>NC_141403.1:515000-3357374 GCF_034619465.1 Leptosomus discolor
AATCAGACTTTATTCATTATGGTGAGCTACTAAGAATTACTTCAGAATCTACAGTTAGTGTTAAACAATATTTGTTTAAAAAAGGTTTGAGGGAAATCTTGTTAAAAATTCTGAATGGTATTGGAATTTTGAGCGTACGAGCTTGCCATTCTAAACCATTTGATTAAATTTAACCATAGGAAACTCTTCCAAGACCTAATGAAGCAGCAATTACATCTGAAGAGGGAGCCAAGCCAAGAATTCTGCCATTCCAATAGCTCTCCTTTGAACATCATGCTACAATATCTAATCTGCTCAGTTTTGAGTTTACACACACAATAAATCTCTGAGCTTTTGGATCTGTATAAAATAAACCATATAGACATGGTACTTATTCTTTTACTTTTTTTTTAATATAAGGAGCCTATTGTGTTTTAAAAAAATTGAGATTGTTTTAAGATGTTAAATATTCCAAAAAAAGCCCCATTCATGAAATAGAATCCAGATTAATTTTAAAATTATGCAAGTACTTTCTGGGTCTGGCTGAAAAGCAGATGCTGCCTCTGTGCTCACTCCTCATCTCTCACAGTACTTTAATATGAATTTTGAAAAATAGATACAAAACTGACCAAAAAAAAGTGAAATAAGGATAGAGTGAATGTTAACATTTTTAAAAACAAATGCTGGACCTAATCCTGATTTCAGTTGCTTTGTCATAAGCGTTTGCTCACACTTCATCATAATCACCCGCTTGGTAGCTCACTGTGTTGGTGTAAGCAGGATAAGGATCAATCCCATTACTTTCCCTTTTGATTAAAAGGCAGAACTGTTAAAACTGGATAATGGTTTCATTTGCCATGCCCTCAGCAAATGCAGATTGTTTGGTCTTTTCAGTAACATTATTATGCTGCACAAGGATGACCCTTTTTGTGATTTAAGATGTAGCTAGAGCAATCCAAGTACAGCCAAATCGATGGAGGCAATCTTCCTCTATTTCCAGTTTCCCAAAATTTCTTTATTACATATAATAGAACATTTTAGCATAACTCAGAAGTCTTGAGATACAGAAGACGGGGAAATAATGTTGAAAAGCAATTCTTCACATTTGGCTTTCACCCTATCAAGTGCAAACGGTGAACTTAAACATGAAAATACAATTTGCTCCTTCAAAAGTCTACATCCTTATCTCTTGCAAGGAACACACATTCATTTCCAGCGCCTCAAGGTAAAGACTAAGGCATCTATCACAACAACAGTGAGTATCTGAAGGATTTGGAAACAATCTTTTCATAACATTTCTTTGGAAAGGAAGCAGGGTTACTCAAAATTCATAGAGATTATTAAGTTTACATCCACACAGCAGATATGGTACCATATTATTTCCCATCAACAGTGTTCCCTCCTGCCGGGAATCTCTCCTTGGTTCAAGACAGCCATTCATTACGAGGCATTAGCACTCTACTGCACAAACCAAAGTTATGCCCTGTCAGTGAACTGAGCAAGCCCATAATACCGGCACTCAGCTCACGAGGACTGTGTTTACCCATCTTTTGAGCCCTTCATTTTGGTGATTTAATGGGCCAGCAGTTTCTTACCTCAGCAGATTTTTTCTATATTATCAAGTGAGGAATTTCTGGACAAATGTGTGGGTGTTTAAAAGACTCACAAGGCTCCCCAAAGCTCTGCCATATCAGTGGAGTACGCACTGACAGCAGGGACTCTTTATGACAAGAAAAGCTGATCAGCTGCAAGGTTTGATGAATCTGACTCTTCACCTGGTCTAAACTAAGCCTGTGATTTTTGTGTTTTTCTTCTTAAATTTCTTTGAGGCCTGCAGAAAGTTATGAAATAGATTTTTCTAGTTCTCCCAGGAGCAAGGCCAGGTTCACATCTTGACCTCAGAAACAAAGCAGACCGTGAAAGCCAGTCTTCTCTGCCTAACATAAGGCAAACTACAACATGCAACATAAGGCAATATTAAGAGTGAGAAATGACAAGCAATGCATCAGTATTGGGGAGGATAAATTATAAAACCTGGCCATATTAAAAATTCCAGCAACAACAGCACTGAAGAACAAAATCTTGGCTCTGCCACAGTCTTCATTACCAAGGGTGGAAGCAAAGTGTACCTGGTTGGAAGGAAGATCTCAATCACAAGTCAATAAAAATTAAATTCTTTATCGTAGGGCATTATTTATTTTTAGATATTTCAGTCTTCTTATTCTGTAACCATTCTAGTATATATTTGGGCACTGTAATGTAGAGCCACAATAAGACATACTAATGGAAATACGAAATAACCCTTCCAGCACTGAATCTCCTCTCAGCAACATTAATGTAAATCAGCTCAGTCAACTGGGGGATGTCGGTGCGAAACTCAAGTGAGGGAAGAATTGAGCTCTGATGCTTTGAACAAGCTGCCCAAGTATATTTTAGAAATATGAAGGCTTTTAAACTGTGAGTTCAGGAGCTTGGAAGACAACAGAGGTGTAAAAATTATAAACCCTATTTTTCATGATGAAATAGCATTAAGGAACTGAAATACGGTCCCATAATACATAGATACTGAAGTGGAAGTTGCTACCAAAAGCACCAACAGTTTAACACAAGTAAGAAACCAGACTCTTATCAAAGACCACAGGGTTGGAACGGCTGGTTCCCATTAGCATGACTGACAGTGGCGTTTGTGCAAATCCCATATATGCTGATGGAATACGGACCCTGAAATCTCCATGACCTTGATGTACAATATTTATGTCTACACCTTTAGCCTCTTGCACATAATGAGATGCGATCTTTTAGCTTTATGCACTTCACCAGGCATTCAATTAGAAAAAGCAAATTTTTAGGGGGGGAAGAATGCTAAGCTATTTAGACAGAAGGTAGTGAATCAAAAATTGCAAAACTTCAGCTTTCAAAAATAGCCTAAGTGACCTCTTACAATACTCTGACCACTCCATCACAAGCAGGAGGCAACCCCTGTGAAGAGCGAATTCTGGCAAAGTTCTCTCTTCACAGATGATGCACAGCTTAAGCTATAATGAGTTTTTGGGTTACAAATGCTGAACGCATTAATATTCCTTGATGATAATTATCACAGTATAAGCACCTTTCCCAATGTGAGTAGCATAAAGCAACTGAAGCAGCATTTTTACTACATTTGAAACAAGCTGGAAAATGGGATTTTCTACTCTTGTAACCTGAGGTCAACGTACATCAAGCTATGCATATTAAATACACCTATCCTATATAACTATACAGACCATTCCATATATCCACACACGTGCATGCAATTACCGCCTTAATTCTTCTAATACTTATACAAATATACCATACACATGAACATGATTTCCCAAGCAAAATAAATCAAACATTTTAAATAGGGTCCAAATAATCTGTAAACAGGCTACACTGCTATTTCTTTGAAAGTGAGTTATTTTTCTACATTTTTTTAAAAAGATGGTATTAGCTGCTGATGCAAATTGAAAATTAAAAAAAATACATATTTGTCCAAACTGAAAATAAAATCTGCAGAAAAACTGCCTTCCACCTTCAGGGGTTAAACTAAACACTACGTGGCTTTTACCCACCACAGATAGCCTTTCTTTTTTTCACAAACACCTGAAAATAGAGTTCTTTGGTGGGCCGCAATTCATGCGCCCAGCTCCCAGGCCAAGCACTGAGCAGCAGGACTGGAGCTGTCCCGGGAACCAGCGGAGCGGGCACCCCAAGCCAGGCTGCCGAGCACCCCCGAGCTGTTCCTCACCCGCGGCTGCAGGACCGCGGTGCCGCCCCCGCGCGGGGCAGGAACGGGGCGCCCGGCGGCAGCAGCAGCAGCAGCCCCGCTGATTTAGGAGCCAGACAGGCTCACCTCGCCTTTGTGGTCTCTCATAAACAGGAACAGGGGGGAAGAGGGAGCACACCAGGCACAGCCCCCAAAATCCGCGAGCCACCCCAAGAACCAGGAGAATACTCACTGCATCACGTTGAACGCGAATTCCTACCAAAGACCACACAAGATACACCTCCTTAAACGGTATAAATGGGCTTGGCTGTATTTTAAGTGCAAGACATTTAATTATTATACAAGTACTTACTGAGGATTAATTAGCATACAACAAGGATCTGAAACATGCAGACGTTTGTCAAAGACAGGGTTTCTAATGATTTATTATTGTTTGATTAACAACATCATGCAGCAACTATGTTATTAAATCTCTGTTTTGCATACTACAGAACCTAAAAGCCAGTGATGCTCTATCTCCGTCTCAGAAGCAGGTAACAACTTGATCTTTTTCTCTCACCCCCAACTCAGAAAATGTTCATTGTTACAAACAATGTACTGGGACAGAGCCTTTAGAATATCGCACTGTGAGTCGCAGGGATTTTACTAAATGCTATAATACTGTTTTAACATTCTGTGTAAATAAACTCAGTGCAGCTTTCTTCTCATAAAATGGGAGCCAGTTTGAACTCTTAATCCGAAAAATGGGAATCAATTCTGGTGTTCTGTGGGTGTGAAATCTGCTGAATGTATTTATGCCATGTTGTCCTGCACTTCTTTTAGAAAATATGCCATGTACAACCATTTCAAAAACGAAAGCATAATTTTTACTTATGTGCTGCAAAATGTCTCAAAATCCCATTTGAATATATGGCAAGGTTTTGAGGGAACCTTTGCTAAATATTTAACAGCACTATTGGCTTATGAAATACTATAATGTGAAAGCCATGAAAGGATGATATAAAGCGTACGCCATTTTTTTCACTTAACATTGGTGCTCACTTTGAACACTGTACAAGCCCATTTATCAGAAGAACTGATGCATTCTAAGAAGTATTCCTTCTTATCAGATAAATGTAGCGATGGCATCTTGCTATTATAAAAATGATTAAATCCCTCCTTGGTTAATTGTGTAAGATCTGTTCCTCTGCAGTCTGAATCCCTTCTCCATCCTCCCCACTAAAACGTCTGAAAAGATCACGTCTGAAAATTAAAAGTGATGTAGTGAAATCGGGCTGGCACAAGGTATATTGCACATACAAAAGGCAAACCGAGGGGAAAAAGAGTCAGGTACAGAACACGCAGCTTCAGTTTATCATACACAGAAACCGCCTGGCTGACCATTTTACAGGTAGAAAACTGAATAAGTTTCTGTGCACACTACAATGCGTTTGACAACTAGATAATACAGTGACAGTCACGTTAAAAATACAGACGTAAGACTGAAAATATTCTATAAAAATAAACACTACCATTAAAACAAAGTAACCTGGTTCACAACAACAGATGTGTTTCAGTAGGAATCACTGAAAACAAATTTAAATCCACAATGAAATATATTAATACAAACTAACAAAAAAATCTCTTGGCATGGAATTGCCTGCAGAGTGTGCATGTATTCTGTAAACACTGTAACAATGATTATCTGTCCTTCCAGCTCTCAGTGGAGACTCCTGCTTTTGAAAATGTCTTGTGGTGACTTACTAAATTCAGGCTATTTCAATTAGTATTACTGCACATTAAAAATTAATTGTATTAAAGAGTGGATTAAGGTTTAAATTTCAGTTCTACAGTGTGTGTGCTAGAAATGACAGCTAAAAATCAATGCTCTCTGGCCCATAATCGGAAGTTTGTACGACTGAATAGTGTGGAACTGGCGTCAGGTTTAAAAGAATTGATAGTTCAATTCAAGGTGTGTCAGCTCTAATTCCTGATTTAAATGGGAATGCTACACGGCCACAGTATTAAGCTAAAGAAGAAACTAAAAAAAAAAAAAAGCTGCCTTGCAATGAAAAAAAAGTGTCATCTTCATAAAGATGGAAAAAATCCAAATTACAGCTCAAAATTCACGTTTGGTATCACTGAGGGAAAAAAGATGTTTTAATGGGATGATGACTTCATTACGGAAGATATATATTTTTTTTCCTCATTTAGAACACGTTCTTAAAATACCACCCGGAATTGCAATTTAGGCCCCAATGTTACAAACACTTGAGAACACATATAGCCTTATTCCTGTATAAAAGGAAGCTTGTGGCAGCTATTCATGTGAATAAAATCCTGTGCACACTTACACATTTTCAGGATCAGCTCTTTTCATTACAGTCCCTAACGCACAGTGGGGCCACCCAAGCCCATTTAAAACTTTTACTGCGTGCGACAGACGCAGCTGCAGGTACCCAAATGAGGCTGCGGACCCTGGGACGCTCCAGCTTGGGGACACTCCTCTTTGTGCAAACAGTCCCGGCCAGGAAAGCACCAAAGAACGTGGCCACTAGGGCCGCCAGCCAACCCACTTGGGAGCCCTGACACTCGGCGAGTCACGCAGCGGAGCTGTAGTTTCTGCTTCCACCCTCCAGCAGAGCCCCAGTGAGGATGCTGGGTCCCTAGACCGCAGTGGGAGGGGCGACAGGAACGTGGCTGCCAGACGTATCGCCAAGGTAAAAGTGATCAGGCATCAGTCTGCAGCGAGGAGGGTACATGGGGGCGGGCAACGGCTCTTTGTACCTCCACTAAGGATGTCAGCGGTGGTCTCCTGAGATGCCCTGGTGTGGTAGGACACAGGACAATTTCTTGGCGACTCCACATGTCTGAAATCAATTATTATCTTCCACTTTATCGCCTGACAAATCAGTTAAAACGTGCCTTCATGGATGAAGGCTGCTTCTTGTACAGCTAAGGCAGAAACCTTCACTCTTACCTTGCTGAAACTTGTATTTAGACTTTGTCACTGTAAGTCGGAAAGAGTTTTGAAAAGAAGATGTCTTTATTAAAATATTTGTGTCTTTACAACTACAATTTTAATTACTTCCGTGAAACTGAATTTTGCGGAAGGTTCCTTGAGATCATGGCACTGGATGATAAACTGACACCACTGCTATAATTCTTCCTTTGAATGTGAACACAGTGCCAAAAGGAAAGGAAACGGCTCAAGCAAAATCATTTTTGCACTCTTCTGTGCTGTAAAATGTATGGGGAATAGCAAAAAGGGAAAAAGAATGTTCCACTTGTTATAAATCTAGTATTGTTCCTGTCTGAAAATGGTTAGCAAGAAATGCCTGTCACTTCTATCAGCAACGAACTAATTTTTTTAAGAGTAAATGATGAAGAACACTGCAAGCCTAGTGCACAGACCAAACTGGCATCACTAAAGTATTGCAAGCCACCCAGGATACCAGAGCCTGGAATTGAACAGCCATTGGTGTGTACCTAAGAGACAAGTTGATGTCCAAAATGTTTTTAAAGATCCCCTGTGCTGCGTCGATGTCCAATAGCAAGTTTGGCATCAAGAGAGTAAAGAAGATGGGTTGTAATAACAACAATAAAAAAATAATCTGGTGCAAATGGACCCCAAGGTGTAGTAGTCATCCCCATGCAACAATCACCCTTCACTGCAATTTAGTGATGTTGCTTCATTACAATACAGCATACAAAGGGGGCAATATTAAGGCATACTATTTAAAGCTGCAAGATCTGTGGTGCCAGCTATAGCTGGTACTGAATCAGGACTACGGATTAAAAAGAAGGTAATTTCAGCAGAGAACACTGAAAAATGAAAACTCTCCTGAAGGCGCACAAGTGTGCCATTTTTACAAGGCTTAGCCGAATGCCACAATAAGCGATTGAAGCTAAAGACCGCCAATACATTTTATAGCGTGAACCCACAAATTTGTTACAAAAGCACAGCAATAATTGGTTGCAAATTAACGATAGTCAAGGAATACAAAGAAATACAACTGGTTTAGGCAATGGAGAAGGGAAATGTTTTCATATGGTAGCAGAATACATAGAAATTGAGAAAGATTTGTGCAGGGTACAGGACCCGCAGAGTAGATGCACCTTGAAGCAACTTTCAGAATTGCAGTGACAAATTCTGAAGCGGAATGAGCCAATGTTATTGACTCATGGAAGCCATCACAATTTCTGTTAACTCTCTTTCTGTTAACTGGTTCTGACTGGGGAAGAAATGAAGGGCAATTTTTGTTGTTGGAGAAGGTGATGTCAAGAATAGAAATCAGCTGGACTGTATCTGTGAGAAGTGATGACACAGTAAAAGAGGAGGAAAAATTTTTTTTAAATTGGCTCCTGAAGTGGATAGGAAACATGAACCAAACTTGGGAGCTCTACGGCAAGCAGCACAAGTCCCTATTAGCCAAGAGATAATAAACTCCACAAATAATTTAATAGATTGCTGTTTACAGCATTACAGTACTTTTCCTCCTTAATGTACATTCACTAACTTGTCTTGAAAAATCTCCGTGGGTAACTACTGTCTCCATTTTACATTTCAACGACTTGTTCCAGGCTAGTGAAGAAGTCACTGGGAATGCTGGGACCACCACAAACTTGCATCCATTCTGACTCCTGTTTCGGCATTCTGAAACAAAAATTGTCTTTGTAGCCTGCCAGGCAAAGGCTTGAAAACAAGACTTTGAAATAAGGAGTTCCCCCTCCAAACAAGAAAGGAGAACACGATAAAGCATAAGGAGAGAGAGAGACTGTGTAATGCCCTGAGAAAGTTATAGCGGCGTAGGAGAATTCAGAGTCAAAGAGCCTTCCAAACCTGCTTTTTAAGGAGACGAATGGGAAGGATATATTTAAGAAAAAAGGGTAGCTAAAGTGTGTTGAGAGTGCTTCTCTTGTCAGAGAAGAGAACTCCTTCTACTGAAGCTTTAGGTTGAAGGAAGCAAAGAAAATCACCAGCCCACAAAAAGGCTGGCCTGGAGGACCCATTGCAAGGGTCGACAGAGATGCACATGCAGCGCAAAAGCGGCAGCTGATGTAAAATACGATAACCTAGGTGACACATCATAGAAATGAAAGTCCTATTTTCTGTCACCTCATTTATTCCCATACACCACCGTGAAGGATTTTTCCTGGCGGTACAATTCCGGTCTGTACTGCTAGGCACACTCCATCACCGGTGCAGATACAGCAGCAGGCAAAAGTAGAGAACTTCTCCATTATTAAGAAGTACCCCTAAGATTAAGTTTTCTAGGCTAGCGCTCTGCCCAAGCCTATTTATTTCATTTTTCACTTACTTAATTTTATTTTCATTTTGTTTTCCTTACAGCCTTCTTTTTTGAAGCTCAGTTATATTTTAATCAAAAAAGGTTAAAAATACCATCCCTGTAAAGTCTGACTTGAAGAATAACAGCACACAAGGAGCAATGCGGGTTAAAAGTTCAAATTTGGCAGGAAAATGTCACTCAGCTGAAGAGAAGAGTATTTAACTGTTCTGGTGAAAATTGGGTTTGATTTGATCATGTTATGACAGTTTGCAAATCACACTTTGCACTAAGTGATATTTGGGTTAGGCTTTTTAACCAAACTTCGAAGCAAAAGGAAGGCTGCATTGCCTCTGAATGTCTAATTGAAGGAGGCAGTAAACATCAACATCTCCCAAGTTGTTCAATGAATTACACAGTGCTCTGCAGGAGTCTCATCCGAGGGACTTGGGGGGGGATTTTTTGCAGTTATCTAATGTCTTGGCACTCGCATAGGTGTGCAATGAAAAGCAATGAAGCCAGAAGCACAGTGGGTTCATTGTGAAGGTTGCCTGAGAGAGGGTTAGGAGAAAGGGTGCCCAGCCAAACAGCTAGATTTTAAGAATATACCGCTGAGGTCCTGAACTACAACACTCTATTAGAGTGCTGTGTGAGAAAAATTCAAATTGTATGGCTAGGCACTGGAAAAAGAAAACCAAACCAGGATGTTACAGGCATATCCTTGACTCTCGCCACTGTACATGTGTTTTATGATTGCTTTTGATTATACAAATATACTATTTGTTTTATCATTCAGTCTAATCCAAACATGAGACTTCTACCTTTCAGTATAAACACAGTGAATGAGGCAGTGTTTTGAAATAAGCTTTGTCCGACGCACTATGAATAGCATATTCTGTGAAGTCTCTTGGATAAGTACCACATATATTGGATTATATTCATGTAATAAAAATGTTATGTGGCTTTGCACCTTTGAGCGGGTCTCCTTCACTCTGCCCGCTGCTTCGTTTCCTCTGGGGCTTCTTCTAATGCCCTGAATTGCACAACGTATTCAAACAGCAGCTTAGTTAAGAAAAATAAATCTGCCAAAAGGAATGTTTCTTCTTCTTTTCTCGCTATACATTGACTTTACCTCTATAATTAACGCTAGTTTAAGGCCACATGACAGAATTACTCAGTTCTGCCCCACTGATATGTTGGTCCCATGGTTTTACTTGCATGTCTCACTAAAAGAGTATATAATAATTTTTCACAGGCAAGAATTCTGAGATCAGACTTGAAGGGCTTAACATTTCTGTGCATGGAAAATTTTAATTTGACAATATTTACATTTCACATTTATCAATTAGATTTTTTTCTTATTTCACAGACATTTATATCTGGTTTGCTGGTTGCTAAAGCAGCTGTCTTACAAGCTGAGGGACATGATACATAGGCTGTTCAGCTAACACACACATGCATACACCTGTGTACATAAGAAGAGGGTGCATTCATTCATAAAACAGCTTGTATTTTAAGTAGGTATCACCATTTCACTTTACTATCGATTTTCAACTGGCTCCACTTGAAGAAAGCAATTCTACATGTGGAAAAGGGTATGCAGGAACATCTGACCATACGTGGTCTACGAGGCATGCAAAAAATTAGGGTTTTTACCTAAGTATATTTGTAAGCTCCCATAAAGGCTGAATTGAAAGTGCTGCTTACTGAAAGCATGGTGGCAGCTCAACCGCTATGCTGAGGAGACAGAAGGAGTTACTCTCCTCAGTAAGGATCATTGAGTGTGTCACTGGTTAATTCCTGTTCTATGCTCCTCATTAGCATTACTCTCAAGTTTCTGGTTATCATATCCGAAATATTAAGACATAATAAGTATGAAGGTGCAGATAATTGGATATTAACCAGAACATACTTGACTGGGCAGGAGGTAAGGCCTTGCTTAAACTAATCCTGAAATGTATTAATCACCAATTAATGAATGGGTTTCAAATTCATTTTCTATTATAGAACACCTCTGAGTATCTAAGCTTTTTCTAATAAAATGAGTTGGAATAACAGGATAGGAATAAGAAACACTCCAATTTGAGGCTGGTTTGAATTAATTCCCTATAGCTTGTTGTTAAGTTCATTGAAAACAATAATCCTGGTATAAGTAACTTCATATATATATATAATATATATATATTATAGCACTTATAGGCTCTATTGGCAGGTGCAAATGGTCATACAGCGGCTAAATTCAGAACAGAGCTAGTTCACTGGGGAACTGCTATAGCACTATCTATATTTCTTAAAGAGCAAATATAGTTCTTTAAGACAAGCAGCATAAGACCTCCATGAACTCCAGATGGATGTTGCCAATTGATTTTCAGTGTGAAGACAGGTATACATGTACGTCAACTTCCGTTAAAAAAAAAAAAAAATCAAGCACCCCTTCTCTCCAGCCTGGCCTGAAATGTGGTCCACACCGGTCTGCTCTGATGACCTAGGCTCTTGGAGGGTGGAAGAAGAATGGTGGGAGGACAAATAGCAGATTATGAATTCTGGTTAAGAAGCCTGGCAGGGTGGGGGAAAGGGTGAGGGAGGGTGTTATTAAGCTCAGGAGCCCCATCTTTGGACAACTTTGCTGATTTTGCATTAAGCATGTACCCTTAACCAGCATTACTAACTAGCTTGACATGGTTGTACTTTTCTCAACTAAGAGGCTAACCAGCTGCACACAGTTAATCTCTAAATAATGGAAGTTTTTGTTAACTGGGCATATTTAAAATCCAAAAAGAAATGCAAAAAGACAGAAACATAGTCTCAAGTTTTCCTTTTTTTTTTTTTCTTTTTTCTTTTTTTCCAAGATAATATTCTTACATGTCCAGGATAATTTTTAAATGCGTACTTTAGAATTTTTATTATTCAAAATGGGTGCCCACTACTGCACCAGAAAAACACCACCAGAGATCCTTATTGTTACTAATGAAGAAAATTATAGCAGACATGGTTGAAGTACTATTATTCCCCTTTCTCTCTTCTTGCTGTCCTCAGTGTTATTTACATTGATGTGAATTGCAAGTAAACCAATATTATCCATCTCTCCGTTTTTTCCTTAATTTGTTGACTTTAATTTTAGTAAGTCTTAAATAAGCGCTTACTGAAGATGAAGTAAGATATGCAAGCAAGTAGTCCTTTTATCAACAATTTTGCCACAGAAATACACAAACATTTCAATGGCTCTTCATTAGCAAACAAATCAACAAGTGATATTTTAATGCATGACTTTATTCCATCTCTGTGGGGACCGTAGTTGAGAGTGTGATGTACAGTACAGAGAAAGGAATCATCAGCCACAATGTCCCAGGGCTCTATCCATTGAGGACTTCTCAGCCTCTGCTTAAAGAGTGCATTTAATTGACTGATAGACAGTAGCTTCTTTGTTCACAGAAGACAGCGAAGTAATGGCAGCTTGAAAATCGTACCATCTACAGGATCTCCTGAGACTAGTAACAGGGGGATATGTGTCAGGAATAAATAAATAATCTAATTATTAAGCCACTTCCTGTCAAGTTAACTCCAATTTGTTGGCTTTTGAAGGCAACAAAACGAGGCATTTTTCCTCATTATGCTTCCCTTTTTATACCACTGGTAATCACAGGCGGATTAAAGGGTGCCTGATTGGTTTTTTTGTCAAGGAACTGAGAAGCAGCCAACAGTACAGAAAAACAGAGTTGGGGTTAGAAGAAATTTCATGCTTGTCTCCTTTCCAGCTCCCTAACAGCCCACACTGCTGCCCCATACAGTGCTGCCAGCTGTACAGCAAATGTGTACCCCTCCAACGGCGGCCTACCAGGCCACAGGCTCCATCCTGAGAGCTGTGAGATACCTTGCAATCTTGGCAGGTAGCTACTGCTGTCATAGGCATAATTCTAAAGGTGACCTACGAAACCCCGTCAGCTCACCAAATGCAACAATATGAGCAGCTGAAGTTCGACACCCACTCTCCATATTGGCTTCTTTTGTTTCTCTTCCTGCGTTAACATCGCAGGGAGAGACCTCGGGACGTACTCCGTCAAAGAATCGGAGGCTCCTCTGCTCAGAACAGGGGCGATTTAGAAAAGCAAGGGTGAGGCTATATCCTCTGTGCTGACAGCTAAACGCGGCCGAAGGAATGTGCTAAGGCTACTGATAAAGCCTGCAATACAAATGGTCAGCAACAAAGAACAAAAGGGAAGGCTGACACCATGCCATTAATTCAGCCGTGGTGCCTAAGTATTAACATGCATGGTATATCACTGCAGTGGCTCGGAGGAGAATCTTACAGCAGGTAGAGGGAAAGGAACAACTTCTGTGCTGCCTGGCGTTACCTTTCGATAGCGTCCCCTCCACCAAGTGCTATTCATACCATGGGCATTTCTGCAGGAAAACTCTAAAGCTTCTGTGTGCTCTGCTTAATTTCTTTACAAAATGAACTTCAGCTGGAATGGTGAACATTTTTCAAATGCTTCCTTTAGTAGTATTATCATTACTATTATTACTACTACTACTATTATTAATAATAAGACATTTTCATTCTACTTCATTATCATTTTTTGAGTCCAGTGTGCCCCCCCGCCCCCAAAAAGAATGTATAGACATTTGCACGCTGTTCCCTGACTCAACCGTTTGAGATTTTAAAAGCCCAATGGTCTTTCCTAAAAGCTGTCTCAAAAAGCGAGCGCCCGCTCCTGCTGGAAGGAAGCGCCGGCTCCAAGCAGAGCAGCTCGGTGGGCGCAAGCACGCTCCCGGGGCGGGGGGTGGCGGGCGCCTGTAGCCCGAGCAGGTGACATACACGACCCAAAGCCCCGTGAACGGTGCTGCTCTAGCATGTTTACAGCTGCCTTTGCCGTTTCCGAATACATCTTGAATTTTTTGTTAAATTGCGCAGATAATTAAAGCCTCTTCATATTTACAGTCTGCTTCATTGGTACCATGAATTCTGTTTTCAGTTACTGTCTGCAAATTCCCTCTCTGCACAATTTCATACTAAGCAATAACACTTCATTTTACATAAGTTTTATCTGATGTCCCCATACAGAGCTGCCAGCTGTACAGCAAATGTGCAGCTCTCAAACCGAGGCCTACTAGGCCACAGGCTCCATCCTGAGATCTGTAAGGCACCTTGCTGTCATTGGCAAGCGTTCCCTGCTATCGCTGCTACCATCGCTCCACACTACACACAACTTAAAATCATCTGATTATTAGAATTTGTGGTCCACACTCCATTTTATCCTTTATTTAATCTATCCCCAGATCACACATTTGTTTAAATGTTTTGGCTGGTTTACAAATCATGCAGCCATCTGCACAGTAGGTGTGACACCATTTTTTAGACAAAAGTTACATTACAAAACAACAAAGATAAAGTCATTTGAAATGCTTTGGTGTTTGCTATTCTGCCTGGCTTGCTTGGACCAACTCTAAGAAATAAATAGAATTATCTGTGTAAATCGATGAACATCTATGAAAAACAACACCCAGCAGAACACAGAGCTTGCTCCATTACCTACGTTAATATCATGACAGCTGAGGAGAGATGACCTGGCCCACTTCTCATCTCTCCTGTACAGATGGCTATTAAAGAGAAAGTATCCCTTTTGTATGGTCCATGCAGAAACCCTTTATGGGCTTTTCAAATAAGCCAGCATTGCCCACAGGAGAGTAGCTTCCTGTTAGTATTAAACAGCCCAGATTTCGTCTATTCTGTAACCCAGCTCCTCACAAAATAAACCTACGTTTTCTCAGATTTAACTCCAAATGCTGCTTTTCCTGGGTATTTCAATTACATCTCCTCATTTTGCAGACAAGGTGACGAAGTTTCCTCTAACTTTTAGACAAGTTCTTGCCAGCTCTGTCTGTAAATATATTCCCATGCATCCAAATAATTTTCTGATGTTAAGAGGGTATGATCTGTCTCTCCACTATAAATCAACAATTTCCATTTCTTACTACTCAGGGATCAATGAAAGATGACTGACAAAAGGAAGTCTCCACTTCCTTCCTCCTCTAATCTAGTAGATGCGTATCTTTGGAATCTTTGTCTTCAAACCTTGGATAAGGGGGACTTCACAACGTCAGTTTTATTGTAGAGTGATTAAACTGATGTTCTGAAGAAGCAAAACCTGAGATCAACATGGTGCAACAAGTATTAGTTGCCCAGCACAGCTTTCTGCGTAAGTGGAAGGAAAATCATGGGTTCTAATGACCTTAGGCATTAGACAAGTAACAGAATGTGTAGATGCCACATGCTATTACAACCAGACACATTTTCTGGGGCTCCAGAAAGCTGACTGAGGTATTTCCTTTGTCTTGATATCAGTGATGTTGTCCACATGTACCGGAATGTACACTGCACAAATGTGAGGCAAATAAGATGATTTATTTTTATAGGTTTATTATGCATGCAGTTAATACATGCAGAATGCAAACATGGATATCCACACAACACACAAGCATATATACATATTATATACTTCTATCACTGTCACTGAAAAAATAAAAAATCATGAGTTGCACTAAAATGTGTCTTTACGTCTTCTAATGGTTACATAGTACTTGTTATTCTAACACACAGCCGTAAAATTTCTTTGCAGAGAAATTAAAATGTTAGATCCCACTTTCTATATACTCTTCTTTTTAAACTACAATTGTTCCAGCATAGAATTGTTTACTTGGGGTTTAATCAAGTATTTGCAGATGTAAACTAAAATTCTTCTCGTCAACTGCAAGGTTGCTTCTTCCTGCTTTCCCGTTTGCTTCCTAACTTCGGTGCTTGGCATCTTTCTCTCCTTCCATTCATTTTCTCCTCCTGCTCACACCTGCTACCTTGCTCAATGCTACATATCATCCCCCCCTCAAAAACAAGCTCCCTCCCCTCACCACAACAGATTTCACAAAATGTGTTTTATACATGATACTGAAAAGGTTAAAGAGAGAAAAGTCCGTTTACTTATCACAGACAACCTATATAGAAATTGTCAAAAGTAGGGCTGCAAAAAGGTACTGAATCCTGACCGTGATACCCTTCCCCTTTGCTCCGTGGCTCTTTAGAGGGCAGTGCCTCTTGCTACAACACTGGGTCTTGCTTTCTTTATCGACAAAAGTAGCAGCAAACTACAAAGATTGTGCTGTTTCCCCCTTTTATCATTCTCTTTGTCAGCCTGATCAGTCCTCAATGGTAAATGTGCTGCTCTGTTGTGCACAGCCAGCGGCTCGCAATTTGCTCACTATGTTTCATGAGACAGTTGTTTGTGGCTGTTTGGAACACATTTACCTCTTTGGGGATTTATGCGCTAGCTGCAATGCCAACCTCCATAGTGATAGAGATTTCTTTCTAACTAAAATAGATAATTAGAAGCTGGTAATTATTGGTCAAGAATTATCAGAGTGAAAAAAATTAAGCTTTTCATAAATAGTTCTTGGCAATGTCATCTCTTTACATTATCTCATGCCTAACAGCACTTTACTCAGAGCACTTACAAATTTACACTACTGCTGTTGAGCCTCATAATTTTATATGGAGTAATTCCTTTTCTGAGTTACACACATCTGAACTCCCTCAGTTCTGAGCCACTTTGTGTGTGCATGTGTGCAAAATCCTAGGACTGTTATGGCAACTGTTTAGTCTATTTACACTGAACTGCATCAGACACTACAGATGTAAAGGAATTAGTGGAAGAAAAAACAATGTCTAGCTTGTTTGCTTAAAATAACAGGGAAAATAATAGGAGGAGTGCACCAAACAGAACACAAACAATGGCAGACTCTCTTCCTACCCTCTCAGGTCAAATGCCAACTGTAAATTATGTGATGAAAACAAAGGGATTCCAGAAAGCCTCTCTCTTTTCCACAGACACTATGCACCCAGAAACAGAATTTTCTCAAAGCAAGCTGCTAAAAATGCTACATAATCCCCCCAGAGGGAAAGGAAAAAGAAAGAAGGTGGATGAAGAACTACCGTTTATGCCAGCACTTCCTCAACCCACATGAAACACGCCTGGATTTACGTTTCCTCCTTTCCCACTCAAAAGCTCAGAAATTCTTTTACCAACAAATTTCAATACATGCACCAGCAAACAAGTTTTCATTTGGCAATCATCCTCACGATTATCCAAACAAAAGTACATGTTTACATCTAGGTCCAAAATAATGCCTAACTAGAGGGCGTATTTAAAAAAGGCCACGGTTTGCCTTGCTTTCTGTCCGCTGGCATTCCCCAGCCTAAGCTTGAACCAGTGCGTAGTTTAAGCAAACACGGGTGTTGCTTGACGAAGCACAGTGTCTAGAAACGTGCAGACAGATCTGGCAGTCAGAACTCTTGAGCTTTCACTCACTTAATGTAAGCAAGGAATTCCATTTCTTCGCCTCTTTGTCCTCATCTATTCAATGGAAAAAGCTTATCGCCCTGTCCCACCACAAAGATGCTGGGAAGACTTCACTAAAGGCTGCAGAACGGTTTTAAAATGGGAAGTTCTAGAAGTAATGAAGATGTAGATACTGAGGAAAGCCATCCCTATGACATCTTTTTAATATATAACTTCTATAATAATGAATCTAAATTGTATTGTTGTTCAAGATACTTAAGGTTACACCTCACTGGTTCATCTGCAGATTTTATTTTCCATTAGGTGGCATAATCCCTCTTGTTGAATTGATTGAAACATACGATGAAATCTGTAAAAACACTATATACCTTCCCAACAAAGAAGAGGAAGAGGCTTTTCAAATGGCCTCTAATCCCTCTTCCCCTGCTAAATGTCTAGTTGAGATTATATTTGATTAGACAAAACCACACACATAGACACAACCTAAAAATACCTACCCTCAGTGGAGCTATTTTAGCCAACAAAGTAATTCCGGTTGCCTTATTTAAAAGTCTAAGTTTCACACTGGGGTTTTATAAACATATCTTTGCCTCGGTGACCTTCCATAATGCAACTTGTCTCTGTGGATGTTACCAACATGGACTCAGTTTACATCCCAGGATCGTGTTCAACGGGCACAGTAATTAGATCGGACACCATCAACTTTTCTCAGCTCCCAAACTTCTAAAAAGATGGTGAGTAGCAACTGTTTCCCTCAGCGCGCTGAGCCTGTATCTCTGCCAGTGGTTCCCACTCGTTTCTGAGTGGAGTCTGGCAGATGACTTTCCACCTTCTTGTTTGTCCCATGTCCCAGCTGCCTCCACTTTTCTCTTTTCCCTGAATTATGATTACGGAGATCTTCAAGTAAGAAGACACTACATCCATCAATATACACAGATAATGCTAACATTTTGCTATGAGAGGAAATAACAGTTCCTGACACTGTGTGATGATGTCTGTAAAGGCATTTATTGCCCCTACATTTGGTCTAGGGATTATCACACTGTTTGACTTTTAACGCCTGCCTTTCCAGATTACCCTCCCTCTTCCTCGCATTTAAAGTCCGTCTTTTTTTCTCTCTCACTTCCCGAAGCTTTCTCACTTTCGCTCCCCCAGAGGAGCGAAGGCACTACATCTTGTTTTGCCAATCTCCTACTAGGAAAGCAGGGCAAGAAGACATATTATATCAGATACATGCAAAAAAGGGAGGGACCAACGAGTTTAAGAAACCAAGGGTTTTTTTGTTTGGTCAATGTGCTGTGTCAACAAGTCAATATTCACTTAAGTGTTTCACCGAATGTATTTTTCAATCTGCCTATTGATATGCACGCAGATATCTATGGGTTTATATATGGGCTACGTATTACATGTGTTTGCATGCGTGTTTTCTGTATTATATATGAATACTATAAGCCTACCTACAGACCACATAAACTAAGGCCAGCTTTAAATAGCTGGATGTCACTCCTTGAACCTTTCTCTCTAGACAGAATACGGTCTTGGAAAAAGGCCTGTGAACAATGACATAGATTAAGGGGGAGGGGAGAAAGTGAAATTAGAAAGATAGCTCAGGAAAAATCCAATTAGCGGTGAGAAGGCTAACAGAATTGGAGATCAGAAATTATTTTTTCCTATGCTTCAATTCCGAGGTCACATTCAAAACTCTCCGGAACGCTGATAGTCCTTTCACTCCACCCCAACACAAAATCCCCTTGCATTTGCTTAATCGAGGCCACATCATTAGGAGCTGCACTGTTAAGTCTGGCAGTGCAGATAAGAATCTTCCACTGAACACAGATTACCACAAGCATGACCGGCAAATCTCCCTGCATGTTCTGCAAGCTCCTTCGTTATTTCACTGGGAAGATTTTGTATTAAGCACGTTTAAATCTGTGTCACTATGGTTATGTCATGAAGCAATATCATGCATGATTAGATACAATACAGATAAAACAATTAAATATTTTTTAAAAGATCCTGTTTCTTATTCAACCTCATCCAGCTTTTAGAAATAAAACACAGGCAGTTAATAGCTCAGTTTAAGAAAATCTCAGTCTTTTCAGATCTGCAGGCTGAAGCTAGCTAACTGGATTTGTCCTGCTTTAGTGACTCTCTCCTCCTTTTTCTTCTCCCATTCTGACCCTTTACTAAAACTCATCCAGGAAACAGATTAAAAAAAAAAAGAAAATCTGAGTATTTTGTGAAAGAAGTGGGCTCCTATTCTGAAAGTGAGGCACTTGGGAAGTGGGTGGCAAGCAAACACACCACTCTGCCATTCTGGTATCATCCCCTACCCAGGGTCCACATTCCCTGTCACATTTCAGTGTCACTACACGCTACAATTAAGAACGTGTCAAACACTGGATTCAAAAAAAAGACCAGAAATGGTGAGTTCTGTTGTTGGTAATAACCTACTTTTAAATTCCACGTTACTGACCCAGATTGAATCCTGTGAAGCAGTTCAAATTATCTACTCCCCAAAGACACAAAATATCAAAACTAAGGCTTAATCCAACAGGCAAATCGCTTTGCTCCTTTACAAAACCAGCTTGTCATTTGCGTTTATTCATTTTTATGAAAAGCATGTAAAGTGTTCATGCTCTAAATGTATTAAAACTTATTAGTGAGGTGCCCAGAAAAATGGGCTATCAAGTTTTGTCAGGTAACTTTCTTTTACAGTGCAGCCACGTTACTAGTGCTCATGGAATAAATCTGCATGTTACCTTGAAGAAAAAAACCAAGCATCAAACTAAGTATTTTTAGGTTATAAAATGAAAATAACCAGCAAATTTTCTTCTGGATATGTTATTACTGGCTTCTATACCATATTGTTTGGTCTCTGCTTTTCTATCATTATAGCGAGAAAAACAGCGTAAGGGAAGCAGGAGTATAAAATTAATGGTATCCATCTCTGTCTTGAAAAGTGAAATTTGGAAAAGAGGCTAAAAACAAAATGAGACAACCCTGGCAATGTTATCTTATTAGCAGGCAAATGATGTGCTTGATAAATTTAATTGGCTGATAGAACTCTTAGTGCTATTACTGAGTGGTTACCAAATTGAAAACATTATGGGTAATCCTAGGGGAATAAGCAAATAATAGGAAAATATGAATATCAAAGAAAAAGCAGCTTTTGTTTTATTCCAATTTACAACTGTAACAGCCTTGTAAACATCAAGCCAGGCTTGGATTCAGGAATCCTAAAAGACTTTTTTAAATGCTTGTACCTTAAAGAGCAGATTTCATTACTGAATATTACAAAACCTATTTTTTTTTTTCAAATAAACGATAGTATTTAATTGTATACAGATACACTCAAGATTATTTTTCAGACTGCTCAAACACAACAAACAATACTATTTTATGGCCATTTGAATTATTTATGTTTCCTAATGACAAAAACTCGCCAGTTTTGATTTTGGTACCAAGGTGCTTGAGAAGTACACAGTAGTGTCATTACCATAATAACTTCTGAAATTAAAACCTGTCTAAAACTCTACGGAAAGCTAACATCCAGTTCATTAACCATTCCTGTTAGTTTGTTTTCAATAATGCAAAAATGATTAGAAGTTTAATTTGCTAATCACCTGTGTTTTGACTGGCAGTGGATATATAATTCTCTGCAGAAGTCTAAACTAGCCCTTGCAGAAAATAAAATATGCTAATGCTTTATCAAGTCTAATAATATGAATAAAAAAATCAATCATGCCTAGGTTAATCATTGATGGATGCACAATTAATTTCTCCTTAACTCTCTTTAATTTTCGAGGCAATGATGATCATGAGTAAGAGAAATGACTATCTGTCTTTGAGAAGTTTTAGCGCTTCACTTACCAATCATGTGGTTTGCAACATGAACTTGGATATCCCATTCATTGTAGAAAACCATCTGACATTTGATGCACTGGTAGGTCTTCTTCTAAAGAAACAAGGGTAGATAAAATTTACTCAAACATACAATTGGAACCATTTCATTATAACTCAAAATACTGAGTTCAAAGTGGCCATTTAAAGCTCTCCAGCAGTGTTTTCATTAAGGCTTAATTATTAATATTAAAAAATAACACTCGGCAGTTCTGTAGTACCTTTTATCTGTGTTTCCTGAAACTCTGTAGAGATTGGGTTTTTTTCAGCTTCCTAACTCCATGGACCAGCCAGTATTGGTAAAACACCAGCTGTATATTCATGGAAGGCAAAACCCAATGAGGGTATGTGGGATGTGATCCAAACAAGACTGAAATCAATGTGAATCCTTCATTTTATACCAATGTATTAAGCCCACTACAGAACTGGGGAGAAGCCAGAAACAGAACACAGAAATCAGAAATCTGCTTCTCCCTCATTGTCAACTGGGCTGCAGAATCATCTCCGCACCATACATTTTAAGTGGTCCATTAGGTCGCCATCATTCAACGAGGGAAAAATCCCTGCTAGTCTGGACAGACAGTCACTGTATCTGGGCAGTTGCTTCACAAGCCTGTACTAAAACTGGGAAGGCTGGCAGGAAACTAGCCAGAGAGCAATCCTTCTGGCCACATTAGATTGGCCCTGACTTACTTAAAAATCACGGTGTATACAGATCAAATTCCATCATAAACCAGGAAATGCATTACTCTGCTCTCTTAGGTGCCCAGGAAAAGTTTTTCATCTGTGTCTTGCTGTCTTTCAAAAAAGATCTGCTATTTCACTTTTCTACAAGGTATGTCACTTGTCCACGACAGTTCAATGTCCTAAGAACGTGACTGTATTTTCTTTTATTATTTTTCTTGACCTGAATTGTCCAGAGATTTGATATTGGAAAGCACTGCTTTAAAAGTGAAAACTAAGAGTATATTAAAAAGTAAGATTTTGGGTTTTCTTCGTAAGACTTAAAATCTGCAGTTATCCAGGCATATAACGAGACAAGTCAGAGTCATAAAATTATTCAACTGCATAATTATAGTATCAAGGACTCAAGTCCTAAGGTAACAGTCCTGGAGAGCTCAATTGTTGTTTTGAAGATGCAATGAAGGCAAGGTAAGCCCTGAACTGCCACATCAAGGCAGTAACTCAAGAGACACGTATCTTTCTGTACTGCCACAGGCACCTTGCCTACATCAGCAAAAAGAAAAAGAAAAAAACCAACATATATTTTTTAGAGAAAGTAAAGTCACAAAAGGCTGGCACAGATGTAGTAAATTGCAGAGTTCATATATAATAGTTGGGGAAGAAGTAGGGTTCACCAGATAATGTGCATCAAAAATACAGCCTGTCTTGTATATATTTAACTTCTGTAGTGTGTTATGCAGCTGGTACTATTGATTATATTAATTTTTTTTCCCCCTGACTCTAAACGTTATTAAAGACTTGTTGGATTTGTTATCAGCATCTAAATTTAGATGCCCTGTCCCAGACAGATAAAGTGCCCACACATCAAATATCTTTCTACTTCAAGCCTGTAGGCAAGAACATAGACTTTTTAAACATAATGTCATTTTGTCTTGCCAAGTTAACTGAAAAATTAGTGACTAATCAAAGTCAGCTCTGAAATTAAGTGTTCCTGTGGGCTCCTCTTTACACATCTCCCATTGCTTCTCATACACAGAGGCTATTTTAATTTTCTTGATGACAATAACAAAATATGTCATGTAGCTTCTCAGTGGAAACAATCATAAGCCGTTTTTGCCATTTTTCATTTAAATCAACTTTAGTTTTTCAAAATGTAACCAAGTTAAATCCTTTTGCAGACAAATAAAATCAATAGGCACCCAGAAAACAAATCTGCTTTAACTTAGTTTTACAGTTACGATTTGCAAACCCTGCTGTTTTAAAAGATACAACACTTCTTCTCTTTTTTGTTGCTGTGACAATACTGGTAACATTGGTAGAAATTCAGATTCAGTCTAAGGATTTCCTATTATATGTTGGTAAATTTAACCTTACTGCACTACATCTAGGTCTATCAAAGACCCCTAAATAACGACAGTCATGAACAACGATTTATTATGCTAAGCTCTTTACAAGATGCTTTTTGATGCTGACATATAGAACAACAATATTGCATAAATAAAAATCACTCTCCCTTTTTTTAAAACATTGTTTCCCTTTAGAACTAGTTAGGAAATATTTCTTACTCCCTGATGACTGGCACTATATATTGTTTATTAGCATACTCCTAGCATTATTCCTGATATGTGACTTTGTTCAAAAACAAAGAAACATAAACTTAATGGCTGGTCTTTTCTCTTGTTAGCACAGCAATGCAGAGTGCATGTCAAGAATTGTCGGCAAAATTATGACTGATGTATGTAATGACAACACATACAAAGGCTGGGGTGTTTTTTGAAGTCTAGTGCCAAAAAATAAAGTCATTTGACAACAACAACAAAATAATAATTTACTAGCACTTACTAGCCTCTTCAAAATGATCTGACATATTTGCAGAATCACACACAGAGGTTTTCTTTTTATCATGAAGGAAGAATGTATTTCTGACTGCTGCTTGATCAAACACTAGTTCTTTTTTGTTTCCAAACATATTCTAAAATGTTGACATCAACTTTTATTAGCTCAACACATACTCATCTCAAAGTGCCTAAACTGTGCTTGGTTAAGTTTTTATTTTAAAAGCAAATTCAGTAAATTCCATTTACTCTTAGATTTTCAAATGATCAAACCCAGTCATTTTCACACCACGTTGAACAAAAACCACATACTTATTTCCATACGTTTCGCATTCTAAGGAAGTCCTTTTTCACTGCAAGTTACATTTTAGTCTCACAAGCTTTGTCAGAACCATGGGACTTGTAACAGCTCACAGGAGCTCCTGGGTCCTGATGTGCTTCATGGCTGGTCCCATTGCCCTACTGGGGTGAGATCTGGGGGAAGACCCAGCCTCTCGTCACTCCGCGTTCCCACAAAGGGGAAACTTGGGGGAATGAGACAGAAATGAGCCCTGGGGTATTGCAGCTCCGTGTTCCTTGCCGGGACAGCCGGGGAAGAAGCCTCACAGCACTTGTGTAGCACAGCCCAGAAGAAAACTTGGGTTGCGACTGCAGGAGGCATTTGAATCTCTCGGGTGTCTCCAGCCCTTTGCCATACAGGATGGCTCCACCGAGAAACGAGCGCAGGGCTGCAGCAGCCACCCCCGCCTGGCCGTGCTGCAGCGGTTGGCAGCGAGGAACGCTTGCGGGGCTCCCTGCCCCGCTGCCCCCTCCGCAGGGGAGCGGGCACCCAGGCCTCGCTGCTCCAGCTCGCAGCCCAGGGCACGCCCAGGGCCCCACGCGATGATGAGGGGCGGGCAGCTGAGGGCACTTGCGACCCAACTTGCCACGGCCACGTTTGCCAGGGGACAGCTGCCGGCCTCCTGCGAGAGACAGAAACAGGACAACATTCTCACTCTCCCCTCCAAACGCAAAAACAAGCCGATGCGCATTTCTCATTACAGAGTGATTTCAAATCAGCAAAGGAGGGCCACGGAAGACCCTTACCAGTGCATGTCCACAGGGACTCAGACAGGACCAGTACAGTATCTGGAGAAGCCGTACTGTGCTCTAAACTGTGCCTTGTTGCAGAACTTCCAGATTTGTTCCAGAGGACAACAACACATACATTACTAAGAAAGATTAAGAAAGTGGTTTAACTTTTCCCTTTTATTTCTTATATTATTATCTTTTCATAAAATACCTTCAATAAACAAGCCCGCAATCCTTCACTAAAGCCCCTCCTGTCAAGAACCTAAGTGCCAATTTGTCTCCGACATGCTGAGCGTAAACCTGAGACCCAGGTCATTCCTAGGGCCACTTGAAACTATCGCAGAAGACTAACTGCTTGGACTAGGTGTCTCACAAGAGCACTGGGCCAATCTGGTTGCCTCTTGCATTCCTGGTCACTTGCATTCCTGTCTTCAGAGCCAATTTAAAGCCTTCCACCACGCAAAGTTTCTCTGTGACTACATTTAATGAGCTTTGGATTAGGCCACATGCATGTGTCTCTCTAACCTTTTGAATAATTAATCTCACCTAGACTTTTAATTATTGTTCTGATCCTCACTTGTCACTTTGCAGTTTTCAGAATATCCTTTCTATTAACGTGCCCAAAATGTCCATGTCATGTCAAATGAGGCTTTGCTGCTTTCATAAATGGCCCAAAAATACGGTCTTTCAATTGGTACTTCAATTCTGTGTCTAGAATTTTATTTGCTTTTATAAACAAAGTAAAACAACGAATAACCACTCTGCTATACGATTTACAGTTCTGTTCAGAAGTGCTTCAGAAGTATGCAGAAGATCCTTCTCTCTAGCCTTCCGTGCCCTGTGACTGTCTGAGGTATCCATACATTCTTCTTTTTTTTATTCCCTAGCCTGATTATATTACTTGAAAATGAACTGCATATGCTACTTATCTGCCCATGCTCCACCTCCTTGTCAAAGTCATTCAGAATTTTATCACCTGCCTATTTTGTTCTGACATTTCCCCAGCTTTGTACTATCAGGGAATTTCATCACCTTACTACTTATTCTTTCTTCCCGACTACTGATATGCTGCATAAATTCAACAAAATTGGTGTAAATAATGATTCTTAAGGCTTTCCATTATTCACACCCCTCCAACCTAACCTGCTTCAATTCACAAGACTCCTATGCTTTCCATACCCAAGTTAGTGTTTCTTTTCTTTTTTAATCAAACAAAGTATCTCTCCCTATGTCATACTTATTCACCCAACAGATTAGTCTTTTGTGCTATAGTATTTCAAAAGCTTTGCTAAAATCCTGGTAAATCATGTTTATAGGCTTCTCTGTCAGCACTTGTGGCTACTCTCTCAAAATACTCTTTATTGAAAATTGCAAGCATGTTCCTTCTTTTGTGAACCTTTGCCCTCTGTCCTTCATTAAATCCAAATTTTAGTAGGTGTTCTTCTATCATGTCTTTGATTAGCCTTTGTCTCATGTTCCTCATGATTAATGTTTAAATCAGGCTCACAAACCAGGAATTTCATGCATAATCCTTACATCCTCTGTTAAATGTCTGTTTAGTAGCCTTTTCCCAAGCTATCGATATCCCTTCTTAAAAGACTGTAAATTTATCTGCTTAATGTTTCCTTTTATCTTCAGCTCCGTTCTCTGAGAATTTTGGGATGACTGTTTTTCTGCTTGCAAGTCACTTTTTGCACACTATATTCCCTTATATTACAGCTAATCCATACTTCGTTCTTCTCCATGGGGAAGGTATGCCACAAGCTCCACGACAAAGCATTTTTTCAACAGTGTTGGTTTCCTTGATTATATATGCCATTTCTGGATCTCCTGTATCCCCCTTTTAACTGAATACTTGTTCCCTATGTGAAATAACCAAAAATATGTCTTATAGCTTCTAATGCACTGTCTACAGTCTCTCAGGCTTGCAGGCATCCCTGGTTTATTCTACGCTCCTTTCACACCCCTCTCGCATGCACTACCAAAACCGGCTTTGACAGGCACCTGTTAACCTACCAATAACCTCCTGGTTACACCTAGGTACATTATTTACCCTTGTCACACCAATAAAGGCGACTTTCAAGGCTTTTTCCCCTCAGTTTCGGCAAAGACAAAGAGCATGGATCAATGACACAGCGGAAGCAACCTGCTGCTGCCAAAAGAGAGTGATGCCGCGGCTCCCACACCCTCCAGTTCCCCTCTCCCAGACCAATCACTCACCATTTCCCTCACATTAAATCCAGGGTGCAGCTAATTCAACCTGTTAAACCAACAGAAAGGTAACCTGACAAGAGAAAGCGAATAGCTTCCACCAAACCATATGCAAAACCAAGGTAAAACTCGCACACTAACGACAGCAACTTGCCAGGGCTAACAACTCCTCACGCTGCCAGCTGATTCTCTGCACCATTATTTTATTAAGCGTTAGCAGTGTGCTTGGCCCTGCATGAGGCATGAGAGCAAGCATGGCCCCAGCTTATTTGTCCAGTTAGCCATTTTTCATCATAGCTCAGATTATTTTTGACAGTACCTTAATTGAGGATTTCTTTTCTATCTTCCTGGATGCTTATTTTGTCAACCTTAAGCTCTTAAAAAACTAAGCATATGTTAGCCAGTTCCACTGCACAGTTAGCTATTTATCTTGCTTATGGGGCACTGTCATCTTGCATTTTTTTTGAACTGACTAATTGCTAACTCTTTGTATTGCTCATGCAACAACCTTTAATTAGTATTTCCTGATTGCTTTTAAAAACATGTTCATAATGATTTGATGAGGATTTTTCTGTTCTTCTGCTTTTGTTTAGCAGGGTCTTAAGTGTAACATGGTCTGAGTGTACATGCCTAGAGAAAGAATAGAACCAATCCCATGAGGCAAGCAAAACGAAAAATGGAGAAAAACATCAGTTTTCCTAATTTCTTTCATTATGGTTACTTACTGCTTTAATACACAAAATGCATCAAGTCAGAAATACCAATGTTCATTCTAGCAGTCCTTCCTTCTCTGCTCTGCATGAAGTCGTGGTTTGCTGTTCTGTCTTTCACCTTCACATTCCGGATTCTGCATTTAATCACGTCTGTCTTCAATGCCTCTTAGTTACAAACCTTTCCTTCCCCCGGCTGATGACGAGCATTAGCTTGCAATGCCTCACATCCCCACACAGAAAGAACCACATCTTGCAACGTTTAAAAACTGCATCTCTTCCCTTCAAGCTCTCGAACCCTTTAACTCTAGGTCTTCGAAGCTCAGTACTGAAGTGAGGTACCTCTCAGGAAAGTGACTCTAAGACCTAGCAGCACGTGGCTGTATATTTATTTTCTCTCAATTACTTCATATCAGGTTTACATAGTTGATGAGTATAAACAGCTTTAAGTACTGTGAATTTGATTTGGGATCTGAAAAATGCTTACTCTCCTAGGGCCTGATCCTGGGTGAGGTGGAGTCTCTGAGCACTGTAAGTGTCTGTGCTGAGCAGTGCTCAGGAATCCGGGCCTGACTGTGTCAGCAACTGAACTTTCTGTCAGCATCTCCAGCTCTTTCCGTCTCCTTATGTTGTACTTAAATCAAAATCAAAGCAGGCTGCCAGCCTGAGACCCTCTGAAGCCAGAGAGCTGCTAACCCATCAAGAGGCATCCTCACGTTCAGCACCTCAGTATCGGAGCAGCTGTGTGCCCGTGGACATTAAGGAGAAACTACGATCAAGACTGCGCTGATAATTTTGCAGATGACGTGGCATCAAAGCACAGGCAGTAGAGCATGACTTGGCAGGTCTGGGATGCAAAAAGCTGATATTCTGAGTACGATGATAGACTATTTTCTTTTTGAAGTTGCTTTTTTTCCTTTGTTTTAAAAAAGGCATACTGAGACAGACTGGCCGCTACTTTCTTCACCAACAATCAGCAACAGATGTAGTCCAATAAAATTAATAGTTTGCAAGTACGCACAAGAGACTACTCTTTTGTCTCGTTTCTCCATCACAAATTTTGTAAAAGCTCTCAGGATTTTAACAGAAAGGCAAAATCGGAGGCTTTTCATAGACGTTATTTTGTTTGACTCAAACATTAAAACCACTTTTCTCTCACACAATGCAAAATTAATGCTGATTAATTTAACTTTCTGAAGTGTGACTCAGGACCCTACCCCTGCCCTTAATTGTCCACTTTGAACTCAACGTTTATTCCTGCAGAATTCTGGGCTACTACTTACCGAGGTAATTTAATCCTACAGAATAGAACTTGTGCTAAAAAATATGCAACATTAATATTAATGTACAAACAGAAATATATTACTCATACATAATATATAAGAAATTAATTTCCATTGAAGTATCAGGAGAAGGATTAAACCCCTTAGATCCTTCTCATGCAATTAGCTCTGCACTTGGGGAAGTCAATGGGACTTCACAAATGAAGGCTGCACATGATAACGCTGGCAGGACTGGGGTTTTACCAGGCTTGCCTACACTACGGAATATGCCACGAACAGAGTTCTACAGTCGTGCTGCTGTCATTACAGTACTGCCCTGTATGGATACCCTTAGGCCACATCAATGTCAACAAATATACTGGTAGCATCTGAGCAGGCATACGGCTGCTGACATTGCAATGACGCTTGACTATGTGCCCAGTTGAAAAACCTCCGCTGGGGCAGCGCAGCTGCCCAAGGAAGTGGTGTACCAGCAAAGGAAGCACTCTGCTGAGCCAGTCTTCAATGCTATCCACAATGATTTGTGTCTAGCTGTTTTCTCCTGTGAAGACATACTTGCTTTCCTCTAAGGGAATTAAGGGATTTTCCCAGAATTCCCTCTGTCCTATTTCATAATCGTTTACTTTCATATTACTTCTTAAAATTCCAGCAGTTCCTCTTAGGTACATCCTGTAATAAGCTCACTTATTTTTTCATGGGCCTTCAGTCTGCCATTTTCCTATCAGAAAAAAAGAGATTGTAGAATTTGTTTCAGAAGCAGAATGTCATACTTCTAGGTTTGCAGGACTTCAACCACTCAACCACCACCACACAAACCACCAGCTGTGGAAGCAGGGAATATCAGAAAACTGAGGAGCTATGGTTAAGACAGATAGTTCAGGAAGATCACTGGGTGATGCAGACATTCCCTGACTAGCCTGCGAAAATGTACCAGGCAGCAGAACAGGATCAATTGCAAGCTGGCCACTGTCAGTGACGGTTGCAAGGTTTCTGTCTGCAGACAGCCACGTTCCTAGGGTTTGGCGCAGAACCTATTCCAGCCATCAGAGCAGAAACCAAAAAGAGGACTGTTGTAGCCATGGGAAAACTGGAAGCCTCGAGCCTCAGATCATTCTTTCATGGTGAACCACCCCATTTCCTACTGGAAAATGTAGAGAGGAAGAGGTGGCCTTCCAGATACGAGAAGCCATTAGGTGTGCCTTTTTGCGCAGAATGTTGAATCTGGATAACAGGTAAAAACCAGAGGAAGTCCATTCTACAGAGGTTACCAAAACTGTGGAAGTATGATCAAAGGGGACAAAAAACCTCCTTCTCTCCTACCTCCCACCTTGTTTTGCAGTGCACAAGCAGCAAGCAACTTTTAAATGGTTATATTTGTAGGCGGCTGTATTTTTAAGTTGCTTTTCAGAGGCATCTCACAGGCATTACAAATGATCAATGAATACATGTGAGGCTTTCATCTTGAGGAATTTAGGCCTCTAATGAAAACTACAGGCAGGGCTTTTTTCCCAGATTTGCACATTATTACTCGTAGGACTGTACTGAGATGCTCAGTATCAAGAGAGGCAACACCCTTTTATTCCCTGACTTATAAAGCCAAATACTAGCATGAAAGCTTTAACCACCAAGGAAGAACAAGGTATCAATATATAGACAGCAGACAGGCCCAAAGGATGGTGCAGATCACAGAATCACAGAATGGTTGAGGTTGATCACCGAGGGTCCTCTGGCCCAGCCCCCCTGCTCAAGCAGGGCCACCTAGACCTGGGCCATGTCGAGATGGCTTGTGAGTACCTCAAAGGATATACAACCTCTCTGGGTAATCCATGCCAGTGCTCGGTCACCCTCGCAGCAGAAGTGTATCCAGATGCTCAGAGGGAACCTCCTGTGTGTTGGTTTGTGCCCACTGGCTCTTGTTCTGAAACGTCCCATGGCGAGGACAGACGTTAGCATGAGGCACGTTTCTGATGACATATTCAGCAGAATACACTGTATAAAATACTACAGATCATATTTTATATAATAATTTGTAATACAATGCAGGATATGGAATGAATGAAAGATAGGTTTGGCAGGAGAATAAAGTACCTAAGGGTTTTGAACAATCAGGCATAAGAACAACTATCAGCTGTCACAGAGCTATGGGAGGTCAAAGAAGAGGACTCCTAAACAAGATGCCACATATCAGGTGGTTCATTTATGTTTGTTTTGTACAGCTTTGTGAAACAAGCAGTACTGGGGCTACATATCCATTTTAAATTAATGGTTAGCCCATTTTATTTCTCTGGTGACATGAGTAACAACTTTGGGTGTTATGTTTGTGGTATGAGACAAATAATACACATGTTACATATAACAACTTTATTGAACACTTCTCAAAACATTTACAGTCACTTAAGAAGTTGGTCTGTGAGCACCACAAAGAACAGATCATGGTTTCTTATAGCTGCATTTCTTGTGTCTGACTGACTTTTGCATAAAAACCAGGTATGAACTTCAGTTAAGGCCATCTTGCTGGTTTGGATCTCTAAAAGGCCTCTTTCCTGTCTGGATTCTAGCACCTGCTGGGTCACCTCTCTTGCCAAACATTGTAAAAACTTTATAGGCTTTGAGATTCCCATTCACCTATGAAGTTTTTCTTGAAACTGGCCAAAAGTAGTCCAAAAGTAAGAGGGGGAAGAGAGAGAACTCTCTAGAGGTATGCAAACCAGCAGACAAAAAGAGACATGCCATGATTTCCCATGTCTTGTTCCTAAAGATAATCAGGCTAGAAAAACAGAGGAAATTTCTTGTTGTTTCTACCAATTATGAGGTCAGAATACAAACACTCATCACTATTCTGATTTTCCATGGGGACTGAGCAGAAGGGAAACTGTGGCATGCTACCCTGGTCACCTGGCCAGCAGATACATGTACAGGGAAAGCCCCATGAGGACAATGGGCTGCACAGCTGACCTGTTGGAGCATACATCTCAGGATGTTTTGTCTCATAAAGCTTTGTTGAATCTACATTTGCCCTCTCTAGAGATGCTTCATCCACATTCCTGTGTCCCTCTCCAGTTCTTCTGCCTTTCTTCAAGCGGGCATTCCCCTCCCACTGCATTGTTTCATGGAAATCTTGGTTTGGTGCTCTTGAAAACTTTGGAGAACACATTATCCTTTCTTCCTCTCATGCAAAGTTTTCCACAGGTGTGAAGAAGGTGCCTCTCCAAATTCCCCCTCTGAAGCCTCTGACAAATAACAAGATAAAAAAACAGTATTAGATTTATTGATCAGTGGATAGGAAACTAAGAAAACTCACTACAATTCTCCCTCTTGCTTCTGTTCAGCAGCTCCCAGCCAACACATGGCCTTCCTTTCACAGACTAAATTCATGGTGTGTGTGAGAAGGTAGGAAGTTTGCTGCTTAACTTTGGATTTACAGGATTTACAGCAAGAGTATAAATAACCCCATCCTTGTTAAATTCAGAGAGGAGTCTGTCTGATAGCTCACTACTGAAAGTGTAAAGACAAAGAGAAGAGAAAAGCTTAAGCCTGTACCTTGTCAGCCAATTCATGACAGTGGTACTACCAGAAATTAGAGCATAGCGTAATGTGAAGGTGGCCTACTGTGGCAAGAAAAACAGGGTAGCCCTTCCTAAAAATATATATGGTCACATCTTAAAGAATACTTCCCTGAAAGCAGTGTTAAAACAATGCAAGAAGACAAAAATCGTATTTTTAGTGAGCTCATTCTGAAACTCTAGAAGTAGAAAATATGTTTGCCACAGATTAGTTCTACAAACTATTTCGAAGCCAAATCTTTGTGCCAGCGACAAACCTTCTTTACCTTTTTCTGTCCCCAGATCCAAAATCCAGCACGAAAATCACTTGTTCTGGGCCTGGATTCACTGACAGGAAACCCAAGGCACTACTTCTTATGTTTACATTACAAGTTTATGCGCTTACTCATAAAAATCCTGTAGTCAGAATGATCAGCTTGGATTGCTGAGGAGGAGGATTATTTTAATTTCTTTATGTATTTCAATTAAATGCACGAGTATTGATTTCAGTGCATTTTTTCAGTTAAAAGCACAGTGATTTATATTGCTAAAATGCTATTGCCTGCCCTGCCAAAAGCATGCATCTGGGAACATTTCTGGGTTGCTCACAGTCTTTTCTCTCTTCTTTCCGCCTCTGACTGCCAGTGCATGTTGTTGAAACAAACCAGCTACTTCAAAAGGCAGTTCCTGTTTTTTGTCTTTGTGAGTCTGGCAGTGTTTTCAGAAGGGAGGAGGAATAGTAAGAGAATAAAGGTAGATCCAGGGCCTGTGAATAAAGAGAAAGACATGTAATGATAAAACAGTACACCTACCTGAGCTCCATTCTTTCTCCCAGGGTGATACCATTTCTGGATTCATCTGAGGTCGGATAAGTAGAGTTTCAAGGAGCCACGAGCTCTCCACAGCATCTGAATTTTGTGACCCTGTCTCCACAAGCTCATTGTCAGCATGCACTTTCACGGCTCCTTCCAGAACGCTGCTGTGATGTGCCCAGTGTCCCCCGCTGTGACGCGCCCATCCTGGCATACAGCTCTGCACAACCACAACAGGACAGAAGACCAGCCCCAGATTCGCGCTTATTCTGTTCTTCAGCTGGCTTGACAGTCTCCCCTTTGTCCAGCACATTTGATACTCTCTGCTATAGTGAGTTTCTGCAAGTCTTCTGCAACACCTAAATAAGCGTCTTTATTCCTGCAGTAATTTGGCAGTGTACTTGCACTGCTCCTTCTCTTCTCAGGACCAGAAAACCCAGAGAGTTCTTGTATTATTAATGAAGGACTGTCTGCATTGCCACAGGTAATACAGCATTCACACGAGCTCTACATTCACGGAACAAAGCGATACACAACTTAAGCTACTTACAGAAGCAATTACGCTTGCTGAGCATCTACTCTGTAAGATACCAACAGGATCCCAAACTGAGCGCAGATGCACATATGGATACACTAGTGTAAGATCAGTTTTACCAGTAAACTGTTGGCGTAAGCCGGAGTCCATCCCCTCCTCCCCTGCCAGCTAAGCAAGTAACAATACAACTATTATTGTACAGTTACGCCGGTAAGATTCTGCATGTACAGAAGTCTCGAAGCTTAAGAAGTGAGGGCACACCTTCTGCTGAGCCAGGAGTTCTCTCATTAGGTGCATCACAGCATATTAAGGAGGAATAAGAGAAATAAGGCCACACAGTTTTTCTTGAACACTGCTTTTTATCTCCAAAGTGCTTTACAGAAAATGTATTGCAAGTTAGCGTGGCAACACACTTTTCAGGAACGATCAATCTTATGTTCTGAGTAAGGAAAACGAAGCAGAGATGTTCAAGTAGTTTCGTCCAAGTCAACAAAGCAAATGAGTGACAGAAAAAGGACGGATGTCTAGTCCCCAATTCACTATCACATCAGAGCTTGTTCTCCACTTTTAAACATTAACTATCACCAAGAAGACTACTATCCTAGCCTAACAGTGTGCTTGCAATGATTCAAGACCTTTACAAGAAGCCTACAGCCTGAATTCAGCATCTCATTAAGCTCAAAGAATAAGTTACAGAACTACCAATTTCAGAGCTCTTTCCATGGCTAGCTATCCACAATCTGCCTGTTTAAGTCTGTTTGACAGCTTACAGGTACTAGATTCAGCAGTATGATGGGCTTAATGAGTTCTGAGCTGTTCCTTGAGTTGTTTTAAGTGATGATGGGCACTGCCCATCCTTTCCCATCCCAACTGAAAGGCAGCTTTCAGTGAAGATGACTCAGGTCAACATCTTTCCCTTAGAAGCAGGGCGAGCATGGCAGGTGACAGCTCAGCTGATGACATTACACCATGTTAAGGTAATCGTGCCCTATCACGTTACTGAGTACAGGCTAAAAAGGGAAGTCTTCTAGTTCAACCATGAGAACACTTGGCAAAGAATCCAGAAGTGACATTTGTACTCTCACCATAATAATATATTACTGAGTAACAGTGTATTCAGCACTATTAATGGTCTGACAACTTGTCTCCATATTTTTCTTGCCTTAGGAAAGAAATGTTCTTTACATAAAGGTTGAAATCTCAAACCACATGACTCTCAATAATGGAAATGAAACCTTCCCTTCTTAATATTATGATTTTTTTTGTTGAAAAATTCCCCAAAATAGCATGTTTAAATAGCCACCTTCAACATCCCATTCAATTCAAGAAATATCCTTCCAGTGGAGTAGCAAAGCCACTGACTAATAACAAATTTTAGAAATCTAATTTGTTTTTACTGTTTGTGGTATATGCTTATGTTTTCATTTCTCTCAGCCTGGACATCCAATCTACAGTGTTAAACATTTGTGTATTACCACTCTCAAGTTTGATTCTCATTGCTGTAATGCTCACATCACTACAATTTGAAACCAGTAATATCTGTTAGAAAAATAAATTGTCTTTCAGGATTTTACAAACATACATTTATGGTTTCCAGAAGTACTAATGCTCTATCAGGAACCTGATAGCTTTGTGCTTCCCATGAGAAAAGAATCTGAAAGTCTATGTTACTTATGCAGAGACTAGAACCACAGTCACTGAAAAATCAGTTTACAGGCTCTGAATGGGGGCGGGGGGCAAACAGTGATTTGAAAGCAGGCAAATGCTATTCACAATCTCGCCATAGTTTACAAGGCTTTCATCTTAAATAGATTTCTAAGAGAAAAATCAAAAGGAGTAAGAAGAGGAACATGATGCCAATCAGAAGAAGACATAAGAACTCTGATTATACATGACCCAAGTGCAAGAAGATTCACTGATGACACTGAAGGTAACTGACCTTATATCACCACAAAGGACTCCCAAATTTCTTTTTGTCTACTTTACAAGCAAGATAAAGACAAGTTGGTAACATCTTAGCATGGAAACTGTCTCAACACACACGATTCTGATTGTGCTTGAGATAGCATGAATTCTCTTCCAACATGACTGGGAAGAGAGATTTCATGTAGTCACTTGGGGAAAGATGACAGAAACAGAAACTAGGATGACTCTGAACCTATCAAAAACATGCAGCTGGTAAACCTGTGGTTCCCACTCAGCAGCAGTACTACAGCAGCACCTAATGGGAGCCATTCCTTTTCCCTCTTCTTTGAAAAGAAGGTCTTCCTTAGACCTGTGGTTCTCAGTCTAACAACCTGCTCCTTCCACAACCTCCACATCACACCCCATTCCCCAGGTGTCCCCCACCACCGCCCAATGTGCAAACTGGAGATGCAGGAGGCATGAAAGCATAGGGCCCTTCCCTGGCAGATACATCCTGCCTGGTACTTCACCCTCATCTCCCAGCTCCACTTCCCTCTTTGTGGCACTCCAGGACCTGTGCTACCTCAGTGGCCTCTCCCAGTCTATCTTCAGCTATGTTCTTGGTAGCTTCACAAATACTTACCTCTTGGCCTACATTTCCTTATGTATCTTCCTTCCTCCCTCTCTGCCTCCCTCCTGCCTTCTGGTTTGCACAACACTGTTGGATGACACGCTGAGAGATTTCTTACCCAACAGATGGGCTCACAAACAGGGAGTGAGGAAGGTGACGGGAGAGCAGCAGCTCCCTAGCCACAGGGTATCCATACACATTCAGAGCAATGGGTTCCACCATGCTTGTACCATTAAAAGCTAAAAGCTTTCTTGAAACAAAAGCTGCTATTTCTTATCATTTGTTTGTGCTGTGTTTTTTAGGCTTCCTGAACTATAAGGGGTCATAAGATACCATGCCTAAAATATTAACCCTAAGTCATTCTATTAATAACATTTCTGAAGACAAAACACATTCGCTTCCCTCAGTACACGACCCCCCCACCTTCCCATATACAAGTGTTATTACTTGGTCACTGGTGACTGAGGAAGCAGATGACATCTTTCAAATGTTTGATATTTACTTTCTAAGTTATGTTGCATGAACGGGATTTCAGTCAGCAGGCACTAGGTGTTTCAGTAACATCAAAATGTTGTTCATCGGGAACGGAAAGAAAAACACAACAAGGAATTGCATCCAAAGGAATGATTTCCCAATTTACCTTAGGCTAGCATTGCACTTCTACTCAATCAAAATATGCTATAAGAGGGAAAAATGAATGTCTACAACACAATTTACAAAAAAACCCTCTCAATTTGTTGCTCACAAATATTTTTTGAAAATCCGCCCCTTATGCCAGCATTTTGGCTCACTGTATTCTACTCCTCTGCCATTAATGCTCTCTGCCGTAAGCACAACTCCCAGCTGGGGATTCCAATGTGTGAGGGAGCTAGGATAAGATTCCAGATCTCAGTTGTGCTGGCATGAAGATAGGTCTCCTCAGTGATACAGAAGACAATATCCTAGGGACACTGGAATTCGTCCTATTCCGCCCAATTCAATCCAAGATGTAAGGCATATCAAGAAGTAAGAAATCACTAGCGAATGGCTACAGATGGAAATGTAAAATGGTTCAGCCTAAACATTTCATGACAAGTGACAAGACAGCTTGAAAAAAGGCGTTTTTTTTCCAAAAGGATGGAAGGTGTCAAGAGCAAAGAAAAAAGGGTTACCTCTTCAGTTTGGGAGGGGCTGATTCTGGGCATTGGAGATACTTGTGGTGTTTTCAGCTGTGTACTGTTGCTGTCTGGAACAAGCTCTCTGTGGATTGACTGAATATGGTTTTGGAGTTCGCTTTCTGATTCAAATTTAACATTGCAACTAGAACATCGAGTCTTCAGTCCCCCTGCCTTGCTTTTGTTCTCAATGGAACTCAAGTTCTCATTTTGGCCCATGCCTTGTCTGTTACTGCTTGAAGGGATGTTGACACTTGGACTACCACTTTTACTGAGATTAACACAGCTAGCACACAGACCATATGGCAGACCGTTGATGTCAAGTTTCACTAAATCCTGTTTTGAGCGGAATTCCTTCAAGCAAGAAGCACACTTGTACAGTTTCTGGAGATGCTGTGCGCGCCCCGTGGATTGCACAGCAGAACCGTTTCCAGTTTTCTGCATGTGGAACGTGCCGTGGATTTTCAGTTCCAGCGTGGAGGTCACTGTCTGCATGCACACCACACAGCGGAACCCCGTCAAGGAGTTCCTCAAGTCAGGGTGCATTTGGCAATGCTCTAAAAACTCCTCCTCGCTTTGGAGAGGCATCTTGCAAATCCTGCAGTTTCCAGTGTCCAGGCTCTTACTATGCGTGACCTTATGTTCAGTAAGAGTCAGAAGAGACGGAAACCGCTCGCCACAGATTGGGCACATATAATGTTTCACTGGTCCCAAGTGTGTCTGCATGTGTTCTCGGAGCCCATTTTCAGAGAAGAATGTTCGAGAACACACATTACACTTGTAATTCCCTTTAATGAGTTCAGCCTTTTTCTTCACTATGGCACTTTCTCCAGGTCGAATGTTGTGGTCTCGAAGCTGGTGATTTTGCAGGAGAGTCTCCATGGTATAAGCTGCTCCACAAATGTCACAGCCATACATAGGCTCAGATGTGTCCACATCTTCTTCGCTGCCATCATGGCTGTTATGGGACTCCTGGCTATTCGTCAACAAGGTCTGGAGTTCCACCTCCTCTTTCTGAACCTGCTCAGACGCCCCATTTGTTCCACAGTTTGGAGTTTTTGTTTCAAAAACACAATGTTTTTCCCTCAAGTGCTTTTCCAGCAAGATGATAGCATGGAAAGCTTTGCTGCAGAACTTGCAGTTGTACTTCTTGCTGTGCGTAGTAATGTGACACTGCAGCTCCACCTCCGTACCAAAGGACTCACCACAGAAGATGCACTTGTGTACTTTGCCTTGGTTCTCCAGGTGGTTGTGTTTAACATGAAGCTGTAGGTCAGTCTCATTGCGGAAATCCCAGTTGCAAGATGTACATCTGTAGACCTTCTTTTCATTGCTGTGCTTCACAGCCAAGTGGAGCTGAATGGAGACTTTGGAGTCAAAAACCTCTTGGCACAAGGTGCAGCGGAAGAACACAAATGTGTGCATGTCCAGTAGGTGTTTCTGCAAGTCATCCACAGAAGTGAACTGCTTGTCACAGCTTTCACAGATGTAGTAGGTTGAGGTGATCATGAAATGAATGGTAACATGCTTCAGCAGAGACTCCTGATTTGGAAATTCCTTGTTGCACTGAGGGCAGGTCAGTTTTGGCAAGACAGTGTCAAGATGTGTTTTTAAATGAGTCTGAAAACCGTCCAAGGAAGTATACTTAGCACCACACTGATTACAAATATATTCACCTGCAGGACGAGGAGGAGCACCTCCAACTGCCTGCATCATTTTTAAAGAGGTCTGCTCAATGGTTACAGGAGATAAGGGACTCATGGCTCTGGATTTTTTTCCATTGTGGATGTAATTCAGTGCCAAAGGTATGTTCTTATGGTTCTCCTTGATATGCTTGTTCAGTTTAAGAACACTGTTAAATATTGGAGAATTTGTACAGTAAGAACAAGAATACACTTCCACCACTGGATCTTTCGGGGTTCCAAGCACAGGGGAACCAAACCGGGAACTGCTAAGATCACAATGGACTTGTCTAATATGCTCTTCCAGAGAAGAATCTGTAAGAAATCCCATGTAGCAATGGGGACAAAAGAATGCATTACTGTCCTTAGCAGCAGGGTTGGCAAATCCATGAGAACAACGGATGTGTTCCTGAAGGGTGTTGAGGTCATTGAACACTTCAGAGCAGAAATTGCACTGGTACACCATGGCAGGCATGGTAGAAACTATCAGTGCTGGGTCTGGAGCTTCATGGACTTGCTTAAGATGTTCATTCAGATTGTAGAGAGAAGGCAATACCTCCAAACAATACTGACAGATATGGGCTTGTTCAGGCTTATCTAAATGCATAGTTTTCAGGTGTATCTGCAAAACTGCAAGGCTGGAAAATAACTGTTTGTTGCAATAAATGCAGCTATAGGTAACTTTCGCCTGTTTACTCGAAGGACCAGTGATATCTGGCACCTGCTGAGCTGCCCGCTTCCTTCCACGACCTTTTGGTATAGGAGGAGCCGTTTCCACCATTGTTGAACTATCCACTGAGAGATTCGAATCCGGAGTGGTGCTAGAGACTGAGGTGTAGCCCACAGTTACCAAAGACGGGCTGTTGCTGTGGTTGCACGACTCTGGCTGCTGGTGGCTGTCCATGTGGCTGTACAGCTCCTCCACAGTATGGAAGTTCTCAGAGCAAATGCTGCATGAATTCTTCTTCTCACCATTATGAGCCTGCTCCATGTGATTCACCAGAGACGTTTCCTCTACAAAGAGTTCATGACAGTAAACACACTGAAGAGCAGATCGGTCTTCGTTAGGGGAACACTCAGGGTGACATTCTGCGATGTGCTTCTGAAGATCTTCAGGAAAATCAAAGCCTTCCTCGCACTGACTGCATTTCTGAGTGTCTTTCATTTTCCAGTCCTCCATCCGGGAAGCGGACTGAGAGCCATCTTTGTTCCTCTCGTGAACCTGCATGTGACCATGCAGTGAACTAGATGACAAGAATCCACGTCTACAAATGGCACACTTATATGGCTTGTTGGACGTATGAGTCTTTAAGTGAATTTTAAGATGATCACTCCTTGAGAATGCTGCGTCGCACTCACTGCAGTGATACTTCTTGTCTCCCGTATGAAGCTTTATGTGGCGGTCCCTGCTCCGCTTGTGTTTGAAGAGGCGACTACAGTACGTGCATTTAAAAGGGAGCTTGTCGCTGTGACTTTGCTCGTGGTGCTTTAGGTAGCTGAGGCGGCTGAACGATTTGTCACAAAACTGGCATGGATAGGGCAGCCCTGGGCCTCCTTCCTCTTCACCAAAATCACAACCTTCTCCATGGCTCGGGGAAGTCTGGTCCTTGCTAGAAGGGGATGATGCTGGCCATGAGCAAGTGGGGTCATCCTCAACATCCACTCCATCTGAAACGAGAAAGAAACACGCCCACAAGCTTAATCTCTACAGTTCAAAGGAGGCAGAAAATGCGTACGAACAATGCACATCTGCTACTCCCAAACAGCTAAAACACTAAACTCAGACTAGGATACTTTTTACACCTGTATCCAACAGCTTCAGGATCACATTTATTTTCACCAGACTGTAAAACATTAAAAGTTATTAAGCAGTTCTGTGCCTTTATTAACTTTTTATTGCTTTTTTACCATTCTTTCTCAGTTGTAGGGTATGTATTATACATTGACAACTTTATTAAAATGCAGGTTTTAATATATTTAATGTTTCTTTTTTATCCATTGTAAAATGATTTGCATATTATGTGAGCATCTGAAGAGTCAAAGGAAAGGAGAAAATATTACAAGAATGATTTAAAATTAATACAGTCAACCCATATGCCTAATATTTAATGAAAAGATTCCCCCTGCTTTGCCACAGGTTTTTTTTCCCTTGAAGTTGATTCTGAACACAGAAATCTTTTAAAGGCTATTACTGAGAGAGACTTGGGTGTTACTCTAAAAATTACAGGGGCGGAACAGGACAACAGCATAACCAGTGAAGTTTTCTCTAATAAATTGCAAACAGATTTCTCCAATAACGATACAATTCAGTTACTGAAAGCTGGCAGCTGGATCATTAAATGTTCAAAACAAACTAACAAACCAACAGCCAGGATCAAGGAAAATGAGAAAGTTTCAAAAGGGTCAGTTGTGAACAGCATTTGCTTTTCCTTTTCAAGTTCAAGAGGTTGCCCACCATTTCTTCCTTTTTGCAAAGGCCTCAGCCAGCTGAACTTCCTCAGCCAGCAGAACCTGCGCTGTGAGATGATCACAGACAAAGCAACTTGTAAAAAACTGGAAACAGGAAAAATGATAAACGATTATGGTAAAAGCTGAAAGATTTACGAGTAACAAGGAAAAGACAAAACAGAAATGCTAGCCAGATAATAAACTGAACTAGTTACCCATGACATTACCTCATCTCTAGAAAGGGCAAGTTGTAACTATTTTTTTTTCAACAGATGTGCTGTACAGTTTTTCACCTTTTGTATTAAATGTAGATTACAACACTACAATGATCATACTTATCTTAATCTAAAACTCCTTTAAAAATATTAAAATAATGCTTGAAAGACCACCTTACATCCAATAATCCTTCTATTCCTTTCCAGGGGCAATGCTTGGGGTTTTTTTCCTTTTAGAAGTAAAATTGACTACAGTAACAGTACAGAAAAAGACAGGATAAACCTCTTGAAAAATATCTTTCTTAAGGCATTCTTGCAAAGCAGCAAATTTCTTAACATCTTCAGCCTTCTCTCAAGAAATTTACTACCCCAACATAAAAGTTAGAGCTGGCCTAGATTATGTAAACAAATTCCAAGCCTGCTTTCTGTAAGGTAACAAGATTTTACTAGATTATCAGCCTCTTGCTTATCCACAGGAAACAGATGAGGATTCATTCCTTTCCTGCATCTAGAAACTGATGACAACGCCATCTCACTATCAATGCCAGATGGCAACCCTCTAACTCTGAGAAAACAACCAAACACCATTGCTGGATGCCTGCCCATTGACACAATGCTTTTCAGGATAAGTTGGAAACGCGTTTTTATCCTCTTGTTTATCTCTTGAAGAGGAGGGTTTCACAAATTACACACACCTTTTGCACACACACAATATCTATCTATCTATCTATCTATCTATCTATCTATCTATCTATCTATCTATCTGTATTGACCTACATATGAGTCTGTGCTAGTGGTATATATTTGAATAACAAAACCAAACCCCAGCCCAAGTGCCATGTCCTTGAACTGAAAACAAAGGTGTTTGGTCTTTTAACATAAAAATTGAAAAATAAAAATCCTTTTTTCCAGCAAAAGTACTACCATCTGCTAAATTCTTCCCAATGAAGTGAAGCAAAGTTGCTCATTGTCATACATAAGAAATAATACCAGCTAGGTGGGTTTTCAAGTTGGTACATTAACGATTGCAATATTCACAGGAGACTTTTAACGTAAATCTGTGTACTGCCCTTTCAAGTTGCTGGGTTTGACTCCAGAATCAAAAATGATCAAAACAGTGGAATAACTATTCACAGAAATATATATTAACTTTTGCTACATTTTAAAATTTTATTTCAAATGAGCATTTTCAGACAGGTCTTTTAAGTGGAAAAACCTTTTGTCCTTTAAAAGTCAAATATATTTCTGACACACGACCACTGCTGGCAGATAAACAGGAATTTATGTCAAGCAACCGAGTGAAGAAAAATAGTCTGCGACTGCCTAGGCAACATATTTTGTAACCAAATTTAGCATTAAAATGTATATCCTATGCAGAAATGATATATTATTGTATAAATGTTTAGAGGAATATATAGTAAGTGTTATAAATAGTGTACCATCACTGACACAGTAGTAAATCACTTCCTTTCTGTGGCCACTGCCTGCCCGGTTTTACCTATTATACAACTGTTCCCCCTGGCACGCGGGTCTCAGCGGGCTGTCGGGCTGGCAGCAGGGTCAGGATCAAGCGCCGAGTGTGACCATGGCATAAGCCATGGCAGCTCCTTTCCCCCATCCAATTCTCCTTGCTTGCTTGGGGGTCTCTCTACAGCTTTTATACATGGTAAGGAAAGCAGAGGGGGAATAGTGTGACTACAGCGCAGAGCAGGTTCTTACTTTCCAAATGGTAAATATAAACGTTTCTGCGTGTCGCTTTGCTGTTGAGCTTTTTAATCTGAGCCCATAATAATTCTGCAGAGTAATTCTCTTTGTGCAAAAAGGAGAAGAGCAAACCACTTTACAAGCCCGACTTGCACCCTTTTAACGTGAAACGTGAAAATCTCTCACCCTCTCGGAGCTACAGAAGAAGGTGCAAGGCAGGGGGAATTCCGCACAGCGCGCGGCAGAGGACAACAGGATTTTCCTGAGTACGAGCCACCCGATGCGGCCAACACGTTTCCCTGGCTTCCCCCCGGCCCGGCGGGGTGGGGAGAGCCGGTGCGGAGGGGGCATGGGCCGGCAGCCGCCGTGCTCCGGAAGAAGGGCCCCTGCGCTGCGCTCGCACAAAGGGTCCCCAAAGCCCGGCCTGGCGGCCCTCAGCGACCCACGGAAGGGTTCGGAAACCATCCTTCTGCGACAAGGGAAACGTTCCGCTGTGGTGACCTTTGCTGTGCAGGCTCCAACCTCAGTGCTGGGAACATCGTGCGCGACGGACTAACGGGCCTGGTGAGCTCAGGGGCCGTCTAGGAATGGATCTGGGGACAGCAGTCAGCCACAAACCCGACTAAGGGTGACTACTTCTACAGCAGGACGTGGGCGATGGCACTTGTCCTGTCGCCTCCCCACCCTCGCCCACACAGATGCTGCCCCATAAAATTAACGTGTGACCATTAAGAGCGGCTCCTTCAAAATGGCAGCGACCCGCTGCGTGCCGCCCCGCCCGGAGGCTCCTCCGTGTGCGCAGGCGTTAGGCCCGGGCCCTGGCAGCCGTGGCGGAGGAGCTGAACGGGAGGCCCCGCAGGCGACCAGCAGGCTCGGGATGCGGACTCCACCCCCGCTTTCCTGGGGGACTTACCACAGAGCCGGCTCTGTGCCGGGGGTAAAGTTTGACCTACTGTCGGGGTAAAGGACTTCAAACCCCTTTTTGCCCATCGCTCTCATAGCAAATACAAACAGTTTGGTGCTACTCTGCATACAGCCACGTGGATATAAACCTGCTGATGCCCACCCGCCAAGCTATGTCAACATTACAAATACTGACTTTTAATGTTATAACAACCTGTTTTAAAATACTCCGGACCAAATTCAGATGCACACATACAAGTCCCCAGGAGTGGCACACATCTATCTCAGGGTAGAACAGGGCTCCAGCTATTCGACAGAGCGTCTTTGGAGTTTTAAAATATATCTTCTGTATCGACTTATTTTTTTTTCCTTCAGCACTCACTAAGTGCTACTTACCGTAAATGCCTTTTTTGTGTTATGGCAAGTATTCTGAGTTTCAATGTGATGCACTTAACATGTCCATGTAAATTTTTAATTTTTGGAACCAGTCACTTCACACTCGCTGACTCTAAGAAAGCTCTAGCACTCACGACCAAAAAACTTTGCTGGAAATCGGCTACAAGGCCTAAAAGTCTATTTAAAGATGCAAATGTGTGTGAATAGTTAGTGCAGATGTTTTTCTACACCAACTGTACTTGCTGAGTTTCACCATTTCCATAAAGCACATTAAAACAAGTGTGTGAACACTCTGAGATGAAAGTACCAAGCACTCCTGAGACTTCCAGTGGAAAGTAGAGCTGCCTGATTTTTCTCCAAGCAGACAGGAATGCCCATGATTCAGCAGCCTGAGTAAATAAAAGAGGTCCTTATTTCCTAATTTTGCTGGCTGGCCACACTGCAGCAGTCTCTGTGCTGCTGCCAAAGGGGATGCAAAACTGGAACTACACCCAGCAGCTGAAGGACTGTCTTTGTTAGCCAGCCAGGCCTTCCTGACCATCTTCTGGCAACAAAACTACCGTATCCTGCGAGGAAGACCTCCATCTCAGGCTCGATAGTTCTCTAGTCTGTCTAATAGGACGAAACAACAGATTTTGCCTGGTCTGTGTTGGAGAAGGACAGCTGGAAACTCAGTTAGTAGCAGAGTAACACCTGTTCAGTCATATTTGTGGGGGAAAGTGCTCACTAACAGAAAAGTGAAGTAATACCAGAAGGAGTTATCCCACGAAAGGGGAGGGAGGAAGGGGGAAGCATCAGAGCACAAAAGCACCTCTGTGGAGTTCGCAGCCAGCCACTCATGTGCCAGCCCCAGTAGTCGTGAGGTCTTAAAAGTGATCTTACCCTGAGAGCTGCTGACTGAATTAACAGTACTGCTTCAGAAAAACGTCCCTTAGTCACCAGGAAGGTTTATGACATATGCATGCTTTGGCTGGAATACGCTTCAGGGCACTTGCTTTATCTTGTCTTGTTTTTCTGTATGATTTAAACGTGGGTTTGCTGCCACTAGACAAATGGCCACATTCCTAAAGCAAATGTCAGCAAACCTTTACGTGCCATAATACATAAGGTTCCTCTGATAGAACAGAGTTTACAAATATGAACAAATTAATATTTTCGATATCCTGTTAGCAGCAGTTTTCTATTTTCCCCATTTTGCTGCTCACGTAACTGGGGCACAGACAAGCTGGAGCGGTTTGCCTCAGGTTAAAAATGTAATCTGTGCAAAGGAGGAAACAGAACCCGTATCTCCCAGGTCTGAGCCATCCCTGCAAGAAACATCCTTTCTCTCCGTGAAACACAGTGCTGGGAAAATGCGTGAGCTGCTGGACCCGACCAAAAAGAAAGCCCAGCAGCTTAGCTGGACCGACATCCCCAGCTCCGGGTCCTTCGGATGCATTCTCGCTTGTTTGCCCCCTTAACAGTAACGGCAGACCGGTCACACAGCTGCCCCCAGGACCCCACCTGAAGTACTAACCAGCAAGGCTCTTTAGGTACAGAGTTTATAACATTGGGTTACATAGGCTGGGAATAGACACTAAAAACGGCAAATCAAGTACAGCAGGCACAGCACAGAAACCCACCTACGACACGCTGCCCCAGGCACACGGATTAGGAATGCACATGGATCCATCGAACTGTGGTGTGGTTGTTACTTGTCCCACCACCGGCCAGAGACCTGCTCAGACAGCCCTGCACACACACACCTGTGCTCACACACTCATCTCGAAAGGGCCGGGCAACGCACACCAACAGCTTTGCTAATTCACCTGATGGCGTGCTGCACGAGAGAACTTGAACCGTAAGCGAGGAAGGACTAAGCAGCAGGCAGGTAGGTCAGTTAACTGGATGTATGATGGAGCTCCACAGTTTTAAATCCTTGCATTTTTGCGCAGGTAATTGAATGGAGTGGTTATAATATATCATATAGTTTACTTGTAATGGCCATTTCAGGTTTTAGTGCTGGACACATTTTATATTATTACCACCACTAATTGTCTGCAGGGCTACCTTGAAAATGAGATAAGGAATCTTAGGGGAATATGCAGGTGTGAATAAATAGTAAACGAAGAGGTTAGATATTGCTGAAATAAAACAATATTGTGCTGTGTGCTGAATAGATCTAAGTAACTAGAAGATCAAAGGATAGCGTTTAAGCATTCACATGACTTCAGCGACGGCCTAACGGATGTGTCACCGAAACAAACTACGGTTTTGAAGTTTTTAATAGAATGAGCAGATAGTGCTAGCCGTTAAAGTCACTTTAAATAAAATATACATTATTACATAATATTCTCCATTTACTTTCAATAGAAATGTACACAGTTTTGGAAAAGCTGCAACTTTAATACAACCATCACATCTTTTTCACATCAGTGACCCCACATTAAACTCACTCATTTGTCTCATAAGTTATTAAATGGCTTGAAAACTAATACTCTGTAATGGGCATTCAAAAGAGAAATGTGAACTTTAAAAATTATTTATAATTTACAGATGTTTTTTAAAATCTATCAATATTTCAAAACTGCTTTGGGAGCACCAATTAAATGCATTAACAGCTAGGTTACTGGGGGAAAAACATACAAGGGTTCCTGATCGGCAGAACTGAGACAGCTGGTAGGGAGGTTTCCCCATTTTACATTTCGTAACCAGAAGAAAGGCAGCTCCTAGAAACAACAAATAAGTCACTTTAATACCTCACAGGAAAAACCTGCTTGCTTTTATAAAATGCCTTTAATGCCTACATAAGTAGTTAACATCCCTGTATTGCTCTCCTAAGGTAACCTAAGCCTCCAGTTCCATTATGTCTTCTTCAGAAGACATATGACTATTACATATGTAGAGAGGAGCATAAATGTTTTCCTCGATTGTTGCTTAAAGTTCATTTGAACAGACGGAGCCCAATGAATTCCATCTTCTACAGCCAAATTAAAGAAAATGTAAGCAGTTCACATTCTGCTCCACCTTCCAAATCATACACAAAACCCAATTTGCAACTAGAAGAAAACAGAGCTACCCTCCGCTTGTTTGAGGGAGCTGGTGTTTTGTGCCTCTCTAGGCAAAGAGAAAGAATAAGTCATTTTCCACAGTTCTGTATATATAACTAATGACAGTCACCATCCTCAAAGCTTATTATACTGCTTTACATAATTGGGAATCGCATGTCACACAATTAATTTACAGGGGTTGTTTAGTTGTGACTATACAAGCAGTAAGCGATTCAAATTAGCTCATTTGTCCACTGCTTAAATGTGACAAACACATTTACACTGTATTTCTTCCGCTGTTAAGTTGCTGTTTCTTTTAGTAGCTGTTTTTGTTTGTTTGTACAGTGTGAGTCAGAGACCACCAGGCTTGTTCCATCTGAAGCTAGGGTCAGAAAAAATCACCCTGAGAATAATTACATTTAGAATCAAGATAATGGGAGAGCAAAAAACCCCATTCAAATACTCTAGCAAACTTGCACATAATAATGATCTCCTAAGAATCTATATATTAACAACCTCATTCACTAAAAGCAGTGATTCAGTCAATCAGGTCTTTGCTAGAAAATAATCATTATAATTTGTTGTGCTGATAACAGTATTTGTACTGCTTATTAAGAACAGCCAATGGCGAGGGGATAAGAGTTCAGGTTCCTCACTGGACTCCAGCACTTTCCTCTGCGTTCTGCTTTCACTGGGCCGTGCTCTCCCCAGGCAACACCATGAATAGGACCAGAAACCCTCTCCCTCCAATCCTCCCCCGCACTGCAGCTCCTTTTGAAAGCTGCTGAAGTGTACAGAAGCCTCGGAGACAGCAGCCCCCGTAACACAGCCCCAGTCATCAAAGTAACTTTCCAGTGGCACACGGGTATTAAAATGAGCTGACCGCTCCTTTCTCTCCCAGGTCACAATATAAGGAGCGTGTCTGAAGTCAGGGAAGCAGAGTTCTTTCTCTTTGCTTCCCAAAATCAAACGGTCCAGAGGCTCGGACCCTGAGAGCTGGGGGAGACCCTGTTTCACAGCTGCCTTCCAAGTCCCCATTCCCACACAGCCCCAAGACCCCACGGGGAGAAGGGCAGGCCGTCAAAGCCTCCCTAGCTGGAGGCTCGGACAAAAGATGGAGCCCTTGGGCAGGACTTGCAGGCAGAAACCCCTGAGACGTCAAGCACCACCTTGGGTCCTCATTTGAGTATCTCCCTTCTTTCGGTTCATCTAACGCCTAATCCTGAAGGTCTGCAGGGATTGCTGCGGATGCACCTCACGCTTGGGCACCTTCCCCCCTTTTTTGTCATGTATGCCTGTCCCTCCCACCTGTACCCACATTTCAGCCACCCCAACTCATTGCTTCATTGCCTCTAGACCAGAGCAGCACCAGCAAGACGCACTGTGGAGGGGGCTAAACTAGGACAAAGAAAAGGAGGCAGGCAATGCGTGGAGAGCCAAAAGAAAGGAACATAGGGTGAGGAGAAAGAAGGGAGTAAATAATTGCATCAGAAAGAAACCCAGGCAAAGATATCACAAAATCTTTTATAGAAAATGGAAGTAAAAGGAAATTAAGACCAAGCAAAAGCAATGCAGGCAGTTAACGCTTTCAAAAACATATCAGTGTTATTTTACAGTGTGCTAGAATTAAATACAGTAAATAAACACAGAACTGCTTATTTCTTAGAATGACAGCGATGTGGTGGCGGTCTTATTTACACAGGTGAAAACTCCTGGACCTAGATCTGCAAAGGGACTTAGGTGTCTCCAGGAGCAAAAGAAGCAAAGAAAGCAGGATTCATGGGGCCCTGGGGGGGGAACCAGGAAAAGGTCTGCAACCTCGCAGCTTGGGCACTCAGCTGGGAGAGGGGAGTACTGGGCTCATAATACATTAAAGAGGCACTGGATAAAAACAAAAACAGACCTAAGCATGAGTTCCAGACTGCAAGAACCCCCGAACTAAATGAGTATCCTTCTCAGCAGGTTAACAGTTCCTTCTCAAATGTGCTCCTACCAGCCCTACGAATAGGATACTCTGCTTCAGCACACCTGGCTTCCATGGGAAGAGACCTCTGCACAACCCAAGAGGCAGGAAACGTGGCTTTGAAGCCCCTCAGGATGCTGAGGGAACTGAATCGAGGCCTCATGCCATTTAACACCCTACCCACCCGGCCCCTCTAGAGGGGAGACAGGATCACAGCACTTTCTGCTGAAAGTGCCCGCTGTGTCCTGGGCTTGGTACAACGCTCTCTCCGTGCAGCAGGCTGATCAAAGGCGATGGGCACCCAGGTGCTCACACAGGGCGGCCTGCCTGGACTGCCAAACCAGAGATACCCAAGAAACCTTTCATGAAGAAAAGAAAAGAGGTGCCTACCAAATTGGGGTGAACCCAGAGAGGCAGGTTTTGGATAACCAGTTCTATTTAGCTGCTTCTCATCCGCCTACATCCCATTTTAGGCTCGCTTTTTTGAGATCTGGCTGTTTGTTAGTGCAGATGTGCTGCACAGCTGTTAACAGTGATGTCCCCAAGCAAAGGTAACCTTGGGTTTTAAATCAGTCAGTGCTTAGAATGGCAGACAAGTGCTTACACCCACGCTAGTGCAGCACAGTCGAACGGGGGGCAGCGTGTCCCAGGAACCTTGTCACTGCAGCCAGAATGGCGTGACAGACAATACAGCCCTTTCTCCCCAACCTGCTTTTTTCCCAGGCTACTTGAACGGGAACACATGTGGATGCCTGTGCCACGGGACAGCACAGGTCGGGAGGTGTCTGTGGCTTCTACTAGTTCACAGGCAGTCTAGCCTGTAAGGGGAACCTAACGAATTTCCCATTCAGAATGGTCAGAAGACCAAATCCTCCTATGAAGCTGTCACATGTAAACTGTCACACCTATCATCTTCCTATCTTGCAGAATATCAGTCCCTCTAGAAGGAATTTTGCAAGGTAAGAGTTGCATTTAAAATACATATCCTTCATTCAGTCCTTTCATGTTAATACAGGTATATTTGGGTGATTTAATTATTAAAAAGAAGGGGAAATTCTTTGCAAAAGGCAGCATTTTCCTTCTCTTCTGTATAATTTCTATTCACCAAAGCTTGCTGAAACTCATGATTAACTGTCTGAAATAGAGGCCTCTCTAGAAATAAAGAGATCTCCACTCTGTTAAAGCCTATATCTGAAATAACCCTTTGTAGCTTCCTCAGTGTAGAATGGAAGCCTGGTGTGAAATACAGTAAATTAAGCCTTTTGCTGTCAGAGCTGGAAATAAGGGTAGAGCAGAACAGCAGCTGGATTTGAAATGAATTTTTTTTTTTTTATTGGCTTCATTTACATCCTGTCTAAGGTCTTCTGAGCAGCTCAAGGTGTCTTATCTCTGGCTACCAGGGGGTATTTTGCAGTCAAAGCAGTTAACGTACTTTCTCTCTCTCTCTTTTTTTAAGGCCATCTTATCTTATCAGACAGATCTCTTCAGGCTGAGGAGAACCCATACTTATCGGTAGCTGTACACTGTATTGACAGCTCAGTGCTGCTAGGGACAAATGAAAGCTTAGGGTAGAGAAAGATCAGTTAACCTGTTCCACTCTCAGTTTAGACTAATCTTTGGTTTGTCTAACTTCAGGAAACGTTGTACGTCTTTTCTCTGTTTACCCAGACAACAGAGGCAGACAATCACATCATCAGCTGCTAAATCTGGTGCACAGGTACAGCCACTGCAATAATCCCCAAGGCACGCCGCTGACCTCCAGCAGCTCCTTCTCCAGGTGACTCAGGGGCGGCGGACCCCTCTGGGAGCATCTGCGAGCTGCTGGGACCGCCCAGCAAAGCAAAACCCGAGGCCTGACAGACTCACCATTTGTAAACCAGCCCTCCCTCGGAGCACGGGGGGCGCGCACCGAGGGCCAGACAAGGAGAGTAAACCCCTGTACGGTCTGAACGGAAGCCATGGGACTGAAGGTGAGCCCAAAGAGCATTCTGCAAGCCCGTTCTTGGGCCAGAAGGTGAAGCAGCAGTTTATTTAGACCTGTCCTCCCTATCCTGCCAGGGTAAACTTTACAGCACGACATGATCAGTAACTAGGAGCAGTCGGCCCTGCTAACTGGGATCTCCAGGAAATACAGAAGCCAGCTTTCTCGCTTACCACACCAAAAAAGATACAAATGGCATGACTCCTCTTGTCCTTTGCCTGATGTCACGAGCAGTGAACCAGGTTTATAAAGTTACGGCTGCTGCTACTGAAAAAACATTCACCATAGTTTCAGGTGAAAAAACATGTAATCGAACATTAAGCCTTGTGCTGGTCCTCCTTTCTACTTTTTTTATACTTATTTTTTTCCTCTCCCTCTTGTCTCCAAAGACTTCATGAGCACTTTCATATTAGTGATAACCCTAGACTTTCCCTGCAGAGAAGGTTCGCTATTAATTGTCCATTATCTTGGTGTGTCAGCACAAAGGAGAGGGGAAGAAATTCTCATCCAAATGGTTTCACCTCCCTCTCTTGAGAGTGATGCCCTTGTCAGGGCATTAAAGACATGAAAACCTGCCACTTATCAGAATTGTGTTTGAATCGAACTACTGTCCTTGAAAACAGTAGACACCAGATACCATCAAAATAAGCCACATTGGCACATCCTGCTCCACTGTGACTTAGGCAACCTTTATACAGCTTACACACACACTTGTGATTGCATGCGGCCAGTAACATTACAGCCATGGCTTAAAATAGGAAAGGCACGTTCTTTTTCATTTTACAAAACAATAAGCATATTATAAATAGCAATTGCCAGAATGAAGAAAAGTTGGCCAGCATCTATGTTAAGTCTCTAGATACCATATTAAAATGTGGGATAGTTGCATGTGCAGATTTTTTGAAAAGAGACGGTAGTGGAAGGAAGAAGATACATACAACATTTTTCATGAAACAGTTTGGAAGATTTCAACAGTTTAAATAAGCCTGAGGACACACTTGAATGTAAACTCATTGCTGAACCAAATCGTAAAATTTTTTAATTACTTCACACCACCAATTCTTAACAAAACATAATTCAAGCCTATTAAAATGCTGCATTTGCTTGCCAGAACGAAACAATATTTCAAAAGGTCTTTAGTCATTCTATTCACCTGTTCAGAAATGAACAGAAAAAGACTTAAGTTACATCCACAGCTGCAGAGCTCTATCGGTCTGTTTTGGACAATCAGTGAATGTCCTCGCTTTTCACAATTTGAAGTCACAAAGAGGAGGGAAAAAAAAAAAAAAAGAAAAAAAGAAGTTATGCTTTGCTTTTAACAAGTAAACAAGTGTACAAATTAATTCAGAGCTGTAATTTTGAAAATTTTCTATGTTTAATGTGCACTGCAGTTAAACTACTTTTTCTGTACAAATTAATTTACTGCATCAGTGATCGATGTTTATGTTTAGGCAATTTTATTTCTCAGTATGGTAAAATTAGACCTAATAGTTGCAACCTGTTATGTCCAATCTGTCACTGAAATTCAAATTGCCTTTTTCCTATTATTCAAGGAGCAATTTGGAGGAATTAAAGCCATCTAAAACCAGAAGACAAACAATTCTCTGCAAGGCCTCAATAGCCTGTGTTGTCAACCTGCTCTAGAAAGCGGTGGTTCTTCCTCAGCAGAACCACTGCCACCTTTTCCTCAGGTTCTGAACGTTTCCAGCCTGGAGAGCCACAAAAGGTACGAGCGTCTGTACAAGGTACGAGACAGCAGAGCCCCTTGAGGGGATGTAAAGATGGGACACGTTTTGAGGGACTGGATAATCATGAACAGCTCGCAGAGACCCTTCCCTGTATTCTGTAACTGTTGATGTTCACATGTTTTCAATTAGCCATCCATGTATCTACAAAAAGTAGATTTTGTTCTTCATCTGGGACAAGTTAGTTATTGTCATCTTGTTCTTGTCAGTGAAGCACTCAGCTCCCACCGACAATTATTATTTATTACTTCCAGTACTGAAATATACTGGTCGAACTTCATTTACTGTCCTTTGCTCTACTTTTCCTCACTTCAGTGGGGTGGCTGTGCCCTACACACCAGGCTATTCCTCTTAATCGCCTGAGGCTTCTCGTGTTTCTGGACGGGATGTCGTATGCTGTTTCTGTACTCATTTACATGTTTTACTCTGAAAAGCCTAACAACAATGCTCCTCACAATTAAGGAATAAATACACACTGCCCTTCCCCCTCTCACACCTCTACCTTTATCCTTAGCTTTATTTTTCTCTCTGTGTTTGTGTGTGGGAAGGAGATATTCATTTTTCTCACACACAGAGAACGAACGCTTCGCTTTCCGAACACCCGCATGCATGCAAGTTTTTGGTCTTGTTGGAGATGGATGAAATAGAAGCAGTGAGATGAGAGTTAATGTTGGTTTTGAGGAGATTTTGCATCTTTTCCAGTCATTTTGCTTTACACTCTATCTTTTATCACTTTTAAAATTCCAAGTAGGCTCATTTCTTTGCAAGATTGCTCAGTTCATCAAGCTGATTAATAATTTTGCTACTAGGCTGTACTGATTAACATGGATTAGTCAAGTGATTAATAATTTTACTGTTTCGCAGGACCAAGCTGCCCTAAACGTCTTGGGTTTTGATAGTATTTTACAACTGGAACTTCCTTAGATGGATGATATGTAACTTCCTGGATTCCCAACACTCAGCGAAGTGGCATGACCTTACCCCTGGGTTCGCTCCTCTGTTTCAGTGCCCATAAACCATTTTCAGATGACAACATTTGAACTAAGACCCTTGCTTTTTGTACAGCACTTGGCTGCTACTTCCTCTTCCTCCTGGTTGCTTGTTTCATTCCCCTAGTTGATGTTATCAAACTCATCTCAATGTGAGGTAAAGCACGTCTTTTTGCTGATTCCTACGCAGTTCCTAGAACAAAGACCTTAACTTCTGTTGATCCCTTGGCAGCCAGAGTAATACAAATAACATCATCATCTACACGGGTTCGGGTATGTATGTAACTGTTAAACCATTTGATGTGGGATGGAAAATAGACACTTTATTTCTAGTATTTGAAGCACAGACCATTGTATTCCACGATTACATTTACATGCTTCCTCCTGAAGCGGCCAATGAACCAAATCACTATTTATCATCTATTGTACAAGATTTCCTGACTCTGCTTGTGTTTAGACTTCTGTTTTGCTGATACTGGACTTCACAGTATCGTTAGTCTCCAGAGGAGCCTGTAAAAGCACAATCTATTTCTAAGACTGAATAGCGGGCTCTGTGTTAGGTAATGCATTGGCCGGTAGGCTGCACTTTCTTGCTAATTACAGTGGAAGTTTTCTCTTAAAAAAAACCATGGCATTGCAAACGGCATGGAATCAGCTTTCTTTCTAATTGGAGCTTTCTTTCTAATTCTCTCAGTACTAAGTTTCCCCATAAACACACTCCTCTATATTTGGATACTGGGTTTAACCCTCTTACACAAAATAAGACTTGACACAATTATATATTTATTTGATCTTTTCTAAAGCACCAATTGCAAGCCAAGTAGCATAAAGAGCCAAATGCAAACCAGTAAAAGTAGAAAGCAAAATCTAATAGCATGTTACAATATGCTACACACACAGAATTCAAAAGGGACCTGCCAGCCCCAAAAGATTCAATTCCTGCCTAGTTAGAGGAAAGCGAAAAACAAAAGGGTAGCAGATGCAAAAACAAAGGTAGGGAGCCCATAAAACAGTCATGGATAGGCCAACTGAAATAAACAGGGCTTGCAGCTTGCCTTGAAGGCAGCCAGCAAGGGGCTCTGGCAGGGAGTTCCGCAACTGAGGACAAGAAAGACTCGCCTTCGGCCCGCGCCTGCCTCAGCCCGGGGAGAGAAAGCGACTATGTCCAACTGCGAGCAACTGCCAGACAGGGACGTGGAGTGCAAGGCTGCTGCCCAAGAACTGGGGGATTAAAATTTGAACAGCTACATGGATGGGGCTGTATTTTTTAATACATCAGCTTTCCACCCCAAAGAGGCTCCAGATCAATTTCAAGGGAAACAATTAGGAGCACTGACAGTAGTCTAGTCCAGATGACTGCAGGATGGTCTTTGTCCAAGATAAATACGCAAATTGTCAAATAAGTTGGAGATTCATCACAAGCATGTAGAACTAGGGCCCTTCTTGCTGGGGAAGGAACATTATGATGTTGGTCAATAATACTCCCAACTCGTATCCTGCACTAGCCTCAAAATGTGTCTCTCCACATCCCAGAACGCTTCCTGCTTCTTTATTTCATGCCCATTAAGAAGGTAGCCTCAAGGCATATTGTCTAAAGGTTTCCCTCCGTTTCTGCAGCCTTGTAGGTGTTGTGCTACAACCGGTTTCACTCCTCTAAAACATGTCTACTGGAGACATGTTACATGCCTGGAAATACACTGCAGACCTTCTGCAAGCAAGCAGTTCATAGCAGACCAAATGAAAGTATCATCTATTGTAACATCTCCAGCCAGTTAATGGAACTGCGACCTCTAACTCCCCTGATATCCCACATCGCACATAAAGACAGAGGAAAAAAAGGAGATATAGTGGAAGACTGCCTTGCAGAAAAAAAGCAAATACTCATCCTGGAATAAGACATTACCCACTTGGTCCAACCATTTAATTGTCCTAGGCCAGTCGCCAGTTTTGGGTCACCTCCTTGGGCCAGGCTCCACAGTCATGGGACAGGAGCCCTCACCTCCAACATGGACACAGCAGCAGCTTGGAGAAGCGAAGAGCTGGGGAGTGAAGGGTGCACCAGGAGCATCCTGACCATCAGGAGGAGCCCGTAACAGCTGTTCCTGCCGAGCTACAGTCCCAACACAGGGTCACTTCAAAAAATTGGTGATGCAGGCAGAATCACGCTGTGGACTGGATCTGGCTTGCAGGACATTTTTTGGACCACTCTGTATCAATTCCAAAGCAAAAGCTCTTCTCTGGCTTCTACTGTGGCAGAAAAAAAGCCTGTTTTGTGGCTTTTTAACACCTGGGCGCAAACCCAATCAAAACAATCTGAAATGCAATCAAGACAATTAGGATTTTTTATTCCTTCTGATCTTAACGTGGCTGCAAAGGAGACCGATAACCTTCCGGTCTGATCTTCATCTTCCTTCCAAAGAGGAATATGAACAACATCGGAGCAGACAATCGCAGACTTTGTACCGATGTGCAGGCAGCCTATACTAACCAGGCAGCCTGTAACAGGAAACATTTCCAGGAATTTTACATGTGTTTTTATTACGGCAGGATCTGTTTTCTCAGTTTTATTCAGTTGTGAGCTGGGATTTTAGAATGCAGTGGTACAATACTGTGTCTGCTACTTAGAGAGTGGGATGGCTGAAGAAAGGCTGCATTCTCCTTGAATGTTCTACATAAATACTTGGCTTTTGTTCCCTGGCTCTAATGTCTGCTACTTTAGCCCAGGCTTACCAACCCCACACTGGACCACTTTATTTCCACAGAAAATTTCCAGATCTCTGCTGCTATTTGATACAAAATTACTGCTTCTGAAATATTTTAGTTCTCCGACTTTCTTCACACGCTAAAACCTGCGTTCCATGGAAGGGGTGGTTTGTATCACCTCAGATTATTTTATGTGAGGTAAAAAGAATCTGTGACCCTGACTTAGCTTTATCACGAGCTCCTACTCATATTCTGTGAAGAATTTAACCCTAAGCGATCGTTTTTGTAAGCTTAACTATGTTCCTCCCTTTCCCCATGTATTTAATTGCAAAAAAGTTAATATTCTGTGTGTGGCAGGCATGATATACTGGTGATGTATACCGAACACACTGAGGAAACTTCTAGCAAGTCATTTACGTCAATGAAATATTAGCAGACACATCCAACAGATACAGAGGAGAACCAGCAGAAAAAGAATTGGCCAACCTTTTGAACACTAGGCTGTTTCATTTGACTTATGTTACCGAAATACTGTAATATACTAAAATCTACAGTCTCAGAATAAAACCCTGGCCCTGCTGAAGCCAATGGAATTTTGCTATTAACTTTAACAGGACCAGTATTTCAGCTTCGGTCTGGTTCTGGTTAGATGTAGGGTTTAAGAAATCAAACTTATTGCCTGGGAATCCAGTGGTAATATTCAAAACGAATGAGCTATATTACTTGAGTTCATGAGGAAAATACAAAATTAAAATTATGGTAACTTTTCAAGGTTTATTAACTCAAGTCCCATAGCCTCGAGGGGCTATCTCCATCTGCCCTATTTATATGCTACCATGACAGCTCCTGCTCTTCAATAAGTTATGTTAAAAAAGTCTTTGTATCATAGGATTTTTTTTAACTTCGCACAGATAAGTATTTTCAGCAAAAGCACACTGTGATTTTATTTTATACTAATTAACTATGAAACTTTTTTTTTAACCAAGTATGAGTACCTAACCACTAACTTGCATACGCAAAATGCATTCTGGAGTGTTTATTTGGAAAAATAACATATATAGGAAAAATAATGTGCACGTGTATTTTATACATACAATATACATAAAAATAAAAAAAGGCACATCCACAAAGAAAGCTTTCCTTTCTTCCACCAATTTCCTCACAGACCCTGAGATGCAAGTCACACTCCTAACTAATTCCAGACAAAAAAAAGAAAAAAAAAAAAAAAAAAAAATCAACAAACCCATATCTCTCAAGTCACTCTTCCTGAAAATCCTGCAAGGTTCACTGAGCTGGAGTGTGCAGATGCCTTCCAAAAGCGAGTACCCCTCCCGGGGACCACACTGCTCCCGGCTCCGTCCCTGTCAGGCGGCTGGAGGAATCCTGCAGAGTACAACTGCAGCACCACTGCATTGGAGGAGGTGGTCTCTCAGCTGGCCCAGCAATATGGTAAAGGAAACAGAGATGTTAAAACAACATTTTTGAAGACCCTACTGGCCAAACTGTACCTCTCCCAGAGCTCAGCTAAAACGGGCTCCACAGTGGTTCACTACAGGGGCGGAAGCCAAGGCTCAGTGTGTTCAGGTGTAGTCAGAGCAGCTTCTTAAACCTGTCGCAGGCCCAAGAAGTACTTGCAGATGGTCCGTAAAGAGCTGCTTCATCATATGGCATGGCTCCCCGCTTCCAGATGTAGCTGCCTTGAAGGCTAACCAACACGCATTGTTTTGCTAATCCTACATTTCCTTATTAAGAGTTGCCACAAATATTTATGGAGTCATGAAAGGGAGATGGATGGCTTGCAAAACGATCAAAATGATTCCTGTGTACTCTCCACTTTATGAACTTAGTGAAGTCCTGGTTTATAGCCGACCCTGCAAAACTTTCAGGCGTGTCTCTATAGTTCCTCTCATCTTTTCACCGTCACCCTACGCTTTGACTTAACTCCGTGCCAAGAGGATCAAATTGCTTTGGTCAAGTTTTCAACACTAAATATTGAAAATTTCCTGTATTCCCAATCATCTTGGCAAGAATTAACTTGCCCTTTTCTACTGAAAGAAGTGCTGATCTACTATTATTTCAGTCATATTATCAACATTTTTTTTTTGAGTGAGACATTCAATTGTTCAGAATTTGGCCTTTTATGGATTATTAACAATGCATGTGACTTCCTGAAATTAATCCACTAATGCTTTGTTTGCTGGCCCGCCCAATCAATTCCTAACTGGGAACCAATTTGTCTGAAACTCTGCTGACAACAGTTCTAGTTTCTCCACCAAATTATGTAATTGCACAGTTAAGTGCTCTATTTAAAAAAAAACAACACTACCCCCCCCCCCCCCCCCCCGCAACCTTACTCGCTTTCAGTGAGGCTCTCGGTCATCACACTCACTTGATGTGTTATGCAGCAGTTTCTTTTTTAGGGCTTTACACAGTTTTTGCCCAATTTACTTGTTGGATGTTTTAAGCCTTTTTAAATTTGAGATGCAAGATTATTCCTATGAAAGACGTATCTCTTAACAGGCATTCTACTTCTCAACTGAAGATTTTGCTCTCACATTTTGGAGAGATGTGGACTAATTCTTGATGTTACCTTACATCAGTCTTATATCAGTGCAAATTCAACGACTTCAAATGTGTTACTTTTGTCAGAGATCAGTGTGAGACCTGTGAGATCAGACTAGGCACACAAAGACGGCTTTTCATTTACAGAGCTGCCTGAAAAGCTACCAGTTCTTAAAGATGTGTGGTTCTTGTAAAAAACATCTGCTGAGACCTTCAGACTGAAATATTTTATCAATACGTATATTTTTAAATACTATAATAATTGTTATCAACATCAGTGGCAAGGAGCAGTAGACAACAACTTTGCACAGGTTTGGCTCTTCTCTCCCAATTTCCATGTACAACTGCCAAACTGCCCGCTCTGTTTCTTATGTAAAATTGCAGATGTCTTCTTATTAATCAAGAGCCTAATACACTCCAGATGAATAAACAACTTCAGCACTGCAGCACGTACCTCACTTCTTAAACCCAGGATTTATTGGAGCGGCCTGTTCCAAGATCTCTTAACTTAAAAAAGATGGTTTATTGTTCCTCCCTTCTACAGCAGGGGCCTAATAAATGCGTTGAAACTATGTCTTTGTCCCTTTGCAGAGCAGTATTCAAAGAGATTCCCAACCCTACAGCGTAACATTATCCAAATCCTTTGAAACCATAAGTAGTTGCTCAAACTCAACCATCCAAATACCGAAAACTTCACAGGGAATCAGAGCAAGGCGATGCACTTGCGAGGACTGGGCTCCAGCGGTGGGTGCCCCCGCGGCCCCTGCAGAACGCCCCAGCCCATCCAGCCACGCTCCCTGCAGTCCCAAGCACTGTCTTAGAGCACAGGGACTGAGCTGCCTTTTTCCAAATGCCCATTACTTGGGAGGAGAATATCTAGCTCCCAATATCTTCCTCCCGTTAAAAAAACAGTTTAAAGGGACTCCTGTAGCTGTGTATCAATTCACTGATATTTTTCCGGTGTTTCACTGCAGATTTAGCCTGTAACCCAGGTAATCAAAATTGGTTTAAATATTTCTATTTAAAATTAAAATCTTCCACAGCATAAACTGCTCTGTGTACTTTAATTTACATTCCCTAAATCGGAGAAAAACAGATCCTTTCTTTGTAATCATGTAAAAATAGGAAAAGAATGATTAGGGTTTTAAAGCATATATTAACTCACGGATTGCTATTTTTTTAGTTATTGTTTCAAAATATTGGCACCCTCCTTAGAACTTCCAGATTACTAATGTGCTTGCTAATATTGGACTGCTAAGGGTGGTTCTATTAATAAGATGTATGTATATAGAAAGCTAGAAAAACATAAAGGTTATAATATTAGCATACCTTACTCATTTTTAATTAAAGAATTAAAAAGCCCAGTCTTTGGGGGGTTTGGGAAAATAGTGTAGCCAAATGAGACCAATTAACTTCATTAGCTTCTGCAAATACCTACTTTTCTGGCACATTCCTGTTTTTCCGTCTGCTTCACAACTACACATGTCTACAAATTAACATTTTATTTATGATTTAAGGTTCCAATTCATAAAAATTATGCATTCATTGCATACATTTTTCTGTATTTATTGAAAAATCGCTAAATTATATATCTTCCATTCTTCATTGTTTTTTTCCTCTGAATGAAAAAAGCATACAGCCTGCAACTGCAGAAAAAACCACAATCCAAATCAGGGCTCAATGTTCAAAGTGGGAACATTCATACTACAATGGGAACTGCACAAAAATCTATTTAAAAATTACGGTTTTAAAGACCCAGAACAAAGATTATGATAAAAGTGTAATTAAAATGCCCTACGGCTGCTACTGAGTTGCACAAACATTTTCTTGAGCCATTCGTTATAGGTTTGCAGTCTGACAAGTCTCATCACACACAGTATCATTTTCGCTCATCTTGTTCTCAACCATTCTGCATCCTGTACAGCACGGACCACCAAATCTCCAGCATCCTTCACTCAGGAAGAGTTTTGCAATGGTTAGTAACGTTAATACAAAGAGTAAAGTGATTATTACAGTCACTTACTTAGCAGTCAAGAAAATACATTTACAACTTTGATATCAACCAAAAACGCTAATTTACCTCGGCTCATCATCATTACCTACTTTATTTATGATGACACAGCAGCTTCAAGTGTGAGCAGTTTTAACAGAGAAGGAAACCTTCTCTAATGAGTTATATTATTAAAATACTTTTAGAAAAAGCAGCGGTTTTTATGAATTGGAGGAAGGGAGTGATTAGGAGTATTTCATGTGTCCAGAGAGGAATGGACACACTCTCCTTCTGATTTTGCTTCTTGTACAAGAAAGTCAACAATCATAGTTCAGAAAGGCCCCTCACCATATGAGGAACAAAAAAAGGAGAAGGAAATATTTAAGGGGTATTTTCAATTTAAATTACAAATTCCTGATTTAACTCACAACTTGTGTCATCTAGTTTTCTTGTTTTGGCTACAAAACCATTTTATACAGTTACTAAAGTGTGATCCTCTAGGTGAGGTGCAGCCATGGAAATCACTTCCTCTCTTCACTAAAATACTGGGAGAAGAGAATAAAATACGACTGTGAAACACTTCCAATAAGGTCCCTGAAATACCTCGATTTGTAGGGTGAAATTTAATGCCACTGGCAATATCAACAGAACAGTTCCATGCCAAACCTCAGCAGGTTGACTCAGCTCCCACTCTAGTCATCGGAGACGGATGGAAGCTCTTTGCTGGGCCCTACATCTCTACTCTCTAAGGATGAGCCAAACTGTTTACTGGAAGTGTCTCGTTCCAAAGTTAGGAGAGCTCAATCCCACCTGAAATGGCATCCCTTGGATTTTTACGTCCCATCCTTCATTCTCTCCAGAACATCTATCTACTTCTTCAGTCAAAGACTGCCAAAAGCAGGGAAGAGGCACCCTGGTCACTCTAACTCTCTAACTGAAGCCCAGGCAGCTGACTGCCCAACTGGAACAGGAACCATTGGTGTGACAACACACAACAAGCTAGAACAGGCTGCACTGCCATTAGGGAGGGCTTTGCAGTTTCCTCAGACATGAAACCTACTGGTCGTCTTTACAATTACTTGAACCTGACTGAGCAAGCCACTCTATGTATTTGCTCAGAATACACGGGGTTTCTGTCTATACGTTGTTCTGTAAAACAGTCAGTTCAAGGCAACAGCAGAGAAGGCTACTACAGCTTTGTTAACTTCACCATCATGAAGCTCACCAGAGGTCTTTTCCCTACACATCTGAATAAATGCATTTACTTCCCCGTGCTGTCAGTTTTCACATTTACATGCACTACATTTATATCTATTATCCCAAAAAACAAACTGCAGAATGCAATCCAAAAACATGCCTTCTACTATGTGCTTCTCACCAAGCTTTCAATTAAACAGAAGACTGCAACCTTCCTGTTCAGCAAGGATAAGCAAAGAGTGCCCAAACCCTAGATCTTCTGTGTGCCTCTGATTTTATTTTTAACCCTTGTATGTTCAGAACTTCATGGGTGTTGACCTCACGGTTTTGAGGAACGTGTTTCTCCTTCCCAGCTGCAGAAGGGACAAAGCAAAACCACTAAGGACAGGCTAAATCAAAAGCCATTCCTCTTAATTTAGGACACTGAAAAACCTGGCATTCAACTAACTCAAACATAACTTTATGACTCTCTTTGTCAGAAGGACTCCAGAATATCCATCTAGCCATCAGAACTTGTATTCAGCGTAACCACCAGGACATCCGAGCAAACTGAGAGAATAGACTACAGGAAGTGGAGCTGCCTGGAAGAGACAATTTAGGCATTGCAGAATACCTAGAAAAATTATTAAACTTGTAGCATGTGACCAAGCATAGCAATTCTGTTATTGCCCTCCAAAAGGATTTATAAATTCTGTTAAACAAAGGAACAAATACATGTAATTCACTTATTGGTACATTTGAGGTACTCAGACAGGCAGCTGTTAACATTCTCCTACTTAATACCAGAAAATAAACCAGCCAGGCTGGTCAGATTACTTCTTAACTTTTAAACTTTGCATTAGGTTATTAAAATTCAAGATGAAAATATTGCAAGTAATAAACATTTATAGAAGCTATCTGAAGATATAAAACTGATTTTAAGTAATGATTTTGTTAATAAAACAGCAAGAAATCTGTGTTTATGATGTTCTGTGTACAGGTCAGTGCATTTATTCTTTGTTTGATTTGTGTGGATGCTACAGTAAGAAAAGATTAATACAGAAAAGAGATGAAGTCTGGGGAGATGGGGTGGGTGGTAAGTGGAATTCTAGAAGTTATTGGAAAGTAGATGTATGCATTCTGGTAAATATGTCTGCATCTTCCCCACAGACAGATTTCACAGCTGGGATTCAGACGCATTCCTATTCAGTGAACTACTGTCTTTGCACATCAGCAATAAGGTGGTGGTCCAGTAGAAATGTCATAGCAGACCTCTCTCAAACGGATCCAGGCCACCTACTCTTTAACGCTTGTTCTCTCCTCACACTTTTGTATTTCCTATTTCCTCCTCAAAGAAAAATTCACACTTCTTTTTCCAAATTGCCCTTTGGAATGGAAAGGAATTAAGAGCTACAATATTAAAAGGCAAAATATAGATTATAAACAATCATTTGCCCCTAGAATATTTAGGGAAGGATATAAAGTGTATGCAAATCAAAGCACATTAACAAGCCCCTTCATTTAACAGAGCTGTTCATGGAAGCCCCTTCGGTCCGCGCACTCCTGATACCCATCTTTTTCCTCATGCCCTCCTACATGATGAAGTGAATGCTATGTAATATAATTCACCTGGGAGCCCGGAATACAGGCGGTTCTCCTCTTCTCCCTCGAGTTTAAGTTATAGACACTTCTCAATCCATTTTTTCCTAGCGTTTCATTTCTGTGATTACAAATCTTCATCTTACAACTCTGTCATATTTTTCCCGCTAACTCCCATCCCCCACTCTCCTTTTTTTTCAAGTACCCCCAAAGGTATGTGATAGAATGGTAGCACACACCAGAAGTGGCTAAAAGAACTGTATGAGCACAATGAAAACCCCACATAAATGTTATGCAAATTTGTTATGAATCAAACCTGCAGCGCAAATTTACTACATTGCTGAACGATTATAAAATAGCGATTTGTCTTGTATACATTTTTAATGTATTCCAAACAACTTATATTAGATTGTCTGTTTCTGTTAGTCAGATCATTCAAATTTTTAAGTGCAAAGTAAATATAAAGTGTTACATTTTTAATAATACGCAGTCACACCACATACTTTTCTTGCTTTCTACCTCCACTGTGGTCCAGGAACACATAATAGTTGTTTTTTCCCTAGTTATCTAATCATTATACCAAATGCGACCCTGTTTGCTATTACTTTACGTTTTACAATTATCATTGCAAGTGCTACTTTCAGTGTTCTAGAAACAATTGTGAATCTTAGCAGTTAATGGCACGCAGCTCTTTAAATTTAATGTTTTGTATGTGCACACAAAAAGGAAAAAGGGAAAATGGGCTTTAATATTTTTGCTTAGTTGTATATAAAATTACATGCATCTGCAACACAAACATAAATGTATGAATTATATACCTACTACTTAAATTCTACTTTCTGCTCAGTTCCTGCATTTGATGATTTTCAAGTGGGCAAGGTTAGTCCTACTGCAATTATTCTGCTTTTCTGTCCCTAAAAATAACACACCAGTGCATTCTACTTCTTATTGCTCACCATGAATTTCCTTTCTCAAATGAGAAAATTATGAAGGAATTATTATCAGCCTTGATAAACGCGAAACTGGCCAAATCTGAGAAATGAGCTCTGCTCTTTCTTCATTAAGAATAGGCTGAAGTTCTTTTTATCATTAAAAACCTGTAGTTGCGTAAGGTCTTCTGAAATAAGCTTCTCAAAGTACATACAACTACTGAACCCCACTGTTTCCCACCTTCTAAACACAAAACACTACTGTGGTATTTTCGTAGAGTGATAAATGTTATCACCTACAGGGCTACTACAATATATAACCTTATATATAACATTGTCACAGAACTCACGCATATTTCATAGCAAAAGAGGAAGGGGAATGAGAGAGGAAGAAAGTATCATGGTTAAATGACACAGGTTTGGAGTTATTTCAGCCAAATGATCATCTCAAGTAGTAGCAAAATGCAGGAGCATAAACGTACATAAAAGGTAAGACGAATAAAAGATCTGTAAGAAAATCATTGGGATCCATGAACCATCACGTTGTCACAGGACTAATTAAAGACAGTACCACTATAAGGCACTAACAGATTTGTTCCCATCAGCATTCATCACAAAGTGGATTGGACAGACACCTAATTGAAGAAATCAACAAACTGAGCAAAAGGTGCACCAAGCTGGAGACGTCAAGAAAAGCTGAAAGAATCTACTTCACAGAGGCTGGAGAGGGAAGACCACAAGTGGGGACGGGGCAGTTCAAATACATAAGGGTTGCATCAAAGACAAAATTACAAATGTTCTGAGTGGAGAAAAATGAAGCAACCTTTTTTTTTTTTTTTGCAGCAGAGGAGTCTCGGGTCAGATACAGCTTAAATTTCAGGGTAACTAAACACAGGAGCTAGCTTCCTTATCAAGTTCTGGGACCCCATCCCTGGAAGTGTCCAAAGGCAAGTCAAAAAACAACCAGCAGGGACTGTCTACACATGCATGATCCAGCCTCCTGGCAGGACCTGGGCTAAATAATTTCTCCTGGATCTTCCAGTTCTATTGTTCTTGGATTTCAGTCCTGACCTACTTCTTGCAGCTCATCTACCTGTGAAACTGTCAACCAAAGAGACATCAAAAATTATTTTTTAGTAGGAGGGAAAAATAAAGCACAAAAGAAAAAATCAGAAAAAGAAGGAATATGCATTGCGCACATGGTATATAACTAAGATTTCTAAAGAAACTTAGGTATAGAGCAGTTACGGTGCCTTGAGAATATACACAATTTCAACAATAAAAACATTCCACCCCATCAATAAGCCTGGGAAATGCAAAGTTGTGAGCCTTACTTTCTATGAGGAAAGGTGTTTGAACTGAGAAATGCAAGCAGTCATAGGGTGGTAGGTCACTGAGGAAAAGGAGATAAAGGTCACTTTGAAAATGCCTGTTTGATATGCTCTTGTCCCTTAAGACCTGAAGAGAGCACAACTCATTTAACAGAGACACGAACATATGCGATTGCATAATGAGTATTATTATTTAGCTTGGAAAAGACTCAAACAGGTGACTAAGAGAAAAAAAAGTATCTCCCCTCAGTAACCTCCTGAGCCACCCAGTCAACCATGAAAGAGCTCTTCCAGCAGGTTTAAGGGTAGCAAACTGTTAGGTTTTATTAATCTGTGTATGCTGGCTAGTTTGGTTGGGGTTTTTTTAATGGCACTGGAGAGGTAAAACTGACAGGAGCTCTCAGCAAGACAAAGACAAAATACTGCTTTGGACATGGGGAAAAAGAAACTCCACTGACCTCACCCTCCCTGAATGCCGCCTTCAGCGCACACGCGATGTAAAAGGGAGTGCACCCATCTACGGTGCTCTACAGAGCGCTGCAGTAGTAACGTGGGCATTTCGTGCCTTTGTCATATTTTCTTTTAAACTTTCAATAAAAGTACTATTGAAAGACTGAAAATGTAATAGTGTTTTCTGTCAGGTTATGCAAAGCCATGCGGCAGGGAACTGCTCAGTCCGGAGCCTGCCCTCGGTCCCGTCACAACCCAGGCTGAGAAGATTTCATATGAGAAACCTGGTCCTCAGTTCGGTCCTCAGACACGAGACCGGAGAGGACGTTCTTTAGGAGGCTCTTTGGCAAACAGTTCAAGACATTGCTTGTGCTTCTACGTATTGCACCTAGCTTAATAACGCTTAGTGTGTATTCCCATCAGCAGATACCAAGAGCTCTTTAACAAGGAGGACAGTATCATTAACCCCATTCTACAAACGAGGAAGCTGAGGCATAGAGCTGTGATCTACCCAAGAAGTAAACTGCTAAATGCCACATTCCACCCCTTTAGCCACAAGAGGCCTCATCACAGACACCTCTCCCCTCTCAAGGGCTGTTTGAGAGCCAGGTGAAGGCGGCCTTCAGAACAAACCCCGAGTCCCTCAGCTGCAGAGGTGTGTCACACCTCTACTGCACGGTGCACGGGAACCCTGCCCGTGCCCGGCGGCCTCAACGCTGACAGAAGACGGGCTAGTCAAGGACCTTGCCATATGTAGGTGCTGGCAGTGCCCCCCCAGTACCCACTGCAGACGGACAGAGACGGCCCCCAGTCCGGCCCCGGCCCAAGATGCTATGGCCGTACCATGCCGCGCTGTTAGCTGAATTTCCAGAAGCAGTGTATCTCCGTCGGTAAGACCTGCCCAAAGCTAATAAAAATCTTGCCTATCATGAGCTTGGCCTCGTGCCACCCTGACACGACTAGATTGCTTTGGGTTCCAGGGCCAGCCAGGGCTGCCACTACATGCTGCTCCTTATACGAGCGACACATGCCCTGGGAGAGCCCCAGAAAGACATCTGAGCAAAGGTCATAAAACGTGGAATAGAGCTTTATAATCAGAGCACACATCTGAAACATGCACTGTCTGGTCCGACTCCCACTTGCAGACGAGGATGTTAGCCATACCAACAGACCCTAGAAGGGTTCAGCCTGGTCCAGTAAGCATGTAAGAAAGGAATGGAGAAAAAAATAACATGGACAGCACACAGAACAGTATTACTGTTTGGGTTTAAGACCCTAATCAAGGAGGTGGCCGGTCCAGTCAGGCTCAGTTAAAAGATACAAAGCTAGGCCTGAAAAGCCCATGAGCACCTGAAGATGCATTTGAAAGCCACAGGAGGTCCAGCAGATTTGTCAGATACTGAGACCACCCTAAGAGCCAAGCAGCAATAGCACATCATTTCGGTATCTCATGTAGTTATACCTTTTGTTGGCAAAGTTGGAAGAGTAGCACTACTCTCTCCCCCTCCTCCTGCACAAAAATTGAACACTTGAGAAACAAATAACAACTGATGACCAATTATTATCTGAAGTGTTTTATTAACACTGCTTTGTGACCACTTCCTACAGTCACAGAAGGTACAAGGCCATCTATAGCCTGGTACTTTAAAACATGCATAGTCTGCTGGAAAAATCTATCCATCCATCCATCCAAGCCCCAGAAGGTCCTCGCCCAGATGAAATAAGCACCGAGGTTCAGACAGACACCACCAGTACTCAGACCTCTGGCTCACAGTTGTTACAACAGCCATCAGGATTTAAAAGCAGTTTTGTCCAACTCCCTCTTGCACTAATATGAGTTTGTGGCCAGCGTATCCATAAACATCGACCCATTTGGCGTAGCCCTATCCCTTCAATGCTGCCACTGAGAAAGCAATCACAGATAGCTCCTGTTTGATGGCCTCAACAGGAAACTGTGGTTTCACTACATGTGGGGTTTCCTTTGCTCTTTTGGACTGTAAGAATTGTGTTTGATTTCATTTGTGCATAATGTGAACGTATATATAAAGCGAAATGTTTCCAAGTGTAAGTATGACTAGTTAAAAAATAAAGGATCCAGAAAATTTTCCCGTTAAGAAGGTCATTCCCAAATACCAGATTCAACCACATGAAAACTGCACTTGGCTAACAGGGGAAAATCAAATCTATTCCAATATTCTCTTAGCAGGACAGGACTCACAAGCATAACAACCATTCTGGTGTCTCTGGTAATTGAAGTGAGCAAGCTGACTTAAGCTCAGTAAATTAATTTCATTTGTGATTATGTAGCCAAATCAGTCTCTCAGTACAGGTACCAAAAAAGAAATCCCCCTAACCCTTAGCACAATAATTTCTGATAATGCAAACCTGAAAAAAAGGGATTTGCACTGAAACGAAAATAATTGGTGGTAACCACCAAAGATACAATAAGATATGCAGGCGGCGACATATTTAACTAGGACTCGCAAATACCTCCAACTATAACATCTTTTTTTCCAGCTCTATATTACTTTGCCAGATTTTAACTATTTGCGCTGGAATTTTTCATACTAGGTATCTGTCTCAGGGTACACTGGGTTTTTTGGAAACTTCAGTTGAAGTCAGCTCAAGTGTCTCTAAGACAAAAGTCTGGAAAAACATGTCATCTTTTCATGGAAAAAAAAAAAAAAAAAAGGTCTGATGACATTTAACAGAGAAGTTGTGGAAACTGCATCCTTACAGAAAGGACTTAAAATTTGGCAGTACAGTCAGGCTGATATCAGCCACATGCCTTTTACTGTTCTTAAGAAAAACAGTGCTGGTTTGACTAAGTTAATGCACACACACAAAAAAGCACTGTCTGCACGCTCAGAACAGATTTGTTAGTGTTTGGTAGCTAAACTGCTGTGGGTTTCTCTGTAAACATGTCACAGCTCTGGACAAGACTTTCCTTACCACCCTTCCTTTCAGGGACCGCTGTGATGCTGGACAGATAACCGACCCTGGGCAGAGAACCTCCTGCTCATCTCACAGTTCCCACTGCTGGCACACAGGGAGGACAGAGGACAAGGAGGAAGGAAACTGCTTCACCACAAAGCAAAAATGGAAAGTCCGATATGCCGGGAACACACAAACTGTTAATGAAGGATACATTTAAAAAAAAACCCTGACCCTCACTCTGAGCAGCACGCCCTTCATAAAGGTGACTCAGTTCCCCATGGGTGAAATGGGAATTACAATGGCACCTCACTTCATAGGATAAAGAATATTTGCAGATCACTCAACTACTGTCATGATGAGTGCAAGAGAAAAACCCATGAAGAAATGTATTAATCTGACTTAAGTGCCAGGCTTCAGTTGCAAGGAATAAGTATGGCATAGGGCCACAGACTGAACAAGGAAAATAAAAGATAAGCTGCTTATTTTGTGGCACTTTTCATCCTGTCCAACGGAAGTATAAGTCGTCCTGCAGGGAGAGGAAAAACCCAGCTCACACAAACACACAGCCTAATAACCGGGAGGTGTACCACAACACATATATGCATATTAAAGCCAAATGATGCACATGCTCTTCTTGGTTAGCCTTTTAATTACATAAATACAAGATGAAATTGTTGTAATACGTTGTACGCTTGCAGTGGCAGAAGTGTTTGGAATAGCCTTAGCAAATAAACGGCTTGTTTATTTTTCTTGAGACGACATATAAAATACTTCAGGCTTCCCGCCAATGTAATTTCAATACCAAGTAGGACGTGGCACAATGGACAGATGGGAGGTCTATCTGTTCAATATATTTGTAGCGTTTTAGAGTCTATTGTGGAACTTGCTGTTCATCCTCAAGATTCCTTCTTTTGCTCTGCATATTTAACATTTAAGTCTGGCATAGACTGTAGGTATGTAAGCACGTTAGTACCACTGCGGTTAATCAAGCCTGTGTAATAAGACAAAGGAAGAAAAGGGAATACAGAGGGGGACACAGCCAGAGAGAGAGAACAGTGTAATGGATTCTACCTGAAACAAAACTACATCTTTGGCCAGCAGAATATTACCCAAGAAAAAGCCTTGCAATACCGAAGTCACTGAACAACTGAAAAATTCACAACGACTTGCACAGTGAAGCATGTATTTTGCAAAACTGCTATGCCCTACAGTGATAAAATTAGTATAAACAGGACGGACACTAGAATGACTCCTTCTAACCTTTAAGTGAAATTTTTGGAGAGCACACTTTTCAGGTTACCGTACATACATACATTATTTAAAAGATTACAGGAATATTATTTACCTTTTTTCTCCCTCTGGCCTAAGAGGTATTCTACAATCAGGGCAACCACAAAAGTACTGCACTAAATTCTGTCCTCTTAAATTAATGAGACAGCCAGCACAGGCAGATTAAAACTTATGACCAGGCAGAAGGAGACAAGACAACCCCAGTAAATATTTAAGCTATTTGCCTGATCAACCATTTTAGCAGCCGTTTCGTCACTGCCACTGCTAACGTACACGTGCCATCGCACACACACACAGAAACACACATGCAAACATAGCTGTGGTTTCTTTGAACTATTGTACGTATTGCCAAGCCTCACACAGCCCCATTACCAATTTTGACCTCAACCTTATCCTCTCTAAAAAGAATTTACTCAAAAAAAAAAAAAAAAAAAAGAAAGAAAAAAGAAAAAAAAAAAGCCAGGTTTGATGCTAGTCAGCTTGTGCTGCTGCCTACGAGGGCGAAGGGTCACAGCAGCATGTGAGGATCACAGGGCTGGCTGGCTGAAGATCACCCATGTTGGGGAGCTGGGGAGCTGAGCCTCCACGAGCCCTCTCTCCGCCGCTCTGCCCTTCTCTCCGACACGCACTGCAAGCACGCAGCCATCCATGAAGGCGGAGGGGGCAGAATGAGGGAGAGGTGAAGAACTGACAGCATCTGCTAAAGGATGTCCAGAGAAACCGCCGCTGGATGGGGACGATGCGCAAAGGCTGGCATGCCGCCACAGGCTTCCAGGGGAAGCAGAAACTTTTTCGAGGGGATAAAATAAGAGTAAGAACGTGTTTGGACTCGGGGGAGTTTCCTCTTCGGTATCATGTCTGCATGCGTAGCCTGTACTTTAATCTTTGTAGTGCTGAGGAACAACACTGTACAGCAATACACTTAATTACACTGGAGTCAGCGGCTCTCCACCCATGTCAATCACTCCATCCAACAGACATGCACACGCACTCACTCACACACACTCACACACTATCTCTTCCTCTGCTCCACAGACAAGAAAAAAATACTAATTTAAAGCATATCAAAACACATTTTTATAATGTATAAAGATAATACCCAATGGACTCCTGAGAGATACATGAAATTAATCCCAGTTGTGAAGGTCTTGATATTAGCTCTTCACTCCTGGGATGAATTTAAAATCCCACAAAAGCCCATGATTTATTTCCTTCCTACACAACAGCAACAAACACTCACATAATTTTTAAGTAATGTAAAATATCACTTTAAAGCCATTCATACACATCAGAGAGAGAGAGAGAGAGAGAAGGGAAGGGAAGAATTAGTTGTTTTGAGAGGTGAGCACTTAAGGGTCCATTCTACCTGCATAATTCCCATAAACGTTATGTTTATGAATTGAACAAACAGGGTGAAGAATTGTTGGCACAAAAACTGCCTTTCATCCACTTCCTATGTTTTAACATACAGTGCCTCTTCTAAGGGCTAGTTAAAGGTTTTTATAAAGTAATGCTGTTCTATTTCAAATTTGTACATCAAGTAGATGTGATTATCAAGGTATCTTTCTGGTTATAGAGTTTTAATTCACTATCCAGTATGAAGCTGCCTCGATGATGTTTGCAAAATACTTAAAACTTAAAGTTACTACATTGGGTGGAGGGAGAGAACTCTATCAAAAGCTGGTTAACTTTCCCACATATTCAGAAATTTCTCCACTAAAAGGCAATCATGATGTGATACCTCTTGGAATGGTTTGTACTGGATAGGGAGTGAAATGATTATTCCATGAGCAGTCTCTGGCAAACCCATTTAACTGGTAGATTCAGGATGTCATCCCAAAAATTTCTGGGCTACACAAAAGCCCATCTTATCGTTTAAACCTCTGCAACTCTGTGACATTCACAGTTCACTGGTACTGCTTGTGAGCTTGAGTTACCACTCTGTATGACATCACAAGAGATTCCCACAGCTGCAAATGGTGTAAAAAAAAAAAAAAGAAAAAAAGAGAAAGAAGTGCTAAGCAAGCACAGTAGATAAGAGCTTAGGTTTCAGAGAAAATATATGTATTATTTAATTTTCATGGTGGTTTATTGCACTAAGATAAGTATCATTAAAATTAATGGGACGGAGGTTTTCTCTGTCTTCTAAAATCTTGTTACAACATGGGATGGAACTATGAAAACTGTTTTCAGGTTGACACTACTTCCCTTTTCATTTATTCTGAAAATTGTACAAAAAGAAAATATACTTCCTTACCTCTGCAGTTTAGAAAATGATAGTGTTTAAGTCAGGAAGTAATGTACAACTACAAATAAAACACCATAAGCAATAGAAATTTGTGCTAAAATGGATACAAGAGGCACCCTTAAAAAGACACAATGAAAGTAATTTGAGGTTTTTTTCTGTCATTGAAGCTTTCTGCAAGGCACTCAGAAGTTTCAGCCCTTAATCAAAATCCGTATTTTTGTATTTATGATTTTAAGTCACTGTTGAATGCCAAGCTGAGAGTTAAAAATAAAAAGGTAAGGCAAGTTATTCAGTTGAGAAGTTCCACTGAAACTTAAACATCTAGAACCATTTTCTTTTCAACCAGGGGCCCATTCCTGCCACCAGCATGCAGGGACTGTGTGGCTCAGTCTGCTCACGGCTCACATGGGTAGCTGTGCACGGTACATCTCAAGTGAGGAAAAAACCCTTCCGTTTGTTTTACTGACCCACAAAACCAGCCACAGTTGCAGCAAAACCGAACAGTATCTTGCAATTTCATCCCTTAATTGGGAGCCCAGCACATGGCAGAAGTCCAGGCCCCAGCTCAGGCTGTTTATCTTCCAACACTTTCAAGTCACTTACTAGCCAAAAAAGAAATTACAATGTGATTTAAAGGGAAATCCGTCAGCTTGCAGGCTCATTCCTTGCCTCCCTCCTCCCTCGCCTTCTTTTTTTATTAAAATGGTTGTGACTGCACCATAAGTCTGATCTGTTCATCCCAGCAAACAGCTGTCCCACTGAGCTGCACGAAAAACGTTTTTAAAAATTCTTCACTTAGGTTTAACTACATCCTTTCTTTTAAGTTCCCCCTCTAAAACCCCAACAAAGTTTCACAAACATTTTTCCATCTTTAAAAACATCTACTTTCTGTGTTATGTTTCAGTTATGAAGTTGTGACGGCTTAAGAATTCTTACACAGCGCTGAGTGCTAAATCTCCGTTCCTCAGACCCACCTCTCTGCAAGTTCTTCCCACCATCCAACAGCTTCTGCTGCAAGTTGTCCAGATGCAACGGGTCAAAGTCGAAAGAGATTCCCCTGAAGTTACCTGTCACCAACCAAGACCAGGATCTGACGTCTCTGGCCCTTCGCTCGCACACCCCTTTTCCCTTTCGGTGATTCAGGGGGAGAAGGCACAGAATCTCGTCCAGCTCACAGAGCTGCGTATCAAACGGGCAGCCCCTGAGCAAGAGATGCCGCTGCACACCCACAACGCGAAGGAGAGCGGCTCAGCTGCACCGGTCCTGGGCTCCGCTGGAACTGGGACAACGCTCGGCTTTCAACACCCTCGATGAAGAAGGTAACAAAACTGTCGCACAGACATCAGACAAACCTGGCGAGCCAGACAGTGAGCTCATCCAAACCACACTACAAATAATTCTTCAGCTGCAAGTGAAGAGCTTTGCTTCTTTGTTTCCTTAGAAATAGAGCTCATGATTTTAGATGTATTATAAAATCTGTTATTATTTTCATTCACCAACATGAAGAACTTTTCCAAAAATGGATTGTGATACTGTGTGTTTTCTAAAACATCATGAATATAATAGCAGTTCCAGAGCATTTTAAACAGTAAGTGTAAAATACCATTACTCAGTTTTCAAACATAAGGAAGACCTTAAGTATATTTGACAATTCCTGATTAGAAAGATTTGGGATTTGTTCAGGAACAAATGAACTAGCTGCTGCTTCAACTGAAGTCAGCAAAGCCGGGAAAACTCTTTTCTAGATGTCCTGACCTCGTTATGCACGCACATGACACTACAACCTAATACAAAGTCTTCCACGAGATGATGAGTGCACATGATGTCATCTCCAACTCAGAAAATTTTGACGGATACAAGTAACATTCCTGGATCATAAACTAGAATAGTTTGAAGCAGAAATTTCCCATTCTTGCATTATGGATAATACTAAAAACATCATATAATGCAATACAAAGAAATTCTATCTTGGGGTTCTGATGACAAGCCACTTGAGCTACACTTTTTTCCTTTATAATGTCACCAGAACTCTCTGTGGAATTATATATAGAATAAATGATAGGCAATGGTGAATTACAAGGCCATAATACATACAGTAAGCACCTAATATAGTCTTATAAATTACAGACTTTTATAGCTTTATATTTTACAGTGTAATGTCACACACCACAGTGACAGAATACTCCAATTCAAGACATGATATCACATTTAAGAAAAAAAAAAATAGAAAAAACCAGCAGCAGCCCTTATTATGGTAAAGCAGAATTACTTTGGGAGCGTACAGATTTGCCATTTTGAAAGGAGACGCAGAGATCAACATATGGGCCTTAAGGAAGAAGGTACCTGCCAGACAATGACCAGCTCCGTTATTCCTTTGCCCTGTGGATAACAGAGGTCAGTGTTTGCCTAACACTAGGCACTGCTGTGCAAGAGATCCCAAGCTGGATTCTGCTCTCGAGGGACAGGGCAAGGGGTGCTTCACATCATTGAGCAGTGACTTCTCCAGCTGATTAAGAAGCGGCACTGATGGGCTTCGCTGGGATTCCCAGCCAGAGCTCTTCAGCCTGACAGATAACACTGCATTTTGGGGGTCTAAAGGATAATGGCAACGTGAGGGTTGGAGCTGAGGGAATATTCCATTCCTGGAGCTCTGGAATGGGAACACTTCTGAGGCAGGAAATGGGAACACTTCTGAGGCAGGAAATTAAATAACTGAGACGTTAAAATAGAGTATTTTCAGTCTGAATTCCCCCCAAAAATAAAGCATATTCCACCAGACAGCATCTATCTGCCTGTGTATATCCCACTTGATAAGTTTTGGATCCACTGGTTAACTGCAACTAAATCTGGTACAGCAACAAAGGGACTCCATGCTAAATTCCTATACATTCTGAGAAAACAGAGAGCCAGGTAGAAAAGAACTATTCTTTCAGTGCCTTCCTTGAGGATACAACTGCAGCCTTCCTTGATGCACCTCATTAGACTCTAAAGAACCCACACCATAAGGAGGTGGAGCAAGGGGACAGGGAAGGACAGGATGAAGAAAACAATCTCCCAGCAGAGTAGCCCAAGAGCAGGACAACACTTACTCCATGTTCCTACCATATTAAGCACCAGAGGATTCCACTGGAAGAAACAAGGACAAGGAAAGCCCAAAACCAGAGCGAGCCATTTGCTGCTGATAAACAAGACCACCAGACAAGCACACCAGTGAAAAAGGCACACCCACTCCGCACTTGCAGCGCCAGGTAAGTTGCCATTTGCGGGTACACGCTTGCTGCTGTCTGAGGTGGGCAGCAAACAAGAGATTACTAATGTTTTTAAAAGACACTCCTCATAACTAAACTAATTAAAGGTGACAATACTGACAGACGATGAGAAAAAGTGGTGATGTCAAGACAGACAGAGGCACGGCTCTTTCACCTGAAAATACAGAATGCGGTCCGGACCAGAGTGCTGCTCATATTAACGGCTAGATTAAAGGACGAGGACATCAAGCCACAAACCTGTATCTGAGATACACTCGCATCAGCCCCTAGCAGTGGCAGAGAGACATGACACAACCAATGAGTCAAGGAGACTGTTTATATATCTGAGGACAGGCAATCGCCCGAGCAGCTTTCTGAGGTGCTGCACATTGCAGAGGCCAAAATAAGAGTCTTTTTTCTTCAACTCACTCACAGCTGATATCACAGAATCACAGAGCCACAGAATGGTTTGGGTTGGAAGGGACCTTAAAGGTCATCTAGTTCCAACCCCCTGCCATGGGCAGGGACACCTTCCACTACAGCAGGTTGCTCGAAGCCTCATCCAACCTGGCCTTGAACACTGCCAGGCATCTGGGATTTTGGATAAAACAGGACGAGGCTCAGGTGTCTACTGCTTACCTTGTCAGGCAACAGTGCTTCTGCTCTTTCTCCCCAACTGCTGTGATTGGTAAATGTGGCTGAAATAACTCCCACCTGGAGGACCCAGCAATAAAACCTCAGCTTCCCTGGAAACAGTCCAACCCAGGCACCCTAACCAAACAAACAGCTACCAGTGAAACAGAAGGCTGGCTCATAAAGGACCTGGGGGAAATGAGAGAAAGGGACTCTGGATTTGCCTGTTACAGTGGTCACTTCTCTATCACTAGAAAGATCCAGACTTTAGAAGACTAGCAAGTGTCCTACAAACAAATGGACGACATCGTGTACCTCATGTGAAGTGTATGTTGGGTTACCAGCTCAGACAGCATCTTTTTATATAATTTTATGGTTTGAAAGTTTCTGTGTTGTTCTACATATTGATTCCTTTTCTTGTGGAAATTGTCAATATTCAAAGATGCTGCTGGTTGATGAGCCAGAGAGGGCCCTAACGCGTGCGTGAGACAATCGCTTATAACACTGTTGTATGATGGGGCTGCTGAATGCTTAGCCACTCATACAACACACAGGCTTCATTGAGAAAAGAAATACCACTATGGCCTGGCAGCACACTGTACAAACAAAACACAGCCTTTGTTCAAACAGAATTTCTCTTTTTTCAGTCAAAATTTACTCCGCTGACAAAGCAAGCAGTACACATTTCACAACCACTGTCAAGTGGGAAACACGGCTAAGTCTTCCCAATCGCATATCTAACCAGCTAAACAAGAATTATTTAATTTTACTCCTCAAAGCATCCACTTTGAGCCCAAGGGTAGACATCAAATCCAGCGCACGGTTATGATACAGCCAACGTGCCAAGATGAAAAACAAAAAAGAAACAAGTACCAAAAAGAAATAAAAACCTATTAGTGGTTATTTAAGTACTTTGGGATACCAACAACTGAAAAAAATAGTTTACATATCCTGTGCATTGGTTTTCCACTTTGCTGCAACTGGACTTCTTTTCTTTTCTACTAGAAAACAAGGAAAATGGCATTGCCTGCTACCACAGATGCAATGCATCGCTATGTAAGCAACGTCTCTCCACTGGAAACCTTGCTTGCCTTACTCTGCCGGCTTCCAAACAGACACTCTGGTTAAGAATACAGGGTTGCACGGCTGCATATTCCTAGTGCAACCGAGTCAAACTGCGAATACTGAGCTGCATTCAACTCCTCTGAATAATCCTGACCACATTTCTCCAGGGGGAAAATCTTCGAAAGGATAAGAAATGACATTACACTCATTTGGAAAGGAGGAAAAATGCAACACTGGCCTGCTAGGAGTGACGCAGTGCATCATGCCACCGTGCCAAAGATCAGAGTTCAGACTAGACTTTTAGTTTTGAGCCTTAGGGGAGACAGGGTATGGTTCAAAACCAATGTGTTTCAGTGTCTGAGAGGGGAAAGCCAGTGCAGCAGCACTCCATCTGGCAGGCTGACTTTGCTCTGAAGTTACACAGAAAAAGAGAAGGACTTGGTGTTCAGGGCTGGGGGCTGGGAAAACAAGAAAAGTGGCCTCCCCAGGAAATAAATTTAAGATTACACTGATGCACTCTCTGAATCCTTCCTAAGGAGGCAATAGAAAATTTAAAAGTTAAATCGAGTTGTCCATGACATGCTCAACACCATTTAATGGGAAACTCCTGCTGATATTATTCATGAGAGACACATTTCTTACCAATACAACTAAAATAAATACAAAAAAAAATTTTTTAAAAAAAATCCCAAAGTACCAAACCTTTCTCTGTTTGATAATGGGTAGTGAAGAGGACAGATGCGTTTTCATGAAAGGCACCACATGGAAGAGAAAATTTCTGCTCTTTTATTTTTAAAAAGGGTGCCAGATGCAAATGTTTCACTGGACGCCTATAAGTACTTAAAATACAAAACACCACCTTCAAATGCATTAAGCACACAGTGAGGCACTTTAATACACTTGCTTTGTCAGACAGGCAGCTGGCACCACTTTAGCAATGAACAGGGCAAACATTCTGTCCAGTGAAAGTGTTACCAAAATATAGCAGGAGGCTCAGCTTGACTTGCACTCACAAATATCAAAAGCAGGTTCCTCTCATTACTTTTCTTAAGGATAAAAAGTACCGGCTTTCATACTCCAGGAAGGCAAGAATAGTTTAGGTTTTCCTTTTAAATAGGTCTCTGCAGAAGGCACATGCCGACCCCAGCTCCGGCTCTCTCATCTCCGAAGGGTACAACCCCCTCCTTCCTCGCCTTTCCCAAACATGCACCGTTCTGTGGGCGATCAAAAGCCTCCCCTGATCTTCAGTTATTCTGCCACAGTAAATATAAAGCCTTCAGAGGACAGTAGCCGCATCAGCAAAAGCATTCGTTAAAACCGTATGCGCTAGCAAACTTCTCACGCCTGCGTTTGTTCTAATTAAATTTGTCACCTCTTACATTTCTGGAGAAAAACGAGAAAGAAGATCATCTAACAAACCAAGAAGCTAGCCTTTCTGAAAGGCAGATGTGCCTTTTGTAAGCCCACAACATTTAGGGCCACCAAACTAAACGCCATGCAGACTTTGCCTCAGTTACTGAGAAGTGCCAGAGAAAGAGATTTTCTGTAGAATGAGGGGAAAATTAGTTTTCCCAAAAACAGAGCGAAATGCCAATTCCACCTGAAACTGTCCTTTAGGTTTTAAAATGCTCTTATAATTTCCTGAGCTGAGAATCGCTTGCTGTTTATACCCCTTTCCCCTCCTCTAAGGAAGTTAAAAGCCATGTTTAGAGCAAGCTCTATGCATGTGGCCACACCTAAAACACAAGCCACTGCCTTCCCTCCCCCAAATCCACGAGCGGCCACAGCTGGAACTGTTTTACACCGGCCGGCCCAGCCGTGTGCGAGCGCTCGCCTCCCTTTGTCCGTGCGGCGAGAGACGCCAGCCTCCGTGGTGGGGCTGCGTCCCCCAGGACGGCGGGGGGACACGAGCCCGGCCCCGGCTCCCTCCCGGCAGGGTCGGGCGATGGCGTGTCCAAAGCCGGCCAGAGAAAGATCTTGAAAAGCAGCCTCCGAGGGGAGGCTTTTGCCTTCCTGGGGCTGACAAAAAGCACACGGTTGGGTGTCAGACTCCCCTGCCATCTCGGAACCTTAGCAAGAACACGGCCGGTATAACGTGAAGTCTCCTCCTGCAGCAATAGGGCGCTGCTAACAACCATTTCTGCCTGGCCTCGCCGAGCACCCATGTAGGCCGCGCGCGGGGTCGGCCCAGCTTTGGCAGGCGCGGCCGGGCTCTGCCCCAGCTGAGGGACGGCGGGACGGCGAGCACCAGCGCTGCACGGTGCGGAGCGGGACGGGGCTCAGCCGCGTCCCGGCGGGCGGGGAGGAGGCAGCCTGCCCCGCGGACAGGGCGCCGCGCAGGCGGGCAGGCAGAGCCCCACGCACGTCGAGCGAGGGATGGCGCGGAAGACGCCAACAGGAGGCTTTCCGAAGGCCAAAGGACAAAGAGCAGGCACGCACGCTCAGGCATCTGAGGGAGAGGAACGCAGGGAAAAATCGAGGAGGCGCAACAGAAGCAGAATAAACTTTCACATGTAACAGTCTCAGGATGCATGTATGACTGCACACGCACACATGTACACGTCAACCGACTGTCTCAAAAGCCACATCTAAAATTTCATTTAAAAAAGCCCAGCTGCTTCTTTACCCTGACTTTGTCTTTAAGGACTTAGCTAAGCCGAAGGAGTGGCCAGAAAAAAAGAAAAAAAAAAAAAAAACAACACTTCAACCCATCTCTCTCAAATTCTTTTATTTCAGCAATGCATTAAGCAATCTCCCTGCAGAGTTATTCTCTTCTTCCTGGTGTGGATAAAGCTCCCCCTGGGGAGCTCTGTAATTTCCAGCTTCTCCGAATTCAGGTATTAGTAAAGACCGCTTGGGGACACGCAACAATATAACTCTACATTTTCAGGCATTCGGAGAGAACCCCCTAAGGGTCCCAAGTTCAAATTTCTGAAATGTAGGCATTGTAAAAGGAACCTCGGGGGACTCCAGCAATAGAAATCTGCTGAATTCAAAGCATTTCCTAAGCCCTGGCAGGAGCCTTTGCTCCCACTGGAGGCTTTTTATAAAACATGTGTTGCTGACATGTTGACAGATTGCTCAGTGAAGTGTTAGGTGCATACACAGGCTGGCCATTTAGGGGGACATCAGTTTACCCTTCATCTCTACCTGAAGCACCATGTTTTATACATTACCCGAGGACAGGCAGAAAACAGACACTCTCCTACAAAGTACAGTATCACTTGGCAAGAAACAAAACAAAACAAAAAAAACTCCCAAAATGGCCCCCACAAAACTATAAAGATCCTACATATGTACATACACACATGCATACAAGGAGAGGAAGAGAGAGAGAGAGAGAGAGAGAGAGAGAGAGAGAGAGAGAGAGAGAGAGAGAGAGTGTTGTACAGAATCTTCCAAATATCAAAAAGGTCAGAAAATAAATTAAGTGTACAATACAAGGCCTAGGCTGGAAATTGCCTCCATGTATCAGGCCTGCCACCCCTTTTCTACACAGGCCAGAGCTCCGAGGGTATAATGAGCAAAGGAATTTTCTAATGACAGCTGACTGTTGGGAGGTAATCTGATCAAAGGCCGATATTAAATCCAACTTCTGCTCATATCAGGGTATTAGTGATGTACGACTTAATAACCCAGCAGCTCCAAAAGTGCTGCCGTGGCAACAGGATGGAAATTGGGATAATAATGTATTCATGGTGCTGGCGACCTGGGGCTGCAGTGCGTGCTCTCAGGGGAGGGCACTTCACCCTGAGCCAGACGTGTCTGGGCAAAATCACTTCACAAAGGACAGGAGTTGAATACTGAAGAGCTCTGGCACTGATGAGTGTGTCGATAAGGGGAAGAGTGGAATGAAGTGAAGGGAGGAAAGGAAAAACATTTTCAGCAGAAGAGCTTGAGTGGTGCTTCTCTGAAAAACTGATGGGGCTCAAGAAGCTCTCCCCGACAAGTACAACCAAAATGGATAATTATTAAATGAACATAAAACTACATTCTCTGCAAAGCGCTGAAGGATGGATAGCACCAGCTTACACAAAGTGACAAGATTTTCACATCAGGCTACATCTATCTTCCAGCACTTCCACTGTGCATAAAAGGGCCACTGCCTGCTACCATCAATATCCAAAATTCCTTTAACATTAAACAGCTTCTCAACCTTTCCTGCCCTTAAATCTCTCAAGGAAGAAAAACCAAGGAAAGGTCACACATCAGCCACACCTTTCTGGGTCTTGTAGCTGCATTTCCTGCATAAATGGAAATCTCCTTCACATTATTTTCCTCCCTCTCTCTTTCTATAATCACTACAGCAATGCACAAAATATCAAAAACACACATTTCTTTTCTTTGTGGTATGAAACCAGAAAGAAACTTGGCAATAGAGTACAGCGCAACATTTCAGCGCAACTATACAAACTAACATCAGTTCCTTTGATTCTCTGAATCAGGAAACAAAAATGGATATATGTGTTACTTGAATTCCATTTATTTTCTAGACAACAGACAGCGGAGAGAGGGTCTTTCTTTCATTCAACTATAATTCAAAGCTACTTTAAAACACCAGAGTCATTTGGGGGTTTCTAGTGGCAAGAGTCTGTGGAATAAACTTTTGTTGACTGTATTGAGGAGGGGAACGGGCGTCCGTTCATCTGACGTTCCCTCATTCCTCTTGCACAGTTTGCTGGGTTACACTCTTGCACGAATTTACAGCTATTCGAGTCACTCACAAAGTCACCGCAGAACCCGCTTCTGCTGAAAAGGTGCTGAAGCACACTAGCTTTAACGAGGGGTAAGAAAGCAACCTAAAAACTGCCCGTGGCTACTGTGTCAATCCCACAACACGGATCCCAGGGCAATCCAGCTCCATACTGGGTCTCAGACATGTAAGGGAGGGGATAGCTCAGAATACCCCTCTCTCTATCTTCATGCCGTACCTAGTGCCAACAACGTACACATTGTACTCTTAAGCGCTCTTCCTGCCTTGCCTAGTATTACAGATAATTTGCTAGTTTCAGAGTGTACTTATTACAGGACTGTCAGAGGAGTTTTTGTTTCAACAACACGTTAACTTTACTGCACTTATAAAAAACATTATGTGTCCCCTGTGATTCTGTGTGTTTAAGAGCAGCGAAATGTTATTGATCCCAGTGTGACAAATCAAGAGTTAGGTAATGTCTACAAAACTCAATTTTCTGCAAGACATAAAACCCTTTTTATGAAACCCTTCCTTAAGAAATTCAGGAAAAATACACACAAAAAATTAGAGCAGAAAGGTCAGCAACTATTTTTTTTAATTAATGTAATCCAATTCTAGTCTAATGACAGGCATATGACCACCGAGGCCAATTTAAAGTAATATTTACTCTCGCTACTGTAAAACAGTATGTGAAAACTCCTGATTTCTAAAATCACTTTGATATAATTAAGAATCTTATTCAGAAAGCCCAAAAAACCAAATTCAGTTTCCCTCTGGCAAGCATTCAGCGCCGAGTACGCTGTAAGTTTGGATTCACGCACAGGTTACATAATAGGTAAGATTTTCCAGGATTTCAGTTCAAACTGCTTATATATGACCTTAATGTACATTTACAGAACGAGTTGGCTTTAAAAAAAATCTCAGCGATGAAAACATCCCATTCAATTTCTCCTAAAAGCTATATGCCAAAATTATTTTTTTTGCAAACCAGTTTCCTTTTCTCAATGGCCACATAGAAGCAGTGGTGAAATACTGGGAGAGAGAGGCACTACAAAGCAGCAGTAACAACCCAGTTGCAATTTGCATGAGCTCCACATGCATCTATAGAAATTTCACAGATATGTACACATATTGGGATTTTTTTCCCCGACTGTTCAGGGACAGTAGGTACTGGTACTGCATTTAATTAACAAGCAAATGTGATGCCCTCCGATGTGAACAATACTGAGCTAATCGCTTATGTTCTTTAAAAACAGATGTATTACATGCACTGTACTACTCCTGAATACTAGAGTATCCATTTTATATCCTTTTTCCAGCAAACTTGAATCTGTCACAAGCCTTCCCTTGCTCCCTATTCTCTTTTTTCCTTTTTGGTTTTAGCTTCCACCTTAAAATTTGTTTTCCAGATCTGTTGGTAGTTCTCTCTATATTTCTTTTCTGTCTACTGCATTCATCATTATTCAGCTGCATTATAGCACTTAAAAAAAACATCCCAGCTTTGGGAAAAAAAAAGAAAAAAAAAGAAATCATTTGATTTTCATTGCCCTGGAGAGAATTAAATACCCCCAAGGAAAAATTCTGGTACATTCTCTGCACACATTTACATGCAGCCAGTGAAGTAAACATTTCCATAATTGCTCACTTCAGAACACGTTACCCAGTTCCTAGGTACAATAACTGTCAGGAGTCAATGAGGAATAAAGAATTTTCCTGAATCCTTGCACATAACCTGACTAGCATTAATAACTCCACAGTTGTACATAAGTTAAGAAATGGATTACTGCCAGGCAACAACCTTGCTCTGAACACTTTCGGCATAATGTGTTCTTCAAACTACCATTAACAAAATAAATAACTATTAAAAAAGCCCCAAAAAACTCAAGGCTATTGATAACAAAGTATACTTTGCTCTCCACTAAAAATCATACAGCCCGAACTATAGCTTTTTCTTAACCTTGGAAATTATAGCAACATATGGCTTCCATTTAGTTCCAATTTTACTTGTACTGTGAGCTTCTTTGGTGAAGTTGTCTTCTATTGCTAAATGACAAAATGAATGATGAAATTCAGTTGCTATGCTAGAAAAACAAAAAACAAACACTGGTGCCTAATCCCAAAGGAAAACTGGACTTCAGTTATGAATCATCCTTACCAGCAAATCTTGGAAATCTTAAATAAAAGACTTGTGTACTTATAGAAAAGAAAACAAAACACGATCTGAAAACTTTACTAGAAAGACCCTCCTCCTGCTCCCTATCTTCAGAACCCAAGGTTAGGGAGCACACCACGAACCTCCAGTGGTTATTTAAACAGAAGCTCCCTGCTACGAGGGACACCAACGAGCAGCGCTAACATCAAGGCTGCTCAGTTTTTATTGCATGCTTGCAGAGCTCTTCATATTGCTGAGGCCACAATGAAGAGCCCTGTAAACACGTAATAAAAGCAAGCCCATTGGATGGTACAGTATTAGCAATTTTTCTACAAAATGAAAGTATATCTGCTTTGTCATCAGACTGATTTGAAAACCTCTCACCCGTTGTATGCTTACTTAATCCTTTTTTGACGTTTCATCTGGCATCTGCCTAATTGGACTGTGAGAAAAACTCACCTAATTATTTTTTTAAATGTGACATTTTTGGGGGTTTTGTTTAGTTTTTTTTGTTTTGTTTTGTTTTTTAAAATGGCTTATCTAGACAATCAACTTCTCAAGACAATAAAAGTGTAGCTCTGTGTGTTATAAAGTATTTATGATATTTTTCAAGGAATTTTTTCACCCAGGCAGAAAATATCCTTTTAATAAGCCCTTTTTACTGCAAGAAGCTATTATTGGTCTCTTCTTTATTGTTGTTTTCATATTTTCAGCATAAACATAATGGGGGGAAAAGGAAGAGAGAAGAAAGCAGTCAGAAGACAGATGCAGACAACAGAAATGTTATATAATCTGATAAAATGATGAATAAAATTAAAACTGGCTGTCAGGCAAAATGAAAAGCAATTTTCCTTACAATTTTCAGAGAGGCTAAGGAAAAGCAGCCCAGTCTACATACTGCATGCTCTCTGTAGTTTACGAGTACACACAATAACCAAAAAGGTGCTTTGAGTAGAAAGAATGCAATGATGAGCACAGCCTAAAACACTGAATAATGTACTCGATACGACTTCTCCTCTGAAAGCCTAGAGGAAATGTTTGAAAGCCCTGTTAAAACAGAACAGCGAACTAACAGAAGAACTCATTGGTTACGTATTTGGGAAACGCAGAATAATTCCTACTAGAGACCCCATTAATTAGAACAAATCCTAACTACTGCCTGAGGGCTGCCAGAGACAAGGCTGTACTCCCTACTCTTGCATGAGCAGGAGTCTTACTGGGGTCAAAGGGACTCGTACAGAAACACTGGAGGTAACATTTAACCCTCTAAAGATACGGCGCTGTTTGCTTTCAAGTTACCAGGTAAATCACAGCAAAACTGAGGTACCAAATGGCAAGCAAAGGGGCATGATAGAACAGAAATAGGATTTTTCAAAGGAATTTGGTGAAGAGGTAGGTCCCACATCACAATGGAACTCTATGGCAATTTGGTGCTATCTCCTATAAATGCCTAACAATAAAATCCCTCTCTAACACTACGCTTACTCTGCTCGTCTAGCTGGAATCCATCTGGAAGAGAAAGAGGGACGGTGAAATTTCTATCATCTTCCCTCATGCTTGGGCACAAGGGTTGAGATGAGGCTGACAAGAGACTTACTGTTGTTTGCTTCTCCATTCTTTTCCACGATTCAGGGAGTTAACTGGTCATCTGGCAGAACCAGGGCAGGATTTCATCGTTCTCTTTGATGCACAACTTGACGTACAAGGTTTTTCCCTCATCTTCTTACAAAGTAATGGACATTGGCCACAATTTGCATAAATGTGGGAGGAAATCTCGCCTCCTGCCTGGGGTGCCTGGTAGTAGTGTTCCTCCATACCCAGAGGGTTAAATCGGTCACCCAATAAGGAGTTCAGCAGCAGAATTTTTCCACCAGGTGGGAAAGACCTTTCCTCTGCATTGTGGCATCATCTGCTTCCCATCATCTTTTGGAAGTTTTATTTTAAAAACATCCTGCTCCCGCAAGGACATTTTGGTGACAGCCTCAGTCTGTTCTGTGGTCTCCCTCTGGCACTGTATAGTTGTGGCTTTTTGTCTTTCAGTACAGGCTTTACAGCTTTCGGTGTGGGAGATATTCCAAAACCATGCTGTTGACTGAGTGTGAAAACTAGACATCAGCGGTACTGTACCCTAAGACAGTCGGTCACCTCGATGATGCAGGTCCATTCCTGACCTTTATTCCTGCAACAATGCTGCAAGTATCTTAAAAGAGGAGACTTTCTATCTGACAACAGTATAATCAGCACCAAAGCCAGTAACTAACACACAGTGTATGTTCATGGTTCACAAGGCATCACATTGTTAACGAGCAGATAAAACAAGAAGAAAGGGCTGTTCTTTGTTTACATCACTCCCCTCATAAGCAACAGATGTCCTGATAGACTAGACTGCATTGGCTTTGTTGGTTGAGAACCTCCCGCTGGCCCTGGATGAGAACCAAGCATCCATACTGATTTTGTTACAATTGTCAGCTACTTTTCTTACTGCAAACCATGAACTGCTGCTGACTCATCTGTGGTCCCATGAGCACAGAGGAAATAATGTATGGAGTCATGCAGTGACTCCATGTATTGTTTTCCTCCTAAGATGACTACTACTTGTTCACCCAACAGTGCTTTCTTGTGGGGTGCCACACAGTCTCCTGACATCACCCTTCCTGGTGACTGCGTACATGAAGAAACGGCTGGCAGAATCGCGTCCTTCTGATTCCTGTCAATGACACTGATTTATGTGTGCTTTGCCAGGACCAAGATGTAGGTGGAGACAACCATCCAACACCCAGTCCAGCACACGGGCAGTGAGTCACGGCTAGTTCCCAGAGGCACAGAAAGGCCACATGGACTCTTTCCAGAGGGGCAAACATGCCTGAAACCTCTGGTGGTGTGCTGTGGTCCCGCTGGGCTTGCATGTTTTGGGCTATCCAGAAAAAGCCAACGGCCAAACAACATTCTTGTGTGATGTCAGGTTCAATGTATAGACTGACGTATAGATCACCTATATATTCTCCCACAGAACTTCATCTTTAGAGCACTTCAAAACTTCAGCTGATGAGAGATTAGAAATGCCATTACTGAATACAGATTTATACAGGAATATCATTGCTCTGTGTTTTGTCATCCACTTTGACCCTCAGATTCCTTTCAGCCATAGCTTACGGTGCTGCTCTTATCCACTAGTCTTACTTGACCTGGGGCCTACACCTGACAGAGGACAGATTTCCTGAGGTGGTTTACTCAGAGGACACTCCTCTGGTTAGCTCCTGAAAAGCTGGCAGGTGCCCTCTATAAAATCTCCAATCCAATTGCATGAATTCCATTTCCCTCATTTTATCACAGTTTAGATTTGTCAGCTTTGATGCCGCAGGGCCACTTTGGTGTGGGTTGTGTTTTGGCTGCAATGTGCTACAGGAGGAAAGAAAATGGAGAAGAAAAGCTATAGTTGAGGTAGGAAATAATTGTGGAGAGTTTAAATAGCATTTGCATACTGATCCTAATTACTGCTCCCATTTTTACGATCCATGGCTCACAGTTTTATAAACTGAAAAAACAAGCTCATGTATTTATTTGTTCTCACACAGGGCTTTTGCCATGACAGTCTATAAATGCCTACCTTGACATGCCATTGAGGCTTCCTCCCTTAAAACCTTTTTCTCAGCCTCTTCGGTCACTGAAGCTGCAGGTGTCATACTCAGACAGCGTGGTTTTGAGCGGGGGTATGTACTCCTCAGATGTTCAAAATCAAGCATTCATTATGGCATATGCCATCGAGAATGACTTGGTTTTAAATTCTGCTCAGTGAACCAAGATTATCTACTTCACTGAAAAGAACTATGTAGGAGACCATCTCCTTTGTTTATTCTGTTTTCAGACAGACAAAAGGCAAGTTTGATGAATGACACATGGATGCCTCAAAAAGTTGTTAACTAGAACCATTCTATGGTTTCCCACTCCAGAGCTTCACCCTGTCTCTGATAACATGGCAATCCCCCACACTTCCAAAGGGAAACTGCCTTACATCTCACCCAAAAATGCTTTTCCCCCTTAAAATGCAGTGGCGAGGCTAATTTTCTTGTCAGTGCAGGTTACAGCTTGTTGGTCCAGATCACATTTGCAGCGTGAAGTAATGTAATGCTCCCTTTTGATTTCTGCTGGTCAGCAATCACTTCATTTCTGAAGCAGAGTGCTGTGTGAGTCTGCTCTATAAAGCCCCGTATCACAAGCACTGTAGATGTCCTCGAGGCATAAGTCTGACAGCAGCCCAGGTAACTGTGAACACCACCCAAGTGAGACACAGGATAACAATAAAGATGGCAGCAGGGCCTATACTTCACCGGGCTATTCTTTTTCGTTTTCATCTGCTGTGTTTAAAAAGCAGTTGGTGTGCTCCAGCTTAAAAATAATGATAAATAAATCAACGATTCGAATGTCCTCAAGAATTTTTTGAGCCTTATCTTTAATAAGATCCCAAGAAAAGACCTGTTAGTATTCTCAAGTTACTAGCACTCAGCAGCTGAGCTAGCTGTCTACAGCAGGGTCCTTTCCATCACATGTACGCTTGAAGTTTGGGTTGGCGATACTAATAGCACACCCTTGAACTGTGTCTCCATTCTTCAACGTGACACTAAAAGTGGACTGTGCTGCTCTGGAGCATTTTGTCAGCTCACAGTGATTGAAAGATACTCCCTGAGGCTCTTTTCTCCTTAATATCATGCAGAATTTCTGCCTTCTCTTTCAAAAGAAAATTCCTTGTTTAACTTCTCTAGGGTCACTGTATACTAGCACAGAAAAACAGGTGCAAGACAGGTCTCTCTTTCATGTTAAATTTCCGTACGCTTCAATTCTCCATAGATGATTCACATTATTTCTGGATCAAATTACCTGGTTTTAACTACTGACAGGATCAAATTAACAAGGAAAAATGGAATATAAAATGAAACACATTGTAATGAGGGTGTGACACACAGAAGTACTGCTAACAGACTGAACTCTGTTCCCATGTTCAGAAAGGTACCTGTACGCTCCCCTAACTTACAGCAGGAGCAATGCATTTGAAGTTAACTATACCTCTGCCTGCGGTGATTGAAAGCCTCTGTCTTGGATTCAGTCACCTGCCAAGTTCAGAGGACACAGCTGTGAAACTACTCTTTTCTACAGAAATTCGTATTTCAAAGAGTTGACTCTATGAAAGGACTGTCACACTATGCAGACAACATACAACATCAACAACCAAATTAAGCGGAAACCAGTACATTTCTGTCCCTTGCAAATCAAATACACAGACTTGGCACACCCACACTGTGCATTAAAGCAAACATAAAATACCCAAGTTACTGGGGATCTTGCCAGCCCTGGAACTGAGGCAGCATCCTGAGAAAGAGGAGTTGTTTGCTCACGAGTTAACGCAACTCGCTTACTTAGAGAGCTAAACCATCTCTGCACAGCATTATACCATACAACACAGATACAACACAGGTCCTGCTCACTACTGCAAGCGTCTTTGCACTGAGATCCATTCTACTCCGTCCTATGCAATAAGCTTTTCTTCTTCATCACCCTCTTCCCTTTTGATACCCAGACCACAGTGGAAAATTCTGGGTAACATCAGCAACACAGGGGCCTGAATGTCCATTATCTGCTTGTGCTCAGCCCTCCTGTACTTTGATAGACATGCGTATTATGAACGAAGAGTTTCTGAACAGATTCTGCTTAGGTTCCCAAACTAATCTGATTATTACACTGAGCGCAAGGTCCTTTCCTCAGGTATTTACTTCTACACTTGCTCTAGCAAACACCAGTAACGGCAAATAAAAAGCCGAAGGCAGCTGCCACAGTAATACCTAACTACTACTTCTAGAAAAAAGGTTAATGTTTCTGTATGTTGAAGTGACCACACTGAAATCCAGAGTTCTGTTCCCTCATTTTGGATGCTGGTTCTGCTTTCAGCATCACTTAAAAGGCCAGAGATAGAGTCCTGTTTGCTGTTTGCTCAGTCACATTTATTCATGCCAACATTTAAATCTTTAAAGTTTCATAAATTAAACTGGAGCAGTGATGACAGTGGAGGATCAGAAGACTGTTTTGTTAGCTATCAGTGCAAAGTGACACGGGTCTCGGGCTCCTCTGTACCCGTTCAGCAGTTAAAGATTTGAGCAATCATGTTCTCCGCCTTTCTTATACAATTCGCCATCCTTTCACTTCTTCCAAAGAAGATGTTTTACACGTCTACAAAATTACTTAGAATGGAGATCCATTTGCAAGTCAATCTCATTTCAATGAGTAGCACATTATGGTCAGTAAACTAAATGTTGGGTACATTTTTATGCATACCTATTTTCAAATCATTTGAACAAATTTATATGGTACATAGGTATGCAAAACGGCCAGAGTTAACAGATGTTGCCCTCCAATCTTTAAAGCGTCATCCTTTAATTTGGAGCTGCAGAGATAGGTATTTGAGATCTCAAATAAAACATACACTTCTGAATTCAATTCTATAAATAGCAGCAATTTGTTCAAGGGCTTGCTATACTTTTCATAAAGAAAGATTCCCATAAAATGTTTTCTGAAATAGAAGCTTTGACAGATAGGAAACAGTAGTTTAAATCAATATATAACCCTGTAGCAAAGCACTGTTGGTGCAAGTTTTATACTTCCAGATCTTACCTCCCAGTCAGGTTCCACAAAGCCTAAATTCAGAGTCACAAGAATTCCCAAACACAACAGTATAATCTGTCATGGGAAAAGGACAACATGGAAACCAGTTCAGTACTGTAACAGCTATATGGAAATCCGTTGTGGGGGTGACTGGCAGTACACGCATGCACCATGACTTGCTGCTCTGTAACAGTATTAACTGGCGTAACTAGTATAAGGAAAAGGATAGCTTACAATCCTAATTAAATTAGTAGGTCTGCTTTGTACCAGCAATTTCATCCTGGAATGCCATATATTCCTATTTCTCACCTAAGCCAAGGGGAAAAGGGCAAAGAATAGTGAGAAATGCAACACCACTGAGCAAAGAACCTCCTCTTCACATCCTCCATTCACAGCTCTAACAGAGGATCTCCAGCATGGTGCCAGTTAAGAACAATCTGAACAGGCAAAGTAGAGTTATCATTATGCCTTTTGTGTGTGTTACTTTTTCTTTTAAAATAACCTGTGCATCTTAATGCCCCAAATTCGGAAGCAGAGCATCCCTGAATCACTGTTCCCTGGTATGCTATTTCACCTCATATGCAAAAGTTTCCTTCATTGATGGCCTGGAAGAAGTAGTGGAAAACATTAGATTGTGGGATGGTCAGAAGAACTAAGCAACGTGGAGAATGTCTATATTCAGTGAAATTACTTACCTTTGCCTGTAAAGTTAAATTCTTGTCTGAAGTTTACTGCTTTTCAGTTTGGGAATAATTTCTTTATGCTTCCTCAACTTAGAGAACACAGTGGTACTTCTGGGCTCAGGCTGAGACAAGAGACCGTTAAGCGTGCCAGAAAGGTGTCTTTTAGGGGAGGCAATAGCTGAGCAGAGTGTTTCAGGATCATAACTTCAGATGCAAGCACGTCTATCTCACCTTAAGTAATTAAGTTCATTCTTTGATTTAATTTTTAAGTACCCTTAGATCTTCCTAACCTTTCCGAGACACCGTGAGAATAAATACATCAAAGGCCTATGGCAAAAAGGTACCGTCACATTGGGAGTTAAACCCCAGACAGACAGGATTTAAGAGAGACACACTCAGTATTTCTTCACCAGTCATTGCAAAATGGAAGTTCAAAATTATTTAAAAAAAAAAAAAAGAAAAAAAAGAAGCTGTATGCCTTTCTCTGGCTGAAAACATTGAAGCTACTAATTATCTACATGAAGCAGAGGATTCTGACTGTAAGTAATTACTTACAAAAAGTGACGGTAATTTGTTTAAGTCATCTACTCTCACCTGGTCCCCTCCACATTCAGCTATGCACTCTCTGAACCTCTTTCATGTAGGTTGGCTTTTCAGGATCAGTAATTTTAAATAGCTTAAAATCTACTCATGACTTAACAATGGAAGAAATGAGTGGACTTTAAACCTATTTTCTTCATGAGGGAGCAATGGCTTGCATTAATTTTCTTGTCAGCAATCAAGTAGAATCATTTCCCCAGTTTCTTGCTCAAATCTGTATTGAATAACCATGTCTGTTCTTTCATTTATGAATCTTCTGAAAGGACAGGCAAATAATCATAACACAAAAGTCCTGAAAGTGAGAAACGTTAGTCATTGATGCTCAGATTTTTTACTACTCATAAGTTACTTTAACAAAACAGCAGATCAAACACACAGCTACATCATTTCCCTTTCTACCAGCACGAGTCTTCTGTATTCTCAGCAAATCTAATACAGAAGGGAAGACAGGTGAGAAATTTAAAAAAATAAATGACAAGTGAGGAGAGAAGACAAGAAGTTAGAAAGACATGGCCTTGAATAATGAGGCAACGCGCACAAGGTTAATATTCTGTGAAATTACTTACCTTTATCTGTAAAGGTAATTCTAGTCTGAAGTTTACTGGCTTTCAGTCTGGGAATAATTTCTATATGCTTCCTCAGCTTAGAGAAAACAGCGGTACTTCTGGTAATGCCAAGAAAACAGGCTTAGTGAGTGTGTTTAATTTTAAATATCAGGGAGGAAACAATTTACGAAGCATGCCTTAGACTGGAAATAGGAATTTTATTCTTTCCTCCTTCCTGCTTTAGCTCACAGAAAATAGTGCCGACTGGGTACAGAAGAACCATGCCAAAGAACATATGAGGACTCATTCTATGAGATCAGTTTCAGAGTCGCAAATTTTAAGGTAAAGTAACTTTATTTCGCTATCCATCTTTGAATGATTAATCCACTCACTGCATGAACTTCAAATGAACTACATAAATCTGAGCCAGGCCTATGTTTAAAACAAAATAGAAACGGGGAGAGAAGTATAACATCCTGCAGGCATTTTGCTCAGACAGGCTTAGTGTTTCTTAAAATATGATACACCTGATTATGCTCCTAAGGTCTGGAAAAGGGGAATGCTACAGTTTTTACTTACAGAATAATATAACATTACAGATGTTATTTTAGAAGCATTTCACAGGTGTAGGCTAGCTATCCATGTACGAAAATAGATAATTTTAGATCCAGGAGATCTTTTACAGTTTCTTCAGGAAAAAAACAAACAAACAAAAAAAAACCACAGGAGACTGTCCATGTTTCCCACAGATTAAATCTAGCAAAAATACTGACTGCAAAGCCTATTTTTAATTAAAACATACAACATAATTACATTGGAATTTTAACATACAATACCTTTATGGGCAAACACTATTATATAGAAGGCAACTAAAGAGTTCTATATTGGAGCCGTGTCCCTAAAGCTACTATACAATCTAATTAACTCGCAAGGACTCTTCTTTCAGTCTGATTTTACTGCTTATTGAGAAGCAGTAAGAAAGAATAATCTTTTATCTTTGAGCTTTGTTTATTTTAAGCAATGTATAAGGAAGAAGGAGAAAGAGGATATTATAATGAACAACTTGGAGCCAGTCAAAAGTTGCAACCTCTTTTTATAGAAAAAGACGCTGCTAAAAAATTGGTCTCTTCCATCCAAAAAAAGACACTTCCATAGGAGTAGAGGAAATGTTAAGAACCATTTTTACACTCAAAATTTCTTCAGTGCCAGTGTCACTAAATGCAATTGCTATGTGTAATCAAAACTTTTTAGTCATTAGCAAAATAATTATTTTTCTTTTTCATTTGTTTGTAATAGATGCTGTTCTCTGCTCTTAACATTCCTCCTCCTCAGAAGCAGGCATGTAGTTCTGATAAAACTATATACTTCATTGTTAAGAGAATAGCTGGCAAGCCTATAAACTATGCAAATAACATTTGGATTGCAAACCACATTTACTACACTTGGCTGATGGAAGAATGATTATTCCGTGTCTCAATTCACTAAGAGCATACTGACTACCTAAATACACAACATTTCCTGTACCCCTAATAGCTTCTGCAGTTTAGTAAACACATTCCACGTATTACAGTAAAAGATTTCAAATCCAAACTTTTCTTCCACAGAGCATCCTGTATTTATACATCCTAGAATGTTATGGAAGGAAAGGGAGGAATGCTGCATGCATTTTATGGCAATTGTACTGGGGTCTGTTACCACACGTGGTTTGATTTTTAAGCTCTCTAATAGGAGGCAGAACCCCGAGCCTCAATGAGTGTGTATTAGAAAGCATACATTAGGCCCTCTATCGAAAGTCACGTAATTTGACAGCAAAATGTATAAGTAAGCCCATAATTACCTTAAGCATCTGCCACACCGTCAACCCTCTGGGCTCACAAGTCAAAATATTGTGCTAGAGCTCCCACAGAAGAGGGGTGAGGAGGAAAGGGAGGGCCAGGATACGACTTTAGGGTTAAGCACTGCCCTCAGCCCCTTCCTCGACCCGTGGTTCAGAGCCGCGTGGGACCGCCAGCCCTCGCCTGCCGGACAGTCCCTTCGGCCACGGCAGGTTGTCAGGACCAGCCTCCCCCTGCGTGTGGCAGAGGCGCTTGTGCTGTCAGCCACCTCTGAAAAGGAGGGACAAAGCAGCGCCGGACCATTGTGAAACACGGCACTCCCATGAGTGCTCCTCACCTGAGGAACAGAGCATCAGCCATTTTGGGGCAATGCATGTGTGGAACAATCCAGCCATTCTCACCTTAAAAGTCGCAGTGCAATCTGCTTTTTATGGACAGCAGAGATCCTGTGGCATTTTTCACAAGAGCAGGAGGTTTGCCACATTATTCTTGGCCAGTTTCCTGTCTCCCCCTACTAAGTCTCATGAGTCTTAGCTGCTGCCTTCTGCAAAGCTGGCTACATTTCATGGTATTGTAGATAAATAGTTGTAAAAAAGATTTGGAGCATAGAGAATGAGAGGCATTGTGCAACTCTTACAGGCATATCAAATATAAGGTTTGCCCCACGTGCAAAGAACAAAACTGACACACTGAACATGTATTTATTAATCAGTTACATCTGCTCACCCCTTTCTCCACCCTCACAGCATCAGATCCACTAGCTGAGGTGAGGTTTCAAAAACATTGTATGAAAAACTCTGTGGGACTCACAGCATACAGAGATTCTCTCTGATTTCGTATCCAAGCCTATGAATTTTGCAGTAGGTAGAGTTTAGACTTTAATTTGTATTGGGCCTCCTTCCATGCCCATAGAGGAGAACTGCACAAGAAATTTTTAAGCACTTCAGGCACTGTCCAATAGCTGAAATGCAACAGAAAAGGCTGCAAGTCTGTCATGAAGCCCGCTCCATATACACAAACTCACCCTCAGCAATAAATCAGGGCCAGCTATGCCTGCACTGAGATGAGAAAAAAAACACATGAGCTGTGGAATACCCAACGCTCTTTTGCCCCATGCTACGAGAGGTAAATGTTCCTACCACCTGGGAACTTCTTGTGACACTTTCAGTGGTATCCACTATGGTATATTCCTAAAGAAACATTACACAAAAGCTGGAACATTTATAAAAATGATCAAAAAAGTGATCAAATCAAGACTGAGACTGTTGCAACGGATGACTGTGCAGATAACAAGATGGGCTGTAGACCTGCGTTTGCACCTCTGTTCTTGGTTGCTATAAAAAGCACCATCGAGTCCAGCAGAGGCTGTAGGATGAAACTAAGTGTATGGAGTGAGTTTCAGTCTGCACTGCTTGCTGAAGTACTCAACCTGAATAGTAGCACCGTTCTAGAGATGCTACAGGCAAAAAGGGAACAGAGACAAGCAGCAGAAAAGCAAGAGAGTGACAAAAGGAGGCAGAACAGACCAGAAGGAGAGCAGCAGCGGGACATTCCAGCCTTCTCAGCCAATGGGAGAACTGCAGGGATCACTGACCTGCTGACAGTGGGAAAGGCAATAGGAATAAAGGCACCCCTCCAGAAACACTCAGTAAGAAAATGGAAAGTATAAGGATAACAAGGACAGAAAAGTAGAGCCTCAGTGGCAAGAACCAGCATACGAAATGACAAGAGAAAATCAAAGACAATGACAGCTGGAGAGGGTCACAAAAGAGGCAGAATCCAATTTTTAGAAGATAAACTGCATTCTTCCATTTTCTCAGCCTTTGCTTCTGAGAGCACCCTGCATCATGGCAGACAGGGGAAGCTTTTCTACTTTCAAACTAACCTGTCATGGGAAACTGCTCGCAACTACAGGGTTAATGCCACAGCCTGTCAGTTGTTTGGGAAGTGCTATTTGGAAATAAGTTTGTTAAGCGCCGCCTATTTTGAAATGATAAAGAGTGTTGGAAAGGCAGAGATCTAGGTGCCACAAAGAAGAATCCTGAGAGCAATACTATAACTGGATGAGAATTTGAACTCATTCGCAGAAATCCTGCCCTCAATGAACATAATAATGACATTTCCATTGGTTCCAGTGAAGCAAAGATTACAGCCAACAACTGACGGACATAAATTGAAAAACATTCTCCCGTCAGGCTACACAGATGCCTAGTGGAGGAAAGATTGTCCTGTAATGCAAAATATTCTAATCATAACATGACATAAAAAGCAAGTATTAACACTGTTTTACGTATTTCAAATGCAGTTTAGAAGAATAATTAGAATTGTACAGAAACCTACAGTTATTGACATATTAAAATAGTTCAGGATAAAGGATCTGTTGCTTAGAAACTGAATTTACAGGAAAGATCAAACATGCTCGGTGTTTTGCGAAAATCCGAGCACCACTTCTGGCCACATACTGAAGTCAGATAATAGAAATAAGAAATAAACACATACATATGAAAAATTATTGATGTTAATTAACGTGTTAACAGCAAAACTGACGTGCTATGCACTCATGCTGAAGGCCTGCATTTGTCAGAGAAAGGTAAATTAGCAACTGCCCTTTCATTTCCCTACACTTTGCTTTTACAGCTGGTAGAAGGTTTGCAAAGTGCTTGAAAAACTTGACCCTTCTCCAGCCTCCCCCGCATGAGTCACCCAACCTTCCTTCAGTCATTAGGCTGCGCTTCCTGCTGGGATCCAGCAGTAAAACAAATGAGAGACACCAGTTCTGGTCACGGTGAGGGAGGTAATAAACCACTGATAGGTATTTTTAAGAAATTTAAAATTAATTCCCACATATTATACGTATCGACCACGTGCCAATCCATGGCACTATCTTATGTAGAGGTCTATTTCAAAAGACATTTTGAAGCACTCGCAGTTCATTCCCCGTCCTGAGAACATGCTTTCCTTGTTTACATCCAGGCAAAAATAATTTACTGCATTTTATGTGCTCCAGAAATATTACAGACAAAAACATTATATCACTTTACCTGAATATGTATAAAATTAACATGGTTTTGGTAACATTATTAAGAGTAAATTTCAATTTCAAGAATAAACCAAAATTTTGCAGATAAAGTTCCAGCATTTCACATCATTATTAAATCTGTTCAAATACTCTTCGTCAAGTTTGAGTTTTTTTTAGAAGTCAACTGCCAGTTCACCTTTTCTAGTTTGTTTCATGATAACTCTCAGTTCTACCATGCCTTTAATACATCCACATTTCTGGGAAAACCCCCTTTCCTCCCCCCAAAAATATTCCCAAATGAAGCATCCACTGAGAGAAGTGACCATGCTTAGTCAGCCAAATTTAATAACAAGTTTACCCTCTTCTATCCACAGACCCTCCTGGTATTTTAGTTCCAAACTTGCCTACTATTACACTAACTGCGCTAAGAGAACTGCTGTCCCCATAAACTCCTTGGGTTCATTCCACTGTGCACACAGGAGACACAACCCCTTTAAACTTCAAGGAGTTCCCATTGCAGTGTAGAGAGAGAGAGAAAAATTCAGAGATTATGGAATAATCATCTCCAAATCGATCAATTTCCCCCTGAAGGTAAAAAACTGAAAGAGAGAAAAAAGTTGAACAGTTCCAGCTTGCCTTCTTGAAGGGAAAGTACCCCCAGGGCATGTTGTCGAATGATCCCCATCTCTTTCTCCTGATGCTTATTAAGAGGTCATAGATCTCAGTTACACTACAGCATTCCCAAATGATATCCCCAGCTAAGGACTATGACCTCTTAGTACAAGTACAGGGATATAAAATTAGGAATATTAAGGGTTCACATTAAGAAAGAGTTTGCCTCAACTATCAGTCATGTTGGAAGAACAGTTGGAATTAATGGCATATCTGGTGTCTTGTCAAAAACAGAGGAGCTTCAGTAAAAGGGACTGCAGTGTTTCCCACAGGTGAAGCACCCTGGGCCAGGACTCAATTTCTATCTGAACATCTCGGTGGATTTCCACAACAGAGTATTCAATACAAGAGGTGTCCTTCTCAAAAAGCACAAGGCATAGCTCAGAACACCCTGGGTGAATTAAGATGTGCTTTGTCTTAACCCTATTCCCTCTAACCGAGTCAGGGTATGGAAGCAGATGTCATCACAGAGTGTTAGGGCCATCTCAGACAGGTTATTACGCCAAGACCAGGCAGGGTCTAGAAAGAAAGTCTTTAAGGACCTTTCCCCTCCAACAATTCTCTTTTTTCATAAGAAGCAGGGTGGGTTTTTTTTTTTGTTTTACACCCACTAGACGATGTTTGAAAGGATAAACTGAGCCGTATAGGTGGTGTATTAGTGAACTACCACATCACCTGGAAGCCTTAACACTCTACAGCTGATTGTATAAACACGAATTAAGGTTCTTCTACAATTGTATTAAGCAAAGTGTTAAAGAGCTGTGGGGCATTTTGTTACGTTTGGTTTTCAAGCTATGATTTTAACTGCTGAACATATAAGTAATGATAATCTGTTGTACCTCCCATTCTGTTCATTTCTAAATGGTAATTAAAGCAAGCACCAATAATAAAAACAGCAAGTATTTCAAGAAAATTATTTTAGAAGGTGCAGGAAATTCACCACTTAAAAAGACTAATTTGTCATGGCAACAAGACCCACTTTGTAATACACTGACAATATATTATAAATATTCCAGTAAAACAGAAGCACAGAATAAACAACAGGTATTTACCCTACAGTAACTGATTCTCTGAAACACTGTAGTCGATACGGGCTGTAGGTGTATATATGTGCATACATGCAAGACAATCATTATTTTATTTTTAATAGTGTGTCTATTAGAATCATACACATGAATTCCCACTGTACTGGGTAAAGGTCAGGGTAGCTATGACCCTGGATCAGCAGCAGCTTTGCAATTCAAAGTCTGTGCTACTGAGGACTGTGAAAAGCAAGACGAGCTTGGCCACAGGATCCATATTGATTACAACAGTAATTGGAGGCAGCATAGTTATCATAGGGTAAGTAATGACTATTTTTTCTTCTTCACATATGTGCCAGTGTTGATGATTCCCCCTGCCCCCTCCCTTCTCTCCCCTGCAGGCAACCATCTTCCTTGGACAATGAGAATTAGGAATTTCAGCTGCATAGATCAAATAGTGATTATAGTACTACGCTCCCCAAACTGGAATGAGCTCTGGCAGTTACGTCCTTCACACAATGCCTGATAAAGGTCAGTGGATTACCTCATGTCATCACCTGGCAGATCTCAGAAATTGGACCCTCTTCTGAAACAGGCGGGAGATGTCACTCGAGCACTGGGAGAGCGAAGTTAATATTCAATTGGAAAGACACAGTAGCCAAACGGTAACACAGAGAGATTCCCTGCACTGCCCATTTGGAAACGCTCTGTGAGGAAACGGCTTGACCTTTAGAACACCCAGCAATGGCTATAAATAAATGGAGCAACAGACTGTCAATGTAATAAAACAAAGTTCTGGATCTAGCTAGGGCGGATTTTCAACAGAGTGCCAGGGAGGCACTTGAACTAAGCCTGACAAAGCTAGGGAGCTGGGCACATCAGTGCTTGGAGACAGGGACGATGCTGTAGAGCTAGCTTGGTAACCACAAAATACCAAAGCCAGAAGTGGAACTATTTATAATGTTACCGTGGTACCTCCCAGAGACTGATGCTATTGCGCTCACCCACAATGGCATGTCAGATATGCCCAATCGGTGTTTTACAGCCCTGTGTCAAACAAGCACCACATAGACACGTCCTTTGGTACAGCTTAGGATTGCGACCATTAAGTCCTGCTGCTGAGCATGGCTTGGGAAGAAAACACTGAAATAAGGTACATTGTTCGCATAAACCTCTGAGTACATGCTGAAAAACAGACTCTGGGTGACAGGCACATGGGGTCTTTTAACCCACAAAACAGCGTACTGCTGTCCTCAATATTCACTCCTCTTCAGTGAAAGGGTATTTCCTTGAGAAGCTTTTGAGCAGAAGTGATGAAAAGCATGGTCCAAATGTGTGATGCCCAAGTCCCAGGATGACTGAGTTCATGTTCTGGACACGAATGGATACCTTGTGCGTGTAACAGCACTTTGGCCAAACTGCTGCCATACTCCCTTTGCCTAGGAAGGCATGGATGGCTGCAAGATGAGCCCTAAGTGCCCCATACACGATGCTACATTATTTAAACGTAAAAGGCAGTTACCAGACAGTTGTAGTGAGAACTAGACCTGGCAATCCCTGCACTGGGGCTGCGTCCACCAGAGCCCTTTGCCAAGGAGAGCACCACGGTCGCCAGTTGGGTGGTTCCTGCCGCAGACCGGGCCTTCCCGGGCCGGCCGGGAGCTGCCTCTGTCCATGGTACCCGGCGAGGCGGCGGCTTCCCCGCCGCTGCGGGGACACCGGCTCCGGCCCAGTACCTCGCCGCGACGTGGGAACTCAGCTTCACACGCTGTAAAGTCCTTGGTGGACTCATACAGTAGATAAGCCAACCAAAGCTATCCTTGCCAGTATGTGCTTAATTTTTTCCATCACTTTTTCAGTGATGGAAAATCAGGCTAGAAAAAGAGGAAAACCAAAGCAAAATTGAGGGGAAAACAAAACAAAAAAAAAAAAAATCAATGAAAGACATACAGGAAGCACTCAAAGCCCCTTGGAAGACACCAGCACTTGCTTCCTGTCCCACCTCCAAACAGAACAAGAATTCTGGCACATACAATTAATGCTCATGAACAGGTTTATTACGGGGGTTCCCTGAGTCAAGACTAACAGTTCCATGATTCAGCCATCAGCTGCTTTCATTTACAAGAGGTCACTGACAGACAACTCGGGAAATGCAACAGGCTGCTTTTAAAGCACCCAGGAGGTGAAGATCTACTGGTTTTATGACCGACTAACAATCTCAAGAGCAGAGATTAACGGTTTCCAAGCAAAAGGGGGAGGAGTTTATGCCTCCTTGCCCACGTTGGCTGTTCATCATGGATCTAATGTCTCTCAAGGTAAGCACAGGGGTTTTGAAGAAGGCTACGTGGCCTACTTCCACAGCTCTCAGCTCTGACATACACAAGCTTCCTCCACATCTGAGCATTACCAAGCTACCTACAGAAGTATTTATACAGAATTTTGATATGAAAATGTAAGAACGCAATTATCAAGACCTTCATCTATCCTCCCTAGGAGCATGCAGTTTTGCATATGAAGTTCTGGATGGCAGATTCTCCAAATTGCTACGATTTTAGCAGGCCTTGGCCATTCTGTAATGCATATAAATCTTCCATCCAAGCCCACTGACAGGCTTTACACTGCTCTCTGAATTCAAAATTATGACCTTTTGAGGCAGAAGCTGTAGTTACCTCCCTGTTCTCCCTTTTCCCCAAATGTCAAGGATCTGGAGTTGCAGATAGGGGTCCTGGACCACATAATTCTCCAAGGATGTGAGTCCACAGTTTGCAAACTCAAAAAAGCACATCAAACTAACGTGTGTTGGCTGGGACAGGAAATTGGAGGAGAGGGTCTGCTTTCCACTGTCTCAGTCAAACAGAGTATCATTTTGTGGTGAAGTCAGAAGTTTGTGGTCCAAAGCAAATGGAAAAGTAGAAGCATGTCTCTGTAGTACAGAAAGTGGGAAGCCCTCTAAGGAAAAAGAGGGGCCTAAGCTCAAGTCCCCAGTCCAAGCACTGTTTGTCTTTCATTCAATAACTGTTTAATGTAAAATCCATACGCAGTTCTTGGTGCAGGAATTCTCAAGAGAAACAGGGTGACTCTCTCAAGTGCAGTAACTGTACTTGGCAAACAGGGCTTGGCAGTGTGCCACTAACTGCAATGAGGCAGATGAATATGCTTTTGGTACATCATAGATTTAACTTCTTAGGGTCCTTGTCCTGAGAAGCACTTTTATCAAGCTCAGATTTTTCTCTGTACTGTAGAAATGACCAAGGACCCTTGCCATGTATCTTTTCTCCACCCAGGTAGTGGAAACTGAAAAAAACAATGGGAAGACCTGCAATATATTTGGTCAGCTCTAGCATTCTTTTGCTAGCGGGAAGAGCAATCCTAGCTAGGATATCAAAGTATGATAACGCCAAGTGCTCACAACATTTATCTTGTAGTCTCACTGTGCACAGCATACATCCTTTGGGACAAAATCCCCTGGAAAGTTTTCAAGTCTTCTAGTGAAGGAGATGGTCTTGGCATTACCAACACATTCAGAAAGATGAAAGATTCCTGGGCACTAGGAAGAAGAGAAAAGAGGCAAGAGAAGGAAACCATTACAGTGGAATCTCTATTACCTCCCATTTGGTAAGTCCATGATCACTCGTGGTGCATGCTCTCTGTGAAGCTGTTAGGTAGCACAACCTCTTATTCGTAGACATGCAAGAAGGTGTTTGTCAACCATACAGGACGATGGTATCCATGAAAATTAATTTTGGTCATAATTGGAAACACAGAAATACTGACTTAGCTAGAAGCTCCCAACCTAGTGATTACTCCAGTGCTGGTGGAAAGCAGCACTCTGAACAACTGGTCCCAAATATGTCTGCTGGAATTATTTTCAGGTGGCATGTGAGAAGAATCTCTGAGCAGGGCTAGAGAGCAGGACTGCATGTCCTCATTGGCAGGGGACACACAGCTACAGCCAGTACCTTTTTAACACCAGAAACAACTTACGGGATAACACGGGTGGCTCTCAGCTCTACGTGGCGTACTTACTCAACCTGTCAAAGCTCTAGTACTAAGCTAGAGCCCAAAGCATAAAACCAAGTCTACCTGATCACCTAAAGGTAAAACAAATATCCCCAATGCAGAAATACTTCATGTCTTTTACCTCAGAACACCCTTAGCCTTGAAGCTAGGGCTGCATAGGATTCAGTAGCTTGCTTTCAGACAAGTCTTACAGCCTGTGATGACGATGGGGCTAGCAGGGAAGTCCTGCAACACGCACTAGGTCTATTGACATTCAGGTGGAGGATGGCACTCTTGTGTACCAGCACATCCACGAATTATTCAACAACTTGGCCAACCAGACAGGCAAGTTCACTGCATGTTTGACTGCAAGCAAGGCAGCACCACAGGATGCTCCTTTTTCTAGTTTCACTCTGGTTATGGCTGAGACTTCTGATGCCACAGTGACCTACAGAATCTTCGAGAGAACCAAGCTTGAAGCTGAATGCCTCTGAACAGAGAGTCAGCCAGCAGAGAGGCAGCTCTCACGTACACAGGGGAGGCTTCGTAGAGTATGAGATCCCTGAGGACTGAAAGGTGAAATAAACAGCACCAAGCACTGTGCAGGGAGAAGAGATTATAAATCAAGCAGGAGAAAATTAGGGAAAGTGTCGGACAAATTGTGCCCCACAAACAGCATATACGGCAGCATTGCAAAAAGTTAAGTTTCTTTTCCTGTCGGCAGGAGGACAGAAGGCACAGTTGAGGGTTTATCAGTAGTGCAGCACATTTGATCATGCGTGCATGTTCCTATGGTGAGATCCAAACCAACATACACTAGAAGGACATCAGGTTCATAACCATGCTAATTGCATCCTTTACTTATATACATAACTTAGAGGATGACAATGTGCAAGTGGCTCATGAGTTATTAAATAGATATGCTGCAGGAAGGATAGAGTGAGAAAAGCATTAACATCAGAGAAACACTATTAAATCCATATTTTTATTGTCCATCTTTTGAAATGACTAAATTAATACAGTTCAGCATCTTATCTGCCCACGGTTACAAGTATCGCAAAGTACTTTTTTGGACTTTTCCCCCCCATTTATCCATTATCTGTATTCCACAAACATCACAGGAATTGTCAGCAATTAACATAAATAAATCATCACCTTTTCAGAGAAAGCTTCAGTACAAGAATTTCAGATGATAGCAAAAAATATTACCAAATAGCTCAAGAAGGACCTGTTCCATCCTCCATTGAAGTCAATGGGAATCCTTTCATTGACTTCAATGGATATTGGATCAGACCCAAATTGAAAAGATCAATCGCGCACACATTAGGATAAAAGAACAGCTATGCCCTTCTCTAGAAAAAAAGCACGACTTCAATTCAAACAACAGATTACAGGAAGCAACCAGTTGGGGAGAAATTTTTCTTCTCCTTTGAAAAAAAATCTGCAAGAGGACAGCAATTCAAGATCCAAGAGCCAAATCTCTCAGTTTTGAGTTGTAAGTGATTCTCATCTTCCATTACCCTCTGAATAGGTGGGGGTGACTGACACTTTGAGAGATTGGGACCGCTGTTTAACAAACCAGTTCCCTTCTCCCCATTCCTGTCTTTGGTTGAGAGTGCAGAAAGAATCAATAAAGCATTTCTACTCCTTCCACTCAAGGGTCAAAGCTTCAGAGAACAGAACTAACATTTCCAAATGCAAAAACTAGAAGGCCTAGTGTCAATTTGAGAACCTACAGCGGCAAGCCCCTTTCTCCAGCATGTTACTAAGTTGGTAGACTTAGACGCAATCAAGACACTATGATACCCAACTCTCACGTTTCATACTCAGGATTTTAATAACGGGTTGCCTTAAGCCATCGTTTTGCCACCCTGTTTGTTCCATCAAAGTAACTGTTGATTTTACCCAGAATAACTGTATGGAAAATGACCCTATAACTGGGTCAACATGCACAGTTCATGAATTCTTGCAGTGCAGCTCCCTGTGCATCTCACAAAGCCCCTCCAAAGCTCAGTAAAATCCATACAAGCCGCAGCTCGCTCAGCCACCTGAAAAATCAGGGTTTGGAGGGCTTCAGAAATCAAATGTAAACTTCAGAGGCTGACAGCCCTGGTGTTTTTACACAATGGACAACTTGGGTAACTCTTCAGTACCTGAGATGAGGCCCAGATTGGAAAGATCATACATCAGGATAGAAGATACAGTCTGCCCTCCTCCAGAGAGAACACAGTTGACCCAAACACCAGAATACAGTAGAAAAAATTCAATTCTGGTAAACTTCTTGCTTTTCATTAACAGCTTAGTGACAGACAAATACCTTAGGGTGTCTACTAGGTTCATTGGGACTCCTCCAAATGGAGAAAACCAAGGCAATTAGGTAACACCCTGTTGCGTTAGAAGACTGGGATGAGAAAGAGAGGTGCAGCCACCCCTCCACAGTAATACTTTTTTTTGAAAACTGTGAATCTGAATGTGGCCCCCAAAGGCACTGGTGGAAGTCCAAGAGAAAGGCAAGAGCATGCCTAAAATCCTAAAAGCAAACTTTATTTTGTCAAATATACATTGTACTTCAGAAGAGAAAGGTAAGCTGCTTGTCTGTCAACCGTTTGTCACTGATTAAGGATACAGCATTTAAGAAAACCTCATTGGTTTAGATTATTTTTAGTTAGTGTTAGGCCATACACTGAATTCACCTCACTAAGCATCTGTTTAGTTTTTTTTTTTGCTAGAGAAAGAGGAAATCCTCAACTCTGCCCATTCCATCCAGGCCCCTCTCTCAACTTAATGGTGTATTTCAGTCATTCACATTTAGAAACAGAGGACAGTTGGCTTTTTTTTTTTTTGGTAGTCCAGAAGGATGAGCATTTTAGGTTTTTATTCCCTTCGTTACCTTTCAAACAGTCCGAGCTCCATGCATTCACTACCACAAGTTTCTTTGAAAGGGAGGCAAAGGTATTTTTAAGAACTGAAACAATTTCAAGATTCATTTTCATTCCCCCTTCCTCTGACATTACACATGTATTCCTGCCTTCACACGTGCACCCCAATAGACTAATCCAGCGTACTTGTTCTCACTCTCATTTCACCACACAACTCAGCAAGAACTGCTGTGCTCTGGAGCAGTGCTCTAGGACTCCTCCTACTTACTGCTCCCCCACCTGCTTTTCTTCAGCTTCCCAACCCAACTGTGCAAGCCCTGTTTAGTGCATTCTACTGGCAGCTTTAAAGCAGAGAAACCACTTGGTAGAACTAGGGGCAGGGGGGCAGTAACTAACTAACCAGAAAGGAGCTGTATCGAGGTGGAAAAACAGGGATGAATAAATGGGATCTGAGGCAGTAAAGGGGAGATCCAGAGGATCGCAGCACAGGGAGTGGTTTCTGGCAGAGGGAAGGAAGAGACAACCTAAAGCCACTGATTTTTCACCACAGAAAGAGCAAAAGAAAGAAGAGGGGCATGAAGAAAAGCAGAGAAAAACAGTGAGTGTTTTAAAGTTGAGAGGGAATACCCATACTGCCAGCAACCATCAGCAATATAGACAAATACACTCTAGAACTTTGTAGGTGTCAATAGGGAATGGCAGAACTGACTGTATCTGAAGTTAGAAAAAGTAGGCAAGAAGAGGCAAAGCGATATATCAATAAAAGTAAACGTTTCTTGCTGCAGCAGATTTTCATCTTCCATAATTTGAAGCTGGGATTAAAACTATTAGACAAATTCACATTACTTCCTCAACCTTCCTTCTCCTCCTGCCCACTTATTCCTCCTCTTCTCACCTTCTTTTCACACTTTGTCCTCAAGAGCAGTACTGCTATTTGACTTTTATGTCATACTGCCAGGACTTAGCCTATGGATCTACTGGAACCAAAAATAACTCAGAAAGCTCTCCAAACATGAGCACACGCACACCTTCTAAAAGCATTCCCAAGTGGGAAGGATGGCTTTCCTTGTTTACAAAGTCATAATAGAGAAAGGGTTTTAACAGAACTGCACTGCACAATAAATGCATTTTACACTGTAGAGGCTAAAACTAAAGTACCGTCTAATAAAAAATAAAAACACCTTTCTGTTGGTACTGAGCCTGTTTGGACCTACACGGCGTACCATCAAACGACCTACTAAATCCAAAGGGCAAAACTACTTCAGCAGATTTCATGAGCAAACTCAGTGAGGGGGCTGTCTACAATCACTTCAAAGAGGAACCCGAGTTGGCCACAGGTCTGTTCACCCAGCCCTCCTCAACCCAGTCGTATCTCATCAGCACTCAGCTCTGCCCCTTGACTAAGGCTGCAATTTTATTCTCCCTCCACCAATTTGCTTCATTCCTCTTCACATTCAGTTACTGATTACTGTACAGTCATTTGTAGTTAACAGATTAGACTAATGCAACATCCAGCCCAGATCTGCAACATGCCATTGTGCAAATTCATTCGTTATGCAGCTGCACTTAAACCCCACTTACAAATGCCCTCTGAGTTCACAAGGGACTTAGGAAAATACATGTATAAGCAAAGTATGGAAAGCTGCACAGTATGCATCTAGAAAACACAGGCAGCAGTCCGGCACGGAACACTTTAAACAGAGTGACAATGCAGTAATTATCCATACATCCTTTGGCACGAGGGCGACTTGTAGTGCCCCACTGACAGTATAATCCTGTCCCAGAATCTGTTTATAAAGGTCTCGCCCAAGCACTCAAGTGCAGGAATAAAATAACTGAGAAGGGGGAGGGAGGTCAGAAGCAGAGGATGGGAAGCAGAAGCAGAACAGTGCAAGAAGCCACAAGTGATAAGTATTGTTTACCTGTCAGCTGACATTGATTAATCTTGTGTTCTGTGATATCACTCAGCGACTCAAACACCTGGAGGCAGCTGTCGCAGCTGTGCACAGCTTCTTCTTCCAGCTCCTCCCCTTCGTCCGGCCTTTTCTTACAATCTAGCACTTCTCCATCCTCTGTCTTGTCTTCTAGTTTACAGTTAGGGTCTGAAAGAAAAATCAAGACCATGACGTCAGGCATCTAAGAAAAGAACCTTTAAAAAGAAAAAAAGAAATCAAGATAGGTTCTTGCGGTAATGATGAGAAGAAACATATTTGCACAAGCCTGCAGCACACCATAGATTTTATTGCTAAATAAGCAAAGTAGGTTTTTTTCCTTAATTTTTTGCTAATCTCAATGAAAGGAGAATTTCCCTTTTCCTCCCACAAATGCAGCTCCTTTTCTCACTCAAGCAATTCTTCCACGCTTCAATGTTACGTTTGTCAATTTTATCACAGCTATTGAAGCTGCTTTGATCATTGTAAGAAAGGATAAACCACCTATGCAATTAGTTTTCAATGAAAAGAAAAATCAAATCAATGAGTGTGCAGGAACTTCTTTTCACTGTTAACTACAGCGTTTCACAGGAAATTACCAGAATTAAGAGACTAACAAATTTGATTTACATAAACATGAAATTAATCTTGATTTTACAACCCACTCCAATACTCCATCACCACACTATTTGACACAAACAAAGCCCTGGAAAGATTATACGCTGGGTCAAAATGCTACACATGCTTTGAACTTGTGTACGACTTAAGACAAAGCCAATAAAGTTTTTTATTTGCCAGATTATGGAAAACTGGGAACTAACTATTGTAAAACCTAAACAGTGCACAAGGAGACCTTTGTGCATTTCAGGGATGGCAGGATAGCCCTAGCAGTCCTGAGCCCAGTTGAAGCTTTAAACTGGCAGAAACGTGCCGTTTCACTGCCATCCCCTGTGCGCGGAGAAGCCACACAGCTCGCTGCACTACCTCCGTCCCGCAGACGGCCATCACAGGGTGAGATAATGTGAAGTCTAGAACTTTTCCTCCTCTGAGGAGGAGCAGAGTAGCTTTAACTACTCCTGACTTTTTGCCCACTTTACTAAAAGCTTCCTTCAAAAGACAGAAATAAAACAATCTGTCTTCCCTAATAAAGCAAGCTGGCACTTAACTTTGTTTTTCCTTGGGAACCACAGTAGAACAAGTGAAATGCAGAAGAAAAATGGTTGTGTACATTCCTGCAAAAGGAATGCAAGTGTTTCACCACTTTTCCCTTCTCTGCTTTGGACACTTCATCTTTCCTTTTAGATATTTGAGAAAGCTAAGACTGAACAAGTCATTTTAGAAAGCCAGGACAAACTCACGGAACACCAGGAGATTGTGCAAGCACATTTTAAGACGGCACACCCCTTCGCCAAGCGTGTGGCTAAGCAGGAGCAGGCTTCTCGTCCACAGCAACAGAGATGGTATCTGTGAACTCGCTTTATTTAGCGTTGGAACTGACCAGGACCATACACAACTGCTTGAAAGGAGAGGAAGGAAAACGTGCCAACCCTAAATTCACATTAGACTGGTGAAGAGGTGAGGAGGAAGAGGAAGGGGATTCCCCTTTAAACCACTCTCAAGTCCTCTCTCGGCACCCTACAGAGATGTGGGCACAGCCATTCCTGGATTTGCCACCGTGCATGAAGCACAGGTGTTCTCGCTGCCCATGATGAAGGTCAGGGCTCTCACCATCCTCCGGCATCCTTTGCTCCACACCGCTGCACCCCGCCCTTCAACTGGGCAAGCACAGCCAGGCCCGCAAGCAGAAGCTGGAAATGACCCATGTCAGGAAGTCTTCCTCATGCTATGTGGCTCGTGATCAAAACCGAGGAATTTCTTTGACAGGGGTAAAGGGCAGAATTTATTTTTAAGGGAATTATATTACAGAGGGAAACCAGATTAATTTTTAAAAATAAAAAACACATTCTGAAGGCAAAAATATATTTGCTGTGCAAAAGCCCTGCCTATATACTGTGTGTGATCCCTACATGACAAACTACACTCACAAGCTACTTTCAAGAGTGAGAACCTCCACTTGGGCAGCTAATTCGAAATAGAGGAGTAGTCTGCAAACTGACACACAAAAAAAGGGGTGCTAATTAAATAAAAGGACTTTACGGCATTTCAGCCATTGTTGAACGCTCTGAATCTAATAGCTTCCACTGCTACTTCATTTTCCAAGACATTTTGCAAGATTAACAAAAGTAGTTAGGAGATCACCAAGTTATAAGCAGTTCTGAAAAATAAATAATTGCCTTAACTGTTGCAAACTGACCCCGACATCATTAAACACTTGTTGGAAGGCAGCATGTGCACATCGCATACGATTAGTTGTTCAGCTCAAGCTCCCAGTTTCATCTCATAAAACTGACAGCACTCAGGGAAATGTGGGCACTGGGTTTGAATTTTAACATGAGTATTTAAATGCTGCACATAAAATTTACAGACCTGTTTGTTTTAAAAGAAGGGTAGTGTCTGACTCTGCTTTAAGTACAATGCTGAGGGAAAGAAAAGGGAGGGGAGGGAATTCTCAAGACTTATTATTCAGAAACACTTTCACTTCACAGGAATTCAGCAATACACGCACACGTAGGCACACATGCACCCCTTAGTGCACAAAAGCCTAAAGAATCGCCCAATTTAAAGCTTCCTACTTAGAGACCAGTTATTAAAATTAGAATCATTTTAAGACTAATAAATGTTTTGCTTCTCCTTCTGCACTTGCAGATATAAACTCTACAGGGACAGAAGTCAGTCAAGCTTATTCCCTTCTGCTCCAACTTTAGAATACATGCTCTAGCCAACTGGCACATTTGTTTTTAGGTCAACACTTAAGTGGGACCCTCTGGGATCTAGGTTCGAGTTTAGCCTACGACAGCTTTGTGAAATGAGTTCTGGCAGTCTCAGCCCCTCTCAATGAATGCATTTCCACTGTGATCCGCTTCCACGAAGAGATGTCACCACCAAAATAAAGAGATATTTAAAGAGAGAAAATACCACTTGAACACTTTGTGAATAGACAGCTTTTCCTAAAACAACAAATATCTTCCATCAAGAGCTGGTCTAACCATAAAAACAGTTACTTAAACTGAGGATAAGCTGCCTTACTTAAGATGCTCTTTTGAAAGACTGGCATACAACAGATTTTATAAATGCAATATGCATTCATCTGTACTTTCTCCTTAACCTCCTGTTCAAACCTCATGCTCGCATACAGACTTCAGGGCCAATGTCACTCATCTCCCACACTTCTTTCTCCCCAATATCTGCAACAACCACAGCCACAATTCCCTCAACAAAGATTGTCTGCATAGTAAGATTACCTTTCCCAACATCTGCAAATGCCACTGTCATTTCCAGAGGCTTCCCTACCCTATTTCAGAGGCTGCCATGCACCAACTGAAATTTTCCAATACACATGAGCAGCAATACACATTGACTCCATCTGCAGATATCATTGAAAATTATCTAGTACAGAAAGGAGGATTACTTTTTTTGAAACAGAAATAAATTCAGACTATTAAGGTACTTTAAAAAAAAAAAAAGGAAAAAAAGAAGAGAAAGAACAGTTGTCTTCTGTTACTGATTATGTTAACATTATTTATAAATGGAAATTAAAAGAAGCATGATTTTCTCATTACTACGTTCCCTGGCAGGTGGTTCTCCCCTTCCCTTCTTCCTCCTCCCCATAAGGGATGTTATTGCTGTAACTTGGTCTAATAAAACTGCAACTTCGGGGAAAATGAAAAATTGCATTGGCTTAAAAGTGTTGGAGGCAATAAAGCCATGGACTTCAATTAATTTCAAGTATGGGAGCGGTTTAAGGCCAACCAGCAGAAATTGTATTCTGCCCATGTAAAAATGAGGTTTCACCACATTTACTTTTTATAACCCATATAAAAGTCAAGTAAAAGTAATGAATATCTAAAAGCCATCTCAGTGGACTGGCAAAGACTATCTGTATTCTTGAAACTCATCTTACATATTTCTGCCTATGCTACAAGGATCCATAGCTAATCACAACTAAAACATCAAACTACCAAGAAAACAGCCTCCTTTCCAATCCATTTCACTGCCTTGCAGTAGACCTCCTTCCAAGCCACTTCTGCATGGAAAAGTGCTGGCAAAAGAAAGGAAAACTTAGATCATGTGGTTATAATTATTACCAGGCAAGGAATATTTCTTCAGCTCAGTGGTAAAGTAAAACTCTGTCGCTCTCTGCTCCCAATAGTGTCCATCGCAAAACAACTGCCTCATTAAATCTCTGCAGTAAGATTAATATGCCGTAGCTGCACTACATTTATAACTTGGTACTCTATAAAAAGCACATTTAATGGTTAGAGCCAGAGCTTAGATACAAAGTATTACTATAAAAACTTCTGGCAGTGTGTACACAGTGTGGGCCTTCTGCACTGCTTGCTCTATCAGAAGGTTTTTTGTTTTTAATAGCAGCACCGCATTCTTGCTAGAGAGAAAAGCACGATGTTAAATCTCGCCGAGAAACAGACAGAGGACAACACAGGACACGATGGGAAATAAATAAGTACCAAGACAACTCAACCATTGAGAATTATTTTAAGAAAAAATGCAGAAATGCAACCATTCCTTGTCATATTGATCTCCAGCTTTGCAGTCCTCTATTTTTCAACTTCATGCGTCTACAGCAGCGCAAGTTTGCTTTTTTTTTTTTTCAAGATTGCAGATAGCTAAATGGAGACATAAGTACATCCAGAAGAGTTTGAGAAATTTCCCATTAAAAAAGCAGAGAACTCTTTCACTTTTATTTCCTCTTTTCAAATGACATAGTTTACGCACAGAGCCAGTAGAACCTATAAAAGGCACAAAGCACCAAACACAAACCCACAGGACACACACACAAGAGAAATACAAAGTCTTCTAGCTGAAGAAAAAATTAACTGCATTCTTCACCTTCATAAGAGGGATAACTCCAACTGTTCTCAAACAAGTTACCTACATGTATTCAGAGATGACTAGCCTTCTAGGAATAGCCTTAAGGAGTCAGCCCTTACTCCAAAAGGTGACCTCAGCTGAATGAACGTGACTATTCAGATGAGTCAGTCCTGCTCTTCAGATAAAGTTCTGGGGAATCAGTACCAAAGACAGAAGTGAAGTATTTCTTGCATTCTCAGAATCGTATTAGAGAATAAGAGAGTCCTTGTTGTCATTGGAAATTAACAATTACTTCTTCATTATTAGTAACAAATACATAACCTGTAGTCCTGACTCAAACTACAGCTTTGTCCACCCAGTCTCACTGACTTAAAATTAAGGAGCCCTTAATTAATCCCTGACTGGTAAGAAATTACACAAACAATCCTAGAACAAATTACATATTTTACAAATATGAAAATAGTTTAAGTGGAATGAATACTCGTTTATCTGCAATAGCATAGGGTGAGCTTTCATGTGGAGTATCTAGGGAAGGATTATTTTTAACACACACACAAAAAAAGAAAAGAATAGAAAAAAAAGAGAAAAGCATGCTGCACTTTAGAAGCATCTCACTTTCAGTTGGCTGACCTACAAAAGGCAGAATTTCTAGTTCTCGGGAATTGAAAGGTGAGGGGAGAGGAACGTTACTTTCCATTGCAAGCCCCAAGAATGAATTCTAAGCTGAAACAGAGAAAGAAGAGCGCAGGCTTTGCAAAAACACCCCGATGCAAAAATCCCTCACACTGTTGTCAAACGGTAAGCAAGCACTAATGAAGGAATTCAGCATTACCAGTCTGTGCGGCTGTGTGTCCCACACCTGCCTGCTGGTCCTCTGTTTCACTTTCTTCTACTGTCAGACAAAGGTAAACAAAACAAAAACAAAACAAAAAAAGATGTTAGGTAGGTAGCTGAAGTGTTTCAAGCATCTCTACACCAGCTTCAGTTCTGAAAGCCAGTAATGCTTGTACAACACGGGCAAGAAAAGCTGCACTGCAAAGTGCGAAAGCGCAGACCAGACCAAAACAGAATACGTTGCTGTGTGGAAGCTACAGATCTGAGAACAGAGCAACCAAATCGTTTTCAGGGCTTAAAAACCAAATCGAATTTCCTCTGGGATATTTGTCTTCAATGCACTTTATCGTATTTGATTATGGAACTAAATGAGAGAATAATTCTGGGCTTTAAGATTCTGCTCACTCCACACGGATAAGAGAAAGCCTTCTCCTGGCAGACGGGAGAGGTGTGTGTGCTAATTCATACGTAGGCTTTAAAAAAAAATAATAATAATCCTATATTCAGTAGCAAACATCTCAGCAGTGCAGACAGCCTTGCAAAGGAGAACTAACCCCATGCTGTTTTACTGTATACACCATGCCAGCATCTTTCCCTTGGCTCACAGCTTTCCAGAGCAGTAGAACTAAAAACAATACAATTCTTGTCAGATTCACTATTCAAAACTTGTTGGGCAAGAGTGAACCTAACAAGAGCCATTCTGCTGCTACTTTGAAAAATTAGAGAGTGCTGTTCTCATATGCTCTGATACAATGCCTAAGTCAGATTGACTCTCCCAAAGTAAAAGTAAGGGAAGAGCTAAAAGGCAGAACCATTTCCTTTTTATTCTCCCAAAGACCGAGTTCTTTGAGCTAGAGAACAGCAGAGAGAAAAGAATTCATTCTGCCTCCACAGGGGAAAAAGCTGAAAGGGGAAAGACTGCACTTCTGCAGCATTTCCACTCCCAAGAATTCAGACCTCGAAAAATAATCATGCAACGGAGTTAAAATCCAAAGATTTGGGGTGTTTTTCCCAGGTCTTGGGATATGAGAGTGCAACACTTAGGGTCACATATAAATCTAGACATATATTCAAAATAAGTGATACATATACACACTCCACAGGTACCTCTTTTCCTCCTCCGCCAACCCCAAGGCTTCATACAACTGGTTGTTTCTAGAATCTGAGTTTCTAGGAAAAAAACACCAGTTTTCATAAGGACACTCTTAGGACACCAGAAACTCGAAACACAGTGCATATATTAGAAAGCGTCAAGTACAATCTCTGGAGGACTCTGCACAACCTCTATCTCTGTCCCAGAGCTGTGGCTAGCAAGCACACTCCTCTCATCGACAGAGATCTGATAAAGTTTCCCCAGCCCTGGAGTAAGTGAAGTATTTCACAAAATACGATTTTATGAGCTGACTGTTTCAGTTGAGCTTGTATTTTGCAGCCATGAAGTTACCAGTACTTCAGCTGTGATAATACTGTATGATTTTCTTTGTTATGCTGAAGCAGTCATCCCAGCAGTCCTCACAGCCAAAGGAAACTGGTCAGACAAAGAAAGCAATGGGAAAAGCTCATGAAAAGCTGAGTTTCGGGCAACACGTGGTCAATCACAAACTGAGCTAAACAGAAAGATTTTTCACTAGAGCAACACAGATCAGTAAGACTTATAAATAAAGCAAGAAAAATAAGGAATACAACTAGTAGACAGTTTACAAAAAAAACCCCCGCCTTTTGTGATGCCCGCAAAGCCCCCAGCGAAACCTCTCCAGCAGCCCAACCTGACCCTGCTTATGCCCACCATCAGCTGTTGATCTATTTCCAAGAAATGTTCTCAAGAACAAGCTCTAAAACTGAAAACTGTCCATCCCTCAAGAGAAAACTCACCTTGGTCATCAGTACCTACTGATCGACCTTATTAAAGGTTACCTACCAGTGAAATACTCAACCACGACACATGTCACAACTTGATCCAGAAAGGCAGTTTAGAAATTCTAGCATTTTTTTAAGTTTAAAGATGGAATTGAGGTGGCCAAACATGAACTCTTCAAGAACCAATTCCCAAGTAAACTTTAAAATAAAGCAGCTGCCTGCTAAGAGGTAAACAAGATCTGCCTGTGAGTGCACGCAAACTAAAACGCAAGAGTTCATCTCCTCTGCTGTTCTGTACTGAATGGCCACTGCCACCAGCTGCAGTACCAGAATCTCCCACCAGTGAGAAGTGACTGCACACCAAACGTGCTAAGCTTCACACTGCTGACCGAGAGGGACACCAAACATTTTTAGGGCTTAAAATGGAAAAAAGAAACATGGATACTGCCTAACAAATTCTTTTCAGGTATGCAATTTCGTAATGTGAAAACATGACAGCGTATGCCTTGTGAAACCAAACGTTTAAAACTTCCCTGTTACTTAGGGATCTGAAAATTCTGTGAAAGCTGAGGTTTGTTTTCAACAAAGGCTGACCACTGTATGTCTTTATCAAACTAAAAAAGGAAATGAGCATCACGGCAGGTAACTTTGTGGTTAGCATCTTTCTAACTTCCAAGCTCTTCAAGGATTCTCAGCCACAACAGACCCAAGTAGGTCACTACTTGTATTAGCTAGTAATATTCAACTAGACTCACACATTTGTCAGGAAAATTAAAACCACATTTAGAGGGAAATACAGTGAAAGAAACAAAACTACCCCACGAAACCCACAGAATAAGGGAAATCTCAGCATCAGCAGAAATCATCTACAAAACAGCATCTCCTTCTCCTTTGCATTAAGTTAGATCATTCCTCCGACTAGCATGGGTATTTGTCACCTTAAGTAAGCTACAGCCAGCAGCATCAGATAAGCTCTCGATTAGCACTTGATGCCTTTCCACAACCAGACTCCGAAAACTTCGGTGCTATTTCAGCTCTCAGGCCACTGTTAAACTCACCTGACTATGAAAGGTAGTGTGACATGCAGCCAACATCAACTTCCCTAAACATTAACTATACCTTTTTCTTTCAGAACCTATAGAGAGAGATGCTGTAAGTTTTGCTAACCAAAACCATTCCTCCAGCACGAGCATGAAACGTAACTAAAACGAGCCACAAGGACGATGTGCCGATAAAACAGCGGTGTGTACGCACTATTATTAATTCAAACATCAAAATTACTGATGCTCTACGACGGTAATTGCACATCACCTTCACTACAGCATATACCACAACCTAGCACGAGGCAAGATAAATTCTAGATAACAAAGTTATAGAATACTAGTAAAAGGAGAGGCCTCAGGAAACCAGAGCAATAGCTTTTGAATCCAGACTATAAGGGATGTTACTGCTGAACAGCACTTCTAGATACATGTGAAATAAAGTTGTCATGAAAGCAACAATATTCCTTGTCCCTACAACTACGTGTTTATGACCACAGGTCACCTGTTTTGTTAGCTGTAGAAATATTTCTCAGTTGACTTATCTGTTCCTTAAAACAACAAACCATCAAGTCCCTACTACGTATTTTCTCACTGCAACTTTTGAAAACAAAATGAACAGGAACCCCAAATAACAAAATTTCTAAAAAAAGACCAGACCACCACAACGGCTGTGGCACCACACTTCTTGAAAGCATTTAAAAAAAAAAAAAAAATCTCAGTAAGGGAAAACAGAATTCCAGCAGGTCAGTTCTATCTCCCATTACAAAAGCTTGTGGGTTGGACAGACACCAGTTTTCAACATTTTACTGCAAAAACCATATCTCTAAACTGAAGCTATATCTGTGTGAAAGGTTAGGACATTTCAGCTTTGGTACAGCCAGTGTCCAAGGCAAAACCTGGCTTCAGTTCAGAGCATCTCTCATGCTTAGGCTGCTGAATGTCAACATTAAGACCAACTATTCCTTTTTAAAGACAAAAAAAAAGAACCAACCAACCAATCAATCAGGTAGTACCACCAAGGACAGCCAATGAGGAAAACCCATGGGAATTTTCATACAGAGGTCCCAAAATAGAGTTAATCTCCTGACTGCTCTACAGCAACACCTGCTGATCAACGAGGATGTCACCCTGCTAGCTGACGCATCTCTTCATGGGACACAAGGTTAGCCTGTAATGGTGGGAGACTATTTTATAAAGTTAGTACAAAATACACACAGATTTTCTAGCTTGCAAAATCTCATTCATGTTCTACCAACTAACCAGGAGTCCCCTTCACTGAGAAGTTAATCTGTAGATTTAGCACCCTCTGGAAGGGCCCAAGTCATGTCTGGTTGATGCCTGGGAAAAACCTTGCATGGAAAAGAAACGGACAAAATTAGAAATGTGAAAAAGGACATTTTCACTGAGAAGGAAGCCTTGTGGAGAACTCCAGCTAAGATTTATGACTTCTGAGCTGTTACAAACCATAGTAAAATAAAAGCAAAAGATAATTTAAAAAAGAGTATTGTTTTCTAGTCTGAGTGGGTTAATAAATAAAAAAATTAAAAAAAAAAAAAAAAAAAAAAGAACTGCCCCAAATGCCTGAGCCTCTTTTCAGCTTGTTAAACAAGGCAGGAGAAGCCACATATCCCAAAATAAACTATAAAAATAGATTGCTATTGATTTATCCCTTCCTAAAACATATTCCTTGAGAGATGTGAAAATAAACCAAATAGAGCAACTAAGGCTGTTGGGATAGAAAGTTTAGAATATATATTTTTAACTTGCACTTTGCATTTCCTATAATTCAATACTTAATCTATAAATTTCCATTAGCATATATTAGTATTTCAATTTAAAGCCATCTTTGCACAAAAGCCTTTTTCTTAGGATGGTAGCTTTGCAAAGTGCATCTTCAATCTACATGTTTGAATAATTTCTGCAGACGAGTAATAGAGACACTAGCTGTATTAGCATAATCAATACACAATTTACCGAGTTACCCACACAGAACAGAAATAAATGTGTGCGCCATTATTTCAGTACCTACAAATGACTGTAATTTCTGGAAGTATCTCTCTACTTCTCTTTTCCCTCCTCCTCATGGCCACATAAAAACCAAGAGGACATGCATACTGCCACCATCTACAGGTAGATATTAAGTATGATTAGATAGATTAATCACATAGCAGAAGGCAAATTTAAGAGCCTGTTACAGGAGGTGCAGAGTATCCTCTAACTATTAAAGTCAATGGATTTTGAAGATGTTTTGCACTTTGCAATAACGTGCTGTGGAAATACACCTCCGTAAGGGTTCAGTCAGGACACAGAACTGAAATTAAAGAAGTTACAGGGTAGTATTAAATGCAGGATCACCTGTCAGTGCATCACCTGCTCAGCCTACACCTTCCTCCACTCTCTTCTCTCCCTAGGTAGCGCTGGTGCTCCAAGACTCACCTTTTAAACCTTCTGGCCAACACGTGCAAGGGCAGGATTTCACACCTGGCTACGCCGCACGGAAGCAGCAGTTCAGTGGGTGACTCCTGGAAGTCAACAACCATTTCAGGCTGCTTCATAATGTCCTTTAAGATAAGCAGCATTCATAAAAGTTCAGAACTACCAAGAAAGTGCTGTTTTCTGAACAGCTTCACCTGGTATCAATACACGTCTATCAGCTACTAGCCAGAAACCCGACCAGCATTTTGACTCCCAAAGGTATATGCACCCAATGACATTAGTGTAAGAAGAGTCAGAAAAAGAAAAGCATTTGCAAATTAACATCTCAAATATCTACATTCCAGAACTCTGCTGAAAATCAGTTCTGTGTGCAGCCACAACTGCACAAAAATCCAGTTAATCATACGCATGAACATTTGTATTTCTGATCTGTTTTCCTTTACGTGGGATTTCTACCCCACCCAGCATTGTAACAGTATTCTATTGATATTGGAAAGTATTGTTTTCCTTAAAAGATTCCTGTTAAATAAAGCATTTTTCTTCATGTATTCCCTTTTTTCTAGAAGACAAAGCCCCTCATAGCATTCATATTTTTTACTCCTCTCTTTAGTGTATCCCAACACTGAGCTTGGGTTTTTTTTCCCCTTATGTTCTTCATGTAGAAGGACTGAATTAGGAGTTCCCAATTAGACTGCAGTGGCTGGAAAATATTATTCTTATGCTAAAATAAAGTCTTTTCCTAGGCAGCACATAAACATAAAAGTAATAAATATACTTAAGTGGAAAGAAATTATACTTAAGAAATCCTTTGGCTATTCATCCAACCCTTGATCTCAAGGATGACAGCATCCAAATGTGACAGCCTAAACATGCCCAGTTTTACGTAACTTGTGTGCAGAAAAGGCAGAAGATGCTCCTTCTTGCAGCACAGGGAGAATTTACAGAAACTCCAAAGCTAAGGGTGCGGGGGATATCTTTTTCTGGATAGCTGAGGTAGCAGATTAACTAATCCTGCCCAGAACACTAACTTTGCCTCCCTAATCATGCTTCTTTTAACAAGATTAAGCCACATCTACACATACTCATATTTTTATTGTTTACAATAAAATAATGTTTACAATAAACTAATAATGGTAGGATATATTATTAAAAGTACTAGTACTTTTCTGCAAAGAATCTTGAAGCTTTTTATAAACCTCTGGTAAACTCCTGACATCCCTAAGACTCTCTATCGTGCACTGTAACAGACTGTAACAGCTCTCCGAGTCTAGCAGAGGACCACGGTGAGAATTAGCAACGCAATAGGGAATCTCTCTGGGAGTCAGTTCTTAGCACCCGGGTCAGGACTTTCAGCTGTCCCGCCTGTCTCAAAACGAGTACTCCACCTCCATTCCTGACAACGTGACTGTGGACATCCAGTCCACTCTGAGGACAAGGCAGATGTTAGGAGGCTAAGATAAATTTTAAGCCTAATTACCAAACCCAGCACTCAACATGAATATTTTCAGAGTGACTTCTCTCAGTATACTGAAGCTATTTATCACCTGAGCTTTCTTAGTCTCTCTGAAGGACATAACTAACAATTTCTGGTACTCCTACAGACCTGTATTTTCAACTGTGCTCAGAAAACAGGAAATTCATTAAACACTGTCTGCAAAAGCCTACACTCAGCAAGAGAGAGCAGTTTGAATCAAACTGACACATGGATCACAGAACCTCAAAGTAACCACCACTACACAAGTCTGAAGACAGGTGATGTAAGGAAGGGCTATAAGGACCTACAGTAAAGGTTACAGTAGATGACCATTGCCTTTGAAAGTTAAGTCATTTATTTATGTGCCTAAAATCAGGCACTTAAATAGAGAAGTTTGGGTTGTCTGACACCATTCCAACACCAAAACAAAATACAGCTGCATGTTTTAGCTCTATTACCTAAAGACATACATTTATCGGAGTTAAAAAACCTACCTCTTTTCAATTGAGATTATCCCTGATTTACCAGAGATGTCCATCTATTGTGTACCTGGGTTTTATAAGTGTCTTTTTGATCCCTCAAACTCTCTGCTCTGTTCTGGATAACTTTCTACCATGTAAAACAGCACTCCAGTCTATATCCACAAAGCAGCCTAGAAGCCCAAAAAGTCATGAGGGTATGCTGCATGTAAATTGCCAGAAGTTCTGCTCAGATGCCACTCAGGTCAGGCAGTACCTATGGTTTGATCATCCAGGCTCCCTCAGTGCTGTGCAGCTCAATGCTGAAATCAAACCAAAGCCCCACCGCAGCTGGCTAGCCGAAGATTAAATATTCTCCTGCCAGCCCTGGCTTTGGACGCAGTCTTATGGGCTAGTTCCTCCAAGTTTACATACCCTTCCCTGGTTGCTACAAGACACTGGCAGAAAATGTGTGGGTTGAAATACCTCTTCCTTTCCCCCTCTTGCCACACACACTCATCAGATCACTCACCCAGGACATGGGTGCCACCAGCTCAACTTTCTTCTCTATCAGAAGGATTTGTACTCACATCATCAGCTCCCTAAGAAAGAGCACGTACTCTCGGACTTGACGTGCACTCAGTCATTGCTGTTGAAGCTGCCATTCCTCATCTATAATATTCACTGAACTGGGAAGGAGAATTAGCCTGAGACCTTATCCTTGTGGTTAGGGCACCCAGTTGGGTAGTGGGACACATGGACTCCAGTTCCAACATCACTGAAATAATTAATTTGAAATAATATTGCAGTAAGTACTTGACAGACCAGGACCCAGGTCTTCTCTTTCTCCACTGGTACTCAAGCCATTAGAGCCATGTATGAGCGCTCTTTTTCACTCTCTTGTCCAACAATAGTTAATCACACTTTTGAAAAGGGAAACACCATTGACAAAAATAAAAGGGCAACTCGTGGCACAACATGCTGCTGCGTAATGACTGATGTACTCCCTGAGAGACAGAGGTTCAAACACCCTTAGACAAAGCACAGAACAGCACCCCCACCCCTCACGTCCTAGCAGAGCAAATAACTTTCCCTCTTCAGTAACGGGGAGAGGAAGAGCAGCAGCGAAACTCCTCAATTCCTTCTAATTTGGGAGGAAAGGAACGACCTGTCCCCCATCTCCAAAGAGCTGGATCAGGTAAGTGACTGCTATGAAACACCCTATCGCACCAAGACAGACGCCCACATCTACAACAGGGGAGGAGCTAAGACACGTCCTCCTGCCCAAGTTTTTCATGCTATCTCCTTGAGGTGTTTCCTACTCAACAGCACTCATAAACCCCTAACCTACCCATTTTCTTTATCTAAAAGAACCCAAGAGCCTGGTGCAAGACAACTGTTCCACTGGGCAGGCAGGCACCTGTAAATTAGCATCTCGCAGCGTGCAGGCCCTTTTTTTTTTTGGACCTGGCCTTAAGAGCTTTCTGACCTTCCTTCATTGGTTTACATTTGTATCTGGCTAGCAAGTCTTCTGCTCGACATTCACCAAAAATCGAAAACCAAATCTTTCCCTACGCTCTAGCTCTTTGTAAGTTGGGTAATGCAATCCCTTCCCAGCGGCTGCACACCCAGACCAATAGCAACCCGTTTCCTCCTCCCATCTTCAGAGTGAAAACGTTACATCAGGCATGGATCTTGACATCCTGTTGTCCTGGAACCAGTGAATCAGAAAGTTCCTTCCTCGCAATTGTATTCTTTGGAGGTGGAAATAATTAACTTCCCCACCCCCTCCTCCTTCCTACTGCCACTGTCAAAGTTAGAAATTCACTTGACTCTGTCTGGAAAAAAAAAAACCTACAGCCATCATAGTTCAGTGCCAGCGAAAGTTTTGTTGATCAAAGCACAGCCTCGTCTTCCCAAGGACACTGCCTCACTACATCATATCATCCAGTCCAGCAACACAGTAGGTATTTTATTTTTGGTTTTAAAGTGCCTTTCAAGAAGTTAATGAGTCAATAATGGAAGCTGAACTTAGGTTACCAAAAGAAGTGAACAACAAAATAACAAAAAACAAAACTAAAAAAATCAGTTATCACAGAATTCATCATTTGAAATACATTTTCCCGGCAAAACACAAGCTAACAATAGTGAGCGCACAACAAGTTTCAGGCCCTGTATACAAAAGCCATCTATTGTGCAGTTAACCAGGACATTTAGACTTAAAAGCGCTCTAGGTTTTCCACACTCGTGTGTAACACTGAGCGTCCGCAGCAGAAACTGGGAGAGAGATTTTGCATTTCCTGATCGGTAAGGACAAAACCCCTGTTCCAGGTTATTGCCTCACATGAGAATAAGCTCTCCAAAAACAGGGTTTGGGAAGGAGGGAAAACACCATACCCTCACTATCAACATCCTGTCCTTTCGTCCTCAGGGCAGAAAGGTGTTCTGCTTCAGCCCAGAGGCTGATTAACTAATGACCAGCACTGTTTCGAATTTGTAAGAAGGCTAACTAGTCACTGATGACTTTGTTTTTAAAGAAACACAGTAGGCCCCTATCACATCTAAAAAGAAGGAAGGGGGAGGGGAAGTCACTATACCAACAGATACATAAATGACTTTAAGAAATCTTGAAGGACTAAGAATCCTAACCTTAAAGAGAAAAATTGCACCTAATTGCACCTATATTTGAAAGTGAAAGTATCAGATGAATCACTTAATCAAAAAACACCCCTCTGTCTTGCTCCCATGATAAAAAAGAGCAGGGAAAAAACCACAATGAAAACACATCCCCCAAATCTAAAATTTCATTGGGCATTAATTGTGCAGCCTTGGCAGCTAACAACCCTACAGCCCTTCTGAGCACACGACACACAGACTGAGCCGCACAAGGAGAAGTTGTGGTACAGCATGCCCAGCACCGCAAAAGGAACACCTGAAGGCTCACATCTGCACGCAGCACAAGGTGGATAACATAGACTAAAACCTGAAAAAGGAGGAAAAAAAAAACCCACAACTCTTCTACATCTTTTTCTCAGTAATTATGCAGTATAGAGTGGAAAAATGTGCTCGAATCTAAAGGAATGTGAAGCGGGGAACAAAAGCGTGACCAGTGTTAACTAATATTGTAAATACAGAGGACAATGGTCCTGGTTCAAAAAAATCTATTGGAAGAGGGCAATTTTGTGCAGCCTTACTAATGTGTGCAGAGGAGAACACAAAGTAGATTTTTTTGGAAAGTAGGAGGGCTGAATGAAAATGTTAATTATAACATGTTGTAATAAGGATACCCCCAAGATCAGCCCTATCTTTTTTGCTACAGCGCAGTCCCTAGGCATATGGCTAACTACTCCTTGATCATTATCCTGGCTAAAGCTACTGAAGTTTAGGAGACTCATATCTAACAGAATTTCTTTCATCTCTAATAATTGCTAAACTAGCATAATTACTCATACTTGAGGTGAAATAGAACCCAAGTTGTCTAAAATTAAAGTTAAAACAAAAACAAACCTCACCAGCTCTTTTGGTTTCTGCACACTCATCTTTTGTCAGAATCCTATGCCAAGTGTTGAATTACGATTTAAGAGTATTTAAAAGCTTCTCTTGTGCTATGTGACTTTTGTAAAGAAAGCGACTGAAAAACTTTCATGCTCTGTAGTAACATACTGCAAAATATATTTGAAAACAGACACGTACATTTTCACAGCACCAAATAAAACAGGACGAATTCTTTGTAGATCTGCATGTTGTCCCTTCAGGGAAAAATATATATACATACATCTAGATGCCACGGTTCTGATTTCAGCGAAACAGCGCATTTTCCCCACCCCCAGCTGGGACTGATTTTGAGCTCAGGTAGCCCTACGGGAACCAATGGAAAACGTAAAATACAGATGGGAAAAGATGCTAAGAGGTCTGTCTTAAGGTATCAGCATTTTTACTATATTTTCATCAATATCTAAAAAAAAACAAACCAAAACCCCAAACAATTCCAAGTATCTTATTTAAGAAAAACCACTGAATTTTTGTAGTCTACGTAAAATGTCAGCGGCTCTTCTAAATCCCTTCCTCACATACAACTATTCAAAAGGAAGACTTTTTTCCAAAATGCCCGAGTTTCAACATACTGAATCGTGTTTCAGGACAGAGAAATGAGAGCTACTGAACCAGTTGTAAATTAGACGGGATGAATTACACGGCAACATAAAGCCTTTCAAGACATCTTAGATGGTGGCGTTACCCTACACACGCTCGATAAGTGCTTCCCTTGGTACACCAGTTAACAGCCACTCAGGAAAACCAAACCCAACCCAACCCGCAGCATTTCTAAGCCTCTTAAGATGATCTTTGTCACAAGACTTCACCTTCATGGAAACCCGCGGTAGGACCAGTAGCTGGTTAGATGTTAGATGTTCACTCCTAAGGAGGCGATAGCCAATACAGCTCCTGCTGGCCCCAGAAACTACTGGGTAGCATTACTGTAATCCTACAGCTAACCAAGACCAGCAACACCACTGTGCATCGCCAAAGTCAAGGAATATTACTAAAGGTTAGGGATGTTTTTGTTGCTATGGATTTTTTTAATATACAAAGGAGCTGGGGCATGCTTTGGCAGGTCAAAACCAGAACACTATAAATAGCCTGCATTATAAAGAGATGCTAATCTTAAATCCTCTTTGTAATTTGTTTTTTCATGTACTCTTTTATGTTCGATATCTTAATTTCTGCCTTTTTTTGGATGGCCAAATAGAAGCCAGCAATCCACTCATGCATCAAACAGATGTTTTTGCTTTTCAGGCCAAACGGAATCTTACGAATTTTTTGTTCCCTCCCTACAAAATGATGATGCCAAAACAACATAGTTCCTGAAAACAGCCCGTTCAGAAAAAGTTCATTGGACTGGTAATACTGAAACTTTTAAGTCAAGTTCACAGAAATCATGCCAATACTAATTGTCGGGTTTGTTTATGCTGGATTGATTATAGTCTAATCAGCAGACAATCTAATGACTTTCGAGTCTAGTCCATGCAACTGAGAAGCTGGGGAGGGCTGGGGCTGAGGGTAAACATTCAGATAGCTGACAGACACACAGAGATGTAAAGGCTACTGTTTGGTGGGGACCTGAACGGCAAATCACCCCTGAACTACTGCTGCTATTGAGTAAGGCTCCTGTTTTAATCCACTACTGTTCTACTTTCTGTGGCACTACACTGCACCACCTGCACCTCTGTACAAGAAACCCTTTCGCTTTGAATTCACGATGAGAAAACAAGTCACATGAAAACACAGGTACATCTACTCAGTCCACCCCCACGCTGCATGAATTGAGCTGCAGTTGTAAATTCAGTCAGGATGGAAAGAGGACCTAGGTTTCCCCCAAAAGAGGGAACAGCTTTAAGAGGCACCCTGGGTTTGCCAAAATATTTCAAGGTACAAGCCTTCTTTAAGCGGAACACAGATATGTAAAAATACAGTCAATAAATTTTTCCTTCTCATCTGTCTAGGAACTAACATTCAGTAACTTTCTTTCTGCAGTCAAATGTGGGATACAAAATTACAGTGAATAAAAATTTACTTTGAAGTAATAACAAAATAGAAAAATATCTTTTTCAAAAAGAAATCACTTTCAGAGATCAGCACTTCCATTACATGTGTGGGGCTGTTCTCATTTCCTTGTGATGGCTTATCTAACACCTACAATTTCAGGGATTTTTCAGGGTGCCTTTAGCAGAACGAACATTACCTGACTTCAGCTTAAGAAACATTGGTTTAAGGTTTCGCAGGGCTACGTTTTCATTCGGGTTTGTCTAAAGAATACTTGGTTTGCTTTGAAAGTGACTATTTTTGTAACTTTGTTTCTAAACAAAGTTCCTCATCAAAAGCCGGTAGCGAGAGCAAAACCTCAAGCCCTCCCAAAACTAAAACCCGTAAACCAGCAAGGGAAGGGAGGGGAGAGGCTGTCAGTAACCCCAGTGTGATACCTACAAAGCACACCAAGTCACAAAAAAAAACGTTTACCATTCTAACGGCCGAGTTGAACAAGAGACGAGCGAGCTGCTCTCCCCGCTCCCCCGGCTTTCCCACCTCGGGAGGTCTCCAGCACGGGTTGCCCAGGGAATGGTGCTGCCCGTGGGTGCTGGGGGCTGAAGGAGTCGCACCCATTGCCCTTCTCCAACGCCCTTCACCTGCACAGTGGCTCTTTCGGGGCTTACCCACGGGTATCGTCTCTCTGACTTACCTTTCCCCACCTGCCTTCCTCCTGCCATCCTCCCTCCCCCACCAAAGGCACCAGGTGATTTTGATCAGGTCAATGATACCCAACAGATTTTTTTCCCCCAACAAAATGGGACAAATTAATCAGTAGAATGAGATACAGGTCAGGACTGATGAGTTTGATGCTACAGATCCCTCCTCTGCCTAAAAGAACCCAGCAGGTGAACTTTAATTCCTCCTTCCTAAAGTGAAATCAGATATTCAAATTACAGTTTTTCAGACAGTTAAATAATTCACTCTCATTTTGAGACTTTTTTTTTTTTTTTTGCCACAACCCTGTAGTATATTTGCATAAGACAGTGCTTTTCACAGGAAATAATTACAATCTTATTTTTCCTTGGAACACTTTTTTTTGTTGTTGTTCTTAAATTGTAAGGGGCTTATCTAATGTTAGCCATGCCTTTTCTGTATCTTAGGTCCAAACCTGAGATGCAGTCCTCACTGAGCGCTGGAGGACAGTCAGACTAAAGTTGGCAAGAAATCAAAACAGGGGGCGGGGGGGGGGGGGGGGGGGTAGAAAAAGAAATAGAAAAGGAATGTAAACAGAAATCAGAGTAATTTACAAAAAAGTGTATTTTCAAGAAATAGACGAAATTTAGTCATTAGCAAGTCCTTAACACCCACCATTTCAGATGAACGTTAGTTTCATGCATTCAATATAAAAAACTCAATTGTCATTTTGTTTTAATGTATTTACCTGCCTTGTATCAGTATTCCCCTAAGATATAAGTTCCAAATTAAGTTATCAAAAGTGACAGACATATCAAAAATATCTCTTATATCTTCGCCCCAGAAAGGGTTGCTAAGTACATGACAAATTGGAAATGTAATGTGTAACACTGTATTTTATTTAGATGTAAAACAGCACTCATGAGTTTAAATAACTCATTTACATACACTCAAAGAATAGTTTTTCAGAGAAGCTATTTAAAATACTGCTTATTTTTAAACTGTAGAACTGTATTCTTGTACTGACTAAATCTGTAATACTTAAGAAATAAGGAATTTAAATAAATGCTGCATTGGAGGGACAGTTGAAATTCTCCTTGCAACCTTACTTACAGCTTTTGTTTGTTCCCTAAAAATGAAGATGTAATAATTGATGGGCAGACTCTCATCAGCAAATGTAAATGCTGTGTCTATGCAAGCATCTTTCAACTTCTCAGATGAATTGCATTATTAGCCCTTTCAGAAACCCTACAGTCGGACTGCTTTCAGAACTCTATTAATCCACTCAAAAACTGACATGATTCAGGGAAAAAATAGAACGGGGAAAATGAAAAAGATATTTGAACAAAGGCCACCAAGAATGATAACCTGCTCCCCAAAGGTAATTACTGCAGCAATAATTACAGATGATGATTGATTTACTGCCTGGTTTTAGCTGAAAAATAGTAAATAAGACACTGTAAAGAAATCTCTCTCATCTCTATCGTGAGCATTACGCGGTTTTCTTAGGTCAGTGGTTTATTGTCAGCAAACCCAAGCTGCTCCATCCGAATCGTACAATGTTGCTGTTTTCTCATTTTAGGGACTCTCAGGCTACTGATGCACACGGAAGGCAAAGCCCATACCTCCACATAAAATGGAAGCTGTACCTTTTGTTTTAAATTGTGATGTTTACAGGAAGATATTTGAAACAAACCTCCTCTCTGTAACGCATCTAACAAACAACCACGAGTAAAATGAGTCCAATGCCTAACAGAAGAACGATTTCCTCTCTTTGCCAATTAATTCTGAACGCCTATTCCTTTGCACTTCGATAGCTGGGGGTCTAAGACTACCCTTCAGTTAAAGTTTCCCAGCATCTTTTTGCAGATATGGCTAACTGGTCGCTCTCCTACTGGCTCTAAAACTCTTCTGCGCACGTAAATAAATCCTCCCTGGGAAGCTCAGAATATAAGTGCGCGCCCAAGCAACAGAACTTTCATTGTGGTATCATTTTTAAAAGGTAAGGGAAGAGCAGCTCATTTGTTCTTCACAAGATGCCAAACAAAAACACTACTGAACCGCACAAACTTCGCTAAACTACATACAGACGGCAGCAGCAGGTAAAGCAGTAAATTCAAGGCACCCTTTATTCCTTTTTAAAATATCTGGGGAGGTTAAAAAAAAAAAAAAAAAAAAAAAAGAAAAAGAAAAACCTAACTAAAGCCTGCGCTAAAGCTCACTGAAGTCAACAGGAAAAGGGAACTCCTGGAAAGAGCCGTTTCAAGGGAAGGGAGCAGAGTTTTTTGCCAGGTCCCGCTGTACCAGCCCATAAAAGCGGATCCCGCTCCCGCTTTCTACCTACGCGACCGGGCTGGTGTCGAGGCACGGAGCTCCGCCGGGGAGAAACCCGGGCCTGCCGTCAGCCCCGGGCCGCCTCAGGACCGCACCCCGGCCGGGGCTGCCCCCCGGCCCCGCAACTTGCCCTCAGTCCCGCAGGCCTTTCTCCCCCCCCCCCCAAAAAAAAGTAGACAACTTATAGATGTTCTGACCTGACGCAACCCAGGCTTTATTCAACTTCACTGCAATGTACAGACCAACCCGGGAGGAACGCGCCCATCCAGAGAGAGATGTTTATGGGAGGTGACAGCCACCCTCAGCCTCCTTCCCCGCTCGCAGGCGGGAGAAGCCCCTGCCCGCCCGGCCGCCGAGGCCAACGGCTCCCGGCTCCTCGGGGGGCGGCCAACGGCTCCTGAGGGAAGGGAAGGGAGGCGGCGGGGCCCGGGGGGGGGGGGGGGGGGGGGGGGGGGGGGGCGGCCAACGGCTGCCCGCTCCTCGGGGGGCGCGGGCGGGCGACACCCCACGCCGCGGCGGGCTGAGGGGGGAGCGCGGCGGCGAGGGGCCCGCCGGGCCGGCGGGGGGCGGCCGCGCCAGGCCGTGCTGGGCGGGAGAGGAGGGGGCGCCCGGGCCGGGACGTTGCCGGCCCCAGCCACAGCCACACAAACCGCCCTTTGTCCTCCTCCGGGTCCCGGGCGTCCCCCGCCTCGCCTCCTCCGGGGGGTCCGGGACGGCTCCCTGCGACTTGGGGCTGCGGGGCGCGCTCCCTCCCCGCTCCCCTCAGTACCACGCCCCCGCCCCGGCTCTCTCCTTATTTATGTATTTACGCGCGTGTTTATTTATTTAACCCCCCCGCCGCCGCCGCCCCTCGCACATGCCCCCTCGGCGGCGAGGGGCCGCTTCACGTGACAGCCGGCGCCACATTCCTCCACAGCCCCAACTCCGGCCCCGCGCGGGGAACTTCGGCCCGCCCCACCCCCACCCCGCGGGCGCCCCGAAACTTCCCTCGCCCCGCCGGGACCGCGCCGGGGAGCGGGGCGGAGGGGAGGGGAACGGGGAGGGGGGGGCGATCCCGCAACTTTTTAATGATTTCTTGGGGGCGGGGGGGACACAGGACAAAAAAAAAAAAAAAAACACACAAAAACCTGAGCACCGCTGCTGGCTGGCGGGCGGCCGCGGCGCCGCGCTGCTGCCCGCGCAGCGCGGAGGGAGGGAGGCGGGGGCCGGGCCGCGGGGCTGCGGCAGGCGGCTGTCACCGCGTCTGCCGGCGGCAACTTTTCCAGCGCGGCAAGTTTGGGTCGAACCGGCTGGTTTGGAGTCGGGGGGTGTCTCCCCTCCCCACCCAACCACCCCACCCCCCAACCTTTGTTTCGGGGTCGTTAGCGGCGAGGAGGGTTGCTTGCGCGGGGGGCGCCGCCGGCGGAGAGGGCGCGGAGGGAGCCGCGGAGCCGGGCTGGGGCTGCCCGCCGCGGTGCTGACGGGAGCGAGGGCCGGGGGAGGGGGCCGGGGGAAGGAAAGGGAGGGGGGTAGCACTTACCTTTGAGCGATCGTGGTTTAGCTTGCTTGCGGCGAGACATCCTAAAAGCAAACAGCTGAAGTTGTTTCAATTTCAGCCCGGTCACAAACTACACTTCCTTATCGCCGCGGAGACCCTGCGCCGCCCGCGCTCCGCCGGCGGCTCCCGGCTCCTGCCCTCCCTCCCTGGCTCCGCCGGCGCTGCCTGGGGGGCTCCGCGCCTTGGCCAGGCAGCTGCGACCAAAACTTTCCGAGCTGCCAGACCCCCTCCCCCCCCTTTCCCGATCCCCCCCACTCAAAAAAAAAAAAAAAAAAAAAGGCCAAAAAAAAAAAAGCGCACCAAATCAGAGAGAAGACTTTGAAATCCTCAACAGGAAAAAAAAAGGGGGAAAAAAAAAGCCCCCCAAATGCCGTGAGAGAGGGGAAAAGAGTCCGATCGTTAGTACAGTAATTTCTTTTTACTCAAGAATTTACATATTCGATTAAAAGCGGATAATTTAAAAAAAAGCAACCCTTCTGAAAATAATCTGCTTTTCCTATTTGCTTTGCAAAAAAAAAAAAAAAAGTGTTAAAAATCCTCTTGATTTGTTTACAAACCGGTTCTTTGTGCAGTTTGCAAAAAAAAAAAAAAAAAAAAACCGAAGGAAAAAATACACCCCGATTAAGGTCTTGCACAAAAATATATATCTCTCTATATAATCACCCCCCTTAAATTGCCCGCCGGAGTGAAGACAGTTATAAATGCGAGGGTGGGGGGGGAAGGAATGAAAGAAACAAAAATCACTTAAAAAAAAATGCAAAGCAACAAAAAGCCCTTCCTTTCTTTTAGGAAAAAAAAAAATATGAAAATACCCTAAACTATTTTTTTCCCCACAAAAAAAAGCTCCAATTTTTTTTGTTGTTTGTTTTTGTTGTTGTTTGGGCTTTTTGTTTGTTTCCCCCCCCCCCTTTCTCCCCCCCTCCCCCCCCGCGCCCCTTGTTTTGGGGTGGGATTTTTTTTGTTCCTTTTTTTTTTTTTTTTCTCCTTCTTTCCCCCCCCCCCTCCTTCCCCCCCTTCTTCCCGAAGAGCCGGGTCGGCGGTAGCAGCCCTGGATTTTGGGAGCTGGATGTTGCTCTCTAAAGTCTACGGCTGGCTCGGCGGCGAGAGGAGGAGAGCCGGGAGCGGGAGGAGGAGGAGGAGAAGTGTGCTGTGTGCTCCCTCCTCATCACCAACCTGCAAGGTCTTGGACTGCGCTGTCGCTCCGGTAGTCCACATAATAATGGAAAATGGAAGCAAGGCCCCCAAAGCCATCAGGATGGCTCCAGAGGGGGCCCCTAACCCGCAGGGACTCGCTCTGTACGTAATCACTGAGGAAATCATTGTCAGCCCGCCTGCACTCGCACAGACACAGGGCCATGATTAAAAGGCGAGAGCGCGAGCGGAGGAGGGGAGGGCGGCGGCCGCCGCCAAGACCCGGACTGGAGCCGGCGGGCACGGCCGCGCCGCGGAGCCGGAGCCGCCGCCGCGGGAGAGGAGGGGGAGAGGCGGGCGGGGAGGGCTGGGGAGGGGGAGGGCGAGGGGGGGTGGGTGGGGGAGAGGAGGAATTAAAAAAAGGGGAAAGGGGGGTAAAAACCCGCCGCCGTCGCCGCCGCCCCGGTCGCACGCATCCATCCCCGCCGCCGCGGTAGCGCGGTGAGGGCTGCGCAGCGGATTTCTCGGGTCTCCGCCGCTCTCCCTTTTTCTCCTCAGAAATTGAGGCAGAGCCGCGGCTGAGAGTGGGAAAGGTCCCTCTTCTGGCAGGATGGATGTACGGGAGGGAAGGCAGGCAGCTAGCGAGAGGGGGTTTACTGCTGGGGTTGCATTGTTGCCGACGGCTTTTCTTTTCTTTTCTTTTTTTTTTGTCTTCTCCCCCCCCCCCCCCCCCCCCCCCCCCCCAAGTGTTGTCCTAGAGATGCTGGATGCGGTTTTGTTTGTAAAGCAACTGACCTGCCAAGTCTCACTCATTACGGATTAACTTTAAAGGCAGTTTGGTTTTGTTTTCGAAAGGGGGGAAGCCTCTTTGAGTCTGGTGGTGATGAAGGATTTTCCAATGTGATTTAAAAATGAATATTTTTACAGCTCGCTCATCTTTTATTTTAAAATGTTAAGCCGCTTAAATTACCACGGGCTGGCAACCCCCGAAATAACTTTTCTTTTTTAAAGCCCTTTGTCAGAGGTAAGAAAACGTGCTGCTCTCGGTAACTAAATAATATATCACCAGGAGAATTGTTTCTAAAATTGATTGCGCTCTTTTCCAGACACAGTTTTGTTTACTAAGGCTCCCCTCCTCCCAACAAGAACCAGCTCTGTGATTCACTCTGCGGAGCAAGGGTATTTATTTATTTACTAATTGATTGGAGGGAATATACATGACATACAGTACATCAGCAGCTATGAACAGAGGACCTTAAAAACTGCTGGGACCTACATTTTGCTGTATGGAGGTTTAATATAAATTAAGCAGGATGATTAACTGTGTCAGTATCTAAAGCGCGATGAGGAGAAAGCATTGCTCTGCGCTTGGAAATCAAGGCAATCTCAGCCCGCTTGGAAAGGGAGAGGGACGTACGCATGTATACGTTAACACACAGCATCACTACCCAGCCAAGTCCTTTCACTGACTTAACTCCTTTCCATGCTGAAATCTGATATTTAAAAGTAGCAGTGTAATGCAAAAGCCCGTGATTTTTAAATTTTTTTTTTCTGATGTTCTTACTTTTATTAACTGAGCTTCACCAGTTTCAAAGTTACAGGTGGTATTTACTATGGTTTACACTCGTGCTGTCAGTCAAACAAGTGTCACTGTATATCACCGTGTGTTAAGAAAACATACTTTGTGATTGAAGAATGGAGTTGTGTTTGGACATGTATTTTACAAGTAAGAAAATCCATTTAATTGACATAAAAAACACGGCTGCTGCTAGTAACTTTTGGGTAGAGTCCTGCTCATAGTCATAAAAATAACTCCAAAGAGAACAAAGCGCTTCAGTCCGGAGGAATGGCTGTTTAGGTAGCCGTGTGGGTGCCATGCTCTCACATAATGATTGTGTTTATACATGACAGGAAGCATCTGTAATCCACAGCTGCGGGTGCTCCAGCCCAAAGTCCTGATAAAATCTACACCTATGCTTCTGCATGAATGAAAACAGACTTGTGGAGCAGACCAGGAAAGCAGCCTGTGTTTCTCAAGTTTTTAGCACTCGGTGGTCACCCCTAGTCTTCTCCCCACTTTTCTGCACACCAGTCTGCGTTCTGCCCGTGTCCCTAACAACTTTACCCTGCTCGCTCCCATTACACTTTTTGCTCAAATTCTGGCTTCCCCCCCCCCCCCCCCCCCCCGCTTTGGCCAATAGAAACAGATTTATATTGTCTGGTTTCCCCCTCTCTGTCTCTCCCCCCTGCACCCCTCCCCAACGCAGAGAGGCACAGAATAACCAAGCGCTTGCATCCCTTTTTTTTGCCTTTTACTAGTTCAGCGCTGACTCTTTTGCCAAAGTGAGAAACACTCTTTCCCTGAAAGTACCTTGTCTCAGGAAGCACACGGATGCAACAAAAGCAAGGCTGTATCAAGCCGTCTCAGACCAGCCTCATCGATAGCTCTCCTTTATTTCCATTGCTGTGTCACACAGGAAAATGGAGCCGGAGCAGAGAGTATACACTGACTTCTTAAAATATTTTTAGGCTACTTCAGCTACCCTTTCTCACTCCCTCTGTGGAAGAAGTGCGCAACAGTTTCAGTTGTAACCGGGCAAAAAGAAGTTACAGTTGAACAGGACGCACAGCGCCTTCGCAGAGATGTCCTGTAGCACGAAGTCTACTACATGGCACAGTTAGAACTGCACAAACAACGAGCTGAGGTTTCCAGGCAATAACGGCATCTGATTCTGGGGGATTTCTATTCCTTAACAATAGAGCCATCCTTTAAGAAATTGTACTCCAGCTTCTAATTTATATGTCCTGATTTTCTTTCCTGCTGCTGTGTATGAAGACAGCTAAATAGGAATTGTGTAAATACGATTTTATGATTTTTTTTATTTCTTTGTTTTTGAGAAGACTGGGTTAGAATAGTGGTAAAGGAAAACAAATGTCTTAAATTAATTACTGTCCTAATTTGAAAAACACCCTTCTTTTTCCCAGTGATTAATTTAAGTTCAAGAATTCAAAAAATCGGCTGCAGTGAAGTTCAATCCATCTCTATAAATGCACAGGAATGGAATAACATGCAGCTTTTCATCGGTTTCTAGCAATACACAGAAATATGTGTATAAATTTCCAAAAAGCAAATTAAAAAAGCCCACACGTAAGAGAAGGAAAAAAATCTTAAAACTCTCGATTTGTTACTGGTGCGTGAGTTATACAGTATCAGATGTCACTCACTTTCGCTTGCTCCAGCCTAACAGCATATACAAGTGGGAAATATTAGGTACCTAGTGAAACTGTTATGCGATGCAACTCAACAGCAATTTCATGATGGGCGTCTCTTTACAATGAATAAAATGATTTCTGTATTTATGTTTTTCGAGTGTTCTAACAATACAAAGTCTTGCTACAGTAGATTAAACAGAAACGTAACAGTTTATGAAATATGACCTCCAAAAAACTAATTGCAGAAGAAATATTCATTCCCAGTCCAATAAATCCTTAATTTTAAATGTCAGCTGCAAAACATAAATCCCTCTAATAGATTTCAAACTGTGGTGACAAAGTTGTAATTGTAGGGTCCAGCCCACTCAAAATCAGTCCAATGCTCTTGCTTTGCCTTAGCCAGTCATCTGGTTATTTTTTGCTGTATTTTAATCTCATCTCCGATCTTTTAGGAATTTTCCAGTGCATTCCTGAGCCTGGTTCTGGATTACTTTTGGCTCGAATTGAATTGAATCTTGTTGCTATTCCTCAATAGATGTCTGAAGTGCAAAGTCTACTTGATCGTAACTTTCTGTGTGGTTTACTGCAGGGTAGCATGCACGTAAAGACCCTCAAGTCATGTGAAATAGGAGCCTTGACCTCAAGACACAATAAAGATGGTTAGTTTGGTTGTAGCTCAAAAGGTCACTTTTTCTGGGACTGCCTCTGAGGGCTGTTTTAAACTAATTATTACCTTTGATTTTAACTTACCATTTGTTTAAAAAAAAAAAAAAAAAGAAAAGAAAGAAAGAATTAATGAAAAAACCCACCCTCAGTTACTATAATTTCAACAGTTTGACTGGCATGTATTTAACATTATGGACACATGAAAAGACAAGGTCCCTACCTGAGGAGCTTACAGTGTAAATTAGACAGAGCGCACTGTGAATAATAGCAGCAGACAGAGGAGAGATTTGTTTAAGTATGTGGAAAGAGTGGGGAGGTGCATAGAGAAATATGCAGAGTTGAGAGATATTCTACCAATCGACACTAATTATGATACTTCTATTTCTTGCTCTATTTTCATGTAAATATAGTAATAGCTTTGTTTTTCTCTATTTGCTTGCTTGTCAGTGAGCTGCTCCATTGCAGAAGCTTGCCTTCTGATTTCTTTTTCTGTTCTAGACTAGTATTATAGGTAATTTAAGTACATCTTTATTCTTCTGCTCAGCCATAGCAGATAACACTGAAATCCCCCAAAATGTTATATAGAGTTCCCTTGGCAGTTTTACCACAGCAGTCCACTGAAAAGTACGATTCGCTATTAATAGAAAATATAAATGAACTTGAAATTCTGGGCTTCTGACACTATCATCCCCTGACAAATCTCTGTCACATCTTTAGAGGGGTTTTTTGGGAATAAAATGTTGATAAACAAACAAACAAAAGAAGGTATTTGCCATCAATTTCTTTTTCCTTATGCTTAACTGCATTAGACAATCAAAAATACAAAAAGAAAAAAAAAAGAGCCAAACAGCCTCTTCCCAGTGTTAACAAAGAGAATGCAACACTGCACGAGTTTTTCTTCTTTTTAGGTGTTGAAAGTGAGACGCTATCAGAAATAGGAGTATCAGAAAAGGTGATGGATCAACCCGAGAAATTAAACTGCAATCAATCAGTAGGACCAGATGGTATTCATCCGAGAGCTCCGAAGGAACTGAAGACCAATGCAAGTGAGCTGCTAACAAAAATATGTAATTTATCATTAAAAACAGCTACCGTACCAGAGCATTGGAGATTGGCCAAGGTTGTACCCATCTCTTAAAAAAGTGCTAATGATGATCCTGGGAATTATAAACCAGTAAGTCTTACTTTAGTACTAGGAAACTCTTCAGAGAATCAGTAAAAACAGGCACACAGATAGCAAGGAAAAGCTGCAATGCTTCTACCTGCTACGTTCTCTCAACCTCCTAGAACTACAGGAAAGAGTTAATTAAGTAGAAGATACAATTTATTTAGTGTTTCCAAAAGCTTATGGTAAGATCTCTTGCAAGAAAAACAGAGCAGGTCCAGAATTAAAGTCTATCTATGGAGTAAAAACTGAATGGAAAAAAGATGGAAAACAAAACCCGAAACATCAGAACAATTAGAATTTTGCCCCCTGAAAGCATTTTATAAACACTGGCAAATTACCGCAACTTCCCAATGAGCTGGTCATGTTAGAGGTGAAGTAACTTACCTACAGCTGTAAAAGCCAGCGGTATCAGACACAAGAGTTCAGCTCATGAGCACCCGGGTTCCAGAGCTGCTGTAGGTGACTAGACAGCAACCCTTTCTTAAGGTACTGCAGAAGGATCGGTGGTCAGTTGAAGCAGAGAAAGAGGTTAACTCTGAATTGCCCCTGGGATCAATAGCGGCAATAAAGATGGTTTTGTTCAACTTATTCATTGGCAAACTTGAAAAAAAGCTTCTGAAATAAAGATGGTAAAATTTATTTTCACTACAACAGTCACAGTCTGCTTTCTGGTATTTAAACCCAATGCCCATTTGTCGAAACAGGAAAATTCGTGGGAGTATTTGTCCATTTATTAAGTTAACTGAATTTAGGCAAAACTTGAAGAAATTCCAGAGCAAGCCAGTGAACTAAGATAAAATGGTGGCATGATGGCATGTAAAATTAAACAGGCTGATGCCAAGGAGTGCATGCCGGAAAATATTTTCAAGAACTGATGGCTATTAATTAGCACGGGAAAATCGAGGCATCGTTCACTGAAAATGATATCCAGCATGTTGTAGGAACTTAGAAAACATACAAAAGCAGAGAAGACACTCAGATACACTAAGAACAAAAAAAGATGGTTAAATATAAAATATTAGCATGTGATTTCATGAGTAAAAGCTGCGTTCCTGGACATTCCATAGTATTTTAGTCTGTGGGTTGCAAGCAAGACACAGCAAACCAAGGAAACATACAGAGAAATGCAGTAAACGTGATTAATGAAACAGGGGACGGGACTGAGTTAGGAAGCAGATTTAAAAGAAGAGATCATTTGATTTAGAAACATGAAGAGGATGAGTTTTAGGACCACATAAAATTTGGGTTGATACAGAAGAGCTCAGGTGTTCCTGTCTGTTCTCTTGTGTTTCACAAAAAATGAGTAGGAAACACATCTAAATGAATATATGGAGATGATTTTTTCATCAGAATATGTAGTTAAATTGTGGGATTTATTGCTGCTGCGTAGGACTGAGGAAAACTTCTTGGTGGGAACTGCCCCCCCCCCCCCCCCAAAAAAACAACCCCCCCAAAAAAAGAAGGAATAAAAGATTAGAAAACAAAAACAAAAGCAAATGGAAAGAGGAGGACTAACTCTTTGTCATGTCCTCCAGTTCCCTGAGACTCTTCAGCTGCTGCCCTGCACAAAGAGCACATGGCCAGTGATACTCGAGTTTGGTGAAAGGGCATCTTGGGTCGCAAAGGAAGACCTGAGAAACAGCTGTCCTACGCAACACCGCTTCCCCTCTAAAACTGTTGCTTTTTGAGGCAGAAATCCAAATAGCTGCTGCTATGGGGCTCCCTAGCTCCCAGTCCTCGGTCTAAACAGCCCTCTTGGTCCGGGCTAGCGGGTAGAATGAGGGTGGAGGAAAGAACGGCCGAACTGGGAGCCCGACTTCCCTACGAAGCCCAGGACTGTGCTGCTTGACATCCTTTCCAGCCCTGCCAGCCTCTCCACAAGCATGCAAACTGTACTCCCCTGAGAGGGGAGAAAGCAGTGGGAACTTGATGTGATTCTCCTTGTGGAATTTCTCAGCACTTTTTCCTTCCTTGGGATTTTTCCCAAGAGATGAGAGTATTTAGCCCTTACTTAGCTTTACCAAAGTATTAGACATTTATTTGATTAAGTATAGCATCTGCAGCCACGCTAGCTAGAATAAAAATTATAAGGGCTATCAATCCTCATACTTCAGGGCATAAGCTGATCACCAGCTGGGGTCGAAAAGAAATTTCCCTCTGTGGTATAGTATTGCAATTAGGTGCGTGGTGGGGGGGTTGTGCCTTCCTCGGTAGCCTCAGGCGTTGGCCAGTACAAGAGGCAGAGAGATACCAGGCTAGATGGACCACTGGTCTGCTCCAATATGGCAATCCCTTTGTTCTTAAGGATGAATGTTTCTGCTGCCGAGCCGCCCTACTTTGTCATAATGTCAAAATCCAGCATTAATTATAATTCCGAAAATGAAGGAATATTCATGAATTATTATGTTGGCAATAACTGCGTGTAATACAATACAGACAAAAACAGTGTCTGCTGCAGAGTAAAAGGAAGTTGACAGCTTCGAGCACAAGGCAGTTTCTGTTTCCATTTACCCTCCAGAACTCCTTGCACCCCAGAGTCAACACCTTTGAGAATAATAAAGTAATTACAATTTTATTTTACAGTATTCTGACAACAAATTTGATTCAATAGTGTCTGCACAGTTCAGACAAAGCAAAACACTCCAACAGTTTGACTGTGCAATGCTGGTATTTTTTATGAGCTCAAATTTAATCCCCCAAATGGCATGATGGTCTTGGTGAACGCATTTTAAATAAAATTTTCTTCTGTAGTACTGTGGTTCCATCAGCATTTTGATAGAACTAAAAAAAAAAAAGGAAAAAAAAATCCAATAGCTGCTTTATTCCTGTCATGTTCTTTTTCTAAAGCAACTCTCGGAGATGATTGCAAGAGTACATTAAAGGCATGCATTTTCGAAGTTAGTCAGTTGTCAAAGTGATTTTGAGGGTTGACAATCACATTTAAGACAAATATAGAAATCTGAAAAAAATGCTTACAAGCAACTCTGTATTCTGGGCAATGATTTAGTTTGGAAATGCAACCAGTTCAAGGGTTAAATGAAAGCAAAAGCAATCACTTCAACCATGTTTTTGAAGAAAATAAAACAGCTTGATGTAAGCTAAATGAAGGGGGTCTGTGACTTAAAAGGAATGGACAGATAGAGAAAAAGGTCAGAAGATTAAATTTTCCCTAAGGGAAAAGTCATTCTTTGGAATCATTAACCTCCTTCTAGGTCACTACTGAAAAAAACAGCAGGAAATCCTACTGCTCCTAGAAAGATGGGTGCATCGTATACCGCCCACTGACCTAGCATCTCTATGGCAAACATAATTGTGCTTACAAATTCTCCTCCAGGCATGCTTGGGTTTACTATGCCCATTTTAAAGCAATATGATCTTTTAGCTGAACTCTGAAGTGTATCCATAAAGGCGATATTCCAGGGGCTTGGGATGTTAAAAAAGAAGAATCACTTGCTTAAATGTCTTTTCTTTTAACAGAGACAAATCTATAAGTGGAGCTTGTGAATTTAAAAGTTGGTCAGTGATATGTATTGTCCATTAACCATTTCTCTTTAGGGCTGAAATTAATCATCATCATCGTTTCAATGCATTTTTGTGGATTTTTTACCACCTAAAACAAATTGTTAGGATGCCAGGATCAACTCTATGTTTCAAAAAGATCTTTTTCTCTGAAAGAACCCACACCAGAGTGTGGTTTCCAGGTTTTATTGCAAGCTAATTCTGCTCCCTGCTACAGAAGCCAAAGAGTAAACATTATACCAAAGAGGAGGATTGGGCCCTCATACAGGAAATTTGTAAAGCGTATGGAGGATGTTCTGCAGCATTTATCAGACCACATTCAGGTGAACCATCTCACCAACATCAGTGGAAACAAGTTTTATGTCATGGTCAAGCCCCAAAATAAGTGAGAGAAACTACCTCCCGTCAATCTGTGCCCCATGATACCATGCGGTAGCACTCACATCTTGTCTAAACGTGACTTCTTTTTCTTCCTCTCTTGCACAGAAATAAAACTCTGGATCTACATAAATGTGAATTCATATTTGCTTTTGATAGAAGCCCCAGTCCAGCAAGAGCTGGCAAGGCGATTGGAAGCCTGTAGCTCTGCAAAGCCCTTCATCTGCCTGGAGACTGTAGGCAAAGCCTGTATCCTACTGCAGAATTAAGGTCTTCATCTTAACAATTTGTATTACTGCAAAATATTCTGGCAACTATCTTAAAATCTTTTGCTCTGGTCAGCAATTTTTTTTTTTTTTTTAAAAAGGTATAGTCAGAAGAGAATTTTAACATGGAAATAAGACTTCAACAACTTAGAAGGATGTTACACAGCAAAAAACCATGAGAGTCTTGGGTCATCTATTAAGATGTCTCAAATCTCAGACCCGCTGAACGAAGACTGAGCTTTGTCTGAATTTGATGCTGCCTCTTTCCATTATTTTTACATACATGAAATTGAAAAAAGAAAAATACACAGAAATTACCACAACGAATTTACTGCCCTGGCAGAAGAAGGTGCCTTGATTAGCTTTAATTTCTGAAATAGTGCATTTTGTAAAAAGCCACTTTTCACATGTAAGCAACATCTTTCAAGATTTCGAAAGACAATGACACGACCCCCAGAGAATAAAGGCATTGAAAGAAGTAGCTAAGAGGAAGACAAATAAAGCATAGTTTGTGGAAATTAGCACCCTTTACAAAGCCTCCGTGAGGACAGAATCACACGGAGCTCAGAGTCTTCAGAAAAATCATGATTTTTACTCGTGTTTGCACAACGACTGAATAGCCAATAAGCAAGAATCTCTTCCTGAATGTTAGCAGCCCAATTACCTAATGTGACCGGGGTGCATGGGTAACAATTTCCTGATATGTGTATGGCAAGAAAGAGAATCGTATGCCTCACTTTCTAGCCAAAACGCATTTCTGAGGCAGGAAATCAAAAACACGTCACGAGCCTTGCGAGCAGACTACACACGTTCCCTCTGCTGATATTAGTAACTGTGAAGAGGCTGTCAGACTCAGGGAGTCACAGCTACCCGGAGCAGCACTTTCCCAATACCTCCTCCCCAAAAGTGCGTTTTTGGATCATGCTTAGCTGGGAAATGTCACAGTGTCATTGCAGCTGCTTAAAGAGCTCCCCAAATTCCGTGCAAATGGCGCTCCGAAACAAAGCGACCAAGGAATGTTGCAGCAGAGCCCTCAGCTGAGCAACAAGATGCAAGATTTATTATGACACAGTGCAGGGGATATCTGAAAGGGAAGTCAAAGCATTAATGTGTCTTTTCCTCCTTTTTTCCGCCGTCTTCTTTTTCTTTGTAATTCACATATAGATAGATAGATACATATGTAGATATACAGATACAGAAAAATGGTTTATTTTCTCAAGTGAAATGGCATCTAAAATTATGAAAAATTTTAGGAGGTAAGGGTTTCCTAAGATCTTTTCTACTTATTTTTTCCTGTGTTCCAGTGTTCTCTACCCACAGGACTCTGAAATGCTGAAATTTCAGCAGTTCATATGTCTGCCTGCCCACCTCTTTTATTAAAGGGTTGTGTTTCTTTTCTGTCAACACCTATTCTATAGCACACATCTCTGCTATCATTCAGGAAAACGTTGGCATAGCCTTTCTTTTTTTTTTCTTGTTTTAAATTCATTTCCATAGCTGGGCTTTTCCTTTTAAGTCCCCTTAATTTCTGTCATCAGTTTCAACCTCAAAGTTCTCACTTTTGCAAGACAACGAGCTATTTTCACACATGTAAAGCGCTCTGTAAAGTGGAATCGCAGATGTCACATTTACATGTTTATGTTTTCTGTTTCTTTTTTTTCAGTCTGTCACTCAGTTCAGCTCCCCAAGTCCAAGGTATTTCAGTGGAGCTGAGAGAGACTCGCAGTTCCTCTGCCCAGAGCTCTAGGTTTACAAAATAAGCGGGTATCTCGAAATACATGTCAGCTTCAGTTCCAAGGATAAAAGCAACCGCTGTAAAATCCAACAATGACCCCGTGTGCAAACGCTCACAGCCTCTCACACACGTGACCCGTAAACCAGTGCAGTTAATTTTCCATATGGTCTTGTCCCTTTCTATGTGGAAAAGAAAAAATAAAATAAAATTAAAAAAAAAAAAAGAGAAAAAAGGCTGTGAAAGGTGAGTTTTGAGGAAGAAATCCCTCTGAGGCTCCTCTTGCCGAGATTCCCTGCCAGGATTGCAGGGGGCAAGAGAAGATCTGCTTTTGGCCCAGCGCGGTAGAGGCCGTGGGATCTGCCCCCAAATCTGGCAGCTCGGTGGGACGCTGTGACCTCTCACCCTGGCGCCTAGGCAGCTCGGCCCCATTGTTCCCAGGGGCAGGCGGGCTGGCGAAGCTGGGAGGGGGGTGAACGTCGCCGCGACGTTTGTGGCACTGGGAAAGGAGACCACCTCTACGTGGAGATCTGGAAGATGCGAGCTGGCCCATATCTGTGGGTAGGATTCAAGATTTCCAGGGTGCTCAGGTAATATAAAAAAAAGCCATGAAAGTAAAAAGATGCACTCGCTGGAAGTGGCACATGCAAATTTATTTTGCCTTCTCCAAGCATTCTTGCCTGCATGTACACGAGCTCATGGTATTCTGCCTTCAGCTCAGGGAAGCCGAGAGCCCAGGAGTGATTCACTCTATCTTGAGCTCCGGTTACTTGCCCCACGCTAACCTGCTTCTCAGATTTTTCAAAGGCCTCTAATTTGGCCAGATCGGGGTCTTTTTTCACAAGAACAAAAAAAGGCTCATTGCTGTCACCAAAAATGACACCCTTCCCATACATCTCCCTCCCCCTCCTGCACATCCAATTATCAAGTCTCTTTTCCAAAGTATGAGATCTCTAGAGCTTCTCAATGAAGGGTTTGTAATAATTCTTTTAACATGGCAAAACACCACATTATTCCCTAAACATTAATGTTGCATGAATGCGAGACTTCTTTTCCCCATGAAATTTCCTTTTTGATTTTACAAAACAGAAAGTGCAATTTAAAACAATGCTAATGGAGCGCCTATATTCCATAATCTAAAATTATTTGGTGTGGTGCCAATAACTAGCTTGCTAAAATGCTTGTCTGAGGAACCCGGCTGACCTTGAACAAGGGCACTCGAGCCCTTTCTTTTGTGACAGTGCCCTTCTGAGCGCCCAGGAAATTATATTACATCGTGTTTGGCCACTTGTGTACTGAAGGACCGGAGCTCCGTATTTCAGACCTGATTAACACCTTATGAAACACCACTCAACCACTTGGCACTAGCTAAATTCCCACCTACTAAAATGGTTACATCCTACCCATGGTGCCTTTCAGCTACTGTTTGGAAAAGCGACCTTTTTGCCCTCTGTGGTGCTTCATTCAAGCACAAACCTCTAAACACTTGAACAACCTGAGATGCTAGGGCGGTTGCTGGAGGTGAAGGCCACGGTACATTCAGGAACACAGACACAGAAAACACAGAAGCAGAAGTTTTTGTACTTCTGCACCCTCTTAGAGACATGAAATCGAGAGGTGGCTGCTTGAAGGCTGCCCAACAAAGCAGGTTGCCCAGGGAGGATTTACTGAGGGTGGGCAACATGGATATGCACAATCAACCACAATCAAAATACATGACCTGAGGAACTATATTGTTTCTCGTCAAAACCAGCTGTTTCTGTCTTTGGAGTTACTATTTAAAGACTAGAGCTCTAATACACTCCAAGACACTTTCTTTTTTCCTTTCATGGGGTCACTTTACCATATTTTCTTGTTTACAGAAGTTGCAAATGATGTATGTGATACATCCACCTTGAAAACTGAGTTTTTAAGCAGTTCATGTCATTATTCAATCACAGCACTCCACTCTGCATGGACATCTCATAAAATACCTCCGTGCCCAGTTTTCTGGTTGGGTGTCGTCACTCAGTGGCCATGCAAGCATGAAACCAGGTACTCTTCCAGCAGGTCGGTGTAACTACAATTTGGCTAAACAAAAATAAAATAGCTTTCCAAGCTTATTGATCTAGATTTTTTTTTGGCCATTTTTATGCTTCATTGACTATAAGCTCAGTAAGGATGTGTTTTGTAAAAGGAACTGAAGTTTCTCTTAGTGGACTAGACATTTTGCATTTTAGCGACTCCCACTAATGTTTCCATTCCCCTCTTCGAGAAGCAGCACTTTCCAATGACTTAAAAAAAAAGGTTGATCTTTAAGTAATACATATGATATTAGTTTTTCCGTTTTAAAATAATCACATTATTGCAGACATTTTAATAGCTGTAGAGGTTGCTATGTATTAACATGATTCATGGTCCTTGACAGCAGTGTCTCTGAAAATCCCACAGGAATGCAAAATACAAAACTCCACACACGTTCAAATTTTACTGCCTGCAGCTAAAAGAGGGGAAAAAAACTTAAAACTGTTGAAACCCTTCAACTTTAAAAGCATTAATAGATGGTCCCAGGGGATTAAATCTAAATCTTAATGTGTAAAAATCAAGTTAATAACCACAGAGATTAATATGGTTGCATTTGATTATTGTGATAATGCAAACAATTAGTACTGCTAAAGTGAGATATATTAGCCTCCTACTTGCCCCACACACATCTGCAAAGCATTGGAAATAAATGGAAATAAAACATTTTGCTTTGAAAGGTTTTTCTTTTTTCTTTTTGCCTTTGTCTTATTTTCTCTGTAGCTGACTCATTTTTAAATTATAATTGTTAACATTTTATTATTAAGCCTCACTTTTTTGTGAGACTCATAAAATTGGTTGCCATAATCATCCATTCCATATTGTCAGCAAATTATGCCTTCCTTGCCAACACCAGTAAATAAATAAATCTTCTAGGTAAATGACATGGCTTTTTTTTTTTTTTTCCTTTCTTTCTTTCTTTTAAGGACAAAAACGCCATACTAACGTATTAACCTGAGAAAAATAAGAACTTCTTCCTAGTCCACTGTGAGTCAGTTGGTTTAATCCAGAATGCCCTGGGAGCAGAACCAGGCATCTAAGCCAATCTATATTATAGGCGGAGTTGGAAGTGCCACCTATACTTAATGCTTGACACTTCCCATTATAAAACCCTTTTTTCAGTTGTATAGAACTGTGCCAGACTTTAAGTGTTCAACTAAAATTCCCCATGCTGGATGTCTGCCTCACTTTGATTTATTTGTTGTTCTAAAATTTTAGTGAAAATAGTTCAGCAATTTCCAAGAACAAGATTATAGAAAATACATTATTTTGCCCACATCAAAAAAAAGTCTTTGCAACCGTCTAATCAATTAACTCTAATATATCCATCCCTTGCAGCACAGACATTAGATTTGGCACAGGAAAGACCTACCCTGATGTCAAGGACGTAAGCACAGACCGACTTTGGCCAAATGCTGAGCCTTTGCTCAAGTTCAGGAGATACTTGTCAGGAATTCGGCAGCAATGTCCTCCAAAGGCTCTGTCTGTACCGAGCGTGTGCCAGGCCCCAAGTTGCAGGCTCTGAGCAAAATTGCCCGCCTATTGCTGCTCCCAAATGCTGTGGTTGCGTGTGTTTAGGCACAAGATGCAGGACTGCAGTGGAGGCAGATGTCAACAATTTGAGAGCGCGGAAGAAAGCCTGTCATCCTGGCTTGGCGAGACCACGTGTGCGGAAGGACAAGGAGCCCGAGCTCCTTGGGTGCAGGGGAGCAGCTTTGTGACTTACTGCCTTATGGGGCAGGAGAAGGTCTGAAGCCAGGATGAGGAGCAAGTGGATGAGAAGCTGGGACTGGAACTGAGGTGGTCAAAAAGTGGACTGCAGGTGGGACACCTGGTGAGAAAAACTGAAACAGGTTGGTGGCGCAGGCAGAGGGGGCTGGGTTTGACAGTCACAGGACTGGGAAACCCTGGGCCAAGGTTGGAGGGTTGGAAGGTGAGAGAAGAGGCCACTGGCTGCTTTTCTCCAGGACCCCAAGCATCTGGGGTCGTCCCTTATGCACCCATGAAAACACCCACAAAGCAAGTACCTCATTCCCCTGAAGCGCTGGTGTGCATACAGGACAGCATCAGCCTTCTCCTAGCTTGAGTGGATGGGGTCTGTGCTGTGAGTCTTAAGGTTTCAGTCCTGCTGCCGAGCCACCGTGATGGCACTTCTGTGGGGTTTTCAGGTTGTCTTTTTAGAGAAAGGTGTAGGACAGTACACACAGAGAAAGTTTTAAAAGATAGGTATCACATGATAAGGCTTTCAAGGAGTAGGAACAATTAAAATCACTTATGCAGCCCTAATTTGCCTTACCCTTGCTGTTTATCTTCATATGAGGTGAATGGACTTGTCTGGTGATCAGTTAGGAAAAGTAGCAGAGAAAGGCCAGCACCTGGTGTGTTGCAAACCTGGACGATTAGGAAGAAGTATGCAGGAAGAGAAAGGAGAGCTTCGTAGTTGACATATTTGAATGTTATCCAGCACAGAGGGGTCTGTCCTTACCTCTTCCTCATCTGGAATGCTGTGGGAACACCAAGACCAGGCTGTTGATTTGTGGTGACTTACTGTGTGTGCCCAGGTGGGCAAGAAGGCCAATATTGTCCTGGCTGATAACAGAAATAGTGTGGCCAGCAGGAGTAGGGAAGTGATCGTCCCCCTGTACTTGGCACTGGTGAGGCTGCACCTTGAATCCAGTGTGGCGTTTTGGGCCCCTCTCTACAAGAAGGACATTGAGGTGCTGGAGCATGTCCAGAGAAGGGCAACGAAGCTGGTGAAGGGTCTGGAGAACAGGTCTGGTGAGGAGCGGCTGAGGGAACTGGGAGTGTTCAGCCTGGAGCAGAGGAGGCTGAGGGGAGACCTCATCGCTCTCTGCAACTGCCTGAAAGGAGGCTGTAGTGAGGTGGGGGTTGGTCACTTCTCCCAAGTAACAAGCGATAGGAGAAGAGGAAACAGCCTCAAGTTGTGCCAGGGGAGGTTTAGATTGGACATTAGGAAAAATTTCTTCACTGAAAGGTTTACGAAGCACAGGAACAGGCTGCCCAGGAAAGTGGTGGAGTCACCATCCCAGGAGATATTTAAAAGACATGTAGATGTGGCACTTAGGGACTTGGTTTAGTGGTGGACTTGGCAGTTGGACTCAATGATTTTAAAGGTCTTTTACAACCTAAGCGATCCTATGATTCTATGATTTGAGAGCATTTGACTTGACACTTCAGCAGTCTGCCTCCCCAAGTGCACTCAGGACAACACCTGAGCTGACGATACACATGGCTGTGCAGTGCCAAGTGCTCTGACAAACCAGGGTGTAGTGACTTAGCTTGGCCATCTATATTTAGTGTGAATACTGGCCTTAGTTAAAGTCTGGTTGCCTCAGTTCCCCTTTTGAAAAATGGGAATAACACCAACCTACCTCTCGCATGAGTGTTGTGAAAATGAATGAATTACTATTTATGAAGTACTGTAATGATGAGTGCCCATGAGGAACAGCCCATGAGGAAATTAATTATTCTGTCTTTGGAACAGGGTTTGAATAGTGAGCAGTAAATAGGATGTAGGGCCATTACACTGAATAATGAGAATGAAGCAGATGAATAACATCCACTCTGTGCAGTGAGTGAGGCAGAGGCTTGATGAAGAAAACGGTAGGAAATCGTGTGGTGAAAGACCATATCGAGGTGTGCAGTAGGAGAAGGTAACTCTGCCCCATACTAGCCCTGGAGTGCTTGGGTCCGTGTCAGGGACACCCCAAACCCTTCCCAGCTGTGATGATGGCGATGGGCCGTACAGCCTAACATCCCCTGTGATCTCACCTTCTCCCTCCGACGGTTCCTAACCCAGTTTCTGAGTCCAGCCAGACCCAGTCTCCTCCCATCTGACTCACAGCTTTAGTTTCCTTACTCAGCCAGGCCCTGACTCAAAAACCCGTTCAGCTTCCCTCCCTTCATCCACGGCCATTAACCCCAGTTCCTATAAAAACAGGAAAAAGCGCATTCCTAACACCCAGACACCTTCCTCTACTAAAATCCTAGCGCAGCTCAAAAGCTGATGGATAGCACAGCTTCAGAAAAAGACACAGGAAAATCAGAAAATATGCACAAATACGCAAGTATACATACATTTTCTAGCCTCAGCAGCAGCTATAACTTTACAATGTCACTGGAAATTTTCCAAAATTAATTCAATATTGTTTCAGCCCAGTGTTTATCTGGAGTGATACAGGTTAGAAATTACAACTGAAAATAGGGTTTTCCCCTAAAATATATGAGCAACCACAACCACAATAGCTGGCAGTCCCTGTCCTTCTTGCATATTATTGTTAATATTGAGGTGTATAAGAAATTCAAATGCTAGTTTCTGGGGCTCTGTAGCTGGAGGACAGTTATATCTATACGGTACACTACCTTTTTCATAAAATTGCCTTGGACGTAAGAACCAGTCAAAACCAAATCTGAATGTAGCTCGTCCTAATTTCAGGTATGCCAAAGTTTAAAGAAACCAATGAAAAAAGATCTATGAATACGTTTTAGCTAGCAAGCTCAGGTTTGAAAACACAGGTTTTCAGATCAGTTCCCCATTAGTTTCATTACCTCGTAAGCCGTATGGCTCTCAAGATAATTTATGCCAAGGGATAAACCAAGATTTCTCATTTTAGGTGCTGAGTTTGTAGCTCATCTCCGACTGAGATTCTCTCTTGAATTCAAGGTTTTAGAAAGGTTCACTTAGCCAGCTTTGGAGTTGGCTGCAAAGGATTAGTGACTATTTTGTACCATTGACATTAATGGCATTATTGTGCTCAGTGAGAGAAAGAAACCTAGAAGAGAAAGCTTTAGAACGGAATGTCTCTTCTTGCTATGCCAGCCATTCTTTGACAGGGAAGGCAAACCCCCAAGGTTTCGGCTGAAGCTGGCTGAGTAGGAGAGCCACCAGAGCAGCCGCTGCCCTTCCCCTGGCCGTTCAGAGGAATATGACGCCAGTGCTACCGTTTATGCAAGATAATTGAGGGGGAAGACATGAGCAAAGGAGCAGAAAAGGAAAGGGAAAGGGACCTGGCTTCATCTCTCCACAGGGTTATTTCTGCCTTGGCAAAGAAGTAAACAGAAGGAAGAGAAACAGCAAACCAAACTGAGGCTCTTTTGTTCTTCCACCTTGACAAGGATGGAGCCAGGAAGAATAAACACCAACCAGCAGCAACTCTTGCAGCTCACACAGGTGAATGGAGTAGCCATACTGTCAGGAGCAAAGATCAGAGGCTCTTTAATGTTGTGGCATTCTGCTTTCTGGTTGTGCACTGCAAAAACGATGATGTTATGTGGCACACATGGAGCTTCATGTAACTAGTGTCACACAAGCAGAGTTCACACCTTCAGCATGTAATTGGGGTGTTAGTATCACTGGGGTTTGGTTTTGGTTGTTTTTTTAATTCTGTCTCCCTTTCATTCTTCAAAGATTTAAGGAATGGAGACCATCATTCCTTTTACACTAAGCTGCCAGGTTTCCAGTGTACCCGTGGATGGTTTCCTGTATCCTCCAGATGTTTGCAGCAACAAACCAAGCTTGGCGGGGCGACACCAAGGGCGAGTGGGAAATGAGGCAGCTGGGTGAATGGGTGGCCGAGGTGGGGCCTGGAGCAGCAGGTACTGCTCTAAGCTGCCATGAGTGAGCACCAGGGCGGGAGAGCTGCAGATCCATCAGGCTGGCTGCTGAGCAGGGTCCTTGCTCCTCAGTGGACAGGGTGAGGTGGGACAGGGTGAAGACAGGGACTGCAGTTATGGAAGTGGAGCCTGGGAGGTGGGAGGTAACAGCAGAGGAGGAGGTGAGGGGCTGGTTAGGTGAGGTCCCTGATGGAGGTGGTGAGCAGTGGTGGAGTGAACAGGCCGGGGCTGCAGAAGAGGTGCTCCCTCACCTCGCTGTGGCTCTGTGGTGCCTGTGAGCAGCGACAGGCAGCAGAGCTGCTTCCCTCAGCAGCCGGTGAGCTGGCCAGAAGCCCTGCCTAACGGCCCCCTGGCTGCGTCACGGGTGCCTGAGGTCCCTTGGAGCTGCGGGTGGAGGCCACAGGCAGAGACTGGGCTCTGTGCCTGGGTACCCTGCGAGATGGGTAAGGCTTGGTAACCTGACGCACCCCGGTGCTGAGCTCTGGAGAATTCCACGCTTCTCTTCCATAAGCACGTATGCAGAGAGATGCCTGGATGCCCTGGGTGGTGCTGACTTTGTGGGAGAATGGGGACGGTGCAAGAGGGGGCTTTCTTCTCAGATGACAAAGAGGAGGAAAACCCTCGGCGCAGAACCGGCTGGGTTCCCAGTCAGGGCTCCAAGCATGTTCACTGCCAGAAACCAGGCGTGAGGGATTTTACACCGGGGAATTTTGTCAGTGTCTGTGTATTTAGTCAGATTTTCCTGTAATAAAACTACATTTTAGGCACTCTGATTCTGATAACATGGGAACTGGCACATAATTTATGTTTCCAGAGCTGTTTTTCCTGATACTGAAAGAGCTGCTTCCCCAACATTTTTCATGAACAAATCTCCTTCTTTTTGTCTTTCAACACTTTTTTTTTTTTTTTTTCATCATTGTTAACCACTGTTCCCAGTGCCCTTCTCTCTGGACTATGCCCAGCCACAGTGGCCTGGGTTTGTAATTACAGCAAAAACTTGTCTCATGACTAGGCGATGACTAGAGATAATTCCCCAGAAGAAACACCTACAGATGAATGCCATTCTGCTCTTTTCCTCTCCTTTTGCTTGGATTTGTCAGGCTGCTGCTCATCCATTGCTTATTATGCCGCTGCTCATCCATTGCTTATTATTTTTAACCCTTCAGCTATATATTTTCTCTTGAAATGAGATAATTCCAAATATTAGAGTGCATTTACAATATGAAAACATTGCCATATTTACCATACTACTCCCTAAAGTCCTAATGTGACTATAATTCACAAATTAAAACCAGCCTACTTGCCTGTTCCTGAGTTTGTCAGTAACAACAGTCTGTGGGTCTGACTTATTCTGTATGAAGAACGAAAAGATGTGAACCTCTTCCAGCAGAATGGCAGGAGGTGTTGTGCCTCTGTGTGATTTTACATGAAGTTGCACCTCCATTGGAGAGGAAATGCAAAGTCCTGCACTCAGCAGGAAAAATCGTCGGAGCTGTGTCTTTTCTTCTGGGGCGGTTTGCTCTGTAGTCTAGTGTCTCAATGACAAATCTGGATGATGGGTTTTTTTATGGTCAATATTTAAGATCTAGGGGTTTAATTCTCAAATATTTGTGAAATGATCTGGGTATAATTAGAATAAGACACTAACACATTTTTGCAAAACACAACATGCATTTTAATGCATCTCAGATTTTTTTTTCAGATGTCTGTGTTGGAGGAGAAAAGAACAAAATGAAAATAAGTTACATACAGCAAGAATTGTGCTGTGGCACTTTCTGGCAGGAGTCGTATGTCTCCGCAGGGTGAAAAGCTTCTCAGAAGATATGTGTTTGGCTATGACTTTTCATTTCCAGGTTAGGAACATGAGTTCCTCAATAGGCTACAGAGCATTCAACTTTGCAACCTGTGACACTCTTGTTTTCAGGCTAACATTTTAGTACCAGTGAATTTGATTTAGAGGCTTCAGCGAAAGAGTGACATGGCTTCCTTCAGCATGGCAAGCGCTGTATTTCGGTATGCAGTGCACAGCAACCTCACCCCTCGGTGGGAACACAGAAGGTCCTGTAATGTGCCAGTCTTTACGTGTGTGTGTGCGTGTGCACGTGGCAGAAAACCTGGGCCAGATTATCGTGCCTGGGTTTGTGAGCCAGTTGACGCATGAGCTAAAGGTGAAAAAAATGCTATTGCTCCAGTCAGGAAGCAGCAACCATAAGTCACCCTTAGGCATCCTCCTCTAGGGAGAGGGGAGAGCGACACCGTAGCTGTGGAACAACCAATTCTCCTTGAGCTGTAAGAGCAGAACTGCTAAGGTGTCCTCTGGGGAATCCTCAGCAAACTCAATGGGTACTTTCAGCTGGCTTTCAAGTGACTCTGTGTAACTGCTTAGGCATAGCTCCTCTGTGGGACTGAGACCAAACTGTGTGCGCGTGCATGTGTGTGGGGGGGTGTAGTTGATATTCACAGCAAAATTTGCATTTCCGTAAGATAAAAAGGGATTAGCCTTTCACTTTTTTTGTCCTTGGGAAAAAGCCAGCTTGACTTTTTTGGGGAAAAAAGAGAACAGTAGCAGAAGGATCGCATCTCTGCCATCTTCACCGCTGCACTGTGCTCACACATGCGATCTCAAGCACAATGTAAGCATTGCTGTTGTGGGTATACCTCTCACTGAGATATTCCAAAGAATTCATTAACGTTTTGGGCTCTAAGTCAACCTCAAAGGGCCACAGGAGAAACAGGAGTTTTGAATATTTTGGTCATCTCAGGCGGGTTTAACATAAATGTGGTATTTTTAATACTGGTATATATCTAAGTAGTGTCGGACATTAATTGTGATATTACAACGGTGACTTAACCCTGGTAACTAATGAGAAGCTTGCTTCCCCTTGATGGTGGTGCACCCTCAGTACTCAGGTGTGCTGTGCCTTGCAGGGGTGCCTGGAACAGCAACGTGTTGAGCCATGAGCAAGTGAGCAAACAGTCAAGGGCTTGATCATCTACTAAGAGGCAGCCTATTTATGCTGCTGAGACGCGGCAAAATGGCTGGAACCTGTAGTTCTGTTTTCCTTCAAGCCAGTGATGCTTCTTCTGCACCAGCTGCCGTCTGTGGTATGAAGTGGAGCCACTGGGCTCTCCAATGGTTATAATGATGCTTAGTCTCAGACTGAGCCCGGGATCAGGCCGAGGCTACTTCAGGGACCCAGAAAGCACAGCAGCATTTCTGGCTCCCACACAGCCTTCACCTGCAACGCACTGAGTGGAGTCCAAAATATATTTTGCATACAAATTAATGAGATACATTTATAGCACCCCTTAGACAGCTTTATTCTGTTAGTGCTTACCTTTATTACTGTGTAACATACTCAGCTCTCATTGTCATAAATTGTGCTCTACTTTTGAAGGGGAAAAATAATTCCACATAAAAGGTAAATAAATATGAAGAACAAAATGTTGTCAACTCCTATGGGGCTACACAAAAAATGGCGAAGTCATCCCATACATAAGTAAAACATCAGATCCTGACACTTAGTAATTAGAATCTTTTGTCCAACTTCAACGTGCCCAAAGTCAACACACCTGGGACCATCCCTGTGTTTCACATGTGCAGGAGGTAGAAGGACAGGGCATGCACCATTCTGGCTTAGGGGTTTCTGCAGGCTGAGGAGCCTCTGGGGAAGGTGGTGTGGGGGCCTTAAAATCATCCATACAAGCTAAGTGAAGTTTTATCTATAGCAGAATCCAGATGATTCCACCGGTGATGTATATTTTGCTTCCAAAGATAGGTAGCAAAGTTAAAAACAAATGGATGTAAAATAGCTTTCCGTTGCACTTGGCCAACCTCACCTGTGGGTTTCTGCCTTGTGATATGAAAGCGTCTGCGCTGTTGGCAGGATGTTCGCAGTGTTCGATTTTGTGCATTTTCATACACACATATTTAATAGCCAAGGGCCGCTGGTTCTCACTGCGCCCAGGCCACTTCCACATTGCTCTGCCTCTCTTGACTTCCATTTGCCTGGAGAAAGTGACAGCAGAAGCACGGCTCTGCCGCCTAGTCAGCCCCCGACGCATCGCCGCTAAATCACAAGTCGCATCCCAGCAGATTAAAGTAAATTTCAGTCAACAGCAGTTTAAATGAATAAATTGGAGGATGAACTGCAACAGCTGAGGAAGGGGGAATACAGCCATTTCGCCACTTCTGAGGTACCCTCCGGGCGGGGAGAGGGGCAGAGGACCTGGGGGTAACCTTCCACCTCACCCCAATGTGATTCACCAGGGCTCGTGAGTCACAGCCATTAGACATCAGGGGAACATCTGTGAAGAGGTATTATTCAATGTGAGTGAAGGTTGCAAAATTGGATTCTATTGTAGGAAGGCTTTTAAGTTATATTAGCCTATGTCTGCAAAGCATTTGTGAAAAATTTCACTTTCTTTAAAAAACAGTATTATTTAATTTTTCACAAATACACAGATAATCTGAACCACCTGGGCTCTTTTTAAGAGTTTTCCAAACACACCATTTTTAGGACAAGCTCCTCATTTTGTGGAATTTCCCCTGTACTTTGCAGCAGTACACATTGCAGCGATGGACACGAGTGCTGGAGGTGACCTGCATACCATAGGGCGCACAGGGATCTTCTGGGCTGTGTCATGGAGGCCTCTGCTCTCGACAGGCAGGGTGGCTGCTGTTTGGCCACATGCAGTGGCTATTGGTGAAGGCATTTAAATGGCTCATTGAACTAAGAGTATTTATTAGACAGTTCAGTCTTTGATTGTGGTCCTGCTCTGCTCGGCACAGGTTCTGCAGTGTTTTCAGGTGTTACACCCTCCTTGCCTGTCCTACAAATGTTTAATGATAGATAGTCAAAGTATCATAGATATCCCAGTGCAGAAAAGGTAGACCTGTATTTACAGCAAAATGGCATTCTTGACATATATGATAGCAAAAAAAATTGTAAAAAATAATAAAAAAATTGCTCTATTTCCTTACAGACTTGCTTCTGAAAAGGGTACTATTGTCTACCATTCATAACTAACTGCATTTATGAGTAATAGAATAATTCCTTACATGTAAGGATAAATGTACAGTATTATGGCATAATCAGCTAGGATGTATTTCAGCAGAGCTTTGAGTGAGTGAAACATTGCAATTCGGAGGTTATCTTGAAGATCAAATCTCCAGTCAGAAAGCTATATTGTTGCCTTCATTTTCCTTTCTCAACCCCATGAAGGCTTAATTGGCAGCTAGCTTACATTGTGATCTCCTAGCTTCTTAGAATTTTCTTTTTTGTTACAGATTTTTTTTAATGAACATTTTCTCAAGGGAATTAATTATTACTTTGACTGGTATATTCATATATTTCTATCAAGAAGTTTTATAAATTACCAAACTCTTGACACAGTGTGCAACCATAAAAATCACAAAGAATATCTGTAGTTCTTTCTAATCCCATTAAATCATTTTTTTCATCTGAAGCTTATTCTCCTCTTTGTTAAATGACAACATTCAGATTCAATTGCAGCTCATGTCTAAAGTGCATGTGCTGTGACACTGCTATGGATTTATAGCAGCTGCACAGAAGCTGCACTGTAAGAAGAAATACATGTCACGAAGTGGGACGAGCTCAAATGAATGAAGAGTCATCACTGCTCGAGCATCATTTCTGCAGAGACAATGCTCATGACAGACTTGACTTTTCTGCCTTGTTTACATGTTAGGCAGAGCTTTTAGAAACATGCCCACTGCGAGGCACTCTGTGGGGAAACGGTTTCAGTACCAGTCATCGTATTAACAGGGGGCCGTAAACTGGGGCCTCGGCTCTGTCTTTAGCCAAGCAAACTTTGGTCAGGGTAAGGGCTGAGACAAGCCCAAAGGTTTCGGCAGTGACTTAGCCGCAGACCCTTAAGAAAGAAAACTCTTCACAGCCATGTTGGTCCAGAGCTGAGACCAGAAGCCGAACACAGCAGCCACAATCCTGCTTACGAGTCCATCCTTGATCCACAGGGAAGATGCTCTGTGCTCTGCCTGCATCTATCTCTCCTTTGCCTCCAGGTGCATCCCTTTTCTTGGGCTCCTTCCTGCCATTGCCTAAAATTTGCACTCTTTATTTTTTATTTTTTTATTTTTTTTTTCCCCAGATGGAAGCAACTGTTGCAAAAGACTCTGAGTTTCAGGCATGTTCATCATCGTTTGATGCCTTCCACAGATGACAGTCTGGGAGAGGAGTCTCCCAAGCTTTGGTTTCACCTGCAGTAAGCTCTCCACCTAGCTGGTCGGCGTGAGGGGGAGCGTGGGGACGTGGGTGCTGCCCACAGCCTGTGGGGAGGGTGGGATGCCCCTGCAGAGGCCCTTCCCCACCAGTGCCCCTTTCACAGAGAGGACTGAAAGCTGCCAATGTACATGAATGAGGAGGCACCTTGTTCCCTTCTACTTTCTCTCCTTTCTGCCCAAACTGCCTTGCCAGAGTTAAATTTACCCTCAGTGTTCAAGTTACGACCCTGTAACAAACGAAAACAGCAATTAAGGCTGCCACTTCATTCCTAAGTCACACCATTTTGTCTAATTGCAATATATATAATACATAAGATCATGCTGTGCTGGGGGATATATATGCAATAACTGAACACAGTGGCATGATTTAGGACAGACTGGCTTTGAATTTCTTCGTGTGAGCAGGTGGTGTTTCTACACCGCCTGAAATATATTCAGCGTGACACTATAAGGTCAAACTTAGCCCTTCTGAGGGCTTGCCTTTATTAGTAGCCCAAATAATAAATAACAAAAACATAAACTTCAGCCAAAGCTCTCTTTCTAGAGTTTCCAGAAACAATTCCCTGGATTTGCTCTCAGCTTGTCCGTCCAACAGGTATTTACACAGATCTTGTGTTTTAAGGGACTTCCCAGGACTACTTCCAGAAAATCGCAAGAGGCAAACTAGTTCCTGCTAAGAAGTTACCGTCCATCAGCTGAGAGGCGGTAGCCATCGGTGTGCTCCTTGCCCACACCATCTGTCAAAGGAAGGATCAGCTTACACCCTCATACGCCTGGTAATGGGAGAAAGGCAAATATAGTACCCACAGCACCCACCTCACGAAAGGGGAGAAAGTGCTTGCGGCAACTACGTGCCCTATTTTAAAATACTCTCAACAGTGTGCGATCCTCTAGGACAAAGGCTCTGAGGTAAATGAAAGATGGGGCAGACTGCAGTGTACGTTTGCCAAAGGCTGATTGTGGCAGAGTAGCTGGATAGCTTTCTTCCCTGAGATAACAGATTTTCTTGACTAGAGAAATGCAGTAGGTCTCATCTCTATGGACTTCTGAAAAGTAGGTAATAAGGTGCCACATGGGAAATTATTAGTTAAGCCGAAGAAGATGGGAATTAGTTCAGAAAGTATAACGTGGATAAGAAACTAACAGAAGGGAGATGCCAACTGCTTGTGTTGAAAAGGGAGGTTCGGTCCTGGAATGAGGTTACCTGTTACAAGGATGTGGGCTTACAAGGTTAGGAGGACCTAGCCTTTATTTGTGAAACTTCATTTTGAAACTGTGGTGCAAAAAGTAGGCCTGTGCTAAAAAAAAAAAAAAAATTAAAAATTACTGGTCACAAAAATCTGGGAGACAACATAAATGCAGAAAGAGCTAGAAGAACAGACCACACCTGAAGTGCAGAACTGTGTACTTGGAGGTCACTTTGCTCATCTGCTAGAAATGGTGTTGGGAAGAGGGGAGACTGAGAAGTTCTCGTTGGTCACGCCCTGGCTCTAAGTGGGTGGACTGATGGAAACGGCAGCTGTCCTCCCCGCAGGATGATAGTTCTCGTGGAGGCACAGCCGTGCCAGCAGCACAACAAGTTTAGCGAGGAGCTCTGGGTCCCTGTGTCCAGGAGGGATGCCTGCCACCTGGGAGAGGGGCACGGAAAGGCTGCGGGGCATGAGGGGAAATGAGAACCCGTCTGACATCGGGGCCACATGAAAACATCACCTCTGCAGTCTGGTACAACACCGGCTGAAAAGGAAGCTAGTTGTTCCTTGTGTAAAAACATCAAGGGGGCAAACACCAGGCAAGAAAAGTGGCTGTTTCACCTAAAGGACAATGCTGTCACAAGTGTGAATATATATATATATATACAAACGGAATAGATCTAGGTGGAATATTAGAAGCAGATTCTAAGAGTTAAAGACCTTCCAAAAGCATATTATTAGAAGCAGATTCTAGCAGATCAAGAGCTTCTAAACCAGCCTGAAGTTGTGAATATTTGTCTGAATGCTTTTAATAGGGAACCTGATCAATTTATGAAATGGGATGACATGACAATAACCGTCTGTGTTATAGCAGGGGGTAAGGCTTAGTGACCAAAGATGTCTTTTCTTGTTCTCTGCTCTTGTGAACTGTTTGATTTTTCCCAGATTTAAGATTTTATTTTTCTAGAGAAGACTGTTTGACAGACTCAACCCAGAAATTCTTTTAAAAATTCATTGCATTAATTTAAAAAAAAAAATTGTTAAATATTTATCCGGTTTTACCTACATGCTTGTTTGGTGATTTGTTTCTTACCATCTCTATGCAAAGTTACTTGTGTTAAGGGGATTCTTAGTCTTTTACTTCTACCTTCAATGCAGCGTTAAAAACTGAGGGCCCTAGGGGAATAATGTCATTCTACTATGAAAAATATACTAAATAAGGGTGGAAATATTCATGGAGATAACTCTCCTAAATGCAGATGCCATGGAAATATCTCCTTTTAACATTTGTGTCAAATGTTTCAAAGTTGGAGCAGTGCAAACTTCATGCCCATTTTTGTAATTTTGAATTACCATATTCTGTCTTTCTCTGTATCTGTACTAATCTTTTCCTCCCCAGATTGCTTACCCCAGTTCAGGCTGTTTCAAATCCTGTCCCCACACATTGCTGAAATGAGCCAACATCAAGCCAGAACTTGCACAAGGAAAGGAGATGATGGGCAGAGACATGCTGAAATTTTAACCTTTCTGTTCTGGTACTACCTCTAGTCAAAAGTAAGCAGGAAAACTGTTCAAATATGTGGTTTTAGCACAGGGTGATAGGTGGAAGTTTCAATACAAGGATGGTAAATGCAGTCCAAAGGTTTTCACTACGTCCACTGTCACCAAGACTGGCTTTTACACAGTGGTGCATGCTAATCAGTGATTAGGGAATCAGACAAGCCTGTCTGACAAAAGATAACTGGAGAAAACCCTTAAAAAATTCAAGGCGCTTTCCCATGTGTAATTTTTCCTAAATGACTTTGGCTTGCTCCTTCCTGAGGTGCGTTGTAGGGGAAGAGTTTGAAGTTCTCTGGATTTGCATCTCTTTGCTGGTCAAAGTCAGAATTCTTTGTTTCCTGTACATTATGGGAGCACATAAAGCGAAAACACCCCTATCCACTCACACACACACAGAGTGGGCCTAGGGCACTTAATATGTTATTCTCATGAACAAGTTGTACATATATATATAAAAAAAAAGTAAAATCCTGTGATGTGAACCAGTCAGTTTGCCAGTTTGAGCTGAGGAGCTGGAGTGACTGAGGCAAATTGGTTTCCTGCAGTTGCAAGAGAAACCTCAGGAGATGGCTGGCTCTGCACAGGCAAGCTAAGCTGTGCTTTACAGTTATGGCATTAGAGTCCAAACCTCGCAGAAGTGAATGAGCATCTGAGGAAAGCTAATCAGAACTCCAGGTAAAAGACCTTAAATCTGCACTGCACAGACTTTGACCCGGACTTTCCTCTGAAGATTTAGTAAGTCTCAAACGTCCACGATGTATAGCAGAGTAAAATTCATTGTATGGCGGTAAAGGTAATCAGCAGAGCATCTGGTTAAATTGTTCCAGGCAGAAGAGTGAAGGTAAAATATAGAGGAGCATATTAAGGCGTTATTTCGTATTGCTCTGTGTAGGTTCAACACAACTTAAACTGCTTTACCTTCTGCATGGTTTAATCTTAACTCTTTCAAACCAGTGTGTGGTGACCCCATCTCGTACAGAATGATACAGGGCGAAATACGAATTCATCACTGAATCTACAGAATCACCATTAAATGAGTAAACCTATCAAATGTATGATTGATATGCACAGAAAAATCATTATTTTACCACTTAGTTTGATAGCAAACATTTATGTGAAAGAGCACTGTTATTAGCAGCCTGCTTTCAATTAAGAATCTGTTCCTTTATGACTGTTTTTTGAAGACTTAACATCATGGCCGTTGTGTAAGTCTCATCAGCTTTTTGGCATAAGCATTCTTAGACCAGATGCAATAAGGTTTAATTTGGGTAAATTGTTCTTTTAGTAAAAGACACAGTTAAAAAAATAAAACAGGTTTGGGTTTCATCCCATCTTTCTCACTTTTACAAGAGACAGAAAAAAATGTAAATTTAATAACGAAAAGTAATGGTGATATTTACAAAGATAATGCTAATTTGTGCTGCGTGCTGGAGCGGTGGTGTGAGGTGAACATTTGTCTCTTATAACCAAAGCAGAACCATTAAACCTATTTCACACAGGCTGTCAGCCAGCCATCGAGTGGCAATGCCTTTTAGTCACAATTAAGCGGGCTACTTTAAGCTTTGTCATTTGTTTTACTTAAAAAAAAAAAAAAAAAAATCAAACTTTGGTTGCTAAGACGATTTCAAGTAGGAGAAATATTTCGTTTTGGGGTGATACATCAGCCTGTTAGAGCTGAAGACAGAGTGAAGAAACGTGGAGAAGCAAGACCAACTCAGCTGGGGAGCAGCATGAAAACCCGCTGCAGAAACATCCCCCCCGCCCTCTCCCCCTCCTCCACACCCTCCCCATCCCACAGCCGCCTCCTCCCACCACTGCTCTGCGGGTGGCTGGGGCTGCTGACCCCTACATCAGCTGTGCCCTCCTCCCCACCCCTCACCATCATCACCAGCCCCTCGGGGCGGGGGGCAGCCACCAGAGGGGTGAGGTGCAGAGCCAGCAACGCTGCTTTGGGCACCGTTGAGTAGCCGCGGAGAAACCCCCGTGTGCCCGAGCACGGCAGCTGCCCGGCGGCTCTGCCCTGCCCTGCCCGGCTGGCGAGAACCCGCTACGCGGAGAGTCAATGAGGGACAGAGGAGGCAGAAGGAACGACGGGCACTCGGGTGCCCAGGCTAATGCAGCTGTTATTTTTAGGATTTTATTGACAGTCTATCGGGTTTGGATGACAAATTCAAAGATAATGCAAGTATCACGTTAACGGGAAGTGCTGTAGTGTGCGTTATAGCCGTTGTAAGGCTGCCAGAGCAAATCCTGTTTCGGTGGTGAACTGGGTAATCTGTTGCATTTTTAAAGGCCATTCGTCCTGAGAGATTGTGAATTTATATTGCCTAAGGTTGTATTCCATCATTACAAAAGTGCTAGAATCCTCCTTAAAATTTGTTTTACCTGTAGCAGCGCTGGGAATTTTGTCTCCTGCATTACATTCAGTAACACTGGCATTTTGACATTTGAGAGTTATCTTTTGGTTTTATCTGCCGCAGGAAAAAATTAGAGACACAACTTCTTTTAATAATGCAACTAGTGGTTCTACTTATTCAGTAGCCTCCAGCCAATGACACCTTTCTTTATTTTCTATACAATCATCTTCACCTACAAAGGTCTCCTGTTAAATGATTAAATTGGTGATCAAACTGTGATCTGTTTAACTTAACTGAGACTTTTCTCAGCAAAAGGGAGATGTCACTTTACACTTTCTCCAACAAAAATTTGTATATGCTATACTCTGTTAGTAGAAGGAAATGTAAAGATAAAGGGGAAACGTAATTACCGTACAGTACTACTGTGCAGTAGTCTACTATTTCAACCCCAAAATGCCATGTATCTCCAACGTATCTCTTCTCAGCATAGAATCCCTTTTATTTACAGTCATTCTGAACCTGGGCTTGGCAACTAACTCACTATTGTTTGTGTGAATTCAGTTTTGGAGGAATTTAGGAGCTGATGTAACTTTGCCTGTATGCCTGCCCAATTTTCTGTTACATTTCCCTCTGCTATTGTGAGGAATTCTTTTGTTGCCAGGAAAGTTTGTACCTTTTGAGCAAATGGAAGAAAATATTGTAAGGAGTGAAGCTTAAGACCACTTCAGATTTGGCTGAGAAACGGTAGAAAGGACATGCCCCCAGGAAGGAACAAACCCCAGCCGTGGTGACTCACCGGTAAAAATTATTTGCCATGAGGACTGATATTCTTTCATGCTTATCAACAACTCACATTCTCTTCCTCAGCCTGGCTTCAGACAAAGGATCATTTAACGTTTCTGTGTTAACTCTAAACAATCTCAGCATTCCTGGATGTGCTGGACATTCTAGGCCATCTTCTGCAGGATCTGAGGGTGTCTGTTGAAACATAGACTGCACATAGACCTACTCAGAGATTGTCCATCTAGACATAATCTTGCTAGGCACGAAGTATTTCACAAATTATTCTTTTAAGAGGCACAGCAAAGGCACCCTGTGTGTCCTTGATTCTCCCAACTGTGCTTAGTTTTGTGGGTTTTTTCCCCCTGGAATTCAGTTATTGATTTATAGAAAATGATAGGCAATATATTTCATTTAGTTCGTACAAGTACCTATTATTTATGTTGAGATGGCAAAGGAAAGTTCTAAGACAGCCTAAGCTATTCAAATCTTATTAAAAAAAGATTTATGTTTGCTGTATGTCAGCTAGAAAACTTAGGAAGGCATTCTTACACAGTCTTTTCAGAGATTTTCTAGTAAATCCTGACCAACCACCAAAGATGGCTTGACAAACGAAACAAACTTGTGAGGTGAAGCTCTGTATGGATGGGAAGTACTCACATCTGGAGGAGTCCTAGAAGATTTATACCTGAAAATTGCAGTGTGGTCCCACAGAGGAAAGCTATGAATGTGCTGACCCCTAAGTGCCATTTGTAACCCACATCTGACCCACGTGGGGATTAAAAGTTGTTGGCTTCCGTGCAGATTGAAGAAGCAAATGCTCAGTGATACAGAAGTGATCTCCAGCATATCTCCAGTGCATCCCTGAATCATCCATTGACAAAATGGTGGTTTTCAACTAGGGCAAGAAAGTTTCTGTTGGAATGAAAACAGTAGGCCAACACCTCTGCAACTGCCATCTCAGCTCGAGACTCCTGTAAGTATAGTTGTTGGGGAATGTGGTTTCCTGGGGCCAGCGCAGATGACATCTAATTGGAATCACAGGCTTGAATGAAGTTTGAGTGTGGTCTAAAACTGGGAACTATGAAGGTTTTTTTAGCCATTACCTGGCATTACTGAAGGTGAAAAAACAGTGTTAGAAATACTTAAGATTATTTTGAATAGGATATGAAATAGAGATTAATGTAAAGCGGGTGACAGGAAGACCATTAGACTGAAGAAAAAAAATAGCGATCAGGCAACCTGAAAGTATAATCTATCTGTGGCTCTGTTCTGCTCAGCCAGTTGAGCAGCAGGGTTTTGCTGAGGACATTAACCATCTTCTAGGTTTTAGCCCTGGTTTATTTTTTTTTTGTTTGTAACATTCTCGGGTCTGCAGAACCTGGCTGTTGTGACAACGGGTGTATGCGATTTGTAAAATGCTGGGCCTTCATAAAAGAAGTGATGCTTTTGCAAGAGAGTATGTACCAGGACTTGCACAGGATCTTGTAGCACTTATGCCTGATAAGGCGTTAGAGGTGGGGAGTCACATAAAACCCCAGGTCTGTGGGATGTTGTAACAGTCTTTCTGACGGTCAGGGAGTGTCAGTGACATGAGCCTGTTTCTCATCCTCTTAGCACCAGATGGAAACGCCAGAAATAAACAAATATTTCAGTTGTGTATAAAAGTCCTTGGGAAAGGCCAGGACAGATAAAATGTTGGGGAGGGGGAAGAAGCACAATGGAGAATAAACCAAACAATAAATGTGACCACGTGCGCTGTGACCACCTGACTAAACCAGATGCCTCTGGAGAGGAAACGGCAAAATACCTTTATATCCCCTGGAGCCATCAAAGGAAGCCTGCAATGCAGGGCATCAGCGTTATCCTCTCAGGTTTAATATCTGATGTGTTTGCATCTGTGATGGAGGAGCAAGGCAGGATTCCTGTTACAAGAATACAATAGTTACGGCTCTCCTACAGGCTAACACTGCGCAGGCTGATGGTTACACGGGGGCATGTGCTGGACTCCGACGTGTCAGGAGAAGGCTTGGGATTTTTTTCCCCTGGCATTGGAAAAAGCAGTAAATGGAGTCAGACTATAATAGTCTGTATCTGCTGCACCTTGAGAGGCAAGTTTCAGCCTTGTCTGAGACACACTGCTGTTCATAAACAATGCTGTTAGTTCAATTTCATTCTCCTGGTTCATTGTTATTTTAATAACACTTTTATTTGCAATATTATTTTAAGACAGCAAGGCAGCTGGTAAGTAACTTGACAGTATTCATTTAAGCTTTCTGGATGCAGAAAGTTTCTAATAACTCTACCAATGGATCAGTTCATTCCCTTCTCACAACAACTAGCAAAAAAGGACAGGAAACTCCCTCGAGGAATTTTCTACAGACGGTTCCATCAGGAAGGCATTAAGTGTGTATTTATCTCTTGCCTCCCCCTGTTCCTCTTGGAACAGGCAAAGCGGTTCGGATCTGGGAACCAGGATATCTCAAGGGATCTGCCAGAGGTCAGGCATTTCTGCCTCGAAACCCAGAACCTCTGTGCTACCCATACTCCCTGCGGTTCTCTCTTAGTCCTGGCAGTGCAGCTCCAGAATACAGCCGAGGCACGGAGAGGACTTCACAAAAATGTGTACTTAGTTTTGGGTAGATTCTTGTTTATTTCTGGATGAGAATCACATGGGACATACCAAACCTCCTGGCCTGAGTATGCATCCCACAGTTTTTCCACAAAGTGGGCACCGTCACACTCAGGACCAGGCTGGGGAGAGAGGACACTGCAGCCTCCTGTCACGGCCTGAATCACACAGATCACTCACAGTTTGTGAGGGGTATGTGACCTAAACACATGATACCTTTACCAGCTCTTCAAAATTTTAAAGAAAACAAAGTTATGTAAATGACACTGTGTTCTTCTGATATATTCCATAACACTGATTTGATTGGAAATTAGTCAGAACTTACTCACGTCACTTGTCATTGCCTCTTTATTAGAATCACTGAATACATTTGCAAGTTGTTGACCCAGTTAAACTTTGGTTTTCTATGCTTCACATCACTGGGAAGGAGGTTTGTCAAAAGAAGGACAGGAACAAATGCTCCACAGTGTTTCATAAACCCAAGGCACGTGGTGAAGTCAGCTGAAAGACAGTAACACAACAGTGAGGTAGCATGGTGGCTTGAAATGCCAAAAGCCGTAGAGAATAGACCTCTTTTATATGAATTGCCAGAGGTCACCTGAGTAAGGAGCACAAGATTTGTCCCTTGGTCATGGTAAAGCTCAAGAACCTCAGTTCCTCAAGAACCAAGAACATGCGGATGAAGGGTTGTATCACCAGAAGAAAAGGGATATGGCAAACGATTGAGGTATATTTTCTTCCTCTCCAAAGGCAGAGTTCTGCTTTCTTGAGGCCAGTCTGTCCCTCATTCAACTTCATTTTTTTTCCTCGCAGTAAAAAGCTGTCATAGACAACAGGTATCTTACCATCCTATAAAATGCAACAGAGAATAGGAGAAAAAAAAGTTTGGGGATAAATAATTGATTGTTTGAGGAAATACCAATATCTTTTTCTGTAGATACATTATATGTTAGAAAGGAAGAAGGCACTGCTCTGGAAGGGCAGGGACAAGAGAGAGATTCCAGCAGAGGGTGGAGAGTACTTATGAGCATTTTGCCTGAGGGCCAAGAAGTTTCTCCTCATAGGTGTCCATAGGAAAGAGAGTATTGGTTTGGGGTTTTTTAGCTCTGTGATACAGTTATATTCTTGTCTAGCAGTTCTGGGATTGTCAGCCAGGAAATCACCATGGGGGCAGCATTGACTCTTCCAGAGCAAGGAAGAGATGGAGGAAACCCTCTCACCACCCACGCCCTGATAGTTCAGAAGACGGATGTGTAGCTGGATGCTTCCCCCACACCTTGCTGGCCGTGGGCTGAGGGACGGAGATCAGCTGAGGGAAGGGCAGAGCCCAGGCAGCAGCAACAGCCTCACGGTGAGCGCTCCAGGGGCAGACCCGGGTGCCTAGGAAATGTTTGGCCATCAGCATCCTGGAGTCCAGATTTCAAAGTGGGATCCAGGCATAGGCATTTGCTGGGTCTAGTCCTGTACCAGCAGTCAGAAATTGAGCTATTTCTTTTTTTGTCTTGCAGCTGAGCAGTATCTGGCAGTTGGGACAGATTCTTAGTATTGAAATTACAGAAAGGAAAGCTTTGGGGGCAAACTTGCTCAGGTGTGGGGACATGACAGTCACAGGTTGATACAATTCCTCTCTCCTAATATGAATAATTTAGCCGAGGGAAAAAAGATATAAACTACAGCATGCATTATAATACAAACATTGTATTTTGGAAACAGGTAGATTCACAACTCACAGTTTAGCTGGATTTTTTCATCAGGAAAAAAATGACCACAAATAACTTTCCTGGGCATTTTCCAGAGCAACTTAATGATTACCTCCCTGCTACAGGATGAGAACATCTCATTTAGTTTCACCCACTGGATTAAGATAAACTGGAATATCAAGGTCTTTTTCTTGGAATAATTAGTCCAGTGAATTAAACCTGAAAGGGGAAGAGGACACTCTGCTGCCGGAATTAAAAATGTCTACAACAGGGAACTATTCAAGAAAAGACATTACACTGTTGAGTCTGAATTAACTTGTCCCTTGATATGAGAAGGTAAGATCCCTGGCAGACAGGAGGAGAAGAAAAGACGAGAATCTGGTTTTTGTATCTGTATAAGCCTCCTGGGACCCTTCCTATGAGTAATGCGTGTGTAGCCACAGAGCAGGGGAGGAAATGCCTCGGTTAGGTCTGTAGGTGCTGCGTGGTGGGAGGTGGGGGCACCCTGGTGTGCCTGATGGGAACCAGCGGGGTGAGTCATTTTGCCAGCCTGGCACTTTGTTTCTCTTTGTTTTTGCAGAGGCTTATGTTTTATTTGTTCTTTCCTGTTGTTTTCTGCAGTCAGTCATCAGCCTGAAAGCAGCTGTTTTGATCTTCTTGTTAGGTGAAAGGGAACACATCTGGGCTCTTCACACGGGTAAGGATTACTTACCTGAGCTGAAGGAAAAGCCTGACTGGCTCAGGCTTGGGTTCCCCGAGGAGAGGCTACTTGTCAAAATTAATGATAATGATACCTTTCAAATTAAGGCAACAGTCAATGAACATGTTCTGCTGTAGCAACTGTTTGCTATGTAAGGGCTTTTTTGGGCAAATGCCTTTGACTCATATCTGCTTCTCTTTAATCCTTTAGTACTGGAAATAAGAACGTAGTAGAGGGCAGAATTCCTCTTGTTTTTGCTAACCTCTGAGGAATACAAAGCCAAGACCAGGAAATCCCAGTGCTGAAACAAAATATTTAATCTTTTTTTTTTTTTTTTTTCCTGACCCAGCTCGCGAAGTGTTTGGTGTCTTCTAATTGCATTTCTCCCTTGCAGTATTTGCATTATTGGCTGTAATTATGCTGGATCTGCGAAAAGTATTAAAAATCAATAAAGCGCAGTTGACGTATAGACCATAAAAAAGTAGTATTGTTCTGGAGTGCAAAGAGAATAGGGAAGCAGCTGAAATTCTTGCCTTCTCTTTTGTACAGAACAATGGCCCAAAGATCTATTTATATTTTACATGATTATTGGCTTTTCCATTCTTAGATTAATATTCAAAATCAATTCACATAAGGTTGGGATGATACTGCTAGTGAATGTAGTAAAATATCTGCCACAGAAAAAATTACACTTCTCTCTTCTTTGAAAGTCATACTTAAAGGTGCTGATAGCAAAAGGGTCTTTGGCAAAGTGGAAATCTCAGCTGCAGATGGGAGGTTTATTGCCTGCCTTTGCATTTTATAGCATATTCTGTAAGTCAGCTGGGGAAAGCAATGGACATTTGCCAAAGCAGAACCCCATTTGTCTAATCACCAAGTATACCCACAAGCTCCGCAAGAGAATATACCCGTGAAACTCTTTACATGACTGTCTGGAGTGTAAAACAGAAGAAATGAGGGAGCACTAGAGTAACTGTAAATGCTTGAGTATTTCTGCAAGTGTACTTTTTCTTTTTTTCCCTTGAAATGGTGCATGATACACTCATACTGTTAGGATCTCTGCAGTCATGGACTACATTTTCTTTTTTTTTTTTTTTTTCCCCATACAAAATAAACCTCAGAAGATACTGGGGAGGTGGCAAAAAATCATAGAGAAGGTCTTTCTTGAGGCATCTAACTAAAGATTAAAGAAAAGAGACTCACCATCCCCCTTCTTTCCCTTGTCCCCCAGGAAACCTCACTGAATTTAGTGCTGGGTAAATTTACTGGATCCGAGAACAGAGCAGATTCTGCTCAGCACAACACATGCAACAGCAGAAAGGCATCCTCCAAGCGTCCTGGACATCCTGAGCTGAAGAGACCATCTCTAGGGGTGAAACAGTGCTTTGGTCTCGGTGCTAATTCAGTCCTTGTCCTCTCTGCTGTGACTGCCAACAACCGTATCAATTAGTCGTACCAATTGTGATGGTGATTTCTGTGATATGAACACCTGTCCTCTAGGAACTGGGCGAAGGCGACCAAACAGTTGTCAGATGGTAAGTGTAATGCTAATTGATCCAATCCATAGATCTGTCTCTATATAATGCTCAGTGCCAGAAAGTTACACAGCCAGACATCTGGCAACTAGATGACCGTCTAACTCTCTATCAGTTTGACTTTGGCAGGCAAAAAAGTTGGTCTAGTTGTGTATGCTGTGGGCAGCTTAAGAAAGTTAAAGTGCTGTTTTATGCCTCTTGAAGGCCTCTCTCTGTCTTGGTCTTTATTAAAATTATAGTGCTAAAGTGACCTTCGGTCAGTACCAACCTGTCTCAGATGTGAACTGATGACCTAAGAGTGAAAGGTTCCTTATCTAGTTAATTCAGTTGTGCTGTATCTGCTAAAATACTGAAAAATCAATGAAGTAGTGATAAACTGTAGACTGTAAAAAAAAAAGCTGTTTCATTGTTTTTTGCCTTGAATGCATTCACTACTTGTCATGATTGTAAAGCAAATGGGGCAGTGATGAAACCTCCTGATTACAAAAGGAATGCTGGATTAATATTCACAGTCAGTTTATTAGCAGTCGCACTTGCAGCTTTCTGTTCATGAGCCCCGCAGCTGGGAGCAGAGCATTCCTCGTGTTAAATGCAGTCAGAGGAGTGGCACCTCCCTGTTACATTCAGCGCTACATGCAGAAGTGGTGTGAGCATCGTTAGTAAAATGGAAAGACAAATAGGATGCTTTTTTCCATCTATTAAGTATCCTCCTAGTTTAAGTGCTGGCATCTTTCTTGGGATGCTAGACAGCAAAAATAAAGGTAGCTTCAATACCAAGGGAATTTGAAAGACCAGCAGGAGCACCTGAGTTTGGGACAGTCACAGGAAAGACTATTATAACATTTTATTTCATTCTTCCCTTTATGATGTTGAAATAGAGTGTGGAGTGGTATCAGTGAGCTTTTGTGGACCTTAAAAAAGAAAGGCCCATACAAAGAGAGAGGTTCGTGGTTTGCACGTGGAACATGCATCACCTATGTAGACCAGAGCATGAGAAGATGCGTATGAATGTAGGAACGACATCGCAGGGTCACCAGAAACACTGAGAGAAGCGTTAAGAAAGGAAACACAGAGTGTTGACCCGCGTGGAGCTGTGGGCGCTCAGGAAGGCAGGCATGAGAAACTAGAATTTGTTGTGCTCAAAGACACTACGGAGGAAGGTAACACAGTTTAAAAGAGGGCTTAACAAGGAAATATTGGCAATAGGTTTTGAAAGGGGTGAACAGGCTGCAGAGAGGGTAGATAGTAAGTGGCTGCAGACAGCAAGGATGTGGTTATCAAAACAAAAAGAAAGTAATTTGGGGTTTGGAACTAAGTGATCTTTAAGGTCCCTTCCAACCCAAACCATTCTATGATTCTGTGCAGGCTGCCCAGAGCAGCCGTGGCTGCCCCCTCCCTGGCACTGCTCATGGCCGGGCTGGATGGGGCTGGGAGCAACCTGCTCTGGTGGGAGGTGTCCCTGCCCGTGGCTGGGGGTTGGAACGAGATGGTCTTTAAGGTCCCTTCCAACCCAAACCATTCTGTGATTCTAATTTCTGGGGAGAGCGGCAGAAACTCTTTTTGAGAAGGTGGATGTCTGGGAGAAATAAAAACAGTGGTAGGGATCAACAGAAAGAGAGGAAGGCAGAGGCAGGAAGAAAACTTAGAAACACTTGCTTCATGACCTTTACCAGTGTTTTAAGGACAGAAGAATAGGTTTGCTGCTTTGCCTGAGTCAGAAATCTGCAAATTGGAGCACAACTTCCCGTTTCAGCGTGAGCCAACCCGAAGGTCCTGTCTTTGGGTTAGCTGTTGGAGGCGGGTGATTTTCATGAAAATGCATTTTGCTTCAGAGACTCCCCAGGAAGGTGCCGATGCCAATGTCCTTTCCTCACCTAACCACGAACAGAGTATCAGATCCCAGTGAGCTTGGCCTGCAGAAGGCACTCGGCACCAATGGCTGGAAATCACTTTTATTAGAAAGGGGATGATCCAAACCATGCCCTTTGTACTCTCTGCAAAACACAGATAATTCGAGGGGAGAAGTGAGTAATCTTCAATGTACTCATCCAAATCAAATATTTGTCTCTGTGGTTTTGGAGGCTATCTTTCCTACACCATCTGCTGAATAAGAGCTCGGCAAAGCTTGTACTGAAGAAGATGAGTAGTCCAGGGAAGGAAGAGGATTCCCTCTGGTTTTGCAGCTTCACACTTCAGCAGGATTTTCGCTGTGTGACTGGCACAAAGCAGTAGTGGGGTCAGCCTGTCCACCGTCCCCAAACAGGAGGGGAAAACACGGGTTTGACTGTACAAGGGCTGAAGGCGAAGAGATTTTTAAACCAACATCCTGCAACACTGCTCTGATGCAGGAAGTGGCAGAGTTGATTACCCTGAGTTTATAGCTCCGAAGATAATCTGACTTCTAAAAGCTCTTACACTATAAGGAATCGATGGCACCGTAATGATTCTGTTCCATCATTGTTAAGTCCCACATAGGCACAGTGTCATGAAAATAAGACATATTCAGACATGTTGAGGATAAGTTCCTATATTTACCTCCAATATGTGAGCAGGAAGCAAAATGACAGCATATCTTTTGCTTACTTGAGCTTCAGGACTGATAGATGGAAATATTCTGCAATCACCTTCACTGAAACTATTCCCACTGAAGCTGTGGTGTCATCAGTTCAGATTATAAGCAAAGTATCAGGACGGGGCTGGGAACCAACTTTACCCTTTACCTGGGAAACAACTAAGAAAGACACAAACCAGTATAAGGTTCAGAAGGCAATGCTCCTTGAAACGACTAGTGAACCATTCTGCTAAAGCGTATTTTTCTTCTGATTTCTTGAGGTGTTTGCCCCAATGCTGTGACACTTTTGATGAAAGGAAGAGGTTAACTCCAATGCCCTGACCCCATCTCCATCTTTTCTCTGCTCCAATCCATCCCTCCTACAGCCTGAATGAATTTTTAATGAGTTGGGGTATTTTGGTGTCCTACCCTGAGTGCAGTGCCTGTATACTTAAAATGGCAGCCACCGTTCTACGTCACAGGCTGCAGTTGTCACAGGCCACTGAAGACCTCTCAGCTGACAATAATTTTCAGTCACTTCATTAGCCGTTCAGGCTCAGCTTCAGCCAATGACTTGGATGTGACAGGTTTCGTAATATCACACTAAGCTGTGGAATCATCTAGCCCCAGATAGTTTGGAGGTAAGTTTTGTCAACAAAGAAATTTAAAATGTTGGCGTTTTTCTCTGTCTTTGATCTGTAAAGCACAGGCGGTGCATTTTTCTTGAAATTTTGAAATTATGTTGCAATAGAATAAAAAAATAATGTAGAAAGTATTTGGTATCACCTGATTCTCTCAAATTTCTTTTCCTTTTATAAAAGCCTCAGTGCAAAGCCTATCCCTCTTCAGCTTGACTGAATCTTAAACTTTCTTCAGGATTTACAAATTGCGTTGCTACTCTATGGTCAGTTTAAGTTTAACAAATTTTTTACGTCCTTTACCTTTCTGTCTTTACACAGGTCAAGTAGTGTAGCCTTAGAAGTAGTCATGTCGTAAGTTCTACCGTTAATGACGTTAGTTAGTCTGGAATACAATGGTAATTGTCACCTGCATTTTGCAGAGAGCTCTGGGGAAACCTTACGCAGACTACGTGCTTCTCTTGTGAGCACTGGAGTCAGTGTCTGAAGCAGACCTGTACCCACTGTGTTTCAAGGAGGGTGGAAGTCTGTCTTGTCCAGCAGTCCTGGATGGTCACGTGTTTTTGTATCGCTACTAAGTCCACGACAGCAATAGCAATTTTTTTCAGGTTCATCTGGATAGCAGTGATAAACTCTGCGTGTAAAGTGAACCCAAAAACATTTCAGGAGGACATGAACGGGCAATCATTCGTGGACTGGGCTTTATAAGCACCTCAGTAATGTTTTAGCACTTCACAGGTGGTCTAGTCACCACAGTCACAGCAAGACCAGCGCGTCCATCTCTTTCTCCAGGGACTGAGCTTTCTTTCTCAGCACAGAGCTGCTCAGCATTTCTTTTGCCATGTGCAGAAGCGGTGTGCAGGAGCAGGCCGACTCCCTTCCCTGCAGCCCCCTGGGTGCAGGAGGAGTCCAGGGGTGACGGCAGAGGGCCATTGTCTCTGACAGCAGCCCGGGGTGGGTGGGGAAGATTTAGGGAAGGGCATGACAACGGGACTAGGCTGTACCTGGTACTTACCCGCACATCCCAGAACTGACCTCATGATCTCATTGTCTCTCATTGGCTCCTCAAAAGCTGGAGGAAACAGCTTGGTTTTCTTCTTGATCCACAGCTGAGCTTGGGGCAGGCTCTGACTCAGAGCTTCCTAGGTAGGGCTGCCTCCTTTCTGCTGGCAAGATGGACAGTCACTGAACACAGTGGCATCCCAGACTCCAAAAGGTCTATCCATTTTGTGACATTAAGTTTCAACAAACAAGGTCATGTCTACGTAAGGGCTTAATTTTTATATTTTTTTTAATTTCCCAGTGTTCCTAATTCTGGCTTAGCTCCACCAGCGCTAGCAGCATGAGGATCCCAGAGGCAAACCAGTTGCCAGCACAACTAATACCACATAATTTCATCCCAGTCATAGCAGTTTAATCAATATAGCATTAAAAATTCGCGCAGCAGCCAGGCTACAGTAGGGTTCCCCATATTACTTATATTGACAGACATGAACTTGCGGAGAGCGGGAAATCTTCAGGGTCCTCTGAGGATAAACAAGGCCTAAGGGACACCACTGGTTTGGCTGAGGGAGCAAGAGCTGGGTTGTAGGGTTCTTCTCATATTGAGTGTGGCACATGTTAACCCAGCTTTGGCAGGTAGGACAGGGAGATCACAGCCATAATGGTGTCGTAGAGGGGGCAGAATAAGTGTTGTGCTGTGTTTGTGCTCCTTTAGCACTGCCTAGAATTTTTAAGGCAGAAAAAAAGCACTTGTCTCCAAAATGCTGAAAATTTACTATCATAGGACCACATCTATTAAGTGATAATGTACTATCTTAAGTTCTGATTTGCACCAAGAGATTCTAGAAGAAAGGAAAAAAAAAAAACAAAAGACAAAGGAAATAATTTTAAGTGGAAAAAACCCCAGACAAACAAATGAAGCAACTCTAGAAAAAGTCCCTGTTGTTTTCTGTGTGTCTCAAACTTCACCAGCCCACAGAGCATGTGTGATGGGCAAGTGAAAGAAGACCATCCCACATGCCAGCTATTCACAATACAACTCAACGGCAGTTTTTGTCTGAGAGCATTGATGTCCATTTTATTAGTATGAATAAAGGGAGTTCTTTCACATTTAGCTATATCCAGAAGGGCAATAGTCCATAAATCAATACATGGCATGGCTTTGCTTTTCCAGTCCATCAGTATAATTCTTTTGGCTGCCAGTGCTACTCTCAGGAGTCATCTCTTTTCCCATTTATTCAAATTATGTAGCGAGTTGGTGAATTCCAATACCAGCCCGGCTGCAGCTTTGTCTAAATTGATTTCCAGGACTAACTCCATTTATCTAAGAACATCGTTCCAGAAACTGGCTGTTCTATAGATGTTTCACATCTGAAATATGATGGCACTTTTGTCAGCGCTGAGTCTACAACTTTGAACACAGATTGAAGTCAATGAGTATGCGCAGATCTTGTAAATTGCTTTTCATGTTGGGCCCTACTGTTTTGGTCAATGGAGTTCTTCTGAGAGGTGGAAAACAAATCTATTCCAATCTTCTGGTTTTCTCTCTGGCTTTTGGAAGCTAGAGTTTGGTTGGGGTTTCTGATCCAAACTTGAAGGCTGAACACAAGTAGCCAGCAGAACGGGAGCTTGCTCAGTATTCTTTATGGTAAAAGCACTGCTACACCTCTAGGCGAGTAGCTAATTATGTCACATATGGTTCATCAGTTCTGGTGAGGACAATGAGAGTGCCAACTGAACAGAGATAATTTGTTGTAATAGACTGTCTAATCCACTTGCTGGCATATTTTATTAATACAGACATTCACAGATCTGTGAATGTGTAGAACATACAACACAGGAATATACAAATGTATCCATAACATATTAGAAAGGTGATTTTTTATGACCGTGTGAGATTACTGCAACTTTAATTATTTTCTTTTGGATTTTATTAGGACTCTGAGCTCTTCTGAAATAGCTGTACACGTAGCCATGTAACTATTGTTGTGCCACTGTGGCAAGATTTCAGAAGCTGAGTTCAGGAATGTCTCCTGGACTCCTCACAGAATATAGTAAATCAGGCAAATATTTCAAAGAATTATTAAAAATAAAGATCATCATCTTTAATTTTGCTTGTAACTCTAAAACTAACAAAGTTGTAAAAGCTCCATTGCAAAGCATATGTCTCTGTGCAGGCTTATGCTTGGTTTCTCTGGCTTCTTGTACAGTAGGTGTTTGTCTAGTATTGTCATTGCAATTTTTATTGCACCGCATGATGTGTGCAGATGTGCTTCATCAACATCCCATGAGGCAAAGATTCTCTGCTCAGTATCGTTGCTCCCAGATGACGTCTACCTTATAGAATAACTTTCTGGGCTACCTCCTCTGGGATCAGGTAACCATTTAAATTCTCTAGATTTTGGTGTTTTAACAAGGATTTAATTACAAAGGTAAGTGTATGCACCTGCTAAGGCAGTCCTAATTATTTGATAATGGGGCAATCTTTCTCAATACAACCAGGTTCTGTGGTGGTAAGCTACACTAATGAAGCAGACTGAGAGAACAAATCCTTTCTATGTTAAAAGGCTTATTTAAATTAAAGAAAAAAAATGTAAAGATTGAGAGGCTTTTTTTCATCACAGATATTGACAACTGTGGAGCTAACATTCATGAGGTACACCCATCACTATCGGAGGACGCTTGGTATTATTTTTGCCTTCAGTGACTTCATTAAGTAATACATGGCATCATCTTTTAATGATCGTTTCTGACATTTTTATCTCATCTGTTGCTTTCGAAAGCTGGTTTATATCTAGAGCTACTCAGTTGGAACCAATCAGTAACATTTCAACAGCACTACTGTATTTTCTTCATCCAGTACATCTGCTGCAGGCCTGTGTGGCATGCACTGGGTCAGTATCGTATTTTAGTTTTCAGAAACTCACACCTTATAGTTAGTCCTTTGCCAATTTACAATTGCAGAAGCCAGAAGCTAAACTACAGCGTTACAACTTTATAATCTCAGGCTAATAAAAAAAAGTGGGGGATCCATAAGCCAGATGGGTTCCAATGCCCCTGTCAGAAGCTGTGTTGATCATATACCACTCGTTTTTTTGTTTCTTAATAACCAAAAACATGTTAGCATTAAAAAAGCAAATGCACTTGACAGCATCAATTCCATTATGGTTCCCAGTCATCTGCTTTATTGGGTTTGAAGGAATTTAGCCAGAGCGCTCTATTTTCACTAGAATGTCATTAAAAACTTTGAAGCTTAGGCAAATGGTAAGCAATTTTGAGGGAAAATAATTTTTTAACTCTCTCATTTTGCAGAAGGGTTTTCTTCTTTAATTTCTTTGGTTTTAAAATATTTTTTCTTTTTTTTTTTTTTTAATCTTCTTTTGCACTAAAGAAACATCACTTTTAAAAACTTCAATGTTTTTCAGCAGTGAGATGAAAAATATTGACAAATTACAGATGATGAAATATGGCCAAATTTTATTCCATTTGCTGCTGAATGGTAGCTGTGCCTGTGCAACGGGTGAAAACAATTTGAAATTCTAACCCTGAGGCAGACCCCAGATTATTGGAGCCCAAGCAGAAATTTCAGTATTTGGCCCATAAATATCAGAAGCTAAAAAAAAAAAAAAAAAATCAATTAATGCCACTGCTTAGAAACCATGTACAAAACCCACAGACTAAACCCTGGATCTCTGTTCTTTGACTCTTCTTAGGCAATGCCTGTACTTTAAGTCCTCGCTTCTTCATCTGCCCTCTTTTTGCTCATCTCAAAACAAGAAAGTGGTAGACACACCCCCCCTCGAAACAGACACGCAGGGACGAAAAGGAATTTGTCTTCCTGTGCAACTCAAGTAGCAAAGTGAATCTTTTCAGCCAATTCCTCAGTGTCCTAGAGATCGCTGTTATTAATGTGGCTGGGGGTGCATGCTGCTGATAATTACTGTTAGCTGGAATAATTAATAAGAATAATTGCTTGGTATGGTAAGAGAAGGGGAAGCTCTGGGAAGGGGAAGGAATAGGCTGGAAGAGTGATAGACTCCCCGAGCGCATTTTTATAGACAGGAAGTTCAGCAGAAAGCATCCTGAGAATAGAAGAATTGTCTGGATGCCAAGGACAAAAGTTAAGACATATAAGGCTTAAGTGAGATAGGGGTAGCCTGGAGTACTACAGTAAGATCCTGTCATGGATGTGTAAGAGAAATGAACGGCTATAGGTTTTTAAGAGGTACAATATATTAGGGATTGTGAGGTTGTCTGAAATTAGTAGTGTAGGCTTTATTTCTGGTGCAGGACCACTCGAGACAGCCAGAAGTCAGGCAAAATAGAGAGAAGTGGTGCCTGTGAGAGAGGTTTTGTGTAGTTTATCCCAGCTAGAGAGAGGACGAACTAGTCATTAGAAAAAAAATACGGGTGCCAGGGGTGTGGAGAATGACCACAATTTTGGTATAATAGGATAAATTTCCTGCACATTTTGCACTTAGGGAATGGCAGGCGCAGCTCTCAGCGCTGCTAACAGGAGCGGCGCCTGCAGCAGGGCTGGATGCAGCCCCTGGGGATGGGGAGGCTGCTCCGTGATGCAGCTTTTCCCTGCCACGCCCCCCCGCAGCACCAGTTGCTCCAGGTGACACTGCTGCTGGACCACCACCTCCCCCATGAGCATACCCAAACACCCCTCCTGAAAAAGCCCGTGCTGACTGCAGCGCTGGTGGCCCCCAGCCCATGCCCAGCTGCCCGCTGACTCCTGCCCCAGCCCGGCCAGCCTGACTGCTCATGCAACTGCTCTCGATCCAGGCTTGCAGCACGTGAGCTTCAACAGCAGCTCGTGACAGGTCGTGATGGCTGCACGAAGATGAGCTAGGGAAGGGTCATGTTGAGCTGGAGGGCCTGGAGGGGAGGGGGACAGAAGCTGTCCCCAGTGAGATGGTGACGAGGTCCTGAATGATATCCTCTTTGGCCAGCTGAGACCAGAACAGAAGAAAGAAATTGCTCCTGAACTCTCTCCTGACACCACCAGCCACAGCCCAGAGTCTTCCATGGGCAGAGAAGCTCTCTTTCTCTCTTTCCTAACCCTCAAGGAACAAACTCAGGAGCTAAAAATCCAAACCTTTTTCTTTATTTTGGTTTTAATTCTTGTAGACCTTTAACAACAGAGATTTTCACAGCTCTGCTGTGGTTTTTGTGAAGATGTATTCGCCTTTCGTTAGTTTAGAAGAGCACTCGTGTTCTCCCTCTCCTTCCCTGCTCTTTTCTGATGAGCTTGGTGCTGTCTGTACACATACCTTATGCATAAAGACCCTCCCCACCCACCATACACTCAATAGGATATACATGTAGGAATCAAAGTAAACACGGATAGAGGAAAAGCAAGCGAATACAGGATGGCAGATGCCATCTAGCAATCAGAGCAGTGCAAGTGTGTTCAGAGTGACTTTTAGTTTGGTGCTAGTCATAAGGATATTACTATTTGCTAGAGACAAAGTATAGCATTTAATTCTGTCACAGGAGATAAGAAAAGCTTGTACAGACAAGGTGTGACTGTGTATGATTTCACCTTCCTAATATAAATCTTATAGGGAAGAGTAACTGAAACTGAAAAAGATAGATATAGTTAATTACTTCTGTCTGGCACAGGGTAAAATCCCATTACAAAGGCTTCAGTCTGGATCTTCTCTTCCCCCATGACGCATACTACATAAATTAATTAGGGTCATAAGACAAGAAGAGATGCCAGCCTACCAATGCAGAAGAGTGACACGTTATCTTTCCTGAAATAATGCTGAAATTGCTGCTGTCACCATGGGCCCCATCCTGTTCGTATTCCTGCTTTAGCGGCTTCTCAAATCCGAGGCCAATAGAAATGATTATAAAGGGGTATTGCCCAAGCCTTTCTCCCATTCATAGCAGCCAACTTCCAGGAGAGGTAGAAACTGTTAACAGCTTTTCTTTCAATGTTTGAAAGGAAATGTTGGTGCAGCACCAGTACAACTGGGTCTTGGTCTCAGATGGAGCCTCCTGGCTGCTACCCCAGTATGAATAAGAGATCCTATGAGTGCTGCCAGCTGAAGGAGTTCCTCCCTTAACTTAAAAGGACACATTTTCTGTGTACAGTCACAGACAAATAGAGAAGCCTCTAGAGATGTAGGAACGAGACTGCCATGAAATAGCCTTTATGTAAAGAACTTTCAAGCCCATATCTGTGAGGAACACCAAAATGGCTTGTCCAGGGGAACATCCAACAGTTTATTTCAGGGCGATCCCACTTATTTAGTGATGATGGTTTCTTCATCTGGCCAGGCCTTGGAGAAAGCAGTGTCTTGAGGATTAACTGGCTTGACAGAGCACGAACCACCAGCCAGCTTGTTCACAACTTCCAAACAGCACAACTAGAGCCAGATAGTTTAGCTGATGCAGGAGCCTACCATGTGCAATTTTACAAAGCATCGTTTTAAGAGGTGCATATCTATCCACAGAAGCCTTTCCCAACTGCTTGAAAGTAGTCCCTTGTTCAGGTTAACTTCTGGGCATCCAAACTGCTGCTCCCTTAACTTTCTAACTTTAACTTCCCCGATAAGTACGTGTCCTTTGGTGCCACAAAGCAGCTGCAGCACCGGCTCGGTTCCCAGGCAGGTGGAAGCAGCCAGGACAAACCTGTCACAGGGTAGTGCTGCCATGTCAGTGTCCTCCCTCTGCCTCGGGGCAAAGGGGACTCGGGTCCTGTTTTGTCCCCTGGGTCTCAAACAGCTGGAAGAGCGCCTTTTTACTCTGGATGTAGTGGGTAGAAACTGGGGCAGACCATGATACATCGAGTGCCAGGTGAGGGTGGGTCATCTTTCCACCTCTGAGCAGCAACGTAAAGAATATGGGCAGCTGAAAGGGGTAGGCTAAATAAATGAATTCACAAATCAGACCAGGTTCTGATCCTGCAAGGTGCTGAATACTTCCAGGTAAGGACTGGGCACACAAGCGTCTCTCTGAAATCAGCGGGGGAAGACAGTGCAAGAAGCTGCATGTCCCTGTGAAATCAGGCCCGTACGGCTGCCTTTGTATCGTCTTTCTCATTTCATCTGGTTTGGTTCCTCTCCCCCTCGGCCCACGCCTGTATCACTTAAATCGCAGACGCCTCAAGGTCAGAAGGTACCACGTGCAAAGGCATGCGTTATATTAAAATCAGTAACTGAAAATGAAGATATTTTCCTAAAACTTTTGGGAGGACCATGTGCTGCAGGGTCCTCCCTTCTCTGTTACGACGGCTGCCTCCCGAGCGCAGCGAGAACACCCGCCCGCTGGTAGCGCCGCGCAGGCTGTCGGCGGAGGGGCTCCTGCGGGACGGTGCTCCGCAAGGCCAGCCAAACAAAGCACTTAATCATCTGCTTAACTTTAAGCACCTGACTAGCTCCATCGAGTTCAATGCAACCACTCACGTGTCTGAAGTTAAGCACATGCTTAAAAGATTTGTTGGATTAGGGCCCAAAAGATTAGGGCTCTATAAAAGTAGCTGTGATCTTTAAAATGACAAAATGGCTTTCTCAATGGTAAAAAGAACAATATTAACAACTCTGGAGAAATCTGATGGTAAAAAAAAGCCCTTTAAGTCTTTCACATGCATGTTATGCATCAAGAGGTAAGGAAAAGCTAATAAAAGAATGTAAAGGCACTACAGCAAAGAAAAATAGAGAAAGAAAACAAATATAAAGAGGTTTTTCTTGTCACTGCGAGAAGTCACTTTTCTTCTGCGAGAGAGTGGAAGTCAGTCAGGGAGAAAGCTAGAATACAATGGCACAGGAAATGAAAACGAAGAAACTAGGGGAGGCTTTCCTTTGCTTCCACCTCCCCCCACCCTCTTTAAATGAGGTATTGACTGACTTCTTCAAACCAAATCTTAAAAAGGGAGACAAAGTTAACTACAGGTCAGCCTGTGTCAGGGTCACTAAGGCCAGTGGAGGAAATTACCTAAGGAAACTAAAATCTAGGACATATCCAGGACCTGGAGGAAATGATGCTAGATGTTAAAAGACATCTGGAAGGAAATCTTTGATTTATTGTCATAATTTAAGTGAGTTCTTAGAAAACAAGCAACCACAGCATAAAATACAGGCAGGAGAAACTAAGACCTTAAACCATCACCCTGCAACCTTGTGTAAGACACAGTACAAGGTATACTCAGAGGTTTTTACCATTCGCGGCCAAGGCAGGGCTGAAAGCAGGAAAACAGGGTAGTGAGAGCAGGAGAGGCTTCATCTCTAACCTCCTAAACGCCCAAGCAGGTTGCAGTGCGTGGTGAAGGGGCATGGCTACCGCGGTGCTCTGGACAGCCCGTGACAAAGTGCCACATGACAGTCTGCTACTGAAGCTAAAAGCAGCAGGAGCCCAGAACAGAAGAGGGGAGAAGATAAAAACACAGCTGAAAAACAATGTCACGCTGCAGAGAAGTGTTGAGTGGGGCCCCCGCAGGGACCATTGCGTGGACCTTTAAGGATTTCATGTTCGCATGATTAACTAAGATGAAGAGGCCAGCTGCAAACTTTAATTTCCTGATGACACAAAGGGCCATGAACAATATATATATAGGGTTTGAATTTGTAATGGCACTGGGCTAATACATAGCAAAGGCTATTCAGTGAAGAAAAAAAAATGCTGTTCAGGTTTATTGGTGCTCCATAACCAAGTGATGAGGTTGTTTCCCAGATAATTTTGCTCATGGACAATCCTAGGGAGACACAAACAAACAAAAAAAAACCCAACTGAAAGATAACAATAAAACCAAAAGCAAGAATACAATTACCAACAAATCTGTTATTATCAGACTCAGGTAATGATTAAAAATTATAAGTACTTCTCCAAACCAATCAGGAGCAGATGCTTGTAATTTAAGAGAAGAAAAGGCATCTTCAAGACTGTTTCCACATGTTGGTCCATCGAAAGAAGCAGCTGGATGGATTATGATATCTAGCAGCTTTACATAAAGCTCACGCCTGAACATACTGGGGTAGATATTAGCCCTACTCTGGTGTTTCCAAGGTGCTGTAATGATGGGTTGGACACATCTTTGGACCTGCAGTCTCCAAAGAGCACAGCAGGTTCCAAGTCACTTAACCCACTAAATTATAACTGGCATACAGGAATAGAGAACATACTCTTATTTTATGAAAAAGCAGATCTCGTAGTAATATCCCAGCAATGCCAGCCACTGCCTTCTGGATCCTTTCTCCATATTCACTCAGCTTTCACTGTATATTCATACATATATATATATATATATATATATATATATATATATATATATACTCAGTACAGCAAAGCTAGAATGTTAGCTTTGCTAGAGTGACTGCACAGTTGAAGACTAGGGAGTCTGCTGAGAAAACTGATAGTGGTAAAGGCTACATTTCTTCTGTATTTTCTGCACTTCACTATATAAACTTCTTTAAAACCCCAAGGAAAAAGTAAACACCACATTTTTTGTACGTAACTAGCTTCATGTAATTTAGTATTGTGTGGGAGGTGACAAGAAACAATTAACCTATTTCAAGAAAATGCAGGAATTTATAGGTGCAACGTAACTCATGAAGGAATCATTTAAAACTGTCCTTCTAATGCATTTCACCAACCCAGAGATAAACACTATGGAATGTTTCAAATTATACAAGAGTCTGCCTTGATCTAAGTGGGTTGAAGAGTCAGACTAAAAGCATCTTGCATAAATTCAAACCACTGTTACAAATATTCCTACTGCAATACTGACACATGAGTAGAAAACTTTCAGCTGGAAATTTTTAGAAGGAAAAATGTCAGTTAATAAAAAGCAAATACCTTTACAGCAGAGTGTTGATTTCAGTGAAATGTTGTTTAGAAAGAATAAATGAAAAATTCCATTAAACTTTTTTTGAATGGTGTTACTTCTTTTTTTTTTTTTTTTTTTCTTGTCAAGGCAATTCTTCCTCTGTTTTAGAAAATTTTCTTTGACAACTAACCCAAATCAGAACGATGCATCTCTGTTAAGTCAATTTGTGAAACACTGTTTTATAAGAAACATTATATCTTTTCATTTTCATTATGTACCAGAGCAGAAGTTTTCAATTTCTCCCTGAAGATGCCAAGCCCTGCGTTCCCGAGGTGCCCCAGCAGCAAGCGTGGGGTTTCTTCTTGCTCCGGCGGATTTTCTGACCACCCGAGAGCTCCTGACGACTGCAGGTAGCTCGTCCATGGACAAGTACAATCTGTGTTTCTCTACAAAGAAGGTTGCTTAGAGACTAAAGCATCCCAACAAGCTGGAAATGTAGTGGTTATTAAACCAGCAGCAATCTATGATAGAGAGCAGGTACCTGTCAAATATTTCTTGAACGGTCCTTGAAACCATCCATCAGGCCCTTTCTGAAAACAAGCAATGGGTGGGTGTGCTAAATGAGAGACAGAAGCTCGTCGTATACTGAAGCCCAGCATAACATTTTAATTGCCACTTAAATCACACTTAACCAAGTGCTGGGATTTGGGGCGGCAATCTTAGACTCTTAACCTATCCTCCTGACCAAATTATAAGATGAAAAACAAGAGCTCTCAGATATTTCCCTGGAAAGTATTAAGGATAAATAAAAGGTATCAAGAAGGGGAGAAAATGTTGTCTTTCTATCACAGGTTAATAATTGGCTGAAGATGTTTACCTGAGTTGTTGGTAATGATAGCCTCTGGCGCATCAATACAAGTGGAATACATGCTGTCTCGAAAGAAATACTGAAGAAAAACCTTTTATCGCTCACCCTACCCCCCAAAAAAGAGTGGCCTGATAGCAAGAGGCTGTTAAAGGCAAAGCACCTTCCTCGAGACTTTTATTTTTGAGTGGACCAGCCCAAGTACCCCAAGCTCGGTGTCAAGAAACCCTGCGTCAGGGCTACTTGCATTCACACTGAAGGTGTCAAACACCCAAATGCTCAGGAGGAGTGGAGCGGGGGAGGACGGGAGCACACTCCTACACTTTTTATTTTCCCTGGACCCCTCTGCAGGGCTTTGCCAAGGCGTGATGCCTTTGTTTGGAGGGGTATTCCCTCGCACGCGGCTTTCTGCCAAGGCACTTCTGTGTGAAGCTCAGAAGAAAATGGCCCATCAGGTCCTGAGTTCCTATCACTATCAACGCTCTCCATGTAATGGAAGTGACGGCAAGACTCCTGGAGTAACAGATGCTCCATATGTATACATGAAATTGCATCAAAGGAACTGCACTGCTCTAGCCCTTCCTCACATCCATGGAGATTGAACTAATTGACGGGAATGAAAATAGCTGAACTGCGAATGTGAGCCAAGGAAGTGTTGGGGGTCCAAGAAAAACTGCTCTTGGCTTATGTCACTAAACAGCTTAAGTTTCAATTTCGAAAATTACTTCAGTTTTACTTAAATAATTCTGTCTGCCAAGCAGCCAATTTGGGGAACTGATGAATGACAATGTCGCCCCATCTGCACTGAATGCAATATCCATTTTATATGACCTGTAGCAAAAAGGGAGGAAAGCATTATATTCCCAGCTTCTCCCTGGCACTCTCTATAAGACTAAATGGGAATAGGGTAGAGAATTAATAAAAGACTAGTTTGCTCACATGGGAAAGGAACAAAGGAAACGATTGCCTCCTGCACTGGAGCTGTGCTGAGTGCATCACTGTGCAGTTTCTTTTATCTGCATGCTTTGGGACTAGAATGGCCATATGAAATATGTCTGATGCTTTTATTCTATACAGGTCTTACATAATGCTAAAAAAACAGCAGATGACGGATAAGAAGGCTATGAGCAACCGCTTGAAACACCTAACTGAGCGTGAGCGTGTGCAAGAAGGACAGACAATCCAGCAGCAGGTTATCACTATACCATCATGCCAAAGCTCCAAGAGCTCAAATTAAAATTAAAACTTGTTTAAACTAATTTTCCAGATTCTGAGTTGCTCCTTCCCAACTACCAGGACAGAGCATAACCCAGATTTTTCAGTCTCAGAGACTGTAAGCAAAATGTAGATATCTAGCTCGTGGAATGAATATTTTTGACTTAATTTGTGGGTTGCCTGGGCTGGGGTAGTGCTACTGACCTTCTACTCAACATTCTGACCCCAATTTTTTCTTCCTATTTTTGGTTTTTTTCCTCTTCCTGAAGGCATAAAAATTCCAACATCAGGCCACCATTTAGGAGCACAGGCAAAGGCTTATACCTCAATGCTTTTCGTTCCAATCTCAACATGCAACCACAGTGCTCATGTGGGAACGCCAGAGGGTTGGGTTTTTTCTTCTAATGTGTGCCATCTTCTTAGCCTTGGGGTTTTTTTTTGTTTTGTTTTGTTTTTTTTTCATTGGAACAATAAGGGTGCCAGCATCTTCTCACATGTCAGTATAATTGGTACTATGAGATGCCTTGGAAATATTTTGGGTTATACCCTTGATATTAAAATTTTAATAGAAGAAAAATAAAAGCTTGTGTGCTGAGATTTACAATGCAATAAATCTACCCAAGGTCAAGGAAGACAGGCACCGGTTTTGGACCAGGGACTATTGAAATGTATTCTTATTATAACTTTATTTGAGTGCGATAAGCAATGAGTGGAGAACTACTCACTATGAAAAAGCGAACCCCATGTGTAAATCAGATGACCGCATTAAAAAGATTAAAATGTCAATGGCTGCTGAAGTCCGAAAAAGGAGTCTACAGAGACCTATAAAATTAGAACTAAGAGAAGGAGGTAGCCCTTCAACTTTTAATCAGATATTCTAGTGTATGAATGACCACATTAGTTAATTTTCATCATGACAATCTAATTTTGTATTGATTATTTGCTTTTATTAGTTGGCTCTCCTAAGAGATTAATAAAGTCTGAGAAGGCCCTTCCCCCCCGCCCTTGGAATAGTCTTTTTGAAAACCAAAGATCAGGCATTACAAAAAGCAGGCAGTCATCCTGGTTTTCACAGCATCGTGTGGGAATTATGTCCGCAGGGCAGCCTTGCACCTCTGTGTCTCAAGGTTCTCACTCAGGCAACTGGGAGTTTTATGAGGAAGGATGGAGGGAGGACTTCAGGAATTGGCCCCTCGTGAAGAACCTCATACAACATGAGCATTGTGCTGCATGCACTGCCAAGGGCCCGCTGAGAGCTGTCTGAAACAGCAATAGACACAAGGATTTACGACAAGAAGCAGCAATTGCAATATCTGGCGCTAAACATTTAATCTATGGTTACAGTTTTTACTTCGGATCAGAGCTGAAGTCAGCAGAATTAAATCTTCAAGTGTATTTCAGCAGCCCTAAATCCTTCTGATACTGTTAACAGTGGCAGACTTCCAAAATGCATTCTGTTAATAAGACAGTAAAGTATAAAACCGAGTTATCTTCTTCAAGGAAAAAAAAAATGAAAGTAAGAAGAAAGAGTCTTATAAAACTGCATTTGTGGTGTCCTGGCCATTTTCTAGCTGAATTTCTTTCCGAATTATTTTTTTAACCTACTGTCCTTGGTGAATAAAAGAAAATTCTACTAGGAGAGAAATTCTTCCCCTAAAGCTTCAATTTTTCGTCTTATTTTCACAGGTTAGAAGAGGTTAAGAATTCACCAATCAGGTGGTAACATGCAGTACCAATTCTCCGAAGGCCAGCAGAAGGGATTCAGCAGCTGTTACCTTCACTTTTGCACTTAACATAACTTTTTGTTCACCTGCAGCTAAAGAAGATTCATGCAGAGCGCACTGGGAGGTTGCTCAGGTCCCCAAGGCAACTCCATTAGCTTTCCCAGGAGCTATATTAAATGTGTATTAAACCACACACACACACAACCCCTTCAGCTAATGCACTGGTTCCAGCTTTAAACTGACAAAAGCAAGGTTACTCACTGTAAAGACCCAGGCACCATCCTTAAGTCTCTGCTTTATGTCTCAAAATTACAGAGTATACGGTAAAGAAGACTGCCTGCTGCCCTGAGGTCCCTGTGGGCAAAACTAGGTGTTATGTATTTCATTTCATCCTTTGGTCCAAATGTCTTTGTATCTGTGAGTTTCGCTCAAACTCTTCTTTGGTTCACCCAGTCGCCAAGGATATTGCGTTTACAAGACCTGAGTGCTGTGTGTATATGTGTGAGAGGTTTTAATAGGCAGATTAAAGAGAAAAGAGAAGGGTAACACCTCTCATTTGGACATAAGCATTCATATGAACCATTAATTCATTTGTCTTGTGCTGAATGAAGGGAGCTGTGGTGTACCTTGAGAACCATACGCCTGAGTCTCTGAAGGCTATATTAGGGTCACATTAACGAACACTCTGGAAAAGGAGCTGTGAAAATCAAAGCCCCAATGCCATTTGCTCGAGACCTCTTGCCTGCAGCGGGCTCAGGTAGCAGAGGGCGCTGGGAGCACACACGGAGAAGCGGCAGCTGTGACACTGGCCTTAGTCCACCAGAAGAGCAGTTCTGGTGGAGAAGTCCTTCAAAAAGTCCAGTGGCATTTAACAACGAATGTTAAGCTCATGGCTGCATTTTAAGCCTAACTGGTAGAATTTGTTGCTATATTCCCTGGGATGATGATAAGGTTTACCAGAATGTGCATCCTACTGAGCTTATTGTTTTCTGCAGAGCTTGGGAATAATTTTATGTGCATTTCAGTTGCTGAAGGATCTCACTTGGTCCAGACTGGGAAAAGCTGTTCTTAAATGCAAGCCATCACTAAGCTTGCTGACTGATATCATCGCCATGATGGCACGTTACTCCAGGCTTCGAGCATACGAATACCCCCAGCACGACCTCTGCTTTCCAACAAAGTAAACCCATGCAATGGGATTTTGGTAAAGGAGAGGAAACGGCAAGTTCTCTGAGCTCTGACTCTCCCTTTGAACAAGAACCAAGATCAGTGAAAAGATGTATTTTGTGCCAAAAATTGTACTTAAAGTGTGTTATTAAAATTGTAGAAAAGTTCAGTTTTAGGGTATGGGAGTCTGTCCAACCTTATTTCTGCTACCACTGGTGGGTGCTTGCACATGGTAGAGTCTTCAATTGCTTAGCCAGCAAATTTTTTCCCCACTAGCTCTCTCCTTCCCTTAACATGACCCTTCTGGCAAATTTTGGGTTTTCTCCCCACAGTATGGGACATTATATTCAAACTAAAAGAAATTTCTGTTAATTGAACTGTGTATTTTACTTAAGCATATTTCAGAAAATGGCTAGTTTCTTTGGGATTAAAGTTGCCCCTAATAGTTGGTTTGAAGCAGGCAGATACCGTGGAAAATTTTTGGTCTTCAGTGTTAACGCTTGACAGATTTACAAAGAACTCAACATGGAATTTTACAAAGTGAAGTGTTGGCCATTTACCAACCTCATAATTTTAATAGTTCTTAATAGAAATTTGTTTCCTGCAGAGAAATCAACAGAATCATTGCAATGCCTTATAGATCTTCATGCCAGCCTTCTGATATGAAAGCCTTTTGCTGTGACGGTGGCAGTCATATATTGCAAAGCCTGTTCAGATGTTGGCTGAGCGATATCACCCAGATTAGCCAAGGTCCTTGGAGAATTGCTCCGGGCTGATCAAACTCTGGTTGCAGCATTGCCTGTTGGCTAATGCGGTGGGAGACATGGGGCCTGAGAAGGTGCTCCAGAGGAAAGGTAACTTGGGCAGGTGGTGATGCCCATTCAGCATAAGATTCCTGGCAGCTCCAAGGTGGGTTGAGGTAGTGCGGGTCAGCACCAGGGAGCCAGAGCCAGCTTGACCACAACACTTCCTTATGCTGGACGCCACAGATCTAGAAAATCTGCTCACTTGTTTCTTTGTCCAGATTTCCCGGCTTAGGGCAAATTTTCATTTGAGAAAAGGACACAGGTACGTTTCAAAACCTTAGTAAAGGAATATACTCAAGCCTTTACTCAGTTTTCTGCAAGTCTCAGTGTCTTGAATCAAAACCAGAGGCATTCTTGCAGTGAATCTTGTGATTAAATTCTGTCCTGGTTTACTCATTCTAAGTCATAGTTAATTTAAGAAAACATTAAGTAGAGGCAATATTTCTGTTTGGTGGTTTGGACAGTGGCCTTTATAAGACTGAAAAAAAATCTGTCAACGTTTTGTTTGTCTCTTTTTCCGTTTTTCAGTGAAAAGTTGTCAGCAATACAAGTTCGCAATATATTTCTCTGTTACAGGTGCAAAAGAATAACAAGAGATGATGTGGAACAGCTGGATAGTTCTATCTACATGATTCCGTATCTCTTCAAACAGCAAAAGATCAGTCCTGTAGAGCAACGTGCATATCAAAAATAGTTTAAAATGTGCTTAGGAAGGGAGAGGAGGGGAGCACAGCAGGCAGCCAGGCGCAAAAATCTGGAGTTGTTTTTCAAAATGTCCATCTTAGAGGAAAGATTTCAGATCTGTTATCACTGAGGCACAAGGAGCAGATTTCTACAGGAAGCTCCCGTTGGCAGTTTGCAGGAGTCACTTCAGCCTTTTTCCTGGAAGTGTTTTGTGTTTCAGCATTCCTGCCCTGAGCTTGGTTTCGGCATAGCAGCCCTGAAGACCCTTAAATAGAGCTAGGTTTGTGGGCACGGACATAATTCCTACAGCTGTGCAAACAGTAAAACAGAGATAGCGTCTCTTCTGTCGCAACCCTGCAGATCGCTGAATGATAACAAGGCAGACGATTTACAGTGGATCCAAGGCGCTTCTCTGCTCTGGAATTCCTTCTGACTCGTCAAAGACATGACAAACAAGTCCCTCACTCCTGAGGTGTCACACACAGCTTTGAGGAGCATAAATATCCAGTTGCATTTCCCCTTTCAGCAGTTTACTGTGTGGCATATTTCAGCCATGTATGCGACGTATCATTCACAGCACCTTTCTCAGACCTGTAGTTAAGGTCAAGGTCTCTGGTGAGGAAATTTCTGGGATGTTCCTCCATGTTCTGATGGGCTTCAATTAAAAACTAGATTTTCTAACAAACTAAGTAAATAGAAACTAGTTCTTCAGTAGACATCATTATCCCTCTGTTTTTTATTTCCATATGGATTTCTGTAGGTCTGGCTCTTTTCTCTTTTTGACACTCATACAACTCTCTTGAGTAAATAGTTACTCCTCAATGCTGTCTCAACTTTTCAGTTTTCTGTATCTTACCAGTTTTATACTAGAAGAACCTTAGGGCATTGTTGGTGTTGGCAAGGGAAAAACTAAGGCTTTGGCAGTTTTGTGAGGTAGCTGGGTTTTGGCCCACAGGAAGGTCTTATGATTTAGGACTGTTGAACAGGCACATAACGGAGAGTTTTCTGTTACAGTTATAAGCAAGTGGCTAATAGTGCTGGCATTTACATGGGATGTAACGGCGGAAATCTAAGCTAGGAAAAAATACTGACTCAGGGAGAGGCCACCTTCCATGGCTTGGTACTCCACATTTGGCCACTGTCTCCGTGGAAGACAGTACACAAAGTCTGTGTGAGCCATAGGGAAGAAGCCTGTTGTGTTAACACCACGGTGCAAAATGCTCCAGCTGCGGTGATGCCATGTTCCCACCTGCAGCGTTCGTAGTGTTTAGCAGCAAAGAGGTGATGAGTTTAGGTCTTAAGATAGGGCTAGACGCAGAGTGAAGTGGGTGGGAACTGGCCAGTCCTCACAGTGGTGGTGAAGGTGATGGACAAATGTTGACTTACCCCAAATGCGATGTAGCTGCTCATCTAAAAATCAGCTGTCCAAAAGGCTGTCTCACAGTGTGCTGTAGATTTTCTTTTACACTAAGCTATGCTATAGATTTCTGATGAAGGTTGAACCACTAAATTACAATTAGATAAACTGCGGTTTCTAACTAAAATAGCTAGAAAAAATAGTGTCTTTGCCCTCCCCACCCCTCACTATTACCAAAGTGTAGCTTTCTAAATCCAAATCACCGTGAGGATTTTTGATAGTTTGTAAATTGAGAACAGAATATAGCCTGTAAATGTTTCAAAATAAATCCAACCTATTGAAAGCATTTGCTTCTATTAATCACGCTACATAATGGGCTGAATCGAGACGCTGTATTTATTTCACTCCAGAGGAAAGATCTCCATAACTCACTGCATCTTTGCCACTCATGAATTATCAAGTCTTGCTTTGCTTGTGGGATAGATATATCTCAGTTATGTATGCTCTCTTTTCCTCTCACTGTATCTATATATTTTTTGGTGTCAATTTTTATTTATATGCATATACCTGCAACGCTCACAGTGGAGATTGTTACTTTGCAATAAGTTGAAGCAAATCAATTTGGTCTACAAACACAATTTATTTTCCTACTGCAGCATTCTCCAGTATCTTTGCAGGAGATACCTCCACAGCCTTCACTATAACTGTTAAAGTGTGCCACATGGCAAAGATGTGAGGAGGTCTGGCATTTGATCAAGTTGACAGGGAGTGTCGGGTTCCCGCTGTTAGCTGAAACACCAGCATGATGACATGTATTTGATGTCATTTCGATGCAGATTCTGACATAGGCCAATTTATGGTCCAATTTATGTCTTGACTCTCATACCAAGGCCAAGCAAGCTATAAAATGTAATAAGAATTTCTTCAATCAATGTCCAGAGGAAAAACAAATCACTTGGTTGCTGACACAATATTGCATCAACACTCTGGTAAAGTTCTCACAAGCGTGCGACATGCCCCTAAGCTACAGCAAACGTGTGGAATGAAAGGCTGGGCACGACAACATCACATCCCTAAAACGGGAGCTCCTCAACTTTACAGCTGTTACCAGGTTGGTCCTTTATCCTCGTAGCTTTCCAGTTGGTTAAGAAGAAAATCCTTCTTTTTTTGCTTCCCCTTCCTTTCCCAGCTTCAAACTTTTGCTCTCCAGCACTATTTCCTTTACTCTGCCTTGCACACTGTAGCTTGTTATCTAACAAGTCTCAGCACAAAATGCCCCCACAAGGCTGTGGTGGTCAGGGACTGATCACATAGCCTGGCCAGTTAAAGGCTTATATCTTTTCACTTTTGGATGCTCTCAAATCAGATAGAAATTTCTACTCTGTTCTTCAGCTCTTTATTATCAAGACACTAACCCTAACTCAGCCAGCTGTTAGAAGATGTTGTCAATGGCAAATAGGCATGTGCAGCACATATTTTTAATTGGGTACGGGATGATGTGTTTTTTCAAAAGCACAGTTACTGCCTCTATAATGTGGAACAAATGGTCTTGCCCTGTGGACAACATAAAGCAGGCATGAGAAAATGTGTGCATGGTCCACACTGCATACCTTCATTCCAATATTCCTCTGATTTTGTACATTTAGGACTGTGAGTATGAGTATTTTGGGTTTTCTGTACTGAACCAGAACAGCTGACAGGGGACTTATTTTATTTGGGAAAGTCTTTGCCCTGGTAATTTTAGGAAAGTTGCTGTGCAGATGGGGTGACTCTTTAGGTGACTGCGAAAATGAAAACAAGGTGAAGGGAGAGTACTCTACACCTGAGCATTTCTCTGCACATACCAAAAAAATTGCCCTCTGAAGCTTGCCCAAGCATACCACAGGTACACCCACCCTGCAGTTACACTGCCAGCAAAACGTCAACGCATTTGCTGTGCAACAAACAGGCTCTGACCTGATGAGGGGCTTTGTGTAGGTTGTGTCCTGTCCCATTTCAGCACCATTGTGGGGCAGGGGCTGGGGCTCATCCTTAGCTGCAAGACCCCAAACAGCTTCTGCTGCCACTGTGGTCCTGGCAACCAGAGAACAAAATAGTTGCAGAACTCTTATACCTAGACATATAAATTCTGACAAAGCTGTTCTCAGCACAACGTCAGGAAAGCTGTATTGCTTGCACATGGTTTAAGCATCTCATACTATGACTATTCACACCTCCTTAGGTTTGGTCATCTGGATATCCACAAAGGTTTTCTTTAATATTTCTCTCACACTACCACTAAACTGTCTTCGGCCATAATTCAAGGTATGTCGTCCTTCTGTTAGCGTCCCTTTGGTCTCAAAGCCAGCTCCTGCTGCTTGGTCTTATGTTTTCTTCCTTTCCCTGCTACTTTCTTTACTAACTTTCTTGTTCTGCCCTCATCACCCAAGTATGGCAATATAGCTCCTCCCAGTAGTGCAGTAAACAAAGTGAGCAGTATCTGTCAAACATGATTCAGTGTCTCTCCATTTCTCCCAAAACCAGAACCATAAATGAGGAATTTTGTTTTAACAGACATTGTTACTTTGTTTTTTTAAGAAAGGTTCGTATTGTTGAATGGTTTTACTTTATAAAGGGCAAGCATGTGTGTTATATTGGAAGAAAAAAGGAAAGGATTGTGAAAAGAGTGGAAATTTCTTTTTCCTGAAAATTGTAAATTGTTGGTATTTGATTTTGCTACATCTCAGAACAGCCTTCCACTTTCAAAATTGCTTTCAAATGAAGACATTTTGCTTTCAAAAAGACAAACCAAAACGAAAGTTATTCTAATAATAATTGCGAATGTGTAACACAATACATCTTTTTGTGAAAAGTGTCTCATTAAGAAAGCTTGAACCAAACATTCATTTTGTTGCTGGAACTCTCAATTCTCTTCTGCCCCAACAAAAATCCAAATGCTGGTGAAATTCTGATCATCTCAAGTGTGTTTTGATTGAAACAGGTTTGCCAGACACCATTACAGAACAGCTTTTCTCATTGACTCTAGGACCCTGAAAACAAAGATGGTGCCAAGCTCATAGCCCTGACTGAATGCTGCCTCCTCGAATCCTGTACAAGCAAGCCTTGCTCTTCTGGAAAGACTGTTGCTGGCTCTGAGAGCAAAAAGGTTTCCTTTGTTTTGTCACCCCTCTACTCTTTACTGCTGTTTGCTACTGCATTGTTTCATGTCATCGTACATTATCAGTTTGCACACTTCTTGGAGAAAAGGCATCGGGCCATATTCAGGCTCTCTGCTGTGGCCTCTAAATTTAAAAAAGCAAAAGACAACTGGGACCACCCATTTGCTGTCTCTAAAGAGAACTAGGCAAGGCGTGGTTGGCCTGAAGCGGTCAATGCTCCTTTGAACTTAAGCAATGTTGTAAGCACCTGAGACTGTCTTAGGCTTCACGATGTCACGTTTGAATGTGTGTCCCTGTGCTTTCATACTTATGTTTTTGTAATAAGCCTGTTATGGGACCAAGGTCTATCACAGTACATTTTGGTCACTGTACAAATAACAAATGATGGCAAAAACGGGCATTTTTGCACAATACAGTAAATCTTACTATAGCCATGGCAAAAAAAAACCCACCACAGCATGTGTAGTTCAGTTCAGAGTTCCACCTGATGCCATTGCAAACACTTCTGGGGGCACAGAAAGCTCTTGCTCCAAAAGTTTTTTCTCTTCATTGTAATTTCTAGTATTATTATGCCACACATGGTTCTAAAAATCATATCTGCAATGTGCCATGTCTGTATTTACAATGCCTGATGTAAAAGTGATTATCCACCCATAGTGTATACCACCGTGAGCCCTTGATGACTGGGGAGATTGTGTAATTGGCCCATTTCTCTTCCCATCACACAGTACCAATTTAGAGTGCTCTCCTGTATACACTAACAACAGGGACACGCCACACAGATACCATGAGCAATATTCAATCCTATGTGCAATCCAAGGAGGAATTTACCCTGGGAATTAAGTTGTGCTGTCAGTAGTATCCATGCATGCTCAGTGAATGCAGCCAGCGTCCCTCTGAAACTAGTCCAACACAATCAAACATCCCCAATCTACCTAAGAATATCTGACAAAACTAGATCTAACAAGTTATTTTTATAGCCCTGTTTATAGCCCCTTTGTTTATGCAGAGGCAGGTCAGCTGAATTTAAATCTTTAAACCCTTAAGTGTCACGTATGATGCTAGCATGCAAAAAAAAGTATGAAAAAAGCCAATCAGGACTTGTTACACTTTCCCTTCCAAGCATGAGGTTAGAACAACCTTTTTTAAAAGCACAAATAATTGATATCCACTTCTATTCAAAATCCAAATTAATTTCCTCTCTCTCTAGTGTACCGCCACTCTGAATACTTCCATCAGAGAGTGGTAAACCTGAAGCTTGCTGTGTTTGCACAAAATAACTGCTGCACTGTGCTGAAAAATATCCAACCTGCACTTCCACTCAGAGTATGTTGTTTCATGCTGTATGGTCAATAAGTGTATGGATAATCAGGAAGCTTGGCCCTCCTGTTACCCAGAGGTGTTTTTTCCTGAACCAAGAATCCTCTGTATAAAAACATGATTTTGCACTGGTGAAGAAATTGCAGCGTGAACTGACATTATGGGAAGCTGTTTGCCTCCTGGGATTAGATGAGAATTTTTCATGATACAAGGGATGACACTATCAAGCAACATAAATATGTAAGTATAAAATGTACTAATGATGTGCAATGATAATTCTGCGACCTCCCAGTCACTTCACTGAAAGAGAAATGCAGAGGACTTCAAAGACAGTTACAGCTCCCTGTCAGGTCGGGGTGGAGACTGTGTGAAGAGTGTCTTTTCCAAACACAAAAGAAAAGGAAATAAATTGAACTAGTGGAGAAGCAAATTGCAAAAATGTGCTGTGCGTTGTTATGGAGTCTCACTGTTTGAACAGTGGTGTGATAAACCAAAGATTTGCTGACACTTAGGGAGCAGCACTGACAAGGTAATATTGGCCTTCCCACCCCAAAAGTAGCAACCTGACCAGCTGGATGTTAAATTATCAGAGCTGGCAGAAAAGTGCTGGGGGAGGCAGTAGAAAGGAAGAAGAATCTTAGTAGAATATTCACCATAAAGAAAACCAGAATCCTACCTTTTGCAGCCACTGGGGCATTATACTGGAAAAGAACAAAGACGTTGTTTGGGAAGTCTTGTCTTTCCACAGGCAGCTTGGCCCGGCTTTAAATTGTTATTGGTATGGTTGTGATTGAAACTACCTACTTGCATTCACCTTGAATGGGCCTTTGCTAGTAATGAGCTTAAAGACTTTGCTCTTGCAGTAAAGCCTTTTGAAAGTTTGTCTTATATTAAACTGTCTTGACAAGGTAGGGGAATAGGATGGAAATATTTTGCTTCTATTTCCTTTTACTAACTGGGTGATCTTCGAACCCAGCCCTGGCTGGGGAGGAGTCAAAGCAGTAAGGGGAGAACTGAGTATGTCTTCAAATCACTCTGAGACACAAGAACATAGTGTCATGGCAACAACCTCCTTGCAGCAAACACGCATGTTTCGTATACACAGTCTCCTAAAAGTGATCACACCTGGTTTTCTTTTCTGCTTGAGCACACAATTTGGAAACCCTCCCAAGCTGCTCTGAGTTGCTCCCCAGCAGAGCCACCGACTTCCTCATCCGGGATTTTCCCTGACAGAGTGTGGAATAATCTCAGTATTTTGCCATGCTACCGGGACAACACAGGGCTTTGCCAAAGTATGTGTGGCAGCTAGACTTGATTTTTTAGGGTCACCTTGGCATGCATCTCTGAGATTTTGTCTGTGTGCTAAACTGGACTCTGTGCCTTCCCTTTGCTTGCTTATGCCTTAGGTGAAACCACAGCAAAAGCAAACCAAGATATTCGCATCAGAGTTGCTGGCATGCTAAGCGCATCCTCTCATGAAACCAACACTGTGAGCGTGTGTACACGTTCCCCTGACGGCGTCCATGCTCTTCCTTTTCATGTGGACACTAGTGCAATAGATCACGTTGCTGACAGGAAACTTGTGAGGCTTCAGTGATGGACTTGAGATAGTTTGAGGGAGTCCACGTCCCCAGGACCACTGTCTCAGGCTCCCTGCTGACTCAGGACAGTTCGTGTTTCAGGGGTATGTGGAGTCTCAAAAGATGTTTCCTTTTTTACCCAGGGAAGAGATTTCGGAGTGAACAACTGCATCGTGACAACGGTAAGAACAAAAAAAAAAAAAAAAAACAGATTAATTTCATGTTAATTCTTAGCAGCTTATTATGCAGATGAACATATTAGTCTAGAACAAGGATCCCTGTGTAACCCATTTTCTACAGGAAATCACTGATGGTCTAATAACACAAGGACAGTAGCCAACATGATGAGTATAGGTAGCCGTGCAATGATCCAGTGATCCAGAATGCTCAGGATATGAGTCTTCTTTGAGTTACACTTACATCAATTGCATGGAAGGTCATGGAATTATGCCAGTGTAAAATTAGTCTGGGATCATAATCAGGCAGGGAGACTTTAATTAAGTTACATTCCAAATCAGTACTGAAATCTCTGTAACAAGAAAGTAGTTTTCTGCAAAGCTGTTTCTTCGTGTTAGCACGTATCTCCCTTTCTATAACTTTCTTCTGAAATGCAGTTTGGTTTATATACCGTGTGAATCCTTGTGTACTGCAGCTGTCCTACATGGTATATGGTCTCAACTTCTCATGCTAAGGAGACAGGGTTAGGCTTGGTTGTCCATCTCTGAGCAGGTTGTGACGTACAAGCTATTGGAACATAAAGGCTGTTTCCTCCAGTCCTTGACAAACATTAATTTTCTTGAACTTTCCTAGTGAAGATTTCTGTTTTGACTGGAAAATCTTCATGTAACAAAGATAGATTTATGTTAATATTTGGTTCTAAAAGGCATAGAACCTGGGGCTATGCTTTAGGACTATTATTTATGAGGGGGAGGGGGGTGCAGCTGCATGATTTAAAAGGTGGGTGATTTTTCTGATACAGTTCACAGCTCTGTCCCACAAGCAATTGTGCCAAGACATCTGAAAAATGGCACCATTTGCTGCTGGAGTAAGAAATGGTGATTGGAGGCAAAGGGTGTGGGTTAAGCTAATACTGGTGACTAGCACTGCACTTTGTTGTGAAACCACAGCTTGACAGCCTCAGGGAGAGGCTGCAGGGACACAGGACCCTTGGACAGAAAAAGTGACAGAAGGACATGTTTTCAGAGGAGAGAAGTTTTAAACTCCAAAACTATCTCAGGGAGAAGTTAAATATCTGCTAAGGAGAGAGATAGATTTCTATGACTTAGAAGGGTACCCATCCAAAAGAAAAGGGAAGAAATTGGTCTTAAATGACATCTAGCCTAAGCTTGATGGGATCAGGAAACAAACAGTAAATGTTATTTGTTTCACTAAAATTGAACATTTCTTGTGTTAGTCAGAGTAAATAGTAATTGGTTTGTGAAACCTTTTGCAAAGTCTCTGTGCAATTCTACTATCAAATGAAGAGGTTAATTTAAAATCCAGAGTCCCCACAAAATTGGAGTTCTGGAAAAGCAGCTATTTGGAGTATGGGAAGTTAGAAGTGGCACTTCTGCTCCTGGGAGATAGGCTGCATCAACTGTGAAGTCCTATTTTTTGAGAGGATAAGGAAGTTCTTCAAAAGAGAAGTTGAAGAGCGAGCCAGGGCTATCCCTTTCTCAAACCACTATCCATGGGGCCAAGGAGTCAGTGTTAGGGACATTTATCAGGGACACAAGTGACAGGTTCTTTTATGAACAATTTTGAAAGCTACAGAACAAAGCTGCATTAATAACAGAAAAAACTGATGGGTGGATTATGAAGAGCAAAATCATACAGTAACCCAGAATGTTACCAGTAGCCTAAGCATCTGTCGTTATGTGAAGATTACTTCATTCAATTTTCTTCAGATAACACCCATTCCTTTACATATCTTACTGAATCGATGGAAGAACTATTTTTCACAGAAGAGCTTGAGAGAAACAAGCATCAGTTGTGTCCATTAATTTTATGAATGATTTGTTGGAAACTGCATTAAATGGCAACATCAGCCCACAAATGAGCTTTGAAATGTTCTTATTCCGAGTCTGTGCAGATGGGCAATTTGCTGTGTAATCAGTTTTCACAGACACCCTTTCAGTCAGGGTCACTTGTCTTATAACCATGCTCTTGTGTTGCAGGTTTATATTTCACATCTCAGAAATGCCGCATGTACATGTCCAGTGACCAAAAAAGAGATAACTCAGAAAATACAGCAGGATTATGTCCATAGGTGCTTTGAAAGCATATTTCAACAAATACAGTACTCTGGGAGTGTCAATAAAAGAGTATAGATCAAGAGAAGCTATTTGGAAACCAGTAAGTGACAGAACTTAAGACTATTATTCTAGCTATTCTATGAAACTTGTGCTGTAACCCAAGTAAATTACAGCAGTGGTACTCTTGCATGCAATTAAAAAGAAGTCTCATAAAAAAGTAGAAGAGTGATATGGCAACCATGTAAATCTAGGACGATGCCACCCAAACCACTTTATTGTCCTCCTAGCATGTAGATACAGCACTGGAGAACATACAGAGATTAACCACCAAAGTGATATAGAGATCAGAGTATAAAACATATGGGAAAATATCAGAGGAACAGAATTTATACAGAGATCACTCACTGGGGACATTACCATTATGTAGAAGTGCGTTTAATGAAGTAAGGGAATTCTTCACATTAGTACAAGAAGGTAGAACAAGAAGCAGCAGCCTCAAACAAAGGAAGAAAAAGTTTAGGTTAGATACCGTGATTTTTTTCCTTAAAACAGACAAGCTGGGTATTGAAACAGGCTGCCCATAGAGAGGCTATCTCCTTGAGATATGAGCGAGAGTAGATAAAACTTCCTATGGGGGGGAAGGCACAGCCCCACGAGGTGGAGGTATCAGTTTGAGCCCTGCCAACTCTCCTAAACCAATAAGCCACCTCTGAAAGTAGCAGAGACCGGTGGCACACGCGCTGTGCACCTCGGCCGCCCGCAGCATGAGGAAGCTCTGGCAGCTGCTCGCAGCGGAAGGGCCACGCTGGCTCACCAGCAGCTCCTACAGCCTCCGTAACAGTCAGGTGGGACAGAGCCACGCGCTTCTGAGGATTTAGATGACTCAGGAGATTTCTTGCAGTCCTTTGTCCTTGGTCCCCAATGGTCTATAAATTATGTATCTTGCTTAGGATATACAGACTAAGGTCATATTGCTATTCGTTCACTCTGTGATACAATAAAACATTGAAAGACCAGGAGGAATGGATAAAAAAAAAAACAGCAAAATGAAGACTTTCATGTGGCACCTACACTGAAATTTCTCATGTAGAGATTTCAAAGTACCTTAAAATAGCCCAGGAAAGTCTTGATAGATTAGGATCGAGGGCATCTTCACTGTGAGTTGAGAACGGCCAGATTAGTTCCAAGTATTAAAAGAATATGTAAATAAACTCAAGAGGAGATGAAGATTTTTCCTGCTGCTATGCACCATTTTCAGTTCCCTACACTCAAATTCTGAAGGGCTCTTGCAGTTTTTTTGTGTCCTTCTATTGATGCCTACTCACTTAGCAAGAGAGTTGCCCTTTAGTTTTCACAAGTCTAGTTAAACAGAACTCGAAAGGCTGAAGAAACAAAACTTCTGCTGTTGTAGAAACCTCTAGAAAGTACAAAACAGTTTCATATTCAGATCTGATAGCTCAGACGTAAAAGCTCAACTGTGTCCCATTAGAAATCTTCAATTTCCAGTACACCTTTCAAACCCTCCTAGGTTGTAAAATATTGGACTGTAAATGGGTCATTCTGTGTATGCTGTTTGTCCTGGGACTTGAGTTGGTCGTATTTTTTTGGAGGAGGTGAGGAGGAACAAGGCAGCTTCCACTTAAGGAGGAGAAAAAGAAATGTTACTCTGACGGTTGCTTTGTTTTGGTTGATTTAATGGCAACCTTTTTGAAGGCACTTTCAGAGATTCAGAACATTAGAAAAAATCCAGGCAGAGGGATTAGCAGGCAAGATAGTGCAGGTGGGGCACTGAAAGACACAGAATAACACAATTTATCACATGAAATTAACCGGAGCTGGAGGGTATCTCTCTGCCAAGTGTGATTTGATTCATGTGGACACATACACATGTATGCGTGCACACACAGACGTGAGCGTATGCATGTGTATATGAGAGAAATTTCTTCTGTGCTTTGTGCTGAGGGTATTCACTGGAAGTGATGTATGAAATGAAATCCCCATGCTCACGGCATGCAGGGAATATCAGACAAGAACTCCACAATCACTGCAAAGATGGGCTTTGCTATTGGTGGATCAAATGCAGCCAGAAGAGCAAACCAACCTGAAAGACTCTGGGGAAAACAAATATATTTTTTTTAAGTTATAAAATAACATTCCCACCCTTTCAATATCATTTCTCCCATTTTCTCTCCCTCTGGTATTCCCCTGGGCAGCCAGCTACATTAGCTGGAGCCTTAGAGAGATAAGAGCCCTCCCCACACAGATTTCCTCTTAAGAGCCTTTCACAATGTGTTAAAATTACATTTTGAATTACACTTTCTAGCGTTTTTTTATTAATTTTTTAACGTGTTTTTACCATCTGAGAGTTTCTTCGCAGCAACAGTAGTGGGCGGTCACGTGGGAAACAGGGGGTTGTGCTCTTTTCTCCTCCACGCTTGCAAGTACCATCCATTTGATGTTGCCTCTTTGAGAATCCAAAATAAATTAAACCATCTCCCAGTTATGTCATGAGTTGTAAGGGGAATCTATGACAAAAGGAGTGGCTTCCCCAGGCCTTCCTGTTGGCTGTTCCTGGGCCATAAGAAACCCTCCCAGGAAAGGAGCAGGTGTGGGCAGGCCCTCTTCTGGGATGGTGGGGTTTCCCTCCACCCATGGCTGATGCTCAAACGCACCTTAGCATTTCTAGACCACTCTGCTCGTGGTGAGATCATTTCAGCTTGCCTATAGATTGCTGAAGAAGGACGTTTATTTATAATACGCAGTGTAGGAAATTAGGCCATTGTACTTCTGCACAGGGGAAAGATTCATAAAAAGTCACACAGAATTATTCTTATATAAGTGACAATGACATCGTTGTAAGGAGGAAGCAGAACTTTATTTGTCTTACTTAAAATGATATATAGAGCACTTGTCTGTTTATTCCACTGCAAACAGCTTCTGCAAAAACAGCGGTAATTCCCTAGGGGGTTCTGCTGATAGTTATAAGTTACTTGAGCAAAATCTCTCAAGTGAGCTACTGCCTTACAGGTAGCCATTATTCTAGATTCAAAGGGCTTTTTGTTGTTGTTGTTTGTTTGTTTGTTTTTTAAAATTATGCTCCGTGTAATATTGCTTTTAAAAATATAAATTGTGTCATAACACGGCTACTTTTCACGTAGGTAAGTATCTGTATCTAAATCAAAGGATGCACTGCCAAAGGAGAAACCATATGAAGTCAATAAATTGGCTTCATAATCAAATCTGGCTCAGGTTAAAGCAAAGTTAGTTTGATGGATTCAGCTGAAACCTAGTAAATAGCAGCCTACATAATTAAGCTGCTCTACCTTCCTGTAGTCTCCCTGGAAGCTTATGGGCATCTCAAAGGCACAAGAGTGACAATCAGCAGCTAAGCCGAGGAAATGAACAGACAATATTGCCCACCCAGACGTCGTTCCTTACCCCCCATTACCATTGTCTCACCTCTCAGAAGGATTAGCAGAATTTGTCTTTGATTCTTGGACGGGACCACAACATCTTCCTCTAATTTAAGAATGGATTCTGGGTCTGAAAATCAAATAACTAATATTATTCAACGGGTGAAAATCAACACTGAAACTTGGTCTTGCTCTCTTTTTCTCATTTAGGCAAGCTTATGAGCCTATTGTCTATGAAGTCTCAGCCTTCAGCAGCACATTTAGAGGGTGTTTTTAAACAGATGACAGGAAGAAAAAAAAATAGAAAAGCGGGATAAAAGCAAGCCTTGTAGTCCTTACAAACGGTTTGTATTTTTTTTCCAGGGGAGAAGGAAACAGAGTAACAAACTATTTGATGAGGCCAAAAGGAATGGGAATTGGCACTGAAGCTGACATGAGTTTACACCATATTCTTGTTATTAATTAATTGCAATCATCAAGCTATTTCTTTGACTAACTCAGCTTTCCATAGGCCATTTTCATTCTTGATTGATATTTTTCTGGTTGTTCAGCAAGAAAGTGAAAAGTGCAAGGTCTGTAGTTTCTTTTTACTGTTTTAGTCCCAAAAAAGAGGTTTACAAAAGTTGAAAATGTGTGAAGCTTGGCTTAATTTATTCATTGGGAAAAAAAACAAAACCAAATTAATTTCCAGGAAATTAATGCATCGTTTCTAATTTACTTTGAGAAGTCATCATCATTTCTTGACTATTTTCGGTTCTTTGGTGACCTAGGGAAACTCTCTTTCACCATGAAAAATCTTCTTTTTCCATAAAAAAAATGGCAATAATAATTACCTGCTTCACAGCAGTGTGGTAAGATTCAGTTAATTAGTGTTTTCAAAGTGCTTTGAGATCCTAGGATGGAAGACGCAATAGAAATGCAAAGTATTATTATTATTCAGAGTTAACAACCAAATTTCAACCATTTGCACTTATCCATCTTAACAGCATGTACTCAAGGGAAGAAAACACATAACTTGTCAGCAGACAGTCCTCTTAATGTGGGTTATAAAACCACCTTCTTGATTACCATCTGGAGTAACATTCACAAGTGAGGGATAGCAGATGTGTGCGCATGGAGAGATGCATCCCACTTTCCCAATCCATTGGACACATCAGTGTTGCCATACTGTATCCACCCAGCCTGGTATTATGCCTCTGACACCAGCCAGCTCTTGATGCTTAAGGGCAAACAAGAGCCACTCTTGCCTTTCCCTCTTCAGGTGAAAAAAACCCCACAACAACCCAAGCAAACTCCCCCTTCCTTCTTCCACTTCCCTCTTTCATAATAACAGCGCAGCAGCCAACTGTGCAATGCTCTACAGTGGATGAAAATGTCTTCCTGACCCCTGTGTGCAATTAGTTTCCTCCCAGGAGCATGAGATTTGATTATTTTTGCCGTTATCTTCGCTTGTACAGCCACAAGTGTTATTATCTCTTCTCCATTTTTCAGATAGGCTTTTTTTTTTTTTCCCTTGAAGATTAGCCTGAACCTTCCAGAGTCCTTGCAGTGAGGTGCCCCGTGGAGGTGAGCTGCCTCTCGTAGGGGGGAGCAGCGTCAGCCTGAGGTCGGCTTTCACGTCGCTTCTGGCCCCTCGGGTGTCCCCAGAGGCCTGCCAGGCAGGGGTGGGCATCCCTACAAGGGTGTCGAGGTGAAGGAGCTTCGTGAGCGATCTGCAGAAGAGAAATTTGCTGGGGTTTAACAAGAATAAATGGGTGGCGTAACTTAATTTAATCCTGCTCAGACTCTGCTGCCATCCTGCTCCTTTCACAGGGTGAGGAGGCAGACACCTGAGAAGAGCTGCCCTGCCACACTCACCCGGTGCTGAGCGCATGTGGTCTAGTGGAATGTTAAACGCACGGTCCTGGTGCCATTTTCTTTACATCCCTTGGGTGGGAATAAATTAAAAGCCGTCCTGCCCTCAGGACAGGAACACCAGCCCTTCCGAGCGCCACGCAGTGTGCCAAAGGGTCCTCCCCGAGGGGCAGCGCGGGGGCAAAGCGAGCTCGCGCGGCTGCTGAGGGCGGCGCGGGCCGCGCTGGCCGACGGGCTTGTGCGGTGCCGTGCCGGAGGCTGGCGCAGCGGTTCCCAGAGGTGCCGTGTCCCAGGGCCACCCGTTTCCTGGCGGCTCTCTCTGCCGCTTCGGTTTTTATGGGCGGGTGGGGCTGATAAAACCCGCCAGGCACGCAGCAGGAGCCTTTCTGCTGACACCGGTGGGCTTTGGACCAGGCCCCCCATGGTCTGCTCTAAGTCAGGCACTGACATTTTCAAACTTCAGAGGTGGAAGCGCTGGAAAGCTTAACTGAGTGCCCATGAACTGCTGTTAGAAATGCACTAACAAAATATTTATTAAACGAGCTGCTTCCTTATCTTACTTTCATAAAGAGAAAAAGATTTATAGGTGACAGAAAGCAATATTAAAGTTGATCAAATGCACACAACTCTCCAGATCCCCAGGATGCTGCTCAGGGTAGTGACAGTCAGCAAATCTGCTTTGTTGCAATGGTCTGAAAAAGCAGAAGAAAAGCCCGTTTTGGCCTAGCGGGTCTCTGTACTGCCACACGGCTGTTTCGGTGGTGAGCTGGGGTTCAAAGGAGCATGGTGTATCTGTCATTGCCATAGTTAATCCTGTCATTAGAAGATATAAACAGCCTTCTCCCACATTAGCAATGTTTACCTCATATTGCTCTTGCATTCATTTTCACTAATATGATACAAAAGTGTAATGATGTATAAGTGTTTTTTAATGTTAAGTAAGTGAAAACAGGTGGGTAATTTACCACTGGCTCTATACTGATTGGAGCTGGCATTTTGCAAGGAAGATACTGGACTCTTTCTTCTGTGTTTTTCATCTATAATTCTTGTTATTTTCCCAGTGTCTGCTGCTACTATTTATAGTTCATGCCACCAAGTCAAAGCCATAAGTGCCACCATTATTTTTGAGCCAGCAGAATGAAATGTCTGTTTAGAAAGGTTTCAGTTAGCCCTGGGATGAGCGGGTTTGATATGGAGGTAGATGCTCTTTACTCATTTGTGTTAGGACTGAACATTTTGCTTGTGTAAGTTACTTAGGAACTAATGTGTGCTCCTGGGGCACGAGCTCTCTTGGAAGAACAAAGCCTCAAATGGAGGGGTCAAGACCAGTGCTGGCCAGTGGTTTGTGTGTTATAAGATGGGAGATGTGCAGGTTTCACATAAAATTTACTGGATATCTCATTTTTACTTCCACCATAGAGTATGTTCTTACTCAGTCATTCTATAAATATAGTAATGCCCAGAAACCCAAATGAGAGATATCACACTGTGAAAAAAACCCTGTTAAAATGTGGACAGAGTTTTGACCAGCAAGCAGCCCATCCACAAGGGGCTAGTCCCCCATGTAATAGATGGGAAGGGACTCAGGAAGCAGCGAAGTCAATGGGCTCTGCAGGGTCGCACAGGTCAGACCTCACGGGGAGACCCCATGCTCTTATGTCCACTCCGCTATACCGCACGGTTGCTTGTAGGCAGGTTTGGGCTTAATTTCCCCTTCAAGAGAGTTTTGATTCCCAAGCTAGTGTTGCGAGATTATTTCTTTTTCTCTTTGTTCCTTTTTTAGAATTCCTTTCTTTGAAATGTTTTGCTTAGTAGTAATTGCTGCTAAAATTTCACAGAACATTTGCAAAAGTGACAGGCTAATTCTAGAAAATTTGAAACATTTAAAAGGCATTTGTACAGAATTTTGGTGCTGAAAAGCTTTGTAGGTGAAGTTTTGTTCGCTGAAGTTAGCTAGGTAATTTTTGCAAAGCAGAGGCCTTAAATTTGAGTACGCTCTGCTTCCATGCATTTCCCTGCTATATTTGGCATAACTGGAGGAAAAAATGTGTATCAGATTCTGTTTTAAGGTACCAGATGGGGATTTCAAAGACCTTAGAAACGGCGTGGAAAGCCTTTGCTGAAAATTAACAAATTTCCAGTGAAAGCCCTATGAAATAAAAAAGTATCTGGTAGCTTAAAATGGTTATTCAAGTTTGCTTTTATGCTAAATCAGGGCACTGTTTAGCTCTCAGTGTGGCAAAAAAAAAAAAAAAGCAGCATTTGACAGAGTCTCCCCATTTCCTACTTGAAATAGACCCAGTCGTTCCCAGGCGGGCTGCTGCTCCGTGGGGATCGGAGGAGTCTGCCCGTGAGGCGCTTCCCACAGCCCTCTCCGGGGAAGCCGATGTGCCCACGGCTGCTCCGCACGCATCCGCTCCGGAGAGCTCGCGAGCAAGAAGGGCAACAAAATCAGCCGTGTGCAAGCGTGACCGTGGGTAGGCAAAGCATCCCTCCTTTGGGGACAGTGGAAAAGGACGCACGGTTCTGCGGGGCTGGTGAGGGCTGCGGGTCCCTGCCAGCCACCGAGCCTGTGCCTGGAGCTGTCGGCGGGCGAGGACTGCCACCCCCACTCCCAGCCTGGCTAACAGCTCCGTTCCACTCCCAGCCCTCTCCTTCCTTTCCTTCGGGCTGTAGCCTTTCTTCATTATTTTCCTCTGGGGCTGCAATTTTTCCCGGTTAGCCACAGACAGTATATAAAACACATTTTACTAAAGTTCTTCCAACAAAAACTTCATTGAAACAACTTTTAAAGTTGTGAAAAAAATAACAGGAAATTCACACTTAGGCCCTTGAGGATGAAACATGACATATGTCTTGCAACACATAGGCACAATGGGGTGCACTATAAAAGTAAATAAGGATCACACCATGGTGCCTAGCTGTTGGAGGACATGCCTTTTGCCATTAAGTTATCATTTCCTTACTTTTTTGTCCAAACTCCCATGTACTTTTAATTGTTGACTCCAGTGACTAAATTAATCTTCTGTCTTTCTTTTATTTTAATAAAGGAATGTGTGACCTGCCTTAAGGTTAGAGACTAAAAATTAGCACAAGCATTAACATTTAATATACCAACCAAAATGAAGATTTACATTGCAAACGGATAGGCAGTCTAAATTTAGGCTGCTCACAAAATGAGGCTATACACAAATGTATTTCATTAATTATATATGTCTAGGAGAACTTAAATACAGCCAACATTTATGCATGCTGAGTACATGTGCCAAAAACGTTATAGTCTTGTATGGAGAACGCAGCTTTAATTTGCATGTGCAGTGTGTTTTTTCAATAAAAAGGGAAAAAATTCCCTAAAATCTGCACATGCTTTTATTCTTCATTTAAAATATTGGCGAAGCAGATCTTCACAGTAATAGTCATAGATTTCACTATTAATATCCAAGATGTATTTCATTCATTTGAAAGCCTCCCTTGTGAAATATTAGCACCCATTTGATCTCTTTTCATTCTCCAAAATGAGCAGCTCTTGGGATTTCCTTCCCTTTGGGGGTTCTGGTGCTTTTTTACAGCCAAATCATTCCTTGGAATATGATAGAGAGGTAGAAACACCATTAGCTACAGTAGTTCGTTGGGTTGTTCTCCCACATGACAAAATAGGACACAGCCCGTTGATAAAGTAACATTGCTTACTACTGGAACACATTCGTGAATCTTGTTTTAAGAGACCCTTTTACAGATGAAAGTGTGCACCCCAGGAGCCTCAGGCTTCTGCAGGAAAGCCAGCCTTGGTACGAGAAGAGACCTCCTTCTGGCTCTGCAAAACCTGACTCCTTACAAGCCCCATATTTTCACCTGATAGTGAAACAGCAACGTACTCTTGAGCTAAGCTGAGGCACTACGGGATGACCGTCACTGTCAGATTAAAAAAGGTATGTCCACATTCCTACCTGGCCATGCCCATTTTTCGCATCAGAAGGGGTTAGCTGTTGAACCAAAGACCCAGTAATCTGGTTCTGGGATACTCACCCTCGTTGCTGGGCTGGGAATAGGTGTGCTGCATCTGTAACCGATCTGATTTCCGTGCTTGGGTCCTATCCTCAAAGGGACATACCCTTCCACTCAGCTGGGGATTCGGGGCTAGAAAGGAAGATAACTGACAACCTCAACTAAAGGGGAACATAAATATACCTGTGAATTGTGGAGTAAACAGCTGCTGTGTGATTAAAAGCCAAGTAAAGCTGAACCACTTCATCAGTTTTTAAAGCTGTTTGTTGGAAGCATCCTGCAAAGTGACAGATTTTTTTCTGCTATATAGTAAAACATAAAATGAAAGGAGCCTTTCTTCCCTCCTGACAGCTTAAAAGTGCTGTGCTGTCTTTTTTTCCCCTCAGACTCTGAAGTAGCATCACTTCAGAAGAATAGCCATGCCCAGGAGGGACCAGCACACGAGAGGGGCCCATCTCCTCCCCGACTGGCACGCTGCACTGCAGAGTCCCGCACTGGTGAGACTCACCCTTCGGCAAAGGAAGCTGGAGGTTAAATACCAGCGGCGAAAAATTCTCACGGTCAAGTCTTTTATGGGAAAGCATGTTTTGCAAGAGTGAGCCCCAAAAGAGGGATGCCCAGGCTAGCACGGACAGATCGAGCTTCCAGTGGTGAGCACACACTCCTGAAAGGCCCCGCACACATGAACGCTGCCCCTGGCGTGAGCGTCTGCTATAACCAGCACGTGGCACTTCAGCCCCCAATGGCAATAAAAAGCTGCTTGCTGTATTGCCTGGAGAAGCCCTAGTTTCTGTACTGTATACAGAGGAACCAGTGCTCTCACCACTGAAGTACTACGGGGCAGAAGAAAGTTGCCCATCAAAACTGAGAAATACAAGCTTTACCACAGACAATCAGAGAGATGTTTGTGTAGACAGAAACAAGGTTTCTAATCTGTATCTAGCATCCTTTCTATTACAAGCTCTTTTATCAATTCCTCAGAAATTACGGAAGAGGGAAAGGCTCACAGACCTGGTCCTTCGACTCTGAGGTTAGTACAAAACACTGTCCACCGAGGGAGCAAAAGCCACCTTCTGTCTTTGGAGGATGGGAGCACTTCCCCACAGGAAACGGATGATGCCACTGCTTTACACTTAGGCTGTCGGAAGAAAGCAGGGGCCGTCACATAAGGAAGGCATCCTTCCCCACCCCTGCAAGCACAAAGCAGAGCCAGACACCAGGGATGAGCAGCATCTGCTTATCATTTTGGCCAGTTCCACAGTGGCTCTCACATGGTATCTGCAGAGGAAATGAGGGTATCTAGGAAAGCAGCTAGATCTCTAAAGAAAAAGTTTGCTGTCCTTACATGAGGCTGTTCCTTGGGAAAGAGATAAGCAAAGCAGCCAAAACTTCAGAAAGAGAATCATGGGACATGAAGGGTCCTTTCTGAAACTACTTGGAAGGCAAGACACTGGGAGCCGATCGTTGACATTTCTGTCTTATTGGTAGCAGATGCGTAGTGAGGCTTGGTTTGACAAAGGGATGAGCATGAGATAAAGTAATGGGAAACTGTCCAAAAGAATTTGAAGAGGCATTTGGAGCTGGAGTGACACAGCACTTTCTATTTAAGAGGAGTTTTGATCAGAATCCTATCTGAATCAGACTTCAGGGCTGATATTTGAAAAAGTTTGGAATTGCACTTTTAAGTTTTGATTCAAATCAGCTCCCGGTCTGGACGAATACGTATGAAGAACTTTTACATAGACAAACTTTGCTGACTTCTGTGTTGAATATGCAGTGCCACGTGGCACCAACATTTATTAGCTTCTCTTTCATACTGTCTCTTAGACTTTGGACACCTTTCTGATTGATTGATGAAGCTTTTACCCTCTCTTTCAAGCCTTTCCTCAAGACAAATCTCCACTTCGTTTTCGCAAAAGTTAGGCAATAGCAAGCTGGGGAAATAGGTATGAAAACTGAATATTCAATATCTATAACCGGGCCTATTACAAAACTCCTTGCACGTATGCCTGAGAAATAATGTGCTGTATGCTCGTCTCCCAGACTTTCATGCATTACTCATCTGCCTAAATTATCTTCCTTCTACGTGTTAGCATCTAGCTCAGTGACTAAGGGTTTTCTGCTGATTTGTAACAGCTGGATGTGAGGACTGTCTTAGAAGCAAACTGCTTGCACAGCGTAGCAGGCTTTCAGAGGTGGCTCAAGGTGGGACTGGGCTCTAGATCTCACAGTCCCCCTGAACAGAAGAGCTGGGACCCTGAGAGGATGGGAAGAAGGATGCTCTGCCAGTGCATCTTTCGGGAGTGGCATGAAGATCTGAACTGGAGGAGCAGAACATGCGTCTGCTCCTTCTCCTGCAGGTGTGGCACGGGAAGGGCTTTATCGCCATGACTGCCCACACTCTTCTCGTAACCAGCTGCCTCACGGGGCTCCCCCTGCTCGCTCAGCCTCTGCCTGCTATTTATCTATGCCTGGAGAAGAGGATGGGTCCCTCTATTTTTAGCTCCTTCTCTTCCTCCTGTGCACTGGGATGGCATGTCCACGCCCTTGCTGGAGCCCTGGAGCTCTAATGGCTGAGTCTCCGCTGGGTGCTTCCTCAGAGGCCATCAGTCACGCCACCCCACCAGCCTCTCCTTCCCACCCCTCTGCCCGGTTTCACAGCTGCCTCTGAGGCTGCTCCTGCCTCTGTGCTCTGCTGCTGCTCACAGACTCTCCTTCTGTCATCTCGGTACTTTATCTCTTTCTGCGGGTGGCGGCTGCTTATGAACGGCCCCTGCTGCTCTTTCCTCCCCCAGAGATGGAATTTTCTAGGGCACATCTCTGACCTCAAGTTGTTTGTGGGCGGAAGAGTTGGTCCTGCCGGATATTTGGCTTTGCTCCCAAGAAGACATGCCTTCTCTGGGACCTTTTTCTAAAGAGTTATCAGTTTTTACGCCAACCTACTGCTCTTATGTTCTGAGTCACTGACCAGCTCCTCAGGGGGCACGTGGTCCTTCAGGTAGAGTGATATGAGTACAGCAGCCCCAGCTGGTCTGACTGCATCCCAAGCATGGTGAGGTAGCATTATGACTGCTCTTTAAAAGTGCAAAATAAATAAGAACTAGGGAAATTATATTACCTTCACATTCAATGTCTCTTTCACAAACTGGGTCTCCTGTTTTATAACCCAGTACACAGCTTGTCCCTATATATATATCTCGGTGATCCAGTACGAAAAAAAGTGTACATCAGAGACATGCGGACTTTGTCTTCCTTGTAGCTCACCAAGAAAGTATGATTTACAATGAGAACAGCATTGTTATACATTTAAAGCAGGCAGTCCTTGTAGTCAGCAACTTGTGATGGTAAAATACGAGTGCTGCCTCCGTATTCTCTACGGTACCAGCGTGCAGGCTGCAGCCCCAACCCATGCAGCGGGGACAGCGAGCACGAGAGGCAGGAGGGAAGCAGTGCAGGATTGCTGTGGCTGTCCTTGGACTAGACCAGCGTTCACAACGCCTTTCATATTCTCTCACACAGTCCCTGAGAGTTGTTGAAGTTTTAGGAGGGAGATGTCGGGATTGATATAGCTGCAATGACAGCTGTGTGTGCTGGGTATTAATGCACTTGTTATCATAGATACCTCGGGTTTTGTTGCTAACATCAGTGCAGTAACTTCTTTCAAGAACAGTGATTGATGTTTACAGGCGTGGACTTGCGTACGGAGTTTTAGGCCATTGATGGTCTTCTATACTAGAAGACTTAAAGGATAACTTAAATAACAACAAATTATAACACTTTTATTCCCATTTCAGCTCTAGGTTAATTGTCTACGATGTGGTGAGAGTCTCCAATAACAGCCTTTCAACCGCTTAGAAATATCTCTTCTGCTTTTTGGGAGCTGCTCACTGAGAATGTCTGTCTTCATTGAGACCCTTATAACTTCACTGTTTCCTTAGTTTGTATTTGGATATCAAGCTAAGAAAGTTAAACTATGCACAGCCTATGCACAGATTGCAACTATGCACAGATTTAAGGCTGGAAAAATAATCACTGACTCATTAAAAAGCTTAATTCAACTCCATGAACAGAAGAGCTGGGTTGCATCGTTTCTTTCTGGAGCTCCTTTCTGAGCTCCCATGCAGATAAGGCAATTTGGTCTCACACTGGAGCACAGGTGAAAATTCGTTCTTGTCTGTAGCAGCTGGATGTGAGCTCTGTATTACGAAGCCTGTATTAGAAGTGCTCACACAGCAGTGCTAGTCTTGGAGGGAGGTTTCAGAGAGGGCTGGGCAGGCAAACTGCAGAAAACTAATAGAAAGAGAAGAACACTCACCTAGAAATTTCTGTTTAACACTTTCAGAGTGCTGTATGGCCGTGAAGGTCAGACTCTAAAGGAGGAATCTTTCCTTTGGAAAGAAGACCTGATCTCTCAGGGCACAGACACTGAGAACTGCACTGCAATGTACCCGGAGGGAGCCAGAGCAGGACAGCAGAGCAAGGGAGATCTGTCCCTCACAGTGAAGATACTGGTGCACAGTGCAGCCGTGTGCCTCTTATCTAGCCACAGTCTGATGGACTAATGCCAACACTGGCACTTAAAACACTGTCTCTTCAAACACTCACATTTCTTAGCTTGTGCTCTGGAAGGTTTTTATTTAGGACTATTGAGAAAGATGAAGAAAATGCATGAAACACTTAAAACTTACTCTTACTGAGTTGTGGAGGAAAGTACCATTGCTAAACAACCTCTCTTCATGGCATGTTATAGTTGTTGTTCTTCTACTATTAGATCTATGATCTACTACAAGGTGATGAAGGACTCTTTTGGTCTGAGGAAAGCAGATGTTCTGCTGATCCTTCTGGGTGAGCTGTTGATTGCAGGGGTGGGTGCCTGCTCTTGGAAAAGGCTGGGCAGAATGATACTGGTGATTCCTTCGGTGTTCCTAGCTCCTGATAGTCCTAGCTCCTGGAAGAGAGGGCAGATACCAACCAAACGTTGCCCTCATGGTCCAGCATAAACATTGTGACAGGCAGTGCTCACACCAGGAAAAGAGCCTCAGCCTATGCACAGCAGGAAAGGGATAAATAATCATGTAATATCTGAATGTGTCAGCTCCCAGAAGGGGAAAATCTAGTAGTGCTTGCAGAGTCTAAGGGCATGGAGCTGCCCAGTGAAGAGAAGGCTGTCTACCAACAGGCTGTTGACTGTTTGGAGTCTCAATTACCATGCATGCAGAAGAAAGAAACTAGTCATTTGCAGCTATGCTATCAGACTGATGACCAGTTAGGTCCCAGCTGGATTGTATAACAGCTGCAAGATATTTCCAACACTGATAAGTCATGATATTAGGCAGAAGTATGACCAAGTGCCGGCAACGTACGGTCTAAACCATTTTGACACAAGTGGGAAATGCAGATCGCCAAAGAGAAACCAACAAACACAAGCCATTATCGCTTGACTTTTTTCAGATGTTATGCTGGGGGAAAGGGGAAGGAGGTCACCTACTGCGGGGTCACTGGAAGAGCAGTGCATAGGTTTAATCACAGCACAACAGCAAAATGCACTTGAGGGAGGGGGCATGGCCCAAGATAGTGTTCTAGCAGCTGGTAGGGATGTCTTTACCAGACATCAGCAGCCTGAGGGCAGCGTGAAGTTAGATCACCGGATGAAGCCCTTGGAAAATGTGAAAACACAGAATTCCATTGACTCTGATGGAGCTTTTGCAAAAGGAAGCAGCAACACCACAATGATGCTTCTTAGTACAGACACTAAGGTGAGCAGAGCACAGATCAGCAGCCCTGGGACAATGCAGACACTTAAGAGACAAACCGAAAGAAATTGTTGGAAAAAACTCCCTCTCCATTACCATCTGCTGAGAATACTGTCTGAGTTATCAGAGGTGAAAGTGTTACCGTTGGTGCAGTCAGAAGCCTGCTCTGGCACACTCTTGAGGGAAGGAGAGTGAGATTAGCCATTCACCTGCCTGACCATCTTTTGATCACTTCTGGGCACGGCAAGACCTCTGCAGACAGGTAAATAGGACCTGCAGAGAAGAAGTTGCAAGAGAGGAGTTTGAAGGAGACTCCAGGAAATCAGTATATGTCCATGCAGCTGTATTGTTAACAAAAATCACTCCATCTTTCTTATTAGATCTCTTAATCAAAAATCAGCTTCATTTTACAAGTGTGAACCTTTCATGTGGTATTACCGAACCGGCAATACACAGGACAGGACAGGCTAACCTAATAGTGCTAAGTGGGTGCAAATGCTTTTCTGCCTTCCAATACACACGTTTCCAAACTGTGGCATGCAGTGGAGATAGCAGGTTACACTTTATTGCTTCTTCTCCCTTTTTTTCAGCTGCTGAATTTCATTAAAAGATGGCTAAAATACATTAATTACTTCCCTAATATTCCTGTAATTGCTATTGCTTTGCCACAGGGAGGATATATGATAGGAAGTGGAAGAGGAGGTGATCTTTCTAGATGGAAGAATGGGAAGGGAAGTGTTCATCAGTCAGTCCTTCTATTAAGATGTGATCCCAGGTGATAAAGAAGTTTAAGGATTCCTGCTGCTTTAGCACGTCTCTGTGTTTTCATTATTGGAGCTACAGAATGAACTGCTGAGCTCATGGAGAGATTGCGTTGTCGCTGAGCTAGTCCCTTACTTTGACCAGTTTTACATCTTTGTAACACTGCTGATTTCAGCAGAACCGACCCTGATTTCCACCAGGATAAAGGAAGGGGGAGTTTGTCACCCTGCTTTTATGGAAATTGAAGCCCAGTTATACCTTTCAGTGCTGATTTTACTATTTAGAAGGTGGTGACACAAAGCCATCATAGCGCAGGAGGCAACCACCCTCCTGTGGCATCACTGTCAGCATCAAATGTTCTGTCTGTCCTCTCTAGTTTGTACGTCTCCACTCTCTCCAGGAGGAAGCACCTTGCTCCTGACTAGGTGCCGGGCACCGAGCAAAGAGCTCCACGTGTGCTGCTTGGCATTAAGGCGGCAGCTCACACTGCCGTCTCCTGACCTTCACAGCCCGGACGAGTGAGGCAGCCTTCTCGCTCGGTGTACAGCCCCGTGGAACAGCTCGCTGTTCAGGGGGCGATGCAGCCTTCTCGATGGCGGGTTGTAGAAGCTGCAGTCCTGAGGTGGGTCAGTTCAAAATTCATCCTCAGCCTTGTGTCTTGGAGTAGAGCTTGGATGAACCAGTTCACAAAAGTCTGAAGGCTCTCCCATGGCTCACAAATTATAGTTGTTACAATTAAAAGGTGCTTTGGCTGGAAGGTTATGCCAATAAACCGTTATTAAAATCTAGCAGGAGAAAAAAATCCTGCCTATTTGGATTCTGTTTATTGAATATACTTATAACCAAATTTTAAAAACGTTTCCCCCCTTTTTCAGTACATTTATTTCTGATAGTGATGTTGATTTCTGATGGTGATAAAAACACAGCTAATTACAATTTTTTGCATGTGTAAAAAGGGCAATGCAGTTTTGTAGGTGTGCTTAATCTGCGCCTCTCACTTCTTTCACCAGCCTGCTACACCTTTCTGCGTGGTGAGCTCCCTGGAAGAGGAGATGTCTCTGTGTTTACAGCTCTGCTTCACTTATTTGAAAAAGGAGTCATTAAGCAGCACAGTTGTGATGTAATAACAAATAAGAAGGGCAGGCTTTGGAGGGCTTGGCCCTCCAGGGCTTTCCTCTCAGCCTGTATTCAGCTCACAATGTTAAATTGTCTGAGACCTCACCCATTTCCATAACTCTAGGAAAAAGCCTTGTTACTCATAAATTAATTTATGGATAACAGGTCTTTGAGTTGTAATATGAGACTACCAAAACCGCTGCAGAAATGGAGGTGCATCTCGGATCCAGGGCAGTTTTGAAAATCCTGCCTTATTGGAGGCTTGTGTTTGTTTTGTTTGTTTATACTTCTTTCAATATTAATCTTTATAAACATTGTACCTCCTCCTAGGCACATTATTCTTACTATGTGTGTACAAAGATCAACACAGTAGTGGGCCCTCTTCTTATTGAGAAATACTGGGCACAGCTTAGCAAACGATAAACCTAGGGGAGATCATAATACCGGCAAGTGGATGCCCACAATCAGATAATTCAGTTCCACTTGTGACCCTCAGCTGCAGCCCAGACGCTGGTTTTTATGCTGTGGCTTCAAAAGGATCAGGGAAGTGCTCTTAGGGCACAGGACTGAGCCCAAAGGCCAGACGTCTCTTTCTGGTGGATAAGTGTCAAGGTCTGGAAAGGGGAGCAATGACCCCAAAGAGGACCCCAGATTCGCACAACTGAAAACAGGAGATCTTTTGAAGATTTCGCTGTCGCTCATTTTAATATCTAGGTACGCTTTGATTCGCTTCCAAATCAATCAGCATAGCAATATTCTAGAAATTAATAAATGTGAGTGTGAGGAATGTTTCTTGGCAAAATACTGTGCGTACCTATTGCATGGCATAAATAATACATTGTGATAATTAATAATGATAAATAATAAATAATGCAGTCAGTTGCAGCACTAGGGACTGTGAATAGACCTACACTGATAAAAGTTGAAATTCTAAGACAAAAGGATAACATTTCAAGCACTAATCTGTGACACTTTGCGCTATTGCACGATTCAGAGCATTTTAGCGTTTAGTAAGGATATGTGGTGACCCATCTTGTTTTTAAGTCCCTAACACCCGACAACATCAACGACAGTTGCATTGTTGCGTACCTTTGAGCATCAAGTTTACACGTCTGCAAATCAATTCCAGTGACCTAAACCGCTCCCAGGTAGCAGGAGTGTGCACACAACTGCACCGATAATTGTGTGTGCCCTTAGAACTAGGGGCACGGGAGGAGAGGACTGACGTAGCTGAGAAGCAGCCACACAGCATTTGAAAATTTGTCGTTACATAAAATATACTTAATATTTACCATCCTATACTATTCCTAGCCCTGTATTGCCTCTCCTCTTTCACTGAACTCGTTTACTGGTCCCATATATTAGCCCCCCGTTCTAATAGGAAGTGGGAGAGCTGATTGACAGTTCATTGAACCAGATACTTCTTAAGGGAAAAATTGAAGAGGTTAATTATAATATCTCTTACTGCTTTAGTATTTCAGTGAGCCACAGTGTAAATATAACATAAGCCTAGAATGGAAACCAATATTTTCCTGACACCTCCCCAAGCAGGTACTCCAGATTTTATGATGCTGAAGAGTCAGAGAATTCAGATCCCATTCCTCTGTATAGCAAAACAGGGACTTTCAAACAGAAAAATAAATTTGTTGGCTTTAACAATATATATTTTTTGGTTAACGTAGCAGTTTCAAAAGTCCCTGCTTTCCCATGAATTCAAATGGGAGCTGAATTTTCTGAGTTCTGCTTTGCTGCAGACCGTCATGTTGGCAATCTGTAAGTCATTTATTTATTATTTTTCACTGTATGTGCAGCACCTTTTCCAGTGATTTGATTTTTTAGTCAATTATATATAGTGGTTAGAATGGCTGTGGCATTCCACTGCTATTTCATTTAAAGATACATTGCTTGGGCTTCCATTCAGCCAAGTACTTAGGCAGGTACCCAACTTAAAGTGCAGCACCATCAGCACTGAGTCATGTTTTAAATTAGGCACTCTAGCTGAACCAGGACCTTAATTAGGCGAGTACAGTTTTAAGGACTCCTTTGCCTTTTGTCATGAGACATAACCCACAGTCACCCACGGAAAGTTTGCTTGAGTATAGACTTTGTCCCTGTATTTCCAAGGTGCAGATCTCCCCAGTGATGCTGTTTTATCCTGTGTTTTTATTACTCCATCCCTAATGTCGTTCACTGCACAAGAAGAGAAATGAAAAGAAAAATGCGGAGACAGGAAGGTGGCAATTTAGAGACTGTGTGTCCATGTGACAGGCATCCTAAAGGAGAAGAAAGTAAAACATTTAGGAAGTTCTGTACAACCACTGCTCAACTACAAGACCACCCCACTGCAGGTAAGAAATGAGAAATTTTGAGGGCTACTGAGCACTGACTTTTCACAGTGGATCAACGCTCCAAGTTATTTAGCACAGGTGTTTCTGTAATTGTGACACTGATAAAATTCCATGTTCACTGGCCCTCAAACACCTTCCTCCCACCTGTGCAGTGGGCTGGTATTAGTATGCTGGGCCTGCAATGAAAACCGTGTCATCAGCTGGGCTGTGTCAAACCCTGCATTTTCCTCATCTTATGCATGCTTCTGTCCTTGCCTGGGAACTGCTCTGTGCCTTTGTAGCTTATACACAGGTTTTGAAGGGAATCAGATGGTTGATATTGATCATTGTCTGCGTGTAGTATCTCTACAAAGCTAGGATGATCTTTTTTCTGCGTTAGTACAGTGTGAACTCCTTTTTTTCCCTCCCAACTGTAGGTTAGGATTCCAGGTGAGGAGGCAGTGGATGCGTGTTGTGCAGGAGAGTGACACAAGGCACTGATGCTCTGGGCAGATTTCCACACAGGCTGAGAACTCTGGCTGTTTGCAGAGAAGGGAAGCTCAAATTTCTGTTTCTTTCATATGGCAGTTGACACAGCATCCCTTGATCTTTGACCCAAGGTCTCCTGATATCCCTTTACACAGACATGGGATGGGGGCAGGGGGGTGTGGAGGCAAAGGAGGGGATAGAGAGAGAGATGAAAGGAGGAAGGGAAGGACAGAAAGGAGGGAGGAGGGGAGAGAAAGAGAGGAAGAAATGAAGGAAGGAAGGGAGAGAAAGAAAGAGAGAGGAAGGGAAGGTTGGAAAGAGAAGAGAAGAGAGAAGAGAAGAGAAGAGAAGAGAAGAGAAGAGAAGAGAAGAGAAGAGAAGAGAAGAGAAGAGAAGAGAAGAGAAGAGAAGAGAAGAGAAGAGAAGAGAAGAGAAGAGAAGAGAAGAGAAGAGAAGAGAAGAGAAGAGAAGAGAAGAGAAGAGAAGAGAAGAGAAGAGAAGAGAAGAGAAGAGAAGAGAAGAGAAGAGAAGAGAAGAGAAGAGAAGAGAAGAGAAGAGAAGAGAAGAGAAGAGAAGAGAAGAGAAGAGAAGAGAAGAGAAGAGAAGGAAAGAACCTTTGTCTGAATTTAATTTAATTATGTTAATCAATTAGACATGCTGAGAGAAAATGGTGGTTGGCACCAGCGTCACTGAGGGGACTTTCCCAGAGATGAAGGTTTCTTGTTCCCATCCCAGCCTTGACGAGAGGTTCGTGACTGCCCCATGGACAGAGGAGCAGCCGGTCAGACAGTACATGGCCTCTAGTCAAAAATCGAGTAAGCCACCTCGCCCCAAACTGAAGCTCCTGGAGGGGAGAGGGCAGAGCCGCCCAAGCAAGCTTTGCGGGAGGCAGCTCAGCTTTGACAGCAGCGACACAGCACACAGAGAGCTCTGGGCTAAGCTGGACCCTGCCCAGTCCCGCTGCCGCCTGTGGAGGTCTCTCAGCCCCAGTTCCCAGAGCTCCTGGGTCTGCTCTTACTCCATGCAGCACCACGCTGGGTGTCCCCACAAGCTCAGCACAGCTGATCTGCCACCTGACTCATTGCTGGGTGGGTACTCGAGAGCTGACTGTGATACAATACCAGCTTTATAAAACAGGACTTCATTGCTTTTTCCCTTTCTATAGTATGGGAGTGACATATTTGTTCCACTTCTTTTAGGTATAAGAGTCTTAGCCTGATGCACTCGAGCTTCTAATTCTTTCCCCATCCCTACCTATGAATCATAGGGATCTCGCCTCTTGTTCCATTCATGCCCAAGGCACAGCTGGGATACTTCTTCATTTACACTATTTTGCACATCTTTAAGGAATGCTGCTACTCTACCAAGCCAATACACGTCCCACACAGATGTTAGAGCTCTTAAGGCCCAAAAAGAATGTGTCAGAAAATTCAAGTGCAGGGCACGGGAAGAGACAATCTTTCTTCCCTTCGTTCATAGGGACAATAGCGGCAAGTACAGCAGCATAAAATTAAAACCAAGGCCAACATCCAGGGGAAAAAGGAAGTATCCACCATTTGACAGATGGACAGGACTGACAAATAGACAGGACAGACATGGTTATGGCATAGAAAGTGTTCGGATAAATAACATTTATTCTAACACTTCATCATCACCATATCAGCTAGACACTTTGTTGGTGGGGAGAAGAGAAAAATAAAATTTATCTTGCCATTTTTGCTTTACTAGGGAATATGTAACAGTTGGCAGTGTAATACACTTTTTATTTTCATGAGTTATGGATGTGCATGGCCATCCCTAAAAAATTGAAATAAAAACTGTATTACACCACCAAGTCTCATATATTATATTTATACCATACCAGAGGAGGTGTCTGCAGAGCAACTATAGATATAAACTTTTATTATATCTATAGTTTCTCATGTTATTAGTATAGTTGTGAAAATAATAGGATTTACTGAAGGTTGTTATTCCCCCTAGCATCACTGATGTGGTATAAACAATATATTGACCTTTTGGATATTTTTGCACCATTGCAATGGATTTGAAAATGCGGTCACCTGACGTGAACAGCTTGAGCTCTTGTCCGCAGACTGAGGCAGTGGGCTGATGGTGCCTTTGTAAGGCAATATTCAGATTAGCCTCATAACGTGAGCCCTGGTACTACTGACAGTGCTTCCCTCTTCTCCTGCTCAGTGTGCGGGGAGCACTAACCAAACTCCAGCCCATTAAATAAATGCAGAGAGGGCACGAAGGCCCTCGGCTGCAGCAGACTGCAGTCTGGCGTAGAGCTCCATCACTGTGCTTAAGTTCCTACAGGAAAACAATAAAGAGGTTTGCCACTGAAACAGGTAAAGCCCAGAGACCTTGTTAAGCAAGACCTTGGCAAGACCTTTCCAGGTGGCATTCATGCTTCCTGACTGATTTCCCAGCTTCCCGCCAAGGAAAAACCCTTCCCTTGTGGGAACACATTGGCTGCTCCCTTTTCCTTAGCCCTACAGAGAACAGCAGAAGAGCCAGCACGAGCGAGCACCTACTCCTTCCTGCCCTGGAGGTCCCATGGAACTCAGCACCGCAAGGCCACGGCAAAGGATCCACACAGGAGGAGCCTCTGGGTGCTGGATCAGCCCTGCTGATGGGCACGAAGATGCTAGAGAGAAGTACGGAGGAAGAAATCCGCCTGTGCTGTAACACGGGTGTGCTCCACTGTCCTGCACGCACCGTGGAACTGCAGCCTTTCTCCAAAGCAAGGGAAATATCTGACTGACAAGTTGCATTTGCTTCCCGTAAGTGCACAAAGGTACATGCCCAAGTTTTCTGAGCTCAGAGGCACAGGAGGAGCCAGGAGCACCTGTTTACTGATGGGAAATGCCATTAGAAATGGGTCTGGGAGAGCAGTGTATTTATAGCCTCGCACGGCACCATATGGTGCATGGTAGCAGAAATCTTCAATTGAGATAGATGAGCAAATGCAAATTTCAGCTTAGGTTTGGGTTTTTTTAATTATTTTTTAGCAATCATTTTATTTGATTTGCTCTCCCCACCTCTGAGTGCTCAGGCTGACTTGGTTGTATCTTGCCCCTTGTTTTCTGGAGAAGGCTGTAGGGGCATACAGCTTTAATTGTTTAAATAAGCCTATATCCACTGGAAGAAGGGGAGGGGGAAGTGTGGAAGAAAGGATATGCCTTGGGATGACAGGCTGAGAAGCTGAAGTCAAAAGGACACATAGCTCAGACCCTTAGGGCTGGAAAAGCAGCCCTTAGAAATTTGAGGTCAGTCAGGCCAGAGGCAAAACTGATTTCTTTTTAATCAGGCTTAATTGTTGACATTAATACATGAATCTGCACACAGTGATTCTACTCACCTTTTTAACAGATCTTTAAAGGAAAATTTTTAAAACTTTTTTTTTTTTTTTGGCAAGGGTATCTCTGGGCCTAAGTGTGTAAATGATATTTGGGTTTGTAAAGGGCTGACGCAGTCCTTCGAAAGCGCAGCAGTTACCTTGCTATTAGTGCACGTCCAGCTCAACCGAGGAGGTCCTTAATTTCCTACCCTATTGCCATTCCCCTGTTCATCGATTTAAAACCAGTGTAGCTCAGCTCCAGCTCTCTTCTAAAATCCCTACAAGTTCAAAGTGAGCAGGGCGCAATGACCACGGGGCACTGCCTTTTATGTCAGGATTGTACCAGTCCTGGCTGGCACAATTCTGTGCCACCACAGTGCCAGTATTCCATAACTCCTGCTAACATGAAATCCTCTAAACTAGCAGTCTGAGAAGTCTTAAATCAACCTTTCCCACCTTTCTTTGCATCTCAGCTCACAAAATACCAGATGGAGAATGAACTTGTATCTCCGAGGGGGACTGTACCTCTGGGTCAGGACAGAAGTGTCTGAGGAGGTCTCCACAGTGATGCCCGCAGTTGTCTGGGGCTTCCTTCGTGAGCAAATAGCATCCTCCAAAATCAGAGGTGCTCAGTCTGCCATCACACCTCGCACCCCTCACAAGCCACATGCCAAAACGCAAAGGATGTGTTTCTGTTAAGGTGTTAAGGTAACCGATGGCTCACCGAGAGGCCTATGTAACGATTGTATTTTGCTGATTTATTAAGTGCCAATGCTGTTTTAATACTGTTTGTGTTTCAGAAATAAAGATAGTCCCTGCCCTGAAGGCTTACAGTCTGAGAGACTGATACACACAATACACAACTCCCTGCGGATACTCGGAAGAAAGATTTTTTTTTTATTAAGGAGCTATTCTGATTTAATTTGCTTCTTTAATGTGATATTGGAGCAGTGCAGGGTTGAGTGTCAGCCAGCTGAAAATACTCCTCTGCTGGGCTGCAAAGACTGTAAGAGGAGTATTGGCATGTGGAGAAAGGGAACGTGCAGCCCCAGCCTGACTCGATCGGAGCTTCAGGAGGTGAATTCCTGGTGTTTTACTCCTTGACCAGCAACCTCCACCGACCTGCTGCTTACCAGGGACTCTTGCTCATCAGCCTGAGCCAGGAAAGTTAAACTAAAGGGAACGCGCTGAACTAAAACTTGGTGTTAAAGGACACGACGGCAAGGTGACGGGAGCTTCTGGCTGTTTCACAGCAGGGTCATTGAACCAGGCGGTGTACGTGGTACGAGGAAGCAGAAGGACTTAAGATTTTATAGGCCCCTCATGGACAGTGAATTTGGCACCCACCTAGAGCTTTGCTTTCACTCTGTGGTTGGGATCGCTGGGGTGGATGAAGCTGATGGAAATGGAGCGACATTCACCCAGTCCCTCTGGCCCCGAAAGTCCTTACGAGCTGCTGGAGAGCAGCAATCTGGGAGGCAGAAGGGCACGGGTGGGACCTCCGAGAGGTCCTGCCTCCAGGCATCCGCGCCTGCATGGGCATCCGGACGCGTGCGCAGGCGCCTGAGCCTTTATCAGCCTGAAACCACCCGAAGGGCCAGGGTTCTAAGGGGCTGCCAGCAACTTCCGCGGCGGCGTGCCAAACCAGCGCCAGTAAAAGGGGAGTCGAGGCGGGCGTCCCTCCCCGGCGCTCCGCGGGGCCGGCAAAGCCGCCTGCTGCAGAGCGAGCCCGGCTTCCTCCGCCACCCGCTTCCCCTCGTCGCGCCCAGGGCCCCGCGCTCCCACGCGGGGCGAGCTAGGAGCAGAGCCATTAGTCCTTGCTCTTTTGCCTAAACCAGCGCCAAAATCAATCTTGAAAAATTATGTCAAAGTTGCTTTCAACTCAATCCGGGTGTTTCTTTACTGCTGGAATATCACCCCATACACTGGAATCGTTATTACATCACACTAATCTAATTTAAATGCATTTTTACTGTACTTGGTTTAATGAATGTGGAATGTGTCACTATGAAATTGCACCATTAATTTGATAAATAGGACTTGAAGGTATAATTTTTTCCAGCATTGCAGACTAATGAAGCTAAAATACATATATAATAAGAAGTGTAAATAATAAATTATTCTTAGGAGCAAAAAAATTAATTAGATCTTACCACAAATTGCATCTCAATGTCAAAGTTTTTTTACACTACTGACTTTCAAACTAGTTGGAACACGACTGTGATACTTGGAAAGTTTCTCAAGTAATTACTGTGTGTACACATATATGGGAATACACCTTAAGAAACTACTTTACTTCATACCAGTCCTTCACATCCAGCTTTCTCATGTTCCCTGCCGTTTCACCTGAATTTTAATAACGTTTAGAGGAATCCCTGTTATTATTTGTTCTAAATTTCAGCATTTTCTTTATTCTTTAAGTCTTGAGGAAACTTATTTTCTAAAATTTCCCACACTGATGAGAGAGCAAAACTAGGACATATTGCATGCAAATTCTCTGCAGAAGCGACCGTGCCCCCGCAGCCAGCTTGCTGCTTCTGCTGTGGAAATCAATGGGAGTTTTTGCCGCTGACTTCAATGGGAGAAGAGACTGCTGTACAAAGCACGCTACTTTTCACCGGTAATGGAAATGTCACAGCGGTGCCATTCAGGAAGGAAACCAAGTGGAGGGAAATTAAAGAGGAAACTCCAGTCTTGTGCAGTTTAGCTGCTGATAGCTCATCTTGCTCAGCCTACTGCACCCTCAGCCGGTTACACAGTGCTGCCTGGTTTAGCATTCTCTGCCTCTTTGTCATTTCTTATTGAGTCCACAAAGAAAGGTTTTATCTGACTCCTCTGGAAAAGAAAGCACCCAGAGATTGAAGAGATCAGGTGGCATTTCACCTCTAGTTTTCTTCATTCCCAGCTGGAGAGCTTTGAATGCTCCGCACAGCCAACTATTCTCTGACTATTCTATAGCTCAATGAAGAACCATTGGCCAAAATGTCATCTTTAACCTTATTTTCTATTCCTAGTCTGTAGTTTAACAACCAACATTTCTACTTCCCGTTGCTTGATTTGCAGCCAAAATTCTGACGTGTTATCGGTTTTGTTGCCAGATAACGCATTAAGCCTTACTAAGGGGTAAACATAAGGATCTTCATTAAACCTTCTAAATGAACCCACCTCCTGCTTCTTCAGTGGAGGTAGGCATTGACAAGGAACACTGCTGAAGTGTCTTACAGCTATTTTCCCCTTGCAAGCAGAAGGAGGGAGAGATGAGTGGCAGCTTTTAAAGAAGGAAAAAAGTTAGATAAACATGAAAAGGTTTGTGAGATTTCCTCTTTTAACGGCAAAGTTTTCCAGCAATAAATCACAATTCAGCCCATGCCATTAGTTTTGGGGGCATTATATCCCCTCATTAAAGTGCATAAACAATTATATTTATTGAAGGTAATGTACTGTGTAGTGCATTATAACGACATTCATTAACATATGTAATCATCATTTGAATGGGCTTTACTACAATGTAAACTGATAATGGCGTGATTACCCACTGGGTTATTAACTTTTCAGTCCTAAGACAATAAAAGGTGATACAAGAAACAAAAAGCACATGTGCATTGCCCTTCACATGTGATTTATGTGTTTCACTGTGGAGCTATGAACACAGGTACCCATCATTGGGGAGACTGGCTCTTTATTGCACATTGTATTTGACAGAATAATAAATGTAGCTGAATGGTTCTTGGGTGGGCGTCTGGGGAAAAAAAGTCCTGCGAATAAGGCAGCCACTACTCCAAACTGCAAGACCCAGCAAAGGAAATAATTTTGACTGTCTCTGTCTCACTGGCACTCTGTGGCTTACAGATCTTCATATGTTCTGTCAGACTTGCACAGATTAAGGAAAAAAAAATCCATCTTCTTTATATGTTTCTCCTCCTCCCTCCTTCTCAGCCCGCCACACGCTCCTCGCTGCCTGGACTGTAATTGCTGCTTACGAGAAAATGAAGGGATGAGCTATGCTAAGGTACCTGTGTGCTCAGGTATTCATACTATGCTGAGTGTATGCTTGTATCAAACAGATGGTTTCAGGTATTGAAATGCAGCTTAGCTGCAGTATCAGAGAATAGATTTATCAGTTTGCTGGAGCTTCTCTTCTATAAAATGCCTATTTCGAGGCATCAGAGGTATTATAAATACAGCTTATTTGTGTAATTTATCAGCCCTCTCCGGGGTTTGTCTCTATGGACTCTTAGTGCCTTAATTTTAATGAATGAATCTGAGTTTGTTTTAGGAGGGGATGAGTTAACAAATATTAAAATAAAAAAGGCTCACAAGCAGCCATTCAAAAAAGCACCAGTTACCAACAGACAGGGCCTTTCCAGCATCGAGTGTCATGTGTATGCTAAAGTGAAAAATGATGCATAAGTCTGCAGTGCCTATGGTGAATTGAAATACACGGGATATCCCTGATGAGACACTGTGGCGGCGGTAGGATCTGTTTCTCCACTATACTTTGCCTTGCAGACAAGGAACAGGTACATTAATAGATGGTGTGAGTTTGCCCTGACAGTGCCACTGCAGAAGTGCGCAGAGCCAGTGACTGGAGACTTCCCAAGTGGCAGAGAAGCAGTCCAATAGGTCCTAGCCAAATCCTCAACTGCTTATAGCACAGAGGGTGTGACAAGGACAAGAACAGGGGTGGCCAGAGCACATCTGGGTCCTGCTGCTTTGCACACCTTCGGAACAACAAGGTGCACAGCTGTGCAACTGCACCGGTCAATGCTAGCAGCCAGACCTAGCCATAAAGGTGTAGCGTGAAAAGCCCATGCCCAGGAAACAAAACCCAAACCAGCCCACAACCCTGAGTCTGGTGGCAGATATGACCAAGCAGAGAAATAGAAGGGGGCACCACTGAAGAAGAGTTAATGCTGCCATTAAATCATATTCATGTTAATATAGTCATCTCTTCCTTCAGAAATTATTTGAAACGAAATTGTTTGGAACTTCTATTAGCTTGGCGTTCCTTTAAGGAGTCCTCTGTCAGTCCCTGGCCCTTGAAGAGGCTAAATATCTGCACTTTCAGCTCTCCATGGAGTTCTAGAAAGCTCTGGGATGGTTTATGGTTTTCCATTAGCCAAGGGTCTAATAGAGTCCTGAGATCCGTTAAGTGGGAAATTCTTCTCGTGGAAAGCAATATACCGTAATTCTTTGCTAAAATCTGAGCCCACACAAGAAATTTGAGCTTGTGGTAAAGACCAGGGTGCAGTAAGTTTGTGCAGGAAATTACTTCATACTGTTTGTTATTGGACTATTTATCCATGACTTTTTAGATAACAGAGACGATGGACTTGTTTCACTCTTGAACCAAATGGGGCAGATGCTCATTAGATAACTGGCCTTGTGGATGGGAGCTTTAAATCACGTTCTGGTACTGCAAACGCCTCGTTAGTGATTTGGAAACTGCTGAGGGGCTTAGGAGAATGAGAACACCCTTCTCTGCTCCGGTGACAGCATTTTTCCAGATCAGCTGGACTCATTTAGGGAGTCAGCGAGGGTTGCGAACCTTGCACCGCTCTGACCTCCCCCTGGCTCAGGCAGACTTTCTGCCGCGGTAGTGCCACAAGCAGCAGAAGTCAATCAAACCTATTGTTCTTTCCTGGCCATGCTAACTTGACTTACTCTTATAACTGAACCGTTCCTCCAGTGTGTGAAAACCCACAGTGGAAAATACAAAATAAGAGGAATACGGTATGCAAAAATACTCCATACTACCTGAAAGCTCAAAGAATCAATGGCTGCTTTTGTTATTGTCAGTTCCAGCTGCTAACATTAATGCTTATTCCCACAATCTTTCTTTTCTGATTTCCATCTGTTCAAATTTATGTTCTAGCAAGGAGAAGATTAGAGATAAAAATCATTATGTTTGGTAGCATTTACAACAACTTGGAAGTTTAAAGGTCTCTGTGTTTCCTTCAAAGCATCATCCAGTGTCATGGGTTTTCAGATACTTCGCTATTCAGTAACTACTGCGTGGAAACAATGTGTGGTTTAATCAGAGGTCTTTTGAAGAGAGGAAAGTACGGAGAATTGGCGTATGCCATGCAGAAGTTTGTCTGCTGTTAAGCCTTACCATGTCTCTGGCAGCACTGGGAAGTCAACTGATTTCAAAGGTCTGACTCTCCCCAGGGTAGTGTGCTCAGCCCCCCCCTGGAGAGGAGGGAATACCCTGCGCGGCTCTGGAGTAGCTCCTGCTGCTTCATATTCACAGCAGCGCCGGTGGCTTTGGGGACAGGGGGAGCAAATCCCCCTGCAGCCACTGCAGAAGTTGTGCTACTGGAGAGGTGCTCAGAATGGGTGAAGGGATTCAAAACTGGGCAAGAGACTAACTCCTGTGGCAGTACCTGTGGCACTGTGCTTAGGCAGCCCGGATTTCAGAGCAGTGCAAATACGGGATTTACGTGGCTCACGAAAGCAAAGTGCGGGCAAGCATTTGGTGCAAAACCTCCCTCAGACTGGCATCTGGTTTGCCCTCAGATAGTTTTGTAGTCCTTTGTTGCAGGGAACAACCATTGAGCAACTTGAGGATTGTGGTTAATCCAGGGAAGACTTGAAAATGAAAGAAGGGAGGACCTCATGATAGTTTTCTCTCTAAGGAGATATTTTCTTTCCCCTTGTGCCATTGTTCCTCTTGTTTTCAAAGTCTCAACACAAATCTAAGAGCTCTGCATGAAAGGTACAGTAGTCTGGGTATAATTACCACAGCTGCCACAGATGGCTCACTTTAACAAGAGACCCTAGGTAAACCTAGTTGTTTAGCCTGCAGCATAAACAAAAAAATATTCTACTTAAACAAGTGGATCTGGGTCTGTGGAGGTGAAGCTCAAATCTGCCTTGCTAAGTTCTCTCATTAAAAAAGTGCAGAAGATGTTGATGGGACATGGGTCAGTTCAAAACTCAGTTTTAATGTGTAGCTGGGTAGTCTCCAAGGAGGAGGAGGTCTGGGTGTTGGGATGCACTTTGCCCTTCAGCTGGGGTCCCCTGAGCACCGACTGTGAAGTGCAAAGCATCCTCCATTCTCTGGGAAGGGAAGGGAAGAGAAGGGAAAGGAAGGGAAATTTTTAAACCTGTGAAATTTTCCAGTGGCATCTATTTAGTCCCTCTAACAAACCTCATTTCAGGACAAATACTCCAAAGATCACATTCTGTTGTACGCTGCTAGTCGCACACTCTCAGGATCAAGGGTAGTATGCTTTGTGGGCGGAGAACTAGAACGATTCCTCCTGCCTGACAAAGAAGCAGTACTCCAAATCAGGTCAAAGAAGATGGGGATGCAGGAGACTGGGTAGGGAGAACACTAACACCTAAAACTGCTCTTCTTGAGGGAGAAAATAAGAGAGAAGAAATGATTTTTAGCTTTCTGTATCTGTTCACATTTGTGAACTGGAGCTCCAAATCAATACACATATTCTTTTTGAATGCTCACAAATTGGTGTCTGCAGGATACCTTTATTCCCTCCAGCCCTGTATCTCCACCTGCATCAGCGAACTCTCCTCACAGAGGTCCTGCTGGCACCAGCTCATTAGCACGGAGCAACTCCACACCCCTCTGCTTTTTCCTCTGCCTGATGATAATGTCATTAACCTTTTGGTCGTTTAGACCCATGTTGTAGCGGCCATTTTTATTTTCTCCTCCAGAAGCTGTTGCCTCTGCCTACACGGCATTTCTTAGTGCTTCAGTCACTTTACCAGCTGCTTTGGCTTCCTTATGGGCTATTAAAACAGATTTCCTGAACGAGCTACAAACATGGAGATGGACATTTCTGGGCTTAACACCAAGGTCCATCAGCTCTTCCACGTCTCACTTTTCCCACAGGACTGCAAATCCCAACCCGTCAGCCTCCATCCCTCTGCCCGTTTGTTCCACAAGCACCTTTTCCACACAGCACCCCCCCCAGAGGTACGTAGCCCCATGCCATGTCTTCCCCTAGATCCCACCTTATGACAGCTGTCCATTATAACACCGATGTTAAACCACCTCACCCCAACATTTCTGTAGGAAGTCTACTGATGTAATGCATCTGTCTCCTTTTTTTCCAAAAGAAATGACAGCCTGTAAAGATTTTGTTGTGTGTCAGATGAGAAGTGAGAGGTTTGTGTTGTAGCAAGGAACATTCAGGCTCATGTTAATGGTAAGGGAAGAGTACAGGCTAAGAAGAAGCTGCCTCGGAAGGCTGTAAAATCTCCATCAGTGGAGATCATTAGGAACAAGTTACAGAAATGTCTATTAGTGATTAAATAGTTTGAAATGAACCTGCCTTAGGCCAGATGAGTGTATGGGATAACATCACAGGTCCCTTCCAATCTCATGAATTTATCATGTCTTTCAAATCTACGCGGTCATGTGTGCGTTTATCTATCACTCTCTTTTTCTTGCTACTCTTCCTTTAGCATGCTTTTCACCATTTTCTGTTCCCTGGTTCTCTTTCAATAACTTCACTACTTATTTCACCTACTCCAAGAGGGGCCTTGGTCCCTCTTGGGACTTCTGGGCATTACTGTAACAGAACCACAAAGATGTAATAACATTAAACCTTTGATTCATTCCCTACCCTAAGCTCTTCTGCTAGTGCTGCTGAGTGCCAGTGAAGCAGCTGCATTTTTTTTCCTTGGTGAAGGGATTCCTGCACACACAAATTTTGGAAAGCATTTGGGCAGTCCTTTGGGAAGAACAGCACTTAATAAATGTAAATTATTATTATTATTTCACCAACAGGAGTTGCAGAATCTTCAACTGGTCTCTCTGTTTTAAGAAAATATCCAAGTGGGAAATTAGTGGGATGTGGTCACAGTGGGCCATGCGAAAATTAAATTCTAGCAAAATGAACCGAAATGAGATTGATCATTATATGCTAAGGCACCACAGCCCTGCCGTACTGTAGCTGTCAGCAGTAAGACAGGAGAACTCTCTCTGACTTCAGCTACTCCTGTAAACAGTAAGGGCAACAAAAAGCTCACTCAGCCTGATTCACTGGAGACCTCTTGAGAAATCAGAAAGGCGGTCGGCTACAATCTGAGTCATTTCTTTGTGTCTTTCTTTATACAACTCTTTTCTGAACTCTCTATACCTGACCCTGCAGTGGCACCCAAGGCGCTGGAGTCTGGTCTTCTCCTTATGCAGAACTGAACTGCAAGATGAGTTTATGTTTGGGAGTCCCTCCTTCTCTGGCGGTTTTAGATGTTCTCGGAGAGCTTCAGAGACCTGGGCTCCCTTGTGTGTGGTACCTCTGCAGGGAGCCTGGCCTTGGCGTAGCATTCGGAAGAAGCCCTGGGCACGGCTTCCAGGGCTTCGGGTCACAGGGAGCCCTCTGTGGGCAAACCACGGCTCAACCCGGGCACTGGAGGGCGAGTGGGAGGACCGTAGCACAGAGCCTGCCACTGGGTCCAGTACGGCTGGGACTGCTCTGGGTGGGGAGCCGAGCATGGGCTGAGCATCAGACCTGGTTGTGCTCCCGGGGCAATAAAAATGCCACAGACTATTGGGGGAGGTGGAAAATGGGGTGAGCTCAGGAGAGCTGCGCAGGGCCAGCCGTCGGACGGAAGCCCCGCTGTAACACCGAGATAACAGGCACCGCCACCGCGCGGGGGCGAGGAGGGCCTGAGTCCCCTTCCCAGCTCCACGGGTGACGGAGGAGGGCAGCTACGCCTGGATGCAGAGCTCCGTCATGGCACTGAGAGCCGCCCTGTGCGCAGCTGTCCTGGGCACCTCTGCACAGCACCCAGGGAACGCAGCGCCACGTGTCGTGGGCTGGCTGCGCTGGGGTCTTGCAGAAATCCAGCAAGAAGAGAAGCAGGAAGGAGGCGAAATGGGTTAAACTGGTGTGCCAGCAGGCCTCTTATCTGAGAAGGCTTTTCCTCTTTCTTTCTTTTTCTGTTCCTGTCTTTTATTCACAAAGATCCACAATGTGTAATACGTATATACATGTATATGGAAATATTAGATTTGGATATGAAAATACAGGCTGCAGGAGCCTGTGGACAATGCTCCCTTTTTAGTTGTTATAAAAATGAAAATAATTGTGAAAGCAGAGAGAAATCTGCAGCTGCTCCAGGCTATTCATACCATAAGAGATCCCATCAGGCCTTCTTTATTGTTGCAGTTTTGGCAAATTATTTTCTTATCACACACAACCTATTCACTTCTGTTCCTGGATAAGCACTTAGGCCCATAAAGCAGTGGGTCAGCAACAGTTTAGTATAAAGCACATGGAACTGCTGACCTTGGGGACCGCTGGTGCCTGCCCCTCCAAAAATCAGCAACTGGAGTCAATAAAAAACTGGCCAGGCCAGTCCATTAGCGAGCCCAGCTCTGTCACTGCTCGCATGGCTTGCTCGGTGGCTGTGTAGCCGCCTCCTCCTCCTCCTGCCATCGCGTCTCACCTTATGAAATGCAACCATCGCTCCTTCCCCAGGAAAGTGGGACGTATAGCCGACTGCCTCCTGAAGGGGTACATTTTCCTAGGGGAGGCAGAAGTACCAATCTGTGTGCTTATATTCCTGTATCCATCGCGTGCATCATTGCGCCCAAGGAATGTGCAATATAGATTAGATCAGCAGCAGCGCTGCACTGTCTCCAGGCCAGGCAATGAGTTTATTGTGCCCAACACACATGTGCACTGGACAAATGCTCTGGCATCTTCAGCGTGGGCAGAGAGCATGCTGCTCCTATTATACTAGCCCATTAGGGAAGCAATTTGAAGAAAAATATTTAGCAATTTGGAAGGAAGCAAGGTTCCAGAATGGCTTGTTTCTGTGTGACAGCCTGCCATGTACAGATGAAAGGGAAGGCTTATGACAAATTTTCATTACCCACAAATAAAAAAAAAAGCAACAGCAGGCAGAGCAAGTGCTTTCAGGCTGAGAGGTGTGGCCAGAAACCCCCCCAGGAGACCACAAAGGAGCCTCAGCAAAATAAATCAATCAATCTATCAATCACTTACACTTGCATAGCGCCCTTTATGAAAATGGCAATCAGTGCCTGACAGCCTGTCAGACTTTGGCCTTCAAGTCTTTGCCTCAAAACTAGTCATTAAGTTCACCAAAATACAAGCTACAGCTCCCTGCTCTCGCTCAGCATCCTTGCTCACCTTCCCTAAGCCGCTGTGATTTCTCCATAGAAAATACTCTTTGCTCAGAGCAACTGTGACCAGGGTAGGTGACACCGTGCAGCAAAGGAGGGTCTCTAAACAACACAGGCGTTTCAGATTTGCTTTGTTCCCACTCTCTGCTGCACATTTGGATGCAGCATTTAGCGTCTGAGCTTGTCCTGCAAGGAGCAGTGCCATCGGAAGCAGAGCACATCGCTCCGGTACATGCAGGGTCTTGCATTGCTTGCCTTTGCTTGGGCATTTCTCTCCAAAGCAGAGTTCACGGAGCAAATAAAATACCTGAGTGGAAAGAGGTGCCCACTAACCCACCATTGCTCTTCACAGTCATGTGGAAATGCACCTGCTGTGTGTACGGAGGAAGGCAGCCCTCTAGATACAACTTCTACGTATGTCAGTCATTTAGCTTTCTGGCGCTGAAGTGTGGCACAAACCATTCACCTGCTAGTCTGCAGCTGCCCCCCCCCCCCCCCAAAAAAAACCAACTGAAGTCTCTTGGCTAAATCCCCACACAAGTAAAACCCTCCAAGTGAAGGGATTCATTTTTTAAAAAGCACAAGAACTTTAGGCTGAGGCATCCTCAAGTTTTAGCTCCGCTGATGAAAAGAGGATTCAGGTACAGGCTCTGGTTTAGAAAGCCCCCAGTGTGGAAATCTGTGGGGTTTGTGCTGTGCAGCCTTTCACAGATGTTTCTTCTGTGAATTTATCCTATGATGTTTGGGACCCACGTATAGTTTTGGCCTCAAGATCCTGTGACTCCAAGTTTCTTTCTTTTGTTTGATTTGTGCTTGCTGCCAAATATTTTCATTTGACAATCCCTTTTTCTTTCATTTTGAGGAATAATGAACAGTAACCTCCATTTCCTCCACTTGCCTTCTCTGCTTTTACAGACCTCTGCCTTTTCCCTCCTTGATCATTTCTTTTTCAGGCTAAAAAGTCCAGCTCTATTTAACCTTTCTCATACTTGGGAGCTGCTCCACAGCTTGGATCACCTTTTTTACCTTCTTTTCTAAGCTTCTTGGTTTGACCACATATCTTTTGAGACAGAAGGACAGAAAAGCATACACTCTTGCATGATGATGTTTCCCGTTTGTTCTCTATTCATGTCCCAATAACGCCTAAAATTATTTTTTTTTTCCATTTTTTAGCCACAGATAAACATTTTGAGCTGGTATTTTCATAAAGCAGATCACACTGACTCCAAGAGATCTTTCTGAAGTACCAACAGCTAATTTTGATCCCAACGTCTTGCATGTATACTCGGGGTATTTTTTTCTATATATATGTTACTTTGTGTTTATTAGCATTGAATTTCACTTGCTCTTTTATTACCTAGTGCTCCGTGACCAGTGTCATGAAGCTCTTCCAGATCCCATTGCAGCCAAGTTTGGGTTTTACTGTTGAACATAATATTGCACTATCAGTAAATGGTATCATTCCCATTTTCATTCTCTGTTTTATGAAACTGATGCAATACAGCAGCATATCCTTGGGACTCCACCCAGTGACATACTTCCTTTATGAAACTAATTATTTTTTACCTCATTTTTTATTTGTTTATATATCCACCAAAAAAAAAAAATTTCCATGTATTGATTATTGTTCTTTCTCAAGGGAACAACCACCTTTGTACTCAAAAAAGAGCACATTGCCATGGTCATTTTAAAAAGGACACATCATCCCCACATACGTATTTTCACAGCTTGGTGCGATGCCACACCGTTTCCAGCACCTCTCCTTTCCCCTGCAAACCCTCAACCTGACTGAGGACCACTATGGGTCACAGAGACAGAGAATTTGGATTTAGGGAGAAGGTGAAAAAGAGGGACCCATCCAGCATCCATCCCTCCTGCACACTATTTACACCACACAAAATCCCCTGTCCTTCGCTGTAAACCCTGCACCACCTGTAAGGTGAACCAACGTGGTAGCTTGAATTCTCGTTTAGGTGTAAGTCACAGATAGTCCTTATTAAGTGCTCAATGTATATTCTACCTGATTACATGTGATTGGTTTGTGGTTCTACGAAGAGAGACCTGTTACACCAGTGCCCGCTCCCCGGAGCGCAGCGTCCTGTCCTGTCCTCTCCCACGGGCGACACCTGAGATGCCGACGTGAGGAAAATGCTGCAGCTCGACTACGGGTTTAGCCATAACGCTGGGGAAGGGAGAGAAGATTGGCTCTTCATTTATAAGATTAGAACTAACCAATGCCTTCACTAACACTTCCAAAACGTCTTCACAAGAAATGCACCGGCAGCCATGAACACAGCCCAGAGCTTTCTATTTTTTGTCCACTTCTACACATTTGCTCAGTGGTTTATGCAATTTGGTTCCCACTAGTGCACAGAAATACTTGCACTTTTCTAGCCCCTTTCTCAAAGAGGAATGCCAGTAAGGGTCATGGGTCAGGACAATCCCTAACATGAGCAGCTTGAGGCAAAATTAGGGTCCCCATGATAAACTTTTACATTTAACACCTCTATTCAATTTCCCTTTCTGGAGATTTTGGAATTCTCCATTAATGACTGAAAATTCCATTGAGATGGAATTTTTTTAAGTCTTTTTAAAGTGAAGAGACAGCAGTCATTATTTCCTAATATCTATCAATTCAACCTGAATATTTTTTTCATTTCCAAGCAGAATGTTTTCTGATTATGTGAATTCTTGTTTCTTTGCTTGCCCCTCTTGGCCAGTGGGCTTTGGCTTCCTTTTAGGGAGCTAGGGAAAATGAAATTATGCAAACATTTAAATAAGATGGGAAATTAAAGCCATTAATTACAAGTGTTCCTGGTATTTCTCACATTAATTCCTGGTTTTCTAAGGGGGAGACCCCTTGCCAAATACTATTGGGAATATTATCGTAAAAGTAGGGAGATAAAACAGTGGACATATATCTTTGAATACTGTGCAAAGAAGCAGTTTTCATATGTGCGTGTGTGTGTGCGTGTGTGTGGATAGCTAGGTAACATACATAGGTAAGTGGGTTCGTAGGTAGGTAGGTAGGAGGACAGACGACAGACAGGTAGATAGACACTTATGAGATCTTTTACTTTGGATGGCGGAAACTTGAACAAAGCTTGGAGCCAACAGGGTAAAAAGCGGAAAATGAAAGAGGAAAGACATAGAGAGAAGAAAAAAGACACAAAATAACTTCAGAGCAAGTGACATAATATTTTTTATTTGTCCTTTACTTCCAATTGCATTTGAAATTGCAGAGTTGCTAGAATTTAATCACCCATGTTCTCAAAATAACTGCAGGTATTTAAAGCTGTGCACCTCCTGCTCTTCAGAGGAAGCTGACCCCTGCTTTTATCAGCTATTAAATCAGCTATTTTTAAAATATGTAGATTGTGCTATAAAGTAGCTCTGTTGGATTTCAAGCCCTTCATAATGTAGACATCAACTGTATTCAGCTGTACCTCTCTTATATCTAAACCTGCACGGTACTGTGCGCTGTAGATTCCCGATCCTTGTTGTGGGTATAGACACTATTAGAACATGCATGTTTGTATGGAGCTATGTGAACAAAAGCAATACTTTTTTTTTTTTTTAACTTGAAAGGCCACATTTTCAAAGTTTTGCATGCACTACATCCTCTGTACTTGCAAAAACGTCTAAGCATGCAGGCAAAAACCGCTGGCCATGCTAAGGAGTGAGCAAATGCCCTCTGTTGTGATTGCTATGTATATGGCCTGCTGCTGGATGATGAGGAGAAAAAAAGAGGGAACATATACTTGCCAAGTCTTGGAAAAGCAGCACAACTGCGTTACTGAGAACGTTTCCTCCTGGTCTGGGAACTCTGCCTATGTGTGCTGAGGAAAAGGATGTAGGAGCCTGGAAAAGGCTTGTCACTGTGTCTGCTTTGCCACACGCCCCTGTTGCATGGGTTCCATCAAACTGAGCACGCATCCTCAACGTATATGTATGTGTGTATGTGTGTGTGTGTGTCTGTATACATATATAAATATGTACTTACATGGGTGAAAATACACAAATATCAACCCAAAAGACAGACATCCATGTGTGCACAGATACACATACACATTCTCATACGTTGTCTGAACTCAACGACCAACACAGATATGCTCTCACGTATGAAGGTCACACTTAATACTGTAAGCCTGGTTTTAGTGTTGACCCTGGTCTAGGAATCAGGTCCTGGTCCAGAAAACAGAAAGGTGCTCCATCCTCAAAACATTTGCAGCCGGAATGTTGCCAGTGGGCTCTCAACAAGCTGATTCCAGGTGCCAGTCCATGAAAGGAAAAATTATATTATTAGTGTGATGTACACACTGCTGGGAGATGCTGAGTTATAAATATGCCTGGCTGCAGCTACTAGGATAAAAATTTCCAAGGAAGGGAGAATGCTGCCTATTTTTAACTTCTGTATTCTCTCAACGCCTTGCCCAATTTGCCTCACATCTTCACGAAAAAAATCATTTTGCCGTAAGACTTCAACAATGTTGAAATTTCATTTCATTGCAGAGTGGAAAGCAGCAGACAAGAGAAAATAGAAGTCTGGTTTCTATTAGAAGGTTCATGTGATGCCTAACTGGTGGAGAGAGTAGTTTCTTTCCATAGTATATTTAACATTTATTTAAGGACCAGAAAAATGAATGTGAATTTTCTTCCTTTTTTATTTTTAATTTAATTTTACAGGGTTTGTTTTTGTTTTTTTTTTTCCTTAAGAATGCTGGTAGCTGAGTAAAACATAGAAAACACCTTCTGACAGAAGAAAATGGAAAGTTGTTGCTGGAATCACTGGGGTTTTCTCAAATTTTGGGGAAAAAAGATTAAAAACCTACAAATTTTGTTACTGTTTTCAACTGTATCATCGATTCAAATGATGAACTGCACTTCCTATGTCTGTATTTACATCAGATGTTGATATGCCACCTTCCTACACGATTTTTAATTATTTTTTATTATATTTTCAGCCATTTTCTCTGTAATTTTATGTTTTATGTTATACTTTAGCTTCAATGAACTGCCTATTAGCTTGCCGCTCTATATGGAAGCTGATGGATTCTAAGATCTCCTCCGGGTCCTCCATATAGCTGTGTTCCAGTGGTGGTGTTTTTATTTTATTTTTTTACAACGACTTTTGATTCATTCTGTACATCTAATTTTCCCCACATAACATCAGTAAAAGAGAATATAGGAGGGGGATGGTCTCCTCCAAACAGGGGGTCTCCCTCTTGGCTTTGATTTGCTTGGCAATCAGAGATTTTGTGTACAATCTCTCGCAGAAAAAGGTGGGAAATGCAGAAGCACTGGCTTTTAACAAAAATACAGACGGCAGCAGGAAGTCTTCTCTGCCCAATTACAAGGTGATCCCAGTTCATTTTTATGGTTTGATTTTTTTTTATCACATATGTTTCCAAACACAGTCCTGATATCCTGTGGGGATGCTTTTGTAAAGAGCCAGAGCTTCTGATTTAAGGAGCTTCAAAAATAGCTCTCTGCCTCTTCTGTCTGGAAAAGACCAGTCATGTAACAACACATTTATTCTGTTTGAAAAATAGAAGGATGTCAAAGGAAAAGTTCACAGTGAAATTAGGCTGATTTGTTTTGTGGTCTTGTGATTTTGGCTTCAGATGTAGGAGGGAAAAAACAACAGTTTGTTTAATGGGCAAAAATGACTATTAAAATAAATTTTGTGCTCAGAAAATTCCTTTGCCAAATAGGCAGCATCATCAATTATACAAGACCCCTGGAAAAAAAATATAAATAAAAAAGGCAAGCTAGATACCCATGGATGGATTTTTTTTTTTTTCCCTGTAGTCAGCATACAACTCAGCCCTCGTGCTCAGAGAGGGAAAACCTCATTAATTTTGATATAAATGATCAGCAGTTCCCACAGATTTCCTCTCTGTTGTGACGGATGCTAACTGGGAGACTTCTAACATTGCCCTCGCCTAGTGAGAACAGCTCCAACTGATGCCAGTCGGGAGGAGCTGCCATTTGGGACCCTGCGAGAAGCCATCAAGGCGTTCCTAGGTGTGTTTTTTTTCAGGCGGGACCACCCAGAGAAGCACTGCCCAGGGTACCAGCAGAACTCACTCTGCAAATTTTGTACAGCTTCCTCCCACAGCATCATCTGAATAATTACATCCTGCATATCTGCATTAATGAATTCCCTCTCTATGAAACTCACAGAGTAAATTACCCAGACGGTAAAAGAGAATGGCATGGCCATCTTCCTCCTCAGCGTGCTAAGTCAGCCCAACACGCATATAATGATGCTAACACAGGTGGGAGGTGGACACCCAGACGGTGCAGTGGCTCATCTTCAGCATTTCCACTTGTGCGGCAAGTACGATTGTATATCCCCTGGAGACTTATTTCAGGCTCACAGGGTGCACTACATAGCGCTTAATGATCGACAACTTTCTCCTAATGATGTGGCTTGCACCAATTTGTGTTTCTCCAGCAACATTTCCCTTTTAAGCAGGTTGGACTCCGCTGTCCCTAGGTATCATGCCATTCCCTCTCCCCGTCTCTCATGCACACGATATCTCAAACCACCACATTAGAAACAAAATACAAATCAAACCAAAAAATGAAAAGCAATTTGAACGTCCTGTCTGTTGAAACCGAGACCTAGCCCAGAGCGCACAGCGACCGCGGTGTCCAGGTGCCTGAAGGGAAGCACCCTGTGTTCTCAGTGCAGGGGGGGGCAGGCAGTCCTTGTGGGACCATCAGTGCTCTGTAACATCTGAAATCAGGTCAAAAGTCAGGAAATCTGAGTTCTGACACTTGCTCCACAAACACACTTCCTCCATGGTTTGGAAAGTTGTCAACAATGTCACCTCATGCCTAGCAGCAGTAGGGTCAAAATTCCTACTAGCTTTAGGGTCGAGCCTGTATTTTCTCCAGGTTTCGTCCAGCCTGTCTGTGCAATGTAGATCCTTACACCATAGGCAGTGTTATCTTTAGCCTGGCTTCCTGGAAGCCCATCTCAATTTGAGATTCTCCAACAGAGGCCGATAGAAAAACGCCAAGTATTAATAGTGATTTTTGATGGTGCTGAAGACTTTAAAAAATGTAAAAACAAACGTAAAAGTCCACTCCCAAGAGCTCCCCGTTGCTCTTTCCCTCCGGCCTACTGATTTCTTTACATGACATGTCCAAGAAAAGCACCATGAATATCTCCATAAATAATCAATGACTCATAATGTAAATAGTTCCAGGATATAAGAAAAAGCCATACAGAGCATAGTCATTTACAGTGAAGAGTTAGCACACTTGTTAAGTGTGCTGGATTCTTGAATAGTACCACTAGCAAGAAATTTAGCAACCAAGCTTAACAGAAAGTACAAGTACAGTTGCATTGTAACAGTTCTTCGGGAAAAACCCAAAGAACCTCTAAAATGTCACCTCAAACTTGGATGGTTATGCCTAAAGCCATAAAAAGTCATGTGGCTGGGTGATGGTAAGCAGCTAGAGCAGCTGTACCAAATTTCAGGAAAACAAAACTGATATCTGGGAAATGAGAAGGGAAAAAAATATTCCGGTATTTCAACCAGAAATGGAATGGTGCAGTATTGGGTGACATTTTTCTATATGCTGCAGTCCCCCCTGCAGTCACGAGGTGGGGTGTGCGGAGCTTGTGTAGGAAATGTTACGTGTTGTTGCTCTTAGGAAATGTGGAAGACGGAGAGAAAGGCTCTGCTGCAAAGTGCTGGAGCTAATGCAGTGAAATCTGTCATTGTTTTGAAATACACATTCAGACAGCACAGTAAACAAATTCATTTATTCATATATGAAGGGAGGATGGGAGCTTCAGCGCTTCAGATGTGCCTCATATATAAAAGGCCCATTGATTTTCTGTTACCTAAAGAAACAGGAGGGAACAGGGAAAACATGGCTTTCCACAGTCAAGATTTGCACTTCTTTCTGTTCTTCTCATTGTTATGATAAATGTAATATAGTGAAACACATAAGAAGAATAGGAGAATCTCTTCTGCAGCTCCGTCTTACATTGTTCATAAACCATAAAGCAGCTGTTGGTTCTATGTGTACCCAAAAATTGAGAGGGAGACCTTCGTGAGGAAGGAAACATTTCTGCCTGTGTCCTGGACAACTGGTCATGCACCCTCTCCCTTGAATGCACAATGAATAGCATCGTGTTCCCCAATGGTTGTTTGAGAATGGAAACTAAAAGAGGATGTTCCTAATAACAATCAGAGAAGTAAAACCAGGGCAAATATTCACCATCTTCTGGGGCATCATGTGTAATGCACCAAAGTAACTTCTAAATAACATGGTGGATATACCGTTGTCTCCCACGTGATTTAATAAAGTAATAATCCTGCCCCTTGCTGGGAAGGTGGTATCCTGCTTGCACGCGAGCTCCGTCCTTTTTTCTCTCCGTTTCCTGGTGCAAGATTCCAATATGCAGTCGTCTCCTCTGGGAGGTCAGAATAATCCAAACAGGAGAAGCGGTGATCTTGGAAATGTGTAGCACATAAGTCACTGCCAGAACAGCAATATATGTCAGGAACACATGATATGTTATAAAAAGCCCTGTTTGATATTTTTATGATTTTTAGAATTACACAAGCCACACTGTGTCGCTGATCTTGTTGGAGAGAAGTGAATAAGTTCTAGGTGAAAAGACCTCCGTGAAACCACCTTCTATGTATTTATACACTCCCTCGCTTAATATTTGTTGCACAGTAAAATACTTACCCTTCGCCTTTCAGGTTTGGGCATCACTCCAGCTCTTGCTGGAGTACATGGAAAATTTCAGATGGCAGGATCAAGCCTACAAGCGCTTGATTTTGTCAGCTGGTACAAAGTCTTTATACATCACTTTGGCTAAACTTTCACAGATGTTGGAAACCAGAGTTCCTGGGCACCAAGGCAGTGTGCTGTAATGCCTAATGCTGGTGTAGGTTTCACCTTTATCTTTACACTTGTGATGAAATTGTGTGTGTGCTGTTAACCTGTATATAGCTAAAGATGAAATACAAAACCCCTCTTTCAGCTGCTGGAGTAACTGAAAATCTCCTACTAAAGCGAAGTCCCTTATAGATTAGAATTACAAGACGTGAATAATAACGCTTAGCACCAATACAGACCTTTTTATTTTCAAAGAGCCTTAGGAACATTAACTGGTCTTTCCAGGCTCCCTGTGAACTAGGTCAGCATCATTATTCCTGTTTTACACAGGGAGAAAGTGGGACAGAGAACCATGCCACTGGCCCGCCTTGCCCTTTCCTAGAGAAATATGCAGGCAGGGACGGATTCAGCAGAGCACCCACGTGCGTCCGTACTGCTGCTCTGCATCTCTCCTCGGGAACTCCGCCACCGCGGTTTCAGAGAAATAAAGTTTCCTCTCTGTGTCTGAGCAGCGCGAAGAAATGACGGCAGGAGCACGCAGGCAGCCAGAGCGCGGCCAGGGTCTGCGCGAGGGCCCTGGGCGGGGGCGAGCTGGTGCAGCCAGTGAAGGGGTGACGGTAACGGGAGCAGACGTGGACATTTTAGCTTCCCTGTGGCCAGCCTGGGCAGCAACAGCAGGGACGTTGCAGGGGCACGAACGCCAGTGGAGGACTCGCTGCCCGGGGCACTGGCCATCGGCGCTGGCTCTTCTCGCCCTCGAGCTCACCGCTCGCAGCTCCGCACTGCCGCACGGACGCGCCCCGCAGCTGAGCCGGGGCAACGCTCAGGCCCACACCGATCGGCTTGTTTGCCCTCAGCTGGCGAAAGGAAACTCGCCCCAAAATCAGCCAGTTCTCTGCGGTTTGCTAGGGCTCGGCCCAGCTAAATGACCCAGCCATTGCCCCTCATGTAGATCAGGGGAAGTTTGCCTAAATCCTCACAGATCTTCCTGGTGGGAGGCTTTCCATGCTCTGCTTTTTGCTGTTTTCTGGAGGCATACCTCAAAGTTTGTTCCACTGCTCTAACTCTCCTTACCCCCATCCCTCCCTGCACAGAGGTACCCACAAACCATTTCCTCACCTCATTTAACACAGCTGTAGAGGTGGTTGCGTGGCCTTTCCCCTGCCTCCTCTCTCGGTAGCACACCTGCACCTCAGTGCTTGCTGCAGGTTTTAGGTATCTGCACCCAACAACCCACTGCAAACACGCACAAGTGGAACAAAGAAACCGCGCTACTATCCTGCAATGGTCTGTCCCTGTCTCAAATTCTTGGTGGCACAGAACCAGGATGAGGCTTCAAAGTAATCCATATCCCTTATCCTGGCGTGGAGCTCTGCAGTGCTTGTTGTGGGATTTTTCCTGATGCTGTTGTGAGACAGTGCCTGGCAGGTGGTGCTATTTTCCTCCAAGGCCTCTTCTGGCACTGGACAACCATGGCCCAGCTCACCCATGCAGCATCGAGCAGTGATTAAGGGGGTGTTGCACACCTAAAGTGAGCAAGAGCAGAAGCCAGACTTCATCATATTAAAAATCATTTTCTGCAAGGCTATGCAGAGCTCACTTCAGAGCTTCGTGACAGCGCATCTCCCAGGGAGCTCTTACCTGCAAGAGCACTGACCGAGCTAACAAGCTGGGGGATGAAATGCTGTGGTGACCGTAAGGAAGTGGCGTGCTGCTACCCAGAAGGTGCTGTTGCACTAGATCGTAAGGTTGGCCGCTCCAAAGGGACTCAGGGCTCCTAGGCTGCGCTGAAGCCACTTGAGGACGCCACACGTCTGTTCTTTGCCCTCTTGCGTCATGATTCATCAACAACTGATGTTGCAACGAGTGCTTTGCTGTGGTGCTGCAAATGCATTATACATCACCATGGATCCCACCAGTATGTACGGTGTCTTTCTAGGGGTGTGGTAAGGCTGGCAATATTGGCACCTGGGGGAGCTCTGGGCTGTTTTGCTCCAGTGAATGCTATGGAAATCTTTACTCCAATCATTTTGGGAGACCCTTCCCCACTTTCATCTCTGCTGCTCCAGTTCACGGACTGTATTAGTGGGACAGGAGACCAGAAATGTTTCCTAGGAGTTGCAGATTATGTTTGTAGGATGACGGTGAATCATGCATTTGGGAAGCTGTCAAAGACAGGAGGGAGGTAAACAGCACACTTGGAGGCTGATGAGTGCCACCAGCCTCCCAATACTGCATGCCCAGATTCTCACGGCCTATGTGAGACCAGGAAAGGGAGCGTGGAGCATACCTGCTAGGGCTGGTTTGCTGAACTGGAGAACATATTACACGGCCAAGGAGGAGTCCTCGAGGAAGGGTCACAGTTATGAATAGCTAGGGAGACGGGGCTGCATTGTATTTCTCCTTTGCATTTTATGTTGCTTCTGACGATGGCGTGTGCTTTTACACAAGGCTCCATCCAGGACTACTGCACATCTCTAATTCGTGTGAATGTGCAGCATTGTGGTGTACGGATTTTATCAAGATTCATATGTCCATTTTATTATATTTTTTGTGGGGATTTTTACTGTACTGCGTAGCTGGATTTTATTATCTTCCGCGTGTGTGTTTTATGGCAGCGATGCCAAGCATCTCAATGAATTGTGCAAGACTCAGACCCATGAATGCAAAGACATTTTCAATGATTTTTTGACAAATAACAATAAATACACTGTATTGAACATTGTGGACAATCATTGTCTTTTACTGAGGGCATGTACTATTATGAGAAATAAATTAATAGTTATTAAAAACCCCTGTAATTAGACAAACAGTTGTTTGCAGTCTTTGCTTCCAGGGCTTAGGTGCAGCTGCAGTATGGGTATTTATCTGTCCATTATCAACATCTTTGACACAACAGTCATTTTCTCAGGTTTGTCTCTTCTTTTCATCACAGTGTTATGGAGGAGGAAAGGGAGGTTGACCAAAAAAAATACTGAAAGAATGAGAAAAATTAATATATTCCAAACTATTTTGCACAAACAGTACAGTGATGCTTTCATCCTTGTTCTGGAGTTTCATTCCCACAGGTCTATCACCCTTGTATGAGCTTGGGGCAGCTGCAGCTGCTCTGGCCTTCTGTGATGCCTCCCTTCCCAGCAGGATGTAGGGGTTTGATGTAGGACTTTCAGCTCCACCTGGCTCATTTAACTGGGGAGATTTTGTATTTCAGGGAATCCACAAAAGATAGTGAGTGACTCTCATTTAAAAAAAAAAAAAAATCAACTCCATGTTGTCTACAAAACCTGCCAACTTCACCAGAGATCCTACTACCCTTGGTTTTACAGTGCAGCCAGTTCTCCTGGTGCTGATGTGGGTCCCTGTTCTGTCCCTTTTTCTGGCCTCCTTGTGATGAGAAGCCATTTGCAGATGGGATCTTAAGTGAGTTTACATACCTTGCTTTCCTTAGAGATCAACAGTCCTGAGCAAAGAACCTTACTGAAGCAGAGGGCAAGACAGCCCTGTAAACTCTAGAAAGCCACAAGTGACTTCTGGGAGCAGTTGGTTGTGCAGTGATACTCAACAGAGAGCTGAGACCTGGCCTGGTTGACCATGGAGCAGGGGAGGATGTACGTGTAAATTAACCCGTTGGCCAAGGAGGCTGGCAAGGCAGGTAAAGGTGGATACACCAGGCAGGTAAATGACCGTTTTCACTCAGGGATGCAGCCATATCTTTTTTTGTGCAGGTGAACTCACCTCACTCCCTCCTAAAGTGAGTTTCATGACACTTAGGAAACTGCCAAGGAGTAAGTGAAGTAGGAAACAAAGCACCCTGACATGAAATAATTTTAATGAGATCAAAGTGCATTCCAGCTGCATGAGCCCCTCCCACTTACATATTTCTTGGGCAAGGGGCTTTTCGCAGTAGGAATTAAATCTCCCTCTCCACAGGCTGTACTTCAGCACTCCTTCAGTACCCCAGCCTCCGAACACCCAGCAGCTCTTCCTGGAGCTGCAAGAATCTCTGCAGGAGCCAGCATTTTCTCAAAGATGTCTGCTGGAGGCTGTGTCCCTTCTGCCCCTTGCAGGGACGCACAAAGTGATGGAAAGGCGAATTTTTTTCCTGTGGAGGACTTGGCTTCAGTGTAGAGAGGGAGAGGAGACGCAACGGGAGCAAACCCATCTAGCAGGGCTGCGGACCAAGGGAAGTGCATGTCCTGTCTCTGGACAGGACTACGTCTTCAGCCATGCCTCTGCATCCATCTCTGCTTGCCCTATGACGGGCAGAAGCACAATTCAGGGGAGGGCAGGACCTACTCAGTGTTAACTCCTCCAGGCACGAAAATTACTTGAAAGGGCAGGAAGGAGCACGGAGCACGGCTCTGCTCTCCTTGGCACTGGCTGCCACAGAACAACGTCCCCCACTGAGCCCAAGGGGAGCATCGGTCCCCCTCCTCAGGGGACGTGTGGGTGCTGTCTCCCTTGGCTATTTAGGCCCACAACAGTCTGCCCATAAACTACAGCCTGGTCCAAACCTTCCACAACGCCATCTCTGCCACGGTGGTCTTGCTGGATCACCTCTGCGTCGATGTTTCAAAACCCGAGCTCCGAGCCCTTCTCCCACCACAGCCAACCCACGTCAGCTCAGGCACTGGCAAGGCAAGGATTAGGCCTTTTTTCCTTCGCACTTCGGAGTCTGTAGGGATTCGCTTGTCCGAAGTATTTTTATTTCTGCTCCACCCTGCTATTTTTCTAGAGGTTGTGTTGGGTTTTTTTCCCTCCTTCAAACCCATCCAGCCTTCTCCTTATTCTGAGCTTTTGTTTTCTCTGTTCTTACTCCCACACTTGAGGCCAGACCTGCTGAGATACTGACTTTTGCTTTGACAATATGGTTTGCTTTTTATTTAAGACTCTGTGTTATGGGTCAATGCTAGTACACCCAAGATGATAAAGGCTCTGTTCTGAGATTACAGCATAGAGCTGCAATGTCCAATTGAGGTTGCACAAAAGGCCATCAAGTTTGCGGTTTTATCTTGTTTTGCACTGTTTAAAGGGCTTTTTTTCTTTTCTGTTTTGTGTGAAGTTAGCAAAGCTGCAAGTTTGACAGGTTTTCTTTTCATGTACAATGTTTTTCTGCAGCTCCAGTAAGACATTGCAATGCATTAGCTAATGCAATACAAGTTCTTCCAAGAAGTTTGCAGGGGTCAGGTGATTAACCTGTATATTTTACAGAACATTTAAAGACACTGTGGTCTGAGGCCTCATAAAATCATAAAACTACCACTCAGCTGTGAACCACGGGTTGAAGCACAATGCTGAAATATTGCTGCATTAGAAATAGGAGGAAACAGAGTGAAATTTCCCTTTCTGATCTGCACAGCTGATAAAAGCTCCACAGCTCAGCCTCCTACCACATTTGCCACAGCCAGAGCTCGCATTGGGCCGAGTTTGCAGAAGGCAAAAGTCACCCTGCTGAGTCCTGCTCCACTTACGCCGCCCAGTTGGAAGAAATCATACCTGCGCTCAGCAGCAAGACGAGTCCTTCCAGCCTCTGCACCAGCAAGGGCGCAGGGGCTGGAATTGGTGAGGTGTTCGCAGGGTCTCCTACCAGCCACAGAGGCTGCGTGTCCTTCTCTCCCGCCTCTTGCAACCAAGGAGGAGCAACCAGTAGCAGGAGGATGGCTTCAGCTCCTGAGCTAACCGAGCCTTTAACCCTCTCATACTCTCACCAGCAACATCCCACTAAACTTCAGTCTTCTGAACCATCACCTCCCTTAGGACCTCCCTCTATCCTCCTCCATCTGATCAGGAGGTGTGTTTCCACCGCAGTTCACTGGGGCTTTCCCAGAAAGGCTTGGGTTCCTTCCAGCCCCTTTGCAAATTAAGATTAGCTGGCTTTATTAAAGCACAGCTCTGCTCTGCTGAGGAAGAAAATAGAGGGAAGAGAGACTGCATCGTATGACAAAAAGCAGTCTCCACCCTGTTAGTTTTCCCAGGTAGTATCCATCCACCTTGAGCAGTCCCAGCCAGGCCAGCAGGGAGGTTTCTTGGTTCTTTGCTGTGGGGTGGGTCTCTGTATCATCGCTTTTTTCTAAGGGATGCAAGCAAGTTCTGCAGAGGCTCCAAGCTGATGGGAATCCAGACAGCCAAACTCACTCACCCTGTTTTTTTAAACTCTGACCCATCTCAGCATCACAGTTTTCGAAGGCTTCCAAACATGGCCAGTGCCACACAGCTTACCAAATGCCTGGCTGCAACAGCTGCTGGAGGACAGCGGTGGCAAATGAGGTAACGTGTTGGAAGCTGGGAAGTGCCGATGGCACGCAAAGGGCTCCACGGCACCTACTCCCATTAGGAGCGCTGAGGGATGCCATTGTGGCCAGGGGACAGTTGCCAGATGTAGGACTGCAAGGCTCATTGCTGTGCAGTCCAGACATATGGTTGCTATCAGGAACAGGGCGGTGTAAATAATTGTTTCACTCCCTAAACCAGAAGAAAAAAAAAAAAAATGGGAAGAAAAAAAATTTATTCAGATCTGACTGAACCAATTTTTTTTGCTAGCCAAATGAAAAGTGGGGAAAAGCATAGTATCAGGCTGCACGAAACATTTTAGTGCCTTTTGGGTAAGATCCAGCAAGGCAGATATTTTCCACCTGTAAATAATTCAGGAGAAGAAAAAAAACATTGCAACTAATTTTTTCCAGCAAGACCATCAAGTCAATTAGGAGAAGATGAATAGTCTTGTAGCCCAAGAATAAGGAAGAGTAAAATGTCGAGTCAGACGAGTAACTCCCATCAGCGTTCTGGCATCTTCATGTGCGTTGTGCATCCAAACAGTTTTCCACCATCCCCTCAGCATGGCCGGCAGTGACTGTGCTGGGCACAAGTGCAGAAGCCCACCTACAATGAGCAGCTTCCAGGACTGAGTCCTAAATCATCAGTTAAAATTCCTTGGCCCTCTTTTTCCCCCAGTATTGGATATTCTGCCATTTCCAGGTATCAGGCTGGATGGTTATGTTCTCCTTACGCAGAAGCCCCCCTCTCCCTTCCCCAGAGTAGAACCGCCCTGGAGCTCACCCCAAAGCCTGTCAGCTGAACCACCAGGAACATGGGCCTTTTATGCGCTCTAGTACCACCTTCCAGCCTCCTCTGGTAAAACTGGACCTAGTGTGGCTGGCTTTTCATGGATTCAGAGGAGCAGGATGCCTGTGAGAAGGAAATATATTTTATGAACCTCTAGTTTTTTATTTCGTAGTATTCTACCACAGCTATTTGTTCTTGGGTATCAGAATGATTTTAATAAATTTCATTCACCATGCACCTCTCCCCACCACCTGAAAACACATGTTTTCTGTAAAAAAATTCAAGACAAAGGAAAAAGACTGGAGAGTGTTTCCATCAAAAAATAGAAATGTATTGGAAGTGCTGCTAGGTGTATTATCTAGTATAAGAAATGAGCTACACCAAGTATGAAAATACTTGCATTTGATTTTTGCCTATTAACTTATGTTTTAAAATCAGAGAGCAAAGAACAAAATGTTGAAAAAAAGCCTTGAAATTATTGACTCATAAATAAAAAGGATGGTTATATCGATAGAACTTAGGAATCCAACGTAAATAGATACCCTTTGTAATGATAGAGGCACAGAAAAAGTCCAAAGTTCTAAAAAGCCTAAAAAAATGAGCACAGAGTCCCTAGAAATGCCCACTAAGATGCACTGGAGTCAGTCTGATACAAAGGACCAACAGAAATTAATCCATTACCAGTAGATCTACAGTGTATTAGACATATTTCCCTAATATTGCATGCTTTGAAATAAAGTTACTTCATCTGAAGTAGTAAGTGGTCATAGAAAGGATTTCAAAGGAATGAAGTTCAGTTGTAAAAAGCCCATTTCAAACATTACTCTAAAAACTATTTCATTGCTTCTTCTGAGGAAAAAATAATCCACATACAGTTTTATGTTCAGGTTGTTGGTTTTTTTCAATCAGACCTCAGGGGGGAAAATTGTTTTCACTCTTAAAAGATTCCAGGGTTTTTCTGGCCTCACCCACCTCTAACCCAAGGAAGAGAAAAATTGTTATTCCTGCTTTGCTGAGTGGGAAATTGGAGAAAGGAAAGATTCTGTGTGCAGCTCACTTTCCCACTGAAACTGATGGAAATCCCTGATTTCCATGGATGACTGAAGTCACTGGCTGGCAGCACAGAGGGAATAAGAAAAAAAAAAGAGCCAAACACAGACTGCTGTTTCTCCATTTGTTTCTGTAGCCAGAAAACCCATTCCTTTTTCCCCATTCTGGCGCTATTCCTTTATGGGGTACATAACTGGAGTTTCCTTTGGGATTTGTTTGTTTTTCCCTTTTTTAAAATGTTTCATCTTTAACCATCAGGAGCTCTTGTCCTCTGAGTCAAGTCCTGTGCCACTGGACTCAATAAATGCTTTGTCACTGTGAAGGAAAACTTCATGGGAGCCAGGCTGAGACCCAAAACCAAATAGATACCAAAGGTCAACAAAGGAAAGCAAGCAAGAAAGGAAGGGCAAGGGTTAAAACAAATAAAACTGATGTGAGTTGTATTATATGGTGAGTGAATCATATGGATTATGGACTGAAGACTACATAATTAAACATGTAAGGTATCAAGGTAAAGTACCAGAATACATAAAGAGGATAATTTCTTTAGTCAGCAAATGGGCAATAACAGGAAAGAATTTTTGTCTTGGGATAGTGAGCAGTTGTATAAACATATGATGCAAAGGCTTTTTCAAATAGACATAACATTGCCATATGTTCCATCAAAAAACTGCAGAGGGACTTGGGAAAATCAGAATGATTTAAGAGGGACTATACACATCTCTGCCACCACTTGGTTAGCTGAACACGGGCAGCCAAAGGTAAGGAGTGCCGTTAAACAAGGACATGTTAAGAGACCAGAGTGTGCCCCAGAGATTCTTGCACTGGGATAATGAAAGCTCTCAAATGTCACCACAGAACTGCAGCTCTCCTTAAAAGATGGCAGAGAGACCGTGCTTTCTCTAGGTGCTGGGAGCTGACATTGCATACGGGATAGCTCTTCCTGATGGACACAAGAAGCCCATTAAAGCGGCTGCCTATGACTAGAATTACAGTTATTGCAGCAGCTGAGACACACCGAGGCGCAAACGGATTTGCAGAAAGGAGAGATGACGGGTTGAAGGTCCAGGGAACAAACGTACTGCGTTTGCTGAATTTTGACGTATAAGCAAAACCAAAGGAGAGCGCCAGAAGGATGCACTTACCCTTCTCATTTCCCTTAGAAGCTTGCCTTTTGGCATCAAGAAAAGGGATGCACGCGTGGTGCCCTGCTCTCACTGTCATGCAGCCCTTGAGTGCTTTTGCCAAGGTCCCACTTAAAGCAACAAAGAATTTGGCCCTGCTGCTCCTGCAGGAAGGCTGCTCCCAGACACCTCTCAGAGGCAGGAACCAGGGATCCAAATGTCTTCACTCTCTGAAGCAGGTCAAATGTGGCTACAGGGTCATACTGGAAAGGCTTGGTCCTGGCTTTGGGTGTCACCTCTCAGGCACAAAGCCTCATCTTTACCTGTAAATAGCATACTCCATTATCTAAAATCTGTGTCCTCTGAGTGAGTCTTCTCTAATAGATGTGAGGATGTGGCTTCCCAAATCCTTGGGACTAATTTTATGTTTCAGAAGGACTATTAAAATCAAAAAGAGAAAATTTAGGATTTTCTTCATTTCCTGACCATACATTACGCCTGTAAAGACCAGGCTAGTTAGCAGGTGGCACTGACAGATCATGATTTGAAGACAGCTGCAAGGGAAACAGTCTGTAGCACTGAACAAAAGTTACCCATTTGGGGAACGATTTTTTTTCCCCTACATTGAAACATTAATTGATTCTTTTATATTCAGAAGCTATTTTCACTTATCCCAGACACTTAACAGAAAAATAACAAAGAAATAATAAGGAGTTTTGGTGTAAAAACACATTTCACCATAAAACAGGTTGATTAACTTGCAGACTTTAAAAAATTAATGTCCAATGGAAGGAACTGCTGACTGGTTAAATTAGATCTACTTATTACAGCACTACAACAGAAACTAAATTAATTTTAAGCTTCAGAATCAAAATTTTATTTTTAATTTTTGTGGGTTGTGGAGTTGGAGGGACTGGATACTTGGGAAATTAAAAATCCTCTATTTATCACAGTCCAGATACAGTACAGCCAGCTGTACTGCAGGATTTTCTCATGCTCCGAAAGCCCTTGACAGTTAACATAGAAGAGCTGTCAGGAATTCTAGCTCAGCTATAAACATTTTCATGATAGTGCAACCTCACAAATCAAGTCATCTCAGGTGCAAACACTTTTAACCAAAATTACAGAAAAACCTACAAGTCACTCTGGAGTTACAGATAAGATTTACACGAGTTATTTGAAAAGTAGCTTTGGTTTTCAACGAGGAAGCTGGTCAAATCATTAACGTGTCACCTCCAGCATCTATATGTGGATAAGACTTTTGGGGACTGTTTGCAAACAACAAAGACGAAGAAGGTTTATTCTGATATAAACTCATAAAAACACCAGATTTCTTCCATCACAATTTCTTGACAGATTTTAAGTGAGCAAAAAAGTTTTACTTGGGATATCCACTAAGCAAAGCGTGGTGGAAAGGTACATGAAGCTACGACAGATGATTTGTTTATGGGGACAGGCTCCATCTTCTGCTTTCACTTAGAGGAGCCCATGGTCACCTCCTTGGGGAAAGGTCAGTGAGGGAAGGGAGGGGACTCAACATAAACTCAGTGGGTAAACAAAAAACAGTAAATGAAAAACAAAAACCCCCAAACCCACACCAAACAAAATGAGTGACCAAAAAAGTGGGTGAAAATAAAATCCAGGGCCAAACAAGAAGACACATCCCCAAAACAACTGCAAAGACCTAAACTATTTCTGATGCTTTGGATATTTCTTACCTTCTCCCTGGGTTAAGCTAGAGCTTTTGTAGCTTTTAATCTTTTGTCTGAAAGGCATTTCTTCTGTTACAGAGGTGTTACGGTGTTTATGAGGATGTATCGTTGCAGGGCTGTGTGGAGTGGATGCCACGCAGACACCGCAGGGCCACAGCCTCAGTGACCAAGGAGCCCTTTTGTCCCCCGTGCATAACGATCACTCACCTCCACTGCCTCTCCAAACAGAACAGATCTATCAAATGCTGGCTCTCCAGCCTCTGCTGTGACTCTGCCTATGAATCTTCACCAGATTTTTTTCCCTTAATTAATATTTTAAGAGGTCCTGGATGCACAGCCCAAGGAGAGGCCAGCAATCCCCTTCCATCAGACTCTGGAAGGAGGATCCGTGTTACACCTGCTCCAAACGCTGCGCCTGAACCACCGTCGCAGGGAAGGAGGTGGGGTTGGATCACTTCTTATGCTCATTTAGTGCTTAGCCTTCTGCTGGCAGCACGGAGTGACAGCGACAGCGTGTCATTTCAATACTTGCATGGGGATTAGAACGAGGTCAGGTACTTCCTTCCATAGTGATCGCCTCATATTAACAACTTTCGGTCACTATCTAATCAGGGCTGGATCCAAAGCTGTGACTGACAGGTTTTTAATTGCTAGTCTCTGAAGTCATACAGTTCTCTCGCACTGGGAGGTGTTACCTTCAGCTCTTACTATGACGGATAAGGGCAAATTCTACACTGTTAAAATAAATCTGTTGGGTAGATACCTGAGGTGTTACTTTGCCTCTTAGATTTTGGGAGACGGCTTTTTAAAGTGAGAATGAAGGAGATAAGAATATTGAAAGAATATATTTTCAAAAGAAAAAGAAAAAAGAAATATATCTACGTGTGCATACATCTTTCTTTGAAATCATACTGTTCTCTCCTGCTTTAGTGCAAAAATGAAGAACATAAGAATTCAGGAACAGTCTATCATGCCTCACCTCTTTTGCTTTCCAGTTTCTATTTGCTCCTTTATTTTCCATACTTTAAAATCTCATTTAGCATTCTCTTGAGAAGGAGAGCACAAGATTACAATCTAACGATTGTAATGAGAATGGGTTACGTTTGTGCCATTTCCCATTTTCATTACAATCTTTGTGGCAAGAGTAATGTAACAGAATTTTTAATGTCTTATATATTGCATGAACATTTTTTTTTCCAGCGAGCTCCTGCTACATTTCAATGGATGATGCTGTTGCAGAGCATTGCAACTTTGATCTTTTTATAGCTTGCATTACGATCACATTGGCCATTTCACCCACTTCCCCAAAGTGGAAAATATCTTGATATACAGCTTGCTGCTACAAAAGCCAGTCATCTACAGATACTATACATACCTAGAAAATTGTTTTCCTCCAAATCCCAACTGTGGCTGAGTACAAGATACTGACATCACCAAAGCTGTGTGTTTCTCTGAGTGGTACTACGGGAATTGTAGTTTGCAGTATCCAAGCAGAAGAATAGAGCAGTTTGCTTCTTAAAAAGCAGGGACAGCTCTTGAAGAAAAGTGTGCTCCGTGTGTTTGGCATGCCACTGACTGAAAGAGGACCGAAAGATTTCCCAAAGCATATAAACCTTTCTCTAAAGCTTCCCATAGTGATCAGCAACTGAGGAAAAGAAAGACGGTGGATCAGGAAAAAATCTCAATAAACAAGGGTTCAGCAAGAGAACCGATGGTTAAGCTATGCTATAGAAGGAGCAGGCACAAGCTAGCTTTTTGTCTGGATTTGTTAATGCAAGTGGTTAGCACAAGTGATTCTTAACACAGGAGCTCAACAGGGGAAGAGTGCTGGGACAGCTGGCTCAAGGGTAACACCCTTGAGGGGATCTGCACAGACTTTGTGCGACCAGCAAGGCTTGAAAGGGAAAGGCAACTACAGCTAAGTGCGGTTTCTGCCTCAAATTCCTTGCCTAACTCAATGGGGCAGAAAGAGAATGATGGCATTGACGAAAAGCTGAGAAATCCTCAGGCTTTTTGACAGTGGAGGGCTGCAGAGTCACAACGCCCTTGGACTAAGGGGGTGGTGGAGGACCAAGCTTCAGGTGCACCGAGGAGAGCAAGCACAGGGGGGTACAGATTAGCACAGGTTTGACTGGGCATCAGTGGCTCTGTCCCTCGGTGACTGGAAACACTTTGCTTCTAGACAGTGCAGCCTGGTGAAAAAAAACAAAACAACAACAACAACAAAAAAACCCAAAGAAAATGTCAGGGAAAGGAATGGGCTTGAATTTGAGCACAAACTTAAGCTTAGGCCAGTACTACAAATTCTATTGATGTGCACATTTTGTAGATTAACACAGACTAACCCCACTGAACTTAAAAGACATTTCAAGAGTCGCACCTCCTTGCCAGATCCGAAGAGAAGACAATGTCAGCATATCTCTGTGAGTCAGCCTGCAACTGGCAGATTCGGGTTCGTCGTTAAGAAGCTTTATTTCCTTGATGCGTAGGGTGGAATCTGGCATCCTTCAGATCAATGCCTATGGAGACATCCACAGCTCGGCAAGGCAACGGGTGAAGGAGAATGACATCCTCACCAGGACAACATTCAGCATACAACCCGCGGATTTTGAAAACTCTGGACAATGCCGCTCATGAAAAGACGCACAAGGCTAGATTTCACTCTTTACCGACCGGAGTCGAGTTTTAACCCTGCCACTTGTCTGCAGAACTTCTGCTGCACTTGATGTAAGCTGGGAACATCTACACTGAGGCTCTTTTTTTTTTTTCCTTTGAGTCTAAATTTAACACTGCAGACCCTGAGGATAAAACCAGTTGAGCCCTTTGGAGGGAAAACGTTCATCCTCTTTATCAGAGTGGCTTTCCCGGTGGCTTTCACTTCAGCGAGAAGAGTGTCTGGGATAATTGCTCTTTCCACAGAGGATCAATACTGTGTAATTAATCAAGATGAAATCATTCTTTGCACTTCTCCAGGTTTCATCCTTGAGACATATTCTCAGATTCACTGGCTCCTGGAGATAGCAACACTCTCCTACTGCACTACCCCAAAACACCCTGGGGGCAAAACCATCACAATCCAGCTGTCCAGGGCCTAGCCTGACATATCTTAATAGAAGAAAAGAGACAAGAAGGCCCAGATGCCTCTTTATTAGGACCGTCCTCTCTGCGGAGACAACAAGCCCTTAAAATCTACCACAGTCAGCGTAATGTTTGCATCAAGGGACCTTTTTTCCCTCCCAGGAAACGTGCCACCAAACTTGCAGTGATTACAAAGCAGAAGCGTGCACTGTAGAAATACACGTAGCAGAACCCCAGGTCACCGTGAGAATAACTCAGGTAACATTTCTACGGTTTGCAGAGCTTGCTTAGATGGGATTGATCACATGCATTGCAGATTCCTGTTCAATTTCTGTTACAGGGTGAATATATTTTTAATCCACTGCCTGGTATGAAACAGCATAGGAAGTAATTTTAAAAACACTCTTTCTAGGAAGAATCAAAATATGAACATATAATATTAAAGTAATTTTCATGTCTGGCAGGTCAGATTTTTTTTTTTTTTTCCAAATTTCAAGATGCCAGAGGGGAAAAACAAATGGAAATACTATTGAATCTGTTCTAATGGATTTAAGACAAAATGAAACATTTCAAGCAGTTCATTTGACCTGGAAACATTCCCCTTTTAATATATATACTTCTATGTTTCATTCTAATTTAGGCTAAAAAGGCTGGAATTTGTCACAGTCAAATTTCAATCATCTCCACTTAAGATTAAGATTCCTCTTGCCTGTCAGGCTCTCTATCCCTCTCTACTAAGCACAATCAAGACAAAGTGCCTCCTAAAAATATTGCTGGCCATTCTGGTATCCCTGAAATTAAGTAGCTGGTGAAGACAATTATAAATAATACATACAGTCATGTTTATTACAGAAAGATATTAAAAGAATGACTGGAATTTTCCATTGGTTTGGGTAAGCAATAAAGACATTTTAGCAGATCGGAGCTGAGAAACAGCATTGGCTCAAGTGACTGTGCCTTGATTCAGTTTACATTAAATGGAAGTGTAAACAAACGTAAGGCTGGAACTAATGTTCTCCATTTCAGAACAGCTAGCTCTGATGGACTAAGTGCTCTGAGCGCCCTAGCCACCGACGGCAACACACCGCGTGTCTGCAGGCCTTGGACGGGGAAGAGGCCGGAGGATTCTTCGAATCACTGGTGCTAATAAGATCTCCAAGCTGTATTCCTAGTGGGATCTATGGACCTGTTGGATAAAAAGCCACTTAAAGAGCCTTTAGCTTGAACTTTAATAAGAGTAATGACATTGAACAGAAGGGCAAAGGGAAGATAGATAATGGGAAAGATGTTTTACTACACTGGAAACAACAGCAAAAAATCTAAGAGCTTAATCGTTTCCAGTTGGGAGGACCTGGATAATCTCATTCAGAATTCAGACAGAACTGGCACACGAAACTACAGGAATAGTTGCAGGTATTCATGACAAGCCTATCAACTCATGGGATTTAAAAATAGCAAATGCAGAACCCTCAGTTAAGAGGGAGAAGAAAAAAGATCTGACGATTACAAGTTAGTCTGACCTCAACTGTCTGAAGGCTTTGGAATAAATTTTGAAAGAAAGAAGCAATTTGAGTCATGGGGATAAACTGGGAACGGACTAAAAAATTACCAAAGGGTTTGGGTTTGCTAATGGTAGGTTGTTTTAGACTAACTTGATAGGATTTTTAAAAGATTAATGATTTTTCTAGACAAAGGAAATATGGTAGGTATAATTTATCTGGGCTTCAGCAAAGCATTTAATAAGGCGCCAGATGGGAAATCATTTCTTAAACTAGAGAAAATAGGGATGCACGGAACTGTTGAGTGGGAGCCTGCTGAAAGGAAGACGACCACTGGCAGTACTGCAAAGAGAACTGTAGGGCTGAAGGACAGACATGAAGGACGTTTCTCCAGGATCAGTTCTGGGATCTTCTTTCTCTGTTTCCTGATGGCCTGGATATAAATACGGAGAGTGCTTACTTTCGGGACCCTGAGTGGGATACTAATGGTTGTCCATAGCTAAAACAAAGTGTTGATACAGAAAAGGATCAGGGCAGTAAGAACAGATCCATTTGAGGAATGGAATAGAATAAAAAAAAGGTCGTTCAGCAGTATGCAACACAAGCTCATGCATTGAGCGGCTGTAGAGGAGCTCTCATCAGTTGAGAATGACTGAGATGCTGTTAAGCTGGTAAAGCAGCTAATGAGAGCATGAATGACTCTAAGCTGACAATGGGCTCCCCCCTGCAAAGGCAAAATCCAGCCCATGACAGGGAAGATTGTCCCAGTAGGAACAGGAAAATATTAAGATAACTGTACGAAGCAGTGCTACGACAAGATCTGATATACTGTCTGCTCCTCTGGCTACCACATTCAAAACACAGAAGTTCAAACCAAAATGGATATAGAGAACGCTACTAATCTGCTCGGGAAGCAGGCAGTTAGTCTTACTAGTGAAGCTGGAGCTTGGCATATTCAACTAGCAAAATGAAGCCTGAAGGCCTACAGAACTGCCCTCTGTGGACACACAGCATGTAAATACCTGTTGTAGGAGAAAATAATAAATCTACCTGAGCCATCCACTGGGCAAGACCAACTGGATAGGAACTGGCCTTCTACAAATGGCCTTCTACAAACATTTAGAAATGAACAAAATTAGAAAAAAATGTTTCTAAACCAGTAACACCGTTCCAAATGGAAGAAGAGGATCAACACATCAAGTTGATGTCTCCTTTCAACAACGGTCCCCGTATGACGGGATTTAAGGAACATGGCGCCTGATCGCACAGTGATTCCTAACCCTCTGCCAGACTGACGATCCTGTTTGCAGCTATGTTTTGAAAGAGAAGTATTTCCCTCTCCTCCAGAAAAGGATTACAGTTCTGCATATACACAGTCATACAAACTATAATGTACAGAATATTTTCCTTGTGATTGAGAAACATGCACCAGGAATTCATCCAGGCAGTGCAGGACAAGGTCACTGTGAAGGGCAGAGAAAAGACTGCAGAGATAGCAGTGTTGGGGGACTATTGGCTGAAGTGCTGTTTGCCACTATTATCACCTCTGCTTATGAGCCCTTAGCTCTGCAAGGAGTAAAATGCAAGTTATAGATGGTCCTATGATAGGCTATTGAAAATAACCCTTTATTAATGACATTATCGTCCCTTTAAAGTGTAAATACCTTTTTTTTTTTCAGATGCCAGAAATTAAACAGCCTGAAACGCAGGTGGGAATGACATTTGATGTCATGAATATTGGAAGCATCCATAAAATATGTTGGTTAGATGGCTGGAGGAGAAAATAGGTGTAGTAGAGAAGTGACCAAACAGCTTGGAAACAATCCTGCTATTAGCAGGGAGGAAAGAAGAGGTAATAAAATTAGGAAGCCAATTAGGCAGGAAAAGGGCACAAAAATGCTATAAGAGAAGAAAAAGATAAGCAGAAAAAAAGAAGCAGCAAATGGGATACTACAGCAACATCCAAGGTAATTCTGCCATGAAATACCTAATCAGCTCCCGTGGGTGTTCTTGGGCAACCTGAAGGGAACCAGGCAGTGGTGAATGGAGTCAGTGGAGGCTTCCCTGTAACTCAGCTGTTTCTCTTCTCCCCACTGGTGATTTCAACTGAGATGCCAGGCTGGTGGCTGAGTTACAGGTATGAATCCACTTCTGCTGGTGCTACTACAGGGCAGTTACCTTTAGCAGAGGGACAGGACAGGTAGCTGGGGAGGAAGAGGGAGAGAAACTGAGAGAGATGTTAAAACTCTGGAGTGAGATGCCCTAAAGGTTACCCAGAAGAACCTCTGATGAACACACCAGGACTCAGGGAACGGAGCATTGCCATGAGAACAAGGGAGAAAAAGGATTTTGGAGGCTCCACAGAGGGTGAGGTAAACAAGCAGTCAGCTGTGACAGAGAGCCAAATCAATGAAGAAGCATAATAATACATAATGCTATTTCAAAACAACAGATGTGAATAGGGAATTGATAGTGAAGCGATTAATACTAGCAATGAAAGAACTAAACACCTTTAAAAGGCACAAGATTTAATAAGAGTCAAGCCAAAGACTCACAGCAATTCATAAATTAACAAGGAATAACATACATAGTGGCAAAAAAGGGGAAAGAGCAAAATGAACCCAAATATATGCTGAGTGCCTGCTGATGGACAGGAAGATGGCTTCGAGGGGTAAGGAAAGGGTAAAACTGAGCCTCAGGGTGAGACTTGTAAGTGCAACATGGGAGCTGTGTCTTCCAACCTGGTCAGCAGCTGGGAAGAACCTGTAACATGGGAAAGAAAGGGCAACCTTCACTGCTGCCCCAGTTGCACCCAGCCTGCACCAGCAGCTGTGGCTGCCCCAGACCTGCAGGGCAGCCCCAAATGTCAGGATGGTATTAGCTACATGGGACCTGCTCTGTGCCAGAGCATTGCCAGTACATTCCTCTAAGCTCTCTCTCAGCTGGGGCTTGGTGGGATGGTCAGGTTCCAGTTGCAGCCCCAGAAAACTGGCATCCCACCCTCGCCCCAGCAAAACAGTGTGTGCCAAAGACCGGGCCCCATGGGCCAAGCGGTTTGGGTTTCTGGTGATGGTCCTTCCTTTAAAATGTGGTTTCTTATAGGGGCTTTGGAGTTCTTCACAGTTTTTACTCCTCCATAGTTTTCTAGCATTCATTTCTCATCCGCTGCAAGTTTTAGACTCAATTTATACTTGAGTTCCAGTAGCTAGTGTTGACATTATACACTGCACATGCAAACTCACTGATTCCATACACAAATCAACCCACGGGTGTGCAGCTTTATGTAACTTGATGCTTATTAACACAATCTATATAACTATTAGGGAGTTGGCTGAAGGGAAGCAACTATGAAGTGAAGAAAGAGAGAGGGCTGGAGTTGTGCATTCCTGCCAGCTCCTGGTGAAGCTGGGAGTGTATCACGAGTTTTTACACACTCGTTTTTAAAAACTTGGCTATAGAAGATCCTGAGCACAATCGTCAGCTGACGTTCAGCAGAGAAACAGGGGCAAAGATGCAGAAGATCAGCAGTGATGCAGATTGACAGCATCTTGTTAGAAAGCCTGAGGATAAAGGGTGTTCAACACAAGCAAATTAAGGATCTGAAGTCACCGTTTCTCAGCTGAGCTGCAGCAACTGCCCTTTTATTTCCCAGGCACTTCTAAATGCAAAGAAAAAGATTAATGTAAACCACCAATGCCAGCTAGTGCAGCTTCTAGCTGGCTGAGCTATGCCTGGATTGGGACACCTGGGGACCAGGATGCTAAACTGAGGTGTTTCCCAGCAGCCTAGGGGGAAGACAGGTTTGGTTGGATTCGTTCTGGTTTTCCTTTTTTTTTTTTTTTTTTAGCAAATTCTTCATCAGGTTGCCAAGATTTTCAATATGACAAGAGTCATTTTGTGTGGTTTTGCTTGTTGGATATGCTTTTAAATTGCTGTAATGGAACCATTTGAGAAAACAATAGGGAGAAATTAAAAATACATATTTAAAAAAGAATTAAAAATGAAAGGAACAGATGTGTACCATGCATGACATATGAACTTTCAAATGCAAAGGAAATGCATATATTAAAATGAATGTCTAAGTAGTACGTATACATCAGCATTTTCCATTCTTTTTTTTCTTTAGACACGCGTTTTAGATATACATAAATTATTTTTCCTTTTGTTTTATCCTTTTTTAAAAATCAGAATATTCAAACACCCTCTTTAAGAAGCAGAAGAGGATGAAAGATTGCATTTGGCAGGTCTCTTTTGTGCTATAATTTGTTTCTTTGTGGAAATGCAGCAAAGGGTGACTTTTATTATGTGTTAGGTAAGAATCTGCACAGAGCAACTTCCAGCTGTTGACCATGCGATTAGGCCGTTAAAGTACAAAAATCGCTGTTTACAAATACCCATAATTACTATAATTTTCATGCAAAAATCTACGCTCACCTAAAACCAGACCACATGCCAGTTCTTTCCTGGCCAAAATGGCTATTTCTTTCTGTCTTCAAGTCTCAGTCACATATTGAAAAAATATCTGCAGAATAGAATATATTTTGACTGCAGAAATAGATTTTGCATGAATAGACTCCTGAGGCATCCAACAGTTTCAATAATGTTTTCTATTCCAGGGGAGCAAAAAATATTTTTCCTTGATAGCATTTATTTTATATTCACTGCACTGGAATTACTTTTTCAAAATTCTGCCAGCGAAGACTTATCGTATGTGGGTGCCATTGCTGTAACATAAAGATAAGGATGGAGGCTTATTCCACTCATAAGCTCATGAGTCTGTAAATTGGAACTATCCTTCATAGTACAATGCATTTTACCAGTCCAAATATTTTTCTTAAAGACAAGACAGGAGTTTTTTCTTGGAAGTATTTTCCTTCAGTGACTTAAGGAAGCATATTCATGGACTACTTATGAAAGGAAAGACACAAACAATGTGGCACCGCTGGTTTCTCTGGACGGGGGAAGAGTCCGCGTTATTTCAGCAGCTTCCGAATCAGCCATTGGAGCAGCTGCCCTAGGCAGCAAAAATGTTGTCTGGGGAATGGGAGATAAGGTAAGATAGAAGCAAAGACCTCAGAGGACAGAGCCACATCCTAATTTGATGATCCAGGTGCAAATAAACGGCTCCACTCATTTCAAAAATGGGACAGGCGACGCATCTGGACCTGAACTTGGATTAAATCGTCAGGAATGTTCAGGCCTGTGATTCTGTTGCTGGCCAAATGACTATGATTATTACAATCAAACGTGACAATACAATGACATTTTACCTAGGGGCAGGCACACAGGTGAGATTAAAATGAGAACTGACTTGAGCCTTCACCAGGAAATTGAATCTAACCCTTTTTGAAGTTAAACATTTTGATATAAAGTTTTTCATTGTAAGGCTGACCTGCATAAAACGACTGAATTCCCAGTGTACTGTGGACGCTTTGTGTGCTACAGTTAAATAGTTCCAGAGATGGGAACCAGATTAACTTTGAAATTTCCATCCTCCCCGCACAAACAGCAGTTCGGCTCCTCTCACGGCAGCAGAAGTTTGCTGGCAGCCCGCGATATTTTGATCATGGTCCTGCCTAGATCTAGTAGGAGCAGAAATAATGATACAGTGGCAAGAGCCCTAGCAGTTGGCCGACGCTGGATCGTTCCCCAATGCCATTAGTGATGAGGCTCGAACAATAGCAACCGCGCTGGGGAATTGAAGGGAAGAAAAGGCTGGTGATGTCAAGACCCGTCTGGTTCTCTTCAAGCCATTGTGCTGCATGTTGTAATATTAAAACTCTCCTCCATTATGGGCTAAATTATGGGCTTCTCAGAAGTCTTTACCCAGTGAGGGACAACATATTGTTCCACAGATTTCCGGCCAAAAGAGAACCATAAATCGTCCAGTCTGATCTCCCCTTTAATCGTTAAACTTCTACGTTCCATCCATGCACCCCTGCATTAGCCCAAAGATGTTAGACAGACAAAAATAGCTCAGCTTTTCGGAGACTCGATGCTGGCAGAGCATGGGAGACACCAACATGCCACCAGCCCATGAAGCCTCTGCAGCTGCTGGGGCAGCTGTGCCTGGACTTCAGCAGAGGATGCAACAGGCTGCAGCAGTCTGTCCTGGAGGGAAATGTCCTGCTGATGAGTCTGATCAATCCACGGTTCAGCTCTCCTAAAACCGAACTGAAGGTAGCCTCCTCTTTGTCCTGTGGGTTCTTGCACCAGCTCACCTGGTACGTCCCTATGTCCACAGCATGGCAGCCTGTAGACTGAGGCGGAGCCGAGGCGTTCCCTGCCCAGTCCTGTAACATGCTGCCACGTATGGCTCAGCCCTTGTTTGGCCCTACAGCTACTGGACCCCAGGAGGACACGCTCGGCACGGCAGCATTTGCCTTTCCAGAAGACCTGCCATTAAATCACGCAACTGTTAGCCCTCTTTCTAAAAGTTGTATTGCTGCTCCTAAGGCCTTGATGTAGAACAAAGTCCTGTCGTTGTAGGTCTGGACCGCCAAACCGCCAGATCTGCCCCAAAGAGCTTACAGCAGACATATGAGATGGAGAGAAGAGATGATAAACCAGCGGGGGAAGCCCAAGGTCGTGGTGAGATGATAGTGATAGATGTAACAAGCGGCAGTAACAACACACAAACTATCATGCTGCTGCCCTTTGTTAGCTCAGATTTGAACCCTTGGGCTTTGCTAATTATAATGACACAGTAAGAACCAAAAGGGGAAATTACCCACCAAAAAAAGGATGTTAACCACTTCGTCTCTACAGCCACACTGCATATTTCGTGCTTTGCTCTAATTGTTCAGTAGAGGCTCCATTAAAGTCAATGGAAAGTCAGGGTGTCCCTGGTGGATTATACTGTAGCAAAGTAGTTTAAATTTAATCTAGGGTTGGATTTAACACATTTAAAAGAGAGCAAATTCACTGTTAAGTCTAACAGTCCAGTCAATACTTCAGGCTGATGGTTCTTACTCTGGCACTGCATTTTTATGTTCTGACAGAAGGCAGAAATGATGTCCATCATCATTCCATCATTAGTGGCTCCAGTTGGTTTTTCCAAAACACAAAAGAAAGCCAGATGCCCTGTGCTCAAAGAACAGCCATGGGATTTTGGTGCTTCTTTCAAAATCCCAGATATGTTCAGCAACAGGTAGAAAAACACACCAGAAACACAATTTGGGGAATATTACATTTGAATATAGAACTGGAAGAGCTACTCCCTTGCACCAATGACCCGCTCCAAAACACTAATCAGTGATTCAATAAATAAACCAGTTCTGCCCCACCTTCAGAATACTTTTTTCTCCCACTGCCCTAACTGGAAGGCCACTTCTGAACGTTGCTGCTCTGTTGTTTAGTGAGACGCACCCAATTTCCAGCCTGAATCTATTCAAGGCCAATTTCTGCCCACATACTCTCACGTGAATTTTGCCTTTTTGCTGTCATGGGTCTCCAGTTTTCCTGGTGCTGAGCCCCCATCACCTTTATGGACAAATGCCACCTGCGTGAATACACAGTAATACAGAAACAGCCTTCCCTTTAATGCTGACCAGCAGAAGAGGTGCTGGGGAGGGAGCAGAAACTGGTGGGAACTGGGCACTAGTTGGGAGGGGTCCCTGGGGCTTCAATGGGGAGGAAAAAATTGGGCAGAGTGGGACTGGGTCCATGAATTTCTCTCTTTCTCCTTCAAGACCCCTTTCCCCAGAACCAGGTAGGGGATCCTGCTTCTTCATCTCCTCCATCTTCCTCCACCTGCTTGCACTCTGCCTTCGCGGCAGCCCCGAGAGCTGGCGCGTGGCTGGAGCTGTTCCTCCCGCTGCAAGTCAGTCGCTGCCTCCTCGGGCAAGGATGCAGCCCGTCGCCCTAGGCCTGTGCCTCAAGATCGCTCAGGCTCCTGCCATCTGCTTCTGTTTTTCCAGACAAAATACGCTGTTTCTGAGTTTCCCACAATAGGGTAGGCTGCCCCCCTGGTCATTCTGGCAGGTCTTTTCTCCTCTGGTTCCAACTCCAGATTGCTTCTCCTTACGTCTCTTTCCGAGAGCTTCTCCATACCCCAAGCAGCCACATGCCGATACGCCCCGAAACCACCTTCGGTTTCTCACCAGCCCCACCACGCTGGTGAGCTGCGCCGTCTGCGGGCAGACGTGTCCCCTTTGCCCGTGCGCTGAGCTACACTTGCTCTGATCCAGGAGCTGTTTGACGGCGTGAGTGTTATATTATTCCTGAATTAACACGCTCTGCCTCCCAGTGGGCCTTATTAGCTCAGGCACAAACCTCACTAACTCGGCTGTATGGTTTGTGTCCCAGAGAAGGTTTGTATCTGGCCAGTGTGCAGTATCCATCCATCTGCCCCCTCCACACAGATACAGCATAGCACTCCTGCGATTAGACAGGATACCTCGTCTTTTGCCTTTTCAATGCTTTCTGGGTGATTATTTTCGTCTGATAGGAAAGGTGGATGCTATCAGGGCCTGAAGTGTACAACTCTGTACCATGTGTAGGCATGTACTACACACCAGTACACAACTCCACCCCACCTTAATGTTTGGCTCTACCAGCAGCTACTCAGTCAGACAAGAAGCTTTTTTACAGAAAGCCCCACCATTCATGTAAAGCAATCCCCAAGAACCACCTCAGACCCACCATTTGGGATCCAGATACTTCCCCCTGATCTCATAGTGGTGGGGCTGCCAACTCCAAGGTAGGGACCACACATGACTGTGCAAGAAAACCTCAGAGATTAATGCCATGGCCTGGAAATCATGCCAGGTATTTCAAATCTCAGCCCTGTCAGATTCTGCTTCACAGTCTTAGAGCCACATGTTCAGGACAGGCAGAAAAGACCTGTGCTCTCGACATACATACCTTTGCTGTGAGTGTGCCTGCACTTAAGCATTTCTGTATCATTTGAGCTAACGTTACCTGGGTTCAGGTTCTCCTTCCCCCACCAATAAGTGGCTGAAAATATCCCTGAAATGGAGATATACCTCTTCATTTAAAACTGGAACCTTTCTAATGATTACGTTAATACCCAGGGTGCTGTGGACACCTGAGACATCCTTGGTCCTAAGCAGTACAGCCTGAAGAGCCCGCTAGTCAATAAAATAAAATACCCATTCTCTTTAATTAACATATGAAATAAACACAATCTGTGACACCTAGTGTGCAGCAGCAATTAAGAGGCATTGCTTAGTTAAACCTCCTAATACCTCATTTAAATATGCAATTAAGGGATAATTGCCTTCAATCAATAAAAAATTGAAATATTTTGCAGGGACCTCAATTATTTTTTGTGAAGATTTCTACTTTGTACTTGGTCTGGGCTAAGCCTCCAAGTCTTATACCACATGTTAAAGAAACATTATTCTTTTCAGCATTCCACTGATTTATGGCTTTTATGCATCCTACCAGCATCAGATGAGTCTGATGTTAATACTAAGCCCATGCAAGGCATTTATTTTTGTGCTATCAATGATTTCCATTTGCTTTGAACTATTCATTCTAAGTTCTCCTTGGATCATCCCCTTTTTCTGGTCCACACAGACCAAAAGTGTCTCTTTGTGCCTGTCTTTACGCACAGAGCTTCCTCTCAGACACCTTAACAATTCTTTTGTAATGCAACTGTTTTCCCGTTTTTCAGTATCTGCTTGCAAACAAGCAGTACTTCACTTGTGCACAAGTGCTGGCAATTCAAACCGTATATCCAGCCCCTCTCCCTGCCTACACACAAATCAATCCTCAGTAAAACTAGACAGATCTATGAATCAAACAAGGAACAAAGTCAACCATTGCCTTCCCTCTCAAGGCAGGAAATTAGCAATGCAAATATATAGGCTCATCTAAGAGGTCCTTGAGTGCACTCCATCATGGCACCTCACACCATCAGCAGCCACAGAACAATCAGAATAAAGGGGGAAATATTTTCATGCTCAATAATTGAATTATGTGGTTAAAGAGACAAGACCTGTGAAAGTAAGTGAGGTGGAAAAAAAAAAAAAAGCAGGAGATAAATTCTGACAGGCATCTAATGAGCACCAAAGCCAGCAGCGTGCTGTACTGACAGGGAAACCTCGGTGCAGTCTAGGATCCGTGTTATTTTACAGCTAGCTGTGCAGGGCACTAACGTCACATTATCTGAGCATGTTGTGGCAATCATCCTGAAGTCAAAACCTCCATGTGGACTATTTCTGTCATGGGGGAAGGCCAGTGAGGAAGCGTTTCTTGGGTTTAAGAAACAAGGGTTCAAAACTGATCTGCTCTGTGACTGCAATTAAATCATTTCACCTCTGCGTGCCTTTCCCACCGTGCTAGCTCTTCAGGGCTGAAAGGCTTGCTGAGCTGGCTTCAAACAAGGGTCACACCTTGTTACAGCTTTTCACTTATCTAAGCGACAAATCCAAGCCTGGATTTAAGCCGTGTCTTCAATTAACAAAAGTTACCAGACAAAACAAGATAGATGCTGCCGCAGTCTCTATAAGGTGCACGCATTCTCTGTTGGAAATCTCTGGTGGCATTCAGAGGTTTTAGAGATTGCAATGGTGACATCAGTGTGGCCTGTATGGGTGCCACCTCCAGATGATCAGCACTGCGTAATGTAAGTCAAAGAGTACAGCTGAAGATTTTTTGCCCCGTTTTTGATACAGAGTCTTGCTCAAGTGGTATACTAATTTGTGCTTCCTTTCCTCTTGCTCCCTTCATTATAATGTGCTGTCACTGAGTGGTTCAGTGACATCTACCCGCTGTCCTGAAATACGTACACAAAAACATAGTAAGCACGGAAATCGTGTATATAAACATGAAGATGATGCAAAGGCGCTACTGAGGGAGGATGGGAACTCCTTGATCACAAGAAATCCAAATTTTGATCATTAGCAAGACCTGGAAAACATTTAAGCAGTTATGAACTTCATGACTTCCATCACTTTTGGGACAACCATTATTTCTTCAAGCTGCGTGGTGTGGTTGATATGCCAGAAGGAAGGGATGCCTGCCAGAAGGACCTGGACAGGCTGGAGAGGTGGGCCCAGGTGAACCTCATGAGGTTCAACAAGGCCAAGTGCAAGGTTGTGCACCTGGGCCAGGCAACTGCAGGTATCAACACAGGCTGGGAAAAGACATGCTAGAGAGCAGCCCTGTGGAACAGGACTTGGGGGTGCTGGTGGGTGAGAAGCTGGACATGAGCCACCAGAGCGCAATTGCAGCCCAGAAGCTCCATCCCTGGAGACATTCAAGGTCAGGCCTGATGGGGCTCTGAGCAACCTGACCTCGTTAGAGATGTCCCTGCTTATTGTAGGTCAGTTGGACTAGATGGCCTTTAGAGGTCCCTTCCAAGCCAATCCATTCTATGATTCTATGACTCTTCTACTATCTGACTCGCCCAGAGGTTTACCCCATCTAGGTGATTGCTAGATTTAGTCAGGTGATTGCTCCTGCTCCAGAGATGTTTTTTCAAGATAAGCAACTGATTTCCTTGACTAACAGAACTATTTTTGCCCCCTCCTTGGCTGTACACAGTGACTGTCATTAGGCATTCACTGTCATTCTCCGACTCTTACGACAGGTGTCCTGCAAAGAACCAATGATGCCATGTTAGATGATCCACAGAGAACCAGGATACAGGAACTGTGGTTCTCCAGAACATCAGACACGTCATGTGCTGAGCAAAAGAAGATTTCTTTCAGCTCATAGTACTTGGTAGTGTGGGTTTTCTTAATGTGCTATCCATTTTCTCATCTCATCCACCTCTTGAAAGGCTGCGAGCTTTTTTTATTTACGTAAATTTGTTAAAATTTCTGGTAGTGGTGAATACCAGTGTCTGCAGCCATAAGTCTTTATAAAAAGAAGTGTTTATCAAGAGATGATTCTGAATAACATATCCAAACCAAGCAGAAAACTTCACTAAATATTAGGCAAGAATTAACTGTTAAGATGCAAGCAACACTTGTCCCTTCTTTGTCCTATTGGTTTTGTGTGGGTTTACTGTGAGCTTCTGAAAGGCTTCTCAAGAGCCCTGGAGGAAGATTCCAGAGTGCAGCCTGGGGCTGCTGCCTTCCCCCAACTTGGACCCGCTCATTTGCCTCAGCCCAGACCTGGGGGAAATGAGGAGTTCAGCCCACTTGAATTCAGAATCTTGCTGTTGAGACTGGCATGGGATGCTAATGAACGGTACTTATCTCTTGTGACTTCAGACACACAGATTTCAGACACATGCTTGCCATAAGCCCAAGAGGTATCTCTGCTCTCTAAGAATGTAACACTCATATACCAAACAGCGCTGAAGAGCCATCATATGGTGGCAGCTTTTACCCATCATTATCCCACATTTAACCTAGGCCGAGCCTGACCAGGATGGATCATCACCAGTTACCAATTAAGTGAGCTGAGCTAGTCCCCCAAGGCAGCAATGAAAAAGAAGCCATTATATGATCACTGCGGTTACTTTATTATTATGAATGTAGAGGCAACCAAATCCTGAAGGATCTCATTCATTTCTGTATAAGGTCACAGAGAAAAAATTGGCTGTTCTCATTCACACCTGTCAACCCCAATGAAAGGAGTGGAGTGGAATGGATATAACTGAGAGCCAAATTAGCCTACAACGCATAAATGTTGTCCTGTGTTACTTGCACACAGCTCTTCATGTGGAATTGATACATCAGCTGGGTAAATGATGCATCGGTTGAGACTCAGACAGAGAAGAACATGTGCACTTTTGCTCTGTTATCTGCTATCCGTTCGCATCAAAAGTAAAATGACTGACCTGAAATCAAACCAGTTTTCAGGAATCAGGCTGCAAAATGTCATTATCCAGCTCGTCTCTCCAGTAACTCTCCAGGAAGATGTAGTAGCCTCAGAAAAACTGTTTTCCATCTGGTCCTAAATTTTCATAGAGAATCAAAACAAACAATATTCTGAGTATAGTAAGAATATATTGCTTGATAATAACGAAACTGGCTATCGCAGTGGAATTCAAATGTACTCTCACTTCATTACACCACCAGCCTGGATCATTACAACAGCAGCCTGGTATTTCTGATAGACATATGGGACAAGATGTTCCCGATCCAGAAAGCCACGAGCCTTCCCTTGGTGATGTGTTACATCTGCCAGCGCCAGTGGACGTCTTGGACACTATGGGGCATCTTAAACAGCATTTGAAGTTTCTGATCAGGCAACCGAATTGAGTCCTCATGGTGAGATGTGTCTAAGTAGTGTGCTAGAGAGACAGTAAAAATACGACGTCTATTCAAGGTTGGTCTTTATGGAAAAGCTAACCAAAACTACGTTAGGAACCCCAGGGCACATGGAGCGAGCCCAGAGAGGGGGCTGAGTTTTAGAACCGGTCTTTTGTTCAGGTCTGAAAGCATGGCTGTATTAGATGATTTGATGCCATAAACCCTTTGGCAAGGTACATTAATCCAACGTCCTGGCCAAACCGCGTTTGTACTTTAACGCCAATTTGTGTTCAAAATTATTTGAATTAATTGCTCTTCTCTTCTTAAACTGCTGGGTGGTATTTCTGTGCTCTTTCAAGCCATTTTCTATTGCAATTCGAGGAATATGAGACTATCCTCCTATGTCAATATTCTTATCGTAGCTTCCACAGTAACTTAGCTTCTCCTTCTGAGTGAAACCTGCTATGAGAATGAGGAATTAAAATAGGCAGGCTACAGGGTAAATTTTTTTCCTTTTCAAGTGAATCACAACAACTCCATTCTCAGTCCTACACCCCTAACGGTACTAAAACGTAGGGATAGTACTTTGTCGTTTGGATGTACAGATCAATGTCTTTGAAGCACAAATAATCTGCTTTGGTCCCCAGCTATGATTAGGAAGCCTCACACATCCCTGGTGCATAGCACAGTGGCAGGAAATAGATCCTAAAGGGCCACAGGTTTGCTGTTTAATTTTTTTAATTGCTGTTTATTTAGGAAACATAAATAGTTTTACAAATCATCACCATATAAGTATGAAGCATGCACTACTTTTAATTTAAAAATTAAGCTAGCACTTTTTCACTGAAAGAAACACTGTGAGAGCCACAAAGCCACTCTTTCATAAGGACTTTGCAAGGACAAACACCTTAATCACCTAGGATGCCTTCGTTCAGGGGTTTTCTTTGTCCTGACAGGCAATGCTGTTCGCAGTTCAGGAAATCCTGGGTTGTGGTAAATGTTGTATGAATCTAAAGCAAAGGTGAATGACAAAGGACTGCTTGGTTTGCCTTCACCAGGAGAGAGCAGACCTGGTGTTCAGGAAACAAATGCTGCCCTAGCACTTAAGCGCCTCCTCAGAGAGCTGCTGCCTCTGTGTGAGAGGAGTTGATATTAGCTGCTATTAAGATGCAGCTGGGCTTGGAGCCTTCCAAGGTGTACACCTCAAAGAGATTAGTCAGCTGCTATTAAAACTCTGCATGAAAATGTGGGTGTTTTTCTCAAGAGCTACGTATGGCTTAAACAGCCAACTCCCCCCCACCCTTGGGGTGGTTTTTTTGTTTTTTGGAAGTGATATTTCCCTTTGTTGGTTGTTTTTTTTTTTTTTAATTTTACTTTTTGCCATTTGCATTCAGCTTAATTGATTGGAAAGGAATAATAAGAATGCTGGAGGATCTAAAACCCTAAGGAAGCCCAAGCTGTATGCTAAGTTGGTGCCTACCAGCAGCTTTAACCTCAATTAGTCCAATTTGTGAATGTTTGTTTGTTTTTTCTTATTCACTACCAAGCTAACAACAAAACTTAACTCTGAATAGCAACAATAAAATGGTTATCTTTAAAGAGTGGCTCCATCTTCATTTGAATCATCTTTCTGTTAAAGCGCCACGGCCCTGGCCAGGCTGCCCCACAAGCTTAGCTCGCTGAGCCCTAACTGAAATGGGGCAAAACAGGATAAAAGCAGTTCGGAGCTGAGACATCTCCAGGGCCATTCCCCACCATCACCAGGGCCGTGGTCTGGAGGGCTGCTCTTTCAAATTGGTGAGTTCCCTCAAAAAGCAGAGAGGTTTTCCCACCTCAGCAATTCCAAAAGCCCCCATCCTACACGAGAAGATCCTGAGAGAGCTCAGCTGTCCCCAGGGCCCTGCTGCACAGCACGGGTTCAGGGGAGATGGCAGATCTCCCAAGGCTTTTGTGTCCCACCCTCCAGTGCAGGAGCTCAGGGGGTAAAATTTAACCTCTTCCCTGCAAGCACTACTCTGTAGAACTATGACTCGCCTTTACATGGTCCCTGCTGTTATTTAACCTGCTTTCGTACGCACTGTACCTCACCAGAGAGCCACCACCCGAGAGGACGAGGTGTGTGCATCCTCCCGCCCTGCAGGAAGAGGCTCATGCTGAGCTGCAGGCAGAGGACACGTGGGGAACAGCACCCGGTCACGGATGGACCTCAGCAGGCGTTCCCCTCTTCTGCCTCGGTGTAACGTGTGTCCCACCCGCTGCAAGAGCAAGGCTGGCAGCTGGTGAGCGCAGCCGCAGCCTCGGCAGCCGCATCATCTCTTAGCTCTGGTCTAAAGCACGTAGAAGAGCACGGCTTCGCCTTAATACTCCTCACATATGAAAACGGCAAGCGCTGACTGCAGAAAGAGTTCAACAAGGCAGATGTTTTAGCCCTTCTGTCGATCCAGAAAAGATCCTTCCACAAGAAGGTGAAATACTACTGAAGCTGCTTTGCTGCAGAGCCAGAGCAGCCCCCCAGCTCTTAGCACACCTGAAATGTGTGAATAGAGGTGGGAAAGCATGAATCCAACCCGGGATCCACAGCTGTGCTAAACATTCACTGGCCTGAGCAAAAGACCCACTACAAAGGCTGCTTCTTGCCTCTTGTCCCTCTACCCCCTATCCAAGAAAAAGGAATTCTGTCTGGGCTACCCAGCTGTTGCTTTCACTGCTCCAGCCACCACCATCCTCCTCCCCCAGCTCCAAATTAATGCCTCTCCTAAAGCTGTTACCCTCTGCAAATTCTGTCATTTCCAATGAGTCTTCTGCTGTAATTTAAAAGATAACTCACTCCTGTTTTGAGCGGTTTAATGCATTTTATTTTTTCTACAAGCAATATACGTGTGTAATTAATAAACAATTTAGTATGTTGAGGAACCTAGGAACTTGGCAAATGTTCTGGGGATATGAAATCTCAGGAAAAGCAGCACATTATAAGAAATAGTAAGTAATTACTTATGTAAGCTTTTCTTTTTAAATTCTAAGAACATTAGCTACTAATTACCTACTAATTACCAGTACTTCAGCAGGTGTTTGCACTTAACTGTAGGCTAAAGCCCCTGTGAAAAACAAACCCCTCGCACTCCCTCTCAAGATTAAAGCAGAATCCCACTGGACTTCATAATACAGCATAGGTGTAGCAGAGCTGTTTACACACCAGTCCTTTAACCACTTGGCTGCTTAAGGTGAAAACAGGATTCAGTTTGTTTCCCTTGCATTTCTGCCAGAGCCAAGGTGATTTGCTGGAATGAATAACTTGAGAGGCAATGAACAAAATCTAAGGGTTAAAAGTAAACTATGATTAAGACTTCTTCATTATCTGCACATTTATCTCACTTCTGTAGTGACCTGGCAGAGGAACGCTCTATTGCTGATCATGAATACTGCTGGCTGAACAGGGTGAGAATAAAACTCTATCTGTGAAAAGTTCCCTGAATCTAAAAAAACAAATGCAGAGCCCTCAGCTGGTGTAAAAGGGTTTCACCAGTCTTGATACCTGAGTCAATACTTATGCCACTTGGGGAACTGGCCTGCACTTCAGATCCAATCTGTTCATGCCTCTTTTGGAAGACTAATTCATACAGCCTAAATTTTACTTGAACAAGAATTTATAAGCAATGAACTTCAAGTTTATAAGCACAGGTTCAAGCTCATATCCCTGTCTGCTAAAAACTCAGAATTTTGGTTTACCCAGTTACCAGAAACCACGTTACTGTTGATAGAAGAAAGATGTCAGACACAAGAAGCCCAGCTAGAGAACGGAAGAGATAACAGGTGCCTTCAGCAACCTGTCACGGTGCCCAGGCTGCACCTTCTGCAGAGCACCTAAGGGACAGGCGAAAGAACGGAGAGGTTGTGGCAGGCTGACCCCGGCTGGATGCCAGGTGCCCACCACAGCCACTCCATCACCCCCCTCCTCAACTGGACAGGGGAGAGAAAAATATAACAACAGGCTCGTGGGTCGAGATGAGGACAGGGAGATCACTCAGCTTTTACCGTCATGGGCAAAATGGACTCGACTTGGGAAAAATGTCATTTATTACCAATTAACTCAGAGAGGAGTAATGAGAAATAAACCCAAATCTTAAAACACCTTCCCCCCACCCCTCCCTTCTGTCCCAGGCTTAACTTCATTCCTGATTTCTCTCCCTTCTCCCTCCACGTGGTGCAGGGGGACAGGGAATGGGGGTTCTGGTCAGTTCATCCCCCTGTTGTTCCTGCTGCTCCTTCCTCCTCAGGGGGAGGGCTCCTCACATGCTTCCCCTGCTCCAGTGTGGGGTCCCCTCTCACGACAGACAGTCCTCCATGACTTCTCCAGCGTGAGTCCTTCCCAGGGGCTGCAGTTCTCCATGAACTGCTCCAGCGTGGGTCTCCTCCATGGTGTGCCATCCTTCAGGGACCGACTGCTCCAGCGTGAGCCCCCTCACGGGGTCACCAGCAGCAAACCTGCTCCAGCGGGGGCTGCTCTCTCTCCACGGGCCACAGGTCCAGCCAGGAGCCTGCTCTGGCTGGCGTTGGCTGGACCGGACATAGGGGAAACTTCTAGCAGCTTCTCACAGAAGCCGCTCCTGTAAACCCTCCCCTCTACCAAAACCTTGCCACGCAAACCCATTACAGAAGTACACCTCAGGGCTATATTTTTCAAGAAAACGGTTCCAAATGAGTAATTCCAACAGTGCTGCTAACACACTTTTGCCTTTTACCCTCTCTGAGATTTGTAAGAACTATTCAAAATATACGGTTGCTTATTTCACTTCTGCAGAGATTACTTCTTTTTCACTGCAAAATAAGACTCGAAGGTAGGCAGTGAAGGTAGTTCAGATCATCACCATTTTTCTGTGGATGCTACTTAGACTACAGGTCCCCTCCAGATTCGTTTTTCGCTGAGGTGATAGAAGTAGAGCCTGTGCTGTGAAGTATTATGTCACAGCAGTAGAAGTGCTCATGCCTACAGCTGGGAGCTAAGTTTTTTGAACAGCACATCTCTATTAAAACAATAGGAACTACAGGAGGCTAGAAACAGTGGAAAAGCTGACCCTTTCATTCAGGTACTTAAAGGGGAGTTTTTGGCTGCTAGTGTATTTTAAGACTTGAGTCCCACAACTGAGAAATTAAAAGCTGCTTTGGCACACGAGTGAACGAAATGAGACCATGAGGCTTCTGAGAAAATTATACAGCTCAGCTTTGGTGCCTTCCATCCAAGACTCTCAAAACCATATACAAAAACTAACAAAATAGCATGCCCAGGAAGTAAGTCATTGATGTTTTCACCAGTCCACATCTGAGGCTTTGCACAGCAAAAGGTCCTGATGTCATTTGTTCTTCACGTAAAAATACTGTCTTCCCACCTCTCTTTCTCTGATGGAGGTTTGTGGTTAAGATTTTCAGAGGACCTGAATGGTGGATAGAGTAGCAGTGCTCAGGTCACCAGGCTGCTCCAAGGCGGTAAGTGAGGCTATTCCTGTCGTGAGGGAGGACTTGTGTGCCTAAAAGCTGGTCTGTCTTTTATTGTTGTCTCAGGTGATCTAACAAAAAGTCCTGCTTCCCTCTATACAGGCTTAACCTCACGAATGCCGAAACGACACAAGTGTAGCTGGCTCATCACACTCATTTATAACATAACACCATTTATGTCCTTAAATGATGACCTTACCAAAAATCATCATGAAAAAGGGGAAACTAAGAACCAGGAATTTCTTAGGCAGACCCAGCTGACTTGCTGCTTCTCCCAAAAGGTAAGATGAAAGGCAATCTCTCAGCTCCATCCTCCTCCCCTCTTCCCCCCTGTACCTGTCATTCTTCCCTCCTCTCTTGCTCCCAGTGCCACAACCCTCCTCTTCCGCTGCCACTGTCTCTGGAAACAGTTGGGTCCTTCAGAGGTTTGTTGCAGCTTGCTAACCAAGCAGAGCGCTGTCCTTTGCAGAGGGAGGGATTAGGTTTATGCTCGCACAGCAGGTTACGAGACCTCACAGAAGGTCCATCAAGCTCCAGAGCCAGCTCGAGGGAAGGGGTGTCCGGGTGCTGGGTGTGCCACGAGTGAGACGAGTGGGAAGAAGCCCTGCTGGGCCTCCCATTTGGTCTGGGAGCTGCACTTATACCCTGGTGACCTGGGCTGTGGTGGGTATCACCACCGGACCTGCTCTGCTGGAGTACCGTGGGGCTGTGCCCCATGTGGGTGAGGGCGCTGCCCTACCGGCCGTGCTGCCACCCCTGGCTCCCCGCTCCCTGCACCTTGCAGCGCTTCCCGACAAGGGATGGGAGCACTGGGGAAGGGGGGAGCAGGGGAGGTGGACACCCCCTTCTGTCAGAAATTACTTACTTGAGCACCCCATTAGACACCGCTTAGGTGCTGGGCACTGGGGGTGCAGAGGGAAATACCTATGATGCCAGCAAAGAGTGTTTGGGGTATCTTGACTTTCATGGTTAAATTTGTTTTACTCATAAACACTTTTGCTACTTTTTTACCTATTTTGCCCCATTCTCATCATCTCCCAGGCAGTTCCCCTTGGTGGGATTTCACACCTTGATGACATCAAGGCTGAACGCCTCCTGCACGCACCACGGGTATTGTGGATGCCATGGCCCACTGACATCATTTCAGGGGGTACAGAAGCAAACTGCGGAGAGGGTTTTTCTCATCTCTTTTCTTTAGTCTCAAAGAGAGGAAAAAATGCAGAGCCAGGATTTTAGCCCTTCATTTTATAATGTAATTGAAATGCCAAGAGACTGAAAAAATTCAATGTTGATGAAGAAACGGATGTTAGTGCAATGAAGAATAGCTCTGTCTTTGTCAGTCTGCAGTCTTTTATGTGTCACAGGCTGTCACTTTCTATTGCATTTCAACTGACTAATTACCCCAGTTTATTAAAAGTGAATATGAATTCACATTTTTTACTTTGCCGTGTTCCAAGTGTTAGTGTTATCAGGAGCTATTACTGAATGATAGATCCCACAGTTCTAGGCTTCCTCATGTGAGCAAGTACAGAGCAAATCTACCTCAATATCAATGAAAACCAGATATATTCATTTAAGGGGGAAATATATACTCTGTGCAGTGTATGTTCACATCCAAGCATTAATCACCCTGGTGTGTCCCACATGGCTCAGTGTATTATTAGAACCTCACTCACAGAGCAGAAGAGTGTCTGTAAGTGATGGTGTTGGAAGGGTTGGACTTGAATTAAATGTACTCATTGCTTCCTAATGGGGAAGTATTTTATGACAGCTGTAATGAAAACTGCTGCTCATCAAAAGGTACTCTGTGTCCTAGCTCGCAAATCCAACCTCAGCTGCAAGTTGCACATTTAAATTTCAAAGTTTTTATCTCTAGCCACACTGGAGTGCACTTATAAGTGCAGTGGAAGGGTCAAATTAGATGAAATCAAAGCCCTGCTTCTACTGAAGAGGCAATTTTAAGCTTTCGCAATTGGATCTGTGTGTTGTTATAGGCTTAAAAAACCTCATCATCAAAAATAGGGATTTCTAGAACATGGTAATTATCACTTTGATCTGCCTAACTCAGTTCCAGCAGTAACTACAATGTTAGAATTTCCTCATTCTGTATAAAATAACACATTCAGATAAACAGGTGTATAGACTACAATAGTTCTTGTACAACTGGTACCCCCATTTATTAATGCTCGTCCTTCTCACCTTCCCCTACCTTTGTGAATGTGCAGTCCGATTTCTTGTGAGGATGTCCGCACTGCCTTTGAAGGAGCTGGATGCTGGTTTAAGCCTTCCATGCATTGGCAATAATAATCAATAAGAGGAGTAACAATAACCGAGGAAGTTATGTCAATAGCAAATGCTGGGAAAGCCATTTTGCCTGAAAGCATAGCACACACAAGCAACAGGAAAAGGAAGAGGCTTTCTTTCTTCTAGTATTTTCCTAGCGGGTACTCATTGTTTATAACAAAATGCAACTATCGTATATTTTCCTATGATTTGAGTTGTTTACCATTTCACGTGCTAAATAAAATGTTCTTTCATTGCAACATAGTTGGAGGGGAAAAAAATCACAACTCTGACTGCAGTGGCAACGTTGCCATCTCGTAAATTTACAAAAATGAGGCTGAAGTGTGCTTTTTACAATATGCCTTCATGACGAGAAGCAGTGGGACATGCACTCACATTGCCTGGACTCCAAGCAGGTCAGCTTGATGAGCTAGCTGTGATGTGGAAGCTGTAAGACTCCCTTCTCCAGCGTTTTCAAGTCCTCTGGGCATGATGCATTTTGTATAGGATATTCAGAGGACCGGCTGAAGCTCTCTCATTTGTGCCCAGGCTGATGCGCTGACGGCCATGAACAAAAGATACACCCTGAAGCATCTATCCCATTCCCAGAGAAGAGCAGCTCCTACCTCTCAGTTTAAGGGGGGAGTGAGATCAGTCTGGCTGCACCCGCACACGAAGCCAAGCTTCGACACCGGCCTGCACCAGGGAGGTGCATCTCAGGTGGGGAATGCCCGTCCTGGGTGCCTCAGCCCCTATACTGGGTGGGATTTGCAAGGAATGAGGCCTCTGTCTTCCTTCCAGTGGGGAAGGAAGACAAACAGTGGGAGAGGTGCGTGTACCCCCGGGTGTCTTTGGTAGCAAGCCAGGGAGCTGCAGGGAAGGGAGCCAGGACGGCCCGAGGACGCAGTGTGTGAGGGTACCTCCAAGCACGGAGAGGCTGGCCAGCTAGAGCAGGGAGCAGCACGGGTGAATGAGAAGGAAACACCTTCTCCACAGGTAGGTATGCAGGAGTCGGCTCCCTCCCGAGGCAGATACCTGTGGAGATCAAGAACAGGTACGTTATCCCGGGAGCAAGCGGCATTGAAATCCCAGTGCTAAGGAAATACCACACGCCTGACCCCAACGATGCGTTTGTACCCAGCCCTTCCCCAAAATAAAATAGCTGAGGAAGCTGATGACCATCTTCTGACTGGAAAAGAGGGGGTTTGCTGCTGTTTGGATCTGCTATTCAGGAGAAACAGGTCGGGGGAGGAAGGGGTGCTGCCTGCCATGGCCTGAAATGCTGCTGGAGGGTGTTCAGTATTTTCTGCTGCACTGGCTCCATGCTGTTGATCCAACAAATTGCTAACCTAGTTAGAAGGGCTTTAAAGTAGGATCAAGGGAGGGGTTGACTACAGAAAACAGAAAGAGAGCATAAATGAGCAGCCTGATAGAGGCCTAAAATTTCGGAGGTTTTGGTATTCAAAATAGGGTCACAGGAGAGACGTGGAGGGTAGTGAATCAATCCACTGAACACTTTAGATGTCTGTATACTAATGGAAGAAATATTTAGGATAAACAGGCGGAGCTGGAAGTCTTAATACAAGATCAAAATTATGACTTAATTGGCATAACAGAGTCTTGGTGGGATAATTCGCATGACTGGAATAATAATACGAAAAGAAGAACAGGAAGAGGGAAAACACGAGGGGTGTTGCCTCAGTCTGGATACATCTACTTGCTGGAAGCCTGGCATGTAGGGAAGATTAAAACTGCCTGAAAATTTTACAGGTAATAATTATAGAGGAAAAGAACTCAGGTACTACTTACATGGTTGGAGGGCCACCACAACTGGCCACAAAACTGACCAAGCGAGAGAAGCTTTCAGTGGTAGCAAGGGAGCTTTGACAACGCTGGAAACAGAAAGCGCCTGCAGCAGGACACAGATGACCGGCATGTGCGTGGAGTGCACAGAAGGAAGAAGCTGTGTTCGAATACAATGGACTGAGTATGAAGGATTACCAGGAGCATGTAAGGACAGAACAAGAAAAGCTGGAACACAGACTGAAACACCATTAGGCAGAGGCACCAAGGGTAAGAAGTCATTCTACATGTGCATTAGGAGTAAGGGGTAAGAGCAGTGTTGGCTGAACAATCACGAGGCAGGAAAGTCTCAAAAAGGACGCAGAGAAGGCCTATGTGTGAAGTGGGGCTCCTGCATCCTCATCAATTAAAAGGTCAGTTGTGAGCAAGCGGCTGGCACGATTAAAATTGGAAAGAAAAAAACAGGTTTTTGCCTAGCAAAGGGAAAGAATATGTAAAGGGTATTCATTTAAGTTCCCTTTTTCAAGAATCCTTTGAGTCTGATGAATTTTGTATAGGATACTTAAAGGACTTGCTGAAGCTGTCTCAGAGTCATTAGTAGTGTTCCTGGGAACTCGTGGAGAGGGAATGCAGAATGAGATAGCAAGAAAAGCACAATATTGTGCTTTTATTTAAGCAAAAGGGGGAATCGAGGAGCTATTGAAGAAGTCAAATTAACTTCAGTCCTCAGAAAAATTCTGTAAGAAGTAAAGCATCTGGAAATCAATATTTATGTATCATACTATGTCAAACGAATCTTATTTTATTTTCTGACTGTGTAATGGGCCTTGTGGGTAACAGGAATTAGTAGATGATGCGCACCTTGACTTTAGTAAAGTTTTGACACTGTTCTACCTGATACGGTCATAAGAGGTTATAGAGCAGATAGAGAATATTTTGGATTGCAATTACAGTGGTTTATGATCAAAAGTATTTATCATTAAATCCTGTAAAGCTCTGATCTGGGTCTGGTTCAGTGCAGTGCAGTGCTTATACAGCTCTAGATGACATGGCAAGTTTCAAGTAAGACTTCAGTGCAATTTTAACCAAAATCCTGTTTCTCCATTACACAGTAATCTTGTGGCTCTTCTCAGAACAGGTAAGCCTCTGCTGCAATGCTGTGTCTAGCCTTGGATAGGGCGGGGGAGGTAACTTTTAGAAAAAAAGTGAAGAGGAGGAAGAGGGTGAGCAAAAGGTGACTTTGGAAGAAAGATTTTCAAATCCAGGATTGTTTAAGAAGAAAAGGCTGAGGATGGATTTAATACCAACCCTCAGGTATGTAAAAAATTGTTAAAGGGCATTCACTTGTACCTCAGACTTTAAAAGACTTTATGGGGTTGAGTTTAAAGTTAGGGACAGTTGTATTTACAGGGAGGTAGCACCTGAGTGGCTTGGGCGTGAATCAGCACCAGACAGTTCTAGGTGCAATTCCGGCAATGTACAGCGGCCACCATTTCCTTTCGCTCGGGCGCTGGGAGATGAGAGGGATGAGCCCTCCCAGCCCCTCCTGAAGCCCAGTCCCTCGACAGCGTCAAGTTTTGGCTTCCTTCAACGCTTCTGAAGCAACATCATCCTCTGTAATCTATCGTGGTAATCAATGCCAGCACCCATTTCATTTGTCTCTCACATAAGACTAGTTCCATAAAAGCTCCATGTCATGACTTTTTTTTTTGCAAGAGTAGAGCTTTCTAGGTCAGATTTGAATGTGGTAGTCAGATCTCTTTTCATGCAGTAAAACTACAATGTTCACAAGGAAATAGGCTTTTTGTAAAACACGTGGTGAGAGGGGACATAGTCTCGAGCACGGGAGCATCAGCCTGAGCCATGGGAGAACAAGGCCTGATGGTGAACGACTTGTGTGGCACTGTGCAGCCATTTGTCCCCGCTGAGCTGCCAGCACTGCAGGATTAGCAGCACTGCCTCACCCCATGGAGTAGTTCCGAGGATAAATACACGAAGTGCCTAAATACAGTAGTAACTGGGGTGTTATAAGCCCCTAAGGTGGATTTCCTGGTGCTGATGCAAGAGGACAGTTTTGATTTCCATTCCTTTTAAGTTTTGTATTTGGCACACTGACCACTTGGCCCGTGTAGGAGCAGAAGTGGATACGGTAGTTGCACAGAAGCCCACCCTTCTTGTAAGAAGGACTCAGTCTTTGATTAGGCAAAAGTGCTTACTCTCGTACTTGGCTTTGAGCATCTGAGGGGTCCCAGGGCCCATTCAGCAAAGTGCTTACACACAAGGGATGAAATCTTGCTCTGTTGAAATCAACCATAAATTTCACCCTGGGCTCCAGCAGGGCTGGTGTTTCTCCCCAGCTTCTATCCCATTCATCTCAGGGATACGCAAATACATGTTTTAGTGCTCCACTGAGTCGGGATGTTTATTCTGCAGGAATTACATGGAGAATCAACAGACATACTCCTTGCCCCCAGGTCTTCACCAGCTCAGTGGACCCCTGCCCTTAGAGCACCCCAGCTGCATAGCCCTTGTCTCTGCTGGGGCACAGTGCCCCCTCAGACCTTTCAGTAGGGCTGTATGAGTGCTCCCTAACCTGACTTATGAATATCTAGCTGTGCTAGCAAAGACCTATTCCAATGGCATTCGTTAACATGGCCCATTTGGACCCACACAAGTCAGGGAGGAGTTGCAGGGGCAGCTCTGCTGCTAGAGCCTGGAGGACAGGAACTTCCAGCCAACAGCCTGGGCAGGTTGGAGAGGGGATGGGGCAGAACCTGGTACACGTGGAACCAGAAGGAAACGTGGCCACAGCCACATGGGTTTTCCTGAATTCCTTTGGTGAATTGCTATCTTAGCAACTGAACCTGACTCTTTTTTTTGGAATAATTCTTTGTAGAAATCTCTGCTCAAACTGAGCAGTATGTAAATCTATTTAACATTTGGCACTGCCATGAGGGAATTGTTAATACACAATCTCTCCAAAGGTACTGGCTAAATGTGTGTATATTCCATAGTGCAGCCTTTTAGGAAGTTCCTGCTCCATCTGAAAAACGGTGCAATATAGCTCAGAGTGTTCTTCTTTGGTCTTCTGGCAGTATTGAACACGTGCATTTTATGGTATGTGCCCATAACTGCAGTGCAGTTACATTAGCTAACTAGAATTTCATAGAAAACAGCCAAGATACTTAGGCTTCATGTTCACAATGGAGGGGGAAAATGCTTCTAACACTCATTGAATGAATATTGCTTGACTGCATAAGAGAATTTTTTTGAGAGCTCTGGTAATGAACACAGAGCCTTAGCCTTTATCAGAACCTGCATGAGCCAAACATGCTTTGGTTGTCGTGAAACATCTCCAGGAGAATATTTAGGCAAACTTGCAACTGGGCAAAACAATATTTCTTAACATTTTCAGTCCACACCTCACTTCAATTGATTATGGATGTTTTTCACCCACATAAATGTGGCTTCTTTGCCTTCTGTGCCTCCTGAACTTGCTCCAGAATAGCAATTATTGGGGAAGGAGGGGCCTGGATATTATTCAACTTCTCTTCAGAAATAATGAGTTTCAGAGGCCATGTTATCATTGCTCTATCAAAAACCTGCAGTTACACAAACATTTTTCTTGATACAAGTGGTTCAATAAGCAAATCATGCTTCTTCCTACCACTGCTTCTTCCTCCCCCTTTCTTGAATCTGTTTGCAGGTCCTGTGAGTTGACCTGAGTTAAAAACAACCCTACAATACAAAAGCACATTGAGGCTGAGCCTGACACCCATGGAAGCACAGCCCAAGCACTGCTCAAGAGCAGAAAGACTTGAAAAAACATTCAGTGGAATCCAGTTTTCTGTCAAAACGAAAATATTTTATGGAAACATATCCATTTTGGCAAAAATTAAGTGGAAAGGAGGAGAAGTGGAGAGGGAGGTAGATCATGTGTGTCTCTACATATCCATGTAACAGAATAAGAGCATCTCAAATCCCAAGTGAATGTCCTCAAAACAAAATGATGCCTCATCTGACTCGAAGTCACTCACAAAAATAGTGAACAGCTTAATTTTTGTTCCTGCTAAATAAAAAATAAATTTGAATTTTTGACATTTTTCATGAAATAATGGTTTCCCAACCTCCTTTAAGAAGTACAGTGAAAAGATCTAGGACATTACTCGGAAAAATTCTTTATGGCTTATTAACCTTCTGTGAATAAGTTTATTCACGTCAACTCCAGAAATCTTTGATTGAGTCCAAACATCCCTAACACGATCAGCAGTAGTATAGCGAATTTTGTGTTTTGGTGGTAGGAGACACATACGAGGTGAATTAGTTTTAAAGGGTTGTTCTTTCAGCACGGTGCCTTTTATGTACAGCTGGTATCAGCATTCAGAGGTTTTCCAGATTTTGTGATTTCATCTTACTGTTGGACACATTCACCAACGTCTAAATATCAGTTACCAGTAAAAACATGCACAGACTTGAACAATATTTGAATGTACAGTAATTACACAGCCGCTGATATATCTGAAGATAATTTGGGAAATCTTTGTCCTTATAAGGAAATTTGACTTAAAGCTCTTTTACTTTCTATTGTACTGAGCTAAAAATATGTATTCCTTTTTAATTGAGGAACAGTAATTAACACTTGGGACAGCAGGAGCTGGTAGGTCATGACTGACATGATGACACAGCAGCTAAATGAAGTGCAGTAACTTGCAAAACCTCTTGAGCAAGCATGAAAGTAGTCATCTGATGATACCAACCATTTTCCAATAGTTTTTGTAGTTAGATGATTTACTGTTGTTTTGGGTTTTTTTTTTTAATTATTTAAGAGTTATTATATTTTATTCATTCTTATCTCTCTCACTCCCACTCTTCTTGCCATTTCCATGAGCCAAGTAACTTTCCTACAGAAAAATTTCATATAAGAACTCAATTCCTCAATTCTGTAAAGTTTCTTTCACATACCCTCCTACCTGGAGATTAAAATTTTCAGTATCTCCTTGGCCTTCCTACATAATTACGACACATATTTATTTACTTTATTTCAAATTCTGGCAGTGGCCTTCAGAAACCTGGACTTTTTTTTTTTCCTTGCTATGACAATCCTGTTGCCTGTTTTCCAAGTCCATTTCTTATCCTTTTTACTCTGTGTTTCTGTCAAAATTTTACAGTTAGCCATTTAAAAAATATATAATTAAAGTGCCAAAGCACCTGCTAGCCTCATGCATATGCATAAAATAGAATTATGTCCCCTCCGGGACACTGGTGTTGTGACTCTGGGGAAATGACTAAGTAACCATGACAACGTGTCTCCACCACATCTTATTTCCAGTGATAAAAGCATGATTTACCCTGTTAAACAAACCATATTACAACTTGCCCACAGCCAGTGGTGTCAGCTTTCCAGCAGAGGCACCAGGTCAGGAGGGAGAGCAGCCCAAAGCCATCCATCCAAGCCTCCCCCTCTTTGACACTGCTTCATGGCTATGGGAAGGGAAGAGGCAGGATGAGACTCAACGTACAGTATTTCACGGTTCCATCTTGATAGGCGAGACGAAACGAGAGGAGGAAACGCAGCGTTCATCAGCCGCAGGCACCAGCCCAATCCCCGGCCCAGCAGTGACGGATGGTCCAGGGGAACCCGAGGGCAGGACGTTGAGATTGGCGGAGCCAGCGCGCAATGATTCAGACGTTTGAATTAGAGAATTTCTGCATCCTCTTCCCTGCCAGCTTGCCAAGGCTGCCAAGAGCCACTGAATGCCAGGGAAGGCTACCAGAAATGGTTTTTCAAAGTCTGCTGCCAGAACAAAATGTTAAATATGATTTTTTTAATAATCTTGCTTATGGCACTGATTAGGTATTATCTTATTTACAATGATTTTTAAAATCAAGTGCACTCTTCATTCTGTGTTTTTGATTTACACCTGGCTTAATTAAAGAAGACACCTTGCTATTACATCATCTATAATAACTTTATAGGAAAACTCTCATCATTGTATCTTGTCTACTAGCATAAACCAGCAATATTTGTATTGCTAGCACTTTGAAGAAGTATTTAAATCAACCAAGCTAATAATTTAAATTTTTAAAATATTGCCATGAAAGTGTTTGTGTTAACCCTCTTCTCCCCATCACATACTTAAAGAAAAGTATGAAACCTTAATTTGAGTTCTTAATCACTTGAGGGCACAATTTGATTAAGAACAATAAACAGAGAAGTGAAGAAATTAAAAATACAAAAGTCTCAGAGAGAAAACAGAACTGGTGTTTAAAGGTCAAGTACAAATACGTAATTAGTTCTACTTAAATGAAGAATTGCAATTAGTGTTATGAATCGCATTTTGAAATTGCCGGGTCTTGTGAATCCTGGGGGTTTCTTAAAGCATCAGAGCTGTTAGAGGCAGGTGATTAGATTAGATTCATAGCTAAGAATGAAAAAAAACCTAAATTATCCTTTCAGTGGAAACAACTGCAAAGGCAAGGCTGAAAATACTATCTGGGCTTACCAAAAGGTGACTAGTAAATAATAACCCAGCATTCATCAGACAATTTGGGGGCTGACTTATAATCGCTAAATTCTTGGGACTGCCCCTTTCCCGATTCCAAACATAAGCCGTACAAGTCACAGTAGGGGGATTCTCCATTTGCTGTCTATGGTCAGATCATTTTCTCTTCAACAATATCCAACACGGAGAAGGTCAGAGACCTACAAGTAAGGAAATATTCATCGAAGTATCATTCACAGATTCAAGTAGTTCCAAATATCTCAGTCCTTAAGCATCTTTCATCACTCAATATTTTGGGCCGCTTTCATTAAAATACTAAAGTACACTCTGTCACACTCACTTGCCATTTGCCATGTTCTCATCCAAGACAGAGCAATCCTGGGGGTGCTCCACCTATAGCCACCTTACAGCTCCCACATTTCAGAACGCTTTCACTATCAGAAAACAGCCTTGCCTTTTTGTTCCGAGCTGAAAATGCAATAACACGTAGGAATCACGCCAGTGCCTCTCGCAGGGTTCAGCTTGGAGGCTTTTACTTCATAAACAAAGTTCAGAACTCAAAGGAGGGTGAAACTGAACAGACAGAAAGGAGAAGCCAACGGCTTCTGAAAAACATAAAGTTTGCTACTGAAGAGGTCTGGTGGTTTTGTAAACTCCAAAACTTTTTGACTTATGGCAACGACATCATGTTTTAAAATGCTATGAATGTTCTTGGCTTACTAATGCAACCCATAGAGGAACCAAAGGGCCACATCTCCAAGTGCCAGCAACACCCCGAGAGTTGCTCCCAAAAACAACCACAAACCCAATAGAAATTCGATTTCTGCTAGAACCTGGATTCGAGTGACAAATTCAGCGGTTTAGGGCCACTTCCAGTGATTTGAATGCTGAATGGTGTGACACTGTGGAACGATTTCAGAAACAATACTGAGTTTTCAGGTATCCCAGTCCACCACAGCTCTGGGCTTCCCGAGCAGCAGGTTAACTAAGAAGCACAGCTCCTGTTTCTTGCAAGGTTCCCTGGTTGCCCCTGGGTGCCCATTCTAAAGCCTTTGCATATCTACCCCATTTCTGGTGCTAGAAAGGAAACCTGTAGTAGAGGCAGCAGAGTACCCAGGTAAGGTGCTTGGAGTCCTGGACACAGCAGATCTGTCTGAACACTGCATTTGTTGCTTTAGGACCGATTCGTTTGCTTTTTTCATGTAATTGCTGCAACATAACAGTTTCCTTACCATCCAGAAACAGGCCGTGTAGGGCATGGAGGAATGAGCAAGGGACAGGGAACCAGAAGTCCAATTTTATAACACTGCCTCGGCCCCCAACTTAAGTAGTGGCTTTGGGCAAGTAACTTGCAGCAAACTCCTCTAGAGAGTGTCTGGAGCTTTACAGAATACAGTAGAAAAATAAAAGGGGAAAACACTGCATCTCAGTTTTCCTATCTGTAACATGGGACTAATACTTACCAACCGACCCACCTCACAAGGGAGATGCAATAATTAATTAGCTAATGTTCCTACAGCACTTTAACTCTGTAAAGTGTAAAATAAATGTTAAGCATTATTGGCACTTAGATTCTACAGTGATTGGTGCCCTACAATTCCCTAAGCCAGGGAGCTAGTTATTGCTGCTCAGTGCAACAGCAGCTTACAATACATCCTGCATTATCAGCTAGTTTCTAGATGGTTACGTGCCAGTGTGGCTGTACATACACTCTCCCACACGTGCCAGTTGCCACACAGGGGAATTCCAACGTGGAGGTCAAGGATGTGACTGTGCAGCATGGAAGGGGGACTCTGCAGCCACTCTGTAACCAAGAAGTGCCTTTTGGCTGTGGTTTTTTTCCTCCTCTCTGAAGTAGGTTATTAGGTGCCATCTAAATACTATTTTACCTAATTTTATCGGGTGACTCATTAACATCACTGAAAATATCCAGAATTCCAATAAATTCTATGTCAAAGAAACTAATTGGTAAAATGTGTAGAGCAATTTGAGAGAAAAAAGAGCTTTCTCCCTTTGCATTTTGTTGATTTAGGCTTAGCTAAATCTTGTTTTCAGCGAATAAGAAGACATCAGGTTCCAAAATTGTGTCTGTGTTGTGGCTTAACCCCAGCCAGCAGCTCAGCCCCACACAGTCGCTCTCTCACTCCCCGCAGTGGGATGGGGGAGAGAATCGGAATGGTAGAAGTGAGAAAACTTGTGGGTTGAGACAAAGACAGTTTAACAGGGAAAGCAAAAGCCACGGGCGCAAGCAAAGCAAATCAAGGAATCCCTTCCCCACCTCCCATCGCAGGCGGGTGTGCGGCCACCTCCAGGAGAGCGGCGCTCCATCACACATAACAGTGACCTGGGAAGACAAACGCCATCACTCTGAACATCCCCCCCTTCCTCCTTCTTCCCCCAGCTTTATACGCTCGCCTGCTCGCTGGTGGGGTGGGGTGAGAGCCAGAGAAGGCCTCGGCTCTGGGTCAGCCCTGCTCAGCAGTGATGAAAACATCCCTGCGTTATCCACACCGTTTCCAGCACAAATCCCAAACACAACCCCGTACTAGCTGCTGTGGAGAAAATCAACTCTATCCCAGACAAAACCAGCACAGTCTGAGAGGTGGACATGTAGGTAATATTGTCTAATATTAACTGCTAATACTTCAGTTCATGAATTCCCATCGGTCATGTTTTTTAAAGAGTTCCTTATGCTAAGGTGTCTTTCCACAAAAATACTGTAAAGAGACTGGTTTGTAGCTCAGTAGTTCGAGAAAGAGCGGCAGCTTTGCCCTCTTAGACACAGCCTGAGAAGTTGGGATTGGAGTCTCTGCATTTACACTATATACAATTACAGGATTTTATTTCAGGTTAGATTCAGCCTGGTCCTCTGGGTCGAACTTCCCTACCACGCCTGTGTTTCAAGGCCATTCAAAGCACCAGTCAGTTATTTGTAGCCTTATGACCAAAGCCACACCATGAATCAAACCGGTACATGGTAAAAGGAGACAGTCGGAAATTCTGTAAAAGTCTGAGCATTACCTTCAACCAAAACACTAGTGTAGGAGCAACCTCAGCTCATACGATATTCCTTCTTCTGACTTTGTAGGATGCTGTCTGGACGATAAGCAACCAACTAACACCAGACCACAAGACCAGAGTTTAAGAGTATGTCCCAGTGCACAGATCACTTGATTCTTTCCCCCTTTCTTACATTGTTTCCCCAAGCATCTCCTATTTGGCTTCAACAACCTTGTGAGCTACTGGACCAGTCAGGATGTTCTTACACAGTATTCTGACACATCCAGCAACAGAGAGGATTCAGACACTGACACACATTTACACATCAGAGACAATTCCAGCAATCTACCACTTTACTATGGGATATTGTACACCATGTTATTTAACTAATAGCATCCATGGGAATTGTGGTATCAGCAAGAACCGGAGAAACCTGGGTGGAAAATCAGAGCCCTAAATTTGACATTGGGCCCTAGGAGTTATATTTCATATCGAGAATCCACCATAATTAATACTTAAAATCTCATAAAATCTGTTTATGATGGAGGCGAAAAGCATCTGAATTACGTATTATTAATAGATACTCACTCATCTTGTTAATTTAATTAGTGAACTGAGTAAGATAGTCTCTTTTTGTGCCCTTCCTGTGAAAGCAAGCAAAAGTACTTGGTGTAAGACTAGCTGGTTACCACCGACACTGTATCGCTTCTCTTACGAAGTTTCTGAGAGTGAATGACTTAATTTATCTTTGTTTCTTTAGTACTCAACCACTAGATAGCATCTGGAGCAAAACAGAAATATCAAATGTTTTTATGCTGGGGTAAAAATCAATCACTCAGTGATTTTTTTGCTTCGTTTCAGATGAGCAGGTGCATGAAGATATCCCTTCAAAAACTTGCTGAGCTTTAAGGCATGTCCTAAGCAATTTCTGTTCTTGTTTTGCCCCTGCCCATGGAGAGGATGTTTAAAAGCCGATACCATCTCTTTGCAAAACCCTTCCCCTCATCAAAATCTATGATACTGATCTTTGCAAGTTTCCCTCAGAAATTGTCAGCAGTCTGAGTACATCTCTATTGCAATTTTCTTGAACTTTGGGATTAATATTCATTTATGAACTTTCAAGGTCAGGAAAAGCCAGACAAGAGTTATGCGTACATTTTTGGTTTGTTCTTTTTTGTAAATCTGTGAATGAATACGTGTAATATTTCTTGGCTGGTAACTATCCTTGTCACTCAGTCCAGGACACTTCAAACGAATCTAGGGTGATTTTTCCCTATTTGGCAAAAGCTTTTGTTTTCCCTCTTCAGAAAGCAAAGAAGTATGATAAGAAGGAAACTGAGTATGTCTGTTCGGATGTTTTAAATGTTGGTCTTGTGGACATAAGGTTGCACACAACCTTAGTTGTGTCCTGTCTTCAAAAACTTTAACAAGGCGGTAACTAATGCCAGAAAAATGCATAATAAGATAATGTTGCTGGAGGGTGATACTGCCAAGAAAATCAATGTAGAAATGGGAAGTACCTTTCTAATTATGAGTAATTACATAACAAAAAAGACTGGCTTGAGTATTCCCTGTATTACGAGGACTGAAGATGTCCAGTAAAGGCTGAAAGGTTTTTTAACTGACCATATCTCAGTTATTGATTATTGCTTTTCATAGACAGTCTTGCACCACATGGTATTTTCTGAAAGCCATCCATGCCAGGGCCAAGTGATTCCAGCAAGTTTTCAGTAAAAAGAAAGTTTAACTTACAGTTACAGAGGAAGCCTTGGTGTGCATACCACACATTTTATAAGTTTTGTATTAAATATGTACAAGCATCAGGCCTTTATGACAATTATTATTGTATTATTTATATATTTAACTATTTTAAGATCAATTGTACGTCTCGCAAGAGGTCTTTTGATGGTTTCTGAACCATTTTTCTGGAATGTACAGCATCTGCTGGCAGGACTAAGTAACCTCTCACATATTACTGAGGTGGATGCCTAGGAAAAAATACTCTTTTTTGCACAATGAACCTGTTCTGAACACAAGTAAAAATATTTCTTTATTTAGTATTGTGGGAACTTGATATCTTGTCATTCCTGTCCTTTATGTCCTGTGCAGCAACTGCTGTGCAGAGAACAGGGTCATGGACCTGGAAGCAGCATCCTTGGTGAGAACTAATAGTGTTATCCCAGCCAAATCACTTTATCTCTTTGCAAGCTTTGGTTCTTTCTCAAAACTGTAGACTCTTCAGGGCAGAGTCTGTCATTCAGCGTGGCATTGTTCCTCGCTTAGTGCAAAGGGTCTCCGCTCTTCCTCAAATATTTGAGTCAAGGCTGTAATGTGTATAATAAATATTAACAGGAACATATTATCTTCTTCCCATCCATTTATAGCCCCCTTTACAATTTAATTACCAACGCAAAGCGTTTAAAGTCATTAGAGAATTTTATTACTAATTTATGTCTGTAAATCAAAACTGAACAATTTTAGAGTCTATTATTTCTAAATGAAAGTAAAGACTCAGCATAGTCCACCTTAAAAATGACAGTCTTGGTGACTTCTTCCAGTGCAGAGCTTCCCTGCTCGAACTGCAAACAATAAAAACACACACACAAAAATTAAGCACCAATTGCATCATTTATTCTTATTTATCAGTTTCAAGAAAGCTGTTGGATTGCACAGCTAAGGAAGAAACACGGAGATTTATTAATGTGGCTTTGACTTATCTTCAGGGAAATTAAAGCTGGATCTAAAGAAGGCTTGGATTGGAAGGACATTCTAGTCCTGAGACTTGCTAGCCCTGACTCTGTCAGAATCGGAACCATTTCCATCTGACGACCACTGGCATTGAAAAGACAAAATCCCTGCGCGCTGCCGAGAGCATCCCAGCGAGCACCCGGCACGGCGCTGGGGCTGCGCGCTCCCCCCGGCACCTCCACACCCCCACAGCGCGGGCGCACAGCCCGCTGGCACGGACAGGGCCTGGACACCACGGGGCACGTGCTCCTCACGCTCCTTCATCGCCTGACCCCAGCACCGTAACAGGACCGCTAACGGGTGTCACGGGGAGCAACCCGGGAGATCACAGCAATTCAGCTTTCCTGCCAAAAACCTAAGGAAAACATTTCGTGACCCGGCTACAGGAGGAAAGCCACTTGCTGAAGCATCACCTCCCACGGGCATTCCCAGCCCACGGAGCTCAGTCGTTTATGTGCTTGAGGAGCTCCTGGAACAGCCAGAATGCTCTGCCAGGTCCTGCGGACCATGGTCAGCCCCTGGAGGCAGTCTCCCAACCTTTGCACGGTGACATCTTGGCAACTGTTCTTGAGAAGCCAACGCTGACACGCCAGGGCAGCCATGAGGGCCAAACGCTGAAATCCTGACTGATTTGCACACGCTCTTAACCCAGACGAGCCCTCTGTGAATTAAATGGGAGTTTTGTTCGAGGAAGAACAGGGGAAGGAACTCTTTGCTAAGTTCAACACTGAAAACAAATTTGAAGACAAGGAGATTATATTACTCTAATATCAGTTACTAAAGATGTAGACTAGCTCAGAAACAAATAAAGGCCTCCCCAAACCAGCATTTTATATACATAGTATGAGGATATATATAGTATTTTATATATATATATAGAATGAGTAGAGAATGAAAGCATAATAATTTAATAAAGAGCCCTGCAAACAATGATCTGTTTTTCCCAAAAGTAAAGGAAGCCATCAGATGTACTTGCTGATTAATAATTAGAGCAACAGCGAATTATTTCAGACTGGATGCTTTTTATTCTTCTTTTTTGGCACTGTAGGGCAAATTTAGGGTCAGGCAAAATGTAATTTCCCAAACTGGAATTTGGCCAGGACACATTCCTTACTCTTCGCTTGTGCTGCACCAAGTAAAAGGGAAAAACAACAAACTGCTTCAATACTTTGCAACAAACTGAGTTCTATTACTTATAATAAATCACTTCATATTGGATAAAAATGTATTTACATTTGCACCACGTTGTTTTCTGTTTTCCACCTAAAATCCGAGTACCCTGAGATTAACACGTCTCCTTTGTCTTATACAGAGTTTGGCCATGATTAGAATCCTGGTGAAATCCAGAGAAAAACATCCATGACTCAGTGGGCTTTGGATAGCAGAGTCATTCCATCTGATGTCAGTATTTCATAGAGACTGAAATTATAGACCATTTATTTTGGTGGCTGTTGCAGAGATTCCATTCTAAGGACCTAACAGATAATAAACAATAATTTCTTTATGTTAGTTACAAAAGATGTTTCACAGTTGAACATACATCAGACAGTTGCTGAGGGCATCCTATATAACATGCTAATTCTTTAACAGATGGGCTCTACAAGAGGCTGAAAAAGTCCTTGATTAGAGCTGTGCCTCTACTGCTCTACAAAACTTCCAGATGCCACCACGTTGTTAATAATCTGGGGATTGCTCTTCACTGTATTGGACCTGCTTGTCAGCTCTGCCCAATTAGCAAAGATAGCTCCAAGGTAGGAGCACAATTCCTAGGGCAGTGGTTTTCAACGTTTTTCAATCTGTGGGCCCTTAAGGATTTATCGCTGGAGATGGGGATCTCTGCACAGCAAATGAAAATCTACTGGCAGTGGGCATGCTGGTTTTGCTTACCTTTCGTGGTCCCCATAGCAGGAGTGCTGGGACCCACCAGAGCCTGCAAACACACTAGACTGAAAAAGACTGGTTCAGGATAATGCGTTTCTCATAAAGAGATTTATGTTTTTCTTGGGTCTTCAGACCTGAAACCTGCAATTTTCTGCCACATAAGACAAGTCATGAGTCCCAAAAAATTGAAGCCTCTGAATAAAGCAAAGCAAGCCCTCTCAAAATGCTTGGGAATAGCACGTTGAAGTAATAATTAGTGGGTCAGGGTTTTTTTTTTTTCTTGACCACAGGAAACTTACAGCTTCATTTAATATTTTGAAAACATTTTCAGAACGTTCATGAATTCAGAGCAGAATAAATACAAGTGCCTTAGCAGAACTGCCATTTAAATCAAATTAACTTTACTAATTAGGGGAAAAAAAGAAGGCATCTCAGTATCAGGCATAATTTGTGCTTACAGAACTTCACACTTCAGGTGATATACTCTGCCTGAGAGATAGCTAAGAGAGCAATGTACCCATCAAAACGGGAAATCAACCATGGCTACTAAATTTTTCAATTCACAAAGATTTAAAAAAATATCTGATTTGCCCAGAGGAATTCTAAGTCTTCAGATGAAACCAGAGTCATTATATTCAAATGAGTGAGTATATAGAGTTAGCCAGCGATACCGAAATGATTTCTTGTTGGGTAGCTGAAAATAACGGATGGAAATATGCTTGTCATAACACAGTACCTGAGCAGTCGTGTTTAATTCACGTTTGCCTGGACTCTCAGGCTTCTGCTTTTGTGACAGCTGAGACTGTGCAGCGGCTTGTCTGCTGACAGGAGAAAACTTTCCAGCATCAGATGAAGTGCGAAGAGCCACGGTGCTTGGATGCAACCTCGGTCACCTGGCCACGTCGCAGGTACGCCCGCATCTGCCGGGGGCTCTCCAGCCACCTTCTCCCTCGGGGGCACCACGGGCAACGTGCCACCGGTTGGAAACCCACTGTGACACGCCAGGGCATCGCGCTGGGTCGTGGAGCGGGGGAGAGGCAGCTCGTGCTGCACGTGTTCGGCAGGTACAGGAGCAGCTAGAGGAAAGCGACAGCCTGCGTGAGCCTTGCTTTCAGTGCTCGGGACTTTACGGGTTTTATGGCTGTGAGATAGCATAATGATGCTGTAAATCATGCATCAAGGGCCTCTGGAGAATCACCTTATGTACGGGATTTCTCAGGCTGGGTAAAGATACTTCCACCAGGCTTTGGCACACGCAACAGAGAAGACAGACGGAGCAGCGTGGCTGGTAAGCCATGGCCGATGGCTGTCCTTCGAATGAATCCCCAGGAATGAGGACTCAGCTAGAGTGGTGCAGAGCCAGTCTTAAGATTAATTTTTGCCAAGGATCTCCAGTAGCCTGAGAATATGGTGCAGAGGCAGCTTAAAGTGATTATTAACTTCCCTCCTCATTCTGCCCTTGGTTACTGTGCTGAGTCCAGGAACAGAGGAAAGGAGAATTAGGGAATCTCTGCCTCCATAAATGTGAGCTGATAATGATTTGTCCACAAGGTTAAACAGTACAGGAAATAGTGATCAATATCGGATAGTTGTACCTTAAAAGTGCAAAGGCCATTTGTGCATTCTGGCCCGCCACGGAGGGGGCTACAGCACCATCAATAATTGATTCATAAACTGTGCCTACTTATTCCCAGATGCCACAGGAGGTAAATACATACTGAGGCTGAACTCTGGATTGTAAAAAATTCTTTTTTTTAGCTTTCACTTGTTTCACTCCGAAATGCAGCTGATTTTTACTTTTAATTCTGAGGTTCTGTCCCTATATTACCTGAACATATTATCTGTTCTTGAGAAACCCATGTCCACAGCAAGGATGCCTACTTGACTTCAGGCTGCAGCATCTGCAGACTCTCCACGCCATCTGACCATGGCAGGCAGAAAGGACCAGAGCACCCCACAGCAGCACTTCCAGCAAACGCAACACTTCTGCTGACACCCCATTGCAGACTGGATTTCTGCTCCCTGCGCCAGTTACCAAACGCTTCATCAGCACGTATTCGGTAAATAAGTTTCCGGTTTTGACCTTCGATATTCATACACCACAAAATTTAACTTTTTTTAACAGCATTGGCACTTGAGCTGCACAGACTTTCATCTAATGATGCATTTTTGGGGGACAGAAAGAGAGTTGAGGATTGGTTACTTACTGAGCCATCCATCATTTTGATAGTGAGACCTGGCAGAACTCTTTCTTCTTCAAGACACTAATTTTCCATCCTGTCTTCCTTGCTCAGAGCAGGCCCAATCCTGCTCTTGTGGAAATCAATGGCAAAAATCCCACTAATTTCAGTGGATTAGTTACAGTATCTCAATTTACATGTGATTAACAGTAATTTTCTCTACTTAGTGCCTAAAAAATTCATAATCAAATTTACAATAAGCTGTGCACTGATTTTCTAGGGATCCCAGCTTATTTCACAGGCTTCTAATTTCAACGTTTAATCACTTTTTGTTCTAGCCCAATATGCAATCATCTGACCACGGAATATGTTCTTAAAAGCTTCCCACAAAGTTGCTGGATTTGTAGCTGATGGAATGCTAATTTGCAGGATTTCTTTAATACTGAAGTGCAAACAGAATTGCTCTGCTCGACAGACAGACATTCTTTCTCTGAACATTTACTATGCTGAAAGCCTTTTTATGCTTTATCTGCACTAGCTGAGGTGAACGGGTAGAGTGATTCACAGCTACGTGATGAGTCCTAGGAATGTGGGACAAGTGTGAAGCCTGGGTTTAAAGAACATGAAGTTGTCTTTGCAAAGAAGACACATGCTTAAACTGAGAGAAGATTTCTAAGAGTTAATCTAAAACTCTCCCTCTGGAACGGCCACGCTGCTATTTTGGGCTATGCCAGGTCAACCAGTCAGTCAGCCATGTTATAGGAGCCACCTACCCCACTGGCAGATGGGGGATGGTCCCTCCGGAGGGTCTCGTTTGCAGTCAAAGCAGACCCTGAAAACTATAATCAAGAAGCCATACAGTCCTGGGCTGATCTTGGAAGGTGCCCAGCACACCTGAGTGGTACTGTGAGCAATTTCCTCACTGGTCTTGCTGGTAGTGGAGGATTAACAGCACTTCAATGGAGAAAATCACAAGGGGGTGATTTAAAAAAGACGTGACTGACTACGGTGCTCATTAAAATGAGGGACTAATTGCGGTGGTTCAACTCCAGTCAGGTAGTGCCTGAGCAGGTGGTGCGTGTGCTCCCCCAGGCAGCTCAGGCAACGCACCTGCAGCAGGACTGCCAGCCCGGGCTTCCCTCTGTCGGGATGTACTCTGTGGGGAAGATCACTAACAAGTGCTCAGCATCCTTGAGCGTAGCCTCCTTCCGAGACCCTTTTCAGAAACAGCTGACAGCCCCTGTCCCGTGACAGACTTTTATTGCTCCAAACATGCTTTGGGCATAGGTTTCCACAAGCGAAAGGCTACTGCATGAGGATGAGCAGTGAGCTATTTCATTAAAGGCCTGTTGGCATTGACAAGTCAAGGGCTGAAGGACCTGGACCTCCACCTCAAGTTTGGCATTTTGGCCTTCCCAAGCCTCACCTCTCCCTCCTTCCCCACCACTTTTCTCTGCTGTTGTTCCTCAGAGCTACCATTCCCAAAATGCAACATGGAAACAGCAAGAAACTTTCCAAACTGCCTTTTTTTTTTTTTTTTTGGTCATATGCTTGCCTGGCTAAATACGTTTTTTTAAACTTATTCTTTAATTTATAGTAGTGAAAAAACTATGCCAAGCCCTGCATATCCGAGCTCATTGCTGTGACTCTTTCTGATCGCTTTATCAAATGGAACCCTTTCTTTAAGCTGTTAGCTAAATGTCGCGTGAAGTTCTGAGAACAAATTGTGCTGCTTTGGGACATTAACTTCACATTAATTTGGTTAATCACTTCTACTTGACAGAAGTTTGTTTGAAAAACAGGATACTTCAGCTGCAGTGAAACCTGTATGAAGAGTCATGTAATAACAGCCATCATCTCTGGTAGTGGGCAGTGAAATCTCAGGATGAGCAAGTACGGCGTTAAGGATGAAAATGCACAGAAAGAGTGTTTTTCTGGGTGGTTATGTGTGACAGAATGGAGACAGGGATCAGGAGGCATATAGAAAAAAACATATTCAACAGAAATAAAATCTTCAGTTAGGCTCAAGCCTTATTTGCCTGTTTTATTCTGCCCACTGAAAAACATGTGCAGCATTGACAAGTTTTATAATCTGTTGTCTGTTTTCTTGCAGCCCCAACTCCTGAAGTCAGACGACTTGTGTGACTCTGCCCCCTTCCTCTCTGCCCTCCTCCTCTCCAGCTGTGTCTAAGGCTTGCAGGAAAAGTCCTAGAGGCCCTGACCCCTGGTGGCTCCAGAATCAGAAGGCACAAAGAACGTGCTGGTTTTAATATCCTGTAATTTTAATGCCAATCCCACGATTAATCAGCGCTCAACATGTGATTTCTGAGTATTGAGGGATGTCAGTATTGAGTGTGGCTCCCTTCTCCGGGTGAGAGGGAAGGTGGGCAGGGGTACCAGGATCTGGGAAGGTGATATCCAGCAGCTGTGGCACTGGGCACACAGTGAGCACCACTTCCAGTCAGCTCCTCACCTCCATACTCCTCCACACACAGGAGAGGTGAATGTGGCTGGAAGGACTGGATGTGCATTGCAAAGGTTGCTCTGGATTTGTGCATCAAATGGGCACCTTCCACACTTCACCCTCCACACTTCTTACCCAGATAGCTGTAATGACAGGAGAGACTGCCAATGGGAGAGGACTACAAGCATGAAGCAGGAGAAAGGTACTATTGCACCCAGCGCTTTCAGCTTGCAGAGGAAAGGAACAGTTCCTCAAAAAGCACGAGAATGGCAGGCGACACTGCCTTGCTCCACTCCCCGGGCAGCTCATGGTCAGTGCAAAGAAAAAGAGAAACATCAGCAACGTTTCTGCTGAGGTGGAGTCCTCTCCCCTGAAATCCAGCTCCCATGCTTAGCTTTCATGCTTGCCAAAACATATTTCCTAATAGGAAAGATGCTATATGGTACGGTGGATGTACCCCAGGGAGGAAAGGTGAAGGGCTTTGACCAAACCCAAAAGGTAAATTATCCCAGGAACACCACTGACTAGAACCAATTGGGACAGTCTGAAATCTCAAGGGAAAAAAAAAAAAAAGATCAAAGTGCTGTAAGTGACTCCATCCTAGAAAGTGGCAGTCAAGGCACTCCAGCAGGCACAGCTGGAGGCATAAGAATCCTTCCCCTGCCCTCCCTCAGGATGTGAGGGGCAGCCAGGGTCCCCTGCTTTCTGCTCTGTGGTGGCAGGTGGAAGGTAAGCCAGGGAGAAGCTGTGCCCCTCCTGCAGCAAATGTAGGTGAAACTGTGGAGACTGAACCCCAAGGCAAGTGAGCCAAGTTGAAAACATTTTCAGAAGTGTGGGCCGTGGGAGAAATTCAGCTTCAACATGTTTTGGTTTTACTCATGGCACTTTCAAAGCCTGCAGTATAGATCTTCAACTACCATTCCAGGGGTCTGGCACTTTGCCTTTTTTTCTGATAGTATCTTCTTCCTGAACGGACTAGACATTGCTGCCATGTCTAGGAAAGATCTTCAGGTCTCCACCCACTTTTGACCAGCTCCTCCTGCAGATCACAGAGTGTTGCCAGTTAGGAATGGTCCCCAGAAATCTCCTTTGCCTTCCCGCAACATGCTTTCCCTCAAAAAGCCTGTACTCGCGTTCGAGCCTGATCCGGCAGTCCTTCCCGCAGAGAGAAACGCAGACTTCTCTTGGTACCAAGTTTGGAGCCAACCAGCCCAGGCTGCTGCATGAAGCAGGAGCCGGCATCCAGCGCACAGCCAACGCTACCCAGCACCTACGGAGCGTCATCCAGCGTCTTTTAGAAGTGCCAGGGCTAGGCTCAGGCTTGTGATTAGCATATGCTAATGACCCATTATAATATGTAAATGACACGCTAGGTCAGAACTGCACACCCATTCAAACTAATGAACTGTGCACTTTTTTTTTAAGTGGCACCAGTAATTGGGTGCATCATTTTTCTGTCGCTGCCAGGCAGAGAATAAGGAAGCCATCTGTAATGACAGGCCAATGTTTGCAGCGGTCCCGGTGAGAAGTAAAGGCAAGGACTGCTAATTTCCAAGTGTCCAGCAGGGAACCAGTACACATGCCTCCAGTCACCATTGTCACAATTCTTAGTATCTGAGCATGTAATTATATGGTCATATTTTTAGAAGAGATCAGCATTTAAAATAACTGTTGAAAACTCCTAGCCAGAGCAGCATGCAGAGATCTGTTGGAGCACCTACTGCCTCAAGTCCAGAACACCTGGGTTTTGAAAATGCAGCTGCATGTGACCTTGCTGTAACGAAGAAAATATTAATATCTCATTTATGGGCTCTGCTCTTTCCTCTCAAAAATAAATTCTCCTGTAAAGTTATATTACTCTCTCTAAAGCAGACAAGCACCCAGTTTAATATCAGCCCCCAAGAATGGACAGACTATGAAACTTGGTAAAACTGATTTATTTCAACCCTCACAACTGGATTATTTGCTTATTCTATTAATTAAAATCCTGACTTGGAATCTTTATCAAGAATAAATTAATAATCAAAGAATTATTCAGATACCATTTCATACATTTTTTTAAAAAAAAAATTCAGATACATTTTACAAAGGGGTATGATTATTCTTTTATCCTAATGTTAGATATGAAAACAAAGAACTGAAACAATTTGTGTTAAATGTCACACTGTAGGCAGGCGCCAGAGCTTGCAATAGAATCAAAATCGCCTGGGTCTGTATCTCTCAGCAGATATTGCCCACAATAGCACTGGAAGTATGGTGGAGCGACGTGCTCGGACTCCAGAGCTGACTGTACAAGGCAGATCTTTATGTGCCTCAGGTTCAGTGCAGTATCAACGCAGAATACCCCAGACTGAAGCCCAGGCTGGTAACTCCCCACAACTTTGCACTGTGCCACACGGACTTCAGGTTTATTCAGGTTTCTGACAGCTCACGAATCTCTGCAGCAGGTTCTGGGTTTTGGTGTGGACATACCTCACCCTTATCAAAGCGTCCCATGGATGTCCCTTTGGGGATTAGCTCTTTGATGCAGTGATTTTCAGATTCTTCTCATCTGTTACCTCTTTTGCACAAACCACCTACTTACATAGTCATTTGTGTCCAATCTTTGCTCTTTTCCATCTTTCCCATGCTGGGGTGGCATTGTGGGGACGCAAGCATGCTATAATGCCTTCTCTATTATAACCAATTTAGAAAGCTCATTAAAAATGTCTATTAATCCTAATTCATCCTTTCACATGGCCATTCTGGCAGCGAAGGTATTTCCCTTCTGGCAATTTTATTAAGTGAGAGGAAGATAGCAGCTCTGAGTTTCACTGCTCGTAAGTAGTCCTAGAACACCGGACGCGCACATCATCTCCAATAGCCTCGTGCTTATTTGACTCAGATTGGGTGCTCAGAGTTACCCTCATGGGTGGAAAGGTCAATAACGAGGCACGATGGCAAAAAAGGATATTTCGACAAAACTGACTTGGTGTTTAAAGCCTGGAGTAGCATTCCCAGAAAAACTCCATCAGAGGATGTCCAGCAGACTTCCGGGTAACCAGCAGTGAATGGAAAGGGCAGCAACTTAACTGTTGTGATTTACCAAGCGAAAACAGTCATGTGGCACTGAAAAAACCCAGAAAATTTTATAGCAATCTGCAGATGGCAGTGTTAAACCCTTTGCATATGGCTCTCGCTTTTGATGTCAATAGAAATATCAAAGAGATCAGGATTGGGCCAGATACTCTCTGTTCAGTATCTCTGGACACACAGTCCTGGTATTAGCATTACAAAAAAATGTCTCGTGTTCCCAAAACCTAAATACATAATTTTTGAATGATATTATGTGTTCGCAGCTGGCAGTGAAGGGTGATATATTGCTAATGTCTTTCTGCAAATGTTAGATGAATAGCTATCAAAACTCTATTGTCTATATTGGCATTCATGGAGCATAATCTAAAAACACTTCAATCTCTCTCACTAAACTAGAGGTTTTACTATTTTTCACATCATTTGAATTTTTATTACAACTAAATAATAAAATGCATTATTAGGATCAATCTAAATCCACAGTATTTGCAATTTTAGGATTCTCTCCACAGATTTGGCTCTACTCTCCAGAATCTAAGCCTTCACTTTACAGAAATGAACTTTCTCTTGCCCTTCTGGTTGCAAAGGTATCTTGGCAACATTTAAGTGCCGTACCTCCCCAATATATGGCTTAGCGCTGAGCAGCGAAGGATTGAATTCAAACTTGCAAGCCACATTCCATTTATAAAATGAGGTCTAATAAAAAAATGCTTATTTGGCTGCAGATAAGGTAGTCACGCCAGCAATTATGTTTTAAACTCTTTATAACATTTGTAGAGCTTATTTAAAAGAAAATTAACAGAAAATGGATGTGATAGATGCATTATTTTCCAGTTGTGATGAAGATGAATAATATGTAATAATGTATATAAAAATAATTGCTACTCTTAATCATAAGTTTTGCTTCACCGCTATCAGCTTAAATGACCCTAAGTCATACAGTGCTTTTTAGTATCTCTTTCCATTTCTTAAAAATTGAATTGCTCTGACTAAATGAGTGGTGGCTGTCTCTATTCCCTCTCCACAGACCACAGAGGATCAGAATGGAAATATTATCTTGTTTCTATTTCGGAGCCACCAGCTAGCTTTAGAAGTCTTTTTGACTCTCTGCCTAGGAAAGGCCCCCATCGGAGGCTGTGCTGCACCCTTCTGGGTGTGAGGCCCAGGTTCCTGCATGAGAAACTTGTAACTGGTGTCCCAGTCACGCAATCCACCAGGAACGGCTTGGGAGATGCGAGGGACCACCTCCCCCAGGGTGAAAATAACCCTGTCACCTCACCAGCAGGGATCAGAGGTGCACAGTCGAGTACCCAGCACCACTGCAGGGTCACCAGTCCCTGGCCGCATGCTCGCTGCTCCATCATCCTTAAAAGGGAGCACCTCTGGTGCAAACAAGCTGAAATCTCTTTGAGTCTTGGAGAAAGAAGTTTGCTGCCAGAGTGCGCGCACCTGAGCGATGATAAAATTTGGAAGACCCACCTCTGGGCTCTGCCTGTGGTTGTCAGTCTGCCTGGGGGTCCCAACAGTGGGCATGAAGTCAGCCGGTGGCAGCGAGGGGAAACCCATCACTGCCCCCAGGCCTTTGGCATCCAGCCCCAAATCTCACCTGACTCCTGCGGGATCTGGCGCAAGCAGGAACAGCTGGAGAAAAAGACGCTACAGTACCGACTACTTTTGTAAGACGCAGAAGCTGAAGTTTCGCAGGGTCTCTTAAGGACAGAAGGGGGCTACAGGGCAGACACAGGCCTCCTCTCTCTGCTGACACTGCGTGGATGGACCCATCCCCGTCCCCACACAGACGCAGCTCAGCCAAGGAACACAGGGCCGGACACCATGCCAGGCAGTGGAGACACAGCAGGAGAAAGAGGACCAAAGTTCCCGTGGACCTCCTGAAAACCTACAACTGACAAGAACCCTGGCGGCAAAAGGGATTTCTCCAAGGGCAAGACATCCTAAAGCACAGGTACGACAGGGCAAAGGTACTTACACCCGTGAGGCTGGATGCTGGTAGCAGTTCAGCCATGCGGCAGAGAGCCTCTTACTTACTGCGTGGCATAATTTTGCTTTGCTGCATGAGCACAAGCCCATTAAGCATTGTAGTCCAGGGGCTTTGTGTACCCACCACGGTCCCTACTGGGAAAGGTCAAGCATGACCTCTTCCCCATCACCCATCGGTGCTCACCCACCCTGCAAATTCCCAAGTCCACTGAGAGCTCCAGGCAGACGTCTTTTACAAAGCTTTGGCTTGTGCTGTCACAAAAACTTGTGGCTTTTACTAAGGCAGGGGTAAATCGCAGACCAGAGCTGTGGGGCTTACCTTGCAAAGAGCTACACCTGGGGCTTTCAGGAAGACGGTCCCAGAAGGTCCCACGTAAAGCCTGAGGCCTGGCAGACCCCATTCGTCCATAGTGTTGGCTTCATCCCAGACTATTACTCCTGGCAGTGAAGTGTGTTGTGTATTTTAATGGTGAGTTTTACTTGTTGAAAGGATTAAACATTTGTAAAATATTTGGGAAATCAAACCTTGATCCAAACAATGAGGATAAGATGGCACAAGCACTGCATATGCTCAATGGCATGAACGTCGGCCGGCATGTCAGCTCCACAAAGACTGCAAACCCACACCTTACTGCTTTTCTTTGCAGAGGTTTCTAAGGACTCCTAAGTGAGCACAAGGTGCCACTACAAAATTATACAAAGAGAATCGCTAACCCACAGAGCTCACAAGGTAGAGCACAGGCAATATTAAACAACCAAATAAACACACAAAGGGTAGGAAGATAACTGATCAAAGACAGGAGAGTCCCATAAATCAATAATTACAGAAGTATCAATGTTCACAGCAGGCTGTTATTCCTACCAACCCAGGCTTATCGTGATGCATTCCAGAGAAGCGGGGTCAATTTTACCCTGTGTTTATCACTGATTTAGCATGAAGTACATATTAGAAAGATTTTGTATCATGTGCTCTGACTTCGGTTAAGTGAGAGATGCCAAGCAGCCTTCAGACCTACAAAGTAAAAAAAAAAAAACAAAACAGAGGTTTCCACTGGATATAGGGTGCAAATTATCCACTCTGGGTCTCCAGCAAAGCTAAGCTACTATCAGCTGTGGTTTTTGAAGTTCTGTTGCACAGGGCCAAAATCTGAAAATTCATCAGAATACTGATGTATCTGAGCACTTAGGTGGCTGGACAAATCGGTAAGTCACTTACATTTTTAGCATTTATGGCAGAATGTTGGGGCACACACCTAAACAAGGGGGAATTACACAGAACTCCTGTTTTTTGGGAAAAGCTGTGACAGCTTCCATTTGCCTTTTCCCAATACAGGCTTTGCAGTGTGTGCTAATTCTGAGCAAATACAGTTTGGACAGGTTGGATGCTGTTCTTTGTTTTACTGTATGACTCTGGGAAACAGCCAGGTGATAAATACATTGACTAGTCACGGTTCTTGCCATCCGTACAAAGTTTATTTCATTTTTCCCTCTTTACTGATTAAATCCCACCAGCTTATCCCTGTCAGTCAAGGCCGACCCAGTCAGCCTCAGGCCATGTAAAGCAGCCTTTTGGCCCTGTCTGACTTCGGTTGTATTGTGTTACCTGGGATATTCTCCGACCAAGAGAGAAGCGCAGAGCTATTGAGAAGTGGTACGTTGGCTTGTCCCACCCCAGCAGCCTGCTTCCTGGGAAGCCAGCAGTTCAAGCTGCGCTGAAAGTGAAATTTTAATATGGCCTTGGCAGCGCTCCATTGGCATGTCCCCAAATTTACACTAGTGTAACCAAGACCAGTGCCCGTGCCAGCCTCTGTATTAAATTAAAGATAAATTGGACAAGATGTGTTCATATCTGAGCTAAACTCAGCAAATCAAAAACGAACGTAACAAAATAAAATCAGATGGTCTGACTCATCCTTTTTGAGAGATCCTGATAAAATATGGCTGTTCCAGAAGTGTTAATGTGATCTTAATAAAAGATGACACTGTGAAAAAGGCTGGGGGGAAAAAAACTTGACAAAAAGAGGAGTTTTCACTGCGACTGGATCAGCCTCATAGATCCCATCCCATATAAATGGAAATAGACGAGAACCCTCAGCTCCCTTCATTGACATACACAGAATAAAATCACTGCATAGGCAGAACACCAGGAGCACGCACAGTAGGTAGGTACCAGACTATAATTTCTTGTTCAAAACACCAAAATGCACCAGTCCTACTGAAAGAACGAGGACATGATATGAAACAGGCATGAACTAAAGCACGAAACAACTGCAGCCTACCCTCCTCCTACTTCTGAAAAAGCCGCCTAATCATCAGCCTGGGGAGTCATGCTTTCACTTGCCCTTTCTCCTTCTCTCAGTGAATTCAAACCATTTTCCTGCACAGTGGTGCAGCTTCACAAGGAGTGGCAAAGCATTCCTAGAAAAACCTATAGTCTAATGACGGGAAGCGTGTTTGAATTCTTTCCAACAAGGATAAGCACTGAACGTGGGTTTCCCACTTCCTAACCTCTAGGCTGATGCAAGATAGAAATGGCGGTGGGTGCTTTTCCAGAAGTCTTTCAAAGGAAAGTGAAGCCTGCAGAGGGTTTCACAAGGAGCTGAAGTCTAGCCAGGCTACGCTGGGCATGCCCTGAGAGCATCTCCAGAGCCCGTCGAGGGGCTGCCATACCCCGTTGTGTGTTCGTTACTGCGGAGGAAGGGGTTGGGCAAACTATCTGTTTTCACACCCTGGTGGGTATGGAAAGGATGTGAGCATAACATCAGAGGGGGAATTCATGGTCTGTCTTCCGAACTACAGAAAGTACCTTTGGATGCCAGGTGAAGGGGCAGTCACTGCTCTGCAGTCCTACCCCACAACGCCTTATTTAATTGCCTACTTGCCAAGCACTTGGCCAAGTCATTTGAATATCAATATTCCTCCATCTGTTTTATTTTATATTTCTGTGTTTCTTCCATCTGTACGGGCTACGTCCCAGCACCCAGGCCCACACCTTCCCCGTAGGGCACAGCCTCTCCTGCTGCATGGCCTGGCTCCCACGGCCATCAAGCCCAGGAGCAGCGGCCAGAGCGAGACCACACTGTACTTGAAACCCTTCCCCTGCGCGGCGGCTGGGGGATGCATGAGGCACGCAGCAGAGGGTGCAGGATACACATGGGCCACAGCTGGGATCAGATGCAGCCAGAGAAGCCAAAGGACGGCCTCATATGGGGAACCTACTTCTCCAATGGCGGTTACAGCCCTGCCAGTAAAGCCACGGTCCTTTTAGGGCTTGAACCCAGGGCACTGAGTCTCAGAGTGTTCCCAGGTGAACCCTGACAGCTCTTTATCCGTAAAGTCAAGGAAAGAGAGACAATAATACAGCAAGGCCTGAGAAGACCTTTGTAATGGGGTCATTAAGATCAACCTGAGAGCACGTTCACAAATATCATGGCAACACTGTGGATGCTAAGTGCTATCTAAAAAATGCATTCCTGTCTAAGTGCTCGTATTAGACAAGGTGCATTCTTGTCAAATACTGTTCGGTCCAGTAATTGAAAAGGATCATTAAACATTTACTGAAAGTCAAACTGGAAACACATGGATGAACAGAGCTGTACTTGAATACCCCACAGCTGTCACGGATACCACAGATTAAGTGCTAGTGTCCTACACCTTGCCAGGAGAGGAGAGACAGCCTCCGCACACACACGTGCCCGCGCACGCACACACGCACCCGCAGCGCTAAGGCAGGTGGCAGCGCAGGAGGATACTGCCCAGGTGTGACCAACCTCCGTGCCCCTGCCTCAGGGCGCTGGCCGCCCAACGGTAGCAAGGCGCTGCCGTTTGCACTTGCACTCCATCCATACAGACACACCTATAGATTTATTTCGCATTAATATTTGATAGGACAACAGGTTTGATATCAAGTAGGCAGAGTTTGAATTATTTAATTGTTTTCCTAGAGTATTTTATTTTTATTATTTAATGAGTGCTGACTTTGTGATCAGTGCTGGACAGTCAGGAATCCAACCTTAACTCCAACGTGCCATTGCACTGATCTAATAAAGTCCTTCACTGCTTTGAGGAATCCCAGAATCCACTAAATCCTGACCCTCCACATGAGGTTGTCCCAACACAGACTTCAGGACTAACCAGACCAGCACCAAACCTACATCAGTACATTGTGATGGTCTCCTGGTAAAACGGGCCATGGATCAGTCTCAGACCCAGGATCTGGGGTAAATTCTGCAAACTCCTTTCTCCCCTCCTCTCTTCAACCCCTTCTCCGTAGCGGACTGAACTTTTGCCAAGATTTGGTGTGCCACGTTTAAGATGAGAAAACAACACAGAGAAAAAATTAAAATGTTTGTGATCCATTATGCAGAAGGAGCATATTCTGCATGAAAATATTAATTACTTGAGTTTTCTATTCTAAAACTTGATTTTGTATTCAAGATTTAAGGTCTCCATGGATGTGGAAAAACACTTTGAGACTCTGAGGCTTTGAAATGTTGAATTGCCTTGTATAAGATAAAATCGATATTTTGAAAAAAAAAAAGTAAAGTGGAAATTAATGTTCTTGTAATAGGTGAGTAGCTTTTACACAATTATTTCATGGTGATAGACTTGGTTTTGATGTAGCTTAATTAGCAGAATATAAATTATATATGTTTTTTTTAAAGATGTGCATATGTATATTACAAGATTTTTTTTATTTCATTGTGGAGCAAACCATTTGATGTGGCTCTGCAAAAAGCTCTAATACACATCAAAAAGCAATCAACAAACTCTTTGAGTACATCAAGCAGGATAATTTAGATGGTTTTTAATCATGATTATGAAAATATAATTAGGTGGTTTCATGTTGGTTGGTGAGTGCGTAGGGAAAAGTGATTCTCCAAACAGAAAAATACGGATAACATTACCCAGGAGCCACAAAACTACAACACACACATGCATACACAAACCAAACCAAAAAAATGCTGGCCTGCTTCTCTGGTAGATCAGCAGGTAACATGTTTAAATAGGATGTCAGTTCCTTTAGGGTACCGGGAAGATTCTTATTTAACAGACAGAGTATACAGAAGCAGTTTTTGGAAAAATGCCCCTTCTTAATGTGCTAGAAATCATTAATCCTCTTTTCAGATTTTAGGCAACAAGCAGCAGATGCACTTTGGGTCTAATCAAACAGGAGTTTTACTGAAGGAAACAAGAGGTATTGATGAGAGTGCTTTAACTCTGCCTGGGCCTCGAGCACCAGAGCGAAGGCCCTGCGTCTGTGTGCAGGGTCCTCAGGTGGAGACTTCTCTAGATGTTTTGAACCGCCTGGCGTGCCCTGCCATTCTTCAGTCCCAAGGAAGGCTGACTAAAGACTCCTCACTTAGCAGCTGCCACATCTCAACGGCCTCATCTTTGCAGGTTCTCTTTGCACGAAGCCTCCCTGTGCTTTCAGCCCTTTTCCATGTACTGATCATCATCTCCTCTGTTTCCCAGTAACTAACTCTCCCCAATAGTGCTTGACCAGTCCTGAACACAGTGCTGCATGCCATGATGCTTCACTCCTTATACGACAGTATCTTAAATATTTGAAGTTTTATTCTCGAGTCCCTTCCTTTTATGTACTAACATCACATTTTTGGTTGTCTGTGAGCACTGAGCAGGTGTTCTCATAACCATAGATCCATCTCCTGGCTGGGTGTAGGCAATCTATAATCCCACAGTGTCCTCCGTGCACGCCTGCCCGTACACAATTCTTGCACCAATGCTCCTCTGCCATGGTCTTCCCTCATCCGCCCGGTTCTGGCAAAACAAGGTTACCACTGTCAGCCTGCCAATACACTGAAGAACGAGAGCGACACATTTTTTACTTTTTGCTGTAGTGAAAACTGCCTGTTTTGTCCTTTCTCTTTTTTCCCTCTCTTCACTGGGTCCTATTTCTTGGAGGCTTTATCTCTTTCTCCGAGGAAGTGATTATCACTATAGCGATGGTTAGAGATATCTCAATAATCTCCTACCATCTCATGTGGATCCCTAACAAATACTCTCCCCTCTCCACTTCATACCAAAGGCTAGATCTGTTTTCAATGACTTGGTGGAAATGCATTTCATACTGTTTTAGTGATAAAAGAATTACTTCAGGTTCTTTTTAAGCACTTCGATAACTTTTTTTTTAAATTTAGATGGTTTTGATAGAAATCCTGTAGAGTCACATATTGGGGGAGGAAAAAAAAAGCAAGTTGGTAGAAGATGGCTGGAAGTGTTTTGGGTTTTTTTGTTAGCTAAACGCAAATAACCTCAGAGTCTCTCAGGAAAGAAAATACTGCCTTCCAGTCGGTCAGTCTGAAGTCAAAAATAATGAACTGATGTGCTGAAACGGCAATCACAGTCGCAAGGGTTTTTTAATAAACTTTTTCTTAAGTCTAGCTAGAACAACAGTTAAGTGTCCTTTAATTTAGTGGCAACAGAAACAACTGAAGTCACTGCCCAGAGCATGGCTCAGCTTGACAAGGCAAGAGCAGAAAGGGCAGGAGCAGAGAGCAGACCCTGCAGCTCTCCTGGGTGAAGACTGCGAGTAAAACAGCTGGGGGTTTGTATGCTTGTAGGCGGATGTATGAGGGAGTGAAAAACAACGAGAAAAGAGAAGGCATTGGGAAAGACACCTGCTAGAGTAATAAGCAATGGCGCATTGTCACGGGGTGAAACCAAAATATAGTTCTTCCTGGCTGAGTGCTCACTGAAAAGACTTACACTTTCAAATGAGAAACTACCTTGCTTGCTCCTGCCTTGCTGTAATAGCACTTTGCATTCATCCTCTGTGAATAAACAGGGCCGTTCCAAAAGAAATCCCGAGTTCCTATCATCCTTTTCCCTTCCTAACGCAACAAAGCCAGCAAGACACAGATTTTGGCTACATATTCACACCGTGTGGACAAAATATTAGCTGGCACCAAAGCTTATGCTGCACAAATTAGATCTTCTTATCAAGAGTTAGAGAGATGAAGAGCTATTGCTCTCTGCCCGGGAGGCTGGGGTCTGTGCCTTCCCACGTGCTGTTGCAGGCAGCGTTGCCTCCTTCCCTTTGGAAGATTGCTACAAACTCTGGCCTGATCTTGTTACTGCTGAAGTGAATGGGAGTTTTGCCATTGACTTCAAGGAGACGAGAAGCAGGCCCTCTGCTAGCAAATCCAGTCTTTATAGTCCTTTCCAGATACTAAATAAAACTCTGCTTGGAAGTAATTTGGATGCCAGCAAGCTGGCCCAGTTTGCTGTGAAATTCAAAGATGCCCAACAATGTGATGTTTATTAGGATACAAATAAAGAATCTTCTTCGCAGTGCAATGTGTAATTTCCTTCCCAATAAAAATATAAGCTTGCCTTATGTGCAAACAATTTTAGCATTTCTGTTTTTATGCCGTCTTACTGACAAGAAACTCCCAGCTGTTATAATTTGTCTCATCCTTCTCTCTCTTGTAGAACCAGCCTTTGTTCCTTTTTGCAGTGCCAGGGACTTGCTGAGCTCCACCTGATGTGATTTGTCCAGGCATTAATAATGCATCTTCAAGATGCAAGATGCATGAATTCCTTTAGTAACAGATCCGCCGGCAGGCTGTATTGTGCCGCTTCCCCGAGACGGGGGAGGCAAGAGGGCTGCGCAAGCACGCCCGCGCCCGCAGGGGTCATGAGGCTCAGGAGCGAGGGGGTCACTGCATCCTCACGCTGAGGTCAGGCTGAGGATAATGAATCCTACAGGAGCCCTTCCTCCATCAGGGAAGCCCTCACTCGCCACCTGAGGTGCCCACAGACTGACAGTGACTTCAGGAGAGCCGAGAAGCTGGGCTCCAGTGTTGCCCCACTGGCGAGCGTCGTCCCTAAATGTCACAAAACCAAATTAACTCGGCCTCCAAGCCCTCCTCGCAGCCCGCCATCAGGACGGCACACGTCGGGGGCTTGGCAGCGGGAGGCCGTAGTTTATTTACTGCGTGTGGTACGGAGGGGACGCTTCACCCTGGAGAACACCCGCAGGAGCCGGGTGGCCCACTCGCCGTGAGGGTGAAGGGCCCTGAGGGCCGCCCGCCACCCGAGCTCCGCTCTTTCCCCGAGCGTGGCTTGCAGCGGGCTGCCCGCCCCACTGCCCTTCCGCCCTAAAAACAAACCAGAGAGTATTTAAAAAAATAAAAATAATAATATAAAAAGCTCTTTTAATCGATACGATCGCTCGCAGGGCCGCGCTCCCGCACCGCGGCTCGGCTCTGCCGGCGTCGCCATGGCAACGGCTCCCGGCTCTCGGCGTGAGGCCGCCCCGCCGGCCCCGGCCCCGGCCCCGGCCCCACCGGGCCGGCCCCGGCCCCCGCCGCGGCGGAGCGAGGGGCTCGGCGGGAGGCACCGGGCGGGAGGCACCGGGCGGGAGGCACCGGGTTTGCTCCGCGGCGCGGCCTGTTTGTGGCCGCCGGGACTAGCGGGTGCTGCCGTTAGGGTCCCGCCCGGCTGCAGGCCTGAGGCCCGGCCCTGGCTCCTGTAGCTCTGTAGATACACCTGTACACGCTTTTACAAAGAACATGTTTCCAACACAACGTTTCTGTCACGTTTCCAAGCTTCATGGCGATGGCAGCGTGTCATCAGGGCCCCTTAGGCGGAGGGTGTCTTTCCCCGCAGACCTTGGCATAAGGCAGCTCAGGATTAACGCGCTCGATACCGCCAGCCGCCGTCTGAAAGGAACGCGCAGAAGGTGCCATTAAAGGCCAGCGGTGCCCGTTCAGGCCTGGCAGAGCTGTTTCTGCGTGGGCTGCAGCCGGTGGTGGCCTCGGGTTGACGGTCTTCAGCCGTGTCCCCTCCACACGCAAGCGCCAGCGAGCGTCTGGTGGGCTGTGCTGGGCATCCCGCTCCCCTCTGCCCGACGGGCTTTCAAACGCTTCGGGAAAAGATATGCAGCTTCTTTTTGTGTCCTTCTCGCGTTTCTCAAATAGCATTGCAATATTGTGGGGTTTTTTTTTTCAAAAGCTCAGCCTTCCCCCGTGCTGTCGTTTGGGAAGAATATAAAAAAATTATTGAAATGTCTCTGAGAGCAGGGAGAGGCCTGCAGGTGGGTGAATAATGAGGGGAGGGAGGAAAGAAGGACAATCTTTCTGGGGATCAGTTTTAAGAGTCCAGGGAAGACAAAAATTCACCAAAACCCTCCACCCATTTAATTGGACAATAATTTCTCTCATTTTATCCACAATGAACTTTACGGGATTCTTTTTTATTTCAGTCGGAATATTTCTGTTGTTTTCAATAGAAGTTTGTCAGGTTTTTTTGCATACACATATATAGCAGAAACATTTGTTCATAGATTTATATTAAAAAAGACAGTGAAACAAATACTCCTGTGAATTTTGTTTCCAACAATCTTCCAAACTGTCTACAGAAGTCGTCTTGAAATCACTTTATATTTTTGAAGACTATTCACCCAGAAACCAGAAACAATAGACTGGGACTGAAATGATCCTTCGCGTACAAACTGAATAGTGAATTACAACTCACAAAAAACCTGATACACCATCCAGTCTGTATGCAGTACATAGGCTGAAATATATTCACATGAACAAGTCACAGAAGAATTTATACAGTGAATAAAATTAATAGAAATTAAAATGTGATCGTTGATCAACCACAATCAGGAAAGAGAGCTAAATTCAACAAATCAGCTCTTTGCAACTAATAGTTTTCCTAGGTCTCATGATAGATGTGGGTAAATGTTGGCTTTCTAATTATGACAACAGAACTGAAGAGAGCGCTGAGAAATCACAGTTAACGAGTGCCTTTCCTGAATTAGTGTCAGAAGCTGTTGACACAGGTCTGGAGCATTGCTGTGAAATGTCCTGGGCTTTCTTCAAGATGTGGTTTATGAAAGTGTGCAAAATCTTAACTTTCTGTCTTGATATAAGGAAAAAAAAAAAGGTATTCTTCTTTAATATTAAAGTTTGGCTGAGTGCTGAGCAACTGGAAAAGAGTTTCATACTGGGAGATGTCAGGCAATCTTTCTAGCTGTATCACCTACTGCATCTTGACGAGAAAAATGCACCATGCTCCTGTCAGTGGTGAGGTGGTCTTGCAGGTCCTCCGACCTGCCGAAGGAAGGGAAACTTTCTACCAGGAGTGATGAGGAGGCAGCCAAAATATTACCTGCCGGATCTGGCCTTGCACTGGGCTTGGTTCAGCGTCAGAAATCATCAGAGGCAATATTAACCCCTCCAGGCCCAGCTTCTTCATTTGAAGGGAACTTCTACTCATGCCACACTGGATCCACTGCAAGAAGTTTTGTCTAAAGAAATCTAGGTATTGTAAGTGCAAAATACAATTTGAAAGTGCTCCCTGTTCAACATGATAATTTCTTCTTGTTGCTCCAAGAGGCTGGGAAGGATACTACAGTTTTCCTCATGTTAATTCTGGCAATATTTCCTTTGGAAAACCTCTGGCCTCAACATGTTGTGAAAAAAAACTTTAAAATGGGTGAAACGATGATGGGAAGCGCCTGGTGATGTTCCTGTGTCACATATAGGACTATTCAGGAAACAGGCTTTCTATTGTGTTAAGATTGGAGATTTTGAGATATTTTCTTGTTGTATAGTCAGATCTCAAAAATTTTGCATGAACCACTAACACAAAAACAACCCCATATGGAAAAAGCTGAAAATTTTAGTTTGATGTTTTTGTAAAAAATTCATTTTGACTTCAGTTTTCGTTAGACTTCAGTAGCCCTAATTTACTGGCACTTCAATTAAGCAGAATGGTTTGACATTCATGACGCTCTCTTTCCAGAAACAGTTTCCATAATGACAATTCAATAAAGTTCTTGCTTTGTGAACACTTCTGATTTTAACAGTTTCTGATTTTAGCATTTTTCAGAGCACAGAGGAAATGTTTAACGTTTCTTCTGAAATGCTGCTTGCGTACGTACAAATTGGAGCTCCGGGTTACGCCTGGCAGACGGGACTCCCACAACTTACATTGCAGGAGACCTGGGGCCAGCCCCAGTGAGTCCTTTCTGGTCCACTTCAGGAGACTTCGTAGAATTGCTGAAACTGACTGTTTTCCACCGTCTTCAGTGATTCCTGTATCACTGAGTGGTGGTCTCGGCTGTTCATTTCAACCCGTGAAATGTTTCTCAGACCCTTCTCATGCTAAATAAACCCCCTGCTTTCTTCCTGGCGAGGTGTGACTAAAAATCCTCAACTAAGAACAGTATTTGCGACATCTGTTCCTTGGGAGAGGTGGGCTCGAGGGGAAGTACCAAAGGGGCCCTTTGCAGAGCAGTAGGCGGGGGCAGCCCCACAGTAGCCCCACTGAAAACACAACAAGGCTCTGACCTAGGCCAGCAGCTCCCTTGACCGGGGGTTTGGATTGTTAGTGGGCCACTTCAAGGCCTCTGTGCGCTGCGTACGCCCCCTTCCCTTGCTTGCCTCTTGAAGTGTCAGCCCTAGCCACAGCTAAAACCTATAGCAGATCTCTAGTGCTGCTCCAGCAGCCCTGGTCTGTACAGCCTTGTTCAGGCGTAACCCCGTGAGAGCCCAGGCGTGAGGAGGCCCAGCGCCTCGCCCCCGGGTGCGGTGCTATCGACAGTCGCGGGAGGGCAGGCGGGGATAAAGGCAAAACCCTCAGGAGCTGGGCCGAACACCCCATCACCACCGCCTGCGCCGGGTCCGGCGGCAGCAAAGCCGATGCACTCAGGCGAGGTGATGCAGGTCATGTTGCCGGGGAAGCGAGGGAAAGATCAGAAGGTGAGAAGAGACGAGCAGAGCAGCCCTGCCTTGCTGCCCGGGCCCGTCAGGCAGATAAACCACACGCACACACGCTGCCGGGAGAGCCCGGCTGGCCCTGGCGGAGGTGGTCCCTTGCCATCCCCGAGGCAGCCCGGGCCATGGCAGAGGATCCAACCGTCGAGGAAGCAGCTGGCCTTAGCAGGCAAAAAAACCCAAAGCCCGAGGCAGCAGCAGTGGAAATGATGGGAGAGAACTGTTCACTCAAAGACACCACCTCTGACCCTTCCCCACAGCTGAAAATACAGTCTATTTATGTCGGTAGATGCGTATTTAGCAAGCTTGTAATTTTATCGTAAAAAGTTATGGAGCTTTAGTGTTTGCTTAAGTGTTCTTGTTTATAAATATCGATAGGCAGACTGTCTTTTGTATATGCACACTTTCATAACACCAGAGTGCAGCCCAGCGTTGCAAAGTCCTAGTCATCTATTTGCCTGGGGTGAGTAATTTCTTTTGAGAGGCAAGAGTATTCAGACTTTCTTTCTCAACATTTATGGAAAAACAGGGAGAGTTTGGGGCTCGCCGAGGTAAACAATCAAGATTTCAAGAAACACAACATTTCAATATTCTAATGATCTCCTGAAGGTTCCTCAGTTATAATTTTTTTTGTTTATTCATTTGGGGTTTACCTCGTTATGTAGCCGGGTATGGTATAATGTGGAATTTAGACCATTTGCTTTATACCGTAGAATATCAAACTACGATATATACAAAGGAAGTAATGGCAACAGCTTATGCTAACTATTCAGTACTTTACCCAATCTCTGCCGTATGCTGTGTGAGGTTTTTAATCACTGAACTATTAGATGAAAGGACAGTAGACTTAATTCCCCCTTTCCTCCCCTTCCCTCTAATCTTCATTGCAGGTATCTACAGCAGTGTCCCTCTTAGGGACTGAAAAAACCCTTTATTTGTGATTCTCAAAAGAGATTAGACTGTGACAGAAGCCAAACACTGCCAAGGATGATAAAGGTGTTTCTGGTCATACAGAGAGGCTGGACTTTAGAAATCCACTATAAGGTGCATTTTAATATCAACATCTTTAGCACCTCCAGAATTATCCAGGAAATTTAGGATCACAAATCCAGACTTGAGCACCTGCAGCTAGAGTCAGGCCACTATTAAGAACCTGAGCTTTTTTGTGTGTCTAACCCCAAAATACATTTTAAAGGGACACAGGATACAACTCCATGGCTTTGACCATGAACCTGACTTAATAACTTCTTTCGCCCTGGAGGGCATTTTTTCTTATGCCAAAATTCATCGTCTCTGCAGTCGTGACAGTACCACTGCCATGCTTTGAACTGGTTCACTAGAATTAAGTCTCTGCTTAAGAGAAAAAAAGAGTTTTAACTGGTTTTGCTGCCAAAGCGAATTTATTGCATAACTGAATCCTTGGTCCCTTCAATTGTTAAGTTGCTTGTGAAAAGGTTATTCATTATCCCTGAACTGAAGTGGTGAGTGTGCCAGCAGCCTTTTTGGAAACCTCATCATCCTACTGTCTACAGCCTCAGATCAGCAAGGCAGTCAAGCACGTGCTTACCTTTAGGTACGTACTTAGTCCCCTTAACTTGCTGCTTTCACAGCAGGTTGGAAAGGCTAAGCACATACTTAAAGACAGGCATACACGTACCTTTCCCTTTCTTTATTACAGCACTCAGAACCGGTGAAGAACCCTAGCTGCAGCCAAATTCCTGTTCCTACTAATTCTGAAAACAAGCACAAATATTTACTTAAAATATTAATATGCTTACCATATCTTATCTTTGACATAATTTCTTTACTTAAAGGAATTTATGAAAACTAATGTTACGCCTACGTGCCCTAGCAGTAACATGTGAGAATAATGGAATTCAGAGTGGCTGATTTGTTAATCTTAAAATATGTACTTGAAACGAAACAGGTAAAATTGTAAATTGGGAAGCAATATATACGAATACCGTGTTTGTAATTTGGACTTGGATGAGTTGTGTTTACACATATAAAGGGCATATACTATCTGGTTATCATTAAACATGTTTTCATTTTTATATTCTGTAAAATATAAAAATAAAGCATGCCATTTTACTGCTTCTTGATAGAATTTTTTTAGATTGTATTGACCTTTGATATGGACAACATTTACATAGCAAACATTACCAAGATCTTTAATACTGTGTGTACACTAATGCTAACATTAGGTACTTCATAAATTTGTACACCTGACCCCAGTTGCCGCTACAGCTACTACCCTGTCCCTACACACATCGCACGCATCATTCTCCAGTGTTTTACCTCCTCCCCTCCCTAGAAAACTTCCTTCAACCTGTCTCCAGTGCCTTGCAGTCAGGTGAAGTCTTCAGTGACCTTTCATAGCCAGCACTGCCCTCCTTAACCTGTGAAGAACTTCAGACATCGCTCCCCTACCTTTTTCTTGAAATCTTATTTTCCTTTGGCTTCTCTGTCTCTTTCTGCCTGTCCTCTTGTAATTTCTTTTTTAGTATGTCATGGTGCTTTGTGATTGCTACTGACCATGTTCTCCAACACTGCCTCCCTGGTTCCTTTTACTCCCTGCCAGCATCCATCAGTTATCTCCTGGCTGGTAAATGTATTGCAGGCACATGGAAGGCACCATCTTTGTCGTCCACGTGGATATAACACTGAGTATTGATCTGAATTCTAAGAATCACATGTTAGTGTCTGGCTGCTGTGACATAGGAACTATCTGGAGCTAAGGGTGTATTTTATTTGCTGATCTGTTTAAACGGTTGGTAAAGGAATGGCAATGTATTGTTTACATACGGTTGTTTCGTGTCATCTTTGTGACATTACCTTATCTAACGTGATTATGCAGCAAAATAAACAGTGTCAAATCATGACTCCTGTGTAGGGAAGTCTAGTCTTTTAGACTACAAGTCTGGCATACTAGCCAAAAGCATGCATAATTTAAAAGGTACTTTGAATACTGCCAGAAAAATTGTGTGAAATATGGGTGAGCTTGAAGGGAAGAAACTACACAGAGGTTAAGTTGCATGAGAAAATCTTTCTTCCAACTACGATGCTATTAGCAAATAAATGGCTTTTTTTTCACTTGTGCATATATGCATGTCAGTAATGTGGTACAGCTCACAGACTAGAAGAGACCCCGTGTCAAGAATGTATTTGTTTGTGTCCCCACGTATTCGGAAAAGCACACAATTGATTACTGGAAGAAATAGCATTTTGTACTCTGAATAGGAATCCTATGAGGTTCAAAGTTAGCCAAGTGTGCTGTAGGTCATCTGTGTTTGATACTAATGTGCTCACCCAACCACCTGCGCTCCTCGCCACCACGCTCTGCCAGGTGAAGGACTGCTCTACCAACAAGAGCTGCATGAGAAACAAAGGCAAATGCAGCTCTGCTTCAGCCGTGAGTCAGTCTGGATGTAATAATTGCATGGAGAAATCTAATTTGACAATTAAAGATTTCGAGTTTAGAGAACATTTTGCCGTTGTCCTTGGCTGTGAGTTCTGAACTGGCGTTCGTAAGGTCATTACTTCTGGTAGCAGTGGGAAAGCAGGAGAAAGAGACACATCATGGCATGAAACAAAAATCCTAAGAGCAAGAATGATTTAATGTTTAAATCCAATATCTCCTTTATATTATGTTAGGGAGTTTGAGATGTGCTTTTTTAATCTTATCTTCCAGGATTTTTTTTCCACAGGAAAACTTCCCCATAAATTCACAAAACGTTCTGGCGCTTGGTATGGTTTTACACCCTGAGAATTTATTATTCATGAAATAGGTCTTTTGAAGTACAATTTCTAAGTATTGATGTTTTATCTTTAAACAGCGTACATGAGCATAGGCTTGAAGGCCCACTGACAATCACTCAGGAATAGCTCAACTGCTCGTGTCTAGGCGAGGTCTTCCCCACACAGGGAACCTTTTGTAAATATTAGCTACTAGAATCGCAACAGTAATACATGTAGTTAATAATTATCGCCATGTGCCAAAACTGCACAGTTTGCTCCCTGATTACAATATTAAATTGCTATTGAGCTGTGGTATTTGCTTCAGGCAATACTACTGAGAAGCCTCCAAAGACTTTGGTTGGCCTCCCTGCACAAGCATGGGAAATGTGTTGCCTGCACAGAAAGCAGAGGCAGCGCTGGGGTTTGCCAGAAAACAAACAAAACTCAGACAATAGAAGGGAAGTTTTATCAGAGCTGAAGTGTCCTTTCACTTGGGAACTGTCATCTCGTGAAAAGAAAACACACACGCGCACTTGATCAGAGCTTCTGAGGCAGACCATTACCATGAGCCAGGTGATTCAAGCTGTTCGTGGAGGGTACTACTGCTCAGCCAGATCTGAAAGCGTTGTTTTAGTTGCTTTTGATGGCACCTGAAAAGGAGCTAAGACACTTCAGAAAAGCCCAGAAGTCCCACCTGCCGTGTTTGTGCACCTCTATCAGTGGGTGTTTTCTGCTAATATTTTTGCCCATCGCCCTGCACACTGAGTAGCTGTGGATGGCAAAGGGGAGCCACCATTGCTGGTCCCCTTGTTCACCTTGGTCATGCATTACAAATTTGTGATGAGTCTACGCACCAATCCTAATCCTCAGCTTCGGGTCTTGATTCTCTATCTTTCTAAACCCATGAACCAAACTTCCCAGTTTGAAGAGTCTCCATTTAACTGCAAAATTCAGAAACGGTTCAAGCTGTGTCCTTAGGTTTTGGGCGCTTGGGCTGGTATCAACGTTCAGACAAGCTCAGCGAAGTGTCTGGGAGGTACAGTGATGTCTGAGCCCAGATCAGGTCCTAGATTTCCTAGTTGGGAAACGCTTCTGCAATGTCAGCTAACTAGTACTCAGTGATCTGGTATGTAAATGTCACCCGTATTTGGTGGGAGGAGAAGGTGTGACAAATCTATCAGCAGCAAAGTTTCAGACTCGGGATTTGTTCCTTCTTTGCCTGTGATCAAAGCCGACTTCTCTGTGCTTTTTCGAAGGTGAATGCATGTGAGGTTTAGTGAAGTACTAAAGACAGCATAGCCAGAAGGACTGCAGTTATTAGGGTTTCAGTAGGAGTCACCCAGGAATGTGATTTGCAGGTGCAGATTCCAACCCTTGCACTTACAAAAGGCTGTTGAAAGAGAGCATGCAGGTTTCTGACTCTTTCCGTAAGGCAAAGCCAGGTGTTTGCACTTGGAAAGTGCAGGTGCAAGTTTATGTCCTTGAGTTTATCAGGCCCAGGCTGAAACTGTATTCCTGATGAGATCATATGCTATTGTCCAGCTCCTGCATCACCGAGGCATGCTCTTCATGTAGGTTCTGGGAGTTGCTCTTGAGTTCACTGTGCTGGGTTTTTGAACTCATCTTTTTTGTGAGCTTTATGGTCTCTTTAACAGAGCCGTGTGGGTTACACAAGGCAAGGCTTCCATCTTCCTTCAGAAAACATATGTTAAACTGAAATAGTAAAAATGCTGTAATCCCTAGAAGGGGAAACAAAGAAGAAGGGACACACATCTGCTGGCTGCTTGCCTGAAACTGTGCTTAGGTACTTCAGCTGAATTCAGTATTTCATTTCAGCATTTGAAACATACCTCAGATGTTTCCTCAGAGAAGATACTAGTATTAACTTGTCCTTTTTATTTATGCACTTGCTGAATTGCAGAATGTGTGTTTCAAGTCTCAGCTGTCAGCCTTATATCATAAACCTCTCGTCCAGAGTGAAATGTCATTGGTCAATCAAATCACGAAGTGCTAAAAAGAAAAAGAAAAGGAAAAAATTGTCTCCAGACTGTTTTCAGGTTCTCCTGAAGGCCAAATCATAAAATCAAATAGAAATAAACTGTTGTGGTGTTAAATCTATCCTGCTATCAGCTCCTGCTTGTTTCTTAGTACCTATTTTATGGGACATCACAGTGCCCGATTTTAAATGTCCCAGGCAAAAATTGTATTTATGGGTTCCTTGGTTCATGTGCCAAACTCAAACTAAGGTAGCCAGATACTACTTTTTTCTGCTGATTCTCTTCTGCCAGACACTGCTGAGATATTTTATATCCTGTCAACAACCCCTTTTCAAGAATAACCTGAGGAAGCAGGTAGGCTATTACACAAGTAACAAGGGTCTGCTCTCTTTCTTCCAGTTTCTTCTTCTACGACAGCTAACACAGAAAAAGATCAAGGCTTGTTGCAGAAAACAAAAAGCAAAGAACTACCTGGTGTTATATGTTACATTGGCAGGTACGATTAATTATTTATGCAGTACCATTGGTAAAGCAGCAGACAGGTCATGTTCTTGATGATGCCGTCTGTGGGCATTTTGCTGATGTATGTCAGCTCCATTCTTGGTCAAATATTGTGGTCCCATCCTGCTGCCAAATATGTCTGTCTTTTATTTGTGAATTACCACTGAAAGAAAAGGCCTAGATCTGGCAGGAAAATGGCAGCTCAAGCAGCACATACGCGTTTTGTTAATTCTGGATTGTGCAATAATTTTGATCTGATCTTTCAGGCCTTGATTCTGAACAAAATTTATTGGATTTGATTCTATAACACAAGAGGTGGAATAACTGTATTTAGTGTGTGTTATTCCCAAGGCAAAACTAGAAATCTAGAATCTTTTAAAAGGCTAAAATTAAGAAAAAGAGACAAGCTGGGGTTGGTATTATTTTGAAACTTACATACAAGTTTTTGGTATATATTTTTTCCTAACTCTTCTTCTTCTCGCCCTTTCTAATATATCTCCCTCTCCCACTGACTTCTAGTCAAATTCAGAGGAGAATTTCTCATCTGTGCCCTTAAAACTTACACCCTGTATTTCACAATCAACCTGTTATCACCGGGCTGAGATGGGCTATGACTTCCCTATCTGCTCCTCCTAGTGAAGATTTCCTATCAGTGCTGACAAGCCAGCAGCAGCCTTGCCAGCTGCAAGGAACATCTCTCCTTGCTGACAAAATACCCCATCAGACAGTATTAGTCTGGAGAGCGCCTTTCTCCCAAAAAGCCTCACATCGTCACCAGGAGTACAACGTGAAAGCCCTACCTACCATCAGGGCAACAGTCAAAATTTATTCTCAGGCTGGCCTCACGTGTTAACTTATCACCAAACCAAACTCTTTGCTGAAAGGCTGGAGCTTGTATCCACAGAGGGTGAAAATTGGTTCCACTGGGAAAGCTTCAAAGTCATTTCAGCCATTAAACTGTGGCTGGATGTATCGTAAGTACAGGAGAGGTCGAGGCACTGCCTGTGAACCACGGGGACTTGGTGAAGAAGCTCCTGCTGAAATTGGCAGTGCGATTGTGTATTCTGCTTCAGTCCGGCTCTGCAGCAGGAGCGAGCTGCGTTTGTACATGAGGCTCATTACGCTTCCCCTGTTTAACATACCAATTACTTTCTGTATTTACCATGTTTAGAGTGACTTCATGTCAAAAATTAATAACGCTAAAATAAAGAGCTGTGCTGATGTACGCTGAAGGGGAGGCACGGCAAACTAATGGAATCTGTAATGGAAACGGAAGGTGGATTTGCAGCCGTGGGGAGCACATCCAGATGAATATCATGGCGTGCCGTGGGGGGGTCCCACAGAGGCCCGTGTGCTCTTTAAGGAACACTTCAGACTGTGATAAGTGTATCTTGAGAGGTTGCAGCGCCGAAGTAATTTCGCCCCGTAAGCAGTGTAAACACGTAGTGGTGCCAGTCGCCCCTCTAAGAGCTTTGCTCCTCCACATTTCTCGTCTGTCTCTCCAGATTGGACAGAAGTGTTTGGGGTACAAGTAATTAAGTTTGGAGGACAAGATGACAGGGAAACGCTTCTGTCCTTTTTAACTGACCTTTGTACAATCTTGGTCAAGTGAGGAAACTTTGATTGACCCCTGCTGGTCCTGGGCAAACCCCTGTAATAGCAGCAGGTCTCGGTCTTCCTCTTCAAGACTCAGGAGTCCACAAAGGATTTTACCCAGACTCCCCAGAGAGCCTGGCAACTCCAGTGCACTAACCCTTTCTTATAACTTTTGAATTCAGCATCTGTCTGGTCCTGGGGCTTGAAACGCTGTCGAAGTCTCTCGTAGGCACCAAGCCGTCACACGCTGAGCAGTAGTTCCTTACTCACTGCAGACAACAGACTGGACAGTCGCCTAATGGGAAATAACAGTAAAAGGGCCACATTGATTAGTGGCCTTGGAACAGTTGTCATTAATGGAGTTCATAAAAGCAGCTATAATATTTGTAACGAAAACAGATGGAAATTTTATGTTTTCAATAAAAGAAAGCCTCTGTATATGAAGACATCAACAAGCAACTAGTGTACAGGCATGCACTGTGGTTTGTTGTCTCTGGTTTCCGTGGGGCACCTTCGCCACGTTGGTATGGGAAAGATCCAGATTTCTGCATCACTTTGCTCCCAAGCATTGATTCCTTTTTGGGGAACTGTGTGAGGTAAAAAGGGGGAGAAGCTCTAAATTTGCCTGCTGGCTCCAGCAGTAATGGATGGTGTTTTAACGTTTTCCTGTTTTTCTTGCCTTGGAAAGCTAATCCATACCTAAACAAACAAGTTGTTTTTGCAATAAGAACACGCTCGGTGCTGAGAGTTTGCCTTGCATGTTTGCCTTCTTGGTAAAAGATGACCTCCACTGAGAAATCTGTATTTGATAGTCCATTCAGTAAAGTTTTAAGAGATGTTTCTTGTGCATAGACTTTCTCAGGGCCAAATCCTGAGCTCTTTGCTTGCTTCTTTTCTGTTTAAATTCCCATTTGTGGAAGTTTGCTTTTTGCAGATTTCCACTATTTACCTGTCTTTTTTTTTTTTTTTCACTGCAAACTCAGCCCTGCTCTGAAGGCAACACAGGGTTCTTTCCTTCCAATGCATCACTCACAGGTCAGGAAATCTCTGCCAGCAGAGATATGCAAGAAGTATTGCTGTGCAGACATTATTGGTCTCTTACACAAGGAGAAATTCAACTCGTGCCAACACTGAAGGTGAAAAAGGGAGAGATCCAGGAACACTTGTTAGCAATCAGTGTGTGCACTGGCTGGCCTGGTAACTGATAAGGAGTACAGAATTTTATTAATAATACAATAAAGAGGAACCAGCGCACTTGCCCTGAAGAGGGTTGGTTTTGCAGGGCTAAAAACGATAAACTTTTTCATTCTGAACGCAGGCAGCAATGGCTCTCAATACACAACAGGAACAGATCTGCTGAGTAAGAAGTACCATTTTTATAAAATTGCTTTCAGAACAAAACGTACATCAATCTTTTACTCTTTAACAAGCTCGGTGTTATTCTTCCAACAGAAGGTCAAAAATACGTGATACAAAATCTAAGTCACTGTTTCATTCTGCTTGGACTGGATGTAGGGCTATTTGCCTCACACAGGCTGTGTGGGAGATAACACAAGTGTAGGAATATCTCAGGTTTCAGTGCCCTCCAGAACGCCTCCTTCTTGAGGTGTGGTGAACGGTGGCGTACGGCTGCTAGCAAACAGAGGCTGGAGTCATCATTGCTGCAGCTAGGAAGCACAAAAGTGAACACCTATTTCATGCCCAGCTGCTATGCCCAGCCGTGGAAGATGCTTTGCAATACTTTGCGTGCTGACCTCCAGGAATTAGAGTAATAAACCAAACAGCTTTAATATCTGTTTGTTTTCGCAATTAAAATGCTCGTATTTTTCTTAAGTGCTTTCTATACTCAAGACGTATCAAAACACGTGGCACGGAAGGGGACCCGGTGGTGCCAGCCCTAGCTGTGTAGGTGAAAGCAGTGGCCGGTCTGCAGTGTTGCATTTCTGCTTGGTGACAACACGGGGCTCTTGGGCGCTGGCGCGGAGGGGCTCTGAGGTCTCCGCTTGCTCCATGATACACTCTCTGAGGCCAGTCACTCCAGGATTTGCCTCAAAGGGACTATCTAGAGTCGGTCAGCAATTTCTTGTTACAGACCAGTTGTCAAAAGAAACCTTCTGGTGAGAGGCCTTCAAGGAGGATCTTCCTCATGTCACGTTCAAAAGTGGTCTGTCCAGTGAGAGCATTCGCTTGGGCTAGAAGACACCATTCCTGCACAATCACCGTTCCTTCACTATTTTAATCAGAGTAAGGGTTGTCCCTCATTCAAGGTGAATGCTTTATTTCATCATGCACTGGAGCAGATTCAGTTTAGGAGACATCACATATTTTCACAGGATCGCAACAGCCACTTCTCTGCATGCCCTGAGTTTTTACTCCCTAAGACATTCACTAAAAACTATCTACACCAGAAATTATGCTACAAGACCTATCTTCTTGCTGTAATTACAGATTCGGTTAATAGCAGTAGTTTGTAACTGCTCACAGTTATGAATAACTCAATAATTTCAGGACAGTTTGTTGCCTGGACCTGGAGGAACCTCCTTCTTTGAATCCTAATAGATATTTTAAAGTAATCTCATGACTTGCCAGCAGCTTAGCAAAAATCCTGTATCACAGGTTGGAAGAGTAGAGAGTTCAGAGATTCACATAAGAATAGCAAAGATGTGACTGTGTTGGGATTCCAGAAAAAAATTAAAATCTCACATCGAAGGTCTGGTAAATAACTCAGGGACAAACAACATTCTACTGATCAAAAGCATGCTATAATTTGCGTGGGTCACATCAGGAATATACAACTGATTTGATGCAACTGAAGGTAGTCAAGGAGTCTGAATCTGGAATCTGTCTCCAGCAAGTAATGTGCACCTTCCTATGTGATAATTGTACAACTCGAGGCCATCTACGAAATACAAACAGAATAATTAATATCTCCCTCATAACATAAAATGGTGGGATGGACTAATGTTGTTTGATCTCCTTGAGTCTTCTCCTTGTATTAAGCTCTTATTTTGTATTGCATTATGCATAGTATATTCACTCACGTCTCACCATTGCACTGAAAGACAATGAAAATACCAAGACAATGAAAATACAGGCCCCCTTTTACATGAACCCACATCACATATTGCCAGAAGTAGCTTACATCTAACCTGAGGCCAATAGCTGCTGGGAAGTAATTAGTTGTAGTGCTGCTATAATCCCTTAGTAAATGTAAGCGCAACTCCTATTTGTGCTGCAGGTGAAATGTTTGTGGTAACAAATGCCCTTTTCTCTGAATAAAAATGTATTTACTTTTAATCAGTCAGGGACTCATTATCAGCATTGTCTTCATCTCACTAAATCTTGGCCTTTTGCGTATGATTTCGGTGTTAGAGGAGAGTGTCTGCAGGTTATTAAGAGAATGTTGCAAAATAGCTCTAATGACCTGAATTGGCTGGGGATAGCTGGTCAGTAATTACGAGGCAGTCCTATTATCTTCTGGTATCGCCAGGCTCTCACCAGACCCTTGCAGTCCTCAAAACGGAAAGAGGAGGACGTTGATGCCACTGCTGTTTAATCTGTGGGTACATTCACATGTTGCATGACATGTGTACACGTGCACATCGCATGTGTGAAAACCAGCCTCCGGAGGGACAGAGGGATCCTAGGGCTTTGCTGCTGAGGACGGTAACCCCCGGACTTTGGACGGCGACACGGAGCAATGGGAGCCTTAATTTAGGGAGCGGAGCTGGGTGAGGGCAGGGGGATGGCAGGGTGAGGTCTGTGGGAGCTGAGAGAGCCCGAGCTGGGGAACGCGGGGGCCCGGGCTGGCCGGGGCTGCCCAACGCCTGCTGGGCTGCACAGCTCTGCAGTGCGGAGTCCACCGCACCTCACAGCCGTGCGGGGGGACGGGGAGCTGCCGGCTGGCCTCTTCCCCAGGGGACCTCACGCGCCCCTCTGCCAAGCCAAGGGGTGCAGCCGAGCAGAGGTCTCCTGGCCACAAGCAGCCCTTGCAGACTCTCTGGATGGCTGCAGCCCTTTGCCCTCCAACCCCCCTTGCAGAGACAAAGCATCCCGAGGGTCCGGGTTGAAGGTCCGAGCCATAAAGTTTTGCTGCTTTTAAAGTCTGAGGAGGGAACTCTGGGGATTGGTTGCCACAAACTAGAGCAGTTGCTTTATTTATTTTCCGTTTCCCCAACGTGCTTCTTTTGGCCAGCCCTGCAAATAAAAGTTACAAATCTCAGCTATTACGGTAAGGGACTTCCCAGCAGGGGCCCTGCTGTGTGATCAGGCAGAGGGACTTTCCAACAGGCTTTTCTAGGACATGCATGAGGCCAGAGGAGGATCCTGTGCTGGAAAGAGCGTGAGTGGTGCTCCACCTCACTCGCCTTCTTGGTCTTCATATTTGGCCCCAGAAAAGCGCCCGCTCCAACAGGCGTGTCGTCAGGGATGTGAGAGTGCTGCAAGAAGTGAGAGGAAAATCATCCTAACAATCTACCAGGAAAAAGTAAAAGGATTTTCTGAATTTGTGGCTTCTTCAGCCAGCTGTAGGATTGCCCGTTCTCCTGCATGGTTAGTTTGACAAGTCGTTTCTTCCTCCTTGTTCGTTGGTGTCCTACTCACGGCAAGCAGGGAAGTGACTAATATTGCTGAACGTAAGGAAGTGGGACTGACTTCAGGTATGACTGCCGTACCTGGAATTGCTTTGGCAATTTGTTTTAAATTTTTTTCATTTGTTGAGATTTAATGTTGATTGTGAAATATTAAGACCAAGGAGAATGGGAAAATCTTGACATCAAGCTCATTTTAGAGAGGAAAAATTCAGAATCAGTGTCTCTTCCCTGTGGGGGTAATCTGTTATCCCTCAACGTACAGGCAAGGCTTCCATAGACAAATGAAATGGCAGTGCACAGCATCTGTTTGCTATGGAAGGAGCACAGAGTTCTGGTAGAAAGTGCATGTGTTGCAGGAGGAAATTCTGATTCTGAACACGTGCGGTTAGCTTTTGATACAAAACTCCACTGCTACAAACTGATCTGGACTCCATTATTACCTGCTTTAAAGATCTCTTTCTATAACATCAGCAATGCTGAATCAAGCCAGCATATTTGACTTACAAGAACAGCTTTAGCAAAGGGTAAATGGTGACAAAAATTGTCTCCTTCCTTGTTTCTTTGTACAGTGCAGATCAAGTGATACACTCTCAGCAGTAATGCAGCCTGATCATTACTGAGCGCTCTCCCTGGCATGCCTATGAGCAAACTTTCTATTGTTTCAATTAGATGATCTTCGGCATTCAGGGAATTTAATACTGATGGAGCTCAGCTCCTAAAATCCTAGAAATTAGAGCCTGAGAGAACCTAGGGAATCATCTTGTCCATCCCCTGACAATGCAGATTATTTTCTACTGTATTTTTACTGTGGTTTTTTCCAGTCTATTTTTAATGATTCTAGCAATGGGGTTTCCATCACTTCTCCTGGGGGACTATTCCACATTCTAATAGATCTCACTGTTAGGAAAATTTTCCTGATATTCAGTCCAAATTTTCCTTTGCTCAATTTCATCCCATTACTCCTAGATATGCCCAGTAGAGGCGGGTGAAAACTGAAAGTGAGTAGGCAAACCTGACACATTATGTGTGCTCAGAGCCAATTTACAGCAGCGGGTAAAGTGATAGAGTCAATTTGCAGCATTCTGTAAGTGACAGAGAGGGTCTTAGGGCATGCACTCTCTGAAAATGGTTCTGAATCTTGATGAAAACCCCAAAGTATAGAAGAATATCCAGAAGCTGTAATGACTTTATGTTTTTTGCAACACTCGGGCTGAACACAACAAGAATCCTCTATGAAGAGATAACAGGTAGGGCACCTTGTTTGTGCTATGGCTGCCACTAAAACTTAAATTTATACAGGCATCTGAACAGCATACTTTCCATTACACCAGACACTGCAAATTGTCATTTACTTTTACATGCTAGACAGAATTAAAATCCAGCTTACATTCCCTGCATTCAGCTTACATTCCCTGAGCTATTACCCACTATAGACAATGAAACCCATAGCTGAAAATTGCATTTATATTGTAAATGTTCTTGTGTAAGTAACTTTATGTCTGAATAATTTTCTGTTACCCTGCAAATAAACTTGCTAACAAAAGAAATTTGCTAAATCCCTTCTGCATACACATGCATTGCTCTTTTATTCTGGTCTCCCTTTTTTCCTTTCTGTCCTTTTATGCACTATTATGGGGCATACCTCTGTTTTATTTCTTACAGCTTTTATTTCTTACAGCTAAAATTCCAAACAGCCAGCCAATCCTGCCACCGCTTTGCTGCCCACATCACTAAACCTTTCAGACCATTTACCTACTTTCTTTTCTTATGCTGTATAAAGATCATATTTCTCATCCTTCTCTTCAACAGCATATATCTGTTTATTCTTGGACATTCTACACCACCAGCTTATAATACCAAAAATCATTTTGCGTCCTACTCCCTATTTATGTCTTTTCTTATACTCACATCTTCCCCTGCACCTTTTACTGACACTCTCCCAAGACCCATCTGCATCAGCCTCCAGACAGTATTTGTGTCTGATCGAAACTGCAACGTTCTCGGGTATGGACAGTACCTTCCTTTATATTGGTTATGGAAGATGACAGAAAGCTGGGCAAGTAATTCACAGTGGGAAGTGATATGGCCCCTGCAACAGGAAAGGAAAATGGTTTTCACAGCCTCTTGAACAGCAATCCAGCCTCCCTTGAAACTGTAAAAAATTGAGCGGACAAAAGAAAACTAAAAGACTGTGTTAATCTCGTAGTGGTATGAGAAACTCCACAAGGATGTGGTCAGAGTTGTATCCAGATGCCTAGCTAGAGGCTGAACTTGGAGAATCAGAAAAAATGTGAAAACGGTCTATTCATGACAGAGCAGGTACATCTGGAAGAAACACAAGTCCCAGGCCCTGGAGCTGCTGGCTGAGCCACAGTGTGTCTGCCACGAGTTCTGCCCTTGGAGAGGGATTCAGAAATTGGGACAGGCAAGGAAAAGAGGGTTTTGTAAGGGATTGCAAGAGCCTGCTGGTACTTACAGAGCCGCAGTAGGATGAGGGAAGGAGCAAGAGCTGTTTCTGAGGCTGGTGGGAAGTGGAGAGGACCGTGCACACACAGGGCAGGGAAAGAAGCGAGGCATTAGGAGGAAGTTTGGGTTGGGTGTAGGGGACACATGCCTGATATCTCATTGGGACTATCAGGGTTGCAGGTGTCCCTGGCAGCACTGTGAATATCTAAGGCTGGACATCAGAAGGGTAGGAGGGAAAGTCACCTTTCTGGGTACTTGGCGCGGCCTCAGTGCTGGTCAGGGATCGCTGCGTGCAATCTTATGGCTTTGGTCAAAAGGGAGATCACCAGGCAGGGTTACAAGTGTTTCTTCTGGCCTTGGATTTCATTAACCCCAGTGACCTCTCCTATTTTCTTTTATTTCATTCTTTTTGCACTAAGTCCAAATACTGCTCCAGATGTCACTCTTTTTTCTCACTTGTAATAATCACATAAACCACCTTATCTCCACCCTGGACCATTTCACAGTCTTTTAGTCCTTTTTGTAGTTGGAACTCAAGACGTGTTTTGAGCAAACCAAAAAAATCTCTACATCACTGAGGTTCCGTTAAATGAAGCTGTTGTCTCTTCCTGTAGCAAACTGCCATAGTTGAGGCCAGCAGATACATTCAAGCTGGAATTATGTCAGTGGCTGAGCAAGCAGTCATCTTCTGTAGGGGACTTCTGATCTAAGAATTCCCCTCTCACCACAGTCCTCTAAAGTCCTCCACATAGCCTACCCATACTGCCGTTTTGGTTTTCCTCTCCAAGGATGAGGAATTTAGCAACACTTACAATTAGCAGTGCTCTTCATCTGTGGCTGTCCTCGTACAGGACAGGCACCAATCCTTAACTGTATTTAGAAATCAGAAGAAAGTGTTGTATCAGCTTCAGCTGCCTTCATTGTTCCTTAGCGGAACGTGCACAATCTCATCTTTGCACTCCTTTTCATCCTATTTCCCTCATTGATCCCATATTTCTCCGACTCTGCTGCTCACAGTGCTCCCTGTGACCCCTTCTTCCACTCTGCTCTCTGTCTTCTTTCATGCCATTTGAGCTAGCTTTTCCCATCTCCTTGCTCCATGTCTTGCGTTAAAACCCATGGGAGTGCTATCCTAATCTTCTCACCACTTGTGTTCCCAAGCCCTCTTTCTTCTCAACATTGATTGTAATTTGTTTTGATCTGTTAACTCATAAGCTCTTTTCACCAACCATCTTGACTCCTTGATTCTTTCAACAGTTGTCAGATATTTTGCTGCCTAGCTGATGAAACGGTGTATCTATGTGGGGATAAGTACTAAGCTTAAATTTAATTGTTGTCCTTCACTTAAGATATCTATACGAGGAGGTTAGTGCATGTCTCCATCTAAATATAGGACGTATAGACACTTAGGAATGTTAACTCCACAGATAGAGAAGATTTGTTGAGGTAGAGCTATGCAGAAGAGGCAGAGTACAAGGAGAAAGAAGATGCAGCAGTCTGAACAGATTTGATGTGTAGTCCTCTCAGCGTTGCTGTGGCTCTGTCTTGGGGAAAAAGCCTCTCCTCTGGCTGCTATTGCATGCGGGAGGCCACAATAGGGTAACATTTGGAGCAGATCTTAAAACAGTTATGAAAAGCAGAATGTGCTTCACCTCTAGCCTTGCCACACACTTGCCTACTCTGTCCTGTTTAGACCTTTTTCTGGTGGCCACTAGTTTCAGAGAATTATGTTTTTGTCCTGCCTGTAACTGTTTGGCTTGGCGTACCTACCTCTGTCTGTGACTGGAGCAAGTGTCTCCTTAAGGTGTTTCTACCTGTGATGTGCAGATCTCCAAATTTCCCACAGGCCTCAGGGGAAGGAATAATAGGGGGATTTTTCAGACAGGTTTCTAACAGAAAGAGCTGTGGGCAAGAAATCTGTGCATGATTAACACTTCCTCTAAGAAAGCAGAACTTCGTACATTATAATAAATTAACAGAATTGTATCAGAAGTATCTCCCCGCATCAATTTTTCCTTCTAATTGGAATAGCCTGATCAGGTCACAAGGTAAAAGCCTGGTGTCAACCCTGGGACCCCATTTAAATAGAGAAATTATGAGCTGGTATTATTCTTGAACCAAGAACAAATGTGCTCTCAGAAAACAAAACTAGCCAAAAGGAATTAAAGCAAGACCAGAAGGCGCTAAAATAAGAGCTGGAAACTTTACAAAAGGAATTACAGCAGTATCTGGAGGTTTCCCAGAAATGGCTGAAGTGATTTGCAGGCAGAGGTGAACTCTCTGTTGGAGTAATGACTACAAAATGTCCTCACAGGCTGAGGCGGCCAGCTGCAAACTTCCAGTCTGAATTGGTAAGCCCCAAAAGGTAAATGGTAACGATCCTGCCATAGATGCTTCAAGGCAGGGAGACGCCAGTTGGGAACACACTAGCAGGGATGAAGAGGAACAAGGACTCACTGGCTAAATTTCAGCTCCAGGAAGAAATGTCTGGTCACAGACCCATGATGGTAGCCAGCCATCTGGACATTCAGTTGGGCCAGTCAGAGAGCTCAGGCAAAAACATTTACTGCAGTTTGTCTACTTGGTTGGCAAAGTCACAGACTCCCATGAGAGAGGTTGGACTTTCATAGGTCAAATAATGCAAATACCTAATACCTTTTAGGGAGAACTCTGTTTGAGATTTACTGTGCTAACTATAACATCATGGGCTGAATGAAAGTTGGTGAAGATGGAGAGGAAGAAGGAGTTCTGGCAGCCAGCCTGCATAGCCATGCCTGGAGAGTGCCGTGGATCTGGTTTCCCAAACAGAGACCTGGTGCAAACCTATGCTTCTTGATTAGAACCATCCACAGATCTGAGTCAATCCAGGCACAACTAAAAGCCAGAAGAAAAAGGAAAAGAAAAGAGAAAATCCCACCTGAACTGCAGGAGAAGCTGCAGAAACTTGTGTTTCTGGCGTGTGCAGATGTCAGTGAGGGTTTTCAGGATAAACTGGCAAGGGATTGATTCAAAGGTGCAGAACTGGGCTTAGACTTTCACACTAAGGTCAGTGAGTGGCAGGCAAAGACACTCCGAGGGGTCTCTGGAGTTTGCCGTGGGGATTGTGATTCTCTCCTTGCAGCTGTGCACCAAAGGAGGAAGCAGTTTCTGGCCACAGGGATGAAAACAGTCACTACAAATTCTCTAAGTGCAGTTCTGTATCAGGGAAATCTCACGACGTTTTTGAAAAATAATAAAAATGAAAAATTTGGCCCAGTAAAATGAAATTGAGAATAATGTGAACTTCATTTGGAAACTGGCCCTGTGAAAAGGAGGATTATTATGAACATAAGGCTGCCCTGGGCAGACCATCGTTACTTCCTAGAGAACTTCTCTTTCAGCCTAGGGAATGGAAGGACATCAAAATGAAGAAGCAAAACTCAGGGACGTGTAAAAGGACCAGCACACCATTTTCATTTCAAGCTGGACAGCTAACAACAATAATGGGAATTTTGGCGATTGAATGTGTAATAGAATCAGTGAAATGTGAAGGAATTGTAGACGTCTCAAACCTTACGTTTATTAGACTAGACAAGCCAAAAAGGCTAGGGATTTGGGAGAACCAAAACGGAACCTCCTAATTGATTTCAAATGGAGAGAACACCTGGGGAATATGAACACATCCAAAAACTGGAAAAACAGATTTTGAAACCGGGACCTCTGTAATTTGAAAAAGAAGTATGAGTAACTGAGGTAAAAGATGAACTAATATGTGAGTTAGAGTTTATCATACCTGGTAACAATCGGTAAGGTCTATCGCAAATATGGTCTTTGGAAGTTCCTTTTGAAGATATTTGCTATCCGAAACGAATGAAACAAATTATTTTCTAACTGGTTTGCAGCAAATAAGCTGTCCTATTTCCAGGCATAGAAACCATTACGATAGCAAGACACTCTGCTATCTTTTCTATAGAAGAACGATAAAAGTGCAGAAAATCTGTTTCGTGACCCAAAAATCTTGGTGAAACTTTACCTACCAAAGTTCTTGCAAGTCTGCTCCAGGACCAAGTCCCTGTTGTTTGCTGCTAGGCAGAAGATACTATCAATAAATAAAGAAAAAGGTTTGCTTGCAAAGTTGGAATTAGCCCCAAGACACAAGAAAACTGAGACAGCGTAGAAGTGACCTGTACCTCGTGTAGTCCCAGAAGCAGGAGCTTTGTGTGACTGCTCCTGTTCAGTTGTGGGCCTGCGAATAGCACCAGAACCACTCCGTAAGTTTGACAAGAACAGAAATTTGTATCAAAAGAAATCTATACCCTTCACTAGAAGGATCGCTTAATACCTTCTTGTTTAGAAATGTGTCTGCTGGGTCATGACCATTTCTTCAGCTCCTGAACCACATCCCCGGTGTTGCTTTCAAGCCAATGGTGTGTCAAGCGACCCTGAGCAGAGTCACCGGCATCTCTGGCAAAAATTGAACCATTGAGGGCTGTTGAAGTTGGTACTGCCAACTTCTACTGGGGCTTCGCCTTGCCCCAGCTGTTGTTATCTGCTGGAGCGCAGCCCTAGAAGGTCCCCATCTCCTGATTATGCATGTGGCCATAGGAAGGTGTTGGTTCATGGTTTACAGCATCAGAAAAAAAGACCATGCTGTTCTAGTGATTGCTTCTTTCGTGATCTACCAGTGTTGAGAATTCCTTTATACTGGAAAAAGGTGATAGTGGCTTCATCTGGGGGACGGTATAGACCCAGAAAGGGAATACAGGGATCTTACAGAGAAAATATGGGAGATATTAAATGCAAGGGCTCATTAGAGATAACCTTCCATTTGGCAGCTGGAACAAAATAAATCCAAGCCTCATTGTAAAGACTAGGAATGCCTGGTGATGTGAAATTCACTTATAGAAAGAGTTTATAAATGTGGGAAGGCTTAAGCTTTCTTTAATTTTGTTTTGTAAAATGGTGGGAAATCTTTATCTTGACTGACTGAAATAATGTGGCACCATTTCAGTGAACTGCATTGAGGGGAAGGATGTACATCAGGTTTTCTCTTTCACATCAGTATGTTTAGCTATCAGCCTTTAAGATAACTGTAAGTGGTAGATAGCCTTGTGTTTTCACCTACAATAGAGAAAAGATGACACAGAAAGGTTTTTCTTGGTATTTTGGGCAAAACATGAGGGCGGGGTTAAGAGAGAGTAGACAAGACACAAATCAACGTGACTGCAGCAGAAAGTACCCTTTTTTTCCCAGGGAGTTGCAAGGAAACTGCCTGTCTCTGGATCCTTCTCGCATCAAGAAAGCAGAATTTGGTACATTTCTGTAAATGAACAGAATTTTGTCAAATACACCATCACCAATTTTCCCTCCCAGCTGGAATAATACAGAATTTTGGCTACCTGTTCACATCAAAAGGAGCCACAAAGCTTCCCACCTTCATGATGAGACGCAATAAAGCAAGAAGGGATCAGTGGTAACAGGTCTATGTTTTCTAGCAGAGAACTTAAACAGAAAGATACAGGCTCAAGAGAATCTTCTGCCACATTTCTTACAAACTTCTTCCATGAGTTAATTAAAAGTTTGGTTCTCAGAAGATTAATCCAAATTTAAACACACTTTTTTTCCTAGTTGCTGTATCTAGAGAGCAACATACATTAGAGTGGGAAAAACTCCCAGAAACATAAAAAGTGAACTGGGACAACAGGGTGATACTCTTTACTGATAAGGAGAGAGAGGTTTGTGATGAGAAAAACATTATGATCAATAATTAGACACACTTCAAACTGAGTGGGTGAGAGGCAAATTGAACAAGTGGAGCAGCACCTGATCTGGCTTGTTTTCTGTCCTGCTGGATTGCTGGGTTTGTTCTTTGTGTTAAAGTTTTGGATGATATCTACATAGTCTGAAAAAGACATCCCTGATGTCACACCTATTTATTCCTTTATTTGCAGAGAGTCTACAGAGAGCAAGATCTGATCCACAACAGAGGATCCTTTGAGTTGTAGTGTTTACCATGCTATCTCAAGCCCTAACCACTTCATTCTTTGTAATTTGATTATTTGGTCACGCCCTGGAATGCAAAGTATTACTCTGATGTATTTGTATAAACCTAGCCTCTTCAAATACAGTAAGTAGCTGAATGATGTATGTTAATGACATGCTCTCAATAATTTTTATAATGCGAGATCTCAGCCCAGATTTAATGTTTAATATCCCTGGGATTCACATTGAAATTATTACACACATTAGGTATTCCATTCCTTGGACTTAGAATTAATTTCAAAACAGAGCAAAAGTGCATCCTATTTGTTTTCTTGAGGGAGTTTGCATCAGTAACAGTCTATTTATTCTGGAGTTTCTGAAGTTGGAAATACCTTTTCCCTTTGCTGTCTTTGATCTATCCTGACGAACTGTACAGAACATTTCATTTCTGAGACTTTTCTCAGCTATGTCATTTCCTTGTTCACTTGAAAAATATTTATGCTAGCAAAATTTACCTCTTTAAATAAAAGACACGGGTTGTTACAAAACAGATTCACAGAATCTTTGACACAAAGTTGTCTGCCAAAAATAAACAGAAAAAAAATAGCTGCTTCTCTAGATCCCCTTTATGGAAGACTGCATGAGAGAATTCATAATCTGCATTGCTTTGATCGATCATTCAGTCTTTGCATTGGTGATGATTCTAATACAGGGGGCTTAGCCTCTGGAGCAGCTCCAAACAGGATGGAACAAAGCAGCTAAACCTGTGTTAGGTTGTGATCTGAGTACTCTCAGGCAATAAATCTTTAATTTGCAAGATTGGCAACTGTCTCAAAATTAGAATTAAAGGAACATTTAGCATTAGCGATGTTCTCAGTGTTGTCAGGAATTGCTTTCCTAGACATTTTTTGAAAGGCTGGGTCTTACTTCCAAGCATACCTCCACGATACCCACTAAACCCACTAAGCCACCCATTCGTTCCCTTCCTTCTCAAAAATCAAGCCCAAAAGGCAGCAGGAAGACGTGAAAGAGAAAAGGGAGCTGAAGCTCCCATTTGTTATAGTCCTACCTGACAGGGTGATTTGTTCTGGCTGGGCTTCTATCCGTCCCGTGGTCCCTGAGCAGGTCTTTTAGTTTAACCAGTGCCGAGAGAAAACCCCAGTGTGAACTAGTCTGCTTAGGAAAAGGAAGTTTCCCCTCAGGCATGAGGACAGCGTGGTGGTGATGCTGTTTGGGAGTGTGAGGGCAGAACGATCTCCCACAGAGGCTGGAGGAGGATTTCAGGATTACCTGCACACTTGCCTAAGCCTCAGGTGTGAACAGTTGCTTGGCCACATGGTCCTCCTAGGCTAGAGCCACAGAGGGTTTCCCACCTGATTTCTCCTTCAGGCATGCTAAGCCCAAAGCTATCTGGTTCCCAGCTTTCCCCTTCCTGCACGATATATCCCCATGCGTGGGTGAGCATCGCACAGCTGGGACCCTGAAACAGTCCCACCTACTTCACAACAAGTGCCGACAGGCTCCTCAAAACAGCTTATCCTCCCCACCTCTGATGAATGCTCCAGCAGGTACTCCCTTAACAGCTCCAGCGTCACACCAGGCAGAGCGAGCCAGGGAAATAACGCCTCCTCTCATCTAATGACTCCATGAAGTTTTCATATTAAGTAGAGCAGGAGCTGAAACATCCCAGCTGAGTGCCCTAATCCCCCTGCCATGCCTCCGCACTTGCTCTCCCTGGCTGCTTAATTCTCTCTTACAAAATAGAGCTGCTTCACTGGAGAGAAATTGGGAACGATCCCCCCCAGTCCCTGGCCTGTTAGTTATGGTATTCCCCCATGAGATGTAAGCTTGAAGCTTTTTCCAGTAAAGAAGTGAACTAAGGTCTCCTACAGCCTGACTGAAAGATACAGCCACTGAAATACTTCTTACCATGAAATGAAGCACATCTCCAAAGGACTGTGTTCCTGCCAATGTGCCTTTCCATATGCAATTACCTTCTCCCCCCTTCTCTGCTTTGGGATGGGGAAGAGGTGGGAATTTGGCCCTGAATGAAAGATTATTAGCTTGTCTCTCAGCAAGGGAAAAGACAGGGACATACAATAAGAATATTAATTTTAATGAGAAACTCAGACTGGCAAGAGAACTTTATTGGCAGAAGTGAAATTAGCTTTTCTACATAAACAGTTAGTGGTGTCAAGGGACTAGTCATTCATTGCCCAGAAGGAAAAAAACAAAACAAAACACAAGAGTCTTTAAGGGTCCTTACTCTCAAGAATGCTCTTCGCTGTTTAATACAGAGAGGATTTGCTTTGTACTTCAGCAAAAATCAAGTATGAAAGATATCGTCCCTTTCCAGCGTTTTGAAGCAGTAAATACCAAAAGGAACCAAGTACTTCAGGCTTCTTTCTTGACCCTTCCCCTCCTTCCATGCAGACATGTGCTCACATGCTCTATTTATTTACTTTTTTAAAGCGGTTCCCAAGTCAGAAAGAGCGTTAAGTGTAAAAATCTTCATGTTCATGATCCCATCCAGGCCCATTTCTGGTTTGGTCTATCCTTGCAGGACTCCCCTTTCCTGGTCCTGCTTTTCCTCATTCCCCCTCCCTCTTGCCACCCTGATCTTGGAGAACAAACCCGTTAAGGATGGACCATCATTTTTTCCCATTTCTCCCTTTCCCATTCCCCTGAGCTAGCCTGGAGGGAACCACCAGGTGATCGAGGTCCTCCATTAGGTGACAGATCCTGTGGTGACCAGTCACTCAGAGTCCAGAACTCTTGCCACTTCTACCACGTGTGTTAGGACAGGCTCTGTACTGCAAGGGCAAAAGCCAGCCGAACCACCTACCCAGTAGTTTTCCTCTGTCTGTGTTTGGTGGCAGAATGGGATTTAGCCCACGGAGTAAGAAACCATGGAAGAATTACATACAGTTTCCCCAAATGAACGTTTTATCTTGCTCCCACCTGTCAATGTAAAGAAAAATAACAATTTATGTTGGAGAATGAAAAGGTAGTCGGCCTGCCACAAAGGGTGTTATTTAGTGGAAATGATCCTATTTTACACTTGAGAGTAGGCCCAAAAAGAAAATATTCGCTGAGGCTTATTTCTTCACAGAAACTGGCCACATCTGATAATGTCTTTTTTTTCCTCAGCACAATGCGAGGCAAATGTGTGCAGATCCTCTAATATTTCCACCTCCTCGCTGGCTGGCCATGACTGCCTGGAAAGCGAGACAGTTCCCCTGCACATGTCACCAGCCGCAGCTGGCATCCCTCTTCCTCCCCCCTCCAAGGCCACCTGCTTCTTTCGCCTGTAAGACTTTTGCAGGTTGTCTTTTGGATGCGCTATGGTATCTCACTCTACCTGGGATGAACTAACCCAAGCTACAAAGACTAGTAGGACAGATTCAAAATTTTTGTTTTAGAGATGGGCGAGGAAGCATGTGTCCAGAGTGAGGGAGGAGGCACATTTGCCCTTTGTGACCTGTTGTGTTACTCGGCCACGAGTCAGCATGCAGTAAAATTTCTTCCATTTTAATTACGAATGCTCACATTGCAACAGTCTGCCCATGCAGCCAGCCTTTGCTTTTTGCTCAAGTGCCGTGAGTTTTTTGAGGGACTGACTCTTGACATTGACTCTAAAGCAAGTCTTGACTCTAAAAACAGCGTTGGAGGCATTGAAACAGCCACTGCCACCTTGGTGCATGGCTACTTTGCCTGCGCCAGAGGCCGGCAAAGCCAGGTTGTAGAGGACATACAAGGTGAAGCTACTGCTGGTGAGAGGAAAAAGGAAAAAAGGGCAGAATAGCCCCTCCTAGACCCTAGAGCTGTTGCCCTACTTCTCCGGTCTCCAGGTGGTAGTGAGACCAATAAGCCCCGCTGCTGAGGGGTTTCCCCTTCCTCCATCGCAGCCCCTTGCTCTGGTTTCTCTCTTCAGGACCAGAGCAGCTAGACAGGCACATCTGGGAGGCTTGGATCTGCCTCTGTGGTGCTGACATGTATGGAGAGAGGCTCATTTACACTGACTAAAAGATGGCTGTAATGCATCTATTGACTGATCAGAACACGCTTTGTCAAAGGGGGGTGATTGCTTATGCTTAAACATTCACTTTGTTTTTCCTGACACTTATGCCCGGCTGCCACATCCCAGTAATTCTGAAGACCCTCAGTTTACATGTAAGTTCGCTCATCCTTTTTCTCATCTTGAATTCAGGATAAAAATCTGTCTCAGAATACGTTCTGCTTTAATTAAACAAATATAGTCAAGATTCAGAGCCATCTGTATTTTATACCGTACTTTGTAATGTCTCAATATCACAAACTCCAAGGAGTAACACTATACATTAATGGGAACATGTGTCATATCTACTTGCTCTTTATGACTTACGGGCTATCTATATTATCCCCATGTCTCCAAATCTCTGAAAACAAGTGTAAATAGTAATTCTTATTAACTGCAGAGACACCTGCACTGATATGGACGAATCTGGTCAACAGCAGGTTCCCCTGCTGTTTTACTAAGCCAGCAACATGCTCCTGTCTCTGGCAGATGCTCCTGTTTTGTATTACTTCTAAGCAGATACCAACTTCATGCACTTTTTGAAATTCCTTTCAGGAACCAGTGTCCTTCTGGCTACCAAGGGCCTTTTGCTGGAACAAAGCAATGAAGAGATCAGGGAGGTACCAGGAGACTGAATTCTGGTCCTGAAAATTACTGGCAGCTTTTGTAATCTTCCCATATCCCTTCTGCTAGGGATTAGCAGCAGCAAGAAGGATAGGTTTACTGGGGAAGTCTTGTAAAATAAACAAACATTACCAGTCTAAGCATCTACCCATTAAATACCAGTTAAATTACCAGTTTAAGCACCTAGGATTACTAAATACCTTTCTTGAGCACACTAATAGGTAATACTTCTCTTCTTGAAAGCTCTGAGTATTTGTATGAAGCAAGAACAGTGTTAGGGAAAAAAGTAACATAGCATCAACCTGGGAAAATACAGCAATAAACAAACCCAAATGAATGATAGTGGAACACTCTCTGCAGTGGTTTTTGACTATTCCTGCAGCTCATGGAAACAGAGGGCTGAAGGGACCCCTTGGGCCATTTCATGCAAAGCTGGGTGATGGCAGGCAACAACTTTACGTAATTCTTTTCTTAAAATGAGGAAGCGCCATTGTAAAACATTCCGAAGTCCTGCCCCATTTTTGTTGTTCCTGCCAGACACCTGTCCCCAGACCATACCGGTGATGGTTTGCCCCACGCGAGCCCTGAGCAGAGCTATCTCCCTTGCAGGACAGGGTGCTGCTGGGCAGGCGTCGCAGGTAGCGTGGCCCTCCACGAGGCACTGCTCCTTCTGACCGAGCACCGTGTCCCCACGTCCTTCCAGGGACCCTAGGCATTTTCAAGGTCTTGTGGTTATTAGAAGAGGAACAAACATGAGGGACGAGCATCTTATAAGGGCAAGTCCTGAAAAATTCACTGGCTTCCAGTGCAATGGACCATTTTCCTTCTTGTTGCACTTCTTGGAGGAAGAGGCAACGGGGTTTAGGAACATTTTTTAACCTTTTGTTCCCAGAGATGCTGAAAGGGACCGTCACGAGCTGCACACCACATACTGAAATACCTGAGCAGCTTCCCGCACGCAGGCACAGCTCTGCATCTGCGGCCCAGCTGGGGACTGCGGGCCCTTTGGCACAGACTCCCGCCGCTGGGGGTTTCTGCCTCAAAACCGCTGTGATTAAATCACAGCATGGTATTTCCAAGTAAATGCAGCGGATTAAGGGGAGGCGTAGCTTATGGAGCTATGTAGAGCTTTCCTTTGTTCAGAAGCAAGAATAGATCCAATATAGATATATAGACTAGCTACTTCTGTGTCTTAAATAGAAATACAGATGTCTGATGTACTAAACCAGAGTCTACAAAAGACATGCCAGGATAGCAAATTAAGAGTGCACAGAAAAATGAATACAACAGTGAAATTAAAAGGCAGCATTTTTAGAATTGTTAATTGTATGGTAATTGGAAGTCAAAGCAAGGTCTATTTAAAAATCCAGGTTGTCTACTAGGAGTCCACAGACCAACAGCACGTCAACAAAAATTAGAAAAGGAGGGCAGATTTTAATTGTAAATGGGATACTAATAATCAGCAGCTCAGTTTCCCAAGTGTCAGTCATGGCTTGACATTTTACATTTTACTCTTTGCTTTAACAAAAGCTCACCGATGGCCTGTATATGGGAAGGTTCCTCATAACGGGTAACTGCTGCGTATTTAACTAGCCAGCGGAAGTATCCGTTTGGATACATGTCCAAAGCCTCACGTGTAAGTGCCTACATCCTAGTTCTGTAACTAGGGGTGCAAATACCTCCATGGCCATCTACAGCAAGGAGCTGTACAGTGGCAGAGGAGTCAGCACTGCATGTGACTGTTGCGGTTCATTTTTCCTGCACCCCAGCTTTGCTGAAACACAGGCCAAAGTATGTCTTCGTAGGATTTCTTGGGAAACATTGCAGATAAACGCCAGGGCTAATGTCTGTAATGCTCTGAGAGGCAGATATTAACAGTGCCCAGACACCTTTCTTGCCTATGCAGGGAATGTACAGCACATCGCGCTGGGGTCACATATAGGGGTTTTCACTCATTCCTTGGGATGACGCTCAGGGCACACCAAGAACATCTCCCTGGAGACTTAGCCCAAAGTATCTAGTACACTGTCAATGTGAGTAGACCCATCTCTAGCTGAGAAATTTAGCTCAGAGAATTTTGAACCAGATGACAATTATCTACAAATGGAGGTAATTTTACAAGGCAAGTTCCCCACTGGAGCTGAGATGAATTTGTCCCATCCCACCACCACAGTTTAGTGCACAGGTAACTCTTCCTCCTGGAACAGGTAGGATGGCATCAGGTATTTCTTTTTCTGTGTGCAGTGATGACAGAAACATAATTTGCAGGAGCATTTTAAAGTAATTCTCTGCTATTTTGTCCCTTAGCAATGGGAGGAAACCTGCCCATTGCTGAGTGCCAGGTAGGCAATTAATACAATCATTTCTTCTTCATTGCTGCTCCTCAAAACTCCAGCTCTCCTCAGCAGATGAGGGTTAGTACAGAAACCTCAGTCACTATGACTGACTCAAAAAAATCGTGTGTCCATTAAGCTTGGGCATGTAGGGCTCCATCCTCCCAGGCACTCTGGCCACCATCAGCTTGCATTTTGGAGGGAATACAGGTAATAATAACCCCTTACAGGGCAAAGTTGCTCCAGAACGTACAGCTCCCAAAGGCTCCAAGCCAGAGTGATGTATTTCTGATAAGGATTTTGTCACAAAATATTTAAATCACTACAGATTTTTTTCTAAGATGAACTTACAGGTTATCTGTTGTATAGCCTGGGTTAAGCACTCAGGAAGGGTTTATCAGGAATCATTAATTCATTTCAATTCCAACTGGCTGTGTAAAGCCATCTGGCTATGTATGTACCATTATCCTATACCCATCACCATGGTGTCTAAGTGCCCTCTTCATGTCGTTGTTAATATTCATTATTCACGAACCTTTGTGCAAACAGGATTTTGTTCCCTGTGAAGGTTTGGAGAACGACTGCTCTTCATACAAATGGCCACATTCATATGTTAACGTGGGTGTCAGTGCACAACAAAATATTCATTACAAGACCTATCTGCTATGTATCATTCATTATTCTTCCAGTTCAAATGCTTCCTTGTACCCAGTCAAGAGACTTCAGTGACTGCTCCTTGCTCAGCAGCAATAGCGCATAGTAGAAGTGAAAAACTTGCAAAAACCACCCCCCAAATCACACTCTCTTGCAGTAACACCTAACACAGCTAAGCCTGGTCCCTCGTAGTCATTTCCAAATACTGTCCTGGCGCAGCCACCGCAGAAATCTGGATTGTCTCAATGACAAGCAGAGAACAGAGAAAAAGTCATGTTCCCCAAGCGACCAATTCAAAATACCAGAGCGAACCGATAGCACCATTTTCCTTCTAATCAGGGCTTTTTATGTGCCCAAAACTGTTCTAGTTTGCCATGCCCTGTCCACCTTCATGCGGGGACGTGTTCGGAGAATGAGGGTCCATCTTCATAACGGAAAGACTGAAGCATTTTCATAACGGAAGAACTGAAGCCAAGGTTTCAATGGGGCACCAAAATGGAAGTTTTCATCGGCACTAGTGCAGACTACCCTGCATCTCCCAAATCAAATTAATGAGATCTGCTCTGCAATCAGAACATTTGTACATAAAGCATCTGTTTAGTAATGCAAATATTGGCTTTGAATGCTAATTTTTGGCTCCCATTTTGAAATCTTGTCCAAAATAAAATCCTAGAAATTGACTGCAAGGTCAAGGCATAAAATCTAACAAGTAAACAGTATAAAATCCTGAAATAAACACTGAGGAATGCAGGAGTGCCAATGTAAAAATAGCAATAAAGAATCTTTAAGTAACTCACATGAATGGTTAAGGTAAATCTGATGGCATCCTCTTCAGCAGCAATGCACCTCAGTCCATGCCGTTGCAAACAACTAAAGTTTGCAGGCATGTCTGCACAAGAGCAATAGGAGCCTGAGTCACACAGGGAACATGATACATCCAAATACAGGACAACGTTTATCGCTAAGAGCAGCCTGAATAAAATCAGATCAGAGAGCATGTAGTGATAAGACAAGGTGTAATGGCTTTACACTGAAAGAGGGGAGACTTTGATTAGATATTAGGGAGAAATTCTTCACTATGAGGGCGGTGAGACACTGGCACAGGTCACCCAGAGCAGCCGTGGCTGCCCCCTCCCTGGCAGTGCTCAAGGCCAGGCTGGATGGGGCTGGGAGCAACCTGCTCTGGTGGGAGGTGTCCCTCCCCAGGGCAGGGGGGTGGGACTAGATCATCTTCAAGGTCCCTTCCAGCCCAAACCAGTCTATGATTCTATGAAAAATAAAATGCAGTAAGAGACAGCTGAAAATTGGTTTGGGCACCTTTCTTTATAATGTATAACCCTACTGCCACCTGTTCGTTTAGCAGTAAACAGAATCCATGAATTAGTTTAAAAGGTGACTTTAAAAATATTTAGCAGGAGGAGATGTCGTGGAGAGAAAGCTTAAATCTTCATAGTTATCATCTTTCCTGTACGAGGGTGTTGCGTGGCCTCCACAGTCATCCAAAGTGGCAAACATTTCCCAGAATGCTCTGGGAGAGCTGACACACCAAACTAATCTTTAATTTATTGATGTACTACTTCACTGAGAGATGTAGTATATCAATAAATGGCTTTAGTTAAGAAGTTAAGGTCTAAGAAGCAGTGGTAGGAGCTTGCAAAAGTACATCAAAGCTTACAGAAAATATAATCAAGAGCCTGTGGGAGAAAATTGATGTTTAGGAAGGACAGAAAGAACAAACAAACATCACAAACTTTTAAGTAGGAGTTTTGTAGAAGGCAGTGTTGTTGGCCATCTTAAACACTTACACATTTTGCAGGTTTCTACCTCCTCAGTCGTCTAGCAGCTTATAAAAAGGTTATTAAGGAATAAATAGTAGCAGTCACCAGTAACGAAAAACAATTGCCCTAGGATGAAATAGGAAATTACTGTCCTACTTAGGGCAAGGTGGTCTGGTAACTGATAGCTTTTTTGAGATTATATACCTCAAATCACTTAACCTGCTACTGCAGTTGGTAGTGCTTAGAGGCTTGTTTGGCTTGATGGTAAGATCAGCAGACAGGGAAAGGAGTAAAAGCAAGTATGAGTTCACTCAACACAGGAAACAGTATTTGTGGCCTTTTTTTTTTTGAACTCCTATCACTTTTTTTCTAAAAACAGTTCAAAATATGAGAAAACTAGTATGTCCACAACAGCTGCAGAAGTGGAGAACTTACCTTCTCTGTATACATCTGCTGTCTTCTCATCTTCTGCACACAAGTGTTAAGGGTCACTCCCCATGGAGGAGGTGTGTTGCCCCATGCCCCAATTCCAGTCCCACCCTGCTGGCAGGTATTAGCTGCCTCAGACGAGCTCCCAGAGCTGGCTCCCTCAGCCCCCTCGCACCCTTCTCTGCATTACCCCGAAGGACATGCAGAGCTTAAGAAATCAGGTGGCACTGGATAGCAGGAGGACCCGGTGCCGCAGCAGGTCCCTCACACAACACGCTGCAGGTGAGCACATGGATCATACCGAAGTGTGGCGTCTGCAGCACAGAGAAGAGGAGTCCCTCGTCTAAAGGTTTTTATGATATAGTTCCTTAAAGCAACGTCTGTAAGTGACGTGCTGCTGTTACTGGCATTGCAAGGAAAGCTGCTGGATGTTAAAGGAGAAGCTGTTGCAATTGAAGAGATGGGCCAGGACACTTGAGGCAGGTCTTTCTCCTTGCTCTGGGGTAATCTCCTTGCTCTGGGGTAATCTCCTTGCTTTGGAAATGTGGAAGTGCTCTTTCCTCATCTCACCAGTAAAGAATTTCTTCCTAATATCTAATCTAAATGGCCCCTCTTTCAGTCTGAAACTGTTACCCCTTGTCCTATCACTACACTCCCTGACAGTCCCCCCCCACCTCTCCTGCAGCCCCTTTCAGCACTGAAGGCCGCTCCAAGGTCTTCCTGGAGCCTTCCCTTCTCCAGGCTGAACATCCCCAACTCTCCCAGCCTGTCCTCACAGGGAGATGCTCCAGCCCCCTGAGCATCTTCGTGGCCTCCTCTGGACCCCCTTGAACAGCTCCATGTCTTCCTTACTCTGGAGGCCCCAGATCTGGACGCAGCCCTGCAGGAGGGGTCTCAGGAGAGCAGAGTAGAGGGGAGGAATCCCCCCCCTCGCCCTGCTGGTCACACTGCTCTGGATGCAGCCCAGGATACGATCGGCTTTCTGGGCTGCGAGTGCACGTTGCTGGGTCATGTGCTGTCCTTGATCCACCAGCACCCCCAGGTCCTTCTCCCCAGGGCTGCTCTCCATCCCCTCACCCCCCAGCCTGTGTCTGTGCTGGGGATTGCCCCGACCCATGTGCAGGACCTTGACCCTTTGCTCTCTGATGGGTTCTTGAACTTGAGCGGAGCTGTTGAACAATCTTTTACTACTTTCATTTTCTGTGCCAGACACATCTTCGCAGATGCAAGTCACTTATGCCCCAACGCATCGTTTTACATTAAAAACGCAACGGCACTGATGTATGGAGGATTTCGCCTGTGCACAGCCTGTATTCATGTTGCAAATTCATTTAACATGTAGCTCTTAGTGTCACAGGCGTCCCCCAGCATTCGAGGCAGGACATCCAGGTCAGACCTGGGGACGTTTGGCCAGGCAAGAGGGTGTCTGGCTACAGAGGTCTTTGCTATCTCAGGCTGTCGGACACCTTGCAGTATCCCTACTCTGGCTTTCACTTTAAATCAGTCCAACAGTTATGAATTTCTACAATGTCTTTGCAGTTTCAAAGCTTCCTCTTGAATTTCATACTCGGGCAAAGCTGCCAGTGAAAACAATGAGCCGTTTGCCTGAGTAATGAGCATAAAATTGGAGCTGAGGTCAGTAAAAATTATTGCAGGAGAAAGGCTGCGATAACTGAGTCTGTGCAGCACTCCTGTTAGCTCCCTGTCAAAAGACTAAACCTTTCATTCTGTAGATCTTTTTATAAACCCCTCTAGCTTACAATTTTCTCTATAAAACAACCATGGATTTAATTTGGCTTTTAAAGAACAGAAGGAAAGGAAACACTCTGTACCTGATCTGCGTCTGAAAGGTAAAGAGGGAATTTTATATAAAATAGAGCAAGTCAGAACTTTTTTTATTTCGTTTTTTATTGGGGCTCTGATTTTAAGTCAGAGAGTATTTCAGAGAATCTCATATTCTGCTGGGGTTTTTTCCCAATGATATGTTTTTAACCCTCAACTTCGCCAGTAGTCAGTTGCTTCTCCTGTCCCTCGCTACCCACCTCTGGCTTACTGTCAGTATTTCTGGCTGACTCTATTCACAGCTCTCCCTTGCTAAGCTCAGCGTCTGTGCTGAGGTTTCTCCCTACAGCCACAAAGTCAAAAAGCCTTAATATAACCTGGAAGCCGAGCGAAGGCAGCTGCGAGAGACGGAATGGGAGAGGGGGAAAACCACGGGCTGTGCGTCCTGAGCTCCTGTGGTGTGTTTGTAGGGGGAGCTGGCGATAGGCAGAGTAAAGACCGGCCCGAAACAGGAGGGAAGAACGTGGGTGTTTTCAGTCTTTTCTTTTTTGTGATGTGCAGTCTGTTATCCCCACAAAGCGTTATTAAGGTGGGCTGGGTGAAAGGCTCTTGCGTTTTGTTCTAAAGATTAAACCACGTCTGTCTTGAGTTCTCAGAAGTGTTTGTAGCTGCCTGCAGAGCCCGATTACTGTCGAAAGCAGGACAGAAACTCAACCTGAAAAAATTAGGGTGACATACTTCTAGTCAGAGGATTTAAAACTATTTTCCATTTTTTCATTGTACCTCTTTACCATACCCAAAATTAGTTGGGAGACAATATCTCTGTTATTCAGCATCTAAATTAAAGGCTGAGTGTTCTGGAGTGTTCCCCTTTAGTCAGCCAAGGTGACCTCCAGCAAAAATGATGAAGATATTTATTCTTGTCCTTATGAATCAAGTAGAATGAAAGAAAAGTGTGAAAAACCAGAAGTTCATATATATTATTTCATTATGCCTATACCTTATGCCACCCCTTTTTTTCCCATATTCCAGGGCACATAAAAATTAGTCAGTTCAGTTTTGCAAGAAGTCTAGAGGCAAATAACACACTCTTCCCATCATTTTAATATTATTAATTATTATAATAATTAATAATAATGAAATAAATCATAATAATAATATTTATTTGTAACAACGCTCCAGCAGAAACACCCAGTGTAAGAAACACTTAAGAGGGTGCCACGCTCACTTTAAGGATTCATGAAAGAACTCTGCTGAAAGTTGGTAGAAATTTGACTTAAAAGTCTTTTAAAAAATGCCCTTTTTATCAGTGATAATGTTTTCCCAGAAGTGGGATGACAAGCTGAATAGGCGGCAGATTTATGTACGGCTAATCTAGCTGTGTAATAAATGTCCGTGCTCAAAAGGTGTATATTAAACAGGGCAGGGATCCAAATGACACACAAAAAAAAGTCTGTGTCGAAGAAAGCGGCACAAGCTTTCCCACCCGTTGGCTGCTTTCAGCCCGGTTTCAGGAGGGAACGAGGTTCCCGCAATCAGGCTGTCTGTCAGTCAGTCCTCCGCTAATAACTCTCCAACCCATTAGTGACTTCCAGACAAATTTGAAAAGAGCAATAGAAGTCTCAAAGATATTAAGTTCCTAGAAGTTTCATAAAGATGAACAGCTGGAGAGAGGAGCAAAACCCTGATTAGTGCCTCGGCGGAGGGGAAGCGAGGCAGACTGCCGGGGCCAGCTCTGCTGCCTGGCCCGGGGTCCCGCCCGGGCACCGCCGTCCCGGCTCTGCCTGCTGGCCGGGGGCAGCCGCGCCGGGCAGCCGGCCGAGGTGGCTGCCAAGCGGTGGGAAGGGAGGCACCGCTCGCCCGCCGCCCGTGGAGCGGCTTGTTTCCCTCCCCACTTCACTGCTCACAAAAGCGGCTGTTTCTGAAGCCGCAGGTTCGTTCTTCCCTGGCAGAGGAGAGGGGATGTGAAGGCCAGTCCGTTTCCCTTCGGATACACCGGTGTGAAACTTGTCTGTTTTCCTCCGGCCTCGTTCGGCTCAATTCATTCGTTGAACCTCAGGTTCACTATGGAATGGCTTTGGTCAGATGGAAATGGCATTATTGGGTGAATAAAATGGATTCAACCAAAAATCTCTCTTAGCCCTTCTTGTGTTTTTCAGTATTCAATTGGAAGTCTATACAACAAAGTTTCCCCCTTGGCTTTTCAAAGCCACCAGGAAAAACAGTCAAGGTGTCCAAAGGAAACATGCAACAGGGTGCTAGGGAAATTCTATTTAAAAGTTCATTAATAATTGATATATAAGCATATTTTCTTGTGGAGGCAGATTAATCTTAAATTCCTTCCAGGAGGAGCACAGTTCTGAAGAATGTTGAGAACATCTAGGTGTCTTCATTAAAAAATGCGAAGGGCAGTATGTGGGTTCCTCAGCATAGCGGGTTTTATTAAGAAGTGAAAGGGAATTGAAACTGCTTTTCAGAAGACAGTTATTCAATATGTCTTATGCGAACAGTCTGTTGTTCCAGAGGAAGTCTTTGGAGACAAGAGTAGAGGCAAAAAGACCAACAACAGAGATACCAGCAGCAACGGGCTCCTTACGTCTAGCTGACAGTTTTGGCAAAGCAGAAGATCGACTGGGGTTAGATGTCATGCTATTTATGGGGATTTGTGTATTTATTTATTTCATTTTTGCATTTTGAAGGGGGAGAACTGTGCCGCTTCTCTATTGACTGCAGGATGCACTTTTTAAATAGAAAGTCTAGGCAAATTTTAATACCCACAACCCAAGCTAACCATTAATAGCATGCATAAATTCTTATCCTCATTCCCCATTCAGATGCTGCTCCCCTCCCACAAGAAATGTGATTGCTGAGAGGTAAGTATTTTCTTTCCAGGGAAGAGAAAAGAAGTTGCCTGACCTCCCAGTTGACTGGCATTGCCTGACCTCTCACTGACCTCGCTGCAATTCCATACCCAGTGCTTAGAAAAACAAAGCCACCTTTCAAAACAGGCCCACTTAAACGCTGTGCTTGGGGAGGATAGTGGGGAAGGGAGACACTACCTGTTCGGCTTCAACATTTTAATAACAAGACACACAGAGTGGAGAGACAACGTTCTGGGAATGCCTTGGGCTAGGTTTTCTCTCCGTTGCCAATATCCTTTCTATTGTTCTTCCATGAATTTCTCATCCTGCTATTCTGAAAGTGAGAGCACATCCAAGGAAACAGGAGACTTCTTTGGCTGTTGCCCATTTGGTCGCTTTCAGAAAGTACAGGGGAAACTCTTGAGATCGGTACATAACATTTTTCATAATGAAGTTTGAAAAATCAGCTGCCATCCTGGCAGGTGGGTCACACGGACCAAGCCCTTCAGACAGCAGAAGACAAATTCCTTTGGAGCTCTTTTGTTCACTGGAGCTCCCTCAGGATGAATTTAGTTCTCTGGATCTGGATGCTGCTTTTCCTCTCTTCCATTATAAGAAACCGGCGCTCCCCAATCGTCTGTTTTTAAACACCTTTTCCAGGGAAGTCCGTATGACACAATATGGCCTCGCATCCCCCCACAGCTCCTCTTTCGGGAAGCCAGGGACCAAAGGCAGACAAATGCACGGGGGGTGCGGATGCCCAGGAAGAGTTTCTATAGCAACAGCAACTACATTAAAGCATTTTGAACTTTTTGCTGCTCGCCAGGCTTTGGCGTTTCAGGTATCACGGACACTCTGAGCAGGCGGATGCTGTTGCCTTTACAGCGGTCTCTGCCCTGCTCTCATCAAACCCAGTTTTGTGTCGAGGGGAATTCTGCTTGGGACATTGCAAAGAGGACGTGGCACAATATCAATAAATAAGTAGCTGAGAACAATGCTCATGGGCTAGAGGAGTGGTGGGCTAGGATGAGCTGGTAGATACATGCCACCTTTAGGAGCTCTGGTCCGCCTCTATTTTGCTTTTAAAAAACTCACCTTACATGCAGGTGCCCCCTGCTGTAGCCTGAGTCTTTGAAGAGAGTTTCTGCAACTTAATATTTCATTATCATTGGTTCTTATTTAAATGCTGCCTTGTTCCATCTGCTTAGTAGCTATGCTACGGGTGATGGACTAATAAACACAAAATAATACGAAAATGGGTACTTTATGTGGTATATTCCTCCTTCAGAATCTTGCAGATGTTTGGGTCCCAGTGATATTTCTTAGAGGATGGAGTTTGCAACTGCTATAATTAAGCAATACAGTACCATTAAGTCGCTTGAGAGGAAATTAGGAACTAAACTAGCGCTGTGTGCCGAGGCAGCCAAAATTGTGAGCTGAGATCTTTATTCAGTGCATGAAAGTCTGCCGTTTTCTAGTTTACTTTAAAGGAGGTGTTACTCCTATTATACACCATCAGAAGATGTAAAAAGCGAATTAAATCTGTATTCAATGTTTATTTTACATGTAAATTGGGATCTTAAATTGTGGGAAAAATATGGTTTTGTCAACAGTACTTTCTGTTTTGGTAGTACGGTATTAGTTTTTAATGGGCAGGAGAAATGTGCCGATTTGGAGGCTTTCCAGGGGTTTGGCAGTATTCCACTGCATCAGCACTGAGTAAAAAAGATGTTATTCCTTCTTGTTACAATAAGAACTGGGTAAAGGTAATGTCACTTCTCTGAGCCGTCCTGGCAGAGCTCCATCGACAGAGAGGCAGTTAGACCAAAACAACCACCGTGTGAGACGGGGAATGCTGTGTGGTAGGATATGAACTCCCAGTAACCTGTCTGGGGCAGGGCTACTAGCACTGCTTATACACGTCGGCTTCCACGGCAAATAGTCCAACGGGGTCAGGAGGGTTGTATCGAATGGAGGAGACAAGTGTCTCCCCAACAAAAGGATGAGAGCTTGGATAATCCACTATCACAAGAGCCTCACGTCACAGGACCTGCTAGCTCAGAGGGAGATTTACTAAGCAGAGGAAAGCTCTTCTGATTGATTAATTTCTTTAGTGTTGGTTTTAAGACACGCAACATGGTCCATCTCATATAGCTCTCTTTGGGCACTTGCCTCGGCTTCCTAGCAGCAGATCTCCATCTCTGCTAGATGACCATCTTCTTGGTTATCTGCTGTCTGCATCCCCATAAGGACTTTTGTTTTCTCTTTGACAACCTCCAGACAACATCTTGACTGGATCCTTGACTTTGAAGCTGTGACCATCCTCCAAAGAACCATGCCATTTGCCTGACTCCAAGAAGTCTTTGTAGACCCCAGACTTGTCAAAAAGTATTGACCTTCCTCCCCTCTTCTCAGATGATGTGCTTTTACTCAGCTACATATAGAAAGACCATCAAGATATCGATGTACATTTTCAGTTTAGTTCTTGGACTGATCCTTCTGCCCCTAAATTGCCACTTCAACAAACTGCTCTTCTCACTGGTCTTGACATACGTCTGCCCTGATCTTGCACTAGGCTAGAGACCAACAGCTTTCATAGATGCAGTTTTCTCTCCTTCCTCTGGCTTCCAGGACCACAGACACTCTTCATTCCTCTCCACTTACCTACCTTGACGGAGTAGGGTTCACATAAAGGGAAGCTCTCTGTTTGCATACAGGTGAATAAATAATTCCACCGTAATCTAAGTGATCTCAAAGCCATGCTGTGCTCTCACGAGACCGCTCATGAATGTGCCAAAAGAAGTCATCAGGGTGCCACCTCCCTGTCACACCACTCCTGAGGCCAGGTTCCAAGCTCACTTTCTGGAGTCAGCTATTAGCTGCATGGCAGCAGCAACTTCCAGCCACCACAAACATCATCCTATTGTGTATGCTGCTGTGAAAAAAAAAAAAAAAAGTAAAATAAGAAAAACAAGAGAGAGTCCTCTTCTGCAGGGCCTGGCAAAGAGGTTTTATAAAGTGGTTGAACCCACAAACATTCAGAGTAACCAGATTAAGTTTATTCTGCCCTGTTTTATCTCAGTGGGAAGTGGCACTGCCGTTTTGATGTGCTGCACTGGTGTGCCAACACACTCGGTATTATTAGTCATGCCACTCTTGTGATTACAAAAGTAAGGAGAGGCTTCAGACGGGGAGGGTGAGGACCTGAAACTACCTCTGAAAGCCTATGGGCTCCCTCTGCAGTCATCCAGAAGCTGTTCACCTTACCCTAAAAGATGCTGGCCCTGCGCAGAGGTGCAGAGCCCTCTCTGTGGTCTTTGGAGGTGCCAGGGGATGAGCGCAGCTCAGACCTGTGGCTCCTCACTAGCTTGCAGAGAGACGAGTCTCACCCGGTGTGATTTGACAGCAGGTCTATGGCAGCGCTGGGAACGAGTCTTTCCCGAGCCCTCACCTCCTAGGAGGTTCATTTCTCCAGAAGGAAATAAGTCTTTGTGGGTTATATATAGGGTATGGCAGGATACAAAATACCCTGTTATTTGGTGAAGTCAAATTAATCACACCAGTTATTGGAATGCCAGACACTGCTCAAAGAGTTTTGAAAGGCAAGAATCAGCTTTGTCTCATACAAAGTCTCTGCATCACAGGGAAAAAAAAAATCGTGTTTGTCAGCTGCTTCCTTGATTATGTTCAATAAGAGTACACAGGGCTGGTTTTATTTTCACTTGGCAATTTCTGTGTTGCTATGACTTCACTAATCTCCAGTCCATAAATCATTTGAGTAAACAACACACCAACAAGCTCAAATCCAGAGGAAATTTCTCCAAGGCAAGTTTTTTTCATCTTTCTGTTTAAAGGGAGAACTCAGGAGATTCCTGCTGCATGGGATGTCACCGTGAGAAAAAAACTCCTGACATTGCTGAGGTTTAGCTTTAAAGCATATCATTAAGTGTACGTATTAAAGTGAACAGAGAATGCATAGTGTGGTCAGCTGAATTTTTTTCTCTCTCTGAGTTCTGCTCCCTCTTGACCCTTACATGAGGATTCTTCTGTTGACTAGAGGGTCTCTGCTTCTCCTCCCGCTTCAAAACCCTTCCTCCTAGCAACAGAAAAACTATCGATGTGTGGAGGCTTTCAAGGCAGCCCATAGCTCTGCTCCCTTGAATGTCAAAAGGGGTTGGTCTCACAGCTACAAATCAAATGTCATTTTACTTAATAATGTATTTCGTAGCGGTCTGTATCTCGTCCGGGTTGTTTAGTTGCACATCTACCCTTTGAGTTTTCTCTATAGCTGCAATCCAGCGCAAATAACCCTGGGAGAGGGGAAATGTGCATCAGCTTTATAACACAACTTAAAACATAATCCCACAGGGAAAAACACTTTATAGGAATCAGAGACAGAAAAAACAACATGCAGAGATGCACTTACGTGCACAGGTAGTCAGTTGGTCTGAGTCTCTACTGCCTTGTCTCTTGCTATTAACACAGTGCAGAATGAGTTCAAAACACAAGGAAAACAAAAAAAGACCCAGAAAGTAACATTCACACATTGCCCGCTTTGTGCAAACATTAGTAGCCACACGATGTGAAAAGCAAAACCAAATCACGTAACCACAGCTTTGTTCTTGGGGGCGGGGAGCTACAAGATAACTCTGGGATAAAATCAGAATTTTAAAAATCTCTTCTGGAGAATGAACGGAGATTTTATGTGCCGGCCTTTGGGAACTCCTCTCCTGGACAGACTAATGGTGCCATGGACTGGCCTGGGTGTCTTGCAATCATCTTCTGCTGAGTGAATTGTATAGTCCCTCTTTATAATCAAAGTATTTTCTTAATAGTTAACATGCAAATTGACAGGTGAATGACCTGATGTGTAGGGCATCCACGCCTAGGTATGAGTTAGATGTATTGTGTGGTGACAGCAAGAAACTTAATCCCCTCGACAATTAGTTTACCCATCTGTAAAACGGTGCTATTATATTTCTTATAGTCAGTAACAAAGAAGCCCGAGAAGTTCTTGACACATAGTACATTTTCATTCTGCTGACAGAGATTAAATAACTTTTATTTCTAGAATAGGTACTTCATCCTTTACTTTTATTCTCAGTCCTTTCAGCAGAAAAATGTCATTGCATTATCATGATGTCAGGATCAGTGTTTTCTTTCTGACCACCAGCTTCCCTAATCCTATTCCGTTAAAGGATCTCTCCTGAATTTTCCAGCATGTCATGACTTTTCCTAGCTGTTTGTTGCCTCTTCAATGCCACGGGAGACAGATACCGAGACAATATCTGAGAGGCTTTGTTTTCTCCTCATCTGCCTGCATGTGTGGCTCGGTTTCTTCCGTTCTCTGGCTCTTGGCTCTCCTCAGCGTTGCTCCAGGCTCACCACTCACAGGAGCCATAGAGGCTTTCTGGCCTGTCAGTTTTTGAGAGAGTTTGCTCACGCATATCCTTGGGAGACTCTTCACTGCAGTAACAGTAAGAAATCCCCAGTGCGGAGCGATTTAAAGGATGGTAAAGAAGGTGGAGACCTGCATCACAGAAGTCTTGGCACGGAAAAGGAAGCCCCAAGACACAAATCTCTTTTCTGTTCCTGTTAGGTGTATTTCCCCTTCGCTTCCACTTTCCTTCTTTCACATGAGATGATCTGCCAGAAAATATTTCTTCAACTATCTTCAAATGTTCATCTTCTTTTTGACTACCCCAAGGGCAGACTCAGTCCCTGTTTTATTATCGCCTTCCTTTTTTTTTGCCACAGAGCCAGCATAGAGCAATCTCCAAATAAAAGCACTGCTTTTTCATCCGAAGTCCTCAAAGTGCCCTACCAAGTGAGCAGGCAATGGGGGTCCCGTCTGCCCAGCGGGGCTGAGTGACCTGCCTGGGGCCGCACAAGGGGACGAAGCAGAGCTCAACTCGTGCCTCCTCATCGCCGTCCCCTCGGGAAACGCTGCTCCAGCCGTCCGCCAAGGCAGCACACCCGGGGTAGCTCGGCAGGGCGGTGGGCCCTCCCTGGGCAGATTGCTTCAGAAAGTTCCCTAGAGAAACATCCAGTGGTTCTTCAGGAAGAGAAGTTCTCTCTGACGATGTGAAACTGTCCAGAAGGAGATGTTCATTCTGATTTTTAGAAAGAGATTACTATTTTTTTCCCCTTCATGCCATCATCTCATTTCTCTGAAGAAAACTTGGTGGCATCTCCTGTTTTCTGTATGGGGAGTCTTTGTTTGTGGGTACTTTATGCAGCAAAGCAAAAGGAGAAATTACGTTATCCATGAAAACATCAAGCGTTATTTATTTCTGATGTTCTCTCCCTTTCTCTTTGAAAATTTTCCCCGTGCACTCCTAGTCCTCTTTTCATCCATCTCCCTCAATCCTCTGTCTCCCTCCCACCAAACAACCCACAATAAAAACAAGCTTAGAACCAAATGAAAATTATTGCTACCAAAAATGGTCAGACATATACAATTTTTTTTTTTTTTTTTTTAACTGAAGTGGGATGATTCTTCTTCCCAAAAGTTTTCTACTGGATGGAATTTTATTTCACTGAAAATTTTTAACCATCACAAGAACTGTTAATAAAACACATATTGATCTACTGGGGGTAACATATTTTTGATTTAAAATACATGTGTGTGTGTGTATCCTAAAAAAACCCCAAACAAACAAAAAAACCAAACTGAGGTGTTCCTTTTTAATATTTACTTTCCAAACAAAAGCAATGGTAAATTAAAATTTGTTTAAATACAATTTTACAGCAAAATTTCAAAAACACACACAGTAGTAGTGAGAATTCTTAATGAAAAAGACATCCTTGTGGTCAATTAGTCAATTAGCACGACTGATGACAGTGAGTGTAAGTGAAAGGGTTAGTGTGTGTGTACGGCCGAGTCTTAAACATGTCGCAGCTCACTATTTATTTTGCCATTTGTCATTTATTTGTGCTCATCTTCTCTCCACGGCTGCTTGGAGCCTGCAAGGACTTAATACAGGGCAACGTTCCCAAGGAGAAGACTGGCTGGAGCAGCTGAGACCCAGAGCCGACCGCTACCCGACGGCTCGTAGCTACTCCCGGTTGCCGTAGCTCCTACCATGGTGAGTTCTTGCCTTGCAATGAGCGGAGCCGCCAGAATAACAAGGTGCGGGGGCTGGCGGAGGTGGTGTCCCCCAGCGGCAGCAGCCACGGCCACCACAGCGGCAGCCACCGCCTCCCCGTTCGCTGGGGCTTGGACCTCCGGGGCTCAGGGACCAGGAGGGACACCCAGGCAGCCAGAGCGGGGAGAGGGGGGCAAAGGGAAGCTGGGACCTCATCCCAGCGCCCGGGAGCGGGTCCTGGGGCAGGGAGGGAGAGGGACAACGGAGACGAAGAAAGGAATTGTTGCACTGGGCAATTAATTACCAGTTTTTAAAGTAAACCAAATGTCATATAATCACCAGATAATTTAGGTATTTGTGCAGTTGATTGAAAATATGCAAAGAAAGCAGCATTATTTAAAATTATTTTTAAATGTTTGGAATTTATTAGAGTTGACTATGGAAAAGAGATAATTATGGATTCTAAATATAATGACTGTGCTGAGTTATAAAAAGCACTGCTTAGGTGAGGGGTTTTCCAGCAGTTAGCGAGATTGTTGACACTGTAATGACAACTTTACATTTAAAGGCGTTTGCAGTTCACATAAATATGTATCGGAAAATAATTTCACAGCGAGTGCATAAAGAATATACCTTCGTCTTCATTTTAGAACCCTTATACGTGAGCAAGTACAGGGGAGAGATGAGGCCATGGTGGAGAAGAAAGTCCAGACGGCTGCGAGCATGGATTTCCCTTCTCTTCAGCATGTGCAGAATCCCTACTCAAGCAGCAGGGCGAGGTGTTAATTTCTGGATGTGCTAAATGTTGGTTTTTCAAATAAAGTTGATGTACACACAGTGCAAAGGAAGGAGAGAAGAGTTCAAAGAAATAAAGCCACAGATTTCTTCTAAAAAGCTCACTATTTAGAAATTTTTTTAATAACATAATGACGGGGGGGCAGCCTTTTCACTTGATTGTCCTGAGTGATTCTAGCTCGTGATTTTCGATCAGTCAAGTTTTACAGCCCCAGAGGCAGGGGGACATTCTTTAGCAAAAGGGGGTCCAATTTAATGGCAGGTCCAAGCAAGATGGCAAAAGTCTTCCTGCAAAGAGGTGAGTTTTGTTTGGTTCTGCATATGCTCTGTACCTGCCACTGTAGGAAACGTTTGGTTTTCAGACCCTTTGCCAAGTTGACTTGTGTGGTCAAGCCCCAGCGTAGCCAGAGCGGAAAGCTGGAACGCTGGGGTGGGGAGCAGGAGGTGCTCTGGGAAGGGCCAGCTCGTGCTGCAGGGAGTTATCATCAGCCCCAAGGGATCTACAGGGGTTTAGCCGCAAAGTCCCCTTGTGGAGCCGGTGCCAGGATGAGCCGCAGGGAGCCCACAGAGCATGGGTGCTGTGGGTCACTCACACCCAGGGAATCAGACCCCAGAGTGGTCCAGACCCAGAGGGCAAAGTCACCCAAACTGCGTGACGAGCTGTATCACGCCATCGCAGCCGCCAGGCACCAAACGTTACGGATCTCCTGGAAGGCTGGGAAGTTCAGCGGAAGGACTGCTGCGGATCTAAACAGCTTCAGGCTGGGCTTCCGCCTCAGCTGCTGGCAAAACAAACACGTAAAAGACAATCGTAAAAATACCCAGAGAATTACAAGCATGACAATTGTACGGAAAGGCCGGACTTCTCTGGCCAGGAGCCTGAGATTTAGCATAAAGAGACTTAGGCACTCGCTGATCTCCAATGGGTTATAGATGCTTGAATCTCTGTGCCACCTTTTCAACTGGCACTTAATAGCTGAATCTATCAAAACATGGAGTTTGCCATCAGGTACAGTGAGATGTAATACTTCCCCCATCAGGAAGATGAGGCTTGCCAGATTTCCCCTGCAGTGTTTGGTCTTTGTGCTCGTCAGTCCTCAGGAAAAGCAAATTCAGACTGTGCAAGGGAAAGCAGAGTGCAGATGGTGAGGAGCTAGAGTTTGTAGAAAGAAATTCATTCTTCTCTGAAGGAAAAATGCTAGTATTGCAAATATTGTTCCCACAAATCAGGTCAGGTAGGTAAAAGAAAAATCGTATTTCTGCGCAGACCAGGACTGGGTTTCTTTGGGTTTTGTTTGTTTGTGTTTTAAGATCCTTACTGGATCCTTGCTGCTGCACCTGGAGAGACTCCCTCAAGTTTAAGATAACCACTTAGCCTCCTGGAGAACAAGAGCAGTCAGGGCAAGACTTGTGTAACCTCCACAAACTGAAATCAATCCCTCCTGTAATGGCTTTCCCAACTCTTGGCTTTTGTTTTTCTCTAAGCCAAGGAGTCTGTCTGAAACCAACGAAAGACGGTATGATACACAGTCCCCCTCCATGGGCATTTCATTGCTACCTTTAAATCTGGAATTTACAGTCACTTTTTGAAAGTCAGATTTCCTTTTCTGTGGTGCTTTAAATGTGAATTTGAGGCTGTAACTTTGAATGAACTTTAGAGTCCTCAATGCTCTGTGTTCGGTTTGAATGAACACACTCTAAAGTAATGAGGACAGAAAGTTCTTCAAGTCGATGTTTTCCACAGACATCTGAGATTTAAATACTACTACAAGCCATTTATTGCATAGACCTTCACTGATTACAGCAGTGTTCAGTGCCTACCGTCTGCTGCTGAGCACCGTTACTCGGCTCCCTGCTGTAGGGTACCTTGACTCTGCATAATGGCAGAAGAACAGCTGACACCCCAAAATGAGTTGAATATTGTAGGCATTTATTACTAAGCTATGCAAACGCCCCCACGCCCCCTCCCCCAAGATCCTAGTCAAAAGATATTTGCTGAGGTGTGAGCAAATGTAGAGCTGAGGCTGGAGAGCTCAGTGCCACCTACCTTCTCGAGACGTCGTTTTCTCCTCATTGCAAACAGGCTGTTACGTGGAGACCATGCTTACCTGTCTCTGCATAGTAGGATACTCATGAAATGAAAACACATCCCTAAAACATTACTGCTACTAATGGGAGATAATAGTGTGGAAAGGAGGAAGATAAAACTTCTAGGTATATATTGCCTGGTTTTAGGACTTTAATGGGAAAGAAGAGACCTCCTGAGGCATTCGTGATACTCAGCCTATTCTCCAGTTGCAGGCTCGTTCTTATTTAGGGTCCTGGTATTTGGCAGAGAAAACCCTTTTTCCAGAGAAAGTCTCCCCTACTAAAATCTAATGAGATTCTGTTTTGGGGAATAAAACACAGAGATCTGAGGGCTGGCCACAGGCCTCAAGAGGCCAGCTCTGAGGTCGCTCCTCAGGCACCCAGGGCAGCGGCGGGCAGCGCCGAAGCCCGCAGCCGAACAGCCGGGGTGCCGGGACAGCACAGCGAGCAGCCGCCAGCCCTGACCACGGCCTCCTCTCGCCCTGCCATGTCCCCCGGACCCCCGAGCAGCCTGAGGGCTCCGCTTCCCCGCGCGTCGTCCCGTCAGCAGAAGGCCACTGCCCCGCTCTGCTCTCCAGGAGCCGCCGCCGCTGGCACGGCGCGCTCGGTGGGTGGCATCGCCGGGAGAGCCACGCTGGCCGCCCTCCTCGGATGGAGGAGACAGGAGCTGAAAGGGCAAACCTCAGACTTGGTGTTCTTTTTCCCACGGGAGCACCAGCACCAAGACGGGAGCAAAATGGGCACTGGCAGGACCCTGCCACCCCCCCACCCTCACACCCCCTTGACTGCTTTGCTTTCCCAGGTCACAACTGGTGTTTCTGCAGGCAAGGGGGGGGCTGAGCACAGGCCGCCTTTCTGTACCCCTCTGGCTTTGCTGTCCGTCCTGATCTCGGCTATGGTGTCACCCGTTCCCTCTCCTACGTCTCATCAGACTAAAAATGACCCATAAAGAATCACGACGACTCCAATCGGAACCAAAATGTGTTGTACCTTCCTGGCGCGGCTGTTCCCCTCCGCCCGCGAACCCCAGCGACGGGAGAAGCGTGATTCACCAGACTGAAACGAAGAGCTCGGGAGGTGGGGAGGGGAGCTGCCGCCAAACTCGGTGCCACCCAGGAAAGGACGTGCCAGCAGGTCACGCAGACACGTCTGCCCCTCGGCTGGGCGCTGAGGTAGCTGCGTTTTGAAATGATGCGTGTCCTGGGGCTTCTAAACCTGCCCGGCTCCATCCGCGGTAGGTTTCAGACATACGCCTCTGGCTTCCTAATTAAGGGGGAAGCCACAAGCAAGGCAGAGTCAATCTCTTGGAAGAAGCTTCCCTCTTCTGCGGTTGTTTCTGTCAAAGGGAATGATTAAGATGGCTGTAAGTGATACTAATGTTGTCCTTCAAAAGGCATAAGGAAATCTGCTGTGAGGCGGGCTGCTGTTCCCCCAGCATTCAGAAACGTGCCTCTTTGTTTCCCAAACGGCCACTTGCCGCGGACAAACAGAGCACGAAGGGAAATGGATGGCGCCGGACGGCGACGGCAGAGCGGGCGAGCTGGGAAGCGCCGCGGGAGCGGCACAGCCAGGGCTCTCCGGCGGCGGCGTGTGACCCCGCGGATTTGTCAGTGCTACAGAGCTGGTGAGTTCGGGAGGGCCACCACAAAATGGTCAGTTTAGAAATCAGTGTGTCCCCGTGCCCTGTGAGCTGTATTTCCCTCCTGTCATTGCCATTTACAAGGATGTTGACGTACAAACCAATGTTGGTTTTGTTGAGCTCATTTTCTCTTCCTACCTATTTCCCCTCTGAAATCACGAGGTGAACTATTTGCAGAAACAATATATTTCATAAATATACTCCTTTTTCCTTTTCACAAATTATCTGGGAAGATATATTGATTTTTTATTACTTTGTTCATTATCTAAAGTATTTGTCAAATTGTTTACAGTCATATTCCAAACCACGCATTGCTACCAAGCGGCCTGTCACAGCTATCGTTAACAATTTGACTTAGTGATTTACTTTCTGGAGCTGAATCTTGAATAATTCTTCATGCCATTTCCAAACCCCAAATACACTCTTAACTTGCTTTGCCAGAGCATCTTCTAGTCCCTGCCATGCATCAGCATGGCGCTGTGCTAGGCGCTGAATAAATGCAGAGAAAAAAAATTCTTATTCCCATACACAGTCTAAGTCTAGAAACAGCTGGATATCAGCAGGAAAGCCAGAGCGCAGAAAAAGGTGAGCGTGATGGACGTGGTTTAGCATGTGAGCAGTCAAACAGTTGTCAAAGAACTTGTAGGCATCATAGCAAAGAAGAGTCTCTCTAAGCAGAGAGTGGAAAAACAATGTTTTTACATAAATACCTAAATAATTTTGGTTTAATCATTGACCTGATAGTTATGGTCCTCTGTATTATTTAATATTGCTTGAGTTCTTCCCAACCCTCGCAGGCTAGCTGCAACTAGTTGTTCATGAACAACTATAGTATGAAAACATCTAGAAAGCCAATATTTGTAGAGATATTTGTGATCTCCATTACCATTTTTTGTGATTATATTTTCAGAGAGTAAAAGAGACCACAAACACAATCAGAGCAAACATAACAAAATGTATTTTCTCAGCCTTCAGTTTAAAAGATAATTTCCTAAGTTCAGTCAGGAATCATTCTCTGTTTAACTGTAGTCTTCTTGCCTGAAAAGGGAAGACTCTTCATAAAGAGGCAGAGAAAAGACTCCACATAGGAAGAATTTTCCCCCATAATTTTCCACAAGGAGCTCACAGCTCTTTAAGACTAATAATCACCATCTCAATATATAAAATCAAGCTTCAGCGGAATCAGGCCAGAGCATATCATATGTGACTGCTGGGATTATATAATGGGAAGTTCTCATTGATTTTTATAAAGCGTTGGATCCCAGAGATTTTAAAATTAGGCACAGAGGATGACCCAGTTTGGGTGGAAAAAGCTTGCAGGCTCCCAGGGAAGAGCACAGCCCAGGGTGAAGTCTCAGGAGGTACAGTTATTTTTAACCTTTCAGACCTGCGTGACAAAGGATGAATTCTGAAAACTCTGGGTAGAAAAGAGGTATTTAGTTTCAAAATTTCAGAATCCTATAACCCCTCCCCTAGATCTTGACCCTGGTAGAAAACTTGTACAGCAAACTTTTTTTTCAGATTAAGAAGAAATTTTGGAGTAGACTGAAGCTGCCATTTCATTCATCCCTCCGCAAGTATGGAAGACAAAAGTAAAACATTTTCTAGGATGATTCAACTAAAGAATAGAATGTGCGAGGCTAGAGTACCAAGACAGAAAGTGTTTTCATTTTAGCTAGATTCAAGAAAGTTAAATTTGTAACCAAACATGACATACTTAAACTGTTGAGATAAAAAGATGCATTTACCCTCAGAATTAACATTTGAAAACTACTCTAAAAAATGCTGCAGTTTTCCAGTGATTCAGTGTGCCTCATTATATGATTCAAGCAAAATTTGATTTGGACAAGTATTCTGTTGAAATTGTAATTGAATTTTCTTTCAACCTACTGCAGGTTTCAGCCCTTCTTATAGACATGACAGGACCATTAGCTGAATAGATTTTATTATACGTGCTGGACAACATTTCAGATACAAATTTGTTTATTTGTAGTGGAGTAACATTAAACAGGCATTTGTGTTTCAAATCAGGAGGGGATGAGATGCTTGTATTGGTACCTGATCTTATCATACCGGTACATATACTTTCAGCTGCTCTGAAATGTGAAGAGGACTGAGTACACATTATTTTGACAACCTAGTTATATAGAACTTGCCCTTTATGGACTGAAATCCTCACTACTGTTTCAGCCTCATTATACTGTATAAAAGGGCTAGACTAGAGCTTTAACACACCGCCTTTCCCTGGTCCCTAAGGGGGGAAAGGCAGGGAAATGCAAACGAGAGGAGGCCGAAGAAGGATGGGTATTTGGGTCTCGTTTCCAAAGACCCTTCTAAAACCCTGGGCACAAACAGGAGCTGTCGGTGAGGCAGCGGAGCCCGAGCTGGCTTACGGCGTGTTGGTCTGCGGCTTCCGTGGTGCCTCCCACAGGCACTTCAAGGCCGCCTTTTGTCAGCCGGAGTGGAAATGTCACAGCAGGGACTTGGGAGAAGCTCAGAACCCAGCGGCGTGGGAGAAGCTCAGAACCCAGCGGCGTGGGCAGCGAGAGGCAGGCGCACATCTGGAAGCGGAGCTCACCCCTCGCCGGTGCTCTCCAGCCCTGCCCCACGCTGGGGGCCCCCACGGGCGACCCCGGCCCCGCACAGGCAGGGAGGCAGCTCTCGCCCCGCAGACGCAGACCCCGCGGTGAGGGGCGCAGACCCCGCGGTTACAGCCCCCGCCGCTGGCTGCTGGCACCGGGGACACGGCAGCAGCTCTGCTGCAGGTGGCTTTGGGCAACCATGGCGGGGTTCGCTCCTCTGCTGCTCCTGGTCTCGCCTGCCGCGGGGCCGGACGGGCCCCAGGACAGCTCTGCCTGCGACAGGGCTGCAAACGGCTCGGGGGATTTGTCTGGGTTGTTTAAAACGACGTTTCCTTGTTTTTCTGCTCAAGCCAGATCGAGTTCTGGACCGTGCCCCAGCCCTAGAATCACTGGCCTCGCAGCCGTATTTTGTTAACGGAGCGGAACGTTTCTCATTCATTGCAAGCTGCCTTTGTTTCGAGTCCTCCTTCGCATTTGCAGTGGAAGAAAAACAATTCTAAGTCAGTGCCTTAGAAATTAAATTTGGGTTTGGACATAATAATCTGTAGCTCTTAAAAACTTTTCGTTTTTTTACCCACGAATTTTAGTGTTGCCACTTTAGCCCAAAAGTCAGAAGTGCTGGTGATGCTCAGCCGTCTGCTATTAGAGACACAACACAAAGCACACGACCACAGAAAGGAGCTTGGGCAAACTTCATTCTAAGGCAAGAAAGAGTCAGATTTCATTGATCTACAACTTGACATTCAGTTCCTGCAACTGGATAGAAAAAAGGCATTTATAACCTATTAAAAACCCAAGGATGATTTTAGTCTTTTTTTTTTCCTTGTTGGAGAAATCAGTCTTTCAGAATAGCCTGGGAGTTGCGAATAAAAAAGAACTTTGCTGTGTTTATTTAGAGAACCTAACCCCTTGGAGCCAGCATTTTCACTAATGCATTTTACATTAGCGGGCTGCATCAGGAAATCCTGACTTTTGGTGCCAGGGGGGTAATTAATATCGGATCATGTTTGCAAAATGGTTGTGTTTATGTGGGAATGAGGACTGAGCTCTAACTGGCAGGATTTGAAGTACTCAACTTTGCTACGGAGCTTCAATGATTTGCTAGAGAGTGGGATGCTGAAATTGAAGTACTGGGTCTTGATGGCTTGGTAGAGCTACAGCTGCTGAAGAGAGACGCAGTCCTTAGGATTCCGTTCTGAAACCTTTAAGGAGAGTCTGAAGTGTTTTTCTTAAAAATGTGAGGGGTTTGGGGATAACACAGAAATGGCTGGTTTGCTCCTGTGGTCTCAGATGTTCCAGGAAGTGCCAAAATACACATAATCGGGTCATCACCCTCCGGTGTGCGCCCCAGCCCCCTGCACTGCTCCCTAGTCTCTGTGCTTCCCAGCTAGGAAATATCCTCAGATGGTGCAAACCCATTTTTTCTGCACCCCTCAGAAGTCCTTGCTCTGGTGCACACCCCAGCTAGCCTGGTCTAAAGCAGCTGCTGAGGGTCAAGTACATAATTCTGAAAACCAGTTCCTGCTGAGCTCTGTCTTGCAGGGACGCCGCTGTGCCACCCCAGTGCTCCTCACCTAGGAAGTGCAGTTCCCCTGCGCTTGGCACCCAGCTGCTCAGCTGACCTGCTTCTTCCTCCAGAGAAAGAGGAAGAGCAGCTCCTCTTCCTCCCTGCTCAAGCAAGAGTGTCTGGGGAAGGGGATTTCGTGATGGTGACACAGCCTCCTTCCCTACCACGGGCACTGTCTGCAGCTCCTGCCAGCACCTTTCTGGCTCAGCGGAAGATGGCAGAAGGATATCCTGAGCATCATCAGCTTCTCAGTATCAAAAAGAGAAAAAAGCACCACCATCTTCTACGGGTTGAAGCACAGCCTATTTAGGAGAGAACTTGGATTCCCACCTGCCCAAAAGCCAGAGTTACCCAACTGGGAAACTTGCACTGGTGCTTAGTACAGTGGAAAGTCACTCAGGAGTATGGGACCCTCTCAATCATAACCATCATGAATTTGTGTAGACAAAGTTTAAAGCTGAAGGATGTTTTCTTAAGTTAAAAAGGAGTAATAGTACAGTGACTAGCAGCAGCACTTGATCTTCAAAATGAGAGTTTCACCTACTGGTTTCCCAGCACCCATTTCAGTGGGATGTGGCAGCTGGCAGGTTCTCTGCAAGACCATTTATTTACTCCCTCCCCATCAGACCTTTGCTGGAAGTTCATGGCTCCCTCAGCGGTGGTGGGGATTAAAAGCACAGGTGTAATCTATGTCAGAGCTGATACATGTTTTGTTCTATAATGAGCCAATATACTATTATGGATCTTGTGGTCAGCTCACTGTGCTTGATAAATACGATCAATACGTGTTATTCCCATCGGAGATCCACCCACCATCCTCTCTCCATACTCACTTCTTGCCAGTAGTCATGTGGGGGTAATTATCCCCGCCAAGAGTCTACCTCTAATGTGCCCACTGTCTTTCCTCCTGCCATAAATTCGTCTGATACGGGCACTGAGATAACAAATCTGGACTGTATCATTATTACTGCTGTTATTTTACTAGTTCCTTGATCCTAAGATAGGGGTAGCGATCTAATAATTTGCTGTTACTATAGAAAAGTTGTATGTACCTACTGAATTGTTCCTCCTCAGGTATCTGTGTAACTCATTACTCCTACCTAAGTCTAGGAGCAATGTCCTAAGTTTGAGCACTTTTTAGCAATACTGTCTACAGCTTTTGCTCTCTGTGAAGTAATGGACCACCTCTTCCTTTTTTACCAGTATCTCTGAATAGTTATAGTTTATTTGTGGCTTGCCTTGATTTTGTGTGTTCTACTATTCTTTTAAGCTTAACCCTAATAATGAGAGCTTTCTGTGCACTTCTTTTGTTTGAAGGCACTGATGAGCTCTTGATCCTCCACATTGGATACCTGGCACGTCTACCCATAGTATAATTTCTTTAAGAACTTGCCAGCTCCCCTGAACTCGTTAGACTTCTTCCCCATGACGTGTTCCCTCTTCATTCTCTGAGATTACAGGCATCATCTTTGTGGAAGTTTGCTGTTTGTTAGGCTTCCTGAGGAAAAGTGAACTCCTTGGCAAATTTCAGCCAAATTTCAGAAATTTCACTCAACTCAGAGAGACATTTCAAGACGTTAACATTCCTACAAGGGTCATGAAACAACCCAAGTGGCAACGAAAAGAGATTTGATAAATACCTCAGTTCAGCAGAGGCTGTTGTTAGAGCACAACTCATTAGGCATCAGAGAATCTGACTATAAAGTTATTCTTGATACTACAAGGCAAAACTGGCAATATTGGTTCTGTTGTTCAAAAACTTATTTGCTCCTCTCCTTCCTTTTCTAAGGGTAAACTCTTACCAACTCATGAAGACCTCTTCCTTTTGGCTGCTCTCCCCATGCCTTCTGTATCAAAACTCTCCAAGAAACCCTCCTGTATTCTTCTACATCCTCTTCCAAGACACGTTTGCACAGTTGTCATTCCCCTTGACCATCAACTCCTGCCTTTCAGTCGGCGTGGCTTGGTCAGTCGCGGAATGGCCGGGTGCACCTTAGGCAGATCTCATTCCAAGTCTTTAGTACCACAATGACAGCATTTGCTCTCCTCCCATTTGTTATTGCCATGGATTCTCAACTGGTCACTATTGCATACCCCAGAGAAGACATACTGCCTCACTCACTGACAGAGGATCTTCTCTCTTCAACCTGTTGTCCTTCTTGAAGAGAGTTCCGTATATGTTAACGCTCAAGGCCTGTAAATAAATAAATAAATAAATAGAACCATGTTTCCGTTATGCCAATGCAGTCATCACTTTGATCATACACTTAAATATTCCTGCACTTACTGCATTTATATAGACATCTGGAGTTTTAAACCTATCAATTCACTATCCTCATTCTTGTTCCTCCTCTGATCTTATACCTCAACACCTCCTTCTAGATAGTCTTTAGTTTCTGACACTGTCTGTTTCTGAGCACTGACATCTTTGACTGCTAGGGACTGACTGTGCACTGGGAGCTGCCTGGACCTCAGTACTGTGTCCAGCCTTGTCCCACCTCCAGCAAAGAAATTGATGAAGCGGAGCAAATTTGGTCAAAGGCCACCAGAATGGAGCCACTTGCCCTTTGAGAACAGGTTGTGAGCACAGGGGCTTGTTCAGCTGAGAGGAAATGGTTTTGAAGGGGACCTAACAGCAGCCTCCAAGCACCTAAAGGGAAGGTTAGCAAGACGACCACACCAGGTGCTTCATGGCAGTGCGTGGCTGGAGGACAAGAGACAACAGACATGACCTGAAGAGGTTCAGACTTGCTAAAAGAAGAAACTTCTTCACATGGAGGAAAGTCAGGCAGGGGAACACAGTGCCCCAAAAGGTTGTGCAGTCTCCATCCTTGGAGGTTTTCAAGACCTGAGAGGATTAAGACCTAAGCAAGCTGATCTGATTTCATAATGGACCCAGCTTTGAGGAGGTTGGACTAGAGACTTCCTTAGGTCCCTTCCCATGTGTATTAGTTTATGATCTGACTTTCTGCCTTCTGAGAATGCCATCAGCCATCAAAGTCATCGTAAAGGATCAAGTTCTCCCCTCTCTCCCTTGGAGTTGGCAGTGGTGCTACAGACCCTGCCTTGTCCTTGCAAGTCTCCTGGGATACACTAAGAAAGATTTTATGCTTGTGGATGTTTCTAAGTCTCGCCATCTCTTCCTCCTCCTAGCTTTCTACACCATCCCTTTACTCAAACATAAACTTTTTGTTTTCAAAGGCTACACAGCTCTCAGATTCATCAGTATATAGTATGGTGTAAATCCATGAAGCCTCATATAAAATTAGTAGTAAACTCTTCTTGTTGATGTAGTCACAGGTGCCCACAGTGCTAGGAATTGAGGACTCGGCGCTGGAACCTTGGGTGAGGTTCTGCACGACCTTATGGATTTTGTCAGGAGAAGGCAGATTTTGTTGTCCATCTTCCTTGCAGTAGACTTTCCCACGCTGAAGTCATCAGCCACTGAGCAACAGAAGCAAGCCTCTTGGGCACCCTCTCCTTCACATGTACTGGTGCTTGGAAGGTGTTGTGCTCTTTTAGAATCTCAGGGAGCAATTCCCTGTACAGATCTTCACCCAAAAGCCCTGCTTCCAAATTATAAGTATGATGTAAATCCACTAATTCATAGCTGTCTCTTGGGCTCAGAGCCTCTTCATAGCAATGGAGAAGGTGGTCTAAAACACATACCAAAGGAGGAACTATAGGGTGATCCATCATCCATGTGGGCAGTTCCATAAATAATTGCTGTCTGTCCTTCATCACAGACATCTTCCAGTATCTCCAGCAGCAGTTCCACCTTCGCATCTCTGTCAGGCTTCGAGGTGAGTCTCGCCCACTACCCTTCCAGGAGATGGGCATGGTCAAAAGGTGAGCCATCACGGCTTACAAAAACAGAACAGATGATCAACACGGTCCCATGATGGAACAGCAACAAAGGAGAGAGCTTCTCAATATTCATCTAAATACACAAAGTACACTGCTGGTGGCATATAGACTGGAGTTAGTCACTGGGGCAAAGACACAAAGGCCCACCAGCCAGCACGACCCCTGCAGCACCCTCCCCACAGCGCTCGGTGGAAAGGCCGGCAGCTCATCAGAAGGTGCTCAAAGAACCAGCACGAACGGGCCGTACAGACGTACCGCCAAGGGTTCGCTCCAACGGTGACCGGCTGTCAGTGGTCCCTCAATAACAGGGCAGAGCACCAAGAACCCTCTGTCAGCAGGTCACCTCTAGCGTGCTCGGCCCACAGACCTCAGGCCTGCCAGATTTCTGAACAGGCAGCAGAACCACGGCAGCAGTCCGGTGAATTCATCTCCACGCTCCTGGCTACGAGGCAACGTGAAGCTGAAGGGCAAAGAACAGAGGCCATACAGAACCGCGCTTCCGAGGCAATCAAGTGTCAGCGCTGCCTTTGCAGCGAGAGCTCGGCGACAGTCACAACCGGCACCGGTGAGCACCAGGCTCCAGCAGACACGTCAGCATGCACACGAGGGACTGGCAGCAGCTACAGATACCCCAGCACCCACCAAGCATCTACTTACAGTCCTAAAATCAACCGCTTGCCATCAGCCAAAAACTTTGGGGGACACGACAGAAACCTTCACGCCTGGCTCAGTTTTGCTGTGTTCTTAGCTTGCCTGAGCCTACACGGGTCCCAGAGCAGGTGAGACACCCGAAGCCAGTGTCAAACCAGCAAATTAGAGAATTTAGGCAGGCTCTCTGGGCTTAAGAAACTAAAACCTCCGGCACTTATAAGCGGAACCCTTTTCCCCCAACAGTAAGTTTCTAAATAAAACATTTCATGACAGAAGGCAAACATTTTATCCAAGCTGGAAACAGCCTTGGGAGCAAACAGATGTAGCTATGTAGGTGCTCACACAAGAAGAGCTAGCTCTGAAGTGATCTGTATCATTGCTGGGGGGGGGAAAAAAGAGAAAGAGATATACAGATCATTAACCTCTGATACCATCAACTTGGCAAGAAACTATCTTAACAAGTAACGCCATAATCAGTATTTAGGTAGAAACTCTAAAGAACTGTGGCACTTGTTTACATCGTAGCCCTGTGGAAAGAAGCCTAAAGGCTCTGGGATGAGGAAACCTATTACTGTAAAAATGTAAAGGAGGCAACTTAGTAATGGATATTAAAAATTCTTCACTTGAAGTTTGCTAAAAAAACAAATATATATACACAATTCAGGAGGTATAACTGATGTAACGTAACTTCATAAAAAGAAAATGTGAGTTTCTACCAAGCCTGCCCTAGCAAATGGCATTTTTCTCTAAAAGTGTCTGTAATGGACCTGTGTCAAGATGCCAGCACACTTCTGGCAACACCAACTGCAGCAGGTGATTAGAATTTATGCTGTGTAAAATTAACTTTTAGACTAAATGAAAATTATGAACCAAAATGCAAAAGCATTTATATGGCACTTTGCCCACGCCGTTTGTTTGAAAAGCATCAAGGCAAGTGAATACACGGCGGCGCTCTGAGGCGTCCATGGACTAACAGCCCTGGCTAGGCCAGCCGCTGCCTTCCCAGCCCCACGGCTCTGCCCCAACAGAAGCTCGGGGTGTAAATATGCAGAGTCACGGACACACCGAACCACCTTCATTTCTTAAAGGCCAAGTGATGAACAGCAAGGGAAAATTAGAAGACATTACCTACAAAAAACTGAAAACTCCATCTCTTGTAAAATGATCGGCTCTCAGGTACAGGAAAATCATACATTCTGCTAGATTAGTAAGAACTTTTCTTAAAAAACCCTGTGTCACAGGAAGCTTATGGGAATTGAGTGAAAGCACCCAGCAGCTTCCTACCTTGAAATGTACCTACTTCACTACTTGTGTTATTTGGGTGATGTATTTCACCACGGCGGAAAAAAAAAATCATTTCCCGAACAGAACATCAGTGCTGCGGATCAGCTCGACAGTTCAGTTTAATTCTGCGGCCGGGACCAGCAGCCCGCTGCTACCACCACCTCCCTCCAGGCTCTGGGAGCGAAGTTCCACAACGTGCAAGAAGAAATCCACATCCGCTGCCAACCCCTACCGCCCAGGCACCAACCAGCACCTTCCGGCCTCCAGCGCTGCCTGTTGCACCAAGCTGGGCGGCACGAGGTCCGGGTTCTTTCGAAATGAGCTGCTTCGTCTGATCCAACGTGGCTGCGCGTGTTCCCACACACACAGACACACACAACTCTTTCTTTTGATCCTGCTAAGCCCCCGGCTTCAGCAACACCTTGAGGATTGAGTTTGCAGTTGTGCGTGTCGTAAAAAGCATTTCCTGTCACTCCTGTTAAAGGTGTTGCCTTTAATTGGCATCACCTTGTCCTTATCCTTGCAAAAATCACCCTGTCTGTGACGTACCGGTGGCTCGTACACAGCGACTCCTCAACCAGGGCCTCCCAAACACCCTGCGTTCGCTCGCCCTCGCTCGTTACCCACTTCTCTTTCCCCAAGCTCTTTCCCGATACGGCCATGAGAGGACGAGCACCGTACCTCAGGGCGCCGAGAACACCCCGCCCAGCGCTGGGGCGCCCCGTCGCACGCTCCACACGCCGCTTTTCGAACACCCGGCGCCCGGTGACTCCCGACACCTGCTGACCAGCGGTTTTACTGCGCTCGCCGCGGGGTTTCTCTGACACCTGACCAACTGCCCGAGAGCAGACCGGCGTTAGCCCACCCGGGACCTGCTTGGATGTGCTGTGAACATCGGCCATCTCTGCAGTTCTGCCGCAGCCCACTGCGTTTCCACAGTTTTGAGTCCTGCAGAGTCCCAGTAACACCGCTGCCACCTGATCTGGCTACCAGAACACGTATTCCGTTTCCAGTTTATCTGGTAGGTGTTAAACCAGTGCTCCCCACAGAGCTCTGGCATAATTTGTTATCCATCTCCATAATTTTTTATATTCACTGTTTACTCCTATTCTCCCCTGTCTTACCTCATTCCCAGTGCTTCATGGTCCTCCTGGCTGTGCAGTCTGAAGCCAGTTCTTACGGCAGCAGCTTCTCAGAGAACTTCAGGCTTTGGGAACGTACAAATAAAGACCAATTCCATCAGACTGTGCTATCTTCTTTTACAGTAATTCTAGATTAAGGGCCACGTTTTGGTCTTTTTCAAAACAAACAAACATACATTTAATATACTATTAAAAAAAACCACAACAGATTTTCCATTTAACTTAGTAGTTCATCCAGCTATCTGCTCACTTCAGAAGGTTTGTTTGGGTTCATTCCCTAGGATTTCACCCTTATGCTTCTATTGGATGATACAACAACTATTCCCCACGTAGGAAAACCAGCTACTTTTTAAAATTCTTCACAGCTCCTGGCTGAATTCAGCCCGGACTTGCTGATGTAACAACTTCTCTTCATTTCATAAATTTAAGTATTCTCTCCTTTATGGGAATCTAAAATCTGATTTTTAAATTTTTTTTTTAAATCACATTATCTGTGCTGAGAACTGTAGAAGTACAACGGCATTTTTGCACTGAAGTTCTCGCTCTTCTTTAATCAGGAGCATTTTCTCAAAAAAATCAGTTACCTTAAACATTTAGAAGTAATTTTAGATACGAAACCAGAAGCAGGACTATTTGCAAAATGACACATTTATCCTGCTTTATGTTACAACATCGCGAAGCCAATTCCACTTGACACAGCAAGCCAGCTTCTCCCTTCGGCGAGTCACTCAGAGCAAACAGGGAACCAAACAGTCCGAGGAGCAAACCACGATGGCAAGAGGCACAGCGCTGCCACCAAACCTTTAACTCCTCCTCTTCACTCTTTGGACATTCGTATCATTTCTGCTCACATATTTGATTTGCTGTGTCAGTGCCCCCCTAATTCTCATTTTCCACATTTTACACGTAAAATGCCAAACGTAACATCTTTTTTTGCTAGCTCCCCATTGGTTGGGCTTTATTTAATAAAGAATACTTCATAAAATGGACCTCGTGTCTTGCTGTTTCATCCTAGTTCTGTCGTGCGTTCCTGCTTTTTTGTTTAGGGAAAACCGGTTCTTTTTTAATTTATAATTTTAGTAGAAATACTTTTGCATGGAGCTATCTCCTCTCCAGTTGTTCTTCTGGCATAGTATCAGAGGAATAAGGTAATTTTTGTCACCACCAATTAAAAAGTTTCACGAAACAGGACCGTTATAAAACAATTAAACCTTGCAAATGCAGTAGTCTCTAGGAGGGAAACCCTGGAGGAAATTCTGCTTATTAAAACTGCAATTTTAGTTTCCATTAAAAAGGAGAATAAGACAACAGAAGATGGGCTGGCAAGACAAATTATTTCTTAATGTCAGCTGAGCTTGTTTCAAATGAGATAACATATCTACACCAGGTTGGGTTCAACACATTTTTGCCTCCTCAACTCATTTATCTAATTCAGTCATCTTGATTATGGCCTCATGGACCTTCATTTTCAGAGGAAGAATTTCGTAACAAACAACCTACACAACATGCTGATTACGGAACAGTTAATTCTAATTAACTTGGCTATGGCAAGAGAATTTTGATAAAGTCCTAGAATGCAAATACGGTTCGGTTATTCTGGCCAAACTTCTACAAAATGAAAACCCACAGAGTCTCCAGATGAGACATCAGAGTGATAGGGATCTAATTTAAAGAAACAAATGAGAAAATTAAAATCACAAATAATTTATTCTTCCGTTAGAATTGATGGAGTACAGTTTTAAATAGCAATGAAGTACACAGTGGTGGAAAATTGGCACAGAACCTACAAGCGTTTCATTCATAATTATGTTCCTCATGCCATGTCTGTTCAAACCTTGATGTGTATTTTCTATCAACTTTAAGAAAATTGTTTTCCCTTTAAAAATGACGAATAAATTGAAAAGCTTGTCTTCCAAGTATAATATCGTACATACTATGAACACCAGTTGGTTTTCTCCCCACCCCCGCACCCCAAAACAGGATCGCCGACCAAAAACCAAAAAGTTACTTTACTCCTGGGTTAATTTTTAAGTTCTGTCCTTTATAAAAGTTGCCAGCAATTCTTGAAAGCATACGTTCCTGCCCAACAGAAGATCCATTTATTTATCTGATATACAGTTGCAGGACAGTCTCAAAACCAATTTTTTGTGTACTATGCTAGGGGCCAAGGTGCTGCCTCTATCTCACATGCAACACTACAAGCATTAATGCAGTTCAAACAAAATTTGGCATTTACCTCATTAACGGGTTTTATATTTGATGTTACAAAACACCCCTTGGTCTCCTGTTAACCAATAAGAAAAATGGACACACACAAAAAATGCCCCCTTTCTAAAGATAGTAACTCCCGGGTAGGAAAGTTTAGACAGGTTTTACAAAGTCTTCTAGGCTATTTGATACATAGAAATTATTCAACTAAAGGTTAAAATACACTTATACAATACAGTCCTGTCCTCCACACTCTTTTTCAAGTTCTTTGCATAATCAAGCCAAGTAAAATTAACACTTGTCATTTTCTTTGTTATTGCAATTATTAAGAGGGATTACAGCTTGCTTATGCAAAGCTGTGACAAAACACTTGAGAAATAAAACCCAAACGTTTATCTCGTTACCCAAAAAATGTTGCAGAAAATTGTCAAACTATGTTAAAAACAATTTTTTACAAAACTGCTTCACTCAGAAAAATTGGAAAGCTTAAAAAATTAATCTTTGCACAAGACTATATTATACTGCCCTTAATTATGTTCCCATTTAGATAACTGGGATTCTCATTCTTTGTACATGAACCTATCAGTGATGTATGATGCTCTCCATCTTTTTTCTCTGTTATCTTTATTGTACACCGTTTCAAGACTTACACAATCAAGCACTTATCATGCCCCTACCCATTCCCAACAGTAGATTTCCTAACCTGCCCAGCGAGTAGTGTACTGTCTTGCATATTCATCACATGAAAAACATAATATACAAAATATTGCTGCTGTAAAAAGTGTGCATTTCCCCTTTCCCCCTACAAAAAAAATCTGTGGAAAAAATAGTAAACTCCCATAACCTTCATAAACATACAAAGCTGTTCACACCTTTCAGTCTGTAACAGTCTATTGACGTACGGTTCTCAACTCACTGCAAATTGCTGTGTCACATATTTTCTGTCCAATATTGCCATCTAGAGTAGAGATGTGAAATCCGTTTCTGAGAATCTACAGTCTTTACCCGTTAAGCCATAAAGACTGTATACCATAAGACAGCCACAAGATTTTTCCAAAAGCTAGATGGAATGGGAGGTTCTCATCTCAGGAAGATGTCCACAGTGCTGAGGAGACAATATGGCTGCTAACAGATATTGCCTACTGGAATGTGAGTACTTTTTCACTGCTGGTAATTTCCATACTGACCCTAAAAAAAAAATTCAAAATACATCATTAGACCACAAAGCATATTTTCCTGTATTAAAAGCTGAAATCAGAGACCATCCAAATAAACTGTGCTGTGAAGAAGTGGAAACAAATAACAATAAATGATAACCCAATGTAAGCGGTACAGTTGCATCCCACTAAAAATCCCCCGTTTTAACGTAAAAGTAAGACTGATGACACAGATTTAAAGGCAGAAGCCTAATTTGATCAAACGAGTATGCCTTTAAATTCAATAGGCTGCTGTGAAATTTGCAGAACACAGTCAAAAATAAGAGATGGGCGTTACTTCCCACCTAAACTTTGAAGATTATTTCAAAAACGCAAGGTCACCTAAATTCAAAGCAATCCAGGAAGCTAACCCGCTTTCAGAGATACCTAAAAATACCCCTCGGTCAAGCACCCCCGAACGGACCGATCCATGTGTCTCCAAACCAAGGCACATCCCAGTGAACGTAAAGAACGAGTAAGCCCATCCTACGGGAATTAATTATTCCATAGACCCGATACACAGAATTACTGCACTTATTGATAGTCTTGATTTCTTCGGGCAGAAGGTCAGGTACTGCAGAGGAGGGCGGAGGTGAAGGCACCGGCGCTACCTGCTGACCACGGTCCTTCACCACGGCTGCAGCAACGAGCCGTGTGCTGGGACGCAAACGTCCTCCAGACAGCAGTCCCAGCACCACCCCATGGCAAGTTCCATCACAGTGAGGCAGGACTTTAAATCCCAGGTTTTCCCACGGCAGTAGGACAAGCAGTCAGGAAGAGGAGTACCAGAACAGCTGCCAGGTGAGAATCTGAGCAGCGCAATTCCTGTGGGAAGGGCTAGTATGAAAGAGAGGTCTTCTGTAACTGAGTTTCCTGGGGAACTCGGACTGCACCAACTGGAGCAGCAGAGCCTGAGTACAGAAGGGGTTATCCGCTCCTGCTGCAAAGCAAGCGCAAAGACACTCAGCAAGTGGAGATTAAGTTTCCTCGACCCTACGTTTGCCACAAGCAAAGCATTTTCCTGTAGCTTATTCTTTGCAGGAGAAAGCTATTAGTTCAGTGCCTAAGCATTTTGGTTAGCTGATAAATAATGAGAAGAAATTGCGTCTCTAAACTACCACACCGAAAGAGTTTGTTCCTTCCTCCTTGTCTTGTAAGCTCTGTAGAAAGGAAGCCAACTGTTCTCCTTTAAAAGTGTGGGCAATTGTGGCTATTCGCTCTTCCAAGGGAAAATTCTTCTTGGAAGTTCAACTGATCTTCTACTGACATATCAGAACTCGATTTAAACACTAGAACCTCAGCTTGATCACAAGGTGCAGCTAACCTCCATTTTATCTATGCTGAGGAAAGGAATAGTGTACGTTTCTTAATGATGTTTCTGAAAGATCCATATTGCAAAGATTAGAATTTTACAGTTTAGTACCTTCTACAGGAACAAAACCTCCTCTTCATCCTTTAATCAGAAGACAGGTTTGTTTTTTTTTTTTTTTACAGGAGTCCTCTGCTACAACTCCCGCCTAGAGATCTGGTGGTTCTTGTTTGCTTGTTTTCAACGTATCTTAGCAGTGATAGGAAAGAAGCAGTTGATGTTCAGGTCACTTTTTTCCTATGTTCAGTGTTCTTTACGCTGGTCAGAGAAAACAGGCTTCATGTCTATTTTCAGAGAAAATAGGCTGGTCAGTGCAAAAACAGGCTTCGTGTCTGCCCATACAGGCCTACAGTAGAAGGACCTCAGCTGCAACTTGAGGTGCTTCTGCAACTGGAGAGGAGGATTACTGGATTTGTGTTTGGGGCGGGGGGGGGGAATCAATTCACTCATTTTTATTGCAAAGCAGTAACGAAGAATGATCCACCATAGGAACCTCATCTTTCATACTAGCCATTCATCACGAGGCTATGAAACAGATCACCTTAATTTTTAAGGTCCAAAAACACCGCCTGGAGGGCCTCACTTTGCCAAATTGCATTAAAACTTTGCAAGCTCAGTAGAGAATGACTAATCACATCTCCAGACAAATGATTCTGGGTAACTCACCTAGAAATAAAATCCATGAGAACTGTATATACGCACCTGAGAGGCCATGTCCTCAAATTCATTAGCTCAAATGTCCACAAGAAATTAAGATTCTCAAATAACTGTGTAAGAGTAACAACTTTCTCATCAAATGAAAGAATACCTGGTCATATCCATAAGGCCTCTGCTGTGGTGGCTGTGGTGGCCCAGGCTGTGTGGGTCTGTATCCCCCATACTGCTGGCCTTGTCCTTGTGGATAATTGGGATACTGAGGTCCTGGACCACTCTGGGAGGGGCCTGGAGATCATTAAAATGGAAATAAAAAGAAAAAAAAAAAGATTGCTTAAGGTGTTAGGAAGAAGAGAACAGTAAAATCATTGACTGTTACAACTGAGCAGGGCTAAGAAGTATCACCACTGTGCAGTCAGGTCTCTTCCTACCTAAAAACATACCAGGGATCAGTGGTCCCCCTCTCATCCCAGAAAGCACCTTAGTGACAGGGCCTGTGCTCCAACCACAGAAACATTTACTTTTATTTCTATATTCATCATTCATTATCAATGCATGTGGTTCCACACCTGAGTCACAGGTCAGGGAAGACATGACACACCATGAACATGAGCCCTTTCCAGGATTTCGGGACGCACTCTCCCCTCCTGCTCCAGCTCCAGCGCCCCACGAGGCCAGGGGCACCAGCTCATCAGCTGCATGGAGCGCCTGGGCCTTCGGAAGAGACCAGCAGCGCTGCGCTGCCGGCGACAGCTCTCACCCCCAGCAGGCCATCCCAAACGGGGTGTCAGGCAAGCACATCACAGGAACGAAGGGAGAGATGTGGCAGCAGTAAATGCTACTGGGGGACGGAGAAAGCACCCTCTGCTCCACACCCCTCTGGTCATCTTAACTTTCCAGGAAAAGGATAGAAAAAAAAAACGTTGGCTCCAGTATTTTTTGGCTGTAGGAGGAGGTGGTTCTTCCGTCAATACCAACTCTTGCTGTCACTACTCACAGCCTGTCTACCCCTGGAAGCTGCTATGGTTACTACCACCAGGCAGCGCAGCCATGTTCCAAACAAAATGAACCTCCTCCTCTCCTACCTTGGGAGAGATGGTCTGCTGTGTGTCAGTGACACCCCACATGGATCTTTCCGGTGGAGCTGAGCTTTTTTGACACCACCCCTTAAAAACTGGCAAGAGTCCAGAAGATCTGCAACTCTTCCAAAGTGCCTTCCTTTACACAACACTACTTTTTTTTTTTTTTCTCATCACAAGAAACTGATGTGTTTTAGCAATATTCAGTGCTAGAGAGGGCTCGTTTAGCTACAGGACTTTAGCAGACATTAAGATGACATTAGCTGGTAACTCTCACTCAGTAATTCTTTCTGGATCTACAAGACAGTCAAAGAGATGACCTGGAGAAGAAAAGCTCCATAGGCTATTATCATTCTCCTCAGGCCTCAAATCCCCTTGAACTATGCAGTTTCAGCTTTCTACAGTGGAACAAAGCCTTAAAGACTGAGAATAATGACTAGGATGCAGATTTATTTTTGCAAATTAGAAAGCAATTAAATATTAAATTGAGCAAGGATACTACATCCTAAAAAATGCTGTGTTCATCTGACAAACGAAACTTGGTTTTATTTATTCATGGTAATTCTTTATAGTTGAATTCTAAATATTCAGTGACAGGTTTTATAAAATAAAAATGGAACTTCAATATCCATTTCTGCTAAAAAACAGGAATTGAGAAGTCTGTTATTTGGGTTTACAAATTACGGTAGCTAAGTCACTCCAATGGATTTCCTCATCTCCTTCCTCTAGTATTTCTTAACCTAAATTTTCAGAATAAGTCAGATAACTGGATTTACTGTGAATCTGACCTTCACCTACATGGCAAACAAGTCATCCATGCACTTCCTCACACACCCATGACGTTGAAAGTTTTAGCACTTAAACCTGCAACAAAGCTAAAAGTTAAAATATATGGAATTAGATTTCAGAGATTCCTTTTTGGGTGATAAATATGTAGAGCTTTACAATACCAAAGCACTCAAAACTTGAGAGCAGTATTTTCAGCATGCTCTTCAGACCTCAAGTTTTCACAGGTAATGCACAAAAGTTGCATACTACTACTTTAAGTTTCTTGTTTGGGAGGTTTTCCTTGAATCCAAGGACTGCATTTTCTCCCTTGTGGCAGAGGACTTCTCATTCCTGCTATACATCAGAGGGTTCGCACTACCAGAGCAAAGCTGTGAGACAAACTCTCTTGAAAGCTGCATTGGCAATGCTTATATTCACTTCCTGACTGATCAGCAGAAGAATTTTAATAGAATGATTCATGTATGTTGGACGAAAGTTTGGATTTTTAAAAGATTTTGTCTAAATGGCAAATCCAGAGACGAAAGGGTGTAAATGGATCCCTGGCACCTTCGGGCCCTCCTGACTCTGTGTTTACCTACAGAGGACAGAAGAGAGCAGAGTCCTTCTGGCTCCTTCTACATTACAGCCACCCTTCACAAGCCTTTTAGCCACCCTCCCTGCTACGCCACCACTGTCCCAGAGCGCCAGCCCTGGATCTGCTCCCCAAAGCTGCGGTCTCCTACGCTTTCTTGGTTTTGCCCAGTGAAACCGCGGGCACCCAACTCTCTTTGCACAAGCCTGGCCTTTCAGCCCAGTAAACCAACGCCTGAGGAACACGAGGATCTCTCCTGCTCTTCCCTGTGAGTGCTGTCTGAGCCTTCAGGTTCTTACCATAACCCTGCTGCTGTCCTGGATAGCCTTGTTGGCCTGGGTACTGCTGCTGCTGCGGCGGATAACCCTGCTGCTGGGGGGGTCCTTGATATGCATCTTGCTGCTGACCATACTGCGAGTTCCCTGTAAGATGATTGCAAGAAAGCAAAAACTTATAAAGATACCTACTTTATGAACTACTTTTTTTTCCTTCTAAGATGCACAGCCAACAACACAAGAACAAAATGAAAATGCAATATTGATTTCAAAAACTGAAAACAACAAAGAAAACTCAAACCAAACAGAAGGAATTCGGCCAAACAAACTGCAGTTAAAGCCAATTTTGCAAAGTTGAACTGCAGCATTTTCAGCATCTCTGCCAAACGAGCATTACATTTACTGGAACATCACAGTCATAAGATCATGACTATGCTAAATAAAATAAAAAAAAAGACAAAATTAAGGACAGCTACAAGAGCACAGACTAGCTACACAAGATCAGCAAGCTGTTTCCTAACAGCACTATAATTATACAAAATAGATACACACACAAAAAGATATACAACTGAACCAACAGATTTATGTTTAAATAAAAATTTCCATTGACGTAAAAAAAAAAATCTCTAGAGTGTTTTAGTCATTTTACTGTTGTTAGAAATGGCAAATTGTGGTTATATATTTTAGGTGTTTGCAAGAAATTATTCTGAACGCTTCAAGTTCCCTGCAATTTTCAAGACAGCCAGCAACTAGTATTCTACAAGAGCTTTGCACGGGTATAAGTCGTGTTGTGCCAGAATTTTTGTTCCCGTGGCAGGTGGGGGAGGAAAGGGGATGTATGTGCGTATGTGTGTGAAGGTATATAGATACCTCCTTCGTAGTAATGTTGTGAGGAATCCTCATAAGGCCTATCGTAGCCTTGTTCAGGATACGACGGTTGCTGATAACCGTAATCATTATGACCTACATCAATTCGACAAGAGACAGGAAGAAACGTTAATGGCCTCTGAGTGAAAACCCTAAAAATATTTCATTTCTCAGAAAAATGAAAAAAATTTCAACTGGATATACATGAAAAAGAATTTTCAATTGTATTAGCCAAAGACTTATTCATATGATTTCCTTTCATACTGAATTAACATGTGACAGGACAAAAAAAAAAAAGGCTTAATGCAGTAGTTTTAGCAACATCACAGCAAGGGATGGTCTTAACCTTCTGATAATCCTTGTTGGGGTTGGGGGCGGGGGGGGGGGGGAGAGAGTACTTTATCTTTCACTCAAAAAAAAATGAAAGCATTTAGGCCTTTCACATGTAAATAACCTGAATTAAATTAGAATGAACAAAGAAAGCAATTATCATACTTTGTCTAACACCTGTTCTGCTGATCTCCAATTCAAAAGCATATGCTAAAAGCAGTGTGAAATATAACAAATAAAGCTCAATGACGTTATGAACCACACTCTACATTAAATTTTGCTTTTAAGCAACAGAAAAATAACATCCTCAAGGTTTTCCCTACAAACAAAAATCCCTACAAGTCTTAAGAAAACTTTTCCTGTTACATTCCAGTCCTGAGTAGGATCATGACAAGCAAACCTTCCTTGTCAGAGACTGCAGGCATCTCTGATTAAGGGACCGATATATGCAAGTGAGCACCCCACCTGTTGTCTTAGAGATGACCAAAATATCTTATTGCTACCTTGGTCAAGAAAACAAGCCAAAGTTTTGTTTAAAATTGAAATTGAATTATACAAGTTATCGAAATTTTGAATAAAGTTTTGGAATAGAAATAAGGAAAGGAGAAAACAGTTCTAAAACTAACTGGTCTTTGTACTTAGTTCTGCAACTGCACCATATGTCATTGACTGAATCGAATATAAATACACAACCACTAAAACCAGTTTTATAATATATTCTACTTATGTTCTATATAACAGTAATAATGAGGTAATGATAAAGAATGAACCTTTAGAAGGAAGAGGTCTTAGAGAAGTAATCTGTGCTGCCATAGAGCTGTTGAGGGTAACATCAAGTTGCCTTTACTACAGTAAATTGCCCGTAACCATCTAAAGCTCGTGGGTATAGCATAGAAGTGCCAAAATTCAAGGTTCGTAATTACGAGTTCATGCAAGTTGTAAAATAATTCTGCACGTGTATCTCCAAGAATAACACATGTAAGCTTATACAGGCGTGGCCTGATGTATCTTAAAATCAATTTAACAGAAATTAAAATTCAAACAACTAACTCACAACGAGTAGTTGCTCTGGCAATGATACAGCTTTGCTTTGTATCTACCCCATTCCTTGAACTCATAAGACACCATTAAGTTTCACACGTGGTTATCACAGTAGTCATGAGTCAGCATCTTTGTTCTCCCAGTCTCTGCTCAGCCTAAAAACAGGTTAATAGCAACTTTTCTAACTTATAACACAATCCAATAGCCTTCAGCACTCTAAATTCCAAGAGGCAGGAGGACAGACTTATGAAATTCAAAGTTCCCGTCTTGTCTTGAAAGCACTGGGGGGTCTTCTAAAGAGGATTCACAATTACAGTCTCCTCAGGGCAGGGACCAGTTCATTCCTTTGTGAAAATTAAACTAAAGGCCCATACCATAGCAGCAATAACACAGTTGTGCGACTTACAGGAAAACTAAACGCTAAGTTAAAAGATAAGAGTATTTACAGAAAAACCACAACTTTTTAGCACGTTTTTCCACTTCAGTAAAATCTTTAATAAAAGGATAACGCCCCCTCTCTTATTTGTAATAAAGTTGTGACTGTTTTAGTTCATCTCAATTAAATTAGATGTGATGAGGAACCCTCTGTACTTTAGATAAGCCAATTACGGAACTTCACTCTGAAATACTAAAACTGTTGTTAAGAGTTTCAAAAGGGAGTATCACAAATTACACGCTTCGAGTAAGTGGTAAAATTAACTAGTCATAGTAACTTAAACTGCAGTAACAATTCTGAATCCGGAAGGTTTCGTAAATGTGAGGTACGATATCCAATTACTGTTCTTGCCTCATTCCCTAATTTTGGGCATATGACTACATTAGTATTGGGCAGGTATAGAAAATGGGAAAGTTAACATTTATGAGAGATTACCATCAGGGTAATATTGCTGGTTCATGCCTTCTGGAGGACCTTGTCCACCATGACTGTATTGGTCCCCATAATAGTCTTCCTGGCCTGAGTACTGCTGTGGTGGGCCTGAAAAACCACAACCAGTCAAGACGTAAATAACTTGTTTTCTCTGTTATAAAGCTTGCTAATTTCTGATTTTAGTATGAGAAATATTTCTCAAATCTACTCCCCACCCATATCGTTGCATTTCAGACAGCATATGTAATCTGGTTCACTTCAAACAAACAAACAAAAAAGCATCAACTATATATATATATATAAAAATACACAGAGTTCTTTGGCTGCACTAGATTGAGCATATATATATGTCAAACTTCAGTTTTAAGCTCATTTTCAGAACATGTATATTAACAGACTAAGGTGTTAAAAATAAAGTTATTCCTTTTCTAAAAGGACTGGGAAAAAAAAAAGAGAAAAAAGCAAGATTGTGGAGCATTGTTCCCTTTTTGCAACTGAGCAAATTCAGAACGAAGCAGGTACTCTGTTCCTTTTCTGTACCTATCATTTAAATATTGAAACAGAATTCTGCATCAGCATATCTGAGATGCGTATTTTTAGATACTTTTTGTCAGAAAACTCAAAACAAAAGAAATACTTGTCTTCACGTTTCATGGTGATACCAGTAATCTGTTGCTGCAAGAACCACCCTTAAAAGGGTAACAAAAAGAGTCTGCAAACAGAGTCTGTGACACCCAATGACTTGATCAAAATTTGTTGTAAGCAAGGAAGTTTTAGAGGTGGTTATTTAAAATCGGTGTAAAAACACTGAAGTGAAGTCCTACCTTGCTGTGGCGGCCTGTATGGAGGAATCTGTCTCTGACCCATCATGTGGTTTCCTTGGTTAACCTGGCCCATCATTCCCATGGGTGGCTGCTGCCCCTGGTAATGCTGCCCACCCGCTTGGGGCATGTTGTACTGCTGGGAGGGAGGCTGCTGGTGCATCATTGGACCTGGAAAAGGGAAAGGAGCAGGCATGTCTTCTGTAACACGGGATTGGTGACTAAACCTTTCAGAAAGAACATGGTAAGCCCAACCTTTACAAACAGACGGGAAAAGGCCCTGTATTACCAGTGCCCTCATAAGGAGTCATTGTTTCTGGCCGTAGGCAAATACGGGCAATCAGGTCGGTAACCAAATCACAAAACTGAACTCAGCCGAAATAAGGCTGCTCTCTAGATGGTTTTTCTCCAAACTACACAGACATTAGTTTACTCACACACAGAGATAACAAACACCTCTGCCATTTATTTGTTTGTTTTAAGAAGCATCTGCAAAGAAGTGTAGATGAAAACCTGAGAGTGACACTTTGGTAAGTCACAGAAAAAACATTTAACATGAACTCGTCGGGGCACAGTTTTAATACACATGTAGTCGTTGCTGTAGTCCATCAACGAGCCACTTAGCTGTTACCGCAGAAGAAACAAGTTTATTTAGCCTGTAAAGACAAACCACACGTACCAGTAAGTCAGGCAACCACCCAACAGGCTATGCAGAAAGGCCCACAGAAACGCGCGCTCTGCCCCCCACTGAGCCGTCCCCAGCAGCCTGCAACCAAAGTCTTCTCTCATGCCAAGCTGCACCAAGTTCCTATGAACCACAGCAAGAGCCTAGGAAAGATCAAGTGCTGTCCATGTTTTATCAACTGAGAAAACCTGATTAAGGCCAAACTTGGAGAAATGTAAGCTTCAGTAATGAAACCAGACAGTTAAAGAGCACCCTGCTGACACCACACAGCAATGAGAAGGATGATTACACCATTTCATTACCCGAGACTGCAGGTTAGGCTGATGTAACTTCCAACACAGAACAGCTTCTTCACTTCCTCTACAGTACCAGTTCAGAAGGGACTTGCTCCAGTATTAAAAGCACGAGGAGGAAAGAGACCAGGAACTAAACTTCTGAAACCACACGTTTTTATAATACATTAAATCAAACCACTCAACATCTATTGCACACCTTGTAAGGGTGAAACACTAAGCTTTTTTTGCCTTTTAAAAAAAAAATATTTTATAACTATGAAGACAACAAGTTAACTGGTCTCACTAAAAAAAAACAAAACAAATCAAAACATCCAACTAGCACAGCCACTCCCTAGCCCCACCCCAGGAGAAAAAGGAAGGTATCATCTAGTTTTCGGCACGCTGGATTTTGCCATTGCATTCAATATTTTTAAATAGCCATTTAAAACTATTTGCGCTGGAACACAAGCAGGAAGTCCTACGTGAAACCACAGCACTGCAGAGTTACCCAGATGTGGTCCGTACTGACAGTGGATTTCTACAAGGAAAGGAATGCACAGTCACTTAGACCCTGTCTATGTGGGGTTACGAGAGAAAGTTAAGCCACATTAATTAATGGTATGAACTCAAAGTGCGTTAGTTAAATCCCATTAAACCCCTGTGTGGAAGCTCTCAGTGAGAAGTAAAGTGCCCTTAGTTCTGTTAAGCTTCATTTTCCTCTGAAGATAAATACTGGCCACTCTTAAAATGATGCAGTTATGCTTCTATCCTTCAGCATAGCAGATTCCATGTCCTGATTTTGAAGTTAAAAAATGGTTTCAATTGAGATATAGTAATTATTTTTCACGTAACAAAAATAGATTTCATTTTTTCATCTTCTGAACAAGCAGATAATTTAGATCATTCCATTTCACTGCTCCTCTGTTTGGATGTACTGAGAAACATTAGGCAGGCTTGAAAAAAAAATAAAAACTTGTTGCCATAATATTCCTAGATCTCAAGAAAGCTTGTTAATTAACAATATTAATATTAGTCACAATACAATGTGATAAAATGTGTTGGGTCCCCATGGTGCAATGTAGAGGTTTTCTGTTTGCTTTTTAAATTAGAACTTCATTAACGCTTTGTAGAGCCACAATGAGAATTCACTACCCTGTATCAGACCGTGTATTGTGTTAGTAACAGAGTGCCTGGCTTCCTTCCAGCTTGGTTCACATCTCTCTCTTATTAAGAAGATACCTAAAAAGAACCACCATGGTCTCTATCATCTCACACAGCAGAACCATTTTATGCAGTACTTTTAAGGGGTGAAGGAACTTTAAATATGTTTTTTCTTTAAAAAAAAAAAAATAAATCAAGCCTACAATAAACCTACATTTACTCATCATATAATACTTAGTATGACATAAAACTAACCTAGGAAACCCCTTCACAAAACTTAAGGCCATTAGCTCATGATTCAGGCCTTTCTAATACTCATAGCACGTATTTTTACAGCCCACTTAAAATACAGATCCTGAATCTCCAATCAGGTCACAACAAACAGAAACACAAACTAGAAGTGGGTCCCAGACAAACCTGAGACCAGAAGTGCACTGAGGATGAAACAGCTGCAGAAAAACTTAGTGGTTTTAAAAGAAGTCTCCTTTGCTTTGTCTTTCATGCTGAAACTCAGGTAACGGTGGTAAACGCTACGAGAGGACACGAACAACTGCTGACGCGGTCGAAACTTCTGAAACAGCAGAGATGTGAGGAACCACGCTCACAAGCGAACTGGTGGCTCTGCCGTTCCAATTAAAGAGCTATGGGAGCAGCTGGGTATAACCAAAAAGCACCAGCACAAGCTGTTGTGTCTTCAGGCTTCAAAGCCAGTCTGGTTCTGTCGCGAAGAAGAGGTCTGTTCTTTGGGCATTCCACAAGGTGCAGCTGATATCCACATCCAGAGCATCACCAGAGTACAAATTAAAGGTAATAGAAACTTCACACTCACTGATTCCACAAAGTTCTCATCTCAAACTGAACCATAATTTCCAACGTCATTTAAGAAAAAAATACATAAAAATAAGTCATACAAAAAAATCCTTAGTTACCGACGTCACCTTTCGTGTCTTACACCAGGGAAGAACCATGAAAAGACCAAGCACTGTGGCACCTACTCATACCTTTGTTTTTTCAAGATTGAAGAACCACAGCGTCTTCTACAGCTAGACATTCTATAAATCCAGCTATAGCATGATAGCACTTCAGAATGTCGAGGCAATTTTGGTTTTCTTTAATGGGTTAGGTGTCCAAAAAATTGAGACCACCCTATTTTGTCCACGACTTCATGGCTATCATAAGCAGTTGAGACATCGAAACGTAACAGCCTCTGCTCACACAGGAATGAACAGCTGGTGAGACGTTCACAAAAGGTCCTCTGCCTCAGAAATCATTTTATCTTGATCTGTCATACCCTGAACATGTTCATATTTCAGATAGCATTGGTTGTCCCTATCTTTATGTTCCTTTCTTTATGTGACCAACAAAAGAACAGGAATTCTGCACTTGCCTCTGCTGTCTCCATGATCTCTTCATATTTGCTTGCAACTGAAAGAGCTCTGAAATTTTAATGGAATTTTGTAAGTTTATATAAATGAAAGTCTCAACACCAGATTCAACAACTGGTCTTCTGCAAATGATGGGAGTCAATACGATATCCTCATGTAGAGCTCACCTGTTAAAAGTAAACTTGTTGCCCTCCCTCACTCCAAACAACCTACAATGCTCATGAAATACAAACTGGGGACTTTCGCAACTTTGCTTCAAGCCCTTCTGGCAAGGCAACGGAATCCCAGCAAAAGGATCTGGGAAACACAGTCTCTTGAGGTGGCCGAGCTTAGCAAAACAATCGGAGAAACAAAGTTTGAGATGGCCAAGCTATAATTTCTTGGTCCTTACTTTTAAAGTATTTGTGTTCTCCTGTTTATTATCATTCTCTGACTGTGAAAGATCTGTTCAACATAAGCAAGAGGAAGTTCCATGGAAGTTTCAGGTTCCAGAAAACTGTGCTTACACCTCCCCACTGCAAGGTCAAAAACTGGCAAGATTTGAAATATTTCATTCCACACAAGTAGCTTCCATACAATAGAAAAAATGCACTTATAAGGAGTTTCTTCCACGTTCACTCAGCCCCTGCTGCTTCCCATCTTTTCCAAAAAGGGAGCCAATATCCCTTGCAGATGTCCCAGGCTGCTACAGCAGCTTTTTAATCAAGAGTCATCTACAGAATCTTCCACTTAAAACATTCTGCTTCCTAAGTCCAAAATGACTAAAATTCTTCTTTTAACTGGACTGACTACATAAAAACAATACCATGAAAATTTTGCTTCTCATTTAAGATATTCCCCTGGCTAACATTTTATAAATGAGTGCAAATCAATAATGAGTAGAAAGTGGAGACAGAAAGCAAACCCAACAATGGGTTCTGTTACCATGCATTTTATTTTTTAATTAGCACTTCTTAATTTTTTTCTTAGTAACACCATCTGCCTCAAAATGGGTACATACAGCAAGATGCTTTGCTAGGAAACACACACAAAGTTATGCTAAACCCACACAAAAGTTAGATCAAACCTTTCTGTGTGTCATAGTGTCTTTATCTATTAGATGAGAGCATGCTTTTTTCCTAGAAGGACTGGCCTCCTTCAGTACACCGTAGACATGACTCACTGAAAAGCTGTTTCAGTATTTTGTTTCCTCCTGATTGTTCGTGTGAGATGCCATGCCTAGTCAAATGCTGAAGACAGAATTATTCATTTACTCACAGGTTTTCTTATGGCACTTATAACCAAAATATCCAAATCTTCATCACGGATATACTTTCACAACACTCCTATGAAATCAGATGGTATCGTAATCTTACCATCAGATTCATTCCTCTACAGATGGGGAACCCAGGCAGGGAAAGATTAAGGTCCAAAACATCTACTCATTTTTAACAGCCAACTTGAGATCCTAAGACCTTCTCTTGCAGAATATTTAGGGTTCTGTTTAGCTAGTGCCGTTATTAACCGACAGACACAGCAGGATCTCTCATTCTCAGTATGGATCACCTTTATAAGGCAAAGAAACAAAACATGCTCAGAGGGTCACAAACGTCTCCTGACAACAAGACTGAGGTTCAGAAACTTTGGTTCATCTCTGTTGCCGAAGGGCAGCACACCTACCAGCTAAGGAACCTTCAAGTCACAATCTGTTCACTCCCTGTTAGTTAAGCTGCCCCTCGATGCACTTCGTACCAGCTCATTCTTGTTCCTCACTCAGACGAGAGGCCTGCAGTGTCCATGCTGGGCTGAGACCTCTGGATCTGAGCTACCCATCTAAACCTCTCATGGTCTCAGATGTCTCCGCCATTCTCTCCCCTGCTGTCTTGGAGTCACAAGACAGTGAAGATACAAAAATATTTCTTCTGATTTGTCAGCAAATCCTCAGTACAAATGCAACAACTAAGAGTAGAAAATGGAGATGTATCAAGTAGATCTGATTGGGAATATTCTCGGGGTAAAGGCCTTAGCTATCAATACATAACAAACATGCACATCTTCAGACTTAAAGACTTCTTCCCCCATAGATATTTAAAATTTTACTAATTTAGGACATATTTTCATTGAAAGAGCAAATAGCACCTTGCTGGCATAACAGACAGGTTTCAAAGCCTTGCTCTAAAGCAAGAGGCACCTGCACCCCTCCATTTACATATGAAGTGCTCTATTTACCAACATTTTCGTGAGGCACTGAAATATTTTAAAGAATGTAATTTTTCACCCCACTGTCAGAAATGGCTCTCCACTTCTGTGAAACTTCTGGAAAACTTAAAAAGAAAATCAGCCTTGAAGCAGACCCTTGGAATGGAAAAGCTCTCAGCCCAAAGGGTCAAAATTTGGCAAAATTAGGGTTATCCAAAGTGAAATCTTACTGTGGGGCCCTAAGTGCAGGCAATGGTACCAGCTCCTGTTCTGGAACCTGTAATTTGGTTAGATACTACTTTATTCTTTATTCCCCAAAGCCACTTCAGCACTATTATTTGTTCAGAACAGAAACCTTTTAAGTATCTTTCTGCCTAATTTCTAATGAGCAACTTTCCAGTTTGACAGAGTACTGAAAATACAGCAAGGGAATATTATGAGGAAGAGCAAAGAACACTACTTTTAGATGGAATAATCACTAGTCCTAAATTGTAAGCCAGTCACACAAAGTAAGTTGTTTTCCATAGTGACTTAGTGGATGGCTCCCTCACACACACTGCTATGTATTTATTGCTAATTCTCTGTCACTAAGAAATTTCAACTGAGCATGCACAGGACTTTTCTAAAGCATCTTAAAATGTTTACAAAATTACTCCACTGTGTATTGCCCAGAATACACAGATAACTTGCCAATTCAGAGAGACAGTCAAAAATATTCCCACTTGTGATGGTTTCCCCTGCTATGGGCCTATCTTCTGCCTCCTCTGCTGTTAAGTTTTAAGAAAAATGCCATTAACAGGGTGGATGATGAAGGACTCTGACTTCCCACTTTCACTACTGTTAAGAAAACTGCAGAAAGAGCTGTTTCATCTTGACCCATTTCTGGTCTCTCATTAACTTAGTCTTTTGCCCATTTTGAGCCTTTCTGTGATCTAACAATCAACCTGGTCTGTCTGTTACACCTCAAGAACAAACGGTATCTACCTAACAGAGTGGAGCTTTGGCCTCCAATGAGACTGTACTGCACCAAGAACCACCTATGCCACTGGAGGATTCTTTTTTTTCTACAACAACCAGGAAGGGAGCCTTAGAAAAAAACTCCACATTCTCCTACAGCATCAGAAGAGAGATGAAAACCTCAACCTAAGCCATATCCTTCAGATAATATATCCATACGAGCTCACACGTACTGGGAAAACCCCCATGCACTACCTGTAACCGTGGCAGAAGCATCTTTTAAAAAAATTCCGCAGTATGTCTTCTAGCAAGTGGTACGTCCAGATCCCACGTAGTAACAGACTTAACAGGCAAGCTGGAAGTACTGCTTGCTGACTCGTAAGGCACATCTACAAGAACATGCAGTATACCTACAACTGAATAATTCGGTCTGTTGTGACTCTAATGCAATATTTTAATTCCGCAATGTCCTTGCGCTTCAACAAGGACCATACTGTCAACAGGACAGATCATCTGTTTATGCTATGCCAATATCCTAGATACAAAATTAGTTTTGAATTTTACTATATACACAAGGACATCTCCTGAAAACAGTAGGGAGCAGCAGATTTGTTCCTGCAACTGAATTTTATTTCTTTAAGATTAACAGACATTCCATGCTAAAACAGCATGCAGCAAAGAACAAAGATTAATTAGTACAAAAACCTGAGGGCTACCTGACTTTTAATTTTTCAATTTACCCAAGAGATTGAAGAGTAGAGATGTATTTTATCAATTTGAGCAATAATAACACTTAGATAGAAGTGTAAAGTCTGAGAAAGAGAAACAGTAGTTCGAACTTATAACTGGTGAAAGTGGATCCATTCCCAGATTCTCACACAAGAGCTGAAAACAGTTCAGTGTCTGCAAATAAATAAAAAGCCACTGCCACATGGGAGAAAGGAGATGTGAAGTCCTCCAAAACACGGGTAGAAATGCATTTAGAGAAGGAAACCTGTAAGAAATTACCTTTAAAATAAGTCTGTACCCGAGATGTTTCCTTTTTACAGACGGTAGCAAGCACCCCACCTACCTTGGTTTGGTTGCATATTCATGTTTGGTCTGGGACCATAGTTGCCCATCGGCTGTCCCTGGCTCATGGTCATCTGATTCTGCACTGGCATACTCTGTGAGGATGGCACGGAGTGATTATAGCCGCCCATCGACCCATGGCTACTTGAAGGCATGTTCATGGAGCTGTTTGTCATATTGAGTTGGTTGGGCCCAGGTCCTTGCATAGGCATGTGGTTAGGTCCTGCACAGAGAAACAGGCGAAAAGGTTCTACGTTAAGCATAACACCATGAACAAGCAAATACATCACACTGAATCACAAAACTACATAAAAGTCATTAAATACAAATTACATTAAAACAAAGCTAAAATAAAGGGTTTGCTCATGATTTCCCAACTTAAAGAGTCAGCAACAGTCGAAGCTCAGCTCTACTACAGAATACATTTTCTTTTGTTGAGCAGCTGAGGCTACTAAAACAAAGGTGTAAATTACCCTACAGCTCATCTTATACCTGTATCATATGCAAAACTAGTCTTTTTAGTACTTGCACAACACAGTCTGAACTTCAATCTGAATTGCACAAGATCGGAGCTACCAAGCCGGCTGTTGAACCGTCACACCTACATAATTGTTACAACTGCTGTAACGCTTCTGTTTATTCAAACCAACCATACCGGAGACTGCTCTGAAAGTACTAGTTAATACTTCTTTGCAAAAGTCAGACAGCATTAACATCAACACGGTACAAATACATGCAGAACAAAAATGGCTGAAGGCATATTTAACATTGCTGGAACGTATGATCTACTGTATTTACAGATCACTGGGACAGGAGAGGATGACTGGAAGGTCAGCCACCAAATTACCAGCTCACCTCTCATGCTTGCAAAGATGCAAAGGAAGAGCAACCTGTTCGTATACCCATGAGGCCAACTACATGTCTTCACTTTATCTCCCCTCTTCCTGACAACACAAGTTGGAACTGGATTGTTCTCTGAATTAAATCTACTGTCAATGGGTATTTTTAAAAGTATAAACTTTACCATATCATCTGATCAACTTACTCATTACTTTAGCTGGGATAAGGGAGCAGCTATTAGGAGGAAAATTAGTAAGAGGTGTGACTGGATATAAACATGACAAGGGAATTAAGTAAATTAAATGCAAGGATTATGCCTATGACAAGCACCACATGAAGAGTTTATGAAGTTACATACAATCAGAGCATGTGACACAGTAGGTCACTGTAAACAAATGTTCATCCATACAGAGTTCACCAAGAAGATGCCATTGCTGCCAAACATGCCACAGGTCTTTTGTTAAGCTACAAAACCCAAGAAATACAGAAAACTTGGAAGAGAACCTAAAAGAAACTATGCCAGTAGAGATGCAGGAAGACAGTGAATTTGGTTACATATCTCCCTATGCAAAAAAACCCAAACCCCCACATCTGCCCTCAGATGAAAACAGCTCCCAAGACCTTGGCTAAAGAGAGAACTGCACTAATCTAGGACAGAACGGCAACAGTAAGGACACAGAGAGCTGTACCAAGGTCACCAAGGTCAACTGACCTGCAAAGATGCAGAAGAAAAAGATAACAATGATCAAGGAATACAGCCACTAAAAGCCAACATGCAGAAACAGATATGTTCATCCTTTTCAAGGCACCTTACCAAAATGAACACATGAACTTATTTTATCAAGGAAAATGAAGAAGCAGAAAAAGGTATCATACATGCAGAGAAGCAGCTGAAAAAATAAAACACCTTCTCTAAACCGCTGCTTTACACTTCATGTCCTGGGTAGCACCAAAACAGGAGAAAGCATTCATTTGAAAAAGCTGGCACACAGAATGTCAGGCACGTGTATGTTCTGGGGTCATAATCAGGTAGTTTGTGAGTGAGAAGCCAGAAGACAAGGATAGAGGAAAAGCTCAGACCACAGTATTAAAAAACCGTGCAAATGAAAACCAGTAAGAACAACTTGACAAACAAATTTTCTTATGGTTGGCCAAAATACGTCATGGGGTTCTCCTGCACATAAGGACACAACAGTTGATTTTTTTTTTTTTTTCCCTAAGAATAAATGAAATGGGAAGAATGGAATATGAATGAAATATGAATGACATGAAGTCCGTACCTGCCATAAAAGTAACTGCTTTAAATGCTGAATTATAACACAGAATCTAATTAGTAAAGTTAGTGGCATAAGCATCTACCTTGACTATAAACAGAAGTCCTTAACGGCTGGTCTTGATGACCTTAAAGGTCTTTTCCAACCAAAATGATTCTATGAGCCTTTTTCCTCTTAACCACTTACGGACAGTGCCTTAGCTGTGAGAAGCTGTAAGCCAGCCTAAGTGCATTTGAGACCACATGTGCAGCAAGGAAAGAAGACCTGGAGAGCACTTGTTGGTAACACACAAGCACCTGTTATTCAGGGTCACCTACTAGTGCCCGGGTAAAGGTCAGAGAACCCTACGGCTTGTCTTACCTTCCAGCTTTCTACACACAACAAAACAAGCTCAAGAAACCAAGAAGGTAACTTGCCACCAGCACAACTCAGCTCATCATCTCCTTCCAAATCCAGACCACCCTTACTTTGCATCACACAAACTCTCAGTCAATGTAACTCTTCAGACTAATTTTTTCAGGTAAAAGCTGTAATCTGTCACATCTACAGACAACACTCAGTTCCACCATAGGCTGAAAAAGGTTTGTCACGGCTGTCTTCCCCGGGAAGAGGATACAGAGACTCATTTGTCAGGAGATGCAATTAACGGCCTCAGCAGCACTGCAGGTACTTTATTAACCACAACAGAAGTATGAGAACATTCATCCTTTGCCCCTTAGATAATGGATCAGTTCTACAGTAGAACCTTAAATCAACCCATGCCCTGCCCATCACTAGGCAGTTCTTTTAATCCTCCCATCAACACTTCCACCCACGCTCAGGCCTGTGGAAGCCCCTGCTCAGATAAGCCCTTAGCTGGTATTTCTAAGAGCCTGCATTTTATTTCTTCCAGGCTGGTCAACTCGTGGTTGTCGACCCTGGATTGTCTCAGTTTGCATGTTAGTGACTTTATTCCTTTTGGACAGATCTTCTCTTCAGACATTTAAGGTTTTGTACCTGGCTTCTATGACAAAGTGTCTATGCAACTGTAGAGGAAGCGCCCTATGAACGGAAAGCAGATGCATACACTGCAGAAATTATTACAAATACAGGTCTACAGAATACATGGAGAAAGAAAGGCTCACATGCAGGCAAACTAGCAAACACTGAAGCGGATAGTTGAATGATTTTTTTTTTAACAAGATAATTCTGCTTCCCCCTTTCCAACGCCTAACTATGAAATGATTTCAGCATGCCTTTCCAACATTAGAGATGCCCTCATCCTAAGCTGTTTATCTTCACATCCTCAGAGACAACCTTGAACAGAGAAGGGAAGGAACAGCCATTTGAAATAGGGAACATGTTGGAAGAACGGCTAAATTAAAGCTTAGTTGGAAACTGTATTTAAGTATCTGTCTAGGTGAATACCAAAACAAACCTATTTACCTTTCACATATTTTCGTAAGAGCTCTTTTCTTATTCTATCTAATTACAAAATATGTATGTTTAAGGAGTGACTTTTCTCCCCCGTGGCTCTGCAGTGAAGTCATTAGGCTCACATTGTGACTTAGTAATCCTTCTCCTTGGAAAAGATCATTATAATAACAATAATATGATTACACTAGAGGGTCAAAGAGACTGATTTGTGAGAGGCAATGCTATTCTCCATGGGACCTGATGGATCTTAGATGGATAGAGGACTCCACAACCAGAATATCTCTGCCTTACTTAGGGAGCAGCGTATATCGCTCTTTCCACTTCCAAATGCAGACTATGACCAACAAAACTAACTTCTCCAGATCTTTTATTACACTTCTTACACACAGCCTCCGGAGGCTATTCAGCCACTCTTCACAGAAAAGCTGTCACTATCATGCCCGTTTTATCAAGATTTGCACAGAAATTACTGACTACAGCAACCATATTTTACTTCATTCTAAGTTTTGCATAGTTATTTACTGTGCTTGCTGTCGTGGAGCTTATCCTTGTGACCCCTGAGAGATGAATTCTCAAAGATCCTTTGACAGCAGTTTCCTTTCTTGGAAGAATCAATACCTTGAAGGAACTTTTGTACAAAAAGTTCCTCCACACAAAAAAAAATTAAGGTGTCCTGAACAAAAGCAATCCTGGGAATGCAATTTTAAACTGAAAGCCAATTCACATGAAATAGGCAGTACGACTTTATGAGTGGAAATTCTGGGAAACAGCCCCTATATAAAGCAGCAAGCTTTTCCGGGGCCTACTCCATTCTGATCTGACTGCTAAAGGGAATAGTTACCCCAAAGCCAGTACTGGTAGGTACAACGTGGAATTTTATCATCTTGTTTCACTGCTTCGTTTCTGACTTCCCAAGCACCTTCCCTTTTATTACAAACAGGATGGCATAAAAACAGACTTAAAATTTACACCTAGAACAATAATCTGGAGGCCATTTCTTTACAAATCCCTTACGATTCAACACATCTTCAATAATAAAGAACACAGAAGATTAGTGGGAGCTGGGTGACTTTCTGTACAAAAGCAATCTTTTTTTTTTTTTTTAAACACTTACTGACATTTGAAACACCCTCTTTAGGACACATCTATTTTATTATCTAATTATTTAGCTACAACGATTTCACATTATCTTTCTATGGAAGGATTTGTGTTCGCTCAGCCACAGGCCAATACCCTTCCCCAATAAGCCTTCTAAAGCCAGCTGTACTGCATGGTTTCAAACAGACTAAATTTAGCCAGTTCTGTTCATCAGAGGAATGCTGTGTGTCAGCTACATCAAAGCCCAAGGGCAGCCTGATAAACACTGAATACAGGTCACGTAGCTCTGTAGCTAACAAACTCTAAGAGAGCTTGTACTCGGGGGCATTCAAAGCAGTTTTGTCATCAACAATCTAGTATCCCCTGAGCCCCCATGTCGTTCCAGTTGCCAGGCAACGCTGGTGTTAATGTCTTGGAGGAGAAAAACTTACCAGGCATCTGGCCGTTCATCTGGTTCTGCATGTGTGGCGCAGGAGGGCCCCCACCTACCATCCCGTCGGAAGACATGTTGTGGGAGCGCGGCGGCGGGGGGGGCCCGCTCTGACTCATCCCGCCCGGGCCCATCGGCAGAGTCTGTGTGGGTGGCTGCAAGGAGACAGTTTAGTCAAACACGAGGAGCAGTTAGTCTGACAAATATATTATATGTACATATGGTACAGCAGTTGCCTATATTGTTCAGTGGGGCATAAAAGCAAGCACTGAAACGCTTTTCTTGCTCTTTCTGATATGCTTAACTCCTCCCAGTGCTCATTTCGGCAAAACATTTAATATTTCAATCAATTTTACATGAAGTATTACAGGCCGACAACACCACAGCACCTTCAAGCACCGCTTTAAAATGAAAAAAAAAAAAAAGAAATACAAATCAATGCCTCATTAAAAAAATATATCTGAACAGTTGAAGATCGCTGGAGCCGCTCCCTCCCGCACACACAGAAGCTTTCCTTCAAAGGAACGTTCAGTGAACAGCAAAATAACTCTTCCATTATAATTCTCTCACACCAACAATTAGTTGCTGTTAACAGACCTTGCACCAGGACAAAACAGGTACAACAAGAGATGAAAGCCTCTGAATGCTCATAGACCTGCAGAAATTTGCACCTGGGTGTGGTAAACCGTTTGCTATCTCTTCCCCTCTCTCCCCCGAAGCGCTGAAGGCCTAGTTCATAATTCCGTGCCAAACACCCCCTACAGACTGGAAGCACATTAGTGCTGGCCTCCAAAGGTCCAGAGACAGCTGCCTAGAAAGGATGTTTTTGGCAAATTTCCTAATGAAATTGTGAGGAAAATAACTGAATAACCTTGAGAGTTCAAAGAGGGAGAGCAAGAAAAACAATAAATACAAGGGGGAATTTACTGTTAGGTTCTACTCGCACAGTGTAAGGAGCCACAGAAGCTCTAGTAGCTGCTAGTAGTTATTAAAACACCTGTGAGACTGTACAAGCCTTCTCACATACCTTAGCCAAACGCTTTCAGGGGAATAAAAGTCATCTCAGAGAGGGAACGCTGGGGTCTCTGGCTGTTGAGGACCCTCTCCAAAAGGCCGTAACTACCCACGCAAAACCCTTCCTGCGAGACAGCCACGTGTGCATTTTTCAACATTTCTCTTCACAGAGCGCGCCATGGGGGTGAACCCCAAGTTCCTGTCTAGCCCAGCTCCCCTTGCACCTACACCTACTCATCAGGATGTACATAAAGACAAGACATAACGCAGTTCCCAAACGGGTGTAAGGCAGGACCCCTTTTTGGCCTTGGAGCCCACAACACCAGGGTAAATGACACACACACACACACACACACGTTCACTTGCTGGGGGAGGGGAAGAACAGCATTAACTTATTTTCTCAACATTTCTTCAAATACCTCAAGCAGGTATTATTTTCCCTGTGAGATTTTTAAAAGTTCCTCAAGGAATTAGCGAAGGCTTTTTTTCCAGCAGGAGGAAGGAAGGACATGAAAGAAAACAGGCAAGTAGATGACTTCTCTTACTAAATTCCTTGCATTCCTCCACAATGAAGAGAACGACTTTTTACAAGCAAGTTTCTTCCTCATCCTACAGCAGAAGTGGCAGAAGGTAGGAAAGGTAAGAGTGGAAGGCAGCTCCGCTCTCTGAACAGCAGGAGTGGAATGCTGCTTCATTCTGCTTGATCCTCCTTCACTAGCGAGCAACCAAAGGAAGGCTGCTTCAGTTGAGTCTTCCTTCACCTTCACAAGCTCACCATCATCCTACTTTTGCAACTAACAGAAATTATCTAAAACTGATATACAGAGAAACAAACAAAAAAGAAAACAAAAAACCTTTTAATTTTTATTTAGAAAGTACGTTTTGGAATACCAGCAAAACCAACATCCTTGGCTTCTCTACACGAGCATCTAGAACTCAGAGCGTAACAGCCCCACGTCAGCAGAGACCAAAGCCAAAAACCATCCAAGTGGAAATATTTTCAGAATTAAAATGAACCACTTAGATTCCAAGCATAAATCATTAGTAAATCCAGTGTTCACACAACATGGTGATAATGAAAAATACTAAAAAATATTAGATCATACCTAGGTTTTAGCTATCCTGCAGGTGTTACTGGACAAACACAGGCATGCCCTTACGCATGGGAAGATGGACAAAAAAACCTGCAAAGCTTATTTGAGACAAAAGTATATATTCCAACTCTGCCATGTAGTCTGTAAGTTTTCAAAACATTATTGTTTAACTTCAAGACAAACGCTTCAGTGATCAAAAAACAGCATTGAGAGAGCAAACATTCAAGGACAGGGAAAAAAAGTATTAGGGATTTTTAAAATCCCATTAGATATAAAAAACTGCAAGAGACTTCACAAACCACAGGGAATTGAGAGAACTGAGGGAGTAATTAAAAAACACCCAAAAAAAGGTACTACCAGAAAATAATTTCACAAGAGGAGCTTCGGGATATGGAAACAGCCCAAAGACCTGTGTGAACCCATTTCGGATTCTTGAAAATAACGCAAGAAAAAGACCCAAGCTGCTAACGATTTCAGCCTTCCATTAAGATACACTGCGCCACACGATGACTGCGAGGGAGACGAACACCGTACCTCTTTTTGTAAAAAAGTAGTAGGACGAATTCTGAGAATCATAAATCTGCGAGACTTGCTCCCCAAGCTACAAGTAATTGATGAAAATTATTAAGAGTATTATAAAACTCTAAGGATGATAAAAATAAAGATGCGTTAGTAAAGTGTCAATACAGGGAAGTTCTATCTTTCTAATCTATTAGAAAATTTCAAAAATATAAATTCAACCACTTAGCTGCATATTTATCAAACACTTCTTGGAACAAGTTTTTTGACAACACCTTTTGGAGAAGTATGTTGTCCAAGGGTACACTTTCACTGCTCAGAAACTGCCCAAAGGGAAGAAACAAGCAATAACCTTATATGAAGTTCAAAGAATAAAGGAACAAATAAAAGTCCCCTGAAAATACTTGTTAGTAAAAGTTAACATCTGAAGATACTGCAACATTAATTACTGAAAACTGTAAAATAAGCAGAATGGTGCCAGGTGAAATTCAACATGGATAAATATACAGCAGTTACACTGAATTTTGAACCACTCTTCAGAAAGAAGAAACTCCTATTATAACTAATGCAGAAAAAAAAATTGACCACTAGCCAGACAGGTTGGTGGAAGAAATAATAATAAAATTACCCATAAGAAACATTCATAATACCTGTGTTCAGGTTCTGATTATCTGCAGTACTCGATATATCAGAAGCAAGGTACAACACGCAAGAAAAAACCAAGCCATGGTATTTGTGATCATGATACATGTTTGGTTTGAGGAAAGCAATCACAGAAAGATACTGTAAAATCAGAAGGATTCCAGAGTCATGCAACTGGTGATTAAAGACTAATGTCTTAATCACCTGAACCAAGTCAAAAAGGAAGGGTTGGGGTTTTTTCAGTTGGGTTGTTTGTTTTGTTGTGGGGGTTTTTGTTGTTTGGTTGGTTTGGTGGGTTTGTTTTGGTTTTGTTTGTTTGTTTTTGGGTTTTTTGTTTGGTTGGTTTTTTTACATCGAAAGGAAATGAACATAAAAGAGGCTATGACAGAAATACAATTTAATGTATGATACATGCAAGAAGTATATCATCCAATTTATGCTTTAATGACAAAGAAAATCCCAGGAGAATAGTCAATAAATTAAGGAATAACATCAAACATACAAGACACCACATAAATCACATAAACCTGAGGAATTCATCAAACAGGAGACACTGGAACAAAGTTTAAATAGTATTCAGAGATACTTACACATACATATGTGCAATCGAAACCGTTATATAGGATATGTTGAAAATGTGTTACAAGCCTTAACGTCACGGACATAAACCAATCGCTACCTGACAGTAATTAAAAAAAAAATGTCTCCTGCAAATATAATTATTCCCCTGTGAAATTCCTCCAGAGTGTTTTTCTACTGACCACAGCCAGAAGAAAACAAGAAAAAATTGTTTTAAAATGACAACTTCCCTATTCCTGTCACAGTTGATCCAGGCTTTTACAGGTGATAAACTTTAAAATTGGCTTTAATTAAGAAACAAAACCCAACCACTACAAAACCCAAGTCATTTAACCTTTTTTGTTCTTTACAGAAGCTGACTATCCCCAGTAATATGCACTACACATGACAAAGACCTTTTAAAATACAAAATGACTACACAGCATTCAAAAGCCAAATAGTAAGAGAAGAAAAAAGAAACTCCCCACCCATTGTGAGAGTAAAGCGACCCAGCATGAACCCTACCCAAGCAGCCTAGCTATGACGGGTGAAGTGACATCCAATGTAGTGAGCAGAACCAAGGGAAAGGCTGCCTCCCTCCTTCTGCTGGGTGAGCGACTGAAAGGAATGGAAATTAAAACCACTGCCGATTTGATTCCAGTTATGAAGTAGAAAACGTTAAATATTTTGCTATCAGCAAACACGAAACTAAAGAATTAGAAGTAAGATGTTAGACACAGCTTTACTTGCTAAACACTAATTTTTGGCTCACTTCCCCAAACACACAGATTACAATTTATAGCCACTCTGAGCGTTTAAAATTTACCAGGGCATGAAAGAACAAATTAGCTATTTTGTCCAACTCTGGAAATCTGAACTGGAAAAACCAACCAAACAAACAAAAAAACCCACCCCTGTAACTGACCTGCAGTTGTAACCAAAAAAAAGAGACAAGAAAAAAAAAATTAGATTTCAACTGACAACTTTCAGCAAACAAAATCCTACTCAACCCATAAGTTATTTGGAAGCATACACTTAAAATAATAGCCAACCTGCTTTTTTTTTTTTTAAGATGATTTTCTTTAAGTAATATATTAGATCAAATGCAAGACAGCAAACAATAAAGGCTGCCATGGTGGAACCGTACACCTGGAACTTTCATCTATCATCTCTTCTCTGCCCTGTTGGATTTTTCTTACCATCAATAGGCAGTTGAAAGATTTGCTCATGGAACATTTACTGTTGCAAAAACTGAGGTGGAATACCAACTCAGTCATCAATTAAGTGTAAAAGGCAGGAAATCCTGTTAGGCACACCAAAACACAGCATTGCTCATCAGTACAAATACCAACAGATATCTGAAGTACACCATCAAAACTGCAACTTTATTGAAATTCTCTCAGAATAACAATTAAAAGCTACATGGAACACAAACATAAAAGCCTTTCTAAGAGAAGCTCTAACTCAGGATTTAATCCATCTTTTGTTTTCAGTTCTCAAACACATTTTCTGCAAAGCAAAGCATCCCGTCCCGGGAGGCACCCTGCCCTGCTGGCATCGCATGGCTACTCTCACAGCACCCGTCCCAGCCTCCCAGAGCAGCGCTCTGGATCGGTGCTGATGGCACCTGCAGAGGACTCGCCGAGCTGTCAGACTGGGAAGGAAGATCATAAGGAATATATTTTTGAGATTTGAAAGAGGCAAGATTTATTTAATTGGGTTATAACTCTTCTTCTACAAGGTGCAGGGTACTCTAGTACTGAGAGTCTCTGAAATGAAAAAAATAAAGAACCCAGAACAATTTTCAGCAAGCGTAGTATCAGGGGGGTAGGGAAGATTTCTACATCAAAAGCATTTGCAATCATGTCTAAATAGTGAAGTTAGTTACAAATGTAATTTGTGCTCTCACTGTTGGAGCACCACTTGTGACAAAGCAGTAAGGAATTCCAAATTTAGAATGACAACCAGTTTCTAAATCCTGATTTACATCAGCATCTTCAAAAATGAGAGAAACTCTGACTCAATATTTGAAGAAAATGTTAAAAGAGTGTACAATGTAATACTTAAACACTTCACTTAAAGAGAAAATCTGAATCTTTAGTTGTTTCAAATTACATAGATCACTGTATAAAAATATTTCACCACACAAATATTCTTTAGAATCATTTTGACCACCAGAAAACTTAACCCTAAAATGCTTAATGTCCACATAGCAATACTGACACTTCAAAAATAAACACACAAAATTCTAAACTCTTGATACAACTAGAAATTATTTAAATCAAAAGTTAAGTAATCTGGTACCAATTCAGATGGTTTTATTTTAAGTGACTAGGAATAAGTTAACTGTGGACATTATCTTGGGGAACACCAAGCTATAGAAACTAGACAACCTCAGAGGTCCTCTGTAATCCCCCATAAATGCAGTTCATACCTGTCCTCAAAAGCAGGAGCTTTCTGTTCCCCAGCTGTTTACCTCCTGTCTCTTTGGCTTTTAAGGTAGTTTCCCATCTGGTCCAATATTTACAGGTTTTGCTTGCATTTAGTAACCTAAGAGAAAAAAATCCACCTCTATTCCACGGAGAAGGCCGTAAATAAACTCAATTAAAGCAGAAGGAATCCTGCAGAACCCCCGAGCGTTCCCCTGGGGAAGCAGCACACGGGCTAAAAGGACTCTGCTGCCGTGCTACCAGCCCACCCGGCACGGCCCTCAGCAAACCGCCGCGGGTTGAAACACGTACTTATTGTGCAGGTACGGTCCTACAGAGCCACATCGCACCTTCAAGTATGAGAGAATCACACTTTGGAGCACACTCCCCATTCAAACCGGCTGCTATCCTTACCCATTTCCAACTCTGCCACAGCAGCGAGCAGGCAGCGCAAGCAGGTCTGCGGTGCGCAGTGCACTGGCTCCCCGTGTGGACACACCTGACCAGCAACACATGCAGAGAAGCTTTACACAAATGAGCGAGCCCCTTATTTAAAGTGGAGTACACTAGCGGGCTCTGAATTCACTCCTAACATGCTAACAACTGGAATTCTTATATTCTGATTCCATTTTTTTAGTGGAATTGCTGGCTTAAGAAGTTCCCACCAGCTGCCCTCCATTTCCCAATAGCACCCTTTCCACTGTGCCAACACAGCCATTCTCATAGCCCTGCAGTTAATCCGAACTAATCCAAAATGAAAGTTTCCACCTAATTAATCCGGATTGAGTCTCCATATCGCTTCATCATGCAACAACTGTAAAACGTCACGCAGCAGAACAGCGGCTGACGAGAGCACGGCTCTGGTTGTGGCAGTGTAACGACCGCTATCGAAAGGAAACCTTGTCAGACACCGACAAACTTCCTTCCAACGTTTAAAAGCCTCTCCACAGCAAAACAAACCACCCGGAAAAGCAATTTTTATTATAAGACTGTGGCACATGTGGATAAACTGAGAATCCACGATCTGAAAATTCTTTTAAAAAAGCAGCATACCCAATTCCATTTTGCTAAAGCAGGATGACACTGTAGGCCCCAAAACATGCGTATCAAGACAAGGACTGGTGGTGTTATAGACATTCAACTAATACACTAGGGAAGAAACAACCCACAAAACTTAAACCATAGCAAATTTGGTTGTTTAGCCTTTCACTCTTCTGAAAAGCTTGCACTATGGACAATTTTATGAGATTTCCTTCTCATAGTGAATAGTTTTCCAGTTTCCTGGTATAAGTGATGGATGTGTTCTTTCATGCTGCACCCCAAAAAAAAAAAATCTGAGTAGCTACTTGTAAAACTAGTTCTCTTTTGGTTAATACCCCATAGCCACATTTCATGTTCAACGAACACATAGGCAGTGTTCAGAGAGGTCAGAAGTCAAACAGCACCCAAAGCCTCAGAGAAAGAAAACAGATACAGATGATCACGTGCTGGCCTTGGAGTAAAGACAATTAAATGATACAGACACTCGAGGTCCCTCTGTAAACACACAGCTAAATCGTAATGCATGGCTTTTACAACCGCTTATTGCAGTCATACCTATGAACTAGGCTACTGACAGCAAAAAAAAAAAAAAAAAAAATCAACTCTCACCTCCAACAGACCCCTAACACTGTACAACTCCAGGAAAAGTCTTGTGTGCTCAAAGTGCCGAGCATCTGAGCTCGCTCACACCGTGGTGACGCTGAGTTCTTACAGCAATGGGGTACTGCAACACAAACCCAAGTGTCCCACATTTCCCGTTCCTTGGTGACGACGCCTGACTACCTGGGGGCTAGTGACGAGCACCACAGGAGGCTTACCCCATGGGCTTCTTGCTTACAGAACCAGGAAACACTTTTTGCTGTGCAGAATCAACACAGCAAATAAAAACAGAGTGCGAAGGGTTGGAGGAGGCAGTAATTCAAGAAATTATATTCTTCAGGTGGATGCAAGCACAAGTAGATCGGCTTTCATCTGTTATGGATTTGCATTAGCTTGATAGTTTCTAATAACAGTACGGGGATGTGAAGCTCAATTTCTTTTACCCACCCCAACCACAGTAGCTCTACTTGCCTCTCGTTTGAAGAGCAGCAGTAAAATTCCAGGAGTGTACTCGCATGCTACAGTAGATACAAATGCAACATCTTTCCTCCCCTTCTCAAAAAATCTGCTACCTAACGTTTCTCTTCCGAAAAGCCTTTAGAAATTATTTGGATTTTTGAAAACTGTTTAACAAACGTTTAATCAGAGCAATTATTCTCCAAAGTCCAAGCTCCACTTCTGAATAATAGCTCTCTTGCCTCTTGACAAGAAACATTCAACCTTTCTTTTACTCTGTTCTCTATTAATTCAGTTTACAAACTGTTGAACTTAAATTTGGCATGGACTTGTGTTCTGAAAGGCTAATGCAGAATAATACACCATACTGCTTTGTGTATCTGCTTTAAAACTAATTTAGTCAACACATGAACATTCAATATACACAGAATTAAGCCAGAGGTTCACAGACCGATGCCAGCTGTGATCAGCAGAAAAGCATACGCCACGAACAGACTTTCTGCTACACTACCACAGATATCAGACTTCCCCGGGCATTTCATACATAACTGGACAAGAATTTTACTAATTTAGGATTCCCCTCATCTTCAGCAATGACAATTTTATTTGCAAATTTTATTTTTAGCTCTTAAAAATGGAGCAGATTTTTCTTTTCTGGATGCCACCTTGCTTTTCTCAAGAAAGCCAGTATCAAAATAATTTAATTAACATATGGATTTTAGACAATTCTTATGTTCAAAACAAAGGCCAGTAAAAAAGCAGAGTGCACTGTTCAGTTCCTAAGACTCTGAATTGTTTCTACAAACTAATCCCACCACAAGTACATTAAAACTGTAGCTTGAGCATTACCCCTTTGAAAAAATACTACAGTGTATTTAAGATGATACGAGGCTCTCCACTGATTGAGTACAACCATTCTCACATGGAAGACTCCTGTTTAGCCACCCAAAACAAAACCAACCCATCTTTCAAGAAGGAACCTGAGCAAAAGTTTTAGTCAGGTGCTAGTAATGATGTTTAATGGCTCAACCTCCTGAAGCAGTTTCTTTGGCAGCAACCAGCACTTCAGCGATTGTTGATGCCGGGTGTTTATCAAAAGCAATCACCATTTTATATAGAAGTGAAGCACGGACCTCATCCTAATCTGTGTGACAGCTTTGGGAACAGCATACACTCACAGATTTCTCAAGTCCTACAAAAAAGTATTAGTTCTGACAGAAGTATCTCAAGCAAGAAAAAAAAAAAATCACTTTTTAATTAGTAGGTTTATTAATTACCTTTCCACTATTAGGAAATTAAGAAAAACAATTCAACGTGACATGCACACTTTTCTAGAACCCAGAGACAGTAAGTGTTCTTGGAAGTCACGTTGCATACGGAGTTTAGCTTGCTACTGGAAGAAACAGGCACTTTTAATATAAAAGAATACTGGTACATGATAGAAGTGAGTAATAATCATAAGTATTTATTTTCATCACCTTCTTTAAATACACAGTTGAAATCAAGTGCTCTGCATGCTGACAGAAGGCAAGTTGCATTATGCAAGATAAACTCTGGGGAAAAAAAAAATCCCTTTTTTGTGTTTGAAAAAAAAAAAAAAACAACCCTCAAACCAAACGTTCTCAATCAAAAAAATGCAGACCTCAATATTTGCCTGTTATAAAACTAATGCCAAAATGAAAAAGCCGGAGTGCAGGACAACAGTTCCCCTCTACTCTTCCCCATACAGGTCATGGGTTGTTTTCTTATAAATATTTGGTGAAATGAAGACATATGGGAGAGGGAAAATGTCCAAGGGGAAAAGTCGGGGATCTTTTATTCAACAGTTCGCAATGACTTTTTAATGCCATTAAAACACTCTTTTTCAAGAAAACGAAAAATAATTAAAAGTCAGGAAGGAAGAGATGCCTGTTCTGCAGGTTGAGCAACACAGGCACACACCTCACTGCTGGTTTTGGAGGTTCTCTTGCAAGATCCAGTAACAACCTTGAGTTGCATCTTTGCTCTCTACAGCCCCAAGAGACTACTGCTCTGCTGTTGCCTCCCTCAACAGCAGCACCAGTGGAAGCCAAAAGAACCAACAGTTGTGCTCCTCACCACACAAGCCCTCTTCAGGAAGCCAGCTCACCCCCTGTGGCGATGGGACAGGCTTTCGACCGCTGCCCAGGAAAGAGAACACCTGCCCCAACTCGGGAAGGGGCAGCAAAGAGTTGCACCAACTTCACACACGGATTTAGCCAATGCTCTCGTCCAGCTGAGAAGACACTCCAAAACAGCCCTGCCCTTAATAAGCTCCTGCTCAGGTGGCTGCAAAAAGACTGGTGGACTCAAGGAGATTAACCTCAGACTTCTTTTGTCTTCTCATGTGAAGGAAGGTCTCTCACCCCAGAAGCCATCATTTAATACTCTAAATTTATCACGCATACAAGACAACAGGAGCTTTGTTATGACACTGGAAGTTCAAAGCCTTTCCAGTTCCCTTCACCCACGCCCTACAACGCTTGCTTCACCCTTTTCACCTTTTCCTCACTTCCAGGGCTCCTTTATAGGAGCATTTCTCTGCACAACACAGTTGGTTCACTATACTTTTGGTTAGTATAAGGTTTATCTTGATCTCTACAATATCACACTCTCAGAAAGGATGTACAGTCATTTGATTACAATAGCGCATTCTAAAAGATGGGGACAGAGGCACAGAAGCTAACTACAAGCATTTTTCCCAACGACATGAAGCATTAAGTCCAAAGAATATTGAGAGTGGATACAAGGTTCATGTCATTTTAGCTTGTATTAAAAACTTCAATGAACCTGCTCATTTAGCTCTTCTGTTCAGTGTGAATGCTGTCTTAACAGCAGTACTCTCTTTTCAACCTTGCTATCACATAAAGCATTTTATAAAAAGTAATAGTTAAGTTGTGAAATTTCTTGAAAGTGTATTTACCTGATGAAAACAAAAACTAGATAAAATTTAAACAAAAAAAGTACAGTTTACCAGGGGAAAAATCTTCTAGACATGAATAGATCCACTACAATCCAACTTCAGAAGCTACCCAGACTCCAGCCTCCCCAGGTTAGGTGGGAAGCTGCTGCAGTGGTAGGATCACAAAGGTGATGTATTTTATTATTAAAAATAGTAGATGTTTACACACACAGTATCTGGCTCCATATTTAACTGCTGCCACCCCCAACCCTTGAATTGAGCACGCCTGTTCAGCAGCTGACCCAGAAGCACGGTGTACAGAAACACAACACTGCCGAGCCAACGTCAGCCTCATCAGCTCTTGAACAGAAAGTCAGTAAAGGAGAAGGAGGCTGAAGTAGTTTATCTTGCATTGAAAAAAAGCAGTAGCTCACATGTTCCCAAATTCTGGCTAAAATTTGTTAGTAAGACAGAAAGAATTTACAGAATATTTTTCTAAAAACCCCAACAAAAAGTCATTTTATCTGATTATGTTACCGCCTTTCAGATAAATCTTCAAAGATTTGATTTGATAGGTTAGAGTCTACACTTGTTAAGACTGAACATCTGAATTTCATTTTGTTTGAAAGAAAACCCAAGCAACTACCTTTTTATTTGCCCCTCAGTCGCCCAAAGGGGACTTCCCGCCCTCCCTCCAAACAAAACCACACTACACCATCTACTCACTCCTGTGGAACATTCTTTACGTTCAAGATCAGAAATGCACTTCAGTCCTGACCTGCAAGTGTCTTCCCCACCCCTATCCTTATTTTCTTTCAGGAAGAGAATGTCATCATATTCCACTTTAAGACCAGGGCTGTTCACCAGGGACTAAGATAAGGTCAAACTCATTTCCAGTTGTCATCAGAACCAGGATATGAATTAAACCTCCAAAAACAGATTAGTTGAGTAACACACACAGCCCTCTTAGAAGGTTTCTTGTCCTCCCTCTCAGCTATAAGCACAGATTTTTAAAGAGAAGCCTCTGCAGGCACAACAGGTTGGCCATAATGAAGCACTGTTTCTATAGTCCTCTAGGTACCAACTGGAAAGGATGCTTCACTAGCAGCAGTGATTGGAGAACACTTCTCCAGAGACCAAAGAAAAAGTAATTCAATTTCAGTTGGTGAAAACCAGTTTCAAGGAAAGGTTGCTTTATAGACATTCTTTTTAGCTTCATATTACAGAAATGAATCAAGACTATATTAATTCAAGAAAAGTCTTATTACCAAAAAAACAAAGGATTTCCTTGTCTTACTCAAAACAAACTCCCCAAGCCTTCTGATTAACCCAAAAAGCAAACAGATAACAAGCTATTTTAATGTTTGTTGTATCTTTCCTTACTGCTCCATAAACAATGGAAAGGCAGGAAAATTTGAGGTATCTTATAAAGGAAAGAGTTCACAAATACGGGTTCAGAAGACTCCAGATTAAAAATGCTTCATTTGTAAAGCAATGCAGTGTTTCAAGTTCAGCCTGTGCAACCTTATTTCTTGCATATTATCATTATCCACCTTAAAAAAGGTTACTTTGATAGAGGAGCAAGGCAAAGAATTTGAGACTCACCTAGAGTACAGAAAAGCAGACAAAGTTGTACCCAACCTCATTCCACTGAGGCAAAAGAAAGGATGATATTCCAGTGAAAAATTAAAAAACAAATAAATAAATCCCACCCCCCATCTCTCCCTAGTGTAGGAGGAAAAACAGAGTACTGCTGTAGGAGCCATGAGCCACACCACCAGAGTTCTCACCTGGGGGGGGCGTGGAAAAAAGTAAATCTAAAACTATCTATGAGACAGGCCAGCTGATCTGTGCTCTGCACGCTCAATTCAGCAGCCTTCAGTTAAAAGGAGTCAGATTTTGAGCAAGACCCAAGCAGTGAGACTGCTCCAAACACAGCATGAACAGACACTGCATCATGTATTCACTGTACAGCAAATCAGAGGCTAAATGTTTGGTCGTTACCTCAACCAATTCTGTTTGGGTTTGGCTTTTTTTACTCCAGGAACCCAAATGAAATCTATTCCCTACTTTCACACTATTTTGTACTTACTGCTGGTAGTAGAGACTGCATGTTCTGGTTGGAGTCAGCTATAGTGGCTAGGTAAACCAAGTTTGTATGCAGCATCTGCTGGTATCTACCAAAATAAACAAAAGCAAAACAGATCTTCAGTCACAAATACAGTAACATCAGAATTTACTTTATACACGTAAAGAAAGTTGCCTACGTAAAAGAAGATTAGAGAGATTTACAAGAGTACCATTATTAGGAATCCTACAGCTTTTCCCTCGCACTTACTATTACCCCATCCTTCTCAATGTCTCCATCAAATCTGTGCCTGTATCTTCTCTACAACTTGTCTTGCTATGAAAAATCTAAAGCTGGGTGACACGGTTCTCACCTGTTTCACTTCCTGCCCCAAACTGAGCCACCAGGAGACATACGAGTGTGTGTGTGGCTGTTTGGTGTAACTTCCATCACAAATACTAGGAAAAGAATGCTCCTTTTATTACATTCCCAGATACAAGACATCATAGATTTATGCGAACCGGGACCAGGAACAGGGCAAACACTTCATCAGCACCCAGAGCTTTGGAAGTTGACTATGGAATTATTTTTCTGCTACAGAACCACATTCCAGAGTCTCAGCATCTAGCCTGCACTCACAAAATAACCTTGAAATCAGGAAGAGATTACAAATACACACTACAGGCTTGCAAACAGCTTAATACAGGATCTGTGCTACAACAAGAGCATTTCCTTACAGCAAAAATACCTGCTGTTGACGAACCCCCTCCTACTCCCAGGCTACCAGTTCTCTTAGTTAAGGGATTTGAGCCCTGTGTGTCACATGGCCCTGTATTTGTCTGATTACAAGGGTGCCATGATCATCCCCCGCTAGAAAAGAGCAATGGGAAAATAATATTCCTTAATAATTCACTCCTTCCACAGCTCTCTCAGATCAGTCTCAAGAGACCCCACCAGACAGCAAGTCCACACGGGCTGTTCTGGCAAGCCAGACTTGTAAGACAACCCTGCTTGTTCTTGGGCAAGTGGTAAGCAGGTACTTTTCAAACACACCATCAGGAAGAAGAAAGATCCACTCCTACGTGATTTTGAAAGGTTTGAGAAGAAAACTACCTCTTTCCAAAGCGTAATTATGATGCAGAGGAAAAAGATCTTGGTTATACAGTCCCCGTTTTTATGGGCATCATCGTTACGCCATCAACTTGCAGTAGGCAAGTTGCGACACTTCAGTGACAGGACTGATAGTTATATGCAAATAAAAAAACCCATAAACTGTAATTATAGTATCTGTAGCAATACTTTTCTGTTCTTCACAGCACAGTTCTCCTACAAGATGAGCTAAACAACTCGGGAATGGTGATCTACATAGGAATTCACTCAGTCCACAGTAGATTTGGATGAAGGTCTTACTGAGAGCATTCAGACGTCTTTCCTTTATTCTGGTAGTCCATTATACACTGAATAAGATGGTTATTTTCATCCAACATCTGAAATGACAAAGAAGTTTGGAGTAAGTTTCATGTTCTTTAGGGGGAAAAAACCTGAAGATAAGTTTGAGTCTTGCGCCTCTTCTTAGAGTTTTTTAAAATAACAAAAAAAGTATTTCAGAAAGTTCAACTTTAATCAATTATTTACAGAACGCTTTTGCTCCCATTTCCCCTCTCCGACTAGTTTTACAGCTTTCAGTTTAAGGGTTTCATACAACTTTTACAGCTACATTTGTGAAACTTCCCATTCGAACACCTATACTTGTTCTGTACCAAGTTCTTATGAAGCTTTCAAAGTTTTCCATTTCTTCATTTAATCTCTACCAAGAAATTAATACTTAAAAATTTATGCCTCAAGTTTCCCTTCTTCTAAAGCCTGCAACTGTTTACAAACTTAATAATAAAAGGCACTGAAACTGTTATTGGTAGAAACTGAGTTTACCAGACAGGTTTGTTGCACGGAAATGCCCTGGAAAGCTAGACCCTATTTGCATGAAGAACTTCTAACTAAACTGCACTTTATAAATATTCTGTATAATGTGCACAATAAACCTATCATACTTCAGAAGTGTGCAGGAATACAAACATAAGTGAATTAACTTTCTGACCAAAAAAAAAAAGCAGCCCTAAGTTCATGGAAGTTGCAGATCTCATGGCTTTCTACTAAAAGCTCACGAATTCAGAGTGTTCCAAGCTCCACAAACAGGAAGAGACCAAAGCCTGGTTTCCTAGAGCTGCACATCCCCACACTCCTATCTTTTAACCACTCTCCTGCACTCTGCCCAGACAAGAGTCAGCAGAAGCATGGCTCATCTGAGCTACCAGCCAAGTTGCCCAAGTCAGCTGAACCAAATGGAAAGTTTACCGACAAATCAGAAGTTCTGTGTGGATTTCTCCCTTGGCTTCCTCTCAGCAGAAAGCTAGTTTAGATCCCTTTACCCAGCTGCTGAATGTCACAAAACTAATATGATCTTAACCATCCACAAGACTTCCCTTCTTCCACACGTGGCTGAGACTAGCCAAAAGGCTCATACTTCTACAAGGAAAGCACAAACAGTTATTACATCACCTTTCTTTCCCCAAGAATCCAACCTAAACAAAACCTACAGGAGAAAAAAAAAAAGGGAGAAAAGAAATAAGTACTAACAATTATTTTTCTTCTGACTAATCCATCTCTACTATGAAAAGAGTATGGAGTCAGAAACCTCATACAGTCCACTCAGGACTTCTATCCATGTAAGAACGAGCCAGCCAGGCAAGTCTTCCTAAATCCAAACCAGTAATACACCAGAACTGACTAGAATGATCACCGAGCAATTATTTTGCCCAAAACTGCTAGATCTGGAAACACTGTCATTAAGCACTAAACACAGACAGAACTGCAGCATTTTGAACTACTGCCTGAGCCTCAGAAACTAGGCAGAACTGCAGTTCCACACTCTGAAGAGTATCACAAATACACTGCTACACAGACACGTTTCACATGTACTGGCATCACGTTTTTAAGAAACTCAGGGGCCATTTTCACCAGAAAAAAAATCAGGACACAGGAGGTAACATCTTTGATATCAAAGGCTAACGGAGCACTTGCAAATGAGTTAAATCAAGGTGCTCCTCAGAATGTCTCCCGCCTTCAGAGGAAGGCAGCAGACACTTAAAGCTCAGCAGACAGGTAGACCTTGAGGCTGCCTACTAGATGGCTGCACTCTTCACTGTTGTCTTGTAAGCTGGACCTTTTTTTTTTTGAGGGGGGGGAAAACAGTGGGAAAGGAAAGAGCCTAGAGGAAAGCAAACAAGAAGGAATATAACTGTATTCTAGAGGGGGCTGCAGGCATTGTTTTATACAATTTTGATTGAGCATTTGCCAATAGAAAACTGAAACAGTTCTTTGAAAGTTATAAACACCTACCACGGAAAGAGAACTTAGTTTTCAGCTGGATGAAGACACCTCCAGGGCTTCTGACAGCTTATGTACATTACAAAGATTCTTCAGCTTTAACTACACTAGGGTTTTGCCAGCACGCCACCATCAAATTAATGGTTTGACTATAGTACAAGAAAAACTTAATTGTCTGCATTCTCCACACGCACCCCAGCGACCTCAAGTCTCCACTGACTACCTGTACACAGCTTTGCACCCAGTGGGTATGTATTTTTCATCCACACTTCCCAGGCACCAACTTCTGCTACAGTACCCTGCAGGTCTCCATTTTAACTCTGGGGTCTTCTTTGAGGTCCTGATCTGCAACACCTACCTTGTCGATGCTCTCATTCCTTACTAAATCAGAGGTTGGCTAAATCTACCCAAAAGGCTCCTGTAAAAGGAGCTTGTAGTAATCTGGTATCTGATTCACGGCCATTTATGCTGGTAACACTGCAAGTCTGCAGTTAAGTTTCTAAATATCATCAAGTTACCTGTGAACTTGAGCATGCTTCTCTGCTTCTGCTGACACATAACATCGTGGGTTATTACAAACCCTACATGTGCTTTTCTTCGATGGCTTTAGCGAGTTAACTTGCTCCCTCCCACAAAAGCTTAAATGGAGTCGTCCGGAGTCGCTGTCATTGGCTCCGACCATAATGTTTCTTCTTTAATAGCACTTGAGGTTTATGGGGGAAGCCTCACCACTAGGCCAACCAAGTTTGGGAGCTGCAGCCGCCGCTCACCCCGCGGAGGCAGAGCCCAAAGCCAGGCAGGGTTTAGGAACCACCCGACTGAAGCCCCACTTACAGCCGCCCCTCACAGGAAGGAGCCACTCGACTCCTCCGTTTCCCCACCGTGCCAGGCCGAGTCCTTCTCGGTTCACTCACGCCCGCACCCCGGGAGTGCGGGGGGCAGCCGGGCAGAGGAGCGGGCCAAGGCCACCGGCCGCCCCCCCCCCCGCCCCGGCCCGGCCTCCGCGCCCCGCCACAGCCCGCCCGCTCCGCGCCTCCCCCCTCGGCCGCGGGACCCCCGAACAAGTGCCGAAGCGCAGAGGGGCAGCGCCTCGCCGCCCGCCCCCGCCGGGCCGTGCCCTCAGCGCGGCCCAGCAGCCACCCCCCGCACCGCGGCCTTGGCGCTCCGGGGCTCCGCCGCCCCCTTCTCGGCGCGGCCCGGCGGCAGGAAGCAGCTGCAGCCCCCGGGGCCGGGGCCGGGCGCTCCTCTCCCCTTTGCCCTCACCTTCTGGATGGCGGCCGGCGTGATCTCGCCCTTCCCCCGCTGCCTCGGGGCCGCGAACGCCACCGACATGTCGGGCCGCTCCCAGCAGGGTCCGCCCCCGCCGCCCGCTCACGCGCCCCGCGGAACCAGCAGCAGCGGCGGGAGGCGGCAGCGATCCGGGAAGAACGCGGCGCGCGAGGGGCGGGGGCGGCTGCCCAGCGGGACGGCCCATCGCCGTCCCGCCGGGGAAGGGTTAAGGAGGACCGGCGGCTCCTCCCCCTTCCCCGCTGCGAGGGGGGAGACCCGGTGAGGCCGTGGCCGTCTCGAACCTCTCGGCCAAAACATTAAGACCGAGAGTCGGCGCTGCGCCGTTTGAACGTAACCTCCCCTTGTCACGCGACCTTCTTGGCTACCCCTTTCCCTCCGCGGCGTTGGTACGTTCCTGCCCAACGCGCCTCGGCGCCGGACGGGCAGCGAAGTGGTACGGCCGGCGGAGGGGGGGGATGGGAGAGCTGTGGTGCGCACGTTACAGGGGACGCGCTCTGGCTGTGCCGAGCGGCGCACTCTCCTCCCCCCTCTACCCGCCGCGACAGTTGGTTGCACCGGCGCAGCCCGCGCTGGCGGCCGGGCGGGACGGGCGCCTCAGGGCGGCGGCGGGGGCGGCCGGTCCTGCGCTCCCCGGGCGGGGCCGCGGCACCGTCGGGCAGCGTGAGGGGAGCGGACATCGCGGGCCCGGTGCTCCCCGCCGGGCGAGGTGCCGCTGCCGCCGTTTTGCCTTTCCGCTCGGTCGGCAGCGGCCGCGCTGCCGCCGCTGAGGGGAGGGGCAGAAAACACCCCGTGAGGAAGAAGTTGTTGAGGGGGCGGCTTTCCCGACCCGCCTCGGCGGCCGCAGCTTCCCCGAGCGAGAACGAAACGGAGCAAGGAGGAGCTGTGGCTGCTGCAACTTGAAATTACAGACGCTGAAAGGGCCAGAATCGGCCTTGGATTTTTTTTCAGTGCGGCCACTGGAGGGAATATCGGTTTCGCCAAAGAGTCTCATGTACAAGTTTGCGAAGTATAAGACTATTCTTTGCAAGGGTGAGAGTTTCAAAGGGTAGTGGTACAGGAAAGTTAAAAATCCCCAAATAAAGCATTTAAAACCTGCTTTTTCCCAGGCACGTCCCCTGCTCAGGCTGTGTGCTTGCCGGTGCCACACCACGGCTGTGAGGGGTGTCTCCTTGCCAAGCTGCGGCCTTTTGTAAACTGATTTCTGCTCTTGAGGTTGACAGAAGCGTGTGTTGCCGTGGCCGACGGGACATTCACTACCCGGTGACATGAGACCGCACCACAAAATGTGACTCTTGTTCCTTCCTGGGTGCATTGCTTGCTCTGTTTCTCAGCTGTTGCTGGCTGAAGCCCTGGCTCTTCTTCCCTCAAGACCTTTTTGGTTACAGCACATATTTGTCAGTGGCATCCGTGGCCACCCCGTGGCTGTACAGCTGCTTCCCAACTGGCATGCTCTCTCCTCAGACTGTTTCTAGCCTGGCTCCATTCCCCAGCCCCATGGAGACTCCTGTTCCTGGCTCTGCTGTCCTAGGATTTACTGCAACTGCCCATCACCCCTGCTTTCTTCCCTCGGCAGCCAGTTCCCAGGCTCCTGGCTCCAAGCTGTTCTTGCGTTCCTACAGCATCCCTCTCTCCAGGGGCCTGCCACCTGGGCCTGATGCTCTCCCTTACCAGAATGGCACTGCTTCTGCCCCGTCTCTTCGTATTATACAGGACCCCGAGTTGATGTGATGCTAATCTGGCTTGCTGTCCTCTCCAGAAAATGTCTCTGGCCCAGTCCTTGCACTGTAGGTCATGCTAAGGAGGAGGAGTGATGCCAGCATATCCATTAGGCTGTTTGTGTTTCTATCCATTTCACTCATCACTATGGTATCTGGGTCCATTTTTTGGACTAGTTGAGTGTCTACATTTACCGCATACCCAGGGCTGAACTGTACCAGCTGCTCTGTCACCCACTGACCCCTCACCAGCCGGGAAGGGGAATCAGGAAAAGGAGACCAGACCCATGGGTTGAAGTGAAAACAGATTTAAGGAAACAGCACCAATACCAACAGAGGTGCACACAGTTATACTCGGCCAAAGGAATACGCAGCAGCCACAACCGACAGGAGAGCAGTCCTTAGAAGCAGCAGGAACCCCACAGGAGCTCCCCTGTCTCCCCAAACCTCCCCCTTTACAATGCCCACGACGTTACGGTACAGGTACCCCTGCGGCTCGCTCAGGGCAGCTGCCCTGGCTGACTCGAACTGCTCATGGCCTGCCTGGCCTGGCTGGGCTGGGGTTCTGTCCCAGCCAAACCAGGACATAGGGCTGCTTTTTTCTGTCTCTCACACACTTTGCTTAGTCATCGCTATCATACTTGTAGAAAACAAAAAGAAAAAAAAAAGAAGGGGTTGAAGAAACCTGTTTTTTCTGAAGTTGATACACTTCATGGTGATTCATGGTTATTGTTGTATCATGTGGGAGTGAACTCACAGGATAACCCTTGTAATAACTCTGTGCTCAAATTGATACTATTTCTAGTTACTGCAAACGGCAGCAAAGAACGCCGTGAATGAAGAATGCAAGATAGCCGTGGCCAAACCAGCATGTAATCAGAAGGTACCATCTCCTGTCCAGTTGCAAATAGTATTACAAGGACTTATTTCCTTAGCTTAAGTATATACTTGGCTCTGGAGAACTGGTGAGGTGCCTGAAAGTGTCCCAAGGCTGCAGGCATCTTCAGCAACTGGAGGGCCAACAGGTTCTCATTAAATACTCTGAACGCTGGGAAATCCACAAAACATTTTTCTCTTCCAGCAAGTATAACTTATCTTGCTCTTATCCTCTGGTTACCCAGCCACCATTTATAAAATATTTTGCATTGGGGTGTCTTGATGATCACAGCGTTTGGGACAACGTGCGTTAGATGTCAGCCACATACATACTGCCTTTAAGATCTGAGTGTTCCATCATATTCTCCCTCATTTTCAGGTTGGTTTTGAGTAGAGGAAGAAAAAAATAGGTTTGCGGGATGCCACAGGTGAGGAACCTTAACATGAAAGGAGTAATCTCCCATTGTATTTCTGCAAATGGTCCAAATTAGATATGTGACATTTTTTAGTACATTTTGATTTCCATGCAAAATACAGGAGAACACTGTTTGGAATTCAACTATCACTTTTTAGAGGAAGAGATACACATAAGCTTATTTGTTGATAGTAACTAAAACCATCTCCTTTGCCTGATGATTAAATGAAAAAATCCATTTATTCCCCTTTGTGATGATTTTTCATTCATACATTTAACATTTTGGACTTCCACACTCACAAATAGCAACAGATCTAAAGAAACGTTGAAAAGAGAATCCGCAGCTCCATTTTTTTACCATGGAAAGGGAAATTCACACTCAAGAATCAACAAATAATGTCACAGATGGATACAAGCAGGGAAATAGATAGCTACAATGGAAATGTGCCACATGTCTCAGAACACATAACCACAACAGGGTGTCTCTTTTATGACTTCCTTAATGCACTGCAATATGCCTAGATATCAAAGGACATATGGTATATTTTCTCTTTAATTGCACATTTCTTTGCTCTTGTGAGTTACTCGCAACCTTAACATTATTTAATTGTAATTTAGATGCGTAAATCTAGATCATCACCAAGAGTTTCAAATGCAAATATGTTTCAATCAGATCTTCTTCCACCTCTGTTCCAGTGATCCAGTCTTCCAACAATTTGGAGAAAAAATGGTAAGCGATCTTCAGTTTCTGTCTGTGTTTTCTGCCATTTCTATTATCTGAGTTTCCATAAATTCTCTCGAGTAGGAGAGAGAAGTAAGAGAAGGAACCCACAGACATTCCCATCAGCAGGCAGGATAATACAGAGTGCTGATTCATCATCATGTTCAAATTTGCAATTAAAACTTCAAACTTGTCATTTACGAAGCGATACATACCGGAAAGAGGACAGCAAAGAATTTTATGGTAGCACCATCTGCTTAAACTTGCTTGACTAAAGGTCTTGGTGTGAAAGCTGAGAGTCATTCCTGAGAGTCAGACGTTTCTTAGAGAAAGCCTTTAACAAGTTGGTGACGGCACCTCATTTGGTGCATTCACTTCAAGCTGACGAAAACCCCACCCGCTTTCTTTACTCTGATAGAGTATGAGAGCTCAGGCTCTGCTGCTAACAGGATGGCAGGGTGAATTTGAGCCTCTTGTTCAGGGTAGACTACTTTTTCATCTTGCAATTTAAAAAACCCCAGGTGTATATGCAGAGTTTTGTACTATCAGCAATACAATCAGGTAACAGAGCAGATCCCAAGGAGGATGGAGGATCCCATCTCTCAGTGGATGAAAAAGGAAGACAGCAAAAGGAAGGAACGCTATTTGTGTTTGGTGTTTCTTCACCAGCTGAACCTGGTGTGATCTCCTGACTTTGGTGGCATTTCCCACATGTCCAGTCTCCATGTTAATTCACCTTGTTGCAAAATGGCACTTGCACCAGGAGGTCTGCCTGTGTACATGGTTGAGTCTTGAAAATGGTTCCAGTTCTGCTTATTTAATAAATAGTCATTTATTATCAAAATACGCGACAATATTGGGATATTGGTAGGGTAAATGGTGCTTTTTGCTTCCTAGAAGAGTTCTCACTAACAGGATAAATTTGTCTTGAATTTATTCTATCAGCTTCTTGTCTGTGGGTTGTTTTTTTTTTTTTTTTTCCAATTTTCTTATTTATATTCTGCACTGGCTGTTGTAGAGAATTTTAATAAGAAGTAGCACCTGAAACGCAAGCCTCTGTGTTCTGGTATAAAGTGATGGGCTCAAACAGCACTGCACGCTACAGGGATGGTGTTGGCTCTGCCCTGTTCCAGAGGGGCAATAACAAACAGAGAAAAAAATCATTGGGTTACTAAATTTTCGTTCTAGTATCTGTCATTTTAGTCTGCAAATATAAATATTTAGAATAAAGAAGTTCACAGCAGGCTCAGCAGTTTGCTCTAAGGGGAGCAAGTGCAACAGCTGTGGTGAGGAAATCTTTCTGTGTCCTGATTTTACTCTTCAAAAGGGAATCTCCAGCTACTAGGAATGTATGCCATAAATATAGAATAGCAGAACATCCAATCTAAGCCTCCTTAGAGCTGAAAATTCTTCAAGGATTCTTAGGAGTTTAATATTCTGGGACACAGAAGCAAAGCACTGCACTAACTTCCTCGTTGTTTGAACAGAAAGCTGAAAAGATAAACATGAGAAGGCACTGCCCTACAGAGCAGCAATTGTCCTGATGGTGTGAATATTCGTGTCTGTGAAAGGCAACGCAGTGTGCGACTGTATGAACCCCATAACTCAGTGCGGGAAGGGGGGAGTGAAGGAAGGAGTTGGTGGAGAAAATGGAACTGTCCTTTTTTGTTGGTCAAACCATTGCTATCACCCACTGAGGGTGCAGTTTGATGTTACACCTAACCAGCTGCTACGGAAGAAAATAGTCCTAAACTGACTGATGGGATGCCACGTGAATTCTGTCTTTTCGGTGAGTTGCCACAAAGTCGTGTGATTGTTAAATCCGGTTCAGGGGAAGCTGCAGGGATGTCTGTGTGGAAGTGGTTGGGAAGAACACAACTGCTTTTTGTGGTGGTCTCCATTTAGGTCGTGCTATCAGGATATGAATCCGTCCTCTTTGCATGCATTCCGAAGGGGTGAAAACAAAACTCAGTTTGTCAAAAAAAATCAAGTTTTGAGTTGGGCCGACACACTGATCTGACTTAACAGCTGCAGGACAGCTCGTCCCAACACAGGGAGAGAATTAGAAGATGTGGTGAGGGACAGGAGAATCTCCTCTTTTGATACCACTGTGGTCTTAGATTGGCTGATGCTGAACATGCTCCCCAAAAAGGGGATTCCATGTGACAGAAGAAATTTTCATCTTTTTGTAGTAAATGGCTCACCAAACTGATCCAACTTAAAAACCCAATAATTAAAATTATGTTTTACTTTCGGAAGCTGACTGTTTTCACTGTCAGTGGACACAGCAGAGTGCTTCTCACAAGCAGGTGGATTTGAGAGAGAATTGGAGATGAGTGAATAATTGACTAGGAATTGGGAAATCGGGAACCTACTCACCTGGCTTTACCGTCAGTAACGTTACAATGTGAAGCTATGCCTTGGATTTTCTTGTAAGGAAGAACTCCCCCAGACCTGTAAGTGTATGTGCCTCGGTGAAGGCGAAATCAAAGATCACATCTGCTTTGAGGCAAAGGACTGAAGGCCGTAAGGATCCTTTACAGTTTTACACTGGTTTTATGTATGTTCTGCATATTTTATGAATTTCTCTCTGTTCACCAATGAAATAAAAAAATCCAAAGAGAAAATTGAATGGTGAATATCACTTCTGTACTGACCTACCTTTGTTTCCAAGTGGATAGTTTTATTATATAAGTATTTCTCAGTACTAGTTTTTTATAAATTCTATATTTTTGCCCTTTTTCTTACACCTCTTAATGCTATTGATGGCTTTACCGTAGCTGCTAGAACTGGCAAGTAAGTAAACACTTTGCATTGTCTCTATTTAAGAAACTTTATGGGGTAAGTTGCCTTTTAGATAATTTGTCAGGTAACAGCCATTCTTGCTGTCAGCATTATCTCCCTCCCAGTTCCCTTTTGTACTGAGATTTGGGTTCTTAACTTGGAGGTTATGGACAAAAGGTAAGGAGAAGTCCTAATTCCTTCTTTCCTCCTTTCTTAATTATCGCATGTTTGGTCGGTTGGTTGTTTTTATTTTTCCCAAGGTGAGTGCACAGTAGCAGAGTTACTTACCGGTGCAAGTGGTAGTCTTTTTGCTTTGCAGCCTTTTATTGTTCCACACTGTGAAGTGCACATCGCGCCTTGGTTCTGTCCTGCTGGGACCTGCCTGTAGTTGCCTCTTATTCCCCGTTTTTTTGCCTCGAGGGTGTAGTTAATTGGATTATGGTTCATGTTCTCTGCTTGATTCCCAAGAGCCAGAAAGCAGGGAAGCCCTAGCCACCATCTGCTTTCCCCCCGTCCTGTGGATTTCTTTCATCTCTAATGAACTCGGACCAAAACACAGACCACTGTGCTCATGAGCTCTCACAATACTTCAAAGGCGGTTTTGAGTTAGCTGGGAAAGAGTTCTGGGGCACGCAGATAGACACTGGATAGATCAAGCAATGAGCCCGTGAAAAGCTGAGGATTTACAGAAGCTGACAACAGGTTTATTAATGACAGTGTTGTAAACATGAAAAGAAGAACAACTTTCTGAATGTACTTTTTTCACTGTAAACAGTGCAAGACACCATTCTTGGCATCCTCATTTTAATTTCATGCTGATGGAACCTTGTCTGCAGGGTTGGCAGAGGCCACCAGGGAGACAGTTAGTTGACAAAGTCATGGCACGGGCGGAGATCGTCGTAATCAGCTCCTCGGTAAACCCAGCTGAAACTTCTGCCCACCTTCCACTTCCCTTTTAAATGAACAAATGTTAGTGATGTTTTTACTATTATTAAACTTCAGAGAGGGAAAGATAATCCTTGAATCACTACAAATATTTATTCACTAGGTACTGCAAGAAAAGACACTTGCCCCAGCACTAGAAGCCAGTCTGGCACACCAGGTCACATGGACACTCTTCGGTTCACCAGGAAGCCGATTTTGATGCCTCTGAAACTGAAAAAAGGTTTTAATTCCAATTGAGAGAAACCCTGTGCATGCCTTTTTTTTCTCCTCTGATGTAAAGAAATAGGTACCTCCAAACAGAACTTCTTGGCTTTTTGCAAAAAAAAAAAAATTAAAAAAAATCCAAGCCATGGCGTTTGTGAAATGCTGAATATAGCTCTGTGTTCATTACTGAAATATTCTACATGCTGGCTTAGTCGGAATGCTTCTCCCATGGACAGAATTTGAGTTTCTTCAACTATTGCTCACAGGACTGTGTTAAAGGGTTTTGAAATTTCTGTCCTTCCCCTAGTTCTACATCAGAAGAGGTTTTGGCAAACACAGAGTTGCTGGAATAATTTACATAAAGAAAAAGACGTGTGGCAGGAAAAAGTAAAGAACTGCTGTTCTCATATATTTATATTCCCAGAAACCCCAAGATCAAGTATTGAGACATCAGCAGAGTCCAAGTAGAAGCTGTGAGGGGAAATCATTGACCTGGCAGAGAGGCATCGTGGTAGTGAGGGAATCCCAGTCTGAAACGTGCACAAGCGTGTGCAAGGCTGATTACAGCAGGTAAGCTAATGTATGTTGTGGTGAGATTTACAACTTCCTTTCTGTCCTCCACAGGCCAATGCAGGTGGTGGCAATGCCAAAACTGGGCAAGGGTTTTTGGGGAAGAATTACCCAGAAGAAGCTACAGGAGCTCAGAAGCTAACTAGCAAGCAGATTTTCTAAGCAGTAATCCAGTGCAAAGCACATGATAAATGCTTCAAGGAAAGCTTGGGCTTCTTTCCTTCATGAAAATGTAAAATGCTTGGTAAATATACTGGTTCTAATGAATTCATTGTGTGCTGCGCTCTGAAATCTGGCGGAAAAAGCACTGGGCTTGCTATTATAAGGAGAAACCAGCCACCACAGGTATGTCTTAATGACTTTGTAGGAAACAAGTATATAACTGGTACACAGAATCCTCTCACAAAAATTATTCCAGGTGACACCTGTGCATTCAAGCTGATGTATGAAATCTCCCCTAACAGCTGGTGGTATGATGTTAGGTGCCTTTTGTAGTGTCTCTCTAGATTGGTAGTGCTGGGAGCTATACTGATTGCTGCTAATTCCTGACACTGTAAGGCACTGCTGGGAACATTCCGTGCAGGAAGCAGTGTGGGAAGGTGTACGGCAACATCCTACTTGCGTGGGTTGTGTGAGACATTATCACTGGTTTTGAAAATGATGAAAATGATAGCAATGTTTTATCCTGTAGTGATCCTTATCACAGTATTTCTGACACGCTGTGGTCCCTTCACAGCTTAATAGCTTCCGTTTCTATCACAAGAGGAAAATACAGGCTTTAGAGCATATACAAAAATTTGCATTAAAAATATTGTCAGAATACAGTATTTTCATTTTTTTGGAACAGTTACTTTAATACTTACTACATACTAGAAGGTATTGCCAGCAGGCTGAGGGAGGTGATCCTTCCTCACTGTTCAGCACTGGTGAGGCCAGCCCTGGCGTGCTGTGTCCAGTTCTGGGCTGCCCAGTACAAGAGAGACATGGACATACTGGAGAGAGTCCAGCGAAGGGCCTGGAGCATCTCACCTGCGAGGAAAGGCTGAGAGAGCTGGGGCTGCTCAGGCTGGAGGAGAGAAGGCTCCGGGTGCAAAGCGGGCAGAGCCAGGCTCCTGGCAGTGGTGCCCAGTGGCTGGAACTGAGGTGCAAGAGGGCACAAACACACGGGAGGTTCCCTCCGAACATCAGGAAATACCTTTTTTTTCACTGCCGGGGTGCCCGAGCACTGGCACAGGTTGCCCAGAGAGGTGGTGGAGTCTCTCTCGTTAGAGATGTTCACAAGCCGTCTGGAGATGGTCCTGGGCAACTGGCTCTAGGTGGCCCTGCTTGGGCAGGAAGGGGTTGGACCGGAGCACCTCCAGAGGTCCTTTCCAGCCTCCGCCATCCTGTGTTTCTGTGATAGTTTGTGGAAAAAATAAAAGACATCATCTTCAAAACTGTGTTCGTTGTTCCAGCTCATCATGTTTGGGGGTTGGTTTTGGTTTTGGTTTTTCTCCAGTAACTCTCAGGTGTGGATGGAGAGGAGGGATGGACTCAAATTTACCTGGCCTGCCTTCAGGTTCCGGGGGTTGCCTGTTGACTGTCTCTAGGCCTTCAGCTTGAATTTCAAATTTTAACATCGAGTGTGTGCTTTGGAATTCAGCGTGCATCTCATCTCTCCCAACGCAACAGCACAGTGACTGCCGCTGGGGCGTTCAGGAAAACAGCACGGAGGAAATGGGGGAGGGAGCAATAGGTAAACACACTTTCCCACATATGTCAAGAAGTTAAGCAATTAATTTGCTCTGCATTAATGCTTTTGACATTAATTGGACTATTTTTTTAGTTTTAACATTTGCTCAAAGTTTAAAATATCTCTCTGCTCCTTCAAATATGAGAACGAGGGGGGTGGGGAAGGGGAGGAAGAAAGAAATCCTTGATCTTTATGTTGTCCACCGAAAGAAGGAAAATGAAAAATCCAGGTGTTCTTTGCAGGCACTTTTTATTTTTGACCAAGTAAAACCGCTGGTTTGAAACACCTGTGGAACTAAAATAAGGAAGGCGGATTGCAGTTCCAGGTTCAGAAATGGTGTATTTCCCTGCTTTTATGCTGTGTGTGTGCTGAGGGTGAATCAAATTGTGAATTCCCGGTGGAAGGCCAACAGTTCAGCTGAAAAACATGCACTTGCTTAATCCAAGATGATATGCAAGCACAGGGAGGTGGAAATTAAATGCACCACTCCAGCAATTGTTTCCTACAATGTGATGCTTCGGAGGAGAAAGGAAAACAAGGACACAGCCTTGTCTTTTGAAGGCGAGCCATGATTTGCCCTGATGAAACTGATTTGCTATGTCCCTTTTCCAGTCAGTAGTGGCCTTTATCTTTTTTTTTTTCTTTTTTTTTTTTTCCCCAGAGAAAAGACAACTGTACTGCACGGAGTTGCAATACTGACCACAGTGTTAGTTCTGGAGTTCTTTTAGAAAACTCCTTAGTTCTGTTTTCTTTTAGAAATAACACTTTCCGATAGCTGGCATAACTACTGATGTCTTTATAAAATGCTGATGAACAAAATTAAATCTAGCACTTTTATTTTTAATTTTGAAAGTACCTAGTGGAGTATAGTCCCACCTGACATCTGAGCTTGTTTCCTACAAGGCCACAGCATGACAGAACAGGAAGATACCCTAGATGCTACAACAGAATTCCAGTCTGGTGTTAAGGAGGTAAATGAACACTCACATCAGCTGTGACTTGTGTGCAGCTGGATTTCAGATGTCACCGGTGTAGCCTGTGTTGCAGCTTCCCCTCGGCCTTGTCATGGCTGGCGTTACGCGGTGGGCAGGGGGCGTTCAGCCCCTCTGGTAACTCTGCCGTCGGCTGCCGGTGGTCTCTGAATTCGCCGGGGTCTGGTTCTGACTGTCTGCATCGCTGTGCACTGCTCTATAAATATACAGCAGCACAGCGTTTGCTGTGGAACGTAACTAAATAGGTAAGAGTGGCACAGATGGAAATCAGTGGTATTATCATTTTGTCTTACTCAGATTTTTACTGCAAAAAATAACTGAAAGTGCAAGGTGCACAGATAGAGAAAAGAATCTGGAAAGGAGAAAAATACCTAGGTCACAGAACAATTATGAATGCTGTTGTAATGTTTTTGAAGTTCTAAGAGGCGGTAATTGTGCACAGATTAGGTGAATGAGCTTGCGTCTTCCTCAGATGAGTTCTGCAGTTTCCCTCAAACCGGATGCAAACTTTCCCTGAAACAGTTGTGCGAAACCCAACGTGCTTCTCCGTCCTGCGCTGCGCAGAGAGGCATATAGTCACATATTCTTCTTTTTCTTCTTGCACGTGTATTTGCTGAAAAACTTACTGACGTTTCCCAGGAGCTGATGATTGCCCTGGTTAGTGTTGGTGCAAGATACGTAAAATCTGTCAGAATCCCTGGTTTTTTTCCCTTTCCTACTGTAACTTTTTGCAGTGGGATAATTACTGCTCAGTGGTATTGTGAGTCCAGTGAAGTTCTGGTTTGTGTTCTCTCTCATTTACTAAGTGTGGCAGCCTTGTACATTATTCATGAGAAACAGATTAGCAATGTCACTTCACGTAATGCTGTATTATTACAGGCCACTGCAGCTTCAGCGATAAATCCGCTTGCTTTCAGTGGACTTTAACAAATAGCAAATGGTATCCAGTACTGCATAATACAGGTATGTGATTCTTAAAATGTTAAGTCTTAGATTAATTTTTATCACTCTCTGTCTTCCATTGAGAATCTATTTGTGCCCAATGGCTAAGCCTTTACTACTGTGAATCTTTTTGCAGAGGCATTTTAACTGTACCTGCTCCCTGTTTCCATTTTCAGCTGCCCATTTCTATTGCTTGTGCCCATTCCTCTCTTCTTTCTCCCTCTGTTCACTTGGTCTGATCTTTCTTCCTCACGTAAAGCCTAGCCTGTGAGGTGTGTGTGCTTCCCCAACCTTCCCACCTCATTTATCACTTCTGTGGCTTTGAGAAGCAGCTTTGGGTTCCCCAGCCCAGCAGGAACTGGTGCCCAGCCAGCCAGGCTGTCCTCTGCTGGGACCTGAACATGCTCCGTGTCCCGTTAGCTCTCTCGTTATCAGTAGTTCAGTGTAATCAACCAGCTTTGCAGCTTAGGACAATATGAAAGTATCTGCCTAATCCTGTTGTCGTACCTTCCTGCTGTACCTTTAAATGTTCCAGAAGGTTTCAAAGCTGCAGCGTATTGTACCTCATGGAAGAGAGAGTTTGACTTATTTCTGTAAGTGCCATGTTTAGCTTTGCATTTGTGACCTGAATTGTCCAAAAGAAGAGGCGCCTCCATAAAAGATTGTGAGTCAAGAGAGCAAAACCAGGGAGGACTGTAACCCTGACTATATATTTTTTTTTTTTTTAAATCTACTCAAATTGTAAACTTAATGTAGAGGTGTGGTTACTGAGGATATTAAATAGCCAGTTGTGATCTCACTCGGTCGTTTTCACTAGTAAATAAATTCACATTTGCAACTGTATTCCCATTACTTAATCTTTTTGCTCATCTCTTCTATTCCTGCATTTCCAACTAACTCATTCTCGCTGTTTTTTAAAATGAAATTTTCTGTTCCTGATTTCTACTGCTCTTATCCACAGTATCTCCTTTCTTTCAGCATCCTTTCCTGAAGAGCTGGTGTTCTTTGTTACTATTTAACTTGTTTCATGGTAAGATTTTAATATTTCCCATTGAAATTGACTATTTTAACTAATGACATTAAATCTTTACTCATATTTCTTCCTTTCATGTTGCTGTTACACGCATAAGTTAATCTTGTAGTGCTGCCAAGTCTCTGTCATTTAAGAAAAGCTTAAGGCAAATATTACAAGTTTCTCATTCCAGCTAATTTGCTGGTTGTGTTTAATTGATGATTTATCAATCAGAGAGAAAATAAAACTTTTGTAAAAAGGACCACTGACAGCTTAAAAACCCTAAAGCATATTAGACGGATGTTACAGGGTTGTAGGAAGCTGAACCCTGTGTTGGATGGGAAAGTGACTGAAGCCCTAAGGACTTTATAAAGGCCTGTCTTTGGAAGAGTCAAGGCCTGCTGCCTGGAGAGAAATCTGGAGGGTGGGGAGCTGGTTTGTGCTTTAAATGTGCTGTTTGAGAGCCTCAAGAAAGCTTAGACCAGCAGAGACCGATTGAGTGTGCCCTGGTAAGTCTGGGCTGCTGGGACCCAAGGCCAGGCAGCAGATAACCGAACAGCTCCTGGGAAGGGAACGTGACCTGCTGTTTGCAGCAACACCTTCCTCTGCCCGGAGGCAAAGGAGATCCCTCTGCATGACTGTCCGGTGAGCCCATGCACGGCTTATTTGAAGCAGCAGAGCAGGTCAATTTGCCAAGGCTGGGCATCCGTGGAACGAACAGCTAGATGTACCTTCCGCTGGCCTTGAAAAGCAGTTGCCATGCTTACCAGTATCTCTTGGACACTTTTTTCCTGTCTTTGGGGGAAAAAAGTTGTAGCTAAGAGCAATGACTTTGAGAATTTTTCAACGCATGGGGTTTTTTTGGTGGTAGCAGTCACCCAAGAAAATAAAGATTTAAAAAAACCCCCAAACCTCCAGGCAGTGACGAAAGCAGCTTTCCTTACATGTGCTGTAACCTGTTCAGTTACAGAAATAGTTTTAAAATTCCAGATTCTTTATTCCTTGTTATTCTCACCAACTTTTTGCATTTCTCTTAACTTGGGTAATGAAAACTGCATACTGGTCATATCCAGTCCTCTATAACGATACATTTTTCCAGGTGGAAAAAGGACTTTTATTTGCTGGGCAGTTTCATAGAATGATGGGTGCACCTGCTTTGTTTGGAGAGGACACCCATGGCACTTTAATTTAGGCCAGTATTTTTTTTAAGATACACATATTTCTAAATCTTCTGGACTTTGTTCATTGTTATTTTTCTCTTTATTATCATTGTGCTACAACTTCTCCTTTGTTGTCTTTCGTATCACTTCCTTTGCTCCTTTCGCCGCCTCCGTATGTTTTTCTCTCACTATGCTCTATTTTCTACTCCCTTTTTTCAGGCTCTGCTGTGCCTCGCAGCTTTAGTGCACACACTTCTGTCTTCTTCAGCTGCTTCTTTGTGTCTCTTCCAGATCCGCTTTCACTCCCAAGCGTTTGCAGGGAGGTCTCAGAGATTCCTCCAGAAGTTAAACGACCCAAGTAATACGCCAACTCCGTTCTTCCCAAAGCCCAAGAACAGCGCACAGCATGCTTTCCCCTGGATCCTCCTCCTCCTGCCCTCGGACACTGTTGCTCTTTGCTGGAACTGAAGTTTCCCTGTCTCCTGGTCTCCGGGCATCCCGTGGCACGCAGGAGGGAACTCGCTGAACCCTGGTTGTTACTCGGTGTGTGCAGCACGGCTCCGTATGCGTCAGCAGTGAGGTAATTCGCTCGGACTTGGCAGAGCTCTTAGGGGTGCAGGCTGCCTCCCTCCCGTGTTACCCCATCGCCTCCTCTTCCACCGCCTCCCTCGCCTGCTCTCAGACTTGGGAACTGCAGCCGCCGCCTCTTTGGGATTTTGGGCTGAGTTTCTTCTGGAACGGGAGGCGCCGTGACCGCCGAGGCAAGGTGGGAGCCGCGGCGAGGAGGGAGAGGGGATGCTGTGTGAGAGAGCAACTGCTGTTTGGATCCTAAACCGGGGCTTTTGGCGTCCCCGAATACAGGCTTCTGTGGCACGGTGTTCCCTACCTGGTACGTGGCCAATGCAGGTGCAAGAGCTGTGCTTTCTGCCGCCTGTTACAGGTACCAGAGTAACAGCAGCGGTGAACGCATGGTAGAAGGAGCCTGACATGTCTGCAGGATTAAGGCACTTACCCAGCTCGTCCGTGCGACTGATCTTCACGCCTGCTGTTCCCTGTGCTAGTGGAGTTTGGGAGGGTACAGCTACCGGTGGCGTGACCACGCTGGAAATTGAGCTGTGGCCACATGCTTTCAGTCCTCCTCTCAAGTGACTTCTGTTCTGCAGCTGTTCCAGTTGCTGCTGACGGCGTTTTAAAGCAGTAGCCCTGTGAAATCAAGCAAGGTTGTGAACTGAAACGGTCAGCAAGAGGAGTGTTTCCTTTGCTCCTGCAGTCTGACAAACCTGTGGGCAGTAGCGCGTGGAACTGTCTATCAGGCCATGGAAGAACAGTTGCCTGTTTTTTTGCATTCTGTTCACATTTTACATGATTTTCAGTGTATCCTCAAGTATTAGAATTTCTTGTCTACATTTCTACCTGAAAAACATGGTTGCAAAGGATGTTTAATACAGGAGTAATTAAAATGAAAGTTATTTTTTACTCTTACAACATTTCGTTGGATTTTGTGCATCTTGTACCACTATAACACACTGCACACCGGGTCTGGTTTTGTCATCCCTTGTGCTGTGCTCAGCCTGGTCAGATGAGCCAGGGAAGTTTTATGGGTAACGTGAAGCACGTGCATAAGCGAGGTTCAAAACCTACTGAAATTCAGCCCAAACTTAGCTACGATCCACAAAAAGCCCTCAGAATTCCTGAAGGTCGCGCTGACATCCCTATCCAGCGAGCAAAAGCGTTCAGTTACGCTCTGAAGAACCGTTCCGAAAAGCTACGCCGCGGGTACCCCCTAACGACCGCGGCTTCTCCGCCAGGGGAGCGACCGGCGCGTCCCGCCTCGGCCCCGCTCCGGGCCGGGCCCTGGCGGGAAGGTCGGACCGGGCAGCGCTGTCCCCGCCGCACCCCCCGGCCCGCCAGCCGGCCCAGCGCCGGTCCCCGGCAGATCGCCACCCGGGCACGGCCTCCCGCTTGCCGGAGCTCCCGCCGTTCCCAATGGCAGCCCAAGGGCGCCCGCACAGTCCCCGGGGGCAGCCGGCGGGCGGGCCGGGGGAGGCGCAGCGCCGGCTCTGCCGCCGCCACCCGCGCTGTCCCTGCGGACCCCGGCCCCCCACACCCCCCCCACCGCCGCGGGGGGGGCCCTCGGGGCGCCGCCGGCTCCCTCCTCAGCGCCGGCCGTCCCCGGTGCGGCGGCGGGGCGGGGGAGCCGCGCCTCGGCGCCTGCGCGGGGGGGGTCCGCATGGCGCTGTAAACAGGGCGGGCGGGGGCGCGCCGCGGCCGGGCGGGCTCGGAGGGGCGGCGGGGCCGGGCCGGGCGCCGCCGCAGTAGGGCGCGCCGGCGGCGTGGGCCCGCCCTCCGCCCGCCCTCCGCCCCGCTCCCTCCCGCCGCGGGCAGGGGAGGCCGGGCCGGGCGGGCACACGTGCGCGGCGCCCGGGAGCCGGCAGCGCGGGGCCACCATGTGTTTCCGCGAGCGCGCCGGCGGCCGCGGCGGCAGCAGCAGCGCCTGAGCGTCTCCCGCCCGCGATGCTGCGGGGCGGCGCGGAACTCGACGCGACGCCGCCCCCCCCCGTCCCCTCGCCGCCTCCTCCTCCATGAGCACCTCGGCGGCGGCGGCGGCAGCCCCCGTCAGGCTGATGCCCGGCGGGCAGCCGGAGCAGGCGGCCGCCGCCGCGCCGCCCGCCAGGCTCCTCTGCGCCCCTGCGGCGGGCCCGGCGCCCGACCGGGGCAGCCCCGCCGGCGAGGTGCCCCGCGGCCCGGCGCCTTCCGCCGCCCCGCAACCGCCGCGCCTGGCGGCCGGCCCCGGGAGGGCCCTGGTGGCGCGGGTGGTCGCCCCCGGGGGCCCGCGGCCGGTGGCGCCCAAGGGGCCGCCCGCGGCCACCCTCCAGCTGCCCCCAGGTGAGTGGGCGGCCGCCCCCCCCCCCACCCCCCCCCCCCACCCGGCTGCCCCGGCTTCGGGCTGGGTCCCGTGTCGCGACTTGCCTGGCATGTCGCGCTCCCCGCCGCCTGGGAGCGGGTCGGGAGGGACGGGGTGGCCGCCGGGCGTCCCGTCCTTGCTGCGGGGGGCCGAGCCGTAGGGAAGGGCGGGCAGGGCGGCGGGGGGAGCGGCGGCTGCCGCCGCAGGAGGGGGTGTTGCGCGGGGGTGCACGAAGTTTCGGGGCGAGCTGCTTTTTTTGCCCCGAACTTGTGGGAGCTGGGGTGTTGGTCTGCCCTGCGGGGCGTGGGAAAGCTCCGTGGGTGCAGTCGGTCAGCGCTGGGGATGCTCGCAGCATCGGGGATGCTTGCAGCCTGTCTGGAGGATGGATCTGGAAGTCTCTGGATTAAGGCAACTTTTTACTTTGCTGGATAGCACGAGGAGCAGGAGGACCGAGTTACCTTAATTTGCGACTTGGAAAAAAAAAACGAATTGAGGCTTTCGTGGAACTTGGATGAACGAGTAACGCGGGAAGCGTGAGCGTGGGTGAGCGGCTGCAGAGAACTCCCGCTCACGGTGCGGGTCGGGCTGCTCCCGCTCCCCCCGAGGGCTGTTCTGGGGGAGTTGCCCTCTCTGCTGCGACCAGGCCGACGTGAAACGTTTCTGAAACAAAATATCACCCGGCATAAGGAGCGTAATGGTGAAATTTCACTAGAAGTTGCCCTTTGGAACGCTTTTTTCTATAAAGCGTGCGTGGGAAAGGACTTTAGAGAGATCCCACACTGAGGGATGCACCTCCTATAGCGGCAGAGGAGATACCAGTGTAGGAATTGCGTGGTGCTGGTGAAGGCGGCTTAACACTTTGGGGAGCAGCAGGGCGTGAGCCAGGGCTCCTGCTGGCGCTTCCTCCCGAGGGGGAGAAGTTGGTTCTGAACTCCCCGCTCTTCCCTGTCAGGCTGTATTGAAATGCTTTATAAAAAATAAAGTGGCTTTGATTCCTCTGGTCTTGGTCTCGCTGCATTGAGACCCCAAGATATGTAATCGCTCTATTGCTGTTGTTGCTATAATTATTTCCTGCCAGGACAGTTCCTTTGGAGCATCTGTTGCAATTACTTTAAGGTAGGATGTTGCCGAAAAGGATGACTGGCTTTACATTAATTCGTGTGCTGCTGGTGCATATTTGCATTTTTTCTTTCTTTCTTTCCTCTTTCTTTTCCCCATGTCTTTGATAAAGACATGCACCTCTCAAGCAAACATATGATGCTAATGTAATTTTTAAAAAAAAAAATACTGTAATCAGTTTCACTGTAGATTTCCCAGCACTCACATGATGCTATAATGTCTGGGCACTCAGCAGTCAAGGATGAGTCTAAATCCTTGCCAGCTGTCCTCTGAAATGAACCGTGATGGAAATATATTAAATTTTGTAGCGGGGCCCCCCAGATCTTCAGGTTTTCTATCTTAATATTCTGGCTTTCTGGAATGTATTGGCATTCAATTAAAACTTCTTTCTGTGAAGGTGAATGCTCCTGTGAGTTGGCTGTAGTTTGGAAACTGCAAGTTAGCAAAACTTTTGTTGTTCGTAGTAGTTTGGGTTTGGATTCATCAAGGTGTACTGCTGAACGTCATCTGACCTGTACGGTGGCAGTAACATCAGCTTGTTTTCCTTGCTCCTGGGATAAGAAACAAATCAAGCAGACTTGGTACTGGAAGTTCAGAGTGCCAGGAATGTGCAACATTGTGCCTAGGGAAGTGTTTGAGTTCCCACCCCTGGAGGTATCTAAAAGACATGTAGATGCTCCCTTCAGGACATGGTTTAGTGGTGGACTTGGCAGTGTTAGGTTGATGGTTGGACCTGATGGTCTTAAAGGTCTTTTCCAACCTAAATGAGTCTGTGATTAAAAGTAACTGCATGGAGGAGTTTAATGCTCCAGAAGGAGCATAGAAGTTGTCAGATTTCAAATGGATCAGTGTTTTGGGGAAACTTGTCTAAATACTTGTCCTAAGGATGGTTTAGAAATGCATTCTGGCTTGAGTAAGTGTTAGTATTCTACCTCTGTCTTCCATGTGAATTCAATTTATAATAAATAATAAAATCATTCAGAAAGTTAAATGCAAATTGAATAGCATTAAAGCTACAAGTATCCTTAAAAAACAAAGTGGAATAAACCACCAAATTCTTAGGCTTGAAAAGTTTGTATTTCAAATAAATTGCAAAATCCAGCCATGCAGGATAAAATACAGAAGGGGGAATGCACTTGGCTTTAAAATCATGGCATCCAGGCAGTGGCACCTGCTAAGAAAAAATGCCTACAGAAAGCGTCCTCCCCTTGAGTTTTGAAGGGAGATACTTGAACTGGTTTGTTCTGGGGAAGGCTGGACAGCACTGCCTGGAGCAGGCATTGCTCCTGTGCTCCTGCAGGGCTGCAGTCTGGGGAAGGAAGGGTGCCAGGGGAGCTGCAGTTCCCCCCGTGGCTTGGAGAGCAGCGGAGGTTCATGGCAGTCATGGGTTTAGGCCATTCATTCTCTTCCATCTCTACCTCCCCATCCCTCTTGCCCGGAATAAAGCCAGGAGGATGGAAAGGCAGATGACCGGGTATGACTCCTCATCTCTGTGAGCATGGGTTGTCCCTCTGCCAAGTGACACTTTACCTGGTTACCCAGGAAGGACCATTGAGCTTTGCAAGCTCTCCAGGTGTTGCAGAACGCAGGCTTGCTCGTGAGTAACACGGGTTTTTCATCACCTTCCTGTGTTTTCCTCTACAAAGTGCTGTTAGACCACTGCTGGTACTGAAGGCCTTCCTCCTTCACCCTCAGGGTTATCTCCTGTACTAGCAGTCAGGAGGAGTGAGTCCATCCCTGGCTTACGGCTGAGCACCAGTGGGGCTTTTAGCACACAGTACGACTCCAGCTGGGGACTGTGTCCTTTATACACCATCAGCTGGACAGATTCTGCCTTGAAGGTTTGGTTGTGGCACTTTGACCTTACGTACCATCAGCTCTTAGACTTCCTAAATGGAGGGGACTTGTGTGACCTGCCAAAGGGACCCTTCCTCAGTTGTCCTCTGTTGACAAGAACACGCAAGCAGCGTTGCAGAAGGCTTTGCATGTAGCAAGGTGGTCTGGGGGACTGGCAGAGAGCAGCCCAGCACGGCAAGAGCAGGGCTGCCTCAGCCCAGAGCCCTGCTGGTCGTGTGCTCTGAACTGCTGCTGTCTCGTGTCATGGACCATCTGCTTAACAAGAAGGTGTGTCCTTGGTTAACTTGAGCTTCGTGTTGGGTGGAAAAATGGTTGGGTTGTGCTGTTAACAGGAGGAAATAGTGAAAGGCTTGGGAAGGGGAAGGAGCGAGAAGGTTTCCATGGACTGTGACAAATGTGTCTATAGCTCACCTTAGTGTCTTTGGGACCCACGCTGCTTTGAAGAAATGGAGAGTAGAAAAAGAGCATAAAAATAACAAGGAGAATATTGTTCCTTGCTTTCCTTTCTTCTTTACTTTTCTTGAACTTAGTTTTTTGTCACTTCTGTGTCTGTTCTTGCAGCTTTCATTCTATCCCTGGCCCTGGAATGCTCATTACAGGCAGGCAATTGGCAGATGTATCTGCTTGTCTTGTGGAGGGATGAAAAAATACAGAGCTCAACCAGGTGCTAGGGATCCTCTGTTGTTACCTTCGGATCTGCTTACAGCAGGAAACTCTTCAAAAAGCTGGCCTGGTGCTGCTGCTGCTGGTTACAGGGCTCTGACAGCGTCTGCCGGCACTTTTCCCTGTAGCATCAGCTGCCTCTGGTGTCTGTATTTCTGTTTGACGCTTTCCGTTATTGCTGACAGCCACGGGCCTGAACAAGCGTGGTGTCGGCAAAGAGAAGTTGCCCCAAGTCTGCCTTGATTTGCACGAGTAAGCTGGGGCAAGGCATGGCCTCCGTATGACATTTGCTTTGCACCCGACTTGGAGGGGCATGGCAGCGGGTACAGGCTCTTGGGTTCTGTTTGCAGCTCCCTTGGCTTTGCTGGGATGTTTTGGCTTGTCCCTGTCAGGTTTTCCACTGCCTACGGCTTATCTGGGCCGGTGGTGGGTAACTGCTCAGGAAGCACAACCGCTGCTCGTGGCAGGTGGCCAGGGCTGCGTGGCAAGAGGCAGGCGGTTGGCGTGCGGACACCTGGGGGTGGGAGGCACAGAGCTGATGGGGGCGTCCCAAAACTGCTTTGGGCTGGTGTGGAGCCTGATCTTGTCGGGTTTCTCTTCATTCGATATAGAACCTAAGGTAGCCTGAGGAGGTAAGGGCTGGATGCTGCCACCTTCTGCTTTTGAAGTTGGCACTTCTGTACTGTACAAGTACAGTGCTCTGCATCTCCCTCTTCGTGTTGTAGTTGTTGTTTCTTGGTTGTAAAACTGCAGGAGGAATTTGATATTGTTGTATTTGCATCTCATCCTTCACTTGGAATAGGTGGAAGTGCTGATTTCAAAATACTTCTCAGTTTATGTTGTGTTTGGGTAGGAGGAGGCTATCTAAAGATTTCTTGTCAAGAAGACAAAAAGACCCTAGAAATGCCTTCAAAGGCTGCAATTTCTGGATGCCGATAATCTCATGAAGTCTAAGCGTAATTCTTGGGCTGTGGGATGACCAGTAGGGGCTAAATGAAATATGGCTGCAACCTTTTATATCTGCTAGTGTCCTCTCTTTAGCAGGTTTATCAGGATGGATTCTTTGCAAGCTTCTCCACATTGAATGACACCAGTCAACTTTTTTTTTTTTTTTCCTGAGGGGTCAGCAAAGCTTTGGCAGGCTTGAGGAACTACGTCAAACTTAAAAAATAGTGAACAAATGTCTTCCACTGTAAGCAGTAGAAATTTCAGCTGCTCCATAGGACTTGATTTTGCTTTCAGGACTGAGTGTGTCTAGCAAAACAATGCCTTCATATCATTAAATGCAAACCCCTGTGGGAATTAAGATTTACATCTTGGCAGAAGATATAAGGCTAACTTCTAGATTTACGATTTTCACAAAAAAAAACCCTGATGCATTCTGAATACTGAAGCACTAAAATATGATGCTCAGTAAAATTAATGTTAAATGCTGTTCAGACTTTACAGTCAATTGGAGTGTATTGCAAAGAATTACAGCTACAGGCTGGTGAATAGTAAACTTTTTTTAATCCTTAAAGAGAAAGAATGTGAGCTTGACTTGCGTTGCTTTTGCAGTATTTAAAGGACACTTCAGCTTGTAGCAGTAAAAATAGCATCATCCCCACACAAATGACAGCTGGAAGAAATCCTAATTGTATTTCAGTATTCTTTTTGCAAAGATGCTAATAAAATAGGTAAGCTCATGAGTTGTTGTTCTGAGTATTTTGCAATACCAGATTTTTTTAAAGTTACCTTGGAGAACCAAGTATTTGTCATGCCATGTGGTAGAAATCTGTGCTGTGCTTAGTGGGTAGGATTGTATGTGGCAGTTGTAGGTGCAAGTTTTGCTCTAAGTTGCAAAGTCTCTGGTAACTATCAAAGAGGAATAATTAGTACTGCCTTAACCACTTTGACAAAAACCCAAAGGCAAATACTTTTTTTGGAATTCTTTTTGTATGAAGCTACTTCTACTATGTAGAATCATCAACCTACTGTGATGATTTCAGAAGAAAAACGTATATAATTTGCAAAGTGGAAAAGATCACAATGGAAGTTTCTGAGTGGCTTGCTCTTCAAATTGTCAGGACTAAGGTCGGTTCTGACATCTGGGTCACCTTGAGAACAAAGTCCACCAACGGATCTTTTCCACCAGTGTCTGGAGGAAATAGTCTCTGATCACAACTGAAGTAAGGTGAAAATGGCAGCAGGTGGAGGATCCTTGTTGCTGAACAAATCTAGGGGCTGTTAAGGCTGGAGGACTTGTGAAGCTCAGTGATCTTACTGGGGTGGTTTGGTGAACTAGGAGTCAGATGTTGTGATGGCACTTGTTTTTCAGGGCTCGTGTTTGCAGACCTCTTCTAGCGCACGCTGCCAGTTTGGTGGAGGCAGAGGAGGTGCCTTTGTTAGTACTGGCTGCTCCTTGGAGTTGCCTGGGACATCGAAGTTCTTTGTGTGTGGATGTCCAGCCCAGACTGACAAGTGGGTGAAACAGCACGCCCTGGTTGGCACAGCACCTGAAGGTTTTCGCTTGCCGAGTGGCAGTTGCCATCTAGTTCAAGTGGAGCCCTCGAAGCCAGGCCCAGCTGACCGCTTTGGTGGTGCGTGGTGTATTACTGGGCAGTCTGCTTGGGGCCCTCATGGTGTGTAAGTGTATTCAGAACACCTTTCTGTATGGCTTGCACACTGGCCACTTGACAAATATCACACGTTCGGTGACTGTTTCCACAGTATCTGTGTAGACAGAAGTTAATGCTTCTGTGAAGTTTTTGCTGTCTTCTACAAGGATTTTTGTTGCTCAGTCCTGCTTAAAGCAAGGTGGTAATCAGTGTTAAAATTAAGCCCGTGCTTGCCCTTCTGAAATGAGTGAAAATCCATCCAACAGAGGGGTGAATATGTACTTTTAGAGGAAATTAAGTAGAATTCAACCTTCTACTGGTCCCCATGTGAACGCCAAGGAAACAGGTGTCCCATTGCAAAATTGATCTGTATTAATTGAGCTGATTCTGCTTGTATTTAAGGGAGACACAGATTTAAAGGGGGCTGATCTTGTCCATTATTAGAACTCTACCAAGACACCAGTTATGTTTTTAGCATCTCTTGGTTTAAAATTAAGATTTATAGTTCAACACTCTTGTGTTTGATTTCTCTGTAACAGCTTCGTAGCTCACAGTGTTCTAGAAGTGGTAAGTGCAGGGTATGGCATGCCTTCTGCTCCTTAGAAAGCCGTGTGCTGTATATACATGGCTGCAATGTGCCAAGCATCCCACTTGCTATTTAAAGAATTTAACTCCAGTGGATACGAGGAGCACACAGCAAAGTAGAAGAGGGTGTGGTGTATAGATTCGGTGCCTGATGCAGTGCAGTAGGAGTTGTCTTAAAATTAAGGAAGTGTCACTTTGGCTCCTTGGAGGTACTATTTCACTGCCATCAGCTGAGTCCTCTGCAAGTACTTGAAGCTTCTTCATGAAGTAACTTGGGTTCTGGAGAACTCTTCATCAGATCGTCTTATCTGTAGACAATCCTGGAGCTGTCTGATTGCTCAGATAGGAAAGCAACCAGGCCTCAAGTAGCAAAGCTGAAAACCACAAAGATTAGATGGGGAAATGCCGATGGGAAATGATCCTGGGTGCTGAAAGATGTGGCCCAAGGACAAGAGCTAGATGTGCTTACGATACCAAATAAGACTCTGCCTTGTGGAATGCAGTGTTGGCTGGGAATCCAGTATGCCTATCTACAGTAAAAACAAAAAAAATCTTGGGATTCAAGTGTAATAAAAACACTTTGAATTCAAATAGAAACAGTAGTGCCATCTTGGAATTCTGCCCAGAAAACATTCCCTCCAAGAATCAATGCAATGGCCAGATTTTCTTTTGACAGATGGATGGTATGGCCATCTCTTGTTCGCTATAAATAAAAGGTATGCTACCTTGCAACTGGGACAGTTATGTTTCTGCACAAGAGTTCTGCTACAACTGTAAAATTGCATGGATATAAATGTATTCTCAAGTAATGAAGCTCAGCTGTGCATGCAGTCGAGGAGTACTCTTAGGTCTAAAACCTGGGCGTGTATTCTGCGAAAAGGCATCAGCACTATGGGGGCCCAACTGCTGGTCTGTTAGAGAGATCCGCCTGGGCACCAGAATGCGTTGGTGAGCAGGTAGCCTGGGTAAGACTGGTTAAGCAGTGTGTGAAACTTGGCTTCAGATTTTTGCATTTTCAGCACTTTGTGTCTAGTTCCTGGAGGAAGGGAGAGAGAAGGGGTGTGGTTAGACTCTCCAGAAAGATGCATGGCGTCTGTTATTCCAGACTATTTGAAACAATAGGTTATCAGACTCTGCTCCATCCTTCTTAGAAGAGACATCTTCATCCCTTTCCTCACTTCCTATGCTTGAAAAGGCTGTGCCTGTACTGGGCGTCTCAGGAGCTGGTGCCCACTGTTAGCACAGAACCTTGCTAGAGAAAAGTTAGCGTTACTGGAGGCAGCAGCCTTCGCTGTGAGTGTACGTCCCTCGAGCTGTTAGTGTGACCGACTTGTGGGTGTGTGGTGGTTTAAAAAGCTGCTCACAGCAACCCAGGCAGTCTGGGAAACAGTAATGCTAGTGAAATGGTGCTGTCACTGGTCAGTGATGTCTGCAAGTAAGGCTGGTCCCTGGCTTTGGAAAGGCGAGATGTCAGACATCCGAGGCTGATGCAACCTTAAAAGATGTAGACCAGCGTCCACAAGAATCTGCAGTGTGGTGTTTGTGCAGTTGGCAAAGGTGCTTTCAACTTCTTTAAAGAACTTGAGGGAATAACATTGAATTGTATTTTATTTGGGCTGTGTTCTGTTGTACATACATGTTGGGATTATGCCCTTTGAACTTTTCTCCTGAAGTTAGTAAATTCCATATCTGTGGGCAAAACAAGGTGCTTTTCGTTGGAATTCAAAATTGGGCCTTTCATAGTGACACTACAATATCTGCACACCAGTCACTGGTCCTGAGCCATTGCTACAGAGGCCCATTAGTACAGAAACTTCCCTGGAACAGAGGGAAAAGGTGCAGAGGGTGATTTCTGAGATATGTAATTATTTGGTTAGTGAAACGACATATGAACAGAATGAATTGGTTGAGGGTCTGGGTATGAGGCAAGTGATTCTGGTTGCTGCCATAACAGTGTTGATTATGGGCTGATCATTGCTGAATTCCTCTTGCATCAACTAAAATTGACTGCCAAAGGCTGGAATGATTTGTTGTATGGAGTAAAATGCTTTGTGGGTGTAGTGTACAAGCTGAGCAACTCACCTTGACCCATATGGTGTAGATGAGCCCTCTATCCTACTTGTCTGGGATATCTAAGAGCAATCTGATGTTTTCCCAAGAAAAGCCCCAAACAGACCATCTTAATGACTTCCCAGAATATCAATTGTCGGAAGTTAGAGTCCATCATTGGGAGCCTGCGGTGAGGCGACCTTGGGTGGCTGCCAGACCTTCATTGTAGCCTCGTTCCTAAGACAGCGAGATGTTGCCTCTAGATTGGGCTGTTTTCATTTCTTCATCTTAAATACATAAATCTGCAGTAGACATCTAGGAAAACCCGGGTGCCAAGTGAGGGCCATGGGGAATAAGTAGTTCTCCTACGTGCGGTACAGCCCCTACTTCATCTGAGAACATACGGCCCCAGCGTATTAGAAGGATTATGCGAGTCATGTAAAAGTTAAGTCACTTTGGTATCAGACTTACCGATCCTGTCTCTCACGGTGTTCCATTAACACTTTTTGCCTCTTTAGCAGTCTTTTAGAGCCAGTCTACAACATAACGCACCTTGATCTGATCACGGCCTAAACAGTGTATGTCTCTAATAATGCCCATTCTGGGTCTGTCTCAGTCCTGTAACGGGTTTTTGCAACTTTTAAGTGACCTGTTCTGTTGGCTCAATAAATGGGGCTGAATAAGAAAAAAAAGCGCGTTTTTTAAAAGGATACCTTTAGAGAGAAAAACTATTTTCAAAGCTGTTGCATGGATTAGTCATTACTTTCTAGCTGCCATTCAGTTTCCTACTAAAACATCCCCTTTAAAGCTTGGTCTTGCCTTGTAACTGCCTTAAAAGCTATCCCTTTGTTTTGAGTAGTTGAGTGAAAGAATGAGATTTGTTTAGGAACAGAGAGCACTGAACCATTACTGTTGTTTTAAAACATTGTTGTTGTTAAGCTATTTGCTTGCTGACTGGGGACCTGAAAGTCTCATTTAGCTCTGTATTTTCAGTTGGTGTTAAAGCGAACCTTACTTAGGTTGGCAACATGCCTGATGCAGGCACCCCTTGTCTTGAAATAAGCCTAAACGGACCCTTCCTTGAAAGCGGCTTTTGTAACTCGTGTTCTCTTAAATGAGTTGGGTCTAGTGCCGTTGGTTCTTGCTTGGATTTTGTTTTAGGAGCAAGACTCTTCATTTTGTCACGTTGCTCCCCAGCCAGCAGTTCTGAAGAGCTGTCATGTTGAACCAGTTGTGTTGGAAACCAAGTCATTGAAGTGGTGGCTTAACTTGACAACTTCAGCTTCACGTGTAACAGCATGTGGTGTATCTCTACTGGAGCACACCTGGCTGGTTATCCCAGGAAATTCCTTCTGGATGTTCTCCTTCAGAAATGGCTTCAGCCTTGTCTTACGTGGTAGAAATTTAATGGTGGAAGTTGCCCTTATGGTGGGATGCTTTTAGCATACGTTGGTGTTTAGTGCTGCTGGAGGAAACCCCGAGCTTTGGTTGGCAGCGCAGCTTTACGTTAATAACAGTGTGGTTTCCTCGACGCTGTTCCCCGAAATACAGTGAAGCCCATGCAGGTGGCCTTATGTGCAGTGGCATAAACAGATCTGTGCCATGATCCCGCAGCTTCTTGTCCATATCTCTGGTGAGGTTTTTGGTTCTTTGTCTGTAGTTACAATGAAAAGGTATCTGGAAGTTGCTCCTCCTGCTAACCTGTGTTTCTTGATTCCTGGGTTGGATGCTAAACAGAGCTACAGCTTAGAAAATTTGGAGTGCATTCTAACCATTTCCTTGGCTGGTGGTACTGGGAAAGCAAACATTTACAGCGGGGGTATCTCAGGTGTGAGCAGCAAATGGAATTTTAATAGAAGGCATCTCGTTTTGCATGGCACGTGCTGGTGGCGTGCCTAGGTAGAGGCTGTTCTGGGTGGTGGCTGCCTGAGCTTTGCAGGAGTGACACCGGGCGCTCTTTCTGGAGGCATGGTTCCTGGGGCCCCTGTTCCAGGAGAAGGCAGGCCACTGGGGAGAAAGGGTGTAGATCTCAATGAGACCCCTTCAAGGTGAGAAGCTATAGCGTGGCTCCTTCTGTGTAGCTTTGGAGGAAGCTGAGCTGGGTTTTGGTTGTCAGTTCCTTCCCCCCCAGCCTTCTCTGGCAGTCAAGAAGAATAAATAACTTTACAAAGGATGTTTTTGGCAGGACAGGCAGAATATCTAGAGACAGAAGTCTATATTTGTTGTAAACAGGGCTGTTTGTTAATCTGCAAGAGACACCCACGTCCGCCAGTGAAGCATGTAAGAGCTAATCCCTGCTGCTAACTGGTCACTCGGGTTTTCCGTTTGTGGTCTGAAAAGCAGAACAGCCTTGTAGCCTCAAAGGGAGGGACTGTGCCTTACTCCTCCTGTCAAAGTGCACGAGTGGTGAGAAAGTATCTCCTGTTCTCTGAAACAACTTCAGTGAAGCCGTCAGGCTGTGTATCCTGTAAAGGGTGCTTGCTTGGAAGGGCTGCCCAAGAGAGGGCTCCTTTGGTGTTACAAAGCTGCTGGGCTGCTGTTCAGTAACTACAGTTGTGCTGATGTTTTGGTCGGGTTGCAGGTACCTTTTCTATTTTTAAATGCTGTGTTGAGCGGCATTATCTGAAACTTCACTGTTTTGGCTGTTCAGAGGTTCCCCCACTCCCTGTTTTCTTGTGGAGTTGCAACAACTGCGAGACCTGATATGTTTTCACATTTAGTTTATCAAAAATTGCCTTCTAGTGAATGTGAAAACAGCTCTTGATAACAAACATCTTTTTTTTTTCTTTTTCCCCTCAAGTGAAGAATATGGATGCTCGCACTTCATTTCTGATAGTAGCATCGATTCTGTGTACGTGACCTTTCTATGGAGAACCTCAAGGTTATCACCTGCTGTTCCCTCATTTCACACTTGTTCAGCTGTACATGGTGTATGAGACTTCGGGCCTTGGTTTTGAGTGCTGTGGAACCTTTTCTTCTGGCAGAGGGCACCTGTGTCTCCTCTTGGAGTCTGCACTATTGACTTCAGAGTTGGGTAGTTGCTTTTGTTTCAAGGCAGAAAGGGAGAACAAAAGGATTTTAAGTTGTGAAAAGTATAAGTAAATTTGGGCATCCAGAAGTAAAACATAAATGTTGTTTTCAACAGCGGAGTTGTCAGATGGAGTAACAGTATTTTTCTGGATATGCAACTGTCTCGTGCATCTGCCCCATGTAGTAAAGGCTGCTTGAGAAAGGAGGGACTCGTGTAGATGCTACTCTTGCAGTCTCAGTTGGTGTGCTAAGTAAATGGCAATATGTTGACGTTACAGAATTTTACACCAAGTTTTGTGTTGCCTTGCAATATCCTCTTATGCTTTTAGATGTGGAGGATGAAAAGCTGTTTCTAAGCATGTGGTTACAGCTTGATCTTTTTTTTTTAAGAAAACAAAACTCAACTCATGGAGCTTGTGGCTTTTCTTGTTGAATTCATTTGAACTTGGACAGAAGCAGTGTTTTAGGCTGTATTGTACAGCAACATTTTGTCAGCTTCCAGACAAACCAGGTAGCAAGAAGACTATTTCATTGATGCAGTCTTGTTTTACACTAGGAAAGATCCTAAGCATGCACAGAAGATCTGGGATTCTTCAGCTACTGGGTAACTTCCAAGAAAGTTTAATGCAGTCCTCTGAAAATGTTGAGGTGCTCTTATTCACAGATCTGGCATTGTCCTGTTCTTCCTCTCTTTCTTTTATGTGAAAGACCTTTGTGAAGCGAGGTGTTCGAGGGTGATGGTCTTAGTGGTGGACTCTGCAGCAGCTGCTGTTGAAGGTGAAGGAGGGGAGGCACCAGCAAAGGTAGGGGGCTCTGTAGCTCCCTCGAAGGATCTGAAGCCGTTCAGACCAGGGGTCCAGCTGGCATTTTGTATTTGTGAGCCTGGTGAAACGTCTGGATTTTCCAGAGCCAAGCCCTTAGGGGGCTGGGGAGGAGGAGGAGGAGGCATTGGCAGCTGAGTGGTTTCCAGGCTCAGGGGAGACAGGACTGTGTTGTGGCATCTGACTGATTCCCCTTAGGGTGATTTTAACTTGAAAGCTTTAGTAAAAATACTCATTGTTTGTTAACTGTTTAATTGTTTGTCGTTACAGCTGATGGGGTAGGAGAGAGGTGGTAGGAGTTGAGTCCTGATGGGCTGACATTGTTGTGGGTTTGAAAGGAAACACAAAAAAGCAAGGAGACAAGGCAGAAGGGTGTCCTCTTCCCCCTCCCCTTTCTTTCCCATTGCAATCTCCCTATTTGGCTGTAAGCCACTTTGATTAAAACCGTGCGTGTTAATGCTTTTGGACAGACCCTTGACAGAGGGACAGCTTCAAATGCCCTTGACCTTTCTTTGGAGACCACTGCCCTCTGACTGAGGGGTATGGTCTTGATATAGGCAGGGGAACTGGTACTAATCAGGCTTCAGTTCCTGTTGCAGGTTTTCTGTAAACCATATCTTCATCTGTAAGTACGTGCCTAAATGCTCAGAAAGTGAAGATGTATAGAGGCAGCCACGTGTGGCAGTGGGGATTAATTCTGCACGTTGAAGAACTGCTTAAAGTTACGCTTAAAGTAATCCCAGAGTGTGGGTGTGGGATGTGTGTCTGTCTTTTTAATGCCCGAAATATCTTTTTGACTCAAATGATGAACTGCTTTGCAATTTGCATCTTGTATGCACATAGTGTTTTGATGTGGCTGTCTAGTTAAGTTTTTCTCTTGACTTTAGGAATTGTTTTCTGTCATAAAATGCAGAGGAAAGCTGAGGTACGCTTCGCTCTTATGTTTCTTTGCAGCTGTTCCTTGGAGTGAGAAACTAAATATTACATTATCTTATCGGTGTCGTCTAGTTATTTCTTCCCCAGAAGCATAGGAAAGCAATAATATTGCTTTTTCTAACAGTCTGGTTGTTTTTCTCCAACAGGAACTGTTCTTATCAGAAGCAGTAGTGGCCAACTAATGCTAGTATCTCAACAAGCAATAGCACGAGCTCAGAATCAGCCACAAAATAACACAAACGTGAGACCATCTGTACCGACCAGCACACCTGCAGTCAGAATATGTGCCGTACAGGTAACTGCTCTCATCGCTTTCATTTTTCATACAGCTGTATGTTACGTAGTTATAACAGGGTTTGCAAGTAAGCTATGGAGGGTTAAATAAACATTGGGATGCTTTCTGAATAGCATGATGGTGTTTGGTTTTGCACATAAATATCACTAAGTGTTTTACTTTCTCAGTTTGAAAAAACTGCTAGGTGTTACGTATGATATCGTTCAAATTAAGGAATTAATCTCTGGTGATGATGATTTAAAGAGTTTTAAGGAGAGGAAAAAACCCCACTGAACTGAACAACCCAAACCCAAAAAACCTACCTAAATGGTTGCTGCTAGTAACTGCAACCTTGTGCTCCCCTGGTGGGATACTTCTCTGAAGCTGAGTGAAGCTGAGGACCTTTCACAAGTCCCATGTCCATTCCTTCTTCCCTGAGCTCTGCTGGCTTTTTGCTTCCATCTCTTGTAATGTGCTCAGCAGAGAAGAGTAAGAGTGGGTACAAAAAAGTAACCATCTACGTGTTTCTTGCCAACATTCTTATCCTTGAACTGTTTTATGGTGATTAGGCATTGTGTCTAAATGTCTCTGAGTCTGTTGTTGAGTATTAAACTGGTAGACAAATAGCGTTGTGGAACTCTGTTTAAACTCTATGGGCTAGGTGAATGATGCCTGTATTGTTACTGCAGGAGTGGGTGTCTTGGTTTATGTTGGTCAAGAGCAGGTACTAACTTCAGTGTCTGTTTTGTCATTGACTTGTCTGACAACTGTTCTCTGCACATGTTTAATTTAATTTTTGTTTTAGAACTCTGGCACCCAGTTATTAAAGAAAGTAGCAGCAACTCCTGTGAAACCATTATCTCAAACAACTAATGCTGTGGCTTCTACTGTTCAGCCACCTGCTGCAATACAGGTAGGTGGCAAGCTTTAGAGTGTGGTGGAGTAAGAATAAGTGACAGAGGGAACTGAAGGAAGTACGGGAGCATTCCTGTTATTTCTAACTCTAATTGGTTTTCACTGAGCTGAGAACATTTGTCCTCATGATAAATTCTTTCCTGAATGTCTTTTTTTAAATGCATAATTTAATTATGCTTCTGCCAGTGTGTGTCAGCTCATCGTCTCTCACTGCATGAACAGTGGATAAAATAAATAGTTCAGAGAGCCAGTTCCAGTGCTTTTGTACCCTATGATGCAGCTCCTTCCAGCTCTAGCTGATGCTTTTCTGGGAGATGGAGACTTTCTAATGCTCGCTGGTTGCCTGATTCCATAGGGGGGGAAAAAGTATACCTGGGACGTTGTTGAAGGGAAAATGTGCCGTCTGTACTGGTCGAGCTGTTTTTCAGATCTATGTGTTTTTCCCCTCATTAAAAGCTGAAGGAAGGTCATAGCTGAAGACCTCTCTTCTCCAGTTTGGTATCGAGGTTCAACAGATACGACTGTAAATAGACAGTGGTTGGAAACGCGGTGTTATTTTTAGGTAGTGGTTTTTGTCTTATTTCCTAGGTCTTATTTCTCTTTTTCTGGCGAAAAATGTTGTAGGACTCTTCTGAAGAGGATCTTGCTACCTGTAGAGTATGACACATCTCCTAGATACAGTTCATCCTCTGTTCTTGGGGCCTAGAGTTCTGGATAAGCAGGTGTGATGAAAACAAAACTGCTTCTTTCTGCAGCTGAAATATTCTGTCCTCCTCATAACCCAGAGGAGAAATCGGGAAGAAGTCTGGCTTGTACGTATCTTTGGTGAACACGCGCTTGAAGGAGCCTGGGTTGACCAAGCACTCGGTAAATGGGCAGGATCAGTCATTCAAAAAACCATGCTTGGACATATGTTCTTGACCCTGGGGGGGTTTGAACGACTCGGGGATATGTTTGCTGACAGTGGTAACTAACAGTCGGACTTACAAGTTTGTCATCCTGCTGTTCTTCTGTATCAGGAACTGAACACTACTCACAGCTCTGACCTTTTTTTCTCTTCCTTCTCACTACAAATGGATAATATTGGGGCTAAAGGGGAAAACCCAGAGGCCCCTCTTAATGCATTTTCTGTTTTCCTTAGAATGGAAACAACATATGCTTTGTGTCTAAGAGCAGTGACGGGTATTCCTTACCCACTGTTATTTTGGAATGCTAGCTTGCAAACCGTGTGCTTGTCATCTCTCCATAGAGATCTTTAAGGGTATAAAAGCAGTAGTCAGGCAGTGGACTACCCTTGCACTGGGGAGCACAGATGAAGGTGAAGATTTCTTCCATCAGACGGGTGAAGCTGCGTGCACCCTCACACTCTGATGTGGATAAACGTTGAGATTCATCATGCTATTAACTTCTACTTTTTTAACTTACATCTGCCTGTGACTCAGTTCTGTACTTTCTTAGTTTTGATGTAATTAATTTAAATGTTGTTCTTCTGAGATACTTCAAGAGGTAGACATGGAGTATTTTTTGTAAGCTGTATTTTTTTTTTGCCATTGTAGAATCTTGAACACTTCTAATAAGCCATAGGGCTGGATTTAAACAGCAGGAACAATGACTCTAGGAAAAATTAATGGCGCTGTTTTGTTTGGAGTGGCTTCCTTGGAGCAGAGGATTGCCAAGCCCTCTGTACAACCTCCTCGTACAACAAAAGAGAAAAGAGGCGCGATAGGGATACACCCTGCCATTGCAGGGCCACTTCCCTCCTCACCCTGGGGTGGACAAGGGAAGGAGTGCTGACAAGGGAGCCTGTGCTTGAAGTTGTAGGAACTGTCTGGGGAAAGGAAGAAAGAGCCCTTGGCTCTGATTTCCTTGGCACCGATCCATTCGTCAGTCGTGAAAGAACTTGATGTTAGTCTTGACAGTTTTTGAGGTCAGAGGAGAGGAGTGTTGGTGTGGAAGTATGATGTCATCACAAAAAAGCAGGGGAGAGTGGAGGGGAAACAATCCTTGGCTTGGTTGTGTATGTCCTACCTTGTGCAAACTACAACTTGGAACGCTACTACCTGCAAAACTCTCTAGTAACTGACTCCAGGATTACTTTCCTCATCTACAAAAAACATTTAAATTTCTTGATGTTCCTGGATGTTTTTAAGTTCTGAGGTCAGACAAAATACCTGCACGTTTTTATTTTTTACCTTCTTCCCAGATGGGGTAACAAAGCTGCAAAGTATCTAATTAGCATCATGCTGGGGCGCTTTCATTTAGATGCAGAGCGCTGCTTCTCTTGAAATTACTTCAAAATATGCAGGATTAATGCCATTTCTTTGGCGACTGTTTCTCTGTTGTTCGAAGTGAGAATGAGAATTGTCAGTAGTGAAAAAGGTTGAGGGCAGGTGACAGAAGTTAATTCCCATATAGTCATCTTCCTGGGAAAAGGGTCCAGCAGACGTCCTGTTGTTCCCTCCCTCGGCTGATAAAATGCCGTTCCAGTCTTGATGTGTAAACATGCTGGAATTTGCAAGAGATCAGCTCCTGAGAACCTCATGTTTTCAACTTTTAAGAGCCCAGGGCATTGCAGCTTGACAGATCCGTTCTCCGTCCCCTTCCATCTTCCTCCCGTCCATCTGTTTGTGGGATTCTTGTGCCCAGTTTGCCTCCCCGTGGTCTTAGAGCTGCTGAGCCTCATCCTGGAAGAGGCAGTGGTGGTGGCAAAGATCCTGCAGAGAGCTATTAAAGTGTTACCAACGGTGGGAGCCTAAGCTGGAAAGCTTTCTGGTACCTGCCTGCTTCTTTCATGTCAAGCTGGCAGCAGCTTGGGGAGGGGGGACACAACTCACCCTGGGCAAAAAAAATATTATAAATAAATGACAAAAGTGCTAGTGTTTTGTTTTAGCTTTAAATGTTTGTTCATTCATTTTCCCTATCCTGAAAGACTTAAAAGCCCTTTGATATTCTATATGATGCCTGTCCAATTCTGATTAGTTTTTGTTTTATCCATGGTAGGGTAAGTTACGCTCTTGTGTTACTGTCTTGTTAATGCAATTAACAAGTATTAATTTGGGATTGTTGGACTAAACTGGGGTGTTTAAATGTGTTAAGAGTTAGTGAAAACAACTGCGTTGTGCAAATGTGAGCCTAGAATTTGGCCTATGAACCCAGACTTTCCCTTTAGCTTCAGAGGTTTGGAGGAAAAACGACACCCAACTTTGGGTTTCAAATGCTAACCTGAAACTTGCTTTTCTGTAACCTGCAGGTTCAATTTCACTTTTTAGTTTTCAAATTGAGAAATCGAAAGTTGTGGCTTTTGTAGAGGCAAAGTCTTTTACTCCTGTTGTATTCTGTTGTATCAGAACAACGGTATTGGGTTTTTTGGGTGGGGGGGTTGTTGTGGGGGGGTGTGGGGTTTTTTCTTTCTTTCTTTCTTTAAAATCTGAAGTAGAAATACTTCAATTTAGTAGGTTTTCCTCCTGAAATTATTATTAGGCCTGATTTGCAAAGGAGAGAGGCAATTGTGTTGTTTTTTCCTAAACCACCATTATTCTTTCACTGCTGGAGCTTCTGAATCTGTTGGAAAATTCTAATGAGATGTTAAAAAGAGATCTCAAAATAACTGAGTTCTGTGACGATTTGTGTCTGGGCAGAGGAGAGATGGGTCCAAATTGCTGCCCACAAGGAAAAAGCAGGGAGCACTTCTAAGGTGCATTTGCTCAGCTGTCTGCTTCTGCTGGCACACGCGGCCTTCCAAGGTGGACACAGTGTCTTCTGCCTGCTGTGCATGTGATAGGCAAAGTGAGGGATATTGCAGTTGGGAGAGGAGATGCAGGGGAAGGAAGGAAGACAAATAATCGCTTAAGGACCTATTTCTCTTCAGGGTGGTATAACTTGGCTTAGCATTGTCCAAAATTCATTAGTCTTAGAGTGTAGGAGCATGGCAAAGTTAATGTGTTGGTTTCCTCAGGACACCTTTACCTTTCTCTCTTCATTTGAAGTTGCAGGCAGTGCTTCCATCTGGGTGAGCCTTTGTCATTTCTTCCCACTGCCCTTGATTTAAAAACAGTTATGGCTGGGGGGGGGTTCTGTCACTCACTGTATTAAACAGAGCCTCTCAAAGCAAGTGAATCCAAACTTTTAAAACAAAGATAAAAATAATTTATTTTTTTAGTAGTAGTGTGGAGGGAAGGTGCTACCTGACACTCTGGCAGAATATAGTATGTTTGTCACGTTAGTCTTTGGCTAAAAAGTGTTAATTTTTCTTTTCAGCCAGCAGCTGCAACAGCTAGTGTTCCTGCGGTTGCTGCTGTAAAGCCTTCGAGTACTGGAACACCTGTAAAACTTCCAGTTACAGGACCACCTGCACAAGCTGTCTCCCAAAAGGCAGTCTCTGTGAAAGCAGAGGGCACAACAGTAGCACAGACCAGCGCTTCGACAGTAAGGGAAAAAAAAAGTTTTTAATTAAAAATTAACATTCTCTATATTCATTAGAGGTTGGAGAGCCAGTGCAACATCTAACAGTCTTCTCTTTATTTCCGTGCTAGGAGATGCTAGAGAATGTGAAGAAATGCAAGAATTTTCTTGCTACGCTAATAAAACTGGCATCTAGTGGAACTCAAGCCCCTGAGATGGGGCAGAACGTGAAGAATCTGGTGCAAAATCTGTTGGTGAGATTTTTTTTTTTAAACAAAGTCTGCTTAATTTGTGGGGTTTTTGACATTGACTTCATCATAGTTCTTGTGTCTTCTTTTAAACAGCTGAAGAGTTGGATTTGTGCTGGCTGAGTACATCTTGACTCTCTCAAAGCCTTACATTATACCTCTTATTTTAACTGGACCCCATGCTGTATTTTTCCCCCCTCACATTCCTGTTTCATTTTATGCACATGGGTAACTGACAGCAGGAGGAGCTGATAGTGTTAACACAGCTTCTGGGGCTGAGCTGCCTTTTTTTTTTTTTTTTCTCGATATTAGGGTAGTTTTGAGTCCTTGACGCAAGAGCATTACCGCGGAGGTGGTGGTACAGTGCTGAGTCCACACCGCGGCTTTACTGCAAGGTGGAACGGACTCTCAGGTTGACAGGGAAGCTCCAGTGGAAGCAGCATGACGTGACCTAGGTGTTTAGACAATGGGACGGAGAAAATAACGTGGTGGCTGCTGAGCTCGCTCTGTCCTTGCAGGTGGCTTCCGTGTGCTGCTTCACGCTGTACCCCCGCCCCGCTGGGTTTTCTGGGTAACGATTTCTGCTGCCACTTCTTGTCTTGGCGCTTGACCGCAGCCGCTGTTTTGTTGTTGCTCCGTGGCAGAAGGCTGTGGGCTGGTGGAAGGGGGTGGCTTTGCTAGTAGTACCAAAGGACTTTTCAGTCTAGAAAAGCGTGGGGTAGACAGGGGTGCAGTTTCAGAGAGCAGATTGTTTGAAGATGCAGCCTTGCAAAAACTTGATTCCTCTGCCTCTGTGTCCCTGCTGGACTATGCACCTTGCTTCTGTGAGAAAATGCTGGAGTTGTTCCTTCTTGTGCTTGCAGTACTTTTTGGGGTTTTTTAGGAACTATTTTTGCCAGACACTACTATGTCGTTACCTGTGCATTTGCTTGCTTTTTGTAGTATTTTAACAATGCTGTTCTTCTGCCATTCAGTATGTGTATATGATTTAAACACAAAATAAGTTGATGTTTCGTGTGTATGAGGGAAAGGAGTCAATGGCAGCTGTGAAGTAAAATGGTCCTTAAAGCAGCATCTCATGAAGGGGGTGTCAGGCGCCCTGTGTGCCCTGAGATGTACCAGATCACCCCATCTGTATCGGTGAGACCTCGGTGACCTGTAGCCACAGCTGAGTGGGACCTAATGGGCAGCAGATCAAATGACTAAACAGGAGAGCCGCTCTAAGTTCTGTTTGTCTGTGCAGCCCTTAAAACCCCTGCTCTGGTCGTGTGCCTCCTGGGAATGGTTACAAAGGAGAATGTGGGTGAGAGGAGTAATGTCTCTGCAGGACAGAGATGGGTGCTGGGATCCCTCTTCAGTGACTGGCCCTTCTTGGAGGGCGTAATGTTCTTGGTGGGGCAGAGCCTCACCTGGAGGATGAGAAAAGGCAGCAGTGTCTGGGGCTGCCCACCACCTTAGCCCCGTGGTAGTGGCACTGAATTAGTGAGTGAGGGGTCTCAGAAGTCTGCTGCATCTTCCTAACCCTCCCAAGCCCTTGAGTCGGGTGTTTGTGTTTGGACAGAGTGGAAGGCGTCAAGGAAGGAGGCTGTACTCTGCAAGCCAGAGGGCTGTTGCCACAGTGGTATGCAGAAGTGATGCTCTGATGTTCAGTTTCTCCTGCTTTTGAAAGACAGTGTTAAGTGGTCTGCTTTATTATGCTGTGTATGCATTAGGCTAGAATTGTCTTACAAACACTACCGAGTTGTCTTTTGTCTCTGTCTCTTTAAATTGATCTTTATTCAGGTAAACTACCTTTACAGGAAAAGAGTACTTGTAGAGGATTTTAAGTATCTCTCTATAAGGATGAGGTACTCAAAAGGATCAGTACTACTTATAAACTTGTTTCTATTGGTTCATTTCAGTGTTTCAACAAGTATCCTTAAGTATGTTAACTGTCTGTAGTTGAAGAAAGTAATTTAATTTGATAATACTATAAATTACAACATTGTTCTGTCCTAAAACCTTTTGTTTAAAAATACAGGAGAGAAAAAAAGCATTTGAGTACTGAAATTGAACACTAATGTGAATTTCCATGAATTCTTGATACATCTGTGAAAAAATGTGGTAGATTCATTATTATAACTGACTATTGTAATTATACTTTCCTCTTAGGAAGCAAAAATTGAGCCAGAAGAATTTACAAAAAAGCTGTATGTAGAACTCAAGTCATCTCCACAACCGTATTTAGTTCCTTTTCTCAAGGTAAGTGTCTGATTGTGGATATATAATATGTAATGAGGGGAGGGAGGAGGACCCAAAAAGGAAAGGAAAGAGAGCATTCAAATAGATATTTGCTCAGGTCGGTTGGAGAAATGGTGTTTAACCTAGCACTGTGTGACTGTTGCTCTTGGAAAGACAATTTTTTTGGGGGGAGGGAGGATCTCGGAGGAGTAATTTATGCTGTGTTCTTAAACTGGAGAGTAATTATCCTCTAGTTGTTAGTGGAGGCTAATGTTTTGGAAGCTGGTGCATCTACAGTAGAGCAGCTATACCAAGATGATCTCTTTCTCATCAGAACTGCAGCTGTTCTGTGTTCTAATACATCAGACTGACAGCAGTGGCTGTGCACAGCTTATGCAGTATTTAAGCTCAAAGAATCTACATAAAGCTATTCCTCTGTCTGCTGATTTGTGTTTAACTGGAGGGAGGAAAAACCCCACCCCTTTCTCTGGAAAGGGTCCGACAGGACTACCGCAGCGTAGGAAGAGTAACCCAGGACAACTACCTCCGTTCAAGCACATGCGTGTAAATTAAAATCTGTTCTTGTCACACTTTTCATCATGTGGTAGAACAGTGTTAACAAAACAAAAATGAACGTCTTTGTGGTACAGCAAGCATTAAATCCTAATGCAAACATGGAAAACTTGGTTACGTTTACTTAGTTGCATTGTACTTAGTGTTCTTGAGCTTCATAGACCTGTACTTTTCCTGGGCATTCGTTATAGACATGGTGGAGAATCAAGGAAGAATAGCTAAGGGGTAAAGCTGGCACAGAGGTTTTCTGGAGTTTGTCCTCTTCCTTAGTATTTGACAGCACGTGTAACAATATAATGTTGATATTACTTTGGATGGCAGGTCTTAATGTGTTCAAGGGTGGGATAAATATTTTTGTTAGAGGGGCAGCCTTTAAATGCTTTGCTGGCAACTTTGCCATGAGTCTAGAAGACTACAGTCATCTCTGCAGGGCTTGATACACCACTGTCATGTTGGTCAGTTCCTTGTTCTCTGTTTAATTCCCTGGAGGCTTCTTAAATGCCCATGCAAAAACTAGGAAAAAACCCCAGACAGCTCGGAGTATGGTCTGTGCTGCTGCAGCGCAGCTGTGGCTGCAGGAGGAGCAGGCTGTGGGTGCAGGGTCAGCGCTCCTGGCAGAGGTTCCTGTGCTCTGGGCAGAGCCTCGGCAGAGCTTTCCTAGCGACCAGGGCAAGGCTGACTCCAGAAGCAGCGCAGGGCCCTGGCTGGTGAACCCTGCTGGCCGTGCCGGCGTGTTTCCAGCTCGGGTGCCGCTGTGTGGCCCACCCAAGACAGCGTGGGTGACCCTCAGTAGCTCTGCGCGGACCCAGCCTCAGTCTGTCACCGCTGGACCTTGTGGGGCTGGTGAGCCCTGGCAGCCCCGGACGAGCTGCTGCAGGGGAGCCGGGGGGTGGCTGCGCTGCACTCGGGGCTTCCCTCCCTTCAGGTGCCCCAAGGGTTTGGCCGGTCAGGCGCAGAGCTGCCCTCGCAGAAGGGCTCCGCCGGCGGCGGTGAGCCACCCTGCAGCGCGGAGCGCTGCCCCGCTTGGGCACAGACCTCGAGGCGGTTCCACGGGGTTACCCTGGGCTCACCAGTGCGGGTCAGGCCTTGACCCACCGCAGCAGAGCTGTTGCGTGTTTCCCCTGTGGCGTGCTGGCAGGTACTGGTATGGTCTCGGCGTTCCTGTTTGGGGCAGCATCCACGCCCCGTAATCCTCGGCAAGGTGCGCTCTCCCCTTTGCATGCTACGTTAACGGAGAAATACTGGGACTTCAGAGCCGTTGTTTAGACATCGTCAGGGTCAGTTACCTGGCGCTGCAGCGTTACCCATCCTTTAAAACATCTTGCACCCTCGTTGCTTTTTTCCGAAACACCTTAAGGATGTGTAGTTGGTACGCACCGGTTCGGTCTGGTCTGTCGCTGAGCAGCTGTGACAGGACCGAGGGCCAGATGGAAGCTGACTTCAGGAGCGCTTCTGTAACGTGGCACGAGGATCGGTGCTGGCCTTGTTTGTTGGGGAAATGCTTGCAGCTCGAGTCTGGAAAGAAACAGGACACGGCTTGTTGCCAATTCACTTTTAGCTAGCAAAGTGGAGTTCTGGGGAGGACTCTCTGGAGCTGTCTCTTATCTTTGAGCTGCAGGTTTTTGATGAAGTGGTTGCACATGTTTTGTTTTGTCTGTTCCAATAGATAGAAAAGTACAGTGACTTTGGCTGTGAAGCCTGCTTGATTTTCAAATCTGCACTGAGTACTTCTGGTAAATAAATTGCATCAGGAGCGTGAGGAAAGCGGAGCAGCCTTTTAAAAGAAAAGGAAGTGAACAGTAAAGATAGGTGTGCCACAGAAGGTCCAGATCTGCGTTTACTCCCTTGGTATATTAGCCTGAGAGACCTGTTCCTTTTGCATGAAGCCCAGAGAACAGCGCTATGCTGGAGACTTACAAACTTTGGTAACTGCCAAGGAGGGGGGGGACGAAATAGAACATACAGGTAGCTGCAGAACTGATTTCCCCTGGTTCTGAGCCGTAACAGATTGTACATAGTCAAGGAGAAAAATCTGTAGAGGGCTTGAAGATTATTCTGTCCATTAACTTGCTCGAACACAGCTGTAGTAAAAATGAACCGTTGCCAGATTCCTTTCCTGAAGTTCTCCTGCTGGAGAGAACTGTCTGGCTGAAGTGGTGCTGCTGCAGCTCTGCAGACATTATTAAAGTGGTATCCCCCCCTAGTGTGGATACAGCTGTATTGGTGTAGAAGTGCTCATATCTTCAGAGCTTCTTTCTGACTTTATTGGATGAGTTGTAGTTCTCGGTCAGACAGGCTCATGGAATAAACACAGCTGTTAGGATAGCAGGTTTTTTTTGGAAAACAAGGGTTTTTTTGAGGTAGCAAAGCAGTTAAAATGGTCTTATTCTGAAATAAAAATTTCAAACTGAAAAATCTGAACAAAAAGTTATGGGTGCGTTTCTCTATAGATGGGATTTGCTACGTGCAGTGAAGCTGTGGTGACTGTTGACCTTTGCTCAGCCTGTGTTGGTGATTCAGTATTGTTGTCAATTTAAGAGTGCCTGAATGCTAGTGAAACTTGTTTGGAATAAGCAATTAATTGTTTCATGAAAAGCTAAGTTGGAAGATGAGGAAGAGAATTCAGTAGCTCATGTATCAGTATTGTGGAAGACTCTGCTGATGTTACACCCAATGTTTTTTCTTTTTTCACCTAGAAAAGCATGCTTGCCTTACGGCAGCTGATGCCCAACGCTCAGAGCTTTATCCAGCAGTGTCTGCAGCAGCCAGCTCCAACCCAAGAAGCTGTTTCGACCTGCACCTCTGCAGCACCAGCTCCTTCCATAGCAGTGGCAACCTCAGCTGTAGCAACAACGTCTCTTCCAGTTGTAAAACCAGTGTCTGCCGCTGGAACAGTCACAGCCTCCCCGGTCATAAAACCAGCCCTTGCCAGCGTGTCGGCGACGGCGTCAGTGCCGGCTGTGAAGCCTGTTCCTGCCTGTGCGGGGGTGACAGCATCCCTTCGGCCTGCGCCTCCCGTCAGCACCACCGCGACGGCGACGTCAGGACTGACTGCTCTGCAAACGGGCAAGCCAGTCTTCACCTCTGCGGTAGCAACGTCCTCTCTCCAGTCTGCAAAGCCGGTGCTGGTCTCTACGGTGGCATCTTCAGCCACAACCCCTCTCCAGCCTCTGAAACCAGTCCTGGGAACCCCAATCAGTATTAAAATCTCACAGCCAAGCTCCATCGTTGCGCAGTCAGTGGGTGCTCGCCAGGTGGTTAAGGTGAAGCAGTTGGTAAGATGAGTTTCTCTGCTGTAGTTTGAGTCTTAACTATTCTGTAAAGAGAATATCAATTTGGACGTTGGGGGGTTTTTAACGTATGAAGTTAGTCTGTCAGGAGTTAATCAGTTATGTTTGCCATAACTCAGGGCTACTGAGCCCTTGCTGAAAGGTGAATCTAAAGCCAAGCTGTAAGCTCAGTCTCTTGCAAGACCTGCTGACCACCATTCCACCAGGCTTAACATCACCTTGAGACACAAGGAATGCGAGTTCTGACCCCTGCTGTGTGTGCAGCCAGGCTAGGGTGGCATCTGAAGGAAAAGGCAGGAAATGCTCCTGTCAGAAACAGATTGCTGATGGGATGCTTACGCTGTTAGATGCTGTGTTAGGGCTGTGCCTCAGCTAGCCACCAGGGATTCCAGTCTCTCTGCCTTGGTAGTTCCTACCCTGGATACTTCGGCTGAGTGATGTTTAGTGATACGTTAACCGAAATGTGCAAACTGGCCCAAGGAGCTTTTCGGAGCAGAGATCTGACCTTCAGATTTACTAAGGCATGTTAATTATGGAGTCATCCGAAAGTGAGCTTTTTCTATCAGGCCTCATCAGCTAATAAATTCCAAGAGGAATAAATGTCTTATTAAAACAATACCCTCAAAAGCAATGTGTTAACATTTTTTTTCTTGGCACAGGTTAACTTCTTGCTAATGTTAGTGTTAAATACTGACAAACTGTGGATCCCAAGTACACCCAAAAGAGCAACGTTGTGAAATACATTATGTTTGATTTATGGGTGTTCGAGATACTGAGTAGTATGCTCTCTTAACTGGCCTACCTGTACGTCATGTTCTCAAGTATTTTGAGAGAATAGTCTCCCTTTGGCAGATGAAGAACTTAGTTCTTGGATAGGAATTCCTTGTGAAGATTTCTTCCTTAAAAAAGAGCGTTTGACTTCCTATGAAGCTAGGTTTGCTTTCCACAGGTATAGTAGGGCTTCTAGTGTGTGAATTTCCTTTGCAGTTTGTTTATTGTGCATACTTGTTATAACAGCATTCAGACCCCTAAAATGTTTTGCTTTTTTAAGTTTCTTCCTTTCAAAGGGTGTAAGGTGGATGTAGTACGAGAATCCAGCATTCCAAGTGAAGAGCTTATGCTACCAGCTTTTCACCTTTCCAGACTTGCTTAAAAAGAGCAATGCCCTCAATGATATGGAGGGGATGGCAGGGGTCCTTTTTATAAGTGCTTTTCTTTGAAAAAAAAACAAACAAAAAAAACCCCAAACAAACAAACCAAAAAACCCCCACAAACCAAAAAAACCTCAACCAAAATGAAAAATAACCCATGCATTCCCCCCCCCCCAACCCCCCCCAACAAACCCACAAAAAACAGTCATCAAGCACATGCACTGACAGTCTTTGACAGCAGCAGCTAAAGCCAAATTGGAAAAGGCATTGGTACCCTTACTGTCTTTGAGGACTAAATCTGAAATTCCAGCCAGAAGAAAATGAGGGCTTCTTAGGTTGTGCAAGGGCTGCAGAGCAGTTTGTTGGCTACACAGCAAGCACTGTAATCCGGGGGAAAGGTTGACCATCTGTACAAATAGACAAGGAAGCTTAACTCGACACTGGGGAGTCAAAACACTTCTTAAATATGATACTGGTGAACTCAAGAAATGGCTTCTGCCTCCTCCACTACTGCAGTGTGGCAGCCAGTTGCAACTGCTTTTCTTTGCTGTCCCTTACAAACACTGAATAGCACACAAAGCATGTTTTTTATCCTCGTTTGAGTAGATCCCAGGCACAGTGATTAAAATACTTGCTTTTAAAATACCTATTTGATTTTGTTCTTGGATGTAGTTGAAGGGCTGGGTTGACCACTTTGCAGCGTAGCCGTATCAGGAGCTTGTTTGTTCAGACAATCTTGTTAGCGCAAAGAGAAAGTTAGTAGAGGTGGCTGCATCTTCTAGGGCTTCTCTGATGCTTTTCCTTGAAAGGACAGAGGGTCTGTTTCCTCCCACAAGAGAACAAATCTGGATCTCCTCTCCCTAAGCAGAAGGGTCCTGCTGCCAGCTGAAAGGAAGCACATGCCAGCTGTGCAAATCTGCCCGAACGATGGTGCCAGCAACTTCTTTCCCTTTCCAGCCCGCAGGGCTGTCGGATGCCATCCGCTCCCTGTGCGTGCCCATTTCTAATTTAGGTTCCTTGTGCTTGAGGAACACAAAGTGAACTTCCACGTGCCAGCTCCGCTGTGCTGTTGGTGGTGCTTAAGAACGCAGCTCTGCAGTAGTTCGGTAAGAAACTGTGACCAGAGTGATGCCACATCTAACGTTCGTTTCTGTAGCATGGTTATTGGAACTGTGGGTTTGTGTGGTGGACACCGAGGGACCTGTTCTTCAGGGATGCTGTTGGGGTGGAGTGCACGCCTGTGCTGTGGGAGCTGCACGTTTGGAAGGGTTCCCTCCTGGTGACTTTCTTAACACAGCCTCATTTAAGGGCATTGGCTTACAAAGAAGTTTCATCTTAGAAGTAAAGCTTGTCTTGCTGTAGTATTGCTTTGTCTACTGATAAAGCACAATAGCTGAAAATTTATGTTACCAGCCGCTGGCCTCCAGTGGTGAGGAAGCTGCTGTGAGACTCCAGCTTCACGTGGTAAGCGTAAAGAGCAGGAGTTTTATGTGAGATGCGCTCCCTGGACATTGCTAACAGTTGAAGCAAGGAGTGAAGTGCTTGTGCTGTTCCAGCTGCTTGTTCTTAGTGAGTTGTTAGTGTCAAGCCCCCTCAGAGCTGAGCTTTCTTGAACACAGAGTCTCCCGTTATTTTTCCAGAGGTTTTTTGTCCTGGATGTGTGCTTTTGCATGCAGCTGGTGAGGCTTCGTTCATGAGGCAGTACGGCACTCGTGATGATACACCTCAACACCTCTCTGCTGATCTCTGAACTCTGCTTTTTGAATGTAAAACAGGTTCAAGTAAGGCTAATCAAAGTCTCTCTCAGGCAGCCGCCTCTCTCTATGCTGTCAGCGGGATGCTGCATTGCATATTTTTTACTTAAGAGTGTTGGGTGATTTTCATTCTGATGTCTCTGTCAACCTACTTAGCAGGGCACGAAGAACAGTCTCTTTTCTTTATTACTCCGTGCTACTAATCTGAAGAAAAGAGACAATAACTTTTTCTCACAGATACTACCTATTTTTGTAATACTTCTTTCGGGCATTAGATCCTTGTTGAATTCTCTAGGGTTGTTGCCCTCTCGTGTTGCAAGTCCCAAGGACTTCCAGCTTTTGTTAGTCTAGCAGCTAGAATGGCAAACAGAAAATCGGCTTTACTGCCAACACATCCTTTTGGTTTCTCATTGGTCTGCTCTCCTCAGTTGCTTGACTGACTTCCCAATCTTCACCTAGACTATTGATTTAGCATGGCCCGTCTCTGTTCTTTTGTCTGCGGTGCCTTAGTCTTGAATGTTTCCTCCCGTGCCATTTCAGTGTGCTGCATGCTGAAGCATCGTTCTCGCTGGTGGCAGGGAGGACCTCTAGGTACGTGTCAGCGTGGGGCTGGTGGAGCCTGCGAGTCGTTCGTCCAAGCTGGTCGGTGGCTCGGTAATTACCTGGACGCGTAAATGATGCCGTTACCGTTGTTTGCGACTTCCAGCGTGTGGAGGCTGGATCTTTCAGACAGATCAAGCTGCGCTTTAGTGAAAACACAGAAGTAAACGTTGGTGTCTGTACCGCTTCGTGAGGCAGTGCTGCACGTGTGAGGGAGCCTTGACTCTGTCTGCAGTCTGTCCCTGTGCTCCTGTGGTCCTTTGCTCTTATGGATCTTACGTTTCTTCTCAAGAACTGTCTGCTCGTTATCTGGTTTTCAGACACCACCTTCAGCTCAGTTGTTCTACATTACCGCTGCTGTGCCAAGCCATGGTGCTGTTAATTTGGGGATGGGTGGGGTGTATCTTGACTAATTGATACACAAAGTACCTCTTTTGTGAATGTGTGATGCTTATACTGATGATGTTTACTGATAAATCTGAAGTTAGATGACAGAAGGAGACAGCCTAATTTCTGAAGTATAATAAATGTCGCATCTTGATTTAATTAAACTTGTGCAGTGTTGCTGTACAAGCACTCTTTAGACTTTCTGCAGTTAGAATAAAAGATGTAGAGGAGAAAAAGTGGTTTCTTGACCCTGAAAATTCCTTTGTATTAGCTCTTTGCCGCTACAAAAATAGGATTCAACCTGAAGATGTTGATAGCTTTATGGTAAAAGCACATCTTTCTACTACCTATAATCAAGAACTTTTCTAGAGGATGTATCAAAAGCTGCAGACCACGTTCTGCTAGCTAGGAGGCTTAGAAATGAGGCTTTTAGGGATGCGGCAATTTTATTACTTTCTTGCATTTTAATAGCTGCTGCTGAAGAGGAAGAATTAGTATTTATGGGCTGTGCCTGTAGGTCTGTGTTGTGATGACATCCTGCTGTCTGGCTTTGTTTCTTTCAAGAGCCTCTTTAAACAAAACTATCAGCCCCCTTCCTTTTTTTAACCCTTCGGCAGTGTGCTGGTGTTTGTGTGTGAAGGCTCTGCTCGCTGGAGGCGTTGCTAGCTGTTCCTTCGTGTTCCCCCGAACTGGTGTGTTCAGGGTACTTTTGCTTAACACTTCAAAACTCAGCGTCTCACTGTGCAACTGCTGTTGGGGCTCCAAAAATACGTTAGTAACTTCATAGTCTGTACTCGTGGTTCTTGACAGGAAAAGGCTTTCGTGCAAGGCTGCCGACTTTGTTTTGGTGTTCTGCCTTTGTAGCCAGGTGTAGGTGGTACTTACCTTTCAAACTTCTCGGCAGGCAGACTCAATATTCGGTTGTCCGTTAAGACTTGGGGAGAGGAAAGCCTTTTAGTGAACGGGTTGTGTAACACGTGGTGAAACTCATCAACAGGGTTATCAATGGAGAGCAGGGACGAAGCATGTGTTAGAGCTCGCTGAGTGAGCTGGAGCTTAAAGCTCACCACCGGTTGTTAATATTTCTCGCCATGAAATTAAAAAACGAGGTTTTTCTGAGCGTGCTGCGTGCTTCAAACTGAAAGCTAGACGTACATGCATGTCCAGCGGCACTTCTGCTAAATGAACACTTTGATACTGTTTACTTCTCTGTATGTTTAGCTCTCCTCAGTCTTGATGTTGGATATTCTACTTCCAGGTGGTCCAACAGCCATCAGGAGCCGTTGTAAAGCAAGTGTCCACGCTCCCGCAGCCCTCGGCGCTGGCCCTGCAGACGTCGGCTGAGGAGAGGATGCCGGTGAACGCGCTTGTTCAAACGAAGCAGTTTCCTGCAGGTACAGTGGAACCTCTTTGGTGGAGAAGGGAGAGGACTGCAGAGGTGTCGGAAAAAGCGCAGGCTGTTGGTAGATGGTAGGGATGTAAGGAGGTGGTTGTCTGTCAGGAGCAACCAGCGCTGTGCGCTACGTTGAACGTCATCACTGCCTGCTTGGAGTTCTGATGAGAAGCTCGGGGCCATGTCTGCTGCTGGTGCCCGCTAAAGGGCTGTCAGTCAAGCTTTTGTACTTGTTTAGGTACTGTGAGCTCTTGGCAGTGAACTGCCTTTAAACCGTGACGCTTTGGAGAGTTGTTTCGTGAGACTTTGCTTTTTCCTTCAACAGGTCCAGGTTGATGCATGATGAGAATTTTGTCTCACATGGCCAGTTTTCACTAAAACTTTTCACTGGTCAGCACAGAGGAGGTGTTTGCTGAGAGTGTGTAGGGGCTTGGCTGTGTAGAACTAAGACCTCTAGAGTGTCTGATTTTCAGATGGACCTGATTACTTGTTCCTGCATCTGCAGCAGCTTTTGCTAGAAGTATGAGCTGATTAAACAGTTGTCTTAGCATTTTGCTTTCTCCTATGGCATGTTCTTCGTTTGTTTTAGGTTCCATTCTGAAACAAATTACCCTGCCAGGAAATAAAATTCTGTCGCTTCAAGCTTCTCCTGTTCAGAAAACTAAAATAAGAGAGAATGGAGCAACATCCTTCAGGTAAAAATAAACAATATCAGAAGTTTACTATAGGAAGGAAGAAAAGGAACAGACAGCAAGTATAGAGGTGGGAACAGAGCCCAGATAAAACCAACTTTCTTTAGAAACTTGGTTTTGATAGGTGTTTTTGATGTTATGCTACTAATTGGCAAGGGGGAACCTAAAAATTTGACCTCATAGCAGATGTTAATTATTCTTAGTATAAGAAAACTGTGCTGGTGAAGTTGGATTTTCATTGTGCTATCACAAGAGTGTAACTAAAATTACACAAGAGTGTAATAAAAAATAAAACCAGTGTGCATCAATATGTATCAGTTTCACTTGTAGAGCCAGTGTATTGATCTCCATCCTACGAGTACCATTAACTAATGTAAAGCAAAGGTACCTTGTATTAAAAGCTCTCCATAGGATTAAAGCAGATATAACCTCTGTTTTTTACAGCTGGACAGATAGCATTGAACTGTGATTCGGACTGGCTTGTAACCTGTCTACAGCTCTGTGCTGTATTTAAAAATCTTTTATTAGCTCCTCTTACAAGCTTGTTCCTGTATGCAGAGGTGAAAGTCTTTGACTACACCTTTAATTATGGCTTCTGGCATGTTCTCCAGGCCTTTACATTACAAGAGTGCTTAAAGCTTTTAGTTCTGGTAACTGATTAACTTTTCAAAAGCAGAAATTAGTTTTGTAGCCCTGAAATGTAATGTTGGAACAGAGGTACAGGCTGCCATACGCATTACTGGCCTTATGACTTGAAGCTGCTTTTCCAGGAATAAAAGCAGACATGGCATCTTTGTCTTGTGACCAGTTGACTTCTCATCTCTTGAAAGCTGCAGCTTTGTGTGCACTGATACAGACCGAGCTGTTGTTTACAGTAACATACAGCGAGTGCTTAAAACACTGGTAGCCAGAAGTTGAGAGGAAAAGCTGATGTTAATGCAAAATCTCTGTTCAGCTGCCGCAAGCTTTTATGAAATATACTTCAGAATATAATTTGGGATGTAATTTTGGGTAGTGGTGTTTGGAAAAAAAAATCGCATCATAAATATCATAATTAAAAAAACAAAGAGTAACAAGCAAACTAACTCCTACAAAAATTAGAAACTTTTTTCTGTGGTCTTCCAATGAGATATATCAGTTGTCTTATGTGAGAAAGTTTGAATTCTTGATGTTCCTTCCCTGCATTGTTAAATTCTTAGTGTAGGAAAAACTGTGCTTTTACAGTGTGATCCAAGATGGATTTCTGTTCTTCCTTCTGCATTACAATTTTCAAAGTAGCTTAAGTCTGTGAGAATTCGGATTTGAATCTCTAACGTGCCTTAAATTATTCTAGCAATGGATGTCTTTGGATGCAGCCCCCTGCTGAGCTTCTATTCACTGCTACAACCGAGCTTTCTGAGTTGGAAAGCTACATGCGAGAATCTTCGTATATATGGACCTGGCCAGCGGGTACCTGAGCTTTTGGCTTCCCGAGCTTTTGGCTTCCCGCAGTCGAGGCTCGGTGTTCTCGGAGCAGGTCGAGCCCCGCGCAGTGTTAATCCGGGTGTTCCCCAGTCAGCCGTGGTTTGCTCTCCGCACTGTTCCCAGCACAGCTGTTCCGTGGGAGCTGTGGTCCCTCGGCCGCTGGTCACGGGCGAGGCAGCCAGGAGCGCCGTGGCCCGTCGGCTCCGGCGGGGTTGGTGATGGGCAGAGCGCGCGTCCGGTGCTTGCTGGGACTGCGCGGGTGGCGCTTCCGACTGCGGCTCTCGTTGCAGCGTGTCGCCGCGCCTGACTGCCTCTGCCCTGGTGTGACTGGGTTGGGTTAGGCTTCGAGGCTGGGATACTCACTAAGCTGTGCTCAATCAGCTGCAGTTGACCTTGTCTGCTCTTTAATGAGCTGTTTCAGGTTGAGATGAGCAGTGGGAAAAAATGGTGATTCCCCCTCCCCCCCAGTTAGAAAAAAAACCTCCCAAAAATTATTTCAGCTGAGTGTGGGCATCGCTGGCACTTGGCTGCCCCATGGCATGCATTGCAAAGGGCAGTCTGGTTTAAAAGCATCAAGATTTTTATAAACTGCACTGTGTCCTTCTGTAAAGTATATGCTAGAGCACGCTGGAAAAAATAAGACATGTATTGGCATCTTCCAACATTTGTCTTGCATCTATTCTGTTTCATAGAGCTCTTCTCCAAAGCACGCACAACTGAGTTGTGCCTTTTGCCTGGAATGTGCTAGCAAACAAACAGGAGTGAGACAGCAGAGTGGAAAACATCTGGGCAGCTGCTCCTCCTGCCCCGCGGTGGTAGTGAGTGCTGGTGGTTCTTGCTCAGCTGGGGTTGTTCTGCCCCACGTAGTTGCCCGTGGTGGTGCACGGAGGTTTGTGTTCTGGTTTTCCCTTTGACTGTTGTATAAAATGGAGTAAATAAACAGATTCAGAGGAGGACACGTGCGTTGGTCAAACACCAGAGGGTGCCACAGACTCGCTTTTCAGCCAATACAGGGAAGGAAATTCGTAGCTGTAGCACTTTAGTAGGATGATTTTTATAGCTTACTTGAAGTACATGATAGTGTATGTAAAATGGTTGAGGCTTGTTTGAACAGCAAGGCAAAAAGAATAGTAGAAAGTACAAACTTAACGTGGCTTCTGAAACTTAGGTTAATCTTTGGTAAGCACTGCTTCTGAGGAAACGTAGTGATGGTTTCTTTGGGTGAAGCAAAACAAGCGCAGCAGTGTTTTCAGAGGTGCAAATCCATCTTTCATCAAGCCTAGTGACTCACTGACTTAATGCAAACTTAGATCCCACAGTGAAGAAGTTAGAATTGGTCCTTAAAAACAGTACAGGTAGAGATGTCTACTTGCTTGTAAGCTTTCGTGTGTGCGTACTCAGAGAAACTGTGTGCATGGAACTATTAAAGAAAATAGTAACCTGATAAAGGTTGGGTTTAGAGAACTGGAACTTGTGTTTGAGTATTTGGAGCACGTGGCCAGATGAAAAGCTAAAATGATTTACTAAAGCTGTGTGCTGTACAGTTGTACCTGAGGTGTAAGCGTCCTTGCTTGGATTCCATAAACAGCTCCATCAGGGTAGCATCAGGTTCAGCATCTGTAGCTTTGATAGCTTGTGATCTGTGCTCTTGGTGTGCTCATTGTGCCGATTTTGTCATCTCCTTTATCAGCAGATCCGTGGCAGTCACTGCGCTTGTCTGCCACCAGCAAAGACTTCTCTGTAGTGGCTGTTAAGAAGAGGAAGCTGGAGTGTGCTTGTGAAGATCAGTTAGCACTCAATTAGCGTTCGGTGAAGCTTCATTCACTTCTTGAGAGATCAGGGTCTCTGTTCGGCTGATAGAGCATGAGTATAGCCTGGAACTGCTCGGCTGCTGGTTGGGCAGGGGCAGGCGAGGGAAGCTGTTCTGGCAGCGGTGGCTTCGGCTTTGAATCGTGGCTGCGGTCAGTTAACCATTCGGGTCGTCCTGGGGCTTAATGCTTTTCTTAGCGCGATGGAGGGGGGGCAGAAGCCTAGTCAGGAGGCAATGTCTAGTTAGACTTAATGAATTCAGTTATTTTGAGAATCTCTTGGGTCTCCTTTTCCCTGAATGGATCTGGTAGAAACACCTAGCTGTGAGGGCACACAAACGAGCGGCAGGAAGAGTAGGGGAAGGCTGGGCTCCTCTCCTAGCCAGCCTTCTCTCTAGAAGTTCGTAGGAGAAGACTTGTGCCCTAGAAACCTCTTGAAGCCCAAAGGAGAAAATGCATCTATAGTTTAAGAAAATATCCCGACACTCTGTCTTTTGGGTATTTCTCAAACCCAACCCATGTTCTGATAACTGCAACTTCTACCTGTTGCTGGCCAGAAGACAGCCTCCAAAAGATCCCTTTTTGCCTAAGAATGGCAAGTTTCTGACTACCCCCTTGTTCAAGAGTTATGTAGGCCACGCAGTGTTTCCTGAAGATGGACTTTATCGAATCTTGCCAGCGAATACTTTTCGGGAGAGGTGCGTTTGTGGTTTGAGTTTGATTTTCTTCTGTTTTCTGAATCTAAAGGCCCTCAGATTGAGTACTGCTACCTGTCTGTGTTAAGATGGCATCCTGTGTTCTGGTTCTAAACCCCTGAAGCCACCATTAGGGCCTTTGTCTCTTTGTGAAGCAAAAAAGGCTTTCTTTTGATGATCTACACTTAATTGAAAATAACTTTGGTATTTTCATTGCTAAAATCTTGCAAAAAGTTTTCCCATATAAAATTAATTCAGTATTTTACCTAAAATGGTATTTTCAAAAAACAAAACAAAACAAAAAAAAAAACAAACAAAAAAACCCAAACAAATAAAAAAAAACCCTGAGGCACATGGGCCTAACATGAGCTTTGCCATGAATTACAGCTGGTCTTAGTTGTGTTAGCCCTAAGCACGCCAGACTTAAGTTTTTATTTTGAACATGTAGACAGAAGCTGCTACGGCAGAATCCGGTTAATGGAGGGATGTTGAGAACTGGGGCATAAGTTCAATGTGTCAGTATTCAACTTTTATTCCACGCTTGGTTCTACCTGGTGAATTAGCGTTTTAGAACAAATTTCAGGCTGCAAGAGTGGTGGTGCAGGGTGGGGGACTTTTACTCCAGGTTTACCTCAGTCCTCAGTTTCTGAGTTTGCTCAAAATTTCAGTTTCATGTGAAAGGTTTGCACGCCTAGCAACTGAGGCATTAGTCAAGCTAATGTTTGAGGGAGGCACTTCACTGACGTGTGAAAGTCGCCTGTCCCTGCCCACACTAAACATCTGTTGTATAGGGGTAGCCTCCAAGATACGTGAATGTTGCTATTTGTTGGTAGTTGAGAGGCTTTTCCTTTGTGTCCATTCTGAATGAAGCATAAAATGTTGTTTTTTCTCTTTAGTAGGGATGAAGAGGACATAAACGATGTGACTTCTATGGCTGGGGTCAATCTTAGCGAGGAGAGCGTGTGCATTTTGGCCACAAACTCTGAAGTCATTGGTACAGTGATCCGCTCTTGTGCGGATGAACCTTTTCTCTCCTCGGAAGCACTTCAGAAGAAGATCTTGAACATAGGTGAGAACAAAGCATACCTTACAGATAGGTATGGATGTCGCATTTCCTCGCCTTGTTTCATCAGCCAGCCTCCAATCTTTGAAGAAGGAGCTGGAACTATTAAGAGATGCCATCTCAATTAGTGTGTTTCTACTAAACTATACTGAGTTTTTACTTCCCCTTCTGGAAACGACTGTTCTCTAAAGTTCTTAGAGAAGTAGTCTGAAGCACAATCAGAAAAAATGAAATTGGTGCCACTTTTACCTGAGAGACCTGAGCAACTTTATTACTCTTAAAGTTAATGGAACACGTAACAGTCACAGAGATGCTAGTGTCAAAGCAAACGCTTAAGCGTTCTTTGCTGCTTCTGCAGCTCCGAACTTGATGCGTTACACTGACTTTCCTTGCAGCTTTTGCGTTCCTCAGCCTGCTCAAATAGAAGTACTCTATTGACCAACATCAGAGATCTTGCCCTTGTGATTAGGAAGAAGTTTCAAACCACCAGTATGCACAGGGCAGACCTTTGTGACTCCCTCTGTGGAAAAATCTTTCATTAATTTTATGCAAAAGAGATATTAAAGCTGTTTGTATCAGTGAATAGTACTGTGGAGTGGATGTTGAATGGCTGAGACTAACCTGTAATAGGAAATTTTTAGTGTATGTATCATCTCAGCTGTTAATTTCTGAGCAGAATAGTAACTATTGCTTAGCAGTGTTGTGTTATGTCAGAGCAAGGAGCATGCGCTTGTGTAGCACCACACTGACAGGTGCCATTGCTGTCTGCAGCAGACTGGATGAACGTTGCGCAGTTGCTTGCTCCTGCTCTGTGCCTGGTGGCTTGTCACACTGGGACAGTGAGTTTGGCAGCTGAGCGTCCAGGAAAGCTGCAGTTCACACATCCAGTCATAGTTCTGTCCTAGTGGTTTAACTACACGATCGCAGCCTTCCTACGTGCAACTTGTTCTTAGTCCAAACTAAGCAGCGAGCCTGGGATGAGCCCGTAACCTGCGCCTGCTGCCTCCATGCATCCCGCCCTAGTTAGCCAGGTATGCCCCGTACGGCTCAGGTGGCTGTTGGGTTGGGTGACATAAATGCTGTGCTGCTAGTGGAAAAGGGAAAATATGCATTGAAACTGGTGCCCAGAAGCTGCTCTCAAAATCCAGTAGAGGGTTAACTGGTCATCCATGGGAAGTAGATCTAAGGAAAAATAAGAGCTCTACTGAAACATACAGACAAAGTACTTCTAGAGCAATTGTCTGGTTTGGGGTGTGGAGACAATTCATTGAAAGGTGGAAAATACAAGCCTGGCTGTTTCATGGCTGGCGTGGTTGCTGTTCCACATGAATAATAATTTGTGTCATAAATGAGAAGTGTTTTGATTGCAAGGAGAATGAATGCTTCGACTCTTGAACCGAGCCCTCTTTGGCTTAGGAGCTGTGTGTGTGTGTGAAGGCAGGTCTCGAGGTTGGGGGGATTTTGGTTTGAGTTGACGTTTCTGTATTCTGATAGTATAGCGGGAAACCGCTGAGGAAGCGTTGAAAGGTGCTTGAGCAAAATGAGCTTTGCACTCAGCTAAGGTACAGGCCAACGCTTGCTGGCCAAGATCACATAGCGGGAACACTTTGATCATATTTGGGAAAATATCGTTGATTCTCCCTGTCTGGTGAGGTTGTTACTCGCTTTCGGTTAGGGTAGCAAAGGCAAATGAAATAGGTGATTAGTTGTTTTTTACAGTGTACTGTTTATCCATTCTTAACACTCCGCTTGTCAATAAATACCGAAATGGGTTTTGAAGGCGTGCTGTATATTGCACCATAAAGTATTACAGCCGCTGTAAAGGCGGCGAGGGCCGAGGAAGAGCGACAGGTACTGCGTGGGAGGCGTGGGAGGCTGCTGGCCAGGGGTCAGGACGGCTTCTCTGTCCCAGCCCAGCTCCGGGCAGCTCTGCCTGGGTTGCAGCCGCTGAAACGCGGAGAGGCAGCGGCAGCCCGAGGGAAAAGGCTGAAGGTGATGGCGTGGTGACCCCATCTGGCCTCGGACTGGGCTGTCCGAGCTGCTGCCGCGGGAGCGTTGGGTCTGTCTGCCCTGTGCCGGTCGGTCAAGGCAGGTGAGAGGGTCCCGTGTGCCGGGACTGTGCTGCAAAACCCATCCCTGTTCGTCAAATAAATGTCATGAGTTGTTAACAAGCACAGTGTCAAGCAGGGCAAAATGTAATTCTCTATTTTTTTAATTACTGGAATTAACAGAATATGGCACTAATTTCTACAGCTACCACTTCTCCCCCTCCCCGAACATGAAGCTTGATTTGTGTTCTTATTAACTTTGTCCTATAAATGACCTTGCAAGGAGAGTGGTTCTGGAGGCTAAGTGAAACAATGTCTATATTTTCTGAAGCTCCAGGCTAAGTTTTATTAATGTAATGTCTAAGATCTTTGAAGTTGTGACTTTACCAGGAAAATCATAATCTCCAAACCTTTATTCATAATGGGTATGACTTCCAGGGGGAACAGAATACCTGCTGTGCTAATTATTTCAATTATCAGCTACTACTAAAACATGTAATGGATTTTCTCTGCTTCCACAGGTAAAAGGCATGACATTATGGAACTTAACTCTGATGTTGTGAACTTGATCTCCCACGCTACACAGGAGAGATTACGAGGGCTCCTAGAAAAACTAACTGTAATTGCTCAGCACAGAGTATCAACCCACAAGGTAAAGGAAATCATTAAGCAAGTTTTGCACCAAAGTTTTCCTGCTTTACAGCCTTGAAGGTAAACCTCTCCCAAGTACAGGCACATCATATGCAATATGTGCCTTTTCAGTATCTACCAAAGGCTGGGTTTGTTTTAAGTGTTTATAGCCTCTAACTGTTCCTTACAGCTTCCCTTCAACTTGTTGGATAGGTGCTCTTAAAACCCAGCATAAGAATAAATGTGTGTGTTTCTCCTCTTCCGTAGAAGTGGTGGCTGTTAACAAAATCTGTCTTGCATGCTAAATGTAGAGCTATTTCTGTATGCTCTTGGTGATCTGGTTGATTTAGGGGCTCGTGTTTGCTTTATGCGTTTACTGTTGGTGGAACTGCAGTGTTGGCTCAGTAAAAAGCCTTGGGAAACTGAACGGTGTATTTTATTTTTAGAAAGTGCTCCATGTGAAGGCAGAGACCCCTTTGATCTTAAAGTTTCTGGAATGTGTTTTCCGACAATGCTACTTGAGATTCCATCCTTCCCCCTCCGTCTTGTGTTGGCTCCATTCAGTCTAAAGTATATTGGGTTCCAGTGAGCCAATATCCCTCAAGATGCTTGTGTGGTACAAATGGGAAGCAGTAACTTACTAGTGGCTGAAACAGCTTTTTGAGGCTTTTTTTTTGTCATTCAATAATAAGGTATTAGTCCTTACTTTTTTCAGTATCAAACTGGTTTAGGAAAATTTGGAAGTTAGAAGCAGATTATCTGTCAACTCTGAATTTCTTGTTTGTCTGTTTGTTTGGTTTTTTACAGAAACTTTATACTTAATGAAACTTAACAAGAGCAAGTAACTGATGGGATAGGAGTTATTTTTGTACTGAACACTTTTTATAGGCTTTTAAGCACTGGAGAAGCAATAGTAAAGAGCAGGAACTATTTGGAAACTTCCAAGTATTTATAGTGATGTCTGGAGCAGTTATAGTATGCTGTTCATTGCCAGAAGAAGATGCAGTAGAAAAACAAAATCTATAGAGAAAAAGTGTAGAAGTTTTTATGAGAAGTCTTTAGAAATCTGCACGTTCTGTGTTGTCTCTCTGAAGTGGGAGATCCAATAGTGCTCATGAGCCAAAAGCAAGGTGGAAGCTGAAGTCCTGAGTAACCAGTAGGACTTAGTGTCTTGCAGATACCAAGGACACAAGGAAATGTTTTTGGACAGTGGGCTTGGTGGGGCTGATTACTTTCTCATTGAACTAAAGCAGTAGAAAAACTGATAGGTTTTTGTCTGATTGAATTGCTGGAAGCAATGATAAGATTGAAAGACTGCAATAAGATTGCTTTCTTTCCCTGTTTCTCAAGAACAAAACAAACAAACAAACAAAAAGTAATCCTAGAGGCGCAGGTACTGTCTTTTGTTAGGAAGGCGGTGTTACAGGACAGAGGAGTCTCCTACAGGATTGCATTTGTGAGTAGGATTATTGTGAGAGATGCTTGGCAGGCTCTTAGATTTCTAAGTTCAAGGACAGAACACTACAGGCTTTTGGGGCCCTGTTACAGACTTGAATATGTATTTTGGCAGCCCTGTATTCCATCTCCCCCGGTGCTTGCCACTGTCCTTTTTTCCCTCTAAGCTATCGATAGGTACCAGTGTGCAATGTCGGCTCCATGTACTTGAGAGAATTGTCCAGAGCCTTTCCAAGAGGATTTGGTAGTTGCCCTGCAAGGCTTTGTATCGACCTGTCTTCAGTACAGAAGGACGGCCAGAAACAGGGATAGGTGTGGTGAAGTCAAGGTAACGACTGTTAGGGTGGAAGTGCATGTAAAAAGCCAATAATCCATGGGATCGTACTCAGGAAACTCTTCTTCCCAGTTTGCTCTGCTCATGCCTAGCAGCTCACATCTGATGGGTAGCTCTGCAGAACCAGTGAGTTGGCAGGATAAAAGCTTCATAACGTGCCACCATGTAGGCTTGCCACCTTTTGCCCTTTTTCACTAACTCAAAGAGGAAAAAAAAAAAAAGCCCCAATGATATAATTGGAAGTTACTAACTTAATTAGGATAAAACTATCGTGGTGGTCTCTATCTGAAGTAGGAATAGCCTTTCAGATTGTTGTAAGCTGCTCTGTGCTGTGACTCTTGTTGCAGTGCCCTTGGTAAGACCATAAAAGCAAAGGTTGAGCCTCGGTAAGACCACAAAGTGTGGAGGAACACATTTTGTAACCAGATTGTATAGATGCACTAACGTACTGTTGTGTGAAAGCAGCGACTTCTTTCAGGGTAGCGGAAAAACTTTCTTTCACTTTTGGTGAACTCCAGATTAAATTTAGCTCAGTTAAAGTAAATATGACTTTTTAGCTGTCAGATATACAAGGTCAGCTGTGGCACATACAAATCTAACCATGCTCTGTATTGTGGTTACGTGCTTTATCTGTCATAACTTAAATCCTGGCCTCGATGATGCTTGTAACTTCAGTGTTGTTGGGATTGCACTGTTGAGGCTGGGAGGACAGTTTGTCCTTGTGTGAGGATGTTGAACTGTTGTATGGACAAACACTGAATCCAACTTACTTCATCATATCACGAGTGGCTACAGGTTATGAACAGGTATACAACATAATGTTTTCTGTCTAAGGAATTCAGTGCTAAATGATCACAGAGAACAAGTTTGAGTAGGACAAAATAGAAATGCAGGTGTTCCTCTTCTAAAAATTCCTGAAATAAGGTATCCTAAAACGTTTGTCGATGAGCTGGAATACTACTATGGATGCACTCATGTCTTGTCCCATAAAAGCTCGTGGTAGTGCATTGGAGAGCTTCTGGTTGAGAGGCTTGCATTCCTAACTGGCGTAGGGTCTTGAATTTGGCTTTAAAAATGTAAGTATCTGACTCTGACTTTGGGCATTCCAAAGCAAAACACTTCTAAACTTGAGAAAAAATAATCTTCTGGTAATACGGCTTTCTTCTTTGTCCCTTTAAAAGGATTGCAGCATGGTGGTGGATTATTATAAACTGCTGCTTCAAAACAAATTGTACTAATGTACTGAGACTGACTCCAAGTAGGGTATGTTTTGTGGGGAGCAGTGGAAAAAAAATCTCAAGCAGTAACAGAAGAGGGGGGAAAGGCTTGTTGGACTCTTGCAGAGCTACAAGCCCTGCTTGGGAAAGAAAGTCGTCTTGGTTGCAACACATGGTGTGGTCTGAGCCGCTACTGGTGATATCACAGAATGTCAGGGGTTGGAAGGGACCTCGAAAGTTCATCCAGTCCAACCCCCCTGCCAGAGCAGGACCACCCAGAGCAGGTCACCCAGGAACGTGTCGAGGCGGGTTTTGAATGTCTCCAGAGAAGGAGACCCCACCACCTCTCTGGGCAGCCTGTTCCAGTGCTCTGCCACCCTCACAGGGAAAGACTTTTTCCTGATGTTCATATGGAACCTCCTGTGCTCCAGCTTGCACCCGTTGCCCCTTGTCCTGTCACTGGCCATCACCGAGAAGAGCCAGGCTCCATCCTCCTGACACTCGCCCTTTAAGTATTTATGAACATCGATGAGGTCACCCCTCAGTCTCCTCTTCTCCAGGCTAAAGAGACCCAGCTCCCTCAGCCTTTCATCATGAGGGGGATGTTCCACCCCTTTAACCATCTTTGTGGCTCTGCACTGGACTCTTTCCAGCAGTTCCCCGTCCTTCTTGACCTGAGGGGCCCAGAACTGGACACGCTATTCCAGATGGGCTCTGTGACAATGTGGTGGCTCACTGAAAAGGGCCCAACTTAATACCAGAAGAGGAGTTGATTTCATGCTCTGGCTGGGTTGTAAGAATTCAGACTGGGAGGCAATGGTGCCCCACAAGAGGACTTTTACTTTCCTTCCAGCTTCTAAAACTATATGACTGGGTGTGGGAAGAAGGGTCTGAGCATGGTGTGTTTGAAAACCAAAAAATTAGCAACTGAAGTCACTGATAGTCCATATACTGAAAATACAGCCTTGCCTAAAATATACCTGTAAACCATGCTGTGCTTATTCCAGAGCAGCTGGGTGTCAAGGTTGCTTCATTAAAGTGTGAGTTTGGGGTAGGTTAGAAAGAAGGGTTGCTGAGAGTATGTGATGTGTTTGGCTGGTAAAAGCCCAAGGGTAAATTTCGCAGGAAAAGGCAAGTTCACGAAGTAACATGGGAAGAAGATGACTCTAGGATGGGCATTAGAGAGTGGTATAGAGGGGTGGGCTCCCTGCCTTGTGTTACCCAATGCCCTCTGGCCAAGGCACGGCTTGAAGAGCAGAGTAGTAAAACCAAGCATTTCATTGCAGTTGACTAGGTTTTAGACCTTTCCTTTCTCTGTCTTATTTCCTATCTAAAGTAAACTCAGACTTTCTAGTGAGGGCAAAAATAGTATGAAAAATTAATTACTGATTGTTACTTTTCAGGCCAAAAGGACTGTAGTCTTGTTTCAGTGCACATGTGTTTGAGTTATTGTTGGAACTATTCATTTGTATTCACTGGCCCAGCTTTGCACAGGGGGCTGGACCAGGTGACTTCCAGAGGTCACCTTTCAGCATAAACTATTCCATGACTTGAGAGCACCCACGGAGGCAAAAACATGTATTCCTAAAGCTATAATAAACCATGTATAAATTACATGACTTTCTCCACCCCCAAAACTGATTGTAACTACTTCTAAACAACCTCTCTGCTCCATGAAACCTCTTTGGAAATACCAGGTGAGGCTTATTTCAAATTTTGGATTAAATGGGTGAGACTAGAACACCAAACACCAGAAACTTAAAATGTCAACTTTTTTTTTTTTTTTCTTCACCCCTTTCTCTTTAGCAGGGAAAGGATTTGATGTTCTGCTGCTTTGCAGTTCTCTTTTTTTTTTTTTTTTTCCTCTTAACCTGTCCAGAAGACAGTCTTGTGCGTAAGTTTACTGGATGTGAAGTTGCTGTTGAAAACAAAATTTTAGCCTTTAGACATAAAGATTTTGTTGTTGGTACAGCCAATATAGACCAGATGTTGTTAATGTCAGTTGTTCCATAACCTCTTACTAGTCACAGACTCTGGGGAACATGCTTCGGTGGAGAGGAGGTGTGTAAATGACTACCTACCACCTGAAGTCTTTCTAAAACAACCTACGCTTTTCAGCTTTGAAAAAAACCAGTGTTCTTTTAGGTTGTTCCCATTGGGTTTCTAGCTGTGGTGGTGTATATAAAAGTCTGGTTGTCTATAACAAACTTCTCTTTCCAGGGGAGCGATAGCTACATCGTCTCTAGTGACACCAGAGCACAGCTGAGATTTCTTGAAAAGCTTGATCACCTAGAAAAGCAGAGAAAGGATGAAGAGGAACGTGAAATGTTGCTTCGAGCAGCCAAGGTAAGAACTTCGCTTCTTGCTTTCCAGGGAAGTAGTTGTGAACATTTTCAGGTTTCTCCTATTTCTGCATTAAGTGTAGTAACCATTAACTCTGTAACTGGAAATCCGTAGTGTTTAGGATAGCTTAGGCTATGCAGAAAAAGGATTTCAGCTTTTTACATTCTTTAAAAAAAGCAGAGGGGTGCTTTCAAGTGTGTGGTGGGGTGAATTCTTCCTTTGGGATTATTCCTGCTGGTCAAAGTGAAGTAAGAAGTATTCACCGCTGTAAATGTCCTTTCTGCCTCTGGAGTTGGTATGCCTTCCTCCGTATCTGTGTATGGCACTTCTGAAAATAGGGGCTCACTGTGCTTGTTCAAGCTGGAGCGTGGTGAGATCCACCGCCCTGCCAGGTGTGTTTGTTTTCTGTCGTCAGATCAGAGGGCTGGCCTCAGAGCTGCTGCCCTGGCATCCACAAACCCCTGATGGGGCCACTGCTAGTACAGAGTAAGTTCCCTTCGTTCCCCTTCCCTCCCCTCAAGAATGGGAGCAAAAGAAAAAAAACCAACCAGTAGAGGCTGCCTCCCTCAGGTGTGACCTGATCATCTTCTGTTTGCTGGGTTTTTTGGGTTTGTGTCAAGCTGAATTCTGGAGCCCCTCGGGTGGCAGCCTGGTCTGGAGCTGAAGGAATCATGTTGTCCTTGCACGAGTGTGACTCCCTCTTTCCCGCACTTCCTGTCCTTTTTAAGTGTTGGCTGCTGACATGAACAACATCATGCCTAGACTGGACCTGACTGACAGCGTTAGCATCATTTTCAGCTTAATCTTGCTCCAGGCTAGAGCAGAGGCAGCCGGCCCAGATGGGGGGGGGGGGGGTGCGTTTGCGCGTGGAGGGGGAGGGAAGCCAGTCTGGACTGAGGCGTTCACCCCTGGAGCGAAATCTTTCAATCACCAGAGAAAATTGTCATTTATTAAATATTTAACGGTTACGATGGTGTTTGGGCGCCAGGAATTTCTGTTCAATCTTTTTCCTCTTCCTTTGGTAGAGCCGTTCCAATAAAGAAGATCCCGAGCAACTGCGGTTAAAGCAGAAGGCGAAAGAGGTAGGACTTCCCGTTACCATGCTTGCCTTTGTGTGCTGAGAGGAGGTTGGCAGCCTTGTCCTGGCAATTAGGTCAGGGTTTATTTTGCTGCTGCATACCATTTGCAGAGGCCTTGGGGAAGGACAGGAACTGCCACAGGCAAGGGCAGTGCTTCAAATAAGGTCAATGAATTATGTGCTCTCTCTTTTTTAACATTTTATTTTCCTGGTTTCAGTCCGGTCTAGAAACGGTCCTTTGTAAACTGCAGCAGTACACTTGGTAGGAATATAATGTGGGATTAGGGGGGGGAAAAAAAACCCGAAACTTTGAGATTTAGCATCTGGGACTGTACAATAGGCTACATTTTTCCAGGGTAATTGTTCGTTTTGTAAATCTGATACTGCTTATAATTCTTTGGCTGGGAGGCGGTACTGGGATTTAGTTTTAAATGGAAAACGCCTCTGGCTTTTAATTTTCTGGGCCCAGCAGTTTTCTGTTCTGGAATGGAGCCCTTGTTTCACACAGTTCATGTTTAGCTGCAGGGGTTTTAGTTTATAGCTTAGACTGGTTAAGCTTTTACTCCCAGAGGCCTCTGCATAGCAACTGTAGAAATCAACAAATAAGTTCATTTATGTCTGCAGCCTCCTCTCAGTAGCTGACTTTTTACATTTCCCAATATCCATTTCCTGACTTTTCTAGCCTGAGAGAAAAAAGCTCCACTAATTGGAGCTTATTTTAATTGAGCCTTAATATTGGATCTCACTGGAGTTGCCCCCAGAGCTACTGGGAACAGAATGAAATGAAAGTACCTAAGGTTGAAGATGTGTGTGCGTGTGTATGTGTGTGTGAAATTTTTCACTTGACCTACAGATTCTTTTCCCTGCTGAATAAATCATCAAGCCTGTTCACATTTCTGATTAAGGATCTGACAGCAGACGATAATAAAGACAATTGAGGTGTGAGACGTGTGATACAGAGCTGAAGAAATTGGTTTCTATAGTTACTTGACTGATTTCATGCAATTTTTAAGGATCTTTGTGCTAAATGAGAGTGATTTTCTGAGCAACCTTTTTCCTTAACTGTGCCTCTTGAACTATGAAATTTGTTGTTGCTTAACATTGCTGCACTTGGCTCCTAGGTGCCAGCAGCAGCAGCAGGTTATTTATGAATGCTTTAAAGGCCCTTATTGTTTGGATTAATGTAGGAGCCCAGGCAAAACAAATGGAAATCCAGTAAAATAGTATTAGAATCAGTGCTCTGGATTTGCACCATAGTAGGAGAAATTCGTAAAGAGGAGGGAGAAGGAACTTACCTCACTATCTGTCTTTTAATGCTTTCTTTCTGCTTACAACTCTTTTCTTCATGCTTGCAATCTGTGAGTACAGAGCTGCCCTAAAGCCCTTCCCGGTTTGCCTCTAGTGCCACCAGGATCAACAAGCAGCGGGTGATGCTAACTTGTCTTGTTTTGTAGGTGGCTTTACCTCTGCGTCATCTGGTTGTTTCTAGAGGTTCTTTCTTCTGCTGTAACACTGCAAAGCAATTCGTTTATGCAATTTCTTTTCTCTTTTCATCTGAACAATAACGTGTAGGATCTTGAAAAATATTCCGTGATTTGGATTATTTAGAACAGGAAGAAGTCAGATGTGTGTGTGCTTTGGATCACTTTTTAGATTGGTTGGTATTGTTAGTGAGATCTCTTTTAAAAACTGACATATTTTAAAAACTGAGATATTGGTGTGCAAAAGAGGAGCCAGCAGAGTGGGGAAAGGTGTCTGAGATGAGTACTTAATGTTCTGTTAAGCGCTTGAGTTCGCATCCTTCAGTGCATCTTACCTTGTGCCAGACTAACAGAGCCTTCATCGCGCCTGTCCTGCCTATTTCTGCACGCTGCGCTGCTCCCAGGGCGACGGTCCCCAAGTGCTTCGCCAACAGAGGAGGTGGCAGATGGGCCTCTTGGGGCAGCACGGATCTCTGTGTCAGTATTGCTTTGCCCTCTGTCCTGCTGCTTTGCTCTCTGGAGAATGAGGCAGCCAGAACGTCTTCGGGCTTCACATGCCACGTGGGGAAACCCACCTTCTGTGCCAGGGGTGCTTTCTTAGCCTGTGAGACCATCTCAAGCTTGAGTGGGAATGAACCCAAATGCAGCCAAGTCAGTTTTGGTGCTTTATTGACTCTCATAAATCCAGGATGTGCTGTCCTCCAGCAGCTGGAGGCAACATCTTAACATTGCTGGAAGTACATCCAGAGATTCAGCAGTGCATTCTTTTATCCAAGAGGCTATACGTAATTGCTGTGGCCTTTTCGTCCCTTTTTGCGTGACCTATTGCCTCAAACTTCCCCTATGCCAAGTCATTTACTTTGCTGTATTCTTAGTCTGTGTAGCTTGCTATGCATTAAGTCTTCATTTACTTCCCCCTTTCACCTGTTTCGCCAGATTTTAATACCTATGGAAAGCGCACATTCCTTCTGAGGCAGCTGCAAGGCTTGCCCCAAGCTGCTCCTTTGTGCACTCAAGAACTTTGTCCTTGCTCACCTCTCTGTGGGCCAGCTCTTTGTGCAACATCCTTCCTGAAGTCTGGTTAAATTACCCCTGCCTTTCATTCAGCCTTACCTGTCACTTCAAGCTGAGAGGATACAGTCCTCGCATTGTCCCTGATGCTTGCGCTCTTAAACCATAACTTTTTTTAGGTGCTCTCTGCTATTTCCTGTTCTACTTTCAACTCTACTTCCAGTTACAAAGAAAATGTTCAGTTGGTGCAATTCTTGTAGCTGTATTTATGGTTTATCTCAGGCTTCGTTCCTTTTCTGAAGTGAGATCACTTAAATGGAGCAGGTGTAGGATGCTGTCAAATGCACAAGCATGCCCTGTGAACAGTGCATCCCAGAAGACTGTAAAAATGTCAGTATTGAACAGTGTGTACTGTAAATTTAAATATAAACCCTGGTCTTCTGCACTGCTGCCTTTCATCTTCAGAAGTGACTGTGCTTGTACTGTGGCTTCAGGAAGCTTCAGGCTGAGGCTGAGCAAACCTTTCGGGTTGTGTGTGTGCAAGGCTGCTGCTTGGGGTTGAGGAGGTGAGCAGGTATCGTACTGAGAGCACCTTCGCTTCTGCCACCATAGCTACCTTCAGCTCTGCTCGACCTCGTGGCACCTTGCAGCGTCTGGTGGTGGATGAAGGTTGGTGGGACAAGCACCTGCTGGACGGCACTCGCCTGCCCGGTCCTTGCTCTTCCAGCAGCTCTGTTCATGTAAGGCTGCACAGGTCTTCCCAGCCCCCTGTTCCCGCCTCCTTCATGCACTTGTGCGTGTCACCATTACGGTTTGACACAGAAGTCACAAGACGGCAGTAGATGAGGTGCTGAGAAAATTCAGTACCTTTAGTACCAACTGACTGGGAGGAAAATGGCAAGTGTTAGGGTATCTTTGTGGAGGCAAAACAAACCCTATCAAAATATCAAACAAAAAGTCTGCGTGATTCCAGCGAGTTCCTGGGTGTTATATAGTAATGACTGAAATTTGGTTGTTCTGTAGTATCTTTTTCAACAGTAAACTTTTCTTTCCTATTTCATGTGTCCATCGTTCCCTTATTTCTTCTCACATTCTCAGGTAACAAGTCACTGTAACCTGGTTCTTTCTGCTCTTCCTACTGTCTCCAACCCACATTTTCAAGCTGTTTGTTTCCTTTTTCCTCCCCACACCTCTTGTGCTGCTTCTGTATTTAGTCTGCTGGACCTGATGGTTCAAATTCTTTAAGACCACTCTTGTGGTAGGGGAAAAAAGAAACTCCCTAGTTAACCGTAACCTCTCAAAAAAGCAAACAAGATGCTGCGAGCAAAATAAGATCTCATTGCGATCAATTGGCTTCTTATGAGCCTTCAGTGACATCCTGACAGCTTCTGCTTAATTATCTGATTTATATTATCTTTATTGTTCTGTAGTGTTTCTTACCTGCTTCTGCATGTTTTGGAAAAAAAAAACCAAAACAACACGGTTATTGAACAGACATAAATTTTGTTACTCTGCAGTGCAGCCCTACAAATAACAAAGGGCTGTTATCAGAGATTTGGAGTCTTGCAGAAAGTCAGGGGTGGAAATCCTGTGAAGTGTTAGGTTATTGAGCGAGCTAATAAGTGACCCAAATCCCTGTTTGTGGCATTCATGTTGGTGTTTTGAAGGAGCATGAGAAAAGAGCAGCATCGGATACCCTAAAACCAGCTGGCTGGAAGATGATAGCAACTACCTCTATCTAGTGAGAAACAAAAGCCCTCCAAAACTCCATGAAGCCAGTTCTTGGATTTTCAAACAGCCTTTCCTAAGTTTCTATGAGGGGCTATAATGGACATGTAACCAGCTGAAAGCGTGGCCTTGGATTAGAAACTTGCTAAGAGAGGAAATTTTAGGACTAAAAGTATGACAGAAAGATGATAATGGAGAGCCAGAGTTCTGTGCCAAGAGCAAGTGTTGGATGGACTGCACGGTGGGATGGAGAAACGTGCAGGTGGAAGCCAAGTCTTAAACGTTCTCTAGCTTTGAGACCTCAGGAGTGAGTGAAGGAATAGGCAGTGTTACAGCAGCTGAAAATCGCTCAAAATACCATGTGTTTGGAAAAACTGTGGTTGGTTTTACAGTAATGTCTTGCCAGGGCTGGCCCCTGTCCTGTGGTGGTGATGCAGGTCTGCTGACAGTCACTGAGCAGTCCTCTCGCGGGTGGTTGCATCTGAAACCGAAACGACAGAATATGTTGCTTGGGCGTGGGGTTCTGGAGCCTTTTGCTCGGCCTTGCCGCAGCGGGAGCCGGGGCAGCGTCCGCAGAGCGCTGGGTGCTGGGTGCCAGGCGCTTCCCGGGGCGGCCAAGTGAGGCCAGCTCATGGGACTGCGCAGGGCAAGCGAACTCCGGAGGCTCTGGGATACGCAGAAATGCATCAGTATCGGTTAAACAAAACAAAACTGGTAAAAGGCAATGCACACTCCACACCTGGGAAATTCTTAACAAGAATGGGCAAAATAAGGGATCAGGAAGTCACTGCACCCTGGGTTTTTTCTTGAATTCTTGTGGGGGGTTGTTTGTTTACATATTAGGGAATGTCAGATGTCAACTGAAGGAATTTTATAATTTTTTCCCTATGCATAGATGACTTTATGACTATCCTGGAAAAATTTTCTGTTGTTCTCCAAAACATCTTGCTGCACGTACCCTTTAGCTGTAGACAGACAGGACACCTGGCCTTGGGGGACGCAGCCACGTCAGGGCCTGTTCTGCCACTGAGGCCTGGAGGTGGAATATTGACCTGGAAGAAACCTACAGTATTCCTTCCAGCCCTGTTATAAGTTAGGGCGGCACCTCAAACCAGTGCATGCTATTCTGCTCTTCTGCTGTTAAACCTAAATTACAACGGAGGGAAAAGTCAGTGGAAACTAATTGTATGGCTAATTAAAACAGTTTGAAAGGAAGCAATTGCAAGAAGAGAAATTGCATTATAGGCAAGAGGAGGGGATGGTAAATGTTTAAATATGCAGCCTTCAAATGTCAGTTCTCCTCAGAGAATGTCCCCCATATGAGAAGTCTGGTATTCAACTGCATTCAACCTGTAGGGCAGAAAATTTTGTATAGGAAAGGTAGAGGCTGGAGGCAGTAATGCTCATTGAGTTTTATGACAACCAGCACGAGAGGCTTGGGATTGAAAACAGATTTTTAAGGTTTATTTTTCATTTTCGTCACAAGTTCCTTAAAATGCTTAAAGGGAAGGCGAAAAAATTGGACTTCTTTTTTTCCAAAGACAATGAAGGGAGAAGTGACTGGGAGCAGTAGAAAACTTTCAAAGGACTAAATGGAGGACACAATGAAACCCAGTGAAACTTTGGAAAAGATGGTCAGGAAAAAAGAGTGGATAGAAAGAAGTCAGCTCAGTGGGATAAGTGGCCCCACTTAAGAGGTACCTTAATATTTAGTTCTTTAAAAATGTACAGTAAAGAGCAGTAGTAAGGAGCTGTATAGGTGTTCAGGTTCCTTTTTTACTGATGCAAGCTAGAAAAAAGTAAATGTTGATATTTGGTCATAATTGCTTTGTTTTTTAATATTCATTAATTTATTGTTTAATTTCTTTATTGTGGGAGCTGACAGAATCAGGGGCTTCTGCCTCTTTTGTATACTTGTATTCCTTGCTTTCAAACCCCCCCTCCCAAGTCTTATACAAATTCTTGTTCATCTACTTCAGTGCTTTTATTAGTCCTGATGTACTTATTGCTGGATAGGACACATAACCCTTAGGCATACATTAACTTGTCTTCAGCCTTCCCTGGTTTCCTTTCCTGCCAGTTCTTCTGTTACTTTAAATATTTATTTAATCTATCCCATAGTCTGTCAGCCTACAATGTCATATGTGGAGACAGCCCCAGTTTTGTCTTGATATTAAACCCAGTATCTTGTACACATGCTTTTTAGTCTTTCCCTTATAATAATTATAACCAAATCCAGAACTGTGATGTTTAGTTTCCCCATCTGTCTTTCTGTCTTACCAGCATTTCTTCTGAGCTCATTTACATCCATACGCCTGTATTTATTTGTTATTGCATTGCCAAGACTATTTTTGGGTTTGTTGTTTTTTTTTTTTTTTCCTAAACATAAGTTCCTGGCACTTAAATCCGAGAAGCAGAGAAAAGAATTCTCTCATTCATTTATTTCTTAGTACTCTGTATATTGAAGCTCCTGCGGAAGTGGGCAGTGGTATGAAATTCTTGAGACACAGGTATTCTGCCAGCATTGTGCTGGACAAGTGCCACCTGTTTGGCTTTTCTTTAACCTCAGACCTGTTACCGCTCTGTGAGCCCTGGCCAATACAGATGCTTAATTTCTTGTTTCTACCTCTAAGAACCTGGTAAAACTGTTCTTGAGGATCTAGATAGTAAAGGTTTTGTGTGCTTTGTCTTCTATGAACACTTATACCAAGTACCCTGCTCTGCTTTGGGCGCTTTGTGACCAGACATGAGGGTTGTCGTTACTCCTTTTCAAAGGTGAACGCATATTCAGCTCTTCTGTTTCCCACCTCTGATGATACAGCCATCTGCTGCTGTGCGCATCGTGGATTACCTGGTGTGAATTAGTTGGGTTTATTAGTAGAGTGTACTTTTTCCTTTCTTCAGACGTGTTTGAAGGGATTCTTCTTTGCAGTGTTTAGGGAAAATCTTAGGGGATTTGCATAACTTGAATTATTGGAGCTCTGATAATGCTGACAACTGCATATTGTGTACTTCGTAACTGAAAGTGTTTAAAACCAACTTGCAGTATTCCTTTAAAAAAGTCTTGGCATCTCATAGCTGAAGTACTTCTTGCCATCCTATGCAACTTGAAATCTAATTTTTAATAATAAAAAGACGCAAAAATATCGTTGGTGCAGTAGTAAAAATAGATTTTGCGTATTTTCTGAAATGTGGAGTGTGAGACATAAGTGAGAGAATTTCTGTGAGCAGGAAAAGAAATATTTTTCTCAGCAGAGGATTGAGCGAGGAACAGAGAGGTCAATTTTAAAACCTTTCATTTTGTGTGATTACAGCCATGCTGCAAATGCCATTTCACTATAAGGGAGAACTTTAAAACATACCTTACTTCTTGATTTGTGCTGCAGGTCAGATTAACTAAAATGGTTATTGTGTCACCCTAGAGATTCCTGCTTGCTGCAAGACCAGACTTTAAACCCTATTTTTATTATTAAAAAGGCCAGCAGCAACAAAGACTATTTTACAAGTTCTGAGACGTTTTCATAGCAATTTGATCTTTATACACAGGTTTTTAGAACTCTTTGTACTGAGTTTCTTAGCGTATGTGAAAATCAGAAAGAGGGGAGAAGGAGCATGAACATTCATTTGCCTCTCGTCTGGAGACTGTCCCCTCTCAGCGCTCTCCTGGAGCAATGAGTGTTGAACAGAATGTGTGCTGGACTCCTGTGTCATGGTGGAACAGCAGCATCTTCCAGCAGATGAAGTAGGTCAGGTTGAGGGGAAACAACCTGCTAGTTTGTGGGTCCAATGTGTGGTGCAGGTTCACCCCTGTTCCTCTTGAATTGCCCTTACACACTTCTGTCTTCAAGGGAAAAAAAAAATCATCTGTTTTTAAGATACACACCTGTGTATGACAGTTTCTATTTGTATCCTATTTAGTCAGACACCAATATTAATAAAACTGCCCCCTAGAAGGGAAGCAATACTAGATGCAGCTTCTCTGTTATATTTCAATGAAGTGTACATGCTACTTTTACTGTCTTTCCCTTGCTGCAGTGATCTTTCTGCCCTAACTTGTGTGCTACAAAACTGTCTGTTAAAGAAAGATTTGACTCAACATAGTTGCCTCTTGCTCTTTCCTAATCTTTTTTTAGGAAAATCTGGCAGTAGTTAGCCAGCCAGTATCCTCGGGTATCCCTTGATGTTATCTGCCTGTCTTCTCCTTATCCTGTGCTTTTAACTGCTCGCACAATGTTTGGACATTTAATCTCACACTTTTTAATGGAACAAAAGTTGATGAAAAGATGATTTTGCTGGCTTCAGCAGGGTGATTTGGATGCCTGCCCGTATCGCTTAATGGGGATCTGTTGAGTCCATTATGGCGATTGAGTGTTTAAATTCATTTGTCTTAATTATGTTCTCAGAAAAATCCCCGAGATGCCTGAAATGCAACAAGACTATGATTTCTTTTTTTCTTTTGATCCAAAAACCCTGGTGAAATTCTGCCTGATTTGAAAAATCCTTTGACTGGTTGCGAGGTGGAAAATGTGTTGGGGAGAGCAGACGATGGTAATGACACGTGTTTGTGGCATCGTGTTGGGAACCGTGTGGCCGCAGAGACATCAGTTCCATCTCTAGAAAGCACATCTTTTTTCCATACTGTCCGGCAAGTGTCATCCCGCCCTCTGTATCGGTGGGTTTTCTGCCGGCACTGCCCTCCAGCAGCAGTGCTTGCTCCTGTAGGACATCTCTCGGCATGCTTTGTCAGCTTGAGTGGCGTGGGGTAAAGGAGTGGTGGTGCCCAGGTGCTGCCTCGTCCTCAGCCAAGAGGCGCTCAACCCACCCAGTTCCCCCCACCCAGTTCGGACGCCATCCCAGAGCCCCCTCAGTGTTTAATCCCTAGCTCTGTCCGTGGCTGCCCATCGGGGTCAGCTGTAAAAAGGAGGAGGGGTCTGTCTTCGTGTGCCTCAAGCCAGTGACCAAATGTTCAGCAGCCACCCCATTTTGACATCTCTCACTGCGGTGAAACTGGTTTGTATGGGTTTTGTGGGGCTGAGGGAGAGTGGAGAGATGTTTTCTAGTGGCTCCCAGAGATGGAAGCACAAAGTTAGGCTAATAAAGGCTTTTGTTTGGTTTTGCTTTTGTTTTAAGTTTCATGGTTTTAAAAGTCTTTTTCATTTTAAGTGTAACGATTGTTAAAAGTAAAGCAAACCATCTTTCCTCTTCTGGTTTCCTTTGCCCCGGGAGCCTTTTGGAATTTAATCTGCCCCCAGCGGGATGCCACGTGCATGGCGTGCTGCAACGTCTCTTCTCATGGCAAGAAGACTGTGGTGCAGGTGTGACCGCTGTGACGACTGAACTGCACTGCTAGCAGGAGGGTGACTCCGCCAGGGCTGCTCCGCAGCTGCCTGTCAGCGGGGCTGGCTCCGGGTGCTGGAGGCCTGGGAGCTGGGGCTGGAAGCCGGTACCTGCCTCTGCCAAAGCACCTCAGCCTTTGGTTGCTCCCCGTTAATCCGGGCAGTGATGAGGACGTCACATAAAGATAGTTTCCAAGCCTCAGTGTTTCCCAGAGTTTCTGACGTTTCAAGTTACTTTTGTGGATTTAGTGTTATTTCCCCCATCCGTGATGGCTTGCCATGTGTTCCTGAATATAAATATACATATTTAAGACTAAGATAAACTTCTCTTTAATCTCAAACTTTTCATTGTTTAAGCAAATAGGCCAGCTGGAGGTAACCTCACACAACTGCAGAACAGCAGTAGTTTTCAAGTTTAAGGGACATGAAACCTTATAGTCTCCAAAATATTCTTGAAAGCATTACTGTATACTTTGGGGGGGGGGACACGACAAAACACCACAAAAACCCAAACAAAACCCCATTCAGAACTGAGTGAATTTTGATAAATAAGGTTAAAAGTGTTTATACTGCATACAAAAGCAAGAATAGTGTGTGTGGCAAGTGAATGAGGGTATCTAGCACTGAAGAAGTGCTACTACAGTTCTGTAAGCAAAAGCCTACGACGTGTGATCAAGGTGGACTTGCAAACAGTGTTATTTTCATAACTGAAGCATTTGTCTCATTTTAAACAAAACAAAACAATACCAAAGCCACCACCAAAGCCCCCCAGACTGACTGCTCGCAACATATGCACGTCAAAGTCTTACATTCCCTGCTTTCTGCTGAAAAATCTTTACAATGTCCGTAGCTTGTCTTACAGGAGAGGATGTCCTTTTAGGAATCTTCCACTGCACTACCATTTTTCTTTAAATAGCCCAGCTGCTGCAGTACTTGAGGTGAAGCTGCCAGCATCACTAAAGTAAGAACAAGTCTACCTTTCTGACGTGAAATAAGACTTGCAAAAAAGCCCACCCCAGCTGATTCTGAATTAACAATACGCTCAATTCACAGAACTTGGTTGCTTCAACTTTTAATGCTAATCCAGCCTCAGAAGCCAGTTCTGATCAATATTTTCTGTTAATCAGAAATATCAAAGCTTATGAGCTGAGGAGCCAGCAGCAAGGCTCCTGCTGAGGCCACGTTGATGCCGCAGTGGGGTCTCCGTGGAGTGTTGCTCACACAGTGCTGTCTATAGGGCCGTTTGCGTTTCAGAGCTCTAAGTATGACTGAGTACTGGCATCTGTCAGAAGGGTCCAGAAGGACAGGAAAAGATGCTGTGAAGGTCGTTGTTTCAGTTGTTTCAGTAGGGACTGCGCAGCTATCTGAAGCGGCCATCAAGAGAACCAAGACCTTCAGGGTGCTGTATATCGTCATTAACATTGGTGTTTTCCTTTTAAACTAGATGCAACAATTGGAGTTAGCACAAACACAACAAAGAGAAGCCAACCTCACAGCTTTGGCAGCCATTGGACCAAGGAAGAAAAGACCATTGGATTCATCAAACGTTGGATCTGGGCCGGAGGTACGGAGATGAATTGCGTGTTGTTGTATCTTCAGATGGAATTATTTTTATCTTTCCCTGCAGCAAGAAATGAGAATTCTCTTACATGAAATGGTAGGTTACATACGGTAAGAGAACGAGTCTGGGTGTTATATGCTTGAAAGGATTGTTTCTGGTAAATTTGATGGGGACGTATATTTGTGTGTAATAGGAAGAACTGTGGATGAGAGCACTGTGTGTAAGGGACCGAACGAAATGGTGGCTCAGAGAAACTTCCCTCTGTAGTGGAGGGTAACAAAGCTGTGGTGGTCTTCCACAGCAGCTAGTTGTCGTGGTCCCTCAGCTGAAGTCGCGGTGGCTGTTTTGGATGGCTTTTGAAATGGCCCTTGCTTGGACATTTAGCTGTGGACTTTCTTCGGTTTTGCATTTTCAGTGTGCCTTGGAGGCGCAGCTAACAAATCTTGGTCTGACCAGATCTCTGAATGTTGTGCTGGAGGGTAACAGTTTCCAGGGCCTGGGAAGTTACGGAAGTTCTTCCCAAGGAGACTGACAGCCTACTTCTGTGAGCAGTCATCTTGGCTGGGGACAGGAGAAACGTGTGGCGGGCTGTCCTGCAAGTGGTGGTGCCAGTTCTGCCCCTCTTTCTCGTGAAGCCGCAGCGTGGCTCAAGTGAACGGCTGGTTGGCTTGTGACAGGAGCCTGCAAAGTGACTCTTATGGAAGAAGTGGTGGTAAAGTTGTCCTTCCTGATAAAACTTAAGCCTTTTTCATTCATGGGGCCTGGGAAGGTTAATAGATGCTAGGATTGAAAATACGCCGGTGTTTTTGCACCCTGGAGTCTGGAAGGACCTTGTATGAAGCGCAGTTATTTGCAGCGTAACTGAGACGGTGCTGACATCTGTGCTGTAGGTTTTCCCTCAGCCTGGGCTGTGACAAGAGACCTCTCTAAGGAGGTGAGGTAGACTTGTTCCTCTGATTTTTTTCTGATGTGGAGGCACAATCAGCTCCTTGAACGCTTCATGGTTATTGCAAGTGAACTGAAGGAATCTGTATCTAAACAAGCTGCAGAAAGCAGCGTTCCCAGGTTTTGAGCAGCTATTCTTTACTTCTTTTGAAGTGCTTTTTAATACACTTTCACATGAAGCTGAAGGTATAGTTAATTTTTTTTATAATACCACTGGAAAAACTTGAAAAAATGTGTCTAGCACAAGAACAGTTTTCCCCATCCCTTTCTCCTCTTCCCCCAAGCTTCTATCGAGTAACTATTCCTGTTCTTCGTAGTGGTTTTCTGTAATTATTGCCGGATTTGTTTCTGAATATTTAACAAGTCTGCCTGTTAGGTACTTTTCAGTTATTTCTCATCGTCTGCGGTGTGTCTGCTTTATTAAAAGCTTCATGAGATTGCCCCAAAGTGAGACAGATAGCAGTGTTGCTGTTGAAAGGTGGTGATCCATTATTTACATTGCCAGTTTAGAAGAACGTGGACATAACATGCCTAAAACTTACCATAAACCTTGGTAGCATTTTGTTGTCACAAATTCACCTGCTGTATTTTAAGATGCTTCTTGTATGGGTTGCCTTACTAGACTGAGTCGTAAGGGCAGTAGGTGAAAGTAATTCTGCCAGTGAAACTACTTTTTGTTTCTCCCATGCCATCTTCCATTCCAGTGCCTAGTACTTAGGCTTCTTGCTACCAGAAAGCAATTCTCTGTGGACCTTTTTTCTTTCTTGTGAAATTATGCAGGATAGCAAACTCGAGAAGGATGTTTAGACTTAGACATTTAAGTGTCCCAATATATCTGAGCAGGATTTATAAAAGGCTTAAGACTTCTCATGTAGAATAAAGAGTGGTTTTGACAAACTCTCTGGTTTGAGAAGCAGAACATTTGTAATACATTCATGATAACATGGCAAAACATCCTGAGCAGTAAACAACATTCCATTCTTCAGAGATGAAAGGAAGTCTTTGAAACTGAAAGCAAGTACAATATGGCCTTAGGCTGATACACATTTGGGCATCTTTAAAATCATCTTTTTGGGCAACCTGTCTGAGAATAATTTAAACAGGCAGGATGTACTTTCTCATTTCAAATTGCAAATACAGACAGCTTTACTCTCAAGTAATCTTAAATGTCAGAACTTCCTGACTGTGCAATGGCAAGGAGTAAATCTGTGCATAATACTCTTGTGACCGTTTTGGGGTTTTTTTAAAGCCTATTTCTTTGTAGGCAGGTGTGATGGAAGAAGTTATTCCTGAATATGGATGATCCCTTGACAGTACTAAATGAAATCACTGATGCTAACTGTATTTGGTTTTTAACTAAGACTTCAACTTTCCTTGGATAATGTTCTTTGTACAATGTTTGTATCTCTCGTGTCCGTGGTAGAGCAAAGTTGACTCTGTTCAGCTTCTTTCTAGCATTGCCTACTGTAATAATTAAAGGAAAGCCATTATTGATGTAAACTGGAGCCCTAAGGTATTTGGGGAGACAGGGGAGAAAGAATCAGTCACAGTATGTATAAAAACGTGAAACTCTGTAAGCAAATCTGTTAGGTATTTGCCTGCCTTTATTCAGTACCAAAACGTACGGGCTCTGGCGGCGTGCAGCGTGGCAGATCGGGTTGGTATGGATCTGCTGCCTTCTGTGCAGGAACAGTGAGCATCAAGGGCTATAGGCACAGGATTTTGCTAGCATGCCGTGTTTCCTTTCTGCAGAAATAAGTATCTGTGTTGAACTGGGGTGGTTCTTCAGCCCTAGGTGTCTACTTCCTCTGTACTCTGCCACCTGGCTTTGCACCTCTTCTGGAAAGTCTTTTTCCTGGGATAATCGAGTGCCTGATTCTTCCATATTCATCCTATCTCGTTCTCTGAAATTCTGCTTTCTTTACTTGGTCTTTTAAGGAGACCTATTATGGGTTACTTTAATCTGGGCACTAGAACATGTGATGACATGAGCACGTGCTTTACAGCTGGAAGCTGCCTCACCAGCACCACATCACTTTGTAGTGTGGCAGGTAGCAAATAGAGAAAGAGGTTCTTGCCCCAAGGAGTGTCTGTCAACTCATTTGGACTAAAAGCAATATTAAAAGGGTAATTTGTATTTTGCCATGATTATTGCTAATGTATCGCTAAACTAAAATCCATGAAGATCATGGAATGAAAAAATAAGGCTAATGCTCTCGGCCTAATTAAAAAAAAAGGCATAAGTATAATGGGAATTCTTTTCTCCTTCTGGCTGGGAGCACTTGTTGGGGTAGTTCTGCATGTTCACTACAGCTTAACATTTGAATGGTATTGTTCAGAAAGAGTAATTTGAGAAAGCCCTGGTAAGAAAATCCCTCTATTGTGAAAATGTGTTAATTGGTGCTACTTGTATTCCAGAGGTGGTGATATCTTCATCTCTCATTCTCATCCCTCTGGACACTTCTGGATACAATGAGGGAGAGAGGCCTTTGGATTTCATTCATGTGTGTTTTCGGGTTTGTGTATTTGTTACCCATGTCTTTTCCTTTTTGGGGGGCACATGTGGTGAACAGTAATGAATTAAAGTGTGGGAAGAATTGAAAAATGACTTGTCTTGAGAAAGGAGAACACTTCTAAAACAAATGAGAACAAAGTAAACTTGAAGCCACAGACTTATTTTCCTGATTCTGTGTTCTGTTTCATAATTTTTATTGGTTGGTAACATGCTCCATAATGTTTTCAATGCTGAGAAATAGTCAAGGATTATTTTGGAATAAGTTTTACTGCTTTTCTGATGACAAAGCTATTTTGGAAGCAGATTTGTCTCATTCTTACTGTAACAGGAGTCTTAGAAGTCTGAAAACCCTTGCAGATACTTCAAGCGTTTTTCCTGTGAGGAAACCTGCTGCAGTTCTGAGTCCTTAATCTTTCTTTCCTTCTGTCCAAAAGCATCCTGGGTCCCAACTCATCTTTGGCCTTGAAGTGAGAGCAGTATGTTTGTGCGGTATCATGCAGAAGAGAGGGAAAGAAGTCAATACATTTTTGAAAGTAGAGTTAGGAGACTGGCTGTTACTCTTATGGTCAGCTTCTGAAGACTGTGGTTGGGCCATTCTTCTGCTTTATACAGGAACACTTCCTAGGATGCCTGCACTTCTGTCTAATTCTTTTGGGGAGACTGCTTGCTTCTCATCCCTTTTCTGGCTCAATGATAAGACATGAACTACTTGGAAGTGATGCAGTCTATCTTACCCCAAAGTGCTGTTGATGGTGTGTCCTTCACTTGCCTTCTTCACGTTGGTCACGTTGATTGACTCAGGGTAAACCTTGTGTCGTCTTTCTTTTCACCTGACCCAATGGCAAAAGGAAATTTCCTCCCTCCAGGTACTGCTGGTGGCTGTTCTGTCCCCCACCGAGACTGGCTGGTCTGTCACTACCTGTGGGTCTTGCCTTGCTACCCGCAGTCTAGCTCTGCTGTGGAAACTGAGGCTGCTGCAAGTCGCTGCTGCAGAAGAAGGTGGTGCAGCTGGAATCCTGGGGTCAGTGCAGAGCCGTTCAAGTACTTTCTTTCTGTCAAACTCCTTGCTCTGGCCAACGTGCATGAAGTAGTGTGATACTTCTGGGGAGATGCACATCTTCTAATACAGCAGTCCACAAATAGGGTTGTATTCTCCTTCCGGGAAGAAGTTTGGCAAAAAGAAATGGGAGAAATGTCTTGTTGACCACCGTTCTGTTTTTAGTATTGATTAGGGGTCGAGAAAACAAGCTTGTTGTCTTCTCTTTTAGGGCAAGTTCACTCTGATCACATTAGCAGAACTTAAGCTTACCCTTCTTGCTTTACAGCTTAGGATGGTGGTGTGCATGTTGATCGAACGTATTCTGTATGTGGTGCGTGCTTAAGCTTTGGAAATGCTCCTTAGGCTGGCCTGGGAAGAACCAAGCTTTTAAGCAATAAGTCCTTTTCTGCAGAATGAAAGAAAACCTCAGGTTTTCCAAATGTTTGGGGAAGGGAGATGTTCTGGTTCTTCCACTGTGCGGCAATCAAATCCTTTGGGTTTTTGGTGTTTGCGGGCGGGATGTGCGGTAGTTACGGGGTATCTGGCCTTACACTCTTGTAAGCGGTAGCTGTAGAAGTTACTGCCACCTTTCTGGCCGTGAGCTCCTCTGCTGAGAGGACATGCTAGCATCATTCATCAACTTCAGGGTTGGCATGACAAGTGTGACTGTGTCTAAATATGGATTAAATGCAGAAGTTGGCTCTGTAGCGAACGGACGATAGTTTGCCCGCTCCCTGTGTATCCGTGGGGAGCAGAGAGGCTGCTGGCTGGTGCTTGGTGCTGGTACATGATAGTCTGCTGAAGGAGTTTTTTAAAAGCTGCAGAAAATTAATTTAAAAGTAGTCACTTTAAATTGGACCTATACTACTTGCATGTAAGTAGGTGTTCGGAGCCAGGCTAGGCTACAAAATCTGTTTATGCTTGAGGGGTTTCCCTTTCTTTCTGTGTGTGCCTCTGTTTCTACCAGCCTGTTTTGAGATTTAGGTCTGAAGTGATACAGGAGGATTATGACTTTTTTTCTATTTTGCATATGTTTAACTTGTGCCGACTCTTGATTTCAGTTTCGGGTTCTTACTGAGGCTGTCGGGACAACTGAAGAGTCTGCAGAGTGGTCATACCTTTGGGGACGAGGGGAGCTGAGAGTGTTACTGCAGTTATAAAATATGGCTTCAGCATCTTACTTAGCTGCTGCGAGACCTGCGTACAGCCCTGTCAGCTCGCGAGTTTCCTTTCCAGCGCTGAATTTCCTGGCTGCTGTCAGTCTAGGCCATACGCTTGATGTGAATTTTTCCCCATGTAAATAGGCAAAAATATTCTCGTCTGCCATTCACACACTTCAGAAACACAGTTCGTTGGCCCATATCGTGCCTTCTCTGTGCTGGAGATGAACTTAATTCTTCTTATGTGTGAAAGATATCTGCAATTTAAATGACTAATTGCATTGTAGCTTTAGGCTGAACATATTGGTAACGCACAAATGTTGATGACACGTGAAGGGTCAAGAGATTTATAATTTAGTTGACAATACATTGCTTAAAATGATGTGGCAAAGAGCCAGAAAATTTCAGCTTAATAATTGTCTATTAACTAACATGACATATTTGTATAGTATTTGTTACCTCCAGGTACAGATTAAGCATCTGATGTAGCCATACGAAGTGACATGCGTACATGAATCTTGGGCGTAATAGTGAATAAACTGACATTACATTTGCAGTAATTTGTTTCAATATGTAAAACATGTTGTTGCCTACATTTGAAAGGACTTGTAGGAATGTTGCAATGAAATCTGAGGAAAAATGCGTAGTGGAATAGAGTTCTCTGTTATATAGATCTGACAGCTTTGTGAGGCTTCTTTGTAGGCTGCAGATAACATCATAAATATACATGTTTGTTTTCAGCTGCATGAGAAGCAGCCTGGAAATAGAGATCTAAGCCTTTCAGACATTGGCTTGATCTACCTTAATGGTCTATCAGGTTAAAAAAAAACCAAAGCCCAAAACGCCAACCACCTAACACAACCAACTTTATTTTTAAAAAAGCATCACATAAATATTGAGTAATGTAGTATTTTAGTATAGTGAATGTGGGAGTGTTTCTGTCAGACTCAGGCTTGTTAGAATAGGCAGCATCAGTAAGCTGGCTTATCACCAAAGTAAAATCAGCGTCTTTCGCTTTGTTTTCTCTGGTCTAAATTAGGCGCTTATTTGTACAAGCAAAACTGTCACAATTCTGACAGGGTCACTTCTTTCCCCCTTGCTGCTGGGGGAGACCCAGCGAAGTGTTTGGGCACTCCACAGTGTGTTAATGGCTTTTTTTAACCTTTTCTTCCTCCTGTGAGACAGGGATTTGTCTGTGTTTTACAGCTGGGAAACTAGTGTCCAGGGTACACTAGATGTGTGACTGCAGGTGACAAAGCCGGGGGCTGAACCTGGATGCTTTTCCCCAGACTCACTAGGTGCTCTTACCACCTTTCGACACCGTCCCTGCTGCACGCAGCTGTAATTTTTCAGTGTGTGGAGATGTCATTGAAAACTGTCTCGTGACTTTGCTGCCTTCTGCCAGTGGTATTTTTATAACGTGCAGCTGAGCTGGATGGGTGATCTGGGAGTGGGGTGCGTTTATGCCACCCCAGAAATTGAAAGGGGAACTCTTGGCTTGTCTTTTTAACATTTGCCCCCCTCTCAAGAGTTTAAAACTTTGGATGTGATTGGTGTGAAGCCGTTGAATTTGAGAAGGGACCGTGTACTCTGCCAGGTCACGGAGCCTGACCTGAGCTTGGTGGGAAGGGAGGTGTCCGCTAACCCCTCTGAGCTTTGTATCAGGGCCTGTAGACCATCTCTGAGCACCTTTGATATCCTTGTCGGTACCAGTGATCCAGACTTGTAGATCACATGTTCCAGATACCCTGGAGATGAGGAATAAGGTGGTGATGGGAGCTCAGGTAAAGGAAGAGCCTTGTTGCAATCTGTGGCTCTGTATCAGCTTCAGCCTTTTCACAGAGATGTGGTATTTAATTCCTGGTCCAGCCACTGGAGAGAGCTCTAGAGATCTTAAAACAGGTTTCGGGAGCAACCTCTAGACGAAACTAACTGCACAACAGGCGTGGGGCTACAGCAGGATCTCCACAATGTCTTCTGCTGCTAAGATCAGTGAGAGCAACTGATAGTGCTGTAAAAGGCTCGAAGGATGAAGAAAGGGCGGCAGCGTGCTGCTTTGGCAAAGTTGCCGGTTTGACTCGACTCTGAGGATCGCCCAAAAGCAGGGTTGCTGCTGTTGCGGCCTCCTGGGGCTGGTTTTAACCAGCTGGTGGTGTCGGTACTGTGAGGGCTGGTTTCCAGGGGCGCAGAGCCGCGTTGCCGCAGCACCTTACCCGGCTGACGAGCAGGGTCTGTCAGCTGCTGGTACCGAGGCTGCTGATACCCAGGTTGACTGGCAGTATTTGTGCTGGTCGCTGCCCCTCCCGGGCTGCGTGTCTCTGTATTGGTTTTCTTTTGGAAGGCAAGCGGGGTGCTGGGGCTCCAGTGAAAGGGATCCTTAGGATACGGCTGATGTCTTCCCGCCCACGGAGAACAGATGGCATCTTAACTTCAAGTGTTCTCACTTTGGGTTCTCTAGGTGTTTTATTACAGGCAGTACATAACCCTCTGCAGCTTGATCCGAAGCCCAAAACAAACCCATGAAAGACCAGTGCTTCGATGCAGCTGTGGAGGACAGCAGCTAAACGGAGTTCGTGCTCGTCCCCATATAAACTTAGTGCAGAGTGAGTTGCCCAGCGCAGTCCCAGTCTGGACTGGAACGACCTAGGCTGTCTGCTGGCTTCTTAAATGTTAAACCATCCTGTGCTTTGAGAGAAGGACTTTTTCTTTTAACTTGGATGCGGCAGCAGCTGTTGGGTTAGATATGTTCAGTAAGTAGTCAGAGAGCCCCTGGCCCTTGAAATGCTGTGCTCAGCTCTGATAAGCCGGTGTGATGCTACGTGAAACTTGGAAGTATGAGCTGGCTGTCTTGGCAAACAGGAGTCCGGGATAAGCTTTGGCTTTGGATGCGATATTACAGCATAACATCGCTTTACATCTCTGCACTGGGCATGATGGGTAAGAACTGAAGAATAAATGAATCCATAACTCTGTCTCAAACGCAGGCAGCTGGGCGCTTCTGCCCTGTTGTGGCATCTCGCGGCTCCAGCAGCTTCCAAAGCGGGCTGGGGGATTTGCGTTCTCTGCCTCCCTTTTGTAAGGGAGTGAACAGGATGGAGGTGGCTTTGTTTGGTGTCTTTTTAGAGGTAAGACTTCTAGTCTAATGACTGTTTGGAGAGAAAATACTTTCACCTCAATAAAGTTCTTTGAATTATAAAGGGCATTGCTGTTGGGTTACTGAAAACCCTTGGGGTTTGTTCATTTATAACGTTGCCTCAGGCCTTCTGCTGCATCCTGTTGGACTGACCTCCTTTTCAACCCGTGCTGGCAGCTGCATTGCAGAGCTATCTTTTCCCTGGATCCTTCAGGGTTGTCATATGACAAACTTGAACTGTGACCCTTTTGTGTCTTACCAGGACAGCAGTGCCCTCTCTGTACAATGTGGCCAGCAGTCTTCCCCACGCACACATTTGTTCCAAGCCATTTAACAAACTGAAAGTTTCAAATGATGGCATTTCATAGTGTTTAATAGTATCGACTGTAAAGCAAATGAAATGGTGCTGAATACCCTGCATGCTGCTAGTAAGAAATACAGCTTCCATTTCTGCAATATGCCCTGGGTTTTCTGTGGTTAGTGTGTGCTCTCTGGTGAATCTCTTTATTTTTTTATTAAATTTCAATGCTTAGCCCCTAACAAAAGTAGCATTCACTGCTATAGATAGTCCAGCACTGGTATTTGTTTCTAATATATGGGGGTTTTAACCAGATTTCTCTAAGCAAAGTGGGCAAAGTCATTTTGCTGAAGTCTTGCAGAGAGTGTTAGGGTAAGAATTGATATAGTTAACACGGCATCCAAGCAACACCATCTCCAAGTGGTGTTGATGCTGGCAGGCATTGCCTGGCTGAAGTTACAGAGACTGAGCACTCCTATTTGTACAAATTGCATTCATTACCACGAACCCTCCAGTAGTGATAAGAGACTGGCTGTGTAGCATAGATTGGCTCCAAGATAAGTAGCCAGTCTATTGTGCAGCTCAGGGTAATCTTCCTCCTCCCCACCCCTAATAATAAATCTTGGGGCATTTTGGAATGCGTGGGAGTTGCTCATTCCAGTAGCCTGCATGTATAACTACCAACATCATCGTCTCCTGCCGACTGGGCTTTCATAACCAGGCGAGGCAGCAGGCTGAGAGGGGCAGGCTCCGATGCGGTGTCCCGAACACGTGGGTGCTTCGCCTGCGTGCGTTTGTTGCTCCCTTAAAGGACGATTCGCGGGTGATGGCTGCGGTAAGAGTTTCTCCTGGCCGTGTGTCAAGGCTAGAGCCCACTCGCAGTCAGGGTCTGCTTCAAGGGGAGATGTGGCCATCTGGAGCTTGGGGGTTTGCAAGTGGGAGTCAGCGCCGTGCGCAGCCTGGGGCTCTGCGTAGGGCCCGCGGCGGTTCCTCCTCCGTCGTTAGCTTGTCCGTGCTCAGCGCGAGCGGCTGCATCGTGTGACTTCAGTGAAACGGCAGCTGTTTGTCTTACCATAATGATACAGTTTTAAAGAAAGATAGAATTTTCTGGTTGCTTTGACTGAAATAAACCATCAACTGGCAAGCGCTTGCTTTGTCTTTTAAAGTGTCTAATGGGCAGGGACTTCTGGGCTGCTGTTTTTCAACATGCAAAGCTGACCAGAGCAGGCTAGTTTTAGGCAAGCAGGCAGTACAAGCCAACCAGTTTGGTTAAAAACTTGTGTTTACATGGAACTCTAATATTGTATTTTTTCTCTCTCCCTCCCTCCCCCATTTAGGGTTTGAATGGCAACGGAATTGCTCCTGGATCATCGGGTTTTAGCCTTACGAAACAGCTGCTCTGTCCAAGAATAACCCGTGTCTGTCTCAGGGACTTGATATTCTGCATGGAACAAGAGAGGGAGATGAAGCACTCTCTAACCTTGTACCGTGCTCTTCTGAAGTGATTTGAATTTTACATTTCACCTTGCTGTCTACTGCCAAAGAAAACACTGAAGCATTGTTGCACTGTCTTGAAATTCCAATTTCTGGAAAATGATCCGTTGTAAGGATAACTCTTGTTTACAGATAAACATTTTTATTAAATACCTAACTTAGCACCTGTAGGGTTTTTAATAATATTTGGCTTAACCAGTCTGTAAACCAGTGAACACACTGAGCTGCACACACAAGCACCTGACTCCCTGCTTGCATTTAGCCGTCATGCAGGCTCCGAGGGCTTGGTACGTGTCCCTAGTTTGTGTATGTCGCTTGCTTCAGTACTTCAGAGTCTGCAACATCTGTTGGACGTGTAGTGCCTTCTTCTAATCCAGCCCATTTAGGGAAACCAGTAACACTTCAAAGGCACTGCATAGCATGGCAACTGCATTTAACCACGAACCAGCAGTCAGTCAACGTGCTGCTGTATTGCCTGTCTGACTGAGCATCTCCTTCCGTTTTCTGGGGTTAGAATTACTACTGGGTGCTCGTTTGTGGGGAGCAAGGTAGCAAGCAGAAGGAATAAGGAGTGCTTTCTCCCCGCTGCCTTGCCTCAGCTGCCCTCCCCCTTTCCTCTGAGAAACTGACGGCGGGAAGGTGAACAAATTGGTTGTTCTTGTGGTGGAAGTACATCAGGCAGAGTAGTTAAGGCATACTTTGATGGTTGGGGAAAATTTGGAGCTGTTAAACGTGAATACAAGGAGTGAAAGAGCCTCAAAAGGAAAGGTAAATAGAAGAAACAGTTTATCTTTCTGTAGATATAAAAAATACCATTGAACTTGAGCATAGGTGTAGAAAGAAATGAATAAAAGCAACCTGTGCTGACTGCAGAAAAGGGAAGACTCAAGATGCATTGAAACTTTTCAGCTGGAGACCCTCTTAACGAGAAAAGCAGTGTTTGCAAAGCCCAAGGTTCACTGCTTTATTTAGCATGTTGGTTTAACACCTTCATGGGGTATAACAGAGAAGCTTCCCGGGTAGAAAGTGTTTAGACAGTTGCCTGGTTTCCATTCAGTGAGGAGGAGGACTCTGAATTATTAAGACCGCTGGAATAGATTCAAAGATTTTCTGCTTGCTGGTAAAGACTGCCTTGTGGAGGAAGGAAAAGCCTCTGGGTCGCTGTTCTCCCCAGCCTCCAAACGTTTTGCCTCCCATGACGCAGTGCTGTATAGCATGGCTCTTTCCCAGGACTGGTGGGAAAGGCACCGACTGTATGGAATGGCTTCCTGCTGAAACTTTTTTCTTTTAAGGAGCAAGCTTCCTACGGTGATCTGGCATGCTGCTTCAGAACTTGAAGCGATGATTCACACGCCCTCCACTGTCAGAACCACTGCAGATAGGTACCAAATTCAATGTTTTGAATTGGTTATGGTTTTTGTTGGAACAGTAGTAAACAAATCTAGTAAATGAATGCTGTAAATTATTTATATATGTATATATAGCATAGATATATATATATATATAAAAGAAAAGCAGTACTTTGACTAAGCTATAGTTTGCAAGATATTGATGGCATCAGGCAAAATTGTTTTGTATAATTAAATGCTTAGCTTTACTTTTTATGTAAAGTGCAGCATTTTCCATATTTGTGTACTGTATCTTATTGATCAGATGTTTAAAATTATTTTAAATACTGCATTAAAGCAATTATTTTATTAAAAATAATAAATCAGTAACTCTGTTTCCTAACCTGAGAAATGCAGCGTCTGAAGCTGTCGTCACCATGACTAATGGCGTGGCTCTGAGAGCGAGCCCCGGCTATCTGCCCATCGCAGGAACTGGCACGGCTGCCCCACGTGACGTATTAATGATAAAAATCTATATTTTAAGGTTTTTAAACAGAGCTAGGTGACAGAGCAAAGGATTACTTGAAGTGGGGATGGGCAGGGAGAAAAAGCAACCTCTCATTTCTCTGATTTCTCCCAGTCAGCCGGCACAGAGGCTGGAGCTGGTTTTGGTTTTTAACAGCGGGGTGAGGGGAGCACTTTGCATGTGTTCGGGGAAGTAAAAACACAGGAACCGTCTCAGACTTCAGCAATGTGCAGTGGAAGCATTGTCCCAAAGGATTTCTAAAGCAACTCACAATTAATTAAGGGCAGGTTGGAGAACAAAGAGGAGCATCTGCATCTCGGCCTGCCTCTACGTCTTCTTTAAACCAATGCGATACTAAACTGAGAGATGTTGGAGAAAATAATTGACAAATAATCTGTGTGTAAAGTACGATGCATGAGTCACGGGTTTTTATGGCCTGCGTGGCATGCAGATTGCGTGCCTTCATTGCTGCCAGAGCAAGCTGTCTCTTTCAACAGTATTTCCTCCACGTGTGCCACCTCTGCCCAGCCCCACACCCCCAAAACACACCCCAAACCCTGAAATTTTATGCTGTAAGGAGTAGCAGACATTTTCAGAAAGGTTTTTCAGAAGGTATTTAGGCCTAATTTCAGACAGGGACAGGTGAGCCCTTGGTGCAAAGGCTAAAACTACTTTTCTCCTTCCCAAAGGCTCAGCCTGCCTCATTCAAGCTCAAGTGACCTCTAAAGTGGCACTTGGGAGACGCTTGGGCTTTGCTCAGCCACACCAGGAGTTAAAGGAGAGATGGCCAGGGGTTCACTTTCTGCCCCTTTTCCCCAGTCTTGCTGCCCTTTATGGGAATACTAAAATCCCAGTCGCAGGGTGATGAGGACAAACCCTGCCATCGTGCTCCCTTGCCTCAGTCCTCGGCCTGCTCGTGTCCCAGCTGGGGAGCCTGGCAGCAGAGCTGCCTGTGCCACCGGTGCCGCGAGGGGTCTGGAGCTTGCTCCGGGCACTCTTGCTGTCCAGGTGGCCTGCTAGCCAAGGGGCTATTTCTGATGCACGGAGCTCTCTGGGAAACGATCCCTGCCACTCGAGTGTTCAGCCTTTAGAGAAAACAGTGTACACAGAGGTGGGGGGAAAGCTGTTGGTGCTGGCTCTTGACTACTACTGTCTTAGCAGTGTGGTGTGCAGAGTTTTGTATGTTACATGGTGACAGAAGGGGCCCTGTGCTCTCTCTTCCAGCTGCTGCTTTTTCCCTCTATTGCCATTTTCGAGTCTTACCACTGAATCCAGCCCTTTGCACTGTCTCTGACTCCAGCTTTTCCCTTCTCCCCCTGGGAAAGACCAGCCGGAGCTCACTAACACAGCCCGCAGCTTTGTTCGAGGTTTAATGAGGAAAGTAGTGGGGGCCCGTGAGACGTTGTTGGATGATTCCTCAAAGCCATTGCGCTCTCTTGGACACTTTGACACGAGTAGCTTAAGGCTACTGTCTGCATCAAGTTGTTCCAGGCCCACTCTCTTGTAGGCACCTGTGTCCTGCCATGTGAGCGCACTGTGCTTGGCAAAAACGCTGTCAGCGGTTCTCCAGGTTCATCTCTTTGCCCTGTTCTGTGCTTTCCTCTTCATTTGTAACCACTGGGTGTAAGAAGAAAGGACTAAAGCAAACGAGGATGTCCTGCAGGGGCAGACAGTCCAAGTGATTGAACTTGGTGGAAGGGGCTTGCTCCCAGCAACGCTTCAAATGAGGGCTGCGGGGTTTCTGGAGCCGAGCGCCGCACACACTTCCCTCTGCGTGTAGCACACATGATGTCTACATATACTCGGAGAACTGGATCCAGCCGTTGTTATCTAAAACCCCGTGGCTGGAGCCTGCAGCTCTGGAGATAACTACACTCTGCAGTGAAGGCTTTACTCCTTTGATGAGTGCAGAATTTGAAGTACCGAGACTGAAGGATGTAGCACACCGGACCTCTCTGTTTTGCCACTGTTGGTGTTGGTCTGGTTGCTACGTGTCAGTGGCTTGTCCCACCCCCATCTGGCAGAAAGGCTGCCTATGTGCAGGCCACAATGCCGGTGTTTCACTTGGTGCAGGCCTTTCGTAAGCTAGACGAGCGCCCCTTTTGGCTTTGTAACACCTCGAAGGAAAGCAAGAAACCCATGTCTTTTCCTTCCAGATACATCAGTCCATGTTCCTGCCGCCTCTTCTTTGCTCTTCTACTATAGGCATGAGCTGGTCACTCCTTGCCTGCTCGCTGTAGCTATTCTGGTGTGTTACCTGCTGACTTTGCTACCCAGTCTCTCCTCAGGATCCCTTGCTTCACAGTTCACAGGTTGCCTCCAGGCAGCCTGCTTTTGAAAGGGTTGTTGCTGTGAAGGAGGATCTCCATCCTGGACTTGAATGGCTCTTCTGGAGCGGAAGGAGATGGTGGTGCAGGTCAGCTCACAGCCCTGAGGCTGCTACTTTCTGTGCAGGGAACAGATCCTCGCAGGAAGTTTGTTTCGTGGTGGCCAAGACCTCTGCCATTGAGTCCTACTTCGGTCAAGAGTTTTCCACAAGGTATTTCCCAACTTCCAAGGGATGTTTCCCTGGCAGAGCCACCTAAAGTTCCTGCCAGACACCCCATCAGAGCCGGTCATCCCTTCTCTTCCCCAACTCCTGACTCACAGTCCCACAGCTCTTCCAGGTATCTCCTCTTCAGTCTGTTTGTCTCGGGAAGGGTATAGAGCCATGTCTCGCATGATTCAGGTGGGACATTGGGTGGTATCACGACCTGCACTGAGGCCCCAGGGGGTGATTAGTACGTGTTTCCCCAGAGCTCTGCCCATCAGCAGCGTCACTGAAAGGCTGCCTCCCCTGGGGCTGTGCCCTGGTGGGAGGGAGCAAAGGTGGGGGTCTGCTGCATGGGTACCGCTAAGGCAAAAAGGTCGTCTTCATCGCAGCAGCTTGGCACGCACGGTCCCGCTCCGTGGGCTTTACTTGAAGAATTGGGAGTTATCGGTAAGCAGTGACTTCCTCCACCAGATCACAGGGAATACTATTTTTAAATCTATTTAGAATGAAAAATTATCTGACAGATCATCTGTATCTGTTTTTGAGAGCTAATTCATAATTATGTGTACTTCCCCAAGCTTCTTGAGATATTTGCACTTCCACTTTGAAGTGTTCAGCGTGACGAGGTTTATTATTTACAGTTATTTGAAGGTGTTTCTTGTTTCTGTCCTTAGTAGCTGGCAGGGAGGAGGGGAAGTATTTTTTTTCGAGTAATTATGTGTGAATACACATGTACTCTGTGTGTATAAGGATGGCTAAGTAACTTTTAAAAAGAAATACCCTACTTCTTGTAAAGACTGACTTGTAACGGCTCCCAGGTGTGAAACGCCGGCATCGAGGAGGGAAGGAGACAAATTCTTGAAGAGGTTGTAAGTTTTAATATGTTTAAATCCTTTGATACCTTTGTGCAAAATTGGGCAGAGAATAAAGACTCCCTTGAAGAGCTGATCAGCGGGACTTCTCAAGAAGGGAGGGTAGGAAAAGGAGAAGAAACTCAGAGGATCGAAGACAAGAGCTCGCTTCTCTCTCCAGGAGCTTCGGTGATACCTTTATGTGTGTTCTGGCAGAGGCTTTCATTTACAGAAATGACAGAAAAGGGCCTTTCTAGAAAAAAAAATACCTGTCAAAGTAAGTGGGTGTGTGTATGCTGGCTGTTTATTTAATGAAGCAGACTTACCGAGGCAGAAATCCGTAAATCGTTGCTTCCTGTACAATGCAGTTTTCATTCTTAACTTCATGTCCCTTAAAATTTGGATAAACCCTCTCTAACCATCTCGTCTCTCTTTGAAGGCCTGGCAAGAAGGGCTATCGCCAGCTGCAGCCCAGTGCCGCACTCCAGTCACAGAGCTGAAGCACGGCGGGACACGTGCTGGCCGTGGGGGTCGGCGGCCTGGCTGGTGCTGAAAGAAGAGGCTGGAATGAGCAGAAGGTGTGTAGATACAGTAGGTACCAGCAGAGGTGTAGATGCAGCACGGGCTGTTCAACATCTCAGAGCTGAAGCAGCTTTCCTCTACTGCTGTGAACAAACCACGGAGGGAGGCTGACAGCCCGTGTGTGTACCTGCCTTGAGTGGAGCCGACATGGTAAGCAGGGTTGTGCTACCTCCTGCCAGGGCCAGGGCTGTAGTTGTCTGCACCCTGCCTTTCACCACCCAATTCATTAGCCCTTTGCAGCACGGCTGGCCGGTGGTGCGAACTCAAACAGGCCTCGTCTCACACAGCTCTCGGAGCCTTTGCTTCTAATTTGAAAGCTTCAGCCTTCTTTATTACAGGGGAAAAAAAATGGAAAGTGACCCAAACTTCAGGTACAGAGGGCAAATATTAAAAGCAAGGTTGCTTTTAGCCTTTGAACTTCCTCGCTTCTTAGAGGCTGTTGGTGAGTGATGCCCCAGAGCTGGGGAGGATGGCTCCAGAAAGAGATCCCCTTGAGTGTGCAATCAGCCCTTCGCAGCAGTCTGCTGGCGATGCTGAAACAGAAATCAGTGGGGTTTTTTCCCATGCCATAAAGAAGAACCTGTGGGAAGGTTCTGCCTGTGTCCTCACACAAAACCAGGATATCCAGTAATTAGTGAGAGCTCCCTCCAGGGCAAGCTCAAATTTTGCAATACTTCCCAAGGCAGGGAAAATGCCCTGGGCTAGGGCAGTCTTGGGAAGAGGGTGAGTCAGGAGGCTTTTTTTTTTTTTTTTTCCTCTTTCTTTTTTTTTTCTCCATAGTCTTGATCAAGTCAAAACTTAAGAAAACTTTGCAGGGACCCGACTCTTCCATATCTCCCTATACCGGGGTGAGGCTCCTCCACCTCCTGAGGCAGACAGCCGCCCTTTCAGGCTTTACTCTATAGCTTGCTAAGCTTTTTGCCGTCCTGAGCTGCAGCTGAGTTTCCAATGATGGCTGGGAGCGGGGAAGCCGAGCTGACCCCAGGGGCACTATCCCCCAAGGGAGAAAGCCGGGGAGGTGCAGCCCAGCCCTTGCAGGGTGGCAGGGACAGGACGCTGCCTCTTTTGGTGCCTTTTTCCCCCCAGAAACGCAGGTCTCTGCTCGAGAAGGGATTTAAAAACCCTGTAGAGCTGTCACCTGCCTTGGGCGGCGGATCGGCACGTGGAAGAAGTCGAAGGGTTTGGACAGGGTGGGTGGCACAGGGGTAACGGGCGACAGGAGCCGGCGACGGCTCGCCCGCAGCTCCCGAGTGGGGACCCGGCCCAGGGAATGGCTGGCAGAGGCACCCTTGGGAAAGCCGCCCGCTTGGCGGAGGGCCCGGAGCAGCCAGCACCACCCCGCCGCCCCGGGGCCGCCGGGCATGCCCGGCCCGGCCCAGCCTGCTGTGGGACTGCCCTGCCCCTCGGCGGTGCCGGGCGGGGGTCCGGTGGCTCTGGGCCAGAGGGTGAGCTCGTGGGCGGGCGGGCAGGCCTGGCTGCGGGGGCTTTGAGCCCTTGCTGGGCCGAACGGTCCCCCTGGGCGCTCCTTGGTGGGTCACGGCCTCCTCGGTCATGCCCGACGCTGGGGAGGTCTCCTTCACAAGCCGGTCTGCATCACGGGCCGTACGACAGACGTCAGGGGCTCGAGCTCCTGGCATCGGGGTGCGGCACAAACGCTCCCCGGCTCTTGGAACGAAGATCCTCGGAGGCGTCCGGCTGAGGCGCGGGTGCAGTGGCCCAGCTCGGCTTTCCCACTCGTGCCTTTCGTCCCCTCCGCGTGGTGTCTGTGGTGGTCTATCTCCTTCCCGCCTCTGCTTTCCCCCCCACCAGCTGCCTCAGTCTCTCATTTTGCCCCCGTGCTCGTGCCTTGCGGCACAAACGTGCCGTAGCACTGCCTGCCTTCCCTGGCTGCTCTCCCTGGCCACTGCCCTTTCTCAGCATTTTAAGCCCTGGGTGTGACCTCTAAACATGGAGAGAACTGTCTGCTTCATCCAGGCACCCTCTGGCCTGGCTTTAACTTCTGTGCTCAGGTGGAACCCGAGTGAAATGCTCATGGCCACACAACGTCCAGGCCGGGTGCTCCCACCCTCGTCTTGCACAGCTTGTTGGGCACTTCTGCTCTTCCCAAAAGCTTGCCTTCCTCTTCAGCGTCCATGGCTGCTCTGGTTCTCCTCCCTATCCCTCAAATAATCTGTTTCCCTTCGATGACTGCCATCCCTTCCCAGCCTTCTTCAGGCTCGCTGCCTTGGTTGCCTTCTGTAGGAGACATCTCCTGCACAAACAGCTCCTCAGCTGCCACTTGTCTGGGCTAACGGCTCACAGATCTTGATCCCAAACCTGTTGTCCTCTGCACAGGCAGAAATTGTGAGCACCTGGAGACCCTCTGGGCACGCTGAGACATTAAATCAAATTCAACAGGGCTAAAATAGGGCTCAGTTACTTTCTCTTCCCATGATCTTTGTTAATGACTAGGCTGTATCATTCCTGTTGCACTTGCTCTCTCAAGAGTTCCAAATGCTGGACGTGATCTCTGGAGAGCCTTGAGGAGTGCTGGCTGCAAAGGTCCCCACCATCATCTCCAGCTTCCATGGATGCTGGAGGTGCAGGTTCCTTTTCCCTGGGGGAGGACAGCCAGGGTGGAGCGGTTTTCCTTTCCTAGACCCCTGTGTGCGCCTGCTGCAGAAAGCAGGTGGGCTGTCCCAGGCCTCTGCAGTGCTTTTAAGATATTAGGCTGCTCCCTTTCGGATGTCTCCTTCAAGTTGGGCTTTGCTGCAATGCCAATAAAAACTCGCTGTTGTTGGGCTTCTGCGGCATCACAGCAAATGCCGCAAGAAGGAAGCGCTCGCTTCTCAGCCCGTAAAACCCTGCGTTGGGGCTTTCCCTCCATCTAGTTTTGGTAGTTCCCCTTCCCAGTGAGCCATGCTCTGGGGATCTCCTTGGCACATCGCTTGAGGCAGTGGAGTCCCAGGGTAGCAGGGGCTATTTATACCTCCCTAATGTTTACCACAACAAAGCCCTTTCCTGAAATTAGCTGCGACTTCCAAACACACCAGCAAGGCCACATCTCGTAGCGCCTCCCGTGTCTGGACCCGCCTGTTTAGATCGTGCTGCTGCCCAGTTTGGGGCTGGTACCCTGCAAACCGTCTGCCTCGCAGAGGGGCTGCCTTTTGCTCCCTGATTGCTGCTCTGTCTTCAAGTGGGCTGGAATCCCTTGCAGGGAATGGAAAACAGTCTCCACTCCCATGGGTGTGGGGTTTTGCCGTCTGCCATGCCAGCAGCAGGCTGCCTATGGGAATACAAGCGGTGCTCAGCACCAGCTTCAGATAATAAATACTGTTTCTTTGAGCTAAGGTAGCACTTATGCCCCTGATTGAGATCTGCGGCAATAAACATACAGTCCTTGCCACAACTGGACAAAAAACAATATTTGAGAGGCAAAACCAGGGGTTTTTGCTACCTGACTGAATATGGGTCCAAAACTCTCACAATATCCCAAAACAAAACCATGTCCAAAAAAACCCCAACCATTCAAGAGAGGCCCTTAGATGCTCTCCTAGGGGTTTACGTGACTGCGTGCACCCCGGACCTCCCTCCCCAGAGCAGCTGGTGGGGGCAGGAGCTCAGCTTTCCCACAGAAACACATGGGGACAGACAGATCATGTCCACCACAATGGTCCAGGGCTTGTCCGCCACCCCCAGCGTGGCTGTGGTGGTGCAGCAGCATTTTGCTGCTGCTCCTTGGGGAGAGGAGCCCTTGTCCAGTCCATCCCACCCCACGGCAAAGCAAGAGCAGGGAGGAGTCGCTCCAGCCCGCCATGGTTATTTTAGCCTATAAAGTTGTGGGGGATTTTTTGTTGTTGTTGTTTAGTGAGCAGCTCACTGTGAATTTAATAGATGAGTTTTGCTATCGGTAACAACTCCCCTAACCCCCGAGCAGTTTATTTCGTGTATACAATAGCAAAAAAGGGAACAGTAAGAACACCTCTGGGGAAAATAAGGGGTTGGGAAATGGCTGCAAGTGCGAGCGCAGGATTGCCAAACCCACACGTTCAAAAAGCATGAATCAGATCTCCAGGAATCACAAGACTGGTGGTCTGAATTTCAAATACGAAATCTGGGCAGTTTCAGAAGGGTATTTCCCTCCATGTTTTCAATGCTCCAGGGGAAGCTGCGTGCCCTCCATTGGAGAGAGAGTGCTGACAGGCTGGAGTCAAGGCTCACACGTGCTTATGGGAACCCATCCTCCCTCTGCTGGAGCCTCAGATGGTCATCCCACCCTCCCAGTCCCCTAAGCCTGCCTCACTGCAGCGCTCTGCACTGCTGCAGGGCATCGCTGCTGCTCCCTCACACCCCTGCTGAGCTGCCTGGAAGGACGGCCAAGCCCCAGGGCCCACCTCGCCATGGTGGGGAACAACAGCCGCTTGCACCGGGGTCGGTCTTCTCCTCACGGGTAGGTGGTGAGAAAGCAGTGCCTCTATTCTGTCCCACAGACTTTTGATAAGAGAGAGCCACTGCTCTGGGTAGTTCCAAGGTGTACGTAGCTTGGGCCATAAAGCCAGAGCAGCACGGCCCGAGGTAGGGAGAGTTGCCCACAGTGCCTGTTTTGGAGGGACTTGGATGGCTTTCCACGCTATGCAAGAGCTCGCTGTAAGACAGAGCTGAAGATACTTTATCTTGGGGTACAAATTAATACCTCCTCCCCCAACATCACCCAAAAACAACCTGAGAAGGAGAGCGCTGTGGCAGACTTCCCCAGTGCTAGGCTGAGTCGCCCAGTTTGTTGGCACCTGAGCCCCCAGGCAGCGAGCAGCCTGCACCCACACCTCCAAATACGGACGTGCTGGCAGGAGAGGGAAACTTCCCCTGCCTCCTGCCTCACTTGAGGGCCTCTAGATCTGCAGCTGATCTAAACTGCTGTTGCCCAACTCAGCCTTGCAGAGTCAGCTTTGCTGCAAGTCCTTTCTTGTCTCTCCCGCTGGAGTCCCTCAGCCACTGCCAGCGCTGTGATGTTGGTCCTTGCAAGCCCTTCGGTCGCGCTGCAGCTGCTCAGCTACAGCTCTCCACACTGGAGGACCAGCAGGGTGACGTCCATGGGAGAGGATTCCCAAGAATGATTGCCTGCACAGCGCCATGAGATGGTCTTCCCAAGCCCACACACATTAGCGTTGCCTCCCTGCCCTGGACCAAACTCTCTTCTGCTTCAGCAGAAGCCACCCTCCTCCTTGCGCGTTGCCCCTTTGTTGCTCTTACGTCCCAGCTCACAGTTACAGGAGTGTAGCCGTCAGGACTGGTTGGTGTGAAACCTGGGGAAATCCCAGGCTGTACGGCTCTTCCCAAGCTCCCGTCAGGTAGGCAAATGTCCTGGTGCAGGGAGAGGATTCAGGAATTAGAGGGAATCGCATGCAAATGGGAAGAGCAACCAAAAAGCCCTGATTCTCCCCAACCTGCTGAGGCTGACGCCTGCAGTCGGCAGTGCACCTGCTCCGGTGAGGGGTGGAGCTGCAGCCGTACAACCTCACAGCCTTTCTCCTTCAAAGCCGAGCGCTGTGTTTGGCTCCAAAGCACTTGCACCACCCACCCATGGAAGAGGAACGCAGGAGACTTCCAACCCGATGGGCAGGGACAGCAACCAGCGGGCAGCGAAACCACTCATGTCTAACAGGAGCAGTAGATCTTGCAGCGGTAGCTCACGAGCAGGAGCTGGTCGGCTTCCAGGGCAAGAATGACTCACAGCCGGTTTATGGTTACCCGGGAGCCGTCGTGCCCGGCTCCGGGCTCCCCAGGGCCTGGTGCAGCACCGTCTGCTTCCTGAGCTCTGTGGAAGGGAAAAGGTGCCCGGCTCCCGATTGATGAGCGTGAATGAATCCACTCTTGCCCTAGGTTGGAGGTAATACCGACAGCACCAAGCAGTCCCTGCTGCCGCATAACGAGCAAGTGTGGGAGCATCCTGGCCTGAAGGACCAGGCACATTAGCCTGACCTGTAAGGGAAGTGTCTACATCAAAGAAGAGGTGAGAATAACATGTACCTGCACAGCCAGCGGCAGCGGCACCTCGTAAACATGTCTGCTTGCCTCGTTAGAGGCCCTTTATCTGGTAGATGGTCTCATTTGCCAAGATAAACACACACTTGCTAGTGGGAGACAAACAGTGTGTGTAGTGCTGGAGAAGCTGAAAGAGCAAAATGAGCCCAGCGCATGGGGAGATCCCAGGGAAGGAGCACCACCAGAGCCCAGCAGGACAGACCCAGCCATGCCCCAGCGTAGTTCCTGCTTTGATTCCACTTCTCCCAGTCTCTCTTCAACCACAGCTACCTGAGGGGGAGCGAGAGACCAGAAGTCCTTCTCGGTGCTCACTGGGGTCACATACAGCACATCAGCCTACACTGTTGGTTGGAGCAAGGTGATGAGATCTTTGCTCCCAAGCTGACTCTGCGCTGTAGTGTCTCCAGAGGAGGAAAGTGAGCTCTCTCTTCGCTCTCAGTCCACAGTTGGCCCTTACAACCCTCTCTTGCTTGCAACAACAGACCAGCCCATGTGGGCCATGCTTCCCAGGAGATCTGCCAACACAACACGTGGGCCTCCTGCTCTCTCACAGCACTGGCTCCAGGGGTAGAGGATGTGGAGCACCACAGCAAAGCCATCTCTGGCTGCTCCCGGCCAGCAAGAGCTGTGCTACAGCTGTATCTCCGTCTGGATGCTGCTCCAGGGCAACACAGTGAGCACCCTCCAGATCTGTATGGGGTTCCCACTGTTCCTTGGGACCAGGAGAGGACAGTGTGGGGTGCAAGGCTTAGCCTCCCAAGCTTCTTGCCAGTGTTGCAAGCCTGGTGAGTGAATTCTGCTTGCTCAGTTTCCTGACAGGACTTTCCATGCCCAGAAGCTGCCTGCACCCCAGCTGGTGAGCCATTCCCTGCAGCCCCCTTGCACACCTCTCCTAGGTACCTCTCCCCTGGGAGCTGCGCATGGTGGTTATTCTGGGATTTGGAACATCAGCCCACGAGTGTTAAGTGAGCGCTTTTACTGTCCTAGGCTCCCCATCGAGTTCTCCAATGTATGCAGACTCTGGAAGAGCTCTCAGGTTGTTTTTATGAAGAAATTGCCTGTCTGGTTTTAGCTGCATGTGCCATCGGCCTGTTGAACTCTCCTGCTTTGAAGGGGAGGGATTTCCCACCCTTCACTATGAACTTTCACTGCTCACAAGGGCAATTTGGTCTGGGCAAGATGGCCTCGGAGGGGCTGGCTCCGTTCTTGATTTCTGACTACCGATGACTCTTTGAAAGACTGGATTTGCTGCTCGGTGTTTGCCCTCGGAGCAGCAGCCCTTACCCAGCTAAATTCAGCTGGGGGAATTCCACCTGTAAGACGTGCAAGTAAGGGCAAAGACATCCCCTGCCTTGTCCCTGTCAAGTTTCTGCTCCCCAAGGCCTTGCTTTCTCTGTTGGTAGTTCCTGCATGCAGTAGCAAGTCTGCTCCCCATGTGTTTCGCCGAAGCCGAGATGCCCACACATTTTTTCCATTGTGAACCTGGCAACATCCCTGCCAGCTCACACAACCAGCTATTGTTCAGTAATTGAGTCATCCACTGAGCCCACGCCCAAGCAGGCTTTTCGGATTTAACACGTGGGAGATTCACTACTGTTGGCGTGGCTTTGGGGTACTCGGCCTTCTGCCTCTGCCTGGGAGGGTGACTGCCACAGACACTCCAAATGGGCTGAATGTGGCCGTTTTCATGCCTGTCCTTGGGTTCCCAGCTCCAAGCCACCAGTAACAGAAACTTAATGTGATACAGAAGAGCCACCAGCTTGTCCCCACGCTGGAGCTTGGCTTTGCCTCCTGATGCTGCTGGAGATCAGAGGTCTCCCTTTCCCTCCCTATCCCCACTGTCACTACCAGGTAGTGCAGAGCAAATATCAGAGCTGCTTCCCCCACCAGTGATGATGCCTCCTCCTGATCCCTACTTGACGTGTGGGATTTATAGTTCAATTTCAGTTTGGCACGGTTGCTACTCCCCAGCTCCAGCAATTAGAGGATTTGAGAAGTGCATTGTGGGGCCCTGATTTTTCATATGGTCATTCTGGCTGACACCACCCTTCTTACCGCCTTTGTACATACACAGCCAAAACGCTCGGCACATTTTCAGAAGAGAGAAGATTAAAAACCCAACCAAAAAAAGCCCAGAAAAAAAAAACCCAAAGTGAATTACTAAAGTTTATAAGGCTAATACTTTATAGGGCTAGTATGCACAGGCCTGGGGCCTTCAAGATAATATAATCTAATACTCGGAGATCCCCTGATGAAAGGCACTATATATGCAAAGTGCTTTATAAACATTAATTAGTTAATGTTGAAAATTTTGCCGAGGGCAAAAAAAAAAAAAAGAAAAAAAACCTACCAAAAATCCCCCTTCCCTCCCTCCCTCTAGTCCCTAACTATACAAAGTTAATGATTCTGTGTGTGCAAACTTAGAGCACATTTTAATTTCTGTTTACTTCTGGGGAGATGGAAGCACTGGAAGTCCTTTCATATACATTACGCTTCTGCAAGCATTGGTAACATGGCTGCTCCTCCTGTCGTGTGATTTAAGCTTCATGAATGAGGGCACCTCGACATCTACAGCGTAACCTTCACCGCAGTGTTTGCGATGAAACCGCCCAAGCTCTGCTAGCTCATCCCTTCATCCTCTGTAAACACCACCCAACCAACCCATGTGTGAAGGTCTTTGCGACGACGGCGTTCCTTCCAGACCACCTTTCCAAACGTTGGGGAATCTCAAGCACACGGCAGCTGAGTTCAGCATCCTCGCCACACCACATAATGCATGCATAGAGAGCAATGGGTGAAGTCAAACGCTTGTCAGTTATTGCAAAAGAAGGGAAACTGGGCCGTCTGGAGGGTGAAGTAGACCTTGCTTTTGGAGCTGATTGCATGCAGGATGAGGTTGTGTTTCACAGCAGCTGGTGTAAAAGGCAGCAAGAAGTGAATTTCATCTCTCCTTCCTGATCCTTGCTGGAGAAGCATTCAACTTCTAGATAGTGCTACAGGGGCTGCTTTCCCCTGAAGCCCGCATCTGCGCCGGTCTGCTGGATTCTGTGTAGACCCCCTGGCAGAGTGAGCAGGGCTCACTTTCCAGCACAGTCCTTCCTGCTCCTTTCAGAGCACCGTGCTCACCTCCCTGCTTTGCAAAGCTTAGGGGCTCTTGCAGGCAACAATTTCCCCCCAAAAAACCCCTTTGCATCCCTGACAAGGCCCTTTCAGTCTCTACTCAGTCCAAGCAAGTCTGCACCATGCATGCTCCTAGAACGACACAAACGACCCACCGGCTTGCCTGCCTGACTTCTCCGTACCACGTCCGTCAGCAACAGACCAGCAGGCCCCCTGACCTGTGGCCGGGATGGGTGACCACCTCCCACCGCTCTCCCTGCAGCTGCGAGGGCAGCAGAGACCCCGAGGGAAGCAGAGGCGCAGGCAGCCCACCTCCCTGCAAAGCCAGGGGTATGTTCTGGAGCCCTTTCCCCGATCCGTCCTGTTTGAACCCCAAACTCATGCCTGTCAGCCCGGACGCTGGGGTAAGTGTGCTTGATGGGGCAGGAGAAACTTTAGTGCTGGAGTGGCAGAATACAACCTGCTTGCAGCAGCACGGTCTGGCCCAACGCTGTTTTTCAGGGCTGGGCCACCCGGGTCCCCGTGGCGGTGGCCAGACGCAGGGAGACCCTTCACTCTGCATCTGCCGCCTTCCCTGCCAGCCGGGTTTCTGCACGAGCTGCTCCTTTCCCAGCACCCAGAGCAGCCGGGGCTGCCTCCCGGACAGCGGGCCTTTGATGGGGGACGCTCTCCCGTCTCACTCGTGGGTCCTGTGTGTCTCTAGGGCTGCTTTCGGCATTCTAGCTTCCCACGATGCCACCCAGTGAGACGTCGCTGTGCCCCGGCAGCAGGACACCCAGCTAGATGTTGCCATCGGCCTGGACGGTCTCTGGGAGGGGCAGCACCAAGGGATGAGGCCACCATAAGGTCCCACCACTTCCCTTAGCCTGAGACTTGGTAACTGCAAAGTCTTCCTATGCCAAGTCGCCCAAATGACCACTGGCCACACTGCCGGTGGCTGCCTTGTGCCTCCAGCACGGCCTTCCCTGCCACCCCGTTGCTTCCCTGGGGGGGCCGTGCAAAACCTGCACTAGCTGAAGCACCGTCCCCGGCTCAGCACACCTCTGATGGGTCTCTGAACGCAAATCCCACTCGCTGCCAGCGCTTCGAGTCTTGCTCTGGCGCTCCCATAATCTCAGCACCCGCACCATGCCACGGACGCTTGTGGGGGTGCCTCTGGCCTGGCCGGCCTCCTCCGGGGCCTCTCACCCCATGGCTCAGCAGCCAGGTGGGCGCACGGCCCGAGCATGCGTCCCCTCCTCACCCGGTGGGTTATCGGCATGTCCCCTCCTCACCCGGTGGGTTATCGGCGCGTCCCCTCCTCACCCGGTGGGTTATCGGCGCGTCCCCTCCTCACCCAGTGGGTTATCGGCGCGTCTCCTCCTCACCCGGTGGGTTATCGGCGCGTCCCCTCCTCACCCGGTGGGTTATCGGCGCGTCCCCTCCTCACCCGGTGGGTTATCGGCGCGTCTCCTCCTCACCCGCTCACGGAGCGGCGGGTTATGGCGCTCGGACGCGTGTTGGCGTGGCGCTGTGCTCAGGCAGGTGAAACGACGAGGCCACGAGTCCGACGCGCTCCCAAGGGCCTCAGCCTTACCGACAGTCCCCCTTGGCATCACTGACAGCTATCGAGGGCATCTGCGGGGAACCAAAGGCTGCGAAGGTTGGCCCTGGCCTAGCCCCATCGCTGCCACCGCCGGGCATAGCTGCGGTTCGTCTCAGGGGGGTTTTGCCTGCACAGGAAGGCACGGTCGAGCCAGCAGAGAGCAATCGCTTACACACGTATCTAATACAGAGGTACCTGAATGAGCTAAACTAGACTTTCATCTCGTGCAGTTAAGGATGTTTAATTTTAATCCTCCGTCAATGGGAAGGGGGAAAAAAAAAGGTATGAAGTTCTAATAAATAAATCATGCCACCGAGTGCTCAGATCAGCACATCCTTGCTAGAAGCAGTGCAGGAAAAGCCGCCTTCCAGCACTGCAGCCTTCTTTAAAACATCTCCTCAAATAGACGCCGTCGCAAGCCAGTGATACAGCAGTGCTGTTGTGTGGACTTCAGATCGCAAAGCGTTTGCCATTCTGAGGGTGTGCAACACTGAGGAAGAAGAAAATGGTGAAATATTTAGTAGGTTTTGATGATCGACTTGAGACCTCTGGTTTTCCAACACCATGGCGCATCCGCTCTCAGACAGCCTGGCTGCTTTCAGGTGCCCCACGCTGGGCACCTGCCAAGGCAGCTGCTGAAACCAGGCGTCTGCTCGGAAAATCCAGACGCGAGATTGCGATGGAGGAAACTGTCTACGCTGCTGTTGCTGAAGCTACTGATTTTTACCTCCTCTGGTTTTAAATTACTTGGCGGCATTGTTTGCTCTGAAGGAGACAACTGGAAATTTAAAATGCGAGAGACGACTTTTGTAGTGCAACAGGCAAAAGACTTCATTTTCCTGGGATTTCTTGAGTGCTCAGACCCTGGTTAGGCTCCCACGATAGCAACTAGCACGGGCAACTATTGCATCTCAGTCAGATGCTACCAATTTCACCAAAGCCGCCAGTCTGTGCCGCAGCAGAATATTTGCAATATGTATTAGGGCAAAAGCTGTTTACCACCCACTGATGAGCTTTTATGTGTAAAACGTCCCTTTCACTCTGTGCTGAAGCAGACGCTTGCTTTGATAGTTATATGAAATAAACCTTAACTTTGCTTCAGGATATTTATAACCAAAACATGCAGAACTATTGCAACATAAAGTCTGCTTCACTGGGTCTTGCTGATATAAAAAGGAAAAAAGGCAGAAAACCAAGGTTAATGTAATAAAGAAAAAAGACAGACGAGTTCATGGAACACAGTTCAGATCTACAGCACTATGTTGTCCCAGCAATGCCACCAATTCAATTTAAATCCTAAGGAAAAAGCTAATGCTATTGAAGTGCTCAAATTAACAACGGCCCTGGCATTGTACATCACCCCTCCACGACAACCGGCACATCAAACACCTTCGCTGCTCTGCGCGGATGCAGAGCGGAGGAAAAGGAGTATGAAAGCGAAATGGTTTCTCATCCTCTGCCCTGCCAGAGGCAAACGCCAGCTCTCGCTGCTGTAAACGGTAAGGCAAGGCAATGCACGGTGTTCCGGGAAGACAGCGAGCACCACACCAGCAGGCAGGCGGGCAGGAAGGCGGGCAGAAGGAGACAGAGGTATTTTTAATTGATGCTAGACGAACATAAATAGATGAAGCTGGCATTAAGCAGCACAGCCCTTTTTCTCTCTTTGCCAGGTACCCATTTGCCCGGCCTCATAACCAAAGGCCAACATGACATCAGGAGCCCTGTGGTGTTTTGCCTTTGGGCAACAGCCGGTAAAACTGGTTTCATCTGGCAGGCGAGCATGTGAGCTGAGGTAATTGGTGTGTTCTTTTCTGCTTCAGATTCCTTATCTCACCCTGAATATTCCCATAACCTCCCTTTTTCCAGCCCTTTTGTTTCTCAACAAAAAAAATATTTACATTGAAATAAACAGTGGGAGCCTCTAGATCGCATCATGGGGAGACGCAGGTGCCGGTGACTTCCCGGACAAGGAGCAGTGCAGTGCCAGCTGCACAAAAGATGAGCTGGAAATGGGGGACTTCTGCTAGTGGGACATTGCCTGCTGAGCAGACGGGGTTTGGACAGACAGCGTATGATAAAGCAGCCACGCTCAAAACCAGCTGCCACTCCATTTTTCTTTCACTCCTGAGATCGGTTTGGATGATTTTTCTGTGGTGTTTTGCAACTGAAGAATAAAAAACCAGCTGAATGTGGTGGAAGCACAATGTGGGAGTCTTTCTTCCTACACACCAAGGCTGGAAACAACCAGGGCTGACTACTTCCAGGGCTGCAGTAGCAGGGCTCTGCCAGCACAGCCCCCCCAGGTTATGCAGAGGTTGAGCGGGCGTCCTGCGGGCGTCCCTCGCATCAGTCCCTGCTTTGCTGGCTGAGGAGAGCGGGGTCACGGGGTAAATCCTGCCAGCCAAAGCGTCTTGTCCAGCACATCCCTGAACGTACGTTATGGGGTTTTTGTTAGCTTAGCTGTGTGGATGAGTGGCTTCACCCATCGCAGCTGCTGGTTTGGGATGGCCACAGCACGGCTACAGGACACACATGCTCAGACAACTGAGGCAGCACCGCAGTCAGGTAACGTGTGCGTGTGCGAGCTGGGTGATAAGACAGACGTTTCTGGCTTGTCTGAAACACGTGAACCTCTATGAGGTGCCCCTGGAAAGAAGTTGCAAGGCAGAAAAGATTTTCTCCTTCCTGCCAAACATACTACTGATAAATATAAATGTAGTAGAAGGACTGGGCATGATGCCTAGCAGAGACTCACTGGAGATAAGGTCCCTGCTCTCTCTGGATTAAACCAGGTAGGATGCTTCCTCTGTCCCCTGTAACCTAAGGAAACGTGCTGGGCTTTTCAGAACTGTTCTTTCTACTTTGGAAGGGGACTCTTTTGGAAGGGTTCCCGCCTGGAAGCACGGAGTACCTTGGGGAATCTGGCCACAGACAAACCCAGACACTTAGTTTAGCCTCTCACATTGGAGCATTTTGAATGTTTTTCTCCTGCTCCTATGGAAATCACTGGTGAAGCTTCCCACTAAAGTCGAGCTGGATCCCAAGTCTGTAAACTCTGACACATTAAGAGGGAGAAGAAAATGCAGAACATAAGACAGAAAAGGGAGCCTTTAACCTGCAGAACAAGGCTAAAACACAAATCCAGTGGTTATGTTAAACAATCCAAATGAAAAGTATCCAAATGTACAGGATTATAGGAGAAGAAAGAAAACAGACAACTGGAAAGAGATGATGAAAAATGGTCTAAGGTAGGAGGAAGATATAAAAGGTGGGAAAATGAATGGGAAAATCCACTCCGGGATGAGGGAGGCGCCAAAGAAGATGTGAAAGGAGGACACAAGTGGAGGAAAGTCGGTGCTGAGCATGGGGATGGACACGCGGGCTTTGACATCAGGGTCTGAGCCCCATGGATGACACAAAGAGACTCCCCTGAGGAGTACTGACACCGCCAGAGAGGCTGGAAAATGTCTGAGCTGTTTGTGGTCACTGAGGAAAAAGACGTCGGGGTAATGGGGCAGGGCAGGAACGGAGCGGGGGGTCCCGCCGTCTTGCCCACCTTGCTGGACATGCCCCAGGGACCAAGCCTGGGCAGGTGCTGCAGGACCCCCTGCTTTTTCTTGAGGAGCTTTGGGACTTGCTGCAGCGCTGCAGAGCACAGGGCAGGGGCGTGCGGCACGGCGAGCGGGGCAGACCCCGGTGGCTCCTCCGCCACGTCCCCCCCTCCCCTGACCCACACACGCGCGCCCCTCTTTGCGCCACCCTGCTGCTCCCACCCCGCCAGCCAGCACCGGGGGGTACCCGGGGCCCAGGGGCCGCAGCGCTGCGCTGCCCCTACCCCCCGACGTGGTCCACGGGTGTTGGGGAACCAGGGGGCTTGAGGGGCCGCTGGGTGACCCCAGGGGGGCAGCTCTCCCCCAGCCCCAGCCCCACAACCGCGGGGCAGCTCGGCGGCAGCACACACTGCTCCTTGCCCCCCGGGTCTGTGGTCTGAAGCTGGGGGCGCAGCCTTGACCCCTCCTGGGTCTGAACTCTCGCCCGTGCTCGGAAATTTTTGGGCATGGTTTGGCAGCGTCTTGGCAGCCGAGCGACACGCTCCCCCCCCACTGTTCCCCCCTCCCTTTGGTGAAACACTGGCCAGCACCCCGCTTTGGCACGGAGACAGGCACCTCACCTTCAGGAAACACATTCTGGACTTTTAAGAAGAGTGAAATGAGGCAGCTGCCCACTGTGGGCAATTTAGCTTAATGTGATACTGGATTCAGCTGTTTAATACACCCAGATGCTCCAGCAGTGAGTGTATTAAAAAAAAAAATCTTCAATAAATAATGGAGATATTCATATGTTTGTTTGTTTGTTTCCTTTTTTAATGAAAATGGCAAAACCAGTAATTTGCTACTGTACATCTGCATCAGTTATTTAACATGACATCTTGCTGTAGTAACAATCCATCAACATCCAGTATTACATATGGATTCATAAAAAGGTTTATGCTTGTGTTGGTGCATTTGCTGTCTGCCAAGCCAATTATATATATTTTACAATAAATTATACATATTGAACTGAGAACCTGCTATGTTAATTGCTCACATTTTTATAGGGGAAAAATGTGGTCATGGAGTGACTTTTTAAGCATATTGAGAACACGGCAGAAGAAGATGCTGTGTCTTCAGTTTTTCAGAGCTGAAAAAAATCAATATTTAGCCCTACAATCAGCAAAACAAAACCAGAAAGAACAAACTTTGGGGAAGCTTTCTCTGGTGTCTTTTCATCCTCTTTCCTTTAGGCATCTGCATCTGGCCTGGTGAGGTATGGCAATATATGCACAATTCCAGTACTGTGAGTGTCCCATTGGAATGAAGACTAAACTTCTAGCTTCCCGACAGCTAAGGACACCCTGAAATGCCTTCCCAAACCAGGGCCCCACAAGGGAGCTGTGAGGAGCACTGGGTCTACCTTTCTCGAAGCTCTGCTGTTCATTTGTTCATTCTTCATCAACAATGTCATGTAATTATTAGCTGCAGCTTTGTTGTTCACAGAATTTCTATGAGTAATACTTTAAATATAGTTTATTACATCCAGCTCATCACTGGCACCTGATGGCTTCCAGCCCCCGTTAGGACTGAATCCCCATTCTGTTCCCTACTGAAAAAAATGTAAAAAAACCCCTCTCAGTTGAAAAAAAAAAAGAGAGGACAGAATCAAACAATTAAATCTCCAGATAATACAACAAGGGGATGAAAACAGAACGAAGTGATGTCTTACTTTTACGAAGTGATTCTGTGATTCTCCAGAAATAAACAGTGCTACTTAAGGGTGACACTTGGAGGAAGACATGCATTTGTGGCCTCTCCGGATCTCTAAGAAGTGCAAGGAAGCATGAAAGCCCTTCCCTCCTGCTTTTTATTTTTGAGGCAACTCATGCAGACTATTCTGTTTCCAACGCTGCTCGAAAGGCTCTGGTTTTATTTATGCTTGTTTCCTGAGAGTTCCTAGCTGTCGCCTGGGAGAAGAGCTCTTCCTGCAGCGAGTATCAGCCTTATCCCACCGCATGGAGCAGAGCCGTTTTCCTGCGCTTCCCAAAGCAAACCTTCCCTCAGACTCTGCCCTGCCCAGGCTCTCTGAAAACACGACCAAATGCCAAGGTGGGGGAACAGACAGACACAGAGCCCGTATTCATTTTTAAGAAAAACAGTCATGTGTTAGTGTAAATAATGACGGCTTCTGAAAAAAATCTATGTATTGTTTGTGTTTCTTTTGATGAATTTTCCTACAGTCCACAGCACATGTTGAGCAAGACAGAATGAAGTAATGGCCAGGCAGAAGATTGACTTTCTAATTAATGTACAGATGGTGGCAGGAGAAAATAATAAGAACATAATCTGTAACAAAACAGGCTTTTTCATGATGTCTCTTCTTTTTTTTTTTTTTTTTTGCCCAGCCTAAAGTGGCTGGCCTGTATTTTTTGTTGCAGTAACAGGTGCAACAGTTAAGTTTTTCTTCTTTAAAGAATGAAAACAATATCAAGACGATTTTCTCCATGCACTTTCACTCGAATTACTGTCCTTCTCTCGCTCTGGCAAGCTAAGGAAAACGTATGGGCTAACCACGTCCTCGCACGCACATTTCACTTGCCCTTGTTGTTCATCATCCCCACATCTTGCCATCGCCAACCTGGATTAGCAAGCGGCGTACAAAGCACAGACCTAACACCAGTGGCCAGTGATCCCGAATGCTTCACCTGTGGCATCGCCATTAGCCATTTTTGATGACTTCGTTTTCCCACATTAAGACCCTTTCCTGTTTACACAGAATTCTTCCTCCCGTACGCTACCTCCACCCTGCAGAGCTGAGCTGGCACTGCGGAGCGGCAGGACTGGGCCCAGGGCGCTGAGCCCCCCACCCAGCTGACTCCTCCAGCACCCACTCATGGTCACTCGGGGTCGCAGCTGGCCCGTCCCAGTAACGCCCTGCTCACACCCCTTCGTGCTTCGCCAGCACCCTCAGCCCCCCGTGCCTTTCCACGACCGGCTTTGATGCCCTTCTCCAGCCTAATTGTTTTTAAACAAGTCTTGCTGGTTTATTCAAGGTGCCGTGAGCACCACGTTCACCGAAACGCTGGTTCATGCAGACGATGCTTTTCCTGGCCCGGCTGCACACTTCGGTAGCCAGCACTATGGTAAGAAGAAGACCTTGGTGGCACCAAGGAGCAGGGTAGGGCCACATTTCACTCTCCCCATCAAACCTTTTCATGTCTTAGCCAGGCCAATCTTCTTGGAAACAGCAGAAACACAGAGTGGTTGAGGTTGGCAGGGACCTCTGGAGACCATCTGGTCCATCCACCCCCTACTCAAGCAGGGCCCCCTTGAGCTGGTCACCCAGCACTGTCCGCAGATGGCTTCTGAGTGTCTCCAGGGGACCCGCAGGATCTGGCTGAGGGTGGAGCAGGGAGCGGGGCACCCAGGCCCGCTCCATGCCAGCAGCACCCCTCGCACCCCCGCAGCCTGGGCCGGCCCCAGCAGCAGGCGCAGGAGCTGCCCTGGCCTGCAGCCCTCCCTCGCTGCTGGGCGGTTACAGCCACCGCCACCTTCTCCTCACCGGGGCTGCTCTTGCCGCGCTCGCCCACGCAGCAAGGCCCGGTGGGGTGGGGAGGGCGCCGTGACAAAGGGGCACTTGGCCACCCGTGCCAATCGGTCCCAACGTCTGCTGTGCAGAGCACCGCCTGAGACCGGACCAGGTGAGACTGCTGCAACAAAAGTGACGCCAAGCCAAACACTGAGGACAAGGAAATGCCCTAATTTTTAATGACATGCACCGAAAGAGGCGGTTCATCTTGTATCGCAGCTGTTACCAGGCCAGTGAGAAAGACAACAAAAAAAAAGCAACAACCAAGGATGTGACTAAATCTCTCAAGTTAAAAAGTAGATGTATATTTTAAATGAAGGCATAGTAGCTAAGAGAGACCAGAAAAAGGCAAAGATAAAGGGTAACATTTACTACCAATATGTGCAGAAATGTCTTGCTCGTCAGCTCCTCATCACGATACGGCCCCATATCATATCTTTGATGGAAGAGATCAGAAAAAGACCCATACACACCAGGGAACAGGAAAGAAGTGTTTCCTAAACTTTGAGAAATTCACTTTTTTTTCCCTACCAAAACAAGCTATATGCTACTCCGATTGATTTATTATCCCAGCAGTGCCTTTAGGGCTTAGTGGATATATTAACATTATGCAGGTAAAGACTTAAGAATAATCTTAAATAGCGCTTACAGCAGTTGTGGATCTGACTGATTTCTGCTGTTGTATGGTGAAAAAGACAGAAATGCTCCATGAAATTTAGGGAAAGACACTCGTGTGTTAGTGAGAAGGTGGGGAGACTACGTGTGGCAGTGAATTTGCTGCCGAGCCGGTGCATGAGCAACGCGGTGCAATTGGTTTGGTCTCTCAGAGAAGGTCCGACCACTGAGCCTGACACTCGTTCGCTCTCCAAAGAGCCACTGGAGGATTCTTCCCTTTCAGAAAGCGGCAGATCAATCAGGAACAAACCCGAATGCATGAAACATGTGAAAACCACCAAGTTACTTGCACTGTATTTGATTTTTCTCAAACATCGTTTCTTTGTACGCCCTCACTAGCCTTCAAAGTACTCCAAGTACTCTGCTCATGCAGTATCTGGTTTCAGGCAAACCAGCGTGGCAGTTTGCCTGAGCTGAGAAAATATGCTTGAAGTCGGCATTCACAGGCGGCTTCAACATCCCGAGGAAAATGCTTTGTTTTTGTAGCCTGAAAGTATGTCACAAACATGAATAGAATTATACGCTCGCTCTCCCTCGCCCTCAATCCTCTTTACCTTAGGAAAAAAATTATACACTTCCAATTACAGGGCCAGTTAAAATCAATACAAAGGTGGGAGAAAACAGATCATTTTTCTTATGGAAGTAACCGTTTTCATTAATTTTTCATTAGTCCTGCTTTTGTTGTGCTATCCATCACTGAAGGAGCTGGTATGCAGTAGATTACATTTAGGTTATCTTACATGCTTCCAGGATTTAGTAGATATTGCCTGATAAAGCTGCGAGCTTTATGGCTTTAACTTACATCTATCAATAATGCATCAGAAGAGAATTTTTCTGCAGAACAGCTGTCCCTGAGCCAAGCAGCTTTCTCCTGGAATAGCTGCACTGGTTACGGTGGAGATGATAGCACAGCTTTTAAACTACTCATCTAAAGGCTACAACTGCGAGAAAGAAGAGCAGATGCTTAAGGAGGGAGATAATCCGCGAGGGTTTGAGCCCTAGTTTCCCGCTGTTGTCATTTTTATTTTGCAGCGTTTGAAGCCAGGAGCCAGCTGTGCCTTGCCCCATCTCAGCAACCACACCTGAAAATGTTCCTGCCGTCAACCGCCCTGACGTGTGTCAGGGGTTTGTTGTGACCGTTATGTGAACGACCAAAGCGCTTTCTCAAATAGATTCTTGTTGCTATTCCCCAGCCCCCACTCGCCCCCCAATGCCTGAGCTCTGTGGTAAGGAACCGAAACATAGACAGAAAATTATAGTCACTACTGAAGAGCTGAGCCAGAGGAACGAGACGAAGACATCAGCAGACTCTACCCAAAACATGAAAGGTGAAGGGAATTCTATTTCGTTTGTTTTTCTCCCACTGGGGAAGGAATTAGAAAAAAAAAAAAATCCCAAGGGTACATCAAGCCTAACATGGTTGTAGTGTCACTTCTCAGGGATGCCTTGCACTTGCTTGAATGGCTTGCAACGCTCAGCTTTAAAAGCACGTGTGTCATAGCACCTCCCCAATTCCAACGGCTTTCCGTACTGCAACAGGGGTTGTGAAGTGAGTGGCAGTCGAGGCTCTTCAGCCTCCCCAGCTGCAGGATGAGCCTGTTGCTGCCTTCTTCCCTTGCAGGTGGAGAGGTGCTTAATTGAAGGTTTGTACAATGCTTTGAAGAGACCAAGCACTGCGTTAGGGCCAAAATTATTACTCTTGAGCTGCCCAGACACAGCCCCAAGCAGAAGAAAAACAAGCCTCCTGAACTGGAGAAAGCGAGGGAAAGAAATGCACGGCTGCTTTTGTTGTTTTCTGGTAATAAAGCGTTTTCAGTGTGAGCCACCCACAGCTGAGCATTCAGAAGCAGCAGGGATTCATGAAGTCACGGCTCCAGATCTCCAGAACTGGTGTCCACACGCTGCTTGTTTTGTCTCTTGTCTTTGCGGCTTCTTGGAGGTTAATCGAATGAAGTATCAAACACCCACTGGTGATCCTCACTAAGCCCTTTGCTTTGAACCAAAGCCAGAATGAGTGCAGCACGCCAGTTTAGGGGACTTCAGCACGTGCAGTTTTTGTTTTAAGCCAATGCCCACGTGCCCTGCCCTCCTAACGGCGCGTAGGCAAGGCCAGCCATCCCACGCTACGCGCCTTCTGCAGGAAAATTAATAGCAGCACTGACAAGCTACATAATAGAACAGAAGCTAGAAGACCATTTGGGGTTGTAGATGAGATCATTTATCAGTCCCAGCTCCAGAGTACAGAGACAGACCTCCCTCCCTCCATCTCTGCCCAGATCAGCAAGGCAGAGCTGTGCTCTGAGGACCAGGGGATGGGGCTTGCTGGGCTGGGCAAGAGCACCAACACCCCACACTCTCTGAGGGGCACAAACCCAGCCTGCTCACACCAGCGACAGCCTCTCCAGAGAGAAGAGCTCATGGATGTACAGTTTCAATGGGGCTGAGAGGGAAGAGCCTGATGGAACCACGCTTCCTCTGACCTGCAGTCGAAAATACACTATTTTATATCATACATCACAATATATCACGACAGAGATGACGTACGATAGTGACAGCCGATCGCCACGCCATCCTGCTTCTCATAATCCCTCATCCATAAATTCAGCTCACGATGTGGGTGTGGGGCAAGTTCACCGTGACTACAGAGGGCAGAAGATGGGATCTGGCCCATAATGTCTGACATCAGCTGAAAGATAGCACGCTCTTCGTTATTTTAGGGGCACGGGCCTCAATAATGTATTAGGCCCCTAAGCAACAATGGTGAAAAAAAAAATCACAGATTGAAGGAAAAGTGGACTTTTCCCCATCTGTCAGAGGACACCTCCACTTCTGGAGCTCATCCTTGCACAAACAGAAGATGTTTCAGCAGGTTGGCACTAGGGTTTTCCCCCAGCACCAACGTTTGGCTCCCGGTTACCAGCTAGCAGAGCTAGCTCACCTGACAAGGGGATAAACTTTTGTACTATGTGCCTGCATCTTTCTCTGAAAGAGGAGCAGGAACATGATTTTAGCAGTTTCATTCTCAGACAGAGGATCCCAAATACTAAGTCAGTTTTGGGGTCTTCAATAACCAGATCAATGAGGCAGCAGCCAAAGCCAATACGCGGACCTGATGCAACATATTGATTTTTGGTTGTGGCGATCCCTCCAGACCCTCAAGAAATAATAAACCACTCAAACTGAAGTCTGAGAAAAAGCAACTGGTCTACAGGCCCTAAGGATGTCTTGGTTTCATTTCCACTGTAAATAAACCTGAGGCAGCATGAATGCCGACGTACAAATACCAGTTGTCCCTAGAAATAATTTATAATATAGAATTCCACAGTCAAGAAATGACAGATGGAAATAAATGTTTTTATTTCTCTGAAAAACTGACCATTGGTCAATAAAAATCCTTTTCTCACCTCTCCCAAAATCAAAGCCTTCCTCCCCCTAATCCCCCAAAATGTGAACACTAAAGAAAAATGCACTTGACAAGTATTCGGGTGATGGCAAAACCCCTGTAATTAGTATAGCAATCAATTTTTAAAGGTTGCTGCAAAAAATTATGCTCACGAACAAAATGTTTCTCTTCAAACTAAAATCCGTGCCTGTTTAGCATAAAGGAAAATAATTGAATGGGTGGCTCAGCTTTCATGTTTTCAGAGGGTAGTAGGTTGTCCCCATTGGATTTCATTATGGATTCTATCGGGCATCCAAAAACAAAGCCTCAACTATACCTGCTTGTGCCAGGCAAGCACTGAAATGATCAGCTTTCTTCTAGACATGTGGCAACGGAGAGGAAAAACACTCACCAGGCCAGACTACCTGGCCAGTAAGTACCTGGAGACGGAATAAATTAGCAGCGCCTATTTACAAGTACTGCTTGTGGAGCGAGAGATTAACCGAGTGACTAAGCGGGACTCCACTTTCTCCAGCACGGGGTAAATTAACCGAGTCTTCAACAGGACGCTCAGTTTAAAGGTTCACCCCAGCGTGCCAGGATCCACGCTCACTTTACGCAGCTGTTGGTACATTAAGGAAGCGACAGGGGAAGAACTAAACCCTGGGTCAATGGTTATTGCAGAAACCCGGCGTTCACGTTACCAAAAGAAAAGGTGAAGACCCAGTTCCTCTGCCTGTGCCTCCCTGTGGGAAGGGGTGTTGGGTGGCATCTGCTATCTCTGCGTGCCCGCAGCAGTTCTCCTGGCAGCTGCTTAATCGTGTTGCTGAAGGACAACGTTGGCAGCTACTGCTCACTGCAGCTCTTCCTCTTGCTATTAAACACAGCACCACTGATAGCATAAAATGGAGTCACACTTTTTAATAAAAAATTAGATAAATTTAAACTATCGTACATGTCAAAACGACTAACCTCCAGAAACAAGCTGACCATAATCTGGTCCTTCTCGGCTCCCCCCACTCCCCCCTTCCTGGATATATTGCTCTGTTGATCAGTTTTTCTAAAGAACATTTTAAAAACCCATGGTTACAAGCCTCAGTTGCAAACAGGACCAGTCTCATTTGCTCTCTGAAAATCTACGTCTAGGTTATTCCTGCATACATTTTTCATCAGCCATAGCTTTGTTTATTCATGACCACTTACTCCATGACCACATCATAATTACAGAGACATTTACATTCAGGGTCTTGGAGTGATTTTTGACTCCGTCAACAACAAACACGGTCTCAGTGGGAGGGAGAGAGGCCAGTTGGGGATTTGGGAGGAGCACAAAGGTATCCTCAGTGTCACTGAGTCGGACAGGTACGTGCTGAGCAAGCAAAACCACCAGCTGAGCACAGCCCGCCAGCTTTGGGAGCAACGCCACGAAAAGCCCGGGTGGCAAAGCTCCTCGCCCTCCACACCCAGCCTGGGCAAAGGCTGTGGGCAGCGCGGCCATTGCTGATGCTCCGGGCCCGGCAGGCTGGGGTACAGGAGCTGCAGCCCCCCGGCTCCGGCCTGCCGCGGGGCACAGGCCTGCAGGCAAACATGGCGGCGGGCCGGGCCGGGCCGGGCCGGCCTGCGTGAGGGTCCCCTCGGGCCCACCCCCAGCGCCAGCACCGCCCCAGCGGGGAGGCTCCCCGGGGAGGCGCAGGGGGGGTTTCCGCAGCCAACAGCCTCTGAAACATCACGTCGCCTCGCGCTGGTACCCAGGTACTCTCAACCCACAGGGACCGGCATCTTTTTTGACATCACCAATTTCACACCACTTCCAACGGTTTGAAGATTTGTTAAAAATATTTATTTCCCAGGGTTTTAGCTTTCTGGCTTCTGCGCAAACTAACCACCAAACCGTGGGCAGCAAGGGCAAGCGCTTGTTTCGTAAGAGGACTACTTGCTGCTAACTGAAAACAAGCATTTTCAACGAGGCAGCTGTGTCAGTGCTGTGAATAGACAAATCAGCATCACATTGAAGATCCAATAACCTGCTAATGAGCCTTAATTTTTGGAGCCCCCTCCCTCCCCCATTTCCAAATTTCAGTAATTTCAAAACCATTGATGTGTGCTGCCAGAGAGTTATTTAGCTATGCCCTCTGACATCTTTTAATAAAAACCAGAAAAATGGTAGCGGTTTTTTTTGAGTTATCAGAGTATATTAAAAACCTTGTTACATGTATTTAACAATTTCTTTTTTTTTTTTTTTTCTTAAATAAATAGCAAAGTGTCCCCAAAATGAATGGAACGCCGGCACCATTGCATCGATAGAAACTTCCATACTAGGATGAATACACAGTCATAGTCTGGAATATTGCATAAAAAGGTACTTTGGAGGAAAGGTGGCGGTTGCTGGTGCATCTTAGTCGGTGAAAGCATCAACCCGTGAACGGTCCGTGCAGCGGTATCGTGACGTGGCATCTTTGCAAAATCTCACCGTCCCGAACCAGGCGGCTGCAGAGGTGGCCTCGGTGAGACTCTGCAAGAGAACAACTCAACGCAGGACATGGACTCACCACCTGCTCCCGAGAGCAACGCGGCCGATGGCGTCACACGAGGGGCTGACCATCTCGCTCTCTAGGCAGAACACCACTAGCTTTAACCGAGGGAAATGAACCACGACAAAACCAGACAGGCTGACTAACACTCAGCAGGGCAAGGGCTTGGAGAGCTGAAGTTGCCAACTCCTTAGTCAAGAGGGAAGAACGCAGCTATTTGCCGTGACATCAAAGGGTACAGAACCAGGCGGCAGTTTTTGACGGGCTTCCCTGGGCTGAGCTGGTGTTACGCTCAAGTCTGACCAACAGCCTCTCTTCAAACCGGGCCAAAGCCTCAAAAGGACAGTGCTGACGGGAGAGCAGCCATGGTCGGCACGCCAGAGAGAGCCTGCTGCCTTTAACTCACCCCACTGCGCGCGGCAGCGCTGCCGGAGCAGCCACGACTCCGTGCCCTGGGGTGCAGCGAGCTAAATCCCACCTTTCTGCTTCTGTTGGCTTAAATCAGACCCTCGTTACTTTAAACAGACTTTATTGTATTTAATACATTATAAAATTTGAAAAAATTGTAGGAAAGCAGCAGATTCAAACCAGAGCATCTCTACCAAATATTAATTATTCTGGCCCCCTTTGAAAAAACACAAAACAAAACAAAAACAACAGGAAAAAAAAAACTCATTCAAAAGAAAAGTTAACCTTTCACATCTGTGAGGGCAGACAAAAAGTGTGCGACTTCTGTACAAACTACATTTAAAGTTTCAGTCGACTAGCTTTCCACTGCAATGGATGGTCCTCTCCTGAACACCTGCCCATCCACCTCTAAAAAAGACAGACATAAACCTCCATACGCAAATAAAGTTGAGTCAAGGTGTGTACACGTTAAAAAGTGGATGGCTGTTCGGCAACGGAGAGTGGGTGAAGAGTAGCCTACGTATCCCCCATGGCAAGGGCTTGTACACCGTTAAGCGGGCCCGAGTAAGGCCTAGGACACTTAATGGCCATCATAGCAAGCACCAACCCCATTTACCACATTTCTGTCGTTGCATTTCCTACCCTTTGACATATACATACATATATATATGTACATACATACATATACATACATATTTTTAATATATATGTGTGTGTGTGTGTGTGTTTCCTTTTACACCTTGAGGTTATTATTATTACTACTATTCCAAATGTTCCCATATGAATTCAGGTGTGGTCTCTATATTTGATATAAATGTGTCTTTTATTCAATTTTAGTTCCAGGACTTCAAACGTTTGGAGTCCAAACTGCACATGAAACGTCCCCCTTTTTTTCCCCTCTCTCTTTTCCTTTTTTTTTTTTTTTTTTTTTTTTTTTGCATAAAGAAACACGTCCATTTTAGTCCAGAGGCTCTTGCTTTATTCGAATGACGGAGGGTGCACGAGATGTCCTTCTGAGTTCTCGTCTCAGTACGTATTCACTGAATTGGGAAGAGTCCACCCCACCTCCACACGAGCCAACAATCTCAAAACCTCTTTGCTGTAACCTCTCAAGTACCTGCAAAAAAGAGGAAACAAGCGCCAATGTATGAGTAAATAAACAGACCACGTGCTGTTCGAGGGTGATAACTGCTGTTTCCAAACGGATCCAGCCAGGAAACAAAAATGGTTACACACATCTGCTAACTGGTTCCTTCAGCGTCATTGTAGTGGACTGACTTCTGCTAGCTTAGGCCACTCAGCAATAAGAAGCGAAACGAAGAAAAATACATTTCATTTTTTTAGTACTTTTAGCAAATCCAGTATTCTTTTAGCCACAGAAACCTGCCTGGAAAAACGCATTCTCTGCTCCACAAAATTTACAACACAAAAGGGCAAGCACAGGATTGCACAGCAGATGCTGGAGGATGCTGAGCAAACACCTCAACTAAACGGTGACAACGCAGATATTGCTGTCGTAATTTCAGAAAAGCTACCGTCGTATTTTCTAGAGACTTAAAAACCAACCGTGACAACGGCTTGTGGCTTCAGTTACCTGTGGTAAAACCTGGGACCTTTTAACTTTAATTATGGGACTAATGAGTTCTGCCTATTCTCCTCCTTTCCTTCCTTTTCACAACCTGAGTGGTGCTTCCACTGGGAAATACAATGGCAAAAAGAAAAAAAAAAAAAAAAGGAAAGAAAAAAGACCCACAAGGAAAACGAAGAGCCAGGCAGGGCTCTCGGAGCAGCAGGGGGATGCGCCCGACAGAGCTCACCCAACAAATGATGGTGCAAAGCCCTCAGCTCCCAGCACCAGCTCCGGGACAAGAACGTGGTCTCCTTCCACACTGCTGTTCCTCTGTATTTCTTTTAATTACCCATGTTCAGGCTGTAACCGCAGGGCTGAGGCATTCTGCCCCTTCTCTACACTCTTTGCTGCTTTCATCATCACCTTCATCTGTTCTGCTGCCCATCTGTTCGCCTCACCCGTGAAGGAGACTCTTCCAGGGCTTCACCAGGGTCAGCCGTGATGGTCACCGGCCCCAAGGAGGGGCTGAGGCTCCCGTACCCCACAGGATGTAGGACCCTCTGTCCACCATGACCAGACCTCACTGGGGTTGTGCTGGGAGCAGGTACCTACCGAGTCTCGCCCAGCCATTTCACCAGTTAGCAAACTGGCTTGCATGCGTGCTGGGTCAGCAAGGGCAAGCAGAGCAGCAGAAGGCTGCAGAGGATTGGGGTGAGGGGAGAAACGAGCTGTGGGTTAAAAACGCTTAAAGAGAGAGACATGCCACGTCTTCACATGTATTGCTTCAGGCTGGCAAATGTCTTTCCAGAATACCTGAGCACGGCTAACTGCACAGCACATCTCAAAAAGGAGGGGGTGGGAAAAGAGACTTGAAAGCGACCATCAAAACATCCGCGCAATTTTTGTTTACCCGGATCTTTAGCTTTTAATAATATAAGCCAAAATCCCCCACAAATGTCTCAGTGGAAGCCACTGAAACAATAAAGCAGGAGAACTTAGGTCCTGAGAAAAAATGTGGTGGAAGCAACTGGTCAGGAAACCAGCCCAGGCCTGGACAGACCTTTTGGTCTGTACCTCGTTCTCCAGGTCTACTGGTAGTCCCTGTCCTGCCCCGCATTGTTATACAGACCAGGAGATGCTTATGTCCCTCCAGAACGGAAGCTGCAGCAATATCCATGTGGGATCACCATCTCTCCTGACGCCTGTGCCTATTTCGCCGCTCTGATTCGAGTTGTCCACATCAGTCGATACGCTCGGCAATTCTCGTGTGGTAAAAATGTCAGCACCGGAGTCAGTCAGCAGCAGCTAAAGGATACAACTGCTTTGAGAGCTTCCATACGGCATGTGGCTGAACCACCCTCCTTGGAAGCCCTATCCCTCTTCAGCTCTACTCTTACACCTACGGCTGGTCTGAATTTGCATTAGTCACTGCGACAAAACAGCTTTGATGTTTCAGCCGGACAGCAAAGGCCAGTAAGAGACAACTGTGCAAGCCCAACAGGGGTTAACCCTATCTTGATAGGCCTAGATCGGCCTGCCCAGATGCCTGTGTTACGCGCTGGCATGCACGCTGTGCCTTCTGCGCGTACTGCGGCGCTCGGCTCCCCTCCTCTGGGGAGAGCAGAGCCTCCGCACCTGGACAGCGGGACCCGGCGGATGGAAAGAGGCCAAGCTCAGCTCGCAAGTCTCTTCCGTGTGAGAAACTACTCACGAGTCTGCAGCATTTAGGAGGCGTATCTAAACCACACAGCGCCAACAGAGCTAGCGACAACTCCAGACGTGAAGGAGCGTTCTCGCTCCAAAGTGCTGGCTGTGCAGGATGTGCTAACGAGCTGGAGACAGGTGTGTGAGCTTGTTTGGTTTTAACCCACAAAGGATAAAACAGATCACACTATAACTTACAAGTTTATTATAATTATTCCAGAAGTTACCTGCACTTGTCTCCCAGACTTTTTCTCACCCATTTCGTTCACTACTGATTTTAGATATTGCTACATCGAATCACAGAATGGTTTGAGCTGGAAGAGACCCTCAAAGGTTATCTAGTTTGTCCCTCTTCAACTAGACCAGGTTGCTCAGAGCCCTGTCCAACCTGACCTGGAATGTTTCCAGGGATGGGGCATTCACCACCTCGCTGGGCAACATGGTCCAGTGTTTCAACACCCTCATTGTAAAAAATTTCTTCCTTACATCATGTCTAAATCTACCCTATTTTAGTTTAAAACCATTACCCCTTGTCCTATTGCAACAGGCCTTCACCATGCCGTAAGAAAATTAGGAAGAACTGCTGAAAGGGAGAGAGGAGGGTCTTCCCTGAGACCGCAGGAATGGACAGGTCCCTGTTTGCAACAAGCAGGCGTGGCTTCGGGCTTGTTACCAGAGCGAGGCGGAAGACTGAACGTGTTTGTCCAAAGTAAAAAGTAGATGGGGATTTATTCAGGAAGTATTAGAGGGGTCTTTATCAAACGCAAGAGACCTGGGTAACACTGGAACAAGGACGCACCAGTTTTTAACCACACCTGTAGTAACTTTCCCCCACTGTTCCCTTCCCATGACATGCCTTGCCTGGCAGTCTCGTTGAAGGGTCGAAGTCTCCCTAAGGTGTCCCAGTCTGAAGGACAGCAGAGGGGGCTGAGGCAAAGTCCCCTCTACGAGGGTAAGACTTGCCAGACGCCTTCTGCTGTGGCCACAGGCTGCTCCCTTCTGCAGAAATACCAGGTCCTTTTTCAGGAGGAGGGAGAAGAAAGGAGGAGGACGCTGGCTGTGTTCTCCCTCTGTGGAAGTGTGGCCCCTCCTTTCAGTAGCTGGTCAATGCTAAGGTCCCATCATCTCTTTCTCACGTTAATTCCCCTTTCCCCTCACTTCTCACTTGTTACACCCAGAATAAGAGACCGGGACTACTACTTTTTCCTCCTCCGTTCCTCCTGTTTAGTTTCAGAGCTCCTCTGGACTCTGGCAAATCAGAACATCACCTTTCTCAGGTGGAAGGACAGCTCCAGGCACCCTCACAACAGGCTCCGTGGGGATGTGGCATCTCCCCTCCCTGCCTCGAGACATCCTTGCGCCCTCTCATTAAGCCAGAAAACAATTTATAATGAGCAGGGCAAGGGACTGGAAGCAGGCTTTAATGGTCACCTATATTCAAATGTCACAAAAATGTTTCTCCAAATGTGCAATGTCTTTATATTGAGGCAAACCTATATCTCCTGGAGCAGGTTTTTAACACTACTGTAGTTTGCTTGAAAAGAAACTTGGTGATGGTCTGTGTGAATTAAGTCGAGACAGCAGCCCTGACTCCAGAGAACGAAATAACTAGCTCAAAGTCTCCAGTTCGTTTTGTTCACCAAAAGGCTCCGGTGACAGGGAAGAGGGTCAACCCACCGGCGCCGGGCCAGCAGGCTGCCTTCCCGAAAACGCACACGGGACCTCCTACCTGCACTGAGTTGAGGTGACAGTATCCGTTCAGGGGGAACCTGATGACGTGCGTCGAGTCGTGATTCCAGCCAGCGTTGACAGAATTGCACATCACGTCACCGATCTCTGGAAACACTTCTTCTATCAACGACTTGTCGCCGCTCAGCGTAATCCTCTCGCCAAGGTCTGGGGCAACTCGCACCACCAGGCACTCGCAAGACTTTGAGAAGCGGCCACTCTCCCGGTCCTGTTTCCACCTTTCCATCTCTCCCAGCATGGGCTGAAGCTGGAAATACTTTGCTTCTTCATATAACAAACTGTAGTCCTGAAAGACACGTATATCACCGTGCACAATTAAGGAAGAGGCATTGCTAGCGCACCGCTTAATGTCCGTGGTTACTCAGGCTGATGCCGCTCTGGATCTGGAACCCTTCAGACACAGCTGGTAATTACTGGGGAGGGAGGTGTAATAAAGTAACGGCGCAGGCGAAAAATAACCACCAGCCACTTGAACAGACTGGGTATAGCAGCCGTCGTGAGGGGAGGGGGAGGCTGTGCTTGCTCAACTCCCTCCTGCTATGGAATTATCCAGGCAAAAATCACACTTTTCCCCGTATTTCATCCCCACAGTGATGTCATAGAATAATGACCTCATTGAACAGATGGAACAGAATTCAATCAGGATTCAGAAAATTCATCACTAGGATCCATCGCGTCTTACAGCAATACTAGCAGGCACTGTAACAGGTATAAGAATTTAAATGAGGGAGCCTGCAATGGTTCTAAGTGTAAAATGATCCAGATATTTGCATAATGAATTGCACATATTACTGCATTTTAAAAATTAAGTATTTTTTAATACCTCCCCATTTTGCCGACAGTATTGTTTACTACATTGTCTCAAACGTCAGAGCAGAGAGAATGCATTTCTAAGCACAGCCAGTACAGAAGTAATTTAGAACTGATGATCTGGAGTCTGTCTACTGCCATTTTTTACATGAAAAAAAAAAATAAAATAAATCTTGTTTTTCTAGGTTTAAGAGCGTAAAACCATTTGGAAATTTTTTATACGGAGAAAAGCAACACATGAGAATTGGGGAAGACAGAGGAAGAGAGTGACAACAAAGGAAGACTGCTGACAGGCAAGAGGGCCCTGAATTTGAGCTACAGACAGACTGCTTTATGAGAATGGGACACCTAAACCATGCTCGAGGTACTGCTTACATTTAACGTGTAAGAAAAAGTAATCTAATCTGTATATTTCTGAGAAACAAGGACTGCTGTTCATTTTAAACACCGATCTTTAGGACACCTTAAAGCGTAACTGGGAAGGAAACCCCTTTGAACCCCGTGTTGGTTGGGTGAACTTGCCAGCAGTTCCATTTTTAATTTCAGCACAGCTACAGTGCATTTATGTGCTAAAAGGCTCTGCATGTATAATTCCTTAACATGGCACGGGAGGTGGCTTTTCCTCTTTCTGCGTTTCTGATCACCTTCAGGACGAGTGCTGAGAGCAGCACAAAACCACGCCAAGGCTTCAAAAGAGGGAGCAGATGCTTATCTCCTGGTTCCACACGCCCACGGTGCTCAGGCAGACCTACCCTTGTCACGCACGGGAGAAGCAAGTGTGTGTCTGCAGCAGATGATTCAAAGGCCGCTGCAGTACGGCTCTTGAACTCAGCCTCATACCCACTATGTCCCAAACACCCGAAAATCTGCCTCAGATAGAAGGGATAAAAGACCGCGCGCCAGCGTGAACTCCTCTGACCCCTCCCCGTCACCTCTCCAGTCCGCATCGCCGTATTTCCCACAGGGAACCAGTGGCACAGCCAGCCCGGCGGACAGGCGCCCATGAAGGGAGGATAAAGATCTGTTCTGAACGCCCCCGCGGGTCCCCAGCGCTCCACTCGCTGCCACCACCCCCCCACCCCGCACAGCTAAACGCGGCTGGACACAGAGCAGCGCGCAGAGGCTGAACTCCGCCCCTGTAGGCTAACAGCTAGCAGGGTGAACTACCACAAACTTAGTTTGTTATTAAAAAGAAAAAAGCAGGCTCTTTACTATAAAGTTTAAATAATAAACGTGGAACTATTCATCCCTGACTTTTCTAAAACTCCCAAATAAAGTATTGCAGTATGCATTCAAGAGTCTGGGGGAGAAAATATTCTACGACAATGCTCAAATATCACCATGTGCGCAGTTTGTTTTGTCAATACTGTGATTCCCACACCATTCTCTGAATTTCAGCGTGGGAGTGGAAGCTGGAGCTGCCGCAATCAGAGGGGAAGCATAAAAGCAGATGAGAGGACAAGAAACCAGCCAAGCTCATGAGCAGTCGGCTCCAGACTGTAACATCCTTTCTGTCTCCATCAGCATCCTACAACATCTAGTTTCCCTAGGCCAAACATGGCAAGGTTGCGGCACGATGTTAGAGCCAGGAGGGGAAAATTTACTACTGACACCGCTCTCGGAGAGGCTGACAGATGCCCCTTTAGCAACCCCAGGCGTACTTCTGCCACGCACCCGAAAGCAAGCACCGTGCTCCCGTCCCCCACCTCCTCGTCTAGGGCTCTGTTTTGACTACAGGCCAGACACTTGCTTTACCAAGGTACATGCAAAACACCCAAGTCCCTTGAAATCTCACCTTGAAATCATCAGGAATGAGGAGTTTCGACGTCCTTAAAAAATTCAAGATATATCTGAACATCTGCCCATCTCTGTCGATGAAGTAGTGTTGCTTGAGACTGTCGAGGACAATGGGCTCCGTGCCGTCGAAAAGCCGGCCGATTCTGGAGAGGGAACAAGAGGCGAGCGGCGGGGTCAGACCAAGCTCGGCTCAGCAGCCGCTCCAACGGCCCAACGCTGCAAAACCCCCTCGTGCCCACGGCACCGAAGCAGCTCGGTGGCTCCGCTTGGGAAGAGCAAGAAACTCCGCTGGTTTCACCGTTTCCAACCACAATTTAAGCTGCAGTTTTCCCGCGTGGCCTCAGAAACTTCTACGTGGCACAGCTGGGAAGATGGAGGGGAGGCAGCTGAGGCAGGAGCCTCTCGCACCAGCCTCCCTGCCCGAATCTGTGTCTCGAGAGATGACGTCCCCTCAATTGTTTTGGACGCCCCTCTTGATAGCCCCCACCAGCAGACCCCTTCCCACCCCCCCCGATGCACCAGCCCCCTTGATTTACCCCATTCTGCTTCCCAGGGGACTGCACGGTGAGCCTGGTTTAGTTTGGAAATTACACTTGGGAAATGGGGGGGGGGGGGGGGGAGTTTGATTGTTTGCTTGGGTTTTGGTTGTTTCTAAACCCGGCTCATTTTTTGGATGCCATTGACTGGAACCAGCGCTCGGACAGGCACAACCTGGGGGGCAGCACATTGTGGGAATAAGCAGCGAGGGATACAAAATTTGTAGTGTTTCAATGTGAGGTAACAATTTCACAGTAAAAATTAACCGTTTGTGGCAGTTATCAATTAGCGCACTCTAAAATAATCAGGAAAAATCCCTCAGCTTTTAGAGACCACCCACCGACCACGAGAACTACGCAGCGCCCAGAGAGCCTCCGCTTGCCAACAGTTCCTGCAACCTCAACCGCTGGATTTCTAGATGTGCGCCCCACAAACCTGCTGTCGTTAAGAGCAGCAGGAAGGGCTGAAAACTGAACAAAACCTCCGCCAGAGTGACACAAAATACACATCGTTTGCAAAACGCTCCTGAGTCACTGGTGGTTTCCCAACGAAATCAGCGGGAGTGGCTGGTAGGTTCGATTTTCCGTGCCTATTTATACGTCTGTACGTGCAACGTGGAAGGACTTTTGATTCTTTCCAACACCAGAACTGTAAACAAAACAGTCTCGAAATAGCTCCCTTGCAATACGTCACATGGACACTCTGCACGAAATATCACCGACAATTTGTGACACGATTTCAGAGCCTTGTCACAACTTGTTACACTCGGCAATATTCTGCAGATCCTCTGTTCTTAACGTTTTAACAAAAAGGCTCATTCGTACGCAGTTTTTGTCCCAATATGACTGATCTGTTTTGGAAACCAGCACAGTAAAACCTCTGCAGGTTACTGCAGAGCATGCAATCGTATCACTGGACACCAGCACGGAGCCAGGGGACCGACAGGCACTTTGATTTCCCGATCACACCCAGTTTGTGACGTAGGCAAGGTACGAGTCTGTCTTCTCACAGCAAGGATAGAGCGAGCACAATGAGCAGTCATGGCACGTTATTTGTGTTTTAAGAGAAGTGAAGAAACAACCATTCCCCACCACCAGCAGAGAAAAACCCCACCAAGAACTCAGAGGTGATCAGCCCTCCTGGCTGCATGAACCACCCCCCGCTGAGAGACGCCCCATCCACCAGCCAGCAGAAGGGGATATCTAGGAAAGGTTCATGAGGCAAAAGACAGAAGCACTTCCCAAAGAGGGGGGAGACAGCAGGGCTTGCAGCAGGGTGCCAGGGAACTGCAGAGGGAAGGGGCTCCAGGTGACCACCCGCAGCCAGACACCCTCCCTTCGGAAACGGCACAGCCAAGCCAGACGGAGTTTGAAGCGACGTCTGTGCCCGCAGCAGGGACCCCGGCAGCGCACCCCGTCGTAAGCTGTGAACGGAACACAAGTCTCATCTATTCTTGCTCACCAGCCAGGAGAGATGAAGACCAGGAAAGAAAGAAAATCCCATTAACGATTCTGTAGGGAACGCCTGAATCAATTCAAGTCACATGAAATCCATAACATGTAAGGAATTAAATATATTTTGCAGAATGATCAGGTACAAAATACTTTTTTCAAAGCCGTCCCTCAGAACAATTCAAGCTTTCTTTCTCGGATACTTGTTACTGCCTGCCCTGCTGCTGAAAATTTAAGCTGTGACAAGCCATATAATACCAGTTCCTCTTCACTAGGTGGATGAGCAACATTTACGTCTAATATGGATGCACTCAGCATTTAGAATTAATTTTCCCCTATACTTAAGTATGTCATCTTGGAATCTGTCATGGAATACACTCACAAAACATACATATTTGGCCAAGTCAGTCATTACTAAAATGTATAATGGTAATTGGTTTCTGCAGCATCTTCCTAGTTCTAAATTACTACTATAATTACATACTTTAAACCTCTAGGCTTTTTGTCTTCATTTTATTAATTGTTTAGGAGAAGAACAAGATAGTATCAGAGGACGGAGCCTTCTGACAAAACCATAATGCTGACTAGAGCGCCCAGCCATCAGGAGTGCTACTTGGGATCCGAAAGGCTCTGGGCTGGGCTGGAAGAGTTCGCAGAAAGCGCTGCCTGAGTCCACCACGCCTTTGCAGCAGCCGGAAAACCCCACAGTCCCGATTCCCCAGCGTCCCCCCTCCCCAGGATCACTTTGCAACCCACAACTGCACTTTCACATGTTAAAACAGCTTTGGAAGGGCAGACCCTCAGCAGAGAGACTTCTGTGAACAAAATTAAAGCCTTTTTCCTTTTCAGATGGGAAAAAATGGTAGATTCCAGCTTCCCACACATGGCCTTCAGGGTAAGACTTGAGATAACAGGGGACCTACAGCCGGTGGCAGGGTCCTTCTCCTAAAGCCTGTCGGGAGAGGAGGCTGGGCTGCGCCAGGATCCGGGGAACGGCCAATGCCTTCCCCCTCCAGCCTCCCCCCGTCCTCCGGGTCCCTGGCAGCACAGCGGCAAGCTCTGCGCCGTGCCTCGCTCGGCAACTTGTCCGTACAACACGCTCCGAGTCACCACCCTCCCTGTCACCCACAGCTCCGCTCGGACTCCCCTCGGTCTCACACTGCCGTTCTAAATGCTTAAGAGACAGCCGTCCGCTGGCACGAGAAGCGACTGTTAAGTCACGTTTATTATAACTGCACTTCCCAAGAAAACCTGAAAGATGTTTTTCTCTTTTTCTCCATCTTCCTGACAACGTTGCCTGATGTTTGGCAAAGAAAGGCTTTTTTTTTTTTTTTTTAAATGCGTAGCAGCTGAATGGATTTCCAATCAGGAAACTGCTTTGAAGGAGGCTTGCAAAATAAGCTGCTAATTATGTACAGAATTAGCCAAATATCAAGGGTAAAGGATAAGAAACTGTCGTCCATTTACAAGTGAATGTACTTCTGAAATATTTAATTAAAACTAAGAGGCTGGAATTTTCTGTATATCAGGAAAATTAATGTCCCGTGGGTTGAAAGTACGACCTCCAATGGGTAATAATTAATGTCTATGGCTTTAAGTATCACATTCCACTGTCAGAAATCAAATGCTTCAAGGGTTGAAAATACAACCAGTGGAAAACTCAGCTCCATCAGAGAATTTGGTTTTACTTTAAGGACACAAAACAGGTACTGACACAAGCCTGGTTTTAGCGGGAAGAAAACAAATGGATATGGAAGAGATCAATGTTTTACTTCCATAAAACACTGTAGGGATCCTTCTCCCCACAGGCCAGCACTCCCATAGCAGCACTTCTAGACCAAAACTCTAGCATGGGAAGATGACACTGCTTACAGGATTTTTCAAATTCTTCCAAAACAAGCCTTGCTCCTCAAGTATAAAAATACACTCCATCTGCAGCAAAACTGCATACATGGTGTAAGTGTTTATAACCTTGCTCTCTCAGTGTATAAATATTTATATATATTATTATACACACAAAGAGAAAGACTTCCTTGTAGTATATTCTGCCTCAGCTGAGAACTTGGGAAAGCAGCAATAATTAGGAAGAAGATGGGCCCATATTAATTAAACAAGTCAACTGTTGCACAACTTTCTTAACGCTAAGAAAAATGACATGGTGCTGCAGATTGCTTCAGCGGACAGAGTTAAAATTACTCCCTTTTCTAATCAAAGGAATACAAGGAACATGGAAAAGCTGCAAGCCTTGATGTTTGCAAACATGCAGAATATTTCTATCTTTCAAACTAAGGCAGAAATAACCTCCCTTTTTTTTTTTTGTTTGAGAAGAAATAGCTTCCGTACTATTGAATGTATTCCGTACATCATTTCTCATACATCAGAGGACACTACAAAACCAAAACTAACAAAATCTTTTGCAACAAACTATTTTCAACAGTTCTAAGCTGTCGGCTTCTCCTGCTCTCCGTGTCTTTTGCAGAACGACAAAGAGGGAGGGAAACTCCCGGCGCGCAGCCCTTTTAACACCGCACAGAGGGACCCGTGCGGGAGAAGGCGATCGGCGACCCCCTGGCACCCGCGATCCCGCGCCAACGGCGAGGCAAGGAACCGCCTGGGACTGCGCCGAGGTCGGATATTCCGTGGCTGGCAAGAGGAAAGCCCTCATGAAAACACTTCTCTCTCCCTCCAGCAATGAATGACAAGGCACAGTAAAAGTATTTTAGCCGAAATCTTACTGACCTGGTTGGAGCCACCGTGGCAAAGTGACGAGGGGTTCGGCCCTTAGAGCGAGGGAAGGCAAGTTTCGTGATCACATCACTACGCCTATGCGGCTAACGGGAATGCTTAGTTAACACTCTGGGGTGGGCAGAGCGCGAGCTGGAATACGCTTTCACTTTTTTTTCCTCGGCAACATTTTAGTCCACGTTGTCCTTATTAATTTCTTTTCATTTTCTTCTACTGAGTGCTCAAAGGCAATTTGCATAAGAGCCTATTATAAATTAGATCTGTTTAATGGTACGCTCATCTCATGGCTATTTAATTTTACATCCTCGTATGTCTAAATTACATAATTCTGCACTGTCCCCTAGAAGCGAGCGCATCTGGAGAGGTATCCACGCCAGGCAGAAACGCGATCCTGCCCAAGCGGAGAATGACGGGGTTTGTGCTCTTTTTTCACCAGGTTTGTGCTCTTTTTTCACAGGGCCACTTCAGCCGTAACAACCTGCTCCTCTCTTTTGAGTACCTCACCTCACAGACCCACAGCGACTGAATGCCTAGCAATCTCTATCACTCTGCATAACAAAAGTTGGCGCATAAACATGATATAACAGAATACATTTGCAATTTTCAGGAACATATATTATGAAAACCGCATTTTAAACAAATACCCTGTTGTAATCTCTCGCTCTCAGTGCTATTATAATTTGTTCTTATCTCTTCTTCCTTACATTTAATTTAAGGTTTCATGTCCATGAGTCTCAGAAATTCCTTGGCACAGACAGTTCCTACATTATCAGAAGAGGCATGAATACAATGACTATAAAGCAAAGGTAACAGGGGAAAAATGTATTAAAACCCAAAATCTCATTAAACCTTCTCTACAAAAGGTATTTATACAGGAGCCAAAACGACAGAGCAAGAAGGATGTACGGGAGGTGGTATTAAAACACCAGTTCTTATGAGATTTAAAAGAAAATGTTACATGGCACTTTAAAGAACAGATAAATCCCAGATACTGAGTAGAAGGATGTCAAACCTCTGTGGAAATATTTGCTAAAGATTAGAGAACTGAATCATTAGCATGGAGATAATTTCAAACATCTTAAGATTGTCATTTGAGCGTGGAAGCAAAAGAAAAGGTAAGGGCAAGCTCAGAGGGCTAACAAAACATTTAGAACAAATTGAGATAGACAAGAAGTGGTGAACAGTCTTAAATGCAGAGTAAAGCACGTGAGGAACAGATGGGAAGGATCCGAAATGACGAGGTGGTATCGTCAGGGAACGCATCAGAGAAAAAAAAAAAAGAAGCATGGGATTTGCTATAACCTGCCTGATCAGAGGCAGCACCAGAAGCAGAGATGAAAGCAAATCAGACATATTACAAAAGGAACTAATAGTCCTTGGATCTAACCCACATGGACAAACTGACACATTAACTGGAAAAGAATAAACCGCACAACACCGCGTAGTCATGTTGCAGGAATGCTACTTGCACGAGAGCAAACTGCAGCTTTCTACGCTGCAGCTGAGCGTGGAGGCGACGAGACGTGTAAGCAAATGACAGTTGAACAGAAGGGGATATGTGGGTCACAGGAAACACTGGGGTGAATTAAAAAAACGGATGGCGAAGGCTCCAGGAGTCAGTAGCAACACCCTAATTTGTCTGCCTAAAAAAGGAGAATTAAAAGAAAAATTAAAACCTGTATTTTCCCTGCTAAACAGGTGATCTAGCTACCTAGGAGATTCACACCAGAAGTAACAATTACACTACAAATAGAGCTAATACAGTAACTCCCCTGCTGTCCATAACAGGGACCCAAATGTCCAACAGAAGTAGGCCAAAAAACCACAGGCTCTGTCACAGCCTTCTCCCGGAACCTTCAAAGCCCCGCTCCCAAACTCAGAACCATCATCCACCCAGACCCACATGCACTTGTAGAAACGCTGACATGTTGGAAAAGAAAGGAATAAACAGTTGGGATGGGATGTCAAGAGCTGGTGACTCATGGCCAGAAAACTACGTATGTGGGCAGATGGAAACGTTGCACGACGGCAGCAAGGGCGAGGCCAGGGGAGCACTATCCCCAGACCACGGACGATGGGCCAGGGAGTTTCTGTTTACCCTATACCTCCTCTCTCTGCTCTGGCGTACCAGAGATGCAGACAGATAAGAGGAACAGGCTGCAACCCAAATCTGCATCTTTTTGCACAAGGCTGGGCGGGTAAGGGTTTTAAAAGCAATTTCAACACCGTGGCAGCCAAACCTCCTGAACCTCTAAGCTGCGTTACAGGCTTCTGATGTGGCTGAGGGGGGGGGGGGGTGTGTCTGTCCCCTGCTCTCCAGCTGTTCCCCCACCCCAAACCAGGATCCTCATCCCCACAACCCCCATCGCTCCCGACACAGCGCGGTTCCTCCACCTGACAGACGCTGAAGCTGCTGACGCTTCCCAAGACACCGCGTCTGTCCCTGACCCTCACGGTTTCGCTCGTCCCCACACACCAAGCACTCCCTCGAGCCCTTTGGCTCCCAGAGAGACCCGCCCTCCAGAAATCCCAACTCTTCCCATCCCAAAACAGGCCGGTCCTTCAGCCCAACCGCTACCTACAGAGCGGCCCCGCAGCCCCTCTCCTCCTCTCGGGCCCCCAGAGCCCCCTCCGCCCGGGCGGCTCCCATCGGCCCACCCGGCGGGCCGCGCCGAGGGGACCCGGAGCAGGGATCCCTGCCGCCATCCCCCTCGTGAGAGGGGTTTTGCTCCAGCCATCTGGGAGGACGGCAGGCAACGCGCCGCGGCCCACCTGCACGCCCGCTGACCACCGCTATTTGGTGCTTTACATCCCTCCTCCTCGTGTTTTTTTCCAGGCTCGCTCACGCGCTGGATATACTGAGGAGCAGACTGCAAGCCTTTAGGCCCCACATCTCCTACACGTTTGGTATCTTGCAAATAAGTCCTTAAAAACTTTTTAGTTTTCCAGAGCATATCAAAACCACTTTTCCTAAAATCATTTACACCAATGAAATGTTAAATCAATTATTCATGCAAATACTTTCTCCATCTCTGTTTTTTGTAACCAAGTTTTCTTGGCAATGATAACATTTCACAGAAAAATTAACAAATATTCTCTTTGCTTGCCAAGATAATTTTACTAAGCTTGAATCCGATTTCATTGAGGTACGTTATTTATGTTTTATCTTGAGGGAAGCTGCCTATTAAGTTAGTAGCAACCGTGTCCTTTTGCTTATGATACGGTTATTACCAAGCTATCAGGAGTACCTTTAAGTTATTAGGGTGCAATGGCAAATTAAGTACTTTGCGTCATAATTAGCTAATAACTTTTGAATTATGTTTTAATCATGTCTAAGATAGTCAGGTTTGCTGTGAGTACAGATAATGGAGGATAGGAGCAGAACCCGAGTGTTTATCGTTCAATACCAAAAGCCAGAAAGTAGCTAAACCAGTGGGTGCACAACATCCCAAAGGCCATGATAATCTATATATTCAGAACACTGAACCCCTTCACAGGCAGCAATGTGAAAAAGCAGAACTCGTGTGTCAGGATCTCATTTAAGTAAAAAGCAAAAATATATTAGCTCCAACCCACCCGCCTTGGAGCCTGTCAAGTTTTTAAGAAAAAAGACATGTTAGCAATACCCTATCGATAAACCTGTAAATGCAGATTCTACGAAGAGGGAACACTTAAAGCAACTTAGAAAAAGCTACCAGAGCCACTTCCCTTTCAAAAATCTGGATGTTGAAAAAAATCCAAGCAACCAACAAAAAAACCTTCTCAGAATGGGGGAAATTCTTTGATGTATTCTTTCGTACATCAAGTTTGCCCCTCAGCTTCCATAAATTTCATTCAAACCACTATTATCGCTCAGTATTTCCTCTGTACCCTCGAGAAGACTCAGCATCAAAATTCCGTGTACAAATCACTGGAAATTAGGAAACACTCCGAGATTCCCCACGAAATCCCTTAGAAAAGTAGCAGCAAGATGAGCCCTGGATCCAAACCCAACAGATACACCAGTTAAGCACGTACGTGCTACGTAAGACGCGCTACGACATCGCTAACTCTGCCCCTTTCCGGGACGTTACTTTGGGAACCAGGCATCACGCTTCACACTCCTGGAGCCTGTGCCCCTGCAAGCGACGCTCACTGCAATGAAGCCACGGGAATCAGGCTTTCCAAGGTCTTCACGGCTCTGGCGACTTAGCCAGAAATCCTGTCTACGTTTTGTGAACTGCTGCCTCCTCTCAGAGGAAGGACAGCACGTTTCTGTCGCCAGGACAAGAACATACTTGCCCTTCCCTTTGAAAGGGCTGCACAAACTCCTCCTGCACTGCACTGCCCGTAAAGGCAAGAGACTGGGCAAACCAACCTCTGCGTGCTGTGCGGGGGGACTACAGGGACTGCTTCTCAAGGGAGAGAGAAGCCACTTCTGCATTAAAGCCTAAGCAAAAGCTTCTCAATTAATGAATAAAATTCAGAGAGAGCAAGTGCTTCTAAAACCTTTAGCTGTCAACTATGATGAGCCTGTGTCCCCAGAAAACACCGTCCTCCAGAGTCCAGAACGGAATAAAGTATTCCCAGATCCTCGCTCCTCAATAAATACCCATGAAAGTCACTTGCAAAGTTCGTAACATCCTTCTCCAGTGCAGTTCACGCAGGGGACAACAATTTGCTACTGCTAGTTGTGTAGCAGAAGCCTGTAAAACACATTAACAGGTTTCAACCCTGCTGCTCAAGTTGGGCTCCGACTGTCACGAGATAAATTTGCCAGGGAAGGTGGAAAAGACGTTCAGCCTGCTTTTTTAGAGCCCTACAAGAATACACAAAGGGAAAAAAAAACCACCAAACCCGTATAGAAAGAAAGTTATTAAAGTAGTCCAAACAAGCTTCCCAAGTAGGTCAGATACTAGAGATGCTCCTGCAAGTTTCCTTTGCAACCCTCCCTCTTCATGCAACGCTTTAGACTTGGTCTTTAATGACCTCCCGTCTTCCCCCAGCACCCTCAGTTCAGCACGCAAGCTGGGGACAAGGCAGGGTCGCACAGCACAGCGGACTGCTGCCCGTGGGACCCCTGCTTCACCTGCTGGAGGAGCAGGAGAACGTCTGGTGGACGAGGAAGGGGCTGCAGGAAGGGAAGGCAGGCAAGGCGGATGGGGGCTGCCCTGGAGGAACGAACTCTGTCCAGGCTACGCCAGATTTCCTGCGCGATGCCACCACTAAGCACGCCTGCCTTATTTTTTTGAGGTCCTTTAAGCTAAGCAAGAAGGTACTAGACTAAGGAATGCTGCAAAGAAAGCATGCAGGAATGTTTCTTCAGAGCAGGACTCAAACCATACACAGAAAATACAGCCCAAGGACACATGCTGAACTGAGGAGGAACAGGAGATGCTGATGACCTGTTTAGTAATTAAGCACCGCATTTCTCTGCGCACAACAGGAGGCAATCATGTATTGGAGATGGTATTACAACACATACACCACAAAGACGACAAACTAAGGTCACCTTGGCTGCCCTAATAATGTTCTTTTCCTATAAAGCTGACTTTAATTGTGATGAGAGGAGCTGCAAGGCCAGCTACACAACAACACATTTAGTACCTCCCTCAAACATTTGTGCTGTACTTTACTACTCAGCTGACCTGCTCGCAGATTCCTCCACCTAGACCAAAAACGGTACTTCCAGGCTAACATCCTAGATTATAAATTCTTTGAGAAAGGCAATCCAGATAGAGGCAACGAAGACATGGGTGTTACAAGCACAGAATTTAGCATGAGAAACACAGGACCGTACACCGATCTTGTTTTGATTAACTCTAACTTCAGATACCCTACAATTACATTGCTGTGATTCCTAGCGTGGACACAGAAATGTGCCTACGTAGAGAGATGTGTTTATACCTGTATAACTCATTCCCACACATTTACATGTTTAACTGCTTCCATGCTAGAGGTTGAAATGATTTAAGCATTTCAGTAACTAGGAAAATCATACCATTAACCAAATCAGTTCATACAAAACCTGCGTGCTAATCAGTCAAGAGGACAGGAAAGTCCACCTAAAAGAGCTTAGACAGTGGCTCTAAGCAATAAATAATGCTTAATGCATAGGTTGGAAATGCCAAAGCCACGCCTGCACATTCTGCTGGTGGTGGGGGTGATAAAAAACACACAGATAACATTATTTCCATTGACAAACTTTACATATACAAACCAGCGGCTTTATTGTTTATTAGATTAGCTGCTGTCATGGTGTAATCATCCCTGCAGCCATACCAAACCCAACAGGATGTCAGATGTATTTCTGTGGAGGAGGGAGAGAGAGAAGAAACGAAGAGAACCGAGATACGGCACAGAAGCACTATAGTCCCATAAATAGTGGCATAAGGCATAATTAATCCACGTATGTGAAAACAGACACTGTAATTGCAGCCAGTGAAATCCTCAGAAACACCCCATGACAAAACTCAACGTTACATCATGGTGCCTTTAACACCCAACAGCCAGGATGTGATCCAGCTGCCTAAACACAGGCGTCTGGTGCTCGAGGGCATCTCCCGAGGGGCTGGGGGATGGCACGGGGACACTGCTGCAGCCTCGTGCCCTCCTGGAGCGGCCACACGAGCCCAGGCAGGAGCGGCGCACGGGCCCCAGCTGCCCGTGTGAAGGCGACCGTACCCCACTCACAAAGCGACCAGAAACTAACTGTACCAAAATCCATATATTACACAAAGTCTAATGCTATTCTTTCTAGACACCCATTTCAATAGAAAGTCAGGCTTTATTAAACAAAAAATAGCAGTTTTATACGATATGAAACTGTGAGCAATAGTTTGCAGTGCTCCTGAAACGTGTAGGAATTTGTAACGTTTTTAATTTAAGTGCTATTTTACCCTGCAGTTCAGGTTACCCTCACACAGAGGAGCTGACTGTTCTTACCTTCTTCCCGACATGCAGCTTTAGCAGAGGGAACACAGAAGAGTGCTATCTGATGTACTCTACTGCAAGTGTGTTAGGATTCCCGTTTCCTAAAAGCAGGCAGTCAGCCTCAAGTATTTCGGCAGGGTGTTGAAGCGAGCCGACTCCAGGACCGAGCCACAGCCAGGGGACAGACACCGACAGCTATGGAGGGCAGCCCAGCCCACCTACGCAGGACTGGATCTCGTTCCACACCACCCAGCCCGTGCACCGCTGCTCTGGTGATCATGCCGCTGAAAAACTATGACAGCTCTATCATGGAGCAACTAATGAATTCTGAACGCAGGCAAACAAGTGGGAAACGATCTGTGGAGAAACAGTCAAGTAAGCCTAACTCGATCAGTCTGGAGGATTTACGATGGTGAGGATATGTACCTTACGTCTGCTGTGATCTTTCTGGTAAAAACCAGCACAACCCAACCAGCCAAAGTTGCCCTGTGGCAACTCCAGGCTGCTAATAAACAAGAAGTTGCCTACCAAGCTCAGCTCTGCTTTTAAACCAGCAGAAAGACGCTGATCACAGAGCAGCCTGCTGCTTGAGTGTGTACGTTTTCATTATTTCGTTCACTTAACTTTGAAGCCTTTCTCTGCAATGATAGAGCCAAATTTAACTACAGCTGGATTAAAAAAAAAAGGCGGGGGGGGGGGAAAGCGCCACTGCCTAAGGGTCTTTCTGCATCTCTCTATCAGGGAGTGAAGTGATAGGACGAGAGGTAGTCTTTTCGAACGGGAAGAGGGGAGATTTAGATTAGATATGAGGAAGAAGCTCTTCTTTACTGTGAGGGCAGTGAGGCACCAGCACAGGTCACCCAGAGCAGCCGTGGCTGCCCCCTCCCTGGCAGGGCTCAAGGCCAGGCTGGATGGGGCTGGGAGCAACCTGCTCTGGTGGGAGGTGTCAGGGGGGTGGAACCAGGTGATCTTCAAGGTCCCTTCCAACCCAAACCACTCTCCATTCCACCTGCCCTTGTCCCCAGACACTGGTGCCCCTGCACAACTCTCCTATCAACAGATGACGCTGCAGCTTGCATTAATGAATGACCGGTACTGAAAACGCTGATCAACCACCAGCACAGGTACGTACGCCAAAAGGCTACGACTCCCTTACCAACAAGAAGAAAAAAAGCCAACAATTTAGTGAGGAAGAAAACCTGAACTACAAAATACAGTTTTTCAGAATAACGCAAGCTCCAATACAGGCATTTTCATTTCAAGCCTCCGTGCTTGCTGAAAATAGAACGTGTTACAGCAACGCTGCGTTACCCCCTCCACTTGAGTAGCTACTTAATACTGATACTTTTTGTTCCATATCTGAATGTAATAAAATTTTAATTTAGCAGAAATCCAGGTGTTTTGGTAGATTTCTGATTTTTTTTTTTTCTCTTGCATCACCACAAGGCACAGATATAATTGTTTCTACTATCTTTACGGGAGATCTACAGAACCGCATTATCGAAAGGTGCAGAAGCCTGAAAATAGTTTGGGGTAATCAGGAACTGCACTGTTTCATCAAAGCTCTCCACCCCCACCTCTTCAGAACCCGCCGGTGTTATAACAAACAGTTTGGGGCTATGGGAAGATTCTGATTATTTTCCATTACCTCCCTAAAAAACCCCACTTTTTGAGAGTTGAGAGGCAGGCAGAAGCCAGCTAACACAACGAAAGGAAGGGATCTGCAGAAAGATAATGCCCTGAACAACCAACTCCGACTATGGAGCCAGATCATCAAACTATATTCTCTTGCTAACCACCACATGCACAGAAGTCTGTGCCTATTTGCATTAACCAAGCAGTCCTGTGATGGAAACCTAGGGTGCAGTCCTTGGCCACTTGCTTTTCCACAGCTTTTCTTCCCCCGGTGTGCACCACAAGATGCTTACCAAAAATAAAATAAAATAAAATAAAATAATCACAGGAGGCAAAAAGGACCTGGGTGCCCAGTTGTGAAGCCGGAGGCAGAACCCGCTGCTGAGCACCAGCTTCGTGATGGGTTTTAACCGGAGGGAGAAGGCGCCTGAGGTCAGATCGGGCCCTGGGGCACCACCGCTGATCTCACAGCGGCGACGGGGTCAATAGCAAAGCAGCAGGACAGCTGAGATGCGCTCCCAGCAGCCCCTGTCAGATGCTGGCCCCGAGCCCTCCTGCTCGTCAGCGGCGCCCACAAGCCCCACTCCATCCCTGCCCCCAGCACCCACGCAGGGCTCCAGCCGCGGCGGGCAGCAGCAGCAGCACCACACAAGTGACCTTTGCTGCCTCTAACTGCCACCAGCCGCCATCTACCTGCTCTGGTGTTCCAGTATCTCCGGCGGGGACATGCCCCAGGGACTGCTGTGAGGAAGGGAGGAAGGAGTCTGCCTCATCCACACCGGTAGTGCCAAGGCAGTTGGCAGCGGCTTTGCCGGGATCCGTGAGAAGCGTTGACTAAGACTTGAGCCTGACAACAGGCTGCCAAGAGGAAGGGGTATTCCTCGGCTGCGCTTCAAGGGCTGCTTGTTCTTCAGGGAAAATCCTCTGCTAAACAATACTGAGGGGTGCAGAACCAGCCAGTGTATGACTGTGGAGAGCAGCTCAGGCTTCTTCGCAGGGTCACAGTCAGGCAAGACGTCTTTGCTCCTTAGAGCCTGTGAACACGGGCAAAATTAAATTCCACGTGTAATTTTGGGAGCACACTACTGGCTTATTATTTATCACTGGGCACTTAGACAAGACAAAGAAGGGGTTTCACCTCAACCTCTGAAGCAGGGAAAGCTGGCAGGAACGCATTCCTGCCGGCTGAACCATGCGGACTCACTTCTGACGAGGGACCGGCTCCCCCCTGCAGTACCTGCCCCCCCACCCTGCTCCCTCGCCGCTGCCAGTGTCCCGTTACCTCGGCAGAGCAACACTAGGACAGCAATGAGGAAAATCACCTCTCTCTGCTATGATGGATGTGCCCTCATTTCAGACATACATTTAGTCAGCAACGTGCTACAACAAACTTGACCTTTATCAGGACTAGATTTCACTGACTCTGGGTTTTTTTGGGACCTCACCCCATTTATTTTGTTCTGGCTGCAGTCTCTGCAATTTCCGGCTGACAAAGCTTTCACCACCGCTCACCTTTCCCAGCGGAAGCACGCTGCAAAGAAAAATATTCAGGCATGCAAGGCCAAGGGACAGCATACCCTCTGTGGTCCTTCACAGCAACAGAAAGGCCCCTTGGAAGAAATGCTCCCGGAGGAGCCACAGCCAAGCCATCCCGACCGGGAACAGCCCGGCACACCCTGGCAGAGCTTCTGCAGGCTCAGGGACATGTTTGGAGAACAACATGACCAATTTTCCTTCTTTGAATGAGAACTGTGCTGCCAGCTTTATGCTTTTTGCATGGTACAGAAGCCTGTTATATGTCCTTCGTCACTTCCAGGGCCCTTCACGTTTGTCATATTTCCAGGACTTCATTAATAAAGAGAAGGAAGGACTCACACCTCTGATTTAGCTACTTAGCATTTTAATAGGAAATACAGTGACCCACATGGAAGCTAAATGCAATTGAAAGTCACAGCCATACCAGCTGTTGTTCCTATTTTCAAACCAATATTTTATGCCTTGTAATTGTACCAGACAAGCAGCTACTTCCAACAGCAACCTTTTCACCCTTCCTTTTGTGGAGCCGACCGAAATAAGAAGCATGAAACGTACCTGATTAGGGCTTTTATTTCTGCTTCCAAAGTGGGGAATTAAAGGCCCACCTGGAACCAGACCTCTGCGGTCCAGAGAGCAGCATCCATTCAGTTTCGGGGAGCCACGCCATTAATCCGAAGCGGAAGCGGGGAAGCGCCATTGTAGCTCTGCTGATGAGTTTATCAGGGAAAGGCTGGTGTGAAAGGCATGGCCCAAGGCCCAGCTTTATGAGATAGCAGTATTAGAAACTGGGAAAATGAGAACGCCTGATAAAAAGTGGAGCCTCCAAATACATTCCAGCTACAGAAAAGCAGCAGGTTTTCTCCTCGCCTCTTCCCGTGAGTGAGATCTTCCACGGGGGAAACACAAGCAGAGAGGCATTTTTCCTGCCACCATTCCCCCAGCTGACATCTTCCTAGAACAACCCTCACCACCCCTTCCCTCCTCGTGTATCCCCTTTGTCCCGAAGAGGCAGACACTGCCACGGGGCTCTCCTCTGCCGCAGCGCGCTGGAGCCAGCGTGACGCCCTACGGTGTCACCGCAGCGGGGCTGGAGACTGCCGTGAGCAGGGGTATGGCACAACGCCTCCACCAGGTTTTGGAAGGCCAGAGGGAAGATTAACATTCAGGGCAGCTCATTCACAGGAGAAGCTAGTAAAGTAAACTTAAACCTTCATATTCCGCAAAGGAGGAGCACGTTGTTTTTTCAGAACGTTAGCCAGATGGGAGAAAAACCCATTTAAAAGTCAGACACTGGCACATCAGGAGCCAGTCATGATGGACAGCAAAGTGTTTCGAAAAACTAGAACAGGAAAATAAATACAGTCTAGATGTTTGAAAAGCATACATGGTGTCTGCTTTTCACATGCTTGATGGTGACTTCAGTCACACGCAGCTGTATCCACAGCGCTTGAAGAACAAGCAAATCATCTTATTGTTTAAAACAGAACATGAGCAGTTTCTTGTGACAAGCTCCCCAAGTATAAAATTAAAAAAAATATTTTTTTTCCTAGAACTCTGAAATGATACTGATAGTAAACTAGAATTTGATAGCAAAAGCAAATAAACAATAGCTTTTTAGGCTGGAGAAATTACCATCATGGTGTTATCTAATCTCTCCCCAGAAGTCAAGAATTATGACTAAACCCTTCCAACACAGATATAGCCTGAAATTCTATGTCAGAAGTATGTCCAATTGCATTTGGCAACCCTTAGTCAAGAGAGAGGCTGACTATAATTGGCTGAACATTCAAAGTGCTTCATTATTCATGTAGGAAGGCTAGGTAAAAAGTGTTTTGTAGTCCCAAGACACTGGAGGGTGTGTGTTATTGGGTAATAACCAATTAGGAATGTTGACAGCACTCTGCCTTTAGGATCACTCCGGCCAGTAAAGCACCTGGGTGTACGTTGTTGTGCAAAGGCACACACCCACTGCCTACTGCTCAGTTTATTTAAGCAAACCTTTCACCAGAGGAAATGGAGGACAGTCCAAAGGATGTGTATTTGACAACACAGTTGCATTCAAAAATACTGCTTCTTCATTCTTCCCTCTGCCCTCCAAACCCACATTTTTTCAACAGCACTTCTGAGTTTTTGATACTACTGCTTATTGGAAACAAATCTGATTTCTTCTCTGTTTTATTGCATATAGTCTACCAAACAGCAACACACTTATTATTTGCAGTAAGGAAACACCAACAGCAAAAAATCAGCTCCTAACCGCATAATCTGGTAAAACACACCACTATGACATTAAGCAAATACTGCAAACTCAGAACAACAGAAATCAAAGATCTTCCTTTTATGCTAGTCTAAGAAAAACATATGAATCATCAGTACAGGTATGCAAAAGATTCAGAAAACTTCAGTGTTTAAAAATTAACAGTTCTGACACTTGCTGACAAGAACCAGAAATTCAACACCCATTCAGCTCATGCTAGAGCAGTCCAACCCTTTCAACTACCTCCCCAAAACAAGGCTAGAATGCACTGATGGTACAAACACTAAGTTTTCTTTCCTCTTTTATTTTATCACTTTAATGCAAAAAAACCAAACCAAACCAAAAAAAAACCTCTGAAAGTTTGTATTCTGATCGAAAGCAAAGCCATTTTGTACCAGATGCCCAACAGGGCTTTCATACCTACAAAAGAAACATTCAAAACTTTTCCTGAACGATTTGCTTGTTTCAAACATGTAAAATATGAATTCAATTTGTTATAAGGAGGAACGTATCAGTTTTTCTGCAGCTCTCAATTTCTGGCTTGTATCCTATTTAGCCTGTCCTGTGGCACTGAGAGTACAGCAGCATTTTCTCTGAAATCCCTCGGATGCCACCTCACCCTCTCCCCCATGTATCACAGACGATGATGTTTTGATGAAGCATCACGCACAGGCCCTCAAGATAATGGGTTCAATGGGATACACTTAAAAGATCATTTTTCTCTTTTGTATTGACTGCTTGTGCCGCTCTAAGGCAGGAAGGGCTTTCATTTTTTATGTAAGCTGCGAGACCCCGAGGGCCCTCTAAACTGTTTAAGAGGGATCAATTTTCAGATGGGTGGAAGGGGCCCAGCAGACCTTCCCGGTGCGGAACGCCTTCTTCCCCTCGGAGCGCCGACAAGTTTGGGCGAACCTCACGGCAGCTCCCAGCGGCGCCGCTCGCCGGCATGGCGGCGCGTCCTACTGTTCAGGATTTGTGGTTAGCACTCGCACAGAACTACAATTTATAGCGTGTACACAGGGAGCGAAATAAGGAAAAAAAGTTTCACAGAAGCAAAATAATCGCTAGTGCCGATGGAGATAAACAGCAGCAGAGCTGCTAAGCAAAGCAGGCCTTGGCAGCGGCGCAGCGGCAGGAAACCATCACCCCGTGACAAGGGTTTAACACGCTGCCATTGTTGCAATTACACCCAGGCAACCTAACAAAACACATTCATTGTAGGGCAGAAAATATTTCCAACTCAACATTGCAACATTTATTTTTTAATTGCAGCACAGAGGACAAAGACGACTTTTGGGGTGTGGAAGGACGTAATCTGTCATCTGCTCCCAAGTGACACACTTATGGCAAGCGCTGTGTATTATAACTTTCCATGCCACAATAAGTAACTACAAGCAATTTCTTAGGCAAGGAATGCAAAGGGTTTGGGTGTGGTCCTGGGAGATGCTGCTTATCCCTCCATCTCCCTCCGTGTCAGCGGGAGCCGAAGGCAAGCCACATGTTGCTGCACCGGGACTTCACCTGCCCCTGTTTCACGTGTGTGTCACAGCTTGTGGCAGCGCTCTACCTGCCTCACATGGAAGGAGTTTTTACCGTTCAAATATGGCCTTCTTGAGAACACAAATACAATTTTTAATTAAAAGGAAAGGGATTTTAATAGGTCACTTAAAGAACAATTATGTCTACCATTTGACTGACAGGCATGTCACATTTTAACATGAAAACCCCACTGGGGTCTAAGAGGTAGAATTAATCTTTACCTTTATAAATTGTCGAACTGCTGAAGTATACCCTGTGTATGCTCAACCATTTCATCTTGTGAACTGCATCCTTTATTATTCTCCCCTTTCACCTTTTTTAATCCTTCACAAACACAAAGTTTTTGATTCAGGGAAACCGAACGCCAGCGCTGCTCCCCTTCACCGAGTGCCTGCTCTGCACAACGCAGCCGTGTGAGGAAACCGAAGAGACGGGTCCTCAGCAATTAGCCCGGGTCCCAGATGCGGCACAGCTGAGTCGGCTGGACGCAGGAGAGACGAGCCCAGGCGGAGCGTCGCGCTGTATTGCTTGGAGCACCGGAGCTGGCCAAGCATCTACCATGGCACTGCACAGGGGAAGGGCTGGGTGGGAAGGTGACCGTGAGCCCACTGCTCTCCTAAAGGCGTGCCCTTACAAAGCACGCCACAAGGAGTGGCTACAAGCTCAGCTTAAACGCTTTCCAACTGTTACAGGAGCCCCTGGGTTCTCTGAAGCAGGCAGAAAGTGCCTTGAAAGTGCCGTGAAAACTGTCCAAATGAGTTGTAGAGACAACTGTGCTGCAAGAGCCCCACAGACCCAAGCTAATGTATGCATCACAGCTGGGGACAGCTTGATTACCGATTCAAAGCCTCAGTGAAAGAGATCAATATTAATGAGTCTCAGAGCATCCTTTCAACTGATGTCACTAAGAGTGAAAGCATCATCTGAGGCATCTATAAAATACGCTGACTGCTTAACTACTCAATGAAAGCTCACCATTAACAGAAGCCAGAAAACCAAAGATGTGTGGAGAGAAAGGGACAAGCAAGCAAGCAATGTGCCTTGCTCTGGTCAGGTACAGATCACTTGTCACCTTTGTGAGCTCCGACTCCTTCCAACAGAGACAGAAAAGTTTCGATGAAAAAGAAATGAAGACAAAGCAACGAGGGAATTCAGATGATGGAAGTAGGGTTGATGCTCAGAGCAGAATGGGGACAGAAGAAAGATACTGAAGGGCAGGAGTCAAAGAGACAGCAACATCCTGAGAGCTGTAGACTAAGGGGAAAGAAAGATTGGGAACAAAAGACAAAGGAGAAATAAAGCTTGCCAGATGATAGTTGTCCGGTTATGACATTTGAACGAACTGCAGACCAGTTAAGTTAGAGGAAACGTCCACATAACAGGAACCGGTGACAACACCCTGGCCAACGCAGCATTTATGCATTATTTGCATTAAAATGAGGGCAGATAACCCTTGGGTCCTAAGCCTTTTCATCATTCCCTACGCAACCTTTGTGAATACCTCCCCAAATGGCAAAGACACTTGTATACGTGAAACCCAGCCAGAAGGCTGATCACTACCAGAAAGAATTAAGCCAGAAATTGGAATCTATATCCTAAAGCTCCAAACACACCCAAGAGGTGGCCAGGTGTTGACGGTAAAACTGGAAGCCGAATGTTTACTTCTGCAATTACGTACGCACTAGATGCCAATTTGCTTAGCAACTCCATTGCAATTTATGAAAGACCAGTGAATTACAAACAGTTTATGAGGCAGCAGGATGAGAACCCAGTGCTAACATACAGAGGTTCCTGAGTGCAAGGTCTGAGCACAGCAAAAGGCAAAACAAACGACTGAACCTCAAGGCTATGGTTCAAACCTGGGCCCCATCAGAAAGGACCGATAAGCAGAATACTTCAGTGCCACCTCAGTTTCTAATGGGCTTTTCCTTATCAGACCAGCAAGACCCATAGCCTCAGCACTCCTTTCTTCCTTCCCAAGTATTTTCTTGGTCAGTTGGAATGAGAAATACTGCTCGGGTGCCTTCAGCCTGGTCATGAAGCCACGCTATTGGGTAGGAAAGTGCAAACACTACAACAAACTGTTTCTCATTGATAAATTTCCATCCATGGAGCTGATATCAAGCAGCCTTTGCAATGAAAGGATTTCTCAGAGCACAGACCCTTCCAGTAGTTATTGACAACCTCCCCTCTCCGTGACTTACAGGTTGATCCAACCCATACAACCTCACACAAGCCTATTGGGAAAGGGACCTGTGAGCCATACTGACAACAGGGATATGGATTCTCTTCTTTCCCCTCAAGAAAAACGTTTGTTACTTCAGAGGACTACTAGCCTCAGAAATAAGGAGCTGAAGCCTTTAGCTGTGTAACACTCCTGAATGTAGAAATTTATTCCCCCCAATATTTCCATCCACACCGTCATAGCCATGCAGCCATAGTTAAGCATAGCATGAACCCCCGCAATATAAAGTCTGCACAACTACTTTCTCTGGGGTTGTGCATGTGCAAAGAGCACTCTAACAACCCTCTACCTTGATTTTGCTGTCATTTTACACGTTTGAGTGCAAAAGCATTGAATGAGTAGAAACCACCGCTTTTTATCCTCCAAAAAAAAAAATACACAAATCCACTTTTGCTGACCCGTAGAACAGGAAGACATCGACTCCACGGCCCCTTTCAGGGGTGACTCACCACCAGTTACTACTGACCACATGATGTGAGAACCTGCTAATCTGACCCTGCTATTTCTTTCACTTAGTCACCGGCCACAAGCAACAGCAACAACTTACTGACCTTGCAAATTATACATATTACAGGACTAAGATTAAGATAATACTCACTTCTGAGGCGACAGTGATGACTGACCTGTGGTGATCATTAATTGAAGCAAAATGAGGTCAATATATACCCCCAGTTCAATATACACACCTAGAGATACAATCAATCTTGGTTCAGCCAGGACCAGAAAATATCCCTCTGAGCTCTTTATTGACAGACGTGTGTTACAAAAGATTTCTCTTTACAGTATCAGTTGTGTAAATTCTCGGAATTCTTGAAATAGGCATAAAGTACACTATCATTCACAGTTCTATTTATTTTTCCCCCAAGTTTGCATATTCTGTTACACCAACCAGAACAACCGTACAGCCTAACTGTATCGAGGGTCTGATCCTCCTGAACCTCATTCCTTCACTAACACATGCTACTGACGATACCAACGTCACCAGCTGTTTATCTCAGTTACTGGCATCTATAAATATTTACGCTTAGAGATAGCAATCTTCTACACTTTCAATCATCATCCCAAAGCATTTTACAAATTGCTTTTTTGTTAGCCTTTGTAGGAAGCAACCAAAGCTCAAGGTTAAATCAGTTATCTTGGGTTACAGAACAGGTCAGTGAGAGAGTCAATGGACTTCCCTACTCCAAGCCCTCCCCTCCTTTTGCCGCAAGACCATGCAGCAATCAAGTGATGGAAATATAAAAGGTGAATAACTAGATGAGCAAGCCAGGATAGGGAATAAAGATTAAACTGAACCTCTGCCAACAACTTCTCCCTATTCCCCCCTGCCAGGAATATTACAAAATGTTCAACCTGCAGCCTGGACCACTCAGACTAACACAGCTGGCTGTACAGCAACACTGGAAACTCTCAGGGAAGCTTGTCCTTTACAATTTGCAACACAATGTTTGTTCTCAAAAAGTGCAAGCCTGCTGCAGTCTTTAGCTACTGCAGTGTCATGGTTAGTTAAGAACAACCACCTCACGGGGCTTTGATGTTGCTACTCTAGAAAGACCACCAAATACCTCCACAGATAGAGATGTGCCTTTCAGGATGATGAATTAAAACAAGGAGAGTATAAATAAAGACGTAATAACCCCCGTTCTGTCAGTATTTGCTTAAAAAAAATAATCCCCAAATGCTCATTAGTTAGAAAACTTTGCATTTATTTCGTTAAACAATGAGCATTACACAGCAGCAGTTTGAGAGCGAGTAGGAAACGTGTGACGGGGCCGCTCTTGTGGAGACATTACAGAGGGAGTCCTACGCAGAGTGCAGAACATCCCCCCACCACAGACCTCCTACCGAACCAGCAGTCTCCAGCACGGTGTTGCGACCTGCAGAAGTTCGAACTAAGGGGCCACGTCAGTGTCTTATTTTGGAACCGGGCAGTCTACAGATAACAGAAACTGCCAAAGATCTGAAGGAGGCAAACAGCGCCAACCTGCTGAAGTCATCGCAGGTCCTTGGAGGCCCACCAGGGCTTGCTTGCAAACTGTCAAAAAAGGCCAAGGACAGTCTGGGCATTCCCTTAAGTAATTCTGTGCTCTTGATGCAAAAGGAACCCTTAGCAACCAAAAACATGCCAGCGTCCTAACTGGATCCGAGTGTGTGAAATTTAATTTCCCTGAGGGCTGAGAGTGAAGATTGGGTAAGAAAACTGGGACACGAATGGATTGGTTCATATGAAAACCTGAAACAGCCCTGGGCAGAAATTTGGAAGTATTGTGAAATATCGTATAAGAATCCATCTTCATATGCAGGGAGTAACTCAAGATGGGAGATGTAGCAACGCAAACAGATACCCTGAAAGGTCCTACAAAGAAACATATACAAGGTTTTTTAACCCCTGTCATTCTATGGTGGATGTGGCAATCCGGGACCATGGTGTTATGCAAACGTTTGCACCAGACGACTTGGACAGAACTAATTAAAAGTCCAGGTGCTTTGAACCCATGAGATAGGTAAGACAACACTGCTGATATTGCTGATATCAGAGAGATCAGAAACTAATGCTCATATGATCAAAGTTAAACATCTTCCCATTTAGTTCTGACATCAGCTGAGGTTGTCTTAGCCTGATGCACAATGACTTCTGGTGGACACCATACAGAGAGCATTTGGGCTGCGAGATGTAGGAAGACCAACGCCAAGCAAAGCGTTCGATCCTGCTGCAAGACGACAATGCACTGAAAGAAGGAGAGTAGGCTGCTCAGGTGCAAATACCAGAACTAACAGGCCTGTGCTTCCTCTACTCATAATCGTAAATCCTAAGGCCTCCACCCATTTTCCACAGACTCTGGTGACCATAGGGAACAACAGGACAGCATGCATGTGCCTTAGCTCCCAAGGAAGAAAGGCTCCTTTGGCAGACCCTCATCCTGTACCCATCTTCCTTGGAATAAAAAAAATTGAGGCTTTTTCTGGGCAGTAAAAAGGAGACTTATTTTAAAAAAAAAACTTCATTTGCAAAAAAAACACCAAAAAAAATTTGGTGCACCCAAATCTTTAATAGATAACTTTGTATTGCCAGGTATCATGCTGCAGTTCTGGTAGCTTAAAGTAAACCAAAGGCTGTTGAGAAGGGGAGGGCGTCATCTAGTTCAAAACAGAACAGATTCCAAACCCACAAATAGAATAGAAACAATTTGTTTGGTCGATTCACACGGTCGTATGAATAACTATCAGTTGACAGCTGAGAAACAGGAGGAACCACATGTGTATAGGTGAATGCATCAAGGTCTACAGGCTTGGTGCAGAGTGCTGCACAGAAGGACACCTGCCCCCTCCTCAGGCATTTACCGTTTCTTTAAGCAGACTGACCTGACATTAGGACTTCTTGGCGGATATACCGATTCAAATTGCCTTTTCTTGAAACCTAAGTCTGGCAAATTGTGTTATTCAGCTGCACGAGATCACACCCGAGGCATGGTCTCACCGGTGGCTTAGGAGAACCTGAAGCCTATTGACGAGGTAAAATAATCATAGCGGATCTTCCTTGTGAAAACAGCAGGTTCTCCCCGGTCTGGAATATAACTGGGCTCCTTTGAATTCTACGCTGCCGGGTTTTTAAATGAATTTTGGCTTGGTTTTTTTAGCAGTATTTCTGCTTCAGAATTTAAAATTCTAGGATTACTCAATTCAAACCATTTATTAGATAAGCTGCTTATCTGTTGGATTGCTTCACTGGGGCAGCCTTTGGCCAAAACACAGATAGGCTCCGATTCCTTGGTTTCTTCAAGCACAAGAGCATTTGAGAGAAGCCTTCAATGGTCTTCCCATAGCAAAGAGCAGGGACTCAGCACCAGCAGCCAGCTGCTTTCACAGTCTCACCTGGGTTTCTTTGGCAGAATGAACAGATACTTCTCAGTAGGTATTTTACATATCAAGTCACAAACCAGTTTGGGGGATCCTACAAATGAATGATGGAAAATGATCCCTGCGAGCTACAAGTCTTTACCTGGTATCATTTAGGAAACCCCTTTTTTTAAAGTACTTTTCCCAATTCCCATTCTACTGTCCAAGAAGGAGAAAATAGAGGCACAAGATGAGATGCTACTGAACCCAAAAGGAGGAGGAAGAGCACACTTACTCCAAAGCAGAAACTGCTCTATCAGGATAGGTCTCCTTCACACCAGCAGGTCATAGTGACTCCAAAGCTGCTGGTTTGGATATCACCCTTTCAATCTCGCAAAGAAAGATGACTGGTACCTGGCCCACAGATGAAAGGTTCATTTTAGGCTTCTGGCCCTTAGACTACATGTAATACGAGTCAGAAGCCTAATGACTTTCATGTCTCAACCTGTTAGATACTGGAGCCTGCAACCTATGCCTTGACTCATTCCTGGAGCAGTGCTCTTTCAGGAGAGATAATCAAGACCTTATTTTTCACAGGCAATACTTCAGATGACAGTAAGCCTCAGGAAGCTTCAACTCACCCAAAGCTAGCTATGAGACCCTGCCTTAGTTTTGATCTTACACATGTGATGTTGGTAGAAAACCAAAACATACAACCAATGTTGACCAAAACCTTGGATTAACTAACACTAACAAAGTAGACTGTAGATAGAGACTGACCGGGTCAGGCTCCAAGGAACAACTTGTATTAAGGTCCAAATATTACTGGATAATTTGTACCCAGTGCTCACCATATATATATATATACACATATATATACACCCCCCCCACTCCCCACCCCCATACAGACCCCCATTGGGAAAAAAAATCAAGGTAAAATCTCACAGACAAAAAACAAACTACTATAGCACGATCACCAGCTTACTGCTTCATGCCATTGTCTTGACATCCAAAAAAAGTTTAGTAATTGCTCTTTTGAAGCTGCTAATGTGAAAAAAAAAAAAAATCTCAGGTTCTGGAAGTGGCTGGGAATTCCAGGTTCTAATAGCTATGCTGGAAATACTCAGTCATCAAGGGGTTCAAAAGACACTTACTGTCAGAACTGAAACACAAACACATGTCAGAACAACTTGAAACAGAATGACTGTAACTCAGAGTTTGGGTTTTCTTTAAATTATGTTTGAAGAGCTTTAAAATGTTTAATTTATTAAACCAACTTTGATACTACAGGCAAAACTTCCACTTTCAAGTGCTACAATGGCTCAATTGAACACAGAATACATTAAGCTTAAATTCCACTGCCACCATACATCCTTATGAAAGACATTTCAGTGCTTCTTCGCTTAAAAAAAGTAATACGCTATCCCAGTGAATTTGACATGGAAACAGAAGCTGCATGTATTAATAGCAAAAGCCTCTCATACTGCATACACAACAGTTTCAGACACCATCACTACTCCAGCTACTGAAAAAAGGCTAAGTAATCACAACTCCTAGTAGTTAAACACAAGCAGGTCCTAAAATAAGTTCCCCCAAACAATAGATTCTGTTTTTGAAGAACAGTTTAAGTTTTCCCAGACACTGCTTCAATCAGACCCTGGCAGGGCTTCTACTACCTCCTTCTGCCTGGCTCTCCTTGAGGAGGTTGTCGTAAGAAAGGCCATGTGCCCAGCTGTTTCTCTTTCACACGCCTTCATTTACTGTTCTCGTCCCCCAGCCCTGTCAGCTCCCAGTGTCACTACTCCAGTCCCACCTCAAACTACACAGGCAACGCTGCAGAGGCAGTCGTCCCAGCGAAACCCACGCTCAGAACAAAATCACATGCCGCGAAGCGCGCCTCGCACCCTTCCGAAAGGCGAGCCAGAGTTGTGGGATCGAGAAACTGAACACCCCCCCCCGCCCCCAAACGCTGGGAAGACCACGAAGGTAACCCTGCCTTCCCCCCAGGGCAGGACCTGGCGGTGAAGGGCAAGGTACAGACTAACACCGCGGACACAATCAACGCCTGCTCACTGATAACCAGCTCTTACAATGTCATTACAGCGTTTATCTGCCATCACCACCATTTAACATCCACACTTTGTGCTCAATGCCCTGTTGGTTTCTTAAAGCTGAACTCTTATTCCATCTCCTCTACCTACACCACTTGCTCACGCGTGCAGTCTTCTAACTGCTTAACACCAGTAAGCTGCCAGTCATACACGCTTCATTCAGAAGGTAGGCGAGAGTTAAGAGTGTAATTATCTGAAAAGTCCTAAGATTCCATAAAAAGTATTCAGCTGATGCTGTCCTATATTTTGCTACATTCAACCCTGCCTTTACCTCAAGTGACACACCCGAGATTACACATTGATAGTACAGGAGAGCGGTTACTGCTCCAAAAGAAACAAAACAAATACCCCAACACCCCCACCTTCGGGCTTCAATGCAGCATCGCTACAGTTTTTGAATGTAATAAACCACAGAACGGGTGCCCTGGCATAAAACCAGAATTCTAAGTGGTAGAAAGTGAGTGCTCTTTACTAGCGACTTTGTTTTAGCACACACACACAGGGATTTGAAGAAGTGCCATTTGTCTGAAACAGTGCAGCAGGGAAGGAAAAGTCAGTCTCTAACCTCCTACGAACAAAGAAACCTAATTTAATTTTGAAACAAAAGGAACTAAATTTATCATTCTGAGACAGCCCCAGGACGTCCAAGCATGAAATGGAAGAAAAGGAGTTGCCAAAGACATGCAGAACAAGCTTTTTAAAGTTACCTGGAATCGGGATATTTTGTAAGCGTGGCCAAGCTGCTGGTATACATGTGCCCACCCACATCAATGTGAACTGGTGCGTTGGATTTTGTGAGCTGTGCTGGAGTGGGGATGCCTTGATTGTTCAATGGAGATGCAGGGGATCTAGTGATCAGAGGTCTTGACATATTGGGCCGACTGTCCTGTGAAGAGATAGACCTGGGTTAATGATCTCCTTAAAAACCTCACAGAAACCCACAGTCTCCAGTCAATAGCACTGTCTCATAGTCTCAGCTTGTGACTTTTTTTTTTTTTTATTAAAGCACAGACAAATATTTGGCAGTTTTTAAAATGAATCCAGCTCTAAGAGTCTTAACTGGCTACGTTTTAAGTAGGTAGAGTGGGGCAAAACGCCGCGATAAAAGGCACAAAGTAGAAATCATGTTCAATAAAACAAGTTCTTCCTGAATACTGCTCATGACAGACAACCCATACAAAATAATAAAAAAAAGCTCATTCTCATATTTAAAAGCTGATAAAGGCTCTGTCAGAAAGAGCTGCAGACAGAAAGACCAAGAATAATTGCTGTTTTCCTTAATTAAGACGACCCCAGGCAGACCTTCAGTTCCTTCCCAAGCCCTCCGTCACTGCCGTACCGCCAGAACAGAAATACAAACCCTCAGCTCCTCCATCCTGCACACTCTTCTCTCGAGTTCCCAATTCACATATCACGGAAACAGAAGCAGAAACACCTGGACTAGCCAACCGCTCACGGACTGCAGACCCCTGGACATCGACAGCCTTTGAGAAAGACATTTTCCATTTAAAAGTTACACGTCTGGCGACAGATGCCCCGACGCGCCCCGCAGAGGCTGCAGGTCTGAGCGACTTCCCGAGGCCGGCGAGCTCCGGGAGCGGAGCGGGAGCCGATGCTTTGCCGAGGAAGCCAACTTCGAGTCCCCAAGGCAGAGCCGCAGCGCCAGCCCGCGCGCGGCGGGTGGGGCAGGGCAGGGCAGGGCCGGGCCGGGCCCGAGCCAGTAGGGCAGGCTGCCCTCCAAGGTGGGGATTCACAGAGAAAGGCAGTCGGCAGGCGAGGGCGGGTTGGAGACAACCCTGCTTTCGACTGCAGGAGAGCTCCGAACCGGTGGAATCTTACAGGGATGCCCTGAGAACTCCAAGCCCTTGCAAATGACTAGGTTTTACATTTAAAAGGTAAGCAAAGCAGCGAGAAGTCAGGTACACTTCATCACAAAACTCTCTTTGTTCTTTCGACACATCTTTCAGCTCCAAAAGGGGATGGATTCCTTGTCAACATCTCTGCAGAGCCGGGCAGCAAACCTCACAGCAGCGGAGCACGGCCGTGAGACAGAGTCACGGGGTATCCGGACTAGCAAAGTCCGCCGCCACCGAAAACGTCATTTCTCCATTTTTCATGGCTGTTGAGAGACTCAAACCATAAAGGCAACATGAGCCAGGTAAACGTCTAACTGAAATGATTTACAGGCCAATGTTGCACAATAAATCCAAGTAATATGTAACAAAAGGCATCTATAAACCACAAGGTACTTAACTAATTTTCTTTCATACGCAAAAGCAAGCGTAGGTCAACTACTGATAAAAACGAAGGGGATGAAGAAAAACATCTAGTTTAGATGTTGGGGCAGGGGAAGGGTTGGGTTTCTTCTGTTTCTCTATAAGCAGAAGTTAATATAAATCTGCAGAAATACCACGCTTAATCACTACAACTGCTTGAGGAGGCGCCTGCAGCACAATGAAGACAAGTCCAGACAAAATGAGGTACACACGCTATGCAAAACTAATGTCTGCTATAAATGCTATGTGGTACAACCACCACCCAAGATGCTACTGATCTGCAGCACGATATTTAGTAAAATAATGAAGAAAAAATTAAAAACAACAACTGGAAGGGTGAAAGTAACGAGGCAAGGAGTGATTCAAACTGGGGCGGGGGTGAGGGGAAGCACATGTTGGACAATTAGCAGGAGGAAAGCAGCGGGTGCAAGGAAGGGGACACACTTCAGTGCTTAAAAGCAGACAAACTTTGGAAAAAAGTCATCAAGGAAGGCTGAGACTAAACCAAAAAACAAATTCTGTAACTTGTACAAGACAGACACTGCCACCTCCCTGGGCAGGATCCTCTCTGGCAGAAAAACACAGCCCTGTTGCAATTTAGCACACTGCAGCACCACGGAGCCTGTAACAGTTTTTCAATTGGACACATTCTCCTGTATCCCCTGCCTGGGGCTGCTCGGGAGAAAATGAACAGATTTGCAGGGTTAATATTGTAGTTAGGCTGGGACCTCATTCAGCAGAGCTGCGATAGCGCCGGCTGCCTGAAACCGTAGCAGAACGTGTAGTATAAACATCACTGCCAGGACAGGAGATAGGTCAAAGGACTGTGGGCATTTTACAAGGAAAGAAAAACCAAAAAACCCCTCCAAAAAACCCCCCAACGTAAGTAAAGGGAACCAGTTTCCATACACGAGACGTAACCAAGCTGCCATTTACCCAGTTTACCTACTAAAACTCCCAAGAAATAAAAACGCTTCATAGTAAAACCTTTTGCTATCTTATTTCACCCTCCTCCTTCTCAACATTCCCCATTCAAGTTACCTGCATGTATCGTGCCTCAAGAAACAACGCTTATCTGCTCAAGGTTTAGATATTAAATACAATAACGCTGACCTTGCTCCAGCCTTAGTTCGCGAAGCACATTTCCCTGGATAAAACCAGTTCACTACTGTTTTGGAGACCACTCTGAAATGAGGCAATAGTATTTCTGTTGCAGTTGCCCCAGAGCAATTAAAGCAGAAATGGGATTCAGAGAACTGGGTGCTTAAAACCCCCCCCATTTCTTCTACGTGGCACAACGGGCTAGCACAGCCACAGCACAGATCACCACCCAAAGGGCACGGCATTGAGACCACTCTGACATTTAACAGATCAGAGTGAAATCATTGCATTAGGGAAATCAATGTATTGGTTCAGCTACGAAAAGGGTAACACAGGGGCAAACAGCCCCTCTGAAGAAGTACACGGCCTGCTGTGGCTTACTGCAAACACGGAGGTGAACGAGCTTAGGTAAAAAGTGGTGAGAACAAGGCACTGCTGGTCAATTCAGCTTCTACCACCTGAAGCGATTACAAACATCATTCTTCAGAAACAATTACGGGAGGAGAGAAGGGAGTCGTAGAAACAGAACTCGGCGGGATCCAGCAAGCTATCTAGAACAGTTGATGACCAGAAGGATCAAAAAGCTCTTCAGAAGCTTTTGTTGGAGTCAGGCAGGTGAGACTTGCAGCCAGGAAGGGTTTCTGGCTCAGCCACGGCTGTTCCCACACGGGAGATCACAGAGGTTGTCTGCCTCGGGAACCACACCAACGTTATTCACGAGTGGGACACAAAGCACAGCTAATGCCTGCGCGGGCTGGATGGGCAGTGACCTTCCTGATCTGTCAACAGTCCGTTTTTCACTCGGTACCTTTTCTTCTCAAACATTTTAATATTTACCCTACAAAAAAACTAAGGAAGAACAGGCAATCCCAGGTTTTACAACTGTTCCTGTGGACCAAAATACTTCAAATACCCTGTAAAACATTTACTGTTATTAGTACTTGAAGATTCTGCCCCCCCCCCAACTTTTCCAAAAAATGAGTTCTGATTTCCAATCGGAATGAATTTATTACTGAAACTACACACTCAAAAGTGCTCAAATCTGTGCACTAGGCAGGCTGAAGGCATTGAGGTCACATAAAACTTTTCAGTTTTGGTTCAGCACACAAGAACACTGCTCTATTACAGCAGTTTGGGGCTCCTCCGCTTTCCTGCTGATATTTGAAGGAGTCTTTGAACAACAAGCAGTTCACAGGCCCAGGTCTTTTGAGCAGATCTGGACCATGTTCTGCTCTAGGCAAGCCCTCCCATCAGCTCTACAGGAGCCAAAGGAGCCCTGCCTGCACGCCGCCTCTCTGGGATTTACAAAAACCTGTATGATTTAGAAGTCTTTCCACCAAAGGAGACCGAGCACCACGGAGGAGAGCTTTCAGATCTCTTCTCCCTGACTTTTTCTTCTATACCACATTCTCCCCAACGCCATTCAAGAACATTGTTAAAGAATAAGCTTTTACATCTGGGTTGAAAAAACACAGTAGCTGTAGGGCCCAGATGTGCACCCATGCAACTGGTCTGCCAAAGAACACCACCACCGGAACCTTGTCAATCGTCTGGTAGCAAGCGGAAGAAATAAGAGGTATCTGAAGAACGCAAGTCACTACAGTATGCTGCTAAGTGTAAAAATAATAATAATAATAATTTAAAAAAAAATAAAAATCAAAGAGACAGGAGGCTTCCTCCTCCCCTCAAAACATTCGCTCACGTTAGACTGCTGTGATTAGCAGCGGTTTCAGAAGTGTTATTTACACACTGGTCTTGAGTAAAGTCATTCCAGTTCCCTTCTTAAGCCAGAACCGTTTGACAAAACCCACGCCACTACAAGACAACCCGAGCTCTCTCACAGGAGGACCGACATTCGAGTACAAACACCTTCTTGACTCACTGGACCGTGGGGATCATTTTAGGTTGCAGGTCAAGACCTTGCTGGCCAGGATCACTATAGCCAACATCTCCCCTGTGCGCCAGCCCAGCTCAAGCAGGAGTGTCTATCTGCTACTCAACATACCGCAGCTCTGGCCTTTGTATCAAGTTCTGAAATTATCGGATGCTCCCTGTCACAGTCCCAGCAATTATTACAGCCGAGAAACTCAAATTTACATATTTCAAACTCTTGAATTTTTTGGGGGGAGGTGAGGACGAGCTTGTGTTATCTAGTCTAGACATTAGAAACAATAATCATGCAGTAGCTTACTCTAAAGCATCAAATCTGTATTCATTATCTTTTTTTCACAACAGAAAGCCATGAGAAGTGTTTCTCCTCACAAAAGCTTGGTGCCCAGGCAGAGCTGGCAACAGCAGTCAGCACACCCACATCAGCCACCTCCAGCAGAAAAGTCTCCTCCGAACACATACATCCCCCTGTATGGGGGATGAATCCAAACAGTGAACAACTGCAGCAGCTGGAGACAAATCCCTTCTCCTTCAGTACAAAGCAGAAATCACTCAAGTGTCATGGACGGCTACGCACCCGACTCTGAAATAAACAGCAGGCGGATGCTTCGGGGTGCTTGTGGGATGTGGGAAAGCCCAGTTCAAGTCCCCCATCCAAACCAGGAACATTAGGACTACTCTCAGATTTGGCTCCGGCACAAGTGTCCCCACTGTGAGGATGTACTTTTTTCAAAACAAACATTTCATTAAAGATTAAAAAAAAAAGATCACGATCATGCCTCACCACAATACTTGAATAAGTTCCCCCCACTTTTTTTCAATTCAGCAAAAAGAGTCGCCACAACAAAGAGGCTGGAGAAAGCATTTATTCACCATAAACAGTATCAGTACAGTACAAACAGCACTTCTGGAAGCCGTAGCAAGCACGCAGAGATACAAAGCTACGCGTCCAGGAAGCCCAGGTGCTTGTCCTGCTGGAAGACGAAAATCCCACCCTGGGCACCTCTACGGGCTGGTGATGTCCTCACACCAAATTCTCTGGCTATGGCTGCGGAATGCTGCACCCACAGATGACACCAGGTTGTGCTGGGCCGTGAGACAGAGCCCTGCAAGGTGGCCAAAGACGACCACGTGCACAACACGGAGCATGCACGCTGCATTCTTCTAAGGCATGCGTGCCACCGAGTGCCTTCTCTTCACCTTCACTCTGAAGAGTCCACCGTAAAGAAGCTGCCCAGATCTTTGGCAAAAAGTCTTCACCTGTAAGCACATCCATGCCCTTTCTTCTGCTCCTTCACCTTTAGACCGGTGGCCAGTAGCTCTCCGAGGACACGGCTGGGCTGTACTGGTGCCGCTGGGTCTGCAAAACAAAGAACAGCGCATTGTTTTCCCCAGCGAAAATATGCCGATTGCACTGTCATATTTTGCCTTTCATCAATACAATCTCACTGCTCTGTCTCTCCCAGCTGTGAGCTTTAGGATTGCTGACTCTGAACATTACGAACTACAAAGCAAAACTCCAAACCAATTGTGTTTGAATGCCACACCAGAAGCAGGCCCAAAACACTATCAGCTGCAATTCAGTGCCACGCTAAGCCCAGACACCAGGTCCCCTGGAGGAAAAGCCTCATTTTAAATCCTGAATGTCTGTTAACATGTGACCGAAGGTCAAGTTACCCTACACAAGGCAGTCAAACACCATGGAGAGCTTCAGAAGTAGGAAGGTCTTCTCGAGATGCTGAGGTACCCAAGTGCAGCAGAAGATCTACTACTACACCAAGCAGCTGCTCGCTGCTCACTCCTCCCACCCCAAGTGCCACGTTTGCAGCACTCGGTATTATTTGCAGAAATACACCCAGCAACGCATTTTGGAAAGGTGGGTGTCACAAGGCTGCCTGAGAGAGGGGGCAGAGATACCCAGAGGGGTCCATCAGAGCCAGGGTGTAAGCTATAGGCCATCATGAAACAAAACCTTGGCTGAAACCATTTCCTGGAGGTGCCAGGAACTGTGTTAGGCTCTCTTCTGTATCCTGCAGTAGCCCAAATACAGGTCAAACCTACAAAGGCAACAACGGACCCCCTGTCACACCACAGTGGCTACAGCAGTGGTGACTGGAACACTTACCTGACAGGACAATTTCAACTGCTGCATCCTCCTTGTCCCAGAGGCACTGGCCCCAAGGCAGAGGAGCGCCGATCCGGCCCCTTGAGATGGGGGTCCCTTGAAATGGGGGTCCCTTGCTCCACATCCCACTCGCTGGCTGCTCACAGCCTCCTTGTCCTCCAAGTGCCGGCGCTGCTGAGCACGTACACCCTCTTAGTGCTGCAAGTGCTGGAGAGATTGTGGTTGCATTTCCTCAATAAAACGAGCCTTGCTGGGATTTCATCAGAGCTGATCAGGACCTAGAATAAATGCCACAGGTGCAGAGAACCAAAGGCAAGGGGCTGCGGGAAGTGAGGTTATTTGTGCTGGATGGAGAGCTGCCTACCTGGAGACACAGGACAGCTGAAAATGCCCTTGGACAAGAGCCTGAAGACACTTTGAGAATCCCAGCGCCCGGCCTGTAGCACACAACCAGCTACAGCAGAACAGCTCTAACCCTACCTCCAACAGAAACTGGCCACCGAGACCTTAAGAAAAATCTCCAATCACCTGAAGAAAAAGGATTTAGGAATAAGGACAGGAGTTAAATGAGGACCTGTGCTTATGCCAGTATGGCAGTAAAGGCAAGTCCAAAACCCGGAAAAGGTCAAGTTTACAGAGACAGCGTGTACCTTCTCAAGTGCTTATAACTTCTCTGAAGATTCCCCTAAGCCTTGAAACTGCAGACAAAAGTTTAATACCTCCCTCAAGATATTCCATAAATTTGTACTCTTTATGGAAGATTAACTCAGCCCTTTGCTTGTTTGGGTAAGCAGTGCTGAGGCCTGCCCAAATGTTTTAATTTATTACACTCAGGCCTTGCAAGTAAAGCTCTCTTCTTCTGCACTGCCTACCCAGTTCTTGCTGCGCACACCCTCCGTGCTTTGGTCAAGCAAGTGGTAAACGTGGCTGGCGCAGGACTGGACTTAAGCCCTCAATGCAAGCAGGATCTTTGGCCTATATCCAGCCCATCGCATTATGTTAAAAAAATCCGTGTCTAACTTGGGGGTCCAGCCCACATTCCCTACCCCCAAACACACACATTTCCCCGAGCCACTCCGGCTTTCATAAGGGAAGCAGACGACTTCTATGGTCTTCAGACGCGCCGATTCAACCCCCTCTCGGGAAAAGCGGCCATTTAATTTACAAGCAAAACCGGATTCGAAAGCTGCTCTCAATTACTGCACAGCACACCACTGCCCACCTGACACCCTATAATCACAGGGTGCTCACCCCAGGATGCAGCAGGCAAAACCACCCCCTAACCACGCTGGAGGACGCAGTGTTTAGATGCAGGAGGACATCAGACCAAAGGTCAACAGACCTGCTGTGCTGCTTCTAGTGGCGTCCTGTGATAGGAGCCGACGGGACAGCTGGCATTTCAGGCCACTTGCTCCACGAGGAGCTGGTCTGTTCTGCACCGGCTTCGACTCAAACGAGCAATAAAATTGATTTAGCAGTGACCAAAAGGAAGCGTAACTCCCCAGCCTGAACCTTCTCTAACTGGACATGTCCAGCTCAAAGTATTTCATGAGGTGTATAGCAAAGCACCTCAGTGACCTTCACTCAACCTTCTTTATTCTCACAGGCAAAAGAGGGATCCTGCCCGATAGCGCAGAAACGATTACAAGCCAGCAAGTGCCAAGAGATCCCTCAGTCTCAGCGGAAAAAGGCTGCAGTTATTGTGGACACTTAAGAAAAAAAAAAAAGGAATCACTGTTATGAAGATGAGCAGTCCCTGGGAAAGAGGCTGCCAGGTCTGAAGAGTGTTCAGCAGCCTGGCAGCCCTGCCCACAACACTACAGCTGATAGAAAAGTCTTTGCTTCTGCCGCCCCGAGGACAGCTTCATTTACTTTCCTTTAAACCTGGAAAATAGGTCGCTTTTCTTCTCTTACCTCTATCAAACCTCAGGTAGCAGAGACAACACGAATTTACCTGTACTTCATAGGAAAGCAAGCACACAAAGAGAGGTTCACCTTTTGGCAAAGGACAGAGATGACAGACCAGTTCTCCTTCATACAAGGCTTCATTCATTCCAGCGAGCAGCATCAATCCAAACCCTTTGGACTTGCTGCAAGAGGAGTGGCCCGCCAGCGCCGCTGCAGGTAACCTACCTACGTCCTCTGGGGCTCCATCCAGAGTCCATCCGTCCTCCCTGAAAGGGGCAGCCTCTCCGGCAGCTCTCCCCAGTCCCTAGGAACAACCCAGCACAGCACAGCCAACAGCTCCTGCTGCCTCCCTGAGGGATGCAGGCTCTCCCAGCTCATCCCCTGCACACCAGCGAAGACAGGCGTGCAACCACCACCTCTACCCCGTGCATGTCCGTGGGGTTCAGGCCAGGAACGGGCATGGGAAGGGACAGGGGAGCTCTCGAATCCATCTCCCAGCTGTTCCCAGGTGGACGCCTTGCAGGTTGACATATATTAATAGTGTAATTTTTTGTCAGACTTCTCACTCAAGAGTTGTTGCCTTTTATCCACTTCTAGCAGGCACTCTCTGCATATTTTGCAAGAGTCTTTACATAAGAAAAGGGCATGGAAAAAAAAAAAACCCAACACTCCCTCCTGGGTTTAGAAGGAAAGGACTTCTGCTTGCCAGAACCATGCTGGTACATTTGAATGCAAAGTTAAACAAATCCTTAAAGATGGTGTCAAAATTTGAGTGGGAAAGAAACCAACTGGTTACATTCTTCTCGGATCGAGTTTGTAATTTGTCCGATAATCTTCTGGTGAGAAGCAACACCAAAAAACAAGCATTGCTAAAATCTGTTTTGTTTGCGAGTTAAGATCCTATCAGTAGTACATGAATAAAGATTAACATCTTGAATTACAGTCATATCTGAAGATTTTAAAGACCCATAAAAATGCAGACTTCAGTGGGATAACTGGAAGATCATCATGAACTGTCAGAATTTGAGAAATGGGGTTCTTCTTCTTTAGATTTGACTCTCAAGCTGAACAAAAATAAGCCCATACTGCCTTATTTGAAGTTAATTTACACTCCAGTTTGAATAGCACCTGCCCTTGGGTATGTTCCAGAAGAACGTCTACCTTTCCACAAAGGGAGGCTAACACCCATTGTAAAACTTCCAGAGGCACATTAGATGTCTGTTCCCCCCCCAGCAATTTCACCCTTAGAAGTAGAAGGAACGCTGCCAGTTACAGCCTGTGCTGAGGAAACATGAGTTATAATTTTACCCTGGGAAAATTGCTGAACTGGGAGCTTCTGGTGTGGCATAGGTCTTGCCTTCGCAATCCAATGGTTCTTTTGATTCAGAGAGGCTTTGAAAGGGTGGTGATGAAAAACATAGCCTCTCCCTTTGAATCAGCCAGCAGCCTGCTTTCCTTTGCACTTTTAAAATTTGGTTTATTAATTTGCCTAGGGGCAGAAAGAGATAATACTGACCCATCTCGAGAAGATGTGTTTTCAGACATATCAACGGAACATTCTCTACTTCAGACTGAACATGCAAACAACAAAAAACCCTCCTTCGGATTATCTGAAGAATTTTAAATCTGGAATCACCTTACCAGGCTTAAGAAAAACACAAGGAAGCCTCTATTAGCTCTTCCTGCCATACGAAGAGGAGAAAGGAAAGGGACAAATTATACAGATCCACTAAAACCGTGTCTTTGAAATGCTGTTAACACCCAAGAGCTCTAAGCACTCTCCAGATGTTTCTTACAGCAACCAACAATAAAATATTCTCAGATGGAAGGGTCATTTTGAAGGCATTGCGTCCACTTAGTAATTACGGGACTAGACAATCAAACAGACAGCCAGCCTCATCCATAACCTAACTGCAGGAAAAAAGGCACAAAAGGGCTTTAAAGCCATACATTTGTAATTATCTAATTTATGATGGAGATGTAAACAGAACTGCAATTTTGACGGTTACAGTTCAGGCTGGTAGAGAATTAAGAATATGGTGCAAAATTGTAACCTTAAATCATACATCACTCCCTCCAGGACCGATGCAACGCAACGGGCAAAAAGGACTGACTTTTAGGAGCCCTGGCATCATTGCTGGGTTCTCCTCCTCTCTCCCACCCACCTCCCCTCCCAGCAGGTCTCTGAAGCTGAACTTAGCAAAGCCAACGACCCTCTCTCTCAAAACCTATAACCTACTGAAGCCCCACCAGAGGGAGGACAGTGCGAGGGAAGGGTAAAAGCTGCACTTACTGAGATGACAGGCTTTTTGGAAGTCCTTGTTAAGACAGACTGCAATAGGGAGCACTTACTCAGCTCTACCACGATTCCATGCATTTCCAGGGCTGGCTGGGGCTTTTTCTTCTCCTTTTGTAACTCCCATTAAAATTATCAGCCTACGGATTTCATAACAAGCAGAAGAATGAAAAAGGCCGAACACTATCATGAGAGAAATCGTATTATCATTAGCTATTTCAAAACGCACGTGGGTTACTTAACACCTCGGGACAGGCGGCGCAGCACCACACGGGTGCTCCCGGTGCTCCTTCAGCCTCCTGCTAAAAACACACATTCAAGGCAGCACACAAGGATGGGGGCTCCCCAGGGCTCTGGAAACGGGCTACCCACACAGCACATGGGACCTGAACCAAACACCATCAGTGACCCAGGCACCTCCCGACCCCCACCCCATACCAACATCTGCCCGTCTTTGGATTTTAAATCCCTTGGAGGAGGAGGTATGCTTTGTGGGGGCTGGTAGGAAGGGGCTGAAGTCCTGACTTCAGCTAAATACAGCCAGGGTTAAATTCAAAAGGTTCCTTCAATGCGGCAGCACATGAAGGTTTTTAGTTTGTTTTACCTCTTTTCTGGTTTTGAAGTTTTCTTAAATGCTGGGAAAGCATTTAGTGACAAAGGAAGAAAAGGAATGGTAGGCATACGACTATGGGGGTCAAGTGGCAATTTTTTTTGGTCATGTGAAAGGCAGGATTTGAGGAAAGGAGAACACAGGAGTCTGCTCTGAAGGCAGGAAGAGTGCTTGGCAAGTCAAGGACCATATGGCATACGAACAAAGCGTAGTTTAGATTTGGTTCATTTGATTCCATTATGTGTAAAAGATACTTTAGGATCCAAGGCTAAGGAACACAATTTTGATTCGTACTGTTTTCAGACCTGTAGGGATTTCTCCAAGTAGTCACTGTGGCTCGTATGATAAAAACATCCATCTGGCAGCTAACTGTAGTGTTTTTTGCCCACAAGGGTAGATTAACCCTGAATCTATATAACCATGTGCTATATGCTAACAGAAGCCATCACTGCCATGGCCAACCTCAAGAAGCAGCAACCCGCTATCTAGTTGTAGACAGAATGACCTCTGCTAACTAGCTCAGTAAATGCTTAATTTTATACTAAAAGGCTTTTACTTGTCTTGACACCACCACAGGCCACACACACAACCTTAGAATAGCAGATGAAATCTCACACAATACACATTTCTTTGGACAGCACAGCCTGCTTCTAAGTTTGTATTCGTGCTTCTCTGGTCATTACCAACCTGCAAAGCGCCGCGGCTTGGACAGCAAAAGGGCCTGAAACTGTTTAAAGAAGCAGGAAAGACTATGCCTGTCTACACGTGTCAATCAAGCGGCAATGCCCGTCTCACCTTCTCTAGCTATCGGCCTTTATTGCCTCCAATGTACAACGCATCTCCACAAAATTGAAAAGCAAGAAGTAAAGACCCATCGCCATGAACCGACAGAACGTACAGCTGCGTTATGGCACAAAGCAACAACAGGGAAGAGCCACATCGTTGGATGATTCTGAGGGACAGCTTGAAATTAAAATGCAAATGGCAGCTTCACCAAGACAATGAAAGCTAAACAAAATACAGTTGTTTTTGAAACATATAGAAGCGAGACAGCCCAGGACACACACTGTCACTTGCCACAGCTGGATCAACCACCACGGGGTAAGCATTTAGGTAGGAAACTTCTCTTTTGGTAGTTCTGTAACGGGGCTGTTGGAGAATCTGGCCCTTGCCAAGAAGCTTGGCTTGCCTAATTCAACTACAGATGAGGCAGGAAGCTTTATATGGCATTATCCCCTTTTGAAATAACACTGGAAGAAATCTTTTGTTGGGTTGGTGGGGAAGGGGGGGGAAGACTTCATCTAACTAAAGCCAGAGAAAACCCACTGAATATCCTGAGTGGTAATAACCAGCGAGACCGTGCTGGTAAGGGAAAAAAATCCTCTAGAGCTCCAAACTGACAACTCTGAACTACACCTGGCTTCTGCAATAGAGAAAAAAACAACTTTAAAGAAGGATCAAGACTACAAGATCTGGAAGTATATATATATATAAAAAAAGGCAGTTTGAGTATCAAAAGTATGAGAAGGTGTCAGGCAGAGACAACCACCAACTATGATGAAACAATAATTTTAAAAATCACGTGCAGAAAACCTACCACATTCCAACACAGACCTGAAAAGTGGAAGAAACCATCACAAGAGGAGAAGTTGACAGGTAAAGGAACAGATGAAGGGGCAGTTGTACACACTGACACATCTGGAGTCTTCAAGAGACCAATTCCAGATAAAGTCTGGGAGATAACATCTGCAAAGGACTTGATCTGGAACCAGGTAAATTTGAGGGAAGCATCAGGAAGGCCTTACGGCTTGTGTCTGTCCTGATGCTTGTCTCCTGCCCAGAGGAGCAGTGCAGGAAACCATCAGCTCCCTCCCTGGCATGGAAGGGGAGGAAGCCGAGAGGCTGAAGCACTGCTGCTCCTGCAAGAGGCGAGGAAAGGAGGCAACAGAGACACAAAGCGCGTGCTGGGAGCGGGAATGCGAAGCAGCCCCCGTTGGAACAACAAACCCCCGCCAGAAAAAGAAAAGGGCAGGCAGAAGGAGGAGGCAGCATTTAGTCGGTAAGAGCGGGGAGAAGGGTGATGAAACAAGAAAAAAACCCCACAAACATTTAATATGACAGGCTTTGGTCTCCCCTCTGGAAGAAATACTCGAAAAGCTTGCCTTCAGGAACAGACGGATTCTAATGTCAGGAATAAAAGAGCATTCGAAACAAACAGGAAAGGTTTCAGGGGTCTTGTGGTGATCATCTAGTAGAGGGCAGCAGAAATTAACTTCAGCAACCATTGCTAAATCATAGATTTGTCTCATGGCAGCATCTTCTGTCCCATGACAGACACACTCGACTGAGCGCTCGATTTCTGCTGACCACCACCCTGGAGTTGAAGAACTGAAGGGGATTAGTTCAGGGGCAGATTTTTCTGTGGGGGAAGAGGGGGTGGAGTGGAAGGATGCACAGCAAGATCGTTTTGTATTTCAGCAGAAACCCTAAACCTCATGATTTCCACCCTCAGCGCCCCGCACAGCGAGCAGAACTTCAATCCAGAAGCCAACAACGGGTGAGGGTACGTGTGCGCCTTATCCCACACATTTGACAAGCAGTGTGGAATGAGGTGTGGCCAGTGGAATTCCTAACTCCAGCCCTGGCCGGGAAAGGTGGCTGGATGCCAATCACGCCATCAAGGTCTCATCATCTACACCCCAAGTAAGGTCCTGACGATCACAACACTTTCTCACATTGAGGTGTGCCACAGGGACATAAAAAAAATTATATGGCAGCCACAGGGTTTGACAGCCACAGGAGTCTTTACCTGCGACACACTGGCTTTAACAAAACCTCTTAACCCATCTCGCAGTGACGAGCCGTTCGAAGTGCTCAGCACTGAACAGCTTCACCAAGAATGATACTCTCCTGCCAACAGCAACTTCACTTGACCAGAAGCAAGTCTGGAAGCTTCTAGGAGGCTGACGCTGTGGTAACTGGTGGAAAGCATCTAGTAATAAGGATGGAGGTTCACCAATGAAGCAAACCAGGAGAGTCACCTGGGACTAAGAAACCCAGAAGAAATCTGAATACATGGCTGACCCTGAGCTTAACCAGTAGAAGTTATATTAGAAAAGGGAACAGAAGACAACCAGATAAACTCTAAGATGAAAATTAGAATCGATTACGATGATTGATTTTTATAAAGGGTCTAACGATACAGTGCAAACTAATTCCTGAAGCCTGCCACCATTTCGTACATTTAATTCAAAAAAACCCTCTGTGTGTTTTCATTTTTTCTTCCTCTCTTTCTTCTGGCTCTTTTGCCATGCTGACGCTTGTTTGCATTACGTCTATTTTGAGCTAAATTAAATAGGAGAAGCAGAGTTTTGATTCAGTAGTAGCAATAAATGGGGTTAGCTTGGCATTGATCTGTGTAAAGGGGCCAAAGCTAGGACTGCCAGAAGCAAAACGTGGTCAGTGAACTCTACAGCACCAAGAGTGACCCTGCAGCTGAATTCCTAGTCCTGATTACAACAGAAAGAGACTTGCTTTCCTGAACAAAGAGTATTTCAGGCAGCAGATTAGCAAGAGAAAGTCTACTTGCAAGGGCAGACGGAGGGAAAGGACCAAAAATAAGAACCACAGCACACTTCAGAGGATTTTAGAAAGCTCCTGAACACTGCAAAACACCTTCCTCGCTCCGTGTTTCTTGTAAGCCAGTGTTAGGTCCATATGACAAAGAAACATTTTCCTTTTGCATCTCAGCTAAACAGCTTCAGTTAGTAAGTGCGCAGCAGGGCAGATGAGCCAGAACCACGTTAAGGACAGCATGCTTAAAAAGTTGCCTCGAAGACTAAGGATATTTGTCTTACAGCCCTACAGAAACAGAGATCACGTTTACCATAGGAGGGAAGGCCTCTTTCATAAACCGTGCTCAAAATTCAGCCAGCAAATTTATACAGGAGGAGAATTTCACAATCCTTAGGAAACAGGGATCAAATTCGCTCCCTCTCTGGGTGTTTGTGCAGTTGTGCAATGCAAAACAGCGAAAGCGCAGCAGTAAATCCAGCCTCATGACCACCGAGCTTAATCAGAGTGTATCTACGGCGGAGAACAAAGTGCCTCTTATTCCCGCTGCACCGTGATCCCACCGGACCTCAAGCCAAGCAGGGTCAGCTCAGGCCAGCGCTTGGATAGGGGCTGGCAGAGCGCTGGAACCGGCCGCTCCAAGGCTGAAGCGAGGCCGCTTCCCAGAGCGGGGGCACACGGAGCGCCGGGCTCCCGCAGACGTCCCCACCAGCGCCGGCGGCCACCGCTCTGGCGGGTCCCGCGCGCAGCGCAGCCCTGCCCAGCGACCCGAGGCCGCAGCAACGCTCCCTGGCCCCGGTTTCCAATCTGGGACTTTCGGGTGGCGCCGGGCTGCGTGTCCAGCGCTCATCCTTGCTGGAAACGCAGGGATGGGCCAGCGGCGCCGCCCCACTCCTCGTGCTGGCTGCACCAGGAGCCGCGGGGACCTCAGCCCCCACAGCAGAGAGGAAAAAAGACACAGAATCACTCACCATCGCTACTTTCGCTTTTAACCTATTTCTTGTCCATATTGTACAACAAATGCTCATTAACACAAGCGTTTCCTTAAAAAACAAGGATCACAAAGCACTGACCCACGTCAAATCCTTATGAACAAGCCATTAAAGGTCTTCAGCCCATTCTTCCCTCCAAGCCCCATAATGGATTTTTGCTTGCTGTTCCACCACGTAGCAAGGGGCAAGGCGGGGATCCCCAGAGGAAAGGGAGGGCGATTTAAGGAGTCTGTCAGTGTACCAACAGACTGCAAAAAATTAAGTCAGAAATCTGCCACACACCACCCTGGTTTTTAGTGCCACCCATTTGGCTTGCCACTCTTATCACAGGTTGACTGCACCCTCCATTTTTTTTTGGTGATGTTTTCGTGTTTGGGGTTTTTTTTGGTTTTTTTTTTTGTTTTTGTTTTTTTTTGTTTTGTTTTGTGGTGGCTGCAACATCAGACCATGGGACATGTGGTTGTCACGACTGCGAACTTGCTGACTGATTTATGGGAACTTACAAACCCACAAAACTAAAAGATATTTGTTACTCACATTCTGAATGTTCCTTTTACCTCTCACTGAATAAACCTTGGCCACACCGAAGAGAAAGTTTATTTCTAGCCCAAAATTTGATTTCCCTTCTGTAGAAGGAAGCCTAAACGAAATGTATCTTGGCTGTGGAAATCACCCCACAATATCCCCCTGAACAGATCGAGGTCACTATACCTACATTGGTAACAGCACTTTGAAATTCATCTGTCATTTTAACTGTTTAGCAGGCATCGAGACACCTCAAATAGATCGGTTCATTATTAAAAGCAGCAATTACTGTAAATTACACTCTTCACAGCCTAAGCTTTAAATACATTATGATACCTGCCTGACCATTCCCTTTAAATGAGGACAGCTGAGGGCTCAGACTCACCATCACGCGGCAAACAGCCGTGCCACCTAGGACTGCTCTTTTTTTACCACTCCTCTCCCCAAAGTTAGCACCCCTGCAGCAGAGCCGACCAAACAGACCGAATGCCCACGCCTCCCGTGTGCCAGTGCACAGACCAAACACGGCAACTCGAATTGCTGGTGACGACGGCAGCACCCAAAACCCAATAACCCCTCGGCCAAGGTTTGCTGTAGCCACTGAAGCGCAGGCACACGGCACCTTTTGCTGATTCTGCAAGGGAGCAAAATCCTTCCACAAAGGAGGAGGGCAGCCGAGGGCAGTAACATCAAGCTAAGATTTGCCAGGACTTGTCTGTCAGAGGACAAAGTCTTGCATTTTAACCATTTTTGGCACATTCCGCATTCGGTATTTTCAGGAGCTTTCTAGGATGTTTATGAAACAGCTGCAAGGTAGGCAACTAAATTGACGGCGGCACAAAGAATGCCTTCCCACATTCCTCTCCATGCTCTACATCGAAGTCAATGAAGATGTAGTTTATATTTCTGTAATTACAGTTTGTTAAGAGAAGAACAGATTAAGTTAAGGAGTCTGTACTCTGCTTTGAATACCACAGTGATGTGGGTTTTACTCAATAAAAAGTCCAGTCAAAACATTACTCGGAAGGAATCCACGCTCTGATATCGTCCAGCATAAAAGGATCTACCTTTACACCAGTCACGTTAGTGAAACCAATCCACTGGAAAGTGTTCTTATGAGAGCTATCCTAACGCAGGTGGCACGCAGAACACTGTCAAGTTTCAGTCATTTAATATTAACTACCAAAATATTACACATTCGGTTTATGACATTTTTGTACCATACATCATCTGCTGTTTGCTTTTAATCCTGCATTTCCCCCATTAAATACTTACAGTATTTATACAGCCTTGTAAAACTCCAGTACAAAAGAATAAGCAACAAGAACTCTTCCCCATACATTACTTACCAACTTAATTATGTCATGTGAAAGGTTTATGCACACCAGCTGGATCTCATTACAGCTGTTTCTGTCTTTTTAAAGTGTACTTTATCTGGAACATTGAAGCCGCTAACAATTCCACTTTAAAATATGTTGAGCTGGCATACATACAAGCTTATACTGCAGGATGCCAACTCATTAAATAGGTTCACAATAAGTCAAGTTTGTGGACACTTATGTCTGAAGTTTAAAATGCATCAGCTAAATTTAAATATTTCAAGCCAACTATGGCTTATTAACTGAACGCCTCAGCCTAACTCAGTCTTCTCCTCCTAAGCATCACAGTAGCCAGAGAGATGCTGCTCCTCGTACAGTAAGAAAACTAGCAAGAAAGGAAAAGTTTCAAGAGAGCGTTGGCATCACCTCCCTACTGATCAGTGCTAGGACTCCGAGGTGCGCCATCTAAAGAGGAGGACTGCCAGAGCTGTGAAGAATTCACCAGTGAGACCATCAAAGAAGTCATTAAATCCTCAGCTGAACCAAGGGAAACTTGTCGCACACTTTGGTGTTACCAGTTGAGAGGCTCCTGTTCAATCATGAGGCAAGAACCGTGGCTTAATAAACGCAGAGAACAAAACCAAGCATAAAAAAGAATCATGTGCAGTGATTTTATTTTTGTTGTATATTTGACTGTAATTACTGTCTTAAGTACTTTAATTGCCTGGCATCTCCTCAAGTGCCTTGCCTGTGGCGAGGGGAGGCAGGGCAGTTTATAGTTTGTTATTAATGAATGAAGTACAAACAAGTTTACCTTGTCTGTGATCAACATTCCCATCAAAACAGTTGGAGAGGAAAATGCGAAGGGGTCCGTTCATCCACAGACCCAGCGTGACTGTGTTAATATCTGCTTTTTAATGATTAACGTCCTTCTGCCACGACACCGACACCTCCGAGGGGGACCTGGCAAACACTGTTACAAGACCCACAGGAGAAGCATCATCTACTCACCCATTCCTCTTCTCTTCCACAGCCATCTGCTCTTGGCTGCTGATGTGGGCATGGAGTATGGGGACAGACGCCCCTCGGGTCTGGCCCCGTATGACCTTTCCTGCACGCATTTGAGGTGAGAAAAGGGGGTGTGCACCGAGGGGAAACAGGCCCTGCTTTTTGCAAGCGAATCTGTAGGGTCATTTACAAGTGCTCTGGAATGACACGCATCCAGCCCCTCTCAGCTGGAAATAATTTTTGCCTGGAGTGGAAATGGAGTGGAGGGAAACAAGAACGAGTGACAAAAAGAAGCCCATGCAGGATAAAATAAAATATATTCGCCTGCTTCATTAAGAAATTAGACACAACAAGCCATCAGTAAAAGTCAGCACAGTTATATGAAGATGGCAAGGCCAGGAAGAGGGAGAAGCAAACTGCTATTTTTCATGATTAGTGAAAAACACTGAGAGTACAAATTTGGCCATTAGTCTTGGTTTTCCACTTAAATCGGTACGGGAGTCTGCTGCTTTTAGGTAACGTCGCATTCACAGCCCGGCAGACCATCCACCGGCAGAGTGAGCTTCCCCACGCGGCCATCAGCCCACCCTGACGGCCAGGGGCTCACCTCCGGGGCGAGGGCAGCTCTCCCCCCCGCCTCGCCACTCAGGCTGCCAACAGCAGTGACACTCAGGGGCAGCTCCAGTGGCCTCCTCCGCTGTGAGGATACTTGCCCACTACAATTCGACCGAGACCACTACTTTTCACATAAGTCACCAAAAAACCTGCTTTAAGAACAGCTAACGACATTCTGTTACTACAGAAGAGGGCTTTCCCCCCCCACCCTCTTTTGGGCTAGATTGCTGGTGCAACCAGGTCAACACCTCTCACCAGCTCTCAGCCACGCAGCCCACCTCCTCCTTACGGCCTTTAATCAGCGGGGACACCGTCTCCAACACTGCCATCTCCTCTCCCTCGAAGCACAACTTCTCACTCTCATGGTATCACCCTGCTGGTACGCAGCCAGCACGCTTCTCGCTCCAGGGGGGTTTATGTTGTGGTGGCCACTTCCCATAGACCTTTTTTTTTCCCACAGTAAAACACAAAGCTTTAATTTTCAAGTCACAACAGAACCAGCGTATTTGACAGTCTCCAAAGCATGACACTACTGCTTTTACAACAGGGCTGAAAGCATCCCCCTACCATCGCCAACAAGTAGACATTACCGACCAGAGGAACACTTCTCCTTGCATAAGTTTCTCATAAAGCACATACCCCTGTATTTTGATATAGCTGCATATATAAAGCATGGAAACAGATGCCGTAAGTACCGATCCGAGGTCTCCTAGTCATTAAGATGCACAAGCAGGAACTTGATAGGAGAGAGATCTGAAAAGAGCCTGCACAGAAGTTTGAAATATATTTATGAAAAAGTGGAGTACAGTATGATACCAGCTTAATTTCTTCTCTGCTGAAAGCTAGCACCCAGCCACCTTCCACCAGAACCAACAAGAAATTCCTGACTTCAGAGCTATGACCCTACATTTGTTTCCTTAGTGTAGAAAATATGTTTTGACTAAACACACCACTGAGGCATTTCAGGTTGTCATATAGAACACGAACTGACTCCACAACAAAAATGCAGGCATTAACATACAGAACAGACTAGCACACGCATGCCATTTTGGATGCAGACAGCTATTCATGGAAATGATTCAACAATCCTAGTATTCCACTAGGAGACTGAGAGTCAGACAAACACGGGAAAACCCAAGACTCCCCAACTGTCTCCTCTTCTCTAGACCCCCTCAGCCTCCCGCCTGCCCTCCCATCACACAGTAGAGCTGCTCTCTTTGGCATCCAGGTGGGATGAAGCTGTCTCTGAAAGCAGGAACCCACCAGGGTTCTTCTCAGGAATTTTATGAAGTAGCTTAAAGACTAATGGAGTGGACGACTAGTTTATACAGCACGTTGATCAAAAACATGTTTTCCCCAACTTCCTCACTGAGTTTTAATAAGATGTGAATGAGAAATTGATCCGGACACTTTAGTTTACAAGGAGTATTTCAAGTAGCTTGAGGAAACTAGTTTATTATCCAGCAGGCATAAAAACAAACATAATGCTTACAGGCCATTTTACCACAGTGCTGACAGTGGATTTCTTTTGGGATACATACCCAAGGACCAACACTTACTCTGAAACAAAACTCTATAGGAAAAACGTGGTTTACGTGTCACATCTTTTAAGGTTAAGGAAAAAAATCTTTAGATTTCAATCCCCATAACAGACGAGAATACACTGTACTTAATTTACATCATATTCGTTTTCTTCTAACTAGCTTGAAAGTTGAAGAAAACCAAGACTCCTCCTCCAGACTTCACTGTTCTCTTACATTTTCCTCTAGCGTTTCTACTTCAAAGTAGAAAGACCCACTGCATCTATCTTTTCCTTGATCAAATCTTGCTTCAGTGCCTACTACGTTTGTTATTTAGCATTAGGAGAGAAGGATTTTTTTTTTAATCCTAATTTCCTCATCCAGTTTTAGCACCTCTTAAACAGAAGCATTATTTCCCACCCCTTGAATCCATCAAACTAATCCAGCAGAAGCACAGTGGTATACAGAGATTAATCTAGTTTCCAAACTGACATGCTGCAACAAGATAGTTGATAACGTTTTCTCACCCTGCTTTCCCTCTCCTCCTTAATTTTCCATTTCAAATTTTTTCCAGATATTTTCCTTCTCACAGAATTCTTATATTCTGCCTTCAAAATCCTCCCAGCACAGTTAACCCCTGCTTCCCAACCTCCAGATAGGTCAGCAAGTTCATGTCTGCTCTCCTCCCCTCCTAAAAATCCAGTCCCTTCAGGTAGAGGAGGTTAACAGCTATTTCAGAGCACTGCCACGAACGTTAAAGAGAAAAAAAGGTTTTCAGATTGGGGCTTGTTTTGGAGATTTTCACTTTTACAAACAACTGGGGGGAGGAAGACAAGAGATTTTAGTTTTTCCTTAGTTTCCTTTTTTGGGGGAAAACCCGAGAAGACCCAAGGAGCCCAGCGCCACGGAGGTCAGCGGCGGAGCCCAGCACCCCTGCGGTGGGGCGGCGCGGTCGCTGCTCAAGCGGCGGCGTCTGCAGGAAGGACGGGGCCACGGAGGGCTCGGCCACCCCACGTGCCGGGCAAGGGGCCGCTGCCACGAAGGGCAGGGTAGTCGCTGCGGCTCTGCTGCTGGAAATCTTCACAGCAGAATGCCAGAAAAACCCCACACCAGAGCATCTGACAGCAGCTGACACAGGTAAGGTCACAACCCTGTGGCAAAAGAAAGTGTCCAGTGGAATCCAGCACTTTACGGAAACAGAAATGCTTAATAAGTTAGAATATAATAAAATTCTAACAATAAGTTAGAATATGCAGTTGAGTTACCAAGCACAAGAAGGGGAGGGGGTGTTTCGCTTTTCTACCAAAAATTTGGATATGGGCCTTGTGAAATCTAAAAAATTAAAATTATCAGCTATTGTATCTTTTCCTGGAAAGATACAGATTTGATCTGATGCTTTGGTATCTCTCAACAATTAAAACAAACACACATAAGCCTCTGAAAGTGTCTGCCACACCTTTTACATGACTGCAACAGCTCTACCACATCGTTACCCCGCACTGCAAATCCAGCTCGCTCTGACATTCAGGACCCTGAACACACCTATTAGCAGTCTGGAAGTCAATATACCACACTGAAGAAAATTCACTGGTTAAAATTCCACTTTAGCACAGGCATGAGGAATCCTTTCCTAATGAATTACCACAGTAAACTTTCAAAGTGTGGAATTATCCCCCTCTGTACCACGGGGAGACGTTTGCCATTTACACAGTACTGTCAGGCTACTTCTATACACCAGTGCATTAGCATTTCAATTAATACTCTGTTTAGTACTGAGTCACTGCACATTTCAAACTCAATACCCATTTTGACACGTTGGTGCTTGCTAGTTACAATGAACCTGGCTTTTCCTCACTTTTTTTTTTTTTTGGCATTCCTTGCTTTTGGTACTTTTCAATGCCTAAAAGTGAAGGGAACAGCTTATATGTAAAAGTACTTTCCGTGGAAACATTTGTATCCAGGCTCTACTTAAGAGATATCAAAAAGCCTCACAATGTTTTATTTGAAACCAGCTGGCAAATGCAGGTGCATTTCAAAAATAATGCATTTAAAAATGGAAAAAAAAGGTAACTTGCAAAGACTTCTAAAGAGATAAAACCAGAAAAAAAGGCTGCTTTAGAAGTGTGTCAAACACCCCAAAAGAAAGGCAAAACTACAAAGTTCTGACAGGATATTAAAGTTGTTTCTGCTTTCTAAAAATCAAACTGTAACTGTGCTACCCATACTGCTTTGGATTGGCAGCAGCTTCAAAGCCAATTTTGAACAGTTTAAGTCTGACACCAAAACCATGTTAGTCCTACTCTGCCTGTTTTATTTTCAAACAGAACTTGGGCAAAAGAGCCAGAGTCAAAGGCGGGGGGATTTGCATTGCCATCCCTGCTAAAGAACATAAATTTTTCAAGTGTTTGCGCTGGAAAGAAATCATATTCCTACCAACATTAGTCAGAGAGAACTTAGTTCTCACACGGCTTCATGGACCACAGAGCTTTGCATTATCCCTTTTGCCTCTAAGAACAGTTACTTTTCCACCCCCAAGTTTGCCAGTCGCTGATTAGTGTGCATTTTCAGAGAGAGAGAGAGAGAGAGAAGGAGAGTAGGTTTTTTTTCAGAGAAACTGTAATTTCAAAGAGAGATAATCAGTAAGATACTTCAGCAGTACCAAAATAAAAGACAAGAGAAAGTGTGAAATATACTGAAAGGCCAAATAGTTCTTTCTGAACTGGTTAGTTGCCAAAACCCACATGCTTAGAGCATCTTATTATGTTCCACCGCTCTCAAAAGCATTTTAAAGAACAAAGTAGAAATGTGAACCTGGTCTTGCAACGGTCTAGGGGAGCTTCCAGAAACCAGTGTTATGATGACAGGAAAAAGACAACACGTTTTCTAAACCAAATACGGAAACTACACTGATAAACTTGATAAAAGCCCACACAAAGCATCGTCTCCTGACCACCACAAACACTGTCTGTACTAATTTTCTAGCTAACTCCTGCGATAAACAACTGCAGTCGGTATCACTGTCGTATCCGAGACGGGGAAGAGCACACAAGCACCCTTTACGTGAGCGCTGCTAGTCATAAAGCGATTAGAAACACTGGGAAACCCTCAAAAAGGCAACCAATTCAAGCAGGTTCACTCTTTTATCTGACATTCACACACGTTTTGTACTACAGCCGGTAGGTCTGTCTGTTACAGCATCTGCGCCTCCCATTTATACTTTCCAACTTGTCAACCTAACACTCTCACTTAGGTCCTCCTAATTTGGCACCAAAGCTATATGGGTTAATTACAGCACTTCAGACGACTCGCATACTCCTGAACAGGGTGATTTCAATTCCAGGGAAGGAATTTATCAGGCACGTCACAGGTAACAGCCAGCCCTTGTAAGAAGGGAGGAAGGAAGGAAACTATTTCATCCCACTTCACCTTCCTTGCTCCTCTTCCCCACCTTTCAGGCCCAAGGAGAAAACGGTCTCAACCCACCCCGAGCAGAACCGAGGTGAGGAGGGCAATGTGAGCGGCTTTCCCCTTCTCTTCCGTGCTAACCCCCCAGAACCCGTGCTCCCACGCCCACGTCGGCCAGGCACACCACATGCTTCCGCTGCTGCTTCTCCAGGGGAGCTCCAAGCCAGAGGACACTCCGTAATTAACCACTGACGGTTTCCTATTGCACTCGAGAGTTTCGGTGCTGCTCCGTGGGGTGCGCTGCGGCCCCCTCACCTGTGCAAGCAGAGCTCACACCAGCAAGGCCAGCACGGGCTTCGCAGCCAGTGACCACGTACCCCAGGAACAGCTCGGGATGACGACACTGGACTCAAAGCCAAAGCACCAGACACAGTATGCTCTCCTTACCCCAACCTCTCCCTGCCACTTTTGAAGCCAGTAGAAGCACACAGAGAAAAATCAGCAGCAGTGAAAGCAGCAGCTATGTGTGTCACTGCAGTGAGGAAAAGCCCAGGATTCAGCTGAAGGGTGCTGAGAAGTCGCTCCTGAAATTTCTCCAGCAATCCGTAATTTTAAACGTACACAAACGGACACACATTAAAAAAAAAGGGGTGATGTTTTAGGGAAGTCATTCATTTATGCATCACGCTTGTGACAGACAGACGCAAAAGCAGCTACAGCGTACACAGGCACCAATTTTTGGGGAAGGCCGAAAGCTGTGGCTCCTTCACGAGAGCTACCAAGCACCAGAGTCCCAACTACACAGCCTCCTCTTCCTCCCACTCCCTGTATCAAAAAACCCCCAAACCAAAACAAACGACAGCACGGTCAGACCCAGCTCCTAGGCACCGTAAGGAGGAGCGAGTGAAACGAAGCACTGTGCTAGAGATACGCCCAGCTCAGACACCATCCCAGCACCTCCCCGAGACCTTTAGGGTAAGAAAGCAGAAGGAAAGCCAACGCTCATCCTCCAATAAAGAGATCCCTGCCCTCCTCCTTTTGCAAGGACGAGTGCTTCATCCTGTGTCACCTGAACAGCACCTACCAAACAAACTGCCTACCCCCATGAGATATCCTCGCTACCAAAAAAGCTACACTCAAACCCCCTCTCCTACTCCCACCTTGGGGAAGCTTCACCCAAGGATTCACAGTCCATCCCTCCCTGCAGATCACACCAGCTTTGTCTTCCCGGACCCTCCCCAATGGAGAACCACAAGACTTACAGGAGAAGCATCGCTTTCCCACCGCTGGTGCCACTGGTCAGAGAGAAGTGACTGCCCCCTGCCAAAAGCTACACCACCCCAGGGCGTTACCCAGGCTGCGCTACCCAGTCCAAGTCCCAGAAACCCCGCAAGCCGCACCAGCACAGCGCATGAAGCCAGTCCCAGTCCCGAGGAGGTGCTACCTCCAGTACCTGTGCTCAGGGCTGCGTTATAGGGAGCAGACAGGCCCTGACCATACGGGCACGGGGGGGAAGTGTTTTCATACGCTGGTGAAGTGAAGAGAGCTTAAAAACGTCACTCACTCCCCGTTCAAGTGAGCTGTCCGAGCTACAGAAGCGTGCAGACCCTACAACGGTAAACAGAGCAACTAACTAAGAATTTCCTGCAAACGTTTACACTGCATCTGTGCACTAGAACTTTGACTATTTCCCGAACTAAAAGTGGCATTAAGAACACATCAAACGCACTTGTCCTCATGAGGGATTAAGTCCTTCGCAAGTTTGAAGGTTTTCGGATCAACTAACTAAAACTGAGGGCAAAAGCACGTGAATTTCTAAAAGCCCGGAAGAGCCATTTTTCCTTGTGGATAATCCCCCAAAAAACAACCAGAACAGAATTCAGTCATACGTCTTTCAATGTTACTTCTAGATCAAGGTATTATGAGAAGTTCCAATCCCTTCCTTACTCCCCCCTCAAATGCCTGGAAGAGACTTAGAAAGCATTCCCTGGAAACATGATTATATATTTTTACTATCACAACACTAATAAATCTCTCCTACATCAGATAAAATGCAGTTACCAACACTTGTCCCTTAAATCCAAAATATGATAAAAAATTATCTTGCACATACATATTTGGCTACATGCCCTTAACGATTTCTTTCTGAAAAGAAGGGTGCATTTATTGCTTCTGAAACAGAAAAGCAAAATAATAAGAAAGAAAGGACACGGGGAAGAAGCTGAACAGAAGGGCTTCGAAAGTGACTGAAAATCTACAACATCGCTAATTAGGTTCCAGCTCCTAACACAATAGTGGGTGTAGCGTGGTCTGTTATCAAGTTTGTAGCCAAGGGCACAAGACAATACAACCCCACATTCAATTTAATTACAGCCTATGGCTTTTGCAGTAGTGGTGTGTTTCAAAGGGTTTAAGCACTCATTTATTTCTGCACCACACATGAAATAAGGCAGCTCACTGTCATACAGACTCACCAATTAGACTGAACACTTTCTGATCTCTTGCTCTCTAGGAGGAGAGCAGTGGGCAACGGGAAATCTTTTACAGGATAATCACAGAAGGCTTTTTGTTAAGAAAAAGCCCTCTGCTGCCTTTAAGTTTGTGCATTTTATCTTTGATGTGCACAGAGGAAGAGTACCAACATAGTCATTTCACATTCTATAGAATTTTCAAAGTGTCGAAATACAGCAGCACTTCAACGACACTGTTTTTTCCTCCTAATTGTACTAAAACGTACATCTTCATTTGAGTGATACAAAACGGGTCACCTCTCGCATTCTTACCATCACTGAAGGCTGGACCAAGCACGTTCTCTGACTAGCTCACAGGATACAACTAAATAAAAGGAGTCTAATTTCTAAAAAGTAAAAATATTTTGAAAATTGAAGTGACAGTGGAAGAAATCACCACCTGAAATAGTTAAAAAGTTTAGTACCTCCCATATATCGTGCCAATGCAACCAGGAGGACCTACAAAGACAGTACTGGACTTCAAACTCCACAACCACAATTCTAAACACATGTATTGAAACACCATTCTCAGATTTTCTGTCAAATACTCTCTTAAGTCACCTTAAATCAACTCCCTCCCCAATAGCTGATCCAAAACGGACCAACTTCACTCTAGGAAAGAAAAACCAGTTCCCTTAATTCCTTTCAGTGCCTACACTGCCCCCAAAGCTGTATACGAGATCACTAAGCCTAATCTGTATTTTGCTTTTCTTGGGAAACATTCACATGCTTACCAAACCCATGTTAGTTATAAGGAACAGAGCCTGTCTTCAAAAAAACCCCAACCCTTTCTGTTCAACAATCTTTAGAGGCATTCCATTACAAACACTGACTTCCACTGAAGACACCAATAGCCAGGATTCACGCATTTCACTACAGAAACGGATAAGCAAGCTGTCTTCAGGGACCATATTTGACACCCCCGCTACCTTATCCCCTGCCTCCGAAGGATTTCGGAGCAATTTTGATGACTATCAGGTATAATAAGTCCCTTCTATGGTTAACTACTTTCTACACCTGTAACTTAGAAGAAGATGAAAATCTTCCCCATTAAACTCCCCCCCTCCCCCCCCCCAACAAGCAGTTTCCTCTAAAGTAGGTACCATTTATTTCACTGTAGGTTAAAGTTCCTCTAACCCTCAGACTTTAAGATTTTAAGTTCAGCTTTTCTTTTAAAAAAGACACCAAGCAAATCCCAGATCTTCTTGCAACCCGAGATAATCCGTTAATCGAGGCGGATGGCACCAAGGAGGCAGAAGGGCAGCCAGCACTATAACCTCTGAAACCAGATCAACAGCAGCACCGCCACAAGAACTAACAAGGTATTTAGCAGTCATCAGGCTTAACAGCTACTGTACTTTAAGCCTTTTAAGATGGGGATATTGCCCCATCTATTATCTGTACAGAAATGAAGCCTGGCATCCTAAGCACCCTCCCCTGAAGAGGTCTGATGAGTTCTCCTACCCTGTACATTCAGAAGCACCTCGCAATGACTCCAGCCGAGAGTACCACAAACATTCGTACAGAACAGAAGCCTTTTTTGTGGCCGTTTTATGGAAGGGAAGGATGTCCCCAGATCAAAGATGAAGCAGAAAGATTCTTATCCACCTCCAAAAGAGCCAGACCGACTTCTTAGTTACCTTGATTTGTTCCCAGTTGTGCCTGCTGCCTACTGTGCTACTGTTTCGCCTTCTTCTGCAAAACCTGCGGCCAGAACTAGATTTCTGGTTCGGGTCAAGGTAAGCCCTTCGAAAAGAGCGTAAGGTGACGGGAAGACGTGCCGGATCAAAAGAAAACAGAAAGGACAGCACTGGATTTAAGGCAGGAGGAAGAAAATGGTGAAGGATTCCCTGGAACAGCCAAGACAAACGCACGTGGGACACGTTTTAACGACCGAGTGTTTGGTAGCTATCTTAATAGCTGATGAAACTCCTCACAAGCAGCCCAGAGAAACCCAGCTGAGCCAGAGAACCAACGTTAACAGAAGCATTTTCAAGTGACAAGCAACTCTCCTCACCCATGGCAGAAGCCAATCTATTTTCCTGGACCTATTTTTGGGTATTACTACTGTAGTAAGTTCAGCATGTACCAGATCTATAAATCTCAACAGCCACCACCACATTGTAGCATCAAAAGCTTAAACTTCAGCTATTGTTCATCTTTCAGTAACACCAGACGAACAACAGCCAAATTGCATCCCTCTGTCATCAGCTTGAACTGAAGCACTGCTGTCAGTGACAGGAAAATTGCTACACTTCAGAGCAAAGAAGGGCTGAAAAGGAAGTTGTGCCATGATGGCAAAGTGCTGTACGCTTCGAACACGCTCTGTGAACGCTGCTTGCAAGGCTGCAACCCAAAGCAAGAGTCGATCAAGATGAACATTTCATGTACCTTTCCCCAGCTCTGGAGGAGGCTCCTACAAACACCCAGTGTCGAAAAGACATCTTGGGGCTAAAACAAAAGACGGGAGCAACCACAATAGAAAAGCATAAAGTTAACATCCTCGCTCGGATTCTTAGCTCGTAGTCAGTGCAAACTGAAGACATCCCCTTCAGCGCTTCCGTTCCGCCTTTTCCACACCTCGCTCCGTGCTATAAAACACGAGCAGGCGCGCACGCGGCGGCACAAAGATGCCAAGAAACCCACTCGTCACGCCACCATTTTTTCACCAGAGTATCGCACAAGTCCATGAGCGCAGCAGAATCTGTCCCCTGAAAGAACAGCTACAAAGACAACCAATAAACTACAAGCTTATGTCCTTCGTGTTTTCAAGGCATCGGTCATATCGGTCAGCAGCAGACTTTAGTGTCACGTTACCTGACGAGACGCATTCAGCAGAGAGGCCTGGAAAGTCTTTGTTTATAATTAAGCAATAACGATTGAGGGCCAGGGCATTTCCTGGGGATTAATGACTGGCTGGGAGAGCCGATGGCTTGAGGCAATGCCTTGGGCCATTAACCCCAGCTAGTCATTAATTTCCCCAGGAAATGCCCTGGACCTTGATTAGTGTAACTATTATAAAAGCAGGCTAGGGAGAAAAAGTTTAGCTTTAACACCCTCCCAAGGAAATCTATTCCACAGACAGTCTTTTTGCATTTTGTCACATGCCAGAAGTAGCGCCTAAGTTAAAACCAACACAGGAAGAATTGGCGATTAAAAAGAAAAAAAAACGAAGAAAAAAAAAGACACTTTTCCTTCTCCTAAAGACTTAAGAACGAGTTTTGTAGCAAAGACAGGAATCAGCTCCAAAAGCGGCTGAGCAGTTTGTTTAGCTCATTAAATTGTGAATGGAGACGAACATTTCCATGTAACTACGGAACAAACCCACCCTGTCTAGTATCCTCGCCGACTGCTCTTTTTCTTTCTTGATAGACTCCAGAAAACAGCACGTGCCTGCGCACTCCAGCATCTGTTTCAGACCTTTCTCCCCCCAGCCCGCCACCACCGAGAACTACGGCTCCCACGGCTTCGCGCAGGAAGCGCAGCTCCGCGACACGCAGCGCAGCGGCTGGATTTCTCCTCGCCTGAGCTTCACGCAAGGGCGAAGGGATTTGTGGGCTGGGGTGGAGATCAAGTTCCCCAGCCTGATGGCTGAACGCCCCCAGACACCTCATTTCACAGGTTAAGGACACGCATGCCCCGTCACCGCTAACTGCGCCAGCACCGCTCTGCCCCTACTCGCACGCGCTGCTGCTCTAAAAAAGCTGAACTATGCCTGAAGTTTCAAAATTACTTTCAAGGTCATTAAAAGCAAGGGAAAGAAGAGTCTAGGGTTAAATACACCGAAGAGCATTAGCTTATACCTGAAATAATGAGCTAGAACAAAAACATTATCTGCACATAATCAAGCCTCTAAGCCATTCGGAGACACCAGATACACACAGCAGGAGATCAAACTACAGGACTCCACTGAACTGGTCCAAAAAAACCCCACCACCAACCACCCAGCTAGAAAGGAGAGGTCACAGGTATTTTAGAGAACGTAGATGCTTATGCAGGCATGCCCTGGAAGCCCCCCCCCCCCCGCCACCCCCCCCCCAATTAGCCTGCAGGCTGGTTGATTAGCTGGCAAACCCTTTGAAAGGGTCAGTCTGTCCAGAACTGGTATTTCCACTCGGGAGACAGCTCAGGCATGTCACAGACCTGTGCTCTCCGGCTGCCAGCCCTGTTCCTACTTGACACAGGAATGTCAGGGGGTTTTGGAACCGGCCGGCAGGAAAGCTCCTGCTAAACTCGGTATTTTAGGGGGCACAACGTAACCGCAATACGCCCCGTGGATTTAGTCAGAAGGACTTCCAAACTTCAAGCCATTTGCAGAGGTGCAGCGAGTCTTTAATGGAATTACTTGAGCTCCAGCACCGAAACACCCGAAAGGACCTTTGGAGGGGACGGGGAGCAGGCACCAGCGCAGCGGCGGGGGTCGCGTTAAGGCACCGCTCAACAGCGTTTTTGGCAAGACCGCTTCACCCCGATGAAACGCACCTAATGAACCCGGGCTCGTTCCGCAGTTAAGCTGCGCCTCAGCCCGTGTAACCGTGCTCCTACTGCCTGTTTCACCACTACGGCAGCTAACGCAACTAAAGCCAATTTGCCTTATAAAAAAAAAAAAAAAAAAAAAAGAGCAAAAAAGAAGCGGAGCACTGCCAGGAAACAGAGCTATTTTAAATAAACAAATACAAGATGAATGCAATTGCCGTATTAACCCTCTTGTTAACTTCTGAAGTTTAAAATTACACCCTCATTACTAGTGTGTAATTGAGTATTCTCCCAGCTGTTTCCTGCATTTGAGGTTATTCAAATAGTTCATTAGCACATCAAGAACACCACACACACTAATGATACCTGATGCCCTTATCTGCTATTTTGGCCCGACTTTCATAAAACTCGCATCTCCCGCAAAAAGAGAAAGAAAAACGGGGGAAAAGAAAGAAAAAGGAGGGGAAGCAGAAGCCCGCAGGGCAGAGCTGCCGGTGCTGCCGCCGAGGGGGGAGCAAGGCAGCACCCGGGCACCTCTTGAGTCCGACCCACAGGCACGGCAGCGAGCAGCCACCGGACGGTGGCGAGGAAATTGAGGGGGGGGCAAGGAAGTTTGGCAACTCACGTCCGGGCTCGCTGGGTGCCTGAACAGCGAGAGTCACCCCAGGAGCCACCCCAGGGCTGGCAGTGTGTGCCCAGCCTTGGGGGAGATGGGGGAGAAAGGAGGAGGGGTGCAGTGGGGGCTATTTGGGATGGGGTGTGGGGTTGCCACCTCTTTTTTTTTTTTTCCTCCTTTCTTTTTTTTTTTTCTCTTTGCAGTTACCTGTGTGGGGGAAACAATAGCAGGTGAAACTACTGTGGGTGAGGTGGTGCTTCTGTGCCCATTGGCTTCAGGGAGGAGGTGAGGCAGGGGGTCGTGTTTCACTGAGACCACCACCACGGCGGGCGCGGCGGTGTCCAGGGGCTCAGCGGGGCGGCGGCAGAGTCTTTTGGGGGAGGCGGACGGCCCGCAGGCATCGCCGCCGGCCGCGGCCCCCGCCGGGAACACCGCCTCGTAGAGGGCCCGCTTGGCCGGGGCCACCGCGGCCGCTTCTGCCTTCACCGGTGCGGCGTCACCGTCTTTGGGCAGCACGTAGGGGTTGGCGGCAGGCGGCCTGGGCCGTGGCCCGCCGTTGAGGGCGGCAGGGGTGTAGCAGCCCCCGCCGGCGGGGTGGTGGAGGAGGTGGTGGTGGTGGTGGTGGGGAGGGGGGTGGTGGTGCGGCGGCTGCGGCCCCCCCAGCTTGGTGCCGATGCCGGCGATGCTGTTGAGGGTGGCGATGGAGACGGCGCCGATGCAGTGGTTGGTGTAGGTCTTGGAGAGCTTGGCCGCCTTGGAGAGCATCTGCATGCGGGTGCCCAAGAGGTTCTTGCCGATGGCCTTGTTCTCGTACCAGGTGATGTCGCCCTCGCTGCAGTGGTCCCGCGGGCGCTGGAAGAAGGCCTTGCAGAGGGGGTTGCGCTTGGAGAGGTACTTGACGAAGCTGGCGTAGGGGCAGAACTCGGTGCCAGTCTCGTACATGCGGGGCAGGTTCTCCTCATCGCTGCTCTCCGCCCGCTTCTTGCTCCAGGAAGACGAGCGCGACTTGTGGTAGGGCCCCAACGCCTTGAAGTAGACGAACTTGCGTCCGTCCTCGTCCACGGCCAGCCCGAAGGAGTCCTCCTCCAGCTCCCGCTGGTTCTCCCGGCCCCGCGTGCAGAAGTACATGCAGGTCTCGAACCAGACCTTGTTGAGGAGCCCGAAGGGGCTCTGGGTGCTGAAGACGCTGCAGGTGTAGAGCTTGCGGAGGTCGGCGCGGGTGATGGCCTGCTTCTGCACCACCGGCCCGGCGCCCTGCTCCTCCAGCTTGCGGATGACGGCGGCCAGGGTGAGGTTGGCGGCGCGGAGCTCGGGGTCCTTGGTGAGGTCGAGGGTGCGGCAGTAGGGCGGCTCGTTGAGGTAGCGGTTGAGGGAGCTGCGGATGCTGATGAGGGAGGACTTGGAGTAGAGCTGCCCGCTCTTGGAGCGGGCCTCGGCGTAGAAGGAGCGCAGGACCCTGCAGAGCGCCCCCTTGTCCATCGTCTCGAAGTCCGGGCTCTGCGCCTTCTCGCTCAGGTACTCGCGGAAGATGCGCACGGCGTAGCGGGTGGCCAGCCGCGTGTTCTCGCTCAGCCGCGCCCGCTCCGGCCGCTGCAGCAGCAGGGCCGCCTCCAGCTCCGCGTCTTCCGCCGCCCCCCCGGGGCCGCCACCACCGCCGCCGCCCCCCGGGGCAGCCACCGCGGCTCCCCCCGGGGCCGCCCCGACGCCGCTGCCGCCGCCGCCGCTGCTACCACCGCCGCCGCCGCCGCCCGGAGTACGGCCCGGGGCGGGCGGCAGCGACTCCGTCTCCTCCTCGCCGTCCCACTCCAGACCCATCTCCTCTTCCTCCTCCTCCTCCTCCTCGTCCAGCAGCAGCCCCCCATCGGCTCCGTCCTCCTCCTCCTCCTCCTCCTCGTCCCCCGTTATCTGCACCTCCTGGATCTCATCCTCCTCCTCGCCCTCCTCCTCCTCGCCGGCGCTGCAGTAGCGGTGCGGGCGGGGGACGACGCCGCGGCCGGGCGGCCGGTCCCCCGCATTGTTCCCGCCGCCGCCGCCTCCGCCGCCGCCTCCCCCTCCGCCGCCGCCGCCGCTCCACTCTCCGCCGCCGCTGCCAGGCATTCTCGCCATATTGCCGTCTCCCTGCCAGTCCTCGGGCAGGGCGCATGCGCTATATTGGACCGCAGCGCCGGAGCGCTTTTGTGTTTTAATGACCTTCAGCTACCGGGAGGCAAAGCCGGGCTCTTAAAGGGGCCGCGCTCCCAGTGGCGGCGGCGGGGAAGGTGCGGGAGGGGCTGGGGATGGGTGGGGAGGAGGAGGCAGAGCCGCGCATGGAGGGGGGGGGGGGGGGGACACCGCGGGGAAGGGAGCGCTACTTACCGCGCCCGCCGCTCACCTCGGGTCCGTCCCTTCGAGCAACGGAGACAAGCGCCGGGGGTGGGGGGGAACCGTCGGGCCGGGGCGAATGCCCCGGCCCGACGGTTCCCCCCCACCCCCGGCGCTTGTCCCGCCTCCCCATCCCTGAAAAAAAAAAAAAGAAAAAAAAAACCACCACTCCGTGTGTGGAGCGGCTTTTTCGGTAGGGGCGGACCGCCACCAAGCAGCGGGGACGGAGGCCGGCACGCCTCGCACCTCCTCATTTCGCAGGAACTTAAAAACAAACATAGAAAAAAAAATAAACCGGAAAAAAAAACCCTCAACCCAAAAAAGGGAAAAAAAAAAAAAACCCACCCACCCAAAAACCACAGGCTGTGCTCGTCCCGGAGCACGGTTGTGCCCCCGACGGGGCGGACGCGATCCCCGCGGCATCGCACCTTGAGCCGGGCGCCTGGATGTCGGTCGAGGGGCTCGGGAGGAGGAGGATGTTCGGGGTTTTGCATCATCCGTGCGGCTCGGGAGCCCGCCCGGGAAAAGCCGGTCGGTAGCCGCTTGGCTTGTGGGAGCCCCGGCGAGGGTAGAAATGAGGACGCGGGGGCTGAGGCGCGCCCCGGGCCGCAGGGTTTAGGGCAGCCGGAGAGCCCTGAACACCCCCCCGTGCCTCCCAGGGAGCCCGGCGCTTTCCTCCGCCGCCCCCTCCCGAAGCGACGGGGCCAAACCCGAGGGGACTCCCGCAGCCCGCGCCAGGCAACGCGGGGGTTACACCGCCGGACCCAGCGGGGCTGCTCCGCGGGGGGCTTTGGCGGAGGGGGGAGCCCCTAGAGCAGACCAGCGCGGGCGCGGAGCCTCAGCCCTGCCCTCCGCCGGCTCCGCGTCCCCCCGCCCAGGGCGCGCAGCCCCGGAGAAGCCCCTTCCCCGCCCGGCTGCGCACCCCTCACCCTTCCTCCACCGGGAGGGGGCTTTGGCCGGGCTGGGGTGGGGTGGGCACAAGCCCACTAGGGAGGGGACGAGGCAGCCGCACCACCACAGAACCTCAAGCCTCCCCACGCCGTCGGGCCGGGAGATTTCTTTTATTTGGTACTTCGAAATAAATATTCATTACAACTACTGGCTACACCTGAAATTATAGCCTTAATTGCAGAGCTGCTGGCCCGAGTTACCACATTTGCTGCTTACTCATCCGTAGGCAAGCGCTCAGCGCCGCGGTGGTTACCGGGGGGGCTCGGTGCCGGTGCCGGTGGGGGGCAGTGCCCAGCCCCGGAGCGGGGGCCGGCGGCCACGGACGGGGCGTCTCGGGCAGCCCCAGCCCTCGCCGTCCAGGCAAAGGTTGAATCCCAAAGAAGGGATGCGCAAATTGTGGAGCAAATTAGGCCAATTCGAAACAAATCAGCATTCCAGGAAGAGAGCCTGCCACTCCCGGAAAATAATTGAAAAGAAACCTGGCACTGGTATATTGATGTCAGCCTGGAGTAATTAATTACACGGAGGTCAAAGTTGCTGCACGCACCAAAGAAGTTGTGCTCACTCTGTAGTTTGAGAGAGGATTATGTTCCCCCTCAGGTCAATGGCATATATATATATATATATATATATTCCAGAGATTTTTTTCCTATGCACATAAAGAGGATGTAGATAACTCCCGCCCGCCCCCCTGTCATATGCTATCTACAACCCAGCCCTGAGACAAAGTCTTGAAGACCTTCCCATGAGATGGAGCAGATGCTGAAACAGCTAAAGCAGCAAGACCTTCTTGTGGTTAAGATCGAAATGCCCCAGACAAGCTCCTTTCAGGAGCTATAACAACCCACTCTAGAAGACCGAGAACTGCAAGGCTTGCAGCATACACCTTTTCTACAGAGTTTTGTTTTTTCTTTTTCCTTTATTGTTCCCATAAATGCTAAAAATGACATGATTGGCGTTGACCTTTGAACTTGATCCTGTCTTAAGATCATAGAAGAGATGAAGCCACTTTCTTCTTTTAAGAAGAGCTTTTCAGAGCCATATGAGCGCAAAAGGTAATTGAACATTTGGGTTTTTTAACTTTAAAGAAGATGAACACCAGGTTGACAGCTTCTGTACTTGGATGTTCATTTAATCACCATTTCCTGATTACAGGAGGTGAACTATGTTGACAGACTGGGAGCTGAATATGGAGCCCAGTGTACTAATAGTAAGTGTAAAGGACATAAAGAACTTGCAGTGACGTTGGAGGGGAAAACCCTCCATATGGATCATCCATCTTACACACATCAATGGGAAGCACCTCAGCAGCCAGGGGGAATCCAGAGAGCAGCAAGCGAGGTGTTGAGAGCGCTGCAGGTGCCCGTAACTGGGAAGACACCCGCATAAGGTATATGCCTGCATAACCTACGTGTGTGTATGTGTGTGTATGTGTATATGTACACATCTGGAAGTTAACCACATATATATGTTATCTTACCTACATTCCTAAAGGTTAAGATTTAGCCTAGTCAGTTGTATTCCAGAAGTTTAAATCCTATTGTTCAAGCGCTCAATTTAGACGAGGTAATCGAACTGCATTCCGAAACTGGCAGAGTTGCACAAGGTTGTCTGATGCAAGGTGGCATAACAGCATTAGACTGACGGCCACTCCACCCTCCACGGCACTGATCGGAGCTTTATCCTGCCGAGAGCTCCGCGCAGGCACAGACAGTGTTATCCCCTAGGACGCGCGGTTGGAGGCTGATTCTCATACGGGTCCTGCCCACACCCGGAGAACACATTTTATTTCTGCTGTCGGTGAAGAAGATGTAACACCCACAGAACACGAGTAACGCACCTGCCCCACTAAGGCTGCAACCCTAGACTGGATTATCCTTCCTTTTTCTATACTTGGAGATCAGTCCATATGCCACAGAACCAGCACGCCAGGTTGAAAAACAAAACCAAAAAACCTCCTCCATGAGTCAGCTGGGTTACAATAAAGGTAATGCTTGTAACCACATAACCAAATAGTTTCGGGCCTTTCCCCACTTCTTTTTTAAGCTACTCTTCCCCGCTGGCCCCCGGTCTGGCCCTTGGCAAGCAGGGAGCTTGCGAGAGCCACATGCTCTGACAATCCGACTATTGTGCTGAAGCTCTCCACAGCCTTGTTCTCCTTCAGCCTAACACGGGCTACTTCTCCTGTAGCCTCTGTAAGCGGGTATTTCACCCACAGCCACCTAAGCCTTCCTTGGGAGGTGTTTCATCACGAAGCCTCACTAGGAACCAAACCGGAATATCCCCCCAACAGCCAAGCAGCAAAGAAAATCCGTTTGGCTCCTTTGCTCCCTGGCATCCAGTCCAGGCATCTAGAAAAGGCTTTAAAAAACCCAGTGCTTAAAACAAGCTTGTTGGTTAACCCTGAGGCTTTTTAAGAAAATAGCTTTGTCTCCACATACACTGTTACTGTTAGTTCAAATGCAACAAACATGTTCTTAAAATGTGTTAATATGTTTTCTAAACACAAGGTATTGTCGCTGTAGAGGCAGGCTATGCGGAAATTGGTATGAGAAATCCATATTGACACTACAGAACTAGAAGGCAAATAACACTTGGGACTCTTGGAAAATTCACTTAGGGAAAAAGCATGTCCTAGAAATCCTTCTCCCACCCAGAAACACGCAGCTTCGAGACAAGCTTTTTTAGCATTTCAGAACTGTTACTTCAAAACGCTATTTCCATTTTTATTTGACTCTTTTACTTGCGTACATATTTCTAGTTGTTTCCTTATTTCTTGATATTAGGGACAGCTGATGCTAACACATAATGTCCTAGAACAGATTTTAAATCTCTTTTATTTTAAATTTTCTTTTCTAGGTTAGCGTCTCCTGTCCGCGTGGCAATGAAATGGCTTTATGTAACTCAACAAAGGAGACACTGATTTAGGAAAGTAATGGTGTATCCATCAGCGCTAAGTTGCAGCTGTTCTTAATGAATTTTAAAATATAACAGCTATTTCACCTCTTAGATTGTCATATTATGAAATGTTAGTGGTAGTTGCGCGTATCAAAGCACGAGCTACTACCGACACATCGTGAAAGTGAAGGCAGCATCAAACCAGCCCCCCCCCAAAGCGCCGCGGTGCCAATCGAAACTGTATTTCTGAAGTACGCTCGTATTTTTTTTTTTTTCCTGCAGGTATTTGCTGTTATTCACTTGACGTCTTTTATTTTTCTCTTTTACAAAAGCAATATTTTTGTTGCTGAGGCCACGATTTGTTTCCCGATTGCTCCTTTTTCAAAACAAACCAGAGAAAACCTGAGTCATCATCTTTGTAAGACAGCACGCGTTCAGTGCTCGGCAAATTAAAAGTCAAGACTTCGTGAATCATCATTATTTTCAGTGACAAGCAGCTGGAGCATTTTTCCTTCCAAAAATACAGAAGAGCTATGTTGTCAGACAGCTTGGAGAGAGGCAGGTAATAAATTGCCCTGCACTGCATAAAGGTTTTAGGGGTCTTTTAAAATGTGCTGGAGGTGAGTTGCCAGGAGATGTATTAATGTTTTATTTCGCTGTGTTGTGGTTTGTGCTTGTCTCGGCTTCTGCGGCGATGAGGGCACTCGAAACAAACGGGCTGGGCTGGGAGGCACAGCAGCAGCTCCAGCAGTTGGCGGTTGCTGCTGCGAACCACCGGCACCGAGCAACCCGGCGTGTCAGTGGCAAAGCGCTTACCCTCCATGGAGAGGAAGAGCTCTCTCTCCATCCAGGCGGACAATTTCAGTCAGTTTTTAGTCCTTCTCAACCGGGTCCATAAATTCTATGTGGAGGTGAGGGAAATTTAGAAGGATCAGGCCAGTAACTCGAGAAAGAAACCTCCGCAGAGAGGTCCCTGTGAAACCACAAAGCCCGGTTTATGGGTGTTGTAGGTCTGCGTCAGTGCAAGTTTTCACTTTATACAGGGTTTTTAGTGCTATGTAACAGCATAAATTAATGCTATATTGGATATGGAGTTTGGGAAATCCTATTTTCCATTGATAATCTTCCAATAAAAAAATTTATTTTGAAGTTCAGGCTGGAAGTCACACTGGACTGAATGAATCTAGAAGTGCAGGGAGGGACGACCGGTTATATGACAACAGGGTCTGGCTGAGAAGGCTCCTTAAACATCCCTTTAAGAAAAAAAGGAAGAAAAAACCCGAGTCTTTACAATTTAACACCCAAAAATGTAATGTAGCAAGACTCGGAAGAAATGCACTTTCTACCTTGTTTCTGCACCGTACGGGTTCTGCCTTCTTTACTTTTTCCATCTCCATTGCGTGACCCAAGGTGTCTGTGCTGCCACGAGGCGTGCTGAGCGCCGATTCCCGCGCAGGGCCAGAGGCAGGGGTTCACACCCCACAAAACTTATTCAGGCCAGGCTTTTCTCAGAGCCGGGGGTCCCTGAGGGACGGGGCAACAGCCAGCCTTCAGCACGGCCTGGAAAAGGGAATCTCCCTCTTTCCGTCGGCTAGTGGCTTTAAAGCCGCTTTATACCATGAATTCACTGTCAATATACTTTTGTTTTGACTTAGTGACTGAAATAAACTGATTATTCCCCTTTTCCACCAGTATTATGTCTGTGTCATAGTGAATTTGGAAATTCCTTTTCAGGTATTTATGTAGCAAAACCCCCAGCACCAATGGCCTGTCTACTTGGATTTTCTTCTCTCGATTGAGCTATCTCAGCTGGGTTGACACAAACCCAGTTTCAGCAACTTTAAAACTGGGCAAGTTCAAAGGAAGCCCACGGAGGGTGTAACCACACGGTTAAACAGTGTCAGACCCCGCTCAGGCTGTCACCCAGACCCACCTCTCTGCTGCTGAAACAGTAACTTACAATTAAACACAACTCTCTAATTTTCACATGCCCCCACTTTGTTCTCCCCTGTTTTATTTGATATGATGTTTGCCTCTCTGACCTGTGCAAACTTTGCACCTGTTTTCTTTTAAACCATTATCTGGTCATGATGTTTTCTGGCCCTAATAACAGAATGCCACATTCCCTTCTCACTGTGTGAGATGCTAAAGCATCTCTAGTTGTCTGTGAGAGCTAAACACACAGAAACCATCTAAGTAAGGTTTGCACCACAGATGACACCAACCTGCAAAGCAGCATTTCAGTAGAAAGGAATAAATTCACAGGTCATTCAGAAGAAGAGCAGCACAAAAGAAGGGATAAAACAGCGTAGCTAGTTTACCACCAGCCCCCGTCACGTCCTTTATCAAAGCATGATTTGATTCATATCAAGAAATAAAGTGGTAGGACATGTGGCAGAATATTGATGAGGAAAGTTTGCCTGCTGATTTTGATTTGACTGGTCCTTTATGCAAAAGCACTTCACAAAACAAATGTTGCCGGTGCGCGTGATTTCAGGTAAAAACTGGGGGAAATCTTCAGGATACTGTTGGGACTTTCATTTGAGGTTTAAAGACAGAGGCCACGTAGTAAAAGAGACCTTTCAGGTCTCTTTGCAGTTTGCACCTGCAGTTTGCTGTATTTTAAGTTATAAGAAGGCAAAGCCTGGAAAAGCAGAAAAACGGAAACGATTCAGAGATAAGATGAAGAAAGCTTATAGAGTTTAGTGAAAAGGACTGGATGCTCTGGATGTATCTCTCCTGTTTTTTCAGTACCAGGTAATACTAAGATGAAAAATACCATCTAACAGATGGTAAGCATCACTATTTTGTTAGACTTTGCATTTCAAAAACCCCACTTCTGCAACTGTTGAGAATGCTGAAGTGCAAAACTTTTTTGTCCATCCCTGAGTTGCACCATGCTTTGAACAGCCTTGCCTTTTTCTATCCATGAAAGATTAAGCTGGGCTTGATTCAAAGTTTCCTTATTTGAAGATCAAGGCTAACATTCAGTTTCTTTTCACAGAACTAAAGGTGTCATCAAATAAAAATCATTTTCAAAACCCTCAGAGCCAACATTTTGTACATTCATAGACTGAATTATTTAGTTACAAGCAGGTAGTTATTTGCTATAAAGACCCCGGGTTTTAGGATCAATGAGCATTGTTAAAATAAGCAAGAAAAAAATTGTAAGCTCTTCTTTTGCCTTGGACAAAACAAGGTTACATTTGCAATTTGCAGCACGCGATCTCTCTATTAGCAATCTTGGCAAAGGTTTATCGGGTTATTCTGAATAATTTCCTCCAAGTTACAAGTGTGTCACTTGGTCCATTACAGACCTGTCCCTACAGTTTGCTCTGCTCTTTACCTGTGTATTGTCAGACCCGTTCTTGCTGATTGGTGTCAAAGGAAAAAAAGCAGTTTCCAAAATCAAAGCTTCAGTGTGGAAGGATATAAACTGTGAAATCCAGATCCATTGCTTTCATTCTGGCTTTAGTGATCATAGAAACCTGCTGTAGGGCAGGACTAATCTGCCAGAAAATTATTATTGAGCCCTGGTAACTCAGATATATGTGCAGACTTGAAAATGTTGTTCTTTGTGCCAACTCCAGGTCCTACAAGAACCTCACATGGTATCCTCCACCTGGCTCAGAAATATGCTGCATTCCACTGTAAAGAGGAGGAAGTTTGTTAATTCCCAGGCAGCTGTGAACAATTTAATCTCTTTCCAAACAGCCCCGCATCCTATTCCAATTGCGAAGTTTCTTGGGGGACGGGTAGTTTGAAGGGCTGGTGAGAGATAACAGGGCCTTTATTTCAAGGTCATTCCTGCGGATTTGGCCTTGAAAGTAATATCTTGATAACAGGGTTGCCAAATCTCACAGCCTCATGATACTTAGTGGGTTTGGAGTTTCCTCCTCCATATGCTAGGATGGAGGGGTTGAAAATTAGTGTTTGGAAGACAAGTTTGAAACCTTGAATTACTGCTCTGTAAAAACTTGGAAATCAGGTGGAGAACCACAGTTTCATAATTTTAGGAAGAAGAAATCCCTGTGGCCTTTAAGACAGACTCCTTAGTCTGAAAACTGGTGGTCGGCACTCCTGGGATCTCCCAGAGAAACTTGCCTATGAGAACTGAGCTGGTAACTTGACCTGGTTTTCTGGACAAGTCTCTAAATTACTGACTTCTTCTCCTCTCAAGACTTCTTTATCAAAAACCCGCCATTCAAAGCCTAGGCAAGCCATTTTTGCCTCCCCTTGGCAGTATGTTTAGAAGAGTCAAAGAATCACAAGGAACTACTTCAAGAAATCAATATCCACGTTTCTTTGCGTTCTCAGAACCAGTAACTTTGTTCTGATTATTAGAAGGTCTCTGCATTCAAAATCTGTCTATTTAAACCAGCTGTTTAAAAGAATAACCAGGCTTTCACCTGATACGGTTTCCATGGGAGCTACCTGGGGCTTAGCCATTTGCAAACATGGCTGCTTAGGTAGATAATTAAATTACAGTTAGTGAACGCAGTGTCCTTCTGAAAACCTGACCTTTGGTCTTTCTGGCACACTGGTAGAAGAGTAAAGGAAAATACATCCTTTCTGTGCTTTATGTATCCCGTACCACAATTTTTTTTTTTCCTCTAAAACTAGCTAGATGTGACTTTCAGGACACTTCTACCAAAAGCTCCTGCTATTTGACTGCATTTTCAGCTCTTCGAGTTGGATTGTTCTGCCCAACTCTAGATACAGCATTTAGTCAGCTTAGTTCTTCTATTTTCACTGGAGTTCCCAAATTTTAAAGCTTTTCTTTTGTTCAGCAAGATATATTTGGCTTGGCTTAGGCTAAAATGTTTAGTAATATTCTCTAAGAACTAGTTTTATTCCATCAGAAAGTACCAGCGTTTAAGTACTTAGGAATCTCAGTCATACGTAAAGTGGAGAGGCAGAATTACAGGAGCTTTGTTTGTGAAGCTAAAGAGATCAAAGTACCCCGATTAATTTGTCATGTTTTTGGGATGGGCACCGTATTTGAAAGGAAGTTCTAGATTCAATTTGTTAACCCATCACTTCAAATGAGCTTGTCAGATCCCAAACAGGGAGGGACAGAATTTTGTCTTCTAAATTCCAGTTTGGCCACTAGTGCCTGGACTAATTAGGGCCAGGTCAAGAGAACCCCACACTCTGCTGAATAAACTAGAAAAATCCTGATGTCCCACTGAGGTCAGCAGCACTAATTAGTGCCCATGGACTGGAAATCTGCTTGAACCTGCCTGCTGCGCTTCCTGGCTTCGGCCACATCCAAAATCTTAGAGGAAAACGATTCTGATGCTGTATCACGGCAGAAACACACAGTGGGTCACTCACGGGCTAACCTGTCTGCCTAGGGTTTTTACAATCATTCTCTCCTACTGGGGTCGCTGAAATACTGTTGTACAGAGGGTACAAGCCCAAAGGCTTTTTGGCCACTCAACAGAACAGCAAGTTTGCCCCTTGCCGGGGCAGTACCTCTGTGCCCGGCTTCTCAGCTCTGTGAGGTCCAAGAAGCCTGGTGGTATTTTGGGAAGTCATGTTGAGAGTTTCAGCTCTCAGCAGTAGCACCAGTAACACACAGAAGCTTCACAACCACCTCCATGTTGAGGACACCTGTCAGGTCTTCATTTCTTCATGCTTCCTGGCCACAAACTCTGAGCTTTCACAAAGGTTCTCCCTAATGCCATGGACAGATGCCACCACCCCTCTTCGCTGTCCTGCTCAGAAGCTCACCTGAGGGACAGCCTGCTGAACCCCGGGTTTGTGCACGCCCTTCTCTGAAGGGCTGTCCTGTCTCTCAGGCTTCACCTACAGCTGGGTAACAGTTGTTAAACCAACAAATACACCTAAACCCAATACTTTTTCAGTATTTTTGGATATGTTAGTGCAGTAATACCTGCAAGCTTACAGCATTCTTACTTTTTTACCTGCTAGTCAATAGGAGAATTTTGAAATAAAAAAGTAAGAAGAGTTTTCACCCTCTGAAAGCTTCAGAAAAGTCAAACAACATTTTTCATCATAATTTGAACATAAGCACTATTGTATTTGTATTAGGCAAGTCTCCTCCACATAGTGCACCAGTAATAATACATTTTTTAATGAAAGATGGCAAATACTGGCCCTAGAGTAGTTGCTCAAAGTCTTATGCATAAGCGATTATTTTAATAGGCAGTAGGCAAGCTAGTGCTTGCCGGTATGAAAGGTTTACCCTTCATTTTAACCTCAGAGAAAGAACCATTCCCCTGAATTTCTTCTGCTTTGCAGAAAGGACATGAAACAGCCAAAAAATGTTGTGAATGTTCTACAACTTTGGATACGTTTTAAATCGGAATAAAAAACCCAAAACAAAACAAAAAAACCCACCTACGCTGAAAATAGACTAATGTAAATAAGGAAACAAACAAAAACTGTTAATAAAACTTCTGGCTTGGGTGACACAGGAGTCTTACGCTGTGCTAAAAGAGGATCTTTCCCCTCGAGTGTATCTAAAATGTCACCGAGTCAACAGAACAGTACGCAGAAATGGGCAGTCATTGCATTGTATTGGCATAACCAGCTTGAAGATGCTTGGCTGGATAATGAAGAGGACACACTTGTCCTGTGGAAATCACCTGTTACTACAAGGCCCCTGTTACCTAATACAGAAGCAACCCAAAAGCATGAAAAGAGAAACCCCTGAACCTAAGACCCCTGGTCGCACTTCTCCCTTTGCATCCTACCATGAAGAGTGTCCTTTTGTGCTGGGCTGACGCAGTCGGGGTTGACTCTGCTGAATCCGCCAACAGAGTAAGGTTGACAAATAGACCAGGGAAAGGAGAATTCAGTCTCAGCTGTTTGCAGCCATCTGAGAGCTTGTGGTGATCCATGTCACGCTCACGCAGTTTGCGCTCGCTGCAAAATGTACACACCTTGGGGGAAAATATTAGTAATCTGGGCACAAGAGCTAAAGGCTTTCCGGTAGAATAATCTGCATCACATATTTGGCTTAGTTTCCTCATGGAAGGAACAGGAAGCCCCCTTGCTCTGTGTAGTCAACCGTCATTCAACATACTATTCTATTTTTAAAGGACATTCCCAGTAAAGATCTCAGCAAGGATGCCTAGACTGCTGATGTGCATTAAGATATATGTGATATATGCGAGACCTTAATGTTCTCCTGTTAATACAGAGCTCAGAGTCACGAAGATTCTCTAGGAGAGAGCAGGAAGCCTAGAAAATCTCCCACCATGTCTGCAAAACCAGCAACAGCAGGGGCAGCTCATCTTGGACTCATGACAACCAGTCTGACACAGGATGACTTGCAAAGTCATAACAGATCCGAGTTTCACCGTGGGCATTCCTTTTGAATAAAGACCCCCTCCCCCCAAAAAAACCCCCAGAAATCCAGACCAAACAAATGGCTATTGCCTCCATTCGCATCCTGTCTTGCTCCTCTCGAAACACTGCTGTATCAGAGAAGATCTGATACGAGGGTGTCACTGCTGGGCTGGGCCAACCAAGGAAAATAATCTGGAACAGTGAATGGCAGGAAAAAGTGGGGGGCTGGAGTTGGACTCCAAAAGAATATGAAATGGTTCTGAAATTGCTCCCACTTAGGTTGTGCTTCCCTCCCAAAATCCCCGTGTGCTCCCTAAGTCTGTTACCCGAAACTTCACAGCCCTAAAGCCACCCTGTTGTCAAACTGCAATTCATCCCACACTTTGCTGAGAGGAGCATTTCATAGGAGAAGACGTGGTCTGGCTGCCTGCAGTTTCTGCCCACCAGTAGTCCCAGTGGATAGAAAAGAGTCACTGTGGGAGCATCCCGATAACCCTGATCCGTCTGACGATCCTTGGGCACGTACAGGCGTAGTTCATGAGAACAGGTAACGCTTCTCCGTAGCACAACTAAACTTGAGCTCTGCTCTCCTAGTGAGGGGGCAGTGGTGGACAAGGTTCAGGGCCAGAGCGCATCTGACACAGAAACGGGAGGGGACAGATGTGACAAAGCCAGAAAAAGGGTGCTGTAGAACCAGGCGTCCTTCATCCCACGGCCGACAAGAGGTGGGATCTGGCTCTTCTCCCTCTCAGCAGTGACTCTCCCTTGGTGAAGGCAGCAGCAGGAGCAAGTCTCATTTTCTAGGGCGCTGGCACAGGTGATGTAGAGTTGGGGCCAGAGCTGGTTTGTTCCTCAAGGCCATCTGCTGCCCTCAGCAGCTTCTGCACCGCTAGAGCCTCAGGTCACCCTGTTCAAAACCTCCAGTCAAACTGCTGGAGTTATAAGCGCAGCCTAAGTAAATTTGCTGTGCCTGTAGAGGCAAGAGAGGATTTCTCCTGGGACACTGATAAGGACTCAGACAGTGGTGCCAAGCAGCACATATCTTGCAGAGGTCATGCAAGTGTTTTTGTTGGCAGACAGGGTCGCTTTGCCCCAAAAGTGGCTGGAAGGGACCACGAAGTCTGGTTTTATGGCACGCCAAGGCTTCTCGAATTTGCCTTTTTCACAGCCCCCAAAGAGGTACAAAATCTACTCGTTTCTCTTTGTTCACTCCAGTCAAAACCAACTGTAGAGAAACTGATCTTAGGCCCCATCTCCTGCTTTTCCTCCTGTGGTGCCACTCTCGGCAGTCCAGCCTCACGCTGGTAAAACTATCTGATAAGTGTCCTGGGCCTGGCACTCTTCCTTCTGCTGATATTCTTCTATGAGAATGTCCCTAGATTTTCCCCTCTCCCTTGTGCATCACACCCAGGTAATGGAAATGCTGCATATCGGTCCCAGCTCGGACAATGCTTCCTCTCCTCATCTGTCCTCCACTCTCTCCAAATCACCTCATTCTTTCTCCCATACCCTCTCCTTCACCACTTGTTCTTCCTCCAGGAATGAGCAGAGGTATGTGCCCAGCTGCCTGAACTGTTTCCTAGATTTCCATTAGTGGGGATTGGGGAGATGAAAGACAGGGAAAGGTGGGGCAGAAAATACACTGAGCTGATATGCAAAGTTACCCTGAACATCTCTTCTACGATCTCCTCTTTCTGCTTATCTCTTCTCCTTTGCAATTCCTTGAAAACTGGCAGGAAAAAGCTGCATGCCTGTCAGCTTCAAAGCAGGAGAAGAGAAAAACCTCTTCCCCTCTGAGCTGTGATTACATCTCAGGATGGATGACTTCCCACACCTCTCCAGGAGAATCCCTGGCAGCTCCGTCATTCCTATGGGGGCATACAAACAGCTGAACAGACAGCGCTAATGTCTGTGGGAAAGACAGAGGGATCCTCCCCCTCTTTCTCCAAGTCCCTCCGTTTCTTATGACCCTGCCCGCCTCCTCAGGAGGTCCCAGCTCCTCACCTTGGCGCACGTACCAAACAACTGTGACGCTCGACTCAAGGTGGCACCAAGCGCCGCAGTGGTCTGCCAGTGCGGATCTCCCCAGCCACGCCTGGGGAACCTCCGTGCCTGCAGCCACCTGTCCTTGCAGGAGTCTGGGTACAACGGGGCCCGGTCCCTGCCAATCTCCAGTATTCATGACCACAAGGTGTTCCCAAACAAAGCAGGAAGAAAGAGGAAAAGCCATGATTATTTTTTAAACAGCATATTTGGAAGCGTTCACTTAACTTCTGGTTTTGAGTTTTCAGATTGCATTTCAAGTCCTGTTCTGCTTTCCTCTTCTTCTGCTGCCCTCTTCATTCACCCTCCATCCCAAACATAAGGGCTAAGGATGATTGTTTCTCCCTTTGAAATCCGAGAATCTCTTCATTCCTGGATATGAGGCACTGGGAAATATACTGGGAGGTGAGGAAAGAGGTTTGGCAACCCAAGAAAGAACGCAATAAACCAGTCATTTCCTTTCAAAGCACTAAACTCCACACCCTAGAGTTAGTGGTCTTTATGACAGCCTAGTCAAACAGAAGAAGACTCAGAAAAGCAGAGGAGAAAGGTCCTGTGTTTCCAAACTGATGCATGGACAAGGTGCCAAATGATTGCATTTCTTTAATTTGCCACAACTGGGGTTAGCTTTGAGCTTGGAGGAGAGAGAATAGCAGGTTTTTAAGTACTGCTTCTGGGCCTGGCTCAACACTTCTGTTGCCATAATGAGTCAGACGTCAGCGGCAACACACACGACAGGATGCAGGCCAATGCCTCGGCAAATGAAAGTGGGAAAGGAGGGCTGAAAAATAAGGGCACGTGGCAGGGAAGGAGGACTCTATCCTCACAAACGTTTTGAAATTATAACCTCAATTTCCTGCGTTTCAGCAAATAAAGTCACTTCAAAACAAAACCGACGGAAAAAACCCTCCAGAATTCTGTGCAAGATTAATTTGCCAGAGGCAGATCTTGTTCCATTAATTGCCATTTGCCATGTACCAAAGCCACAGTCCCCAAATGCTCTTGCACTCTTCCCATCAGGCAAGCACACACACGATTAAGAACATTTGAGCAGTCATCCTTAGAACTGTGAAAAAGATAAATCCTTAAATGAAGGGAAATTAGTCTTCTCAGCCACAGAAACCACGGCCTCAGATGCTCCTTCCCTGTGCCATCCATCAGGGCTCCCGAAGGGCTGTTGGGTGTCTGGGGGTAGATACCTGGGTCTGGGGACAGACTACAGGATGGAAAGTGCATTGATGGCAAACATTTGAAACTTTGATTTGCACCCTTGCTTGGGTGCAGAGTCCCTGACATTGGGAACTCTGAGCAGTCTAGAGACACATCTTTGGCACTTCTCACCTCTCTCAGCTGTCACGTACTCCCCGATTTCTTCTCTTCTGCCTCGTATTTCCACTGCTTTTTCTTCCTCCTGTTTATTTTCAGACTATCCCTTCTACTCTGCCCCCTCTTTCAACTTGTATCACCATGACCTGGAGAACTGATATGCATTGCCTCGTGCTCTTCTTTACTTTCCTTTGTTCCCCCCGACAATTCATCAAACAGAATTGTCACAAAGAAAATATTTACTATAAGAAATTACAGCACTATGCTAACCCACTAGTACAAAATGACCAACTACAGAACTATAAAAGACCTCCCAAGTCCCTTCCATCCTGTTACTAAGCTTCCTTTACCATTTTAGGACTTGTCTACCCTTGACAGTTTTACTAATGTGACTGACTAATGGAAGACTTTTCATTTTATTTTGACCAATAACTGTACTGACAGAGTCTCATCACTGTTAGCACACTTGCATTGCTGTGAAGGTGACCTACTCAAGCCACCTTTCTAATGAGAACACCACCACCCAACTGCTGTGCAGCTACGAACGGGCATCACTTCTTTGACCTTGGATATACCACAGAGACCGTCTTCCATCTTAGGAATTAGTGTGACACGTTGCAACTTTCGTCTTACAAAACTGTGTGACATAAAAACCCTCTACTAAAGCACACAGAATTCAATGCCCACGTTTAAAACCCTCTGGTACCTCCATTTCCACAGTGTTAGACAGTGCTAACATGATACAAGCCAAAATGGTGAGGTCACTGCTCCAACGGGAACACAGTAATGAGGTGAAATATCCACAAAGAATTTGCATTCACGTGCTCTTGTTCTGGAGTCAGTTAATGATTAACACAGATTAACTCCTGTACCTTATGGACATAATATCAGGGTTTCTCTAAAATGCAGGGATACACAGATATACTGTAATGATTTTGAAACAGGTTGTATTCTTTAAGATTACGTAGTGGTAAAAAGGAAAAATCTTACAGAATATTAAAAATGTGTATAATTCCTGACTTTGCTGCCAAGGACCAGCCATTATTTCACATGTAGTGACTCGGTATTTCAGGTCATGCCTGCCTTGCGTGATCCCATGCGCATGCTGCAAATAGAGAGGACGTGATAAGGCAGCAGGAACATGATTAAGCTCTGATCTGAGGATGGATCCCGACTCTCTCATGTTGCTGAGAGTTTGTGGACACCAAAAAGAATATGGTCAGTTTGCTCAGAAAACTAAAGGTGTGACATTAATGCAAGTCACCCAACACTGGAGTCTTCCATCCAGCCACATCTACAATAAACCCGTTTCCCCGCTAGGTAGATTAAAGCCAGCACGGCTATGCTGCTTCTCCTGCTGCCACGTTTTCTTTTGCACTTAACGATCTAATCACATCCTCTTTTTTCTACAGGGCCTTTGCCTCATTTGGTGCCCAGGATGGACGGGACTCACGGAACAGGCATCTGTAGTCTGACAGTTTGTCTGCAGATTTGCCTGGAGCTGAAGATACATCCTTTGATTCTATCCCTGGCTCTGCCACAAAGTTCCTACCCTAAGATACTGGACTAGTCACTTAAACTAAACCAAAGTGGGCACCAAGAGCCTCCTTTTTATGCTGCGAGCGCCTGACTCGAATCACTTGAGATCTCATTTGTGAAAGAGCTAAGCCCTCATTGCATTCAAGTGGGGCAGAATGCTACAAAAATGCTAAGTATTCTGAAAAAGATAAAGACACTCAGCAGCTCAAACTTAAAATTAGTGGACAGTTTTAGCCATGATCCCCCTGGACTTCCTTTTCTGTATGCAAAATACTTCTTCCAGCATGGGGACAGTGTGACAGTTACAAGCAAGTCTTTGGGAAATGGTATTTTTGAGGTTTCAGATCGCCATTTGGACAAAAAGGAAACCACCCACAGGTCTGAGGGGAGGACTTCTCACACAGCTTCCAGGTGTTCAGGCTGTCCTATGTAGTTGTTCGAACCAGCAGACTTTTGGCATTTCTAGGTCACTTGCACACTCAGTTTAACTGAGAAACCTTTCCCCAACAGGATTCCACCAAACCTGAAAACAATCCCAGCAAAAAGCTTCAGTTTTGACAGAACTTTTTGTGTCAGACAACTGCTTTGTACGTGTTCCCTGCCTGGACGGCTGAGACTATGGCAGGACTCTCTGGGAAGGCTGTGCCAGTCCCACCGTACGAGTTTCTGCTTCCAAAGGCGGTTGCGCTGGGCAAATTCGAACCAGGCGTGCAAAGGCACCTCTTTCCCCTGAACTCCGCTGTACAGCTACGGATGCTCCACAGCTCCAGGGGAGCTCACCTGGCTCAGGTCATCGTGCCATGCTACAGACACAGAGGGTGACCAATCTCCTTGGGAAGCCCAGTAACTCTGGCCATCTACCCAACCTGCAAGGCCTCCAGATTTGCGCAGGAGGGTACGCTGCTTCAGACTGAGTCAACTGGTACAATATTCTATAAACCATGTGAATGAAGCTGCCACCTACGTAAACGTCACAGCTTTGTACCTTCTTCACATACATATGTGCCTGTCCACACGACATCTGAATCTCTTCATCCTTCAGGGACAGAGAGTCCCTCAGAAGAGAGACCACCTGTCCTTCAAGGCCAGCGTCAAAGGGCAGCAAGGAGCACCCCGAGTGGCCCTATTTCCTAGGCACCGCAGAAGCAGGTGCAATCAAAGCTGTTCCGAGGAGAGGAGCCACTCACCCCATCTCTCTTGGATTCCAGCCAGGAATTTCTATATCCTTTTTCAGCAAAGCTTCCCACCCTTGGCAGACGACAAAATTTAGGCAAGACTCTTGAAAGAGACGGAAAGCTTTCAGGAGGTTGCGGCAGCAAGCACAGGCTTTGCCGTCTGGGTTCTGGGCACATCGCTTCTACCAGGCATCAGGGCAGTCTGCCATTCAGATGGTGTTACCGTGGGAGCGGTGCTTTTCTGCAGCGTGCTACAGTTCCTTGTGCAGTGTCAAATTTGGTATCATTTTGACATCTGGTCTGTGGCACTCATCCATCTGTTGTAACTGAGTAGGTGTTGGGTGGGGTTGGCAGGAGAGGCTTGTTTAAGTGTTTGTTTTCATCCTGTAGAGGAACTGCAGAGAGCTCAGTAACTAATTAAATACTCATATTTAAAAAAAAAACCATGTGTGTACTAATATTCTAAAGAAATGGCGAATAAGGCAGCTGGTGCATCTCACTGCTGAAATGCGGAGGCTTTGTTCCCATTTCTCCTCGGTTCCATGTTGTTTCAGGAAGCCTTCCCCATCGGGCTGGCACTCTGGTTTCTATTCCTGACTCAGCCAAATGCCTCCTGGCTGAATTTGGATAGGTCACTCCATCTTCTATGCAGCAGTTTCCCTCTCTGTAAAATGTACCCAAACTTAAACAGCTTTTTTTATAAACTTTGAAATCTGCTGATGAAAAATGCAATGGAAGAAGTGGCCACTATAATTACTATCATTATCTTGCTTTGTGGTTATTCTATCCAAATAACCACCGATTTTAATTAACCTTTGGTGTCATCTGCTCATAACAAAGGAGGGGTTCTCCTGAACACAGTGGAAACACGTCCACAACTTCCACGCCTGCCTCTCCAGGTAAACCTGTGTCTTTTGGGAACTCGTTTCTCTCATTTCACTCAAAATAGAGCGCAAAAGCACTTCTCTCTCTTTAACTTCCTACCCATAACCTTTCATAAACGCATGGTGTACCAAGCAACCCTTTCCTCCTCCATGTGTGACTAGGGAATGCTCCACCTGCTCGGTTTTAACTTCTGGACAGACCCTGGTATTCATTTCTTTGCCTCAGGACAGTGACTCCTGCTGTTCCGTTCGCCAGTCTACCAGGACATAGTTGCACTTTCTGTCTAGCAATCCGTTTTACCCTGCTCTGTGATCAGTTTATGGGTTGAAGAAGTTAGTGATAGCACTTACTAATGCCTTCAGCAGAACGTTTATTTGCAAACGTAACAGATAACCAAGGAAACAGGGGAACACCCTATGCACAGCTAAATATAGCAGTTTTCGTCCAGTGTGTCTAATCCTCTGAGGTTCTGACCACCTCCGCAGAAACTCTGGCACAGGAGGGATGCTCCGAGCAGCTTGCAGATTGCTATTTTGTGGCTGGCAGCCGTGAATGCCAAATTCATTAATACTCAGAATATATTTAAAGATGTGCACCCACCTATGGAGATTACACAATCTGCCCTTGAGAACACAAGAGAAATCTGTGATCGGTCGGTTCTCTTTCCTCCCTGCCCCCTCTCACGCACACAGGGCACGAGGTGTCACCCTCGGAGTCTCCGCAAAAGGAGTTTGTGGGAAGTTCATCACACACTGCACGCTGCCCGTTTGCTGCTGCCCCGGTACGGCCGGGCATCTCGGCACTCTCACGGGTCAGTGATTTTGCAGCCAAGGTTACCAGTCCTGTTAGACAAAACCAGAGGTCAACTCCTGGGCTTTCAAACGCAGTTTTTTACAAAATACTCTGTAAGAGCAAGACAGAAGCATCCGCTGGGGACACTAATTAAAAAGGACAAAATGTGATCTTCCTGGATTTTTTTTTTTAGCTACATATAACAACAAAATTCAGCGTTGGCTATATCACCCTGGAGTCACCTACACTTACCTATACTGTCACTCTTTACTGCCAGGGAAAGGTGGAGGAATTGAATTGATTTTATTTGTAGATCAGGTTAGGCAGAGAGGTTTTGCATTATTATTTCTTAGCTTGCAGACTAAAGCATGTATCGTGTGTGGGAACAAAATTCATCTTCCGTTTCTCCACTGTGATTTGTGTCATAATAAACTCTTAGTTTCTTCTCTAAATTATTTCCCCTCTCTGCAATTTCCTCTGGTGACTCTCGGACCCTGAAGTGCCACTAGCTGCAAAATTACAAATAGGAGTATTTTGAACTCTAGTCATTCACAAGAAACTCATAACCCTGACATCTCACAAATATTGTATTTGCTGTGAGATGAAAGGAGCTTATTCTGTGCTTTAACCATGTCCTATTCATTTCCATAAACTAGAATTTCTCCCTATTCAAGCATCTCTCCATTTCTTTCTTGCCCACCCTAGGACTGACAAAATTTCAAATAACCCATACTGAACTGAACATTTTTCACTACTCATTTTGCAGCAGAACATGACCACCGCAGGAGTAAGGGAAGGAACACAGAAAAGAACAGTGAAATTACAAAATTTAGTAATTTTTATGGACAAAAAATACAAAAGGACCAGTACAGTTCTCCTCAAAAATGGATCACCGCTTTGTTGTAAGGGACTTACTCCAGTCTTCACAGAGCCTTTTCTCTTGTCTCTCTCCCAAAGGCCAGCCCGGGTGAACCTCGCTGTGCCCGCCCATGCTGAGCAAAATGGTATTTGCTGTCAGTTAGGTCCTGCATCAGGGAGTTTCCAGGTGGTGTCAGAATATAATTCCTCTTATCAGCTTGAGAGTCGCTGGCTTTATGTTTTATTGTATTTCTGATCTTTGTGAGAACATTGCTCTGGCTGTTTCAGTTTGCCAAGGCAGGGAAAGACACGGAAATAGGTGGGAGTGATGCTACAGCCAGTTCTGGGCAGAAATTTAGAAAAGCTGAGTCTTCCAAGAATAACACCAGTTTCTTCATTACAAACTAACATTGCCACACAAACCTTTTCCTAATATTATGAAAGAGTAAAATGAAACATGTAATTTATTTTCTTTACTTTATTCTTTATATTATCTACCTCCATCATATTCTCAGCCTTCTCTAAACAACCTAGCTCGCCCACAGCCTGGCGGTGACTTGCCAGGCCCCTGTGTTTTTGTGCATTTTGGGTCCCTTCCATGTTTACTTCAACTTTCGTACAACGGGGTGACCAGACCAGTTCACCCAGCTCAGGGGCTCTCTCCTTGCAGGCCAGGCTTTGTACCCCCCTGGTCCTGGGCAGCCCCCCCAGCACAGGGCGAGGAGCCTGGCTGCATGAAGTGGGCCCCCTCTCGCTGCCCTCTGGGTCCCGGGGCTGCTTGGAGCATCTGCAGCTCTGCCGTCAGCAACCCAGCACCCGACTGCCCCTTCCACTGCTGCTCTACTCTCACATGACACCCAAAATAAGGCTTTAAGGGGTTTTTCATAACCTGAGAGTGTATGCAGAGAACTATTTCTTCTCACATTTGACACTTCCCGTGTTGGCAAAGCACCAAAATTCATGCCATCTTCCTCTCCACATAACTGTGTTTGGGTCCCCAAGTTTTTCAGAGGCTTGTCTCATCCTGGGTGACCAGGCCAGACCATTTTGACAATGTTGTTACTTCCAAATGTACCAGCATATTGTTCTGAAAATTCATCCAAGTTTTAAAGCTCACCCCTAGGGTCTATCTGTGGGTATTCTCCTGTCATCCTTGCTCACCTTTCACTCTTCGTTCCTGCAACACTTGCCGTCTTTGGTAAAACAGACACTAGGGAAGAATTTTGCATCTCACCTCATCACTGCTAGATTTTCTTAACAGCATCTTGTGAGAAAAGTTATCAAAGACTTTCTGAAATTTCCTCTAGAATTTATATTGAATGGTTCTGCATAATCCATAGCTTCATTGAGACACTTCAAGGGCTTTTTAGGAAGTTAAAAAAGGCAGGCTTCTCTGTTACTGCATCAGTCATGCTTAGGATTAAGCTCGTGTGCAGATTTTATAACTCCCTAACTCATACTTCAACCTTTCTTTCATTTTCATGTGGCTGAGATGATCTTGATTTTAAAGTGAAATACGTGCCATGTTCCATCGATTGGGTATAGCAGAATAGTCTGGTTTTAAGGGAAACTTGTACAATTTTGTTAACAGCCATCAGCCTTGATTGACGCCATCTGCTATGGGAGGTTTGTTACTTTAGTATGTCAGTCCTGCAGTTTCTCTTCTGATACTTCACTGTAATTAAACAAAATAAGTGGAGAGTGAATGAATTTCCAATCAGTAAAAACTGGTGGGGGGATATAACATAGCCTCTGCAATACCGTTGTCAGTTTTCACTGCCCCTTCGAATCCAGCAAATCCACTAATTCTCTTTCAGATACTTGTATTTCTCATTTGTTTGCAGAAATGTGTCTGTTTGTTTGCACTTGAAATTTCCTCTCAGTCCTCCTGTTTCCCATCTTTCATTTTTCCTTGCCAGTTCACGTTCCTTTCTTTTAAGTTAGCCAGGGCTAGATTTCCTTTTCCCAAAGGTTACCTGTTTGGTTCCTCATACTGTGTTTGTTTTTTCTTGCCTTCCTGCTTCCTTTTTGGTTTCGGGGTATGCATACCTTCTGTGATGCAATTATGGTATGCTTAAGTAGTTCCATGTTGAGGCTAAGGATTTTGATGTCTTCACTTCTGAGTCGTTTCCTTCTCTGTACCTCTTTCCAACCCTCTCCTCCCTCCAAATCCAAGAAATGTAAAGGATTACGTGTTAATTGCAGTGTAGTTTAAGTGCTAGCTAGCTATTAGATTTCTATCTCCACCCTAGAAGGCTTTGTACGATGTTTTGTGATTGTTGTGTTTTACTGGGGTGGGGGGTATTTGCGTTAGCTTCCTTGTGGAAAACCGGCGCAGAGCCAAGGCTCTACACTTCCAGACACTGCGTGAAAGGCCGTTGTGACACCAGCAGCAAACGCAATCTCAAATACGGGTCCTGCGAAGGCACGTTGTAGGGAGATGACAAATCCAGGTTGGGCAGACCATTTGATGCAGGGCAGGCTTCGGTAAGTTCAAGGGCACTAGCAGGGCTTCGGAAAAATGTGGATGTGTTATCGGGCTGGCGTTCTCCAGGAAGGGAGGAGTTGCTTTGCTTTTTTTACACCATGACCCTGTTTAACTGTGTTTGCTAAACAAGAAACTGGGAGAAGAGTAAGGAAAGGAAAATCCTGGTTTAAAACCAAGAGACACACATGCTTTGTTTTAGCATCTCCTGCCACGGTAGGACAAACTGCTTTAATCAGTTTCAAAACCGATTCACAGCTCTGGAACCTCGGGGAAGAAAAGAGGCACTTAAAGGAAAATGCCAAGAGCACAGAGAAGGGGGGAAACGAGAGGATCAGGGAGGAAAGAAGTGACATCTTGCCTTCTGCTCACATACTGGAGCAGGAGTAGGATCGGCACAGGAGATGAAAAGCAGGAAAAATGGGGAAAGGGTCAGGCAAGAGGCGAACAAACGGTTTGCACAGAGAGGCTGGCCACAAACGACACCCATCGCTGACTGCAAGGCTGCAACCAAATCCACACGGGTCCAGCCTAGAGCAGGGGACCGGGGAGTGTTTCCAACCCGGACGCCTGGGCCAGCCGCCTCCCAGCTCCACGCTGGGCAAGGGCCCGCTGCCCCTGCCTGGGAGCCGCCGAGGCAGCCCGCTGGGAGCCACGTCCCCGTGCCGGAGGTCTGACGAGCACGGCGGGCACGACTGCCACCACGCACGGCGGAGGGCACCGGCACAGCGGTGTGGGGCCTGTGGGGCTGGGGCTACCCGAAGTCACCGGGAAAACTGTCATTCCTGATCTCGGTGCAGGATGAGACCTCCGTGGGAGAAGCAGCAGCAATCTCCAGTTTTATATTAAGTTCTCTGTGGCCTTGGCAGTAAGACAACATTATGTTCACTTGATTTCAGCTTTAAAAGGAAATGTATAAAAGAAGAACAGTACCAACATATTTTTAGGGCAGACACAATTAAAAAAAAAAATAAAAATTTGAAACTGACCCTTGGCAGCCTGTTTAAAAGAGCTTGAAACTATCTGAACTTACACAAGAAAGAAAAAAAAGGAAAGAAAAGCATGCCCACAAGGGCTGAAAAATCACTTCAGTAATAGATGACTTTTAACTTTACATCAGAAAATGTTTGGCAGGCATAATTTTAAAGTGTTAGGGAAATGTGTGTGGTAACTGCTTGGGTGAAAGGGCAAATGTAGTCCACAGTGAGATTTCTCAAATGTTCACATAAGCAATCAGAATCTGGCAGGGCCAGCTGCCCGTGGAGAGGGGCGAAGAGGATCACAGCTCTAAACTTTGAAAATTTAATGAAGCCCACTGATTTCTCACAGGAGATTTTTCTTTGAGCGTGTTCATGTGTCATGGGAATGCTAGTGAGCAGAAGGCTCTGACAAAGTGCCAGCTATAAGGCATAAGGGAAACAAAACCCTCCAAGCCCCACCAAAGGCCAAACCACCCTTTTCTTCTTCCAAAGCTGCAAAGATTCTTGACGCACCAAAACCCTGAGCACCCTTACGTGTTCTCCCTGCTCACACAAACAGGCCTATTGACATGACTGGGGTTATCGGGAGAGTCTTGTAGGATTGACCCCTTTTCAAAGGGACCAGAAGAGCACTGATCTTCCCAGGGCTTGCGTGGGAACGTGCGCAGAGGCTTGAGCCAGCTGGCAAGAGGAGCAGGCAGTGCTGCTGGCGTATTCACGGGAGCAGTAGCTGACTATGGGCTTACAAAAGCAAAGAGGGACATCAAGGCAGAAAAGGAGGTACAGAGCTAGGAGGATAACAAGCAGACCAAAAAAAAATGCCGTTTAAACCAGAATTTAGTCATCCTTAGTTGTATGCCACCAATACCTAAGCAGCTTGGTTTTGCTGTTCTGCTGGAGCAGCACCCTACCAAAGCAGCGAATTCCGTTATCACCTCTTGTGGCACAAGATGCTTTAAAAAAAGTAGGTTTCATAGTTCAGACACCCCAAACATCTCCTGTCCCAGTGCCTGACCGCTCTGCAGCAAGTGATGACACTTGGGAGCGCGTTCGCTTGCGAGACCCCCTGGAGCGTGGGGCCGGGACAGCGGCGCGCACCCAGCTGCAGTGTCGCAGGCGCCTGCGTGCCAGAAACGAGGAGGCACCGAACGTCACTGCGAGGCAGCGAGGTGCCCCAGACCCGAAGCGGGCTTCTGGAGAGTGACAGAGGTGCCAGAACTATCTAACAGCCAGGCCCAGCTGAAAACGTCAGAGGAGGGAACCAGACGGGTGAGTCTTACGCTCCTTGTCAGAGTCTTGACAGGGTGTGGGTAATTAGTTCGTTTAGACTGGAGACAAGCCAGCAGTACCTTAGTCTTGATCCCACATAGGGGAAGCATGAGGGGGAGTGAGGGGTACCCAGCGACTCCCAGGAATGGGCCATATCCTACACGTAAAAGGTTGGAATTTGGTTCTGGTTTTCACTTTCAGCAGGATTGCGCCAGCGTTCCAAGTCCCCAAGGACGCATGAAAGCCATGTGTCTGCTTGGCCCCAACCGTTGGTAACTCATACTTTCCATATGAAGTTCACCATAAAATAACAAAGAGAAATGACTTAATTGAATTTGTTTGGAACCCAATATCAGAGGAGTGTAACAAACAGAAAGCAGTCAAGCGCCATACAATCAAACAGCTAGGGAGAAGTTAAAAATTTCAACACGCATGCCGCTGCCTTGTGGAAAAACAACTGAAACTACTACATTTAATATGGCTGTGCTTCTATAATAATTTCCATGCAGGCGTGGAGAAACCCTTGACATATTTTGCTAAAAATTTCCCCATACATTTCCTGGGACTAAAAGGGAAATTGTAGATCTCTGCAGCCGAGTGATTAGCCCAAGGTCATAGGGCAGGAGATCTGGAAGCAGAACTTTGGACTCTCGGTGATGTACTTTAACCACAAGACCATCCTTCAGTCTCCTTCATGCTGATGACTTTGGAACTAGCTTTAAAAGATCCAGTGAGATGCAATGATGGGAGCGCTAGATAGCTACACTAGATAGCCAGAGGCAACAAAAATTATTAGAGACATGTGGGGGTACTTCTAAACAAAAAGATTAAGACCAGAACTATTTCATTTAGAAAGGAAAACAGTAAAAGATGATAGAATTGAGGTATATAAAATAATGAATGGTGTGAAGGAGAAATCAGATGCCCTTCATAAAACAAGAGGGCACCTAATGGAATTTAAAGAGGCATTAGCTTATAAATGGATAAGGATATCACTCTCCAGCTTATCTCTAAGCAACCTGTGGAACTCTCAGTTGCAGGACATTGATGTAAACAGTTCAAGAAGATTAAGGAAAAAAAGAAAATACTGTATATAGCCAGTAATTAATACAGATTTTTGAGCTAAAGAAAATGCTTCTCCAAAGCCACAGTCTTCCCCTCACCTCTTTCCCTGAGAAAGAGCTAACTTTTTTCTTATTCATGATTGAGTCTCACCTGCCCGAGTGCAGAAAGCCCAGCAGAAACTGCAGCTGCTTTCTCCTATGTCCCCAAACCAGCAACATTCCTGCCTACATGTTTTTCAGGAAGCCTCATCCTCAGAACAGCATCAACAGCCTAGAAATCCAGTTTTCTGCTAATAGCAAAAATCACATCCTCATTTGCCTCCAGGAATCCCAAGCTGTCCTTGTACCACAGAGGCCACTGTAAGGAAAACCTGCAGGATATGGAAAGTTGCACGGTCTCGTTCTTTCCCCCTCAGCTCACATCTGCAGCCACCTTCAAACTCCACTGCTTCTTTCCTTCCCTTTCCCTCTTTCTCCAGAGCCAAGCTGCAAATCCACCTGGATTTCATCAATGACCATCTCTTGGATGTCTAGGGTAAATCCACCAGCCTTTTTTTTGTCTGCACAGAATGGAGCCCCAACCGTCCAGCTCCCCCTTTTGACTCTCTTTGAGTCCCTCCATCGGTGCTGCATCTGCCGACTTTCACCAGTCTTCAACGCCCTCCCTAACTTCCCTGCAACTGTGAGCCCCCAGTGACGAGGAGGGTGTCCATGGTCCTCTGTCAATCCAGCCTGCCGCCTTCTCCTACCACGGCCTTTGCGCCTTCACCGACAGTCGCCGGCTGGTGCAGCTGCCTCGACATCTCCCGTCGGGCCCGCTCCAACACAGACGGTGAGCCCCTCTCACCCCTTGCCCCATGGCACTTACAGCGAAACAGGCCGCTAGCGGTACCTGGTGTCAATTTGCCCGTCCCTGGCAAGCCTGGAAGGTCTGCTGACCTTGTGTGAGTGGTCCTTAGCGCGTGGATTATCTCCCCTCAGTGTTCAGGAAAGTGGTTGGTATAATGGGTACATAAGGGGTTACAGGAATGATAAGGATCCTCTCAATTATTCAGCACCGGTCCCTGGTGCTGAGCGGATGGTCCATCAATCTCTGAACTAAACCTCTAGGTGAGTCTTGGCTTCTTTAGAAAGCAGCACACTTTGGGGAGACCCACCTCGGTGCTTTAGCTACAGACCCCCCTTTCGGCCCTTCCCCCCGGGTCTGGGTGGCCACGGCACTCCTGCCTCCCCGCCCCGACGGCTGCGGGATCGTGCTGACGGGCCTGCGCTCCCTCGGACAGACGCGACATGCACTGTTGTCCCCTCTCCCGCCTACTGCCGCTGCCGGGGTCGGGTCACACAGGGAAATAAAACTGGATTTACTTCCTAAGAGCACTTTGCCTTAACTTTGCGCTCCTACAGCAGCCCCTGGATGCTTTGGTCTCCCACAGTCATTTCTATGTTCTCAACGTCTGCCGCTCCTCTCCTCTCTTCCCCCTGCTCCTCTGGCAACGCTGATGGCAGGAGCTGTTATTAATTACTCGTTGAATACCTGCAGTGCTCCGCTGCAGCAGGAGAGACGGCCCTTCCCTGCCAGGATTTAAGAGCTGGGTTTACAAGCAGACTAGGGCGCCGAAAGTTTGCCAGGGGAGTGCATGACGAAGAGGATGTTTTTAAGTTAACGCCTGTAAGAAGGTGAGGAAAAGAGAGATGGGCTCTTTGCTCGTGTTTCTTTATTAAATCTCTCCTCACTTTGTTACAGAGTATGATGAAAATAAAGTGAATGCCACTAAATAAATTAGAGGAAAACTGTAGGCATTAAAGGTCTAACTTGGAAAACATGAAGAACTACAGAAAGAGAAAGAGTTTTGCAGCTGGAACCGAGAAGAAACGAAGGTTCCTATCTAAAGAGCAAATCAGAAATTCCTCCCACTGACAAACATTTATGCAAAATTTTCACTGATCATAAAACCAGACATTGACAGAAGATTTTTCTTCTGTGAAAAATTCAGGTTATTTTTTTCATTTTCTGTCAAATTTCTATTTAATGAAAACTCAAAATAAATGGTAGTTTTCAGGTATGAGAAAGGTTTTGTAAAAGAATCTCAAATCGCTTTTTGACAGATTTTTATATATATATTAAAATTTATTCTTTCTTAAAAAAATTAAACCTTTTCCCCACTGACAGAAATGTTGATGAAAAAACTTAGTCAAGCATAGCCTGTTGGAACAGCGGGTAAGGTCACCGAGGTAACGGCTTGGCAGTGCCGTTTGGTAAATACTCTCCGAGTAGCCGAGGTTTTAAAGACGTGCCCAAAGCAGAGCGTTGCCGAACTCAAGGTCTCACTCCCAACGCTGCATCTGCTAGATGACGTATCAGAAAGCGTTCGTGGAAACCACTGCCTGAACAAGGCCAGTTTGTACCCACGGTGATCGTCACTTAGCTTGGCCAGTTACTTCTCTTCCCTCCGGGATTAACTCCCCGGGTGTATTTGCAGGGAAGAATCACACCGCTTTCCCGGCTGCACTTTGCCGACAAGGACATCCAAGCCTCTCCCGATCTCCTTGCACCAGCCAGACACGCCGTTCCCCGCCACCTTCCAGCCGCGGCTCCAGCTGAAGTTCACCTTCCCCACGGGGGGACGATGGGCAGGACGGCGAACACGCGGCACTGGCACTGGCAGCTCAGGCCTGGGCACCCCCCTCCTGCCGCTGGGACTGCGGTTGCCTCCACCGAACAGGCAGCTGGCGCGGGGGCAGAGCGGAGTCACCGGTCCCGGCTGAGGGGTAACGACCACAACTGTCAAGGTCTCGTTTGAGAAGCAGAAGCAGAAAGAGCCACTAACCCGGGTGTGACAGACCCGTTTCCCTGCCCATCCCCGGGCAACCCGGCTGTGACACTGTTACCTCTGGGGTTTTTAAAGGCTGGTCCTTACTCGTGAAGGGCGCTGGGCAAGGAAAAGCTGTTGAGTAAAAGCCCCTAAATAATGGGTCAGGGTGAGCTGCCCTTTGCCCCAAGGTTTGCATCCCTCACCCGTACGCTTCGGCTACAGCCAAACCACCTGCAAAGCCGCATTTGTGCTAACCTGTCGACCACATCAAACCAGTAACTTCCACTGCCAGTGGAGGTAACCAGCCGGATGAAGAGCTGTCAGGGAAAGGTTATCAGGTGAGCCACTCAGTTCATAAACATGGGTTTACAACTGAACGTGCCACAGCATCAGCTTTGGCTCAGCTGGATAGGGGATGTTGTTTATCCCATTTCTGGACCAAAAGCATGATTAAAATACACATTAGAGAACCTGAGATTATTAAAGCGACAACATACATCATCGATATGGAATGTGCTAATGGCTTCCAAATACATTAAGATTCTTTTTGAAGGTGTTATCAGCTAGGAAGATAGTAGTTACTCCCTCCTCCCGCCTATAGACTTTCTCTAAATGTGTATATATATATATATTCGACTTAATTTACCAGAGAAGTAGCGGAAGAAGCGATACCTCTGCCTGCACAAGTGGTAAAGGTGGACAAAATAAAAACAAAGATGCGCATTTTATACTTTCCTCCTTCAAACCGAAAAAATTGAAATTGTATTCTGCAGGAACTAGGACAACAGAAATTTTAACACAGAAAGGGAAATTAATTCTCTGTGAAACAACACAGAAGTCAATGGCACTACACCAGGGACGGATGTTACCCAGGCTGTAGAAAGAAAACATAAGTGCAACACAGACCAACAGAAGAGATTCCATTTAAAGTAAGAATTATGTTTCTTTCAGAAAAAAAAACAACTAACTAAATTTGTTTCCTGGAAGGAGATCCAACTTGGCTCCACTGCAGCAGTGTAAAAGGATCCAAAATCAGTAACAGCAGGCATCGCCGCTAAAATTTGCTTCTGATTGACATGGTTTTTCCTCTGGTCCCAGAGCAGAGCTGAGCACATATTGGCAGTGAGGCGCAGCGGTTACTGCACAGCACAGGAGCAAGGGGCTAAAGCTCTGGTGTTTGAAACGGCTCAGCCAGGGAGTCAGGACATGGGCTTAAACAAACCACGGGCGCTCTGCGGGGCCGAGTCCCACCGAAACGCTTCTCCTTCAGACCCAGAAGCCCGAGCTGGGGAGGGCAATAATCTTCATTACACCCATCTTCTACGCCTGCTTCCCCGCGCATTAGGATGCGGGGTCAGACCCTCATCACGGGGGCGTCAGCAGCACGGAGGGACTATCAGCTCCCTGAAGTACCAGCATCTTCCTAAAGCCAGCCGATGACTCGTCACACGGAAGCAGGAACTCTGCGTCGTGCCTTGGTGGCGGCTGTTTGCATATACCAGCACACATTAATAAAGGAACAGTAACGCACCGTGATCACAGTCTGCGCGTCTGCGGCTGCTTTACGGTATCCTGAAAACGCTCCTCAAGTAGTTGGAACACAGCAAGCAGAAATTATCATTTCTTCCCAGCTGGGCTCATGTGAAACGCTGTCTGACTGTGACTGGCAGATTTGGTATTTTGTTAATTGTGAGAGACCCCACTTTGAACAACGCACTCACATTTGTTATGATCAGTGAGTATTTCCTTTCACATTGCATTTTCTCCACACATAAACTTATCACAATCCAGGGAAGAGCCCATGTGCGCAAGCCTTCCCCGCGCAGCAGGGGAAAGGCTGCCTTTTTTTGTACACGACAGTCATGCAATTTTTCATTTCTGCCTGAGTGAGAGCCACAACAACTGGAAGTCTTCCTCATGCAAAATCATTTGTTCTCAGGTTCTTCCGACCTAAAACTGAAGGCTCAATTCAGAGACATCTACTAAGAAGCGCTTCTAGGAAACCAGTAACAAAAGCTGCACTAGACATGAGGAAATTGTCCATTAAAAAAAAAAAAACAAACAAAACCAACACCAAAAACCTTCTAGGGAACTACGCTGATGTGACAGATGAAATTGTAATGACAAAAAACCAAAACAAAACAAACTCAAAATCCAACATAGTCCTAAAGTTTCACTGTAATTTGTCTTTTAAAAATCTAATGTACGCCAAATATTCCCCCCAAAATCTTGCACCTAATTCAGTCATGTCCAAAATGGAATTCAGGTGATAGCAGCATTTCTAAGGGACAGAGCAACACCTAAGGTCCGAATCTGACTTAAATCCCGAAGAATTCCAGTGAAATCAATGGGTACAGCAGTGCAAATCAGCAAGAGATCTAAATCTGTCCTAGCTGATTCCAGATCTATCTTTTATTTGCTATATGGCTTTAGGCAAGTCAGTGACCTTCTTTTTATTTCTCAGTTTCTCCATCCGTAAAATGGTGATAATACTGCTTGTAATACATGAAGATCGGGGGGACTAGTTAGTCCCCTAACACGGTCTGAGTATGAAAATTGCTGGGGATCGATCATTTTTAGTCACCTCCATCACCTTTATTGACTCTTTATAACCTTAATACCCGGTTTCTTGCTTGCTTGCATATTTCTCTTTTAAAAACCACGAGCCAGAGCTTGGAATCCTCATTCAAGTTTTACGCTGTTTACTTCTATGGCAGGATTCACACGAGGAAAGCGAGTACAAAATTCGGAACTTGGCCCCAACAACAACAACAAACTGCGAGGATATTTCAAACAAGACTCATAAATCACTGCGTGAAATTAATCCCGTTTACATCCGTTTTTCAGAGCGCAGAGGAATGCGTGTGTTAATTGACCCACTGATGCCCAAACAACAAGGGCACAAACAAAACCGCCGCGAATCCTTCCTCACCCTCGTTCCAACAACGCACGCTGCGCTGGGCTCTGCAGCAATAGTCGCTGTTGTTCAGTGAAACCGGGGGCAAAATAACCCCAAACAACAACCAAAAAAACCCACAACAAAAAACCCCACGGAACGACCCAACCTGCAAAGACCCTGACAGCTCTGAGAGGGACCTCTAGCGTGTGCTACAACATTTCGTGTGGCGCTCCGGGCGTCATTAATACACCAAAATCACCGCAGTCATTTTGAACAGGCGAGGGGAAGTTTCGCCAAGTGCCTCCGACCTGCGGGGCCGCTGCTCAGCCCGACCCGCACCGGTGGCAATGACCCTCGGAGGGATGAGGGGGTGTTGGGTTTTTTTTTTGGGGGGGGGGGGCACCCGGCGATGGAGAAGGCACCAACTTCCTCGCACCGGCCCGGGCTTCCCCCGCCCGCCCCCGGCGCTGGTGTGGGGGCGTGTGGAGATGAAAGATGGAAAGTTGCGTTTCAGGCGCAGCCTTTCCGCTGCCAAAAATCATCCCCCGAGACACCAGCCCCACGGCGCCCGCACCCCCCAGTGCCGCCGCCCGCACACCGAGCGCTGCTGGAGCTGCACCGGGCGGTTCTGCCCCGTCCCTCCCCCGCCGCTCCCTCGGCAGCCCCCGCCGCTCAGGAGGGAGAAGCGTTTCGCCCATTTTTAATTCGCCCGAGCAATCCGAGCACGGATTGCCCGCTGCCCGCGGGGCACGCTCAAATAAACTTGTACCGCGCTGATTAGAAACAGGCGGCGGACGGCTTTTTTATCCTTTTTTTTTTTTTTTTTTAATGGTTTTTGAGGCGGCTGAACGCGGCTCCCTCTCTTCCGGCGTCGGACACCGGGGGCCGGGGCAGCGCGGCCGGTTCCCGGGGGGTGTATTTGGGGGGGGGGGGGGGGGGAAGGAACGACCGCCGTCCCGCCGCCAACGGTCGCGGCGCCTCAGTCCCCTCAGGCCCCGCGCGCCTGGCGGCAACGGCGCCTCAGCCGCCTCAGCCCCCGCGCGCCGCGGCGGGAGGGGGGGGGGGGGGCGGCGCGGAGGAAAGGGCGGCCGCTGCCCCGCGGCGCCGCCGCCTCGCCCCGCGGGCCGGGGGGGGTAAGGGCCGCGGGGCCGCCCTTCCTTTCGCCGCCCCGGCAACAAAGGGAGCCGCGGGGGGGGGGGGCTCCGGAGCGGTGGGGGTGCGCGGCGGAGGGACGGCGGGGATGCGGGGCTGGGGGGGGAAGGTGCCTCCCGCTCGCTCCCTCACACACACACAGACACACACACACAATGGCGGCCCCCTCCTGCAGCCCGGCGGAGAACAATGCCAGCCGCGCACACCCCCCCCCGCGCGGAAACACACGTTTACATTCAACAACACCCCCCGCACACACCACCCCCGGAGCCCCCCCTCGGAGAGGCGCTGGGGAAAGGAGGAGCCCCCCCCCCCCCCCCCGCCGCGCAGCAGCACCCCCCCCCCCCGCACCCCCCGCTCTCCCCCTCCCCTCCCTCCCTCCCTCCCCGCCTCCCCGCGGCGCTGCGCGGGGGCGCGGGTTGCGCGGGGGAGCGCGGCGGGCGAGGCGGCCGCGCCGCGTCCCCGCGCGGGGTGCGAGCGCCCGGCACATGCGTGGAAGCGAGCGGCGCCCGAGTCCCTCCGCACCCTGCGCTGCAACCCCCGCCGCTCCCGAGCAGCCCTTACCTGGAACATCGGAGCGCAAAAGTGTCCCTCTTTCTTTTTTTTTTTTTTTTTTTTTTTTTTTTTCTTTTTCCCCTCTTTTTTTTTTCTTTCCCCCCCTTTCTCCCCCTTTCCCCCCCCAACTCCCACTTCCGATATTTCTCTCTGCCGGCAGCGGTCTGCTCTCCTCGCTACACCAGAGAGAAATGCAATAGCTTGGCTAAGGTAGACAGAGCAAAATACAGAGAATAGTTGCTCCAGGGCTTTGAAACCCCTCAAGGCAAGGATCAGGATACAATTAGCTCATGTCTCTACCTCCAGTCTGAATCAATCTCCGAAATAAAAGTTAAATTAAATTAACTGATCACACGGGCATAAAATTGATCTCCTTCGAAACGTGCATATAGATAGAGATATATATATATATCGTGTGTATTTTTTTTTTCGGATTTTTTTGGTGGAAAAAACAGTCTCATTCCAGCCTCCAACTTGCTTTTTACTCTCCTCTTGCACAGAAAAGCTGATTTTAATCGTTGTGATTAGTTTTGATGTAACGTTTCCGCGGGCGATTTCTGCAAATGGATGGAGTGTTTCTTTGCCAGAAGAGGGAAAAGCAGCAGATGATGATAATTATAAGGATTGTTGGTTGTTTCTTTCTTTCTTTCTGTCTCTCTCTTTCTTTTTATTCGTATTTAGGTCTGTCTCTTCACTTTCCCGAGTTGACCTGACATTGCCATTGCACTAAGGTCGCACAACTTGTTGATTAGGATCACCTCCCGTTTCGATCGAGGGATATGTGATAATTTGGCAGTGGAGCAACACATTTTCTGTTCCCTTGGCTATATAACTTCCCAAATGACGTGTATAAAAATAAGCACATGGAGTCTGCTTTGCCCCAATCAAGTCTGAATCAATGCCTGGGGGTGATACACAAACTCATTTCAAATGTTCAACCATGCAGAATTGCAGAAAGATTGAAGGAGTTGCACTGCATTTTTTATATTTTTTTTTTTTTTTTAAAGCAGCAAAATTAAGAGAAAACAAATCCATGTAAGCAAACCCAGGAATTTACCACTTAGGTTCATGTGACATGGCTCGCAAATGCTACTAACTTTCCTTCTGCAATTATCCAATTGAAATGGAGCCGTGCCTTTTTTCCTTTTCTCCAGCCGGGAGTTTGCAGCTCCCTTCTCCTGAAGAAAACAATACCCGGGGATAACCAAATAATTCACAAACCTTATTCTTGATCAGTTATTATCTTGTTCCCTTACTCCCACCATTCTTCACCTCCCACTCCACTGTACATTGCTTTGTGCAGAGCACTGTGTCTAGAAGCTGCGTTAAATTGTTGTTGTTGTTGTTGGGCTCTTTTGTCACGAACCCACGGGTCACCTCCCATTAGTGTCACATCCTCGCAGTATACTTTTGTGAAACGGTATGTTTCTAAGCGCTTCACAGTCCATTAATTCAGAGACTTTGCTGACATTTCTTATGAAAAAGACCAGGCTGTGAGGCCAAAACTGCCCAATAAACCCACCGAATAGAACCAGAGGTACCCGGCGGAGACCTACAATTAGCTTTTTATTAGATGGCTTCAGTATTTTAAAGAAAGTAATGCAAAATAGAACAATCGCCTTTTTTCTCCTAAGGCAGTTGCTGCAGCCTAAGGGATGACTAATTCGCTTGCTTAAAAATACATCCAACCCAATACATTCTTTTTGTCTTTCCTCTTCTCTGGAAATGATAAGCATAATAAGGCGGCAGGACTTCTCACGTAGGAACGTAGGAACGTAGGAACGGCACCATTTGCAAAGGCTTTGTCATTGAGGTATAACGAGCACAAATATCTTAGGTCAATTAACCAGGAACGGCTGACAGAAATTTAAAGGAAAAACTTTAAGTCACCACACACTCACATGCCCCAAGAAACACTCGACATGGCTTCATCTTCAAATTTTGGTTTTGATATTCTTCCAAATACTAGTAGCACACGAGAGGAAAAACTCCCCTCAACCATTTGTGCCTCCCCCAGCGGGGTTTGTGAGGAACAGGGTCGTCGCAACCCTTAACTAATGGTACTCAGCTTTAGCAACAGAGTCATTTTTAAGTACTTAAAGCTGGTTTAATAACTTAAAGATTCTCATGGTTTGTCAATTGGAAGGCAGTAAAGAAACTGTACAGTTTTCCATGTGGATGAAATGACCAGTTACAAGTTCAGTAGATCTGTGTCTTGACCTAACTTTATTTGTGTCGTCTTACAGTGTGTCACCACAAAATTCTTTATGGCTCTTTGTATGTGACTGTTTTAAATGCTTCACTGCTCTTCTCTTTCTAATAAATAAATAAAGCAATGCCAGCAGCCTGGCACTCATTAGTGACCTGCATAATATAGAAAAAAAAAAATCAGTAAAGGAACAAATTTTAATTTCAAGCTTGCAAGTGGCTATTAGGGAGAAAGGTGAAGAAAAATAGCAATGTAGCATCCTTTAAAAAAGTGAAAAATATCCTTGTGCTGTTATTTTACCTGCAGGAAAGAGTTTATTAAATGATGTCAGCACTAGATAAGGAAAGGTGGATTTTCTTAAAAAGGGAGAAAATGTATGTTTTACCTCAAGAAGGCTCATTTGGTAAAACTTTCCTCTCTGAGTCAGAAAATCACGGGCTTAAGTCTCACATCACGTCCGTGGGATAGGGCTCACGCCCGCTGGAGTAGCTGCAAACCATTTTGGGTAGCAATTGTTTCCTCCATTTGTCCGCTGTCGTATCGTGATGGGACTGCAGCCTGGTCCTTCCCTCTGCACCGCGGTCAAAAATACAAACGCACATGAGGAAACCAGAGGCATTCTCCAAGAAGCCGATCTTAACTGCTCCCCCCAAGTACTATCTGCATCTCTTCTCACATGCAAATCAAACATTTCCATAGTGCGTTCCCGGGAAAGCAGAGGAAAGACCCTGGCTTTGCTTATTCTCCCTTCTCACAGCTTTCAACATCTGCAGCCCTCTTACCTTAACTCGGGCCTGAATTTACTGCTGGTGTGGCCATACTCTGACCTGGGGATGGATTTTTGTCACCGGGAGAGTTCTCAAGAGATCAATATAACCCGAAAGGGCTGTCACATATATCTAAATAAGTTAGCAAGGTTTACCTTTATTAACTGCTCAGAGGTGATTTGCATACAGAGGAGAACACATTAAACCAAATTCTGTTCTGTTTTACTTGGAGTTATCTTTTTTTAAACAGGTTTACACAAAACTACATTGTGTTTGTGCATTATGAATATTTTACTGATGCTGAATAGCAACCTTAACGAGCTCAAACTGAGCTCAATATTTGATTTCTGAATTTTTCCTCAAATCATCACCTGTTCATAATTAGCCTGTGGAAAACTATAGTAGTTTTGCCGTATCATTGTCAATGTTAACAGTTTGGAAAATTGCAGCTTTTGAAAAGGCGGATTTTCCAACGGCTGCAGATCACATGGGTCGGCTTGCTAAAAGGCATTATTTCTGATTTAGCTGTAATCCTGTCTGGAAACGAGTACAGGGGCTCCTCTCAGGAAGGCCCTCATGTCAGCTTGACCTTCTTTTCAAAGTTCCCTCCTGCAGTTCCATAGGCTTGATGTGTGCTGCGAATCTTGTTCCAAGAATATTGAGAAGAGCGGCTAAGTGTGGAAAGAAAAGATAGCAATAGTTGCCTGCATTAGATATTTTGTAAGTGGATCTTTTTTGGTTTTAGAAAAATAAAAAGGATTTGACATTCGCATTTGAAGGGCACGATTTATGAACGCAGTTTCTCCAGATTTGTTTTCCTCAAGGAGTGTTAAAAATAACGTGTTTTTTCTTTATTACCAGTAATATTTGATGCTGTATTTGAAGAGATGGATTTTGTTATTTAACTGTGAAATGGACTGAACAGTGCGAACCATGCCAAGCGGCAAACCAGCCTAAGCAATAGCGTCTGAGAATAGCAGGGAATGAAGCCACAGGTCTGCTACAGGAAGGTGGCCGAACTCACGCAGCAACAAGTACTTCCACCCTGTTTCTGTGCAGTCCTTACGTACCACTTGCACTTACCCCACTTATGCCCTTTTGCTCTTAATTAAAAACCAGAAGCTGAATAGAAGTACATCCATATCCTGCTACAATTCCCGGTCGTGAGGTTGTCTCTCTGTTAGGCAATGCAAATGCACACAGAGACAGAGCTAGCGGTGGATTTCCGTGTGGATCCCTTAGCTTTGCCTTCAGCCGCCCAGGTACGACAGTTCTGCCTGCCGGTCCCTGTAAGAGGAGGTGGTGTCTCTCTCTGCGTTCACCGCACCCAAAATCTCTTGAACCTCAAGCTCACTCGGTTCTCTGCTTCAGAGAGTAAGACCAGATTCTGTGCCTGAGGAGAAACATCATCGCTGGAGTGGGACATGAGGTTCATTTATGTAATTTTATCATTGGTATAAAAACTCACAGATTGAATTAGTTTGTTCTCCAGAAACATCAATTTTTAGTGTACCAAAATCTCCCGGGAGTTTCTGCATCAATTGTGGAGTTATGGATAAGCTTATAGACTGTATGGGTAACCGAGAGAGCACAGAGTAGTTTCACAGGGAGCCTCTCCATGTTTTTGGGTAACTTCCATGGGTGCCTTTCCGAAGGCTTCAGCGCCCCTAAATCCCTCTGCCAGCAACGGGAGCTGCAGACTCTCAGACCGCCAGCAGATCATGACGCGTGTGGGTAGGTGGAAAAAGAAGGGCTTAGAAGATTGCCTCTGAGCGTGCAGGGTTGAAAGCGTGAGCCCTGGTGCCATTGCCTCCTTGTGCGTGTGCATTTGTAATGGACTTTGGGAAATTCTCTGCATTTCCCTGATGTTCTCTGCCTCCCTCTTCCCTCCCCCGTTATTCCTTCCCCTGAGAAGCAGCCCCTCGCCTCGCTTGGTGATTGCAGAGCCTTTCTGAGGCTCACAGTGGGACAGCACCGCGCTGGCTTTGCTTCCTGCCTTCAGCCACTTGTTGCACAGAAAAGTCTGCCTGTCTTTGCTGCAAAAGAGGTGGGAGAGAACCAGTTCTGCACAACCTGTGAGGGCAGAGTTCACCTCTGGTTCTGCTCTCTTTTACTTTGGCTGGATTTCTCCTGTGCACGTTTGAAATCTCTCCTCCCATTGAAAGCCAGATGTTTCATTGAGATTAGGCAGTATGCTTGGCGAAAGGACTAATGCGCCCTTGCAGTCACTGTGGGCTTTTCTGGGCTGGATCATGTGAAATACCAGCAGGGTTGGATGTGGAAGAGGCTTCAGTTGGTCTAACCGTTCAGATAAGGCGTGGAGAATTCAGGGCATAACCGATAATGTATCTCAGGAGATTGTACAAATTGCTCTAAGATTGTTCCAATTTAACTGCTCAGCTCATTCTAATTAAAGACTACACGGAGGAAAAGAGGGTGACGTGTGCGTGTGCATGGATGTGTGCGTGTGTTGGGGGAGAGGGGAAATGGGTAAGGAGAAAAATAAGCATTTGATTAATTTGGTTTTGCTATTTTATATTCCATTACCCTATAACAAATAACATGGTTTCTAGAGGTGGTATCATCTGCCTCATTCTCTGTTCATCTAGTCCAGAACCACTCAGTTTTACTTCACGGTCGTATTGCCTGAGCCAAAACTACTCATGAGAAGCTCTATAATACAATGGAAGTACCTTCAGGGCACCGTAGAAATTTATGTTAGTGTATCTCTTTGTGCATCCTTTGGGTGTCAGAATCTCTCTGCTTTCCTACCTATAAAAATTATTCCCTGAGCACACCTATATACACAGAGACAATGAGCAGAGGTATTTGGTGTTGTTAAAACACAAAACATGCCAACAACCTTCCCTCCTGGATTTTTAGCATTAAAACCACCGTTCTCAGAAGCGTTACTCAACTGTGCCATGAGTTTTCAGAGAGAAAATTGACATCAGTGCTACAGTACTGTCTTTCAATATAGCCGGATTTCTAAACACACTCTTCCAGAAAGTGTGGGATACCAGCATAAGGTGATACACCGAGATAGTTATTTGAAGTATGAATTTCTACCCAATAAACCATCTTATTCAACTGAGGATATATTTCAGAGGGAATCACAATACAGCTAGAAACTAACTCAGACTGTGTCTGTGTTTTGAATAGCCCAGGGTCTGGGAGTGTGTATATTGGTCTGGGATTGTCAAGCAGTTGGTCTGGATAAAGGAAGGGGCAGATCGTAGAAGCTGAACAGGGCTGTTCCTGCGTCCGCCCTTCAGAAACGGGCCGTTCCAAATACCGATTGTAATGAGTGATCCGCGGGTTTTGGAACCAGCCTCATTTTCTAGACTCATTGTGGAGCAAGTGTGTCTTCTAAAAAGGGTATTTGAAAGAGATGCTCACTACTCTTCTGCTAAAGAAGCAGCGACTCTCCGCAACATTGCCTTTCCAGAACAAAAGTGTATTATACTTTGTGCTGTATTTCTGTGTGGCAGACATTATCCTGTGCTTTCAATGCTAAGCATGAGCTTTGAAAAACTGATGTTGCTAGTGTCTCCTTGCTCTCTCTTTGTAGAAACAGGAATCTGCGGAAAGCAGCTGTACTTTTCTCTTTGGAATAATTTGGAGAAATCCACTTTTAAATCAATGATGTTTTTCTCCTAGCCGCTTCCCGAAAAGCAGCAGTTTTTCACCTCATACCGATTTTACATCACTGTCATTTCCCAGGTTTGCAAGGAATTATAGGAGCTGGGCTGCTCTAGCCATACTTGATGGATGAGTTTATGCAAAGGAGGAAAGGTGAATAAATGTTAAGCCACTATGTGCTTCGTTCTTGGTGCCGTCTGTAGCGTGTATGTCACAGCTGCAGTTACAAGGGTAATTTTCGTGTTTTAGTAACGTCCCAGTACCTTGTTTCATGCGAGAAACTTGTAGATACCGAGGAGTAATAGACAACAGTAGGTTTTTGGGTAGTGATAGCAGCCAGGGATATGAACCTTGCGGCCTCATCACAATCCTTATTTGTTCGTTTCCTGGTCAAAAATAGTGACTTGCCAGAAGCTCGTCAAGATTTTAATTCATGCCCTGCTGGTTCTGTCACAGCTGCTAGGGGGACATGAAGGGACCTACAAGTTTAAAGAGGTTTTTAGTTGACTGCGTGTGAAAATAGATCCAGTCATCTCCTCAGGCAGAGGCTGAAAACGTCTGCCAGGGAAAAACGCCCATCTGGCAGAACTTCCCCTCTCCTGCCGCAGTCACTGGAAACTGCTGCGCTAGTTCATGCAAAGGCAATACTCCCATGTACACCTCCGGGCAAACTTTCTCCAGCCCAGCCAGCATAAGGCAGATGTTGAGAGAAGTCCTACCTTGGCAGCCAACCTCCTGCTCGCCAGCTTTGGGGTTTGTTGTGGTGTTTCTTCCAGTCTTCAGTCTTCTTGTGAGCGACTGAAGCACGGAGTGTACATGGCAAAGGGGAGCCCCTGGAAAAGAAGGGACGTGATGGTCACCAAGTACAAATCCAGAGGCAGTTCAAGGAAGGTGGCACAAAAGAGGCATCTCCCAAGCACGCACCGGCAAGTGAGTGTTGCTGCCCAGGCCATACCTATGCTGGAACACTCCCGCGAGAGATAATAGTAGCAATCAATGCTGGCAAGGAGTCAGTGGCTTGGTGTAGCTGGCATAGTTGCTGGTGCAAAGAAAGGAATAGGGCTCTCTGTCGAGGCAATCGACTGCCTTCTTCTCTCTCTACAACTACACTACCTGTGCACACAAATAGCTACTCCAAAGTGAAAAATGACTAGTGTGGATGCACTCACACTGGCAAAATTGGCTTATCCCTCCATGCCCTGCACTTCTCCAGCAGAAAATGCAGAGTTTTTCTAACGCAGTAGCAGCCACCTTCACCCTCCTGACATCAGCCAACAGAGAAAAGCGGTTTCCAAAATGATCAGGAAAGGTCACAAATACTGAGAAAATATTTTTTCGCCTTTGCCTGGGGATTTACTGCCACTTATCAATGGCTTGACCATGATAAGTGATCGACCATGATTGATTTCTCTGTTAGTTTTAAAGAATGATGCTCTCAATTGGCCTTTTAAACTCAGCTAAACCACCCACACTGATGCCTAGCACAGGAGTGAGCCTCTCTCAGTTATTTCTCTGTGCTAACGTACAGATAGACGTGGAAACATTCTGGTTGTGACTGTGCAGCAAATTCAAGCCAAACTTAAATCAGAGTAAAATCAATGAGGCCACAGAGAGAACCTTGCCAATATTTACTACCTTATACTGGTCCAAAATAAATTTCATCTGATCATCAGTCATCCCCAAATTCAGGATACACCCATGCTTTTTAATTCATCTCAGGCTTCTCACAATCCTCTTCAATTGCTCGGGACAATGAGCACCATCAGCAAGTGTCACTCTCTCACTGTTTATTTTCCCCTGCCAGCTTGCTAGAGCAAACACTTGTTGAGAGACGTTTCGGTGTCCCCTTGGGGAGCGCTCCATTCTCACCTCCTTTCTCGCCAGCAGCTACAGCCCAAAACCTGAAGGATGCCAAACACCCCTGGGGAGGTCCCGGGCTCCTTTGACAGCTGTGGGAGGGGAATTGGTGCGTGCAGCCCTTTTCACGAAGAAGCTGAACTAACCAGGTGCAGTCTGTGTCAAGGCTGGCCTCATTTTTCTTCTGGTATTTATTTTCTGTAGCACGCCTTAGAATTTATTGGTCGTGGTTCCCCAGAAGCTGAGTGTCCTTGCTTCCCTGGGAGGATCGGGTCAATATTCTTTCAGCTGCTTTGCAAACATTGGCTGGCTAATCCATGCGATACCCCCCAAGACAGGAAAACGAGGCAGAGAGATTATATGACTTGCCCAAAGCCACAGAAGCAATAAGTGTCAGGCTTATTATGAAGAGGGCATACAGATCAAAGGAAATACAATGAGAGCTCAGGAGTTCCTGTCGCCCTGTCTGCTTTTCACAACAGAGAGCAGCACTGCTTTTCTACTGTACAGTTTTTACAGGATTTTTTTAGTAAGGGATCTTGTCAAAAGCTCGAAGGAAATCCAAATAAATCATCTTAACTGTCCTATATTGGTTCAGATGACTTACGTTTGTGAAAGAAACTTGCACACTTGCCAGCTTTCGGTGAGAAATGATGTCGTAAGATCACAAAGGCACATTCTCTTTCTCAAGTGAAGTTAATACAACAACTTCCCTCTATGGCCTTAGCTATACAGCTGCAGGATTTTTTTTTACGTATGTCTTTTGAATCTTCTATTCTTAACTAACTTAGCTGCAAAACTTTACTAACTGGAAGATTTAAGTTGCAAACTTCCTTGTAATGAATGCTTGGCTTTTTTAACCACAGCACTTCAGGGAATGAGGAACTTGCAGATAGATGTGTACCACACCACCCTTCTGGCTTTTTCAAAGAGTTACTTGTTGCACCTGAGTGATTTGTATGTCCCAAGAAAAATTCATTTTCATGCCAACTGTACTCCTTGTCAAACTGAAGTCAATAGCACAGATCTATAGAGCTAAATACCCCAGGTTTATACTTCTCGTTTCTATTTCGATCTCTAAATTCATTTTACTGTGGGGTTTATATCACAGATCCAAAGTGTAACCCTGAGGAAACAAATATACTGAAATTTCATGTTACTTTTAGTTCTGGTCACAAATATGCTGTGCTACATTTTTTTTCAGGTTTCAAACATTACCTGGTTTTACAGGAACTCCTTTGCAGGAGTAGTACTGAGTACTCTTCTGCAGGTCTGTGTGTGTGTGTACATACACATGCGTATCTCCATCTGCCTGTGAGCAACAGGCAAAGTCAAAGCTATGCACAAACCCCTTACTTCTGCGTTTCCTAATTTTTAAATGATGAGCTCTACAATCAGTGCTCTATTCAGAATGACCTTTTCCTACTGAGTTTCCTGAAATCATTTATTTTTCAGAGAAAAATGGGAACATCAGAAAGACTGTTGGGCAGACTGTGGAGAGACTTGCAGGAAGGGGCGTAAATGCCATGGTCTGAAGTGGCTGGATCACAGCCTGCCTAAAGGCCCTCTCGAGGTGCAGGTGCCCGTCCCCCTGCTGAGCCATCGGGTGTTTCTGGGTGAGTGCAGACGGCAGCCGTCCCTGCACGCGATGGGATCTCCGGTGACGGGAGGTGACCTGTTCCCTGGCTGCCGTTTGGAGACAATCTCATCTTCTCAAAGGGTGTTTTCTTAATTTGACTTGCTGGACTCGGCTGTGTGATGGTATTTGGTTACTTTTTACTGTTTCTGTGTTGCATGGGAGTATGCCAGTCAGCTCCTCCTTTGAGAGGCTGCTCATAATAGCCACAAGTCCATTCACTGGTTTTTAAGAGTTTTATTTTGCCCTTCAGCCTGCTAATTCCCTTTCACTCTCAAACTTTACACTCAGAAGCTTTTATTCAGACGCTATTTTCTGAAATCAGGTTATCAGTGGTTTGACAATCAGTTAATATTTACTCCTCAGTTCCTGTATCAAGTCACTGAACTAGCTAAACACTTAGGCAGGGACTTAAGTCTCATTAAGCTCAATGATACTTAAGCACATATTTAAATGCTTTGATGAGCTGAGGCCTAAAGCCTCCATATTGTTATTACACTAGATTAAACTGGCAATTAAAATTTGCTGTTTGGAAAAATGAGTGATTTCTGATATTATTGTTAGAATGAGCATTCCTTTGAGCATACTTGCTACCGTATGACTTGACAGAAATGCATGTTACGTTCCCCCAGCACAAAATGAAAATAAACAGCAGCTAAAGGGAAAACTCTTGCTTGTGGGGATGCTGGTGTTTCCAGGTGGTCTGGATCACGAGGGTTTGGAAAAACGTCTGTCCCAACCAGTCATGTGTGAACAGGCAAAATTAGCTGGGAGAAGGTGAAATAGCTGCTGTCACCGCCGTATTGAATTTTGTAGGTGATTCTGTATCAGGTTACCTTTGACTGTGCAGAAAGCATTCCTCCTAATGTCACTTGCTACATCCTTTGAGCATGGGGTTTGTAGCACAGCTAGATTCATAAATCTCTTAGCTATGGTGTTTAAATGAACACACTCCCGACCTGTTTGTTGTTTGTTTTTTTTCAGTTTCTTAGTGCTTGGTTATACCCTGTGCACTCACAGCACAAATGCCTAAATCCTCCAGTTTTATTTAGTTTTGGTTCTGCTGAGCTTCATTTCAGATTTGAGAGGAATCCAAAAGGTAGGCGATGCTGTGCCGCCCGAGGCACATTTTGGTGGGTGTGGGCACAAATTCCAGGACTCCTGGGGACTGCAGGTCCCCTGCAGACCTGGGCAGGCCCTCCGATCCTTTCTGCCTCCCTGGGACTGGACGTTAGCTGGCTCACCTTGTTTCCTAATCATGTAGTTCTTTGCTTTTCTGCCTTGCTTCCTATCTGGAGAGTGCTGGTTTTTCATTATTTAGTTGAGGATCCTGAGCACCAGTTGTTGCCTCCTTATGTTTACCTTCCATATTTGTGTGCTTACAAATAACATGATCTGAAAACAGCTAAAAGGTGGACAAACAGATCTGAACCATGTGGATTCAGAGAGTAAGATAGGTAGGTGTAAGGAGGAACATTTTGCTTGTTTTGAATGAATTTGATCATCGCCTCTTGGTGTGCCTTTTGATTTGTTACTCTGATGCCAAAGCCTTTAAGAGAGAAAAGAGGACTAGATGATCTTTCGAGGTCCCTTCCAACCCCTAACATCCTGTGATTCTGGGATTACATCCAGCTGGCTCCAGTGGTGATTTGTTTACTAAGTCGGCAATACCTTTAATTTGGGATAACGTTTCCTTTGTAAATGAGATTAATACACCCAGTGTGAATGTGTAGGTGTTGCTTCATTCCTCGCCGTCACAGCTGCACTGATGACATCTTCCAGGCATCAACAAAACCACCGTGAACTCACTGAGAAGACTCCCATGGCAGAACGCTAACGCAGTGAAAGGGACAGCAGCTTTAGTTGAACTCTAGGCCAGTGTGTGTCCACAGACACTTTGCTTCCATGGAAACGTATAAATAGTGGGAAGATGTCTTTATTTTTTAGGATGCCAAAAATAACAGTAAGATCCCGCTACCTGGTAAATGCTCCAGCGTAATGGTGAGCCCAGGATACGGTCCTGCAGGACGGAAGGGCCTCACACCTGGCGCGCGTCCGTGACAGCACAAGGTTACCGACACCGTCAGCTGTCACTAAGCACCGGCAAGATCAAGCTGAAAAAGAAGGGCTTCTTCTCCTGGTGTAAGACAACATCTCAGTGTGCATTGTGGAAGCTTGCCCCTGTCAGATGCCTGCCGCTTTTGATTCCTCATCATTGCAGATATTAAGGTTCAAATACGTGTTCTCATTTGAGAGTGACCATGTGAAATGACAAGCAGGAACTCCCAGTATCACAATGATCTCACTGGCCAGGGACTACAGCATCAGAAGTGCAGGCTTATGACTTGCTTCAGAACAGAGCAGTAAGAGAAACCAGGCTGGAAGTAAAATCTTTGTAAACACAGAAAAATGCATTTCGTGTAAGCACTGGTTTGAGTTGAGATGAAATCTTCGTTCCAAAAGTTTAAAATGTCTTAACCTAGTCCTGCTTGATTTCTTCGTCCTGAATCATCTTTTATGTGTTTAGAACAGGACCGGATGAAGTAGCTCACAACGAATCAAAAGTGTTATAAAATGATGGCGTTTCCATAAGCTGCTCCTGCTCTTCTGGGCCAAAACCTCAGCAGGCACCACGTACCCTCTGTAAATGAATCTTTCATCATGGAGCTTGGTCTTCCTTTTTATTTTTGGCATCCTAATATATAAAATCAATGTAACAGTGTTTACACAAGCAGACTGTAAATGAAATAGTCTGGGCAGATTTATTTCATCTGAAGATCTGGCTCATTATTATTTGTGTTAAAAAAAATCAATGTGGAAAGAACCCTCACAGTTCTTGTAATTTCCCCAAATGAACTTAAGTTATGAAGGGGGTGCGTGAGTGGAATTACAGAAGAAAGGAAGAGTGAGTGTCTTGATAATTAGTCTTGCCGCCCTCCCCCCATATTACTTCTTTTAGAAGTTGCAATATTAAAAATCCCCCAAACCAGCCTGCCCTAGTCGTCCAGTGGAATTTGCCGTACTGTGACTGTATAGTTTTATACTGGAATCTACAGTGTGATTATAAACCAGCCTTCTTGTGTCCTAAATTTTACGGCACAAAGATTGCTTGGAGGAATAACCCCTTTTGTTTGGCGCGTTGGAGCCCAGATTGCCATGACTGTGGCTCATGTTTTGTTCATGTGTATACATATGTATATATTTTCACTTTCCGCTCTTTTTCATTTCTCTTGGAGCACTGAGGCTTGTGTATTCGCTAGTTTTAGATTTCTGCAGCAGGGGAGCTGAAGAGTTTGCTTTTTTTTTTTTTCCCCCCCGTTTGTTCCCCGAACTCTTCTTGCAGTTTAACAAGTCAAATACAAAACACGGGGGGAATAAACATCCACATGATGGTACTGTGCGTGGTATCGCATCATTGATTGGATATACTGCATTGGAACATCACACAAAAGAGCCTGTAACGAAAAAAATTCAGTTGCCTGGAGCTTTGAGCTTTCAAATTAGGCTAAAGAGGTTCCCTTGATAACCAGCAGTGTTGAAGCTTTCAGTATTATTTAGCTGCCCAGGCATCAGTAATGGTTTCCAGTTAGAAGGGCCTGGAGACCTGACACACCGGTAAGGTAACCCACCTGCCCACTCAACACTTTGGGATCAGAAAGCCTATCTAAAAATCTTCAGTTTACCGAGCATAACTGAGAGTGAATGCGACTCTCCCTTCTTCAACACTATCTCCGTCTGTGCAGCCTATTTTGCATCAAAAGATCCATTTGAAAGTAGAGATCCCTTAGAGCTAAATATTCTAAACTGACAGAAGAATTTCTAGTGGCACACCAGCCTAAAGCCATATTTTTATGAGGACATCACTTTCTATTTCTAAGCTTCAGTATGCACTCATGCTTCCTCATCGCCAGGAGCCATGCCACATCAAGTTGCCTCCTCCCAGCTTTTATGTTTTTTTAATGGAGTCCAGTTTTCTGCCTAACTTATGGCTATCTCCCTGACAAATTGTCAGACACCTATGTCGCCAGGCAGGAGGTGTCCTGGTACAGTGCGAGCCAGAAAGGACATTGTAGGTGTCATTAAAAAAATGTACAGGACAACCTTCTGTAAATCTGATTATTCTTGAAGGTTGTGAGGGATTTAAAAAAAAAAAAAACAAAAAAACAACCACCAAAACATGAAAAAAGAGACAGCATGCAGTATTTAGTCCTTAAGTATAAGATAGGAGCTAGCAATAGACAGGAGCTTTAAGTTCATGGGCCTGATCCTGTGCTACTGGCCAGTGTTGCTGTGAAGGGGAGCTGTGCTGGACTCCTGGCACCAGCAATGCTTTGCATGAGTGCCCTTGGGTCGTCTCTCGGGGCAAGGCTCCCGACTCCTTGTACATCTTATTCAGCACCGAGCAGACTGCTTGCACTGAAATAAACTGCAATCGCTTTAGTGTCTGGCTGGAGCCTGACAAGTCATACTGCTGGGTTTGGAGAAACAATAACGGACCTTCCTCAATTTCATGCCATAGGAGAGCACTGCTTTTACAGTAATGAAGCTCATTTTTTTCTGCGATGAAAAGGCGTCGGGGTTTAGCTGCTCCCTCACGGTGCTGGGGAGTTTAACATTCGCTAAAATATTCTAAAGGAGTAGCACAGGATTTCAGTCCTAAAAATTCCGCATCCATCAAAGAAGGTAGGAATTTTTATGTTAAAAGAAGAAAGATGTGCTGTTATAAGTCAGCAACTTAAATGCCTTTATCTATACAGCCTGCAAGACATCTGCAGAACATTCAGCAATTAAATATGCCCCCAGCTGAACAATAATGTTGCTGCTTGGTCTGCATATAAATTAGAGTGAGTTGAGGGTGGGTGTTCAAGCTGGGCTCTGTGGCTGTCAATATCCTATGCCACAAGCTGCCCTTGAAATCACCCTGGAGTCTGCAAAGGGCACTCGTAAAGGTCCCAGCCACACAGCTCTTGCCCCCTCGCTCCGATAAAGCAGAGCACAGATCCTTGAAAGAGGGATAAGTACTAATCATTCATCATCTTGGATAGCTTGGATTCTCAGATAGATAGATTAGTCTCTCAGCCTGCCAAATATGCCTGTTTGGGAGGGACAGAGGATGAAGAAGGAGGGCGTGGAGTATTTCACCTCCAGATCTCTGCTTCTGGCGCGTACCAAGCCAGGCTGGGAGCATCTGGAGAGTCTCACCTCCCACCCCAGCACCAGGTTTTTCCCAGAGGTGCCACCACACATACAGCTTGGCTTCTAGACTGCTGAACTCACTGCAGCTTCCCCTGCTTGGCAATTTTGGCCGAAGAGCCAACAGACTGTGTCTTCTCCCCCCCAGTAAATGGCCGGTCCGGCTGTGGTTTGGAGGGGCTGGAGAAAGTGGCCAGAGAGGGGCTGCTTTTCTTCCACTGCATCATTTCTGAGGGTGCCTGGAGGATGTTGGCACACCTGGCTACCCATGGAATTTTTGTTAGAAATACGTCTTTTCTCTAGCGCCTTCTGTGTGAGGATCCCAAAGTATTTTAAAGATGTTAAGGTATTTCATGAAGCTGCTGTGTTGCTCTAGTGAGGAAGACAACCTGTGGAAGGAGCTGGAGGTGCCCACTCACATGTATAGCAGCAATGGCTGCAGCTGCTCAAGGGGTAAGAGCGCTTGCTCTGGTCACCAGCCCCCCTCCTCTCCCAGAGGTCACCCCTTGCAGGAGCAGAGGTAGCGGGACAGATGCCGGTCCGTGCCTCTGTGGCTCCTGTGGGGGCTGGTGCAATGGTGTATGTTCATCCTCGTTCCCCAGGGAAGCACCAGGAGCTGGAGCAGGGATGCTTTCCATGCCCCTGCTCAGATGGAGGGGCAGGGACCATGGGTGGAGAGCTGGGGGCATGGACAGCCGCAGCGGTGAGATTTGCCAGAGCTCATCTTTCAGGACCTCAAGGCATGAACTTCTCAGATGACTTACACCTTCCTTATGCCTGTAGCACTTCTTTGCTTACACTAAATTGCCTTGAGATTAAAAAAGGGGGGAAAAAGAAAAGAGCATTTAACTTTGCCTGTTGGGGCTTTTCCTCCCACAGAGCGACAGAGGCCACGTTTGTACCTGAGAAGCTCTGGCTTGCTCGTTGCTTGCAGTCGTAACCTCGCGTGGGTAACCTGGAGAGCACAAGAAAACACGTCGCTGTGTGGCACAGCACCTTGCATGTTAACTGGGCTCAGGCACATGTGGTTTTATAGTAAAAAATCCAGTTGGAGCTCTGTCTTCTGGGCAGAGCTTTCCATGTCACTTCTCAGCAGGAAAGAGCTACTTATTCTGTGCCTTGAATCTAATTGTAACAGCACCTTTCTTTATAAGCACTACAGAGTATCTGTTTTCTTTCAGCAATTTTATGGCAACAAACAGCTTATATCTCTCTTTCTTTGTCAGCTTTTCTTTTTTTTTTTTTTTCTTTTCTTTTTTTTTTTCCTCAGCTGTTTGAAAAGAAGCCCTGAATTTAGCCTGGTACAAACAGCACTTGACTTGTTAGAGGTGGTATAATGGGATAAAGGGACTTAGAGGATGCAGGTAACAGCCCTGCATGTCTCAGTAACCGTATAAGCTTCTGGGAGAAAGGTACAGAAATATCCAGAAGCAGTAAATATAGTAAGGTATGCATAGGGCAACTACAGACCATTAGCTGGGGACCCATAATGGAACATTGCCATCTTTAAAGGTATTTTTGTTTCTACAATTTTTGTGACAGTTTTATGGCAGTTCTGTAACTACTGTACTTCACTGCTTCACAGTGATTCCTTTTTATCTCTTGAGACTATTCCAGGATGTTAGGCTGTAATATATGGAGAGAAGAGCAATCATTGCCTTGCAAGTTACACATGAGAGAGTCATATAATCAATGGCTCTGATGTCATAAAAGTCACAGTCCACTGATCTGATGTCACTGTGATGGATTGGGACTTTTAATGCTTCATTTATGGTGTTTAAAAAAGTAGGGGAAAGGGTGCTTATGTCAAAACACATGCCATTCTTAATGTGACATTAACAGAGCTAAATGGGATGCAGTGATATTTATTTATTTGACCGCAGAAGTGTGATCCAAGTTCAGTGTTAACAGCATAAATGTGGCTACTTCTGCGTGCTTTCAGAAACCAGTGGGCGAGTGCCAGGAGCAATGAATATTTACTCCAGCTGAGGATCTCCTCCTATGTTTTAATTAATAATAAGGGAACTAACGGCTCAGCCATGACTTTGCCCCAGGTCAGGGGCAGCACATGGCTGAGCTATCCAAGGAGCAGCCTGGGAGGCTGTGGCTGGTGGTGTTGCAGTCTGCTCCTGCTTCCCACATGCCTTGGCAAAGGGAATCCCCCCAACTTGCCCTTCCTTTGCTTGCGGTAACCAGCCTGTGGAGAGAGGAGGAGGAGCAGGGACTGGCATGAAGGTCTGCAGGTATTGTGGGCAGAGCTGAATGGACACAGCAGTCATGCAGAGGTGGCTTTCCTCCCTTCCCTGTGGTCTGCAGTGAGGGAAAGCTGTTTGAAGGGGAACATGTCATGGCCCTTAGCTTCCAGGTGAGACGGTGCAAGATGGGTCATGCGGGGCCATCAGATTCCAGGCATCCACAGGTCACGTACCGTTAGGATTTGGGACTATAAACCGGCCCGGTTTCTGTTTTCGCACTCCTGAGGCAACAGGGCCTTTGGAGGGACATGGGCTGGTGCCACGTGTCGCTGTGCAGTGAGGAGAGGGAGTGTATTTCATTTTCAAGGGAGGAGCTCGAGGCCGGCATTTCCCATCCTGGTAGTCAGCCGTAGCCCTCTACGGAAATACATCAGGTGGTTGTTTCTGCTCGAACTTTATCGGGCTGGCCTTTGCGAGTGTCACTGACAGGTTTCAGGGTCTGTGCATGCTGGGGACATGGACACGTGCATGGCTGGGGACAGGTTGTGAGTCCCAGAAACGGCCCTGGGCCCGCAGGACTTGGTATAATTTTGACTTGTGTTCAAGAAGCTTTTCTTCGCAAGCTAGAGGACTGCAAAACCGAAGTTATTCTTTAGCAAATGCCACAGCCATGAAATCACCGCGTACGTGAGTGTCATGTGTGAGAGCGCCACTGCCTCAGTTTGCGACAGGCACTCGAGTTTTTGCACCAGGAAAAAACCAACTTGAGTCATTCCCGTGCAACAATCCTGCTCGTCCTGGCTGCAGTTAAAAGGTGATCCTTGTCACGTTGCCAGAGAGGTTTTCAGCCTTGTGCCGGTGCTGCTCTTAGCTCCCCTCTCCCTCCCCTCCCCTCCCCTGCTCTCCAGCCTCCGCTTTGCTTTCACTACTTTGCCCATAAAGTCCCCTCGGCCAAAGAGTGTCCCCCTTGGCTCAGCAAAAGCGAACCCCGTCCCTTGGAAGCGTTTCCAGCGGGCTCTCCAGGGCATACCGGCCCTGTGCTGGAGCGGGCCCGTGGGCTCACAGCCAGGTGACACCAGGCGTCCCCTCCACAGCGGGACGGCGCGTGGTCCTGCTCACTGCCTGCCGCCCTGGGAGCAGAAGATCTCACCCACAGACTGGGATCTTCTGGCTTCGTTTGGAAACATATTGTGGGTTCCCTGGGCAAAAGCGAAGTGGTTTATCTTTGGGTTCTGGCGCTACGAATCCTCTGAGGCTTGGGATCAGGGCTTTCGCTACCATCAGAAACCCTTGACAGAACCACTGCCCTGCACTGCTCTGTATCTTCCCAGGCATCCAGCGTACTTTCTCCTCCCCAAAGGCGAAGTTGGAAAAGAAGCCAAGGGATCCATTCCAGGTATCTGTACTAGTGCATATTTTTTTTTCACCATCATTTTAAAAGTATCATACAGTCCCCTTCCTTCGTGTTGAAAGCAGAGTAAGAGAACTCCCAATTTCATGCCCTCAGGCCCGAATAAAAGAATAAAAACAACACAACATTTGCATCTGTTTAACAGGCTCTGTTCTAGAAGTCTCCGTGCAAGAAAAAAAAGTGGGGGGAAAAGCCCCATCACTCCAGGTTAAATGGAACCATTCAGAGAGTACCGTGGGAAGGAAAGGCAGAGAAGAAAATTATTGTCATAAATGACCTAGGAATTCATGGCCTTGCGATTGCAAACACAAAGTCTAAAAAGGTTACATTCTCTTGCTTCTCTGCCTACCCCCGATATCAATGAACATCAGCTAAAGGTGGCTGAAGAACCAATTTCATGCATCTACTGTAGAAGGAAATGAACTGAGCCAAGGGCAAAAATAAAATTATACAAATGTTATTATAGACTAGCCTGCTTCTGTCCTAGTTTAATTCAAATTTCAGTGCTGCAGGCTTTGCTGCTGGCAGTAGCCTTCCTGAATAAATCAACATTTGCTTACATCTAAATTATTAGAGAAACATGTGACTTTGTTTATTGTATAAATTATACGCAAGGTTAAAGCATTAACTGTTCAACGGGCTTTGTGCAGCCACACAATCGCTCCCATCCCCCGCAAACCCTTCTCCCCCAAACACCATTGCGAGGACGAGCCATCCAGCGAGGCCTCTGTGGGGGCTGCCGGGCAGCAGGGTGGCTAAAGGCACAACTTCAAGGCCTGTTCCTCCATGGCGCTGCCCGAGGGGGAATAATTTACTGCTGTGCAGAGCGCAGAGGGGAGGCAAAGCCGCCTCGTGCTGCCTGGGTCGTGCTTCAGACCGGCTTTGCAGCAGAGCTTATGGCTGCGGGAGGTGGTCGGGACGGTGGCCTTCGGTGCTTGGGCACATTTACAGGCAGGAGGAAGAAATCTGCTGCTACCGGGGCTGTTGCGATGGCGGAGGGGTCCCCTCTGCTAGGGCTTGGCTGGCTGGGACCACAGCAGCCCGGGGGCTGGGACCACAGCAGCTTCGGGGCTCCAGCGAGCTCGTGTGTGCGTGAGCCCCAGCCTCCCCGTGGGGTTCCCAACCTTCACGGTGACTGCTGCTGGGTTTCAGCTGGGAAGAGGCTCATTAAGAAACCTAAGCAGCTTTGTGGCTGTCACCAAGCATGTCCCAGCCCTGAAGGAGCCCGGGGCTGCTGGGGCAGCCAGCGGCGCTGTGGCCAGAGCCCCTTCCCCCCGCTGCCAGCTCTGGGTCTGTGCGGTAACAACTGGTACGGACCCTCCCAAGTGGTCTCGTTTTCCGTAGCTGCTTTCCTTACTGCTTCCCAGAGGGCAAAAAACAAAAGCAGTTTGCTTCCCCTTGGAAATACAGTCCTGTGCAAAGAAAAGCGCCGCTGTAACAGTCCTGAGCACTGCAGCAGTGTAACTTCAAACTGCAACATCTGGGATTATTGCTGCCAAGTATTGAAGGATCCTCTTTCTAAAAGCAAGCAAGCAAAAAACCCAAAGGAGCCCTTCTTCCCCAAAGCCACTATCGTCTCGTAGACCGGTTGGTACTGTGCTTTTTGTCACAAGTGTATCCCCACACAGCAGCTGAGTAAATCTTTGCCACAAAGGTATCAGATGCCGCTAGCTCAGGGTCTAGGATTTGGAATCCAAATATATGTCTCCTGGGTTCCTGCACTGAAATACTATCTGGAGGTTTTTGTGGCCAGACTGAACTGCATATTTTATTTACATTTAATTTACACTTACAAATTAATATATACTTTCAACGCTGTAAAAGGGATGTTGAACAGAGCTGTAGTTTTATATTCAGCAACAGGATGTAATTTCCCTATCAATAAAATTGTTGTTTGTTTTTCTCTGCACTCGATTATTATGGAAATTTCACAGTTTCTCAGCTACACTGATGTCTAGTGAAATGAGCAGGCCACTTATGTGGAATTTTTTTCAAGTGTCCTTACTCTTTTCCATTTATGCTAATGTTGTTTCATGCTAATAGCAGACTATATTTTGCTTTGATACTATTAAAACCTGGCTGGCTTGAGTAAAGGGAACATTTTTATAATGCTTTCTGGAAATGATCTAACGTAGTAAAACCATCTCCATTAAGAGTGTGGTTTTGGAGGAGACTCTGCTTCCCCGCCCTTCAATCCAAAAACTGAGAAATCCTTTAGACATAAATTAATTTCACTGACTCCTTTTCCTATTTTCGTTCTTTGTAAATGATAACTTACTGTGTAATTTAGCTATGCTGCAAGGAGCACTTCTTCCAAGAGGAATTCGGGAAGCACATATTGTTTATCTCAGCCTGTGAACATGAGGTTTACAAATCCCATTACCAAATAATGGGATTGGAATTCCAATTTCAATTTTATGCATCCTCTTGCAAAACCGAGCCCTCCTTCTCCCTCCTGAGTAGCTGAGATCTTCCTTCTCCGTTACATGAGGCTCTGCGTCCTCATAACCTGTCCCAGTTTCCTTCCTGAATATTGCCACAGAACTCAACGGGGCAGAGCCAGAGCACGATCTTTAAACATGAGAAATTCACTTTCAGCCTGAAATGTAAACGAAAGTGAATTCCAACTCCATCACCTGAAATTTATATCAGATCTGTGAGAGGGCACTTGCTGATTGAAAAGACTCAGAGCAGAAAATCTGGTTCATATTTTGGCATTTCTAACGACAGAGTAAGGCTGCCTTCTGCGAGCGCTCAGTTCACGCCTGCCTTTGGAGCCCCCCGCCCCAGTGGCACCGAAAACAGGGCTGAGGAAAACCGGTTCAGGTTCCCCGCACACAGCCCGCCGGGGAAGGCGCCCAGGAATCCCACGGCCTTTCTGGGGGAGGTGTCCCAATGCAAGCGAAGCCTTCCTTGGCGTCACGCTGCTTCTTCCACGCGCTTACACCGGGGATGAATCTGGCGCAGCGATGCCTTCCCTCGGTTGGAAAATCTGCTGCGTCTGACTGACAAGCCTGGGCACCGAGGTCGGCTCAGAGGCCTGGCTGCACAGAAGGCTGTGATGAAGACATTTTCTCTCTCCTGGCTGACCTCCTACAGCCGACAGATTTGAATAGCCTCTTCCCCAGCTGACGGAGTGACATACAGGCTAGCAGAGATCAAAAGCACTTACCGTTTATCTATCTAGTTATTCATAAAGTCCCCCATCACCGTGGTATCTGAAAGCCTTCAATGAGAGTTCCCCAGGGCCAAGAGCCTCCAGTGCTTCCTCACAGCAATCAAAATTGCTTCCTGAGGGTTTGGGTTTTTTTCTTTCTTTCTCCTACTCAGAATTTTTATCCATTGCTGTGGATCATTGTGGGGATTAAAGGGAAGATTGAATCAACTGGGCAAAAAGCTTTGGCTGAATTTGCATACACTCTCAGCTGGCTCTGGTGTTCTAGCTTCTGATCAAAATTCTTACTGTAAAAGTAAAAAAGTGGCTGAAGAGAGGAATTAAAAGTTCCCAACCACAAAGTCCTATGGAAGAAGAAACTGACAGAGACAAGACTACCATTTTAAGACTGAGACTGGATGGGTTTTACTCACTGAAAAGACAGGTAAGCTCATGGATGACGTATTTTTACAAAAAGATACAGAATTTCCCAGTGGGAGTTTTCTCCTTCCTTGCAATTTGCACAGTGCTTTGCCCATCAGTCACTCAATGCTGTTAGTTGGGGAAACAAAGTGCTCGTTAAGTGAATGACTTGCCAAATGAGTCTCACTGGAGATGGAGGCAGTGGCCGGTGGGTGTTGGTAGAGAAAGGCAGAAAGATCATCTGTTGTAACAAAGGATTTTAAACGTTTGGTTAGGAAAAAATCTCTCTCAATATGTTTCTACTCGGTTAGATGTCGTCCTGTTCTGTACTCATTGAGCTCTCCCAGGTACCTTGGACCAAACAACCGTGGTGTGTCATGGTACAGGCAGATAACGCTGGGCTTAAGACATTTGTCTGCACACCAGGGGCTTGTGCCATGGGGAGCGTGGAGGGCATCGCACGGGCCCCAGCCACTGCTCCAGACTCCTGCCGGCCCTACCTGCTGGTTGCCCCAGCCTCGTCCAACTCTCCAGCATCTCGGGGGCATCAGCCCACCTTGCAGACCTACTGCATCGTGCCGCTGCCTCAGCAGCTTCTCTCTCACCCACCTTGGGTGCCAGCTGCAGTAGGCAAAACGCAGAGAGGCGTTAGCATCTGGGTGCTGGCCCACAGCATCAGTAGATCCTGCTCTCCTCTTATTCTGGGCATTCGGTTTGTAGCTAGAGAAGACCTGACAAGGGCAATAACACATCTTTGGAGTCCAGCTCTCTGTCTTGGCTCAGACTTGATATTTTTGAAATTTGATCTAAAATCTTCATGTTCGCCTCCCACCAGGCTCTATAAGGCGTAACCCTTTAAGTTGGAAGAATTCATCCCCCTGCATAATCAATGCTGTTGGATAAATACAGTATCAACTCTAGCAGTTTTTTCTGAGAGTTTTACAATGCTGAGCATTTGTCTTAAAAATGCAGCTCCTGAAGGCATTGTTGCCTACAAATTTCAAGACTTTTTTAGAGCAAGTGAGAATAAAGAAAAAAATGGGAAAAGAAGAGCATTTCTGTAAAAACGTTCCTATAATTTTTACACTAATCTCATGATTTCTTAAAATCTGATTGATGATTTCTGAACCCTTACTTCTAGCATTACTAAAATACCATGGGATAGCTCCAGCTTTACACAAAAGCAAATAAGTGTTCAGTATCTAATATCAAAACCCACACTGCAAGCAAGTTTGGCTCTTGATTTTCATCTCTGGCCTGTTCTCCTTTCTGTAGTCGCCCAACCTATACTAAAAACTAAACCCAGGACTGTTGAGGGACTGCGAAATGGTCCTCAGGTAAGACCAACTGATAAAGATGTACTATGCCTTGACATTGATGCTGCCAGTTTATTTTGAGACTGCAAGCAAGTTTTTTAATTGGTCTTTGTTCTGTTCCCTACTTGTTAAGCCTCTTTTTACATCACTCTTCCACTTCTCATCGGTATCATGAGACCAAATTCTCTATTGTTTGAGAGGCCCTGGGATACTTCAGTGATGGACATCCTGGAGTTTCTGTGAACAAACTATGAAAAAATTCAGTCAAGGGATGCCAGTGTTTGCTTCTGCCGATTCACATTAAATAGTCAATGATTTATGAAGAACTTGTTAATTAGTAATGTGGCCAATCTGATGATTAAAAAGAAAACCAAAGCAACAGAGAGGAGAACCTCTACTGGATTATCTTATGGAAAACGCAATCAGGCTACAAAAGCAAGCTAAAAATAAAACTAATATCTTCTCCATTGACCCCAGGCAGTTGCAATTGGATAAAGCACTCTTCAGTTTGTTCCCAGCAGTTTTGTGCCGTGTTGCTCTATGACAGGACTAGCAAGTGCATTCTGCTTGGAGGAAGATTCATCTTGGCTGTGCGTGGGGGGGAGTTTTGAGGTCCAGTGGAGCCTTAGGAGAGGCATATTTCAGGTGCCTACAGTTTTATAAACACAGAGTCGGAGAGAAGTGGTTGCTGTCAGAGAAGCACCTACTTACCTCTTTCTTTAAACATTTGAATGGCGTGAGCTATGGTACAGGTCATTAATGTGACAGGGCAGAAAAACCTAGTTTAAAATAAATCTGTCCTTTATTGCCCAGGCGGTGTCAGGCATCCCTTTATTTTGTGATTTGGCTCTATAGGAGACCAGGGTAGTGGAGTTCCATTTTGGTAGACCAGTTTTTCTCACAGAATTTGCTTTAGCATTATAAATATGTTAAACTATTTTAAGTTTACATCAGGAATGGCTGCAGTAAATACACTAAAACTGTACTACACCTGTAGAGGAAATGAATTTACTGTCTGTTGAAGTATCCTTTGCTGGTTTATTTGGTAGTCTTTAGTCTCACAGTTACTAATTTAGAAAATTCTGTCATTCATAGTGGGGCTTCCACTAACTGGTCCTAATTAACTGAATTCTGACATATGTGTAAAAACTTGGTGGAAGGGTATTCTGAGCAACTGTTCTGCCCACATCGGATGTCACATACATCGTGCACAGAGCAGTGCAAAGGGTGATAAGCTGCAGTGTCCTGCATGTATAAACAGTCTTGATTTTTTGGTTAGGAGCATAATGTTCTATCACATGAGAAGCCTGAGCTGTGGTGTTAACCTCACCTAGCTCAGGGTTTGGGAGCATTGCAGAGGTGATATTTTCAGCCCTGGAGGGATAATGTATCATAGTTGAGCACCTTGTTCACAGCAGTGCTGCAGTCCTGAAATAGGCTATCGTCACCTCTCGGGGCTGGTGGCTTTGTGCTGCGAGGTAGCAGTGGCACCTAGTACCGTGAGGTGAGGGGACGTGAGTGTGGAAGGACACAATTTAATGAGGCTTAAAAATTCCTCAGGCTTTGTGTCCCACTAAGCTTTGGCTAAGTGAGGACAGGCACAAATAGCTTGGAGTTTCACACTAAAAGAAAAGAAAAAGAAAGAAGTGTTTCTATCGCTTACAATCGCGCAGGGATCATCCAGGCAGCGTCCCTTAGAAGGGTCTGCAGTGATTGCCTCAGCACGACGCCAGCCCTAAAGCAAGGCCTGGTTTTCGCTCCAGCTGGCACACGAACCCAAACCCTGCCCTGGCCGGGACAGAGGAGACCGAGCGGCAGTGCCATGGGACGCCATGAAGTCTCCAGTTCTCTGTCCTCCGCTGTCCAAGGGGATTCCACCTCCTCTGTCATTCCCAGCTGAAGAGGGCTCAGAGGATGAGGGTCACTGAACTGGCTCTCCCTTCTGCTGAGCCCTCCATCCAAGGGCAGCTCCAGCTGGGGAAACGACCTGCTCCTTTTCTGGCCAGCTGTTGAAAAAGCAGTGCCATGATCCACCCGGGACAGGATTCCAGGCAGGGAATCGTAGATGTGTGTGAACTGTATCTTACAACAGATCCAATTCCTCAGCCCCTGAAAGAGGCAAAACTGAAGATACCCCCGTTTGCCCAGAGTTTCATGTCACATTGCGCTGAGCCTGAGGAGGCTGCGGTTACGTTGTGAAGTGTGTTGACTGTTTTGGCTTCTGTTATGACGTGCCTAGCTTTTGTCAAGCACTGTGTAGTGTTTTGACACAAACTTTTGCAGCGGTCGGGTGTTTAAAAGTTGGCCAATAGCAAATAGCTCCACACTGCCAGAAGAAATTCAAGATATCTTTTGTGCCTCTAGATGTGAAGCTTGCAGCAGCCCATAAGCAGATGCTAAGAAATTGGTTCAGCACTGACAGAGACGTGCGATACGCTGGTGCTGCAAGCTCAGGCACGATGCTGCAGCACAAACGTAGCTTTCAGGCAAGCTGACTTGCAGGAGAGAACCGTGTCTGTGCCCACTGGTGGCTCTTTGTCATCTCAGTGGGGGATTCTAACCCAGGTGATCAGGCTTGATTTTGCCTAGCTGGGAAAAATGACAAAATCCAAATCCAAAACCTTATGACTACGAGAAAAAGTGATTGCATGGCTTTTATGACGGCCCACTTTAAGGGCTTGGCATCCCTTTTCCACAGCCATCTAACTAGAAACAGCAGAAGTGGATGCCAAATCTAGACACCTCCATTCTTGTTGTAGCTACAGAGCTTCCACAGGACACAGCGGTGGCGGTACGTATCAGAAGCACACGTGGCAGGTGTGATTAGGAAACAGAATACACGCGCAAGGGTGGTCTTGTACCTGCTGCTGGTGCTGCAGAGCTATAGATGGATGTCCTTTCGGCACTGAACCGCACAGGTTGAAGGTGCTCCTGTCCTAGTTGCTGGAAGTTACTATTCCTGCCAGAAGCCATGATCCAGTGAAAGCTCCCAGGCAAGGCAGCTGAGTGAGATTAGCCAGCTGAGGAAGGCAGTTTTGCTGACTGTCTGGCTTGAAGCAGATGAGGAAGGGCTTGCTTGCCCTTTTCTTGGCAGAACTGAGGTGACAATGCTTTCTGGTAGGGACACAGTAACGCCCAGTTAGGAATGATAGTCTTTGACAGGCACAGCTGTTTACAGAATCCATGACCTAGTATGAAAACTTCAAGTGTCACTGGAAAATTAGCTAGACAGTGGCAAACATAATATTTACAGATGGGAAAAATCTAGCCAGGCTTTTAGGCATTAGAGGGCTATGGTACATGGGTCTCTGGCAGCCATAGGGTTGCAGGACTCCTGGCTCACATGTTCCTCCTCCAGCCTCTCCCCGCTTCTGCCTTCCAGCCTCCCCCAGAGGCAGGGTCAGCTGGAGGGGTGACCCAAGGGATGTCCCTCCCCGTGCTGGCATCCAGCGTGGTCTGTCCAGCAGCAGAGCTCGGCAGCTCCAATAGGAAAGCGAGCACACACAGCCTGCAGTTTTGGCTGCCTGCAAAAGCAAGTGCTGGCCCTCAGCCCTGGCAGCTGGAGTGCAGCAGTGCAAAGGGAAAGGAACAAAAGCACCGCTTCCTTTCTCTCCTCTTCGTCTATTTATTCGGTTAGTTAATCCGGTTTGGGATGCTGTCTGTTCTGTGGGCAGCCGGTGCCATCCTCAAGCTGCTGTAGCCTTGATTAAATCCAAGCAACTTCATAAGGAGAGAGCTGCAGCTCTGCGTGGTGGTCCTACACTGTGCACACAGCAACAGAGAAATACAGTTACACGTAATGACAGATGCAGAGCGCTAACGTAGGTGTTAAACCCACGTGCAGCTCACAACCCAACAGGGCTGGCTTAACCCCGTGGCTTTTCAAGGTGAATGGGCTGAAGAGCTGGAAGCTGACAGAGTGTGTGGGTCTTTCACGACAGGTCTTAAAAACCAAAGTCACAACACCTTTCGTCTGAGTGGAAGTTCGCTTGGGAAAGTTCAGCAGTAATTTTTGCTCCTTTCTGGCCCTGCCTCCCAGAGGCAAGTCCTGGGTTTTTTCATACTTTGGGCAAACTGTGCAAAAGGGATTGTGGTAAGAGCCCACTTCAGGTAGGTAAACAAAACAAAACAAAGTGAAAGATGACTTTAGCATTGGATTTTGCATATGATCGTGTTAAAATCCCTTATAAGAGCTGAAGTGTTCATCTTCCTGGTTTCAGCTCTCCTCTTGTACAGCGTCTTCATTCTGAGTGGCTCCCTTACCATCAGCAAGTCTGAGATCCATGAACTGGAAAAGGATAGCAAGAGGGAGGGATAGAGGAAGAGGGAGAGAAAATGAGCTCAGAGATAATTTTTTTGTCTCTTGATCAGAGTCCTTCCAAGAGAGACATACACAGGAGTTTCCACTGCATCGGCCACAGTTAATGAGGCTGCAAGGGACTCTTTCTCAGTAGGTGACAAGCCCACTTTTGAGGGCTCAGCAGATGACACTCGTAGCATCGTGTGCTATTTCCAGCCTCTGCTACCTGCCTCCCTTTTGGAAGCTGGGTTCCGCAGCACTCTCCAGGGTGGCAGCTGTGGCACGTATTCCAGTGACTTGCTTCTCATCAATTAAAGGGCTAAGGAAGTAAGGCTCACCGTAGCTGAACAAGCCAGGTTTTTCTCTGAGGATCTGTAGCATGTGCACAGGGAGAACGGGGAAAGGGGTGGGAGCTTTTGGTCTAAGAGTGGTACAAAGTGTTTTACTGGCATAAGTACAGCTGTGGAAAACAGAGGGTTTATTGTTTACCATGCCCATGTTTCACGCAGAGCCAGGGAAGTGCTGATGAAGCAGTCACACTTGGGGGAAGGGGAGGAAAGAGGATTGTTTGTTCAGTAGGGAAATTGTAAAGCCACAGACAAACATTGCTCACGCTCTTCAAAAACTCACCACCGCTCAAAAGGCAACATCTGAGGTCATCTATTAATAGGATTTATGCTACTGAGCAAGCTGTCTGGAGAATACAATAGAAATTAGTTCCAGGGCACCTTTGCTTCCTGATACTTTTGCAATCCAAACAACAAACAAAAAAGTCAAGATTGCTATCTGTATTTCTTTGAGTGCATAAACTTCTGCCTGAAATTTGGCTGAGGGTAGGTAAATGCCATCCAACTGTGTTTTTTCTTTCAGTCTGCTTAAAATACAGCATGAAGAATTCCTCGTTGGCTGTAATAAGGGTAGAGGGAAGGGGGCAGAGGAAGGAGGAAGCAGCCTTCCAGCTACCTCAGCCAAGCAGCTGGCTGCTGCCCAGGGCTGGGAGGCGTAGGCGCAGCAAGCAGAGCCCCGGTGATAGGGTTCCCGGGATGCAGCACTATCTCCGACCCATCTTTCGAGCTGCCTACACGGCCTGGAACGCTGCAGCTCGCTTGCCGGAGCTGGAGTCAGGACATTCCTCCTCACCGTCCCTGCCCACTTCACTCCCTACAGAAAAATGCTTCCACACAGACCTTTGCTACAGTTAAAGAGCTGCCAGGCACCTCTCTCCGCTTAATTTTTCCCCATCTGCTTAAGTAACATAAATTCTGGATTTCTGCTTGCCTGTCTCAGAGTGTTGCTGGCGGGGAAGGGGAGGCCACATGAAACAGCTCAGCTCTCCGTGGCCCCGGGGTGTGTCTGCACGGCCTCCCGCGGGCAGATGTGGGCTTGCTCTGCCGTTTGCTCGGAGACCAACCAAAAGCCACACACAAGGGTTACCTGGCTGCACGTCTCGGCCGCCTCCAGCTATGCAGCTTCCCATGAAGAAGCCAGGGCTGGAACCCTTGGTCAAACCCAGGATTTGATACCTCCAACAGATCAACGTTCTCTCGGTGGGAGAGCTGTGTAAGGAGACCTCATCGCTGACACTCTTGAGGGGGTGACTAGAGGTTTTGAGGGAGATTTGAGGGCTGATCCTTTCCACCTAGGTGGAAGGAATTGGCACATAGCAGAAGGAACAGCTTCTGGACCTGCTGTAGATGTGCTGTTTTTGCCAAAGGACAGAAGAGGTTCCTGGATCACAGCCTGAAGGCTGGTGGAGAATGTGCACAACTGCAAATACAAATGGCATGTCACATCACCCTGAAAAAGCTGTACCACGGACATTGCAAGAGAGGAGGGTATAAACACAGCAGATCGGTGGTTTGTGACCAGCAGGGGAAACTAGGAGACATTAAAGATTATGTTCTTTAACATTTTCTTCAGTGGCCTGGAATTGCAACATCACTGCCAGCAAAATTTGCAGACAACTCTTAAGTGATGAACAGCAGTGGGGACAATGACACAGTGATGGAAACGCCTTGGAAGGACAGGCCCATTCAAAAGAAAAGCGTTTCCGTGCCGAGAATACAAGCTGTACCTGAGGGGCGTAGGAGGTGGTCTGTAGGGTGGGGCAGGGGAGGCAGAGAGCACTCAGGAAAGCAGCTGAAAATGCACTCCCTGTGGGACTCCGTACGTCTACACAGGTAGGAGCAGGGAAGGAATGTTTTTGTGAATACCCTGATGAGACCGACACTGGTGTGCTGCCCACAGAGCTTGGGTTCACGTGGTGAAGGGGAGGTGGGAACCACGGAAAACAGCGGTGAAGAGAAGCACAGAAATGGTTGTGCTGTGTTGTACGTTGTGCTGTTGAGTACGAGGATGTTGAGAGGGAAAAAATACTGGCTGCTGAAGGGCTCCTGAACTGGTGCTGGTGGCTGGAGGTTGAAACCACACAAATTCACACAGGAAGTTAAGTGCAGGTCCTCAGTACAGAGGGGGATTACATGTGCAGTAAGGTAGCCAGGGAATTGGTGGGGGTTTTGCTTCTTGGTATCTTTAAATCAAGATAAATTGGGGAATAAATTACTTGAACAAATATATTTTTTTCCTTGTCTTAAATTTGATGAATCTTTGATCCTAGATGAATCATCACTTGCGAGCACGAAGGGAGTGTGCTTACTTGGAAGGACAGTGTATCTAAGGTTCAGGGTCTGTGTTGCTCCAAGTACAGACAGACAGACATTCTGATTTTGTAATGGGAAAAAGGTAGTTAAAGGCAGTTAAAAGATGATCGAAGCCCAAGTGTCACAAAAATAACACTGATTAAAATATTCTGATCCGAGTGTAATGGCAACAGCAGATTCTTCATTATAAAGGTGATGCTGCTAAAACTTTTATTGTTTGCAGGTTTCTTTTCAGTTCTGCCAAATGTGGGGCACTGAGAGCTTTCTGTTTGAGGAATGGATCTATTTCCATTGCAGGGATATAATCATTTCTTCACCAATTTCTTTACCCTCTTTTGATCTGCTGTGGTTTGCAGCACAGATTTCGTGTGCCAATTCTGCCCAGGTCTGTTTTGATTTTTGATGCTGAAGAGATAACACTGCAGATGATCTTGAAGGTCAGATGAAGGTAGGAGAACTGCAAAACAGCATGACTTTGCACCCAACTGCAAGCTGATTGGGAGGAAAATAGTTGCAACCGGACAGCTTATGTCCTGCTAGCCTAAACCTCACGGGACAAGTGCATTTCTCCATTTAAAGGGTTAGCATTGCTTATTGTAACTGTACAAAGAAAAGAAATGAAGCCCCTTGTGGGATGTGGTGTTCTATTAGCCGATATTACCATCTTTGTTTATCCACTCCTATGCCATAAAACCTGAACATGTGCTACATGTCCTTAGGCACCCATTGGTTAATTTACTTGTGCAGAGTAAGGCAACGAAATAGTAATAATAAATTACTAAACATAGTACAACTGGAACAAAGATAGTCTACAAAAATCCTTTCTTCTTTTTTTCCTTGGTGTTTCCTCTCAGCCATAGATATAATATAAAACTACACGTGAAAGTATGGTCTGACACATTAATAAATCTTATGAGAAAAACTAAATAATTCATTAAAACAAATTAACAAGTTAATAAGAGCAGAAGTGAGTTAAAATACAATAAAATATTATTAATACATCTCAGCCTGTACCCAGAGCCTGTTTAAAGTGAATCAATGCACAATTAATGGGAAGCTGAGCTCCAGTTTCTGTATGACTATGTATAGGGCATATCATGCAATATCATCCAATCTGCAAGGTGTTTAATCTCTTTAGCACTTCTGAAATGAAACTAAATGTGATCCGGACTCCAGGCTGCTCTGTTACTGCAGTGATGGAAATTTTAGAAATAAGAGAAAGTGGTAGCCAGAGAATGCCATCTATTTTGTGGGAGGGCTCTCCACGGCCCCCTCTTCCCACAACTGCAGTTTCCTATCTTCATAATTTTTCAGTTCAAATAGGAACATTTGGTTTTGGACAAAACCATCAGAATTCTGTACAAAAAAAGAGACAATTTTAATTGCAAGAAAATCATCGTACATTTGTTTTGAGTAGGTTGTTGGCTCTATTGTAACTGTGGCATTGATTCATGAAGTTTTCATTTTTTTTTGTAATGGGATTTCTGTGATGGCAAAAAAATTTGAACAAAGGAGACTGTTGTGGGAGAAAAAGCTAAAGGCAGTTTTGGAGGCCAGGAAAATTAACTACGGTGCAAGGCTCCTGTGATTTTGGGTGAGGGCAGAACTTGAAGGCCTGCTGAGTGAGGCCACTTATGCGCTATCCAGGGAGAGGTGATTTCACCGGGACTTTACAGACTTGGCCCTGAAGAAGCAGGTCCCATCACTTTGAGCTTTTTGCTCCATAACAATTTGACATGTTGAAGTAGATAGTATGGTTTTTGTGTGACTTTTTGTCTGTCATGTGTTTTGTCCTTATCACAAGGTAAGTGATCCAAGAACTCTGAGAAACTGCTAATTTAAATAGACATTAAATACCAGGTGTAGAGTAGAGTTTGTCTCAGTGAGAAACCTGTCAGATTCATCTCTGAAAGAACTTACAGTCCATTCTGGAACCTTTCTTTTGAGAGAGGTGCTGCTCTTCTCAAGCGTAAGGGTGGCCTTTTGTATCTTGCTGGTGCTGTGCTCCCTGGGGACTTTTGTAAGAGGCAGCACTTGGATTTTCTTTTTACTCTGGTGGATATTGTGGAGATCAAAAAGACAGTTGTGGCAGCAGAGAGAGTTGAGATTGTTGAGTTTTCACTGCTGCAGAGGCCACTACAGGAAGGAAAGCTGAGGCCAAATCTTGGCTTCAACGAGGGACCTTTCCCTCCTCTACTGCCATAAGCAATGACAGCTGCAAAGGCGTACCCTGCCTTGCCGCGTGATCACTTGTTTGCCTTTCTACTAGCCATGAGCGTGGTCCTTCCTGGCTGCCTGATGTTAAGCACGAGTGGCCCAGCCTGGAGGGAAGCGCAGCAGACACCTCTGGACATAACCTCCAAGAGAAATATGTGCTTCAGCTTGGTGAGCTGTGAGAAACAGGCGGCTCCTGAGAGCAGAGGTGTAGGGGCAGGGAGTGTGGGGGCAGGAGCGTACAACTCACTCGGTACGCGTCACCGACACCTTCAGCACCAAAAAGGTAGCAGCCCCGGCAGAGCTGATTCGGAGGAAAACCAGGAGCCAGAATGCTTTCCAGAGCGATCCCCCAGCTTTCCTGCCCTGCGTCCAGCCTGGTTTTATGGGGTGTGTTTGAGAGCGATGTCAGTAGCTTTGCTGTGACAAAGCCCAGATGCTGCTCTGGGTGAAACTCATCTCCGTGGAAGCTGAAGTTAGAGCGGGGCCGTGTCTCCGGTGCCCCATGCACTTGTCACACTGGAAGGAACGAAGCCACCTTCTGGAGAAGTATCCACAATGGATGTGGCGACTCTGCTCTGGGTGTGCCCCGCTTTTCAACGTTGGCCATACAGAGACTTAGATGTCCAACTTTTGGATAGCTGAGGAGTTCTTGCCGCCTGTCTCCAGCAGCCTGGAGATTTTCAATACTGCCTCCCTCAAAAGTCTGGCTTTTCACCCTGGTCTCACCCCCAATGATGCACGTTGAGATGGGGAAAACAGAAAAACAAGCCAGGCGTTTGACCTGTCTTTTGTAACGTGATGTCTCTAGGGGAACTACACGTTCCACATTACAGCAGTACTTGTGTTCCTGGCTAATACTAAGATAAGATGGGACCAGTTTGAAACTCTCTTTGGGCCACCTCGCCACCAAAAGAGCAGGTTCTGCCTGAGTGGGAAGACAGGACTCTCCCACGCAAGGGGAGTCCTGGCCCCATGTAAAGGTGCTCTATGGTTTCCCTACTTGACTCAGCCCTATGGAAACTTCCAGGGCTCTCCAGGCCCATGGGAGGGTCTCCCCTCTGTCTGGAGTTCGGCAATTTGGGGCAATAAGGGCAGGAGGAGCTGCCAGAGGGGCGAGTCTCCCTGCTGTGGTGCTGGTGGGGGCCAGCTTCATGGCAGTTTTATTTTTTCCTCCCGTATTCAGTTTGAAACCTTTTTCTGGGTTAGCCTTCGGTCCTGCGGTGCAGATGTTCAGCAGCCTGCATTCTTTTGAAAATAATGGGTTATTTGCAGGGCACAGATTGTCCCCAGTTAAAAAAAAATAACCCCCATCCTTGAAAATGAAAAACTATGCCTCTCCTACTCTGTCATCTCCTCTAACGCATTGCACTGAGGGTTAAAGGCGTGTCTCCGTCTCCTCCCCAAATGTCTTTATTAATAGCTTTCAAGTATTGGCCTCCTTAGGCCATGGGCAGATGCAGCTCTGGACATGCTAGAGGCTGCATAGCACTCAAGGAGATAAGACAGTTTAGTTTAACACAGCACGAATGATTCCAGCCTCCAGTCCCAATCAAAGAGATTTACAGCTGTTTTAAAAAGACAGTAATGTTGACTTGACTGGTGAAAGAATGCATGAAACCACTCTCAATAAAAGGCCTGGTTTTAACAAGTAAATAAATGTTGGAAGCACAACATACATAACTTGGTTGTTATTTCATTAAAAATTAGCGTAGTAGCCTAATTGTAACACATCAGCAATATTTGTACTTTTGGAATTAGCAGTCAATACCCCGCAAGAGAGACACATCCTTTAGTTAAAACAATTAGCAAAACAGACAGTGAAACAGATCTCCTTTGTCACCATTTAGGAGCAATTTAATACACTCTGTCCCTAATATTTTACGATGCAGAAATCCCATTCTCTAAATTCCTTTTCAAGCCTCAATCCCAAAGGGCTGTTAATTTGATCTTTTTCTACTTCTTTAATGTAAGAGACCTCGCTCAGCACCTCCCCACACCACTGGGAGACGCATTCGGGGCTCAGACCAAGGGAGCCGCCCCCCCCCCGCAAAGGCACAGAGGCGACCCCGCGCCCCGCGAGGGGCAGCTCCGCGGCGCTGCCGGCGAAGCGGCCATCTGCCATCTGCACCAAATCATTACCAGTGGCCTCCCCTGACGGCGCGCCGTGTGCTGGCCCAGCCTGGTGGGCGGCGCACCGGGGGCTGCCGGTGCCGCAGCCCGAGCGCGGGGGCGGTGGGCGCTCGGAGGAGCGGATCGTCTTCATCCCTTCCCCACGAGGCACGCAACCTGCTGAGCAGACAGGTGCTGGCTGGGCTGATGTCCATGGGCGATGAAGCCTGGTTGTCCTAGGATCTGACATCTATATCTAGACCTCTCTGGGTTTTTAAACTGATACAACATGAAGAATGTCACTCTCTGTTACTGTATGTGCGTGTCTCATGGATATCCTTTGAGCAGAATGCCTTGACCGTGTCTGCCCTGCTTTCTTCAGCTGATGGATTTTGCCATTGTAGTGGGCTATTGTTTTCCATAGTTTAATTTATCCTTCAGTTCAAATGCTTCTGGACATGATTACAGTTAGACTCTTTCCCCAATACTGTAACAGCTCTATTGTTTCTACTTATGCTTTTAAAAACTTTAAACTTCATCTTAATAAATCTCAGTTATTGAAACCAATGTAAATTCTGCCTTAACATATGCAAAAGCTTTAGAAGGAGCCTACTGTGCTAAGCATGCTTAAACTGTATTGGTGTCAGAGGGAACAGATTACATTGCATGTACTACAGCACTACAATAAGTTGAGTGCTTCCTTTTTCTTCCTTTTTCTGCCTTGTATCCAACTGCCTCTCTGCTGGTATTAAAAAGATTTTGTTGGCTTTGCTTGGTCCAAAGTTTAAGTAAAGCGAACACAAGCTTCTATAAAACCTCCCTCTAAAAATACGTTCCCAAGATACTCTGTAAAAGGCAAGGACAACGTGTATTTTTACATCAATGTACTTTCTTCGTCAGTACTTGAGACCTTGCTTCGACAGGACTAGAGCCAGTCAGAGAAAAAGACTCTGAACAGAAAAGAAACCTGTTTAATTGAGTCTTCACCATCTTGCTCACAAGAGGAAACAAACTTTATGTTCAAAGGAGTTTCAAGAAATCGTTGTGGACATCACCCAGAGCAAGACCACGAAGATAACTCTTATCTAGGCTTTGGTCTGTTTTAGGTAGGCAGCATCCCATAGCAAAGGCTTTTCTGGTCCAGAACAGGGGGGCAAGAGGGTGTTTCAGGTTTGAGTCCATTTCTGTTCAGCTGCAGTCCCCTACAGCCCTGCTGCTCCGATCGCCTGGCCTGGAGACCCGGCTGGGGCACGCCGGGGGGCTGCACCGTGGCTCCGTCCTGTTCCCCACCTGCCTCTCCCCTCCTGGAAAAACCAGGGCAAGCATTTTCTAGGAATGCTGGCGAGATGGCCTTCTAACAACCCAGGCTGTGCTTTGCATCGAGGTAGTGAAGCCTTGGTGTGCTGATCAGCACCTGCCAGCGTAGGTTTACAGAGGATGGGGCTAACGGGACAGTCCCCCCGCTGTCAGCACCAGCAGGCACCGGAGAGGCGGTGACAGCCGTCGGGCTCTGCAGCTTCCCTTTCTCCCACCCTCGGGTCACGGCACAGCTGAATCCAGGCCGGAGCATGTCGCGGTTTCCTAGCACCCTGCCTGCACACCCGCGGAGGGGTGACTCCAGGCGAGTGTCGCTGGGAGATGATACCAGCCCCCCGCTCAAAGCAGCTTTGTGCCGTGCGTCCTCACATACCATCTGATACATCAGTCTTGTGCTTGTGCTTGTCTTTTGTACCACACCCTAATTCTTCCCAAGTCTTCCCTTGCCCACAGTACGGTATATCTGGCTGACATACCAGGAATTACAGAAACAGAAATTGCTACGGTGTGTAGGAATGGTGGGGAATCTGTTGGGATTGTACGAACATTGTCACATGCCGTTAAAACTCAGTTTCATTTTCTCCCTTCAGGCTCTTTTCAGGATCCTCGGTACCCTTGCAGATAAATAAAACTGGCAGAGACCACCTCAATAAGCAATGAATTTCTCATTTCTCTCGTAACCCATCTGACCCTGTGCAGGCTTGTCCACACATCGAGATGCTCAGGTAAGGACTGAAATGGTGGTGAAGACCTTGCACTGGCCCTTTGCAGTGGAAAAGGCCACTTCAAAACTGAAGGTAACTTAGGGCCTGGGACACACTCCTTCTGCCTCTAGGAATTCAGCCGTCTTCCTAGGGCTCCCTCCCTCGGGAGCTGCTTTTAGGGCTCTTGAGCTTAGCGGGTGCCAGAGCTGCAGTGCACGTGTGCCACAGCCCAGCCCTTGCTGAGAACAAAGAGAAAAAGGTCGCCTTTCCTTCAAAGGAGGCTTTAAAGTGAAACGAGCAGCTTCAGCTAGCAGGAGGCAGGTCTCACAGACCCCCCCCCCCCCCCCCCCCCCCCTCGCACCTCCCCAGCTGCCTCTCATCTTCTTCCCTCCCACCCTCGAGCAGATGGAGGCAGAGGGGTTGTGATGGAAAAAGGGGAGGGTCCGGGTGGGTAGCCAACCGTGGACAGAGGTAACAATTTTAAATTGCTCTTTGGGCAGAAGCTCAGCTCTCCTTTGGGTTCTCCAGCCCCGCTGAATGACTGGATGCTGCTGCAGCATCCCTTCTTCCCCACAGTGAGTACCCTTACACCAGCGTTACTCAGGGCCAGGTCTGCCATGAGCTAGGTGGGGGCTCTGCAGCCTCTCCTTATGTGATTGAGAGCACATGCCGTGCTGATCAATGCCCACAGTCCTCTTATTCTCCCTTCCTCTCCTCTTCTTTCTTATAAATCCTATCCTGTGACTACTCACAAAGGCACACCACAATTTTTGAGTAAAGATACCGAAATCTGTTGTTAAAGGTACTTATACTTCAGTGTTCCTCATTTTTGATGTGGCTTAGGTGGTGCTAAGCAGCACCTTTTTGCAGAGGTATCATTCACAATAATATTATTATTAATGTTATGTGATATAATAAAACTACCTAATATTAATTTTGACAGAAACATGCAGACCTAAAACATACAAAAATATTTTGGCTTCTCATACCCTGTGTTCTACTTGTACATCAGCCTATGGGGAAGAACATAGGGTGTCAACCAACTTGAAACATGAGGACTTATCTTTCAAAGGTCATTTTTTTGTTTTGTTTTTAAAAAGAGATATGTATCATTATCATTAACAAAGGAACTATACTTGAAGAGCAATATCTGCCTCAAAGATTTGCAAGTCCTGATTCAAACCATCTGTATTAGTGGAAATATTTCCAGTGACTTCAGTATGCCGTGGATTAGGCTTGTGTTACCATACTTGTCTGATCAAGAGCGTTGTGTTCAGGCACTGCTGCAACAGCTAATACTTATGTGGCCCAGCAAACAGAATTATCATTCTAGGCTGGACAACCTAAATGCTGTGTGGAGGGATAGCTGGTAATTTAGGGTACAAATCTGCAGAAACCAGCCTAGCAGCATGCTTGCCATCTAAAACAGCCTATAGCAGGCGAAAGAAAAATGCAGAGAAAGTAGGCAAGGACTGGATTTGCTAGAAATTTGTTCCTCTTCTGGGCAGTATGTGATTTTTTTTGCTTTGATCATAAAACAGGAGCTCTGTCTTGGAGCTGCGTGTGGGATTAGCTCTTAAGACACTCATATCTGGTCTTTCCAGTTTTGAAAAAAAATGCAGGACTTTAGTTGACTGTTATATTTCTTTTGACTTACAGAACCCTACAAATTTTTCATTGGCTCCAAAGTGGATGGAAACCTGTTGAGAAAAATATGCTCTTTTGGGTCTTTTTTCCATGCCTCCACTAAAGTATTCTGCTGATATCTATGTGTCCAGGTGCTCTGGTGCTAATCTACTGTCTAACACTGTGTCCATTGACATCACCGCTATTTTATCCCAGAAACTCTTCTGACCTAGCCTGCTTTCAGAAGAGGTTCAGGGCCACAAATCCTGATGAAAAGAAATGGCTTTTTCTAACCTGGAATTAGCCAGTTTCATCTCTGATCCTTTAAGCCCTGCTTTTGTCTCTTTGGTGAGTGCTACTCAGCTAGCTGAGCTTGTCCCGCTTGCCAGAATCGTTCCTTGGTGAATTTTGTCTTCTGGACACGGAAGTCCTTAGTAAGGGTAGGTGGCAGCAGAACAGATTTTAAGGAAGTAGACAGTGCCTTTAGATGCTTAAAGGGGTATAACTGCCTACTTTTTCAAACAGGGCAAAGCCACAGATCCAAACATGTATTCAGTTATGTGTCAGAAGAGATTACGGCTCTGCTGGGTAAAGTATCTATCCAGGATCATTCTCTTGGTCAAAATGGATTGCCTTCATGAAGGAAGGCTGTGGTGTTGGAAATGAATCCTGCAGATGGATTATTTGGCAGCTGCTAGCTGCCCATGGACACATCTTTTTGCAGAATGAGGTCTCCTATAACCTAGAATTTACTGACACCTCACTGGGGAAGTGTTTGCTGTGTTAGACAGCTCTTAACACCTGCAATGTCAAAAGAAAACCATATAAATGGAGGATGTGCATTCCGTAGTGAAAAAGCTTTTTATACAGCTAACTTGTTACTTATTTGAGGCACTTAAAGATAAAAAAAAAACCACAGGGAGAGTTCATTCCTTATAATGGACTGTCAAAGTCATCAGAAGCTGTGGCAAACACAGCCAATAAAGAGAAAAGCTCAGTGGACTGAAACAGTTTAGTAGCTCTTCTACAGGACTTTTTTTTTCCCCAGCAGAAGTCAGAAATACACAGGCAAGTGTTCAGAAGTAATCTTGATTGAGGATTTTGAGGATATCACTAATCTTTTCCATGTTAACACATCCCAAAATCAGTGGTACCAGTCAGTCAAGGTGAGTGCCTCAGATTTCTTCCACTGAGCTGCAGTACAATGTCTGACATGTACTAACAAACAGAAAATTAGCTTTCGGCTTCGTAGAGTACATTTGTCTAGAAATAGTAAGCTCAGTAACAGGACCATGAGGTCCAACTGTAAACCCAATCCTAAAAATACTCTTCCCTTCTCTTAAAGTGAATTTAAATCTTGTGAAATGTTAGGGAATGCCAATATAAAAGAGCAAAAACATTCACCTTCAGGTGAGACAGCAAAACAGCATCATCCCACATCTGCATAGCCAGTAGAGGATCCTTCCAGCCTGAATGAGCCAGCTTAGTATCACCTTTTCCACGATTACTCAGCCTTTGGATTGTCCCATAAGATGGACATTAAAGGTGCCAACTGAGCCAAATGTGTGTTTGGGGGATGCAAACCTCTGCCTTCACCAGGTGGGTGGTGACTGTCAGTCAATTCATTGGTTCAATTCCATCAACTCCAGGGGAAGGTTTTGTTGTTCTTGACACACGGGATCTCTTCATGACACCAAATGTCATCAAGGAACCCAAATGACATCCTCCTGCAATATCTTCTGTCACCTGAGCTGTATGCATATGTGCTTGTATCCAGTGGGAAATACTGGTCCTGTAATAGCCTGCAGCGGTATCCCCTGGCTTTGCCATAACCACAGGAGGTAGCCACTTGTCTCCAGACATCTAGTCCCCTGTCGGTATCGATTGATTTGCCCCCTACTGCTCTCCACAGTTTTATAAACATCCATTTCTCAGGCACTCTCTCCGCTACTAAAATTTTATAAAACCTAGAAAGACAGCCTTTGTGTTTCACGAGCTGTAGTCACCGCGCACCGAGCATGTCTGGGATGTTAGTGCAACCCAGAGAGTGCCCACGCCGAACACAAAGAGACGGTGTCAGCTGGGATAACTGAAAATCAGACGGAGGCTTATCTGCTGTGGGTAATACACATCCACCTTCCTAACAGCTTCTTGCTGTTCTTAGAGCTCACGAGCTCCACAGAAACAGATGAGAAACTGGCCTCGATTTCTTTCCACACACACTTCTGCACGACAGTGATGCAGGCTCATTCTGCCTGCAGAATTAGGAGCTGATTAGGTAAAAATTAGAAAGAAAAATCAGAGATGCCATTTATCAAGCATAAGGGAGAAACTAGAAGCAACAGCAACAATAATCTTTCTTTCCCACATCAGCATTTGCATTTTTTCTCTCCAGCAGATTTTGACAGAAAACATGTTACTGTGGTCTGAGAATTGTCAATTTTTTCTGCCAGACTGTGGCTAAAAGTGAATCCAACATCTTTCATGATGATTCTTTCCTGCTTGGCCAACAGTAATTCTGATAAACACATTCTGTGGTCAGGAAAGAATAGAATCCAGGATATGCTGTCAGGGACAAACAAATTCTTATTTTCCTTCCAGATATTAAGAAGGGATCAATCAAGCCTATCTCAAAAGATTTTCCTTCTGAGCTCACAGAGAAAGGAGTGTGATGCGTTTTAGCCATTCAGGTTTGGGTTGTTTTTTTTTTTTTTCCTCTTTTGTTCCTTATCTATACTCAAAACCAGTTAAGAGTCTGACCATGGGGGGGAAAAAAATCTGAAACAACTACAGGAATTCCTAATGATGATAGTAGAAGGAACAAGAGATTAATAGAAAGGGCTCACCCCTGGTTTGTGCCCTTACAGTTTCCTCTGATGAGGTACAGTGTTGGGTAACTGGTGTCATGTGCCGTGTCATAATGCATCGTATTCATATGAGGGTCTGTTATGTCACAGAGAGTAATAGGAGATGACAGATACAATGAGGAATCATTGTTGTGTCAGCCTAGAAATCTTTTTTTTTGGGAAGGTTTATGTATAAAGATTTAAAATATATGAAACATGCTAGTGCTAAGTCAAAAAGCTGAGGAGGAAAGAAAGAGGAGGGAATGAAAAATAGACTTTACAAGACAGAAAGCAGGGCAGGGCAAAAGGGCAAGTCTCAGAAACGTCACTCAAAGCCAGGCAAGCTGATCCCTGTCACCTCAACCTGCAGCATCAGCTTAGCCATAACACTGGCGTTGCTCAGAATTTGAATCCTAACTTCTGGGACTATTTCAGTAGGCTTTAGTTCAATCCATTATTTTTTGGCTCAGCCCTAGCGCCGTGGAAATGTGGATTCAGGTGTACATGTGCAGGCTGCTGATTCCCTGCAAGTTCAGGTCTCAGCGTCCGGCTCTGAACAGAAGGTTTCGTGCTGCCCTGTGCCAGGCCAGAGCTTAGCTCAGGAGGAGCTGGCGGGGAGGAAGGGTGCGGAGTCATCCTTCGGCACCGGCCCAAGGGCCTGGGGCAGACGAAGGGCTCGACCTTGAGGCACGTTCCCGCCTGGCACTTGTTGTGGTTTCTGTGCGTCCTGCACTAGCGGGTCTGCAGCCCCCGTTGCACGAGCAGCGTGCGCACGAGTACCGTCAGCTGCGGACTCAGCTGCTGCCGCGCCGCTGCTGTGTTTCGGTAGAAGCACCAAGGCCATCTGGTCGGGCACCCCGCTGTGCACCGCTCTGCCACTCTGTGACGGCCTGCAGGGAGACAACACGAGCTGGAGGCTGAGCTACGTCTCTCCCAGGGTTCCCCCAGTTTCATCCCACCGTACAGCTGCTCCATGTGAGACCGCCAACGCCATTTTCCAAGGGGCAGCGTGGGCGAGAGGCTGTTGAGGGTCGTGGTCCTCGCGGTGACGAACACGGGCAGGCGTGGGTTAGCATGACTTCCCTCAGGCCGTAACTTCACGGCTCAGGACACCTCTGGCAGTGCCTGAAATCGAGCAGATGTTCCTCTGGGATTTTGTTTTGTTTTTTTTTTTTCCTGGGGAGCCCCAGCTTCAGAGCCAAGCCAAGACACTGCTCTCTTGGGGCAGGATGCTGTTGCTGACCCTCAGGGCCACAATGATGGAGCAGCTGCCACAAGCTTCGCTCCGTGTGCCAGATGCACATGGCCATCCTTGCCTGGAGACTTGTTGTACCACCCACAGGGTCACTGTTACGTCAGCCTTTTGGAGGGGACTAGCTTGCCGTCTGGGTAGAGACCTCTCGCAGAGTGTTTGGATAGAAGCAAGGAGGTTTTGCTGTACTCACTGGAGGACTGACGGACACATTGAGCAGTCTGATATTAAAGCTGATGGGTGGCAAAAAGTAGATGCATCTCACTGCAAGGGCTCTATTTGCTTTGCAGAGCTTTGGTAAGAGTAGGAGTGAAACTTTCTGTCTGTCCAAGAAGGGAGGCTGGAAGAGGTTCTGAGCAGCTAGGAAGGAGGCTTCCATAAAACGCTCAAAGCATGCAAGTGGGGAAGTGTTGTGCTGCTGTGATACAACTGAGGACTGAAAACGATGCATGTTCCTTTGTTTTTGGCTTTAATCCTAAATCTATTATATGTGCTCTTTATATGTGAGTTTGACAGCGCACACGTTACAGTTCATGTCGAGATTTTTGTTTACTTTGTCATGGATTTTATTGCACTAAGGGCTGGTGTTTTAATGAACTGCTTAGGATGTGGAACCATAATCGTAAAGATGATGTTTTCAAACGTGTTTTAACTATAAATAAAAGTAAATGTTGTGAGGAGTAGAAAATACGAGAAACAAATAACAAGGCAGAGTTGAAAACTCTGTCATCTTTATACTAAACATTTCACTATGATTATTTTTCTCTTAAGCTACACAATGCAGAGAAGAAAACACTTTCAAGGTTAAAATTATATCTTCTGTTTCTTAAGCTTTGGGGATAATGGGAGAAGGACCTGTCTCTTCTGGTGGAGGGCCTAAGACCCCTCTCAACCATACTCAGAATTGTATTATTTATTTTTTTTTCGTTACACTGTGCAGCTAGCAAATAACCTTTTCCTGGTCACTGTGGCAAGATAGGTTGATCCTGGTCTCTGGAGGCATCCAAAAGAGGGGATGGACTGTAAAGAATTTGTGACAAAGAACTTGACTGAGTGTGAAGCAACGCATGTTCTGTCTCACCATAGAAATTACAGTCTGGACAAAAGGGACATTGTCTTTTTCTTCTCATTTTTCCCCACCAGCATCTGCGGTAAGGTGGGTGCTAACACTGATTTAACACCTGTCTCCATCCTCCACCGGATGAAAGGGGACTCAAGAGATGACACGTCCAAGGAATTCTCCTGTGCATTCCAGGGGCGGCTCACACAATGGTGGGAGAGGCGGCCGAACCGCCAGGCAGGGTGCCTGGGGAGGAAAACGCCTCTGATCTCAGAGCCCCAGGTGCTGGGGGTGCTGCAGAAAGCCAGGTTATTTGAGCATCTTTGCCTTAAACGCTCAATTTGCAGCACTTCCACGTCAACACAACGCCGCAGTCGCAGTACGCTGCGGTAACCCAGAGGAGCAGGGTGGGTGGCTGTAAATGTGTTTAAAGTCCTTTGAAATAGGTTTGGAAGCAGGGGGAGAAATATTCTTATGGAACGGTCAGGTCTTGCTGCATTTCACGTTAGCTCAAAGCCGAGGGAACTAGGGAAGCTGTGAGACACAGAAATTATCTCAGTGCTTTTACTTTTCTGTACCTATTGCTGCAACAGAAGCTCTTTCCTTTCAAGCTCCTAATTCATCTGTACGATGCCATTGTTTTTGCTCGAAGTGGAGTTGGCAAAAAAACGGTTGAAAAACAGAACAGGGGAGACACAGTCCAAAAATTATCTTCAAAGGGTGTATGACTGTGCGTGGTTGCTGACACTGCAGACTCACTCGGCTATGGTATGATAGTTTAGAGAATAAATAGGTGGAGAATATATGTAGTCTCTGCCGTTTGAACAACATGTATCGAAAGCAGAGCAGTTAGGAAGAGGCTAAATCAACACACCAGCATGCTGGCTGTTCCCGGGAATAAGGTGTTCCTGTCCCCTGCAGCTATAATGCATCAATATAACACTCCGAGATCAATAGCTCAGGCCTGTAACTGTAGATCTAGTTAAGGTGGTATTTGAATTAAACACTTTACTGTTATTAAAGTTTACTGTTGCTGCGCTAAACTCTGAGGCAAACTTCTACCACTCTGCTGTTTATGTCAGCTGAACTCCCCGTGACCTGCAGCCTAGTTAACTCCTGTTCAGATTTCCCGTGTCCCTGACAAAAAGCTTTCTTGTTCTAGGGCATGAATAGCCATTCTTGGTACATGTTCTACCAGTTTATGTTTTTATTTGTTATTTATGGAAAATCAAAGAAGGTTCCTCTTCTGTTTGTTGTCATGGGTGCTATTGTGTTTTTCTTCCCCTTCTGCTTGTAAAACAACGAGATGGAAACCAGGAGGCAGTTCAGGATTTTTGTAGTCAATAAATGGGGTATATATTTTGGTAGATAATCTTTATATCAAACGAACTTGTCCCTTTCTCAGCTGGTGTGGCACTTGTATTGAAACCAAGACATAAGAATACGATAGATTTGTTTTGCTAATTAGTAGTGATCTTTTGTGTTTAATAAACTGAGCTGAGTCTGCCCCCTCTTCCTTCTGTTTACAGTTGATTTTTAATAGTCAACAAAATATATAAGACAATATAGTCCCCTGTAAAGCTTGGGTTTATTTGAGATTCAAGTAATGCCTCTGGCCATAACTTCAGGTGTTCATTGGGACTTTCTGGGTTTAACTATTAAGCTAGCCAGGTCAATAAAGCCCTGGGTTTACTGGCTGCAAGAACTGGCTACACAAAGGCTTTAGCATCTGGGTAAGAACTCATGAGGGTGTCCCTGGCACAGCAGAGGATGCGCTGACAGCCTGTTAGGGTGCCATAAGTACTTAATAAAGCGTTGCAGGACGGTTGTGGGGAGCTGGACTTGGCCGTGGGAAGCGATGCCTTCACACCTGTTTTGCGGAGGGCAGCTCGTACCTCCGAAGCAACTACCACCAGCACCATCCACTTCAGAAGTCCAGGCCTCTGGCATAAAAGATTTCCTGATGCGCAGCTGCCTGGACAGAGCAACTGCAATGCTCAGCGTTTCACCTAGGGGACAAGACCCGTTCATCTGTTGCAGCTTTTCGGAAGACACAGTATATTAGAAAGACCTGCAGCTCTAAATTCTGCTCGTGTTCAGCCTCACTGGAATCAGATACTTCTATGGGACCCACTTGGTTGGATGGGTAAGGATCCCAGTTTCATTCTTGAGAGGAAATACCCTCCTTTCAGAGTACAAAATTGCTGACATTTTTGATGACGCCCTGGTTAGCTCTGGAAGAACATGTCCTTTACAAGGAAAAATGACTGATCTCTTTCTTTGAGCCAAGAGAAGAGGAAGAACTTTACTTGTATGGAGAACTGAGTGAACCATGTGCTCACTGAGATGCTAGACCTGTATATTTGATGTGTATGCGTCTGCAGAATGATGTCTGAATAGCTGAGCAAGCATTATCCTTCCAAGGCAAAGCTGTGGTCCGTGACACAGTACTTTCACTAAGGCTATAATGGTTTATTCCAGGGCAGTATCTAATGCCTTGTACAGTCATCTTTGAGATAAAACTATCGGCACTATATTTTTGTTAAGATTACAAGTGGAATGTAAGGTGGGCAGAAGAGCATTGCATTGATTAATACCTTGCAACACATTATAGAGCTTGTTCCAGAGGGTGTTCAGCCCGATCACTCTGCTCCCATCTACCACACATGAATCACTGCTCCTCAGTGGAAGTGCTTGTGGGAGCCAAGAGTTGTGTGGGTTGCAATGAAGAATAGACTGCCCCTCCTAGACGCTTTTATAAATTCCCTCTCTGTGCCATAGCACCTAAATATGTTTAATATATCTATCCTTGCCAACATCCCAGAAGATAGGAGAGTGTTATCTTTATAGGTGAAGATCTGAGGAGTAGTGATAGCAAGGAAACATTCAGGAAATCTGGGATGGAGAGCAATTAAATCCCTGTCTCCTGGGCATGTTGCAGAGCCAGGTAGTCTCTCCTAACTATCCGAACATCCTTAATGGGTCACATTGCTCTTAGGAGCAAAGCTGCAGTAAATTTATATGATCCACCTGCTTTTTATGGGAAGAAAGTGCTTCATAAATAGCATATATTCACTAGATTTATCTGTGGCTTTTTTGCAGGTGGGAGAAGCATTTGTTTAAATGAGATTCAGAACATTGGTGTACCCAATGAATTCCACCGGTTCACTAAAAGGTATTGCAGTTGAAAAATATGGATTTCTCTCCATGGTGTCTGAATTATCTGACACAAGAGAATTCATTTGACTCATTCACGTTTCTAACAACCTAAGTTAAAGCAGGTGCAAACCTTACCCTTTTGTGGAAAATCTTCCTGCTAGGAAAAGAACCGAAACAGTGCTAGCATTTCCAGCAGCTTTCCTGCTGCTCCCTGGCAGAGGGCAAGCAGAGCAGCTTTTCATTCACTGGTGGTTTGCTGAGCTGCACCCTCCAACAGCAGAAGATCTGCGCTTTGGCTTTTCCTCTCTCATGTCACGTTTTGAGTACTATGGCCTGTCACCAGGTCCTCCTACTCAGTTACTGGCAGCTTGCTCTCCTGGAGTATCGCTGTAATTGATCTTGGGAGCAGAATCGCGGTCTGCGGCTCTTTTATTGTAATACACTTCCTACTTGATAACCACACTATTATGAGAAAAGGGAGGGAGAGAGAGAGAGAGAGAGAAAAGGGAAGGCTTTGTGCAACTCCAGCAAGCTCCATCCAAGAAGCAGTGAGTACACAGGCAGATTAACCATGGATTAACATGAAAGTTGCATTGATAAGCAAGAATATATCTTGACATTAACTTTATGTTCTGTTTCTCTCTTACATGGTAATATCTTATCAGTCTATTTTAAAGAATTTCAAGGGGAAACAAGTGGCAGCTACGCTGCAGAAATAGACCGAGCTTGTCTGCCCTGGAAATTGCAGTGGGAACTGTATGGACACATGCTCTTTCAAGAAGGCTTCCCTAGTAAATACACGAGTTCTGCACCACCGAGGAAGAAGATGATTCTCTCCCTCCCCTTGTCTGAATGGGCTAATTGAATCACAACAGTGATTTCAGCTGCTGGGAAAGTACAGCCATGCCATTATTCCCTACACAAAGGCAATTTTTTTTTTCCAGAATTTGGGATATGTTTCCTGATAGAAAAAAAGTCTGTAAGATTGAGGGGAAAAAATAATTTCTTAGGTCTCTCTGTTGTATTGAGTGCAAGTAAATACGTGACTCTGAGTCTTTGTTTTCAACCATAGGAAAACTTCTGCAGCTATGCATATTTTCCTTGTGCAAATGCCATTTTTTTTTCTTTCTACCAATGAATTAACAGCCCAGCTCAGTCTTTTCTGAATTCTTTGTACCATCCGTATGAGACTTAACTATACAAAAGTCAACACAGTTCAGAAGAAAGTTAAATTATTGCATGTGTGGAGACCAATTGCAGGCAACGTGAATTACACATTCTAGCTGCTTTGGTCCTCTTTGCCAGTCATCTGCATCATACTGCAGAAACAGCAAGTTTTCAATCTGTGTAGGATTGGTTTATTATTTTAATGCCTATTAGATATTCCCTGTCAGCACAGCTGATTAGTTATTGTCCCTGTTCTAAAGCAAAAAGTATTTAATTCAAAATTTAGGACATTAAAAAAACCCGTCCCAAACATAGTCTCCCACCCTGCCTCAGTTCGTCATCCATGTAAGCATTCATAAGTATAAATATGTTTAAATATTTAAGTGAAACAGGATCATAAGGGACATTTGGCCAACCTTCTAGGGCATATAAACCCAAATATGGGACTTCTGGATAGAAAAAACCAATGCTTATATTTCACTTAACTTGACCTTTTAAGCCGCCTTTTTCTTTTTTATATAAAACATCTTTATATGGTGGAGCTATTCTCACTGTGCCTTTCTAACATGTGTAATATTTTAAGCGAGGTCCTAGATGAAGGGCTGGAACAAGTAAACAGCTACAGCACAATCTGAGTGCAACAACATGCCACATGTCTTCACAAAAATGTCCAACAATGATCTTAGATTAGACTGGAATTCCCAAACCATTTCTATTAATTATAACTGCCTGCATGCATTAGCAAGTAAACCTCCTTCTAGATAAAATGCAACTGCATGTTCTGGCCTGGTAACCTTTCCTCCGAATGTCCTGGTACAGCTCACAAAGAGCCCTTCCTCGAAATGGCATCATTTTCCATAGCTCTTTTCCCTCTGGGATCAGCGGGGTCAAAAGTGGTTGGAAATGTACCGCAAATGTTATTAGTTTATTTTGTTAAGGGGGAAAGCAGTCAGTGATACCAGGATATGACTCCATTAGTGGGGTTTTTTCCCATGTGCCTCCAGAGACATCTGCCCAAATGATATTCTACATAACCACCTTCTGAATTTTGCCGTGAAAGCAGCATGAGCGTTCGGGATGGATACCAGCCTCAGCAGCAGCAAACATGCCTTGGCTATTCGTGCACCGGGCCCAGCTGTACACCCAGCGAGGGCAATGGGAAACCTTCTGTTAACACAGGGGCAAGCTGCTCAGGAGTCTGAGCCATTCCTATTACCAGAGTGAATTAAATACTACCTAGTATTAGTAATAAAGAAGCATGTGGCTCTTGGGGAAAATTCCCAATGCCCTCACGCCAATTTATAGCTCTCTCATCACCAGGCAACTGATCGGAGAGAGGAGCTCGTCTGGAGTCTCAGTGGCTGCCTGAAGCAGCTACTGGTTTCTGAGAAATGCTGGTGTTGAAGATCTCTTGTATAGGAAGAAGGGAAATAATTTTCATGGGCTTTGATTTGTCTGCACTCGTGTTTTGATGTACCTATCTAACTGGCTCAGAATCAAACAAATCTGGGGCTGAACCGCTGGAAAATTGAACTTAACTCCCTTGAGTTCAATGCCCTACCTAAAAGGCTGGTTTTCATCGCTTCAGTGAGAATTTTGTGTCCTCTGGGTTTGACTCCGCATAACAATTTCTTTCCATACAGGTTTCTTGCTAGAGTCCTATGCCTGATGTAACTTAGTCCTCCCTTCACACAGTTCTACAGCTATGTACGCTGGGATGTGCTCTAAACGTCTGCAGGAAGGGTACCCTGGGTCTCAGATGGTGCATCAACCACCACAGGTTTCCTTCTCCCAGCAGTTCCTGGTCTCCTCTATCACTTTGTTGCTTTTGCTTTGGCCCGGACTTTTTTAAAATAAGAGAAGAAACACAATAGACTTTCATTGAGAATGCCCTTGGAAATAGTAGTCAGGAAAAAATTACATTTAAAAATACATTCCAGCTGTCTTGCATTTGGCCAAGTGGAAAGCTGGCCTGGGCCTCAGAGACCTTTCTCTTTTAGCCTCACAGATAGTACCAACAACTGTGCTGGAACTGTTTGCATGAATTAAGGCAATGGGGAGCTATCTCAAGCTCAGGGTAAAACTGTATTTTAACGTGTTGCTCCCTCTGTATGTATGTGTATGCACTTTATACCTTTCAACTTGGGTAACTGTTGTTGCTATAAATAGATTAATATAAACTCACCACCTTGGTGCAAGAGACTTCACGCTTCCAGTCCCTTGCAATACTTTTGCCTGCAGCTTCCTGCCTCACTGATTCCTGCTTCCTTCCCACATTTTATTACAAATTTTTTTTTTTCCCCTTTGCGTATAGCTTTTAATTTCTCTCTATTATTTAATGCTGTAACTGCTGAATTTTGCTGGATGTTGCAAATCATACAGCATTAAAACCTTCTGTGAAGTTTGGACTAATCATTTATTGTCATCCTCAGGGATACTTGTGTTTTTCCTTCCCGTAAATGAACAAAAACTTTCTTTGCTTCTTTCGTGTAAAAGGCAACATTCTCTTGTGGATAAGACCTGGGATATCAGGGAGACTTGAATTTCTTTCTAAGCTCTTGACTTGCTCTGGCCTTGGGTGAGTCACCTGGACATTGTGTGCTTCTGTTATCCCAGTGGTCAAAACCCACATGTGTTCAACCCTGTGGGCTGAGAGATGTGGGTGAAAAACATTAGGCAAGTGCTTTGGGTATCTGCTAATTTCCTTTTAAAATCTGGTTTATTGCAGGAATAAACAGCCTTATTTTAAAAACACTTGAGAAGAGACTAAAGGAAAAAAGGGAGGACAAAAACTGAAGGCCACCCAAGGCAGTGGGGAGGCGCCCAGATTTCAGCAGGTTTGAAGCAGGCGATCAGTGCCAAGTGTATTAGACGGATAATCCTGTAGGTCAAACGTTCCATGTCACAATATCCACAGTCCACATTCCTCAAGTGATCCCAAACCAAAATGGCCTGGTGGGCTCCGTTTCCTGCACAAATCTTCACTGAATTCGCGGAGGGAGGGAACCACCTATGTGCATCTCTTTTCAGGATCAGGGCTCAATTTTACTTCACACACGCTAAATGGAGGAGTGCCTCTTTGGAAGAATCCGGGTGTTTAAATACCCCCAAAAGCAGAAATACTGCAATTCAGAGACTCATTGTTTTAATTAGCAGAGCGCTGAAGAGCACACTGCATCCCCCTTTAGCTGAGCTATTCTTTGGCTCTTTGTTCAGTTCTCTGGATGTTCAGTCTATGAACATTATAAGCATGTGTGTCCTGATCCTTACTTTAAAAGCTTGTTTGTGGTTCATTATGAGCTATTAGGGAGCACACATCAAGCAATTGTTTTGGCAGGGATACAGGAATTGTTTCACATTCTGGCAGGAACAACTCTTTCCTACCGAACATGAGGCTTCATGGTTGGATCTGCTGCTCCCTTCCTCCTCCTGAGCATGCTTACATGAGGAAAGCACCTCTTTGAGGGAGAATATGCCAAGGATTCAGTCTCGAAGGGTCAGCTGTAGCTTTAATGTGCAAGGCATTTTTCCCCTACCTCACATTTCCAAAAATAACAGCACAAAAAAGCACTTCAGCACATCAGAATCTCAAGAACTGGAGAGAAGTGTAGGTATTAGGATGTTTTGAAGTAAAGATGTTGTTGGCAAACTCCAGGCTTGGGAGCAGGGCTGGCTGAAAAATGTTATTTCATAATATTATGTATTATATTTTATATATATTTATATATATAAAGGTGCAATGTTAGGAAGCTTAAGTGTGGAGTTTCTAAGTCAGAATTTTGCAGGCAGGACCTCACATATTAAGGTGCTTCTCAGACTGACAGGGGGTAGAGATGAACAGAGACGAACATGTGCACTAGGCTATGCAAAAGCTGTTGTCACAGTTCTTACATGCTCCTTCACCTCTTGCAAATTGGACAAGCTCCAGAAGGCATGGAGTTTTGTCAGAGAACTGCCATAAAATCTTATGAGCTTTGGCTCTGGTAACTGCTACTTTTTTGGCTAATATACCCTGCTCAGAGTAGTGATACCTTCCAGATCTCTCCATATTCCCCCAAATGATTTGCTTTCTTGGTCATTCTCCCCATGTCCCAGGCAAAGGCTGTAGTTTCCCCCTCTGAAGGTGGTCTGATGGGAAAGACTAGCCTGGCAAAGCGTAAAGCTCCATGCTCCCCTTCTAATCATAAAACCATAATTGTAAAATCACCCAGCAGAAAATAGTAAAGATGTATTAAGTAGCCCTGGTATAAATTCCTGACAGTGAGTTTCCTGAGGGCAGAGACACTATCAGTGCTATATGTGTGTCTGGCGACCAGCCCAGGAGAGAGCTGATTCTCTGCTGGGATCCTCTAGCAAAGCAATAACTTCTTGGAAGGCACCAGACCTGCTCCTAGAAAGTGCTCATCCCAGCCACGGTGGCTGAGGAGCAGGCTGAGGATGTGGGGGATGCTGTCTGCAACAGCTTTTGCAGTCCCGGCAGTGAGACTGAGGGTGTGGAGGGATCCGACCGCCCGCTGGAGCAGAGGGAGAAGCTCCCTGGGGCGTCCCAGAGCTTGGGACAGGGTAATGCCCCCCGGCTGCTCACCGACCCTCTCTGACGGCTGCGGGGAATAAGGGGGATGGGGCCGAGGTCTTCGCTGCTGCCCCGTGCTGTGCTGTGACTGTGGAGTTCACACCCTGGGCTGGAGGAGCTGAGCTGGCTGGAGGTGTCAAAACTTCGACTGTTACCGCTGCGGCGGTGGTTCCTGCGCCCTGCTGCCCTGCCTGGGGAGCCGCGGTGGTGGTAGCTGCTCCTTCAGAAAACTGTCCTGGCTACGGGACCCCCACCTGCTGTAGCTCAGACAACCACGCGGTAGTGTCACAAATGCAGGGCATTCTGAACAACTTTTTGAAATCCCCAGACCTTGACTGAAACTTACTTAAGCCAGTTCCTATTAACTTCAGCCAGATTTGAAGCAGGCGCTACCGTATTATTTTTAAACCTATAAGAAAGTCATTTCAGCCTTAACGTTGTTATAGACACAACAGAGAAAGGCACTAATGCCTTCAAAAGCTCCCAGGTAATTTACAGAACCTGCAACCAAGGCAAAGAGCCGAGCACTGAGGGACAAATCTGATAACTTGATGCAATACAGGTTTGTATCTGTTAATCCAGCGTTCATGAACTGCTGCACTTTGTCAGGGATGACTTCTGCGCAAAACCTCTCTGCTGCGCTCCCCCCTTTCTTCGCACTGGAAGATGTTGCAAAAGCTCCGCACAGACCATTCCCTCCACACGCAGGCGGTACCTGTCACCAGCTCAGACTCTGGCTTTGTCTCATGGCTATGTCTCAAATGTAGAATTAGTTTAAATTTGTCTAATCTCCCCTTTGCACCGTTTCTGGTCCTTTTGAGACACTCCGCTCTGGGAAGCGGTTGACAGGAGCCTTGCTGCCTGTCCTGGGGCAAGCTGGCAGCTGGGAAAAGGGAGTTTTGAAGGAGGGCAGCACCCATTCAGGGTCGGACACCCCCAGAGTATTTTGGCATGGCAAATATTTTGTTCAAATAAAAAAAGAAACCCAAACATCAGGCAATTTACTAACAGGATAAAAGGAGACTCGAATCTTCTTGAAGAGGTGTGTTTAGATGAAGTCCTGTATGACACGGGTAGTTACACAGACCCTGTTATCACAGTAACTCACTGCCAGGTGAGAAATCCCGTGTAAAATAATTACACTTCAGCCCACATACTTGGGTAAGGCAAGGCAGCAGTAGCACATGCTTCATCCTTCTGGGTTAGGGGCCAAACTGCTCTGTACTGGGGGAAAAAATGCAGATTAAACCCAAGGAAGCCAGATGATCACACATGCAAGCCTAGTCTGAGTAAATGAAAAGCAGGGATTACAACCCATTGCTGCCTAGAAACAGCTATGCACAGAAACAAGCGTAAATGCTTTAAGCCTGTGTGTGGACTTAATAGGGTAGAGCCAGAAATTAGGTAGTAGGTGAAGGGGTGGGCTGCAGGTAAATAGGCTTATCAGGAGATTAATTATCTGCCAAACCGCACTGATCCTTGTTTACTGTAAACAGCCAGTGCTTAGTGCTCAAGTCGTTCAATTTGCAGGAAGATCTCCACTTTCAGCCCAGTGGTGGCAGGCACCACAGCCGCCCAAGCTGTTGGCTGGTTCTTTTTAAGTTCTTAATTTTGCCACCCCTCAAACAGAGATAAACATCAACAGGGATGTTCTCAAGAAATGCCTGCAGAACATACATGTTGCCTGTGTTACTGGAAGAATATAAGGAGGAAATCTGGCCCTCCCTTTCTGCAGTTTTCCCCAGAAGAAACTTAGGCACAGAATTAGCACACAGCACCTCTTCAGATAATTTCTTAGGTTCAGGGAAATGGTCCAGGGAAATGAGGACAGCCTGCATAAGTATCTGCAACAGCTTTGTTTAGCAGCCCTTGGAAGACAGGAGCAGAAAGTCCGCTTTGATACAAGGCAATAGAGTCCAATATTCATGCTCCTTCCCAAAATGCACGACAAAATTTGCCGTGGGGCCCGCGTGGAAATCAGCAGTTAGTTTTCATATTTATTTTTCTGCTGAGGCAGGTAGTTGGTTTGTGGGCTCATCTGCTGAGTTTGCACGCCGAACAGAGGTGCTCACCAACTGCACACACAACCAAGGACCTCTGCGTAGCAGCTCTGCTCCCAGGCCAGCCTGCAGCTGGTGGGTAGGCATCACTGGAGGAAGCTACTCATCAGTCTCGTTCTACAAGCACGGCTACCACACGCTCTGCTTCACTGCTGTGTTGTTCAGCTCCTTTCTTCTTTTGTTCCTCACATCCCTCAGTATTCAGATGCTTACTATCAATTTGATCTCAAGTCCTTCCATAGAGGCCATCAGGTCTGCACGAGGTGATGCATTCAAACTGCTCACCCAGCTGTCAAACCCCTCTGGGCACCGAGGTTGCCAAACAGCATACTTTCACAAGTGTCGTGACTTTGGAGAAATTATACTTCATTGCAACGTGCAAACAAATTCCTCGTGTCTGAAAATTTCAGACCAAAATCTTTGAAACAATGCTTGAGCCACTAGATGCTGCTGTTGGTCACCATGAGTCGAGAGAGCGCTGCTCAAACTACTACCAGCTCTCCTAATATGATCTAGGGCAGGATGCTAGATGGAATGTCAAAGTAGGAGGTCCTACCCATTCCCCTTCAGCTCCTGGAGGTCAGCAGCAGCAACAACCAAAAGGAAGATGTGCCTCGTGCCTTATCACGGTTTACGGCGTGTTGCACTTCTGCCAGCCTGTCTTGCTAGTGCGGCGGTAGTAGTGAAGGTGGAGTTTCGTAGGAGTGGATGCAGGGGTAATTGTGGAACAGCTTGATCTCAACGGTGGGGCAGTCTTCAAACAGGAAAAACAACCAAGCCCTCCATCAGGCATCAGCGAATCTCTTCACTGTTCCTGGTGGATTTTACTGAAAATTTCCCCCCTCAGGAAAGGATAATGCAGGAGTGAAAAAATAATAGTAATCCAGATGACCAAAATATAATGAGGTTTCAAAAGAAAGTAGAATAATCCCACAGGATCCTTTGAGTCGCTATCTCGAGTTTTCAACCTGCAAGCTTTGCAGTATTGATATTGCATTAGCAGATGTCTAAGCTGTCTAACTGCTTACTCCCAGCTAATCAATGTCCAAATTCACTGGAGTAGCTCAGAAAGCACATGGTTTTGGTGAGGTAAATGATATCTTGATCCTAGTTTCCTTTCTGCTGCATGGAGCAGTGCAGCAGGACAGAGGCACAGGTAAGACTTCGTATGAATATCTCAGAGCAAAAGCATTTAAATGGAGGCTGAGGATGCCAGCAGTAAGTGTTGTGCTCGCAGTCACCATACAGTATGCTCAGTCTATCATATCAGTCACTGCCTCATTCAGACTAGGTATAAAGAAGAAAGGTTTTACACTGAGGGTGGTGAAACACTGGCACAGGCTGCCCAGAGAGGTGGCAGATCCTCCATTCCTGGAGACATTCAAGGTCAGGCTGGACGGGGCTCCGAGCAACCCGATCTAGTTGAAGATGTCCCTGCTCACTGCAGGGGGGTTGGACTAGATGGCTTTTAAAGGTCCTTTCCAACCCAAACTATTCTATGATTCCTGTTGCATCATGAGTCAGGATATAATAATATCCTGTACAGTCCACCAAGCCAACGCCATCCTTTCCCAATGCTGCCACTAATACTGCTGGACCTCAGAGCTCCTCAGGTGAAAACCTTGTGGAAGCCAAAGAGAACCTGACTCAGGCAATGAGGCAGTGGTTGCTGCAGGCTGCAGCATCTTCATCTCTGCCTTTGTTGCTGAGATAAGAGTTTTTCAAAGTATGCAGCAAGGCTTCGGGAAAAAAAACAACATCAAATGAGCACATGGAGGGCTGCTTTCTTCTACCACTGATCAAAGAACAGTGTCAGAAGATGGAGAAGCAACAACTCCTCTCGCTGCGTCCAGAGGAGAGCAACAAAACTGGTGAAAAGGCTGGAAGGACTGTCCTTTGTGGAGCAGCTAAGGACTTTGGGTTTGTCTAAATTGGAGAAAAGGAGGCTGAGGGGCGACCTTATTGCTCTCTGCAGCTCCCTGAGGAGGGGAGGTGGAGAGGGAGGTGCTGAGCTCTTCTCTTTGTGATCCAGAGACAGGACGCGTGGGAATGATTCAAAGCTGTGCCAGGGGAGGTTCACACTGGACATTAAGAAGCATTTCTTTACTAGGAGGGTGGTCAAACACTGGAACAGTTTTCCTAGAGAGGTGGTGGACGCCCCAAGCCTGTCAGTGTTCAAGAGGCATTTGGACAACGCCCTTGATAACATGCTTTAACTTTTGGTCAGCCCTGAAGTGCTCAGGCATTTGGACTGGATGATCATTGTAGGTCTCTTCCAACAGAACTAGTCTGTTCTGTTCTATCCTGTTCTATCCCCGAGCCTTGGTACGGATGCTTCCCCGCTTCTTTCAAGCCCTCTCTTCCTGAGAGCGTTCCCAGGAAGCAGGCTGGGAGGTCCCATCTGGAGATCAGATGCACAGCAAAGACCCAGCTTCTCTATTCTGCATGCTCCATTTGGTACTCCTCATCCAAAATGGGAAGGACTGGGGAGCTGCTGGTCAGGAGGGCCTGGAAACGTGTTGCAGATCTTGGCAGCTGTTTCTGAAGCTGCGGTGTTTCCCCACGGGCAGAGTTCCCTGGGCTCTGCACGCTGGCTGACGGACCTTGGGGGAGTGTGTCTTGCAAAACGAACACCAGAGTTACTCCCTAAGGACCTTTATTTAAGAAAAAAAAGACAACCTCTGTGTAAATGAAATGCTTATTTACAGCATAGTGCTACAACTCTACGTGCTAAGTTTCATAGCTTTACTGGGCTATAACTATACCTGTATTATAGAAGATACAGAAGATGTAGACGATATAGAAGACACAGATAATAAAGATAATAAAGATAACAACACGCACTCACCAAGATTTTACAAACAGCAGCCTTGACATTTAATTTTTTGTTATGCTCTCCAAACACAGAACTCAGCAAAAACTAAGTCAAGATACAAGGGTAATAGCTGTACATAATAAAGTCACTGTGTGCTCCTAATCTGTTACATTACTGCTTCTTAATTACTCCAAATGTCACTAACTAAGGGTGACAATACTGCAATTATATCTAAGTCTTTGCATCTGTTGTCACATCTTAGATGTAGAAACTGCCTTCCCTGTACACATAAAGGGTAGGGTACCCATAACTGGGGTTATACAACTTAGTGTCTAGAGGGAGTTTAAAGATGATTTGAGACATGCCCGAGAACAGGAAAGAACCTGGATTTAACCTCTATTTAACAAACATTTAGAGCAGTTTAATGAAGGGAAGAACAAGTCAAAGAATACCGTGGTCTCCAGCCGACCTTGATGAGAAAAGCAGAATGAAGAGCAGGTGCGTAACAGAGGATGATTTCCACTTGCAACACTCTGTGAGACCCCTGGGAGGAGGAGAGGGCCGCTGACTACAGGATGTCAACAGAGACCTTGGAAGAGACGGCTCCCCAACCCATGTATCTGCAAACCATTGCATCCTCTGTCCTCACCTGTAGCACCTTCTCTTTCTTGACCATTACAATTCTGTTTCTGCCCGCCCCAGGGCAAGGCTTGTGGTTGTGCACAGGTAAGTGAAATTTTCTTAAAGTTAATTCCAGTGCAAAGCAGAGGGAAGTCTGAAGCTGGAAATCCACAAACAGGGTTTGTAATTACAGAATGCTCATTTGCCTTGTACAGAGGGGATCCGTCTGGCTAATATTTGGGTTTCTGCAGGTGTTTCACCATCCTCCTGGGTTAAAAGTTGGCACATTGGAATGGCAGGAGTTGAAAAGATTTTATTTAAAGAAACCAAACCAACCCAAACAGCATGCAAACATAGTTTCATTTTACTACAAAAATGAAAAACAGGCAAAAAAATGCATCAAAGTATACAGTACTGAGTGATTTACTCTAAATACTGCAACTGGTTATGAGGGTATATTGGCATTTTATTGAGAGGGTGGGAAGAAGAAAAGTGACCATTCAAATTGTTGTCTTAGCTGATGAAGTCTAATGTAACAGTGCAGCATTCAAAACTTTTGAAATTAATTTTTTAAAAAGTGATGTAATTTATAATAGTAGCTTCTAAACCAATTCTTCCATTAAAAACAAGCAATGTCTAGGAACTTAGGTAACAAAATGGCTTTGCTCCAGTCTGTAACTTGCCATTAAGTGTCTTGTAAAATATTGGGTTTTCCCCAACAGCAGAGGAATTGTGTTACTTGCTGAATAGGAACACCTCATTGTGGTGAAAGTTTCTAGAATTTCCTCTAAAATACTGATGTGAAGACAATATTTCTTTTTAATCAACAGGAGCAGCTCGTGCCTACAGTGGGCTTTAGGGTCTGCCAAAACAGACTGCTGCTTCTGCCCGCCGTGGCACTCAACAGAACTCTGACCTCCCCACGGTCTGTGGTGCCGCCCCATCCCCACTTCCCTCCATCTCCTGCTTCAGTAATAGCCTACCCCCACGCTCTTCCGTCTGAAAGCCATTCCTCTGGTGTTCTCACCTACTGCTTTGCAAATTTTCCATTTATTTTTCTGTGGGCCTCAGAAAGAAACTTGTAAATAAGCACAGCTTCACCTCCCTTTCCCCCTCTCTGTTCTCAGCATGCTCACCGGCTTGCTCCCTGGCAAAAGGAACCCCCCTTGCAGTCAAAAGAAAAGGGCACCATCGCTGATGTTGGACATCAAATTATGTCAGATGTCTGTTAGGACACAGTTATGTCAAGATAGGCATATGTCAGCGCCCGTAGATACTCAGATGTTTTAAAGGGAGACAGGATAAGCCAAAGAGATAGAAACACGGGAGTCTCAATAATTATCAGCTCTCCAAATGGTCCCAGAGCTATAGGTGAATAGATCCCTCTCACAAAGTCGTGCAGATACATGCTGTGTCCTAAAGTGAGTGGTGGAGGGGGGACAAAGATTTGTGATGCATGCCTTTGGCAAAGGTTCCTTCGTATCCCTAAGAAGACGTGTTTTGGTACCCAGGCGTCTCTCCATTGTGGCTGTAGCACTTTACAAATTTGCTGTAGCCCCGATTGAAATGGTTTATACAAATGAGATTTCACGCTCTCTTTCTCTTAAAATTCATTTCGTATGGAAGTTGCTTTTACCCTTAATTTCAACAGAATCAAAATTTTGTCCAAATTGCTACTTACTTACAATAAACCATTCCCTGAATTGTTTCACTGAAGTCAGGGTAAACTGACTTTATTTTAAAGCGGTGGAACACAGTGTCCTGGAAATAAATACATTTTCTTCTGTCAAGAGCTGAAAAATCAGGGGGTGTTCCACCTTACAAATACACAGGCTGCTATTGCTAAGTAGCCAAATCCAAATTAAACTCCTTTGCCACCTAGCTTAAACAGGTGGGGCGAGAAGATGGATGGATCAGAAAGAATTATCTTCCCTAATTCGTCAGTTATCTGCATGTACTGAAACACCAGCGCTAGCCCCAAGACCCAGCTTATACCACTCTTTGGGACACATAACAGAGAAGAAAATGACTACGTAACGAACACAAGCCAACTTTCCTGAGCTCCTCAAGGCCTTAACTGAGGATCCAGCAGAATTAGTCCCAAGCCATCATGCATTAGCTGCACTTTTGCTTACGTTAAGCCAGCCAATGCTTTGGAGAGCAATACACTTCTATCAGTCATTCGTAGCACCATAATGGCAGTAATTTAACTCCTTTGGGGTTTCTGTAAGATCTCTGCAAAAAGCAAGTGGAGGAAAGTCTATGGCTGCTGCCTTAGGCCTTCTGTGGGTGTTAAATATATGTAGGCAAATAGCTGACAAACCACATATTCAAAGTAGCATATGCATATTCATTCGTTTTACTCAGGTTTGCGTAGGACTGGTTTTAACTTGGTGAAGAAAAAACATTCTCCCTTCTTCCCTCTGCTAGTCCTACCCCTACTTATTGTAAGAAAGTAGCACCTTAAACTACTTGGTGGATGTGGCCTGAGGAACGTTGAGAAAGAGAAAGGGAATATATACACGTACTGTGTGTGTGTGCATCTTGAAGGGCCAGATCCCCAGTACGTGTCCTCTGCGCCTGGTGCTTTTTAGCCCAGGAAAAGAGTACTGTTTTCAGCAACTCCCCTACAGCATCTCTCTATTCTCACGTTAACTCCTGTAGTTAAATCCTCTCAAAGACTGTGGAGGTGGGTGGCCACTGTCAGTGTGGAGACTGAAATACAAGGCAGTTAGCAGCAGAACTGCAGTTCCTGCTCCAGGGTCTTTCCAGGAGCACGGCAGAAAGGAGAGCTCCTGCACAACCAGCTCCCGGAGTGGGTGGTCACCACGGATAACCCTGAGATGGGGCCACAGCTTCGGGAGCAAGCATGGAAGAGACCAAGCCTCAGGATGGTGTGGTAGGCTCAGGCCATTTTCGTCATTTCTCCGCAGCCATCTTTTGCTCACATAGCATCATAATAAACCATCAGAAGTACAGGAGGCTGGAGAGGTAAAGGACTCCCCCTCTGTCCCCAAGGAATCAGGAACTAGGCCAAAAGAACTTAAAACGCCTGGAGAGTACTTCTCAAGCTCACGTGTTCAGGAGTCCCACCTGGACTGAGAGCAGACCAAGGTGAAAGTTGCTGTTGTCCCACTGGCTCCTACTCTTCATTCTCACCTTTTCAGGAAGGTTTTAATTCACTGGATATTTGGCATTTGTGGTACCTTGTTTCACTTTTTCCTTCCCTATCTGATCTGAGCTTATTCCAGGACCCAGGCAGCGCTGATAGCCAGGTCTCAGGTATATTTGCCTCATTTTACTGTGTACTGAGACGGGCTCTGCAGGACACCCTGCTCATGTGTGCGCTGGATGTGATCAGCAGTCTTTCCAGCTCTTCAGGCTACTGGTGACCTGTGCCACCTTGCTTCCTGCTGCAGTGTCGAGAACAGCTCCTGCCTCGCTTAGATTTAATCAAGTCAGACTTGTTCTTACCTCCCTGCTGTTGCTCCTTGGCTGCTCCCTCTTTCTTGTTGACCCCAGCTGGCCCTGTTCGTCTTCAGCAGGTACCTCCTCGGTGTCCCCTTCTCCTTTTCTTCTGTTCCCAGCCCTCCCTTTCCCCAGTCCCTCCCCTCTTTTACAATTCTGCTCCAAAGGGTAGCTAGCTGTATCCATACAGAAATGAAGACAGTATTTCCTTTTGTCTAGCATTTGTCTACCTTTCAACTGATGTAATCTTTTCAAAGAGGGCTATCGAGTACTATGTCTAACACATAGCATTACTTCTAACCCACACAGAACATCTAACACAATGGATCCTCAAAATAAGATGTGATCTCTTGCTGCCTGTTTAATATAAGAAAGCATTTAATAATTATTGAGCAGTTTTGACACTGCAATAATTTTATCAACATTTTTTCCCCACACCTTGTATTTATATATATATATATATATACACACACACAGACACACACCTCACTATATATATACTGGGAACACAGGGCCAAACTGTTTTTCCAGGTGCAGCCTCTTTGTTGAGTAGAAAATTAATCCTGGTGGTGGTCAGAGCTTATTCTTGGCTTCTGTGGATGTTTCTTAGACTTATTCTTTTCCAGTATCTCTTTCCAGTCATCGGATTAATCATCACAAACCTTCTTAGACCTTCTAGTTCTGATTCTTTGATCGGGTCTCTCCCCTGATGTACTCCGTGGAACTTGCCATAGCTTTTGCTTTGGGTGACGGTCCTGCTGTGTTCCTGCCTATCACTCCTGTAAGGGTTGTTCAGCAGAGGTCCTCTCGGATCTGGAGAGTGTATGCAGCAGTCAAGGTCTGCTGCGTACTTACTGCCTTGTACTGGCACCCAACCAGAACCTGTGGTGCTCACAGCTGCTGCACCTTTTTTGCCTGCAGCACATTCTGAATTAGCATGTACTGAAAATATTCATTTCACAGATGTTCAGCTTCAAATTCCACTGTTTAGAAGACAGACTCTGCTAGAAAAAGAGCAGATTTTAAGGAAAGAGTCTTCCCATGGACAAGTGAAACTTTTCACTGAAGCTGTTACTTTGCTTCCTTTTTGGAGTAATCTTTGACACAGCAACCTGCCATTATCTGGAAAGTTTATTTAATTCATATTAATTGTTGCTCTGTGTGTCTTGGGTTATGTTTACACTTGCACTCGGTGTACTAGCTCTGAACTAATGAGCCACAGTAGGATCTGAGCAGAGTCACCCACCTGTATTACAGCCCATATATTAAACTTAGGATTGCTGTAGTGGGATGGCTACTGATACCTATATTCTGTATCCTCAGTGTCTTGATGCCCTTCTGGTATAAAACCCTAAAAGAACTGAATTAAATGGATTTTTTGCCATCCGTTTCAATGGAATCAGGATCTCACTTCTAGGTTTTTTTTGCCTTTGGTGAAAGGCTACAAAATCTCAAAGTAGTCTGAAGATGTCTTTTTCCTTTCTGTTGCACAGCATAAATTTTACTTTTACCTTCATCACCAGGACAAACATTACCAGGAGCTATCCTTTGGACAGAAGGAACATGAAAAGAACTGCAAAATTCTAACTTGATGAATGCTTGCGAGGGATATTTTCAAATGTGTTTTTCCTCAAGGTTGCTGTTTCTGTGTGCAATGGTTGTTCATTTAATTCAGACAGCACCTGTCTCTGATCGTTATTTTTTAAAGAGTTCTAGTAATCCATAAATTTAATCTAGAAAAGAAAACGTCCTGTTGCTACAATACTCCGGTGGGATCACACTCCTGTTTTGATTACTCCTTGCTAGGGTGCACACACAAGCATTTTCTCCACTAGACATCCATACTCTCTTCTGCGCCTGGCTGTGGTCTCCTTCCTCCCTTTTCCTAGTTTTGCAGATACTTTTTCTTTCACTGCCTCGTATTTCCTCACTGTTCTTGCAGTGAGAGTTACTCTAATATCAGTGGCTGATATCAGCAGCCTGGAGTTTAAGGCCACAGCAGAAGTGGAAATTACAGAACTTCTTGATGTTGTGGACTATAGAAAGTATCATGAAAACCATGGCTAACATGGTGCCCTTTTATTTAAGGCCCTGTCCCAGCCTGGATTGTGGCTCTGAATGCCATGAGGCAGCATGGATGGACAGGCACGTAATGCTGAACTCCCTCCATATCTGGGATTAAAAATGGTTTATGTTTGTCTTCTGCTGATGGCTTTTATGCTCTCCATCCACACAGTACACATGCTACCAAGATTGTCACTGTTTCCCAGCTTTTTGGTGGTGAATATTTGCCATGAAAAGGTCACTTGGCTACTCCAGAAATGAAAAGGGCAGCCACAAATCCTCCTTTTCTTTTTTAATTAGGAATGCTGGTATGGACCTGTTCACCTCTGCTTCCAGCGTTCCTTCTGCTTACTGGGACCATCTCTGGAGTTGGGAGTTGGGTCTCTGTCTCAGCCATGCTGTCCTCAAAGGCAGTGGCCCGCCTTCCTCTTCTCCTCTGGGACAGCATGTCCAGCACCATCAGAGGAACAGAGGATCTCCTCTCTCATGGGTCGTCTTGGTTTCCTCCTATTTTCTCCCTGTCCCGTGGCAGAGGAGAGTGAGCAGGTTCTGGTTGGGTGCCAGCACAAGGCAGTAAGTACGCAGCAGACCTGGGCTGCCGTATCCACTCTCCAGATCTGAGGGACCCTCTGCTGACCCGTCCTTACTGGAGCGATAGGTAGGAACACAGCAGGACGGCCGCTCAGAGCAAGAGTGACTGCAGATTTCTCAGAGCACCATGTCAGGGGAGAGATGCAGTTAAGGAGAGGAATGAGTGAGCAGCTGTGTGAGTGACTGGCTGTTGGCAAGGGTCAACCCACCAAAATGGTGGTGAGAATAGCACCAAGGTGCTGTTGTATGTCGTGTAGGGAATAAAAACAACTTTATGTTTTCACTCGCTTGGGTTAAGGAGAAGTTTTTATGCCTTGGACTATCTTCTGACTGAACTCATAATGAATTGCAAAAGCTCATGGGAGAAAGAACAAAGGAAATCCTCTTATTATATCTGGAACAGCAACCCTTCAGCTGTGTTTCCATACATAATAAGATTCACTTATTTTGTTACTACTGAACCTTCGGTTCTTAGGACAGAAGAGACACACAGCCATAAGTAGAATATACTGTAATATATTACAAACCAGAATATTTTCATTCCTTACTTTTATGAAATGCTCTGGTGTGCTCAAAAGTAGCAAAGTTTCTGCTGTTAAACCACTATGAACTGGCCAAACCACTACTGGAGACCGAAATATTATATATATATATATATACATATATACATATATATATATATATATATATATATACACACAAATTTCCAATGGAAGCTCTTTTCCCTGCAGCTAATGGGGAAAAAAAAATTATGAGGAAAATTTTCATGAATTAAGCAGACTTGTAAGAAAATAAAAGAAATTGCTCTCATAATATTTAGCAACTAGATGACAGTTTGCTTAGAATTACTGAGACCAGAAAGGAGCTTTCACCTGAGCAAGAGGCTGAATATTTAAGCTGTCTCTTTAGAAACTCCCATCACTGCAAGTGCTGGACTGCACTTCACTGTTCACAGCCTGGGACATTATGGGAGAATTTCAGTGTAATGACTCATTTAGCTGTGACCTGTGACAGCTAAGGAACAGGCTCACCCTCCTTTTTGCCACACCTTACACAACGTGGTGTAGTCTACCACAGAAAGATGTGGTGGGCTGCTGGAAGCGGTAGTTAAGTCACTGCAGTTAAAAAGACCTGAGATCAGCTATTAACACGCAATAGATTTCAGTGCTGAAGTTTGCAAATCTCCAAGAAATGAATGTCATAAGCACATAGACAAGCAGTATTTCCTGAGCTCTGAATGCAATTTTCCTTTCAACACTCCAACAGTCCTGGCATTTATAGTGTTTCTTTTGGTACTGAAGTTGTGGATAGAAGAATGCAAGAATGTCTGTGCATATTTAAGATATTAATCCCAGATTATTTTAAGAACTCAGCACTTAGGTAACATTAAAGAAGAAAGAGCTAATGAAGTGGTTTGGTTTTGGCATTTCTGGTCACAGAAATGCATGCAGCATTTGCGTTTCTCCTCTTAAGGATGGTGATTCTTTTCCAAAAGGCACATACAAAGTAATCCAGTTATTTAAATATGAGATAAGTTTATAGATTTACACTAGGATTTACATGTAGCTCAAGTTCAGTAGCTGTGTTGGCTGAAACAATGGGTAATGCGCTATACTAACAAAAGGCTCGAAAAACAAAATGTTCCACCGTTTTTCTCATCTGATTCTGTAGCTCTTTTATAGGGTTTTTCAGAACCAGGGCATTTTTAAAAGTCATACAACTAATAGAGTTGAAGCAGAAGTTATCTCTAAGTACAAAACCACAACAGCATCTCTTTCACTGAATCCAGCCAAGTACTGATTGCAGTTAATTCAGTTATGCTGACAGACTGATCGCTGACAGCTTTCAAACTCCACAAATAAAAAGCACTAACTTGTCTTCTGAAGCCTCTGAACTTGTCTGAAACCTGTTCTCTTGCTATTATCCAAGTAAGGGCCCTCTTCGATGTCTTACAGTGTCAGGAGAGCTGTGCTGGACCCACCTTTGTCCCCTAAGTGAAGCTGCAGGCACTGAGATCCTCAAAGAAGGTTCCCCCCAGTATGGCCATCCCCCAACATGGGGGAAAGCGGGAGAGTCAGGGTTTCCAAAAATTAGTTCTGGGTGCGAAGGAGTCTCTTCCTCAGAACGGTGTAAGGAGGTGACACCTCCTTCCGTAATCAGGGTGTGACACGCTTTTTCTCTTCTCACCTCCGGTGCTTTCTGCATAGTCACCTGTTTTCCCTCTCTGGAGGCCCGGACACAAGCGTCTAAGAATCCTTTTCATTTTCTTTGGCCTTGCTCCGCTGCTTCAAGTCCTTTTGTGGGGTTTGTTGCCAAGCTCTCGCTTGACTGATGTCTCTCCATTGTTGTTCTTCCTAGTGAAATGTGTTCTTGTGGGAGCGGTTGGCAGGCACCGGGTGCCTGGATAGCTCTGAATCGTTGATACTAGAGGTAGTGGGTATTAAACATAATTACTCTCCTGTCCTCCATCAGCCTTTCCCTTTTGCCAATCTAATCGCACTGGTGTTGTGTTTGTGTAATTCAGTTACACAGTCCCTGCTGTGCATCTTTGTAAGCTGGTGTCTGGGTGAGGCACCATCAGAAGGGGCTACTCAGTCAACCAGGGGACCCCAGTGGGCAATTGCTGTCCCTGGCCAGACAAACAGGCTGTCTGCAGCTCTGCTGAACACTGATGCTGACGAAGGTTCAGCCGGGTTACAGCAATTTTTGCCCTAATCAGAATGCTAACTCTAAGGTTTCCCTAGCAACAGGAGCCGTAAGTCCAAAGTGACATCTTATTTCTACTAATCTTTTATTTCATTTTCAGTAGGTAATTGCAGGTAAATCCTCCAGCAGCTGTTCCAAAGCAGGATGAAGTGGCCAATACATTTCATTCTGTTGCCTGCAAATAGGAGTATATCAGGGAACAATGTCAACAGACTTTTATCTGAGCCACTTAATCTCTGTATTAATAAATATTATCTGAACATGTAGGTGCTCTTTCTTTGCAAAACTATGACATAGACCAGCAATGAAATACCAATGTTTTCAATTACATGACTAAATAGATGTGCAGCTCACATTACTGAGGCTGAGGTATATCGTTTAGATAAGAGACCTGAAAATCAAATTCTTATCACGCGTGTCAGTAGCGCTGTGGGCTTCCCTATCGCTGAAGTGGTTTCATCCCTGTTACTATTAGCAGAAAGAACAAAAGAAAAAGGGCTATTTAATTCCCCTTTTCTTTCTTGCCAGCACTAGCTAAACAGAACCCGCAGTCTTTGAATGCTGTGAAAAATTTGGAAGGAGCAGTTAACGTTAGATGAGAGACTTGCAGAACATTTGCAAACATCTGGCAATAATTGCCGGAGTGAGTTGTTATAAAGCAAAGCGCAGCTCATTCCACATTAGATCAGCTCTCTGTCATGCACTTGCTTTGCAAAGAGAGCACTTTACAGTATCTGCACCGGCTCCAGTGAGTTCTTGGGAAGTGTCAGGTAGAGATTGAATGACTGTGTCTTGCTCTCTGGGTGACAGCAAGCAGTCGTGGTTAGCACGTGGTTAGCTCTAGCTGTGCTACAGCTAAAAATCTTAACAGACATATGAAAAAGGAGTAGGAATTTTTTCCTGTGTTGTCCTTAGCTCTGGAACTCGTGTTTCTTGCTAGGACTGACAAAGCTTGGTTTTGTCCGAGGTATTTGGCTTTGGCAAGGCAGAGGAAGCTTCCGTGAGAAATGGCTTAAAAGGCACACGATGGTCTGGTGTAAACAGTTGTGACTTTTCAGAGTATTGAATAAACATTCACTTGCTTTTTTAACGAGGGATAGCTTTGGTTTTGAAAGGGCAAATGAATCTTGATAGACTTGATGCTGCTTTTACAGTCTCGTTTTGTAGATTTTTCCAAGGAGTAGAAGCCCTGGTGTGGTGATTTAAAAACTGAATCTAAAGACAAAGAGAGAGAGAAGCAGGGGAAATCTTAGTATTCATCTTAACGCTGACTAAAATGAGGAGTTTGTCCAAAACTGATCTCTGCTAATTTAGTTAGAAAAAGACAAAAGAACGATTTCACTTTATTGGTCACCAGTTTGCCGTTAAGATGAGTTTTGACTTCCTGAATGTTATTCAAAGGGATAGAGGAGGAGCAGGGGGAAGAGAAGAGGGCAGGGAGTAGAGGACACAGAGCTTGTATTTCTGATCATTGTGGTCTTCCAGGAATAGAAGCAGCACATTTCAAGCTGCTTGCCGGTTGCTTTCAGCAGTGGGAGTCCCCTCCGGCATTTATGTCTCAAACACTCCCTTTGGCTGCTCAGCCTGAGACTTAATAAGCAAGGACACAAGCTACTAACAAAAGAAGAAATGTTCCACTTACTATTCAGTCTTAGAGCAATACTTGGAGCACTTTCTTTGTTTATTTAACACAGGTAAATGTAGCGCAGGCAACGCCAAAATAGCAGATGCATCAATCTCACCCACAGAACATTTTTCATACAACTCTCAGGCATACGCCCTGGTCCTTAGCATAACCAGTGAGTAGCTGCCTGGGGTCTCCCCTGCTAAGGATTCAGACAGTCTGTTTCGTTTTTCTGAAGCTGCCCAGACTTCCTCTGCCTACCTTTTTTTCCCCCTACACATTCAGATTCCCTCTGCTTCCTGACCAACTTAAGCATCTAGAAAAAGCATGCAAACCCAAACCCTGCTTTCCTATCAAAGAGCATAGGACACAAAAGCATCATGCTGGAAAGGACATTAAGAAGTCATCTTGTCCTTTCCCTTATCCAAGACAAGATCAACTGCCATTTCTGACAGATCTTTCTCCAACTTGTTCCTGAAGATCTCCGAGGATAACTATTTGGAAAACTCTCCAACCAATGCATTCTTTGTCCTTATAATTTCCAAACTTTTCCTAGCATTTCATATGAATTTTTTGATTGAAATGAAATCCATTATTTCCTAACCTTTCCGTCACAGAGGGCCCTGTTTTACATATCTGTCAGTATCCTCTTCCATTGTTTCTTCTGCAGACCAAGAATTTTTCAGGTTAGTCTTTACAGCATCCAATTTTCTAGACCTCTGATCGTTCTTGTTGCTCTCCTGTACACTGCCTGCACTTGCCCTAGCTCCCTCTTGAAGTTCAGTGCCCAAACCTCGTAGTACTCTGAGTAGAATGGAAAAACAAGTCTCCATCAAGTTTGATTTTTCAGGAGTATCATGAAGAAGCTTTCTCCCAGCCACTCAAAATCATCTTTTCCTAGAGGATGCTCCAGCTGGAGTCCAGTGGGAAGCAATCTGCAGGGCCACCCTGCTCGTAGAGCTTGGTCTGTGGGGCCCTCTGCAGAAACTATCAGACCCTGCAGCAGTCAGGTAGGCTGGCTCATGGTCTCTAGCGCAGCCGGTGAAATCTGCAGTCTGGGATGTGTGTCAGCCCTGATGCCAGGCGATACTCATTTTACTGTGCCCTGCTTCATTTGGTAGGCTAGAGAGCCGCCACGGTAAGAGCAGAGCAAATGCCTGGGATGGGCACAGTGAGGAGGCAGAGGAGAGGGGAAGTCAAGCGTATTCCTTGTTTCTGAGCACTCCCAGGGACAGAATTGTATACAGGGGAGCCTTTTCCCCAGGGCAAGTGGTCCTGCTTACAACCATGTGAAATTCAGGGACAAAATAACTGGTCTGTCAAGAAATTTAGCCAGTGGAAGCACAGGCAAGCAGCTACCAAAGGACCTTTGTACTCTCTAAGGTCATCAGTAGAGCCAGACTTTTCTCACAAAATTGTTTGTACATCCATGTCTCATTTGGGCAGAGAAGGGAAACATTCCAATCTGAAGGAACAAAGACTGTTTGATTTGCTGGTTGCCGTCTTGAAAGGCTTTTGTCAGCCTGACTTTTGCCTAGGGGGAGAGAATTGCCATGGTGTGAGGCTTCCAGGCAGATGGCTGGAAGCAAGCGCCAGGCTCAGTGCCTCCCTGTCAGCCCAGCTGTAGCTCCCAGATTGGAAGGATCTCACGCTCCTTGCCTCTAGGTAGAAAACGTGAATGATAAGAGCCTGCCAGAAATGTCAGCTCCCAGCTGCGTGACAATTCCTCCCCAACACAAATCTAAAATAAGAGTCAGGTAAAATTGGAAATTTTCAAAGAAATATTATCTGATGGACAGTTATTAAAAGGGCATTTTCCGCAGAAAAGAATGACAGGAAACTGCCAACCATTGCCGCTCGCTGGTGCCTCAAAACCTTTCAGTTCTTTTCCAGATGCTCTTTTCTCCTCCATGAGCTGTTGGCTCTGATTCCCTCTTGCGACCCCTCTCACAGCCTCTCCCGTGAGCCTGCTGACTTTACCTGCCCATTTTCCCTGCTACCATTCCCCCTCTCACCAGTGCCCCTCTGCTCTTCCAGCAAGGGAAGAAAGGGAGCAAGCAGCAGAACTTACCAGCCAGCGATATCTTGATACTAGCACTCACAAATGACAGCTCTGCAGGCTCAGTGATGCCAGCTTTCGTGTTTCTCTTTTAATTATTTTTCTCTATTCAGAGTTAAAATCTGTTAGGTCACTTATACTCCCATAACTATAGTGTCTTGCATTTTGACATTTCAGCTTCGGCAGGAGTCTTTAAGTCCACCAGTAGGTGAACAAGAGGAAAGTGGGGAGGGAAGGCAAGGAGAAGAGGGAACTGTAAGGAAGCCGTAACTCTCCACTACTTCTGTCCCAGCGGTGCGGGATTTCACAGGGCTTACACAGCCCCAGCTGCACAGGCTCTCCACCAGTGCACATTGGTACTGGATCTTGCTGCTCCTAGAATACATAATCCTATTAAAAGCCACCTAACAGCCATTTTTTTTTTTAAATGACCTGCCTTTTACCTCTGCCACGTTTCCTGGGAAGAAAGTTGCCACCCTCCAGACCTGTCAGAGGTACAGTTCCAGGATAACCTCCCCACTGCCAGAATGTGCTCACTGCTGAGACATCGGGGTTCTTCCATCCCGTTTACACCCTCCTGGGTACTCCATCTTGCTCGGCTGTAATTTATTGGGCAACAGGCTGTCTACTGACTGCGTGTGACTGTTCACATCCATTGACAGTTATTGGTCGGCACTCAGGGAGATGCTGAACTCCAGTGCTGTCCCGTCAGCTCACCAGGAACTCAGCCAACATCCCAAGATACCGGAGCATCCATCATCCGTGCTGGTCTAACTGCTTTTTGCTTTTTGCAATGCTTTCCAGCACTAATGCTCCTGGGGTGGAACCCCTCTTTAGTAGGGTGAGAAATAACCCCCCAAGTCCTATACCCAGCCTCCATGGTTGCAGGCGGAGCAGGGTGCCATGCATTTCCTTCAGATTCCCTCTAAAGCTAAACCAGCTTCTCTGGGCCCCCTGCTGACATCTTCAACAGGAATTTTTAATGTGTGCACTGCAGGCCTCACCTTCTGGATTCCTCCATCCGGATGTGTACTTATGGGAGGTCAAGTAATGTGACATTCAGCTGGGGAGGCAAGCGCCGAGCACAAATAGCGCGTCGGCTGGCTCTCGCTCGGGGGCTGGAGGGGTGAGCAAAGCCAGCACACGACCATCACTTCCTTCCCCTATACATCGAGCTTCCCACAAACAATCAGCTGCAGAAGTCACTGTTTTCTGCCAGCTAGCAATACCCTGCTACCAGTAATTGCAAAAGCCATTAATAAAAGAGGGGAGGGGGGGAAGCAAGACACAAAAGGGAATAAATACTGTACATAGCCGGAAGGCCTTTCCCTCCCACACATATGATTCACTGTTGTTCCTTGCCTCACATGGGAAAATGTTGTCCTGCTGAATATGTACCTTAAAGGCAACTCTGCCTCAGAGACATCACATATGCATATTGATAACATGCACTTTGTAGTGCCTAGAGATGTTTTTAACGAGGCTTGCTGAAATGTACCAACAACTTTTTCTCTTCTCCTTCTGTGTGCCACAGATGATTTTTAAATGGGTTTCCTGGTGGTCTTTATCCCCTGTGAGAAAGCAAAAGGATGGCACAATAATTCACGATGGCAGTAGAGGGGAGAAACGGCTTTCCATCCTCCCCAGTCATGCAGGCTGGAGTGAGTCTGGGGACCCCAGTTCCCTTGAATCCTCTGCGTAAGCTCATGGGGTTTTCCACACAGCGACTAAAGCGGCAGACCAAGCACCGCTTAATTGGAGCGTACAGAGGAGGCCAGGAGAGAGCTCCTCACGCTGCCAGCGTCGCGGTGGGTGCACAACAGCTCTGCCCAGGTCGCTCCGTGGGGCTCACACCCCGTTAAAGCCCACCTGCCTCTGCGCCTCTAGTTCACCTGACTGCGTGACTGGCGGAAGGCAGGGGAGCTTTCCCGTCGTCTCAAGGTGGTGGGAAGAGCAATGGCATGTGAACCAAGTCCTTCCAAGCCTAAGCTTCCAGCCTCCCTTTTTAACTAACGCCGTTCAATTGCTCTAATTTATTTTCAACAGCTGCCTCATGGTGTCCCGAGCAATTCCAATGGAGATTCAGAGCCCTTAGAGGCTGAGATAGCTCGTTTAAAACTTCCTGCTGTGTCCCTTCACCAGGGCAGCCCGGACAGAGATGGAGGAGGTGGGGGGACTGCCTGTGCCCTCATCTCTCCCTCATCAAGGGAAACAGTTACACTGGGTGATGCTAATGCTGTGAAGCCTCCCTGCACCCTTAATTCAGCCACAGAAAATCTGTCCCACACACTTTCTTAAAATTTTGGTCTATTGCTACTTTTAACTGCTGAACAGATGCAGGTAGGGTGCTTTAAATATCTTACAAACAGCTGCTGTGATGGCTCGTAGATTATGATGTCATTCCTGCTTGGTGATGGAAATCGGAGAATTGCTTAGAGTGATTTCCACAACCGGAATACAACAATCCACTTTTGCCTGACCCCCCCCCCCACTTTAATAAAACCACTTACTATACATTCCACAGTTTTGCACTGTGGGCATAATCAGATTTGTCTGTCCATTATAGCAGAGTATTTTCCTCTTATCTGAAAAATCTTGTTCGTGTTGACCGATTTAGAAATCTAGAAAATTTCAAACACAATTTAAAATACTTCTGAAAGACAGTATCCTTCCTCCCTCCCTCCCTTCCTCCCTTCCTCCCTTCCTTCCTCCCTCCCTCCCTCCCTCCCTCCCTCCTTCCCTCCTTCCTTCCTTCCCTCCCTCCCTCCCTCCTTCCTTCCCTCCTTTCTCTCCTCTACAAAATTAAGAAATACTTTACTGAAATAAGCTTTAGGATTTCCATTTTTATTGACATGTCACTGCAGATGATGTTTTGCTTTCTAGGTGTACCCAAATCCATAGACTTCATTACTAAAAGAAAGGAAATTTGTAGGTAACCTCAGATAAATTATCATAGCCAGCATCATGAACGAACACAGATCCATTACAATACGATTTTCACAGCAAAATGTCTTTGGGGGAAAGCAGATCCTTGCTTGAAATGAGCATACAGAAGTGGAACACACACAGAGGCACGCTCCAGCCTGCATTGGTGGTGAAAGCACAGAGACCGCTTCTATTAAAAAAAAGATAATGATTAATCTGCAAAATTTGGTGAAGTTTGTGAGGCACCGTACCACCCCACAGGTTTGATTACAGGAGACATCATCTCTCTGGCCAGGGCTCTGAATAACTGTGATGTTTCTAGAGGGAAGGATGCTCTGTGAATATTGACACAAACCAGGAGCTCCCTGGGAGCTTGTCAGCAGTGCGGATGGCTGAGGAAGTGGAGCCAACGCGGTGCTCCAGCTCAACTGCAATGCCCAAGTGTCCTCGCTGTTTACTCCTCATCTTGGTATATTTTCAAATGCCATTTGGCCCTAAATTTTCTTTTCTTTCTTTCGCTGAAATCGAGACTTTCAAAGGATGGCTTTCGCCATGATTTTGTTTAGAAGAGACAGGTGCTCGGCTCCAGTTTTGGATAAAGTCTTTCAGCAGACTATGTGCACATATTCTGCGAGATGTACTTCAGCTCTCACAGAAATATTCATTTGAGTGTTATCCAGTATCAGCTCATTTATATCCCTGCAGATATATGGAGAGCTTCCCAGCCTTGAAAGCAAAAATCAAGAGACTAGAATTGGCAGCTATTGGCACTCATTTGGGTGAGAGCTTTTCCTGTTCCTTGCACAGGTCTATATTATTTTTATCCTTTTAGAATTCATTCTTTTATTTTGGGGGCCGCTGGAGGGGAAGATAAGGAAGAAAACCAGAAGCCTCAAGGTAATGACTCAAGTAAGAGCACTCCCACCTTCATCTTCTACGTGTGTTAAAACAAGAAGGGGAGAACGAAGGCAGGCGAATGCAGTTGGGGAAGCCAGCGAATGCTCACCGAGAGCTGCTGGCAGCAGAGGCGAGAGCGGGTGACGAGCTTCTCGGCTGAGACAGAGCCCCTTCCTTTCATCCCCGGGGTCGCTAGTGGTTGTCACAGAGGTCTGACCCCAGGGAAAGAGAGGGGCGACGGGCTGGGCGTTGTGTGAAGGATGGCCCCCATGGGCAGCAGGGGGACCAGCAGGGAGCAGGGGAAGGCAACTGAGGAGAGGACTCAGGGACGAGGAAGGAGTTTCTCTGAGGAGGGTGGGGAGGGTGCGATGAAACAGAAGGAAGAAAAGGAATTGTAAACCAAGGTCTGTTGGTAAAGGACAGGTGAGCGTAAGCTGGTCGTGAATAAATTCAGGCTGGAAATTAGGAGAAGTTTTCCAGCTTTGAGACCTGTAAGCTCTGGAGCAACCTTCCAATTAGAGCAGCTATAGAAAACCACTTATCATTATGTTAGGAAAGGCTGATGTGTTGGGTAGAAAGCATTATGTTTTGTGGTTACCGGAGACAGTAAAAGACTGAGCCCTATACCCTACAAGATCCTTCTCTGATCTGTGTTCCTAATTAAATGAAGCATTTTTTTTGCTGTGTATCAAGCTGGGGGTATGTGAATGAACATCTCAAAGGCACAGAAACCTTTCTGCTTGTCCTAGAGCTTCCCCACCAGCAGACTCCTCCACAGCACAAACCTTACTGTAAACAGTAAAATAAATGTGAGGCTTGGAGAACAAACAAGCCTGCACCAGGGGGAATGATGTTAAACAGTGAAACTCTCAACTGCTTCTGTGCAGGTTAATAAGAAGGGCCGTATTCTGACATCCTCACTCCCTGTCTACCAGAAAAAAACATTTCTTCTGACATCGAAAACTGTAACCTGGTGACGGAAGCTGACTTAATTACAAAATTCCTGTCAAATCATCAAACAGAAAGTACAAAAGGAACATTTAAGGGTCATTGAACTGTGTTCCCAAGGGCTGGGCAGAAGCGGTGTAACTCTAGACAGCATCACCTTACACTCCTCATTTCTAAGGCAAGAAAGGCCAAGATAAAATGGTCACATTTTGGATAGCTTTATCATAGCGTTTTAGCACCATTCCAGTGGGTTTTGGTTCGTGTGAAGTCCAAAGTGAGCCTGCAGGTTCATTTCTAGTTTCTGAAGACCGCTTCACCTTTTTGTAGTAAATATCATCGATCTTAGTGTCAATAATCTGAGGTGTTGGAACTGCCTGATTGTGATATTATTATAATGAAGACAGATATTAGGAAGATTAACTGCAGCAGAATGAGCTGCCACAGAAGCTGCCTGATTGACAGAAAAAGTGTTTAGACTGTTTTCTTACTCTTTTTTTTTTTTTTTTTTGTAATGTTAAGGTGAATGGGCATGCTGAAGTAAATATAAAAGGCAATGAGCCAGAGGGAAAGTAGAAACACAAATACACTGCAGTCAAAAATACCAGGGTGTGCGTGCGTGGCTGCTGGGCACCACCATGAACCTGCACTCCAGGACGACAGGTCATCCCAGGAATAGCCTGTGCTCGGAGCATGCAGTGTCATCGGCGAGGACTTGTGCGTGCTGCCATGTGGTGCCAGGTTTTGTTCTGATGGGGAAGCCAGGAGCCTGGCAGGGGAGCGCATTTGTTTCCCTCACGCACATGAGGTTAGGTCAGCTTTGGAACTGGAAACTTGGAGTGGTCGGAACTCCAAGGCTGACCAGGAAACTGGGGAAAGGCAGAGTTTGCCCCATACCTCTTTTTTTCAACAGTGCCAAGTCACTGAAATAAAAGGCATTAATGCACCAGTCGAACTCTTGCCTTGAGCTCTCAGGGATTGTTGGGTGGTGTTAAACATTCAATGAGCAGAGGGGCAATATCAAATAAGCAAGACTGATGTGGCTGTTCTGATACGAAAGATGTGAAAGGATGAGCTTATGAGTCCCAGAGTACTCCAGCTATGATTTTGTGGGTTGGAAAATGCCATGAGACTGGGAACACCCTCAGTGAGAAGAGAAGGAGTGTCCTGCTGGGCATGCAGGGGAGCTGTGAGGGTGCTGCGCTGGAACGGGGGGCTCCAAGGTGGTGGAGGGGGAAGTTTGAGAGGCAACGAGGGCACAACATCAGAGGAGAACAAGAAGCAGAGGGAGAGGAAGCCGTGGGAACACAATCTTCAGGTTTAACCATCGGACATTTACAAAATAATGACAATACTTTAGTCATCCTCTTACTCGAACTGCTGTAGCAATACAGAGGAACACGCGCCGAGCCTGGCTTGCAACGGAGCCAGCACGGGTATGTTGAGTCAACTAAGGATGTTATCTGTTCAACGCAGTGCCTTTAGCCAACAATCCTCTTTCGCTTTACGTATGCCTCGGCATGAAAGACGTATGTGTCGTCAGCAAAGCGTAAGCCTGATGACATTTAGCCTCTCTTTTAGTTTTGTGCGCCATCTCATCTTCTTTGGCAGACGGGGCACTGCTTGATGCGCTGGACGTGAAGCTTCAAGCCTGTTTTCTAAACGTGCCGCAGCACTCAGAGTTAATACTTTCTTCCCACGTATCTTTTTCAGGTTAAAATGAAAAACAAACCCCAAACAACAGAAGACCAAAAAAATAAAATAATCAAAGCACCCCCCACGTCCCCCTGCAGCACCGTTGTGCGAGACCGGGAGAGAAAGCGGCTGGTGCTGCCGTGAGAGGGCACAGGGCGGCCGCAGCCCAGCACGGCCCGGCCCGGCCCGGCCCGGCCCGGCCCGGCCCGGCGATGCGAAGGGCCGGTGCTTCCCCCCCGAGGCTGTGCAGCGCTGCGGGGAGCGCAGGGAGCGCAGGGAGCTTTCTGTGGCGTCTCCCAAACGTTTCCCTGCTGGCTTCTCCCTCCCCACCTTGCCTCTCACCCTTGCAGTCTTTCTTCAGAGGGCTTTGAAGTGAAAGTTTCAAAGCTGGCGGAACTGTTGCATTTAAAGTTGTTTTTCCTGACGTTAATGTGCACTGTTTCATGTTCCCTCCGCTCCCCAGGGCTGTTTGTTTTATCACCTTGCTAGCCAACAGCCCTCCAGTTCGAGTGCCAGGCTTCTGGGACACTCTTTGTTATAGCTCCACACTTTCTAGCACAGTGAAGTTGTGACCTCCAGGTTAATCATACTGTAGTTAACTCCTAATAATAGTAATCATCTGACCTGCTGGTACAGAATTGCATGTAATAAAAAATGATAAACATCTACGTCGAGGAGCAAACCTCACAGCCTTCCTAAGGAAGCTGACAAGGCTATTAGCACATCTGATTGCTAGAAGTGCCACAGGTCCTGTATATTGTTGTCAGCCCGGTCATTGCCAAGAAGATGAAACTATCTACTTTGAAGTAGTATGGCACTAGTGTTCTATAAAAGGGGTCCCCTAAAAATACTTGGATAACACTTGCTGTGTGCAGACTTCGCGTGCTAAAAGCAACATGTGTGTTGCTTTTCTATCCAGCTGACTGTAGGAATGGTCAGACATCCTCCTGAAGAAGAGTCCAAGAGTTATTGGACATCACTGGCATGCTGTCCCTTTTACCTCCTACCTCCTAGGACTCATCACATAAACGGTCTTCATACCTATCAGTGCAAACTCTGTCAGCTTGGCGTGAGTGACTGTCATAGACTGCTTAACCAAGGATGTTTTCCACTGAGGAACGCTCACTCGCTGTTTTCCAGGTTCTGCAGGTGATCTGGAGCAAAGTGAAGGAACAGGATAGTGATTCCCTGATCTACTCCCACCAGATCCCTGCAAACCTTTCCAACTATCCACTGAAGTCCCTTAGAAGCAATTGCCACTCCTCTGAACACCGGAGCTGTTTCAGTCTTTGGCACAGCAAGTGCATCAGCAGCAGCACACACAAAGAGAAACGGCTTAAAACCAGCTGCCTGCAGGTGAGCGTGGATGTGCCTGTGCTCGTGAGAAGGTCAGTCGTTGAAAACATGCATGTTGACAATTTCTTCTCAAGAACCCGCAGCCTTTGGTGGTGGCGATGATAAAGGAAAGGACTTGCAGACCTTTGGGTCCAGAGCCCTGACACCCGGATTCAGGAGGTTTGCTCCTCTCAAGGAACTTGGCTGTTTTACGGAGTACACATCCATTGGCTAACCTCAGTTCTGGTAACAGGGCCTTAGAGCACAGCGTCTCCTCATTTGAATAGTTTATGGTTGCTGTCACTGGACAGGACACTGGCTCGTCCTCGCAGCACAACATTACGGCTTTCTTTCCAGACATTAGTTTGACTGAGTAGGAGCAGCAGCAGAAGGAGATCTCATTTCTTAGCAGATTAGAACAACTTATTGCTGCCTCTGGGACTGTGAGCTCATCTTTGAGTTGGCCTCACTAATTAGCAACATAAACTCCTGCTTCCCTTATGAGACTGGTTTGCAACTGGATTTTGACAGCTCTGAGGGTCACATAAGGAGTGTTCTGAGGGACTACTCGGAATGATAAATTGAAGAAACAGGACTAAAGTACAGTGTAATTCCTAATGTGAAACACTTAATGTGAGATATTGCTTGCTGTGAAATGTCTTTTGAAGTGCCTGCTTTCATGCTCTTTATTTCACCATTTATTTTTAAAACAAATTTTATTCTTAACACAAATATTTTTCCCATAGTCTCTTTGAATTTATGTTAGCAGGATGACACTGCACAGAACACCCCACCACCACCACCACCACTGCAGCATCTCTGGCGATTTACATCAACCATTGTCTGAGACAGCTTCCAAGCCACCTGAGGCCACCTCCTATGATGCAGACCAAAACTTCTGGTATCAACAGACCTAGCCCCGTCCAGAGGTTTCTCTGAGCTCCCCTGAGTTGCTGCGAGAGGCGTAACCACTGTAACCCCCTGACAGCATTTAATCCCTGGGCCGTTCCCAGTGGAGATACTTAGCGTGCTTCACTCGTGACAGAACCACAGCATCATTAAAAAGAAAGGGCTAATGCAAGTGTGCAACAGCTTGCTGCTTGCAAATTGTTTCATTATCAGCCTGGGTGTATTCTTTAAACCGTGGAGCCTCAGATCGTGTTTCCAGCATCTCACAGATAATCATACAAAGTTTAAAAAAACCAGACAGACAAAATGTTTTTAATTTAAAACTTGTCTAGAGAATGTTGTGATTCTGAGTCCTACTGCACAAATGGTAATATTTTGGAATTGGCACACCAGTTATTGTAAAGCTTTCCCAATGTTATCATAAATCTGGTCTTCTTGTCTTGTTTTCACCAAACAGACAGCACAAAGCAAACCAAATGGAGCCAAACCTAAACTTCCCCCTCTTCAACAGCAGCTGTGTGGCCCCAAGTGTTCATTAACAATCTCCTTCAACACCAAACTCAAATTGGTGGGTCTGGGGCAGCTGAAGAATATCAGACCACCCACTGCAGCCTGCCCAGTCAGGAGGGCTGGCAGTATAAGCACAGGGCAGGGAGCTCTGTCCCGTCAACGAAAAGCCACGACACCACTGGCTGAGCAGGTTTGTTACAGCCCTGCTGCTGCCGCTCGGGGGGGACGGGGGAGGCACAGCCGCCATGCAAACGTGTATGATCAAGATACAGCACTTTTTGGCACTACCCTTCCTTTAGGTTCATACGTAGGTCTGCAGAAAGAAAATAGCTGACACAGAAATCACATGCCTGGGCTGTACAGGTATCTTCTAGGCATCAGCCTCACTAGTAAAGTTTGATCTCTAAAAAAAGGAATTTACAATATCCCAGTTGCTGTTTTTGTCAATGGATCATCACTACCAGAGGCCGCTCCAAGCAGACAGAAGGATCTACACACAAGAAGAAAAAAAAAAAACAACAAAAAAAATTCCAAGTGTTTGTTTTAGATAGTTCAGTTGATGTTCTGAAGGAAAGGATCTGGTAAGACCTACAGCCATGCTTGGAAATGAACTGGCTGATATTCAGGACCTCCTGACCTGGTTTGCCTTCAAGAAGGTACAAAGCAGACAAGAGAAAACCATCATGTTTCAGCGAAAGCAAGTTGTATTATGTTTGTTGAGTGTAGGTGTAAAAATTTGGTACAGAGGGCACTTGTAGCTTTATGTTACATCAAATCACAAGGAAAATGCTGTCCATGTACAACCAGGAGAGCAGACAAGGCCTCCCCTTTTCAGATTTATCTGCAGAATAAACATTTTGTATTGGCTGGAGAAATGTGAGCTGTTGTGAGAAAGAAAACACCAATGTTTAGAAAAGAAGAATGGGAGTCAGGCTGCCGGTGTAATCTTCCCAGTTAAAGCCTGCTATTCAATCTGTGGAGTAACCAGAGCACTTTGAGATTGCTTAACCATTTGTAATATATGCATATATATCACTTACATATGCACATACGTGTGTGTATAAAAGTATAAACATACATAAATATATACAATATGGATATTATATATAAAACATATACATATGTGTAAATGTAAATTTTATATATATGTATATAGGCATACAGAAATGTAATTGTAAAAATAGTTTTAACAATTCCCTAGGACTGCAGGACTCAGTATTTGAAAGCTACTTTAGCTACATGTTTTCCTTCTGGGAACTGGAAATCTTGTTGTTGTTTACGTCCTCCTACCACATCCTTTCTTGGAGGTGGAGGTGAGGACTCTGCTTGCACGGCTGCTGTACAGGGGCTGTCTGGGGAGCAGCCCAGAGCAGCCCAGCTCATTTCTTGATTTGTCAAGTGCTCATCCCCTTCTCTGCCTGCCCTCAGCTTGCCTCCTTGTCGACTCTGGACAGGCACGATGCTATATCTATTTTTCCGTTGTTGCATTAAACCCACAAATGAGCTCAGACACGTGGCTTGCTCTGAATCTTCTGCCCATGGAGACGCTCTGAAGGGAAAGTACCTCTGGTCTTGGTGATGGCAAAGGAACCTTCAAATATTCAGCTAAATGTATCCTCCAAGCTGATTTGGCCCAAAATTGTACAAGGCCATTTTTTGTACATGACAAATTGCTTGGGAGCTTTTTCCAGGGCTTAGGGATATACTGTGGAGGTTTTAATGATAAATTCTAAATAATTAGCAAAATGTTGAGAAAATGGGAAAAAAAAAAAAAGACTAGACTCAGATGAAAAATTTAGGTCCACCGTGAAATAAAGTTCATGGAAATTGTGTGTGTTTTATTACAAAAAATACCTTGTGAAGTGAAAAATAAAGAACCTGAATCAGAAATTCAGGTGTTTGGAGCTTCGTTGTAAAAACCTCAGCAGTCCCCATAGGGTCCCAAGTTCATTGAAAGGACAGCGGTCTGTGCAGGAAGCACAGACCAGGAGACCACGTGACGGAGGGTGCCACGAGATCCCGCAGAGCAAAGACATCAAACAGCCAGAAAAGTTAAAGCGTCCTCAGGTGACATTCTTTGACAAAGGAAAAAAAAAATAATGAAAGACTTCACTAGGTAAGAGAATGAACAGTTCTGCTTAAATCCATAAAACGTTTGAGGATTCAACCTGTAGAAAAGATAAAGTGTGGACAATGTGGAAGAAACAGAGCTCTGTAAGAGGAAAAAAGACCAAACTCGCCCCCCGCCCCCCAACCACACAAAGTGATTTTTCTAGATGGGGAGAGAATAAAATCATTTTGCTTTGACCTTTTCCTCACCACTCAGACACAATAGCAATAGCTGCTATATATAAACCCTAGATGCTCTTCATCTGTGCTCAACCAAAGGATATTTATTTTAACTCAGAAAGGCCAGCAGTAAAAGAAGTTGGGGGATATTTTATTTACACAGTGATAAATTAACCTATGGATCGCTTCTCTAAGGGTAGCTCTAGGAATGACTAGGACGCAGAGGGATCCAGATGGACTTTTTGACCTCTTTTGTTAAAGCTCCCTCCATGGTATTTGCTGGGCTCTTTCAAAGCTAAAAGGTTGGAGGACACAAAGCTTTGATTCTCACATCTTAGTCTTGAGGCTAGAGAAGCTTCTGCATGTATGCCCTGGCAATGTTCGCCTGCGGTAAATCTGAAGTGCGCTGGGCAGCTGTGGAAGGAGAGGGGGAAACAAAAAAGCCTTGTGTCTGAACCATTTGTGTTCGTGTGCATCCTACCCTGTACAGCTGGTCTGACTCAGCTCGGGGAAGATGCTGAGCAGCTGTTTCTCTGGAGCAATACCTATGGGCAAACGGCAGCAGAGTCCAACATCTATGTGCATCTTCCTGATCTCCAGAGTTCATTTTGTCCCTACTCTGTCATCTTTAATCACGAAGCATTAGGCTTTTTCTTACTGGATATTCATGTGCATATGTTCAGAACTTACAGGGCCAATCAACCATTGTTCCAGTTTCCCTATTGATGGTTTTCTTGCAAATCGGAGCCCAGGGACTTGCCACAAGCCCAAATCCCATCTTTTCAAAATTGATTACTTCTTTGCCGGGACACTGTTTACTCTACTGCAATTGTCTAAGACTGGGTTTGGCTGGTACAGACCGACTTCATCTCTTCTGTGAAGCTAAGGCAGGGTTTAGCCTGCGTGCTGTACAGCTCTGGCAAGTCAAGGCAAATGAGATGCCCCCCTCTGGGGCAACTCCTCTGCTGCCTGGAGAAAGTGGCCCCAAGTCCAAAGTGGCAGTAGCAGCTTGAAGAAGCTTGGAGAAGAAGGCTCTAGAGAATAAACCATCTCGTTCCAGCTCTGATGAGCTCATTCAGCTGGAAAGGGAATAAAGAAAAAAAAAAAACAACACCCAAATAAGCATGCATTCTAGTCTGGAGACAGGACCACTAGGCAGCTAGGCACTGAGGTACCACACAAATGGAAATAATTAGGCACTGGAACAGAATAATGCAGATATCACTTGAATTATCAAAGGAATTTCTTTGAGGAAAAATGCATGGATGTCCAATGCCCTGAGATTCGCTGGTCCAAAGTAAAGCAACAATCCCCACAGAATAGATGGGGCTAACCCTAAGGTAGAGTGGGATAATAGTAAAATATTTCTCATGAGAGAAAGTTCCAAAATGTGTAAGGTAATCAATTTTTAAATGGTTTGAGTGTGGAAAAAAAAAAAGTCTTATGGCAAATGACCCTTGGGAGGAAGAGCAGCAGAACCCAATTGGCTCCATGGCAGTAGGAGACAGCCATGACCCCTCTTCAAGCTGAAAGCCACATGGCTCAGAAAAAAAGTGGAAATAAATGACCAAGACATTAGGATCCCAGTGGGGTGTGCAGCAATCTCAGATGGCAGCTGGTCTCCCATGGTTTTACCCTTTGATCTTGTCCGCTGCTGCGAAGAAGTAAATCCAACGGCTGTGCAAAGCTGTGCATCTCTGTGCATCTTTCACACACGTGTGTGCACACACAGAGTCTACTAATAGAAACTTTTAGGCATATCATAAATTCCAGAGCTTATTATGAAGATTCATGTCAAAAGGGAACTAGGGATGAAACATCATAGGCAGGTCACTGCTGTGCGTGAGCGGGGAAAAGCGGTTGGGAACTCTGTTTGCCAGGCACACCCGCAGAAAGCCTCTGCCTCTCCCCATCACACATGGCAAGGTGAGACACAGATAATATAAGCTCCTTTCACCTTTCAAAAGAACTCTGTGACAACTTTTTTAGCCAGCTTATGCGCCAGTCCTTGTACTTGTACGGATTGCTTTTCTAATGAAGCAAGAAAGGTCAAAACAAATTAATAGCCAAGATAACAGTTATCAGGCTGATATAAATAAAGCAGCTTATAACGTTTGCAGTACACCACAATCTGCAACAGATAAAGGAGTCTGAAGCCAAAGGAGGGTTTAAAAAGAAGTTGATATTGGGAATATAAGTTCTCTTTTTAAGCAGGTAACTGGGCCACAGTTGCTGTTTGTAGTTGTCGCTGCTGAAGCCAGTATTGCCACTGAAGCCTAGAGTAAAGGCATCATTCACCCAGCACGGCTCAGCCTCCCCCATTCGATAGCTCAGACGTGACCCACAAGCCTACGTGCATGTCCTGACAGAACTGGGACCACGTTTTAATCCCGTAAGAGATACCACGGTGTCAGTAACCACCGGGTAAGAGGTGCACTACAAAGATCTCCCTTACCCACACTGTCGCTTTCCTGTTCTTCCCAGGACCCTTCTTCACCTTAACCCTGCAGACAGCTACATCACCGCTTGTTGGCCTTCCCCACTCTCCAGATGCTTAGATTCCTGTTTTGGGGGTGTCTCAACATGTCAAAGCGGCTCCTGCCTTACGTGGCTGTGACCACAAAACAGTTTTACTAGTTCTGCGTGAACGCCCTTGGGAACCTGTTGCAGCAAGGTGCAGACCATGTGTGCAGTAAGCTACCTGCCCCCAGGCCCAGCCCCCCCAAGCCTCTTCAGAGGTGCCTCTGGAGCTCGGCTGTGAAGAAGCTGAAGGCAAGAGCCGAACCACTGGGAGGAGTGAGTTTCAGATACAGCCCGTCCTGCTGCTTAGCTGCTATCCCAGGCGGTTGGTTTTCATACTAATAATTTTCAGCATCCTATTTCACCTCCATGAATGTCAGATGTGTCTTAGGAGCTAAACTTTGCATGCCAAGCGAGGAACCAGACAACCAGACATGTAACTGCTGTGAGACCCGACCTCCATGGCTGAAGCTCCTCACGGAAACGCAGTCTCACAAGCCACGCTTCAGTGAAAGGACTCTGAGGTGTCCCTTTCTATCACTTTGCAAAACTCCAGCTCTCTGCTAGTCACATGAGTTTTAAAACCATCTGGCAAAACCAGTGATGTACATATACCAGCAGAATTTTTGCTCTAATTCGATTCCATAAAGATATTAAATCTCTTTCGCAATCACCTCTCTTCACTGACTAGTATTTTTCCACAGTAAATCGTTCCTTCTCAGTTGCACACACTTCTAGACTCCTCTTAGATGTGTTCTATTGGCTGGATTGGGTTTTTTCCTTATATTTCAGTTCTGAGCTTTAGGATCATTCAATGTTTCCAGAGACCACACGATGCCTTTTTTTTTTTAACAGATAATTTATTTGCAACAGTAGTGTGAGATACAGTAGAAATCAAGTGGGAACCAGATAATCATGTATTATTTTATAGTGTATTTTTTCAGTAGATTATTCCAAATGTTACATACCAAAATTTTAAGTCCTATAACATTAGTTCTGATACCATGGTGACTAAGCAGTCTTGTGGAAAAATCCATGCACATAGTTTGCTTTAACTCATTTGTCTAAATTACAGACTGCAACAGTATGGTTTAGATCATGTAAGTGGGTAACAAATAGTTTGGTCTATATTTGCATCTTGTCTATGTAGTAAGTCCTTGAGCAACTCAGATACACACAGGCTGGTTTGAGATACAAAACATTGTGCATGGTGTTTTCATCTCTCACCTTGGAAAGAAAGGTTCACAATGTAAAACCTCACATATTTTAATTAGATTAAAAATATTGGATGGTGTATAATATCCTGAATGCGTTGCACAGATTGCAGATAATATGTTGCAGAGCACAGCAGCAACTGTTCTGCCACAAAGCACTAGAAAGGTGGAAATTTGAAGGGCATCTAGATTTCTAAGCAGAAACTGTGGCAATCAATAATCAGAAATAAAAACACATTTTGAAAAACTCATATGCAAACACACCTGACAAGCCTCAACACTGCATGAGATGAGTCTTGCTCCAGCTTCCACTGAATGAATGAAAGATACAGCTCCCAAATACTTCAACAGGAGAAGGGTTATGGTGACAACTCGGATACTGCAGGGTTCCTTGTTTCTTTTTTATTTTATTTTTTTCCCCCTGAGAATAGTTAGAATTTGTCTGATAAACTCCCCAGAGTTCACGTAAGCACCCTTAGCTTCCATCCTTCCTTTTCTGAAATCCAGGGATTAAATATCTTGAAGGTGTTCGTTAAAGTGCAAATACAGCATTAGAAACGATCGTGCCATCATGGAGGAGAGAGACTCACCCACGGGTTTTTTTAGGATGCCAGGATGACGACACGCCTGGCAGACTGCTGGGGTATCCATCCACCACCATAAACAAAAGACATTTACGGTGTCCCACCCCAACCAATAAAATCTTTGAGAGGACACCAAGTTACGTTTTGAGGTGCAGTTTAGAGCTGAAGTCCCAAACAGTACTACAGTACACGTTTTTAAATCACATTAAGGCAAAAGTATTTCCAATTCATAAGAAGGTCATGCTGGTCTATTATTTAACCAAATGTGACTATTGTACAGCGATGACACCACTGCAAAACAACTAGAGAAGCTCATAGGCCTGCAGGTCAAAGCTAAGCCGAGTCCTAAGGGGTGCTGAAGAGTGACGTTTCCCTACACGAATGATGATCTCTTGCAGAGGGGCAGAACCATCTGTGGTGACGGCCACTCCTAAGGAGTTACTTTAGGGTGGGTCATAAACCTTCACCGCATCTCCTTCCAGAATTAAGTATCTTGCTGAAAGACTCTGATTTTGGAAACAACAGAGGGATGTGCATTAGAGAAGCCACCAGGCCCCAGAAAAATTCAGGATCATTTCCACTGCAGTCAGACTCCTCCACGAGTCTCGTTCTGTGGGAGCAGGAGCAGACCCACTGATGTCCAACGCATGGCAACACCCTTTACTGCCTAGTGGTCTCTATTTTAGCTTCCCCGCCCAGGAGCCTCAGTATCTTATCTCCAATACTCTGAGTGAGGAGGTCTCCTGGGGCTGGTTCTGAGGGTTTGCCACACTTCATTAATACAGACTGTTTAAAGGAAAAAAAAATAAAGCCCTCCTCACTGAAGTGGCTGGCACTATGCTCGTGTTATGCTCACCTCAGCAGCAGAATGAGGTTGGCTGAGGAAAATATGCACCCAGCCATTTGTGTAAAGGACCCTTAAGCATAAAGTAAATCACAGCTTCTTATTTAAATAACACAGTACCATGCAAAATTCACAAATTTAGAGCTTATAAGGAGTGTCTTTAAATAAAAAAATGCAAACCTTTGCTTAAAAATCCACCAGTGCTAGGTGTATTACTCTTTACTTTACCTGTTTAAGCCATGCAAAAGGTTTAATCAAAGTGTCCCTTTAACAAACACAGCATTTGAAGGGAAAAAAAAAAAAGGAAAAAAAAAGGAAAACCAGAACAAAAGCCTAGGGGAAAAAAAAAACAACACAAGTTTTGATCTTCCTCATCAATCCTATTTATCATGGTATTTACCCACTGAGCAGAGGTATGCAGGGGTCTAAACAGCACATCTGTACCGCCCTTCCCCAGGGGACTGAGTCCTTACTGTGGGAAATAGCTCTTCTCTGCGATGTGACATTGTCCCTGGCAGGTCCCTGTCCCTCCAGGCTCATGCCCTCAAACCGGGCCGCTGTCACTGCGTCGGGGCACAGCTAAGGACGAGCCCCAGCTGGTTTACCGGACCCGACGGGCAGCCGCTGCCGCGATGCTGCACCAGGTACGTGATGGGGAGCGTGTCTGGCCGGAGGGAGCCGCGGCGGGAGCTGGGCTGTCGCTGCGTCACCCACGGAAGCCCCGTCCTGCGCCCCGGTGTGCCACGTGCTGGGTCTGGGGGGTGTGGGGAGACATCGTGGTCCAACTGCAAATGCGTGGAGGAGTCATGAATCTCATGCTCCATGCAGGGAGCTTGAGCCACGTTCTAGCAGGTGTAGGACAAGAAAAGCACGAAGCTAAGAAAATGAGGATGGCAGGACATGCTGGGACTACACGGTGCTGTGAGCTGGGGTAGTAGAATTGCCTTTGGATCACAGAGCACAGATTTCATTGCAGCAGTGGTTTATTATCTCATTAGAAACATCTAATTCCCTGTAATAAAGATTGCATGTAGAGTATGTCAAAGAGCAGACAAGGCTATTACAGCCCACAGTCAGGACTAATGCTTTTTTCCCTCCTCTTATTGCTAAATAGGCAGGAGTAGCTTTTCAATTTAAAAATAAAAACTATACAATTACAGTAATAATACCATGCTCCTGACTGCTCTGCAGCTGCATATTGTAAAACTCCAAGCCACTGATCAGAAACAAAAGCAGTAAGTCAGTAACAGCTTTACAGAAACGTTCTGCTGGGGTGATTCTGTCTTTCAAAACACTTTTATAAGGGAAAGACTGATTACTGAAGATATTTAATGTCCCTTTCCCCCTAAAAAACCCTGAAAGTGCTTGCATCTTTTCCTGACAACAGATGAAGAAACCTTTGCCAGAGGTGTAATTAAGACTATATGAACACTGGAACAAGTATGGATCCCATTCAAATAGTTAGGCATCAGTTACAACAAAAAGCCAGAAGTAGTCATATTTTTATCACCTGTTATAAAAAAATATTACCCAATCAGTGTTTCAATATAGTTAAAAGTTAAAAACCCTCTACATCACTAATAAATTAAAAAACCCATCTCTCCAACTGTCTTGTAAGAAAGTAGGTAAGTAATTTAAACCTTTAGTTTACATAAATTAGCACAGAAATGTGTATTTGAACAAGTGCACTGAAAACAGATATGCCTTCTTTTCTTCTGGTATCTCGTATTTGAGTTATTAAGTAACAGGAAAGCCTTTACATTCCTCGCGTGACCTTGAGAGTCTGCTAACGCCAAATGGTCCATAGTCAAAGCCCAGGAGAACGGCTCACCCACTAGACAACGGCAAGAGGGAGCATGAAGTACAGCCAAATGCTTTGCAGCCCTATTACAGCAGACTTCAACAGTCAGTTTCAGCAGATTTACTTTCAGGAAGGGCTGAAGGTTATACATTTATACAGCAAATCACATAAGTAAATTTGATGGGTCGATAGGATTTTTATTTTTTTTAAAAAAACCTATTAAAGTATCATTTTTTCAGAGGTAGTTTGCAAGGCAATAGTGATGTACGCGAGCGGAAACAATGCTCCTTTGCTTGACTGTGGATAAAACCCTTAAATACTGCTGGTGCTGTCCCTGGACCTCGCAGAGAACACTTAATGGATAAGAGGTTCTAATCAGAGCTGACAACAGCCAATTAAGTGTCAGAAGAACAATCTGATAAGTAGGTCTTCATGTCTATAGGCATTTCCTGATACGTCTTAACTGTCAATCTGAATGTTAAACATCTCTATCTCATTATTGACTGATTTATTAAAGGAGAATTGCTTTCATCGCTTTTTCTTTTTTTTTTAACTTTGGGGTTGCTCCAGAAAGAAGGAAAGGAAAATACTAGGAACAGCTCTTAATTTGGAATAATAGATGGGGAATCCTAATTATAGCAAAGTCCTAATCTTCCAGCTGAGCAGGCACGCGGTTTGGTGACACCACTACCACGCAGCTGCCCGCACCATACCTTTTAAGAAGTGGTAGACGCTGAGTCTAGAGGAGATCTGTTTCTTTAATAGGTGGAAGGATATCTGTGGACATGCTAGCAGACTGCTCTCTGCTTTCAGTGCTTCTTGCTAGTCATACAGAAGACAACACCTCACTGGATGGATCTCTTCCCTTCTTGTCCTCACCCCTGTCGATATCAATCACATGAACTATGCCAGGCTTCAGGATCAGGTCATCGGTCTCCACGTGGCTCCTGTGATCGTCCACCTCGGTGTACTTCCCCTTGGAGGGCTGGGTAGCCTTACCGAAGACATCTTTAAAACGGCGCTTGAGTTCAACGTCTGGGCAATAGACGTACTCATAGAGAGCACCAGCAAGGACGGCTCCTATTATGGGTCCTGCCCAATAGACCTGCAAAAAGAGGTGGAAAAAAGACAGGCATTAAGCTCTACAGCAAATAAAGAAGCCAAGGTATTAGAGAAAAGCACGGCGCCACAGACTTCACCCAGAAAAGCTTCTGCAAAACGCCCTGGCCCAACTGTCAAAACCAGCTCTCCAGAAACGCACGGTCACAGAGTTCCCTGGCTTTCATGAACCGGGATGAAATCTTCCATCATCCCTCAGTTTGTGAGGCAGAAACCACAACAGGTTTCACAGATGGTGACCTGAAGCTCAGCAATTAAGTGGCTGCTCTGAAATCACACATGAAGTTGGTCAAAAGGCAGTCTCATAGGCAGTTAATGGCATTAGTCCTAGGTCAATTATTTTTTCTTCCTGCTTCCTCCCAGTCTCAATCTCTCACACCTATTTCACCCCCTTCAGAAACACTCCCTAACCACCTCGAATCCAGTCATCTAAACCACCTCACATCCGTGGGTGCGGCTCTTCCCTAAAAACTCTCCTCGTGGCAGCATTCAGGGAATCACCAGGCAGCGCAGCCCACGAAGAAGAGGAGAGGCCTATGCTGATACAGTCAGTGAGGCACAGTCCCTACGTCCCCAATGCCTGAAAAAGATTTCAGTCTACCTGTCTGGTTAGCAATGTCCTGGGGTAGACTGGCTGAGTGGCAGCGAAGCTACGGACACCTCCTGTGGACAAACACGCAGGCATCGTCTCTAGCTGCCCTGCCTTCTGTCGATAAAAAGCAGCTTTTTTCCCCTCTTTATAGGAGATTTAACTTATTTTTTTAAATCGTTGTCCAATAAGGCAAAAGTACAGGTTCTTCATCGTCCTTATTTGGATCAACCATAGCTTTAACATTTCTTGAGTCAAAAAAGGCCACAGACCCTGGTGGAGCCATGTATGACTTGTCAAATACAGCTCTGTAGTCACACACAACACATAGTTGCTTTGGCATAGCTTTACTTTTAAACTAGCAGGGGTAAGATGACTGAGAAGCAGGCCCACATCTTCAAAGAGAAATAGTTTTGCCAAGTTTTCTTGATCCACCTCTTTCCAAGAGGCCTCCTCTAAATTTTCGTCACTCACTGCCAGCTGCAGACAACACAGATGGACTGTTTGCAAGATGAGACGCAAAATAAACCTCAGTGTAGAAAAATTATTTTCTTTCTTCCTTTTCACCCAAGGTGGCAACGGACTTTTAAGGAAACAAAACCTTTCCTAGTGTATGCACAAACAGTTCTCCTTCAGTATTTCAGACTCACATTTCCAAAATAATTGAAGCTTGGCTTCTGATCCCACAGAATCCGACAGGCAGTCAGCTATCTGGTTATCTAATTTGAATAAGCAAATACAACCGACATAGACATCTTTGCAGGGTGCCTATCTATTTCAGCATGACCTGCAGCAGTTCTGTAACATTAGTAGGTGCAGAAGACCACGGCCTTCTGTCAATGGCATGCCAATGTCACTGCTCTGGAGGAGGAGAAAAGACCATCTTTCCAAGTGACCAGGACAGTAGCTAAGCTTCTCCTACCAGTTTCTCCATGGTACACTTATTTATTGTTTATAGCTTTAGTTATAAATTACAGGCTCCCTCAGAGTACGGATAATTAATCTTGTGAAGAACTACAGTAGTTTTTCATATGAACAAGCCCTTCACTGATAACTGGGTAAATCTGCCTCAATAGGATAACTCTTGGGAACAAAGTTACACATGGTATCGTGTTTGCAGAATTGGAGCCTTAGGGCCCGAAGACAATGCTATTTCTGTTACTAGCTGCAGTGGGAGCAATGTGGGCTTCACACTTTAAAAATCAAGAAAATCCTTATACGCACTGTAATATGCAGCTCTTACAGTTAGCATGGAAAGTGTCCCTAGAAGTGCTTTCCCTGTCTTTAATTAGGTGAGGCTGAGCTGCAATCCACCTCTCCCCTATGAAACGTGAATTGTTTTCCGCTAACTTTAAGAGTGGGATGCTATAGAAAGTGACTGCATCAGTCACAATCTGTTTATCAAATGGTTTCCTGGGCAAACACTCCCCTTTAAGCTGACGCTTTCAAATGGAAGTAGGTAACAGCTGGTCTGGTCTGCAGACCAGACTGCAACCCCTTCATCTCTCACTGCGGGCGTTCGCCGAGGCAGGTTCTCCCCTGGGAACCGGATCACAGAGGGTCCCTGCTCTCATGTAGTACGTCTGCCCCAGTTTGCTGCGGAACCAGGTGAAACGCGGAGCCGGCGGAATGACTTCCATAACGTCTCGCCAGCCTGACCGGGGGATTTGCAATCTGCCTCGGAGGATTTTTCTGGCTAACAGTTCAATTCTCTCAGTCTCACTGGATTGCTCTTTCAGTTTTGAACTTTTTGTGTCATTTCCTTTCATACCCCAGCTACCACCTCCACCAAACGGCCCCCGCACAGCAAGGCGCTATCCCAACGCGCCGCGTGCTGCACCGCAGTCCGGGGTGAGGAGCATAATTACACCCAAGCCTGGGGCACGTCAGGGCCTGCCTTCCTCAGCGATGGTCTATGTGGGACCTACTGGGACAGACGACCAAAACCAAATGATGTCTGAAAAATCCCGATCGCTGTTTGCTGCCGTGGCGAAGTTTGCGTGAAAGCAGAGTTACCCATTGGTTTTCCCATCTCCCCATGATGACAGCAGGTCCGAACGAGCGGGCAGGGTTCATGCTGGCACCGGTGTAATTGATCTAAAGCAGAGACAAAATGTTACCTGTTATTAAAGCCTTGAAGACAGTTATTTCTGCTAGTCCTTGTGCTGTGGGGACACCCTGGTTTTGCATCCCTTCCGATCTTAACAGCGAGTATGGTCTCTCTCCTGAGCCTTGCCACAAAATTAACAAAGTCATCATATAAACCGGCAGAAAACCTCTGATGCAACACCCTACCCAAGGGCACCCTCTTGCTACTCCAAAGGGTTTTGGTGCGGGTCCATAACGAATACAGCACCTACAGCTACGGCAGCTACAAAGGCCACAGAAGTTTCCGTTTACTTCTGAAGTAGTCATAAAGGGGCAAGGGGTCTGATTTTTAAAGAGAAGCCGTTAACTTACAGCAAATAAATGTCCGATTGCAACAGAAAATCCAATCGCTAAAGCTACTGAACCAGTGACATCATTTCGCTTTGAATCACAGCTGGCAAAAATAGTAAAAACCAGCTGGAATGTAATTATCAGCTCCACCAGGAGTCCATGGCCAGCGGAAAGATCCCTGTGTACCTGGAAAAAGGGAAAGAAACACCGGAGATGAAACAAAGGTGATTTTGTAAACCAGAACGCCACCGCATACAATAACATAAATTTCAATGGAAGGCATTTCTAAATGGTACACAGTGAAAGACAACAACGACATTTAGAGGTACAGGTTCCTCACTCACTTTTCTGCCTTTTTTTACATTTTTTTATTTTATTTTGAGAGCCACGGAAAATTACTGCTGGGCTGAGAACAGAAGGCTTAACAGTAACGTCCAACAAGAACTTCAAAGTTAGACTGCAGAAGTACAGTTTATTTTTACACAGGGATTTGCAAATGCTGCACTTCCCCTTCACCATTTTTTTCTTGGGAGCACTGTAATTTACTATTCAATTATAAATTCATTAATTAGCCCTGACTTAATTAATTTAAATTTCAATTAAAAATTAAGCAGTGTGCGGCTCAAGTGCATTTTTAATAAGTCCTGCAACAGGGCTAACTGATGGCATTCCTTATTAGTTTGGAACAAAGCTGAAATCTAAGCCACAATCTATTTCAAAAGTATGTCATTTCAAATTGATGTTTTTTCAACCCCCATCATAATGGCATAGAATTAATTTCCCCCTCCCCAGCCCATACAAAAAATGGCATTTCATGCATATATTATTTAAATTTTGTATGTAAATTAACATTACCTGCTGTCATCAGATTTGGGGAAGTTCTGGGAAAGAGAACTTCTATAAAAAGAACAGCTATAGATATTACGCTGCATAAACCCATCCTAAGGATAGCTTTAAGCCCCGTCTAGATGTCGTAAATAAACCAGCAAGCTCTGAAAACCTCTACTTGAGCTCTCTCTATTCTGCATGACACTGGTTATATCTTCCGAGGCTCTAGGCTAGTCTGGTTCAAGCGCCAGAGGAGAAGCGATTACCGCAGTGACTCCCAGGCCTCCGACCACGCTGGGCGGTGTGACGAGGTAGAGGACGCCTGCGCCCACGATGGCTCCCAGGCACTGGGCGAGGATGTAGAAGACGGACTTGGCGAGGCTGATCTTCCTCGTGCAGACCATTGCCACGGTCACGGCCGGGTTAATGTGGCCTCCGCTGATGTGCCCGAAGCACTGCACCATGGTCGCGATGCTGAGCCCAAAGCAGAGGGAGATAAGGACCATGTCTACAGGCAGGGGCTTCTCGGCTCCCCCCCAGTTGATTGTGGAGCCGAGGCTGAGGAGCACAAAAATGAGCGTGGCCAAAAATTCTGCTGAAACAGCTTTCCAGAAGGGCTGAGTCCAGACTCCTTTAAATGCCACCATGATGCTCTCGCACCGACACAGGCGTCCACACTTACTGAAAAAGGGAAACAAAGCTTCATCAGAAGTCACCCAACAAGCCTTATGCTCTCCTGTTAGGGGGCTGCTACCCAGAATCTTTGGAGGGAAGGCGGCACGGCTGAGTATCCTCGGGCTGGGACAACCACAGGCTGCCCTCTCAGAGCAAACTGCCCTTCAAACACGACCGCTGTTGGAGCGTCTGCAGGACACAGGGTCATTAATCACCCCTCGCGATAAGTCTGTCTGTATAGCTTCAGTTCACAACAAGCAACCTCTGTATCTTTTGAAATAGGCAAGGACGAAAGTTCTTCTACGCCAGCTGACCTTGCCTGACTGAGCCTGTACAGCCCTACTGCGTCCAGTGGCCTGTTGACCACTGTGCCCGTTAAATCAGTGGGTATCCTCTTTTCCTAAGCAAAGCTGTACTTTTCAAAAAGCAGGTGCGGTAATTCAATGAAAAGCGGTATCTTAGTCAAACCTTAATGGCTTTGATAACAGTGCAGTGTCGGGAGGTTGCCCACCGAGCTATAAGAGAAAGTCTATTTGAACACTCACACAGACCAGTATTTCAATTTATATTTATGCACAGAGCAGTTTCCTCACTGTGGATGTGGAGTAAAAACTGAATTCAGCCAATGCAATCCCAAATTCTGACCTTTAAATCAATCATGCAATCAATAAAGTGCTTTCTTTTGGGCTAAGGGTGCCGAGCGAGCTGTGGAATAGAGCAATACTTTCTGTATATGTGGTGTGGAGAACTCCATGTGGCAAAGAAAGAAGTGTCTTGATTTTCCTGTCTGTCTGGAGATGCTATTTATTAGTCTACACTGCCTTCCTGATGAGTTACAATTTTGCTAGATGTTCAGATACCTATGAAAGTGGGTCACCAAAGAAAAGTTATTTGTGGTATTAATAAATTAGGAGAATAAGCCAAAAGGGAAGCATTTTAATGAGTTTCTAAGGAATGCTAACAAGATTCTTCTCTAGAAACAAAAGCAGAAAACCTGCAACCCCTCCAAAAAGTAGAAAACAAAAGAAAGAATATTCAGCTGCTACATTTGGGACCAGAATTTCAAGTGGAAGATGGATGAAGTTTTGCTCAGCTATCTAAGGTAACTGAGCTACGATGCATATTTAAAACCACTTAGAACAGAAAGAAGCATAAAAGCCATGCCTGCCCTTTTCAAGTTACTGCAAGAGGAATGGCACACGAATTTCGTAACAGTTGCAGTGGGTTAGGGAAAGGCAATTTAATCCTATGACTGGAGCAAATAATTTGTTTCCCTGTCTCATTTCTTAGGCTGATTTACTGGGTGTTTTGGACAGGTCACTTGAACTCTATCTCGGTTCTCTAGACACGCAGATGAGAACAAGAATTACGTTATCTCCTGCAAACGGCTGTTGTACAGTGCCTGTGAAGTGATCCGAGAGACTTGAGCTCGACTTGCTCTGCTAGAGAAGAATTGAAGCCAGAACCTCAAAAGAGAATAAAGTCATCCCCCAAATCTTCTGATTTTGGGTCAAACTCGAGACAAACAGAAAGATGTTTTTGTAAGATCTCTTATTAACAGCCAGTTAATGACCAACTATCTAGACTAGACTTTTTGTTCAAAAGGGCTCCAAAACCATCGCCTCCCCCAGTGCTGAAGCTCCCAGGTATCTGGTCGTCCTTACCTTTGAACCCTACGCCCAGAGCCCAGATCCTTCCTGAAACCTCAACGCTTGCCTCTGACACCCTTACTACTCCCTCAGTGAGAATTCATTTTAGCCGCCTGAGTAAGGCAGAGGTGTTACACCCGTCCTGAGGAAAGCTCTTTTTCCCAGGGCATGTCCCAGGTGAACATTTCTCATAGGGATGAAGCGTACCCTGAAGCCCATGGACAAGAGACCTGGATGCGCAGGATGCCTGTCTGCCACTTACGAAGGGCAGATCTCATACTGCTTCTCCAGCTGAGACCACATCCAACCAATTCAATCTATACTATTTACTGCCCTGAAAATGCTAAAATGCTGCGTGCAAGCCAAAAGCATGACGCGAACGCAGAAGCTTCCTCATCGACATAAAGAAAGTTTCTGTTCTTCTAGAACAGCACGGAAAGTTTACACGGCAAAAAATCAAAATGGTAGAACTGCTCTGTCAGCCATACTTCGACAGTTACTGAGCTAAACATCTACTTTTAACGCATACATGTTTTTCTGAAGCAGTCTGGTTTTCTATGTTTTCAACATCCAGGAAAACGCCCAGCTGTCACAGCCAAATTTTTCTTTCACACTGCACACCTTTCTTCCCCCCAGCAAAACCCCCTACAAACGTTAATAAAAGCTTAATACTGCGTTTGAGCCCCGAGTCCAGCTTTTCACTTAAATCCAAAGGCTGTCAGCAGCTTCGAAATCAACACCATCTCCAACATCCACTACACTTTGGGCACACAGTTAATTTAAAGGCTTGAGATGAGACAGAGCGATCGATGGCTGTGCCGGGTCTGAAACCAAAACGGGACATTCCAGCAGCTGAGATTTGCCATCAAAGCTGCAAAGCAATTTTTTTGGAGTGGTTGTTGTTCACGGTTTCCTTAGATAAATACAAAATACAACAGGGAAACAGAGAGACACTTTGATGTTATGGTCACACATTAATGGCGTGTGTGGCCACACTCGAACTTCTCCGGTGTGGACTACGAGATGACACAGGGGACTGGGTCTGACGGGGTGCAAGGTGGGTTTCCACAGGTCGTGTTGCCACCAGAGCCGCAGGCACGATGACGGCTTCCGAGCCGTAACAGTATCAATAACGACAAAGGCTTCAGTACAAAACCCAAAGGGTATTTCTAACCAAATGCATTTCTAAAGTTCTTCCTTTTCTAACTACCACCACTCCAAGGAGCCGAGCGACCCGCCGGGATGCACAGAGGTTTTGGGGCATCTTCAGGGGCATCTCTGTGGCAAACGCCCTCCCCAGCCTGCGCTGGCGGGGCCGGCTGGAGCCCAAATGGGCACTGGGCACCCCCTGGCCACCTTGGGGGGCAGGAGGGGGCCAGGCCGCTGCTGCTGAACAACGCCGCTGTCGCGGGGCTCGCCGGAGCCGCTCCGCCGCCTCCCCCGGGACGGTGTGGGACGGGCGGCGGACACGGGGGGTACCCCCCGCGGGTGGGCAGGGGAGGCGCGGGGGGAGCCCATCCCCGCAGCCTCCGGGCTGGGCGGGGAGCGGGGCTTTCTGCACGGACCACAAACGGCGACGAAAGTGAAGTTTTAGGGTGCGGGAAATGAGTGAGGGGATGAGGGCGTGGGGGCGGGGGGAGGTTGCAACCCCTCTGCCCTCCTTCGCACCGCCGCTGTTAAAACCCAAGGACCCCCCCGAAAGGCTCCGGCAGCGCCCTCGGGGCGCAGGGAACCGCACGATGCCACCCCCCTCCACCCCCCCCACCCCACCCCCCCCCCCCCGAGCCCGGCTGCGCGCCCCTCCCGCGGCCGCGCACCCCGCGGTGCCCCAGCAGCGGTACCCCCCGCTCCCGCAGCCGCGCACCCCACTCCCCCCCCACACCCCTCCCGCCCTTCTCCCCCCCCCCCCCCGCGGAGGCCGCGCACTCACCCGCGGCGCGGAGCGGCCGCTCCGTCGCTCATGCCTGCCCGGCGGGCGCGGAGCCGCGGGGGGAGCGGCGCTGGCCGGGCCGCGGGGGGGGCGGGGGTGGGACGGGGACGGGGCGTGGGGGGACGGGGCGGCCCCGGTGCCCACCGTGCGGCGGAGGCGGCGGCCGCGCTCCCCTACCTGCTGCTGCGGGGGGGCGGGGGGGGCCGGGGGAGCTGCGGGTCGGTTGCGGTCCTGGGAATGTGCGGGTTCATGCGGGGCGGGGGGGGTGTGTGGGGGGTGTGTGTGTGTCGCGGCTGCGGGTTCAAAGGAGCAGCCGGGGCCGAAGCGAGCCCACTGGGCTCCCGCGGCGCTGGGGAGGGCTCAAAGGCTTCTCAGGGTTTTGTTTTGTTTTTTTTTTTTTCCCTCTGTATTGAAGGGAAAAGGAGTCTCCGCCGCTCTGCAGCCAGGGAGCTTTATCCATCTCCAGCGCTGTTGGGACCTTACGAGAACTCTCCTGGGTGCAAAAGAGGCAAAAAAAAAAAGTGCTTTGGTTTGTGGGACGAATTCAACACAGTTTTGCCCAGCGTGGAGAGCCTGGGCTGAAAAGAACTGTTGAGATTAGACCGTGATGCTGTTGAGGAGATTGAGATGGTCCTCACCTTGAGAAGAACCCACTGAAGCATGAAGATAACCCCATGAAAAACCAGCCCTTTACATAAGAAAAAATCAGTCACCTAAGTTGCCAGGCACAATTATTTTGTTAGAGAATGCATAGAAACTGTCACTTGAAGGAGGCAGGGGTGGAAATGGAGTAAATCTTTTTCCCCCCCCCAGTGGCTTAGACCTTTTTGTGCAGAAAAGAATCTGTGCAAATTTATATACAAAACACTTTAAGACACCTTTTGTTCACGTGTTAAAGCAGGTTACAATAGCGCAGACAGAGACACTACATCTACTGCCATGCGTCCATGCAGCAACAGAGAAAGAATCAAAATTTGGCATGGTGATCAGCCGGCTTGTACTGGACGCACCGTACCAGATAATCTTTCTGAACTTTCGAAAACAGTGGAAGATCTGAAGAACTTCTTAGGGCATGGACAGAAAGTCCTCTCTTAACTTCTACTAGGAGATTGTAGGTAATAATTTACACCAGTGAAAAGCAAGTATAATATATAACACTACCAATTCAGGATACCCTGACCAAATTTGTACCCACAGCAATAAAAAAAGTCATGCCCATGTGTTAAATACTCACTGATCACAGTTTATGGTAAATGCGAGGTGATCATAAAGTACAAATGTAGGAGTTTAGGTCACGTTGCCTGCTCTGCCCCTAAAGCTGTGTCATAAAGGATACCGAAGGACGGTCACAATTTGATGGCAAAAGCAAACCAGCCGGCTGGACGTGTGCCTTTCTGGTTTTCCAGCTTCGCTTCGCGTGCCTGTGTCTCGAGCTCAGTCGAGAAGGGGTGCAGTCATCGTTCCCCAGCTCTGCTCCTTCATTTGGCGCGGTTGGGCTCTCAGTCTCTGCCCTTCACAACCCACTACAGTGATTCCAGAAACTTCAAGTCCCAACACTGATTGAGTGACACATAAGCCTACCATACACTTCACGTGCTCCCAGACCAACTTTTCATGTCCGGGCTGCAGGAGTTCCCCACAGTTAGGGTTTCAGTTAGGATGTTCCCCTGCGTGAGATTTTTTGTACCCCTATTTCCTCTTCCCCCTCTGCCAGGAATTACTGGACAAAAAACTCCCCAGTGCTCTGTTTCAGGCACCTGTGGCTCCCCTTGATGTGGCTTGAACGCGCCACGTCTCTTCCCACCTGCAGTTGGCAAAGTCATGACCCGCAGCCCGGTGCACCGCGGCTGCTTCTGTCACCCAAATCCTTTCCTGGGTGGTTCCAAAAGCTGCAAGAGGCACCCGTGCAAACCTCAAACTTCTTTCCCGTTTTGGGGCTGGCTGTTTCAAATCAGGGCTGGGTTTGCCTTCACAGCTTTGCCCTGACAACACACGTGTTCTTTGGCACCTTGCGGACGCCGCTCCTGCGGCCCGTTGGTTTGTTCACAAACAAAATTCGCTTAGCAAAACCAATAATTGCTTTTCCTTTTCTTGCAGATAGCGTCTATCTGCTCTTTTTGATCTGCAGAGCAGATCGCTGCCACATGGAGAAGCCAGAACATTAATAGCTTCTGTCACTGCTACCATTCTTATTGCAATAGATCTTCCGGAGGATTAGACAAAGGTTGTGGCCACATAAACAGAGAAAGGCAGCGCTTCGGGCACAGACCTGGAGCGAACTGCACTGTGCCAGCTCTGATCAAACAAACAGACTGTGTTCTGTTGAGAGCACAGAAGGCAAGGAAGACATCCCTTGAGACAGCACTGAAAAGCAGAGGAAAGCTGCCCCAGTTTGTCCAGGGATAAATTTGTCAATGTTGGGAGTTGGGACCACATAGGTTCTTTTGTTTTGGTTTGGTTTGTTTTGGTTTTTTTTTGGTTTATAAATTTTCAGCTTTATAAAACCTGGGTTAACACATTTTGGGCTTCTGCCCAAAGATGAACTATTCCTTCTGCTGCTGTGCTTGACACAGTTAAGGAAATAACTTAGAAAAGAATATATATGAAAAATTTAAAAATGGTGTTAAAGCTCAGTCTGTGTCTGAGGTGGGGAAAATGTGCAGTGGGATCTTGCTTTGCCTCTGCTTCTCCTTCACTGAACATGAAATCTGAGTTTCTGCAGTCATTTTTGGGGCATCATGAATTAAAGATCTCCGTAGGAATGAAAGCCATGGTGAGGAGGCGCTGCAACACGTAAGACACATCCCCATTCTGAGCAAGGACTTCCCAGACAGTTGGAGCGTGCTGGATCTGGGATTTCGGTTTGGTCAGTTATGGAGGAGAGGGCACGCTGCCAAAGTCGGACAGGAATGTGCAAACAGCTAATTCCAGATCAAACAATGTGAGGGGGAGAAGCAGAAAACCTCCCAGCACTAGATTCTGTCACCTCAGTGAGCAGCAGCGCGGGAAGGGTCCCTTCGCTCCTGTGGCAAGGCTCATGGGGGTCCATCCTGGGCAACTCTGTCCGACTGTGGGGTTTGTCAGACAACACTGAAGCAGGGAAAAGCAAGGCCAGAACCCAAACAAGGGACATAATTTCGGAGCACTGTGTATTTTCTCGGTGCCTTAGTCCTTTTCCACTCGTACCCAGCGGGTCCCGACTGTTCTCCCTCGTGTTGCTGTTGTGAAGTTCCTCAGCGCGCTCGGCTCCTCTCTCAGCACCACTTCAGGCTTTCAGGTTCCAAACAGCAACGAGGCTCACACGCGTGTGCTCTCCCTCTTCCCTTCTCTTTCTGTGGGTGTTCCTGCCCTTTTCAACACATCTGGAACCCCCCAGCCAGTCCCAGTTACAGCTGACGGAGGGTCAGAAATCCCACGGCTGTCGAGGCTCCTGCCAGCCCCGCGGGCGTGAGTGGCGGCAGGTAACCACAGCGAAGGGGACACTTGCTGCTGCCGGCAGGAGAGGCTCCGGGAGGATTTTCAGAAGCGCCCGAGGGATGGAGGGACTTAGCTGCCGTTTTCAAAGTGGTGCAGGCTCCTAGGAGACTAAATTCCTCTGACCTCCCTTGGCTCCTGTCGACGAGAGCATTGGAGAGCAGGCTGTGAGCCTTTCAGAAACCATCGGCGCTTGCAGAAACTCTCAGACTTTCTTTTCTGACTGACTGAAAGTTTCATTCTGTTGCCACTAATAAATCCCCCTCCCCTCACCAATTTATATTTCATAAGTTTGGGTTAAGCTTTGTCTACTAAAAGGATCTTACATAAAACACCGCTTACTGAAATGTGATCTTTGCACATTTCTGAAGTTTTAATTTTCCTGCGGTGTAATCTTGTTACTTAGGTCATTCATTTTGTCACGCCTTGCTATCAGGCTGGTCCAGGTTTGGCTGCAGGGCTATGTTCTCCTGACATTTAGAGCAAGAATTCCCTGGGAAATCAGTCAAGAGATTTGACATTGCTGCTGGCCAAGCTCCAGCGGGTTTAGTTTTACTCTCCTTCTCTATTTATTGTGGAAACTGTCTGTCCACAAGCTGCACATTGAGTCCCATGCTAGAGAAGGAGAACTGAAAGGGACAAAATGGCAATTCATTTGAGGAATTCATTCAGGCTTTTCAGAAAGGTTTTACAAGAGGCTGTACACTTAGATGGCTGCTGAGCTTCCTTAGCTCTGCTCTGTTGCCTCCCTCATGAGGAAATTTGGATCGTCCGCTTTTTCTTTGCTCTCTCCCCCCACCTCAATAGGCAGCAATTACAGCTGGAAAAGCAAAATTAAGATCTAGGTAGTACAGGAACCACCTGGAGGCTTTTCACCTTTAGAAACATCTTAATTTCCACATGGCATGGACAGGCCCTTTGCCTTTGCCAGGAATATGGACCAAAAAAAAGTCCTTTCTCTCCCCTCCTGCCACCAACTGCGGCGAGTCCTGTTGCAAAACGCTCCATCCGTGGCAGAGATGGCCAGGGTGTGATGAACTGGAGGGGAGGAGCAGGAAAGCAGCCCTGGGCGCTCATGGGGCTACGGGAGAGTCGGGGGAAGAATCCCAGGTCAGCTGGAAATGGGGCAGAGAAGTAGCTCCCTTGTGCAGGGGGGCAATGGCACGCAGCAGCGCAGGGTGCAGGAGGGTCTGCGTGTGCCAGGGGGGAAAACCAGCCCAACACGCTGGTGGCCTGTGTGCTGAGGGTGGTCTGAGCCAGCGAGGCCAAAGCGATTCGTCTGAGCTTGCTGGGTGACACACCGAAATCTGTTTGAGCGCTCACAGATTTCATCAGCCACAGAACAGGTAGCCCTCCAGACACACCACTGTTTAACAGCCAGCCATGCTTTGCTGGCCGACCGGAGCTGCTCTCCCTCATGGTCCTGCTGCTCTTTCTAAGCTCCTCGCCTCCAGATGCTCAGCCTCTTCCCTCAGCACCGCTGCAGGCCTTTCGTTTCCTACAGGAACAAAGCTCCAAGAACCATGGAGTTTAAGACTAGATGGCAACAAAACATCTTCTAGTTAACTATATATATTGTAGACCATCACACTTTACCTCATGATGCATTTCGTGAGTTCAATAACTCATATTTGGTTAAATACATCTTACAAAAAGCATCCTTTGAAAACTCATGGGATAGAACATCTGCCCACTCCCTTGGTAGCTTGTTCCCAAGACTAATCATTTCCATCAGCAAAAACGGTCTTTGTCGCTAAACTGAGTTTGTATGAATTCATCTGCCGTATAGTGGATCTTACTATTCTGTTCTTTCCCAGATTAAAAAGCCTCTTGTACTTCTACTGTCTCCCCATGAGGATACTTATATAATGTGAGCAAGTCATCTCTTCATCGTCCTTTTGATAAGCTAAGCAGACTGAGCTCTTGAAGTCTCTCCCTCTAAAGAAACTTCTCTAACTTTTTTTTCCCAGCTCTTGTTTGTGCCTTCACCACTTTTTCAACATGACTTTTAAACTTCATTTTTAATATTGGACTCCCAGCAGGCATATTCTGAAGTAAAAGCATTTCTTGTAACACACTTAGGAACTGAATTAGCCGTTCACACTGCAGCACGGCATTGGGGAAGCGTTCTTCCTTGCTTCTCCACAGCAATGCCTCAGACCTTCTCGGGATATAGCCCTCATTCTGTAGGTAAGTCTTGTTTCCCTCCAAGACATGAAATTTTGCCGACATTCTGTCTGACAGGGATCACGCTAGACAACAATCCAGTCTGCTGTGTTTGACCATCCTTTTCTCAACCTACTAATTTAAGTCATGTTCAAACTATACTGGCAGTGATTCTATATTTACTTGCTGATCTACTCACTGAGGAAAACCCTGAAGCACACGAAGCCTCGCAGCGATCCCTTCAGATCCCTGCCAACTGCTGCCATCACTACTCCATTAAGCACTTTCAGAGACCTGTCAGCCAGGTCTGAATCCATTTACTGCTCCATGGCTAACGCACGGCGCTCATGCTCCAAACAAATGTCACTCGATGTTTGTGGTAAAGCCCCCGGAAACACTTAAACGCGCCGCTCCGTGCCGCTAGCTTCGTCAGCCAACGCGTGATTTTAAAAATGAAATCTGTCCTGTGTTGTTGGTGGTTTTCTTCTTTTTCTTTTTGGCAAGGCTGAGGCTCAGTGGCACGGTACATTTGACATGTGGCCCAGCCCTAGGGATTTGTGCTTTGTCCAAGCCATCTGCTGCATGTAATACAATGATAATGTATATAATACATATATAGCTTCATAGCCATAGGATTTGTGTACCTAGTGGAAATAGATGCCACGAATGGGCTTATGCAGCACATCCTGAGAAAGACAGTTTTCCTTCAGATCATTCGGGCTATCTTTGTAGATCACAATAGTACCTGTCTTCTTAACACTGTGTATTTTGCAGCGCTTTTCTGCCCTCTCAACGGTAATACCTTCTCAAAGCTAAAACCTCGGGCCATAGAAATGAAGATGTTGATTTTTTTTTTTTTTTTCTATGTAAAGGCTCATCTTTCACTGAACTAACTGAAAAGCAGGGTCTGACTATGAATATTTACAAGTTCAAGCTCTTTTGTCCATAAGCTTCTAAAGGAAATCTGACAGCAAGTTTTTCTCAAAGCCCTTTGTAGAACATTAGTTTCGTTTTTGACAGCCTTTCATGTTTACAGCTTGAAAAAAAAAAAATTAGATGAAGCCTAGTAACTTGTGATACAGGTGCCACATTTTTGCTGGACTAGGAGAAAGGTTTTAAGCTCGGCAAACGGAGTCATTCCGTCTCTTTTACGGCAGGAGCTGTACTGCTTTGGAGATCCTTGTGTCGGTTCAATTGTCAGCAAAGATAACAGAGAGTAATTCAAAGAAACAAACACTTGCTGCCATCTTCAGCTTTACCGACGGCAGCGTATAGCCGCCGCATGGACGGCTGGACGGTTGGTTGGTGGACACACGGGGACAGATCAGTCAATAATGTTTTGTCTTCCGCTGCTGAGCTCCAGTGGATGTGCTCTCTGAGCACACGCAGCCACAGAAAACAGTCTTTTGAGGCCCACAGCTCTAGTCCAGTACTCGCACGTACTGGCACCCCACAGGGGTGGAGGGTGGGTGGTGGGGGCAACCCGCAAAGACTGGGTCAAATCAAGCTCAGGGCCGGAGGGCTCTCCTGCTTTGTCGCTGCTTTCACATCTCATGTTTCTTTCTAAGCAACATTTTCTAATCTAACCTCCACGACTGCCTTCTTTGGGCACTTCTAGGTTGGCAAGCTGCTCTTTCACAAAGCCAGCTGAGGGGAAGAAAGCTGCGAGCTGTGTGAATAATTAAAAACAATACCGAAAGAGATTTATTCCAGAAGACCTTGGGGATAATAAATATTTTTTTGACTTGTTTGCAGACAAATCTTATTAATACAGAGCAACTAGTCTGAGATCATTCTTCATGGCTTACCTCTTTAGACTCATCAGTCTTCTCTTTTTCTGTGCTTTGGATAGACTGTAGATAGCCCTGCTGTAAGTTGCTGTTTACAGTGGATTTCATGAGTTTTGTGGAAAGAACTATTTTTGTGAAGACAGGTATTGTATTAACTTAGTGTTTAAAAAAGAGGCAGATATGGGTAATCACACCTCTTCAAGCATACAAGCCAAAAAAAGCCTGATCCCTGTTAAAGATAGCTCTACCTTTACAAGAATGCCGGCAGAGAAAGGACATTTCTGAGGGGCTGATGGTTTCACATGTCCCCTTTTGTATAAGCTAAACAGCTACAATACCCATCCGATTTTCAGTTTCACCCTGCCCACTTGACTGACACGAGAACGTTTTTCTTACCAGCGGCGTGGCAGAACCAACACCCCAGTGAAAGGGATTCTTTTCAGCTACACGCCTCGCCAGCACCGCTATCAGCGAGGCTCCTGCCACGGCACGGCCGGTCCTCGGGGTGCGAGAGCGGGCAGAAACCCGCCCAGCCTGGGCCGCTGTGCTGCAGGGTGGAGTTTGCAGAACGGGCTCTTCAAAAGCGACTTTTGACTTCTAAGCTGAGCCTGTTTGGTACGAACGGCACAGAAGGGCTCTTCCACGCAGCCTTCGCAATGCACCTTCTGCGGTCCAATGTCAGCAGCTTGTGATTCGCCCTGAACAGGTCACCCTGCTCCCAGCTGCATTGCCTCCAAGAGCTGACAGTGTACCTGAGACATTGCGCATGTTTCCACGTTTCCAAAACCATCAAGAGGTATAAATCCATGTAGTCCTAGTAGCCTGTAGCCAAGAAAACTATTTTCTTTCCCCTTTCCTTTCCCTCTCCTCTCCTCTCCTCTCCTCTCCTCTCCTCTCCTCTCCTCTCCTCTCCTCTCCTCTCCTCTCCTCTCCTCTCCTCTCCTCTCCTCTCCTCTCCTCTCCTCTCCTCTCCTCTCCTCTCCTCTCCTCTCCTCTCCTCTCCTCTCCTCTCCTCTCCTCTCCTCTCCTCTCCTCTCCTCTCCTCTCCTCTCCTCTCCTCTCCTCTCCTCCTATTTTAATGTAATTTATTTATTTACTTATTACTTTTATTCTTTTACTCAGGTGAGGATGCTGAAGTGGAATGGAGATCAGGTATTGGAGGGGAAGGTAATCACCTGAGCTACAGGCAAGCGTAAATTATTGGAAAAATGGAGAATTCAAGCCACTTACAGAAAACAAGGAGAATGTAAAGCAATAGGGATCATAGTGTAGCCAAGATATCAAACATTCAGATAAATGTGTCTGAGATTTCTATTGTGACCCAGAGCAAGGAATTTTTAGACAGGAGTCTGTCCCGCTTAAATAATGAAGAAACAAAACACACAATTTCCCCACCATTTCTCTGTGTGTAGAAGATACTGAAAGTCCTAGACCATTTCAGAAGTTTGGGTACACCATTGATTCACTCGGGTGTTGTGATGAGGCCAAAGAGAAAAAGAAAAAAAAAAAAAAAAAGAGCCTGGGAAACCCTAACACTGTCCAGTCTCAGTGGTTTTGTTACTGTGCCAAAATACAGGGTCAGGGCATAATAGCACCAGAAAAGCTCACTTGCTTTAGATTTTACATAACGAGTTCCCAGCTTCTCTCATTCAGCCTGTGCCTGGGTCTGCAACCAAGACAGCACAGAGAGCAGATTTCAGCTGTAAAGATGTCAGTAGGAGAGCTTGTTTTCCTTTGGTAAATTGCAATAAATTAATGAAATGCCTTGGAGCTTGCAGGAGGAGGGAGGGTGGGAAGCAGAACTGAAAATGCTAAAAAGAATCTCTCAAAATGTCCCGAAATATGCCCTCTCCTTCTCCACAGCTTGCTCAGAAAGGTAGGGGTCTGGCCAAGTAGTCTCTGCTACTTCTAGTTAAAGTATATTTAGAGACAGCTTTTTACACTAGAAAGCTGTTAGGCATGGTTTTCTAAGAATCAGGTTCTTTGGAGTCTCCCTTCAGGCCACCTGCTTTTCAGAGGTGACCCTTGCAGCTCCTCCTGATGTGCCTGGCAGCAGCGCTCGCTCAGCCCCCCCGGGAAGTTGTCCCTGCTTTCTCCAACTGCCGACTGGCGGATGGAGTAGCCTTATGTGTGTCAGCTTGAGCTGGAAATTTCAGTCTTAGGGTCACTTTTAAGTGAAGTAAGGCAGCAAATAGATTGTGAGCCAGATTCTGGCTGTAACAGCACTTTCATTAGGGGAGTCTCTGTGCAGGGGCAGCGCAGTGTCCGGGACCCACTGCAGCCACTCGGCTGGAGACAGCCGAAAGATTCAGGGAGAAATGGGAGGAGGGAATTTGTTGGCAGCACGGCTGAGACACGGAACAATTTTGTCTAACTTTGGTTCTGTGTTCGTGTTTTCCCTGCTATTCAGAAGGACCTGCAGGGATCACAAGGATTTCGAGAAACATCATCCTCCCTTGGAGCTGAGCTTTTGCTGTGCTGCAGTCTTAGGGTCTTAGCAGCAATTTCTTATTGTGCACTGTCACCTCCAGCCACAATTAACATTTCCCCTTCTCATTAGAGGTTTTCCCTCTGTCCCTTTTCAGTTTTGCCTTTTTTTTTTTTTTGGTTTATTTTTTTTTTTGGTTGGTTTTGTTTTGTTTTGTTCTTTAAGAGAACAGCAGAAGTCACAGCAGAGGCGACAGCTGGTGTCTATGGCTCGGAGTGCACGATAAGTGGTAACATCACAACTTTCTCAAAAGCAGAGAGGTGCTGCAAACCCTAGCCCACTTCCCCCCCTACCAAGTTCCCCACCAGGGAACCTCCCCCCAAACCCTGTCGCCGTGCCCCCGACCAGAAGCAGGCACAGCTGCCCAAACTGCCGACCCAGGGACCTGGCAGCACCTTGTCCCAGGCAAGCCAAAGAAGCGAAAAGAAAACCTGTGCAAGAGGTGGCCTTGCAGTCCCTGCAGGCAGCGCGGGTCCCTTTGGAACAACAGCGGGGCTCCGCGCCCTGCCACCAGAGCCCTGACGGGCCAGGACGGCACAGGGTACCTCCGCAGAGACGGTGCTGCCCTTCCAGTCTCTGCTGCAGCCAGAGATGGAAACAAACACAGTTAATCCACTTTCTGGCTATACGTCCGAAGAAAACAGATATATTAAGATATATACTCTTTAGAGACTATATATCTTAATGCACATTTAAGATCTTTAAAGTCAAAGGCAGGACTTACACTGAGTAGCTCCCACTGCCACTGTTGAGAAACGTTTGGCTGACTGTTAGGAGACTCACACACATATTGTGTGTGTGAGCACGTGCATTCCAAAACACGTGCGTGCATTTATACACGCATTTGTGCAAGTTTGTAGGGAGGGAGCTGCTATGTAGTCAAACTCAGCTCTGCGAACACACATTGCTTCTCAGATTATTGTAACTCATTATCGTTCCTAAAACTTAAAAATCTGTCTGTGTGTCTCCGCTCTTATCAAGAATGAGATAATTCAACAGGCAGGTGCTAGTCCACCTACATCCAGTTTTTACACCCAAGTAACTGGCTTGGGAAAATTAAAACTTTAGCATTTAATATCCTACTGACGTGTATTTACAATCCACTGAGTGTTGATTTACATCTCTGCGTGCTGAAATGCCCAGATAAACCTGCTCTGCTGCTACACCTGATGTCTCAGAGTGCTGTTTCTTGAATGCAGGTTACATGGGACACTTCAAATTTGCAAATCTTGGGAAATGAGCAGTATTGGGAGGTTCTGTGGAAACTGTGGATTCTGGGAGGAATTTGAGAAAAAAAAAACCCAACCCCGAGATAGGAGGAATTTCTGCATGACAAGGAGAAGACAGATACATGTGCACAGATGGTGACTGACAGTACCATACTCTCAGGCAGGCTTATTAGTGCAGCCTCCGTGCCATGATAACATAGATGTGCTGGGCAGGAGCTGGCTTACACTTGACAGCTGAGAGCAAACCGGCAATGGGCCTCACACGTTTGTGCTGCCATACTTAGAGAGGGAGGGAAACCGTATGTGAGAAGACAGAGGAAAGGAAACAACAAAAAAAAGTCATGGTCATGGCCTTGAGATGTTCCGCTTTCCTTTTGTAAGGACTCTTTCCCCTCTCCCAGGGTTGTTAATCCCAGCACTTTCTGAAGACGAAGCAAGCAACGTGGTCTGTATCAGTACAGTCTCCGTGTTGTTTGTAGCCTCCACAGGGCCATAGAAAAACGTAGTAGGAGATAGATCCTGAGAGTCTCTAGCAGCCAGGTAAACCGGAGAGTGTCACAAGGGCTGGCAGGACCTCAGGAAGGGCTGGGGAAACACAGCCCTGGGTACTGGGTTATGCAGCCCTGGTGTTCGGGAGAAGGTGGGAGTTTGCATACATGGGTGAGATCCACCGCTCCTGCAGAGCTTTCCAGGAGAGCATCACTTTATGTAGGGCTACTGCACCAAAATAAAACGGCTTCTCTTTATTTGGGCTCAATAAAACGAGACAGCAAGATTCCCACGCTGTCTCTGTCCGCTCTCCTCTGCACAAAAGGAACCGGAGGGGCGCTTTCCCCTGGTCAGACAACCTGGCACTGGTTTGGTGCTGAGGCAGTGCCTGGGCAGGCTTGACAGCTGCACAGCGTTTTGAAACAGAGCTTGCAGTCTTCAGGCTGCCAACTGCCCAGAACAGAGCTGAATGATGCGCTTCTCGGCTGGAACAAAACTGGGAAGTCCCCGGCTGCCTCCGAGCCGTTGGAAGTGAGACATGAAGAAAGGCCAGGAACAGCCTATGAGTTAAATTCCATATGATACCTAATTTGCAACTGCAGCTCTTTATCCACGTAGTTCAATGATTTTAGGAGAAGGCACACGGTACAGTTGCCTTCCGTTTGTGGACTGCTTTCCCCACGGGGAAACTGTGGCAGAGATCAGTCCGTGTTTGTGCAACAAGTTCCATGAAGTTACAGAACCTGAAGGAAGACCCAGGTCTCTGAAGTCCAAGCCTGTTACTTCAGCCACCTGCAGAGCTACATCCAACATACAGGAAACCCGTGGGACTCGCAGCTGCAGCACCGACAGCTCAACAGTTCTCACCCGAAACGGGTATTTTTATGAATACCGAATTTAATCTAAGACATTCTCATTAAACTAAATAATGGCTGTTTCCTCCACCCACCCACACGTTCACGTGTCAGAAGGCAAACCCATCCCAGGTACCTGGGGCCACGGACACCTTCCCTTTGCCGAGGCAGGCAGCTGCCCCCCCAGCACTCTGTGTTCCTGCCCTGCCCTCCCAACTGTACACGAATCCGTTGGTGAAGGTCAGACGCATCTGTATTGTTCATGAAGTGCTATAATTTATGGTCTGATTTCAGACATTAGGTTCCGAGGCCAAATTAATTTAGTTTTGAAAGCATCACAGCAGGCTCTATAGCTGATAAACTGGTATTAACATTACGGTTAAAAAGACTTATCTGATGTATTGATCGCCTGGAGGCACGTACAACAAAGACTTTTATACATAACCTACATACACAATACAAAGCTCCAGTAAAATATTTTCCTCTCAGACTTCTGCAAAGTGTCATACTGCAGTTTTCATTTAAATTTAAACTACATTTAAAATTAAAGTGGTGATCTCCAACGACACATCACCAAACTAGAACAGCCCGAGGCGAGAGTAGCTCCAATAAATTTGGCCTTTTGAGGGGGTTACACCAGAGGACTTTCCAGGATGATGTGCCGTGTTTGATTGCACTGCGGCTGCACACCTCTGACTCCCAGCAAGCAACAGTTTACCAGCAGTTTCAGAAGGGATGGGCGTGATGGCTGGGTCTGAGCTTTGCAAGATAAATCCCGCCTGGAAAAATGAAACCGCCTGATGTGGACAAATATATCAGAATCTGAGAATGCACACCGATGCAGTCTAATTTATTGTTTGTTTTAATTTATTTTTATTTAATTTCTTTATTAATTGAAATGATTTTTACTTTGTGATGAAATAAAATAAAGGTCTTTTAATTAACAGTGAATCATTTTAGAAGAAAGGCAAATAAGGAACATCAGTTTCCAAAAATAGGGTTTTTATTTCAGGAGGGCAGCATGAGTGTCTGGTGTTTGGAAGAGACAAATGAGCCAAGGGAGCACTCTCCTCCCGCTCCAGCCCTCCCATGAACTCTCTGTAATGCCTCTGCAGCACGTTTGACTCGCCCTGACAACCCAACTGCACTAGAGAAGTGCTCAGAGATCTTCAAACGAAGAAATGTTCATAACCAAAAAGCACTCACTGTAATGAAGCCCCTTAAAAGAGGCTCTGCATGCTGCAGCTGATCTCTAGCATAAGTGTAATTGCACTGAATGTTGGGGAGTGTATTTTCATTCCTCTTCTGCACGCGTTCAATATCATTTTCTGAGTAAAAGAAACATCTGTGCACAGTTGTGGAGGGGGGATTTTATACTAGTTGTAGCGGATGACCTTCAGTTTTTGTTTTTGCCTAGCAGTCTTACAAAATATAAGCCAAGTTACAACCCAGCCTCACACTTTGACCTTTCAGAATTTACTTTTAAAAATAGAGGTTATCTTGTATGCTGCAAATTATGCCTTTATCTTTTATAATCCCATAAGTCACATATCATAGTCCCACTTCAATTATGTTAAACTCTTATGTTAATTTTAAATCATGTAACTTAATTCCTGGCAAAGCAGGCTGGTGATTTTCAAAATGTGGTTAATGAGGCAAAGTACAATCTAGATTCTGCTACTGAGATCATCTGAATCCCTTAGGTCACTGAAGATGACTATGGAGAGGCTCTTCTTTACGAAAGTCTGGTTAGATTTTCAAAAAATGAATTTTTAAGTGCAGTTAGGGGCTATGAAATTTGAAGCTGAGCATACAAAGAAGTTAAATTGCTTTCACTAGAGCCATAGAACAACAGTGCAGCTGAAATAATCACGCTTCTGTGCACATACATGCTCTAAAGGCCTTAAGTAGCGTCCTCCCCCAGAAAGGCAAACTGCACCAGATTTTCAAGATGACAATCCAGGGACCTGATGTCTCTGTCCACGGATGCATGCAAATCAATGTCATTTCCCCTCTCATTTGCAGAAGCCAAACATTTGCTAATAACTTCTTTCACCCCCCTCCTTGACTCAACAGCTTTATCTAAGACCAGTCAGTAGATCAATGGGATTATGGGACTGTACAGCTTTTTCAACACAATTACACCCCAAAATCTCTGTCATTCGCTGATCAGATAGGCTGAAAGTTTGTCACGACAGCAAGCTCAAGGTGAAGCTTAAGTTCTTCAGTGAAGCTTAAGTTCTTCAGAGACTTTGTCTTTTACTACTATTTATTTCTCTGAATTAAAGAATTCATACAAAACTCATATACAAATTGGCTTCCATTCTTTATTAGCACGTTAAACTTTTTCCTGATTTTTTTTGGAAAATACTGGTACATGAGCCATTTTTTTGTCTGTGAATTAACAATTAATTAACACTCATCCACCACAGCGAAATATATAGAAATGTATAGACAAAGCAAATATATAGACAACCAAATGTTGGTGTACATCTCTTTTTTATTTAACATCTTCAATGGCCTCCCTGCACAGCAAGAGAGATTCACTCAGGATTTGAGGCTGGAATCAATACTTACAAGAGCAGAGGGTCTAGAGAGCTCCGCTGAGTCCGTGGAAAAGATGTTTCTTACACCAAGGTCAAATCCAAGCGAAATCTAAGGCAGTTTGCACCTGAGTTAGGAGGTTGGATGGCACAAAATGGAAACCCCGGCAGGAGCTGCTCTTTACTGTCCTGATGCACAGTCCCACTTGAGAGCAACAGTCACGAAACTGCATGACCAAATAATGATAAAAAAAGAAAATAAATGTGCTGGGTACGACAGATCGGAACTCCGTAATGACCATTAACCGGCATGGTGCACAACACTGGGGTGGCAGTGTACTGGTGCCCATCGTGACAGGGGCTGCAGGGAACCACCTCTCCAGCACAGTGCCCCGGGCAGAACAGTGCAGCTCCAGCCCTCCCTGCCCTGGGACGGAAAATCAGGAGGGATTTCTGCTGGGGAAGGTGGGAGTCAGACACTATCTGGAGCCTAAAGCAGGAGATTTAGGGACACACTGTTCAGGAATGTTCAGGAAAAGCCTGCATGGGGCTGCCCAACGGCTGGACGTCCCGCCCCAAGCACTTGGGGTGGCAACACCCATGGGTCTGTCCAGGCACAGCAACAGCTCACACAAGTACCAGCGCGTGCGTTGACCTGTCCAAGGCATCCCTGCACCTTGTCAGTGCTGAACACCTGCACCCCTCCACCCCTCAAGGGGATGAGGGCGTGTTGGTTCTTCCTTCTCCTCCTCTTTGCTCCACGGCCCCAGGGAACGGGCTGGCCTCGCCTGCGGGTGCTGCCAGTCACATACAGCACCACCTCCAGCTTGGGCTGCCCAGGATGCTTTGACTTTTCCCCCTTGGGGCGTCCCGTCCTGCCACAAGCAGAGACGTGCAGAGCCTGCTCAGTTGCACCCTGGCGCCGTGGAGGCTGGAGGTGGCTTTTTTCCTCTTCTGAGGAGAAAACCGAGGGAGAAAGAAGCAGCGAGGTCACATAGAAAAAGGTCTCTCCTTTCAGCAGGGACCCAGAATCACTCCTGTGGGAGGACCGAAGCCGTACGCTTGCCTGAGATCAGGGAAGGGGCAGCAATAGTGCTGGTCATGAGCAGTGGCTGGGAACAGAGGGAAAGGACATTTGACTTGCAGCAGTTTCCTGCCAGGCTGTTTCCTCGTTCTACAACTTGCTATAACAAGACGCTGGAGCGAGATGCCCCCAACCACTCCAGGAAGCAAAGAACAGGCGTCATCTTCATTTTGGAAGGGCACAGAGATTTCTCCTCCTTCTGTGGCACCCTGGCCACGCATCCTACAACGCCATGTGCAGCTGCGGGTTGTAGGAACGACTGCATGAGTCGGTCAGAAAGCCCTTGAGGGAGGAGGAGGAGAGAAGGTTCCTTTTCCTTTTATAACCAGGACTGTGGGTCCCTGGGCACAAAAGCCTCTGGGAGAAATCATCAGTACCCATCCCACCACATAACCCTGCAGTACCCACCCCAGCCCCAGGGCTGGCTGGCTGCTGACAGGGCGGGAAGGACAGCAAAACGCAGGTGACTTTGGGAAGCTCTGGGGACAGAACCAGGCCAGGGGGATGGGAGGCGACGGGCACACACCCCTTCTGTTTAACCAACTGCTGGGAGCTGGGCTGGCGGCCAGACACTGGCAGACCAAGACCAGTCACAGCAGTTGCAATGAAGTGGCCTCTCAGTACAGACCTTACGATGTCCCACAGCTACCGCCCTGAGGCTTTGCGCTGTCACCAAAGATGAAGACTATCTTGAATATTTGGACTACAGTATGCATCGTGTTGTTGACTCCATTGCAAATTAAAATGTTAATCTCAACGTATGTGGCAGTTCTCTGAAAGGAGGGTCATGTTTGTCATCTCCAGTACATCAATCAAAATGGGGTAGTGGACCGGGACTTCAGATCACAGGCTTACCCGAATTCACTCTGCTCAGCAGTTGAGCTGCTGTGTTATTTGTAGTTTTACGCATTTGTATTCAAGAGCATCCTTCAATAAAGACCGATGGGGTCTAAAACCAGCTACAGCCTAATAGTAGCGAAACAACCAAGCCTTGCAACTGAGAACACTGCAAACATTTCAGAAAATTAGCCAATGATTCTTTATTAATAAGTGACAGAAGGTAAAAAATACATTCAAAAATAGTTTCAAGAACAATTTCTAAAGCAGACACACACAAAAAGAATCACGCTACTCTGAATGCTTTTTTCTCAAACCATTAAAAGAACATTAGGTAAGCTAATGCACCAGCTGGCTGCACTACCGCTTCCACAGTATAATCCATAATGGTAAAAGCAGCTTTTTCAGGCATTTTAGTGCAATTTATGCTGTTTACAGGTCTTTTTTTTTTTTTTTTTTTTTCCTTCCTGTGCATTCTCCTATAACTTAGTGTCAATTGATGTCATTCTAGCTTGTAAAATCCCCACTAAGTCAAGACAACTCCACTTAGTAACTTTTTTTCCTTTCGGGGCTAATACCAAAGCAGTTGTTTTGAATCCCCAAATGATAAATATCTAATAGAAGCCTGAAGCTATCCTGGTGCTATACAACTGGTGACGTATAATTGAACATTAAGTAATCCAAGTAATAGAAGTCATAGGTCAGCTGCCTCTCCTCCTTAGACAATTCCTTTAAGTATTGCCTCACTACTTCTGCACTCGTTCTCTCATCAGAGGAATGTCTGTCTTTGAATTTAGGAAACTTCAGCTCGGCTGGAGCACCCACCAGCCGCAAAAAGTAATTGGCATCTTCTTCCAAGGTTTCAAACTTTCCTATAAAATCATAGTTGATGAGGCAGGGATAGCAGAGCTTACTGACTTGCTCCCAGTGAATGTCCATTCCTACTGGGCGACGGGAATCTAACAAATACTGGATAAACTCCTTGAACTTAACTCCTGATCCTGTTTTCAGTGCCTCTTCATTTGCGTTACGTCTATACTTCTTAATGATTGCCCTCCCAAACACCGGATGGTAATAGCCGTTTGGATGTTCAAACTTATCCCTGAAGGCAGACACCAGTCTTTCCATAGGATCTCGTACAAATATAGCCTTGGTGTAGGTGTTCAAGCGTGTGTATATTCCTTTTAGGTCATAACTGTCCAGTTTCCTTAGGTGCTTCCCGTAGTGCACGTCGTCATGGGAAATGTTGTGCGCTGAAGCGGCGAGGCCGTTGAGCACCATGAGGACCCTTTTCCAGTTGGAGCAGCCGGCTTTCGGCACTTCGCAGTACAGGACCTTGTGCCTGTCCTCCACGTAAATCCTTGACACCAGGTGCACCAGGTGGGTTCGTGGCTTCTTTCTGCCGTTGAGTTTCTCACAGAAGTCCCGCAGGAAGGACCTGCGCTTCTCCTGGGCGCCATCCACGCCCTTCCACTTGCCACCCTTGACTAACGTCTTGTTTAAAGGGTGCAGTGCGGGAGGTAAATACACCCCTCTGAGATGACTGAGAGGTGACCGGCTCATCTCCTGCTGCTCAGACAGCTGGCTCACCAAGGAGGCAGCCACCACACCGAAAGGGTCAGCCTCGCCCCACCAGCGCCTGCTGCCCGAGACGGCCACCTCGCGCTTACCGAGGCCAGGAGGAGTGCTCCCGCTCCACGCTGTTCCCCGCGGCATCCCCGGAGGTGGGAGCGTGAAATCCTGCAAACACGGAAAGAAGCAGAGCTTACAGCCCAGCCCAGCCCAGCCCAGCCCCGTCGCAACAGCAGCAAGGGTGGCGGTGCGTGCTCGGGACCAAGCCACATTCCGTACTACGGAGTCCCTTTCGAACCAACCCGATCGACACACCTAATTTAGCAACAAGCTAATTACTGAAATACACGCCTCCGAAGCTCACCTGTTGGCGCACAGTAGGTCTTCCTGAAACCAGCAAGAGCTCAAGCCCCACCTTTGAAGAAGGCAGAAGAGGGTCACACAGGGGGGCTGAGAGCCCTGGCAGGGGCACTCAGGCGCTTTTCTCTACCGAGCGCCTCGTCTCCCGCACCAGCACCGCCTGGGCTGCACGGCCGCTCGCAGCGCTCCGGATCCACAGCTGCTGGATCTGCTTGGGCTGCTGCGAGCTGGGCAAGGCGCCTGCCCAGCGGTGGCAGGGGGCGAGCTTAGGGCTCTATGTGGCTGACATCGGTGGGTTTGGGTGGGGGGTACCCACAGACGAAACCCTCCCTCCAGAAAGGTCCCGTTCCTGTCCCCCCTCGGATGGATGATGGAAGGGGGATATATTGGACTGTGTGCGCACACGGGGGGTTGCCTCAGCGATGCCGGCACCCGAGCTAGCTGCTCTCGCAGCTCGCAAGGCAAAAGAGGTGCCTTCAGAGCCTAGTCCATCTGACTTATTTAAACATCAACATTAATGACACCAACTAACTAAACATCAACCACTGACCCTGCAAAGAATGTGAAAAGAGGAGACTTTCCTCCCAAACATCTTTTCTAATGTCCCCAGCCACTGTTAATTCCACAAGCTGCAGAAAGGTAAAGCTTGGGTTTGTGTTTTGCCTTCAAATTCTTCAGGGTCTTGCATCATGCAAGCTGACGGAACAGTTTCTTGCAGTTTGGGCATTTCTGCTCCCTCATTCCCAAGGGGATTCTCGTGTGTCTGCTAAGGCTTGTAGATTTTTCTTCTGTTGGCAGACGGGACATCGATTCAGCTGCCTATTTCCATTACACTTCTGGAGAGGGGGGACGCTGGTCAACAGGTTTTCAAACATCCTATTGCAAACACCAGGTAGCCAAACAGTTAGGAGGACACACAGGCACAGACTGCCTGACTGCTTTCATAAGTCTAACTTTTTTGGAAACCTACATAAAAAGACTCTTCTGCCATAAACTGATTAAACATTTACTGGAAAGTTGATTTGTGGACTGGCAGACCATAGGTGTGGATTTGGGGGGATGGGAAAGTTCATAGGCCGGCTCAAATAAGGCTGTTAAAAATTCAGAGGAATAATGTAAGAAATGGTAATGCACGGAGCACAGTTTGAACTCCAGTTTGAAATAAAGCCTATGGAAAACCAAGCAGTTCCAGGAAAAGTTACCCTGTCTTGCACTGTAATAATTTCCAATGACAAAAACAAAACCGGGGGATTAGGCTGTTCTGTGTTGCTGCAAACCACTGACGATCAGGTCTTTGTTTCCACTGGACGGAGTAAGTCCTGCACGACTTGTGCATCCGTGAGAGAGGGAATACTGGTATTTTCAGAGATGTGAAAGGACACTCGAATAACTGCAGTTTGATGTGGTCACTTTTTCTATTATAATTCGTTTTTTTAATTCTGTTGTCTAATGTTTCATTCCTGGAAACAAACAAAACACATGTGCCTAGAGCTTTATCCCTTCTGCCCTAGGATGGAAAGAATTCCGGAGCATAGTCAGTGTGTAATAAGAGAAGATAACACTAGTAGCAAAATGGGATGACTATGAGCCTACTGGAAGTTTCAGCATCAATGCGAATGGTGACTTACAAGTGCTGCTGCAGAACTACAGACTTACGAATAAACTAAATGCTTTGACCTTAAAAGGAAAACCTGTAACGTAAAAAGGTGAAAATGAAAAATATGGGATACACAGAAATCAACCACACAACACCAGGCTCAGCGGAAGCAGGAATACAGTTATACCACAGGGCTAAAGTAACCAAAGGTTGTAAACTCACGGGGCGGCTCTGGGGAATTTTGTCGTTTAGACGACAGCCTCCAGTGATACGTGACTGCACTGGTGTTCCCCAAGGCAGAGAAAACTCAAGAGACTCATGACTTCCTATGGTATGTAACCTGAATTTAGCAGGCGACTTCAGGAGCTATTTCAGCGCAAAGACACTTAAACCATCTGAATTTCAAACTAAAGCCACTAGAATGAACTCTACACTTCAGAGGAAAGTTCAGCCTTCTGAATTCAGCCTGCCGCCCTGAACTAGTGGAAGATGCCTCAGTTCCATCAGGCCAGGAGGGAAAAGGGCAGCCTGAAAGGTGTGTGGTCTCGATTTTGTTCCATTTCAAACAGTCTGCCTGGGATCCAGGACCAACCTCAGGAGACAACCCAAGAAGCTGTGAATGCAGCTGGAGGAACCGCCGCTGAAGGATTTTTCAGAGGATTAAAGACTTCAGAGAAGGGTGGGCAGAACTATTCAGAGAAGTCTCAGGTAACACCCTAAAGGAACAGCGTATGCACAGTGGGAGTCACTTGAAACGGGCTCCCTCCAAGCGAGATGAGGCAAAAGAAGAAAGAATCTATCAGGAAAAAAAAAGCCCCAAACAGGAGAAAAAAAAAAAAAAAAGACCTAGGGGAAAAACAATGACATGGAAATACTGAGGGCAAAAAAATTATCTAAATATGTAAAATACTATTAGCTGCTTCCCCTCATGCTTCCACTTCTCATTGAGACCCATGTCCCACAGTGAATGCAAGAGTATTGGCTGATAAATGTTACTACAAGCTCTAGGAGGGACAGTGTGCTTGCGGTAAACGCTGGCTGCAACTTCCTCCATCTAAGAATGGGGTGGGATAGCGATAGTTTTCAAAGGCACAAATGGCTGTTACATTGCCAGGGAAGCTTTCCAACTCATAAGAAAAAAAAAAAAAAAAAAGAGACCAAACCTCCCTATACACTAGCCTGAGTAACTAGGTTAGTAGCCAGTAAGGGCGAGATGAACGAAGGGATGAATCAAGTTTTACTTGAGGAGAAACGTTTAACTAGAAAGTTTTCTTGGGAAACTAACAGAAACTGTTGAACAGACATTGCCATATTTCTTAAGCAAAACTACCTGACAGTCTGGCATATTTAGCTGCTTCCACTCTTATGTGCACGAGAGGGCTGAAGGCCACACACTGAAAGGATTTTAATGTTTTATGACACTAGGCTTTCACCAAGTGAGGTCCTTTCTCTGGCCTCCTCTTGCTGCCAGTGACTTTTCAATGCCCATTTGATGACACTTTAAAGACCTGAACGTCTCCATGTTATGTTGACTTTTTTTTTTTCACAGTGGGAACAGGAAAAGAAGAAACTTGCACAAGCAATAAACATTTTTAAATAAAACCTAACAGTCCACGCCACAAGCTGCTGAGCACCAGTATTTTGGAAGACACCTGAACGTACGCTGACACAGGCAGCACGCAGGTAATCCCCATCAGTCACTAACGCTGGATCCAGATCTTCCCACGCCAGCAGTCCTTACCGAACTCTTTGAGTCAAGTGTCCCAGTGCAGCGAGGGCCATCCAGGGCTTTCCTGAGAGCTGCTAAGTTTGGGAGCCGGCTGCCTGCCATGGGAGATGAGCTCCCCAGTCAGGGGCAGACACAAAGCCGTCCTTGAGACACGCTGGCAACCTGTGCAGCAAGTTGTGTACGTTTCAGCCGAGAACTAACCTCTAACGAAGTGTTGCACCCTTGTCAGTAATCATGCGGAGTGCCTTGCTCTCCATTTTCATTAACACGTTGGAAAGGAAGTTAAGAAATGGCCACAAGTCCAATTTAATGGAGTACGTGCATTGCCTCCGTCTCCCTTTAGCTAGGCAGGAACTGAAGAGAGATTTTAAAATCAGTTTAAATACAAGGAAAAAAAGGAATTTAAGAGAGTGTTAGTGTGCTGTTTGGCTACTGGCAGGCAACTTAGTGAAGCTGCTGAAACACAAGGCATTTCTGAGTCATTAGTGGGTTCATGGACTTTTTTGGACATTTTTATTGCTGGAGATTCCCCGCTCCCCCCCACCCATGAAAGGATTTCTCCTCACTGTAAAAATAAGTAGCCAATAGCTTCTTCTACACACACTGAAGCTGCCCTTTCCTTTAATACCTTCAGGAGCCACTGGTGTAGAAGAGATTGACTACTGCCCAGAATGGGTAAGACTCATCCAGTTATGCTTTGCTGTGGTTTTACAATGCACGGGTGGGATCTCATCTAGATAGTTTGCAATTAGAGCAACCCGCCATGCAAAAAGATAATGATGTATTGGAAAGGATGATATTCCAGGGCTGATTTACAAAGATCTAATGGCCTGCAGTGCAGACAGTGCTCTGTTTCCTAAATGCTTTAGTGCTGGATCTTCATTTTTACTGACAAGAACAATAAAATTAAGTGAGCCCAACAGAAAGCGTACGACAAAGAACAGTGGAGGAAAGAAATATCCTGTTTTATCATGCTTTTCTGTGCTGCCAAATAACCGCACTGGAAGTATCGGTAACGTGCGGTTTGGTTCTCAACATCTAGCTAATACATCTTCTGTCCTAAAACACGCTTCCAGAAATAGCCCTCTAAGATGCTTCTTAGGAGCCATTGCACGGATGCCTCAGGAACTTACTGTGCTCTGTGGTTTGAGTTTGACTGTGGCAGGTTTGACCACCTTAAGGACCCTCTCAGCACGGCTGTACTAAGCAGCTAAGACAGGTTCTCTGCAAATGGATATTCAAAGATGGTAAGAACTTCATTCCTTCAGACAAGAACAGCTTGAAATAATTTTTGCAGATTAAATTTACGTAAACCAGTTATTTAGAAGGACAAAGCCTTTGTGTTTCCTGATCAACCCAGGCAGGGGTTCTGCAGCACATACTTGCAGAAACTCACCCGTGCGAAGAAGCAAAGGCCCCCGGTGATGAAACGAGAGGAGTTTGAAACACATGCCTGGAGTAAATTGTATCTTAGCCTACACGCCAGTCCTTTGGTGCTAGATGCGTTCAGCATCGCCAAAGTTCAGCATGAACTGAGAGCACTAGATACTTTACTTGACTGTATAAATGTATTTCTTTACATTGCTTCTTATGTGAGGATGGTATTATACCGACCATATAATTTCAAGACCTAGGCTCTCTCTACAGAAAACAGAGAAAGGCTCTTCTGAGGCAAGGCTCATTTTCCTATTCACTTTCTGATTCTGTATTGATCAGGGAGCACACGGAGATCAGTCTCTTAATTTAGGTATTTAGGTGACAGCAGCCTGAATACCGGAGGGCTATAAAACAAACATCCTCCTACTTGTATTGTAGATACGCGTGAGTCTTTGAGAAGGTAAGGTATAGTTTCAGCCTAAACTTCATTTGCTTAAAATATCAAGTTTTTCACATAATTGGGCACAGTTAGGAGGATTTCTTCAGCAGAGGTCCACGATTGTGACAGATGGCTCAGAACTGACACATAGTTGAAATCTGAGGAAAAGTTTCCATGACTCCTATCTTTAGCAAGCCAGTGAAGCCTGGAGCTATTACTACCTCACCTTGGCTGTAAAAACATGTAGAACTCTACTTACACATGTATGTGCAAGTTTTCTTAAGCCTGCCAAAAGGAGGGGTTATCCTTAACATTTTTTGTGCTAGAAGACTATTTGCAAAGCACAACTGAGAATGGCTGGACTCCTCTACTACTCTGCTACCCAAGCCTACATGTGAATATGCTCAGAACTCTCTCATATCGCAGCAGCTGGGCAGTGTGACGTTGGTGAGCTAAACAAATCCCTACGGGAGCTCCCAACGGAGAGACTATCCAGGCTGGCCACAAGTGACAGGAATTATTTGCTGGTGAGATGCTTCACCTTCTGCGCAGCCGAGATAAACCTCTTGATTCATCACTTGGGCTTAAAACAGTTCCTCCAGATAGGCACCACTAACCCCTCACCTCCCGTGGAGTCAGGCATTTTTGGTTTATCGAATTTATTTAGGGCAAATCACCACTGCGACATGCCTCACAAGCCGGAGCTGACATATGTGTTCCCTGGGAACACTGCAAGTTTAGCAGAGGTACTTCTGTCAGACCTACCTTGTGGCTCATACACAATTCCATTATGGAACAGGAAGGATGAAATAACTGTGCTTTGAATTTTCATCACTCTTTCTGCCCCTAAAATTCTCAAAAACAACACAAAAAAAGCAGCAAGCTTCTCTTTCCTCTGGGTTAAGATCTAGGAATATTTTGTGTGTGGAGCCACCAGTCCTGACAGGCAAAACCTTACTATAACAGACACCACATTTTCCTAGGAGATATATATCCCTAAAACACATGTACTTGTACCAAGCATCTCTAAGATTACTAAAGGATTTTTTTTGGAAAAAAAAAAAGAAAATAGAAATGTGCATATGGGGTGCTCAGTGCTTCCTACAGAGACTAAGAGGCAAACTATAGTTTGTAGTTGAAATACAACTAGGTTCGAGGGAGGTACTTGCGAACACTGATCCAGACACAAATGAGAACAACTGATAATAGTAAGAAAATAAAAATACTGCAAGTAAATTTTAATTAACAGATACGGGTAATTCTAACTGCCACTTTTCAAAACACAGCTTCGTGCATCAGTGACTATCGCCCTTTGAATCTGTTAGCAGGAAGCTCAGCATCTCCCTGCAAGGTGACTTGGAGTTATGGCAAGGGAACAGGCGAAGCGAGCGTGGCCACGTGTCACTGCACGAGCTGGTGTGGAAAAACTTGAAAAGAGAGCATCAATCCAGAGCTGGTTTTGGAGAACAACCCAGGCCCAGCGGCAATGGGGAAAGCGGAGAGGCCCAGCGGGGCACGATAAACAGTAAGTTATCAGGGTTACAGTAATAGTCCCATCCCCATTTATCAAGAAGACAGGAGGAACCCATTTGCTTTGCCCGAGACCCTCACAGCTCCACAACTCCCGGCTTTGCAGCGGGCTGCCCTCCTCTCCCTGCCCCCTGCCTTCCCCTGCAGGAAGCACCAAGTCACCCACCGTAATGAGGCGAGACAGTCTGCACGAGCCGCTTCCACGAGCTGACTCACATGGTCAGCAACTTGGGTGAGGGAAATTAATCTCTAATTTTACTTGCCAATTCTTGTTCAAATCTGGAATTAACTCCCTCCTGCTTCCGCCCTCACAGTCAAAACATTTGGTTTCTCCAAAACAAGCTCAGAATGGGAAGGATAAGGAAGATCAAGGCACGGTTAACAGAAAAAGCACCAGTAAAGATGCTGTTTTTATCAGAAACTAACTAACACGTAAGCTTCCATGACAGATTAAGGGTTCACTGACAACTGCAACCAAGTATTGAAAACAAAAACAAGCACCTCACCCCTTATTACTAATAAAGAAATAATTGTCAAGTTCGATTGATGGTCGTGACAAACTGGCTTCTGGGTAGCGCAATGCTGCAGCTGCCTCTCGAGCGTTCTGGCACCACTTTCACGGGGCTGGTTCTTTGCAGTGTAACGTACAGACGTGTAAATAAGCACAGAGGCGTTGCAGCCCAGACAGCTCGTGTTGGACAGAGCCTGCACCCACTGCACGGAGTGCTCGTCTCCAGATGTGTAGCTAAGACGCACTGTTAATAAAAGGCCACCTAACACTTGGTCCCATCTATCTCCTTCCTACGCAGTCGCACTCATTTTGAGTTCAGGTAAACCAGTATGTTCAAACAGCTTTTAATTCGGAGCTCGGTCGTCCTCCTCTGCGTGTGCACTGTCAATAAAACCGCCGCAGTCAGTGGCCAGAAATCTTTATCAGCACTCTGATTTCTGTACGGAGCAACGCCACAGCGGAGCAGCTTAAGCAACCTGGCATTCAAAAGGGACTCCACCTGAGCAGGCAAGACGCACCGTGCGAAGAGCAGTATGAGAAAAAGGCTCTCGGGTTCCACGGGCTGGTGGGCTGGATCACCACCTGCGTTCGTGGGTACGGAGCTGCGATGCTGACCGCCCTTTCCCCAGCGAGGACGAGATTTCCCTTCTGACCAGCCACCACCCTTCGCACCGCAGAGCTGAAATTGCCCCCAGCTTCAAACGTTACTGCCGGAGGACTGAGAGGGAGGTGGCCTGGCAGTGCAAGCGGACAGGTCTCCCTAGGGCCCCCAGGGCACTTACAACCAGCGAAATGTAAAAATGGAGATGATAAACAACTGCCCTCCTACCCCACAAAACCCACCATCCCCACGGAGAAGAGAGGCCTGTAATGCAATGCTGTGCTCCTGCACACGTGGCGGTATTTCTCACGTTAGTGGCTGTGGTAAAATCCACAGGGATTTTTTTGCTGGTTAATAGAATCCATTTCTATCTCGTCTGCAGGTAAACACACTTATCTTCCAGCATAAACAAGACATCTTGCTCTTTTAGAAATAGTAAGAAAAGTTTCAAATGAAACTAGGTTCCGCTAAAGAATATTAACGTATATTCAGGCATGAAGAATTCAATTTCCCCCAAATTGCTTTGGAAGAGACGGTAAGATCTCTAGAGGTCTCAAAGCATTTTCCCCTCAATCACAATTAGCGTTTAATTCAAATTAGATTACTTCATTGGTAAATAAAAAATAAATAGAAATGTATAATGCACTGTAGGTTGGCAAATATCTCAGATCGGTGCTTGCCTACATTCATACACTTCTAAACAAATTCATGTGTTTAATTTTACAAAAAAAAATTAATACTTGAGAATTGATTGCACTCATAAATCACTGTGGGACAAAACAGGCTGGGAATTTACAAAGGAGACTGTCCTCTGCACACTCCCTCCCCACACTGACTGAAAGGCAGCACACCCTGTTCCCACGGAAGGGGCCTAACTCGTGTTTATCTCACGTAAAAGAAAATACCTCAGTTTATTCTGCAGCAGATTTTTGTACAGCTATCCTCTCGGTACACATTAGTCTGCAAGCAGCGCCACGGATGGTCAGTCTGCCATCCAAACACTAACTAGTTCAAGCGCCATCCCTCCTTGAAACAGAGGGATAATGAGAAAGAACAGCGCTGTGGTTAAGGGTAGGCGCACCCACCAGAACCACAGTGTTTGGTTTTGTAACTTTGAGCAAGTCCCTTGACCTTCACACTTCGTTTTTCCATGTCTGCAAAGCAAGGAAAGATAATAATTGTCTACCCCATGTGAATATTGTGATTCCTAATTTCTGATTAACACTGGTAGGACCTGATGGTATGTGCCTATGAGTGCTGAGGGAGCTGGAAGATGTCACTGTGAGCCTGTTCTCGATCATCTTTGAAAGGTTGTGGTGAAGGGGGAAGGTTCCTGAGGGCTGGAAGAAAGCAACTATCTTCAAGGGGGGCTAGTAGGAGCACTGAGGAAACTGCAGGCTGGTCAGCTTCACCTCAATTCCCGGGAGCATGACAGAGCAGGGATTTATTCCTCCCCAGGTGCACTTCACTTTGCTGAACTCCATGAGGTCCGTTTCTCCAGCCTGCTGAGGTCTCTCTGAACGGTGGCACACCCATCTCGTGTCTCAACTACTCCTCCCGGTTCTGTATCCTCTGACAACTTGCTGAGGGTACACTCCATCCCATCATCCTGGTATGTAATGAAGAAGTTAAACAGTATTTTATTCAGCTGTGACCCCTGGGGTACACCACTGGTGACTGGCCTCCAGCTGGACTTCGTGCTGCACAGATTTATGAAGGGGAAATCATGCCTGACCAGTCTGATAGCCCTGTACGATGAGATGATGGCTCCGTGGGTGAGGGCAGAGTACTGGCTGTTGTTTATCTCAAATTCAGTAAGGTTTTTGGCACTGCCCCCCATAACATCCTCGTGGATTACAGGCTAGATCGGTGTGCAGTGAGTTGGACTCGAAACTGGCTGAACCGTTTAGGCTGAAATGGTTGTGCACAAAATCCAGCTAGAGGTAAAACACTAGTGCCCCAGGGTTGGTGGTGGGTCCAAAGCTGTTTCACATCTTCATGGCGGACCTGGATGGTGGGACAGAGCATACCCTCACCAGGTTTGCAGACAATACAAAACCGGAAGGAGCGGCTGACAGGCCAGGGGGTGATGCTGTCATTCAGAGGGACCTCAACAGACTTGAGAAATGGCTGAACTGGAACTTCATGAAATTTGACAAAGGGGAATGCGAAGTCCTGTGCCTGTGGAAGAACAACTCCAAGCACCAGTACAGGCTGGGGGCTGGAAAGCAGCTTCGTAGGAAAGGACCTGTGGGTCCTGGAGAACAAGCTGACTGTGAGCCAGCAACATGTCCTCACTGCAAAAAAAGGACAACATTCAAAAAAAGGCTGCATTAGGCAGAGCATTCCCAGCAGAACAGGAGAGGTGATCCTTCACCTTTGTTCAGCCCTGGTGAGACATACTGGGAGTGCTGTGTCCAGTTCTGGGCTTCCCAGTACAGGACACATGAACGTACTGGAATGAGTCCAGTGAAGGGCCACAAAGATATTTAAGGGACAGGAGCACCTGACATACAAGCAATGGCTGAGAGAGCTGGTACTGTTCAGCCTGGAGAAGAGAAGGCTCAGGGGGATCTTATCAATGTACATAAATACCAGATGGGGAGTTGGGAGGAGTGAAGAAGACACAGCCAGACTCCTCTCAGTGGTGTCCAGTGACAAGAGGCAGTGGGCACCAACTGAAACACAAGGAATTCCATCTAAATATAAGAAAATACTGTGTGAGTATTGAGCACTGACACGGGTTGCCCAGAGGTGGCAAGGTCTCCGTTCTTGGAAGTACTCAAAATCCAGCTGGACGTGACCCTGGGTAACTTGCTATAGCTGACCCTGCTTTGAGTAAGGGGGTTAGAATAGGTGATGTCCAGAGGGGCCTTCCAACCTCAACCATTATGTGATTCTATGAAGGACATGAAGGTGAAATAATAGTTCAGTTTGTTTAGAGGGCTAAATGCATCGTCTCCCTTGAAGAATTTGGGGGAACAAAGTAAGTAACACTGAGGAATATGACCCCAAACTGGGAAAACAGGAGCAAGGGACATACCTATCAGATAACTTCAAAGTAGCAGCATTTGGAAGCTGGATACGTGGACTGAAGTTTTCCTAGCTAGGTCATGTGAGAGGACAAAGGGGATGGAGGTGAGTGCTGAAGTAAACTACAGTAGTGCACAAGGAAAACCAAGAAGTCTGGACTGAACTGTGAGGTTTTTGCCCATATTAACACAGGCTTATTACACCACGTGCGTACCTGAAGCGCCCTTCGGGTCCTAAGTCGTTCCCCGGCACGGTCTGCGCAACGAACTTACACTGTCATTTAACAGAGGTTTGAGTCTTCTGTCACCTTTTTACTTTGTCAGAAGGTGTATACGTAGCTTTAGCAAGTATGTTGCTTCATGACAGTCCTTTCTGGGTTAGTTTCCCCAACCCCATGTGCAGAAAGGGAAATGCTCTCTGACAGAGACGTTAAAAGACTAAGAGATGGATATGTCACTCCAAGAGAGTCTGCCTTGAGGAAAGAGCTCCTCAGGGACAGAGCAGCGGGACAGATATTGCGGGGTCTGCTGACCCAACCTGCAGCTTCACTGCAGCAGGGACAGGCCCAAGTCTGAGCTCAAACACGGCTGGGATTTTAACCCAAAAGTCTAACGGTGCAAACAACTTTGGCTTCTAAATGCAAGGATGCATGTTGTTGTTAGTCCTTCAGAGCTTCTGAGAGGCACTGGGCGAAACCACATGTAGGAGTACACATTAAGACCACAACACAGACAAATCTGAGCGGTGAGGATGAAACATAAAGGATTGCCTTCAGACACATTTTGACTGGCGGGCTGCAATGTGTTTTTTAGCCAAGACTGTTACACAGTTAGGAGCACAAGGTTTGTTCTTGTTTCCCTGCATTCTCCTTAGCAGCAGTTAACACGCCACAGCTAATCAGCTTGTACATCTGTGCCAGGATTTACCCTGAAGTTGCAAAGGTAGTTAAAAACAAGTATTGAAAAGCAGAGTGCATATCACCTCTGGATGTCTCTGCCCAGGCAGAGTGGTACATGACCACTGCTGTTAAGCGCACATGCTCGCCTATACACATCAACGACAAAAAAGGTGCTCAGGGAAACCCAGCAAATGCCTTACGATCAAAGGGAACAAGAGCCAGCGAAGATAACTGTAGTCAAAGGTTTCTGGAAGCAGATACCACGACCTTAGTGTTTTATGTCGTATTTCATTAAACTTTGCTCAGGCTTTAGAAAGAGTTAAGGACAGAAACAACAGTGGGCTTCAAGATGCAAGAGGTCCCAGATACCCACAGACAGTGAGGGGCTTACCTAGCAGGAGATCCCTAGGACAGCTGCTTTACCATTTCCCCATCCCCTCTCTGTTTCAGTCGCCTCTCAACAAGACATTTCCTGCTGTTTGCTCCTTTGCACTCCTGCTCCTGTCAAGTTGTAACATCATTCATCTTCCGCAGAGCCAGTTCGCCCTCACTTAAATTTCTGGCAGCCAGTTTAACTCAGTGGTGTTGCACTGACTCAAACGGGACTACAGGATCTTAAGCCAGATAAGTATCTTATCCTGCATATAAAATTTCAAGTTCAGTATTGAAAATAAACAGAAGCCTTCTATGGGAGATATTCCATTGGGATCAACCCCAGTTCAAATCCTTTTATTGCAGTAATATAACTACAAAGCAAATATGCAATGCCTTTGCAATTGTGTCCCAAGTTATAGACTTGAAAATAAAACTTGGAAACTCTATTTCTTGGAGGTCCAAAGGAAGTTTGTATGGAATGGGGCATCACCAGCTTCACTAGTATCCACTTCAAAGTGAATGTCTACCATTTGTCCCCAAATCAACTTTTTACAGCTTTATTTAGATACACACCTCCACCTATCAAGACAATGATATTTTCCTGCAAAATGAGATGTTCTTAAGTTAACTGCAGAGAGACAGAACAGATGAGCAATTTGAGGAGGGCAAGCCAGTGGAATGCAGGAAAAGACCAAAACTGGACACACAAAGGACAGCACCTCATCCGCCTTTTCCAACTGTGACAAAAGTCCTTTTTATCACAATACGCTCTTCCTCGGGAAAGGGCAATGTCATCCACAGAGCCGATTTTGTCACACAGAGAATGTGGAGAATTAGGTCTCCAGTCGGCCATTCACAGCCCTGTCAATGTAGCCTCAAGTTGTGTTTTAAAAATACAACTGCCCCCCCTTCTGGCCAATGGCTCCCAAAAGTGGTTTTGCAAGACATTTCAGGCTAATTTTAAAAGGCAGTTTAGTTTATAAAAGTCAATTAGACTTGTTTTAGGATATAAACTCTCAGTCAAAGCACAGAACTTCCATTAAGTTTCAAAACAATTTCTACACTGCTTCAGAAGAAGGGAAGATTTTCCTTTGTTTCTATAACGCCATATTCTGGGCTAAGTATGTTCACCCATCAATTTCTCAAGATAATGAGAAGGCTGTAACAGCTCGGGATGTTATTTGGTGTCACAGGACCGGGATGCACACAAGCTTACTCGCTCAGGAGCGGCGCCAGCTCAGTCCTCTGAGAGCAGCACAGTGATGTCCGTGCCACGCTCCGCCAGGAGCAGAGGGAAACGTTGTCAGCCCCAAACCAGGCTGCCGTAGGTGCCAGTCACCTGGCAGGTCAGTCCTCCGTCTGGAGGAGCAACTCACAGACAACAGTGATGTAATGACACCAATGCCCCAATTTGTACCTTGGAAGGAAAACTACTTGAAGGAGGGTAATTGCTGGAATATTTTAATGACTGCTTTTTAAGTGGCTTTTCAAAAGAAATCTCACGAACAATACAGATACCCGCTTATACACCACCTGGGTAACAGTATTCAGTAAGAGGACAAGAAGCCGAGAGGGAGAAGCAGCACAAAGCTTCTGTACAAGTCAAGTCCTTTCAGTCCAGAAGAGCATGTAACTTAGGAAAACAAACTCTGGGTTTCCTCCTCTCTGTCTGGTTTTGGGAAACTTTTTTTCAGTATAGTTCCTATATCATTTCCCTTATGCTGAAATGCTAAATTGCAATATATAAAGGTTTTTGGTTTTTTTCCTAAATAATTACTCCTAACTCACACAGTAATAAAGACAAGACAGAAAACGCCTCCACAAGCAACGTCACAGTTTAGGGAAGCCTCAGTGAAAACTCATGGCAGAAATGAAAACCTAAACAACGTTGAAAGACACTGCTCACAGTGCTGTGCACGTATTTGGTATCGATAGCTTTCTGGTTTTTACAAGGAACACTAGCAAACAGGAGAAATACAGCATCATTCCGTGCTACAAAATTTGATGCCAATGAACAAATTACCTCTAGGCTTTGTCCTCACCATCAACACATTGAGAAGTAAATGAGCTAAATTGCTTAAACAGCAAATCTTAGGTTTAAATCAAAATGATGGCTGCTCTTGTGAATTCGACACATCTGCAGAGCCAGGCACACGTGTGACATGCGGTCCTTAGCACACCTATGTAGTTAACATTAGCCTGTCCTGCAAAGTTCTTCCCTTTAATTGCTACAATTATCCTACAGGAAAAATTAAGTAACAAAAAGTATGAAAGTGTCAAAATACCTGATTAATTATCTGTTGCTGCAATTTTTCTCCAGACTCTGAAAGAGAAAGAAAATAATTTGTTCGTACATATTTTAATGAATATGATTCTGTACATACAGAACAGAAAACAGTGAATTCAGCAAAAAATTAATCAAACCTTATAATTAAGAAACAGAATTTAACATGTACAAACGACTCAAAACTTCAAAATTAAAATCCACCTAAAACACGAGAAACACAAGCCCCTCTTAAACAAGATGGGATAAAAAGAAGATCGAGGTAGGTAGGCAAAACCTGGAACCCCACAAGAAATGACAACGTTCAAGGTGAAGACAACAGATGTCAAACACGTGCTGGGAAGCACCTTAACGCTGTGAGATGCACTGCTGCCCGTACACGTGCCTGAGAGACTGGCAGCATCCAGCTCAGGATTCGACCATTGGAAGAGAAAAGCAGCTTCTGCCATTACCCTAAAATAAAATGACATGCCTGTGTCAAGATTGAGGGTAGGCACCAGCTGGCTCAAGGGAGAAATTCTATCCCGATAATACCCACAAAGCGGCAAGTTGAGTTATGGGCTCGCTTCCTTATTCTGGCCTTCTCCCGCGGTGTCCTTCAGCGTGCTCCTGGAGACAGGATCCAGCGAGAACGTTGCTTTCCTACAGCCGCCTGGGACCCCACAGCAGCGACACCTCAAACCTGTTCTTGCCTTTTCCATCAGAAGGGACAGGGATTTTGCCGCCTTTACTGTTCCCCTGCACTAGCTGTCAAAAGGACAGCCGGTGTCAGTTACCCTCCCTTTGCCACTGGAGCCCATCCCCATGTGCTGGGGAAAGTCGGGAACGTCCCACTTCCCTACCCAGCTGGGCCACGCGTACCCGGAGGGGCTTGCAAGGAGTCACGGGAGGACACTGCGACCTGTCAGTAGCGCTGTTAACTGCCGGGGGAGCCTGCCCAGCACGGCTGGCTGCCAGCTCCGGCGCTGGAAACGACACTCCATGTCAACAGACTTTTTTGGTACTAATACGTGTGTGCCACACGATAGAGTGTTTAAAACTAAGTGCAAATATTTCAGGTGTTAAAATACGGTATAAAGACTGTATTAACTAAAAGAAGATGATCTTCCCGACCCATCCCTGAGAATACTCCCCTTCTCAATGAAAGCATTACAGATAATCAGATAAAGATAATCACTTTAGGCTATATTATAAGATTGATTCTTATGATAATTATTTCCTGCTTGTGTTGTGTTTTTATTTGCTAAAGAGAAAAACATTGCTTTTTTGGCTAACCCCCTGCCCCCCAACCATCATTTAGGGGAGACTTCTCAAAATGTATTCCCTTGTCCACCGAGTTCATCTTTGGAAGAAACAGAACTTAACCTTGTAACTAATATTTTAACCAAATAGATTGTTGGTAATAGAAGATTAGAGGAGTATGTGTTTTTAGCATTCTCTAATGATATACAAGTTGCTAGGAAAGCAGAGTGTTTGAAATCTCTGGTTAGATCAACACTATTTTGCTCAAAGGTTTGTGGACTTTGAATACTGATGCTTTCCTGTTTCCCAGTACATTTGTTTTTAGGCTATTTTGATTCACTTTAAAGGAATTTTAATAACTTTCTGTTGACAGCATGGACAGCTGGTCTTGAGAATTAGTGAAAATTCACTTGCTGACTGAGGAAGGAAGTGACATCAATGAGTTTCTAAAGTCAGCCCCGGGGGAAAAGTGCGCTCCGCCAGAGTAGCCTTTCATGCCATTGTATTTCCAGTGATGCCTCGAGATGCAAATTGCATTATCAATCAAACTCGTGGTTTCTACCTCAGACAAATATAAAAAACGAACAGAAAGACTGGGGAAGACCTTTGTGGCCATTCCTGACATTGCTAAGGAAAAGGGTGAAGAAGAATTTATGGTGGTTCTTTCCTTGTTCACCCTTAGCTCTTTTCTTTTGGTGACACAAATAGTACAGTATTGAGGAAAAGACAGTTGCAAAGGTTCTGTATGACACACCAGCACTGATGACACCGGTTAAGCAGGACAGGGACTGCCTGGGCTGTTAAGCATAGAAGAGAGATCAAATTCAAGGTCACCAGCAAATTGAGTACTGTGCTCTCCATTTATTTGCTAGATGATCCTTGTCCTCCTCACAGAACAACTCCGTGAATTTGGCACAGTCAGCAGGTGTGCTCGGAAGAGACCAAGGTCTGTAATAACAGAAATGCTGCAAATTAGGGTGGAAATGCATTGGCACCATTATGTGGGGAAGCCTGCAAAGTCCCGGTGTGTACTGTACCTTTGTTTTAGGGGAAAAGCTACAAAAAGCAGTGAAGAAACATAAACACCACTTACAGTGCTGAAAGGGAGTTCAGCTTCCAGCTGATCGCTATCAGTAGGGGAGTAGAAGGCTTTGTCATTGAAAGTAGCCATCATTTTGTCTGCCCTGGTTTTTGGTTTTGTTTGTTTGTTTGTTTTTCCAGAATTATCTTACAATGACCTGTCACTAATCCCTGTTTTATTTATGGCACCCTCAATTTTGAGAATGATGTTTCTGTTTAGGTGCCTTGCGGTGACCAGCAGTATTCACTAGAGGGATTCAAGAACCTCCACCAGAGAGAGCGCTCAGTGTTCAAAGGACATGGAGGCAACGGGACACCGATAGAACCAGAACTGTCACAGAACCACAGAATGGCAGGGGTTGGAAGGGACCTCAGGAGATCATCTAGTCCAACCCCCCTGCCAGAGCAGGAGCACCCAGAATGCATCCAGAACACGTCAGCCAGTCCCACAGGCAACACCTGTGTTAGTCTCATGAAATGCAGGTACTTCTTGAGACTTGCCAGGAGTTTCATTTCTGGTAGAGCTACACATGCTAACTCCAAAATTTACGAGTTCTTCCAGAGCCACTGCAGTAAGGCAGCAGCTTATGCACTACGAATGGATGCACGAACATCAAACTAACTGGGAAATTTCCTGCTGTCTGGAAATGTATATGGAAGCTGCCCAGCAGGTAGCCAGTGTAGTCCGAGACACACACCTTCTGCCACTCAGACTGCCTGTGAATGGCCTGCTCTTCGCCTGCATTTCTCCTGAAAGTTCCTTTCTCTACCTGTCATCTGGCAAAATGTTTCTAAAGGGGGTCAATAGTGCTACCTGGCCAGCCTTGAAAACACAAGGAAATCCAAAGACCTTAATCACAGACAGCTACACTTCACTGATACTTTGAGTCAAAAGATGTATTTACTAGTACAAAATACAATCCTTATTCGCTGAGGCTCTGCTCCCCTGCTGTTCTGAGGTTAAACTGGTGTAACTGGATTCCAACGTTTTTTGCATCAGGACTGGAGAAACACCTCTCCCCATTCATTTTTAGTGATTTTTCTTTTGTCTCTCCAGTTGCAAAAAGTGTAATGGATGGTCGGGTGGTTGAGATAAATGGCCTTCTTGGGTTGACCTCAAGCTATATCACTTTAGAAAAAAAAATTACAGCAAGCATTCTTTAAAATGTTTTCTCTGTATTTTCATACACTAATTAGTACACTAATTCCTGTTTCCAGGGCAAGTTGGGTTTTTCAGGTTTTTTTGCTTGCTTGTTCTTATTACAAGGAAGATTACCTGACTGAGAGGAATAACGTATGCTTTCTAATGCAACTGACCACTGCAAGCCACGAGAGCGTGCCATAATTGATGCTGTCACGAGGAACTGCAACGCCGACTCCTCAGCATTACTCCCGCAGCCTATACAGAGAACAACACGTAATTATGCACACCATGCCCCGCTTACCTCCATACAAAGGAATGTGATATTTGTGCAGGTTTACAGATTAATCTGCTGTAATTCCTTTTAATGTTAAACTACTTCCAGCTCAAATATAATTAAGATCACCAGGTACAAAAGATTCAGATTGGAAATATGAGTACACTCCAGCAGAACAAATAACAGCTTGATGCTGTTTCTTATGTTCAAATAGTTGGATACATTAAGGATTTTGACAGCATGTTTGTTCCCTAAGTATGTAGCAGAAGAAAAAGAAGGTTTCATTTCAAAAGGCAAAAGACTACTACTGCATTTAATTAGAGTGTAAAATCCTTTAAATACACAGATCTGCCAATTTATGTGACGTGACTGGTACAAGTCCTAGCAACAAGGGATTTCTTTTTTTTATTTTTTATTTTCCTCCCAAAAATCAAATCCCAATTTAAACTCTAAGCAACCATCATCAACATCAATAAAATGAAGGTTTTGGAATAAAAAGTTTGTTTCCTTAAGTCTTCGGATAATCCTACTAATATTTGTGTCATGGTAGCAAGGCAGGGGATGAACAGAAATTCTGGGTCTGTCTCCTTGTTCCCAAGTGTCTGAGGGTTTCCAAGCAGACTGAGGAAAGCGGGGAGAATCCCAGGGGGCAAAGGAGACCCCCAGCCTTGCTCTGAAACAGCCACATTCACTTAACTGCAAGTGGGAATAGTACCACTAAGAAGCAGTTTTGGAGAGGGAATTCAATATTCTAATCTCGGTTTAATTTTGTTTTTCCAGTTCGTGACAGAAACACGAACAGCTTTGGATTTTACTTTATTTTTATAGACCTAAACAAACACATATGCAACCTATTTGGTTATGATTCACCCCACTTTCACTCCTGGTTTCCTAATCTACCAGAGCAGATTCTGAGAAGTGAAAGGAAACCAAAGCACTCGTTTGTGACAACCTTCAGCAGCAATTTCCCATGGCACCAGAGCCTGAGGAGGAAACACTTAGATTTGTTTTCCAGACTTAAAACGGAGAAGGTGTGACACTAACAGATTATCTTCTGTGAAAGCCTGTAACTTGGCACACAAAGATTAAAATATTCAGGACAGAACTACACGTTTCCTATAAATTATCACAGAATCTCTGAGATCTGTAAGACAGACAGCTCCTGCAGACGTACGGAGCGTTTCCTCCTTCTTCTAACAAGGAATTCAGAAAAAAGAAACTGCTCGTTTATAGCATTGCCTTCAAAACCTAGTTCAGCTTACTTTTGCACCTCTGTGATAATTATGCCACTGAATACGATTACAGTGGCCTAAAATATATTAATCGCATCTTCATGGTATTGCATAATCCTTCTCAGCTGTCACAATGCCAACTCATAAGTTGCCCTGGCAGTAGGAAACATAAAAAGAAACCCAAGTTGATACTGATTGAAGCAAATGAAGGAAAGTTGGCCATCTCAAAACACTGAAACTCTCACAGCATTCCAAGGTCTCCCCAGCTAATTTTTCGTGATTACTTTTGATATGAAAACAGACCTTTAATTGTCAGTCTCTAATAAGGATGCAGAACGGTTCCCTGGGAGGTTCAAAGGACCCTGGGAAACGAAACATTTACGAAAGCTCAAAGTAGCCAAATGTCTTGTGTTGATTAACATACACCATTCAGTTTCCACCTAACAAAGTCATAACAAGAAGAAAACCCAAAGGAAAAAAAAATTGGACTGACAAAGAAAGATTAGTCTTAATAGGACGGAGGGCCCTCATTCATTAATTCTGTGGTGTGTAAAAAGGAGGTGGGGGTGTAACTCAAATCCATTCCTGGACCAAATCCTGCATTGACTAACATTGTGGAACTGTACTTACGACAAGGAGATGTTAGAATAGTAGTTCATTAAAAATTTAAAGTTTTACCTGCCATCTGCCTCATCAGCACTGATAAATATTTGCAAATGAGAGAGAATTGCCAGGATGCCCACTAACAGGATCAGTAGGCAGGCTTGTTTGCCAGTATTCTTCTTCGAAGGTTGTGCTTTATATATCTGGGAAAAGGGAAAGCAAAAATCTGTCATCTTTTTCCTTTAAGGATGGAAGATTTGAGATAATGGAAACATGCCAGACAGTGTATTTGGTTTTAACATCAACACAATATTGATATCATGGTTTGGACGGGTTCCAGCTGAACATTGTGTGTATTTTCAATGCCTATTTGGCATTCATCCTGTATCTAACAACAAGAATAGTTTGTTTCAATTCTGTTTTACAGCTCACTACGCAACTGCTTTGAATTGCTTTTTCCTTTTATCCAACCACTTCATGACTTTTTCAGGTTCCTCCTCTCTTAAGGAACAGAACGGAGCACATTGTGGATTCCTACTCATCTACAGTTAGGCAGGCAACGATCAGTTAATTATGGCTTAGGAGATGCATTTCCTCCAACTTTAACACAGCGCAATCCAAATCCTGAGGTAGATACTGCCTAGTTCTCATACTGCAAGGGCCACTGCTTTTTCATTTGAAATCCCATGGAGCACCAGCCTTCACTTCCATGTTGCTATTTATGTGTGGTGCTTTACGGTGCTTTATGTTATGGTCATGCAGAGGACAGGCCACACAATCTGCTAAAACGCCTTTTTGACTGCGCTCCAGCGTTGAGCTCAGCGGCTTATGCAGTTACCTTCCCCAAAAGAGTTTCTGGGCTTTGACACAAAAGAAGCTGTTTCCACCTGTCAGCTTGGGCCATTGCAGTTTCCTATATCAAGGCTCTTTGTATGCGTTAAACGAGGGGTGGCTGACCGATTTTCTTCAGCTGAAGGAAAACTATCTGGCCTTTACTCCAAGAACAGCACGGTAAGACCTGTCATGATGGAAGAGACCAAGAAGAGCGACTAAAGCTTGAATCTACAGACTCAGACCCCATGCAGAAATAAAGCTGTGGCCATACAGCTATGTCTTTAACACACCCTCTTACGGCCTTAGGCAGCCGAGGCTTTGCGTTGCACTCGCAGCAAGGCTGAAACATCGCAGCAGTTTGGCTTTGGGTTTGGTTCCTGCTTCGTTTCTGTCCATATTAAGAACATATGGCTGCCCCCACCCAGACGAGGAATGTGACTGCAGTTGCAATCCGCAGTCAGATTAACCATGTTGAGGCAAAGCCACATGGAGCCATGACCATCCAAGCTGGCACATCCTAAGGAAGGCCAGCTATTGGCTTTTTGCTTGTAGTGAAGAAGAGTTGATATCCAGCTCTGAAACACCCTATCCCCACATAAACTTAATTAGAATACCCTGGAAACGGCCTATGAAGATGAAGGCACCAGTACCAACGGGAAGCAGCACACAAGCTCCTACAGGGTTATGCCCACAGAAGCTTATTTTGACTCACCTTCTAGGACAACTGCGCCACAAACAGCTGAGCTACAAAGCTTCTCTGGTGTGAATCAGCAGCAGTGGTGTGTGCAATATGAGCATGCAGCAAGCCCAAACAGGGGTGGAAAAATCCAGCTTCTTGGCACTAATTACAAAGCAGAGTCCCACAGCAAAGTCTCCATGGGAAGCCTTAGTCTACAGTTTCTGTATTGCAGAAATAAAAAGGAGATGAATTGTCTATACACCATAAGGCCAGGAAGTGACCAGTGGTGATGAGAGCAAATATTCTTTAAATTTACTACTCATTCTGACTTATGCCTACATAAATAAAGTGTACTTGTTTGAATCTGCCATGTTTCTTTGTTTAAGGTCTAAATGCGCCACTCTAAGGCATGCTCTTAGCACACTGGCCTCAAATAACATCTCTGAAATTATTCCATTTGGAAGTACAATATTCTGCAATGACAATGACACTTACAGAAAGACGCCACTCACATTTACAAGGAAGGTTACACGCAGGAGAATCTGGAATTAATCCACTAGTAAAGAACAAAGGGGGAAAGGAAAAGGTGAAATAGGAGCCCTTAACTCTTGGAAAGCTCAAAAAATTCTGTAAATAAGATAATTTTATAGTGAAAGAAAACTGGGAGGAGACAGGCAAAGAGGAACAAAGCTAGAAACATAACCTTTCCTAATGCATGGCGCTGAATTAAGATTGGTCAGATACAAACCAAAAACCTACAGCAATCAGTTGCTGCAGGGAGTCCAAATTTGTCTGTGTTTTGTATAACTAGAGTATGACCTTTCACGACCAACTCTTGTGCTTGAATTCAGCTGTAGTTATTGGAAGTCATTTGTAAAAGGTCATCCATGACTGAGAATATAATAGGAATCCACGATGCACAAGGGTCCAGGTTTGTGCTACTCAAAGGAAACTGGGGAGAGAGGAGGGGGGTGGGAAGCTCAACCACTGCTACCGATTCGGTTCTCAAATGGATTTGGATAGCTGGATCAGAGTATTTAAGTAGCCAATTTCCTGCATGTGAATGTGAATTATCAGGGAGTACACGGGTTTTGTGTTCGTCACTGATGACTGCATTACTGAAATGCTACCAAAGGAGCTTATATTATCAAATCAGGCTGCTTATTTGCTTATTGTAATTTGAGTCAATTTTTGATGTCTAGAGCACTGTAAAACCTCTTCTTCTCACTGTTCCTCCATTTAAGAATATTCCGGTTTTATTGTTATAAAGAAATAAGGTTCTGAGGTAAAAATAGTTTATAGCCCTATTAAATATCTATAGCTGACTTTCAGCATACACAACTTGATTTTTGGGGTTTTTTTTCAAAACAGTACTAAATGGGCGCTATTTTAAGGCGCTCCTTACAAGAAGAGCCTATAATGATGCACAAGCAATCCTCTACAAGAAAAGTTCAACAGACACATAAAAACATAGTCATGTTCTCTGAAGGCGGTCTTTGAACATCAGAAAACGCAAACCGTATCCTCCATACTGACAAGGGAGTTGACTAGGGGAAAAAAAACCCCAAACCAATTCATAGGTAGAAGTAAAAGAAAAGGTAAGAGAGAACTGACAGTAGTTATTTAATCAAGACCTTGTGAGACCCCCTCCCCAAAAGCCCAAAGCCAGTTCCGCAGGCCAGCCTGTAAAGGATTCACCACCACTCTATGAAAGCACATCTAAGCTTTTGCAAAAAAAAAAATTCTTGTATGCTTCACGTCTTTAAAGCCAAACCTGCAGCTCCAGCTTGTCACCTGCCCTGCCACCAACCCTGGCTGGCCGAGCGGCCACTGAGTGTGTCCTGCACTGACGGTGGCTGATGGCAGCCGCCTCCTGGCCCGCAGGCGGGACGCTCCGATGCCCCCAGCCCCACGAGCAGCGCCGTGCCCTGCTCTGGCAGGAGCCTTTTGCTTCCTCGAGCAAGGCCCGTGGTGTGTGCCGTGCTCGCAGCACCAACCCGGGGACGGGCAGCGCTCGAAGGTGGAAGCCGGCGGGGCTGATGAAGCAAGTTCAGCTGGAGAAATCGTTACGAGAGCTGAACTCACGTATGCCACGAAAACATGGTGAAATGTTTCCTTTTCCTTAAACAGAGACCGAAAGTGACAGCAGGAAGGGGGTGCCCAGCACCCAGAAACTGCGGAGCAGCCCAACGCCACGAGCACAAGCGATGCACGGTGTCAATCTGATCACCGAGGCACATGTCCTCAGGCAGAGCGCACTTTTTCCCCGCTCAGAGGGTGAACTGTCAAATGGGTTTGTACTCCACACCTGCAGGGTTTGTACACACAAGCATTTTCTGCCCACGAAACAGACCACTGCTGCTTGCAAAGGACCACGTGTACGTACCCAAAGCTGGTACCCAGGTACAATTCGCCTCCATGAAACGTGCAGGTGCAGTTTTACGGAGACCTACGAGAGGAACGTGACCACACAGCTCACAACGACTATTTACACAGCAGCCTTCAGACCACAAGGTAAGTGATCTTCCCACAGGATGTGCCACGCCAGGCACGGCAAGGGGAGGCGGAACTGGCAGCCGAAATTGCAGCCCTGTGCAGGACTGGCAGACTGATTTAAGAGAGAGTCTACCCAGTCCTGGTTGTTCCAATACCGGTAGCGATGATGATACCCCAAATTGAGGGTAAGATTAATGTTTTCTGCAAAGATGACAAAGGAATTCTGAGAGAGTCCTTAGCACGAATGGATTGAAAATATTTGTTAATGACTGAAAAACCCCACCTTGTTTATTCTTCCCCAGTGAACTATACTCTTTTTCAGGCATTAAAAAATAATCCTGCATGCCCACCACGAATCAGCATGTGAATTACTGACCAAGTTAGCTTCAGCGAGTACTAAGTGACATAGTCATAATACGGTGCCTTTATTCACACACAAATTACTAATTTCTACTGAATTGAGCACTCAGGATGAGACATTTCTCTTCTCTTCTGACAGGTGAACACGATCAATATTGTATCTGATTATCAGCAAAACTTGTTGTTGGCTTCTTGCTAACTGCAGGGGCAAGGTCTTCACATACTTCCACAGATTAAGGGGAAAAGGCGTATTTCCATTTAGCTTATTATTATTATTTTTTTATAAAGGACACAATTCTTCATATGAAATCTGATTAAAGAATGGGAAAAGAAACACAAAGGAAATATGGAAAAATTCTCTTCAGATTAGAAAGTATTTTGGACTAAAGCCACCCCAATTATTACTTAAATAACAAGTGAAGGGTAAAAAACTCCAATTTGACAGGACTGAATTTCCTGCCTTCTGAGGGATCCAAAGAAGAAAATGTGATAATTGAGCATCTACCCCCCCCCCCCCCAACTTTTGGGCATCACTAGAATATTGACCTACTGCTGTAATTGCAGTGATTTGTGTACTTTTGGTCCAATTATTGCAAGTATATGAGAAGCAAACCTTCAGGAAAATTAATTTTACATCTTGATGTCGCTGGCAGGGAGTGAAAGGGGTGGTCAGCATTTTTAAATGGGCGGTTAATTAGATGTACAGCCAAAGACTCTGGAATAGCAGAGCTGCAAACAGCTCAGAGTTTCAGGTGTCTTATGTTCGTACAAAAATATCAGTAATGTCCTTACTTTCAGCAATACTTTTTGTCCCTTGGATTACAGATAACTAGCTCCCAGGATCACAGAAGAAAACGGAAACACCCCTAGTTGCTACTGTATGGCACCAAATCTAGGTTAAACATAGTAAAAAACCCACCTGAACAACGGAAGCTGGGCTTATGGATCACAGGAGAAAGCCACACAGACACAAAGAAAACAAGTCATAACGAAATCCTGCAATTTTTAACTCTCGTTTCTGAGAACAGAACAGACCAATTCTGTTAATGCAATGTGGGCTCCTATTTCTTTGCTGGAAAACAAATGGCATCATGCAACCACCTTCTCACACTCAACACCCAAATAACCTTGGCTAAAAATATGACTTTAGGCAAGCTGCAGACACACAACTTTTCTTAGGGTTTGGTTTCATGATTGGCTTAATCTGCTCAACGCCTGGCAAGAACGGGCAGCCCAGCTCTTGCTGCAGCTCTTCCTCCTCCATGGCAGCAGCACAGTGGCATCACAGGCTCAAGACACATCGCAGCCCTGATTCAGCTAAAAATTCTCATCTTGCTTAATAGGCTGATTTTCAACCATATCAGCTCGGATCAGCCCCATTAGCTGTGCAGATGGAGACGCGTGGCTGGGAACAACAGTGGGGGCAAGGAAAAGTCCCCTCCTGGGGAAGCTCCCATGTGGATCAGCACAAACCTGCTGTAAATCCACATGCTCAGAGCCCTCATCTGCCCAGCTGCTACTGAACTGTCAGCACCAGAATACCAAGATTTGTCACAAGTGATTGAATAGTTCAGATGAGCCACAGTAACAAGTCTCTTGGCTGCCTGCTGTTTTCTTTCAAAGCCTGCATTGTACGGGACTCCGTTTTTTTTTGTACTCAGACACAAGATTTCTTAAGGAAACTTAACAGGCACAGAATTAGAGGGAGCATCTTTGCACGGATTTAGAAAAGTGAACGTTGGAAAGATAAGAAACAGAGCACAGGAATACGAGAGAACAGTCAATTCTCACCCTTGAAGAAAGTCACCAGTGCAGTCCTGCTGCCTCATGTCGAGGCCACCCATGCTGTTCAAAATGTCCTTAAAATCACCCAGGAAAGGGATCAAACAGAGAGATGACCATGTTTGCTGATGATATTATGTTAATTGGGGTAGAAATCATGGAGGCTGAAGAACTTTTTACAAGAGTAAGTTGGTAATGAAGTGACATAGGAAGTGCAATTTATGCTAAGTGGTGCTAAGAAAATTTTAGGGGGAAACTTTCAATTTAAGCTCAGAAGTGGTGGACTCTGAACTGATTTCTGAGCACACTGCTACTCAGGAATGAGACCTTGGGGTGGTAAAACTTCCGTGGAAACATCATCTCCGTGCTCACAAGTCAGAGAAAGCAAATTGAAGACTAGAGGAAAACCAAAAATAAATCGTTGTGTTTCTGTACAAACACACACTTGCATCTTAAATATTACATGCAATTCTGCTCCTTCCACTCATGTACAGAACTGGAGAAGAATGAAAGAGGGTAAAGTGGTGGACTGAAAGTATAGACTGGCTTACAAGGAGCAACAGCTACGAACCCTGGCAAAGCAATGGTCCAGAGGAGACGTGATAGAGATCGGTAAAATCCTAAGTGATGTGGAAGGGGTGAATCAGAGCTGACTGTTTGCTGCCTCTTCTAACGCAAGGCTGGGGGCGTCAGACGAAGCAGGCAGATGGCAGGTTCAAAACAAACACGAGGAAGCAGCTCTCCACGCAACTGGGAAAGGAAACTCGGGAACTCTTCGCCAGGGGATGTTACGCCTGCTAAAACTTTGCATGGATTCAGGGGACAACCAAGCAAGCTGAGAGACGGGAAACCCTTTGGGGGTTCATAAGCAAGCACAAACCACCTCCAGTGCGGGAAGTCCCTGGAACACACACTGCTGGAGTCTGGGAAAGGCACGTGAGGAGGTTTCACTTTGCTGCTGGGGCCTGAGCAAGACAGAGCTCCGGCCTCATCCGATGTTGCTGCCGTGCAACAACACGCTAAAAAAAAGTTTAAACCACTTCAGCGTCTGGCCATCCTCGACAGGTACATCCACCACCACCACCGTGTCAGTACACGGTGCAGGCAGGCAAGGGAAGGGCAAAGCTGTGCTCTTTATCTCACGCTGCTCTGAACGGCAGGGGTGCGTCAGGCAACCCGTGAAATCCTTCTCAGTCCCTGATCTCCAGGCGCACGAAGTGCTGACTACGCTGTTTTCCACCACTCGGATTCTTTGCAGGTGAAACCTGTCTTCTGGTCGCCCCAAGGGCCCCCAAACCCTGGCCGTGCTGATCACCAAGCAGCCTGTTCACACCCAAGCTCCTCCAGGCGTCACAAGTGAAACGCTTCCCCTTTGCTCGTGGTGCTTTCAGGGGCCGCGCGAGGGGGAGGTCTCAGAGCAACGCTCTTTTTGGATCCCACACTTTTGTTGTTAGAGCACGTGTAGGAGACCCGGGGAGGGGACGTTTCCCTGCTTTGCTGAAGGGGCACAGCGACGTCCTCCTGCTCGGGGGGTGCCCTGCCTACCAGGGTGTCATGCAGGGTGCTGTTGACCCTTCCTCTTTTGCTGACACCGCGCCTCCAACCGCAGGAGACTGACCAGTGCTTAGATAAATTTCCAAGGAAAAGGAAGAACTGGCCTACTGAATATTAAAAGTATTAGGCTCTGGGTACAACAAAAAATAAACAAACACCATGACCTCAGTGACTTCCAAAGTTACCTAGAAAGTGTACCGAGAGCAGGGGACTGACCTCAGCATCCTGAGCCATGTGCTAACACCAGACCATTCTGCCATGCCACAGGCTGGAAACGCCAAGCGTTTAGGAGATCTTACAGGCATATTTTACCATCTGTCAATTTGCTGGTTTTCTGGTTTTGCTCCCTTGGAACTGCACAAAAATCACTAGAGAAAAACAAACGAGTCTTCTTGAGAACTGGGCTGTGTTGGATTTTCTTCGTAACACAGATATTAATTTAAAGAATACAAATAGCCCAACAGCCATTAAAATGAACTCTTAAGCACTATTTCTAATTATACTGCATTGATTAAATACAATTTTATTTTAATTAAGCTTTGTTCACGTAGTAGTCTTCCTATGGTTTTTCTCCTTCTAGAGGAGGAAATTAATGCTTCTAGAGATCCGTTATCATGGCAAATAATGCTTATCACTTCATTTATTTTTAAAAGTAAGAAACAAAATCTGTGTGAGTCACTAAACATCTCTGTTGTGTTGGGTAAAATCAGCTGTCAGCTTTGAAGTTCACCTGCATGGAGAACCCCCAAGTCAATGCCTGCACTACTTCCATTGCTGAGTCCCTCAGGAGGCCCACTTTTAGCAGTCTAAGATGTTACAATTCCAGCTCCTGAGTGGTGTTAACAGATTGTGCCAGTGCTCCCAGTCCATTTTGATGTAAAATCAGGTTACCTACAATCACAGCTGAAGACCAGCCAAGTGTTTTGCCCAGCACCAGTACAAAGAATATATCCTGAATGCTAGCACCTACTGCCCTCTACCTGCTTCACTTAAAATGCCTCAGCAGCAAAAGCACAGAGAAAAACTTGCCAATTTTTTAAATTCTCAGTCTTACAGTTGAGCTGGTCAAAACTATTCTGAGTAGAACTGATTTCTAATCTATTTCTTTTACTAGGCTAAGAAGTGTTATTCCCCTCTAGGTTACGTGCTGCACGAGCAAATGCCATTACATAATGTGCAGATATTTATTTCTTGTGTAATTTTATCCTGCTTCTGCAAAACCTAATTTTAAATTTCCCTTAACAACATTCAGCAGGACTGTGAATTCAGATGTCCACCTTGTCTTTCCAGGAAACGTGGTGGGAGCCGCACCGCAGTGAGGTTCATCATGACGGACAGAGAAAAAAGAGTTTCAGCTTGTAAATCTTTGTCGTGCCACACGATCCGCGCAGTGAAACGCTTACCCAGGCCATCTGAGCGCCTGGCACGTGCTACAGAAGGGCAGACCTTGGTGCCTGCACAGACAAGACCGCACCAGAAAGGACAAAGCTCCCGTAAGCCATAGCAGATAGCCAGCACCATGAACGGGGACCCTGAAAAAAGTTTGTCACAACAGTCTCGACCTGCCATCCAGCCCAAGCAACGCTACTGCAATCCGCAGGCGTCACATCAGACTGGCATTTTAAATTCTCAGTTCTGCCCAAGAGAATGGTTTGGAATTCCTTAGCTGTAGACGATCGACAGGAAATCTGTTCTTTTGGTTTTCGTTAGAGGGTACACGCACACGCTCTAACCTCTGGGCTTTAATGCTGCTTCCCAGCATGTTAGGTCCCTGTCACTACCTCTTCTTCCCAAACTCTGCCACCACAGTCTGGCAGTTACTGTCCCTTCCCATCCCCAGACTCATTCAGGGTCACATCTGGAATGTTCACCCCTGGCTCCACCCTCTCACTACAGCTGATTAAGTTGATAACTAACCTGTCAGACTGCCCAGACAGCTAAAAAACCCCCAAGGAACACCGGACCGAGGCCTTCTACGGCAAGCTTTGGTCAGAAGCTGCGGACAACGCTGACAAACAGACACACTACGGCTGCATGCCACGCTTGTTCAAAGTATCTGTAAACTAATACTTGCATTCTGCGTGCCTCAGCACGGAGCTGGCCCGGCACACACGGTCCCCAAGTGCCTTCTTTGCTCTCTGTGATTGGCAGTGACAGCCAGAAAAAAAAAAATACAGCAGAGCCCACCCGCTGGGGACACCCCTTGGTTCGCTCTCCAGCCCGCTGAGATTGTTTCTCCATCAGAGGGGTATGGGAAAAAGAGGTCCTGTGGCAAAACCTCACAGCCAGCAGGTAACACACATTATTTCCCAACACAGACAGCTTTACCGCTGTACTGGGAGCTGCCAACTTGTCCGTGTGTGGCCAGGCTTAAGCATCCCATCAGGAGATCACTGGGGTTTCGGTGGGGTCTGGCAAAACAACCCACCGCAGCATACTGCATCTAGAAGGTATGCAAGGAAGTGTCAAGTATTTTAAACCGTTTCATAAAGGGGCACTCCACTTGGTACCTTGGGTGCTTCATGGTTGGTGTGCGCAGATGAGGGCTTTGATTTTGTGTGTTTTTAACAGCAGGAGGGTTTGCATTTGTGAAATTATAACAGAGAGATTTTAATACTCAAGAAATGTATCTGTGTTTGTGATTATTCCTCCCCCCCCACTGTTAAATATTATCCTTTGTTCCACTTCAGGTTTTATTAACTAAATTAATACTAATTGAGCAGCCGTTTGGTATTTTCAGCCTGAGTGGGTTTTGCACCAAATCCTGTTCACTGTAGCCTCTCCTCAGCCTTCCCCCTCTATCCCGTGTCCCAGAGGAAATGTTTCACTGCAGATCGCTGCCTGGAAACTCTTCTGTGTCTGCAGGTATTTATGGCTATACACGCATACTCCTGAACCACTAATAAAAAAAGAAATCAACAGATATTTTTAGAAGAAATTTTAAAGAATGAAGCTCTTGCAAAAAAAACCCCAACCCAAACACGGCTAATTCTGTGTGACTAGGTGCCCTCTAGTGACAAAGTCCAACTCCAAACAACTTTCACAGCCACTTCTAAGCCTTACACAGTTTTGGTTCTCAGTATCCCAAACTTTTTTGCTGAAAGAAAACGACAGCCAACCAAACTCTGTCTCAAAAAAAAAACCCAACCCAAACTCACCGTTAGCCTAAAATCAGCCTTATTTACGGAAACACGCCTCCAAATGTTTCAGTCTTTTCCTGCCTAGGCAGCATCCAAGTCATTGTGAAACACTCCTATAACTCAAGAGAGATGCATAGTCAGCTTCGTGGGGGGCTGTTTAAATTACACAAGGTCCAACGAACTGGAACACTTCTGTCGCTTCTAAGAGCTGTCTGCCACCGAGTGGTGATGCTGCAAAGCAGGAGAGAGAATTAACCGTGGGCCAGCCCTGCGACCCTTGCCTCCAGCTGCAAAGCCCTCATCCCACACTGGAGCCCACCTCAAATCAGTCCTTCCTTCCCCAGAACAGCCTGCCCACGGGCGGGAGCAAACGTATCTAACGGGTGCACGTGTAGCTTCCTCTGCCCCATTAGCTTCTCCAAAGACGGGAGTGGAAAACATGGAAAACATGGCTTACGAACGAGCTCTCAGAAAACAAAAACACCTCCAAAAGCAAACATCCTATTTTTTTTTTTTGTCCCTCAAACATTTTAAATTCGTGAAATTAGAGAAATCCCAGAAAAGACACCAACATCTTTACTTCGGACTGCTACTCATTAGGGCAAAAGCTGAGGATTCACAAACTATTCTTAATACAGAAGAAAACTCTGTGTGCGTGTGTGTGTGTGTATACCTATACGCACCCCCCCACACCTCCCACACTCCCCCCCGCATATCTGTGATCAGATCTGTGGATCCCACCTCAAAACTATTCATTGCTCTTCTGTAAATAGGATTTCTTCTATTTTTTTCAAATGTTGTCTTTGGCTTTTTAATCTGGAGGATCTCACACTGACAATTACACTTCAGTTTGTAAAACAGCTCTGGGTAATATTTTTAAAAGACCAATAACGACTAATTTAAGTAATACTGTTGTCTGCTATGCCTTTTTTTTTTTTTTTAGAGGATGACACTTCAGTGAAAACATTTTTTTTGTCTCCACACTTAAAGACCATGAATTATATTTTCCAGTTTTTCTAATGAAGTAATAACCTTACCACACTAATTTTCTTTGCTGCACTCACTGTCTTTGCACTGTTATAATCAATGATGTAAGCTAGAAAAGCAGTTCGCCTCTGTGCTTACAAGTTACTGTGGAACTGGGGTTTTAGGCAAAAGTACTCCTATATTCCTCTGAAACATTAAAGTGAAGGCTTAAAATACAGCTTTTCAGAAAGCAATTTCTTATAGAAGATAAAGACCAGCTCATAAAACAAAAAAGACATGGCAAGAGAGACAAATTGTTCATATGCAGACATCATAAAAGTGCACTGAAGTAAGTTCCAATCTCCTAAGGACATTTTGCTTCCTTAAAAACACCAAACACCAATACCAAGAAGTTCTAAATTGCAATTTGACCTTTTTAATGACTGTAAAAAAAAAGGTAGGGTGTTACTGTGAGTACTTGTTCTCAAGTTTTAGCAGAGTACTTACATCGCTGCCTCTTTGTTCGTATTCAACACTGGCTAAGAGTGCTTAGAATCGACATATAATACCAAGGACTGTCAATGCAGACTAACTATCTACCCAGGGGAAGGAATAAAGCACCCTTTAGTATTTTCTCAGTCACTACAGAAAAATCCAGTGCCTTCTTAAGGCTAATAAATGTAGACAAGAAACATGCTACTCTTACACTTTCATGAGACATAAAGCTCTGCAGTTCAGTGTCTGTGGAAATTTCTTCTGAACATATTAAAATGATCTTACAGAAACCCTGCTCATAAAACAAAAAAGCTAGGATAGTTAAAATTAATACATCATAAATAAAACATGCATTTCAGTACATATTAAGTGACAGGTCTCAGAAACTCCTCTGCCACACACACATTCACAAAGCAGCAAGAACGCACGCAATTCATTAAGCCCGCTCAAGTGTGCTAGTTCTTCTTGGCATTATTCATAATTGAAACATTTCAATTTTAGTTAACAGAAAAAAACCCTAATTTAAAAGTAAAACAAGGAAATTAGTTCTGTGTTTTCTGGATTACAATCCCATAGTGCCTTCAACTAGCCACATTTAGCCTCAGGGGGTTTAATTAAAAAAAGTTTGGTTGTTTTTTTTAATAAAAAGAGGCAATACAGCCACTCAAACAGAAACCTTTGCAGACACAGATCTCTCAAATATTTTTTCCAGTATGCCATGCAAAGCCTGGCAGAACAACAATAAAAAAAGTCTCAACTTCCATTTTAACTATACCCCTTGGAAATGCCATTCCTTAAATAGGAATGCTGTTCAACAGGCCTGAGGAACAGACTCTCCCACAGACGGGCTTCAGGTCAGGTCCCCCCAGAGGAAAACCCACTGCTCGTGGCAAAAAGCAGAGTGAGCGCAGTGTGTCCTGCAGGACAGCGCTGCGGTGGCAGACGGCGGGATGGGGGTGCCTGTCTCCCCCAACCTGTTCAGCTCCTTTCAGCACAAAAGCTCCCTGCCAAGCACCTCCGCAGCCCTTCCGCGGTCAGGACGCCTCGCCTGGACGGCTCATACGAAGGGAGACAAAGGACCCTGAATGAAATGGGTTGGTTTCTTACAAAGAAAATGAATGGCTGAGATTGAGATTTTACATCCCAGATCCGACATTCACACGCCGGAGGCGCGCACAACGCGAGCTCTGACCCGGTCACTCAGCGTTTCGTTTGATTTGGGTTTGTTCGCAGCGATGAGCGCGGCCGAAGCAGATTTCCCTATTCCTGCCCTGTTGTAGCGGCCCGCTGGCGCTCCACACTGCTGCCCTCAGACCCAGACCCACCCTCTGAAATGAAAAAACCACCCCAAGCCAGAGAAGGCCCCGTGTGAAACACAGGCTCTGTCATGCCTGAGTCCCGTCTCACTGCGCACCTCGTCCCACCGCCTTGCAGCAGCCCTGCTACATTTCAGGGCCGTCCCAGAAACAACAGCAACTTCCCTCCGTGCTGGGCCCTCCAAAGAACAAGGATAAAAACCTTTTTTTTTTTTTTTAATAAAAAGTTGCTCTGGAATCTGGGCAGAGTATTACCGAAGTGGAACTGGGAGAGCCCTGGGGGAAGGGACCACCAATTTTTGCTTTATTCCCGCATTCTTCCCGTGCAGTCCGCTTTTGGTTACCTGCTGGAGACCAGATCATTGCACTCAGCAGATTTGCTGTCTGGGCCCATGCGGGCCGTTATGGTTGGGCAAACAAGCAACCAAATTATGTCCTGCTTACATAAAATCATGTGACAGCTATTCCAGCACAACACCAGATGCAGGAGGAGACCATTATTCTGGGCTGCAGCTGATGAATTCCTGAAACGCAGCCCTCTGTTGTTTGTTACCTTTTGTCGAGGTCTAAAATAAAGGAAGGAAAAACCCAGCAAATTCCTGGTGAAGATGCCAGTTTCCCTAAAAACATAGTCTGTAGCTTCTTTATAATCTCTTCTCTGTAAATTCATATTTTCACGATTTGTACAGTGAGGCAAAAGAGCTGTAGACACTTTTCTGTTTGCAAGATAAAGAATTGATTTTACCTGAAAGTAGGGTTGTAGTAATACTTGATCTCGTCAGTCAAGGGGCCAGAAAAAACCCACAGTTAAACAATTCCAGCTTTTAAGTTTTGGAAAATTTATTATTATTATTATCCCTTAATACAACAACATGGTAAATCTTCACCCAAATGTCTACAAGCCTTTTTGCTTTTCCATGTGGGAGAATAAAACATTCTGAAAAACAAAACAGCTGAAATTGCTATCATGCCATTGCTTAAATAGCTCCACCACAAAGAAAAATACGCTGACAAGTCTACACACGTCCAGGGTCCACGCCTGCATAAATCTGACAATCTCCGGTGAAAGTCATTCTGTCCATTTAACAGTCACACGAGGTGAGAAACGAGATAAAAACTTATATTCTTAAATTTCGCCCTGTCTCTCCATAAAGTCGTCCTCACGAACGCAAGCAGCTCACCCTGGAAAGCCGGGTGAGTGTCCAAGTGCCATGACTGGAACACGCCAGCAAGGGGAGTAGTAACACTTTGAGAACTTCTGTCTGCAGCGGCAGTAAGCTATCCATAAATGTAATAAGGTATAGAATGTTGATGCCCGGCTGTATAGACAGAGGAAGAGACATTCATTATACTGAAAGACTGAGAAATTAAAAAAAAATAAGAAAAGCCTTGCCACGGCATTTGTTTTTTCAAAGCAGGTGGAAGGGCACGTAACCAGCCTCAGATCAGCCCAACGCGACCTTCCGTATTAAACCCACGGCAGCAAGATAAAACCGTCTCAGATCTGAGGCTGTTCTTTCTAATATATTTTCTCCTTTTAAACAGCAATGACTACATATTTCTATGGGACAGAGAGGCACTTTCCAGCATCCCAAGGAAATAAACGCGAGGCACCGCTGGGGCCGGCAGGCAGCAGGGCTGAGGGTTCTCAAGCCTGAATTGCAACTCTGGCCAAGGAGAGCCAAGAAGGGGAAATATTTTAAAGCAGGCTTTCCCTTCGGGATTTCTTAGTCAGGGACAGGTAAGGGAACTGGCACTTCCATAGAAGAGCCCATTTTAAACCGCTGGCAGACTGGGTTTGATGGACACAGACCTGCCCACGCGGTGGTACAAAAGGGAGGAGAGGGGGCACGGGCACTGCCTCGCAGCAGCACCATACCCACGCTTCCCTTCCAACCCCAGACTGCCAGAAGCTACGGACACCTCGGAGCGTGGCACTGCCCAGCACACCTACAGCCCAGCCACTGCGAGCTGAGGACCTCGGGTCCCAAGCAGGGAAATGCTCTACTAGAGAGGCAAAGCTGAGGAGCAAAAAAGCTGCTGCCTGCACTTGGTTCTCCCCTGCAGCCAAGGCTCCCACATCCATACCTTTTGTACACAAGGCTCCCACATCCATGCCTTTTGTACACAAGGCTCCCACATCCATGCCTTTTGTGCAGCACGGTGAGATTTTTGGAAAGAAACAAGAACCCCATCCCTCCAAAATGCAGCAATTCTGTAACAACTACGCTCCATGCAGGTACCCAGGCCTCTAATCAACTTGTAAATACCCAAGTGTGAAGGCATCCTAAGTACTAATCATGAAATTACTATGCATGACATAACTCAGAATAGTGTTTTGCTGTAATTGTGCATAATTTAACTCAAAAAAGCAAGGAGAGTTATATTTGGATACAAAAGAAAGAGGTCAGTCTGATGAGAGGGAAAAAATGCTGACATTTTTACTAGTCTTGATAGAGAAATTCTTCACCCAGTGTAAGAATTTTAGGATGTTGCTTATCCTATGGGATGCCAGGGGAACAAGACATCGACAAGGGGGCATCTAATAGAAGAACTGTGCTCCAGAGCCACATTTTGAACAAAAGAAATCCACCTCTGTTACCTTAAAGTACACTTATAAACTGCCGTTTCAGCCATTAGAGGCAGAGACTCTCGTATGTTATAAAGCCAGAGTACAGCTGTTGCAATAAAGCAATATAAAATTTTCCTTCCTTGTGACAAGAAGGAATGGAAATATTAAATTAAAAACCCCCAGGTGGTCTCAGCAATTTCCTAATGATTTCCTAACGTTTCTGAACAACAGCCTCAGCAAATTTCCTAATTTTGAGTTTGTAAGTGGATGTTGATGGGGTCAACTCCAGGACTGGCTTGGACAGTTTCTTGTTTTTCTCCAAGGGAAAAGGTGCAGGACACAGGGTGGCATCTGCCCTTGATATGCTGCAACTGAGTCAGAAGCAGCTACACGACCTCCCCAGAGCCTCCCAGCACGGGTTTTCAGCTACCCCGACACAGTCTCCCCTGGCTGAGCGGCCGTCCCGCGGAGCACGACTGCGTGGGAGCTGCCAAGGGCAGACGGAGGGACGCGTGGGCAGAGGAGCCTGCAGGTCTGCCTGCCCCGGTGGGTCAGCCTGGGTCGTCCTCAACCCTGTTCACAGGGCACCAGCCACGGAGAGGAGTCATGGGCCCCCTCCCGCAGCTCAAAGGCAGACCTCGCCCTCCACCTGCACTCTTCCCTTGGCTAAAACCAACCCAAACCACGATTATATCGAACCCCTTCACCCGGCAGAAAGCCAGCAGAGTAAAATGAGCTGGTGTCCAACCTCAGGACTTGTGTGACAGAGAAGGGAGGAAAACCTCATCATGAACTGCACTCCACCGAGAAGAACTTGCCCCACTGCACGGGTCCGAGCAGCCTGACCGATGTTCTCTGACACAATCCTGAGGATATCACTCCTTGGGGCATAATTTTTGGGCCAAAAGTAGAAAGAATATGAGAAAATTGATGTCCTAATATCAGGTGTAAGTGCCTTTTCCAAGTAACCAAGCTCAAAAAGGGCACAGAGAGCACAGAAGCTATTGTCAGAAACTCTCTTGATGCTAATGCAAATGGTCCTGCTATCTTCTAAATAGACTCTAGCACTTGACCTTTAATGCATACCTTCCCAAGAAGATATTCTTATTAAATCACAATCAAAATTCTTTTAATTTATTTTAAATAAGAAAAGTAAATTGCATTAGCATAAGCGCATCTCCATCTCAACAGGCAGACTCTTTGATAGGTAGCTTTCAGTGCACACAGATTACAAAAACATGAGGATGGCTTTAAAGACCAGTTTCCAAACTTGCCTAGATGGCTGCTGGTTTGGTAACTCTTCTGAAAGTAGTAAAATGGGTGTATTTTTCTGCTGAAGATGTACATCTTTTCAGCTTTTGGAGACTAAAAATGTACTTCATTGATTTTGAAGACCTCTGGGAAAATAACCCATTTTGGTTTATTTGGAAAAAGTAGTAACAGGCTATCTTTTCAAGAAACAAGTATGTGTAATTGCAAAGCTCTCTATGCAGGCACAGTATAGAATCATAGAATACCAGGGTGGAAGGGACCTCAAGGATCATCTAGACCAACCTTTCGAGGTAAAAATATAGTTTAAATGATCTGGCCCAGCACCCTGTCAAGCTGAGTCTTAAAACTGCCCAATGCAGGGGCATCCACCACTTCCCTTGGGAGATTATTCCAATGTCTGATAGCCCTCACGGTGAAAAAGTTTCTTCTGGAGTCCAATCGGAATCTCCCCAGGAGTAACTTGTATCCAGTAGCCCTAGTCTTTTCCATGTGACTCCTGGTAAAAAGGGAGTCTCCATCTTCTTGGCAGCCACCCTGTATGTACTGGTACCTGGTAATAAGGCCTCCCCTAAGCCTTCTCTTCTCAAGGCTGAACAAACACTGTTTTCTCAGCCTTTCTTCAGAGGGCAGGTCCTTCCAGTCCTCTGATCATCTTTGTGGCCCTTCTCTGGACCCTTCACAGTCCTGCCCAAGACTAATCTGAAGTAGATCCCATAATATTCATGTAACCACCAAAGGTTTGCTTTTTCCCTGAAAGGACAGCTGCTTTAGACATTGTGCTAAGTGATTTTTACCTGCACATCAACAGCCCCATCACAGACAATCCACTTCCTTTTGCAAATACCAATTTGGACCCCTCTGGCCACGGACCTCGCTGGACCAGCCCGCCACGGACAAGCCCAGGCAATCCCACGCCCTGGGACGGGAAATGCCAGGCATGACTCTAGATCGAAACGTGCTGATCCTTCTTTTGGCCGATTTCTATCTTCCCAGTTTTCAGGCTCACGGTAACCCAGTTTTCCCTGTGATATTCTTCTTCTTCCTCATGTAAGCAAGCCTGGAAGCATCATTTAATTCGCAAAAAGAGAACAAATACTCAAACCATAAGAAAGACAGGATGCTGGGCAGAAATGCCCTGGGATGAAGCTCTAATATGAAAAGGAGCACAGCCATGGCTGGCTTTTCATCTTTCCATCATCACAAGACGACCAGCCCCTCTTTCTGAGCCTCCTAGCTCTGGAGTTTGCATGTACATGCCTTATCTTTCTCCTTCCTCCTTAAGGTAGCAGAAAATTTTACCTCATCTCATCTGCTAGACAGAAATCCAGATTCAATGTCTTCATTTATTTTTTAAAAAATGTATTATTGTTAAAAATGCTCCTAATTATCAGTTACCTTGAGAGCTAAGAAGCATTTTTCCTATCCTGGGAAAATATTTGGGGTTTTTCAAAAACTTTTCTGCTCCAAATCAGGAAGAAGAGTCTAAGATTATAATGATTTTATAACAAAAAATAGCACTTTTGACTCGCTGAAACTTCCAAATAATTTCAAAACATTACATCCTTTTTCTTAGGCTGCAGACTGACAAATTCAGAATAACTAAAAAAGGATCCTTTTATTCAGAAGATGTCAAAACAATAATGTCAACACAGTTCTCCAAAGAAATCACTTTAAATAGAAAATTCACTTGAAACTTTCTTTCCCAAACAGTGTTTCACAGTTGCACTGGATCAGCATTCCCTTCTGAGGGAGAATGCTCCGTCAGGAGGACCCCTGACTTGCTCTAGGGCTCTGTGCTTACTTGCATTTCAGCGACAGGAGGACCAAGGCCTGAAAAGACGTTTTTCTGCAGTAAGAGCTGCAGCTCGCCTCCTTGGGGTCCGGCTGCCTGTGCTCCCTCGGCCCCCATTTCGGAGGGAACCCCCAAGCTGCGAGGCAGGGGCGTGAGAGCGGGCGGGCTAGAGCCAGGCCAGATGAGAATGGCAAAACTGCAGGCGGAGGTTACTGAGCTGAGGGTGGGTGCTGCTACGGGATTCGAGAGGAAGAACACTGACATGAAAACATACAAAATACTTAGGGGAGTGGAAGGAAAATAGAGCACCTTACCTGCTTCTTTCTGTTCTCGAATTTCCTGAAGCAGAGAGTATTTAAAAAGAAAATCCACAAAATAGACGACTAAACTGACTGTAGTGAAAACTCAATTATACCCTAAAGTATTGGTTCATCTGTGTAATTTTAACTCATTTCCCACTGCTAAAGCAGATATTCACTATATATGAATATATAAAACACTATTTAGCATTACCCTCAAATAATCTTTCAGTATCATACTTGATTTTTTAACTTCATGCTTCCATGTATCAGGGGTCTAATCTCACCTGATTATTCCCATTTTACTGCATTATTTATCCCATATCCTCGTTTCACAGCTTGGAATGAATTACGGTAAATCTGTACATCTAGCAGCTTCCTGATAAAACACATTTTCCAATATTATTTTTAAGCACTTACAATAGAGCGTGGCTAGGGGCACGATGTGACAGATGCTACGGAATCACCGAACGTTTGAAGAGCACTGCATTAATTCTGTAAGTGCTATACGTATCGGCATGGGCTTGTTAGTGATTGTATTACTGCCTAAGTGGTTAGGAGATGAGTTACCGCAGGAACAAGTGATCAGGGGAGGCTGGGGATACTGATACCAGAAAAGGCAGGTTCTATACCATACCCAGAGCAGTCTACATCAAGGACATGCATTATTTAATATGTATTAATTAATTATCCCACCGTAAAAGACAGGTGACCTGCTCTTGACTAAGCATACACATAGCTTATCTATGCTTTCTCTTTTCTGAATCAACTTGGTTTTGCTTTAGGAAAGCCTACTGGTCACGACGTAAGCCCGTCACTTCCAAACCTGGTTTAACATCAGGGAAGATGGGGCAGGACAGGCAACTCCCACCACACGATCCAGGTCACGAGACACTTGGATTTAGCTGGGAAAGCGCACTGTGTGGGGCTGAATGCGAGATGCTGTTTCTGGCCAGGGCTCTGCAGCATGTTCTGCAAGGAAGGAGATACTTCAAGGATGTCCAGGGAAGAAGGCACCTTCCAGGGGGCCAAAGGCAGATCAGGTGAAAGGTGTACGCCGGAGCCATGACCCTCATCAGGGCTGCGGCCCTACGCTGGGCTGGGCTCCGCACTGACACAAAAAATTATTCCGTTTGCCCTCGTGGCTTTAGTTCAAGAAATAGGTTTGTTCTTCTATTGGATGTTCTGCCCTCTCATTTCACAGCCAAGACCAAAGGGAACACAGACAGTCCCTCTTACTGAACACTGAACCGGGAGGACCTTTTCTGAAGCTCTTTCAACAAAACAGGCCGTCCACATAGACCGCTGGCCATGGTGTGCCCCCGCTCCAGCCGATGGCAAACAGCATCTCACTCACTGGCCTCTGCAGCCTTGAAGAGATAAGGTAACAGCCTGTGCATTAATGTATACTGCAGTTTCATCAGAAACTGTAAATTCAGGACTTCCTTTGCTGAACAGCATCACAGACAATGCGCTGCAGTGCCAAATTCGTAAGAGACAGCAGTCATTTTCTCCTGGATTCAGAAGGAAGCAAGGGTTAGACGCAGCACAGGACCACATCAGTTACACTCTGCCGTTGGTATGACAGTGGATGATAATTGGTTTAATATCCATGAAAAATAAAGCAAAATGTTCATGCTAATTTATCGGATTAGACACCAAGTTGTTTGCATTACAAAGTCATTGAACAACTGCTTCTAATGGTGCCAACGTAAATTATCACAAAACAAATCATTTGTTTCACAACTGAAATCGTAGAAGTGTACGGTACTACCAGATATACTTCGAATACAAAACAGTTGTCACTGTCTGCCAGTCTTTCAAACTAATTATTTAGTTTCCTTGTGGCATTATAGTGATGCATAATCTATATGCAATTCACATCTTTTACTGTTCTAATTGCATTTTCTTCCTGTTTGTAAATTCAAGCTATACACACAACTAAAGCTATATTTTCACATCTGATTAATTTCATAATCATTTCTGTTAAGCCTGCTCCAACTCAACCCAAAAGATGTGGAGGAAAACAGTTTTGTTTTTCTTTTAGCTTAGATTTAGATTTAAGAAGACAAGCACCAGCAGCCATGTGAGACACATATAATAGGGCTTAATTACATCTCATACAGGCTTAATTACAAGAAGTGGCAGAAAGAACCTGCAACATTTCATCGCTAGAGAAAAGTTATCAACCATGTTTCCCAAACTTTTGGTGTAGAAGTGCTATTAATTGCTTACTGCCTGCACACAGGATTTATATTTGCTGTTTAGGCTGATATCACATTATCACAACTGCCACATGAAGTGGATAGCAAAAGTAGTTTGATGAATTTTGTAATAATAAACGTAGAATTTCCTCAAGATGCTTAGGGAATTGAAAGACTGCATTTACAAGTTCAGATTTCTGCAGCAACTGGTTTGCTCTTTTTTCTTCTTACATTCACGATAAAATATTGCTACTGTTCTGTCCTTTGATACATTCGTTTAATTCCCAATGCACGGAGAAGATAGTCTATATGCCAACTCAAGTAAGAGAGTCATTGCTGAACTAGTTGAAACACACAATTCCATCCACAGAGGAAACTTTAAACAAGCTGGTTTCTAGGGAGGGAAACTGAGGAGAAATAAAAAAAAATAGAAAATATTTCCACAGCATCCCATACAACAATTCTAAGAAAATTTTTATGGCCAATTTCACTTTTCCATTATTTCCATAACACATCAATTGCAGTTGTACACAGTTCTTTAGGGGCAAGTGAGAACGTTTCGTTACAACCCAGGAGGGACAGATTTAGGTGAAAAAGGCCAGAACTGTGTTGATGATTGTATCATCGACTGACTGACACAGGCTTTTACCCAGACCACTTGTAACACACCACTCTGTGTTCACCTTATGTTATGCATTATGCAATTTATAAGGGAATTATTAGCTATTGCCTAAAAACATTCTGAAGATACAAACAAGTTCCAGAAAAACTGAAATCATTATTTCAACACTTGGTGGCAATCTGTCAACAAACCCCACTTTTCCAGCAGTGCTGATTTTAACAAGAAAAGCACTTTTCACTGAAAATAACCTGACAAAAGAATTCAGAGCAGGCCTAATCCGTTCCTGCCTGCTTTGATGGTATTTAGTACGGGATCATTTTGTAGACAGTCTGCTGTATTCTTGCTGTGAACGTCTTGGAGCAGCAGCACTCCACAACTGGGTATTCAGGCTAAGCTGTTCCCTGGTTGCTCTTCGTTACGCGGCTGAACACTGCTGCTGTGCTGCAGAGCGCGGATGAACCCCTAACCACGTGCTGACATTTTCAGTTCCATTTCACATCTCCAAGAAAGAAGGTGTAAGCGCCAGGGAAAGACCACCAAACACCTAGCTCTGCTGTGGGGTGTCACACCCAGTGGCATCACAGTCTACACGGAGGACAGGACCGTTTGGGGGTGGAAGCTGGGGCGAGGGCAGCACTTGCTATACGGGACGCTGCTGGCCAGCTACCTGGGGTTAGACCTGCAGACACACACTCCAGAGACACAACTTCCACTGTCTTCCTTCACTCAGCACGTTTTATTGCCTTTTTCCAGTGCAGAATGGGATGTCTCGAGCAGTAAAGCTGTAAGTAGCTTTCTTTAGGAAGCCCTTCAATAACTTGTGACACATCCCCGACAGAAAACTAAACTCCCTTTAATTTAAGGATTCCTGGAACCCAGCTGAACACTGCTGCTACTCCTCAGCCACCCAATCATTTAATCCACTATTCACTACACCTTTCTCTGGCTATCAGCATTAGTAGCAAGCTCAGTCCCTTCTCTTGAAACAAAACAAAAAACAAAAAAAAAAGGAAAAGAAAATGAAATAAAAAGATAAAAGTGTTCTTTAGCTTCCTCACTTCTAAGGTCTGAGTATTTCTAATAAATACTTGATTTTATCTTCTGCCCAGGGCTAATCCCAGTCGGTGCCAATATTTTACTCATCTGCCTCACTGGCATTTTTGACAAGAGGAGGAAATCAACAGCATGCTGAAAAGATGCCGTAATGAAGATGTTAAAGAACAAAAACTTGAGCTTAAGTCCTGACTCCTGCAGAGCCTCATTAGTACAATTCACCCTGTCTCAATTCATCTCCATTCATCACTGCTCATTATTTACAGTCCTTCAACTCATCTACAGTCTGTGTGACCATGTTTCTATCCAAGCCAACATGTATCAGTTATTTGTGTATGCTTTGGTGAGATAGTATCAAAAGGTTTACTAAAATGCATATATTATATCACTTGCCTTTCATCTGCTTATTTTGTAATCTTATCAGAAAGGTAAAAAAGCAATCTGGCTAGAGTTTATCCTTTCTAAGCCTATTTGTCTTACTGCTTATGGTTCCATTATTAAAGCTGAGGAAAATAATCTTCTTTACTCCACCTCTGAATGCATTTATCAGTTGCCTGCTTTTTATGGTTCTAATTTCACTAGCTCTTCCAGTTGTAGTCACAAAACACTCTCAAAAATGGACCCTGCCATGGGAAAAGAAGCATCTGCACAATGGGGATAAGGTTAATGGAAAGAAGCCCAGAAATAGAAGCCAAGGTACAGCAAATTTTGTTCCTAAATCTGCCTCCTCTGACCTTAATAAACGGTGTGTGCTAAAACCCAGTTCTGCAGCAAGGAGCACAAATCAACCAGCCAAAGCATTTCAGCACTCCGTTAGCTTTAACCACACGAAAAGTCCCTCTTGACTTCAGGGTCTACTCAAGTGTCACAAGCTAAGCACAAGCTTCACAGAAGGAAAAAATCAACTACAGTAAATCATGGGCCTCATTTATCCGCTCTGAGGGCCTGCCTCCTGCAGATGGAGGAAGCAAGAACACAAAGCATGGACGGTGGTGCTGCTGAGGAGCTCTATGCAAGCCAGCTCTTCTCATGCCTTCTTCTGTTGTGCCTCCTCACCATCATTCATCCATATTCCTCATTCTCGTTATTTATTGTCGGGTTCTCGAGCTTTGTTTTTGCTATTCCTTGGGAGGCCCTGTGCTGTGACCTCCCTGTTACACTCTTCCCTTGCTACTAAGTTCGCACACACACAATACCCTTCGGCACCTGCACACGGCAGAAATGGTTTGAGATGTTATCCTCTACGCTGTAGACCAAGTAGAGGTTCTTCAGTCACGAAAAACACACACAAACAAAAAAAAAAACACCACAGAAGGAAAGGGGGGACTGTCTGTTTTAAAGAGGCATGTCAGCTTTGTCCACAGAACCTGTACTCAAATGGGGCTGACTGTTAAGAACTGTATTTTTAATATCTCATTTTGCAAGTCCAACTAGTCTTTAAGACTGAGTACAGCCACAGCATTTTACCTTAAGCATATTTTCCTTAAGCCAAAATAAGTCTTCCCAGCAAAAAAAAAACAAGCCACCTGCAAAAAAAACCCCAAACCTACTAAAACCCCCAAACCCAGCCCAGTAGTCTAGAACAGCAGCTACCCACCACTGCCACACTACAGTGACATGATGGTGCTTCTCAAATGGCCAAGGAAATACAAAGAAAATAAATCAATTGTTATAAACTGAAAGGATAAACCTGCCAATTCAGTTTCACATGAAAAAAATAGCTTCTTCTCTTGGCAGTGGAAGGATGATGTTGTTGTTGGCCAGTTGGAGAATCTTTGACCAAGAGCTGGATTTTCAGCAAGAAGAAATGGTTGGAAGTGTTCAGCAAAAGAAATGTGTGAACACACTGGGGGAGGGAAGAGGAGAGAGAAGACTGAAGAGATGAAGTCAAGAGAGATCTGACTCTTAGTATTAAGGCATTAAAAAAATCATGATATTAAAAATAATCATGATAGAGACTGATCTAGAAGAAAATACCCCCAAATAAAAGGGAATGCAGTGCAGGAACAGTTGAAATCAAGGAATCCTAAAGCAAATAACTGAGGAACAAGCAGTGACAAAAGAGGAACAGCAGTGTTCAGCCTGAATTGGATGCAGAGGCAATTTGAACCCCTGTATTTGCTTTCTCTGCCTTTTTATTTCTTTTTCTTTTATTAAACAAACCATTTCTGCTTACTCCAAGGAAAAAGAAACAAACATTCAACATTTCAGACATCTGTGAAACTGAAAACTCCGCAAGGCCATCCGGGAACACTGTGGATAGTTGAACGGGATTCAGTGAGCAAAATGGATTTGCTCAGACTTCCGTGAATGTCATTGACCTCCACAAGAATGAAAATATTAAGAGTAATGATCGCATCGTAAGTGTTACACCATTAAATAGGTCCAGTGGACCCGTGAACAGGTACTAAAGAGATGATCAGCTCTAACTCTGTCTCCTGCTACTTAAGACACGTGGAGTGCGTGGTTATGCCAACCGGTAACGAGCAATTTAGGAAGTGGATGTCCTGGGAATCCTGTGCAACACCTTTTCAACAGCCCAGGGGTCTCGAGGGCATTTTGCAAGACAGCAGTTGCCAGGTGAAACACAGGGACTCCTGTTTCACTGACGGAAGTGCAGAGCGCGTCGGTGCTAGTCAGAGAGACACACGCTGATGTGTTTTGGCAGCGGAGTCAGAGGGCAGCGAGGGGCAAGACACACACACGCACGCACTCTGAGAATGCAAAAAATCCCGCTCCTAATTCCCTCTACATTTCTCGGCCAAACAAATCTCCTCGCCTTTTTCAGTCCTGTATGAAAAAAGACCTACCACTATGATTCACACAAAAAGGCAGAAAGGATGCAGCTTCACACACTTACCGCTTTGCCTCAAAATTCCAGTCAGATTTACAGCACATTCAGAAAGAGGTTCCTATGAGGCGTCTCAGTTGAGTGACAAAAGAGCCAGAGACATTCCAGGTCACACATGACCTCTGAAAATTTAGACTAGGTAATGTGTAATAAACACATAATTACTCCTTCATTAGTAATTACTCAGGGGGCATAGAACTTAACTACAGTCTATTTCATTGGTGATTATTGCATCCACCTGTTGAAATACAACAGCTTGTGGAGAAGAACTGCACAGGAACGTTTTCATATCTGGCTTTAGTCAACGTGAAACCGATTTTTTTTTTTTTAAACTTCAGTAATTTTTAATTTCAGAACTGTTTTACTTGTTTAGACACACTATATTTCAGAGCTGCATTATACAACAAAATCTTATGCGTTTGCAAAATTGTAGTGCACAGCTGTTTTGTTACTTACACTCCATCTTAAAATTGACTGCTTGGAAAATGAAGTTTGTCTGAAAACAATCACTACTGATCTCATTTAACTTTACAGAACCCCCTATGAAAGTCTCTCTTTGAGCCGAAAATGTGATTCACCAGCAAAATAAATGCTACCCTGAAACTGCAGTCCAGAAAGAAAGGGGGATTTCCGTTTCATCCTTTTCTTGTTTGGTGTTTTTCAACCAAACACCTACAAATGTATTTAAGGGCAGAAGACCCAAGCACACACAGCTGACTCAAACTAGAAGGTCAGTACAGCTAGGAAACGGCTGCATAAATATCTTGCACTGCCTAGAAGCTGTAATTCTCAGAAAATAAATAATTACCCAAGATACAAGTCAAACTAGTTCTGCGAACAGTCTTTGCTGAATGCTGTTCTAAAGAAGTAAAAGCATTGAAAGTTGTTTGCATAACCATTTAGTTAGGGTAGGTTAGAAGCAGAGATCTAAAGAGATTTCATTCAACAGAACCAGAGAAATAAGGGCACCATCTTATCCCAGGTAAATTACTGGCACAATTTACAGTAATTTCAAAAAGAGGAGTCTCAGACCTCAGGACTAAGGATGGCACTTGTTTCCTAGCCAGGGCTACTTCTCTCTACTAATACTAGAGAGTCACGTTAGAGAAATCCCTCAAAAACGATGGCCTTGGTGTTTGTTTAAACAAAGAAAGTTAAAGATGTGCCTCTAGGCCCGAGTCCTCCCCATGTGGTCAGCCTGCAATGCCCTGAGCCCTGAGCAACAACACGAAGGGCTGCCGTGCCATACGTAGCTGTCGGTGACTGACAAAAGGACCGATGGTTTCCCGTTCCGTGTTCAAGAAGGCACAAAGAGCAATACCAGGAAGCGTTTAACGTGTTTTGCCCCGTCGTTCAGTCCTGGGACCTGAACTGACAGCTGTCAGCTGCAAGCCCGACGAGGCAAAGGCAAACCGACCACTGGTCCACCAGGGTCCTGTCCCGCCTCCTGGTGCCCACTCCAGCTGGGATGGCTGAGGAGCTATGGAGCCGCCAAGTGACGTGTTCACAAGGGAGCGAGGGGAGATGCAGCAGGGGAGGGCACTGCTGGTGGCTGGTACCGCAGCCAAGTCCCAAACGGATTCAGGTGAAGACTAAAAGGTGAAAAGGGGAACATCAGTTAACCAAGGAACGAGGACAGGACGAGACCATGGCCAAATTTTGGGAGGAAAACTTACAGAAGGCAAGTTTTCCAGCACAGAACACTATCAACTCTAACAGCAGCCGAATACTGGTGACAAACATGTCACCATGAGGGGACTTCAGCTAATGAGGGGCAACTCTCTGAGGGACGAGGCAGAGGTTCCCCACTACACCCCTGAAACATTGCAACACACCTACACCAACGTCTTTCCACAGCAACTGGCACTAAAGAATTAAACTGTGTAAAGGAAAAATAAGTGAAGACTGAGATGATGGCTGGGGGATGTCAGCCCCTGAAAATGCACCAAGACAAGGAGCACAACCAACAGCGAACCTTTCACAGCATTTCCCCTACAACGTCTGCAACACACCGAGTGGTCCCTTTTGTCATTGAGCAGCAAACACAAACACATACCATCTGATGAACTGGAAAAATACATCTCTACTGATTTCACAGAGAAGATAGTGCATGATCAGTATAATTATGTAATTTGAAAATAGAAAAAGCAGGTTCTGCAGGTTTTGAAGCGCAGGACAGAAATCTGTGCTTCTGCATTGTAATAGTTATTTCTTCTCTAAAGGCAAATGTTTATGATTTTATGCTAGTCCATGGGATTGTCTCAAGATAACTAGATCTTCTACATTCAGCACACAAATACATTACTCCATTTTATTCCTATACAAACAGCAATTTCCCACTATTACAAATGAGCATGCAATGAATCCTGTATTCACCCTACTCCCACTGTGTCCCTTCTTCATACAGAATGAATCCAAAATGGGAAAGAATTAAGCGTGTGTGGCCAACTCATATTCTAACACCCATAAATGTATAAAATTCAAATATATATAGATAAAATTCAGAATCCTTTTATTTATATATATCTATATATATATACACAAAGTTTTAAGGAAAAGCTAAATAACGCAGTGTCATTTAAGACAAAACGTCCATAGCAACTTCCTCTTTGTTTCTCTGCTAGAAAACTGTAATTATAAACTTAATGCCATATCTAATGTTTTGTATATTTTTTAAGTAAAGCACTCAGTACAAAAGTCCATTTCAGGACTAAAACCACTGGTATGGTACTATAAAGCCATTAACTGTATATTAAATTATACTACATTTCATTTTAGCTGTGATGGCCCAGTAATTACTACTGATTGTTTCTGATCTCTCACATATGAAAAAGCATGGCTGGTAAATTAGTAATGATAACCAATAATGAGAAGCAGGAGCATTTATACTTTCTCTTAGTACACCATTTAATTGTTATTAAAAAATCCATTATACTCTGTACTTTACTCTGTAAGGCAGATCCAACTCATTAAATATATCTTTTATTTTTTCTCCTTTTTTTAACAAAGATCACAAGATATTATCATACCACCTCTTCTCTCACTGCACTGCCAGGCTCTGGCCAACCAATTCTGAATTTGCTTTCACTTTCAGACATTTATCTGCATACAGTTAGGTGAAAGGTATTATTAATCACATCCTGTTGCTAGGCTACCTGGAGATGTTCATTTAAGCTTAATGTTTCTCTTTGTTAAAAAGTGCCATGAGGAACACACAGATTTGAGACAAGAAAACTACCTTGCAGAAGCTGTTTTAGGGAGGAAAAAAAAAAAAAAAATCAAGACACTCGTAACAGAATATGCATTAACAGGAAAAATAATTTGAAAAACCCCAGAACAGTCTACATTTTGCATAATACAGCTTCATTTGGAACGTGGACCTTTTGGATAAATGAGATGCACAATAAGAATTAAAATCTATGTTCAGTGTTCAGCCTCATAGCTGCTGGAAAAGCTTTAAAGAAACCACAATGTCTTTATTAGAAATAATTCAGCTATGAGAGCATTATCTAATATTCAGTGAATAATATATTCAGTGAATATATTTCAGATATTCTGTTCTGAAATGAACAGAAACATATTTACTACATATAATTTGAAGAAAAATACCGTATATGCCTAAGTAAATTAACATACTGTTTGTAAGTTTATTGGTAATAAGCTTATGTGAAGGCTCACACCTCTGCATACAAATTCGTGTTCGTTCTATGCCTTTACCACAGCATAACACAAGATACTCATTTCACAAACACATTTTGTCAAGTACAACAACTTGATGAAACCCCTCCAGCCGTACCCACCAGCCCACGTTCGCCCACTGAGAGGCGCCTGTAAACGCAGCCGCTCGTTCCTGCAGACGTCCTGCTCGCACACCTGCCACATCCAGGAGAGTCACCCACGGCTTGACGCGGGTTTACGTCACACCTTCACACGTTTCTGTGTGACCAGAGTGGTTAAGGAGCACAACAGAGGGACGTGACTGTAATGGCTCTTCTTACCTAGGGAGCAGCACTCATCCGGCTGAATTGGAAAACGAGAAGCAAAACCCTAGCGCAGACAAGGCCACGCATCATTTTACTCCAAGACAGCAGAAGGAAGTTCTCCGACTCTCTCAAGGTCTTCAACACAACACAGCACAATACTGCTCCCGCATTTAAAAATCGGCAAGAGGCCTTGTCTGTGTTACTGCTGGAATCGCGTTGGTAAACTGAAGCAAGACAGTTCGCCTTGTTTCCCTTCCGCTCTGCCCCAGCTTCTCTCCGCAGACTTAAAGGGAAATGAACTTACACTGTGAAGGTGGTGTGCATAGCTGAAACACATCACTACACCACCCAGAGGACTGGCTAAACCAAAAACAAAACCACGACCTGCTTGAATGACTTTCCAAGAATTTTTGAGTACTGATACCCATTGTAATTGAAGAATAAATTACATCTCTGTACGCTCCCTTCCCATCACCAAGGACAGAAAGCGTCAGCTTTGAGAGTATCAGGATCTGGTGTACGTGCCCACCTGGAGATTTGGGTTGCAGCCCTTAGAAACACGTGAGCAGCAGCAGCCTCTCAACACAGTGGGCACTGATAACATCCTAACTCATCCGTTCTGTTGAAATGCAAAAATTCTGAATGCCAGCTTAGACTGGTAGATCTTCTCTGTTTCTGGGGACGGTAAGCCTTTTTCTGAAGTTTTGTGCTGAAAACAAGCACAGCACTTTGACAAAGCGACAGTAAGCAGTGCTACAGTTTTCCGTACTGATCCTTGGCTTGGATACCGGTTATCCCAGGAAACACACAGGGGTACAATCAGTACCATCAACACCATAATGAAAATAGCTTTCACCTTTACAGGATTAAGAAACCAAAAATGACCTTCAGAGACCACAGTGACATTGGACTCTTTTTTTTTTTTTTTTAACTCCTGCTACCTAACGTTTTGGTGCCTTCCAAGTAACAACTGCAAACAGTGAAGCACTGCCGTAGGCAGCGTCGTGTGGAGTCTTCTGTAGCCCATGAACATGACAGTAACACAGTCCTCCAGAACTGCTCAATTCGTGGCCAGCGGCTCCTCAAAAGAGTATTCCTCAATCGGGTGTCTGTGAGAGCGATTTGAAGCTCACTGAAATTACTTTCTCTCCTAATGAGCAGCTAGTTCCTCAAGAGCCTAAGCACACCACGCCTACGATTTCACCTAACGAGATGACTCACTAATGTGATCAAGGAGCAATCCCCCTACTGCTGGTATTTTGAGTGACCAGGCTTGACGTGAATTGCTACGGACTCAGCTACGCGGTACGAGCTGAGCGTGCAGGGTTAGTGCTCACTGCTACAATTTACTGTCCTGCCTGCAAGTACTCAGTTTTGTGGTAACACCGAGTGCATTGAGGAGTACACGAGTAAAGATGCCTTATTTTCATGACACACTTCTCACAACTTAAGATTCCAGTCTTTGCCATTCAGCTAAAAACACTGACTTGCCCTTTTCTGAGGGCCACAAACAGCTTTTGTTCCACAGACATCACCAACGCATCTTTCCAACTTCGTTGCTCTTTATACTCCTCATTTAACCAACCAAACAAAATCTGCTTCCTGTAAGCGCATTCAGTGAAGTCCACTCTTTGTGTGTAGGCTTTGGCTACAAGATTCTTATTTCTCCTATAGTCCACTTCAGGGCTATTCCCTTCAGGGTCCCCAGCTATACAAAAGTGCCTCAACATCTCCTGTCTTGCTAGCTCTGCACCTGCAGCTCAACATCTCAAAAAGTTCCAGCTTCCTGCAACAGCAGTAAGATTTCAGCTAATACCACAAGTGTACTTTCCAGAGCAACAGTCTATGCCCACCTTACAGCAACATCCAGAGGTCTTGGCATGCACCAAGTTTGAGAAGTGGTTCTTTTCGTCTGCCTTCATTGAAAAGGAGATCTCTCAAACACAGTTTGTCCTTCTCGACCTTTGTTATCTTCATCCCTCGTGAAATATGTCTCCTCACCTGGAAAACTCATTCCACTTGAATTCTGCTCTGGTTCCACCTGACAACCTCTCTCTGCACTTTCTGTCCAAAACCCCCTGTCCCACTGGCTCCAGAAATCTGGCCTGAGATACTGCATCTGATGGCCACGTACGGCTGTTCCTACCAGAATAACTGCAGTCTGCACTGACGATTATAATTTAAGCCACAAATATTTGTTATTATGAGGCAGAGGTAAAACAAATGCAGAAAGATTTTTATCTCTGGAGTACTCTACAAGCACACAAGTTTTAGGGCATGCTTTGAAACACGCTTTTGATTCAGTTATTGTTAATTGAAAAACATGAAGGTCATGGTACAGACTATACATCTTCAAAATGTTTATTAAAGTAGCACTGATCACTAACTTAATTATTCATATCTGCAGTGCTATTTTTCCCCGCTACCTTCCCTCTCTCCATAGCTTTTCAGAATCACAGCACATTTTTTTCTGTATTCCTCTGTAGCAATTCTATAATTCATTTAGAGAAATGACAACGCAGAAGGAGCAAAGGGTTTTAACGTTTCTAGGAAGTACTGGGCTATAACAACATCCAACCATCAGTGCACCTATTGAGTGGAAAACATCAAAACAGGACTCAGTCTGATTAAAAGTACCTTTTTAAGCAAATTTCAAGAATCAACATCTATGTTGTTAATACTTGCCTTAAGGTAATGTTTGAAACCCTGCTGAAAATCAAATACGCCATTTGTAGGCAGATGTTATCACAAGCTCTATAGTGTCCTGCAGATTCTTCCATGCAAGAGTTTTTACTGCTGCTATAGGAAAAAAACAAAGATCTAGAAGAAAAAACAACCCTGAAAAATAACTACTGCAAAAAGACAACTATAAAAAATGGTATATATAAATTAGAAGCAAACTTTCCGATACAGGTATGGGGGGGGGATGAGCAAAACAAGAAAAAGAACTGACTGAACACCAAGAAAGTCACCTTTTATACTATGGCTTAGCTGCTCCCCAGAACGGGAAAGGGGTGCGCCACCATCTTCTAAAGGAAAGGAGGCGGGAAACTTAAAACCCCGTTTGTATTCTGAGGTTTCAAGATCTGGTGAGGAATTTCATGATCTAACAACTTTGTTTCATGTATAGGAAAACATGAACTTTTTTTTTGCATTTTGCCTCTCAGGTTTCTTTTAAACACGGGGACAATTTTTAAGATGATTAAGATCTCAAATGTCATGGAAAGCTTGAATCACTACTAAGATGTTTTACCCAAATTATATATTTTCAAGAGGCCAAAATATCAACTGCATAAACTATTTCTGTTTGGAGACACAAGAGTAAGCACAGCACTTGAATTGCTTTGTTCCTATATACCCTCACACTACTCACGCTCCTATGAAGTTGCAGAGAAGCTCAGCAACCCATAAAGAATGTAGTATAATGCAACAAAGCATCTGTGAGTAACTCTGTCCCCATTTTTTTTTCTGTTTGGTTTTATAAGGAGTCACAAAAATACTTTACACTTCATTATATGAGCAAAGTGTACCGTGTTTATGTCAGCCAACCAACCACTCAACTACGAGAAGTTTAGTCTTTTAATATTCAGTGTCTTCTTACATTCATTCCTCCTGCTCCATATAGAAAGCAGGAGTGTGGGAGAACAGTCCCTGCACTTGCTAGCCAGAAGGAACAAAGCATGCTTCTGTCTGCCAACCTCTAACTCCTACATCACTCCCAATACTTCAAAAGTTCTGTTTTTACAGAAAGCTAAAAGCGTGGCTGAAGCTACCTAACTCTGGATAAGGAATAAGCACTTTCCCTTAGTAAGCATGACAAGATAATGAACTATAGCCACTTGTATACAAACCAGTAAATATAAAATAAATCATTGAACAGCTTTAAGTTACGGATGCACCAGAGCAGAGAAAATAAACCACAAACATTTTGCACTAAACCCATACTGGTCTGGAAAGAAAAGTCCAAAAAAACTGTAAAAGGAAAAAAAGTTATCCATTTCTCATCTACTTACAAAAAGATACCCTCTTCCCAATACCTACTGCATATACAAGCTAAAGGGACAAGAAATAGTGTACGAAATAACAGTATGTGTATATATATATATGAAAAAATCCTGGAACCAAACACAAGAGAAAAATACAGCTCAGAGATTTTTACTTTCTTATATTTCAAAGAGCTAATGGAATTCTTCTTTCACCCAGAACTAAATGCTCTTGCTGTTTCCCATTTTCTGAATTAGGACAACTAGTTTTCCCAGGATTTCCCACGGTAGGCTCAACATGTGCAAGACTTTAGACACGTTGCTCCACGTAGTGGCCCTGTCCATGTCTCACCATGTCTCTTTCAAAAACGAGAAGTGCAGGGATCACCTGCAGAAAGCGCTGAGCTACTGAGGTCTCCCTGAATGAGGAAAAACGTGGTTTCGTAGGAATGACATCTCCCTTCTGTCCACCTGAGATGGAGCCATTTCCTAGGCTTCTAGTGACCTTCTGCACTGCTACTCATTTGCAAGGACAACAGCTGTACACGTCTCAGAGACTTCGAGGCAGGCATCAAATGGCTTGGTATTAGAAAAAGAACAATACTCAAAGCAAAAGCCTGGTCTACTTCTAATTCAGCTCTGTGTAGGTAAATGCTCGGTCTCATTTCATGCTCTGTAACTTAACAAGTAAATTTATCCTGGTAATGGTTTCTAGGTACAGATTTCTCAGGAACTTCAGTGTCCATGGATAGTGGGCATTAAAATCCATAGTTGCAGCTAGCAAGAAACCAAAAGCCTTGAAGGGCTCCCACCTTACATCACCGAGCTAACCAGGTATGGAGCAAGCATTCAAAGCAATAAATAATAGGAAACCAGCTTCAGAGGTCAAACCCCATTTGTTTTTCGTTTAAGGACAGACTTAGTTGTCCTGTTCAAACAAAACTGCTGTGGCAGCAAATAAGGTCTTGACGATGACGGCACTTTTGGACAGCACAAGAGGATACATACAAATAGCCACGCTTTGTGCTTTTGACCAGTAGTAAGAACATAGTTTTCCCTGACTGATTATTGGTATATCTGGACTCCTTTTTCACTTTAGCTTATATTAGAAACATTTTCTTTTAAAGGATTTTTGGTACAAAAGAACATCCTAGCAATAAAATATTACAACATTTATGTAAAAGGAGGAGGTAGTTTGAGGCTCCTGGGTGCAGATAAGAAAAGCAAAGGAAGTTAATGCACTTGCTCTTCTTTATTTATTGGTGCCTATTGGTTCTGAATATTTTTCTTCTCCTGCTTTAATATACCTTATATATAGTTGTTGGAATTAAAATTGTAAGAAGAGAACATTCTGCCTGAGGGACTGCAAGAGAAATGGGAGAACAAAAAGAAACAGTGAATCTGTCAAGCTCAGATAAAGCTCAGAACAGAACACTCAAAGAATTATGCGTGATAGTTTGGATATTTTACAGAAAACTTAACAACGGCGTCTTAAGAAGGTCTATCCTTGATAATAAGAAGTGTCTGTAGCCATGTCCAGTTGAGGTGTTAAACAACACAAATTACCACCTCTTCCACTGCAAGATGTATTTTTCTGACATCTTTGCTCCATTCTTTGCCCCTTTAGAACAATTCTTCATTCAAGTTAACAGCTTACAGCTCACGTATGTAGAGAACATGAACAAATCCATACATTTTTCTATATTAGGCTCAAACAACCCCCATCAAAAATACATATACTTTGCTTTTGATAACAAGAAGCAACAAAAAGGGAAATAGAACATGGCAAAACCTTACTATATGCAGAAATATTCAAACTCTACTAGGACTTAATCTACCCGATGCAAAATGTTTAAACATGAACACCAACCAGAGCGCCCCCCCCAAGTAAACATACAGTTCTGTGATACGTAAAGGAGAATATATCGGGCTTATGAAACAACTCTTGGTTAGACCACTGTGATCAACATTGATACCTTTAGTATAAACAGCACTAACCATCTTCTACCACTTCTTTGGTGAAATACAAGACTGTAACCTATGTAAGTCTTTCTAGTTTAGACAGTGAGTGAACTATAAATGGTATTTTTCCTCTTCTGTTGGCTTCTAAATATGTGAATATTCAAGTTATACATAACTGCCTTACAGATACTGACATAATATTTATTGCAAGGCTAATTAAATTAAAAAACTTACATCTAATAAATTCATAATGTTTTATTTTATAATGAAATATTTACTATGATTTAATATTTTAAACCAAGCGATATACACAATATATTTGTTGAGGGTGGGGTATTTTTATTTATTTTGCTTTATTGGACCAAATATAAAAGGACGTATAAAACCAGAAAATTTGAGACAGCAAATAGAATTGGCTTCTAAATGCAGTAAACTAAATATTCATACTGACATAGCAGTTACTGACAGTTCTTAAACTGGGATAAATAAGGAAGTTTTTATATAGTTCAGATTTTAAGCACCACCTGTCCACTTTGCTACCACAGCTTCTGAGCCTGTATACAGAGGCCATCACCATTTATAAGAAATCATTTTATCTGACTACCCTTTGATAAGGCAAGTGAATTGCTTCTAAGAACTTTGTAAGCAATGAAAGCAGAGCATAAATTTTGAGGAACGGCAAAATTCTACCTCAGGATTTATTCCATGATGACCCAGGTTTTCGGGGCTACTAAGAAGAAACGGAATAAACTGCATTTCATCTTTCTGTGAGGAATGTTCGCTCGCCTTTGCGAGGAAGCACCCCAAACATTAAAACACCTCCGATGAACCTAAGATGATCTCTCTGGTCGTACAGGATCCAAATACCAGAGGAAACCTGCGAAGCAGGACCTGGCATCAACCCTGCTTTGTAGACAGGGAACCGGGGCATAGGAGTTGTCTGTAGTGTTGGAAGGGTTCTTGAGAAATCCATGGCAAGCCCAGACAGAACGCGCCATCTTCCACCTTATTGTGTCCTCACTCAAGAGATCACCCTTCCTCCCAGAGGAAAGGGAGGCAAAAGAGTTTGATGCCATAGATCCCCGAATTTGCTGTTTACCGGGTAAGCACATCCCATGTCCGGTGGAAGCCATCTACCTTCATAAAGCAAAAAAAAAAAAAGCTTCTTGCATGTGTAACGGCTGGAAGAGGGGGCAGCACACTCTATAACCCTGCTCCTCGCAGCATTTTACATTGCGGATCTATTTTGCATTATATTTCTCCTCCTCTATTCACAGAGGACCATCTGCGCTTTGTTGATTAGCACCTGAACTGGTCTTGCCAAAGGAACTTCAAAACGTTAAGTTGAACTATACAACATAAAAAGGGTTAAATAAGCTGAATAACCACGGAAGAACCTGGCAAACATTTGCAGATTTACATAACCTAGCAACATGAAACTCCTTTCTGTTCACGGATAGATTTCCTTTGCACACCCTCTTTCACACGTTTATATAGAGCGAGCACAAACTGCAGTACCTCTGAGGGGTATTCACAGGGCTAATTTTAGGCAGTCGAAAACAGCCTTTTTCTAGACCCTCTCTTCCACCCCTGGAAAGAGAGTGGCTCCATAGGAGATGTTCAGAAAAGGATAATTAAACTGGATTTGTAATTGCAACCAGCAAAAAAAAAAAAAAAAAAAAAAGGAAAAAAAAAAAAACCCTTGTTATTTTGAAACTTCAAACCAGTAACTCACCTGCATCTGCACCTGCCTGCTCTCAACTAACTTTCAGCTTCACCCAGACAAACACCCCTGTTCCCCTCAGTCTGTCCATGCTCCAAACAACAAGTACCACCAACCCTCTGGTCCAACCTCAGTCCAAACCGGTGTGTGACACCAACCTCACTGACACACTACACCGCAGGGGAGACTGAGACCTGAAGTTATCTTGGGGGGGGCAAAAGGGAGCATCCCCCTCTCCACTGACTGCAGTGGGCAAGGAGATTAGCCTGCTCTCCCTAACATTTCTTTTCCAGACTCCCTCCTACACATCTTGTATCCTTCTGTCTCCTATATTTCGTGACTCACACGCCTAGGTTTAAGATGCGAATCATGATTTGAAATCTCTTTACATCTTCCTTGATGAATCTCCACACACAATTCAGAAAGCCTTCAATAAGTCCCCTTAGACCAACACAAAACTTCTCCCTTATTTATGTGTCACCACCATGGTTTAACAGAGCATGGAAAATCTTGATCGTCTGCAACTAAACTGGGGGTCAAATGACTCCACAGCCATAATCTACTGATGTCCCAGGCTAACACACTATGGCAAATCTCCATTTTTTATTTTTTTAACTTAGGACCTGCAAGAGGAACAGCACGTACCCAAGCAGGGGCAGGAGAGCAGCGCCATCCACTACAGGACAGTTGACACCCAAGGCCATCCAGAGATGCTCACTTTGGGATTCTATAATCAAGGGCTGAAAGCATTCAGGTGCCTTGGTGGCAACAGCCACGTCATACTCAGTACCACGTGGGAAACGTGTTACAACGCGTTACTGCTCCAACCCAAAATACCTCAAACTTTTTAGACTAGCAGTGCGCTATGAAAGCGGTCTTACTTGCTCAAAGCATGAAAAGCATAACACTGAAGTAAGCTGACATGACCCTCGTTTCCATAAACCGCTGCAACCCCTGACTGACACTTTGCAATTTAAGCAAGAGAGGAGTCAGATCCATACTGGCATTTCTGCTGTCAGGCGAAAGAGTAGGGAGCATGCATAAACCTGCAGTCCCGTCTGCTGCTGTCACTGCATCGATGAAAAGCAAGTGCCCGGCCCGTGCCGCTCTCCATCGGCGCTACACATGCAGAAGGCATGATGTTCTGTATCTTCTCAAAGGCCGTTTTACATTCAACAGTGAGACCTTACTGTTCCAGCGTAGTAGCCACGAGGCCAGGCTGTTGGATAGAAACTTCCAGGCTAGAAGTCATCCTCAAAACAGTTGCCATGTGCTTAGGCAGCAGCTAGACTTTTTTTTTTTTTTTTTTTTAAAACAGAATAAAGCATTTGAACTTCTTCAGCAGAGATTCAGCAATCTGAAATACATGTTCTTGCATCTTCTGGCTGGACAGTTACTAAAAATAGACATCTTGAGGACTTCTTCCCTAAGAAAATTTTCTCTTGAAGACAGATATATTTTGTTATAAACACAAGGTTTCTCCGAACAACAACAAATGCATAAAAGAAAGGAATAATAGAACGAGAGGGCTTATATTACTGAAAGCTTTAAAATGTTTGATCAGATCTGCTTTGGTGATTATTTAATCTGTGACTGAATGTTGCCTTTTTCTTACGTTCAGGAATTGCAATAAAAAGGAATGCAACCTTCATCTAACAGTTCCAGCAGAAGACAGTCCAGTTTCTATCAGAGAATGTAACTTAGTAGAATTAAAATAAAACCCCCACAAGTTCAATGAAGGATGGACGAAAGTGATTTCTCTTTCAGACTTTCCAACTCACCCTTCAATAAACTGCACAGGCAGACTTTGCTCACAAAATTCTGAGGACTCTTCATCTCAAATCAAAACCTAATCAATTGCTCCGGCAAGATCTCTTTAGGAGAAATCATTCTTTAGAGGACAGATGGCAAAATATTTGCTGAAAGTCTATGAAGTACTGTACCTAACTAAACAAAGTACATTTGTCAGATAAACTGGTACATTCGCCTTCTCCCTCTTAAATTCAAACGCAGTAATCCATAATGCATCTCCAATATATCAGCATGAGTTTAAGGGGCCTTTGTTACAGCTAGTAAAAACCTCAATACTCTTCTGAAAGTAAGTCTGACATTCTAATTTTTTTTCCCCATTTTTTAACAGGACACTGAATTTAAGCTACACATCATACATTGCTTTGAATCAAACAGTTCCTTAAAAAGCAAACCCAGAGATTAAATAATGCCATTTTTATTTTTATTACATTTTTCTTTGAAATAAATGAGTGCTTCTATTTTTTTATTTATATTTAGTTTCTACTTTGATAAAACAGTATTTTCCAGTAAAAAGCATTCTGAAGGATTTTCAGACAACCTTAGCCTTAATTTACTCAATCATTATTCTTTCTTTAAAAGTCTCTACAATTTCATTTTCCAATATTATTTTTTTTAAGTCTAAACCCTTGTCAGGAAAATAAGTGAAAATTTTTATGAACGTTAATGTGGTTACTTGCATCTATTTAGTGTTAATTTCTCTGAGAGCCTTTCTTCGACCCACCTAGGCTTGTGGGTTTTTTTCCTCAAAAAATATCTGTCATTGGTGGTTAGCTAAATTGATTCAAATGAGTAAAGTTACTTTTTTTCAATTCCTGCATCCCTCACATCTGAAAAGTTTCATTCCACAGTGACCATTTGACACTACTGTCACCCTCCTCACTAATTGTCAGCCAAGACAAGAGAACTGAATTTTTATCTGCTGAAGTTTAGGCAGCAGTTTCATAGCCAGCACACCCTCGGTTGCTGTCAGATGGCGCGTTTCTCTAAGCTGAGGAAGTGAATTGGCACCCCCGTACCCACTAATGACAGACAGCTCTTCTGAGAGGAGATGGCAGCAGGTCAGTTCCTCCAAGCAGTCGAAAGGGCGATGGCAATAGCTTCACAAATGCTGTTTAATCATTATTATGTTCCCAAAGGTGTTGCAGCGGACTGATACACTGAAATTTCAGTCTAGATGGTGATAAAAAACCCAAGCTATCCTACTACGCTATTTGCTTTCCATACCCAGCAAATGTTTTGCCCAACTCAGACTGTCAGCTCCATTTCTAATCACTGTACAAGCAACATAAAGCAAATGTGGCATTCAGAACACTTGATGTTTTATATAAAAACCACAGAAATCTTCACTTCTCCCCCTCAATCTTAGGCATTAAGAGATGCGGGTTTTGTCAAAAGCATGGAAAAAACGTCCATCTAATCAAAACCTAATTATTTCAGTTATGTTACTGACTTCATTGGCAGAGAAGTGCAGTTCTACTGTTTTTACAAAACACTAATCTTCCTCTTATGGAGAAAGTGCTTTATATCCAACACCCTCTCCCCTCAAACATCTATCAGATCTCTGATCTGCTCTTATCAAAATTTCTCTTCTTGAAAGACAGTTTATTTACACAGGCGGGAAGTCGAATCCCAGAACAGTCATGAGTACCATTAAATAGATATCTCTGCCCCTTTTAAACAATTAGTTGGAAACCAACATTCTCCAAGTTACTATCATTTCTTTGGTAGGTACAAAGCTGAAGTGGCACAATCAATCATTCCCAACTTACAGTTTTTGCTAGAGAAAAGCACAGCAAAGTACCAAGAATGTAAAAAAAGCAGCCAGGATGTTCTGCTGAGACAATCACCCATTAGTCACTTTTTTATTTTACGATCAGTAAAGGACATTCTTACTGGGACAGAAGGTGGAATATCTGGTTTAGTGATCCAATGGCATCATGCTCTGCTATTTCCATAGAATTAAACAGCCACCAGGAGTCTCCAGTATGCCCAAGCTCGACAGAGGAATCCCAAAGGAAAGGCATCAGTCAAGGCAACACTACAAATTGGTGGAAGAAGAAATAATCCAGGGCTGCTGAACACATCTCCAATCCAGGAAGCCTCTAAGTTACAAATCACAAAGGGCAAAGAAAATTCTCTGAGTTATTTTTATAAACTTGCCTTATTTTTACACAGTCTACTCTAGGCACTGCTCCAGAGAGAACATGCTAAGCTCGAGAGACCTTTGGACCTGACTTGGTTTAGTTTTTCTTTCCCTCTGCAAAAGAAAATTGGCTTCACAAGCCTCTACTTGAGAGAGCTGAAGCTAGAGGTGACCTGAGATGTCTGACAAGGCAGAGTGAGATCGGCTCGCTACCATACTACCCTCTGCTTAGTTCACGTAGCATTTCTCCGAAAAACTTACAGCTTTCAGGTTTGTAGCAGTCTGAATGCCTCCCCTCACTCGTATTCATGGCAGTCTGAGGCTAAGTCATTACATCCTATGAACATTCCTCATTTAAAAACTATTTATGATCTACTTGATTAAACTACCCAGTTGAGAAATCAGAAGAGTCTGGTTTGGGCGTTTTGCTTTTCTTGGACTCACCTAATTTGTCAGTCCCGGGCATTTTTTCCCCGCAAGGGCTGAATGTCACACCACCAAACCTATTTTACCTCCCTTTCAGGCTCTGCCTTCCCTCCCTTCCACCACTCCTCGTTCCCCAGCTCACAGCACCATTACAGGGCAATGCCTCCACGTACAAATGCTTACTGTTGCTTTCCATTAGATATTTAGACATCAGATTAGGCCTTTTTCCCACACAATAAATATTTTGTTTTATTAGTAGCTGGAAAACACTCCTAGATAGGCGCAGTTTCAACTGAACATTTTTGATGACAGAATATTTGGCATTACATGAAACGCAAACATATTTATTTGCTCAGTTTTATTGCTATTTATTTAAGAACAAAACATGACTGTCTGTAGCAATATAACCACCTGAAACATTACCTCTACGCCACAAACACTTGTTGTACAAGCGCACCATCACATCAGAGGAAAACAACAAAGGCCAAAGAAAAAGAATATTTAGAAAGAAAGCAGGAACAGCCACTTAAGCACTTTTAATTGGTTCCTCGCACAAAAAATTTCTTTGTTAATTCTCCTGACCAATTGTATGATCAGCAGAAGCATCATCATTCTCTGAAGCACAGACCTTTTTGACACAGGGTGATCTTAACACAAGGAAGATATTTTTACTTCTCACCATAAAAAAAAGATGATACTCCTACACATTCACCCATTGTAGGCCTTTATGAACTGCAGCTGCATTAGTATCTCCCAGATATTTGGAGGAGAGGAAAAGAAATAGCAGCAGGAACTGGAGTTCTGGAAAAACTTGAAATATCAGAAGTTTTCTCACGGCAAAAACACTGTTTTGGCCAGATTAGTCATATTGCACCTGCAATATTAATTCTACATTTCCTACCTTCAGAATAGCTAACTGTGTGATGACAGCCTTCGTTTAATGGTGCCACTGGAATACGATTTAATGATAAAGAATTTAACTAATGATTGATATGCAAGAAACAGCATAGTCAAAGGAGAAAAATATTTCAGTGATAGGAACTGCCACGAAATAGTTGGACCAAAGTAATACACGATCATGAGAAACGTTAACGTGTACAAAAAATACGTAATAGTGTAAAGTAAGTTCAGAACATTTCTCTTAACAGAAGTCATAAGCTAGAATTAAACAACAGTAGTATCTGGCTTACTCTCCTGTCATCAAGGATGAAGAAACTGTTTGTTCTCTCTACCATTTTTCGAACTCTCTTTTTCCCAGGCCTTACCTCAGGTGGTAAACAGTAACAACGCACATCTCTTCGTGAATACGTCAACTTCGAGAAATGCGTTATTGAACAGACTGAACCAGCCTTTTTGATCCTTTCTTGGATCTTTGGCCCTTGTAGGAGGGAGAAAACCAAAAACGAGCTGTGCTACCAGCTCTGGAGTCAGATATTCCGACAGTCCCCTGACCCAGAGGAAATACCTGGTCTTCAGGCGCAAATGAACGCTGAAAGGATAGCAAAAATTTGCAAAATATACAGATGACCTCCCCCAAGTAATTAATACGGTTGCCTTAAGTGGATACTAGTCCACACGGATTAGCCCTTTAAAATACCAAGATTAACCTCTAACTTTCAAGAAAGTCAATTATTTATTTGTAGTGTGTCATTGGCCACCACAGACTAATCTAACTGACTCCCAGCCGTCGTTCAGCTCTGTTTTATTTACAGCGTGTTACTGCCGCTGCACACTGTGCATATTTTGGTAGCTGCAGAGGCAAGGCTGACTCTGCTTGCCTAGAATACCTTGAACCCACCCGTCAGTCGGCACCCGGCAGTTTTATCTGGGTTATATTTATATGTACATCAGTCCTAAACCTGATGCCAATAGAGTTTCATTATATTGCATGATCAATCATAACTTAAAAGGTAGCACACCTCAGCCGTTTGCCGATTAATTCCACCAGAAAGGAATTTCTGCTCAAAGGTTAAATAAATCATGAAGTATTTATATCTCACTGCAACTTCCTCAGCCGACATAAGCCCAGTCTCATCTGCCTGTTCATCTTCAAAACAGACACAACAAACGGAAAAATTGTAACAGAAAAGAAGTAGGGTGAAATTAATTTTGCCATCTGTAAGAGAATAAAGTAATTTTTTTTTAAAAAAACCCAAAAAGTACAATAATCATGTCATATTATTTCACATATACTTTGTGTTGCCTCCCCAATGCAATTAAATTCATTTGAAAGTTGGGGTAAAATCAGGGTTTTTTGAGAGACGTTTATCATCTCCTCCTGTCTGCCACCAGTCCCAAGACTGCAATAGCAAATCTTTGACATAAGATCACACAGAGGAAGAAAAAAAATCATCAAATAACGCTTGTAAAAATACATTTGTTTTACATTTTGTTGCTTCATTGGATACCATTTAATCAGGGGCCAGTCAGCCAACTCTCACTCTAATGATTTTGCTCCTACAAGTAATTCCTTTAGTGATTAGGAGTCTATTCAAATCAAATGGACTTTATTATTGCATTAATAATTCAGCAACTCCCACAGCAAAACAGTAAAAAAAAGAAAGCCACATCCAAGTAAATTCCAGTCCCTCTGCCAATCTGCCTGCCCTGTTTCTTCCCATCACAGAACATGACAGATTCGTTTCTTCCCCAGTGTCAGTATTTTACGTATTTGATGACCTCTTAGAGGACTACTAGTAGGCAGAAAAGGTTAGACATCTTATGCATCTTATACTCCTTTGGAAATTTCAGTTTCTAAAGAAAACAAAATTCTGTCACCTTTATTAATAACTATTCTGTGGAGCTACTCAGCTTGAGTGTTTCTAAATAGCTTATAAATCAAGCAGAAGTTCATGAAAAGTCTTGATTTGCTGGCCCTACGTCAAGAACAGAGCTGCAGATCTTTCTGGAAAGGGCAGCATAATTCTTGACTGCAATTACAGAATCATCTTAAAGCGATGACATTTAATGAATTATGTACATAACATGTTTAAAGTAACAAGCTGCATTTTACACACAATTTAAGTGTCATGACCTGTGTCAACAGATTGCAGCCCATTAGTTCTCACCAGTGGACAAGCCATGCTGTGCATTAATGAATCTTTAATTATAGCAAGAAAGAGCCAAAACCAAAGAAAAACAAAAATAAAATTAATGCGCCTACGTGTGTTTTCATCATTTATCTGGCCATGCTTCCCTTGCTGAGTGTACTGTAATACTTCAATATACTGTTGTACGTTTTTCGGAACACAAAAACATTATTGCAACACATTGTTTGGCTGCTAAATGTTTTTTTCCAGGAACAAAGAAATAATTTTGCATAGATTAGCAGAGCAAAAAGTGGAATTCTATCGACCCAGCTTTATTAAGCTTTTGCTAACGAAAGCCTCTCCTTCAATGGCCGCCGTTGTGAGACCAAAGGCATGAAATAAAAATTTCAAAAGTAACAGGGCTCGAGGAGATTTGGTGGAAGAAAACAAAATCTCCCAGGACTAGAAGCCACCCTGTAACGGAAGAGCTCCAGTTTTTCTTACTCCGTTGTTGACTCCAAAGCCCTCTCCAAAGGACACAGCTGGTGGCCTTTCCCCTGCCAGTCCCCACCGGTAACGGCTTTTTGACGCTGCTGTTGTGTCCCTCAGGAGCGGGGACTGGACCTTGCGCTCCGTCCAGTGGAGCAGCCGGCCCAGAGCCCGGCTTCCCGAGGAAACGGGGACGGGGCGAACGGCGCCGCAGCTCACAGCGCCGCGACTACCGGAGCGCCACGGCCTCCACCCCAGCCCAGGAGAGCCAGACCCTCGTTCACACTGCGGCCTGCACAGGGGCACGGCTGGGAACCACCAACCGCTGCATGAGGGCAGGAACAACGTTATCTTTAAAAAGAAAAGTCCATCTCCTACCCAGCCCACTCTCTGGAAACACAGCACGGTCATGCCAAGTCAAAGTAACCTCTCACGGCAAACACCTCTGAACAGCAGAAAAACTATGAGGTTTTGGCAACAATTCAGGGACGACTGTGTTTCCTTCTCTTCCCGGGGTTTGCCTGCTCTTTTTATTAAGCGAGACTATCAAGTATGATCAAAAGTCAGGGAGAAAACTGCCTTTGTACACAATGTTTACTACATTTATTATTTCCTATTAGACATATTTTCTTTCCTTAACAGAGCTATTTTGTGGATGAATGGTGAAGCATCAGGCACGGATATTTTCCTGTTTCTATTTAACACAACCGAGTGCTTGCAGCTGCAGCTGGCAGAACTCACGCACCACATCTCCCTAGTTCGTCATAATCAACACCAAAAATCCCCAGACCCTCTTTTCTCTTACAAATGATTTACCAGGAGGCAAATGCACATACCTAGGGCACAACTGCACGACTCTAAATAACCTCAAGTTCATTTGAGCTATTTCTAAGTGCATGCTTGTATTAAGCCTAGATTATAATGATCTGTAGCAGAAAGTATTACAAACCTTTAAGAGCTTCTTCCTCCATCTATGCCCTTACACACGTACGTACAGCCGGGCAAGTTCTTCTATTGCTGGATTATAATTGGCACTGAAATGACCTGCTCCATTTCAATCACATTAAATATAAAATCAATTAACACCTCTCCTTCTTTCACCTAGCATTTGCTCACACTGAAATTTAATATTGATTCTGATTATTCTTAACCTTAGGCTGTTGATCTTTAGTTACTTTTCTGGATGTCACCCAGTGTCCATGACAAGCAGAAGCTGTCCCCCGAGGTGCATGTCAAATTTTGTGGCTTTTAGGCCATCATCCATTAGTTCTAGGGCAATGAAATTCTTTGCCAGGAGACAAGAATTGCCTTGCTATCTCTGTTTCTCAAGAAACGCAATTTTCCAAAGCCAACTACTTTCTTTGAGTTCCACCCTGCCCCCCTGGACCCGCTGTCTGCTTGGCTCACAGCAGGTTTTGTGCATGTGAACCGAACTCCTTACAACCACTGCCCCAACGCCTGTTACCCCGTGTTTCATGCCTGCTGTTCCAGGAGCTTCTGTGCTGCAGCATCCCTGAGCCAAAACAGAATACCAAACCAAAAAAAAAACAACCCCAAAAAAGTATTATTAGTTTGGAAAGGGCTAGCTTTGACCATGTCCTTTTTTCCTTAGAATATTATGGAACTGTAAACAGGAAAATGATTATTAAATAGGTGATGTGAAATCTTGAGTCTTCCTCGCTTGGCATCCTTAGTCACCCCAATTTAAAAAAAAAAAAAAAAAGAAAAAAAAAAAGGAAGATTTCTATTGTTCCTCAGATACTTTGATAACTGATGTCATTGTCCCTTGTAGATGGTGCTCGGTGTAGCTCCTAGGAAGCCGGAGGATTAAGAGACAAAACCCGTGCCTGCTCAGATGGATTTTGCTAGAGCTAAGCACTGTGAATTTCTGCCAGGAGCGTGTGCTAGAAAGCTGCATGGTCAATATAAACCAAGTCCTCTGAAACAGCAAAGCTGTGAGGGACAAACGGCATCTGCCAGCAGGTATCACAGAGGTTTAACGGAGGTCAGTGACAGTCCGGGATGCTGTTACCGTGGGGAGGCTCTCAACGAGGTAAGGAAACAATTGGGTTTGGGGGACACGAGTGGGACTGGAAGGAGTGGGAGTTCCTAAAGAATCGCTGCAGGGGACAGTATTTTCCAGGTTGCTGTTTGCTGCCAGCTACGGCTTCCCAGGCAGCACAGGACGCTGCTGCGCATCTTTGCTAAATCAAGATCAGACCAACCCAAACCCAAACGGAATGGACGTGTGATATTTCACTCCCCATCACTTTACATCAAGTGAGGCTCATACACGCCTGGGAACAGTCTCATCTATATACGGGGCAATGCTCAAAATGCAGCATATTTTGCAGTTTTCTGGAGTAATGAGTATTTACAGTTTTACCAAAGAGAAGAGCCTCTAAGCTGATTTGGTCACTGACCCTGACTTTAGATAGAAATGAACAAACTTTGGAGGGTTTTTGGTTTGTTTGGGGTTGGTTTTTTTTTGTCTGTTTAAACATAGCATTTGATAGTACCCAACTAACCCTCCTTTGTGGCTGAAGACAGTAAGATTCGCTCCCACAGATATAGCCACAAGGCTCAAGGCTGCAGGAGCTGAGAAGGAAAACACAATATGCTGACGGGATATGAATCTTCCCAGTTTCAAACTGACAGTTATGACATGTCTTCCACAGAAACACTGTAAAAATGTAGAAACGTTCTTCTTCTTTGAATACGCCATTAACATAAATACACCAAAAAACCCAAAAAGGTTTGTAAGACAATTGTCCGAAGCAGCAGGGACCCAAATGTGAAAGCCTAGCAAATCTCCATGCTGCCATGCCACGATGATTGCCTTTAAAAATAAAAAAGAACCAAAAATAGCATCAGTTTTTACATGTTTAAAAAAAGTTAGAGGAAATTTTCTTCTTCCCTGAACCTTTTGCTCAGAGGTATACATCATATTTTTTCCAGCTAAATCACACACGTCATCTGTAGGACATTAATCCCTCGCACACTGAAATGGCTCCCATTACTCGTAACCTGTCAGCCTCCTGATCTTTGAATGTTTATTTCACAGATGTTGCATTATCAAGAATTATCCCTAATTTATAGCAATAAATTAGTGATCACACTGCAGCCCATGAAACACTGTAGTCCTTCATAGTCATGAATTTACTAGGCACATCACACAAAAAAGGACTTAGGGGAGTAAAAAAAAAAAATCCCAAACCCCACAACAAAACCCCACACAAGCAGCCCAGCATACAGATTTATTCACAAAGATATTCTCAGATTATTTTGCAGCAAACACGACAAATCATATCAGCCCCCTAAAAAAGATGAGTTTTAAAGTACAAAATTAGAATACCTAACTAAAAACTCCAGTTCACGTCTATAAACACAGCAGGATTAAAATGCAAGTATCCTTTGCATCCCATAGCCCGCTAAACCAGGTGGTTCATGGAATAAAACTCAACATTAATTCTGAAAGACCCAGCAGTTTCCTTCCCCTGTATAAGATTAATGGGGCTGGAAATCACTAAGCATATAATAAATAGTAATTCCTTTTTAATCAGCGCCACAATATTTGATACTTTCACTGAGGAATGCAAGACTGTATGGAGAACTGTCAAGCAAAGCTGTAGGACTTAGCTGAATTCACTTCAAGCTTCATTTATGTATATGAATTTATAGATAAGTGAATGTATTTGTATATGGAGAAGTTGAAGTGCTCCGTATATATTGTGTCAATGTCGATATCAATGAAGTTTTCAGCCAGATAAGGTCTGTATGTGTAAACACTCGTGTCGGACTGTTCTCAACAAGTCTGTTCCCCAGCACTCTACCGAGGTGAACTGAAGTCACCCAACAGAAGGCTCTGCTATAGCTAAGGATGGATCTATCACCCTGCCTTTAGACGGGCCGTGCACAGAGCTAAACCAAGAAACTTGCCTGCTCTCTCAGCCTGCTAATGTTTCTGAACAGCCATCAGAGAGGACTACCATGTAGCTAGCAGCTGTTAGAAATCTCTAAATGAAAGATTTTCTCTTTTTTTAAGGTACAGGGATGATGAACACGATGGGCAATAATCTGGAGTCCAAGCACAGAGGGAGGGGGCAGCAGACATGGCTGTGCCGAGAGACACATCCAGCTGCTGAGCCTGCAGGCGCATCTGATGCAGATGGACAGGATGAAAGATTAGTGAAGGCATTTGTGTGCTGGATAAATTTCAGCGATGAGGTAAGTTTGCAAAAGTGCATCATTAAAAAAAAAAACATGCTTAGAAAAGATCAGGTCTAGAGGAAAGTGAGACAAACAGGGGACTCAAACCACAGTTGAGGTCCTAGAGATGTGAAGAGCAAGTAGAAAGAAGAGGGGGAAAAAAAGAGAAAGAAGCCAGACTATGAAAGAAACGTGGCATTAGGTCTGGTGTGAAAAGTTATGAACGGTGAGGAAGAGAAAAGGTGCCAATGGGAATGGTGAGTATGAGTCTGACTTTAATACAGTACTACAGACAAACACTAACAAGGCCCAGGGTATTACCACTCAATTTTCTAATTCCCCCCAAAATCTACATCTGATTTGGAATCATTCACACCACAGCTAGGAGAGCCTGAGAAACAAGTACAAACATCACAACTAACAATCTAGCAAAGCGTCGTATCTCTCCCAGTGATTGTGATTAACAGAGGCTCCAAGACAGATATTCAGAGGGACGAGGTGGTAAGTGGCAGCACCCTACTGGTGCAAACAGGTTATTTTCCTCAACTCAAACACAGCCAACTTTCCATCCTTCGGCAGCCAAACACAAACCCGAATGTTGTAGGTCTCGAGCAGGGCACTGTGGAAGATAAAAGCCGTTCTGCCTGCAACACACACTTATCTCTGCAGGTTCACAGCCTGGCAGCTGAGAAGCACGAGGCGCACTTTCCGTTTCTTAATGGAACATCAAATCACATGCTCAGCCGCTTGCAGATTAAAACTAGCTGTCTTACAGCTGTGCAACTAGTGATACGATTAAAGGAGCACAGAAAATCCTTGTGAAGAGACTTGTCAGTTTGGGATTCTCCAGACACAGCTCATCCCCCAAAAAGCCACAGTGCACTACACGTGGCAACATGAAAAACACATCGGAAGAGAGAAAGAAAGTACAAAATGCCCATAACGACAGTATATTGTAGCTTATGCAACAAATATGCAAATACATTTTATTTCACATCGACTCTTAAGCAGCATACAGGGGGAGAACATTAAAGAAGAAGGTTTGGAGGAAACACAGGTGTTTGAAATAAAAAAGAATGGCGCTCTACGTGTTAAATTGGAAGAGGCGGCAAGAGTAGACACCAAAGAACGATTTTCTTCATGCTCCTTCCGAGGTGCGTGACCTAGTGACTGTAGAGAATGCCAAAATTCTTTTTTTTGGCTCTTACTGGAGCGCTGTCACAACAGCAGTCCACTGAGATAAAAGGGCACTCAAAGCTGCAGTCACACTTTAAGCTCACTAACCACTCTGTTATTCTCCGATAGTTTCCATTTTATTACAGAAATGTTTTCATGTGGAAATGACTTATGTGTACAAGGAGAAGCCTCTCTCCTGAAGAAGATTATGGCAATACATCAAAGAAAACCCCAAAGAAAGCATCTGGTTGCCCCAAAGAACAGAGTATGTTCTAATTTGTCCTTTATTACATTTTTCCTGTTTCTTTTTAATGGTAGATAGATACAGACAAAAGAAAGGAGTGGAAAAACCACAGTGAGAAATAGCAACAAGCAGCACTGCAAGGAAAGAAAGGTTAATTACAGCACAAGAAAAGATGCAAGGAATGTGAAGAATGTCAGCAAGTAAATAAATCAATAATCTACAGTCATCATCTACATTCCTGAACTACCTTGAAAGCAAGGATATCTGCCCTTAACATTCCTGACAACAGCAGATATTTTCAGTAAGCCTCCCCCCACAGCCCTCTCCAGTTCTGCCAGCACCCCTGGGTCAACAGCTGATTACAAGGGAACCTTTCCGAAGGGAGCCAACACTACTTCTTTCAACAGTTTTGTTAACACAAGCTTGTAAATACCTTGGACCAGCCCAGAAACATCAACAAGACAAAATTAACGTTACAATCATTGCACTTGGTTGAAAAAAAACCTCAAGGTCATTATGAAACAACTGCAGGAATGATGCACTAGACTCCCCGCTCACCACTGCTCTCCAGAACGCACCGGAGCCCAGCAGCTCACACGGAATAAAAGTACAGATCAATAAAGCCAGAAGACTAACGTAGTTTTACGGATTTATTTCCTCACAATGGTATCAGCATACTATAAAGTAAGAGTTTTACAGAGGAAATGGAAACTGAGCAATAGAGACAAGAGGACATAAAAGTCAGGACTTCTTAACAAGTTGGGAACATTCCATGTTGTTAGTGGGGAAAAAAACCAAACAAACTAAAAAAGAAACAAACAAAAAAAGCCAAACCCCCAAACCAAAACAACTAAAATCAAGGATATGCCATCAAGTAACACAGCACAACAGAAGTGGGTCTGCAGAGCAAAACAGCGGGTGTCAAGGACCTTACTGACATCCGCCCTGTACACATTTCGGGGGGACACACGGATGAGACACTTCAGACTAACTCTAGACTGGTCCTGTGAACTGAGCATCCACTAGAGGTTGAGGTGAATAGTCTGGTTTAGTTTGATCCAAAAAGGAATCTAGATCAACCTGTGGTGCAAACTGAAACATGGTGAATGAGCAACAACAGGAATTCAACTCAGAAGTGTAATCCTGAGCCAATGCTCACACAGATTTACCCAAAGTTGCAATGTGCCTCTCACGCTGTTATCCAAAACCAGCCTGTAAGTCCAGCAGCGAACTGTCTCAAACAAAAAAAACCCCAACCAGATAGGATGATTCCACATGAGCACTGCTGCTTAGAAGCCCACTTTTGTCTACGAGACATAGCAGTAATTCTCCAAAAATTGCTCTGCCACACAAAATAAAACGTACAAAACCACAGAAAATCAGCGTACAGAATTATTTCTAAACTGGACTTGCTCGGCTTCACGCATGCACAATATGCTTTTGCAACACTTGCTTTTGCAAATGAAGCTGACACGATTCGATTAGGTAGCTGGGGGCGTCTTTTCATGTGACTCAAGAAATTTCTTAATGCTTGTATGAAGTGTGGCAATTAAAACAAGTCTGTTTTCAGTGCCATCCTACTGCCAAACAGGGGGACTCCCCCCAGCTGTCCACATGTATCCAGACCTCACAATCACCTTTTAAGTAATGGATGCAATTACATTTAAAAAGAAAAAAAAGGAAAACCTACTGTACCTGTATGTTGTTCTTCCATCCAGGCTTGCAGATACATGAAGAGGAGCAGACCAGCTACTCCAAACATCAGCACAGACACAAAGACTTGTCTTGGGTTCATGACCCTACCAGGGGGCTACTTTTCAGCTTTCAGCAGGACGCATGCCTCACTTCCCTGAAGTTTTCAGCATGCCGGCATCTTCTCCGGTATCTTCCCCCGAGACACCAACCTGGAATAAGGAGATGGAGCTAGTTCTCGTGGTACATTTTTATTCTTCACCAGCAACTGTGCAAACAGCACACGATATCCAAGCTGGAGCTCTTACAAGCTCTTACTTTCAACGCTTAGATTTCTGTCCACGATCCCAACAATCCTTCTACCCCTGGATGGGCTCCAAGCGGAAGCGTTTGTCGAAGCGGCTGCAGAGACCATCCCAGCCCCACGCCCGCTGCCATAACGGTGGGAGGCGACGCCCCTGAGGAGCCCCCGGGTGTCCCCCCAGGACGCCACTGCCCAACCACCCGAGCAGCTGAGCAGCCCAGCAGCGGCTGGAGACCCCCCCCGGCGCAGCCAGCCCCCCGTGAAGGGCCGCCCAGCGGCCCTGCTTCTGGCCTGCGTGGCCCTGCGCCCCCAGGGAGGGTGCCTGCGGTCCCCCCCGCAGCTCGCAGCGCCTCGGCAGCGGGTCAGCCCACGCTTCGGGGAGTCGTACTCGGATGTTTACCCTCAAACGTGAAGTTTAGTTTCACAGGGTTAGGGAATGTCGGCACCAAACGATGTCTGTAACGCAGCAGAAAGGGGATTAATGGGTCGTCTTTTTACTCAGCTGTTCTGCAACGTGGGAAGGACTTGTCAAGAAACCAATTCTTGCCACTAAGTTCGATGGAAACGAGATAAAATGTAAAACTTCCCCCCCAAAAGATTACTTTCTCGCACAGCAGAGGGCCCAGAAATAGGAAGTCATTTACCTGATACCCTGCACCTGCCACAACAGAGCCATAAAATCCAGTTTATAACAACAGAACACAGAAGACACTGTGGATCATAAAAAAGCCAACTCCTTAACCTGCATCAGAACGCGTTCGCTTTGAAAGCGTGTTACTAGAAGCTGAAGGGCAGCTGTTGAAACCAGCCTGCACGGCAAAGAAAACCTGTTAAAATTCAACACAATGGACACCCTTGTAAGTGCATATCTGATAGAAGTGTCTGGAAGACTACTGCAAAGAATGCAAAGAAAAATTCAAGCTTTTAAAGGAAGGTAGCCTGCTGAAAAATATTTGAAACAGGAATCTGTTAAAAGAACAGAGCTAAAGTACATGTACATCCAAATAAACAGAAAATTTTAACAGTTACTCTGAAATGTACAAGTACAGCGTGTTCCACAAGTTTGTATTTTTAAATAACTCAGCACTGTTACATCTATGATCGCTGAGTTTCTAAAAATACAGATACACATAAGGCTTAGCAGGGACTCCCATTAAAAATAGCTGTTGAATGAACAAGTAACTACGTTAGAAAAAGATACCAGATTTCAAGAACAACAGAACTGTTTTCAGAACTTTACAGATTTTTTTTTCCAGTTCTGTGCCATTAAAACTACACACTTCCCTGAAGCACAAACTCGCCCGCAGAAAATGTAAACCCGAGTTTAAAAATTAATCATTTTATATGTAATTGTTCTGTAGAAGACAGCTAGCTAGACATGAACAGAATGTAAATGTTCTGTCTGAAGTCTTTTTTTGTATGGGTCATAAAGTATCTGGTTCAAACCTGCAACAGAGAAGGAAAGCGAGTAGGCGCTTTACTCCATCTAGTTCTTTCTGCCTTGATTCCGCAGAGGCGGAACTTCCTTCAGGTTATACCCATGTACCTGTCTGCAGCTATGGTGATGATGCACAGGATTGGAAGGAATCAGTGAAGATCGGGCAAAAGCAAGGAAAACGCTTGGGGAATTCTCTGTGCAAGGCCTTTTGCAAAGGGTGGGGGTCCTGGAGCCTCCTTCCAGCCAGCTCTTCATCAGCTTTTCCTACAGGGCCCTCAGCACTCTCAGGCTTGCAGTCTTCCTTATCTACGCTGGAAAGTTCACTGAGGTCTTTGTACCTAACTTCAGTCCTGCAGCAAACGCACTGTCTGCATGTCTTCAGAAATCACTCTGCTGACGAGACAGCAGCTTCCCAGCATAAGCAATGCTTCAAGAACCATTAGTCAAAGGACCAAGGAATACAAACCTCTTCTGTTTTCCCCCAGACAAAAGCTGTGTTGTTCATGTAACAGGACATTGACAGCATCTGCATTGGGGAAAAAAAAAAAGCGCCAAATAAATAAGACATGAAGGTCTGACTGATTATCTTTGAAAGAAACGAATTAAATTGCAGGTACTAGAAAGCAGGAGTCAGTTTCTTCTGGAAAAGCTGTTTGGGATTTGTAACTTTCTTACAATAAAAAAGCCAGCAATCCAGACACACACAACAAATGGCTTCCAAATAAGCCCCCCTGTGTGGTTTTGTCAGTTGTTTCCACCGCTGACTACACAGAACTCTCGCATTTTCAGCCCTCCTTTCTGAAAACCAGCGTCCTTGAGTGGGCAAGAAAAGCTTTCTTGGGCCACAGGGATGGTGCTGGAAGCGCAGCATCTCACACCACATCGCCATGAACATTTCTGACGCGTGTAGGCTGGCACTGCTGCTCTCTTCGGCCACTTGCTCTCCTCACCCCCAGCTGCCCAGCTCTTGCCCCCACCAGGAGGGCTTCCACACCTGCACAGTAACATTCAGGGAGCTCATCCAGCTAAAAGCCTCTCCAGAAAGAAGGCATGAGGACCTTACTGCCAAAGGCAGTCAGGAAACGCTGGTCTAACCAAACTACAGCCTACGAAGGATTTACCCAAGGAACAGTGCCGACGGTTTTTCCTTTAGCAATACCAGCCACTGCGTGCATTCGTGGCACGTGATGGCATAGGATGTTCCGCTGACCTTGCCCAGACACCATCACGGTGGCACACAGCACCACCTACAAGCCCTGCGTGATCACAATTTGCATGGATACACAGTAAAATCAGAAGCACTTCCAAGCAATTTAATCTGTGAATAAGAAAACAGATGTTTTTCGACTAGGGTAGTTTCGGTTTTGAGTGGACAGACGTCCCTGAAAGGAAACAGCAGTTCAAGGTGTTTTTTTAAAAAAAAAAACAAACAAACAAACCCAAATACACCTTCTGGGGAGGGAGAGGGGTCAATAGAGAGCATCTGTTCTTTGTTAGGGGCCAGCCCAGCCCTAACCCATGACACCAATTTACTCCACCCTTACAGTCACTACAACTATCTTTGTATCAAGAATTTTCATGCTGCTTGCAATTGGTTTAATTTATTTAATTTATATGAAACTGTGTTCTTTGTTTATGTGTTGGCTAAGTTTTCAGATTAGTTTTAAACAAGAGTAACATTAGTTTTAATCAAGACTACCTATTTTAGGACATGTTAGACTCTAAATACCTCAAACCTACCCAAAATGTGAAGCTATTCTGCTACCTTACAAGATTTTTTTAAAGGCTTTTCAGCTTGAATAGGTAGTTTAATTTATTGAACACAGTGATTTGTAACCCACATATGAAAAAATGATAGTGACATTAAAAAAAAGTCTGTGTCTACGAGCCTTCTAGTAGAACTTGAAAAACGGCTGCGCAACACTGACGAATTTGCTCCTTTAGTATTAAAAAGCAGCAGTCGTGGATAACACTCTCTAGCAACCGGCAAAGAGGAAATACCTGCAAATATTCTTTAATCAAGATGAATGCTCTCTGGCGGCTCTGAAGGAAGAGCCAACGAGCAAGTACTTTCAACCCAAGTATTTTCAAAAGAGATCAGCTGTATCCAGACAGGTTCAGCACCCCCAGGTAAGCTGTAAAGGTCTTTGCTCCCAGTCCTGGGCAGCACGGCTCCACTGGGTGGTAGCTTGACCATCCTGCTGGATAGGATGCTTGCTATGGGGAAACCAATGTAGCCTGAGAAACCGCTGTGTCTCCCTCACCTCTGCTAACCTTGAGTCTTTCTTTAGCCCAGCCTCCCCCCATCTCTTTTGGAAGTACGGACCCCAACGTCCCATCTGTTTCAATGCAAGCCTTCGCAGGAAGTGTTAGTGACCGATGCATCCCAAAATTTCAAGTCCTTTTGAGCTCTGGAAAGAGATTCCTACATATTCTTCTTATCCATCATGGAGAAACCGTTAATCTGGCAGACAAAAACACTACCTGCCTTAGATGACAACACAGACCTCTTTGCAGCAAAAATTTAGAAACTTGACAAGTTCACGTCTGAGCCATTCACTTCTGAGGCCAAGTTGTTCAATACCATTGCCAAATTTAAGCGTTTCAGGAATCCACATTCCACTAATGTAAAATCACTGCGTTTTTCCTGTTGTGTTTTGGGTCCGGTTCAGAGGTACATTCCTGTACGGGGCCAAACATGAGCAACTGAAATAGCACAGCCACCCCAGAACGGGGAAGAGTGCATCTCCTGGGTTTGGCAGGATTCCTCCTTTCAGTACATTGTCCACCTTTCGCTTCCCAGCAAGCTGAGGAGAGGTGCCTCCAGCACTCAGGTACCATTCCTCACTTCTTCCTGCTCCAGACCACACAAAACTAACGGCATCTGGTCGCAGCATGTTTGGCTAACTTGAGATTTCCTTGCCATTATTACTCTCACTATCACCTAGCTCCAAAATCAAAACCATACAAACCCAAAACATCCCATTGCCTCAAACTATTTAGAAACCTTTCTTTTTAACTGCCCTTCACCTTTTTTCCTTTCACCTGGAAAAAAAAAAAAAAAAAAAGGAAGATTATCAAGTCGAGTGGTTAGCCAGCAGAACACTGATGAAAAAACCAGATGCTCTTTACAATGCTCAAAGCATTTATATGACTGTGGGTTACCACAAATTCCCACCCACTCAGCATCGCCTTAGACACAACTGAGTTAATGAAAGCAAAATGAGAAAAAGGACACAAAACTACTGCAACCCCACATGTGGGTTTTTTTTCTCCCCTCCTTCCTTCCTTAGCCCAAGCAGCAATACATTTTCTGATGCCTCCACTGGACTACCACAGCAAGCAGATTTTGCACCAAGGAATGTCCTGCTGGACACTGGCCCAGGCTACTTTCAGGTCAGTCAGCAGACGGAGGCAAGGATATCTTCTCACTTCAACGCTGCCCCTCCTCCCTCCCTTATCTGTTTGCTCATGTCCTACTTCACGTGTAGGTGATCCTCCAGGATCACCTTTCCGCTGTCCACATCTCAACTTTCTGGCCTCACAACGAGCACAAGGCACAGCTCCAGCTCTTAACAATGCCTGCATAGTTACTCACATCGGGAAGTGCTGCTCTTTGTGCTGGCTTATTCCACCGGTTGCTAGGAATAAACATACAATATTTGCCGTTTTCTCTCTCCAGCAAGTTACGACAAGTGTTATGGTTGGGTGAAGCCAAAATCTTTACAGAAATTTGAATGAAGTGCGTAACCAGATCAAGATAACCGAACTCGGTGCTGCTGAGAAAGTTTGTAGAAATAAAAAAAACAACAACCAAACCCCAAATAAAAAAACAAACAAACAAACCAACCAAAATTCCCATAACATAGCTCTTCCTGACCACAGGAATCGACTGGGGGGATCGGGGAGGGGGAACGGTCAATCTGGCAGGCCCCACTGCAGGGGCCCAGGACAGAGGGCAGCGCAGCCACGTTTCTCTCTCGCCCCCCCATGACAAGACAGTGCTTCAGTACCTGGTGCCAAAGAGGGCGATACCCAGCATCCAGCCCCCTGGCTCATCAGCCCTGCTGACCCCTCAGCAACTTCTTCACCTGAGGAGCTGCTTATAAGAACATGGTGCTACATCACTTACACTTCGACACCATCTGGCCTGCACAACTTTTATCACTGGCGATAACGGAATATTACTGCCTACCAACTTGCAAATCAAGTTAAGAGAATTTTGTTAGAGTTCTGTAAAACAAAAATAATGAAATATTTGAAAAGAAATCCCTATGTATTTCATACAAAAGGAGAGAGCTGTTTAAACCAAGTGAGCATCCTTCACTCATGCTCTGAAAAGCCTAAAATATTAAAAAAAAAAATAGAGCTTAAAAATTTAAAATTTCAAGAGCAGTCAGGAAATTCCAAATATCAACATCACCAAAGTAACTTCCCACTCAGCCAAGCTGCACATATTTAACATTTTTCTACTTCACTCTCCCTTGTTACATGGCAGACCACAATGTTGTTATAGCAATTATGTTTTGTTATTAATGCACTTTACAGCATACATGTTATACAAAATTAATAATGTGGCAAAGAAAATATGGTTTGCATTTGATTTGGCCATTTTAATCTATTAAAGTCACTAGTTCCTCATTATCCTTTCAGTATATTTCCAAAGAAAAAAAAACATTTAAATGAAGCTAATGATGTACACCAGGCTTATTTTTGTAAAGAAACATATATTTGTTTCTGATGCCATTAAATCTTTCCATAAGAATTCTACTAGGTGACTGAAAGCAGTCCGTAGCACCTGCATTAATTCTGAGAACATGCACAAACACAACCACTTACCTGGTCCTGCTCCTCAACCATAAATCCTGTTGAACTTCAGACCATACTAGCTCAACCCACACAGCAACCCTCAGCTACCTGTAGGTTCATTTAAAGCTGCAGTTCTAATAATTATTCTTTATAAAGACACAAGCAAAAGCGATGCTTGCGTTAACAACAGATAAATGCAGAGTTGTCCACGAGTATGTATGTTAACACATCAGCATCATGAAAAGTTTTGCTCACTTAAAGAGCACAGAGAAAACACTCTGGTACTCAAAGTGATGGGTTTGGAACTTCATCAGTTTACCAGAATATTCAATACTAAGGGTTTCATTCTACAGCTGCAGGACATGCCGCTTCAAAAAGGAAAAAGCACTATTCTTCTTCAGAGCAGCTCCCAGTCAGGACTGGGGGACCCCACCACAGGTTTACCATGCTTAGCTCTTACCTGCCCGAAGCTCTGCTTGAAGTCAGCGAGCAGTCCCATGGAAGTCACCTGGATTTGGGGAAGTTAAGCAGAAACAGGGCTCACCAGACGGCAACCTGATGGCTCTCGGTCTTCCAGCAGGCTTGGAGGCGGGCTTTCTTCCCCCTCTTAGGACAGGGGAGAAGAGGAAAACAATCAAGCAGCGTGTCAAAGCGAGCTCTTCCCTTTTTCAAACCAGTGAAACCCCACCCCCCCACACACACCTTGTTTACTGGCCGCAGCACACCGGTGTCACCAGCGTGCCCGGCAGCCCTGCAGCCTGCCCCCATCCTTCCCTCCGCTGCTCCGAAACGCGCGGGCATCAGCAGCCTTTTTTGGGGGGGGGGGTGGGTGGTTGTTATTTCGCAGACGTGCCCTGAATTCCCGCTTCCCGCCGTGTGGCGGGGCCGGGGCGGGGGTAGGTGAGGAGTCAGCAGGAAAGTTGGTCGCCCCGCGGTGCCCCGCAGGGGGGGGCTCGGCGCTCCCTTCAACTTCTAGGGGACGCCCCGCCGCCGCCGCCGCCCCCCTCTCCCCGCCGGAGGCGACCCTCAGCGACCGGTCCCGGGGGTCCCGGGAGCCCCTTGGCCACCGACCCGCCGGAAAGCCGGGACGGACCCACCGGGGGCTCGGCCCAGGCCACCCCCCGCCCTCTCTCCCTCTCCCAGGGGCGGTCCGCGACGGACGTACCGGGGCGGCCGCGCAGCCTCCGCCGCCTCCTCCCGCTCCCGCCGGTGGAACCCCGGGGCTGAGCGGGGGGAGCCGCCGCCTGCGGGGCCGGCGAGCAAATCCCGCCGCAAACCCGCCCCGGGTGCGGGGGTTGGGGCGGGGGGGGGGGGGGGGCGGCCCGGGGGCAGCAGCCCCTCACCTGCCCCACGCTCCCGGGAGGCGCCGAGACACCAACTTGCACCTCAAAACTTCAGGGCCGGGCGGGCTGGGGAGGGCCCCCCCCCCCGAACGGGAGCCCCCCCCCCCCGGGGCAGGGGCACCCGAGGCGTTCCCGCCTCTCGGGATGAGGCGCTTTGCTCCGGGTTTGTTGGCGGTTCGGTCCCGGAGGTGGGCTCGGCCCCTGAGCTGTAACGAGCCGCCCAAACAGGGGGCGTCAAAACTTTGTGGTCTGCGGGAAGCGGGATGCAGGAGGAAAGCGTTGAATCGGCGCTCATTAGCATCTCGCGTTGCCTCGCTTACTGTGACAGCAGGCCAGCCGCGGGGGTAAACGGCATTCTCTCTCCAACGGGCCCCATTGCCTTGCTGACATGTCTCCAAGGGCTTCCTAGCTGTAGCTAAGGTGGGGTGAGCCCAGAGGGGTGCTGGCTCTCCAGAGCTGTGCTCAAACCCCTTCCACCCGGCCTCTCTCCCCTTGGGCATCTCGCTGCAGGGAGAACTACCCCAGCGCCCGCTTCTGAAACTCTCTGTGGGTCACTGAGGGCATAAAGCTCTTCTTGGGGTGACGGTACCGCCACGCTTTGTGTTTTTACAGCATCTTTTGCCCCAACGGGTCTCGAATCCTCTCGCGCGCTGTTACAGCCATCACGCAGGGATCGCTCCTTCAGCCGGCGTAGAAGAAGCACCTTTGGCGTGGAGCTGAACGTCACCCACCGGCTCAAGGCAGCGTTTCAGAGCAGACAGCAGAGCTGCGTGCTGCTCTGATTTCCAGGGGGCTTTAACTAAGCAGAGTGTAATTACCCTGACCAGAGTTTAGACCTGGGGGATAACACGTTCACTGAAAAGTGCCCCAGGATCTGGAGCAGCCAGAGGCAGCCCAGACCCGTGCGCAGGAGTGGCCTCTATGGATGTCTAATCCAAGCGCTAAGCCATCCTGCTCCTGCTTGGTTTGGGTTGTGTGAGTACATATAGCCTCACCACGGTGCTATATATTTTCTCTCTTTTATCTCACTTAAAGATCTCCCTAGTCACAGTTCGTTATAAAGGCAAGGAGATCCAGGAAGCAAAGATTTTTTTCTCTTTAAAGCCAACAATGGATCCACTTTCAAAGTTCTGGTGAGCAAAGGCTGTCCCTCACACCTGTAGCTTGTCCGGCTCCCCAGCAGAAATAAAAGGGGAGGAAGGAGGAAATAGGTTTAACAGCAGAATGTGTCAGTTGTTTGCTGTGCCACAAGAGCTGAGCATGTTTCCCATTTTAGACAGCCTGGCAGGTATATGAAACTGTGATAACCATATGCCCTGACAAAAAAAATGCAACCTCATATTTAAATTCCAGATCTATTAGTCCCTGATGGCCAGTGAGATTTTAGAGAAAAACAACATGCCTACCAAATTTTAGTTTCCTGAGGTAACACACTCAGAAGGTTGTAATGAAGGTCACTGAAGCTTCTAATGAGGATATACAGATTAACCTTCTGAGTGTTGTAGATTTAATTTCACTCAATATGTACATGCTGCAAACATATTTCTTCAGACTGATCTACTCAGGCTGTACCCATCAACTGACGAAAGTTATATATAACGCTGAAAAGATCAGATATCTTGGAGGGTTTTTTTTTTTTCAGTTAAAGGAAGAAATTAATTGCTTTGGGATAAAGCCAAGTCTTGTTTTACAACTTAATAAAAAAACCCTCCGTGCATTTAGCTTATATAATACTTGTTCCCCCACAGGTTCTTCCAGTGCAGGGGACATATTCCAGCTGTGGATTTAAAAATCTTTGCAAGATTAAAAATTCAACGTGCAGGTGAAATTAGACACTGGATTAGGAAGCTCATCAACTATGTAAATGTAATCAGCACCTTCTGAAGCCTGATGTGTAGCAAAAAAGAAATGAGTTACGAAAGGGTGGCGGCAGTCTGTCTGTGTCAGCGGGGTGGGGACGGAGCCAGCGCCTGCATCAGAAACCCTATTCTTGGCAGGTTTCTGCACGTTTCCTGTGACTTCTGGTAGACAAGGTGCTCCATGGTTGGAGTAGCAGAGTCGTCTGCCCAAAACAGTGAGACAGCGGCCCGGCGGTGGTGCCTCCTCCCAGTAACAGGAGTCGTCAGTGCAGTTAGAGAGGAGAGATAACAGGTCATGAACTGAAACTGAAACCTGCCCAAAATTACAGGTCTGTTCACGGGAATAAAAACCACCTTTACTCTACACCAAGACCGATTTAGGCTCTTCAAGCACGTTTTCTGTGTAGATTTTCAGCTCAGCTTAGCAGCGACAGCCACGGAGGAAAGTTTGGTGTGAAGGGTAGGACGCAGTTACCCGCGCTCACAACTGCTGCTCTGCGGGCTGCCAGCGCACCCCGCGTAAGCCCCCTGGATCCCCCGTGGGTGCTCAGACCGTTCCCCCACGAGAGGTGGGGCAGACTCCACGTGTGCCGTTGCTGCGAGCTCTTGGGAAACCCCTCGCTCTTGCCGAACTTTCCACGCAGCCCGGCTTCCATCCGACGTTTTTCAAAGTTCATGGCAAAGCCAGCTCAGCCGCCTACGCAGATATACACACCTCAAGGAGTCAGAAGTCGCGATTGTTATGTTTAAAGAAAAATTTGATATGAAAACCGTGACTCAAGTAGCAGCTGTGACAAAACTGTGCCTGTTTGGCCTGATCCTTTTCCAAAGGGGAAGGATTAGACCTTCAGAGGTTTTTTTGGATTAGGCAAATTCACTCCAAGTGCCATTATCATTTCCTGCAGTGGATTTTGGGATGGGCCACGCTGGCACGGTTTCAGTGCTGTGTGTTGTATATCAATATAGAGCCGATTAGACAAACCTTTGGTGATTAAAAGCATTTTATCATTATGAAGGTGGCTTTTGCTCCAGGGCATAAACCATTCAGCAAGTAGTTTCATTTTATTTCCTTGAGCTTTTTTAATTTTCAGCTAATTAGCTAGAAATACACCACCTACAACAAGCTCCTTTTCTCAGCTAGGAGGCTAAAATTTGCCTCTACTAAGCATTGCTATGGGGCATTTGCTTGTTTCTTTAAAAAAACTGCGAGCAACTTGGTATAAAATTCATTTGCTCGGTAACTGGCATGCTGGGGTAATTATCAAAGCCTTTCTAAGCTGGTTGTGTGCTCATTCAAAAATATTAGGCAATTCGAAGTGTCTGTTTTTCTTCAGCTGTTACAAAGTTTCGGTTTTAAGAAGTCTCTGAAAACAAACCCAACTTGACCTAAACACTTCAAGGAGTTAGCCGTGAAGCTATTTTATTCTAATGGGCTCCTGTGTCAAAAGAAAACAGTAGCTGCAATCTTTTTTTTCCTGAAGCTTAGCGCGTTATCTTACTCCGATTCTAAAGTGTTCTTCAAATGGCAGCTACTACTCTGTCAAGTGCTGCAGGGCTGGAAAATGCCTCAGGACGACCTGAAAATTGATTTTCTGAAAAAGTGAATTAATTTTCTATTTCAAAGGCTGGTGGGGGCTTCCAGTCACAGGTGTAAATGGGAAGGTTAAGATTAGCTCCCCCTCTCTTACTCCCTCTGCCCTAGCACTGGGTGAGTGGGGTGTATGTGTGTTCTCATGCTGTTATATGATACATCTTGGATTGAAGTCTATCCAGTTCTGCAGGCTCCGCACGTGGAGATTTTCAGGACAAGACTAGATAAAGCCCTGAGCAACCTGGCCTGACCCCATGGCTGACCCAGTTGAGTGCTGGAGGTTGGAATACAGGCTTCCCGTGATCCCGTCCTCTGTGACTTGTCCTATGATGTCTTCCTGGATAGATCACCTAAAAATCAGGAGGTCACACTTTCACCGCAAATGTCTCATCTCACTCCAAAAATGAGCTTTGAAGACTGCTACTGTTTCGCAGAATGACAGACCACAAATGAGCGAGGTCCTTAACTGGCATCAGAAGGCTTTCTGTTGAAATGTGGTTTGTAAAGCAAGGAGGAAGTTCCTCTGAAAGCCTTCATCACCTTCATGAGGAAATTCCAAGAGAGGTCTGTTTTTTTCCAGGCCTTTTGAATAGTGTTTGTAAAAGCTATATGACATTGTAATTTCTAGTTCGCCTGGTTCTAGAGAAGGGGAAATATTTATCTTTGTTCTGACAAATAATGCTCGATTATAGTACCTCCTGGGAAAGAATAGCCTATTGTATTAGAGCACCTAGCTGGGAGACAGTTTCTTTGGTGTTTCAGTTGTCTGTATCACAGTGTTGACACAAAATTAATTGTGAATATCTTAACTGTTTGATTTAAATGCTTTAAAGGCTTTAAATGCTATAGATCTTGAAGGATATGTTCTTCATACTTGTCTTTCAGTTTTGACTGAAGGGACATTAGCAGATCATCTCCATCCTTACTGTGGAGTGTGTATTTCTCAGCTACAGCTGACTGCTCTTGGGCATTACACAGACTGAAAAAAACCTCATCAAAACCCCTCTTGGAGCAGTCTTACTATCTTTTACATCACTACTAAATGTCAGAGAAGTAAAATCTGAATATTGTGCTTTGGTCTCTGCGTATCCCCTGAATGTGAGACAAACAATATTCTCTTACTCCCAACAGCACTCTTGGTAGTAGGAAGTTCTGCACTGATTCAACATCTGTTGACAAGCTGTCTATATAAATCGACAGAGAAAGGAACTGATACATGAAACTGAGTGTGCTCCAAAGTGATGCACAATCTGTTGAAACAAGACACCATACCATTAAATACGTGATTCCGGTGTTCTGGTTCCTCTTCCATCCTAAAATACCTGGAATAAAAAGAAGAAATACAGTGACATGACAGTCTGGCAGCTGCCCTGAAGCACAGATAAAGGAGGATTGAATGAAATTAAACAGTATAGAGTTCTCTTAGCCATTGTCAGCATTGTACTACATGTTGAACGTTTGCATTGCTTATTAGGACCAACGGACATATTTTGAACCCGTTCTGACAGCCTGGATCCAAACATTGAGCAAATGATGACATTAGGGTATTCACATGTGCCAGAAAGAAAAAGTTACTGAGAAATTCTAGGGCAAATGAGGGTGGAAAGTAGAATAAAGACTAGGCAGACTGACAACAAGGCACTATACAGGAAGAAAGAGACAGAAAGGGAACTACAGAGTTGTTGTTTTTTTCAAACCTGGTGTGGCGTTAGTCCCAAGTGTTTGGTCGTTGTGTAATGATTCACGTGCGGCCAAGCCTCAGCGCTGTCCTGTGCCTGGGCACCCCCGGAAGGTGTTGTTACAGACGCAGTCTAACGAAGCTGAGATCCAATATTCTTTACTGCATGTAGAATGCGTGCTGGTTAGCCTAAGACTTGGAAGCAATTTCACTGCTCATCACACACTTCCCTTTAGCTAGAAGTTGAGATACATACAAAACAAAAGATAGCTTTTGAGGGGGCATAACCAAGAGGGGCCCATTACTGCCTGTTTTCTGCCAACAATATTCTCACAGCTGGGTTTTTAGATGAAGATATTATGCTGAGACAATGGTGATTGCTCTGGTGGGCCATCTTCTTTTAGCTATAAACTTTTAGTCTAATTACTATGATAATATAACTGGATCTGTTGGCAGTATTTGACAGAGTTGACCATCATGTGGTGCCGTTTTGCATGAGATCTAGCAGGGTGGAAAAATCTGCACGTCTCATTCTCTTATCCCTCCTCCTAGCTGGATCATGGTTTGCAATTATGTGTGCTTCTGGTTCTGGGAACATCCTCACACGTTACGAGCTCTTAGTTAAGGTTGGGAGACAAGATGGATTTGGGAGTCAGCAGCATGCATGGGCAATGAAACTCCCTGTCTTCATAACAGCACAATCAACCTTTCCAAGCACTAAAGTGCCTAACTGTACACACGAAAAGGAAAACTAAATACGCCTCTAATGTTGGACTGTTCAAAGAGGAGGAGATCTGGAAGAACTGCTTCAGCTCAGCCTGGGAACTGGGCTGGGAGCTATGCTGGAAACTTGGGAGACGGCAGAAAGGTCTCCAGCCGAGGGGATTTCCCTCCCGTCACATACCCACAGCCGTTCCTCCTGCTTCAGGCTCTGCTGCTGCAAAATGCTGTAGAAGAAAGTGCAAGTGAAGAAGAAAGTTCCACACAGGTTTTTCCCATACCAGTATTTCCAATGTGAGTTTTATTCCACGCATTTTTCCATGTGAGTTTTTCCACGTGTGATTTTCTGTGTCTCTCCCCCACAGACACACACACATGGGCTGCAGCCAAATATTTCAAAGTGCACAGACCAAAAAGCTATAAATAAACTTTCTGCTGTTAGTCTTTACTACGCTTCACACGTTGCCTGCTGACCTCAGTCAGCTACAGGGGTAGCCCGTACTGTAACGTCATGGGCATTGTAAAGGGGGAGGTTTGGGGAGACAGGGGAGCTCCTGTGGGGTTCTTGGTGCTCCTCCTCTGGCTCCTCCCTGCTCCTGAGGACTGCTCTCCTGTCGGTTGTGGCTGCTGCATATTCCTTTGGCCAAGTACAACTGTGTGCACCTCTGTTGGTATTGGTGCTGTTTCATTAAATCTGTTTTCACTTCAACCCATGGGTCTGGTCTCCTTTTCCTGATTCCCCTTCCCGGCTGGTGAGGGGTCAGCGGGTGACAGAGCAGCTGGTACAGTTCAGCCCTGGGTATGCGGTAAATGTAGACAGACATGGGAAAAAGTCACATGGGAAAAAACTCGCATGGAAAAAACCAGGCACGGATTACGCATCCAGGTGCCGCTCGGGCATTGTGGATCTGCCTTTATGCCCAGAAGTCACGGGGCAGGGGTGGTGGGCAGCGAGGTGCCTGTTTCAGCCCCCTGGGGCTGTCCCCAAACCTCTCTGCCTGCTCCCAGGGTCGTTCCCTCGATGGTCGGGCCTCCTGCCTGCCTGACGTGCACACAGGCACAGGCATTTGCATAAATCGATACCCCAACTGTTTTACAATTAATTTCAGGGAAACCTTTTTGGCCTCATGGTTTTATTTCCATTTACCCTGGGCAATGGCTCCCTACTCTTTTGAGTTATTGCTGTATAAAGGACCATTCAATATTCAGTCAGGCTGAAAGATGCTGATTACATTCATCAGCTTTAATAAGATATGTTATTAGATCTTATTTTCTCGAATTACCTATAGATCAAAGACATGATCAATGGCAGCCTTTAAATATTTCCAAGTCAATATTTCCAGAGATGCTTTCATTCTAAAGGATCTGTAAGTGTTTTACAACTGAAGGCCCGGATTCTACTTGCAGGCTTTCCTTGGGTTGTGTTTTCTCCCTTCGGAAGTTCATGATTTTGGGTGCAGCAGTTCTGGTGTCAAATGTGGTTGAAGCCGTAGGATATCGACAGGTCCAGACCATATCTGATGTCTTTATTGTTATGACTATATCTAAACTACTAGGCCCTGGAGTCCTCTTCGTGGATGCACCTCCAGCTGTGCTTTCAAGCCCGCGTTGGGGTGAGACGTAAGCATGGTCCCGTACACTCCCACCACCGTCGTTCCATGGGAGGGACGTGGGGCGTGCAGGGGCCAGCTGCGGTGTGCCCCCACCGCTCTGCCCTTGCCTTGAGCCCCAAAAAGGACCTGGCTCCTGCCACCCTTCCGAGACAGACTTTTACCCGCTCTCTGCTGGAAGGAATGCGACTTCAGAGTATAATTTTCAGTGTAAATGGTAGAATTGTGGGCGTGTTAGAGCAAAAAGAAAGTGGTGGAGAAAACCAATTAGTTTAACATCAGGCAATGATTTTACAGCACGTGACTACCCAGCATGCAAAATCACCCATTTGCTATACGTGCCCGTTCTGGAAGCGGCATACAGAAGTTTTGCTGCAATGACAGGTTGTTTTCTAACGAGGAAATGAACGAGTTACCCTCCTTTAACTCTGCACATAGAGAGCAATTCCAGTAGACAGGGCAGATCCATGACTTTAGATGTTATTTTCTAAATTACAAATCTTCCTGTGGAGATAAACTTTCTTACAGTCTCTGGCAAACTGTTTGGTGATTACTCTACTAAGAGTAGTAAATGACCTAAAAATATGTACATCGTCTTTTTAAGAAGAAAGCAAATTAAAAGAGTTCTTTAAACCTGAGAGCTGAGTGGTTTGTTCTGTTAGGATAAACACATCAAGTTAGGGCTTACTCTGAGCAGCCTTGCAGAAAACAATCTGCATAAATAGATGAAATCTTATCAGACAATGAAGAAAATATTCAAATAGAAAATTGGTTTTCTTTAATTTATATGAGGACTAAAAAGAACAAAATTACCGGGCTATTTCTTTCCCTTTAAAACCTTTTTATAGATAATGGTGAACAGATGATTCCGTCAAACTTCACTTGCGATGAATTCAAGACAAGATAATATCATCATCCATCTTCTTGATGAACCTCATCATTTTATCTTCAGTCTGAATCCAGGAGAAAAACTGAACGAGCCATGCATCTACACATCTCTTCATTTAAAAATTACAGCTGAAGGTTAGAAAATGTTCGAGGTCAAACTTCTAAGCTACCATCTGGAGCTCATTTAACAATTGCCAAGAACATCTGCCGCTACCACACATGCCTAAGACAAAACTTAGCCATCATCACCTTTTCTTTTAAGGACAAAATCCTGGAGTCACACGAGCATCGCCTGAGATGCTTTGCTGCCAGCAGTCAGAATTTAGCGCAAATTTAGTGTAGTTTGGCAACCAGCAGAGCCGTGAAGAGACAAAGACAGTTTTGTAGTTCTTAGCGCAGTGTTCCCCGTCTCAAAGCCCTGTCTGACAGGTCGTGGTGCCATTTACAGCTTCGCAGGACACATCAGAACCGAGGCGGGGCGGGGGCAGGGGGTTATCTCCCGGTGGGTATGAGGACGGAAAGGCAGTCGTGGGGCGGTCAGCGTCAGCTCCCGCTGCTGCCGGTGGGCCGCCCCTCTGCTGCGGCTGCCGGGCGGCTCCGGCTCTCAGGTTGCTGCAGGCAGTATTTTTCGAAAGTGCTCTAAGTGAAATATGAATGCAGACACTTGAGAGCTAAACAAAACATCTCCTCAGAGATGGGTATAATATTCTCTGAGCTTTTATGACAAAACTGAGAGATACAAAAATCAGAGAAACACATGGCTTACAAGGTCTAATTCCTCAGATAGAGCTCCGTGTCTTTATTCATATTTTAAGATACAGCAAATCCCACTGCCTATTAATTCCTTACATTAGGGAAGACGTTTAGAGTTTTAAAAATACTGTAAGGTTGCTATTCTTTACTCACATGCATGAATTCCTAGCAGCAAGAAGCAAACGATGTGAGATGAAGGCCTGTATTATTAAATACAGAAGAACTTTTTTTTCATGACCTGTATGGAAGTTATCCCCTCTAAATGATGGACATGACATATAAAGTGTCTATTAAGATATGACAAAATTTTTAACTAGAAGGAGACGTTTTACATGATTGAATCATTAATTCAGTGGTTTGATCAAACAGGACAGATGCTTTCAGACATGCTTAGTGTGTCAAATTTCTGTATTTTGGTAAATGTCATGCATTGGATTATTTTCCATAGGTGAAAAAGGAATACAATATATTAAACATTTAGTGATTCATCTGTACTCTGTAATAACCGATATGTGCAATTCAAGGTAATGTGTATGTATATTAATAGGTATAATAAATAATTTCATCCCATTTAGAGGACGCTGAATCTGTATTTTAATGGGGTCTAGAAAGCAGAGCAAATTGAAATGATTGCTTTTGTTCGATTGAAAAGCTGTGAATGTGACTAAAATCTCCACATTGATTATAGATCAATTTACCTTTGAAACTGAAAAACAGGAGTTACGCTCCATGTCTTGTTCTTTATGAGGTTTTAAACTACATTACATTTTGCATTTTAACGGATGGCAGAATTTAATCCTTATCAGAGGGACAGGAGTTGGGTAGGAACTGGTAGTTGTCTCATGGTGTAGAGAAGATGAATGAAAAGTATTGTGGTTTGGTTTTCTTTATTATAGGTAAACATATATCTGCTAAAATATTACAGGCAAATTTTTTACGGGATCTTTGTATGAAAATGAAGAGAAAGGTGCTTGCAGCCAAACCTCCAATCAAGCAACTATTTGTTTTCCAAAATTCAGAGCCCCGTTATCAAATCCATGACACAAAAGACATTGAGTGCCATCTCCACCTGCGCTTGCCCTTCCAGTTCTGTCCAAGAACTTTAACTGGCAGAGGAACCTGTTACTTTGAATGTGTTTTCACATTTTTTCTTGATGCCTAGAGATTGCTTGTCTTCAGTCGGATGTAAATATTTCCTTTGCTTTTGAAATGCCTCTAGTCTGAAAAATCTGCTCACAGCTGAAACAGCATTTGTAAGCAGGCTGGCTATCACCGTGTGACTATGAAAACGCCTCCTCACCTGATCCAGACTAGTTTAGACTGTCACCGAATCCTCAGACTGCTGAATATTCCTGGAGTAACTTTTCTACATTATGAAAATTTAAAAAGGTCTTCTGCTTTTGAGAATGACTTGGCAAGTGAAAAGTGATGGTTCTTCACAGAATACCTCCCGATGTAAAGCGAAATGTCTCCAAAACTTTAATTACAGTAAGAGGACAGAGAATGCTGAGGTTAATGGTTAACTAGATTTATGAGATCAAACATTTAAAAGTTAGAAAGCCCTGTAAGTTAAGGTTGACACACAAAGTTTACAGGATTTTGTTGTACATTTTGCATACTTTAAAATAGCAAAGAAAAATCATGTTTTATGTTTAGCATGGAGCAGGAGAAAGACAAGTCTGAGCAGAAATGTGCAGGTGAATTAGTTGTATATAGGAACTAAGTCACATTCTTTTAAATAGAAATGGAGCTTTTTACTGGATTATTTTATTTATTGTTTTTTATTTTGCAAATAATGCCATAACTGTAGCAAAGCTATAGGAATGGCTAAAGCTGTGCTTTGTTTATCTGTTTGTAGTTTGGAAGCATGTGTATTTGCTGCCCGTATTTGCTAAACTGTATTTTTTGTATTGTGGAAGATGTGTAAAAAATAGTCAAAATTTATTGCATTAATGCGTGTCTAATAGCAGCCAGTGTCACCGGCTACTGCACAATACCTTCTTTGTTCCTCTGCAAAATAGGGATGATAATACTGTTTACATTTACTTTATCTCAATGCAGTATCGTGCTCCTTAATCATATCCTACCAAGCAAGCACACTTAAGCTTTGGAAGACCTTGAGGAAGAGGAAAAAGCAGGACAATTTGGAATGATATTATATTGGAAAGAGGGGGAACTTTAAACCTGGGGCAAACAGGTATCAGTTGGGCATTTCTGAAAGAAAAATATTTTCCCTTTGCTTTTATTGCAGGTATTTACAGGCTTTAATAACTGTGAAGGCTCACACTCAGCATCTAACGTTGCGTGCTCTGTTGTGGTTCTAGTGCTGATAATGTCATAAAGACAGCGTTATGGCACCTCAGTGGAAACAGCTGTTTGTATGCTGCGTGTCACTCAGGCGGTGCCCCCCTCCCATAGCCCTGGCTCCCTGGCTCTGGCCTCTGTCACCCCCCCTGCCGTGGCTCTTCCTGGGCTGCCTGGCAGCGGTTTGGAGATGCTCGACAAGGGACAAAATCACCATCTTTTTTTCATTCTGCCTCTTGCGATCCCAGCTACGTCTCTTGGTGCCACCAAAGGCAGACAGACAGTTGAAGAAGAATGATGCAAATCAGAGAGGGGATGAAAAGCCATGTCACATGTCTCCTCCTGCCTCCCAGCTGCTGGAAACTGATGTTTCAGGGTATGCCTCTCTATCGTTAGACAGAGGCTAATGTGGAGATAATCCAGTTTGTGGTGAGGTTCAGTTGAGCTGGGGAAAGAGGGAGTGGGGAAAAAGCATGGAAAAGGGACCAAGGAGTAATGGGCAATGAAGGAAAGGTTAGAAGAAAATTGGAGATTGCAAGAAATCGGGGAAAACAGAGAATTGGGAGACTAAAAAGTAGGTTAAAGTGTCTGAGAAAAGGAGGTGGGAGGGAGGGAAGATAAAGGAAAGGAAGTACTGAAGGTTAGTTTGAAAAGTTTGCTGACACTGTCAAAAAATGTGTAATATCAGGAATTCCCCAGAACTCCCCAACTCTACAAACAGGAGAAGACAGGCAACGGCTGAAAGAGCTGGTCTTATTTTAATTAAATGTTTATTTAAGTCTAACATATTTGAAAATTATAATTGGTTTCCCCCAGCAATGCCCTTAACCAAGCCCCTTTCACAGAGATCTTTGAAAAGCAGTCAACTCGTGAAAAATCCCAGTTGGCAACCCTTTTCCCCTGAAAAAGAAGTTTACCGAAATCTTCAAAGGCCAGAATCTGGCATCGTTTGCTCTTGAGTAAAGTTAACTCTGCAAGTGGAAGCCCTGCCAGGAAGCAGGACGTGCCCCAGCTCTCTGCCAGCGTGGTCGCTGAACGCCCAGACCCCGAGCAGGAGTGATCGACCTCCCGGCCCCCCTGCCCGCCCAGCCGGCCGTACCCCAGCTCGTGCGACCGGCCCCTCCTAACGGAGCCCTTTGTTGTCGGCGGGCCGGGGGGCGAACCGCGGCCCTTCGGCAGCTGCCTCCTGAGCAGCTGAAGCATCTCTTCACCGAGGCCGGGATAGACAGTTGAGGTGACACCCACGGAGCTGCTGGGTGTCACCCACCCCTGCTCAGGGCCTGTCAGGTGTCCAGCTGTGGCCCCACAGAGCGGGGGCTCTAAGCAGGGCCGTAATCCCACAGAAAGAGCAAACCAAATGGGTTTGCCCAGAGTTTCGTTCTGCGATGGCCGATCCACTCCCACCGGCCTCCAGTGTCCGTGGAGAACCCCTGCACTAGCAGATGGAAGATGAGGCGCAGTATCCGTACACCTGAGCAGGCTGTTGTCGTTCGGAGACCACAGAGCTGAGGACTGGTGTAAATGATTGTTTTCTGGACAAGACTTCTGCTGACGGTGATCAGTTTTGAAGAACAAGTCTTTCAGAAGAAAGAATATCACATTCCTACTGCTGTGCAATTAAAATCCACAGGGATATTCAAAGAAAATTAAAATTCATGTCCTTGCTGCAGCACATATGAAAATGTATGAGGTGACTTGTTGCCTAAGAGCTCAAATGGGCAGCAAACCTGCTAAATACGGCTGGCGTTGGGAAATCACCGACCCGACGTTCTGAAAATCAGACTCTTTTAATGTGTTCTAGGTAGGATACTTTAATATTCACATCACATGGTCTTTGTAATTCTGGTACTAGAACAGACACTGAATAAAGGTCAACAGAAAGAAAAACCCGATAATAACGAAACAGAAATGCGTATGTATTCATGTCTTTAGCAAATACACAACAGAGCTGCCTGGGCATGTTTAGAAGAAGCCATTTTTCAGACAGAAAAATCAGTTTGTGAAAGAAAGCTTTCATCAATACTTTACACACAGTTTCAATGTGGAAAGAATTTCTGGTCAGAGTACATGTACAACGAATTATCCGCTGGCTACAGTCCCCACTGGGGAGGAGGAACAGAAAGGCTCGAGTCCTTGCTGTAGCTCGTTTCATCAAGGGAACTGAACCTCCGATCAGAGGAGAGAGCCCGGACTCCCGGGCTGCAGTGGGATGCGTTTTGAGGAGGACATTCAGAGTGGGACAGCGCCTTCCTCCAGCTCCTCTGCCTCGCACTCCCTTCTCGCCCCCAACCCAGCCCATCCCAAACAATGCCCGGTGCTCGTGTCACCTTGCTGGAACGTGCATGGGAATCTAAAAAAGCCCGCCTTCACCCCCCGCCCCCAGCAAGCCCCTTGGTTAGAAGCATCCTCTCTCTCTGTCACTCTTGGTGGTTGTTAACAGTCGAGGAGCTCATAAGAGGAAATTGAGTTTTCCATTTCCGAAGAAAAATCAAATGACTTGCTTTTGAGTCCGAGACCTAGGCAGACACAAATATACCAAGTATAATTTTGTGATATCAGTTTAATTGCGTATTTCTTTCAAACTCTATGACCACCTGGATGCAGTCACAACAATAACAGCAGCAAATCAATGTTTGTGAGGAAATGCAGTTAAGTATTAAGATCTAATAATATGCTCTCCTGGAAGCAGCTGTAAAATTCTTTGTTTCCCTTTGCAAACAGAGTGTCAAGAATGCCAAGAACCAACAAGTGTCTAATATTATACTTCCCCAGATGAAATGAAAAGATATTGATTTCTATGAAACAGATTCCCTAATATGTAAACACATTATTCTAAGGCTTAGAAGAATCATATACTTTTATTTCTTCTTTCTTCTGAAAACACTTGAAGGAAATATTTTGTCAAAAGAATAAAATAAAATGTTCTGTATGTTTCCTGAAAAAATGCCACCGAATATATAATGTACCTTTTCACATAGGAACATATACATTCCTAACTTTACCTTGTAATTACTTGAATAAAAGGCATCTCTGAACACTGAAAGACGTGAGTCTGCAAGGGTACTTCAGTGTGGTTAGATCATGTCTGGTCATGAGGCTGGATTTCAGAAGAGGTTCTCCTTCTCACCTCTCGCAAAGACCACTCATGTGCTACGTGTTTGAAATGGTGATTCTACTGCTTTACACCGACACGAATGACCACAGAGGAGATAAGAGACAGGAGTGAAACAGGTACGAAGTATCTGCTCTTACTGGAGTGGCTTTGCAACTGACACTTAGGAGAATCTCATTAGGTTAATCATTCCTTTAATTTCCTTGAAAAGAGAAAACTTTACAAAGGTTAAAAAACTTTACAGAATTTTATTAGCAGTCTGTTAGTCATCTAGGAGGTCGTTTGTCCCAGTTAATGGGGCAAGAAGCAGAAATGCCCCAAATATCACAAAGAAGGATGATACTGGCATGTTTCCAGCCTTGCTGGGTGGCGAGACTGTCAAAACCCTAGGAAACGTTCTGAAATACTTTTCCAGTGCAATCAGCCACTTGAGCCTTTGCACTCCTTTTTAGAGTCATTTGTCCATTATGATAAGCGTATCAGGAAATCCATGGCTGTATCTACCTCTTTCTATATACACAGACTGAGAGAAACTTTTCAGATTTAAGAATTTTAGATTTTAGAAATATCACAGAATCACAGAATCTCAGGGGTTGGAAGGGACCTCGAAAGATCATCCAGTCCAACCCCCCTGCCAGAGCAGGACCACCCAGAGCAGATCACCCAGGAACGTGTCCAGGAGGGTTTTGAAAGTCTCCAGAGAAGGAGACCCCACCACCTCTCTGGGCAGCCTGTTCCAGGGCTCTGCCACCCTCACAGTGAAAAAGTTTTTCCTCATGTTCATGTGGAACCTCCTGTGCTCCAGCTTGCACCCGTTGCCCCTAGTCCCGTCACTGGCCATCACCGAGAAGAGCCAGGCTCCATCCTCCTGACACTCGCCCTTTAAGTATTTATGAACATCGATGAGGTCACCCCTCAGTCTCCTCTTCTCCAAGCTCAAGAGACCCAGCTCCCTCAGCCTTTCATCATGAGGGAGACGCTCCACCCCTCAATCATCTTAATCACCCCCTAAATCATATCCTTTACTCCTCTGTTTTTTCTTCTACCTTTTCCTCAGAATGGACTGCCAGCATTCAGATTTCATTGAGGCCCAGGCGGTTCTAACTCATCAGCTGAAGTACCCTTCTGCAAGAGGCTTGGCCATGGAGTCTGCTGTTTCATAAACATCTTCCAGTTCCCAGCAGCTTTGCCTTGTCTTGAGCACATGTGTAATGGAAAAGGAAAGGCCCAGAAGTTACCAGTTGCTCATCAAAGGACAAAGATCGTTCCTGTGTCTGTCGTGGAACAACGAAAAAAAAAAAAACCCAGAGAAGCACGTGTTACATTCATGGTTGCCCAGGACCGCGTAAGGAGGAGGCAGCCCGGAGATTAACAGAAAAAAAAAACACATCTGATTTGTGATGGCCACAGTAACTAGGTGGAAAACCCCCATATGTTACAATTTGAGTTAAATAAAAGCTAGTTTCTGCCTAATACTTTTGAGAACTTGTCCATGAGCACTTCATTATTTAAACAGTGTTCCTGTGGTACAGCCAAGTTTAGAAAGGATTTATTTAACATGCCATTACAGCAATTAGCCCCAGGGAAAGTTCAGCTTGCATACCGAGCTTCTAAATATGTCTTGAGTTTGTATTTATCAAGTGAGTTTCCTTTCCCTCCCCTACTGAGTATCAACTTTTCCTTTTTTCCTCACCTCACAGCTCCTATGAAGCTTTCAACCTGAGCTCTTTTCTGAGCACCTGGCACGTCAGACCTCCATTCCAGGGGCCCCCTTCCACCTTTCCTCCTGAGGACACCAGCACATAGCCCGTCATCAGTAAGGTCTGTCAGGCCCCGTGTCAGTTTGGATCATGACTCCAGGAGTAAGTAGATAAAGACAGGATGTTTAAGAGGCAGAAAGACGATTCAGGACATTGAAGTTCAATTTCTAGCTCTGACATGACTTGAGGCAAGTCATTTAGTCATTACCTGTATCTCAGCTCTCCAAGTCTGCGTGCGGTTAGTAATAGTTTATCTCCACCTTGCTTATTCAGTGCGTAGGGCACGGGCTGTCACTTGCAGTGTTTATTTACAGCAGGTAGCACATCTAGGGTCCAATCTCACTTTAGGCTTCCAGACACAGCAGTTCTTCAAAAAGCTCTTTGAACCTTATGACTTTGATCAGACCTTCATGACAAAAGAGAGCGACATTCTGCCTGGTGGAGGAAATGAGTTCTGGTGCCTGAAAAATTCTGGGTTTGAGTTTGCCAGGATATCATGTTCATAAAAGGAAATTAGTTTTAAACATTTTATTTTTTATTCTTCAGGTTTTGGCTGCACGTCAGAAGAACAAAGAAACACACAAATGTTCCAGGTTTACACTAGCGTTGACGTGGCAGTTGCTGCTGTTCACTAAATGCCAGGGAACTTCTCTAAGTTGTACCTTGAATTGCTCATCTCCTGAATCCAAGATGTGGCTTCTGTTGCCTGTACCCCTCGCTGGGTGACAAGGAGCAGGAGCAGCGCTGGTCTCCCTCATCCCAAATAACTGGGCCTCTTGGCTTCGTTTTTGCCACCTTTCCCACCATCCATAGCAGTGACTCTCCAGGTTCCCTCAGGAACAGGAAAGGAAGAGATTTCTTACAGGTTTGGGCAGAATGCAGCGTACGTCACCAGCGTCCCAATGCCTTAATGCCGCTTTCGCATCGGCTGATGTGCCTCTCGCAGTGCATGTGGCAGGCGCTCGTGCTCTGTGCCCTGGGTACTGCCTCCCACATAGAGTGGGACCAGGTTCTGCTACAGTTCTGGCAGGATTTCCTATGATGTTCAATACACAGGACAGAATGGAGCTCCAAATGTGCTGGTTTTTGGCTCTACAACTGAAATTAGGTTCTCTCGACAATTTTTGATGAGTACGCATTTTATAGCCATAATGGATTGTGAGCGTTGCAAAAGAAAAATGGTGTTTCAGAGCCTCTGCTTGCTGTGCATATTTCAGCAGTGAGAGGCTTAGGGAATGTCACTGCCTGGTTAAAAGAGTAATGTTGCTTTGGTTTTGCAATATACATGAAAAATCAACCTTTTTCCCTGTGCGTACCCCTTCTCCATAGCACGCTGAACATACATTCATTATACACCAGCTCTGAACAGAGCACAGTGCAGTCATTGTACAGTGATACCAATGGAACTTTTTTTCTCAAGCATCAACAGGATTGGCCAAACCCTGATTTGTTGGAGGGAAAAAAACCCCAAACATCTAGTTTAATTTTCTACCACTTATGCTTTCTGTATCATAAAAATGAACCAAAGTGCAATAGTACCTCTAGCAAATGACTCAGTCTTCAAACCCATAATTCCCTGACAGTTTCAACCACTGGACTTCTTTTTTAACAGCATTTTGACCCTTTTGCTACAACAGTCTCAAGAAATTAAACTCTGAATATTTCCTAATCCATTTCCCAGCATTATTTCCTTCGTATTACGTCTAAACTGTTCGGGATGAATGGCTGTGGCAAGAAAAAGGAAGGGGAATTTCAAGGTCTTCATGAACTCTAGCTAATGTACTGCTGCAGTTTAAGATTAACTGATATCTGCTTGACCCACTACCTGCCTTAAGGAAAACGGTCAGATAACATTTGGTAAAGTGTATGAGATGCCAGTTCCCACTGCAGTGTACGTAGGTTACTAATTTGCTGTAATTTATGTCTGGAAGCTCCCTAGGGACGCTGCTTTGTCACAAAAGTGACAGAGAATCAAACTTCAAGCCAGTGATCTTTTTTTCACTTTTCCCCAGTATCCTTTGAAATGAAAGGAACGTGATACAGAGGGAACAGAGCAAATGTGATGAATAGTCAGTCTTCATGGGGCAATCGTGAATAAAGTAGGAATGAGTTACACAAGCACTTGGAGAGAAAGTATGTGCAACTGCTCTCAACTATTTGCTTAGTTGCACAGAGCTGAGTAGGACACATGATTTAATTTCATTTCAAAATTCTTTTTAACTTAAATCTCTTAATTTTAAAAGAAAAATAGTCCTATGAAATGTAGTTTGGAAGAAAGAAAAATTCTGCTCCCTGATCATACATTTATGCCATATTCGAAGCATGTGTTTTAACAACGTAATGAAGAAATACAAAGTTATCCTGGCAAAGTAAATGAACACAAGCTTTTGAACCCCAGCTAGCTTCGATTAAGAGCAAACTTCTATATCATGTTAGGAAACCACTCATATATTTTAGTGGTAAGATCTGTCTGGTTATAAAGAAAAGCAATCGCATCTGTTTTTCCCTCGCTGGGTTCCTGAAAATAATAGGGAATGGCACAGTGGCTGTGAGCATTTCATAGTTTCTGGGGTGAAGAAGGGAGCATTTCTCGCTGATTTCTACTGACCCCTTGTGGTACGCTGAGCTGAACAGCATTGCTGAAGAACGGCTGCCTCTTGGAAGGGACAGTGTCCGCCGTGGGCAGGAAAACTCTTCAGAGCTGACTCTGACCATCTCAGTGGCCTCCTGAGAGCATGGCACCTTAGGCTGCCAAAAGCCCAGAAGATGGTCAGCATTAAAAAGTTGCTCTTAGTCCGTGAGGGGAAGGTAACGGGCTATGAACAGCAGGACACCCTTCTCGGTGTACAACAAGGCTCTAATACCCTGAGACGTGTTGTAGTGACATCCTAGACCATAAGGCTGAAGTTCAGGTGATTTACTCCGGTCACTAAAACCACAGGGTGAAATTAGAGGTAATTTATGTAACTTTTAGTTGGCATTAGTGGGGAACACAATTGTCTGTATAAATGTCTTTCCAAACAAAGTGCGTGGCTAAGGTGGACACTCATTCAAAGAAGGGCATTGTCCTTGTGTGGGGTAATTGAGTTTAGATTTCAGCCAGAAGGGAGACAAGACAAGCTATGAGAGAGCTGGGTTCAGATATTCCAACTTTTAGCTTTTCTAAAATACATATTAAATCTGTCTGTAAGACAGGAAGTTTAAAAAAGGGCTAATGGAAAAAATATATTATAATATATGCTTACTCTTAAGCATTTATAAATACTTTATGGATTGCATACTCAATACACAAACGTTCCTTTAATTGGGAACAAGCCAAGGTTTGTGCTACCTCCATTTGTTCTATCAATAGAGCCACTTGCAGGAGAAAAAGGAGCTAATGGGAATATTAAAGACTGTGCAGCAAAGGGTGCAATTTGATTTTTACATAGAGAAGGTACATCTGAATCTCACACAGTCCCTATACCTGGGAATTGTACTTCACAGATTTTGTCGGCTGTTGAAACACATAATGAATAGCTGAAATATAGTTGTTGTTTATTGATGAGAGGAAAAAACCCCATGTAAGCAGTTCCAAATCTCATGTCACGTTTCTCTAGTCTTTGCAAAAGTTAGAGGGCTGCTACCTTGTCTGACACGCCTTTGCTAGAGTTGGTGGTTAGTTATATTGGTTGGGAATCTGTTCCAGACTATTTAACACACATGGAACCAGTTTGATGGACTCAGTCAGTACTGCTGTCATTCTTCCACTTCCTAAGAAAAAATATAAATGAAATAGTTGGAACTAGGAACAAATGTTATATATGTTGGCTAAGCATGCCATATGTTATATACATAAACTCCTTTCTCCATGTGTTTTTACTTGTTTCGTGTGCTTCCTGTAAAATTGCTTTAGATTGTCCTTGAAAAGTAAGGGGGGAGAATTTCCATGGATATTTTGCTTTTCTTAAAACCGAACAAAAAAGACAACAGAAACTATCTCAGATGAAAAAATTTAGTTACGAAATTTGAGAGTGCATAAATGGAGCTTTTAAGCTTCAAACAAAGCAATTGGGCAGCAAAAACACCTGGGAAAACAAATTTACTTTAGACCTAAATGAATCTGGCCCAAACTAAATCTCCCTATCTTTCCATGTTTAGGAATGTTGACTTTTGAACATAGGAATAATACACGACACTCACGCCTGATGGGCCACCCACAGCACGCAGCATGGAACTTTGACACCAAAAGAAACATGGAAATTAGGCAAGCCTAGTTCTTCCCCCTCAGTTGTAGCAGAAATAATATTAAAAGTCTGAGAAAAATCATCCTGAGCAAAGTTTGATTGAGCTCATGATATTGCCTTGAAAAATAGCAGTTTTGATTTTTCCAATTGAAAAAAAAAAAAGTTTCATTGGAAATTTCCCAGTGGTTCCATGGATTCAGCAAAACAACCAAGCCTTTCAAAAGGTAGATGAGTGATAAGCTTGGGATCTAATATTTTCCCGTTTGAGTCAGGCTTCAAAAACAGTCAATAAATACATTTATTGAAATTATAAAATCTACAGTCACGACTTCTACATTTTTCATAAGTTTATCTTTAAAATATTGTTCTAATATCTACAATGAAGTTTGTCATCCACTTTTCCTTTTTCTGTGTTTTATAGACCAGTGCCACTTCAATACGCTTCAGGGCATTTGTGGAATGGGTGAGTTTTCTTTTCAGAATGGTTTAAATATCTGAACAGATGTAAAATTAGCCAACGCTGCACGGTGTAACCAGTTCTATAGGGCAGACACACTTGTCAGAAAATTCTAATACGGTATTTATCAGCTTTTAAATGAGAACACAACTATCAGCTTCGACTCAATTTAGGGTAATGGAATGTTTACAGCTGAAGAATGACTGAATGCTTATACTTACAGAGGTGTTTGCTTTTAATGGCCACATTTTCCAGTCCCATGATACAACAGTATAAAAAAATCTTTCTTTCTCTCACATATGCTAGGTTATAACAACAATTATTATGATTTTAATATCTATACAATTCTGCCTACAAAATATTTAATACCTAAGCAGCTGGTGCGCTGTGGCTGATGCTTACTAAATGAATAAATGTTTTGTCTTGTGTTTCCCCCGTGTACTTACATCCATCTGTTGTCTTGTGTCATTTTTGATTGAGGCCTAGAGGCGCTACCGCAAAACAAATAACGTCAGTTTTGTTTTCATTCTTGCAGGGCCAAGAACCCTCGTTCCAGCCTGAGAACACTTCGGCTGCACAATCACAAATGTAAAGAGAAGTTTTCTACGCAGACACAAAAAAAAAAAAGCCAGGCAGTGGGATGTGTTTCCAGCACAAAAGTTTGCATGAGAAGTTTAAATTGGTATTCATTACGGGAGAAATAACTTTACGGAGCGTGCGGGCTGAGTGAAAGCAGATTTGCCAGGCTGGCAGAGGAAACTGCAGTTCCCCCTAACGAGGGCTGCAAAGAGAAGCGTGTTCTCCGGGTCAAGCGACAGGCGAGCATCTGTTTCGCTTCACAGCCTCCACGTCCTCGCAGCGCCTGCAACCTGCCCTCTTCTGAGACAAGAGCTCCCCAGCCCCGGCCCAGGGACACGGGGCCGCGGCGTCCTGGTGCTTAGCGCTCAGTGGTGTCGCGTTGGCTGCTCCTCCTCGCTCTTGGGGGTAATCTCTCCGTGTTTCTCCGACACAAGCCCACGCAGCTGATCTCTGTAAGTCATTTTTAATACAGAGCAGGCAGGGTAAGGGTAGTTCTTGTCCGCAGGGCTACTGCAGACAGCGCCGTTAGGGGTCAGGATGGCTTCTCGAGGGGGGGTGGCTTCTCATTTTCATGGACAACAGAGGGAGATGGCCTGGCTAACCCAGTCAGTTAATTCAGGTGCTTGAAGTTGGCACCCTGAAACTCCGACAAATGTTTCAAGACAACTGTTGAGTCAGAATCAAACCACAAGTTTTGAGGGCTTGCCTGCTCAGCCCTGGTGTTAAATGAGTACCCACATTTGGGTGTGGATTTATACACCCACACAACCGTATACACATACTGTTATCCATACAGTCTTCCATTCTAACACTCATGAAAATACATCAGTGAGGGTTACATGGTAGAGTGTTTGTTGGCAGGAAGAGAGAATTTCTGCAGACTGTGTAATATCCAGAACAATTCAGCAACCTGACCCTCTGAAACCCAACCTGTCTGAAAGCAAACACTCCTCTTTTCTTTTGAGACGGTGGCGTGGAGGAAAGCGAGAGAGTTGCAGCCAGAGCAAGAATGAAAGTAGCAGAGAAGAGCGACTGGTGACTGCAATTTCGCAGGAGCCTCTGCTCCCGTGTGTTGGGACAGCGAACCCGGTCTGTGAGAGCCTTTGTGCAGGCGATACCTTCTAGCTCTAAGCCTTGTTCACGTTACCTATTTAAGCCCAAAGAACAGCTCATGTAAAGGTGAGTGCAGTAGTTCCATTCCACACTCTAGGACAGGTCTGTTGCCAGTCTCATAGTTTGTGAGCTCAATTTTCTCGAGAAGCATCTTGGAATTGTCTGTCTTTGCTGAGCAAATGGCTTCAGGGACAAAGAGCTGAGTCCTGAATTGAGTGAAGTAGATTGTCTCTGACACCTCTGTCAGGACAAGTTTTTCTCAAGAGAAAGACATGATCTCTTTCTCTTGGAACCGCATGAGAAATCATTCAGTATGGCCATGTTTGACAACTAAAAGAAATACAGCTCTATTCTAGAACTTCGGTTAAGTAGCTCAGTATCATGGAGAATTTTAGGCATGTTTAAAGCTGATGACCAATTTTCCATTCTCTTAAATCCCAAATAAGGCATATTAAGTATTCATTTTCTTTCTTTGAGAGTGTGTATCTGAAATTTGAAGACCATTCCTCTTGAGAAGGAAAAAAAGGAGAAAGGTGAATTCCCTCATATATTCAGAAGAAGGTTTATTCTGTTTTGTATGATTGCTGCCATGGAAGCAATCCTTCCCGTCAGAAATGGCCGAGTGTCATATTTAGCCAAATGGTCTAAAATACTAAATTTAACTGAGCAAGACAGATACAGCCCAGGTATGGAACTATTGTGGGAGAACTGATGAAACATCTGCTTTTTCTTGTCCCCTTCTTTCTTACATAGCATGAAGCCATGTAATGGACTTCATATTAGACTAACTGGTTATTGGGATGGAGTAGTCTCTAAAGAGATTTTTCGTTTTCCTTTGTTCTGTTTTTGCTGGAGTGGTGGCAGAATCTTTGCTTTGCTACTAATTAGATGTATGGAAAAGACTCTTAGAGTCATGGTTGGTTTCTCACCTTGCCTTTTTTTTTTTTCCTTATTTTTTTTTTTAGCAGCCTAAATGAAAGGATTAATAAATGCTTGATTAGCCCATGTAGCAGAGGTGCTCCTCTGAGCTCTTCCTGCAACACTCAGGTGAACCAAAGCCTGATGGTGAGGCCAGGCCCCAATCCCTGATGTTATTATTGCTCCAACAGCATCTGCCCCAATTAGGATCAGAGCCCCTGTGTTCCAGGCACTGCACGCTACACAGTAGGAGATATTTGCCATCCCCCAGAGCCTTCAGCCTAACACAAATAACAAACGAAGCCAAAGGCTGTTCTGCCATTCACCAGGGAAGCAGACTGAGCAGTTGTGCTCTGTGGATTTTGTGTGAGAGGAGTCTGTAACTGCCTGCATCGCTGGCCTTTGTCTGTTCCCCAGAGGATGACTAAGAAAAGGGAAAAACAGGTAGGAAGATGAAGGTAAAAGACAGTTACAAAGTTCTATATTTGATAGAAACCTACATGGGGAGTAAAAACAAAATCATAAAATGACAGGACAGAAATGCAGTGGGAGCTAAGGAAAGATGAAAGAAGGAAGGAAATTGGATAACAATAGTGATCAGAAAGAATAAAGGCGAAGACAAATAATGACAAGCAAGAAAGAGAGAGGATTACAGGTGAATGATGAAAGCTATGGAAATAAGGATGGTAGCTGCTATCAGAATTACAGAAAGTTGTTTTATTTAAGATGTCACTGTTACGTGTCAGAAAATGCGGGTTTTTTTAAACCTAGACGATTCTGAGAAGAGCAAGATTTCAAGGCAAAAGGGACTTTGGGGAAATGTACAAAAGCAAGTGATGATATGTTTACATGGCACTGGCTGCTGCTGGAGTTCGCTGAGGATGGCCTAGCTTGGCGCGCTGGCAATGGTACAGCTTGTGTTAGCACAGACTTCCACACCGCCTGAGCAGTCCTGTTAAAATGTAGGGGTTGTAAAGTGCTATTGGAAAATACTTTTACGTGCTTTCGAAAATTTCACCTGAGCAGGTTGCACCATCACGAGTTGTTGTGGCTACTTTCTTTTTAATTATTTAATAGTGACAATTTTTGTACGGGATAAAAAAAATCGCACAACACTGCCAAGAACACCAGCAGACTTCCTTGTGAATAGCTGACGTGTGTAGAATAGCATAGGGTTTGTACTTTGTTTTGCTGGCACAAATTTTGGCTGGCTCCCAGGGAGCCCCAGCCTGAATGCACGCAAGGGGCTACAGGCAGAGTGCCAGGCCCTCAGCCTGAGAAATCTTTCTCTCTCTTGCGACTCCCTGCCCAGCCCATATCCTAAATGGACATCCGGGATGCTCTTGCCTATAGGCTGTGCTTACATCATGCAGTGTGGAATGAGTGGTTTGGGGAACAAGCCCCTGGAAATCCAGTTGCCGCACAAATGCACCTTCATGAACACCCTCAGCCCTCTCAGGCAGCCAAGACTCTTCCCTGCCCTGCAGCGATGGGCATGGTGCTGAGACCCGGTACTTCCCAGAAACAGAAGTCAGCCCAGTCTCCTTTTTCTCTTGATGGGAGATTGGTGGGATGAGGGAAGCAAGGGGGGAGAGAGCCGAACACGGCAGCAGGGCCCCTGCCATGGCAGGAGCGGAGGAGCCCTGGGGTGCCACTGGGATGGAGTGCTGCCGTGGCTGAGCCATTTCCAGTGTCTCTGTGTCCGGAGGGCGAGGGGTGTTTGAGATCCCGGTGCTGTTCTGGGTCTGCTTCCAGCTGCCTGTGCCTAACTGCAGCAGCAGCGCAAGGTTTGCGGCACCCGGATTCTGCGGCTGCTCAAGAGTATCTCCAATTCACCATCAGAAAGGATTAATTAAAGAGGTGTAAATTAAAGTTGATTCACCAGCCATACTAATTCAAAGAAGTCCCTCCAAATGTTATTTTTATGTCCCACTGCTGAGTTTAGTAAAAACCACGTTTCTCTTGTTCCTTGTAACAGTGCTTTGTTGTTCCCCAGAGAAGAATCCTCCTTAACTTAATAGCAGTACATGTGTAGTTAATAGCTGGAGTTTGTAGAGCTTGTAACACCTTGCTCTGCTTCCTCAAATGCCAAGGTACACCGAGTTTCTAAGTGGGATTGGTTTACCACAATACCTTGTAGTCGTGCTGGTTAAAACAAGCTTAATTTCTCCGGCGCTTATATTTCATTGGATTCCTCACCATTCAGCCTATTCGAGTGCCATCAATCTATTATGAAGGTCAAATTCTGAAGACCTGAATCATCCAAGAGTGGTGTAAGGGATTTAGGAATTTGCAGGGGCTTATGGTGCAGGAGAGCCGTACGTTTCTGTGACTAAAATGACACAATAGCAGAGATAACATCTGCAGATTTTTTCAACCAAAGCGCTTGCCTAGATCAACTCACAGAATGAGGAATGTCTGGCTGCAAAGGGATCCATAAACAGTAATTGTCAGAGCTGGGTGGAAAAAGATAATTCCAGCTCCGGGAAGATTTCAATATTTGATGACTGCTTGCATGCCGATGTAAAATGAAAGCTCAAAATGTCAAAGTTCTGTGTAGCCAGACTCCAGGCTCAGTTTAAAATCCTGGGCAGATGCAAACTGTTCCTGAAGCACCAAAAATTCTGAAATATAAACCCTGCTGATTAATTAAACTTTTATGTGAGAGGTTTTCCCACCAGGAAGGAAAGGATGTCTGAGGCCGGGCTCTTTGAAGTGCCCCCAGAGCTGCCAGCCTGGCACACGCAGCTGGTGGCCAGCGCTGAAGACTCTGCTCTCACAACAGTTTCTTCCAGTGAACTCCAAGCCTCCTTAAACTGGCTGGAAGATGATCCTGACTCTGATGAAAGAAGCCGCTGTGAGCCATCACTATTCAGAAGGAACTGTCTAGAAAATATGTTCCTTTCCATTTAGAATCCAAAAAAGGTACAGAGAGTGCCATGTTTCATCAGCATAAATAATTAACAGCAGAAGGACATGTAATATTCATAGCTGAAAATCATTAAACAAAATAGGCTGGGAAAAAAAATCTTAAACATGAAGTGATATTAATCATTTAGCCACAGATTCAGCTTAGAGCTTCTCTTTTGTTTAATCTAATTATTATTTTTTGAAATCTATTCACAGGCAGATGTTGCTCTGCAAACCCACACAACTAATTCCCACATGTGAGACAGTCAGCCTGAGGTTTAGCCTCTTGCAGTATTAATTAACATCATGAGGCATCGTTAATGGTAGTGGACAAAGTGAGAATGAAGAATTTTCTGCACTTGGCAAAATGTGGATGAAAACAGGTCAAAAGAACAATGCTTTTCAAACAGCATCATCTTCTCAGCTGTTTTGTACGCTCCCAGATGTTTCAGTTTATGCAAGGCGAACAAAAACCCTCTCTGGCTTTTCTGTGTCTCCATGCATGCACAACAGGAGCCTCTCAGAACAGAGGTGTTTAAAAGCAAAAAGGATCCCAGAAGCTTCGTGAGGATTTCCTAGCTGGAAGACAAGAAAATGCTTCCATGTCAGAGCTGAATTCATCTCAGCAGGCAGGGCCATCCAGAGGTACACCGGTCCTCTCACCGGGGAGGTGATGTCAGGGCAAACCCCACGAGCTGGCATTGTTCAGCTCATGGCCTGCAGAATGAACACACACAAATGAGCTGGGCCAGACCTCAGTGAAGGTCCCCTTACCCTCCTGCCGTTCCGACATCCCTTCTCTCCTTCCCCCTCTTTTCCCTGGAAAACAGAACTCGGTCTGAAACTGGGCTCTCTGTGAGATGGTGATGCTTCTGACAAATAGGGAGATAATCTATAAAACAAAAGTAAAAAAGTGTAAAGATGGACTGGCTGGAAACATCTCCTCTGGCTGGAGATAAGAATGTTTGAATAAATGTTCTCCTCCCACGGGGTCTGTGGCCTGCTATCCATCAGGAATCTACCAGAGCCTCAGCCTAAAGAAGAAAATGTTTTTTCTTCTGTTTCTTATGGTTATCTGGGGTTTCTGGAATAACTGCAGCAATCCTTAACCATGAGCCATTGTGCCTTTTGGGTGGCACTATGTTCAACAGGGAGGAGACACTGTACACCTCAGTTTTGAAGTGTAACCTACTTGAGGAAGAAGACATTATTCTCTCAACATTTCATGGAGGGCTGCAGCCCTTTTAAGTACAAACATCCAGTGCTTGTGAGCTGTACTTGTGGTACTGTACCTACTTCATCAGCAGACAGACCTCAGGCCCTGCAGAAACCCCTTCATTCTGCTGGAGACACACGAAAAGGGACTTGCCGCTGCTCCGCTGGGGAAGGCGATCGCGCCCCTGGGCCGTGAGTGTGGTCACATGTTTGTCAAACAGGCCAAGGACTTTGGGCATCTCACAGTCCCTTGTCTTTGGAAAGCAGCTATAAAACCTAGACAGTGAAGATTCTCCATTCCCTCCCACTTGATGGTTGTGTTTCTTACTTACAGACACTTCAAAAACCTGAAGGGGACTGCATGAAAGAAAAATAGAAGAAGGGCTTTTGCACTTGCGGGTCACATAGAGCTCTTTCACGAAACGTACAATCATGTAAAACACTGCCCGTCAGTATTTCTTCTAGCAAATTGTGACACTGAAGTGTGGTGTTTTTCTTCATTAGCTGACTAAACATCATGCCCTCATGTTGAATATTTTACACTTCCATAAAGAACTTACAGACACATGTGTGCTTTTCTGTCTCATCTGCAAGGTTATTCAGTCTTTAAAAAATAAACAAGAGAATTTTTGTTATCCTGTGGTGATTTACTGTACTATGTTGGGATGTCATCACTAAATTGCATGGAAAAGCATTTTTTGTTCTGTTTTAAATGAAAATCATAACACAATCTTTGTCCCATAGAGGTCACCAGCGCCTCCTGGATGTGTAAGCAGGGAGTCAACGAAAATTTCGAGTGAAATAATTTTGCTGTGGGTTTATAATATTCTTCCCCTATTTGTCCAGCCTACCCTGTGGGGCTGCGCTTTCACCCGAGCCGTGAGCTCTCTGAGGCAGACTGGGTGTGCACAGTGCCTGCTGCCATCTCCACATCCTCAGCTCCCACGCAGAATAAATAGGTCCACTAGCACGTTATGTCATAACAGGATGGTGAACGCTGAAACTGCAGTCTTAGTTTGCTGCTATAAAACGATTTTAGGGTAATAATCCTACTATTAGGTGATATCAAATGGGGTAGAAAAATACATTTCCTTGCTGGGAAAGAAAGGCAGCAAGGGGGGCGGGATGGCACTGTGTTTTCAGGACAGAGCGAGTTGGCAGAAACGGCTGCATCAAATTTACTTGTGCTAAAAACTGATCAATTAATCTGGCATGAACTAGGGCTCTATTTCTGCTATCGAGATCTGAGGGCATAATTACATGAGCCAGAGCACTTGTAAGGATGTTCAACCCAGACACGAATTTATTAGAAAACAGGGCAAACACATTTGCATACTGAGTTCATATTTCTAGAGGAAGAAATCTATGCACTATGCCAAAATAAGAATTTAAATGCTCTAATATGAAATTGTGAAATGTAATGAATGATTTAATAACATCACCAGCATTAGCACAGATGGCTCACCATGTTGGTGCTTCACTCTGCCCTGTATAATGGGAATGGTTGAGAAATGCCACACGTCTCTATTACACAGTGTTACCCCGGGTGCCAGCACAGTGTACTACTGAAGAAGTTCTAGTGCCAGAGCATGACGGTTGTCACTCACATTTCAACTGCGGAGGAAAAGCCTTGTTGATTTGTAGCAACCGCTGACTGGTTTAGAACAGGATAGAAGCGATCTTTGATCTTCTCTGGGAGTCATATGTTGCCCTAAAATCATACAAAACAAAGCAGAGGTTCCTACTGAGCATTACTGATAAAAAAAAAAAAGGGAAGGAGAAAAATTAACAATGAACTCTGACGTTACTGGGTTGGACAGTAGTAGCTGAACCCTAAAAAGTGAACAGTGTTTGGGTGCGTTGCTACCTTTAGTCCAATTTAAGTTATCTTTGAAGGAAACAAGTTTCAAATGATGACTATACATTTTCTGAAATTTCTGAGGTTGGCAATTGCTAGCGATGGATGACATGGGAACTGATATGCGTTTGGAAAGAAAAAAGCCCCCAAAATGCTATATTTAGCTCTCTGATCGGGTTAACCACGCAGCCTGACAAACCAGCAGAGCTTGTGCTTTGGGGCACAGGTAGGAAAATGGGGATTGGTCACAGAGGCAAAGCTGTGAAGGCTGCTTGAGCCAGGACTGTCACCAAAACAAACGTTTGTTCAGTTATACCCTCAAAACCTGATGGACAGCCATCTAGGTAAACCATCAGACTCGTTTAAGAGCCGTTGTTTTGTTACAAGAAGAGCAGTAGCAAAGCTTCTGCTGCCTCAGTTTGGGTACTAATTTGTCTTGGCAGTGAGAACTTGCTTTTTAGCAAATTTAAATGTAGCGTTTATGGCTGGAATATGGGAAGTTCAGAAAAACTTTCCCCAAAACATCGGAGCACGCAGATGACCTTCCTGTTTCAACCTTCATTGCAGATTGTCTAAGCAAGCAAATAATTATCTTAATATTTTATTCAACACTGCCTCTTCTGGTTTCGTTAAAACAGGGAATTATCATAAAAAGCAAGAGAACAAGGAAAAAACTCTGATTCCCCTGAAGTTCTTGACAAAACTATCATTGATTTCAAGAGGAAAGAGATTTGATCTTATTCTCCAGTGCTTACCTGAATCCTTGCAAAACAGAAGGTTTTAAGTTTTGCACCAGGACACAGCTAGGACTATCGAGCCTCCTTCGAGACAGCAACGTTCCGGCTGCTGTTACTCTGAGTAAAGGCAATTACAAGTTTGCTTCTGACATCTGTGTGTGTTTTAAGGCTGAACTAAAGCGGATCTTGGTTAAACACCGTTTGTGGTGACAGGGTTACCTCGCACGTGACAGCTATCACCTCCACTTTCTTCTCCCCCCGAGAGTGTCCTCTTTGATGGCTTTCAGCAGAATGAATTATACCAACACCTTTCCACACAGATTGCACTGTGAACCCCAGAGCAGTGAACCAGAGGGTAAATTTGCTTTCTGTAAGAGAGTTTCCTTCTGTTGGAGAGCGTGGCTGGAAAAATCTGAGACAGTGGGTCAGGCGAAGTCACTTCCATCTTGAAAGCACTGTTGCTGGGTAGGGGCTTATGACTAGTTTGACAAAGACAGATAAGACATCCAGTACTGTACATCACTGTAGTTAGCAAGTTAACTCTTAGAAGAGGTACTGTAACATAGCTGAAAGCCAGTGTTTGACCTACCTTCAAAGGTAGCAACTTGTCTTTCAGCACACAGGGCTTTTGGAAGTCAGATAACTTTTATCTTGGTGTCATGGATGGTGGTTAAATGTGTTGTCTCCACCTGACAAATGTAAGAAGCAGCAACAGACTAGTGAAGAATTCTCCCTGAAGTCTAACGATCTGTTATTCATCACTGTTTATCAGTGCCCCTACTGTATATTTGCTGTGCTGTCATGGAAACAGCCATTCAGCCAACCAATTAAGAGCAAATTAAAGCGATGCTGTCAAGATAAGCGTATGTTAGAAATTAATTTCTTACCTGTTTTACAAAAAAATCCCCAAAATATTTTTAGTTTTTAAGAATCCTATTTGCATTCATCTTTTTTTGAAACAACAAGGACAGAAGCCATTCCATGAACACACAAACAAAGAAAAAGCTGTGCGGAGTCTGTGCCTTTATAGGAGCTGTACACAATGGATCACGAGTGACTTCACAAGTGCTTTTAATAGAATTACTTCATTACACTTTGCTTTGCTTGTTCTCCAGCCCTCACACAGGAGCAGCGGACTCCGCCTAGCTCTGGAAGCCAACCCTTTTCACATGGCAAAAGGGCACAGTAGTGCCGTTACGGCACATCGGCACATTACGGCGCATTACGCCGTACTGGCTCTGTGCTCTGCCCCAAATAGTCAGGGGTCTTGCCAGTAGCTTCTCCAAGGATGCAGTTTCACGTTGTGTTGCAGGTGCTCTGGCCTTGTCTTCCTCTCCCTTGCCATCCCCGCTCCAGCTGCACCCCTGCTCGTTCCTTGCCCTGGCCTAGGTATGGGTTTGATCTCCCCGTGACGTGAACGAGCGACACCAGCTGCGTTCGTTTTCCTCCTGAACCTGGTCAGATGAGCACCAGTCCCACCGCATAGCAAACGGGACCAGTATGTTGCCTGAAACATCATCCTCAACTCAGGAGGTGGCTCCACACCGTAAGTGCGAGGACAAGAAGGCCTCAGAGATGACGTTAAGGTCTCTCACTTATCTAACTCTTAAAAATTGTGTTATTCCCTTTGCTGGAAAATTGTTCTACTCCATCACCCTCAGCGGAGTTCCTTAAGAGAAGCTGCCTTCTCTGCCACATCTCCAGCGTGTCCCCTCTTGCCACTGAGGCACATTCTCTCACCTCCTCACGTGGAGGCAGGCAGACATGCAGTGCGAGAGTCAGGCTGTGCGGAGTTTCCTCTCCTAGGGGACTCTCTGCTAGCACTTTGTGGACCTGCTAGAGCTTCTTGTTGCTGCCTTAGCAGTGCAAAAAGCTCTGCTGCACAAGGGAATCTACCCAAGAGACCCTTACTAAAATGTCGCTCACATTAAGACAGTGCAAAAGCCATCCCCAAAGTCACTAGAGTCAAACTAAAACCGGACAGAAAAGAAGAGGAAATCAAAGCCCGGATGGATAACTCTAACTCTTCCTGTACTGTTCTTATATTCAGATGAAGAAGATGAAACAATAAATCAGTGCTAATACATGTGGAGACCTGGAATGTGCTGCATCTTTCTCCAGTGATGTATGGTCGAGAAAATGGCTGACGGAAGTCATTATTTATAGCAAGCATAAAACCAGTGCTGTTAGAACTCAATAGCTGTCACCGCCACTTTAACAAAAGCTTGTGAGAGTTATACTGATTTGATGGTGTCTTAAAGTTAGCTGAACTGTAGAGAACTGCAGTTTTGTTTCAGATATCAAGAAAATCATCAGAGTAACAGCAGTAATCAAAATGAATGAACCCTACAGAAATAGAATGACTGTAGAGCTGTCAGCATCTTTTCCCCTCCTGCTCCAGTTGATCCCAAAGAGTAGAGTACTGAATAAGAATCCACTACAACAGTCAAGCATGGTACAGTCCGTGTAAGGATTTCTACTTATTTTAATGCTTTCACTGAGCTGGCAGTATCCAACCTTACCCACAGAATGCAGAGGCATTAAAAAATATGATTTTTAAAAATTATCACTTGGTTTTATGACCTGTACTTGTGGATGTATTTTCGTTTGGCTTATGCTATTGCCAAAGTTCAATGTGTCACACCAAGTGCCCTCATCCATTCAGAAGAGACAATGTTGGCTTAGTTGTGTCTCCAACTACATGTGAGTTCCTGCAGCGGCTTGTTCTCCTCTCCAGTTCAATGAACAGTATTGCTGGAATACGTTTTACTTACGCCCTTTTCCAGTTTCACACACATTCTTACATTAAACTTGCCTTAACTCATGATGAATGTTTTTTCAGCAGCAGTCTAAACCATAATATTACACTAACACAGCAGCATCGCTTTACTTCAGGAGCAGAATATTGCAAATGATGCCCCTGCAACAAGGTTCTCCTCCAGTCCCAGCCTACCTCTTTGGATCACTTTAGCGCTTTCCTGTTGGGTCCCACAGTCTTCTTCAAATGACCTCCACCGATGCTCCCTGCCTTCAGAAGCTTTAGACATCTGTGTCACTCTTTTATCAAACAGCACAGATGCTGAGTTTATTCCAAAAGGTAATACAAGAAGTCTCCAGTGACTTTATACGACTTTCAAAGCACTAAACATATTAGGTTCATCTAATGTAAGACACCAGACCTACAGCTTGCCTCTGATTCAGAAGTGCTTTGCATTTTTGAAGCCTTGAAGTAATCTAATCACGTATGGCTGTGTGCAAGTCTGCAGGAGCCACAACAATCTTAAACTTTGGTCTGGATTCTCCATAATGAACCAGCCTGTGAGCTTGTCTGTTTTGTTGCTTCTACAGTAACGTTTTCACTGGATCTGATTTTGTTATTTTTTTTCTTGGATATGACCCAGCAACGTGCACTCCCAGCCCAGAAAGCCAACGCCATCCTGGGCTGCATCACCAGCAGCGTGGCCAGCAGGGTGAGGGGGGGATTCTCCCCCTCTGCTCTGCTCTGGTGAGACCCCCCCTGCAGGGCTGCGTCCAGCACAGGAAAGACATGGAGCTGCTTGAGTGGGTCCAGAGGAGGCCATGAAGATGCTCAGGGGCTGGAGCAGCTCCCTGCGAGGACAGGCTGAGAGAGTTGGGGGTGTTCAGCCTGGAGAGGAGAAGGCTCCGGGGAGATCTCATTGCTATCTTACAGTACTTAAAGGGAGCCTGTAAGAAAGATGGGGTCAATCTTTTTAGCAGGGCCTGTTGTGACAGGACAAGGAATAATGGTTTTAAACTAAAAGAGGGGAGATTTAGACAAGATATAAGGAAGAAATTCTTTACTGCGAGGGTGAGGAAACACTGGAAAAAGTTGCCCAGAGAGGTGGCAGATGCCCCAACCCTGGAAACATTCAACATCAGGTTGGACGGGGCTCTGAACAACCCAATCCAGACAAAGATGTCCCTGCTCCCTGCAGGGGGTTGGACTAGATGACCTTTAAAGGTCGCTTCCAACCCAAACTGTCCTATGATTCTGTGATATGGTAAATATCAAAAAGGATAAAAGTGTCATACATCTGTATATAGTTCAAGCTGACACTATTTCTACTTGCAACATCATAGTATTTTTGCATTAATCATGTCTTGAGATACTTGCAATGATGATTAGTTATTCATATGCTAACTTCCTTAACTGTGTTGTACAACATTAAGCATACATCTGTTTCTATATGGTTTATGATCTCACAACCCATTTCGTCCTTATTTTTGGAAACAGGAATTTTAACAAACCAAGCATTAGAAAAGCTGCAAGAGCTGCTTGAGTGTCGGTGTTACTTGTAGGAACATCGAGTTCACCAACTTATAACCGTTGTTGCTATGTGATATCAATTGTCCTTGGAACATTCTTCTCCTTTGCCTTGAATCCAGGCGTTCGTGTCACCAGCTTCGAGCTCCCTACTGGGCTGGAATTTTATTTCAAGATCTATTGCAATCCTGCTCTGAGGTACTGTCTTTTCTTCCTTGTTAAAATTAGACTAGGGCACACTACCTCCCATACTACTCCCACTGCAATTTTTGTGTGTGTACGCACACGGATAGCACATCAGCGATCAGGCCGCGTTCCAGCGTAGACAAAACAGAACAAAGCCGAAATATTCAGCCAGTTTATCAGGTAGGAAGGTGTACGTCGCGTAGAAAAATACGGCGGCTGCAAAGGACAGACGCCGCCGCCTTCACCTTGCGAGCAGCCCCGCAAAGCCGCTTGTTTGCTGTGGTTGACCCTCAAACCCAGCGGGCGGGCAGGGAGACCCCTTGGGTGCAGGACGAGAGCCCCAGGGGCCCCAGGGGCCCATGGCCTTGCTGCCTTGCCCTCGCCGCGGGCACCCCCGCAGCCCCCGCTCGCCAGCTGCCGCAAATGGCTCCACGAAGCAAACGCGGGGGGTTGATGGCGGTTTGATGGAAAACACTAGGTGTCACTCGCATTCTCTTCCCGCAGGCTGCTGAGAGGGGCTGCGCGGCGCTGGGTCAGCCCGGCCCCCAAAGGCAGAGGGTGTTTTTCAGTGCCTGCACCTCGCTGCCCCGCAGATCTGACCTGTTTCGGGTACGAAGGGGTTTGGAAGAGCCCCCAGTGCGGGGTGGCTGCTCGAGAGGTGTACCTGCACGGGAAGCAGCAGGAACAAGTGTTTTCGCCAACGCAATTTTTGCTGCTTTTGTGTGTTCCCATTGAGCTCAGACAAACACAGGATTACAGGAAAAAAGTGTTACTTAGCCAGGGAAAAAGAATTAATTACCAGGTTATCATACCATTAGGGAAAAGACTAATCCATGTGGTCCTGTCCCTTCTCTGGAGGGTGTTTGTTCAGCACAGTGATGGGGTCATGCCTATTTATCCGTGCTGTGGAGAGCACAAAGGAGAGTTTTGATTCGGAAGAGCCATAAACAAGTTTGACATTTTGGCTCTAGTGTAATCAAATTCAAATAATGCCAGAGATTGGGGGGAAAAAAAAAAATTACTTTGATCGTTAAATAAGGTCTGAATAAATGATCTCAGTTATTTTTCTGTGCTTTGGGCACATGTTAACAAGTCCATTGTACCGAGGTTTACACAACACACTCCTGTGTCACGATGCAAGTTCAACTTCTGTGCAGGCTTTTTCCGTCTCTTCAGCAAGTCTGTGGCTGGTGGCAGCAGCCAGGATCCCTGGCACGGGTGAGGCAAACATAAACGGTGCCCGATGGCACACTGGAAGGTGCCTTTGAGCTTTTATGATAGCCTTTGGAAAGAACTGAGGCATCCTCTTCTCAGGATCTACTGCCAGACCCCTGAAAATATGTAGGGTGAAGTGCTGACTGGCAACAGGCAGCACAGCAGCTGTCCCTCCGTCCAAAAGTCAGAGAGCTGAAAGTGGCCTGGCACGGATGAGAGTCTGTCTAAGAACTGGCAAAAGACTTTCCCTGCCTGTTTATTTTTTTTGTGACTGGGCTGACAGAGTTGCCCCCAGTTTTTCAAAGTATACCAAAGGGTCTGCAATCGTCCGAGCTCACAGGTCTGACTGTCTGCGAGTTAGATATCACGTACTGTGCTAAGCAGGAACTCATTTAATGGCCTAGGAAAGTCTGAAAAGCAGTTATAAATGCTAAGGTTAGCACTAAGGTGCTCTCTATGCCTATACAGAGACAGTCACTCGGCTTCGATTCAAGACACATCCTCTGTGCATCTCTGCAACTTACATCTACCCAGACGGGAAGCCCCGAGACTCCTCTCCATCCTTCCACAAGTCATCCCGTGGGGGTTTCCTGAGCATTCAGATAATTTTGGGGATCTGATCCAGGGCAGGAGAGAAATAATTTTCTATCTCCTCTGTTAAAGCATCATCCACTCCCTTACCTTAAGGAGCACATACAGAACCTCGTTAGGAATCAGCGACATTGAGCTGAATGGCAGCTATTAAAAACTCGGGAATGTCTTTCTTCCAAAACCAAAAATACAGCCAAGTCCCATGTTTCCTCCATCTCCACCTCTTTCTGCATGCTTCAAATGCTGAGTAAGGAATTGGGTTCATACCGTGCCCTAAAGACCCACCACTTCTGGCCCCAACCTAAGCGCTTGTTACCCAGGTACCAGCCGCCTCTCTCTGCTGCAGGCTTGAGGCTGTCAGTAAAAGCATAAAGGCAGAGCCCAAGCTGTCTTACTCTGGCTAGGCATGAAATGAAAATGAGTAGAAAACAAATGATGCCATTCGAGATAAAGCCATCGAAGGATGAAATCTGTAATAAAGCCTTTATTTCTGAATGATTCCCTCTTCCTGTATCCTTTTGTTGTGAATAAAGACTCCATATAAAAACCAGAGCTGATTTACACAGAAATCAACCAACTAAAACTGCATATTTAAAATATATTACAAATTTATATAGTGGATTAGTACTGAAGTGTTTTTCTTTTTTACAAATTCAATCAATTTTATATATTTAAATGCACTCATATAGAAAGCAAACTAAGCTTTGTTTTTTTTCCCCAGAACTAACTCGTCCTTTTGATCAAAGGGAATACACTGATATTCAAAATTTTGCCAATCTCTTTGTTCCCCCTTCCTACTGTAGAGATTCTCTCACTAAGGACTTCCTCAGACTGCCAAGCACTGATACAGCTAACAAAGTCATACATTTGAAAATCTAATGCAGCTTCCAAGGATGATAATGCTTATGTGTGCATACTTCAGAAAAGCATTTGTTTGTCTTGAAGAGCTTATCTGGTCCTCATGGCTCTGTGCCACACACACTCAGCAACGCTGATGTCCTTCTGTCTTACAAGAAAGAAATATTAGCCTAAATTGATGGAGAGAAAATTTCCATTGAAACCACAATGGCAAAGAGGTTTCAAAGTGTGAATATCTGTCCTAATCCCGTCTCCCCACATTGCCTTAAATTTGTTTCAACAACTTTCAAATGTTCAGTTTTGATAGTAGGAAAATCATAAGAGTACTATTAGCATTGTATTTATACTAACTCCGGTAAGCACATAATTATTTCTGTCCCAAATATTTCGACTTTTAAGTCTCAGCTGAAGTGCTCATTCACCAGTGGTGCATATTGCCCAAAGTTTATGTTGCATCTAAACTTCATCTACTTACTCAGAAGCTTAACAAGACAAATTAAGAAAAACAAGTAACCGTTCTTTTGTTTGATGTATTTCAACATTATCCATAAAACCTGATTCCACTGAAATCTGGAGTTCCACTAGGAGCTCTACAATTAATTTTAACAAAACCAGCATTTTATCTGTGTGTGTGTGTGTCTCTGCGGGACAAAGATTACGTTACTCTTTTAATAAAATTTCTTAATCAAATTTTTTGTTGATTTATTCAGGAGAGAAACCTACCCAGAATGTGCGATTCACGAAGTAACTACTCTACGCACTTAACAGGTGAGTAATCGCTTGCTATTTTGGCACTGGACAGCTTCGACTCTGTGTTCGGCAGTAAGCCTAGCAGTTCAGGATGCACTGAGAAATCCCCAAAGCAATCGGTAAAACGTCTGTGACCACCACCTGGCACCACCTCCAGAGCGCTGCAGCACTGATGGGGATGCAAAAGACGGGGTGACCACCTTCCCCTCCCCGCTGCGCTCCCACCCTCCAGGCCCCGTGTCCCCCCACTCCTGCACTGCCTCCCGCTCCCCCTCCCTCCAGGCTCTGTTCAGAGGAAAAGAGGGTACGTGTTCAACTTCCAGACCCGCCCGGTCATTCCTCTGTTCCCTGTTTCTTTCCACACTTTAGGGCTGTGTTGGTTCTCTGGAGGGTGTTGCAGCTTCTTTCGTACTTCCCATCGCCTTCTGCGCAATAAATCTTTTAGCCTTCAATTTGCAAACAGCTTAGATGATTTAGCTGCTTTGCCACGCAAACTAATAGATTATTCCCAGTTATCAAACTGCAAAACTTATTTCATCCTTCCTTACAGCCTGGGCTATTAGCAGACCCATCTGTGCGGTGTGCCAGGCTGTGTGATTAGCACACCCGTCTGCTTCAAATCTGTTGACGATCTGCAGATCAAAGTCCCACTTGACTATGGCCATTAACACCTTTCAGCACAAGAATAGAATTCAAAACACACTCTTGCTAAGAATTTTTTTTTTTTTTTTGGTAAGTTAAGAATCTGTTTCAGATGATCATTTTCTCCAGGAAAGTCCAAGTGCTTAAATGCTTTTGGGAAGTGAGTAAAAAAAAAGCGTTGTTGTGCAATACGATCTGGGACACTTTTATGTGGCTGTTTATTCAAGTCTTCCAAGAAACAAAAGGGAGGGACTGGCTGCATTTCACAGCTATCTTGTATTCCAGCTCCAATATCTTGGGCAAAACCAGTATTTTCCTTGCATGAAATGTCTTGTGCTCCAACCCCACCTCCCTTTTTCAGTCCCTCTCAGCACGTTGTGGTAACTGAGCTCCACTCTTTAGTAAATGTGACAAAATTTTGCTTTTCTCACAGTAATAATATGTTCACGTTGGCTGTCAGCCTCCACAATTTTAGTCTGGAAAGTGGGTAAAGCAAATGATCAAGATTCTCCTGTCCCTTCATGGTCCAGGACAGCCACAAATTAACTTTTGTTACAAACAAGTTAACTATTTAATTGCTTTTTTAAAGTCAGATATATCGATTGCATTATTTTCTATTTGAATCTCCTTGGTAAAGCTCCTTTCTATTTGAAGCTCCCTGGTAAAGCAACACTAGATCACAAAAATGTTGGCTGAAGTGAATCCAAGCTCAATGCAAAACACAGAGCCCTGGTAAGAAGATAAATCTTTCTGGGCTATCATCTTTTTGTTCTCACATTTCACTGAAATACGTTACCCGCTGTGAGGGGAGGAAAACCTCAAGGGCTCTTGGTATTTCTCAACTGTGAATTTCCAGCTACTCGCTATATTTATGGCTACATTATCAGTCTTCATCAGGATGCAGTAAATACCTTTGCAGAGGTCAGTATCTTGGATTTAGTTCAATTGTTATTTTCAGTGGTGATAGAAACTTGACTTAAATCACTCCTGTCATGTGCTCGAGACACTCGGCTTGTTCTGCCGTCTCCCTCTCCCTTCTCAAACGAAGGACAGATCCCCTGCTCGGAGCCACTGAGAATAAGAAACCCTGCTTTGCTGCCTTCCTGCCAGCTTTCCTTCGGTCTCCTTGTTCCCCCAGCACTGCTCTGGTCCAGCAGACTCCACAGACAATCCAGTAATTTCCACTTTATCATCTCCTCCTGGTTTCAGTCACCCTGCATTCTTACACTTCCTTCATCTGATTTCACCTTGTTTTACAACTCCGTCCTCTCTCTCACATGGTCAGTGGCCCTGCATCTCTTTTCTTTTTAGCTCCCCCTTCCTTGGAATAATACAAAGAGATGCACCTGTCTGAAAATCCATCCTCTCCCGTGTATACTTGCAGTTTTATATTCAAGCAAGACCATTATTTTTCCATGGTTCGGTTTAGCTCAGGCTTCAACACGGAGCACTATAGCTCTCAGCCAGGCAGAATTTCTGATTTTTACTGCCCGGATTCCTGTCACTTTCTTCTGAGTGAAAACTGATGCTCCCTACAAGGACTTTTTCCTCTATCTTTCCACGCCTACGTCTTCTACCCACCTCCACATGCTTCACTCCTGTATTTGACAGAGACCTCTATTTAGCCTAATTAAATCAGATCAGTATGTCCCCTTTACAGGAATAAATTATGTGTTTAAAAAAAAATGGATTGGGCTGAAATGTACCCCCTCCCCCTGGAACATTCTTGCTCAGAGCAGGTGTCATTAGTAAAATGTGCCAGCAGCTTGCCTGCCTGAGACACCAATCTCCCTCTCAAACTCTCACCTCTGCTGTTTCTTAGTCACTTGTTGTAATAGTTTCAAACTCTAACCCAAAGTCCTCATTAATCTCTACCTAGGAGAAGTACATCCACAACTCTCGTTCCCTCAGAGAGCTGATTTCCCCTGCTCCTTGTCATATTTCCTCACTTGCACTTGTTCTTGACTCCTCCCTGTGCTCTAGCAGTTTCCCATCACCCTCAGACAAGGTTTTGCATTACTTGCCCTGAAAATAGCAACCTTTTCAAACTTATATCCATCTTTCTTCTTGCTATTATCTCCAGCATCTCTCTTAGAACCTCTAATCTGGCTCAGAGAGAGCCACGTCGTCTTTGTGTCCGAAGTCCCTCTTCTCTGGGGACCCCCTCCAGTCTTGTTCCCAGTGCTCCAGACAAGGGTTCGGCTCTGCTGGCTCAGGACACTGTCCCCTTCTCCTGTTACTTCCAGGTGGTCAGTCAGCTCTGCTTAGGCACGTCTGAACGCCACACCTGGCCTGCGAATGTGGAAACTGTCAAACCTCCTTCCCTTAGCTTTCAGCCTGCAGTGCTTTTGCTTGGTGTCCTGTCCAGAGCCGGCAGAATGTCACCTCTCCTATTCGTCTTTTTAGGGTTCAATAACAAACATTGGGTTTATCAAGATTTCTTTTTCTCTGTCCATCAGGCACTTCACATTTCTATCAACCATATGAGCCCAAAAAGTTAGTGTTACTTCTCTCTATGTTTCCCTCCTGCGCTTTTCTGCCTTCTTCAAGTCATGTCTCTTGTTCCTTACCCTGCAGCCCTTCCCTTTTCCATTCTTCTAACCAAATTCTTTGGCTAAAAAAAATCCATTCACTGGAGAGGAGGGGTGCTGTTTTCCTCTTCTGCCTCTTCAGTCACAGCACTCCCATTTCTGAGAATTTGCTGTCACCAATGCAAGACAAAAGGAACCACCATGTGTACCTTATGTGACCTCCTGTGCCTGAAAGGACCATGAAATATCCTTGTATTTCAGAGCAGATCCTTTAGAAGAAGAACCAGATTTACTTTTTAATCTTTCTGTTGATGCAGAATCCACAAGTAAATGGTAGCAATTTGATTATTTGTAACTGAGAGTTTTTTTATTTCCAGCTTTCATCCACTGGACCTTGTTATGCTTTTTGCTGGAGAGCAAAGAGCCTTCTGTCCTCTAAGTAGAGCAAATGCTACATTGCTAAACTGTGAGTCATGCTTTCCAGGCCTCCAATAAACCTCTGAACCTTCTCCCATTTTTTCAAAATCCTTCTTTAATTATGGAAATCACAACTGACTGGACACACACACGGTTTTCGAGCGTAGGTTGCACAGTGCCAGATAACAAAACTCTCCCTACTCACTCTATCCTTGTCGCTAGTACCGCGATTGAAGTACCAGGACCCCCAGACCTTCTAGTATTAGAAAGATAAGCATGCTGAGAGCCCTGTTCCTGTGGACAGAAGCAAAGAAAGTTATGTTTCTAATAATTATACAAATAATTTTTCCTTTGGGTTACAGAAATCCACAAAGACCTTGACATTATTCCCTCACTTAAGTTCCTTTTCAACCGAATACTTTTGAAAGCACTGGTGAATGTGTTCTCACAAATCCAGGCTCTCCCTTGACCTATGTGTGATTTGTTTTCTGGCTCATATAGAATTTCCAAACTCTGCGATCGATGGAAATGGCCACTGGAACCAGTGGAGGTCTCCTTTCCCGGGTGGCCTTGACAAACTGTCGGGTCATCCAAGCTGCTCTCCAGCCAGACAACTATTTATTTACCAGTCTCATGAGTAAAATCAAGTTTCTTGCTCAGGCACTTCACGTTAGCATAGACACTCCTATCACATTCACAAACATCTTCAGTTGATTCCTGGTACTTATTTCCCTTGATTTCTTTTCAGAGATTCTTACTGGAAGTAGGGAACAGGTGAAAACCTGAACAATACTGTGTCATGCAGCCAACTGTTTGAAGAGAAGTTATAAAGTGCGAAATTAAATAGGTAATTTTTTTCATATAGTATTTCCTAAAACTTACACCAACATTTCCAGAGCTTTCGCAATGGAAAAATACAGACAGTTCAGCTCTAAGGCTCAGAGAATTGCTTGGCCATCTCTTTTTACACTCTCGGATACAACACACTTAGTCCTGCCAATTAATTATTTCTATCTGCTGTTGAGTCTTATTCGCTGTTAGAATGGGAAGCTTTTCCTGCTCATATGTGACCGCATCACCTGGATGTTTCCCCACTGTAGAGAAATGTAATTATTTTCAGTCCTTTGTACAGTGTTGAAATTTTACGAAATTCTTCTACTAATGAGATCATGCCATTGTCAAAAACCATGAAGAAATGTGTATAGGAATTTCTTCTTCTTCATTCTGTCGATACATTTTTGTCATGTGACTCCTTACCAATTTTCTATATTACTCCATTTCTTATGTGTCCATAATACTATGAAAATAGAAAAGAGAAATTTGACAGTGTTGTATTTTATTTTATTTTCTTCCCTCTAAGCAGCATACTCTCCTTCCTTCTTTAAGGACTGTGTTTTTTCTGTAAGTGGTAGAATATACTTGAATGTTCCCAGTTAAGAATCAAGTTTTTTCTGAATATTTTGTGAGTTTTGATTTAACGACCATCTTTTGTTAAAGCTGAAAGTTCAAATTTGTTAGTTAACCGCATGAGCTTTATTCTGTTTGCCCATAACAAATGTTAGCAAGTTAGGGATCACTTTGCTCTCAGGTTACCACCAAACTTGGTCTACCATTCAACTCTTTTTTTATATATTTAGATGAAGTCCAATACCAAAGTCCCCTGAGCTGGACACAGCACTTTTTGATTTAAGAAATTGTCATCTATAACATTTAAAAATTCCAAGGGCATTTTATTATTGGCAATGTGGCGCTAGCCGTACAAGGCACTCAGATGGAAGTCCCCCGTGACAAAAATTTGTTTTTTTCCACACATTATAAATGGATTTTTAAGATATCAATTACCCTGATCACTAGAGCAATGTCGGTGGCAGACATCATCTTGAGCCTTTTCAGTTCGGGCACTGACCCTTAACCATTCACGGGCATTTGGCTTTGATGTTGCCAAAGCTTTGAGCATCATCCGCCTCCAACCAAACTCAAGCTCTGCATAAAACGCCAATGTCTCTGAATTTCCACATCTTCTACCACTCATTCCTGGATGTTTATGTTTCCTTGCTCCTCTTCCCTATTCCTTCAAGGACAGACTTTCCCTCCTTTTTGCACCCTTCTCTGCCCCTTTCTGCCCTTTGCCCCCTCCCCTTACCCCCCACCTCATTCATTCAAGTCCCTGCCACTCTACCAATAAATCCACGTCCAGTATACCGGGTCCCTCATACCTTATCATCTCCATTTCTTCTTCCTCATACCACATTTAGATGCAAGTTTTCCCGCCAGTTTCCCCATCTGAATTCCGATTCTCCCCTCCTCCTGCTCAGCTCTCCATTAGCATATGAGTTACCTGTGCTCTGCCTCTTCAGCTGTTTTCTCACCAGTAACACTGTCCTTTCCATCTGGATCTCAGCCACCTTTGTCTTGCTATCATGTTCCCTCATTCCCCGTTACCTTGCTCTTTTACAAATCCTGTGAGAGCCACAATCTCTCAAATTAGGGTAAAACCTCTGCTCAACAAAGGCAACTTCAGGAGGGGCTGGAAGTAGCAGATTTGTTTACCTGCAGCACGGAGTGGTTTGGAAGCCTCGTGGTTTCTCAGAACTGGGGTTTCCTGAGGGCTGGAGTTGTACTAAGGTCAAGAGCTGTTCTCCTCCGTGCCCGGGACATCTGAGATTTGTCGGAGGAAGCGTTCTGGGCACCTCACACCGTGAGCAAAAGAAGGAGCATCATCAATTTCAGCCTTAGACCTGACTTCACTTGACCAGTTGAAATAACACAGGATCTACATTTAGAGCACTGAGGAGAGAGGAAAAGAAATCTATTCATTATTTTTCATTTAGAAAAAAAAAACCCAAAACATTTCTTACCTTGCTTAAGGATTACTTGTGTTAATACAATTAGTAATAAATTTGAAAAATTATTATAATTTATTTATTTGTTTCAAAGGCAACAAATTCCAAAGCAGTAGAAAAATAATGAGACTTTTTTCCCCTAAACTATGAAAATTCATTTAGAACTGAATACAAAGTACAGACAGTAAATTCTGTTTTGAGGCAGGAAAGAAAAATAACCATAATCTCCTATAGTGTCCCTGATGGCTGAATGTGTGAAATTAATCACTGACAGGTGGAGAGGACAATTCTCCACACAGTGCCGAGCTTCCTATCCTCTGAATGACAGCCAGTTAGAATAAGAGAGCCAAAGATAATAAGATGTGCTTCGCTGCGTTAACTTTCTGATCACTAACCATACACCTGCAGCAAAAAGAAGTTTGCCCAAAACCTGAACTGGGAGTACATCTTGAATAAGTATATACTAAACCTGTACCTGCATTTCCTTTGGAAGTCTTCCGAAAGGCTGTCACGGTTTGTCACGGCCCCGGTCAGACTCCTCCCTCCCCAGCATTCACTACACTTGAACACGTCGTGCAGACACTGAATTTGGCTCTTTATTTGGTGCAGGCTCCTTGGTCTTCAGCCTGAAGCCTTATTTTGTGGGAATGCCCTACCCCATGAGACCCCTTGATTCATCTTCCCTGTGCTCAAACCTTCTGCATCTCTGAGACTTGCTGTGAGTTCGTCCACCGTCCCTGCCATAGCTCTGTCTCGGTGGGGTACCCAGGAAAAGTCAGTGTGGCAGCATAAAATGAAAGAGGGGCAGCAAATTAAACAACCCCATGTCCGGTTCAGAAGAAACAAATTTAGTCAAACTATGGAACTCGTTGCTGTGGTGCGGTCTGGAAGCCAAACACAGCACTGCTATGCCTACCACTAGATAAAGTCAGGAGGTAAAAAACAGTCCCCCAATGCATGTTAAAAAGAAGCAGAAAACAGTGGCTGATGAAGTCTCTGAGTTGCAGATCACTGGAGATTGGCATAATAAGCATCACTGTATGCTCTAACTTCTTCCTGAGTATCCAATATTGTCCTCTTTCAAAGCAGGATGCTGGGCTGGACTCAAAATAGCTCTATACTTACGGTATGAAACAGCAGGGAATTTGCAGAGAAGTATCTGAAATATTTATTCTGCTTCAAACAGTACTGGAAACTTAATGGTCTAGAAAATGATAAATACATCTAAGCAAATGAGTGTCTTTGTTTCTTCACAGATACCAAAAGTTTTCTCTGTTGCAGAGAAAGAAGGAGGATTTATTTTGTTTAAACTTTCTGCCTTTCTCTCTCTTCTCAAAATGGTAGCTAAGAGAGTCTGGTTTGTATATACCTTGGTCTTCTGCCCGGAGAAACCTCCCTCTTCAACTCCAAATCAATATCAGCTGAACAAAGTCCTCCAGCCACTGGTCAGTTGTCTCCTAACCAACTTACCTTGAAGGACACCCATAAAATCAGCGGTGGCCACCCTTTCCGCTGACAGCACTTCCCTCTGAACGGGTGATCAACAAGACTGCTTTGACATAAAGCAGATATAAAGTTAGCTGCAAGCTTAATTCCTCACACTGATATGCATGTGGTTTAGAGGAATAGTGTCACCTGAATAAAGGTAGATACTTGTAAGGTGAAATGTGTCAAATGCTGGATCTACATTATCTGTCCTGCCGTTTAGAACAGGAAATGCAGGATAAGCATTATAAACAGCAAGTACCAGGCAAAAATACTGATAAATAGCAGGTATTTTTTCCAGATGCGACTTAGGTTTCTACCCATACAGTTAAATATTTGAGAAGTTTTCAATTTCATTTTTCTTTGTCACTGATATATGTAAACATGTATATGAAGAATTACAGTATTTGAAAGTCATACAGGACACACAAGAGGAATTTTAAAAGCTCTGTTCTGTAAGCAGAGTCGCTTACTGAATTTCTCATCCAGATTTTAAAGTATAGCTCTATGTTCCATGTCACTCAAATAGCAGTATTTAAAATCACTGCTAACACCTTCAGAAGCTGATAAGCTTGTTTCAGCGCTGTCAGCTAAGTCCCCACACCTTTATCTGGAGTTTTCATATGCTACAAAGTTCGGTGACTGCTTACCTCATATTCACAGAAATATTTCAACATTTTCTGCAGTTCAATCAAAAAAATCTTTCAGGATCAACGTGTATCCCGGGGCAGGATTAAGCCGGTGCTTGGTAGCAGACCGAATTAGTCTTTCTGGTGGCCCGATTGCTTTAATCTCTGTTAAAGAGAAAAAGCTCACATCTATGAGGATGTGACATTTTTTTGTAAACACGAACCAGATGCCAAGACTACAAGCAGTTCACGTCTTCTCTGAAGCATGAGGTCTCCTCTATCGACCTTAACGGACCATCCATTCTGAGGTCCAGCTATTCTGGTCACCTCACTGCTGTTTGTTTGCGAAGCACAACCCAGGGCTCACTGTCTACGACACAGGGATTAAAAGAGCACTTGCAATTCATTCCTGCATCCAGTCTTACTCCTGTGTGTGCTACTGGAGCCCTAGCTGCGGTGTAATTAGTTTGGCGCTGCAGTCACCGAAGAGAGCTTGCGTGGGTGGGAGCGCTGCTGCCACCTGCTTCTGCTGCTTTATCGGGCAGCCGTGCCTGAAAACGAATGCCTTCTGAAAACTGGAATGAACTTCCCAGTTTTTCATGTGGGAGCAGAACGAAGCAGAGGTAAATCAGAACTTCCCACGTTATTACAATGGCAAACCACAGCAGAAAGAAACGGGAGCACTAAGCCGGGCCAGGTCTTTGCCTGGTATACGTTTGTGCTGCTTCATTTACGTTGGAAATGAAGAGTCCGTTTCCTTCAGTTGAGGATCTGGCCCTTGTCAGGGTCTTTACAATTTTGAAGAATATTTATTTATCAATAAGTAGTTTTGCTGTGAGCTCTTTTCCTTTTGATGAGGATTTTTTTTTTTTTCCCCTGAGTATACATTTCAGGAATGAACAGCATTTCAAATCCTTATTATATATTACTTCTTCTTTGTTTTCTTGTTGGCTCGTTCTTCTGTTCACCAATGTCTCAGTAGGACATTTTTGGTGCAGGTCAGTTCGTGCCTGCACTTGCAGCTGCTGCACCTTGGTCACAGGCAAATTCTAGACCGATTAATGCCGCACACCGTCCGTGGAACATCCAGTTCCTACAGACACTGACGTGACTGCAACAAGAATGGGATCCAACGGGTGTCTGTCCTGCCCTGAAAAGCATCATAGCCCACACTGATGGTTGCCATTGGGTAATTATTATTTTTTGGTTTGGATCCAATAAAGAGCTTCTCTATCTTCTTGCCTAACATTGTTAAATGTTAATGCTGCCCACAATGCTTGGTGTGCTGCCTTCCATAAACCGAACAAAGCGGCTGTGCTGTCGTGCCAGCCACAGATTTATTGGGATATGGATTACACATATTAAACAGTCATCAGGCCACAAAGGTTCCATCACAATCTGCCTACGAGCTAACATCATTAAGAGGCAGACTTCATATATCTTCATGACTGATACGCTGATCTTTCCCACTCCATTGACTAATGAATTGACACACACCATGTTCTTCAACATTAGTGTGCATCCCTTTGATTTACAGCGCTAAGGCAGGGGGCTGCAAGCCCTCAGATGCTGATGAATTCCAGACAGCACTTGCACCTGGCTGACCAGGATGCTTCTCTCTAAGGAGAGCGGTGCTTACAGCCCAGAATGGTACGTAATAAAGGTGGTGGGCTTCACTCTGTGTTTTCACCTCTACGCTGCCATCAGACTGCTTGCCTTCCCGAGCCAAATCCCCAGCTGCTACAAATCGGGGCACATCGATTTACGCCGGTTGGTCTCTGAGCAGTGTGTTTGAGCCTTTTGGTTCGTCTGCTTTAAGGATACCCCTGGGAGCCACCAATGTGGCTTGTCCCAGGTTTGTCCCCAGGTTTGTCGCTGCCAGGGAAAAGGGCTCAACAGAAGGAGAACAGTGGATTTCTGCCCGCGATGGGTGTCAGCCCTGCCTGTCTGCAGCTGTGGTGGCCGCTGGCCCAACGCTGCCCCTGTGAACAGAGAGGAGGAGTGAGGTTGTGGGAAAATGGGGCGTGAAAGGAGATTTGGCTCATAGCTTTTGACTGCTGAACTAACTGACTGGCTACAGGCTCGTGTTTTGCTAGCAGCCTTGTGTTTAGTTTACCCACAGCACAGACTATCCAGTTCTAATGACTGACATGAAATACAGACTAATTTCAACCCTTTGGAAGTTGCCACCACACAGAACAGTCATCTTCTAGTCTCCTACTGAATCCATCTGATGAAACAAAAGATCCATCCCAGGTACCATCTATTCTGTGCGCAGGGCAAGGCAGAAGCAATTGCTTAGATGTGTCCTGGATGCAAGACTAACATCATTTGCATTGAGAAATTGTGGTGTACTGAGCAAAAAAATAGCCAGTAAAAGCCTTTCCAAAGTTATTCTTACTTTATGTAGCAAATAAATCAGAATTTCAAGTCTGATAACTGATGTACCACTAAATCATCCATATCTTCCCACAAAGAGATATATTCCAGCCTCTGACACAACATTTCAATGGTGACTAAAATATATTACTCTTTGTAGACTCTTGGTTTGTTTGTTTATTTTAATTTTGAGGGGCCTCATATATTTATACAGATTTCATATCTGTAAGATGTCATAGATTTACATCTGTTTAACCAGAGGATTTGGAGGCACAGGCAAGTTTCTTGCTGCTACTCATGGAAAAACAGCACCCACAAAGTAATTTAAAAAAGACCTGACCAGAGAGTCTAACTGATGTGAGTGAAAAAAGAGTTCATTTAGCTCACTAGCTAAGGTGGCTACCTCACTTAAAAACTCATAGCAGACTCATCACATCGCTAATACACCTAGTCACAGTTTGCAAATAAGTAGTGGGAGTTTTGTCACTGAAAACATAAAGAGGTTCTCCTGGCTGGAGAGAGATGTTAACATTAAGAGAAGTCAATTCCATATCCCATTTAAGTGAAGAGATCCAGAATTACATCAAAAATATAGGAAGACAAAGCAGCAGTTCTGTTAGTTTTCCATGCTCTGATTTTCTGGAGAGAATCTAGGTGGCAAATAGAAACTCGTTGTTAGTGTTTCTAGCTGACAAAAGTTGAGGCTGGAGAATGAAGGAAAAAAAAAATCAAATAAAGAGTTGTATCACAAAGGAGATTGTTACGCTACTTGCAATCTAAATTAGATCATTTTTCAAAGCTGCTAGATATGAATGTAAGCTGCTTCTGGGCATCTTTAATTTATGTGACTGCTGCTGGCAAAGCAAATAAGGTATTTTGATACTGTTCTTAATAGCATTACAGGGATAAAATGTGTCACAGAGCAACAACGCCGTCCTATGCAGCACGGCAGCACTAGTTATGTAGAGACTAGAAAAAGCTTTGCTTTTAATATCCAGCTCATTCTGTCTCTATGTTGATAGACCATACTTATTATGCCAAACTGATGGGTGTGAGAAGAGGAGAAAACACAGAGATGGGTGCAAGGCACTGGGAGGAAGACCTGCTCGTACACCGTGCTGGGAGGAAGATCTGCTCTATGCCTGCATCCAGGTGTGACGGGGCATCAACTCCCAGCAGAGTCTGTGGCAGACAGAAGAGCACACCTGCCAAAACAAGCCCGGACTACCCAGCCGCTCACCGAAGGGGATGGTTGAAAGAAACATACCCCTTTCTTCTCCTGGCCAGCCATTGCAATGGGGTTCTTCAGAACAGCAGCAGGGGAGAGAGCACTTGCAGACCTTCACCAGCAGGACCTCATCCCTGAAGGACCAGCCCAAGTCTTCCCTTTCATGGCAGAAGTCCGGGTCTGTTTCCTGCGCAGAGGGGGTCTGCTCAGAGGAAAGGACCAGGGAGCCTTGTGGGAAATGGTTCCCTAAAGAGTGGAAGGAGGGAACACAACAAGTGAGTGATTTACTGAAATAAGAGGTCTTTTTATTTAAATAAAGTCCCAGCAGACCTCAGGTTTTTTACCTTCTTTGTTAGTGTTCTTACGTGGCCTGTGGGAGTCTTGCTGCCTTGGCTTCCAGAAACTTTCACGTGTTCAAGATGCAGCAAAAAACTACAGGAATTTTTACTCCAAACCCCTTTGCTGCGCGTCATTACGTTACCTTGAATTTCCTGACTCCTGATGTTCATCTTGCCTTGAAAAGTTCCACTCCCAAGAAAAGTTCTGTCCTTCTCCACTCTGCTTCAGATCTGACAGCTCCTTCACCACCCTTTTCCCTCAAGTCGCTGCAGTAAAGAAGAGCGTAGCTGAATTTATCAGTCTGGTGTTCCAGGCTGGAGAGCAAAAAGTGGGTAAACTCAATACTGCTCAAACTGCACTTGCCCTCATGTGCACAACAACTTCCCTATCTCTTTGGAAGGTGTAGGAGCTCTTTCATGGAAAAAAAAAAACCTCCGTGGGAGTGCATAAACTGCCAAGGCAGCAAAATCAATCAACAACAAGTCTTAAAAAGCTGTTCTTACAATGAAACCCAGGTTGGATTCATTTGCATGAATAAACTTACAGAAAAAAAACCTGCTGGTCAATATCCTGTAAACTGAAAACAGAGCAGAAAATTATAAACTCTCAAAGTTTCCTGTGAAACATGCAGTGTGTGCTAAAAATACCAACCCACTTGTTTAAATACACCAATATCCTACAGACAGGGCCTGGCAGAGTAGGGCTGTCCCTTTCCTGTGTGCCTCTCTAAACCTTACACAGCTCTGTGTCTCCAGCAACATCAAGCCTATATTGTTATTGTGGCGCCTCTGATGGGCTTCTTCCTTCTCATTAGCTGCAATTTAGATGTGGGAAGAGAATAAACTGCAGGCAAAGTTTGATCTGAGATGACAAGGCTAATTTTAGGAAAAATGTCCCTCTACTTCTCTAGTTGTCGGATTTAATCTAAAGCAAGCACAGTGTGCAGATAGTAAACATAATATCCTCCTAATTATATTAAATTACCTCTCAGGAGCTGCTCTGCCCTCTTGTCAAAGGCTGGGAACGGTCTTTTAATGATGAATGTGGACCTCAGTGGGACGTTCTATATCATCATTTAGTTCAGCAAATGTAGCCCAGATCAGTTGTATAGGTGTAATTAGATGCTGAAAAATAATTACCTTGGCCTTACCACTAAAAATTTCTTGCTTGTATCCCCTTGTGATCTATGAACAAATTACTTTATTAGGAAATCATTAGAGCTCAATTTGTCTCTATATACTACAGGCATTGATATTAATTTCTCATAATGGAACCACACGTTCTTGCCATAAATTTGTACAACTACATAGCCAGATATCAATTCGGAGTCGTTACCAACATTAATGAAAAGATTGTTTTTACATAGTAAGATGTTCTTCTTCTGCACCAGCTTCCGGCAGAAAACTGAGCAATACGAGCTTTGTTGTTAGGCCGTGAGCTTGGCCATCTTTGTGGGTTTATGCCCCACTGCAGAGGGAGAGCTTTTTATGTGGCTGATCTCTTTGTGCTACTGCACTGTCCAAGGTTGGGCTGGCAGGAGCAAAATAGCTCCTCAAATAAATTACGGTATTGTGAGAACACCTTTATTATCAAGGCCCTGAGAGCATCACGCTCAGGGCATTGGTGCCAGCTCTCAGCCTGTGGAGGACAGTGGGAAGGCATCCCCAGATGCCCTATGGGCAGACCGTGGCCATGGCTGACCCCTCTCATGGGAGCTACTGGCCCTTCCGTTGTTGTGACAGTGAGCTCAGAGCCACTTGCAACTTTTATTTGGTAAATGTTTCTCTGTAGAATTCTCTGAGAAAGCAGGCTGCCCCAATGTCCTTGGCGTGGAGACACGGTACAGTTTCAAGTCATATCTAGCAGTTAACTGATTTACTGACCACTGGGATTCGCAGAGCAGGTGTGAGGAGGAAAGGAGACCATCAGTCAGACCCCAGGTCACCTCCTGTTACAAATTACCTTCGCATAGTTCAACCTTCAGCTTTCACGCAAGTGCAGGTTCTCACTGAAGTCTGTCATTGCAGGACTGAGTAAAACAACAAGCTCCAGCTAATTCTCTACAGTGGCAGCTGGATAGTCACTTGCTGTTGAAATGGGCCAAGACATAGCTGTTGCCGTCTCAGTACTTCTCTGAACATCACACACGCCCCTACAAGTCCTCCTTATACTGGGGCTTCCGAGTTTCCATTTTCACGTGTGCAAGCAGTCCTCCATTTTATAGCACTATAATTTTTCTAGATTTGTATGCCACAAGCATTTGAGAAAGATTAAATAAGATTGTCTATATCCAATAATATGACCACAGAATTCATAATGACTTCAGAAAAAAAAAGCAGTAGTGGATTTTTCAGAACTGTTGCTTAGAACCTGGTGAGGACCAAGAACATTCTCAGCTTACTTATTTTATCTTCCTTTTCGACAGGTACATATAAGCATCTGTTTCCAGTTATAAACTTGTCAGCCTAGAATCGTGCCTGCCACATTGTCGATACCCTTGTGGTCGCTGCAGTGGAGTTCACTCTGCTGTGGCTCTGGTTCGCAGGCTACCAGAGCCCCACCTTCTCCTTTTGTGACCCCTTTGACTCGCTCTGGCTGTGGCTGTGTAACAGGCGTCAAGGCTGTTCGAGCCACCGAGAAAATGCAGCGCAAGTCGCGGCACTCAGCTGGAAGCAAATGAAGTGCCAGGCGCTCTGCAAAGCCCTCGCAGGTACTTTATCTGTGGCGCTGACTTTGTTAAAGCAGTGAGTAGACAATAAGCATTTCGGGCCAATTTCTCACACAAAAGGAGCAAAGTGCTAAAGTCATCAGTATAAGTAGTATAAATCAACTGAATAGGCAGCTGGAAAATGACAACTACCTGTATTATAAGACTTAAAAAGGGAAGATAAAATACAGGTGGATTTTTATCTTTTGGGTTTATAAGGCCATGTTTGATGGACCATAAGGTCTTGCTCGACTTAATGGGCCAAACTCCTCCCCGGGGTAACTATTAAGTTCGATTGTCTCCCGTCAGGGTGGTTTGAACCAAGACAATTATGTATGCTACAGCAGTAGTTTGAGGTGCTCTACTTTCAAGAGCTGCCGTGTCTCAGATGGTGCGTTAATTCCAAGGCCAAGGAGCGTATATTCAAAATTGCAGGAAGCAGCAGAAAGAACAGCGCAGCACAGAAACAAGCAGACAGCCGGTGCTCCCAGCTAGCTCAAACTGAACAGCGATGAAAGCGCTCCGTTCTTTGTTTCCTGCAAAAAGCATCTTCCAATTATACTAATTCTTTTATCTCTACCTTGCCTGTCTGACACCCCCTCCAAGTCAAATCCCACCAGCATGTCTGGAACAGCACTCAGGAAGGGACTGTGCTTTGCTCAGGGGGAAGTGTCTTTAAATGTCATTCTGTCTCGCCTTAAGTTACACAAATTTCTCTTGTTTTCTGATCACCTCCAGCTTCGAGTTCAGCCTGATAGAGTGACAGCTATTCTTGAAGCTGGCTATTGCTCAACAGTTGCACTCCAGGACCCAAAATGAAAAGAAACAGGTCTCCCTTTCAACCTCAGAGAAAGTAATTTTCAAACCAAGGTACCCTGAAAGCATTCCAGCGAAGGTGAGGACATTCCTATACAGTGATTTAAGCCTCTACTAACAGTAGACTTTCTTGGACTTGGAATACAGGTCGGGGAACATTGCTCTAAAAGGTTTACTGCCTTAAATTTACCTTTTCTTTTGCTGACTCACAGCAATCAACCAAGAATACATAGTTACAAAAAAAAAAAATAAATAAAACATTCTATGTTCAAGATGACAAATACTGAATAAGTCATTGGAATTCTTACTGTAGTCTTACTTTGTTACTGTCCTTGCTGAGAGGACAGAAAGAGATTTTGATTGTGGAACAGAAGATCTTTGCAAATTGAAGTTAAAATACAGTGATTTTGAGTTTTCTTACGTCCACACTTCCCTTTGGTTTCACCTGTCTTTTTCACCTTTTCTATTTCAGCTTGTGGGTCCAAATAGGTCAGCAGTCTGGTCCTAGCAGTGAGCACAAGCAGATACCAAGAGAAGGAAAAATAGCTTGTAGCCCCACGACACCCACCATGCACTGCTGATAGGTAAAGAATCACCTTTTGTTTCGAACCTGGCGCTGACAGGTGCCATTTGTTGGCTGACAGTACAGGAGCGCTGTAAAGACAGGGAAGAATCAACACCTATCTGTCTCTTCCACATCACCCGTGTCAGGATGTTGCAGGTTTCTTTTACATTTTGCTAGGCTGCTCAGTCATTCTTTGCCTTTGATTACCCAGTTTGAGGTACAAGAACCATTTAGCCAGTTTTTCGTGGATCTAAGGTGTTCCCAAGATCTTGCTGAGAGCCAGTTGTTTATCTAAACTGAATTTCAGCTCTGTTTGGCTGTTGTGCGCATTAGTAAGTGGTACAGCTCATTAAAAACAGATGTTAAAGTGACCCAATTTTAGAGTGAACCAGTTGATGCTGAGGATCCAGCATCCACAGTATACGCATTTCAGCTGTGTGATTGTGGGAGGTTCCTTGGGACTGGCCTGGGCACAGGCTGAGCAGTATTTAGCAGTCAGAATGTATCTTCCAGCTTAGTTCCTTTTAAACTGCAATCTAGATTGTGCACTCAAAGACTTTTTGACAATGCAAAATGAAGTGCAGTAATGGAGAATCAAAATCTGCTTCGAAAGCACATTCCTAATAAAAACTAAAATGCTAATATGGACACTCCCCCAATACCTTCTCTTGCTGTTACACTGAATAGCTTCTTAGCATCAGCAAACTTTATACTTCACTGCTCACTGTATTTTCAGTGTTATTTGCAAATACATTGAATTCAAGAATGTACTCGCAAATTCATCTCAAGATAGCTCCTCCTGCAAAGAATGACCCTTCTGATGGGTGAGTCAGCTTTATCTCCTAACCCTCTTGGAATTAAAATTGTTTGGGCCATGAGTCATATTTGAAAGTGACAGTCTGAGCTGTCTGACAACTTTACATTAGCTCTGGGCTAGTCTTTTTGTTCTCTCACAGCATGTCAATCCACATCGCTAGTGACAAATTGTCTGAGTACCTTAAACCTGTCCTGCCTTAAACATTTCATAAGTACCAGCTATTTTTATAGGCATCGTACACAAGATCTGGTAATAGTTTTAGAACCAGAGTAGACATTTCTCACTATCTTGTTCTGTAGATTAACCCAGCCCATGATTCTATGTACCTGATCGGATTTGGCTAAAGCCCCTTTTGTCCCTCTCATGCCGGCTGCTTTTCAGCTGGATGCGTTCTTTGCTCTGTCTTACTGTTTGGCAGAATAAACAACTGAGCCAGCACAGCAGAGATGGGGACAGGTGAAGCAGGAAGGAATGAATAACAGCCCAAAGAAAAGCTTATCCACTGATGGCTTGGGTTGCATTCATGTTTGCTGCCATTTCTGAAAGTGCTGATGTGCATTCAATATCCTGAAAATTATTGTTGTGGGACGTGGTCACACGCTGACCTGTTTCAATCACTCAAAGCATGACTTCAAACATACCTTCTGCCTTGCTTGGAAGATGATGCAGGGCTCAGTATGGGAATGTCTCAGAAATATTTAATCCTGAAAGCTGGAAAGGCCCTGGGAGGTCTCTAGTCCAGTCTTCTGCTCAGAACAGTATCAGCTGTGAGATCAGACCAGGTTTCTCAGGGCTTTAGCCTGGTGGATCTTGAAAACCTGCGATGATAGAGACTGCACAGCCTCGCTGGGCAACCGATTCTATTGCCTGACTGTGCTCATTAAGATGAAGTTTTTCCTTAAATCAACACATTCTAATCTATGCCCATTGTCTCTCATCCTCCCACAATGCACCAGCACTCCGTTAATTTTATAACCTCCCTGCAGGCACGGGGGGGGACACTGCTAGGTGCCCCCAAAGCCATCTTGACTCCAAGCTGAACAAGACCTGGTCCCTTAGCCTCTCCTCAGAGGGCAAGGACTCCAGTCCCTTACCATCCCAGTGGCTCTCCATTGAACTCCCTTCGCTTACTGACAACCTTCTCTGCATGCAGGCCCAAACCAGGTTGCAGTGCTCCTGGTACGGTCTAACCAAGCGCCGAGTAAACAGTCGCTTCCAGTGACACCCTCGCCTCGCTCCACCTAGCGCAGCCCGGGAGGCTGCCACCCTGCCCTGCTGCTGGCTCCTGTTCGGCCCACTATCCACCAGCACCTCCAGATCTGCTCCCCAGCTGGTCTGACCCCAGCCCGTGCCGTTGCAGGGGGTTTGTCTGACCAAGGTACAGGACCTTGCATTTGTCCTTGTTGAATTTCAGGAGGTCTCTGTGGGTCCATTCCTCCAGCCTGTGCAGTTCTCTCTGAAATGCAGCTCTGCCCTCAAACACATTGACTGCACCCCCGGTTCAGTGTCCTCTGCAGACTTGGTGATGGTGCATTCCACCTCCTCCTCCAGGCTGTTGGTAAAGATATTGAACAGGAGAGGTCCCAGCACAGAGCCTCATAACCAGCCTGCAGCTACAGCACAGCCACGTAGCACTGTGTATGTCGGTGCTGTGTATTCTAGTACAGTACTGTGTTATCACAAAAAACAGACTCTTTTTTTTTCATCTAGATCTAGCTTTTTTCAAATAGATGTATTTGTAATCATGACAGAATTTATGCAAAACACTCATAGTTTTGGTATCTGAATTTATGGCTGTAACAAATAAGATGCAGTGCTAGCATGATTTCTTTTTAACAGAAAAGGTCATTCAAAAATGCTATCATAAAGTTAACTCAGGAGAGCACTGAATTAACAGTATTTATTTGTCCTTGTGCTTTTATATGAAGTCTTATGATGTGAACTATTAAATGGAAAATGTGGTAAGAAGGGGATAAATGTAGAAAGGCGTCAACATCAGTATTAATGGAGCAGTAATAATACAGAAAATCAAGTTATTTTTATCTTTATTTCAATAAATGTTTAACATTTGGGAAGTAAAATCAGGAAGAGGGAAAGAAGATGGTCGTTTCAGGCTGCTGATTTCCAGGAAATACTAACATTTTGATCGTGTATAATTTTATAGGCTTCCTTGTACATGTGCATGCATGCATGGGGTTTTTTTTTTGTTACACAGAATAAAGAGACAGAGATGAACCAATCTGGAAAAGAAAACAAGATGAAAGTCATATATTCAACATGGATCTTCAGACATTCAAGATCAGTTGTTTCTTGCTGTTGGTCTTTCATTTTGTGTTCCAGCCTTGGGCTGAAGGCAGAAAAATATAAATAGTGTATGAAAGCTTGGGCTGTCCTGAGCTCTTTTTTTGACAAGCAAAAGCAAGAAACAACAGAAGCCTACAGAGGGAAAGATGTTGTAGAAGTTCATGCTCGGTTATAATTTTAAATGTAGTTCAGTGAAGTATTAAAGCATGTTTCTAATGGGCCTTGACAGACCACCCCTGACAAATTTTACTGCCGTGTGTACCTCCCCAGTTGTCTGTGTCACCTTTCTGACGAAGGATACCACCGGAGGGCAGACCATGGAAGAAAAGAACTGCTACCAACAGCTCTGTTGCTCCCCAAACCGCATCTTAGTCAAAATAAACAGTTAAGTAGACAGGTTTAAGCTGAAATGCCAGATGGCAAACTGGAGCAGTGAACAGTGTAGTTCAAGAGGGTATCGGCTTTGGTGCCTTTGACCATCCGATTGAGATGGTCCTGCCTGTCTGCTTTGGCCTCGTGGCTTATTTCTGCCTGTGCTGTCCAGCTGTGGTGCTCTAAAATGGTCCAGGGAAAAACTAAAAGAAAAAGGAAATGAGAAAGAGAAAGAGAAAGAGAAAGAGAAAGAAAAAGAAAAAGAAAAAGAAAAAGAAAAAGAAAAAGAAAAAGAAAAAGAAAAAGAAAAAGAAAAAGAAAAAGAAAAAGAAAAAGAAAAAGAAAAAGAAAAAGAAAAAGAAAAAGAAAAAGAAAAAAAAGACTTAACTGCCTTTCAAGATACAGCTGCTTCAAACTATAAGTCAACTCTCTGGTAATGCTGATTATGTACAAGATGAATAGAAGTAGTGGACACATACCAGAACGTTGGCATTTACTCCTGCCATCGCTGCATACATACATCACATTTATTAGGATGCAGCTGATAAAAAACCCCCAAACTACACTACATTACCGGCTACAAATTTAATTATGAAGGTAGGCTGATTTGAGCTGCTGTCTTTGCATGAGAAGTCAAGAGAGTTATGGGAAGGACTTTTTTATGCCATGAAGCATCTCAGAAATAAGCCTCATTTTGCATCTGCATTGAAGAAAAATAATTCCAGTTCATCATTAAAGAGATGTTACAGAATTTTATTTTTGCACGTGAAACATTTCATATAGCTTCAGCTTTATTCTGTAACAGAACATAAAAGTTGTTTTAAAAGTAAAATATTGAAATCTTTTGTTCCAAAGCCGTGAAAATACGACATTCTGCTTTTGCTGCAACTTACTCTGTGTTGTGGGGTTTTTTCTACATACAACGCTGTCAGAATTGGCCTAACTTCAGGAAATGTTTGGTTTTGATGCACAGCCTCTAAAGAACTGCTCAAAGCCCCTATTTCTGGAGTAGCATTAGCATACAGCAAGATACAATCCATAGCTAGAAACTTGCAAATACATATACTGTCTCAAAGTACAGGACACGGAGTGAAGTAACTTGGGATCTTTTCTTTGCTTAGAACGAAATTCATGTACATCAGACTTCAGACAGACCAAGGCTGTACCCCTGATGGGTCACCTGAAGCAAGTTCTTGAAGAAAACTTAGTGAAAAGCTCTTTCTCAGCTGCCGTAGTGTTAGCAATGTAAGTACAACGGTGTACTTGAGCCTGACTGGTTTTGGTGCCTGACGACTACCTCACATGGAAGATATGATATAAAACTTACTCAGAAGATTTGGTTTCCTAAGGGTTTCAAGTGGTTTTGCAATATTTCAGTAGCTCTCTACTAATGATGGAAATAAATCCCGTTAGATGAGAATGATTAAGATTCGAGATGTGATTGCTTCTAAACAAATTATAACAGGGTGTTTTGGCAAGGCTTCAGAGACGGCACTATATCCAGTTTGAGTACCACAGTTAGGAAGGATAGAGACACAGCGAGGAGTTCATGGGAGAACAGCAGACTGATAATCATGATATATTTGGAAAAGATTTGGGATTGGTTAATCTGTGGAAGAGAGAACAGAGGGAGAAGGATGCTGTCCTGGTTTCTGCTGCAATAAATTTAATTTTCTTCCTAGTAGCTGTTACAGTGCTGTGCTTTGGATTTAGGATGAGAATAATGCTGATAACACGCTGATGCTTTAGTTGTTGCTAAGCCGTGTTTATACCAAGTCAAGGACTTTTCAGTTTCTGACACTGCCCTGCCAGCGGGGGCTGGGGCTGCACAGGGAGCTGGGAGGGGACGCAGCCAGGACAGCCGAAGGGATATTCCATACCCTATGGTGTCATGCCCAGTGCATAAACTGGGGGGAGTTGGCCAGGGGACACTGGCTCAGGGGTCGGTTGGGCATCGGTCAGCGAGTGGTGAGCGATTGTACCGTGCTCACTTGTTTTGTATATTCTCTTGTTATTGTTACTATTGGTTTTGCTTCCTTTTCTGGCCTATTAAACTGTCTTTATTTCAACCCATGATTTTTTTTTTTTTTTTTCCCCATTCTCTCCCCCGTCCCACTGAGGGGGTGGGGAGTGACTAAGCGGCTCTGTGGTGCTTAATTGCCAGCTGGGGTTAAACCTCCACAGAGGCAGAACCAAAGAGAAAGGTAATAACTGTCCTCTGAGTCCGCTGTGGGTAGGATAAGCTGTAATAAGCTTAACTTGCAGCAATTTAATTGCAGTCATTTAATTGAAGAGATTTAGTTTAGACATTAGGAAATACATTCTAATTAAGGAAGTAAGGGTCTAAAGGAATATGAGGACTGAAATAGATTGTAGGTTGCAGAATCTCCTGGAGTATCTTAGGAGCAGGACAGAGGAACATCTGTCTGCAGCAGTTTAATCTTTGAAATGGAGGTGACGATCTTCTGAGGTCCCTTTTGGAATGTGTCCTACAGTTTATGAATCTGGCTATGAAATACACTGGAGCTGAAGAGACACTGGAAAAGCAGATGAACACCCCCCACTCCAGACCCCCAACCATCTGCAAAGTAATTCCCTCCTCAAACCTTGCTGAGTATACATGCACATTCTAAAACATTGCTGTGTTAACACTCTTTTCTGTGTTTGATTTGATTTTTACAGATTACTGTGCTCAAATTCTATTAACTACAAGTGCTGAGAAAACACTTTAACTCTGTTACGCACAAATACACCTTGAAAGTGAATAGAAAAATTCACAAGAAATGCCATTTACACTAGAAGAATGAATCATATGACAAACTGCCATTCAGAGAACAAAAAGCCTGGGTGAGACTGTTGCTTCTGATCACGAGGCGTAAACAAGCTTCATGAAGATCTTCTGGGACTACACATGGAAGGGAGGTACAATCTTCTGTTTTGCACACAGAAACAAACAAGGTGGAGAGATTTTTAAGGACTTAAGGAGTTACATTTGTTCACTGTTTTGTCCTTTGATTTGTCAGTTATCCCTCAGTGTCAATGTCCACTTTAACTCAAAAAAATTCCTAACTAGAGAAAGGGCTTTGAGGGGGTAAGCCTGACAGAAGAGAGGTGGTTTTATTGTGGGTAGATGAGCAAGACCATGGGAAGGAGGACAATAAGGAGATCTTTCTCAAAGTCCTGACTCCAAGCAAGTCCTCCTTCTTTCTTGTCACCTGTAGTAAAACCTGGAAGCGGTGACTTAATTTAGTGAAGGACACCACGGGAAAACCCAGCACGAAAAAATACGGACCAGGCTTTGGTGGAGGTGATGGGGCCCATATCTGTTAAAAAAACCCAAAACCTAGAAACCACAGCAAAACACCCTGCCTCCAGAAGGCAGCAATCCTGCTGCGGCTGTGGCTGCTGCCTGCAGTTTGGTGGGGCGGGTGGCTCCTCTCCTGCTCTCCCCCATCTGCTCCCCCATCTGCCAGACGGCTTCTCTTCCCTGCCCTTGCCCCAGAACCGATTGACAGGCGTTTGGCAACAGGCGTCGAAATGAAAGTGAGTGATGAAAATTTGCTCCTTTGCATTCTCTCATCGCCTTCGACAACAGGGAGAGGAGAACGTGCCTTTAGGAGTGTGCATTGCTGTTGGTGGAACAGAAAGACTGCATTGGCAACTGCTGTGCCTCTGAGCTTACAAAGACTTGTAATTCAGCTGCTGTTCTAGAGAGCCCTTCAGGAACCAGCACTAACTTGTAGTTGGGACAATGCTTGCAGAATGCTCCGTATGTTGGACCTGATTTGGTTTTTACCATACCAAGGGTTTTAGACTTCATTGTGACTTACCCTAACATAGATGGGAAAAGAATGGAGGATCGGGTTTATAACAGATAAAGGCTTGAACAGTCAGTTAAGAAAGTCACTCTTCAGTAACCTAGAAGAACTAAAAAATAGTCCAGTATGCAAAAGTTCATCACCTGCTGACCTCAGCAAAACGACATTTGACTGATATCCCCTGAGGGTGGGTGCAGGAACTGCCCGCCTACCTCAGGCTCTTTGTTATTTCCACTGAAGCGTCATGCTGCCAGGAGATGCGTTTCCTTGGGCACCCCTCATGCTAGAATCCTTTTGCTAGGTTTCTTGGGCCCCAGCCATTGCATTTTGGAGAACATTCCTCACTGCCTTTGGCAAGCAGGAGGAAAAGCACAGATGAGCCAGAGGAGAGTTCTGTAAAGTAGTAGTTTGAGGAAAATTCACGTGCTGCCTAGCTTGGTCAAGGGAGTAGGTGGCTTTGTGAGTCCCCCCTGACTCGTAATAGATGGGAGCAATTTTAATTTTAAGTCTCACACGACTCATGCATTTCACTTCAAACAAGACCCTTCCCTTTGTAAAGTATTTTGAAGTTGTCTGCTTTCAGAAAAAATTCTCATGGAGTGGAACTTAGGTCCTAGATGTTGGTCTAGTGCACCTGGAATGAAGGACAGGTACTTTCATCACTCGCGCAGTGTCTTTTCATCTTTTTGACTGCATGCATTTACACCAGGGATTTTCCTAGGTTTGTCTGGTCTCATTCTGCCTGTGTTATCCTTACTATCAATAGTAAATAATGTCATTACGGTGTTAAAAGAAAGGAAAAAAAAAGGAAAAGACTCCCCAGAAAGAAACAAGATGTTTTGAAAGGACAGTGTGACTCCCCCTCCCAAAGACACACCTAAGGAGGGATGTCTTGCTGATTGTTCTTAAAAACAGATTGTGTATGTGTGAGTGTGAAAGAGAAAGGCAGAGGGAAATAGATGCTCTTCAGTGCCCTGACTTGGGAGTTGGGTTGGCCTCGGGAGTCCTCAACGGCGTTGGAGCTGTCATGGGCAGCTTGCATTCAGCCCACATGGCAGCCTTCAACCCTTGGCGGAGCCTTTCCCCGCTGCAAGGCTCTCGCTCATCTCGTGGCACCCAGTTGCCAGGTGTGGCTCTGGGCAGGACGGAAGCAGACTCCGCTCATCGGGCGGAGGCAGCCCTGAGCACAGGCTGAACTTTGTGGCTTTTGGGAGACAGTTTTAGAGCGAGTCACAATCTCCACCTGACATAACTTTACAGCACGGATTTTTATGCACACAACAGCCCCAGAGGCAGTTCAAAATCCATATGGAGGCCACAGTCAGCACAATCTCTGAATTATTTTTCTGCTTGTTTTGCTTATTAAGATCATACCTTAGTGACTAAACTCATTATTATACAGTGCAGGCAAAACAGCTTATGTTGTGTCGAAGCAGCGAGCACTTCCCTCAATATAAAAAGAAAATTAGTTTTGCAACACTGACCAAGACAACTGATGAACCGCTCTTCTGCAACATTTGCAATTTTCAGAACCACAAGCTGGCACTGCTCCATGCGATGATCATTTGCTGTACAGTATACCTTAGGAAAAAAATTGTAAAAGCAGCGAGTCCTCGCTTTCTCCATAGGTGATGTGAAAGGGAAAAATAAATAAGGTAAATAAGGTGAATTCTTGATGGCGCTTACATCATTCCTGTTTCTGCAGAATGACACTGGTGACATTATCGAGGTCTTCCAGCGGGCATTGCCTGTAAAGAAACACAGCTAAGGTTCAGCACTTGTTTGAATCTTCTGATAACACAAAGCGCCGTTTCTTCTTTTAGAGTTGCCATTAAAATATGTCCCCTGGACACGGCTGCTCTGGTTTTGGTTCCCTGGGCTGTTACCTGAAGTGCTGATGGATGCCATGGAGGGCATAACAAAAGCATCCCACACATCATCATAACAAGCTGACACAAGACAGCGTTAGACGAAGGACCTTTTCAAACCTGATGCCTCCCAAGACACCCACTGATAGCTGAGACAGCAGAGATTTGATCTGACGTGAAGCAATTGGACAGAAACTGGCGTGTGTGTGTGTGTCTGCGTGTGCATGTGCAGTGCTACGAGATGTCACAAACTTCTCTTTTATAACTCAGCCGTAAAACATTTGCTCCAGGCAAAACACAGCACACAGTGTCCCATCTAGGGAGCAATTTTTTTTTTTAAAACAAATTAAAAAATATCAATTTGCTCTTTTTTAAATTTATGAGTGCCAATATTTCCTGGCCCCCTCTTCTACCATCCACCCACACCGCCCTGCACGTGACTCAGTGGGGATTTGATTTATTGGAATTAATTTGGCAAATGATTAGTTCATAACATAGAGTAATGGTTTCGCGATTCTTTTTGGGGAAGTGGTAGAAGTGTAGTTGTTAGAACAGAGAAATACCTAATGTGAGGGCAGAGCACCTGCCTGTGACAGTACAGGTTTTCCTAAAACTGTGTGGTCTCCTCTTTACTTGTCCCTGTACAGAGAGTCACGTCTTCATTGCTGCTGGGGGAATTGTCCCCTGGTCCTGGAAATGTCACGGTAACAAACTGACCCCAACAACATGGGATTTCCAACGCCTCACGTTACAAACTTGTCTGGATTTGCTGTGCCAGCGTATTTGGATTTGGTAACTCAGGAGGAGCAGAATGACCTCAGGAAGCTTACGTTTCCCTGCCGTTTCTTCAAACATTGGCTACAAAACAAGCTGGATTCCAGCAAGAAAAGGGGGAAGCTCTGTATTGCAAAACTGAAATCAGAATGACAACAGGAGCTCACAAAATAAAGAACAGTCAGGCTTGGAAACGCCCTGATGCTGGTCCCCTGGTCCTTGCTGGTAGCTGGGATGAGGCTGTGGCAGTAGAAAGCAGAAAGCCATCTCTGTCCTACCCAGCTCCCCAGTCCTGCCTTCCCAAATGGGACGCTGAGGCTTCACTGGAGCCGACAGTCCACTTTCCCTCCTCTGAGAAGTGAGCAACACTGCTCAGGACATGCAGATGAGCAGTTAGCAGCATGCTGATGAGTAATTGAGAGCTCTGATTTGCTTCTGACCAGCCTGACATGGGATAGGGTGGGAAGTCAGAAGCGAAAAGGGGTGAAATTTCCCCTCTCCAAAAGGCTCACTGACAGCGTGCTCCTCTGCCTGCAGGGGCCACCGAGGGCCACCTCCCTTTCAGTTCAGAGCTCTGTGCTTCACTGAGGGATGCGGCTGCTTGCTGGGGCGTTGCATTTGTGGGACCTTCTGAGTAGCTTGGCATTAGTTTTCCCCTTGGGAAGGATGCTGATCCATGCAGATTTCTGAGCGTAGGGTTCTGTGAGGTTGAAGTATTTGAAGCTGTTTGAATCTCAGTCACAAAGGCACTAAAACTTTCTCCTACTTTTCTTTTATTATCTCCCCTTTTCTACGTTAAAATATCTCCACAATGTGTAGGGTAAAATATGATTTGTGAGTCTCAGGTATTTGTTAAAACCAGGGATGCTCCTCACAGAGTTTGTGAAACTCCTCTGAAAGGCCCCTCTTGTTGGATGGTGAGACCTCCTTCCTGGGAGAGGTCCTGGCTGCCTCAGCAATCAACCCGGCACAAGGAACAACCCCCGTCTGCATGCACACCTTCGCACCCACGCCTGCTGGAGTCCACCATGTGAGAGGGGACTTTCTGTGCTGTTCTCTCCACCTTACCCTTCTCTGCCTTGCGTTGTATGGGAAGGTGAGCGTGGGGACCTGTATTGCTGATGGACTTCACAAACACAACCTTGCTAAAATAAACCTTAAATTGCTGTGGAGCCTGCAAAGGCTGATACAGATGATGGACAGGAAAATCCAGTGAAGTTGCCTTTGTTTGTTATAGTCTTTGAATTTTTGCTGATCATAATCGGTTTCATAGTCTGACTGCAACTAACAAGGGATTATTTCTTTTGCTCTGGAATTTAAGGATGAGTGTGTTTGTTCAGAGGATAGATGAGACCAAATTAGAACATGCTACTGGGGCATAATAAATTCACAGTAATTTCAAGCTAGTGTTCCTTAATTCTTCAGACACCATCATCTGTAAATATTCTGATCCTTTCATAGTTAGCTCATTTGTGCTTTTGTCCTTATTGAATTAACTGTTGTCTTTTCTTTCATGCTGTCTCCTGAGGGAAACCCCTTTTAAATCTTTTTGGTTTAATTCCATTAATTGGCATATTGTCTGGTCTTATGTTTCCCCTCCTGGGTCTTGAACTTATGTTCCTTCAGTTCTTAAAGTCCTTAGCTGTATTTCTGCAGCTTTGGCTGACAATTTCCTTGATCAGAGGACAAAGCATGTGCTTTCTTATCTTTTACTTCCAGGCTAATGTTTAACAATGTAGTCAGTTTATCAGTCAATTTGTTAAGCCAGGGTGAGAGTTCTCTGTTCTGAAGTCATCACAAAAATCAATAATAATCAATTCATTTATTCTAGGCTACATTAAATTATTATTAACTATAATAATTAAAAATACATAATTTAAAGTTCCTCAAGCCTTTGCTGATTTATGGATAGTTCTTGCTTTTGCCCTTTGCTGGCAACTTGCACGCTTTTTAATCCTTTTTTAGTTACACTAATGAAGACAGCATCTAAAAATCGTATGGTCTTTTCAGTATGAAAAATCACGAGGGTGAAAGTTTTGCTTTCAGCATCTTAGCTTCCCCCCTTATATTAGCAGAAGAATGGGTGTGCAGGAAGTATGCAGCAGGAAGGAGAAAAAAAAGTAGTTTTGTTGAAGCATTTGTGTAGATGAGATGCTTAGTGACATGGTTTAGTGGTGGACTTGGCAGTGTTAGGTTCATGGTTGGGCTTGATGATCTTAAAGGTCTTTTCCAACATAAATGATCCTATGGTTCCATGATTATTGCAGTAGCAAGAAAAATGGGTTGAAAAACATAGCCCTAATACTACTCCTAGTCAATACATTTTATGGTTATACGAATTAATGATACAATGAAAACATTTTATTACTTCTTTTTACAGGACACAAAACCCATGCAATAACTTTACTGTAAGTTACTCACAAGAATTATATAAAGCTGTAGTCTTGAATATATCTTACATGAAAGAAAAGCAGGACAGAAAGACGTCCAAAGCAGTGGTCAGGTTAAGCAAAAGCAGAATGATCACGTCATTCACAAACGTGCCCACCCTGGTCTCCCTTATATCAACATGTCCCTGATCTTGACCAGAGTATAAGGTGCATTTTTCAAGGGTGAGAAGAACTGATGCCATAAAAGTTTTCCTTAGGATCCAGGAAGATCCTGATATGAAAACCAGCAATGCTTTAAACCTCACGGAGTCTTTGTTTGTATCTGCTCCTTGCTGTAGAGCAAGGCTCTGACAAATGCTTATTTTTTTGTGTGTGTATACATATATATAAATATATATAAATATAAATATTTGGAAAGGCAGCAGCTGTGTAAGTTCTAAAGAAGCCAGCCCAGTGAGCACTGTTCACTTCATGGCTCACAGTAATAATGACCTCTCATTTAATCAGCAAAGACCACATTCACATCTTCCCTCAGGCAAAATCTCATTCAAGCCAAGGCCTGGGGAAAGGATGACTAAAAATCCATGAAAACTGCTGACAGTGTAAATTGCTGCTGGACAACTTCAAAGAGGATGTTGTTATTATAAGATTTCAGGGTATGGCCCATAGCTGTATGCATCCATTCAAACTTAATGAAAAGGAAATTATACACTTCACCGTGTTTCACTTTAGAGGTGTTCTGTTGTTGGAGGTGGTGTGAGACCCGCCTGGCTTAGCTTGTGCACTTGTTTGTTCCCAGTGCCCAGACGGTAGCAGCTAGATTAGAAACAGCCGACGTCCTGGGGTGCGTATGAGCCGCTCAGCCTTGTCAAAAGTTCTGCATTTACCTTGGATCCCATAATGACACAACCTAAATAAATGATCACATGCAGCGTTCCTTGGCCTTACACAAAGCGGAAAGGACTTTAACATGTTTCTTACAGCTGCCATTCTTCTTACCTAACCTTCTGAAAATACTGATTCATAACTTTTTTAGTTATGCCTGTGGCCACATAGAACATTACCAGTATTAAACGAGGGAGTCCACCAAGATGCAGAAATTAATCTAGTCTCTGCTCCGGAACTACTTCAAGATGAGAGTACATTTTTAAAAATGTAGTTTGAAAACTTGAAGGAAGTGCCATCCTGGCTCATTGTATCTCTGTGTCCTTGTTATCATGGACAGCATTTGCCTGAAATACTTTTCATGAGCCTCATCATGAAACTTGAACAAGTTTTTCATCTGCACTGCCCCTCCTAGAAGGCTAGGTCTGAATTTTGGTCTGAATTTCAGCATGCTGCTCTTTACAAACCTTCTCATTTCCACCCTGAATACATTCCTTGTCAGTTTACTTGCGCTTGTGATGATATATTAAGTTAATCAGATCCTTTTTCATTATGATTTAAAAGACTTTTTCATGTGGGTGTTCATGTGTAATAGACAGAAAGACTGGCTGAGTGAGAAACTTGAAGTTTACTGTAAGCCTTCCCATGAAACCTACACCTGCAGAGCCTTTTAAGGGACAGTTAACATTTCCTTACTGTCAAAGCCACAATTTTGTGTCCTAACAGGGCATCTGTGCATTTTCTGTTCTGAGATTTCTGATACCCGGCTCCATGAGCGCAGGTTTCAGATACAGTGCCAGACCCTCTCAAGTGGTGTGCTGAGTTCAGTGTCTTAAGATTTTAGGGTATTTTGTAACTAAAGCTTCTATGCTTGCTCCATGTTTTCCCCCACTGCGTTTTAAGCCAGCAGCTCTCCAGGGGAGCCACAAGAGCTTAGCAGAGAACAGTGTGCAGGCAAGCAGTGACATTCCAGAGGGCGGATTTTTCAGCATGCCAAGAAAAACAGCACACAGCTTGTAACCATAGTCAAGCATAACACAATTTCACACATCTGTTGGTAGAGGCCACAGACAGCTGCTGTAGCAAGACTTTTCAAGAGAGCCATTTCGAGACCAGTGTTTCTTACTCTACTGTGCCATGATATTAGTATAGGTGTGCTGCCAGGAAGGATAACAGAGGTGCCGTGCGTGTAATTCACTTCATCTTCCTAAATGCCAGTACCGTCCCCATAAATTAAGCAGTCAGTTACAGTAATATTAGTGGCAGATTTCAGTGAATATATTAAAATAATCCACTAGATTGTACCTATTATGAATTTGACTATACCAAATATTTTGTTCGTCTCTAACACCATTTTGGGTGTTTGGGAAAATATTCTGTTATTAGGGTAACCCATATGAATATAGCACCTTTGTATGGCCCAGCTACATTCCCTGGGAACTGGAGACTTCAGTCAGTTTGGTGGTGTCCATGAAGCCAGATCCTTAAGTCAGTTAAATTACCACAAAAGCATCAGTGTAATTCAGACCAGGAAGACAAAACAAGAGCAACAGGCCACAGAAGGTGCAGATGTCAGAAAAAAAGGCTGCATCTACTAAGAAATAAAAATCAAACGTTCTACTTTCTCTGGCTCATGAGGGGCTAGATCAATAGGAGAACAAAAAAACCTGCACCATTTGCTAGTGGTTTTAAGGTGAGCAATCGCTTGGTTGCAAGTGGTCCTTTTTCAGAGCTCAAGCCAAAGCAACAGAGCAAGTCAGGCCTTGGCTCATGCTCTTCACTCAGGAGGCAGAAGCTGGACTGTACAGAGCTTTGTACCACTGCTGTTAGAAGATGCATTAATTTAAAAGAAGTAGTCCAACGGGTGCAGCTCTGGTTTGAACCCTGATGGTAACAGCGGGATTGGGTTTCGTACCTGTGCAGCTTGTTCTCCTTCCTTCACCAGAAAACGTACATGAGCATCAGGATTTCTTTTAGTGACTGTAGCAGTAACCTCTTGGTGCTACATCGGACCAGGGGCAACTCACTCCCTGCGGCATTTCAACAGTTTCCTGCTCACTGGCTCAGCCACGATAGCCCTGTGACGTTAGAGGGTCCCAGTTTTGCTATGCGACATTGAAATTATGTAAAACATTAAAAAAAGGTATCTGTGTTTTGCAGCTCTGCCATCTGAAAAAAGCCAAGGCTGTGCAGAAGTCACCCTCCGCTACTCCTCCTTTATCCGTTCATCACATCCCTATCAGGACCCCTTCAGCTTTATCTCTCGTTTTCCATTGCTCAACTTCCCTTTGGAAGTTCCTTGAAGCCTGAATTTGATTGAGGCAATTCATGTAATTAGCTTAGTGTGTACTTATGCTTCAAACAGAGAGGCCTGAAAAGTGCATGTAATAATTTTGTGCAAAAATTGATCCTTTTCTTCTTATCTGAATCTTAATGATTTTAATAACACTTCAAAATTTGCATCACTAGTCAGATTTTGGGGGTTCAGAGTTATATACAACTAACCGCTAAACATGCAGTTTGGCACGTTATTGGAAGGTGCCTTCAGATTCTGAAGAAATATTTTTTGGAGGAAGAAGGAAAAAGAGAAAAAGAGCAATAACAAAAAGTTCAAGTTTAGAAGGCATCCTAAAAGACAGTTCCCTGCTTGTTAAACCTAACATTTGGAATAGGTGACATATATTGCTATCCCTGTGTTCCTTTTGGAGAAGAATTATCGATGGTATTTCGAGGCTACCCAAAACCTCCATCAAACTGAATGTCTTTTTCACAATTGTTGTTGTTGTCACTACAGCTTTCATGTTGTTCTTTCAACAAAAGGTGTCCATGAAAATTTTTTAGGCTTCCCATGCGGAACAGCCGCAGTATAATCAAATAACAAATCTGTCGTCCTTCGTGAGATAGAGCCCAGACTTAAAAGTCTGAATAGGCCAATACGTGACAGATCGTAATTGCTCTTAAGTAGACAGTGCTATGGCCTCACATCAAGCAGCAGCTAATTACTGAGGGCATGAAAAGGGTGCTCTGGCGCTAATGTATATTGATCATGTAAAGACTAATGTACACATTCCTAGATAAAAATGATATAACAATAAGTTAGATTAATTCCCTTTTTGTTGGCTGGTCAGTAAGTCTAGTTTTAAGAAATGCTAATATATGTTTATCTGCTGGAACATAATGCTATTTTACTGTTTTATTAGTTATTGCCCTTAATGTATAAAGTCATCCTCCCTTTTAAAATGTCAGACCATATCAGATAACATGTGATGTTGGTAATAAAACCGATGAATACAAATAGGGGGCTGAAATTAATGTATTCTAAAAGTGTTACAGTTTTGCTGCTTGTTTTTGTCGTTAATGTTAAGGAAGTAAGACGTATTGAATGAGAATGTCATAACCTTTACCAGCGTGTAGCAAAACACCACAAAGGCAAAAAACATTCTTTGATCATCCTGTGGTGGCTGGCAGACTCTGGAAGATGATTAATAATTGTGAGACATTTAGAGGTAATTTTTCAAATTCTATCTAATTCAGCATAATCTATAATACATGAGATTAAGAGCTAGTTCAGGCTGGTGCTTTCAATCCTTGTTGAAAGACAAAACTTTTAAAGAAAATATTTTAGATAAACTAGGATCAATGCCCTTTGGGTAGAACAAAGACTAATGAGAGTTAGCGGCTTGGTGACCACTCATCGATCCAGGGACTGCTAATCGAAGCAGGCCCAAAAGTGATTGATATTAGATACAAGGAGTGTACCATCGGGATGCCCATGAGCACTGGCCACCAGGAGAAGGAGCCCCAGCCACAGGGTACGGATGCTCAATCGTGGAGCGTCCTTTTGAGGGGAGAGGTGGCTTAGCAGGTTTTAAATCTCCTCCAAGGTGTGTTCTTAGAGCAGGACAACTGGCTCTGGTCACCCTTTTTAAACAGAATAATGTCACGCAGTGACTCTGGGTGCAGACCACGCTCCCACTCATTCCTAACAGTTGCAGCATTTCGGTCTGCATTTTTCTGGTGAGAGCCTAAGGGCTTTGAAAAGTCATGGCTTTCACAGCCTAAATTGGCAGAGACCAGCAAAATAGAACTATCTTGGTCACGGTTAAGTATCCTGACCCTAATAATTGTAGCTTTAGTAATGCTGAAAGGTAAGACTAGGAATGCTTAGGGAACTGAAATATTAGACCAATGCTGTAAGGTGCTGCAAACCCTGGAGGTGTGGAATACTTTGCATTTCACTCAGAGGTGCTTAGCACACTGCAGGATCAAGCCTTACTTCTTCCAAAGACCGAGGCTCAAGGAGAACACCCACACTGTGCAACGGACTGAACCTGTGCCTGCTGGCCAAATCTTTTCCAGAAGCGAACTCAAAATAGTCACGTCAGCAAAGCATTAGCAGAATAAAGACCTTTCAAAGCCCGGGTGTGTACCACCGTACTGCTCTGTTCTGTGCGGGGTGCCGGCACCAGCTCTTGTTGACCATGACTTGGGAATGCTGCAGCCTGTTGTTGGAGGTCGTCAACTTGCCTAAAGGTCCTCAAGGTGTGCAAAATAAAATCCTGTGGAAAGTAAGGAGAGAGTACCTCAGTCCAGAACCTAGTGAGGATAGTTACTCCCCACCTGAAATTGTTCTGCTGCATGACAGGGCTCCATCTACTCCAGCATGAGAGGATTGGAGACTTTTTTTTAATCTAGATGTGAAGCAAATGTACACTGGCTGAGTTGGAGAATACGTGCCTGCACTTCTCTCTTTAGCAGCTAAGGAATAACTATGGAATAGTCCCCACCATGAAGGTAAGCAAGGTAACCTCAGTTTTAATGATCTGGGGACAGAGTTCTGTGGGATGGCATGTGCTCTGAAGCAAATGCTGATTTGTATATTTCACTATTATCTTTTTCTCTTGCCAAGCAGCTTCAAATTATATTATGTGAAGAATCCTGGGTAAATGACCCCTTTTGAACAGGGAAGGTTAATAAATATTTTTTACGTGATGGAAGATGGTGGAAAAACAATGAATTAAACTCTGATTTTTCAAGAAAACCCTTGGTACGTGGATACAAAAAAAAATTTGTAATTGTTTGTCTCAATAGATACAAACCTTGTCACTAAGGTAGGGATAAAAAAATTTCCCCTATTTAATAACTGCCATTTATAATGCAGAGAGAATTGATTTACTGGTTCAAAAGTATTCTGCCAATCTAGAAGTTCCTGTAACACCTAAATCAATGTCTTTCAGATGTCTGTGAAAGCGAAACAAAGCGCTATCAATTGAACAACAAAACTTTTCGTATATAATCAGCAGGAACTTGATAAATCCCACTGATGTAGAAAATTAGCACCTTTGCATGTTTCCCAGATTTTGATTTCATTTTGGACACTTGGTCATGCATTCTAAGCGCTGCCTGGCTGGCTGTAACTATTTCAGTTGAGCTCCATTATTTCCAGGAGAATTATGTGCCTAGTTAGGGAAATGCCAGCTATTTCCATTCCAGCATCTGCACTGCAGTTGATCTATTATTAACACTGAGTTCATTAAAAATATGAAAGAATTTGATTTGTGTCTTTGGGGCGGGGGTTACTGAGGCTTCTGTCGAAGCAAACAGGTCGGTTGTGCTGCTTCCAGTTGACACAGCTGTCAGGGAAGCGTTGGCTGCTGCTACACCACGTAGGGGCGGTTGGCTGCGAGGGCCTCGTAGCCATATGTAAACAATACCGCGCTGATGACAGGTTTACAGCGCTGGAGACAGCGTGTGCAGCTGTTAGCCACTGGTTTTTATAGCGTGAAACAAATGTTTTTCAACGTGTGGGCGTCTGGCACGGAGCCTCCACAGCAGCAGCAGGGAGAGGAGGAGGATGGGCGGCTGATGGCAGCTTTAGGCCTCCCTGGCAGCACGCTGTCCCAACCTGTGCCAAGGAAGGGGCTGGTGGACACTTTTCCTTCTCCTCATCTCCTCGTCTTCCTCTGGATGGCTCTTTGGAGGAAGCTGGGTTCCTGTTGGCCACATACATGTGTTTTGTGGTTTAAAACACTGAAGTGCTCCCCGTGGGGATCGAGAAACATCCCTCTTGGGTGCTCTGGGAGCAGCTGATTTGGGCCGTGTGTCACCAAGATGGGTAATAAAGACACTCAAAGGAGGGCTTTTAAAATGGGGAGGGTGAAAAGGGGTCCAGGAGTTTGGAAATCCTGACCAAAAAAACTTGAATGGGAGGGTACACAGAAGCCTGAAAGAGAAAGCTGAGGAGCAATGAAGTCTTGGAGTAAGTTTTATCCTGTCACACTTCTATGTTAACAACCCAAAGCACTGATTGCTTTCTAAGCCAGCGGACAGCACCTAAACTGCATCAAAAGTGAAGGAAGTTACCAGAAAAACCATAATTTTCCTGTAATAAACATCAGTGACATTCTCATCAACCGCATCCCCAAACAGTAAATATATTTTACAAATATTTACTGTGCTGTCAAACCCTGGTGTATATATGCTTGTTGTACTTTAGCCTTGGGCACCTCAACTAGCCCAGCCACGTTAAAGTACAACTTTTTCAGCAGCGTAAGCTTCAAATATGTTCTGCAAAACTTGTTGGCTCACATACCTTTCTGTGACAGAAGGATCCTAGCATGTCCTGCTCAATATGCTGTTAAACACCTGATAACCTAGTAGGAAGTGCTAGTAAAGAAAAGGGAAAAATGGGGAGGGACTCTTGATCAGGGATGGTAGGGATAGGATGAGGGGTAACGGTTCCAAACTGGAAGAAGGTAACTTTAGATTAGATATAAGGAAGAAATTCTTTACTCTGAGGGTGGAGATGCTGGCCCAGGCTGCCCAGAGCAGCCGTGGCTGCCCCCTCCCTGGCAGGGCTCAAGGCCAGGCTGGATGGGGCTGGGAGCAACCTGCTCTGGTGGGAGGTGTCCCTGCCCAGGGCAGGGGGGTGGCACTGGGTGGTCTTTAATGTCCCTTCCAACCCAAACCAGTCTGTGATTCTATGAAAATGGTCTGGGACCTATTCTCTAGCCTTGCAGGCAGCGTCACTGCACAGTTTGTGCCTCAGCAGCTAAATTCTCCTCCACTACACTGCTTGAACCCCACTGATGTCCCTGGGATGCTCCCTGGCCCATGCTACCCTCTCACCCTAGACTGGCATTGGCGGTGAAAGTGCTGGTTAGTATTGGTCAAAAATACGCGTAAGGAGTACGCCACAAATAAAGAGCACCCAGGGCGAGGGCTAGTCGGTATGCCCTCGTCCCCTTCAGCATACCAGGCTGGATGTAACTTTAGCACAGACTTTCATTAACTTTAGCTCTTAATTCTGTAGGACAGTGGGCTGCTACGTTATACTGGAGCTCCCTTTCGCAAGGGGGCGGTTGGCAGTGCAGTGAGGCAGATACAGTCACTTGGATCTCAAGACGCGTCATTCACAAAGACTTCCACGACAAATAGAAATGGCTGTTGCTCACAAAATAACATGATTACAGAAAATAAAATATCCAGGAAAGCAATTGGATGTTCCCACCTGCAAACATTCTAGAAATTTGAAAACTGATCACAAAAACCTGCAGAATCAACTATTTGTGAAAATCCTTTTTTTTACTTCTTCTTAGTTAGGGTGTTGCTATCTTCCCCTTTGATTCTTTTTTCCTTCACATTCTAAGAATTGCTGTGAATGAAAGGGATGAAAAATTCAAGAAAATTCAGGAAGTGTGTTTTCCTTAGCTCGAGTTTTCAGGAATGTGCTGAATTCAGAATGACATTTCCTCTTTTATTTAAATATCTTCCTCTCCCAGGCAAATTCAACTTTCAGACCATGTTTTTTGCTAAATAATTTTTTGTTTATGCCTCAGAGGCAAATAAAACAAACTTATTTAAAAGTGATTTTTATTCCCCCTGAATTATTTTAAAGAGAGGATTAGATCTCACCATGTGACTTTAAAGAGTTGCTGTGTGCGAAAATAATATTCAGCAAGAAAAGTTAATATAAACAAAATAATTATGTTGTTATATAGCTGGGGGAACATCCTAAAGGGAACGATCTTGATTTGAGAGATAAAGATTGGTAATTGTGCTGTATTTTTATACTTAGCAGCATGTCCAGATGACGGAGTAACACATTTGAAAGAATTATTCTATCATATGGCTTTTGGAAGAGTTAGTTATTGCGTTCTAAGGCCTTCATCATCTAAGTTTAATTTTTGAAGTTGTTCATATCCTTGTCAATATTGGTATTTTTTAGAAAATGCTGGAAGTAATGACTGTTTATGATGCATCCTACTTGCATAATGCCCTTTTCTATAACAAGGTCATAGAATAGTTGTCTGTAAAAATGGCGTGTTCTTGCCACAAAAAGCGGACGCAGCTGGAAAGAATTTCAATTTCGAGTAACCGTTTGTACGTGTGGTGCACAGTTCCACCAACAGCTTCCAGCCCACCGTAAGTGCTCTGCCTTTTAGCTCTGGGTGGGGTTTTACAGCCACCGTAAACTTCATCCTCTAATAGACAAAAGCCTGGGAACACAGATGGATGATGAGATTGACGATGGTGCTGTCCCACAGCTGCCCTCTCTCCCTTCCCCAGCGAGCGCTGGGAGATGACCCGCATGCCCACACAAGGCATGTGAGAGGTTTGCTGCTGTTTTAACTCCATCTGCTGCACAGGTGGATTGTGTTGGGTGTCCACGGGCAGTGCTGGTGCTGTAACTCTCACCAGACATGACAAGTTTCTCCCTCTGCCTTCCAAGGCAGCGACTTATCCCCATGTCCCCCAGACCTCGACGCCCGTGGGAACATCCCTAGGTCCTGCAACGGGGCTGGGTGGTAGAGCAACATGCCACAGGCACTCTGCCCTTCGCTCCTACCCACTCTCACCCTTGGCATGGCCATGAGCTGACAAACACTGGGTGCTTACAGTTTCATCTGAGGAGCTGTTCTTGGATCAGCTAGTTTGGGTTAGGAGAAAGCAAAGAACCAAATTCCTTACTTCCACTCTCTAACAGCCTCTGCCATGACAATGAGACAGACAGGCCAACGCTGCCAACCCTTCCGTTCACTCCACTGTGCTTAATTCCAGTGATGAAAAAAAAAAATTAATAACTTGTTGTTCTTGGAATATCGCAATGGCAAGTAAACCACTGGCACAATTCATAACTCACTCAATACCCTTTCTGTGTTTGTAATGAGCAGTAGAAATTACATATTAAAAAAAGTCAATTAAATAAGTGTTAAATTGGGCATTAAAACAAATCAGGATACTGTAGGTAATATGGGGTCAGAATAATGGTATCTGAATGGCACAATTCTTGTAGTATTAGTGATTGATAGTCAATAGAAACAACCAAAAAAATGGGAGAGCAAAAACATAAGGCAGGAACTATCAACAAAATCAGAAGTCAAAGTCTGTGCCTAAATATATATAAATTTCTTAGATAAATTAGGTCCCTTTACTTTTCCTTTGCCCATATGTTGACATTATCCATGATCTCAAGTCCTTTTTCCATGTGTCTTGTGCTTGTGGATTTGCTGACAGCAGCTCCGCTTCTGTCAAGTTATTTCCGCGAGTCACATCTTCTTAAGGCCTCAGCTGAAATTTCTGATCGTGCCTTTATCGCTTCTTGACTATTATATGTGTCTTTGCAGCCTTCTTAGATAACCATTCCCTACCGCATGGAGGAAATCTGTTCCTCTTTTCAATCAGGGGAATCAACACTTTTTTGATGGGAATGTAAAAACTCAACTGTGTCAGCAAAGCTTACCAAATAGTTTGGAAAGAAAAATGGAGCAGTGCAATTAATTAGACAGGATATACACCCTTTGGGTGATTCTCCTGTAAGCTGACAGTAGCAGAAACCATCCAACAGTTGCAGGTGAACACAGCACAGAGTACCTACCAGCCTGGAGCGGCACTGCTGGAGCCACCAATATCACTGTCTTCCTCCCAGCTGTGGTTCAGACCCACTCCAAATGTTGGGCTGTGAAAGTTAGTACGTGCTAGAAAAACCAGCTATCCCTGGGTCCAGCAGAATCCAAAAAGGACTTCCTGACACAGATGGAGTACTCTGAGGCAAATTGTTTTCGTTTTAGCTACATTTCAACTAAACGGAAGAGAAGCTGGATGGTATGAGCAGGCACGGAAGGACCGACTACAAGACCCATGGCCCTAGACAACCCAGGACCTAGTTAGATTTCTGAATCACAAGAGGAATGCTTGTGCTGTCTGTCTCCAGGATGGAGGGGTTAGGTCAGGGAAATGAGTGCTGCAAGCTTAAAAACGCCAGGAAGCCAGGAGCGGAGTGACACGTGCTCTGAAGTCTCCCTCGCTGGCCCTCTCACAACCGCCCTCCGTCTGAGGAATGTAACGAAGCACTTGCACACCTCTTGAAAGAGGAATAGAGGCTCCTGAACTTTCAGAAATCAAAGTTAGTGGGAGTTATCTGTCTTGTATATAACATGAAGATGACTTTAATGGCAGGGCCAGCAAGCACCTAAGCTACCTTCTTCATGATATAATGGAAATCTGTGAAGTCTGCTGAAGACGACCAACAGTAAAACCCAGCACCAGCTCTTCAATATTGAGTGAATGCTTAATATTGTTTTTCTAGCAGTTTCCCTCACTTGGCACTGGCTTGACACTAAGGAATAGAAACGTTTCTGCAGTTGCAGATCACTGTTCCACCTCACCAGCAACTGGCTGCTTCTTCCACCAAACTCACAGAGGCGTTTCTGCTTCCTTCAGCATGAAAGCCTATTGTTGTAGGCCTAAGGAAATGTGAGGATACAAAGCCATGAGTCTCAAGCCAGCCTATCTAACTTACAGATAAGGCCCCCATCACACATTGTAACAGAAGCTTTTAAGCAACCATAATGAAAAACTGTTTTGTTCTTACATAGCAATCTCTGGGTTTTTAGAATTTCTACCCCAGCAAGGAAAGTTGTCCAAAAATTTATTGTTAGTCTTGCACAGAAAAAAGGCCATTTTGGGTCTATTAAAATCCAGAAGATTGTCTTTTCCCATGGAAACACTATATTGTCTATTGAATAAGAAGTGTTGTCAATATAGTCATACTATTGCTATGTTCTTGAAATACAGAAAACCTTTTTAATAGGGAGAAGAAACAGCTTGAAATGAGTAAAAACTGAGAAGTCCAGAGAATTATCAGAGCTCTAGTAATCTGTCACTTTTCCTTGAAGAACTTTGATAACTGAAGGTTATGAAAGAAACATTGCAGACAAGCAGCTTTTCGCCATGGCTTGGCTTTCAATTTGCACCTCTGAAAAAGCAATATTCTTTTTTCCTTGTCTTGATTCCTTTTAATCAGCATGTCTCATTCCACTTCATGGCTGGCACTTCGGCCTTAGAAATCTAAATTTTCACACACACACACACCCCTCCCATAAAGGAAATCAATGATTTTGAATTGATTTGTTCTCTGCTTGGGAATGGACTGATTTGCTGACTTAAACACGAGGGTACAGACAAATTCTCAGTACTGACATAGTTACCTGCTAGCGCGTTGGTTGAAACAGAGAGATTTAAATATCATTCTTTTAAACCAGAAAGCTGAAAAACACAGTTTGAACAGCTGATTTTTATTTTGTTTTGCATAAGACTTTTTCCGAAGGAATTGTTGATTCCTTTTTCTACTGGACCTTGTAATCTGCTCATGCTGGTTTAAGCAAGTTATATACAGAGAGCCTCAGACCTTCTTCTAGTGTCAGAGGAAGGGTGGCCCATTCACACGTGCCCACACTTGTGCAGTAGAGGACCTCGGCACGTTCCTCCTGTCGCTGTCCTGCCACACACACGGATGTGCACCCACCTGGTGGCAGCACCCCTAGGAAAGAGAGGAGCTCGGACAAGGCTTCTGCTGACCGAGCCTTTCATCTGCCTTCAGGTTGCTCCTGAGAAGCCCCTAGGAAAGGCAGGGATGAGGAAGGGGCTGTGAGCCGGAGGAGCTGTCCTGGCAGGCTGCGCAAGCCCTGCGGGTCACAAGTCGAACCATCCTGATTCACACAATGAAACGATCAACTGTGTTTGTTCTTATTCTCTGTCTCCAGTATTTCTATCATATTATAAACTGAGAAACCATCTCATTGCTTATGTACCAGGTGCTAGTTCCTTTCTTACTCATGGTTTGGAGCAAGCTGCATATGGACAGCAACTGGAGCTCAATTAGCATTCACAGAAAGAAAGAAAAAAACTACCTGAAATGTACTGAGAACACTTTTAAATGGGGGGGGAAATAGCTTCCCATTTAAAATTAGCTGACTTTTAAAAGAAGGGGAACAATATCTGCTAGTGAATTGAACAGCAGTAGTTCTTTCTGGTCACAATCTCACTAAGATTTCAGAAGTGGTAGAAGATCTCCTTCTCTTCCCCTCCCGTTTTTTTGAGAGGTCTGAGGAGGAATATCAGCCTCTTTGCTTTTTCAGCTCCCAGCTGGTTTCCCAGGTTTGAATTAAATAGTCACTGAATGGAACGAAGGAAGGCAGTGAAATGAAAAAAATCATCCTCTCTGCCCTGCTAGAAGCCAGTGCTGTCAAAAGCCACTTTAGCACTTCACACACTCTGGGTCCAGATTCTTCGCTGTACGAGCCGTGTGTATAATGTTTTGGGCTGTTTTTGACAGCAAGTTGAGATTTCCGAGATGTATTTCCTGTAGATATTATCAGTTGAGACATTGTCATCCCTCACCGTATTTTTACAGTTCATTGTACATAGCCTTGCTTTTAACACAGGCAAAGCTGAACTTTCAAAAAATATGAATTTTCTTTTACATTGGTTGCTTTCTTTTCTAAATCTGCCCTTCAAACAGTTGACACTTGTTTAACAAAAAGACTAGCCTCCAAATTGGAACTGCAGGGGACTGTAAAGCTGCAGGCACACAGTTTGCATCTGAAAGCAAGGCTAGCTGCGTCTGGGGGTTACTCTCCCTCCGCTAATTGATGCCTTCACAAGCGGGACCAAGTGACTCCGTGACAAAGTGTCTGTGCAACGCTGGGCAGCTGCTAGACAATGCGTGTGATCTCCTACCACATTTCGCAGATTTAGTGACTGTGGTCCCTGCTCACTGCAGAAAGGCAGTAAATATGCCCTAAGTCTGCTGCCAAGCATCTGTATGGACTTAAACATCTGTAGAGAAGGAGTTTAAATGGGTTGTGTAATATAATGAACAGCAGGCTGCATAATTGCCCTTTATTTACTTGTAACCAAGTGGTTACCACAAAGAATTGTATTTTCTACACTGAAAAAGTGCTGCATCAATTAAATTGGGAACTGCACTTGTATTAATTCTGCCAATGAGCAGTATAATTTCCAAGTGGACAGGGTGAGTATAAGGACACAGAAAATAGATTTTTCCTTTTGAAGAATTGGCAGCGGTGCACCAAGTCTTTGCAGTAATTCCAAAGTGTTATTGATTTTGGAGCCAAAAGGAACCACTGCATTCATCTGGCTTGACCTCTTGCACAACAGAGGGGTTTGCACAGCAAATTCTCCAATAAACCCAGTAGCTTTTTTACTTCATTTTAAAAGCCCTTTAAAAAAGCACCCTAAAGTAATGAGGGAACTGGAATCTGCAAGTTCAGCTCATGGTGTAAAATAGAAGTGAATAGAAGGAATTTGATACTTCTGGCCCAGATTGAGTCCCACATTTAGAGTCTGCCATATTTTCACGCAACTTCTGACCTTTATTCTGTCAGTCAGAAAAATCCTTCCCCTTCCCAGTAGTACTGGAGTGAAAACACCACATTTAAGACTCATTTATTCTTGGGCAGTATGTGTGAGTAGTGCCAGATGGAATCCGCAGAATTTAACATCCACACCGAGGCTCTAGAGTGACATAACTATGCTCTAGATTGATCCAACAATCCATGTTTCTCTTTAAAAAGAGAGCAAAGGCAAGCTAGAAAATGGGACTAATGCACTGTACCACTGCCACTCACCTGAGCGCAGAGAACATGAAACAATAGCTGTAAGGGATAAAAGTCTTGCATGCAACTCTGCTCAGCACAGCCTTGCAGAAGACAGTGGAGTTCAGTATGAGAACATTGAGGTTTTCTTGGTCCATACACCTAGGGAGATTTCATCAGAATATGCCACCCGATTAGGAGGGTACAAATGTTACTATAACTTTGTCTGGTGGGGAATACGGAATATGGGACCTCCTACACCTTTCCACCTCTGTTGAGAATGGGCCTTTCCTCTCCGACCCTGCCCTTGCCACTCAACGTCGGAGGAGGAGCCGGAGATATTTTGTCAAGGTGTGTTTGCCTTGCTTTCATTCAGCTCTGTTTTTTTGAAAACTGAGGAACTGTGAAGCTCTATGAAGCAAAATAAACCAATGAAGCATTATTCACAGGCTCTTTCACCCGTCTGCTCAGCTCAGAAATGATCTTGTTTCTCCATGAAATCTTGAAGTTTGGAGTGGCTGAACTTGGTGGGAGGGGACTATCTATGGGAGTGGGATCCTGCTGCAACCTGCCCTGTGCTGAAGACCCCAGGGTGGTGCTCGGAGTACTGCACTGTCTGGGATTCACCTGAGCTTTCCCAGTGCTGAAGAAAATCAAAAAGACCACCCGTAGTCAGAAATGTTTTTCCTTTTCTCCTTTGACGTGAATCCCCAATGACATACAAACAAACAGCTCCAAACTCTAACAGCAGAATAAACAATCTCACAGTGAAGCTCTGAAGGCACTTTTAGGTCTAATACTGAAAAATGTATTTTCTCGCTCCTTGCAGGAGACTGCGTTATACGTATTGTAGCTCTGTGAAATACCTAACGGTCCAAGGACATTTAAAAATCATTAGGAAGAAATAGCTTTGTATTTAGGTCCTACCTTTGAACTAAACTGGCTGTGCCAACTGGAGTCATGTGGAGGCAAACTTCTTTTACAGGATACACCTCAAATAACTCGAGAGTATTTGCAGCGCTGGAAGCTACGCGACGGTGCTTCAGTGCCCTGCGCTATTTGCTACCTTTGATCCTTTGATCTGGTTTGTACCTACTGCACAAGAGCTGCCAAATTACTGAAAGCACGAGACCTTACGCGCATCTGCAAAGTCTGAGTGCGTGCACCTGTCACACATAAAATGCATCTTTTCGGGTTCCAGTTGGCATTCAAACATGAAAAATGGGAATCTTTGCATTCTGAGCAGCTTATGAACCCAGTTGTAGTTATCAATTTTGCACGCACGTAGGCTCTTTAAGTACTAAATGAGACATGCTATTCAATAGGGATAAGCAATAAAATATCCACACTTCTGAGCAAACACAATAAATAATGTACCCTGTGTTCAGAGTAAGTCAGGAAAATCTTTAATTCCTGAAATGTAATTTGGTATTCAGCTACAATGTTTTTATAATAAATTGCATGTGTCTTAAAAATAATGCTACTAAATCATGATTTAATTCCTGTATTCTAAGCAGGACTAATAAAATGTCCATATGTTACCTGCCATATACTGGATTTTTAATTCCTATTCTTTTCTTGATCCCTAGATTATACGGCTGTTACATTCTCCAGCTCCTAAATGCAGTCCTTCTGTTCAAGTTACAGAGACTCATATTTTTAGGGCTGGAAATGGCTCGTTCTCTTCCTCCTAGCAGTTAAGATGGTAGTTGCTACACATACATATGTCTTAAAACAGTAGAGTGTGTGGTCATGTCACTGCAACACTTACACCTCCTCAACCACTGGTCCCAGCTGTCAAAAGTACATGTCATATTTTAAAATGTAGTCTGAAGTGAGAAGGGATGGTTATTAATGTTACTGAACAATGACTGCATCATCTTCCTTTACTGCTGAAGGAAATCTTCTGTTATTAGCAACTAGATTAGAAAAATGCTTCTCAATTCTTAAACTCCAACTTTCTTCCTTCTTCTGGCCTTGTCAGAAAGAAGGTACTGGGTAAGGAGGACCTCCCGCAATTCCTGGGATACTATGATTTTGAAAATCATAGCAACTGGAAACAAACAAGCAAATACGAAAGCCTTCTTTATATTATTTTCAGGTGCCATTTTAACCAGAATATCAGCAATTGCAGTGACAGCGGTTCTGTGACAGGTGACACCAATCTCATGAGGTGTATTCTGCTGCGTTAGGGCCCCCACGTACAGGTTGGTTCTCTGTCAACGTTTCTGTCCCATAGTAGTGACAGTGGACTGTGGCAAAAGTCTAATGCTTTCATTATTAAAAATCTTCTTTAAAAAAAAAAAAGGTTTTATTATGATGTGCGGATCTTTCTGGTATGCTGAAGTAAGAGGATAGAGGGATGGACATGATAGAAATAGCGTTTTCTGGCGTATATAATTTTTGGTAAGTGAGACACTCTGCAACCTAAGAGGAAGATAATTTATAGTAATCAGCTCTGCCAGCCTTGCTCTTGTCATTGCTGCTGCTCTGTGACAGCAGCAGAAGAAATAGCAATGGCAATAGAGATGCAGTAGTTTCAGTTTAGCAGGTGTACACGTAGAGTGTATCACCCTGGATAACAGGTCGCATTTTCATCTTCACCCTTATACTTCCCCTTCTATAAGTCAGTTTTCTTCCTCCTCAATTATACATTCATGTATACGCATGCACACACACACAAATAACCCTTATTTGCTGTGTGAAGAAGTAGTGATATGACATGTGATATTCACAGCCATGCTGTGTATTTACCGTCTTAGCCAGAGGAATGTGTTACGCCCGCTCCATGCATGTGCTGGGCCAAGATGAGCAGAGGTTATCAGCAGGAGACGCTTTGCAGAAGTATCAAAGAGGTAGGCCAGGTGAATTTCTTACTGCTGTACTGGAAGACCTTCTATGTTTAAACATAGAGCTATAATTTATGTTTTATTGAAATGTTCCCTGTTTTTAACAGTTACTGTTTTATCAAATCCTGCAACCCCGAGAGCTACTGATGATGTCAATGAGAGTTTTGTGTAGACAGGGATTTTGGGACATAGCTCACAATAGAAAAGATGATTGATGCGAGTATGAATACAGATGCATTGATCTGTTGATCTGTCCAGAACAGTCTGACACAGGTCCAGTTGGCAGAGACCAACATGAGGATACAAAAATATGGGCATTTATCTCCTGGAAGTTACAAGCCTGCCACTTGAACCAACAGACTGCAAAACATCCTAATGTGCTTGGCCAGCACAGCAGCCAGCAAGATTACCATTCATAGACTTTGAAATGAAACACCCTTCACCCTGTTTATGCTTCACGCATGATTAAGTGCAAAGCAAGCAAGCCGTATCGGTACGACAATCTGTCAAGGAGAGGAACCTTTTGCACAATGATAAAACAAACATCTAAACACATTTTCAGTGTAAAACCTCTTGTGTTGTTTATAGAGTATTACATGAAAACTGTGTTAAAAGGACATTAAGGCTGAAAAGTCAAGCTTCTCAAAGTCAGGGAGTAATGGAATTCAGACTGCCTGTGAAACCAAAATTTTGTTCTTTTGGTAAGATTCATTGTTACCCAGTAATTAGGTAGCTGCATGCTGTATCTTTGCGTGGGACCCAGGCCTTCCTCAGGGCAGAACACTGATGGTGCTCAGTGAAGGAGAAGCTATTCAGTATTTTGGTTTACTGTCATTATTCGGTGAGTTTTTATTTATTTGCTCACATACTTCTGTACACGCTATTCAATGCCCGTTCATACTCCAGCATCCCTTATGCCATGTCTTAAGTTGACAGAACAAGTCAGGTTGGAAGGGACCTCAGGAGGTCTCCCATCCAACTGAAAGCAGGGTCAGCTGTAAGACAAGATGTGATTCCCCACAACCTCTCTGGGCAACGTATTCCACTGCCTTGTTATCCTCTTTGTAAAAAAAAGTTTTCCTTAAATCCCATCCCAGCCTCTCCTGATTCCACTTGTCTCCATCGGCTGTGAAGAGCCCGGCACTGGCTTTTTCGTAACCTACCCATGGGTGCTGGGGGGCTGCTGTTAGGTGCTCCTGAAGCTGCTACTTCCGCAGGCTGAGACAGTCCTGGTGCCTCAGCTTCTCCTCCTCACAGGCAAGTGCTCAAGTCCCAGCTATCCTGGTGACCCTCTGCTGAACTCCTTCCACTTCATCAACATCTTCCCTGTACTGGGGAGGGGCTCTAAATGTCGTGTAATGAGTGTCAAGTAGAGATGCGTAATCACTTCTCTGGATCTACTGCCTATGCTCTGGTTAATACAGCCCAGGGTACTTTTGGCTGTTGCTGCCAGTGCGCACTGCTGGCTCGTGCTCGGCCTGCTGTCACCCAGGACCCCCAGGTCCTTTCCTGCAGAGGTGCTCCCCAGGCAGTTGCGATTTCACGGGGTTCTTCCTTCACAGGTGCAGAGCTTTGCATTTGCCCTTGCTGAATTTCATAAGATTCCTGCCAGCCTGTTCAGGTCCCTGTAGATGGCAGCCCTTCCCTCTCTCCGTATCAACCCATTCCTTCCAATCTGGTGTGGTCGGCAGACTTGATGTGAGCACACTCTGTCATCTCCTCTAGAACAGAGGTAATACCAGATCATAACGTCCTGTGAAAGCTGCCATCACCAACTTCACAGCAAAGGGATGCTGGCCACTGCTGGAAAGAGTCTCCCTCTGCTCTGCATCCCTTCTTGCAAGACTACAAGCCAACTAGAATGCCTCCTGCCTGTGGTTCGCTTAGTTCGCGAATGCTGGTCGTGCTGCGCACTCCTGCTACGTGGCCTCTCTCATAACGAATAAACAATATTCCCTTTTTTGTACTGGGGATGATCCTGTGACTCATTTGCTGCGTGCTATTCAGTTCTTCTGATTAGGGGTATGGGTATTTCAGCATAGGGTTTTCTGTGGAGCTCGCTTCTATCACACGTGAGTAGCAATGCTTTAATGTCTGTAGCCTCCAGGAGAGCAAGGAGGTGGGTGTGGAACTGATCAGGTGCGGAATTGTCTCTGCTGATTTCAAGTTACACTTAAAATGTGCAGTCTGATTATTCACAGGATTTAGCTTTATGTAGCACATTATGCATTCACACAACAACTTTCAAAAGTTTTTAGTTGGGGCCAGGAATAGTCTCAGAAGCTAAATTTGTGCACCCAGGAAGTGAGAAACACGTACCGAGAATTATTCATACATTCCTACATCTGGCTTTAGAGCTGTCAATCACCACTCCTCTCCACTGACACAGAGAATTTGGGCTCTGGATTTTGGGCAGTTGTAGGCAGTTTGGTGTGATTTGCTCGTCTCCACTCTGGATCCTCCGGTGGACCCTAGGTCTCCAAAGGAGCACTGAAAGCTACACGAGCGTGTTATTGCAGTCCTGTCCTCCAAGAGATGGCACCTTCTGCCGTACATCAGAAGGCATCTTACAGATAAGAGCTGTTTTCAGTAGGTGTTCCTGCCTAATTCTCTGATCATTGTCCACCCACTCATTGAGCAGAGGCCTCGGGTTATACAGTTTATATTTCACCCGTATTATCAGGCGATTGAGGACTGTGAGATAACATGGGTACAGAGGTTTCCTGGATTGTCATGAAGTCTGATGTTTCTTTACAGTATTTGACTTTGGAAACCTCAGCAGAAATTCTTTCAATAGGCTCAAGCATTATTTTTTTTTTTGCTTAGGTAACTATCGACGAAACACCAGTTAAACTGCTCTGCATTTCTTTCTTTCTTACTCTGGAGACGGGGTGTGGGGGGGTGTGTGTGTAGATGTAAAACCTTTTAGGCTTCTTTACTTGCTGAAGTTAAGGTCAGTTAAGCACTTCTTCAGGATGGCTTTCAACATAATAGCTCACCTGAGGTGAGTCAATGAGATGACAGCAGACTCAGATCTTTCTAAAACCTAAATTACCCAACCACAACAAAAAGAGGTACACATCTGAGGTCAGTGGGAAGGCTATCAATTATATGGAAAGCTAAAGGAGGGAGTTCTGGGTGGGATAAGGAGGCGTAAGGAAACATAAATGGATTCAGAGTTTTCAGACAAAGTGGCAATGAAAAAGCAGCATAAGAGAAATGTAATATTCTGCAAGATTGAGTGGGAAACACAAGTCTCAAACGAGCCAGGCTCCAGCAGGGCTCCCTATATGCTGAAGGTAGGTTCAGGATTATGTACCTGCAATGAAAGTACCCGGGTGAAAATTCAGGCAGATTCTTGTTTTACCCAAGCCACTTTCACTGGTAATAAATATCCATCTCAGAAGCGGTGCTGTTCTGTCCCCTTTTCAGAAACGCTGTCATTGGCCAGGGTAACCTGTGTTCACCACTGGAGAAAAATTTACGTATTTGAAGCAGCTGGGAATTTATTGAGAAAGCCAGACAAGGATAAGCACGTTAGGGCAAAATTAAATTAGGGCTGTGAAAATGTAAGCTTCTTCTGGCTACAGGCTAAACAGTGTGGCAGGAAAATTTCGTGCTTAAAGATTTCGTTTAAGAGTGGGTTGTGATGGATCTTGTCTTTCAAAAAAAAAAATCTGAGCCAATCTAAAAGCTGGCACCATGGTTAACTTAACATATCCCCACACTTTTCTAAAATGAGCAGCTATAAAGTTACGGGACAGAGATGAAAGTAACCCTTCTGTACTAGGCACCCCAGCTACCAGTGAGACAGGAGGAAAAACAAATCACACGTTACTAACAGCAGACTAAATTAATTGAACTCTAGTGACAAGTGGCGTATAACAAAAGGTTTATGAACTGAAGGCAGGCCAAAAATCCTCTGCTGTTAGCAATCGCTGCAGACTGGCCGTGTCAGCCGCGCTCACAGGCAGAGCCGTCAGGGGCACCAACCCATCAGCAATGCTGTATTTAGAAACGGCGGAGGGTGCGCCCATGATTTAGTTCTGTGCTGTGAGGGCAGCACTACGATGAATGGGGTAGTTTGGGTTTTTCAGGCTTGCAGTGTCCTTGGATCACTTCTTCCACACTAATTACTGTGGTTTTTAACGGTTCCATCCTGAGCAATAGATTTCAGGACTCATGTCACGTTGCTTTTGAAAGCACAGAAACACACGACCAAGGAACGGAACTGGCTCGGAAAACTGCGATGGCACATTTCTACCCCTGGAATTTGGCAAAATAAAAATGCTTGGTGGAAACGGTTCAATTTTGACTATGGTTGCACAGCTAAGTACTTGTGAAAGTTTGGAATAAACTGTGAGAGTTGAAATAAACAGATTTCTTAAAATCTTGATTATGACATGAAATTCTAAATAAGAAAGAGCACAGCGGCTCCCATTGCAGCTGGCGACGGCCTCTATAAAGGCAGAGTCCTTCCTCTCCCCTTCACGCCACGCAGGAGCTAAACAGAGCCGCTACCACATTCGGTAGGTATTACCAGAAGGTTAATTTTCCACGTTTAAATGTAATTTCTCTTACTGGCCTGAATCATTCACAGAGATATATGTGAGAGCACCCTGGAGTCTTGTGAATAAGAGGAGAGAAAATTCTCCTGGAGCAACTGAAAAATAAGGAAAATTAAATTAAGGTGGCTGAGGGAAAGCAGCAAACTGCTCTATATTTCTTTATCTCTCACTCTGGAGATGGTGTGTGTTTGTGTAGACATAAAACCTTTTAGGTTGCTTTACTTGTTGAAGATAAAGCAAAGCTGACTTTCCTCTCTGGCAGACCCACCAAAAGGCTGACAGCGCAGTGCATTATTCATTTGCACTCTGAGTCATCGCCTGCTCTGTTAGTCAAAGAAAATTATTGTGGCCAAGGGGAAAGGTGAAAAATAGTCCAGCCCAGAATTATAGGCCTCTCTGTACCATATTTTGTTATAAAATTTACAAGCAGCCCTGTGCCGGGACAAACAAGGAGCTGACCCCTAGGACAACAGACAACTAGAGGCGGTGGGTTTGGCTCTCAATCGCATGCATACTTGTGGTCTTAATTTCTTCTCTCCAGAGTCTCAAGCCTTGTACATCAAAAATTTCTGAGTACAATTTAAAAATTTGCCTTCCTAAATACGTTGTATTGCTAAAACCACAAGATTAAAAACAGTTTTGGAGAAATGTACCATCCCTTTATAACATGTTATCGGTAGGACTTAAAGCATTATTAAACAGCAAAATGCCACTGAAATCCTGGTTATTCGGAAAGGCGGAAACCAGTCTCCCTGCCCTGTTCAAAGCCTGTTCACAGCAGAGGAGGATGCTCATACAGGGACCAGAGACAGCTCATACATGTCCCAGTGACCAGAAATCCTCCCGAAGCTTACAGCATCTCCATTTTGTACTGATTGTTTTAGCTCTTATGGCATCAAAACGTGGATCATTAAAACGTGCAGCCAGATATAACTTTTAAGGAAAAGAAAGGGCTCTATGCTAGAGCAGCTATGTTGCAATCCTGAACATTTTGATTTTTCCCCTAAATTTTCCGCGTGGTTCTTAAGAAGAACTCTGGATTTTTTTCAGTTTATGTATAATGGGCCTAAAAATAACTTTTAACTCTCAGACCTTCACAGCCTGTGAAGTATTGAGATGCTTTGCAGACAAAAGCGTTGCTTAGAAACAAAAACAAAAACCAAAGGTCCCTAATTTTGCCTCCCAAGGGCACCTGGAAACTGAAATAGTGCCCCAGGACCTTGTTTTTCATGAAGTGCACCAGCAAAGGTGGCTCGCCAGCAGAAAACAGAGCCGGGCTGGGATGCGCTATGTTTTGGAAACCGGGCGGCCTAGCAGCGAGCATCGTGTGCTGAGCTGATGCTGCGGTGGTGCGTGCTCTACTAACCATCAGCATCACCCTGTTTTCCTGTCCTTCACCCTTAGTTACCCATGGTTCATCTGAAGAAGGTGATGGCAACTGTGGAAATGCAACCACGCAGTTAAAGACACCAAGAATGCTCGTACTGAAAGATTTACACTGCGTTCAGCCTCGCAGGTGAAGCAGCTGAGTGATCCGCTCTGAAAAGCCACCTGCTCAGAGGCCAGCATTTCCTCCGGCTGAGGACCCTGCTCCTGCTTCCCCTTCCTCTGTGTCATATATCCTCTCCCTGTGTATTTAAATAATACACGTTCTCAAGACCCTCTGTGCATCCCCTCAGCTATTACAGTAATTCTTCTGGGAAATATTTCTCCCCCAGCCCTTGCCTTTTTCAGGAACACATCCTCGAAGGAAAACAGCCGTTGGATGGGCCAGACCTGGAGCACTGACACTGAACACGCAGGCTTCTGGAGGAGCTCCAGGGATGAGTTTAGCCTGAGACTGGCTGCTCAAATCTCTATATTGGAACTGTCCAAAACACAGGGATACCAAAGCTTTAGGAAAATACAGATAAGTTTTATGCATCTCTTCTAGTAAAATGCTGTTTGGGTCTTAAGTGGAAACCAGATTAACTTTCAAGCTTAGTTTCCAGGGACTGCTAAGAAAGGAAAATCCTGGAGTCCCGCAGATAGGGATACTCAACCGCCATTGTTCTGAAACTGTGTAGGTGAATCCACGCTTCTGTTTGACACTTTAAGGGAGTTTCTAATACTTCTTTGCTTGCGCTGTCTTTAGCAAGGCTTTTCAAGCACTACGTAAACTTCTGTCTCTCTATAGTCTTAAAGTATTTCGGGGTATCAGGCTGCACTACTTTTGCCATAAATCGTGATCTTATTCTTGCAGACAGCCTAGTTACAGAGGAGGAATGCCATGTACTCTATAGCGATATGAAAACTCAGTTCTGCAGCTACAGAACCTTTTTGTGCCAGTACTAGTTCCAACCCATTTAATCATGATTTTTTAAAATTTCTTTTATTTTTATTAGAAGTATTGAATACTTGGATTTCAGAACTAACTCCTGATTTCCAATTAAAAGTGGCACCTGCCATCATCCCACGAGTCAAAATTCCTCTTTAGAAAAAAACTTTATCATACAGCTTCTAAAACTGGCAAAGTAACTGGATATTACATCAATGGCTCAGCAGATGGGTAGATAAAATACAAACAAGATATATGCTATTAAATAAGGAGATATGAATGCTGAGACTGCAAACATGGTTAGATCCAATGTAGTTCTTCAATGCCACAGGCGACGGAATGAGTCAAGGGCAGCGGTCACCATGCAGACTTTTCCGTAAGGTCTGCTCCTCCACTTCAGCTATCCTTCGTAGGTTTGCCTGTAGTTTGTTCCTGTCTTTTCTGTTTGATTTCAAGAATCTTCTCTAGCTTTTCGTGTTGCTCTCCCCCACACTGATGACCTTTTAAATCATTAAAATGCTAACCGTTCATTCAAGCTATTACGCAACTCAAAGTAGCAGGCAAAGGACCAAAGCTGCGAGAAAGAAGACCTGCCTGCGCTACTTGGTTTTGACTTGCTTTGTTTTCCTGACAGGCTCTGAGGAGAACTGAGAAGTGTGCTTTGTTACTAGTTCAATGCTCAGAAATTCTCAGTGTCGTGTCATTATTCATCGTTTCTGTTTTGATCATTTAAGCAATCTTTTCATGTTGTTTTCCTCCTGGATATATTATCTGACATGCAACAACCAGAGTTTTCATAAAGCTCTTTGGTGCCTGTGGGTACACACGTCGCTGATGCCTGTGTAAATGGCAGTTTCACAGCCTTCAGAGGTACGCTGCATCATCCAAAAAAACAACCGCTGCACTAGAAGGCTCAAGACACTCTTAAAATCACCTACTCAAAACAGTGACATAACTTGGGAGGAGAGGTAGAATCTAGGTGAAGTAAAATGTCAAATTAAACACCCTGGACTCGCTCCTGAAAACACGCTGTCAATTTGGTTGTATATCAAACCAACAGGAACCTGGAAAAGGATAAATTTGAAATGAAGAATTCTTGACTTAGACAAATAACGTTCATAGAATTAAAAAGCAAGTTACAGAATCCTCTTCATCTTGGCTAAACAAATGAAAGTGAAAAGAAGGCTAAGCTAGGTTCAAAAGTGAACGAATTTTCAAGCATGCCAATATAGCTGCTCCGCTGCAGCTGATGGGAAGGGTCACTGCCGCGATACGGCAGTTCTGCTACGGTGAGAAGGGGTGTAGGAGCCCGACCAATGTACAGGACGGGGCAAACAGACCAGGATTGTCTAAAGGATTACAAAATCAAAACAAAAGTATGTTGGTGTGACTGGTCGCCCGTGCTCCTGACAGTTGCCTTTGTAAATTTTGACAGCTGTATGTGCGTTTATGCCTCTATAGAATCACACAAATCAAGACAAGGAAATCGGGATTACTTCTAGAGTGAAACTCTTCTCAGAAGCAGGAATTCCTGTTGCACATCTCCAGGGTCCCAGGTAAATTTCCCACATAATAAAACCCAGACAGAAGTTTTGCATCTTCTATTTTTAAGTGTGTTTAAGTAACTTACTATCCGTATTTCCACATTATTTTGCATTTTAAGTTCTACTTTCACCTTGAATCCCTCAGTTGTGAGAATGTCAAGTCTTTACTATTGTGTGTGTATGTGTGGATGTACATCATCTTGCTCCAACATAGCACCTTGCATCAGCAAAAGAGACAAACCCCATTGCCTGCACTTTGCAAGAGGAAAATCACATGCAGAGCAGTGAAGTTACTTAACCAAGTCTATTCACAAAACCAGTGGCAGCATCGCAGTGGAATCCAGGAGCGTTAGTTAACTTTGCACAATATAAATTTTTATACTGAAATATTTTTAGAGAGCGCACACTTAGTCATAATTACCTCATTATTTTAATGGTTAACATTATAGGAAGTCAACATGAGAATATATGTTACATATACAAAGAAAAACAAACAATTTAAAGACACCAATATATAAACACAGTATTTTGACATTGGAATAGTAAGAAAAAGCAAACAAAAGACATGAATGAAGCTTGGACTAATGACCATTTCCTCAATCTTTTTCTTTATTATGTAGCAAGAAATTTGAGGCCAAATGAAACACAAACAATTTGATAAACATGATGCAGGCCCCAGCGGCATTTTCTTGGGTGAGAAGACTGATTAATCTTCAGGGCACTTAACTGTAACATCAGAGAAGCCATTGCATTATAGGGAAATGTTAGAAAATTAGTTAAAGAACCAAAATGGAGAAGGTCACATCTTTCTGTCCCATTTGTAACTCTCCTGCTGCCTAGAAGATTACTCACCAAAATGAGATGTGGCATCTCAGCCAGGCTTCCTATGGGATGCACTCCCTGAAATGGCTATAAACACCAAAACATTGGTGTAGGCTTTATTCTTTCTTTGCTTGAAGTAGTGACAAGGTTGTCATTCAAATTATCAAGGCACCTGTTTCTAGATGCCCAGCCTGCTTTCTGAAGGCCAGCACGATGCTCTGGCTGTCAGTAAATTTAAAAAAAAAAAAAAAAAAAGAGGTTGCATTTGAGGGATACCAGCTTTTTTTGTAATATATGGACCTTTGTAACTTTAGACTGAAGGCAACAAAACAAGAATAATTCCCTTCTGGGCCGTATTCCCCCAGACTTGTTCCAACAAATCTAATTCATACTTAGCTACAGTTTCTGGTTCTCTTGGATCTCTGGGGGACAATGCTACCTGCTTTTCTTCAGAGTTTCCATTCAAAAAATTAAGATTTATCAAATTTGAGTAAAAGGAATAATCTTTGCATTCCCTCCTGCACCACAATGCCTATTGGAAACAGCAATAAGCAGTATTCTCTAAGCAAAAAACCCAACCAAACAAGCCCCCAACACTTTTCACCAAAGTGAGCCTGAACAGGCTGGCTGTATGCACCACGACTTCTGAATTTAGTCTGATGGTTCAGTATAAAAACACTGCATGCAATTCTTATATCAGAAAAAGAACCACTCTCCCAAATTATACACCAGCATGACTAATGACATCTTATCATAACTCTGAAATGTCAGTGATTTGGCTGCTTCTAGAAACATAATACTGAACAAAATATAGCACTGTGTGATCCCATGCATTTTAGTTCCAATCCATAGTTTTGCCTTACATTTCTGATTTTTTTTAGGACTTAATCGTCTACATTTTCGGTTACTTGGGGTTGTTAGATTCATAAGGATTTTCACATCATAGACTTATTTGAAATAGGTTAGCATGTATCCCTGAATCTCTGCTAATACATTATCTTTTCTGTGTAATTTTGTCCAGTCCAGTCCAGTCCAAAGGCCGCAGGTTTCCCTCACTTTGCTCTCCAGAAGGTATTGCATGGCCCACAGTTCTGTACGAGTTATTCCAAGCCAGGTTACACCTGCTTGGCCTTACCTGTAGCTCCCTAAAAAGCTCCCTGCCTGTCTTGAGTTATTCCTATCCCTTCTCCATGTTGTTTTCTCAGTCCCACCCCCTTAAACACTAAATTATTCTTTAATTTAGCAACTGATTAGATCCCTAACTTTGTTTCCTATTTAATCAGGAATTTTTTAAACCTCAGCAGCCTACTTTTGGTTATAATTTCTCCATGTACCATATTCTGTCAGACAAGGAAAGTTAGTCTTATGAAGGTCAGCTGGCCTGTGCCAGGCATCAAATACTTCGTGGTTTCATTGCTTGTGATTCTTCACAGCCCACAAAACTTAGAAATAGTCCAAAGGACACAAGCTTTGGTGAAAACAGAAAGTAATGAAACATTCTGGACAGGCTTAGTTCCCGTAACTGGTGATGGCAGATGCTTAATAATGCCTGTGCCTGTTTTTATATGTTGCATTGTGGGGTGGATGGCTACTGATGACAAATTTTAGGGGGTTTTTGGTTGAGGCAGGAAAGTAGACAAAAGACATTTCAAGAGCAATATTGCATTAAGAAGTTATTATTCAGATAATAACGAGCTTTCATTTAGAAAACAAGAGTCAGTAGACTGATGAACAGATACATTCTTTAAAACATGTAGGAGTAGACTTGAACTGTGTGCATAAAATAAGGGATTTGAAACCAGTTTATCAAAGGTCTTAACATGAAGACCCTTGCGCTGACTTGAGTGGTCTTCCAACGTTACCCTAACGCTCTATCAACTTTTTTGCAAGGAGTCACTGCTTTATTTCCTCCATAAAAAAAGTTTTTTAAAAGCCCTGTAGATACTTGCTGAGCTCTTTTCCAGTAGAAACGTCTAAATTCAGGATACAGTTTTTCATCTTGGAGGCAGCGTCTTCTTCTGAAGCTCTCAGCCCCATAACGCTGACAGGCCTTGTGATACGGAGAGGAACGGCGATGTAATTGGTTTTGTTGATGTCATTTCCTGACACTAGATAGAGCAGGAAAGACTGTAGAGACCAGCTGATTCCTTTTTAACACAGGGCTTGTTAGGTTTTTTTTCTGGAGGAAAGGTAATTTGCACTGGTAGTGTTGTCAGTTGTCAACGGGTTGCTACGCTGTGCAGCCAAGCTTCTAAGCACTGTTTTGTTTTGTTTTCTATTCTTGCCCGGGTTCCCCCTTTAACCTTATCAAAGCAGTTAAATTTCTCCAACCTATCAAGCTGAGCCATGTCAGCATCCTAAGATAGTCACTGTTGACATGGCTGGGCAAAGCTGAATTGATCTTACAACCCTCAGGACATCCTGCACAGCTTGCATGCTCTATACTACCACCACACGCCTGATTTAAAGTCCAGACCTTTCTAATTGCTCGTTGGCAAGGTAAAATGCTTTGTACCACTAACGTTATTTAAGATCTTTCCGTTGCCACAAAAGCTACCCCGGTAACCTCAGACTGTATGCTGGAGATGGAAAAAGAGGACCGTGGTGGCATGCTTGTTTGCTCTAAAAACAAAACAAGAAAAAAAAAACCCAACCTGAAACAACAACATTGGAAAACCATGATTCAAGTTGAACTGTACCTGTCTATCTGAGAAAGCAGCAATAAAACAAGATTAGTTACATTAAAGAACGAAGTGTGGCTGACAAGGCTTTCAGCTACTCTCCATGAAGAACTTGACAAGTGAATGGCTGTTTTCCAAGCTGTTAGGCACCCGAGTTATTGCACATTTGCTTGTATGTTTTCCATTAGCAGGCAGACACAGAGACAGTAACCCATGAATCGCAAGAATCCTGTCCTTAACACTGTGAGCACAAAAACCGCTGGATTTTGAAAAATAGGGAACTTCAGAAACAGGTCACCAAGGTCATCAAGAGATCTCAGCCCCAGGACAACAGGCAGTCTGAACTACTTGTTCTGTTTACCTCATGCCTCAAAAATATTCATACCTCCCAACTTTCAAGTAGAGAAACAGAAGAAAATTATCTTAGAACAAAGAATCACTTTGTTTTCCGAAGGGCCTTTATATATTTGCCTGCCTGCCTGCTTGTGTGCGTATCAGTTAATGGCTCTTTACAGAGTGGCCCCCAGAGGTGACAGACAGTTATTGATGAGCTAATTTCACCTACTAGATCAGTGAAAAATGCAGAAGCTTGTATAGTTGCAGCCTATGAATCAAGGGCCATTGCTAATAGGGAGAAAAAGTTACATTTGAAAAATAAAGGACCGAATCCTCATCAGAGCGGTTAATCTTCCTGAGGGACGAAGGGCTAGCAGAAGCCTGGCGCTGCCCTTGAACAAATTGGAGTAGCACTAGGCTTCAGCCTTAGGCTTCCTCCGTGACTAAAGGCAGCAGTTTGGGGACACCAAGTGCCTGTGGCATTAACAGAGCAGAGTTTCCCGGGGCTTTGCACGGAAGGGGCCATCTAGGCTGGCGTGCAGGAAAAGAAGCAATGGCCACGCAGCTACGCAAGCAGCAAAGGCTCTTCTGCCACCGATCTGTGCGTTCACTTTGCAGACCCTATGTAATCATTAAAGAAATTAAAGGCAGCAACTTTACAGCAAACTTCATATACATTAAAATCCTGTTTGTATAACAACAGACAAAAGCCTCTCCCACAGCTGTCACTCAAAGTCTTTGGGGTTTTTTTGACGCGCTGTTTAAATGGAGCACTGCAGGAACTGTGTTTGTCAGTTGAGATGTGTGCAAATTCCTCACACAGCAGTTAATTGCCCAGAGAAATAATCCATTGAAGTTATTAAGTTATACAGGAAATAGGTATGGGAGCCTAGATTGTGGTTTTGTGCCAGAACAAACATACTCATAGGACTTCAGAAACACAAACCAGAAAACAAATAGTGGTTAAAAGAACAAGAAATAAGATAGATTTGAGGATTGCTTCTGAAATACGAATTCTCAGGCTGTGGTAACGAGAACATTGTAACACCGAGGGACAATTGTGAGCAATAGCTACAATAATGTCATCATCTTATTATGAAAAAAATAGGCTGGTGATGTGGAGCAATTTGTTCATCTCTTAAATTATGACTTACTGCAGCATTCTGATTTCAGAACTTGATTTCAAAAGCATTTCAGACCTCATTTTCCTTAAGAGCAAGGAGGATTTTCATTTATACATTATTTTCTTTTACCTAAAAATCAGTGTTTAATCATCTTTCATTGTGCTTTTATCAGAGTCAAGGAACGCACTTCATCTCTTTCAGGGAGCATTCATGAAAAAAAAGGTTCAAATACAGCTCTATTAAACTCGTATGGATGCGAATCGTTTGGAAAATAATTTTATTTGTATCTATATTGTGATTCATAGATTATGATTATTCCAGAATCCATTTGCTGGAAATTGTATATTAAATAAAAAATACATTGAGATGATAAGCTGTCTTATTGTCCCTCCCTTACTTAACCAGAGCAGGAAGCCAGCCAGAAGTGGTGGTGGTTTGCAATTTCACCTCTGGCTGCAAAGACAGTGATTTCCCTAGTAGTCCCACGTTGGGTGTTTAGATTACAGGCAATAGTAACACGTGCACCGTCCTTCCTCTGTTTGCTCAGCCATAATGCTGAGCTATAAAATACCCCACAATCTGAAACTGCTGCCAATGCACTCTGTGCTGGGCTTTTCTGTGTGGTGCAGAAGTGAATCAAAGCAACTGGAACAGGCACAAAAAAAAAACCCACAAGGAAAAAAAAAATAAAATAAAAAAAATCACAGAGTCTTAAAATGAAAAGTTCCAGTCCATAATTCACCTAGAAATTGTAGAAAATGAATAAATGCTTGCAGGAGAATACCTCAGAAAACAAAAGTGCAAGTTTTTTTAAATCCAAAATTCCAGAGGTTAGCAGTTGTGTATTTTTCCCCTCAAAAGGGGCGTCCCTTGGGGCAGCTGAATGACTTGCACAGAGGCAGCATCAACAGTCAAAAAGAAGCTGGTGGAGCAGCACCTCTCGGGCAGATCTGCTCCGAGGCGATTCCCAGGATTACAGTAAATCAACATGTTTTGGAGACAACTTCTGGAGCAAAGAGAGGAGAAGGAGTAACCAGACCCACTGGTACTCCTGGTATTTTTTCGCATGAAACCAGAGGTTTTGGTCAGCCGCAGAGCTCGTGTTTGCTGCCAGCAGTGGTGGGTTGGTGGGCAGGAGGCGGGTGAAGAGCTGATATTGGCACAACCGCTAAGGAAACCTGCACTGGTTCATCTTTCCACACTGAGAATCCAGATCAACGTCCTAACTGTGTTACTGTGTTACTCAGGTACTGAGAGCCGGTGAAAGCAACCCCTCAGCGCTTCTCCGTTCATTGTGCAGTTCATCCTTCATGAAGAAAAATAAATGAGTCAATGTCATCTGAGCAAAATACGCTCTTCTACTGTAGTATCCTCTCAGGTGTCTCCAAATCGTCTCTCTACAAGAGTTAAAAGGAAAGATTTGTAAAACACAAACATAGTCTGTCACACGTGAAGTTTTTTACTGCTGTCCCACACACAAATAATTCAAAATAAGCTTACATGTCTTGAGGACTAGAAACAAAAAGTATGTCTGGCACCTTCCTCTTTAAAGGGGTTAATAATAGATGCTGCCTGTGGAATATTTTGGATATTTTATAAGGTTTTACTGCTTTTCTTCCTGCATGTATTTAGAAAGTTTTATTACAATATTTTCTAGATTGCTGCAATGGGTGAAGAGATCAAAGGAGGACAGTATATAGTAGCCTTGTGTCCTGAAGTGAAATTATGATTCAGTTATTAGCTCTGCTACTCAGAAGCATACACGAACTAATGCAGCATCTATCCACTTTGCCTTATCTATTGTGACAAGCCTCCGGGGGGCTGATCCACATGAAATTCATTTCACATCTCATTCATTGAGTGCCTGGGATTTGAAATACCTTTCTGCTCTTCTAGGTTTCAATAAGCTAGACTGCACAGACTTATTGCCAACAAAAAGTAAGAAAGTAAACTTCTCCGCGGGGATGGTGCTTTCACATTCCCTGCGATGCCACTGGGGGTGACTGGCATGCCTTTCAGGAGTTGTGCACGTGTGTACCTAGGACAAGGATCACTTAGGGAATCACACAGGTCAAAGAATGGAAATGTATTTTCTTATATTCCAGGTAATAATGGAGCTTATATCATATTAAATAACAAATTTAAAAGATTATATTAAAACTGAGATATATAACAATGAAATCTGATCTTTTCCTCTTCCATCGACTAAAAATGCCCATGCTCCCCTTTAAGCTGGACCATTTGATATTTTCCAGTTTATACATAATTTCTCTACAAGTTTTACTGGTGAAAGCAGTGCAAACAAGACCCCACTATTTGTCCAGAACTTTACTTTTCAGATTTCTAAGCGAAAACCTGTCAGAGGAACAATATTGCTAGAAATATTAGGGATTTCCTTCAATAAGAAAAAGCACTGTCAACAAAAATAACTCCTCTCCTCTTTTCCCTCCTCCTCATACAACTTGCCAAAACTGTCACTGCTGGGACACACAAATCAACATCTCCATCAGCCTACAGACTTAAAGGAAATGGGGAATTATGGGTGTTTCCCCATCGGTCTGAACAAATGAGTAACTATCAGAGGGCAAAGTGTGAGCTACCGTATTTTTTATGCAGAATTACTGAATTGGTGTGTCAGCTGGGACAAGACTTAGTCCTAGGGACCTCACCTGTAAAAGTATACACACCCGAAAGAAGACTGAGAGGGAAGTTGGTTGCCTTCCCTCGAGAGGCCTATGTATTTTTTAGGTTGCTTGTGTGTTTTGTTCCACCAGAAATTGCCCTCGTGAGTGGGGGCAGAGCCCAGGTCACCCCATGCTGGGGCTCACATTTCAAGGCTAAATAATCAGATTTTCCCTTGGCATTTCCAGCTCAATGGATCTTTTAAGTATATTCACGTATTGGTCCAGTTATCTCATCGGAAACAAACACCATAAATGCAAAAGGGATTACTGTCAGCCTGTAGCCTGCTCTGCCAAGAGCACTAGCGAAGGCTCCTAGGTGTGCAGTGTTTTCACCCGAGGGACCTGCACAAACCAGCTGAGTTACATGGAATAAGAAAGGGTATTTAGTAAAGCTGAATCCTGAGATTACGAAGGGATTTCATTGGCAGCCTGAAGCTACTCAGTACAGACAAGGGAGTAAACTTGGTTGTCTGTTACCAGGTTTTCCCTTCACATCCTCAGCCTGAGTATTTGGCCATGGGATGAGAGGAGGAGGAGGTTTCATGACCTTGCTGTACACTGGCTTCACCCCATGAGGCAGGAGCCACGCAAGCAAAACTGCTGCCGCCAGCCCCTGACCTGGAATACTCCACACACAAGTTCTTCTGGGCTTGTTAAAGCAGAGGGGCAACATCACCCCCCTGTCAGCGCCAGTGCGGCTGGTCCGGTTGCCCAACCTTCTGTGCCCGCGTTCATGACCCCAGTCGCACGGGTCGTGTTCTTCTCTTGTACGAGACCTCTCGGTGAGGTTCTCCACTGCCTTCAAAAGCCGGAGTCTGCCATGCAGCTTGGAAAGCCCGTGGCTCTGTGACTCCAGGTCCCGGCTCTCTTTCCCCCAGGCACGTCTTTCCTCTCTTCTGCTCCCAGTTTTACGGCACAGACTCCCACACCCACAGCACTCCAGATCCTTACAGGGTCCCCCCCTGCCCTCTGCGTCTCCCCTGCCCCAGGGCAATGCCCTCCTCCCCCCCTCCTCTGCTGCGCACGGAGGAGCCCCTGCGGCAGCCAGGCTGCAAATACGTGTGCAGCGACGGGGGGAGGCAGCTGGATGGGTGCTGGGTCTGCTCCGGCACCCGCTCAGCCCGGACCCTCACTTGGGTCCCTCCAGTCACCCCCTGAAATTATCCCGGGTGCTCAACAGCTCCCTGAGGAGACGTACAGACGGAAAGCAAGACCAGAGCCCTTCTTCCCTTTGGAAACCAGGCCAAAAATAATCCTTAAGGCATCATCCAGTATAATAAGCAAAAATCATATCAGTGAAGTAATTTCCTTCAGCTGGATAATCAGTGCTCAGGCTAAACCTGAAGATAACCGTTCCACAGCTGGAGAAAGAGGAGTTCTCTGATGAAGTATTCTAGAAAAATAAAACATATTCTGAATATTTTTTAAAATTCTTATGAAACAAAATTTAGATGGCTGTGAACTGAATTTTTCATTAATTTCAATATCAATAAGTATTTAATTAATTCCTCCTAGGCAACTTTTTTACATGCAATGTGCTGAAATATAAATAATTTTAACATTCACATTATTATCTCTAATAATATGTTCTGTTTTTTATATAAGAGTTATCGAAACAATCTTCCCAAAATGAAGCAGAAAATACCAATTTACGTCTTTGGTCTAAATTGACATGCACTCATGAGTTCTTGGCAGATTTTTCTTATTTGGTCATACACAATTTCTCCAATAGTTCCTAAATTACAAACCAGAAAACACTGGGGAATCTACAAATAAACAAAGGAACTCAACAAAACCGTGGCACTCCCTTTTAGACAATGGCCTCCCCATAAGTATCTTTTTCTGCTTAAAGCAGATACACGTTTCTCAGTCTCTGATGTTCTCTGATGTTTATTCACCCACACACATTCTGCTTTCTGACGTTGGTTTTATAAATCAATGGTAGGTCTTGAAAACTCTCCCTCTCCTTTGAGCACTTGTACCGAGGGATTACACCCTACACCCCTATACCTTGCAGTCACTTTATTTAAAGTGTCCTTCCAGTTGCTAGCATGCACACACAGGATCATGTGCGACTCGTTATATGCAACATTTTTTTCTTTGATGTTGAGCTTATGAACTAACTTGAACATTGGTTTCCCTTATAATAAAACACAAGCTTTGCTCCCAGTGCAGACACATTTTCTTCGTGAAATGGCATCTTTCAAAAACCTACAGTTAGTGAATATAACTTGGTTTTAAGATGTTTCCTAACATAATATACAACATCCTAGCAGTTAATACAATGAAATTGTTAAGCAAATTATTATTTTTAAAAGTTATCTATTGCTATTGAACTGTTTCATGGATGTACAACACAGATGTGATTCTTAAACCACTATATTGGAATACTGTGACACTTCCTGCAGTGTGGGACACAAAACACAATGCTCCTTCACAACACACTTTGAATTGAGGAATATCTAGTAACTGGTTCTTACACTGACGGTATGAATCATATAAAAACACATGCAAGTATTACTTTAAACACCTCACTAAGAAGGTGTGCTCTATCAATTTATAATACATATATATCCTACACAGATTTAACGCAAGGCAGATAAGTGTGGTCATTTCTCTATATACTCTATACTTACCTTCTGAGATTGCACTCTGGCCCAAATCAGCAGGGTCACACTGAGACAAAGACATGCAGTATTAGGGAGCACTGTTTATTATGTTGGCAGGTATAATTTATACCATCCCCAACAGTCCCATCTTTGAGATTCTTTTATGACAAACATGTCAGACAAATCGTATCAGTTCTCAGGCTTATTTTCATCTGCTATTTTTGTATTTTAACATTTTAGCGTTGTTTTTTTTCACCCTTTAGATTGTAAATTTTGGAGGAAATGTAATTAAGTTAAAATATGCAATATGTCAAATACCATTAACAATGCAACACGTGGAAATATACTGCATGGGAAAAAAAAGGGAAAAAAACACATCTGCAAGTTGTCACACATCGGCAAGTTCAATATCCCAACCGTTATACAACCCTCTGATTCACGATTTCTTAAAGGCATGAGCTTTCCCTCATGTGGAGTCTTTTCCTCTGTCTCACTCAAGGCATGTTATCTGTCAGCGCAGGAAGTAGTGTTTATCCCTGTTTTTCAGCTAGGGTAAGCTGCTTTGTTTAAGCACTGTGTACAAAGAGCACCATTTAAGAAAGGAGACAATCCACCTTCTAAACTGGCTTTTGCGTCTGTGTCCGCAGACATGAAGCTGTGTGCACGCCTGGCGCAGTGAGGCAAATGAAGCTAAGTCAAGGGGCAGTTGGCCTTACCGAAAATGGTCTGTGACAGCAGTAACAGTTTGTGACTTCTGTTGGTTCAAGGAAACTTGGACAATTTTTTTTTTTGTTGTTCTCTTTTGAACCCAGTGCCAACAGGTAGCACACGTGCATGGGGCCAACTGGGAAGTCAGCCCGGTAAGACTGAAGAGGCAGCTGCCCGATTTTCCTTACAGAAACAAAGGATCTTGTAAAAGAGAACTTTCCTTTTATGCTTGAATGGTTTAGACAGGAAGATAAAATTAAGCAACAACAACTAGCAAAGCTTGAAGTGCTCATCTCTTTATCTCTGCCATCTTTCCTAACCAACCTGGTGGCCTTCTGTGATGGATTGCCTACATCAGTGGACAAGGGAAGAGCTATGGATGTCGCCTGTCTGGAGTTCTGTAAGGCCTTTGACACAGCCCCCCCCCAAAACATCCTTTTCTCTAAATTAGAGAGAGATGGTAGATCCCCCGTTGCTGGAAACACTCAAGGCCAGGCTGGACGGGGCTCTGAGCAACCTGAAATAGTTGAAGATGTCCCTGCTCCCTGCAGGGGTATTGGACTAGATGGCCTTTGAAAGTCCCTTCCAACCCACCCAATTCTATCACTACATGATTTTTGTCCCCCAGTGTTGAGTCTAGGGTAGGGGGTTTTCTGACGCACTCAAGAGTTCAGGATGTGGCACCGTGGCTAGCAGAGGAGGAACCCACACCACCTACACGAGGTGAACTGCCTGACTCCTGGGAGAAATCTTTTCTGCTCCTCTCAGCTCCAGTTCAGAAAACAAAGTCTCCAAAGAAAGCACTTCAGCAACATCATGATTTTGAAATGTGGCAGTGCTGATACTGAAATGTGGTGCGTTGGACTTTGCATTCGCTGCCTAACTCAGCCCGACAGGTCTCTGCGCTACAGTGCAACGGGGCAGCACCCCAAGAGGTAACACAGAGATGGCTTGCAGTGTGGCTAAGACAGTGTGGGGCTTTGCACGAGGCTTTGCTGAGGTTTGTTAGCCATTCTCCTGCAGCCAGTCTTCTCCTAATGCCATGCCTACAGGGCAGACGTACCTTTTAAGTCTGTGGATTGGAGCACACTGGAGAAGAAAACTCTCCAATGGGGAAGACGCCCAGAACTGACACCAGAAACAACTCAATCTATTGTAAAGACCTTGTCAGAGGACTAAAAGCTGACTTTTTACTCCATAAGTCACTGCGTTAAAGACACAGCTGCAGTTGCCATCGACCGACGACGCTGAACGTTGCGGTTCCCCTGCATTGTGGTGGCACGCCGTCCTCAGCGTGGGCTGTGTGCGCTGACCCGATTCTTACGCGGGGACTTGAAAGCAGGTAAAACGAGACATAGGACTTGTGTTAGCAGGAGGAGACAGCATGATCCAAATTATTTTAATACTTTAACATGTGCTGTCATCCCTAGTCTCAACAGCAAACACAAAAAGGCAGACGGTCCTGAACCAAAACGTATGCTCCCTGCTGTACGAGAGCTATAGCGGAGATGTGGATGTGTTTGTATACAACTTAACAATACCCCAGAGGACAGCTTTGTATTCAGCACTAAGAAATATCAGCGTAACGGATGCTTTTCCCCTTTAGCATTACAGAGTTCCTTCAAAGTCTGCGCTGGCCTTGATTTTCTAGCGTGGTCAGCTGCTCTGAGTCAGTGTCTTGAAAAACCAGGTCCCAAAATTATTGTTATTCTGTCCTGTTATTCCTTTTTTGCAGATTTGAATATATGCAAAGCGCAGTTTGGCCAGGAAAGTTTAATTATCTAAGCCCACAAATTAATCATTCGGATTAAATTGCTTGTATCTATCTAGCACTGTGATATTTATTTATAGAATAATTTTACCAAATGTCTGAGATAAAAGCCTTCAGACTAAAAGGACTGTTATTTTTCAAATGCATATTTATATATTTCAAACCCCAACCTCCAACTACGCTGAGAAAATATTTAAAGTCACAGTAAGACTTAAAGCAAAGGAAATAAATAAAACATTAAGGTTGAACATGCAGTCATGAGATTGTGAAGCAAAGGCTTTCCTCCTTATGAAATATCTAGTGAAGTGTCTAGCACGCGGTGGGTATTACTAAACATAATTATTATCCTCTTAATATAAAACTTTCACATCACGTTTTCTGTGGTTTTTTTTTTTTCTTTTTTTCTTACAGAATTGCACTTTTTGAAAGATTTCTGTCAGGCCCTGAGGGCTGTAAGGGAGCCCAGGAGCAATTCTGAGGCATGTTTTTAAACATTCGTGGAGGTCTTGGTGCAAAGCCACAGCAATATATGGATGGAAAATGCTAAACAAGTTTTTATTTTGCTCTGTACAAGTTATGGCACAGACATTACTGGTCTTCACTCATATAATAACACTTTTTGGAATTTTCTTACTGTACTTCACATCATCTGAATGAATCCTGCCCAATATTCCCCAAGAATTCCCTGTACTTTTTTTCCTGACTTCTACAAAAATAAGAAAAGCTTCCTCTTTAGTAGTCCTCTACAGGACTTCTCTAACCTCAAAAATGTGACAGCATAAGTATGAGGTTTTTAAAGATACTTGGGAATCTATCTTCCAAAGAATTAAGGACAGGTTAGGCATTTAGGTATTTTGAGAATCTTCACCCAAATCGCAGTGCTTTCAGAGGTGTTGCTGCATGCTGGCTTCCAGTGAAGGCTGAGGGGGAACATATTTCAGTTTGAGGGGAAATACTCAAAGACAAAACACAACTCAGAAAATTCCCAAGAGGCTGTAGGTTATGGGAGTTTCCGGAGGGATGTCTTTTCCTTGATGTATAACTCCCCACATTCACAGTTTCAGAACCTCATGAGTTGGGATGGCCTTGAGCTTCTTCAGCTTCGCTCTGGCTTTTTTATGTTGCTTGATCACCTCTCATTTGATGCAATCTTTTCCCTGTGCTCAGAACTCCAACTGGGTTACACAAATCCATGTATTCCAACAGTTACGTATTTCGGTACAGCTAAATGAAGTCACTGATGTTGGGTTAGAGAGGAGCAATTGGCTTAATAAGCAACTCAGGCAGTCAAGGTGGTAGCCTTTGCATTAGGTTCCACCCAGTGTCCCGGGCTCCTCTGTGGAAATGGCTGGAGACCATCCTCCTCGCCCTGAACGTTTGACTCAGATTTCACCTAATTGGCACAAGCGTGAGCCTTACAGGGGCTGGAAACCCACCAGCCGTGAGTCACATTTCTTCTGAAGAGAAGCGAAAATCTCATTCACTGCCTTCACAGTAAAGGACAGAAAGAAAACCAAACAAAAACAGTTTAAAATTTGGCCATAGTGACACAGATTTTAAGAAAACACCAGTGACCATGCATTCTTCACGAACCATTCCAAGTTTTCAGACTGAGGACATTTGCAGTCAGCGTTGACTCTCTGTCCGAGGGACCCTTAAAGGCCAGAGAAACAGAAGCAGCCAGGCTGTAGATAATCCTTAACAGTCAGATGTACTACTGACCTTATTTGTTGGCAGAAGGAAAGAAAGTGCAAGCAACATTGTGATCTTGCAAACCCAACACCATCCTTAATATGAGATGCTTTCTCCTAAAAGCAGCAGCGGCAGGTGAAGGTGTGTAAGAGGCAACTGTACAAGAGTTAGCAAGGCTCAATTTTGCATAGACCAGAACTAAATTTTAGACTTCTGGAAACATGGATTTTGATGAAGCATCTTGGCCATGGCAGATAGAATTACAGTTTCAATTTTATTAAATAATATTTACTGGTAAACACATTGAGAAGATGTAAGAGTGCACTGAAGCACTGCTCCCAGTGCATTCACTCTCTTATTTCGTGAGAGCCCAGAATACCCCAGTTCCCAACCACGAGCAAAATCAGGCCAGTGAGCATCAGTTTGCCCTGCAAGATACCTCTGACCAGAACCGTAACAAGGACAAAACAGAGAAGGTGCCTGTTCCAGTGCTCAGGGAGGATTGAGAGGGAAAGGAACAACAAGAAGACGTTGTCCAAACCCACCGTGTGGTGCTGTACACGGCAGGGCTCGCTGCAGCAGCTTCTCAGCTGATGCTGTAGTAGCCATGACTTTACCATCTGACCTTTCAGGCTATGCAGAAAAAATCAGGGGACAGATTATACCACTGAGTAGGAAATCTTGCTGAAAACCCAAACCAGAAAAAAAAATAGACGCCTTTCTTCCTCAAGCAGCTTGCACTCACACTCTCTTCAAGAATTTAGCTTTTCTTTTGAAAATGAGGATCCTGCAGAGAAAACCCTACATTTTATGAAAACATGCCGTTGCGACCAAAATACCAGTGACTTTACAAGAGTGCAGAAAGATGGGATATGCTGCATTATTTAGAATCATAGGACAGTTTGCGTTAGAGAGGACCTTTAAAGGCCATCTAGTCCAACCCCCCTGCAGAGAGCAGGGACATCTTTAGCTGGATCAGGCTGCTCAGAGCCCCGTCCAACCTGACCTCGAGTGTTCCCAGGAATGGGGGATCTGCCACCTCTCTGGGCAACTTGTTCCAGTGTTTCACCACCCTCACTGTAAAAAAAATGTCTCCCTTATATCTCATGTAAATCTGCCCTCTTTTAGTTTAAAACCATTACTCCTTGTCCTGTTGCAACAGGCCCTGCTAAAAAGCAGTTGCTCAGTTTCAAGAACAACCAAGCATTATGCATGATTTGTGGGGCAAGCATGCAAACTGCCAAAAGAGGATGTCAGTTTGACCTCCAGTCACTTTTACACTTTGGAAAAGCTTAGCATGATGTTAAACACTCAAACCGAGAACTGCTGCACACAGTGCCTGCCTTAATCTGTTGATAATCTTGGATTACTTTTCAGGTCTTCCCTGGTTTGGCAGCTTCTGTCAAGCTGTAAATAAAGGAGATCAGGTGGAGATTTCTTCTACCAGTCATAGAGATGTCACTTGTTCACTGAGTAGCTGGCAGGTTTTCATAGCAAGTCTGCTCGCTCACTGGAAATTGTGCCTGTTGCCTAAGTGACTGGTAACCCACTTGAAGACTGAAAAAGAAGTTACTGAGGTGCCAAGGGACTCTCAGTATGAGAAATATTTGACAGTGGAAAAATATGTGTTTGTAGTGTTGTTTGGTTCATTTTTCCAGGGAGAGCTGCAATCACAGAAGGCAGACAGAGATCGCTAAAACTCTTTTGCACATAGATTAACTTGTAATTCACTTACTCATCCATGTGGGAATACAGCTTCTCAGGCCAACTTCCTTCAGCAATAATGCGGTTTATGCTTCTGCTCTTGTGTTTTAATAAAAGTCATGAGATTAAAAATCCTCCCCAGTGACTGCTATCCCAGAGCTGAAACGTAAGAAAACGTATCATACACGGTACCTAGAAACCACAGCGACTGCATTTTTAGGAAAAAATAAGAGATCAGTTGTAATGTGACATGGCTTCTCATGGGATGTGCTAATCCTGCTCAGAAGAATTAGCTTACTTGCCTCAATTGCTCCTTTGGGACTTGCAAATAATGCACGTTGAAGTGATAGGTGTTTGCATGGTATCAAGAACAGTGTCATCTATGCTTTGAGGTGTTCCGTAGTGTAAACTCTAATTACGGAGAACATTCTAATCACATTAACATAGCGTTATACTAAAGCAGTAACTGTCTTACAGGAGAAGCAGTGAACTTCATTTGGTTTGGTGTTTACACACGCTCTGGTCCCTACACACCATAAGAATAGGTCCTGGGCATTACAGTTAGATAAACAGATCATGTGGTTTGGAGTTTACAGCAAATTCCTGCCCATCAAGGGACTTAAGTTTTTGTTCCCTCCGCTCTGACTAACCAGGTTAGTCATGTGGATTATGCAGGACTCTGTCCTCTCACTTTTATAGCAGCAGCAATATCCTCCCCTTGTCTCGGTGCCTTTGCTGCTCTTACTCCTTTCCGTAGTGCCTGGCAGGTGAGCAGTCCCGTAATTTCCAATAAGAAGAGAAACTAATCTGTGTGAGCAAGAGTGGCAGAGCGAGCCCTGAGAAACGGAAGAATATCATTACTGCTTATTGGCTTGCGGCTGCTCTGACAGCTACAGATCTGAGCATTACCGTGGGAGGCCACGTGAAAAAGAGATTGAGGGACACGCGCACAAGTGTATTTCATGAGAGACCGGGAAGAACAAGACAGAGGAGATCATCTTATTCTTTAGGGAAGATAAGACAGGCTGTTTAAAACAATGTAGCATTATCCGCTTTAAGTAACGAGTAGTAACACCCAATTTAACAAGCATTGCTTACTGTAGGAAGCTTAATTACTCTTCAGAAGACATTCAATACAAAATTTCTCAAGCTGATTGCTTCAGCTGAATGTCAATGTATTATGTCCTAGCCACTTCAGTAGAAACCGCTATGTAGCAGCCAAATCTTCGTCTGCTCCGTGACATGTGATGAAAAATTATTTAATGAGCTGCTGCATTTTGCATCTGTGTAAATAACTTTCATGTAAACATACATTACAGATGATCAATGTGGCTTCCCCAGTGCTGCAAACAGTCAGCAGTTTTGACTGCATGAGGTGCTTGAGGGTGTTGTGAGAAGACGGAGGTTTAGAGTGGATTCTGCAGCAGATTGTACTGATTTAAGCTTGGCTTGCAACAGACCCGCTCTCCCCATCCCTCTAGCCATCCTTTCACACCTCCTCCTCCCTTCAGCCACCAGTGATGCTCTGACCCCTCTCCTGCCTCTCACGGCACCAGTGCTGCATGGACCTGCAGCCACAGAGTAACTCACACCACAGCAGGGACATCGCCATGTGTAGGGACAGGCAAGGAACCACAGTAGGGGCAAGGTAGACTGGGGCAAAACCCACGCAAGGAAATCTGGAGAAATCTTAAGAAGAAGGAAGATTCTGGGAAAGATGGTTGGGGCTGGTGGTACTGCCAGCAAAATGGGTCAGGTCCCCGTCTGGAGCACTGGAGGATGCTTCTGGGGACCTCCTGAGGGCCTCAAAAGGGAGGATGTGTGGTACCTGAAGCAGGCGGCATGGTGGTGGGATGGAGCTGGCACAGAGGAACAGTGTGCACCTGGTACTAAGGGTGGCAAACAGGGGGCAGAAAGCACCGTGGAAAAGAGAAGGCATTTCTGAGCCCTTTCTGCCCCCTTTCAGCACAGTCCAACACAGGTTTTGCAAGGGTTGCAATTGTTCCTGGGGAGAAGCCTTGTCTCTCATTTCTTGTTAGCTGTATAGCTGACATATATGTTATACATATGTCATACCTCATAGAAGGGTTTGGGTTGGAAGGGACCTTAAAGATCCCCTAGTTCTACCCCCCTGCCCTGGGCAGGGACACCTCCCACCAGAGCAGGTTGTTCCCAGCCCCATCCAGCCTGGCCTTGAGCACTGCCAGGGAGGGGGCAGCCACGGCTGCTCTGGGCAGCCTGGGCCAGGGCCTCACCGCCCTCACAGTAAAAAATTTCTTCTTAATACCTAATCTGAAGCTCCCCTCTTTCAGTTTGAAACCGTTACCCCTCACCCTATCCCTGCCCTCCCTGATCCAGAGTCCCTCCCCACCTCTCCTGCAGCCCCTTTCAGCACTGAAGGCCGCTCCAAGGTCTCCCCGGAGCCTTCTCTTCCCCAGCCTGAACACCCCCAACTCCCCCAGCCTGTCCTCACAGGGAGCTGCTCCAGCCCCCTCAGCATCTTCGTGGCCTCCTCTGGACCCGCTCGAGCAGCTCCATGTCTTTCCTTTGCTGGAGGCCCCAGATCTGGACACAGCACTGCAGGGGGGTCTCACCAGAGCAGACAGAGGGAGAATCACCTCCCTCGACCTGCTGGCCATGCTGCCTGTGATGCAGCCCAGGACGCATCAAATTGGCTTTCTGGGATGCAGATATAGTACATCCTATAGGATATAATATATCCTATTTTCTTATGCATGACACATATTCCTATTCTTTTAGGAATGGAAATCGATCCTCAGATCTTGTTTTTGCATGATACGCAGGATCAGTTTTCTCATGCACGGCTGCATCCAACTTTCACACTACATGTACTGTAGTGTATCTGTTGGTAAAACGTAAGCGGATTCAATTTATTTCTGTCCAATTTGGTCTTCAAAACATACTCATTTCTCACTACTCAAGAGACCAAATAGAGTTCACCCTCATTTTTGTTCATTAAGACCCAACATGTGACGCAGGAAATAGATGTTCGTACTTCTGACCATTGGTCCTGTACGAGTAACCAAATCACTAAGTTTACCAATGTTATCCTTACGCGTGCTGCACCTAGTCATGGGTAGCTTCAAGGCATTTAGGATTATCAGCGCTGCCATGAACGGAGCTGACCCATATTCTGTTCCAATGAGTTTTGGGAGAAGAGAAAAGAAGAAAGAGTTTTTGGAAGGCAGTGGGTGACTTTCAAGACACTGGTTATTGAACAAATAGGTTTTTACTGCAGACACTGTACCAACCTTTGTAAAAAAGCCTTAATTGGATTTTGAACTGTGGTCTGACCACATTAAGAATTTGAAAGATGAATTTACAGCACGAGGAGGAGTCTGCTATAATGAAAACATTTTGATTTTGCGGAGGTCTTTGTTGTAACTGCTTTCAGCTGGGAATGATGGGGTTTAGGCATTAATCAGCAGTGAAAGCAAGCAAGATGAAATGTGCTACTCCTTTGAGCCAGCTCAGCTAAGTCACTGAAACAGAGAAGTCTGAGCAGCTAAATGAGTGAGAGACGCTTGGAAAACCTTTGCCTTCTCCTGGGGCAAAAGAATACCCCCAAGAACAGCATCTTGAGTCATGCTGCTGCACCACTGATGTTAGGAAACAGACAGTCCTGTTTGTGCCTCAGGTGTGTGGTGAGGGCATCTCACTAATGGCCAAGTCCAATGGCAAGATGTATTCAGGTGTGGGCTCTCAAAACTCTACATCCCCTGCTCGTCTGCCTACAAGAAGTATATTTCTGTCTCTATATCGCTAAAAAGCATCTGGGGATTATCAGAGCAACGGGCAACATGTATGTCAGACAAAGTAAGAGGATGTTGTCTTTGGAGCCAGACCTCATCTTAATCTCCCCCAGAAGGAAGAAAACAGCTCAACAAATTGTCTTTGCCTAGGGCTCTGCTCCCAAGTACCAGGTGATGCCCACTCAGGTGGGACCTGTCAAGTGAAGAAAAGCCCGTGTCAGAAGACAACCTGCTCCCCAGGTCTGTCATCTGCCCAGAAGTTTGCTGTAATTGCAAAATATGTTTCTGAAAGGGTTTCTTCTATTATGCTTGTCACAACTCTGACATGTTAAGCAGGGACAAAGAGCAGGACAAACATGACATATATCCTAAAGATAAATCGCTGTCCAATTTTCCTCCAGCTAGAGCACTGGCAACAATCCCAAATTCTCAGCAGATGATACCTACACGACATCCTCGTGTACCCTAAACCCTGATAAGTCTGTCACTCTTACAGCAATTACAATGTTAAGTTAAAAGAAGGAATCTAGGACTGCGAGGCACAAACAAATGACAAACTGAAGAAATTTGGAGTTGGATAACATGCCAAGCACTCCACTCGGGAATCAAAACAAAATTAATTTCTACGTCTTCATTACCTCTGACAACAGCCTCACTATGGCTCAACTTGCTGGCTGAAAACCCACTGCTGCCACCCGGTGTTACTGTGCCAGCATTGGCCTGCATTTACTGGGAGCAGGCACTGGACTTTGCACACAACACCGGGAGTTTCAGGACAGGCGTTTACAGCTTCTAGCGGGAAAGAATAGAGGAAAAGGCAATGTATGCACGTGTTTAGTGTTCGTGTGTATGATCCCAGCTATCTAAGGCATCGTGTTGTGATGGTCTTTAAAAAATTACAGGAAACAACAGGAAGTAACTGTCGTTGTTCAGTTGTTGTCGATGAGAAGATATTAGTAGATAGACTATTTTATTTAATTGGGAATCATATTCAAGTACATTAAAACCCCAGGAAATGAATGAGGAGCAAGTGACAAACAATAGCACATCTTTTTTCATTTAGGTAATCCACTTTCTTACAAGTTTCATTTCATGGATTTTCTTCAGCCATGCTGCTTTGCTAAGCAAAACCTAATGCATTTGTTACAGCCCAGGGAATGAGCTGCAGGTTGAAAGGTAGATTGAGAAGAAAAGCACACATTCATTGTGATTTTCCAGGTGATCGGTAATATTCAGTAGCCTAACTTGCCTTGCACTCCAAATTGATTGTTTTACCCAAGATAATTAAAACCTACATTCTCTGAGTGCAGCAGCTGCTTGTGAATGTCAATGTTTTGGCCAGAAGCCTTTTCTCAAGACAATTCACAATGCAGTATCCGTTAATATGCTGTCCTGTGGGGAGCATGTTATGATTGAGAGACTTCTGCTCATCAGACCATCCTCATTATTATCAGTTTTGCACTGAGTTATTCTTCTGTGACAGGTTTGGTTTCATTTTGTTCAGAGGAAATTGAGCTAAACATTGTTTTCTATCACATACTCTTGAGAAGGAGCAAGGTAGGAATTCAAAAATAGGGAGGAGAAGTTCAGCTCTGTAGGGTTTACCAGGCTTTTCTGACGTAAAATATTGGAGCTGTTCAGTTGCTAGAACATGGGGCACGTTGCAACAGAAAGCTCCACTATCCTTAGAAATGTCACAGGCTGTAGATTGGGGGTAAAAAACAACCCACAATTAAAAAACTAGTAGCAAAATAATTTAGACTGCATAAGTTACATCCAGTTCCTGGACTCTCCCAGATCTTCCATCAAATTTGACAGAACCATGGCCAAAACAAGAGACACAGATTGGGTGAGATTTCCCCAGCTGGCTAAGCCAAACTGCTGCCTTCCAGCTCTTCCACCAGAGCCAGCGAGTCTGCTTCCCTTGCACCAACCAGTCCATCCTCTGGTGGGTCAATTCAGTTCACCGGGGTGGCAGAAAGCCACTCACTGCTCTACTGTGTTACCTTTAGCAAGATGCACTTGCTCACAGAAGGGCTAGACGAGCCTTGCAGCTGGCAGAAAAAAAGGAAGGGGCATGGGAAGATGGAAGGCAAGGGGTAAATCCCCCTGCTGCAGTACTGCAGTCAGGCAACTCATCACTACTGGTGCTTTGGATAAACAGACATATTAATTGCTAGCTAGAATTTTTGAGACTGCCCAAAGACGTCCTCATTAAACACCAAGACTTTCCTTCTGGGAAGAAAGTTACCACAGAGTATGCTTTCAATGCAAACTTAGATTTGGCTCTGGAATCTGAGCAGAGACTGACAGCCCCACCAAAGAAATGGGACCACCTTTGCTGATGCTAGTGTGACTGGAGGTGATTATCAGCTCTCACAGCAGGGAGCGTGTTTGATTTTTCAGTTGTTTTGACCTTGCCAGCTAAGAAGAAAGATACCTGCTGATGGAAGCTTAGGTGCCCACCCTTCCAGCTCATGTATCCCAACAGGGCATTTCCAAATGCACACCCTTCTCCTCTCCTGTCAAGAGAGAGAAGCATAACCCACCTTGATGGGAGTCCTCTTGCTGGTACCATGATGTTGCAGAGAGGACAGGGATATGAGAACACAAAACACAAGCCAGCTGGAGGAGATGAGCAAGGAACTGATGACATGGCAGACTATAAATGCTGAAGATCACAATATTTTAATTTGATCTTGTTTCAGCTGTTGACTAGTGATTCAAATCATCTTCTCCTTAGGACACAGACTCATAGAACATCTCATGCTGGACAGATACCTGGACTTGTTTGCTCCAACCCCCTTCTTACAGCAAGGCTAACGTGAAGCCTGATTTCCTGGGGCAGCGTTAGGTATGATGGGGCAAAATAAGGGAGAAGGCCTAGGAAAAGACATACTGACAAGGAAAAGGTACAGATACTGTGTAAAACCAGTATACAGGGCACTACTGTGATGTCACCCAGCATCTGGACATGGATGCCAAAGACAACCCCAGGTTATGCAAGATCTCCCCTACGTGTCCTATTAGCCAGCTAAAAGTGAGTTTCAATACTGACTGAGAAGGAAGGTGGCCTTTCTCCCTTCATCTCATACGGTAGCCAACCCTGATGCCAAACCCGTTAATGCAAGTAACTGGAATTCAAACAATGGCCTGTAGTTGGTTAAATCAGATCTCCCATACCCCCAGGCAGCTCCAATGGAGAAGTGGCTAAGGCTCAATGTTCCTGTTCAGCTTTCAGCAAAAAGCAAGCCAAGTCTTTCTTTATACTCTCCCTTCCTCCCACAACTCCGAAAAGTCAAGATTTTAATTGAGGCTCTAGTATTTCTATAGAGAAGGGAACTTCAAAACAACACAAATACAGCATGCATGATAGAACATATGCATGATAGAAAGTGAGAGCACTGAGAACACAGAGACAGGTTGATATGCAGAGAATGATAAGAGAAGACATTTGTAAGTGTAAATGCGGATGGTAGTGTATGGGTCATTTTCATGTAAGAACTGTCTCCATTTAGCCTGTACCCAGGGCTAAACTATAACAGTTGCTCTATCACCCAACAACCCCTCACCAGCCAGGAAAGGGAATCAGGAAAAAGAGAGAGGATCCGTGTGTTGACATGAAAACAGATTTAATGAAACAGCAGCAACACCAACAGAGGTACGCACAGTTATACCCAGCCCAGCGGACACTCAGCAGCCACAACCGACAGGAGAGCAGTCCTCAGGAGCAGCAGGAACCCCACAGGAGCTCCCGTCTCCCCAAACCTCCCCCTTTACAACGCCCATGACATTACGGTACAGGTACCCCTGCGGCTCGCTCAGGGCAGCTGCCCTGGCTGACTCGAACAGCTCATTACCTGCCTGGCTGGGCTGGGCTGGGGTTCTGTCCCAGCCAAACCAGGACAAAGAATATACTGTTATTTTGGAATGCAATTCATAAATATCAGAATGTTTTACAAAGGAGTATTTATTATCAGGTCCACCTTTCATTTCGCATAGGACGACACTGACCTCTATGTATTTACCAGGGCCCAGTGACTAGTGCTAACAAAGCGTGAATTCTGAAGGTTGAGCACTTGAAAGACTGAAGGAAATCTCTTAGAAAACTCCTTTACTTCAGCCTGTTCTGCAAGAGTAGATCCTGGAGCTAACAAGCTCCAGTTCTGTTTCTCTGTCTTATGTCCCAGCCTTCATTCATTTTGCAAGCCCTTTAGTTATACTGTTTCCATAGGAGCCTTTGCTTTTCTAAAATAAAATGAAAAGGTACTACTTTTAGTTAGCCCTATCAGAGAAGGAAAAAATCAACAGCTTATTGAAGTTCACATTATTTAATTCAAATGTTATGACTGAACTTCTGTTGCATTACAGTAGATCTCTGTGAAGATATAGCAAATTAATTAGCAATGAAGGAGAAAATAAAGTATTAGCAGAGTTTGAGCACAAGCAGTAACCTTCTCTTAAATACCCATTAACTACTGCTTCATTGGTAATAAATTACGATAGACCATGTAAGAACTACCTGAACATCAAATGCTCTTATGAGGGATGCACAGGTGAGAAGTACAAAATTAATTCATAGTGGCAAGACACAAAGCCTTTGAAATAAAAGGATGATTCAGGAAACAATCTGAAATCAGTTTTTACTGCATTATCTTCATGATCCATCAAAAGACATAAAAGTGCAACAGGACAGAGTGTGGCATCCTGTGCTAAGCACGGGCGTGTCAGATGTGATCAGCAATAATTCCAGGATCCTTCTGTGTACCACCCAAAAAGAGAGAGTGTACCTATTTGGCCAGGTGCATGCAAAACCTCATACCAAGTTAAGGAGAGAAAGCCCCTTGGGCTAAAAGGCGTAACCTAATAGACCACCGCATTTGTATTGCGGGAGAAATAACAACCATGACAGGACCCCAGACTGGCTGGAGTGAGTATGAAACATCTCTAAGCTTTTCCTCGTGAACAGTCTGAGTTTTTAAGAATCCTAAAGAGCGCGAATGTCCGTGTAACATTTCGATTCACCAGTAGAGGCCACCACACGCTTCACAAAACTGTCAGGCCAGCCTGGTCAGTCAGTTTTCTCCTTTCGAAGGCGGGTGAGAGCTCCGGGCTGGGTCCCACCAGGGCCAGGCTGCTTCTCTGATACCCCAGCAGAAGTGCCTGCTTCTTCAGAGGCTAGTTTTTCCTCAGGTATTTTTTCCTTTATCTCCTTTCTCCTACAACCCAGAACTCAAGCCCATACCAGGTCAATTGAATTCTCAAGATCCCATCTTTGCCATCCATTTCATCGCATTTGCTAAGCAGTTCCCTGAGTGTTTTCTGTAGTTTCCCTCAGCTTACAAAGCCACTGTTGGCACAATATGGCCACGCTTGTCTCCATGGTGTATCGTTGTTGGGTGAGAAAGACAGCAGTGCTTTCTCTCCAGACAGTGATGCACCACAAAAATCCAGCGTCGAAACCATGGCTCATCTTCTGCCTCGCTCATCCTAGACACAAACTGGGGGTTTTAAGGCCAAGGGTTACAAAACTCAGTTTTCCATATATGTTCATCACACAGCTTCCTGAGAGATACTCACGGTGTTTCTTGATACCCAAGTTAAACAATTTGCCAAACATGCACACAAGCTATAAGCCATATTTGCACTATGTTCATCCATACATACCAAAGATTATTTCCACATTTATTTCCATTCCAGAGATACGTTTGTACCTGTAGAAAGACTCTTGTTTCAAGATTTACACTGGTTCTAAATAAAGAAACATTAAAGGAAAGGAAATGGCATTTTCAGGACAAACACGACCAAGATACTTTAAATTTTCACTCCCAGTTGAAATCCGTGCACCGAACTGCAGTCATCAAGCTGCCAGTTAACAAACACACAAAAAAGAATGATTTCTTCTGCTGTCTCTTAAATCCATCCTTACTGGGCCATTGTCTAAATCCAGGGCATATTTGGGATTTCCTACTGACAAATATTGCACTGCTGACATACTCAGCTGTCTCTGCTAAGTATAAAATGTAAAAATGCAGATGTGCCCAAAAGTCCAGCAGACAGTGAGACAGGGCCCTTGAGTCATTAAAAGATGCTGTCAGGGCTCCAATAGCTTTGAGAGGCTTTCTATAATCTGTTAAAATGCTCTTTCAGGAGGAAGGTGTAAGTATCTTATCATTTGAAGTACACAATATGTATAAAGGTATGCAAGCAGTATTATGAAGAACAAAGTATGTGTACGATACTGAAATGCCAGACAGGTCGAGAATTGAGTGGGAAAAGCATTAACAATGAGTGATAAAGATGTTAGACAGTTCATTAATGCTGTTTCTGAATTTAATTATTCTGAAGATGAAGCTAAAACCATTTTATAATGTACATCCCCATAGTGAAATGAGGAAAATGCATCAGGTATTAGACTTTCTGAGCTAATGTACAAAACATGAGCAATGTCTTTTCAATAGGCGAAGAGCAGCATTATGTAGTCTTGTTCAGAATGTCATTTCAGTTATGCTTTGAGAAAAATACAAAACAGGAAGAATAAATAAGAATTTTAAAAGCTTATTTTGATTTCACTTCAACATTTATAACTCACTCGGTTTCCATGTAGAATGAATCGCACATTCCTCCAGTAAAAGTCTGAACGGGCACGAAGTCTAAAAGCAAATATAGAGCGTGTGCACACATGTGTGTGTGTGAGGGTCACCTGCTCTGTTCAGTAAATATTATCTGCTCTCAGAAAGGAGAAAGGACTGGGAGAATTCTGCTGCTGAAAACAAATCTTTAAACAATCTGTACCAATTTGTAAGGGTTAGCTCCACAAAATAGTGGTTGCTGTGCTTAAAAGGTCTGTACCTTAATTTCAAGTACGATTACATGTCACTCTTGGTGTGAAGGCAGATGTAAATGGGTACAACTGATTGCATTCAAGGACCAAAATAACATTTCTAAGTGTAAGGAGCTTCTATGAACACAGAAAATGGGATTGACCAGATCTAGTTTGTTAGGTCGATTACTCTGCTGTCACAGAAAATATCATCATACGCTTTTCTTAGAGCCAGGAAAAACTGTTTTCAGAACAGTTCTGCTTTTTTTTTTTTTTTTTTTTTTTTTTAAATCCTTATTCTTAATGGATTATTCTTAATGGGAAATCATACCAGACCTCGTTTCTCTTACCAGAAGCCAGTGGATTCTAATTTCTAGTCTGAGTTCTGCCTCTGGGAAACTGTGCCAAAATTCTCTGCTACCTTAAATAATGTTTCTTTCTTCTCAGTTTACTGCTCCGGTACAGGAATAGTGACATCCCTTCTCAGCCTTGTCTATATTTGACAGGGTCCTCTTGCAAAACAGGGTCTTGTAAAATACGACCTAGACCTTAGATCATATTTGTAGCTCTTCTCTGAACACGTTCCAGTTTTCACACTTCATGTAGGAAACCACTACTGTGGTTTTTCAGCTGAACTGTGCCAGTGTCTTGCACAACAGCATCATGTTTTGTGTTCTCTCTGCTGGAAACAGTGTGCCCGATACACACACGTTATGCATGTTTTCGCCACCGATATATCTCCCCATAGCAGATCCTGATCTGCCATCTCTAAACTGATAAGACTTTCATCTTAGATGTTGCAACAAATTTTGGTACATTCCTTACTGTCATCTATGGTCTCATTTCTCCTACTTTAGCTCTCAAGTTCTTCTGCTTTTGTGCACATGATTCTGGTCACCTCACCCCGTGCTGCTTGTGCCAGTGCTTCCCTGCGTTGTGTCAGTCACACGTGTGCTCATTACCAGTACATTTACCTTCTCCTGCTTTGAGCTACTAAGCTCTAGCTTTGCGGTAGACCACAAATAGCTTCTCTGTGATAATTTTCCTTTCAGAGTGTCTACCAGTGCAACTGCAGAAGATAAAAAGCGAGCACACATTTAGATACCATGATGGCTGTCAGCGTACAGACACTGTGTCACCACAACAATATCAGGCTGAACGGAACTGGAGAACTACTTAAATTAAAAGAAAAATTGAGGAAATTCTAAATTGCTGACAATGACATCAGTTTAAAAGAATATGTATTCACTTGAACCCCTTCTCTTTCTCAACACCTGATTTAGCCTTAAACATTTATTGGGCTTGACAAAAATCCAAGGAAAAAAAACAAGGTATCTGATACTTTATAATAAAACAACATAGCGGAAAAAAACTTGCATTCTTCTAAAATCAAATTCTAGCATATGAGGTGGAGAGGTTCAGGGGATTTGGGAAGGAGAGGAACACAGATAAACATGCTGTGCTTCCCGGCAAAGCCAACTGCACGTTGTTATAAATCATTAGCAAGGTCTACAACACTCCTGGTCCACTATGACTTCAGTTTAAAGGCCATTTTAGTTCAGCTTCAGGTGGGATGGAGCTGGCACAGAGGAACAGTGTGCACCTGGTACTAAGGGTGGCAAACAGGGGGCAGAAAGCACCGTGGAAAAGAGAGGGCATTTCTGAGCCCTTTCTGCCCCCTTTCAGCACAGTCCAACACAGGTTTTGCAAGGGTTGCAATTGTTCCTGGGGAGAAGCCTTGTCTCTCATTTCTTGTTAGCTGTATAGCTGACATATATGTTATATATATGTCATACCTCATAGAAGGGTTTGGGTTGGAAGGGACCTTAAAGATCCCCTAGTCCCAACCCCCTGCCATGGGCAGGGACACCTTCCACTAGACACCTTCCACTCCCAGCCTGTCCTCACAGGGAGCTGCTCCAGCCCCTGAGCATCTTCGTGGCCTCCTCTGGACCCGCTCGAGCAGCTCCATGTCTTTTCTGTGCTGGGGGTCCCAGAGCTGAATGCAACACTGAAGGTGGGGTCTCAGGAGAGTGGAGTAGAGGGGAAGAATCACATCCTGTGACCTGCTGGTCATGCTCCTTTTGATGCAGCCCAGGATACAGGTTGCTTTCTGGGCTGTGAGCAGACATTGCCAGGTTGTGTTGAGCTTCTTGTTAACCAACACCCCCAAGTCCTTCTCCACAGGGATGCTCTTGATCCCTTCATCCCCCAGCCTGTATTGATACTGGGGATTGCCCTGACCCAGGTGAAAGACCTTGCACTTGGCCTTGCTGAACTCCATGAGGTTTGCACGGGCCCACCTCTCCAGCCTGTCAGGGTCCCTCTGGATGGCCTCCCTTCCCTCCAGCATGTGGACTGCACCACACAGCTCAGTGTCATCAGCAAATCTGCTGAGAGTGCACTCAATCCCACCGTCCACGTTGCTGACAAAGATGTGAAACAGCGCCGGTCCCAATACCAACCCTTGACGAATGACACTCGTCACTGGTCTCCACTTGGACATCGAGACATTGACTGCAACTCTTTGAATATGACCATCCAGCCAATTCCTTATCCACTGAGCGGTCCATCCCTCAAATCATCAAATCCACATCTCTCTAAGTTAGAGGTAAGGAGGTTGTGCGGGACAGTGTCAAGTGCTTTGCACAAGTCCAGGTAGATGATGTGAGTTGCTCTTCCCTTATCCACCAACCCTGTTCTGACCCCCGTCAGAAAAGGTCACCGAATTTGGTGATTATGGAAATACTAACATGCTGCTGTGATCTATATTATATAAATAGTCCCAAGGACATAATTCAAGAATGCACAGAGCATAGCTAGTCACTGCTGGATAGCAGACAGAAAAACGGTCCCTCATAACAGCTTGGCACGATCTGGGCTTGTACGTCAAAGGGCAAGTAGAATGGAAGTAGCAATTTCATTACTGCGTCTGTCAGAAGAATGTATTAATTGATCCAAATTCTTTACTGTCTTTAATGGATTGAGCTGCCAGAGAGAATTAATGCCTCACAAATTTGGATGAATTATAGGTTAGGATGCTCACAAGCTTGTCAGAGGAAAAATGATCTCTTTACAATGAAAGTGATGGCTAAGGTTAGCTCCTCCCAGGGCTAAAAAGAAATCGTGTTAAAGGAACATCTTTAAAATATGCATTTAAAACAAAACGAAATAAACAAAACAAGTTTATCTTCTATCAAATCTTACTTCAAATACTGTGTTTTCAAATTTAGTATTTCCTCGCATAAAAATCTGACGAACAGCAACGCTGCAGAATAGTATTTAAAGGAAAGGTACCTTCTGGATGGAAGAGAGCACAACAAAACCTACCATCACTCACATGTGGAGAATTCTCACTATTTTATTACAAAATAAGAAAATTTTGTGTGTAGAAATAGTAACCCTCTATGGACTAATCAGGTGGAAACTGAAAACATTCATGTTCGCAGTTAAACATGTCACTGAGGGATCCTGCACACGGACATAGGACTCGCTTTCTGTGTGTGGTTCAAGATCTGAGCCTCAGACAACTTTACAGCACCCATTAATGCTCAGGACGGGCAGGGACCGTGGCTGATGCAGTGAGGACTGCGTGGATGCGGCGACTGAATCTTTCTTAAGGAACGGTATTTTCTTTACTGCTGCCTTTCTTCCTCCGCTGTCCCATGTTGGGGCAGTGCTTGTTGGTTTTTGTATTTTGGACAGAGAGAGAGAGAGAAAAACCAGAAAGAATGGAGACTGAAATGAAAATAGTCGTTTGATGTGTAGTGTTATTTGTCACTCTTCACCCAAAGCAGCAGAGGTCTGGAAAACGTTAACCGCCTGGAAAATGATTCCCACCTCTTAACGAAAGGTGCTTATGATGCACGATCTGCCATCAAGTCAGATTTTGATGTAAAAAAGGTCATATAGAACTCAAATGTTTTTATTCACAAGTCTTGCACTGAAGCTTCATTGCTGGAGTCAGCTGCCTGCTTTCCTTTACGCAACCAACTTCTTACGGGAACTACACCGATGATCACACGCCGTATTTTCCCCTGTGAAATCCCTGCCCATGGGGAGCTGTAACAGAGGATGTTCAGTCAGGATTTCTGAACCACAGAGGAAAACACAAGCACAATATAATGAAAAAAAAAAAAAAAAGATATCTGAATCCAAGTCTTCAGATTTGGCCAAAAGCAAACATTTCAGCCAATTAATTATAAATTTTGCAGACTGCAGTCAGTATTTGCACACTTTCATTTCAATTAATTGTTATTGCCACTGTTGGAAATGTTATTAAAGGCAGTGTTGACTGAAAGCATCTGTCGATCTCGCAGGGTTCTCCTGGCAGAGGACTCTGACTTTATAAACGTGCAGTGGGATGACAGGGTTCTTGCCATCTCCCTGCAGTCTCTCTTAAGGCACCAGGACTTGCAGACCAGTAGGGTGGGGAAACACCAGCAGTGGTTCCCAGGCAAGAAAATGATGCTCAGTGCCTGCGATCCTGCAGTGCCCTTCCAGGATGGGGAGGGCTGGGATGATGCAGGTGACGTGGTACACACTGATGGCTCGCTTCCTTCGTAACTGGAGATCTTGACTTTCCAGCAGCTCCTGGACCAAAACAGCTTCTTGTCGCCCTTAAAGACGAACTCGTTTTTGTCCACAGACACCAAAAATCAGTGAATCCAGTCTGGTTGCTGGTCACTGACGCCACCATCCACAGGCAAACAGGCGGACACTGAGGTAACCAGGACTTATCCTGTTCAAGGATTTAAAACTGAAGGAAAACGCTTTCAGTCCAAGCAGGAGCTGCATATAGGTGCCAAGAAAGGCAAAGGACAACTGGACTGACAGCTCTTTTAGCTGACTGGTTTGGAAGATGTGCAGCTGCATCATAGACCAGCTAAGCTTTCACAGAGGGTATTTTAGTATATCCAAGGAGAAAGGATTGCAATAACCCATATCACAGAAAACCAAAACTTGGATTACAGAGACTTGGTTCCCCTCCAAAGCTGGGTTTCTTTGCTAACCACAGGCTTTCCTTTCAGTGACTATAATAAGCACCCAAGATGGGAGGAAAACCTGAGACTGAATCCGATGCTGTAACCTAAACAAGGGGCGACAGCAGTGCACCTGCGAGTCTACACGTGCAGCCTCTTCCTGTCATCAGAACGATGTCCCCTTTTTGAGAAGTCACAACTCTAATTTCTTTGCCTTGAACCAGGTCCTTTTCATCTCAAATCCCATTTTTCACCGAATTAGAGGATTATTCACGTTTGACATTAAAGACGCTATAAACGGACGTTATCTTCTGTGGCACAGTGTTACACATGTGCACACTGAAATGAAGAAATGTGGCGTTTAACAGAAGTTTTCCAGGTGAGAGCTGTTGGGGGGTGAGGCAGAGGAAGACGCTAATAAACAGCCTCACACTTATCAGAGGGGAAAGGAAGGCGGCATTTTGAAAGGGACGAGATCTCCTCTCTCAGGCGAGTCAGCTGCGCGAGATGCCACGTGAGCTACAACAGTAGCAGCACCACGGGCTCGCCGGCTGGTAGCCATCAGCAGATCATCCGTCAGTGGCAAAGGAGTCTCTCTCTCTCCACCTGAACCAGCATGGAACTCCTCCAGCACTCAGTGAAGCCTAACCTTGCAAAACCTGGCCTGCCACCAGCTTCTCAGGGCCAATGTGAACCAAGACACGGCTGGGGCTGTGGAGGGCACTGGTGTCAAACTGATGGCTTCTTAGTCAGAAGTGGGGGCTGTTGGTTAAGAACTGGGCAGGTCAACAAGGAAAAAAAGAAAATTAGAAAACCCATGGATGGTTTCAAGGGCCCTGTCCGATCTGCAGGAGTCTAGCTGCTGTTTTAACAGTGTTTTTCTGTGAAGTTGAGAAGGCCTGAGGCTAATTTTGAAAGCAGAGTATCCTAATAGGGTAGCTAAAAGAAATGCACCAGCTAAACAAGGTCTTGAAGGAGTAGTAGACACCCAAGTTTTCAAAGTGGCAGTTAGAGTGCATGAGCCAAACAAGAGAACACGTTCCCCGGCCGCTGCATTATGGTATCTTTATCCAACAGCTTTTCTAATTATCATCTCTGTCTGGAGTTTGAAACTAAACTGCAAAGCTTAAAGCAGTGACTACATCTCAGCAGAAATCAGCCTCTGTTTATCAAAAACCCTTCATGACTCAGATCTGCACCCATGAGAATTTTTATTGAAAGCCAAAGCCTGGAAATCTTACCAATGACTTTGTAGATTTGATTCCTGGAAAAGTGGTGGCCCCACGTCAGACAGTCGTTTTCAACTTCTGTGCTTTGGAAAGAGCTAAAAACGAATTAGCACTATTACTTTTCCAAGTTTTGTTAACCTTGCTTGCTCAACAGCTGCTCTCTGTTGCTTTTAAGGCTGAAAAGGGGCTAGAGTGGCCTTGGCATTGCCAGAATTTGGGGAGTGGTGTTCTAAAAGCTTCGGGCCAATTTTCCTCTCGGTGAAGGATGATTGGCAATCGTCAGCAGTCTGAGGACATCTACACTGTGCAGTGATGAATGCCACAGACGTACAGTAAATAGGGCTGCTGTGAAATTTAATGGCTTCTTCAGAGGCTTCATTTCTTATTAGAAAAGGTCACCCATTGTCCTAGCTCACATGATTAATGTGAGCTCCTGTATCTTTATGGGATATTTCTACAATATGTGCTTTGCAAGTGACTGTTTGTTCATCATTTCAGACTACACCAAGGTTTACTACTCAACGTGAATTTAGATTTGTTGTTGAATACAAGCATTTTTCCAGTAGGCTTGTGTAAGCTGTCCTACTGGGAAGAGGCTTACGTCTGAGGCCTAAACAACACTTGTAGCCCACTTTAGTACAATTTACTCCAGCGGGATGGCTGAATTCATGCTTGCAGTGCCATTTTAAATAAACAAATTACTAAATCCATGCAGCACTTCTCTACCTGCATTCTGTGAATTTGAAACAGGATTTAACTTTTTTCTTTATCATTGTTATTTTCCTGAGGTCTGGGCAGCTTGATGCCATCCATACAAACAGAAAACATTAACAAGTTCTAGTTTCCTCATTCCAAAGTTTTTCATCTTATACCTGCAAGCTCAGCTTTTTACAGTAGGTCTCATTGGTGGGGTGTTGAGCAATGAAAGACAGACCTTTCTTCTAACAGGAAGGGACAAGTGCCTTTGAATAAGGCCTGGGACAGGCTTGTAGGCAAGGTAACATTTGATATGGGAACCCCAATTTTATTTAGGAACCCTCAATCAGCTACTGTGCAAGCACAGTTCATATTTAATCTTAAATACTTAGCCTCAATGTTCTTTGCTTAGAAGACCATCACCAGACAGCCAAATGGAGCTGTACATGAGCCAAAAATGGGAGAGAATAATGAAGTTAAAAGCCATGAGATCTTTAAACTGACTACATTTCCCAGACAAACCATATTCCTTAAATTAGTGCACAGCCATTTTACATTTCAGATAAGATCTATCCTATCCGCGGTTCCTCAGTCCATGGTTACTATCAGTATTTTACCTTTGTTTCACAGGCTTCTACAGAGGGAAGGCACTAAACAAGCAAACCTAAACAGCCAAGCTAAATATCTACCACAGAAATCACAGTGTATGTATGAGGTACGTGTAATATAGCCATATCCCTAAGATAAAATGTACCAAATTTATGACAAGCTAATGTCACTAGCAGGCTATCCTTTCAAACTCCTGAATTATTAATAGGCATGCCAAACCCATGAGGACTTCTGAAAGGTAGGCATTTATACAACAATTTTCAGATTATTAGGAAATAAAAATAGAAATAAGGATGAGACACATTTCACATATATTGATTCTCAACCTAAGAATCTGCAGCTTGGTTTTACTTGTGAGTTTTGAGCCCCAAGCTTTTTTTGGCCTCCATTTGTTGCTGTAGCTGCCTGTACACCCAGTCCAGCACAAGCACTAAAGCAAAAGAAATGACTGTCAGTAATTGAAGGCTTTTCCCCAATATTCTGCAAGGTTTTACAACTATGTCTTCCATTAAAATAAGATCAGGTAATGTTGGTGTACTAAACTGCTGAATATGGATAGCAATTATTTACCACAATTTAAAGACATTAAGAACTTGTCAGAATCTAATCAATTCTTGGTTAAGTAAGGTACATTAATAATTGCCAGTTGATGAAACTAATATGGGTTTTATTTCAAACTGAGAGAGAAAGAAAATATTCATCATTCTTGCCATTTTTATGGAGTTATTCAGAGAATGAATTATTGATTATAGGCACAGGATGAGTGAATAGACTGTAGATGTTTAGCTACTTGTCAAATTAAAAAGCATGATTCCAATCAGATGCAGAATTAAGACAAAAACGGGAGCACTGGCCGGCAGTTCATTGCCGGTGAAAAGCAGGTACAAACAGGTTGAACTCACTGTACAGAATCAGTCAAAATGAGAAAGAATTTGGTTCAGCGTCCTGGATGATTCAGGAACAAGAGTCTCAAAGGCTGATGTCAAAACCTTACCAAAAAGATACCCTCCCCTCCCTCCCGTATTTCTGGGAGAAAGGCCCCGTTCGCAACTGGTCCCCACGGTGGCAGGCCCTGTGCCAATACAGAGCTTCCCACAGCAGGTCGGCAAGGGATGGGGGGAGAAGGCAGAGCCTGGGTGGCCACCTGCTCCGAGGCTTTGTTCCGGCACTGCAGTGCTCTGAGGAGCAGATCCGACGCGATTGCATAGCGGTAGGCCAGCGTGCACTGATTAGGGATCAATCACTAATTTTTGTGCAAGTGCTTTTCTTACTTTTTTAAATGATACATAAGGGAATTATAGTGTTAGAAATAATTTGCCTTCAAATGTCTCCTTTCTATCAAAGGCCATGTTCTCTGTATTTTGGGCTATGTGTTGGCAGTCATGATCTTTCTTTGTGAGATAACCCCTCCAGCTAGCTCTATTTTTCAGCTGTGCTTATTAATAGTCACACAATGATGTGATTTCGGCAATGGAATAATGATAAATTGTTACTTTTGGTTACTGTTGTAATTTGTTGGTGCAGCTATGCTCGTGTGGCTCAGGTCACCGTATTCGCAGCGCTGTGCAGCAGGCATGACTTTTAGTCAGCAGATATGCGGAAAAAGATCCCACTGTTGACATTCTATCTGGAACGTTTTCATGGGGCTACTGAGAATGACATGCAAACTGCTCTTTGAAAGGTCGTACATAGGTGTGTATTGATTTAATATTCAGAGGTGCTTTCAGCAATCAAGAGGTACAGGATTCTGCACGTGTCTTTTAAAGGCTCCACATGGGTCGCTTTTAAAACCGCAAGTGGAGTGTTCACAAAGCTGAATAAAAATCGCAATTTATTTCTAATTTTGTATTTGCCCTTTAAGAAATATTGAGCATTGGGAAGAAATTCAAGCTCATTTTTGTTTGGAAAAATGCATCTCAGTAGTCAGACTGCAATTATAGTTCCGTTTTCAGTCACTGACCCCCTGATAGGGTTAAGTGAGTAATATTTTGCTGTAAAGCATTTACACCACAAATAATGTGTTATATTCCAATATATTTCAGACCACTGAACTGAGATGTTTTAGAGCCTACCGTACAGATATGCAGCTGCATTTATTTGAAAATTTAAGAAGATGTTTTCATAGGAGTTTACCATATAATGGGGAAGACTTTAAATTTTCATTTGCACAAATAGCGTCAAAATGAGATAGTAGATGCTTGTCCGTTACAAGTAAATAAATCCTAATCCTCGAGGGGAAAATGGGCATTGGATTATCCAGTGCAATAGCTCACTTGTCAGCCCTTTGGATAAACTGATGATTAAGGAAAAGCACTTTGTAATGCGTGATTTAACCCTGCTGATTTCGTTATAATGATCTGAACGAGACACGTATGATGAAGTGACTTAAGACCCATGAATCTCTGGACTGTGAAAGGAGAAAGCAATCTGTAAAAGGAGCCTGGTGAGACACGCACCCCCACAACCTGAGGCCCTGCTTATCCCTCATAGGTTTCTCGCGGTGGAAAATGCTAAGGCCTGAAGTCTAAAGAGGACTTCTTTTGCCACAGTGGTGGTGGTGCATTATTTAACTTATGGTGCTTCGTCCTCCAAGCTGGTCTGCAACCCTGACTAGAGTGACCACACAATGTGCAGGGAAACCAGGTGCCTAAGAAGGAGATTCACAAAAAGGCTCCCACTCAGCTCGAACTCCCCACACAAAATCCTCTCCCTATAAAAAAAAAAACAGAAAAAACCCCATGTTATTTCTCTCTTGTACATTAATGTTTGTCAGGCAGCTGGGGCAAGAGTGCACAAGGCTCTACCCAAAGCTCTCCAAGGAGCAAGAAAACATAGATCCTAATCGGGTTTGGGCATCAAGTGGGCTCTGAGCTGCTTAACGACATCTCCTGCGTGCCCTGGTCCTGCTCAAAAGCAGATCCTTGTGTGCGGGGAGCCTGGAGCAGCCCAGGTACAGTGGAGCTGGGTGGCGGCTCAGCCGCAGTCCTGAGGATCACAATTTTTCATCGAAAACCGCAGACTCTACTTCAGTCACTTTTGGGATCTGCGCCTAAGTGTCTTTCCAGCATTTTCTCTCCGGCTTTCACACAACTGGAGAGCTTTTTACAGCCCCTGCAAAAAGGCCGCTGAGGGAGGGGGCAGAAAGCAGAAGCTGCCCAGGGGGGGCAGAGGTGTGGCTGGGGGGGGGCTCGGGCTGGGATGCCCCCTGCAGCTGCACGTGGCATTTCCAGGTTCCCACACCGGTGGCTCGGCTGGCAGCGTCTTTTTCCGCAGAGGCAAACGCGTGGAAGGGTGTGAAAGTCAATGTCCTTCCTGCGTGCGACCCGTCCACTGCTACCACAGCCCACTGCCGTCTCTGCATCCATGGGTGCAAACTGTCATCTGTCACAGGGTGTGAATCTTCCTGGGACGGATTTTTCATGGCTGGAGGGATCTGCACATTGGCGTTTCTTTTCAGGTGTGTATTCTGTAAGGTAAAATCCAGGCCAAAAGCATATCTTATTTGCTTTCTTTATATGCCCTTTTAGTAATTTCAAAACCTGTCCACTTTCCCTACTTTTTATGGTGTTTTTCATACAACTTTTAATTAACAATAACTTTTTCACATTAAAATTTAATTAATTTTTTCCCCCATAGTGAATCATTGGTCAACAATTCACAGCAAGGCATATTAAAATCCGATGTAATTACTCTCTACACGTCCTGAGAACATTGCAAACACTTGGTTCTTATGGTCACAACGATTAAAGAATTTCATTTGCTGAATAATATTGTTAGAGCTTATGCATCCACCAAATCAAATGTACTGGTCCTTTGTGCTAAACTTGTGAAAACTACACTTCACCCAGCCAAGCTACTCAGCTAAATCCTTTCTATCAGATCGGAATTGGAAAAGACAGTGGAGTTTGTAGGAAAACTTGTAAGTGCCATTCTTATTTTTGTTCTTATTTCTTGGATTGCTGACTGTTTTCTCCTCTGTCTGCCTCACTGGATTTTCCACCAGGGTTTTACAACAGCTCACCCTATAAAGAAGGAAATAACAAAATAATTAATGACCCATTGACGCCTGCCAATTCTGAAGAGGTTATTTACCTGAGGCTTTCAAGTATTTCATAATTATTTGACGCTACTGACTGCTTTTGCCAAGTCCACATATTTCCGTACGCCTGCTGCAGGCTGCACAAATACATTCCAGGGTTCCAATTATGCACTGGCTCAGCCCAACACAGAGCTCTTCCACTCAATTTACGATGTTCACAGGTGTTCCTTAGGATTCAGCGTGCGCTGTGCCACTCGTCACATACCTGCCATCACTTCTGAAGTGTCAAAGGCTCATTTTGCCTTCTTTGTCCCTTCTCGCTCTCTATACCTGCACATAAATCACTCCTGTGTTAGCAGTGCACAAACAAACTGCAAGATTCTTGCCATGATGCTTCGCTGAGGCCACTTTGCGATGAGTTTAGAAAATAAACAGGTAGAAAATTAGTTGTATAATTATAAATACAATGCAGCCGACCTCTGGTCTGTGTTTCTAAGAGCTGGCCTACATTTACAAAGCAAAAGCCCTGTTCAGCAGAACTGGATTAAACGCACAAGAGAACTCCTCAGTGTTTGGTTCCTTGACAGTTTTTGAGACAGAAAGACCCCCACATTGCCGGGCGAGGATCAGTGCCTTCCTCAGTCTGAAGGCGGGTTGCACTTCTCTTGCTTTCCTGTACATCACAGGTGTTGCAGACCCTTCACATCCACCCACCACCCAGAAGGCATTAACATTAAACCCTTCTCTCCATTCCATATGGGCTTGAGTTTGACTGTGACCTCCTCCATACCAGTCAAAGTGCCCCTTTGGATGTTAGTGCAGGTGATCAGGACAACAGAAGCCTGGTTTTACAGGAATGAGGATATACAACCTGTCTCCTTTCTCAAGCTAGTGGTGGATCTCAGATCTGTTCTCAGTCTCTCTAGGCTGACAACAACAACATATTATATTTCAAAAAGTAATCTGATAGGGAAAAAGCAAACACATCAAGACTGTCACAACTAAAGAAAAAGGGAATTAAAAGATGTTTCCCTTGCAGGACTAGTCACCAGTTTCAAAACTCAGCTTCAGAGATTGAGGTGCAAGGATGGACTTGTTTGTTCAAATGACTCAGAGAACTGGCCAAGAATAAAAACAATCTTGAAATTTATAGCCCTTTAATGGAGGAGTCGTGCTAGAACGACTGACAAGTCCCTGTGTATGCACAGCTCCCCATGAGGTAGTTGTTTCTTTTTAAGACAGGGAAGATAATTTTCCAGGTTTTGCCTAGCTGCCATTATCAACAGGCAGGTTTCCTAGGACAAAATTACAGTGCATGTATGAAAAGATGACTAAGAGATGAGGTGGGGAAAAAAACAAAACCCAAAAAGGGGCTGTTAAGTCGCACTGTTTTGAAGATTTCTTCCAGTCAAGATCTTGTAGAGGAAAATGTACAAAACCAGCTACCGGGGGAAACCATTACAGTGGGGTTGTGTGCTTTTGCTGTTGCTGTTTTTCTTCCCACCAGCGCCTTGACTACCACTTCTTAGACCATTTCTGACATAGCAACATAACCAGGAGATGTGTTTTGACAGACCACAAAAAGGTAGAAATGCGACAGGGGAGGACAAGAACAGTTCATGACACCAGGACAATTTTGCACATCAGTGCTCTTCAGATCAAGAAAGTAAAGCCTGTGGGGAGGACAAGGGGCTGAAAAGGGGGTCATATTAAGTATCACCTGAAAAACCAGTTGCTACCAGAGGGACTAGTTTGTCCCTTCTTGTTTGTTACCTTCCAGTATTGCTTATTCCCTCTAAATCTAAAAATTGGCTCATGTGTTGACAGGAATTTTTACTCACAAAAGGAAGAATAAGACCTTTTCCAAATCACAGCTAAGATCTAGCACCCACATTTGCTGGTAAACAACAGCAAAACTTGCACTTCCTTTGAGGACAGACAGAAAAGAGAGATGACAAAAGCCACGTGAGACTTGATAACAACAGCAACAACCTGTGTGGCTGAGGCAAGAGTTTTAAACGGCTTTGCTATCGGTGTGAGCTCACAGTGATGTTCACTTCTAGTTTTCAAAGTCACAAAGGAAAAATCACACCCTTTAGCTGGGAAAGAAAATGCACAAAGACACTGTGAGCCCACAGTAAATTTTCTGATGTGGAAAGTCTGCTCTTCCAAACCCGCAATGCTAGGTAAGACGTGCACGCCATAAGCCAAGCACATTCCAGTTGATTCCGTCCTCCATCATGTGTTTTTAGCACATGAACTCTTGCTTCCTTAAAAATACTTCCGTAGTTAATTTTAATGCCTGTCACATAAACTATTAATAACAGGACTCCAAAATAGTGCCAGCAGAGCCGGTTGTAAGCCACACTGGTTTATTGCTAAATACTAAGTGTAAATATGAAAATGGAATTGGAACAGGCCTGGCTCAGCGGCTCAGCATTATTTAATATTGAGTTTAGACTCTTTTATTCAGGGCGTACGAAACTGGTTTCTCTTTCCCCGTCACTCTTCCCTTACATGTGTTCGATAGGTGCGTAAATGCATCCCGTGGAAAGGATGGAACAGGGTGCTCGTGTAATCTCCTCAGAAGGGCCACTTTTCAGAGAGAAATAAATGACAGCAGTGGCAACCGCAGAGCAAACATGAGTTGGCTCCTGCAGTGCTGCCACGGCAAGGATGAGACCTTATGAAAACTATTACGGTTTGTCGTATTTGTGACTCGGCAGCTGTGGAAACGTCTAAGAAGCCTACACAGATTTTCCATTTCCAGCCAGCTCGCTAAAACAGAGCGGCGTGTCCCAGAGAAGGGGGGGTACAACATAAATGATGTGGTAAAGATTAGCAAGCCTGTTCAGCTTTATGGCACGCTGCACGAGGGAGAAGCTCCAGAGGTTTGTAGTTATTCCGTTCTCCAAGGCCGCTAGGTTGAACACCACTCGCTGCTCCACTGAGGGAGTTCTTGTTTTAGCATTTGCAAGCTGGAGAGCTGGAGGGATTTCAGCACACAAACTCCCAGAGCGTGCTCTGCTCCGTCTGAGAGCTCAGCAGCAGCCATTGCTCGTTCCAGCTGCACAGCACAGCCCAGACCCACCTCTTGCTTCATGGGCTGGAAATGTTGGTTGTGTGCAGCTGGTCAGAGAGCGCCTCGAGCACCTGGTTATTCTCATTTCCCTCTGCACCTTCCCCACTACCCTCACTGCTGCTCTGATTGCCTAGCATGGCCGTGGAAAAAGATCAGCAAACGGAGACAAGCTAAATGAGTCTTCTTTAAGGCAGACATGAGAATTGCACTGCAGTGTCATCATCCATGTTTTCAGCCCTGAGGCAGCAGCAACCCAAGAAGAAAAGCGCAAGGAGAATCAGGAGCGAGGGAAAAAGCGATCGCTGCTGGACTACAAACTCCCTTAACAACCTCATCTCCCACAAAGCTCTGCAGTTCTCTCCCTCCACTCCCAGGTACTGTGACCCACCTACCCACAAAAGCATAAGCCTTTTTCTAATGCAGATTGAAAAAATACCCACCAGTAATTCTTGGTGTTTGGGTTTTTTTTTCCTCAATGGACAGAACTTTCTCAGGAGCTTATCTGAACAGGTTTTCCAAGGAACCACAGACAATCATGAATCCTAACACCTTCATTCTCCCCTAAGAAATTTATAGTAGCTTGTATGTAAAAGATGAAACAAAAAACTCTTAGAAACCACATAAAAAGAAAAGACACTACTGTCCATCCTTCTCTGCAGAAGAACAAGGCAAAAGACGACAGATGGTAGACACGTCGTCGCTTAGGCAGTACGGGAAGTTGCTCAGAGGCCAGGTAAATGGAAGATAAGACTCTGTGGAACAGAAAACAGAATTAGAAGTTGATGATTGTTATGAGGTGGTGGTTGGTTTTTTTTTTTGTTTTCAGGAAATGGTAATCTCCTTCCCAGTACTGAATGCATCAAGTGGCTTCATTTTTCACTTCACTTGTGTTGACTACGTACCTGAAACTCTATTGGTACGGCATTATTTTGAATTTGCTGATTTCAGGACTTTCCTGGTTTCAGGACAGGTGCCAGAAAACCCAAACAAAATAGCCTGAGATGATTCTAAGATGTCCTGAAGTACCACCGGGCTGCTGTGCACTTGCCACTTTCTTTTAATGAAGTCACTGCAACATGCAGTTCTGTCATCCAGAGCAGCAAAAGCCTCATTACATGCTGCGATAATTTAAGCTCGGCTATTTATTTTTAGATTTAACATATTTCCTCAATTTTTGTTGCTCTGCTTCCTCTCTTTGGTCATGGTGAGTGTCTACATTAGTAATTTAGTTCAGCCGTTGCGCTCCGCAGAGCTGCTCCTACCAGGCTGCATTCCCTCACATACCAGCAGTACCCAGTATCAGCTGTGAGATTTGCCCCAGCTGTTTTGTGGGGCTTACCCTGACAGTCTGCAGCAAATTGTTATTCTACCTTGCATTGCCTATTTATTTTTCAAGTGTATAATACACCTTGCCTACCTTGTTTTTGTAGGAGACCCTATTATTAGTGGTATTGCTTTACGTACTATTCCCACATATGTTGTAGACTATAAAGTAGTCACAACAAATATGCCAGTGAAAGCTGTTCTCCGATCAGCCTTTCTTTTTCTGCTAAAGAAGTTTATTTTCTGGACAAGAAAAAGTCATTAAGGATGTTTTTACTCAAGCAGGAGAACAAGTGAGCAAAAGGTTGGGCCAGAAACAATAAACATCAGACAAAGTGAGGCAGAGGACTGCAGATAAATTGCAGAATAATTACTGTCAATAACTAGTTATTCATTTTATTGTTGCCAATCTAGTGGTTTTTTATTGTATAATATTGAGATAAGAGATTACAGTTGGGAATTACAAGAAGGAAGACAGGCAGGATAACATCCAGCTAGCCGGGCTGTAAATAATCTCAAAGTCAGGCTGCATTTGCAAAAACCCGACAGTGGAACTGCATGAGATTACACCAAGATCGTGAGAGCAGCATAAAAATGCCCTGAACCAATCCTGTGTACCTGTCTACCCAACTGGAGGCTGAGCAGCGACAGACGCAGGGCAAGGACACAGCAGTCTCCCTCAGCATTTCCCAAGCGGCGAGCGGCCCTACCCCAACCACAGAGAGCAAATAAAGTATTTCCAGTCTGGAAAGCTGCTAGGAGAAGCTCTGCATCCCGGTCCTCCGTGTGCATGTTGTAGAACTGTGAGGTAGGGAGGGCTGAAGAAAGAGAGCAAGGTGTAAGCTGCGTAAGTTAGCAAAGGGAGCAGTGGGTTTCAGATGGCTCTGTCTCACAGACGGCTACCACCGCTGACTGACAGGCCAGCAGACTTGCAGTTTTTGCTTGGTCTGTGACGCTTTGTGTCATGTTAAGCCTAATCACATGGCATGGGCACGCAAGGCAAGACCCAGAGCGCTCTGGATTCAAGCAAGTCTTTCTGACCTTCAGGGAGTACAAGAACTTTCATACAGCTCTGCCATGAAAAAATAAACAGAACTGCTCTACTATCTCTTTTTTAAACAAGCAAGGAAGCCAACAAAGCTCTGTGTCCTTCCCATCTGCGAAGCTGTGGTGGAGGGATTCTGTGTATCTGGCGGGTTGAGAGCACGCTCTGCACCTGTGAGAAGGTAGATACCCCAGCGGTCTCTCTCTCTGCACCGACCCCGGGGCTTTTATGGCAGCGGAAGCCCTTGTCCAGCCATGCCCACCTCCCCAGAAATGGTCACAAACCACCCCATGCAGAGAAGGGGGAAGGTTTCATATCACCCTCATGCAAAGATGTAGATACACACATGGAAAATTGTAGCGGCAGCGTCTTGGGATAGAAGCACAGAGTAGATTGAAACTCCTCAACTGAACCTCAGACTTCCGCGGAAATTCCTACCGTTTGACATCCTCCTGCCATGAATCCATAAGTATGAATTCAGACCAGGTAACTGCTGAGGGCTACCTGACTGCCCGGTCCCTTTCCACAGCAATTCATACAGGCACGGCAGCTGTACTGTCAGTGTACGGGAATTCCCAACCCCAGCTGCAGACTGGGGTCCCTGTTGTGCCCCCACAAGAGAACCGGCAGGGTGAGACGTAGGCTCAAAAGCATTCAGCGCTTTGCATAATATGCAGATAAGGTTGTAAATAAGACTGTGAGTGCAAAACTGGCTAAAACCCCCTATATTTGTGGGAGTTACTAATGGCATCGATATGGTGCTCTGTAAGGATCTATCTTGGGTCCACCAGCCTTCAGTATTGTTATTAACGGGCTGGACAATGGAAAATATAATGTACCTACAGGTTGCACCAACTTGGAAAGAGAGAAAGAGAAGAAAGAGTGAAAATTTGGACAAATTTGGAACACAAACTGAAAGAATAAGATCCACTTTATTAAGGACAAATTGAAATTTCTAAACTAGGCAGAAACAATTATCTGCATGAACACAGCTGGTGAACATCTGGACAGGTGGGAGCTCTGCAGAAAAGAACGTGGGTTATGTGTCACATGGGAAAATAATATCAGACTGTGGTCAAAAAAAACCCAACAGGTAAGCAGAATATTGCACTGTATAAAGGAGAAAAAAGAGTGGAATCTCTTACAGCACAAGAGATTTGGCATAGACATCAGGGAAAAACTTTCTAGTGGTAAGCATAGCAAGTCACAGGAATAGATTGCCTGGGAAGCCTCCCAAAATAGGTTGGCATCTGTCAGCTAATGAAGTAAGTATAGTTGATCCTGCTGTGGGTAAAAGGATGGATGGGATGATCTCTTGATTCTTTAATATTTGACAAAACACAGTATTAAATATACATTTAAGCAGAAGTAAAAAATACTCCTGGCTTCTAACGATCATGTTACATTGCATAGCTTAAACCGTAGTTAAGAAAAAAGGGAGAGCTTATGTACATGTTTATGTACGTGTTTAGCCTCCCACAACTTCTTTTTAAATTATTATTATTCAAAGGAAAATAAAATCTTATGCATACTGAAATGTTAACATCCAGCTGTGTACTAAAGCTCATATCTTCCAGGAAATAAGCAGTATCTCCTCTTTAGCTACTAATGTTTGCATGGAGGCGAATTATCTGTGCACATGGCTGTAGCCTCACAAAGAAAGTAAGTCAATATAATATGAAGAATAGTGGACAAAGTGCTGAAGGAGCTTAAATCATGACTTTACTATTTTTTTTCAGCTAGAGAAGGGGTATGTATGTGTGTGTGGGTGTGGGTGTGCACATAAAAATGCCTGTAACATTCCTATGTACATACCTGTTCACGGCTACATTCACATCGTATGGAAGTTTTATTTTGTTGTGGTTTGTTGGGTTTGGGGTTTCTTTTAGGCAATATTAAAGGACTCTGGCTTTACATCTTCAGAGTGTTTTTGACTACCTAATGCCAGTTTGAGTGTGGTGGTCTCAGTACCAGCCTCTCACCCACATGGGCAGAGGAAATTTTTAGAGAGACAACTTGAAACGGCTCTTTGCACTGAGTTATAATCTAACCAAAACTCTCACGGAGCATGCACAGAGGTGGTCTTATTTTAAACCTTCTTCCTTCATCTCCAGCCAAAGAAATCCTTAGCAATTGCTATATCCTGGCCAAGCTTTCATCTTCAGCTTGTTGTGCAATATTATTGTACTAGAAAAACATAGGGAGAATATTTGGATAACGGATTATACTTTTCAACCTGAGGTAATTCAAAAGGTTGAAGGGATTTTGCTCAGTGTTGCATTCAGTAAACAGAGTATCACCTTTCAGCACAGCCAAGAGTGGAAATGTTCAGCTGAAAATGTAAACATGTTAGTAAGTTATGAATGTGAAGAAAGGAAATGATATTGTTTTGCTATAAAGGTTCAAAACAACCACTGAAATGGCTTTAAGCAAACCTCAAATCTTCCAGTCACATGGAATTCTCAACGCTTCTTATTTACCTTGCTATTAGGTCTCAAAAAACTAAAATGATTTTTGTATTAAATAGCTTTTCTCTTTTAGAGAGATTCCAAAATGCTTTGAGGGCTCGTATACAGCAATCACGTACAGCTATGGAGAGAAGCCAGTGTTCCAGAAGCGCACAAACTGCGTGTGCCAATTTTTCTAAATGCTTAACTGAGGTTATAAACCCCGTAACGGCTCAGGTTATCACAGGGGTGCCTGGAAGAACGTTCTGTTACTGCAACGTGGGCCTATGGGCTCCAGAGTTAAGTTCTCAACTCGTGCCAAGGATCCCTTGATTAAGAAAACAGTCCAGATAAGAGGTCATTTAAACTTCCTCCAGTGCTTTTGGTGTCTATGATTTCACACGAAACAAACCTGAGCTAGGGCACAGGTCTTGCCAACCATGTTACTGAAACCATCTACAGCCACTGACCGATAAAGTCTTTAAAACTGGTGGCCTTCTGGTGCTCTCTTGGTGGCAGTTTACCTCTCAATAAGCTGACAATCATCTCCTGCACCTACCCCGCTCACTGCCACGTCTGCTCAGGTAGGTTTCTCCTACGTGCTTGCACAGAGCCAGGGGTGTGTTGGCTGGAGGGGACCTCTGGAGGTCATCTAGCATGCTGCCTGCTCAAGGCAGGGCCCTCACCCAGCCCTAGGTCAAGGTCAGTGGTAGGTGATAATGAGAAGTTTTTATACATCTGCCATCATTTTCTTTTCTTCATCTCTCTCCCTCTTTGCCTCAGCCGGGCTTCTTAAGGTTCTCAGGAACTTCATGAACACTCAGACCTGCAAAAACACGTGCACAGTCTTCTATGCCACGTGCTGCAGTCTGCACACAGGTTTATCACAGAGCCGTCTGCACGGTGAGAATACACCTCGTTATTAGGCATGTATGAACGGCTGCTCAGGTGTGCAGGAGGGGGTGGAAACTCTCACATTTAGACCTACAGGACTGTCAAAGTGACCTCTTAATAGACTGGCAGGGTCTGTAAATATCATTCATTCATTTTATCAGCTTATTTGTTAGAGCTTGAATCTGTTTCTGATATGTTTGCCTACTCCCAATTTTCAAAGGTCAGTTTGGCTAGTATGAATCATATTCATGATTTGCAGAATTACTCTCCCCTGTAAAGCTGCCAAGAAAACAAGATGAGACACAATATAACAGCCCTAGGACTAACATTCACTCTTTACTGGTTATTCTGGGGGTTATCTCTAACGCTGCAAGAAGAAACCCCTTCTGTTGCTACCACGAGTAGCGAGGATATTCAAATTCTGGTGAGCAAGCTCTCTTCAAGCTTGAGCAGCTGCCGTTGTTCATCCATTAACTGTAGGTCTTGCTCATACTGTCCCTTCATGCTTACTGAGTTTTGATTGCTTTGCCTGGGTGTAACGGAGAGACTGGGGTTGTTATCAGCAAACACTGTCGATCAGCTTATTTGTTGACTTTGGTGTAGATATTCACCGGCTTGGCTTTGTACCAGACACAGCCCTGGTAGTGCATTGCTCTGTAAAACAAATGTGTTCCTCCATGTTCTTCCATTTTGTTGCCAAATCTCATTAATACTGAGCCGGTGTCCTGGTGTATGGTGACAGAAAGCAGCACACAGGCAACACATTTAATCCAGAGTATTTTGTTTCTTCATTTTCAGTTTACAGCTGGCTGTTTCCAAGTGATGGATCTATCAGTGTTTACCTTCAAATTAAAAGATATAGCTGCCTGGAATTTCACCAATAGATATGAAAGCCCTGTAGTAAATATGCTGCCTTTGGATATGAAGTTTAATAAGCTTAGTGCAATTGCTCTTTATCATTAGGGATTAACTTGAATACTGCCATATTTCTAGATATAGACACATTTGTCTATTAATTGCCTGTTTAACATTATGTATTAAAGACATTTACTGCAGCCTGGTATTAAGGCAAGTAAATACTGCTTTCCCCTCCTCAATGCAGTTACCAAAGAGCACGCTGTTTCATTGGCCTGCTACAGACAGCCTGCCTGCGCCCCACGGCCGCCTGCCTGCACCCCATAGCTGCCTGCCTGCGCCCCACAGCCCCCTGCCTGCCCACTGGGCATCCTGCAGCCCTGTGCAAGTGACAAGCACCCAAGAGGTGGGGGCTCCAACACCGAGTCTCCTCCTTTTGCCAGCCTTCCTTCCATTTTTCCTCGCAGAGTAGCACAGAATGCCATACAATTCCAGTTTTCTGAGTATCTCCCACTTTTCCAGGTACGCCGCACGCCTGGCTGCCTGCAGGTACCTTCCTCAGGAGTGTGAAGCACCAGCAAAATTTTCCTCAGAGAGGTTTTTTTGTTCCTAATGGCCTTCTCAGGCCACAGTGGAATTAGGAATGAGTGTGGTGATTTAACTGGACGACTTGCTTTATTTTCTACACACTAGAGATTTTCCCTCCATCTGCTTTCATGGGAATCAAAACTACAGTCGTTAAACAGAGGACTTGGACTGAAATTGGTGTGTTGTTTTACTAGCATGAAGGCTGAAGAGAAATGAAAAAAAAATGCATTCTGAAGGAGCAATATTTCTAGATGATTCTCAAAGCTGAATGCTGTGAACCGTCGTTTTTCTCTTTCTTATCTTGGTGCAGGCCAGGAATGCCTCTTCTTCAAGCCAAACTGCACATGGTGACATCTAAACCTGGGCAGGAAACACCCTTGCCTGACTTTGAAGAGGCTCCTGAACTCTTTCTGTAGTGTTTGCCTCTATCAGAGCTACTCCCTCAAGCTGCCTTTCCACACTTGCGGTGTCCTGGTGCCTTGTTGTTTGCCAGCTACTTACAGTGCTAATATTTAGCAGTTACTCCAGCAATAAGTACCAATCACAGAATCATAGGATACCTAGTCAGAAGGGACCTCAAGGGTCTTCTGGTCCAGCCTTTCTTAGCAAACCGTGCCTAGCAAAAGCACAGCCTAGACAAGATGGCCCAGCACCCTGTCCAGCTGAATCTTGAAAGAGTCCAATGGTGCTGGGGAGTCCACCACTTCCCTGGGCAGATTATTCCAATGGCTGACTGTTCCCACGGTGAAGAATTTTCCTTCTGTGTCTGCTTGGAATCTCCCCAGAAGTAACTTGTACCCATTACCCCCCAACTTTTCCACGGGACTCCTTGTAAAAATGGAGTCTCCATCTTCTTTTTAGCCACTCTTTAAATACTGGAACATGGTGATAAAGTCCCCTCTGAGCCTTCTTTTCTCAAGGCCAAACAAACCCTGTTCTCTCGGCCTTTCCTCCTATGACAGGCTTCCCAGTCCTTTGATCATCTTTGTGGCCCTTCTCTGGACCCTCTCCAGCGTGCCCACACCTTTTTTGTAGAGCAAGGACCAAAAATGAACACAATATTCCAGGTGTCCAGGATAACGACTTCTTAATCTCCACTGGTGATGCCCTTGTGGATGCAGCCCGTCATCCCGTTGTCTTTCTTTGCTGCTGTGGCACACTGTTCCCTCGTATTCAGCATGTTGTCCACCAGGACCCTCAGGTCCCTTTCCACAGAGCTGCTCTCCAGCCAGGTAGATCCCAGCCTGTGCTGCACTCGTGGATTATGTTTTCCCGGATTCGAGACCTTACAGCTGTCCTTGTGAACTTCATGATGTTCTTGTTAGCCCACTCTTCCAGCCTATCCTGGTCTTCCTGCAGGGTGGCTCTTCCCTGTGAAGTGTCCACTTCCCCACTCAGTTAGAACATAGAATTATAGATAAATATAAAACTGTGCCAGTTCTCTTCGTAGCTGTGTTTAATGACAGGTAAGACCACGTTTCAATATACAAAGTGCGTTGTAACAACAAATCATGTCAGGTTTGTTTTGAAATTGGTTTAATAACATTTTCTTTTATATGAAGAAAAGGTCTAATGCTACTTTGACTAAGTTAAGATCGCATTAAATCAGAGATGCTGTCTTCACGTAGAGCTAATCACACCTATTAAAATCCTGCTTTATACAAATCATCTTTTTCTACAGCAAAATGTCTGCTGTTAGACTAATTCCATTTTACTCTTCAGTCAGAAAAAAAAAAACAAACCACCCCTGGATTGATTGAGAACTTTTCCAGTTTGAACCACATTACTTAGCGGACACCAGTTTTATTAGTCACATGGTGTTGTTCCCATTACCCAGCTGAGCGCATATTCAAGCTCCTTGAGCAGCAGAGCTTGCCTGCGCAAAATACAATATTTGGTTTCCAAGGACACTTTTAAATAAATTGCTAAAATTGCTTTTCTCCGAAGGTGGAGTTAAAAATCTTTTTCACTTGAAAGTTCACAGAAAGAGAAAACAAAAGGAGTACAGGCAAATATTGTTGCTTTCAACCCAGCTCTACGTTACAGTAAGTAAACAGAAAATGCTTTTACTGTCTCGAATCCAAGATTTCAAACATCTCTTCTTTCTGGATTAGAAGGGAAAGAAGATATTTCGAAGTAGGACTAAAAAGAGGCGTCAACACACAGCGGTGAGGGTGTCTGGTTATGGGGGATCAGGTTGAGCCTCAGTTACCAGTTTGTTAACTCTACAAAACAGAATTACTACAGGAAAAGTTGACTCAATACTGTCACAGCACAGTTGGTGGCAGAGGTTTATGTTGAATTAGTGACAATTTAAGCCCCTGGTCCTTGTTCATGGGTAGGGTTATTCCTTATCCTGGGATGCATGCCTTGTTCTTTCCAGAAACTTGTTATCCCCGTGAAAATTTTTGGTCTAGCTGAATCAAAAATTCCTGGCAAAAGACGGTTTTGTCAGATAGGTTCTATTTCAAAGGGAGGAGTTGGCAAGTTCTGTGAAGACCATCTCCTTATACCCAGTCTCAAGATTATCAGTGGATTTTTCCATCCAATTCTTAAAGAAGTGTGTCAGAGAAAGCTCCTTCTCAGAGGAGGACAAGCAACATTTTTAGATTGCATTGCATACAGATGGCTGACTACATCAGGATGATTCTTCACCTTAGAGACTACATAAATTCAGCCTCTCTAAGACTCAAACTTTCCATTCATCCAAAGGCAAAAGATCACTACTGGTATGCATTAGGACTGAAGTCCTCAACACAGCAACCACACTAAAAATGCATTTTCTTGTTTAACTCTGAATATTTCTAAGTCTTACTATTTAGTAGATTAAACCTCTCCAGACACAAAGCTTTATACACAGAACAGGCAACATTAATAAAATGTTGTTCTGTGTCATTTAGTAAATCAGGAAACTTCTGGCCACATTAATCAATGGGGAACAATCACCTCAAAAGGTCTGTTTCTAACTAAATGCATGCATGCTGAAATTAATGTAAATGAATAATAAAAATATATTTTTGCAATTTACTGACAAGTAATAGTAGAAATCATTATCCTAATGTCTTATGAACTTTTTATGTTAGAGAGTGATATACAGTAGAAGTATTATGTTCAGCAGCACATTTTCTATTCTGCACTTGACATAATAAATTAGTGGAAATTATTAATGCACAGCATTTCATTTCTGTGTATATTTCTGTGTATATTTTCTGTGAAAATACAAGTGATGTTCTGTCCCTCATCAAGTCTTAACCTCAAGTCATCATCTGTACTAGCATAACAGTCTTTCTAGCTGCACTGGACTAAAACCAGCACAGCTTCTCTGATGTGAATCAGTTAAATCTTTCATACCAATAGAGCTGTTCCCACAGGAGGAAGAGTGTAAATTGGTTTTATATCTTATCCATGTCTGCACCTGTGCCATCAACAACAGAGACCTCTCTCATTTATTTATAATTGTAACGCGATTGGTATTTTCAGCAAATATGAATAGCTTCTGGTCAAACTTCATTTATAAATTGACATCAGTATTTCTCCACCACTGTCTCCACACACACTTATTGACTTTATGCTGTGACTAACGCTGTCACTGATATTTAGGGTAAGCATCGCTGTGCTGTTGGGAACAACCAATGGTGTCCACATGGAGCAGAGCCACAGCACCATGTCAAACCCCTGTTACTCAACTGTGCTTGGGGTTGCAACAGCCTTGAGTTACATATTTTGCTGGAATTACTCGAGGTGAGGGATCCTGTATCGCCATAACTTTCGTACGCTTTGCTTCAGGTGGTTCTGCTAGTAAAACCCTAACTCAGAGGGTTATGACCTTGACATCCTTGCTGCTGTCGCTTAGGCTCTTCTGCTGCACCACCATGAACTACTTACCTATTATACGGGATTCAGCTGTAGTTAGAGATGCACACTATAGATGCATTCACAAATTAAGCTGTGTAGGACTTTTATACTCCTATATCTGTGTCCACATTTTTGGGAAAGGAAGCCTTTAAACCAGCAGAATTGAAGCAGACTAAAGGAACACGGCTTTACAGTTCATAAAAAAAAAAAAAAAAAAAAAAAAGATTCAGCGCCTACAGCCCTAAAGTAAGGAAGAGGAGGGGTTTGAATTTTCCACCACTCTACTAATGTATTATTGACCTGAAGAGTAAGAAGAACTCAGCCAGCTCTCCCTGAAATAAAAAAAAGAAAGAAGGGAAAAAAAGCGCAACTTGCCACATTTTCATAAAAACACAGCAATGTTCGCAAAATCTAGAATAATTACTTCAGTTAGATTGAGCCATTACCAAAAAAGGAAAAAAGTTTGATATTCAGAATCTCTGTTCCAAGCAGTTTCCTCATCAGTATGTCCTTCCAGCCAGGGAACCCGTGTAACAGGTCAAGGGAGATTTTTTGCTCTTCGTGACGGCTTGCTCCCAGCTGCCAGGGCATCCAGAGACGGGAGGGGACAGAGGGGACATCACCTCTAGGGATGCTGACAGAAATAGACATTTACCTGCAGGGTTTTGTTCTTATCGGCAGGAAAACGCCTTTGAGGACTAAAGCCTAGATGACACAAAAGCATAAAAGCAGAACTCCTTTTTTTTGTCTGTGGGTACTTTCCATTAAAAAGTTGGGGCCTGCTGCTCACAGAGGCCTCTGCGTAAACGAGAGTCTGCCCTCGCACCGCTGCGGCGGAAGAAAGGAGTCTCAAAGCAGAAGCCAGCACATGCCGCTTCTAAAGCTCCTGGCCAAGGCCGTACGGGCGGCAAAAATCGTGTGCAAGGCGCTCATTTCTGGTGGGCACGTCCGCCCGCCCGCGGGGCCTGCAGCCTGCCGAGCCCCCGCTCTGCCCCGGGCGGCCGCGGCTGCGCTCCCCTTCAAAACCCGGCAATAGCAGCGGCAGTATTCGCGTAACCCCCCAGTCAGACTGACGAAAATGTGCTGGACTACACGGCTCTCCCGTGAGAGCTGACTCCCACCCAGCTCCCTCACGGCACAGCGTGCTTCCCGCGCTTCGCTTTGTAGACGTGCCCTCCGAGACACTGCAGGCTGCCGTTATAAACAAGCAAACACAGACAGGCAACTTTCTTTGGTAAGCTTCTCTCTCTTCCCTCGTTTCAGAGCTTTCTTCCCCGTCAAGCCCTGATGTCTTGCTGTCTATTCTTCAAAAGCCAGGAGAGAGTAAATTTAGATTCCCTCAGGGATAGACTTAGAACAAGAACATGCACGGTACTTCAGAGAAAAGAAGTAAAGCTTTTCCAGCTCACATAAAATCGGAATTTTTAGTTAAATATAAATTCTCTGCAATTATTATTGTCTAGTATTTCAACTGACTCAGCTATTGCCTATAAACAAAACTGTTTCAGTCTCCAGAATAGTCAATTTAACAAAAAGCTGGAGTCTTGCAAAAAAGCATGATCAGAGACATGGCAGCAATTAACAGAAACAGAGAGAGGAAATAAAGCAGGGCCTTGGTGCCAAAAGACTTTACAGATAGACAGTAAGTTACCAAGGACCTATCCGTTCTCTGAAAGAAGGAAATCTAATGTGTATCACACAATTTGAAGAACGGGACAATAGGCAAGAGTTCTTCAGCTAACACCGAGCAAGCTCCAAAGTGTCTCTTCAGGGTACAACCCAAGAGGTAAAGGGCATCAATCTACATGTATTAGAGACACAAAGGACTGAAACCCCCTCTGCTCTTGTTAAGGCTTCTGCTTATGTCAAGTGCTGTTTGATGGCTGTGACACTGGGCTAGAACAAGCAGGAGGGAACTAACAAATCCAGGAAGAGCTCAGAAGTCTTTCAGTGAAGGGGTACTGTTCGGTTCACGACGAAGGATGAGGTGCACCTGCAAGAAGAAATTAACTATTCCTCTCTTCTCTACCACTGCATGACACCAGGATCTTTTTCAAGGTCATTTGAGACATGAGTCTGGCTTCTCCGGTGCAATTTTTTTCCTCTTCTTTAGCTGTATAACAATATTGGACAGCTCAGTGACGTGACCAATATATTTCAGATGTTCCTGAACTGGTTTCTTGCCTGTGAAGTTAAATCACCCAGCTCACATAGGAGGGCAGTATATAATGATGCTGTTTTGCTTTACAGCTAGAGCAGACAGGCAAGGATGATATAATGCCTTCAGGAATCTTGGCATGACTGATATGTGCCCATATTCCCAAGTGTAATACTGCAAAATAAAACTACAAGGAAGTAAGCTCTGATCAGGGTGTGCTGTAAGCACAGTAGTAGAGCTGGTTGCATCCCTGGCTTGTGAAGGCAGGAAAGACTGGCTAACACACCAGTGGGCACGCTGCTACCTAGCTAGCACAAACCCTGCAAATGCTGCCATTAAATAAAAGGAAAAAAAAACCCACAAACTAAACAGTCTGTCAAAGCACTATCAAGAGAAGAGAAATACCGAGGCAATGTCAGTCTGGTCGCCACCAGGCATGGCTTGATGTTTGTAGAGAGTGACATCATGAAATGCTCCTGAGAAATCTGCCTTTGGCATGGGGGAAGAGTTTTCACATTTACCCTAGAACCACTTACTGAGCTATTTGCACTCGCTGCCACAAGAGTTTCTGTCAAGGGGACAGCTGGGAGCTCTGGCAGGAAAATGTTTCTTAGGGTGCCGTACACGAAGAAATACATGGCACAAGCGATCGAACTTTTCTGGGTTGTTTCAGTTGTAGTGCAAACACTACCCAGCGCTCTGGACAGAAAACAGAATTTTGATGAGACCAAAGGGAAGTCCAAACCAGTGAATGTCAGGAGAAACATGTGCTGCTTGTGTCCTGCGTGGCAGGGATGAGTTCCTCCTTTAGGAAGCTTCCTCCACCCTGCAGTTCCAAATTACAGCAAAAAGGGAGATAGAAATATTTTGGTGAGAGTGAGGAAAGAGGAGCCTTGCGTTTTTAAAACAGCTTTTAAAAAAGACTTTTCAAATAAAAATCTTGGAAACAAGATGAAAGGCTGATTCTGGATGTTTCCAGAAACATCAGCTTTTTAGGGACAATCCACTGCTTGGTTTCGCACAGATCCTAATACCTGATCTTTTTTCACTAATGCTCGTAATCTGGAACAACATTATTAATAATAATAATAAGTAGTCAAGGCAACTACTGGATGGTTCTCTACAAGATGAACCAATCAGCCCTGTCACACTGTTGAAAAGTTATCTGTGCCTCAATTGCCTAAACTTTTAGGTAGCTCTTTCAGAAATACACACTTTTAAGTATCATATATTTAAAGCATCGTAGCCCAGCTGATGTGCTTAGACATTAAACACCTACTTAAATGTCTCTGCTCCGCTAGGTTGTGCTGGACTGTTACCTGACTGCACAAATTTTCATTCTCCAAGAGGCAAAACTTCTCACTCTTTTGGATGCAGAGTCAGGATTTCAGATCAAATTGCCTGCCTTCTGCAAAACTCTTCTGCAGAAGTGGGAGGAGCTGGGCTGGGCAAGTTAGACAAAGCCTTGCATTTTAATGCTCTCTCTATTTCACAGTTCTTCTTCTTTAAGCAACGAAATCATCTGCAAAACATATTCTCTATTCATTAAGACAATGATTTTGGCCCTGCTGCCCTCCCCGCTTCATTTACATGATCCACCAAAAGTCGCTCTGCTAATTTTAATCACACACTGCCTTGTTGACAATCCAGCTAATCTGATTTCTGCTCAAGTAGAGAATTTGGATTGTAAAAACCCTGGATTTCAGGTGTCTAGCACAAAATTCAACACTACCTGCAAGTTATTCCTTAACCAGAGTGCTTCACTGATGCAAGCTACTAGTTACCTTCTTGCTTACTGTACCAGCACAAGGGCATCAGGTGATATTGCTCTTTTGAGGCATTCATCCCAAATCCTGGCTGCGCAATCACATGCCCACTGCATACGCAGTCTGGATTTTAAAAGCTAAAAGCAATAGGGTATATTTGCAGCTCTGTAACAGTGGGAATTAAAAGCATAAATCCTATCACCGTGTACAGGAGCCGTGTAACTTAGTCCCTGTTAAGTGTGTGGAAAAACTGAACTAATCAGGCCGTCACTGAGAAGAGGTACAATTTGCAGGGGGGGCACTCAGTAAAAAAGTATTAGGACTTTTCAGGTTCATTCTCTCTTCTAAGCATTTTCGACTTTTTGCCTTACTTTGACCCTATCCAGCTATTTAAAGGACGTTAAGTGCTTTGTTCCCTGCAATTCACAGTCCATAGCTCCTATTCTTTCTTTCATCTCTGAAGAGAAAGACAAGAAAAAAGAAAAAAAAAGGGGGAAAAGAAAGCCTGGCTCTCCTCTGTATGGTCATGTGGCCGATGCTGATGCTTTCTACAGAAGTGTCTCACCTGGGATGTTTTACTTGTTCCCCTTCCACTGGTGTTATTAAGGTCTTTGGAGATGCTTTTGTTTCATCCTTCTGTTCTAGTTTAGCAAGGGTGATGACACACCAACTGAAATGTCTGGAGGCTTGTTAGCAAAAACCCTGTCACTGGGAGGGATCAAAGTGTTTTTGTGCTGAGTCCCTGAGGCACTGATCCTGGCAATACAGCTGGACTCAGATGCAGCCTCCACATGGTCTAACATGACAAGCAGCTGGATCCTCAAGCCAGAAGACAGAGAGTTGTTTTCTCAGGATGAACAGCGTTTCCCAAAACCAGGGGATGAAATGAGCACCATTGCCAGGAAACCTTGCTTAATGTATTTGGGGATATAAGGGGAAAAAAATACTACTTCTTTCACCTTGCTGAGAAGAAGAAAGTAGTTCTTTTCTCCGAAAAAAAACCCAACCAAAACGGAATGAGGACCTGAGCAAACTCATCACTGCACATCAAATTTTTGGACAACAGGGGACTTGGGAACAATTCACTTCAATGAGGCCAGCCCTCTGTGTTGATAAGTAATGGTTTTAAGCTGAAAATAAGCCTGAGACTGACTGTCAAATGTATATGCAATCATTGCAATCTAGCTGGAGGACGACCCACAAACGCAAGCTGGCTGTACATCAGTAATCAAATAATTGACTGGCTGACAACTGAGACCAGTGTTTGGCGTGATGCCCCTGACTAGACGGGAAATGGCATTTCCTGCATCTTGATAAAGCAGATGTCACTTGGTCCCTCCAGCAAAATACACGGCACCAGGGGCATCTTTAGTAAAGGTTCCTTCCCACACATGTAATATTGGTCAGTTAAAAAATATTCCCCTCCTCCTGCGGTTTTATTAGGCAGTAGCTTTTAACAGGCTAAACATTGAGGGGAAAAATTTATACCACAGATACGTCTTGATAGCTGACTAAATCTGTTGCAGTGCTGCTTTCCCTAGCTGGTGCTCCTGCTCTCATTTAGGTTGTGCCCTTCCCTGAGGACACACTCCCTCCTGCACAGAAAGGCAGCACTTCCTCAAGAAAGCAGGCAAAAAGGCAGGGGCTCACGAGTTCAGCGACTTGTGAGTTAACTGCTTCTTGAGCACTCTGTCGTCCCGAGCAAGTTGGTTTGCTGTCTGTCTTGGTTTCCATTAATGTAACCTACAAGGTTTCATTCTTTTTGTGGTTTGCAGGTACAGAAATACTAACTGGTACTGCAGTTAGTGAATAACATGTGATTGATGTTCTCCAGTTTGACCCTGTATTTGTGAATAATAGGCGCCTTTCTCTGGCGGTTTACTACATAGACGTGGATTTAACTTAAATCCCTGAGCCATCTTGTGTGTTGTTTACTTTGTGCCCAGCACTTCCAGAAAGTCATGTGGAAGGTGGAGTTGGCTTCTCTGGGGGTAGCCAGAAGCATGGAGGAAGCAACATGCAGTATGTGCAAGCACCAAACTCTCCTGTTGCTATGGTGGTTTAGTTCCCTGGACCGGACCAGCTCACCTCAAAATCACACAAACACCAGCAAGGAAGAAAAGAGCAAAGATGAAGAAGGGATGGGGAGTCAACTGCAATCCCAGCTGGCAGCTGCCTCTGCAAATGTTAAGACTGGGCTCCCAGTAGACCTCTATTTACAGCCTTTCCCAGAGGGAAGGCGAGGTAGTTTAGTTCTAGCCCTCTGGGAGAAATAACAGCACTGCCATCTTGCCAGGGCTCAGCGCTGCCAGTCTGTTTTGCCAAGAAGCACTGAGGACTGCAGAGTAGATGCTTCCTTGATTAAATATGAAGAATTTGCATTACCAGATTACTCCACTAATCCATCCGGCTCCGCGTTCTGTCCCCGACAGCAGCCAGCACGGGTTCTTCAGAGACTGAAGTCCTCATTATAGACAATTTTACAGCTAATAAAATTCTAAAAGCCTGCATGCAGACAAATCTCTGCAGTTTTCACGTTAGGAGATCGCACGAGTGAAAGCTGAGAGCTGACCGCAGGATTTGGCCTAGCAGAAAATGTCAAGGCCCTGTTTACCCTCAGAGCTTATGCTGCTGATAAACAATGAAGACACAGAAGTGTTACTAGAGTTCTCTGCACAGTAACAAAGGACCGTCCTTACAGAACATAGCCTTTAGAATTACATTTAGAGGGAAGAAGGTTACATCTTCCCGTGGCTGCCTTTTCCTTCCCGCCCCAAGTGCGGATGTCTGAGAGCATCTCTCCAGGACGAGCGCAGCATACAGGATTCCAGATGCAAAACATGACCCCTGTGTAATCCGTCAGGCTGGTTACGGTGCTTGGTATGCTGCAAGGATAGCCAAGCTGAACTTAAGGAGGCAAAAATCGATTCATAAACAACGTTTAGATTTGATAACTGTCCAAACGTTTACCGCTTGGGTGAAGATAATTGTACTTGCATGCATTTCTGAAATCTATGGCCAGGGTGAAAATAAGTATCATTCAATAACTCATCTCTCAACAGTAGCTGGAAATATACTGGCTGATCTATAAAGATGGCTTGGATTATTTTTTTGTATGGCTTCCTCCGCTGGTTCTTCATCGCCTCCATTTTCCGTTACTCTCCCCACCTCCCTGGAATTACTTATAATTTGCACAATCCCTGTAGGACAAGCATGTCATACGTTTATACCACAGCCTGTTACCACCCTACATGACGAATACAAAAGGCTCCAAGTTGTTATAAGCATTAACACATGCAAGCAACGACAAACACTGAGAAGGACTTCTTTGGAAGGTGGAGGCAAGGTCTAGGGGACTTTTCGTTCTGGATCAATGGGAGCGATAGAGATTTCTAGGCATGTCTTTGGGCTAGACAATTGTTTAGGCTTAGTCTGTAATCAAGGGCTGTATACAGGTCACTTCTGCAGGGCCAGAAGCAACATGAAGCGCTCAGAATATTGAATGAAGCCGCGATTCCTTAGTTGGTGAGGTTGACCCAAGCCAGCTGTGCCCTGGCCCGGCATCGCGCCCACCAGCTCTGCCAGCTGTGCTCTTGCCTGCTCCCTTGCACCAGGATTGGTACCCACGCAGCTGCACGAAGGGCTTGTCTGGGGAGCTGAAAATAACTGTAAACAACTAAAGAAAATCAAAGCTTTGGGAGCATTCCGTAGGTTCAGATCTCATGCCATGACCTTACAAGCAGCAGCACAAAAAAGAAGGGTGGAAACATAAAATTGGGGTCAGAAGGGATGGAGGAATCAGAGCAGCTCTGTTTCGGACTAGTTTATGTTATACAGCATTGCGTTCTCACTCGCTTCAGGGCCTTCACTTACAGCGCTTTTGGGGGGGCAAAGAGACTTCAGCATACACCAGGGTCCCCACACTTCACCACATTAGGGTCCCTCGTGCCACCAAACGTAAAAAAATGTGCACCCTTGAGGGAAGGGTCTGACGAGGACTGCAGAACCAGGCTTCTGGTAACACTGAGGAAAGCGAAGGGTTTTGTGGTAGTTGGTGCTCCCAGTCCTGGAGAAGAGGCGTAGTGGGGGACGCAGAAAAGCATCTGCACTGTTCCTGCCTGTGCACCCCTAGTCCTGCAGTTCTCCTTACTTGCACAGACCTGCCACCCTGGGGATACTTAATCACTGTATAAATTTATTTATAAATTCTCTCCGCTACATTTACTGACCCATCCATTGGAGCAATTTGCATCCCATGGCCTGCAGAAACCTGGCAGTCTGTATTACTCAATGATAGCCCACATGGCAATTGTGGCTCTAGGGCTTAAGACAGCATGAACTTGTCTTGCCACCAGAAAATTACTGTGGCAGCACATCTGCTCACTTGTGCTCCTCATTCCCATCCCCTCTTTGCTTCTTCTTTTGCATGGGGCACAAGAAAGGAGGTGATGCAGGGGCAGGACCAAGCGGCTGAGCACGGCACAGCTTCGTCTGGCTGTGGTACCGGTCTGACACTGTCTGAAAGCAAATGTGAAACAACAGCCTAAGAAACTGGACATATTGCTGCAGGCTTGAATGTGCTGCCCGAGGATCTCCTGCTCCTCTGCAAACATTCTCTAAGAGTTCATAGAATAGAGGGGGCTGCAACACCATGGCACTACGCTATCCTGTGTGTATCAGAGGTGCTTCAAAGAGGAGGAGAACAACTGCCATCTGACACAATGCAATCAGACCTCTGGCTTCTCCTCCATGCCTTGGGGATTTAAGGTCTTTTTCTCTTTTTTAACCTTCAGTCCTCCTGCAAACCTAATCTATCTCTTATCCTACACAAGCATGTAAAGGTTAAGCTTGAGTGACACAAAGTTCATAGGGAGGCAAGCATCTATTATTGCTTCTAAGCACCAAAAGTCAACTTGCTTCTCCACTAGCCTCGTGTTAACGTTTCACCTTTGTTTAACACAAAAGAATTCTGCAAGGCAGCACAAAGTACATGGTGGGAGCAAGGAGTATACGCTGAAGCAGGTGTATTCACTGCTTGTCTCTCGGACAGTGGGTGAAGTACAAGCGAAATGTTGCATCTTTTCATGCATTAACCTGATTTGCAGTGGTGCGAGTGACTATGTGGGAAACAAAATAATTGAGGTGGGAAATACAGATACGTGGCCCTTACCTGCTCCTCTCTAACCTGCAGGCTGATGAACAACGGTTGCACAGTGTTGGACTACTGCCTGGGGACTGCCTAAATCCTGGGTTAAACAATCATGCACAGGACTGCTGACTCCACTACATTCCTGTGCAGCCCAGTGCCACAGATATCCATCCTGTTGTTGCTTCTGTTTAATAATAAAAGCCCTTTCTGCTTTGTATTGTGCTATGTGCAAAGAAAACAAGAGTAAAAAAACATTGTAGTTGCAAAGTCAACTGTTCAAAGGTTAGGAATGGCAGGTTTAAGATTTTCTGTCCCCCTTCCACTTCCAATACAGCCTTTAATGATAAGGCCACATGCTATTTTTTCTGATGAAACCCTGTGCTTCACTCAGTGCAAAAGATGGTGCCAATGCACAGCTGTGCAATATATTGTTTCATTTCCTTCACCTACCATCTAGTTCCAGGCTCTGCTTAACTGTACACTAACCAAATCCCTCCCCTCGGCATAAAACACTTTCTCTCTTCATGGACTCTCCTGTGGTGCTCCTCAACATGCCACTTAAAAGCTTCAGAACAGAAGTTAATTTATCTTTAAACTAGAGGGGAGTTTATGTTCCTTCTGTTTTAAAGACGGGAAGCTGATGGAGCGAGGCTGTGCTTACAAAGCACAGCAACCCACCAGAATGTGCCCTTGCACCCCGTTTCCTCCAGTCGTCCCTGTCTCAAGGTCTGCGTGCAGGGGTGGGGGTCTTCTCCCAGAACTGGGGCTGTGGGAAGGGCAGGAGGCACCTCGATCGCATCTCTCCGACGTGGGGCTGCGACACAGCACGTGCAGCCACTGCTACTGTGCACGCCCGGTTTATGCACTAACCAGAAAGATGAAATTAAAAGGCAAGCAGATATTTCTCAAGAGTAGCACAAATAAGTCCCAGATTTTTTGAGGACGTTTACTGTCAAATATGGCCACCCTTGATCTTATGTACCACCATAACTGCTCAGCAGTTTGGCGTGGGATTGTAAAGTCTCCAAGATCTCCAGTCAGGGAACTAAGGAGCACAGTCAAAGCCTGTGCTGCCAGATTTTGTCCGCATTTTTCCAAATGAAGGGGTATCCACACATAAAACACAGGATCTTTAGAGTGGCCAGACACTTCTAAGTGACTTGCAGCTTACAGCACAGCCAGTAAGAGCCATAGGTCCATCATTCCCTGAAAGGAGAGGGTTTGCATGCTTGTGCAGAAGGACTCTGCAGCCATGTCACAGCAAGACGTAAATCCCTGCAAGCAGCTCTGTGGCAGCACAGGTTATCAGTGCTCTGGAGTAGGGACAGCCACCAACAGTACCTTGGGTCACAGCAAACAGCTCTCAGTAATGACTTGGCCATTGGGTAACTAGATCAGCAGCACAAAATCCCCTTCCCAATGATCATGACATCCACGATCATTTCTCTTTGCCCTCCCAGGGCTCACCCCTTACAATGCTATCTCCTCCAACCAAGCCTGACTCTGGCTCTTCCCCATGCTGTCTCTTTTTTTCTAGCAGTAGCAGGAATAAAAAGCATCTGTTTAGTTACTCAGAGTGGAATTTTCTACTCATTTCCCAAGCCTTTCATTAGTATGCCTGTCTCACAGTGTTTATTTTTTTCAGCCCAAGGACTTGGAAGAGCCTTCTTCCCTTTCAGATCTTTGAATATCCTTTATTCATTTTTTGTTTTGTCTGCTGCATCTCCTCCCTGAAAGTGCTGACCAGTCACTTTGTCACACTGGTTTTCCTGGACCCGGTCTTTTTCCAGTGCTGATCTTTTTTATTTTGCCCTCAGATCTCAGAGCAGTCTCTCATAGCCTCGCTGACTCCTCTGAATTTGAATTTTTCATTTAAAGTGAAATTGTCTTCAACGATACTGTAATTACCGTTGCATTTGTAATCTAACCTGCTGTCACCTTCTGAGGTAGCAGTCCAGGCTCTGTATCTGCTGCCCACAGGGTTTCATTCCCTGGGTGGCTGTGTTTATCGGAACGCTTCACTTCAGCCATCATATCGCTTCCTTGCCACCGTCAGAGAGACTTTCAGGAGGACTCCTTGCACTGAACAGCAGCCACCTCTCATTTTCAAGCCTCTGACATTTCAGGGACTCCTGTACAGCCAGGAGGTGTTGTCATACTTAAAGCCATCACCTCTTAAGGAGCACTGAATTATAACAGCATGTGCTTGTTACACCCATGGTTCTCTCCACTCTCAATCAAAAAGCAAAAGGTACTTTTCCTGAGAGCCTGTCAGGCGATGTTTATGCTGGAGTGAGGACTCACTGTAATAATCTTTCTTTGGCAGCATTAACAGCACAACTTGACTGGTTCCTACCCCACCAACACGTGTGATCTGACAGCTCCTTCCTTTCTGCCATTCCTCTCCCCTCTCTATACCAGATTTGTCCTCTCGGTCCCTGCGAGCCAGTCTGAGGCTTTCCACCCATTTCCACCCCACTGTTCCCGGGTTTCATTGCCTGTTTACGGGCAGCAGAGGGGCTGCCGCCGGCTCCCTCTCCACGGGGGTGCTCCGCAGGTCATTCTGTCCAGCACGTAGTGAATTTGTGATTTAGTGTTGCTTTCATCCTCCTCATAACTTCTCTTATTCCTAACACAATGTTTGGGCACATTTGCATGTTTCTCAATTTTGAATTTGTCTTCTTTTTCGAGTGGAAGCAAATATACTTACCATACTGCTAAAGTGCGACACCCCCCTGCACTGCAGCACTCAAACCCAAAGCAGCTATCAGGCTTCCCAAAACAACCCCGAAAGCCCAGTGAGGGAATTACCTTCTCTTTGCCCACCATTTCTTTCCACCCCATAACCCAGCCTGGCCCCTCTCCGTCCCCAGTGGCTCCCAAGCCAGCTGCCCAGGCGGCACGGCAGGACCCACGGTGTGTTGGTGGGCTTGGGGTTTGCCGCGCTGGTGGCAGCTGGGCACGCAGCCCCAGCGGGTGGGACAGCAGGGCTCCGCTTGCCTGGGGGCAAAGGGAGAAGAGGACTGAGTTTTGCTGATAAGGGCATAAGCAGAGAGGAGAAAAAGAGAGGAAGGCTTTAAGGGCAAGAGGCAGTTTTGGAAGGAAATAAAAAATAAAGGCCACTCCTAATTTCTAGAAAGTGCCATTCCCATCCCCCTCCACTTATCAGCTTGCACAGCAACTAATAATTTCATCAGATCACTCAGAAGGGGGGAAGGATGGAAAGCTAGAAAAGCAACAGCTTGAATCCTGAGAAAAAGTCTCTGCTTATAACCTGGCGCTTCTCTCACATCGCTGCTGCCTGCCGCTAGTGCTTTAAGATAGTAATAACATTCCCCGCATCTGTTTATGTGGAAACTGTCTAATCCAGCCACTTCATCATGAAGAACAGGCTGTGTCACCCCCACCCACTGCAGCACGAACCTTTCCCCTGCCTCCTTCACGTGGCAGCAGCAGGATCTCGAAGTATTCACTTAGTCCTCAATTCTCTACCCAGGTCTCAAAAGTCATATTTCACTGTATCAAATACTAAACATGGGATGACATTTAATTTTCAGCACAGGTTATATACCATTCCAGAGCAGCAATCTATAGATCTCACTCTCTGAAATGTGCTATATACCTGTTCAGCATATAACCACGCATTTAGAGAAACACCGTTGACTTGCCCAGCTATTTAAAATGAATTAAAAGCAGCTTCAATTTTCACATCTGCTCCCAAATCTCCTTGCAAATTTGCTATCTCAGTTTTCTTTAGACACTTTTTTTTTTTTCCCCTTCTCACACATATCACCTTTCTTGGAGTACAAGAGATGCAAGACAACAAATTAAAACTGACTGTTCAGTGAGAAGCTGTGTGAGTGGTCGCTCTCACACACCCCTGGCACCGGCTGGCCTCCCTTTTGGTGGGACACAGCCCCCACAATATTGTTTGGGCTCACCTCGCCACATCTGGTACATTAAGCCTTCAGAATCCAAGCAGAAATCAAACCTCAACTTAGCTTAAAAAACGTCAGCCCATTCCAGGAGTGCAGTCCTTCCATAGCTTTTAGTTTCCCAGTGAGTATGCCCTCCCCTGCTCCCCCAAAGACCAATGCTGGCTTTTCTGGCCTCAGACTCCCAGGGTCTGTTGATTTACACAGAGGCATCCGAGGAACTTGGGACAGTCAGTTCTGGCATGGTTTTTTCTGCTCCTGAGTGGCTGCCCTAATGGTTTAAGCCCTTACAAAGAGCACCAGAGCAGCTGTGCTTGGGCCACATCAAAGGTCCAGCAAGTCCAGTACCTCATCTCTAACAGGAGGCAATAGCAGATGCTCATTATAAGCCGCTATCGGTTTACATTAATATGCCAGGCTGCACAAATCGCTTCTGAAGCCTCTGACTCATCATCTGTCTTGGAGTTAGCTGCCCTTCTTACAACCCTCACTCCTGCTTTTGGGCATAGATGTGGTGGGGAGAAGGCAAATGGTTTAGCTGCAGCTATAGGCAAGGAAAAGTGAACCAGAGCCTGTAGACTCTTCCACATTTTAGTTTTAAGCGTGACCTCTTCCTTTTCAGTCAGCAATTGAGCCAAGCATCCAAATTGCTATAGCTACCTGCCTAGCCTCATTCTCCTGCCCCTGACCCCAAAACAGAAATATTTCTTCTAAAACATTTATGTATTGTAGGTTCACCTGGAAAAAGAAAATGTGTCTGATGTGTAAAATAAATAGTAGAATTAAAAACCAAGGTTTTTTTACCTTTGTCAGTCTGAGCATACAGGTACTACTTGCAGTAATAAAAGCTGGAGAATTCTTAGATCAAGGTGATATTTAAATTGGAAGTTGTCCTTTAAAGTTATCCGCTTTAGAATATGGTTTTACACATTCGAAGGGGTATTAAATCCCATATAAATCCTCATGGATTGTCGCCGGTAGGAAAGGCTGTTGATGTACAGCTTCCTGCAGGAATGGGCACTTTCCGTTGGAAGTGTGGCTAGACAGATGAAGTTTGGATCAATGTTGCTTTGTATCAGATCACCTGGTAAATTTGCTTTCTTTAATGGGCTTGTATGTGTTTAAATATTTTACAGACTCCACTGTTGCCGGGTGAAGCGCCGGGAGGTACGGAGGCAAGTAACGAGAATTGCTTCTTTCGGGAGGAAGGGTATGTAGGAAGAGACAATTGACAAAATCTGACCTTCGTAATATTGATGTAAGAATCGCTTGGTTGCTAGCAGGTGGCAGGACAGGTTAATATTTTGACTTTATGCTTATGAATTTTATCGGCCAGTAGTGTATCTTTAGCACTGAGCCTGAAATAATCACTTCTTTATTCTTTCTTAGTTTGGACTTTGGAACGCTATAGGGAAACAACACTAGCCAAAATTTGAATGCAGTACTAGAGAGAAAAATGAGGTTTCAGTTCAAATTATATTTTCACAGAAAGCGCCCAGCCTCATGCAATTTTTTTTTGTCATTGCCAAAATACCGAATGCTTGGACAGCACCAAAACTCTCTCAACTTACCTCTGAAAACTATTCCTTCCCCTTCGTTCCTCTCCTAGACAGAAAAGTCCCATTTTCTTCTTGCATGGAGTCTAGTTTCCTAGCCAAAATTACTAGTAAATCAAAAATTTTTACTACTTTCACATGTGTTTAAGTAACTATGCAAAGTGATGACGATACAGGCTGTGAGACTTTTTTTCATACCCATTATCCCCCATGGTTACAGCATTTTTCTTCTCTGTACTCCTTATGCCTTCCTTTTGCTACACTGTAAACCTAAAAAAAAAGAATATTTGCAGGCAAAATTCATAACAACGGGTTGGAACTGCTGCCAGCTTTTAAAAAGCATTGTTAAATTGAAAAGTTATAAAGTAAAAGCAAGTACATGAATTGTTGAAATTGTCTGCATGAAACATTCATAGTGAAAAACTCCATTCCATAAAGATAGATGGAAGGACATCTTTTATGCAAAAACAAAACAATTTATTTGCCTGCAAAGCTGACGTCTTGTGAGCATGCCTCTGGAGAACAAACTGGAGCAGAGAGCTGCAGCAAAATGCAAACCCTACGTGCAGAAGCATCCCTGCGTCCACACGAGTGACCTACGGGAGGGGACGGGGAGCCGAAGGTGGCACCGAGATGTAATGAATTAACCTGCCTCCTCCCATGTGAAGAAGTGTAAATAAAAATCAAAGGGATCTTTATCCCACTGACAATATGGTATGCAAGGTCACATGGCCTAATATTTTAAGAGGATTAGAGCTAAATCTCTGCAAACTTTGAAATGGCCCAACCAAGCCTGTGAGCTTTTCAATTTAAATGGGTGCACAGCATGACTTCTACGATCAGCTGGAATTTGGCAGGATGAGGCGTAGTGAAGCGGACTCTGAAACAATGCAGCCCTGCAGTGGTTGGTTTTACGGGGTATCTGTTAATTTGGAGCTGTGCAGGAGGTGGAAACAAAGCGGATCACCAAAAGAGCTTGATGCTTAATTTTGAACAAAGTTTGTGCAAGAAGGAAAAAATCCTTGATATTTATTATTCACCACATTAGGAACACTCCTTCTGTAGTTCTGCTTCGTTTGTAGGAGAACTGCGAGCACCAGGGTCTAACTGGAGCATCGCAAAGCACTTAAACAGCGCTCCCATCACTCCCAAAAGCCATAGTTCTCTGAAAACACGCAAAGCATACAGGAGAAAGCCCTGCTCTGGACAGTGAAGAACAGCCTTTTACCAAAAGATCTCTGTTTGAACCTCAGATGTGGTCACATGCAAGATGCATGCGGAGTAAAACTATTCACCAGATGGGGAAAATTGCTAATTGTCCAGCAGAATCTAACCACCAGCTGGCAGGCAACTACCGTCACGCGAACAAGCAGCAATCCCAACAACCGCACATAAACATAGCGGAGCAGCGCGCGTTCGACCTGAACCGTCAATTGTCATCGGGGGCACAGCTGAATAAAAAGTAAAAAATGCATCTGCTCTGAAAGCAAAGATTGTGAGTTCACGTGTTCGTGCTTTAGGAGTATTGCAAAACGTTTCCGCGCTAAAAGCAGTGGGAGCGGAGCAGCTGGGGAGATACTAATGCTCATGGCTGCCCTTTGGAGCTCAGGCTTGATCCTCCACGTATGGAGAGACGTGAGTGTTTTACTTCCAGAGCAGTGTCCCAGACAAGCGCTTTTCAAACATTTGTGCCAACACGGTACCTACAATTACCCAGGAATTGCTGCTGATCTGCCAGAAAGTTTGGAAAGATCCAACAATTCTGGCATGAGTGCGGAAGCCTTCTAGATCTTAAGAAAGTTTTTTATTTTCTGAAAAAAACGAGAACAACTTAATAATTTATGGAAGAGAAGCAGCTGATGAGTTCTGGTTAGCTCTGTACCTTTTATCCTTTCATGTGGAAGCACTGATGCGGAGATGCAGCTTTTCCTCTCCTTTGCCACAGCCAATGCTTTTTTTACAGCTCTGTCATGTCCACTCTCCTCCAGCCTTCCTGTTGCTTCTACTAAATGAATTCATGAGTTAGCCAGGAGGCCCTGGGGTGAAACGGAAAACTGCAGGAGAGACAGTGAATTTTTCAGGAGAAAGTATAAGGAGTTTTTAACCAGCCACAAGACCTCAGAAGGCGACGTTCAGCGTGTGTGGACTGAGACTCTCAGCAACCCTTAAGACAACCAAAAAAAGTGCTGCTTCAAAGATTTTTTTCTTTTCAATGTTATTCAGTGCCAGTGTGTTCCCAGAGGCTTCCCCAGTAAAGCGTGCTGGAAGCAGCAGGACCTAGAAACTGCAGGGTGGGCTCGGCATTCTCCAGTTGCGGATCCATAAGATGAGACTCTCCCCTGTACCCCTGTGTGTCCCTGAGAGGTCAAATCAGAAGTGTTGGGGGCGTTAAGTTAAAAAAAAAAAAACCAACACAACAAAAACCACTCAAGAAAGCAGCGCTTTTAGAAGGCACAGTCAAGTAAGCAACATTCTACATAATAACCCAGTTTTAAGCACCTATCTGAAGATCTTAATTAGCCCATTCTGCTGTTAATTTCACATATCCCCTCTTTGCCTTCAGTATCTTTATAGAACAATTTGCAGGCAACTGCATCTATGTTTAAACCCGTATCCATCTAGGCAGGATATGATTATGATTATTTATGATTAGTCCTCCAAGCATTCCCACTTGATCAGCATAAGAACACTGAGAAATTAACCCCCTGCATTCCTGTCCCTAAGTAGCCCCCTGCACCCCACTAAAATAATAAGTGGTTTTTCCCAACAAACCTTTTATGGGTTATTTTTCCTTTCCTGATACACTCTTGTTAGTTTTACAGGACATTCTCAACTATGGTTTTACTTGAATGAAGATTATTATCTTTTTATTCTTAGATATTCTTGGGACAAAATGCAGTTTGGGGCTCGTAAACCGTTCATCCATTCCTGTCCCAGGTGGGGTGCCCCAGGACTGTGCCTGTCTGTGTTAGATGTGGTGGCAGTGCCCTCGAGACTGGAATGGCCACGGACACAGCGACTCTGGGATGCCCTGTCGGTTCACCCTGGCATCCTGTTGTGGGCCCACCAGGGCACCCCGTCGCCCACCCTGGACCTCCTGGCCACAGCCTGGACCCCTGTGGTATGGTCAAAAGAACAGGTTTAGTTTATTCGGCCACCAGGTACCCCCCAGGTAGCACTGCTCACAGGATTTTTGCACCTTATTGTCCTCTGTCCCATTGCTGATCCTCCTTTCCGTCACCCTCATATACCTCCCTTTGCCTGCCACAGCTTCTTCCCAAATAGACAGCAGCCCTTTCTTTCCCGAGGCTGTCAGTTCTGCTACATGCAGACCCAAACAAAGCATTACTTACATGGTTACCTGGGCACTGGGAGCCATGGGTGAAGCCAGTGGAGAAGACAATTGTCCCAGCCATGGAAGACCTCTCTCACCAAATGGGACACTGGGGTGGTACTTCCATAAACACCAGCTCTTCCTGCATAGCCACTGCTGTTAGATTACTTCTTTTTGTGGAAAGCAGACGTGACATTATGTCTCCCAGCATATTTTTGCTTTTCCATAAGCAAGGACAAAACTTCTATCTTCCTAAAAAAGACTGGTTTCCTTCCAGATTTCTCTGGATAGCTACCTCAAAAATGAAACCATTGAGGGGGGAAACAGTAATTTTTGAAAGATTTTGAGAAGTATATTTAACTTAGAACTATAAATATCTTTGTTGGACAATACATCAAAATGGCATGTGAAAGAAGGAAATATATTTTCAACATTGAAGAGGCAGAATACTTTATACTAGAATCACAATGTACTGACTTTGCTGCCATTGCCTCCTTTCATTCACAAGCATTTGAAGCCCTTGCCCCTGCTGTGGATGGCCAGACAGAACCTTTATAGGGCAGAAGATATTTTCTTTTGTAAATTTGCATGATATGTACGTAATCCCACCTAACGAAACGCAAGGGTAGGAAAATAAAGGCTACGAAATTAGGCTTCTCTGGGGTTAGAAGTGCATTATGGGTAGCAATTAGAAAATGCCTGCATTAACCATCAACCAAGTGAGCAGATTTAGCACATCACAGAAATTAATGAGTCTGCATGTAAAAGATGATAGCAATTCTTTCCTCAAAACTTTGCTCCTTGCTTGCAGCACAGCAAATGCAATTTAACTTCTTGAGGCAACAGAGACTGTTCTCACTGAAATGTAGACAGAGGCAGGAGCCGCGGTCCCTAGAGCAAGGAATGCAGCAGGACCTTCTGGCCTAACTTGCTTTGCCTTCCTTCAGCTTGACCTTCTTGGCCAAGGGGCTCCTGGCTGCACTCCTGCATGTTTTATATGCCGTGTTCCTAGCAAGGTGTGTATTTGCTGAAACACTTGATCCTTTCGTGCTGTGGTTCTCCCTCCCCATCCTCCTAGTGGCATTTCTAGTTAAGGTCTTTCTTTACTCAAAAAAAAAACCACCAAAAAAAATAAACAAAAAAAGAAAGTCAGGGAATAACTAGCAGAGGGAATGAAAACAGAAAGCTGAAAAATAAGACAAAGCACAGCCCAGCCTTTTGTCATCGAGATTCTGATACTGGTTTATTAAAAAGCTGAGGAGTGGCAAAAAGGACTAACACTGAGAAAACGAAGACAGAAATTAAACGCCTGTAAGACCGTGATTTGCTGTACGCGCTCTTGTTTCTTACCTCCCATGAAAGAGACGACCGCACAGGGAAGAAAAGAATTTCATCATAATATTACACAGGTCTTGACTGAGGAGTTACAAGGTCAAGAGTGATGAATAGAGAACTAATCTGAATAGAAGTATTTAAGTATATTTAAGAATTAAGAGTCATTAAAGGAAATTCCTCCTTTGCTTTCTCGTTCTGTTATCTCCAACGTCACTGTAGTTCTGTCATGAGAGGACATGTTTCTAAGGGTCTTTTTCCACAGGGACTCACTTTTTTTCCCAATGTGGTCTTTTCTCATAAATCACTCCCAGCCTCTCCTCTCTGTCCTCTAAATGTCTTGCTCCGACGGACTGGCTTCACCTTTCCTGAACAGTGGCTCTCTCGGCTCACGCTGCGTTCACACCTTTCCCCACCTCCTGCAGCCGCACAACTACGCCCTGCCGCTCCAATCACTCCAATACTTCACAGGCACAGCAGTCGTCTTTCTGCAGAGCGACACCCAACTGCATCACGCAGAACCATGAAACCCGGGAATTAAACATGGTATTCTGCAAGAGAGTGATTACAAGAGGCCTGCATGTTCATCCAAAATAGGACTGATCGCAGTAATGTAACATTCGAACAAGGACAGGTGATGGCAGAGCTATGTGTGCCAAACTTATTGTCATGGGGATTGGAGGCCCTGCTCGTTAAAAGTCCTACTATTCAATTTAAAGAACAGTTGAGTAGCTCTCTTCACCTCTGACAGAGACTGCTGCTTGTCTGCCAGCTGTCATATTGTCCCTGTCTGAGGGAGCTTTTATACTTGGAGCTCATAAAATATAATTCCGATGAGCTTTCTTTGCCTTTATAACAAGACAGATTATACTGCGCTGAAGATATTTTCAGACACGTTCTTAGGGAAAAAATAAATCCAACACTCCAGAGAGAAGCTTCACCTTAAAACTGAAGCTGCATAAATGGTGCATATCTTTTCCCCAAAACCACATAGTGCAGTTCTGCAGCAGAGTTTGTGCTGGTCTGCCTTTGCTGGTTGATTTTGCCTCTGTAATTATGAGGGGGGTGTTTGTTACCCCTGTCCCCCTGTCTGTAGTACATAAAGGCTTTATGCAGAGTATGTATCTCCAGTGGAGTAGGAAAAGTTTGTGAGTCCTCAGTGTACCAGAATCTCATCACCACCATATACAACCCATGTGTCTTTACAAGCCATGAAACACATCATGCATTAAAACTGTGTGATTTTACCAAAAACCAGTGGAGGGATGCTCTTCTACTCAGTAGCTATGCTGGGGCACCTATGCCTATTTTTAATGCCTCTACACTTGGATGATACTCAAGGGGGAAAAGAAGTATATTCCAACATAAACAAGGACAAATATTATCAAATACACAACCAACAGCACCCACTGCAGCTACGTCTCACATCAAGGGGGACCTCATCCAAAAGCTGGTCCCAGACTTGTAGAGAGCTCCACGCAGATGGCAAGATGCACCTACAAAGCTATCGAGGTCTACAGAGCTATTGAGGTCTACAGAGCAAGGCCACAAACAACCGCACATCCATACATTCCTCCAAGCTGCTCCACAAAGCAAAGCCTAACCACTGCTGTATTAACTCACCCTCAGACAAATCATGAAGACCACAATGACACACCAGGAGAAGGGGAATAAGAGCGTCTTCTGCTGCCTCTTCCAACGGTGTAGACAGGTCCATGCCAATCAGAGAACCAAAAACCAAAGTAAGGGGCTTTTCTATCAAAGCACTCCGCAAGACAAGTTAAAAATAAAGGAAATAGCAAGAAAATTACTGTGCTACAACTATTTATGACCATGCCGAGAAGAAAAGAAGACTGTCAGTGCATTTTATACTATTAAATCACTCTCTAAAGCATATTTACTATATTCTTATAATCAGGAACGCAGGAAGGTCTTTTCCCAGTCGTGTGCCTTGTTCTCTGGGTAAAGAATCATATTTCTTTCTTCAACAAGACAGGCAAAATACTGCCCAGAAAACAGTGTGTTTGTTGACGTGCTCTTGCAAGAGGCAATCATTTGAAATCACTGACTCTTCAAAAACACAGTGCACCCAGGAACCTGATCTCCCGGGTGGATGCCATCACGACTATGCAGCTGCGTAAAATTTAGGCAGCATTCAAAGCCTCAACATTTTTTAGAAAGGTTTGCCAGAGTCCCTGCGTTTTGCAGAGAACACAACACTGCTGGCAAACGTGAAAAGCAGGTACCTCAGCGAAGCTGGCCACAAAACTCCCACATCTTTAGCTCATGTCCAGCTTTAGGTGGGAGATAGCTGCTGGAAGTGGAGCTGTCAATACTGCAGAGTGAACACAGCAAGTTTTATCACTGAAGCTGCATTTTATTTCTCAAATTCCAGGTCAGGGTACAGGCCCAGAGTGCCTTCCAACCACAGAAACACACCAGCAAACAGCTGCAAAAAGATGATTCATCTGGACAATCAGGGAACAGTATCCTAAGGTTATGATGTTAAATTTGGATGCAGCACTGGGGAACTTTACACAGGAAAACAAAATTGACTACAATTTTTCAGATGCAGAATAGGACAGGCTTTAGGCAGGACTTTTTCTGTTCTTAATAACAAAAGTCCTTTTGTTATCTGGTCCCATATAAAAGATGGTATGTCTGACACTGCTCCACCCCTTCCAGCGCCTGAGAAAGGATCCACAGGCAGATCACACACCAAAGATTACCTTGGCCAGCCAAGCCCACTTGACGTGATGGTGTGGACAAGCAGACAGCTGGGCCTTCACCTTCTAAAAAGCAGCAGTAGACTCCTAATAGCTGACAGGCCGTTTGCTGGGGCTCACTTCTTTGCTTTGCCCTACTGTTTTGTACCTTGAAGCTTTTTGTAGAGCTAAGTGAAAAGGAAGGTAAATGAACTGCTATGTGCAGGGTGGAAATGGGCAATGTTCAGCCATGCAGTTGAGCAGAAAAAGCTGGGAGAGGGTCCACAGTCCTGCCAGATAATAGCTGAAGCTCCTGCTTTGGTTTTTGTACACTTGAGGGATTCGGCCAAAGGTATCTGAAAAGTAGCCTATGACACAGGACAATCTTGGGAGTGTTGACTGACAGGCATGCTTTGGGCTTAGCAAATATTTGGATGACCTTCAAGGGGTTTGAGGATAATTGTTGCGGGCTGAAATTGGTAATAAGACACTTTATGGCTCAGAACTTTTTCTTGTCACACCATTTACTTGCTGTCACCACAGGGCAGCCAGTGCAGGGTGGTTTTCTGAACCCCTGGGGGACCGTAGCTCCCTTGTGGCCTATGTTGTTTCACCACTTGCTCTTGAAAGTCTTGTAGGAGACTGCAGGACTCCATAGAGAACAAAAATGAATAGGGCAGTGAGTGAAACAGGGAATGGGGAGCCGAAATATCAGATAAGATACAGTGCTACTGCATTTTTGACCAGGAGTGGAAGAGCTTGTTACAGCCCATCGTGACAGCAATGTCTTCTCTTGGCCCCAGCTGCCACTTTTTTCTTTCTTCCGCCTTTTTCTCTCTCTTCTAATTTCTTTCTTTGAATTTTTCTCCCCTTAACAGTGTATCTGCCTCTATTGCTGTGACTGCAGCTTGTATTTATACGCAAAATACCCTCAATCTGTGAACCTGCAAAAGCAAAAGCAAACTAAGGAGACGGGTAAATATTTGGGCAGCTACACAGCTGCTGGTTGCTGGGCTAGTTTAGTTTAAGACCATCTTGGGTCTCCTTGCACTCCTGTCCTGCACTGTCACTATAGCTGCAGCGGCATCTCATAGTAATTGGCATCCATGTTTGCGTTTTAGTTAGTTTTCTATTAGTATTTCCAAAAGCTTTACCATGGAGGACTAGAGCCTGTTGGAGAAAGCCCTGTGCAATGCACAGTGCTGATATTCCCTGTGAACCTCTGGTCTGTAGATGCAAGACGATCAAATGAGTAAGGGAAGTTCAGTCAGATAGATAGATAGATAGATAGATATGAGATCCATACACTGACATACTCCTTCCCTCCAGAGAACCTGGTCTCCATATAAACAAAAAGCCCATGCGTGGGGCAAACAGGAGCCAGAGCTTGCTTCAAGAGGCAATCCAGAAGCAACCGTTGTATCTTTTTTTCTCCAAATCAAGTTTTAGAAGATTTGTAATCAGGTTATTCACATAAGTGTCTGTTTCCTCACTCAGATTCCAGTCATCTCTGCTACAATTAAATGCACAAAATAAGAGTTTTCCCTGGATAATGCTAAATTACTGTCTACTGTAAAGGAAAGTTGTTTTGAAGAAATTCATGATAAAGGCAAGGCTGTTGACCTATATAGGCAGAAAGACATATCATGCCAAGTTTTATTTATGTATGTTTTTGTTTTTTCTCTGTTTTGTCAAGCACCCTGCAGCACAGTTCAGTGATAGCGGGTAGCGTTTGAATGAGTGGGTAAAGGATGTCAAACTGAGTGTGCAAGAATGAAAGCATTGGCCTCGACTGTGGAAGATGTGGTTGATTTAAAAGCTAATTCAATGATACAAGCCTTCACTCAGCTGCTTTGCTGGAAGTATGCAAGCAGACTTTTTTTTCTCTTCTTTTTTCCTTCCTGTATTTTGAATGTGTGTTGCAGGCCTCAGGCATCTGTTCACAGGCTTTCTCTTTCTTACCGTGAAGAAAAAGCTTCTCACCTGCTTGAAAGATGGCGGTAGGACACCACGCCATTCTAATTACCTGCGAAAGAGATTTCTTGCTTCCCTTTGGTTCTGGGCATGCCTTTTTTTGTGTCACTCACGCCTCCTAAACCTGCCTCAGGACACTCACAGCCTGGTACAGCAAGTGGTGAGATACTCAGTGTTTGCCTCTGATCAGTGCTGGTCCTCTAAGAGCTGGCAGCTGCGCCGTGGGGAGGACGGGGCAGGCGGGAGGCAGGGACAGGAACCCCTGCTGCTCCGGGACGGAGCCCATCACCTCATTAGCCTTGTTTCCAGCCCGCTGGCCTGCAGAACGACAGTCTGGAGGTCACTTGCTGGTCTGGATCTCCAGCTGGGCTCATTGTGACACCTAGTCAAGAGCCGGGACTGTCTCATCCTGTTATAATTGGATCAGTCTTCTGGCTTGTCTGGGCAATGGAGGCGTTCTGTAAGATTTTCTTATTCCCATACCGTATGTACTTATCTTGTCACAAATAAAGTGACTTAGTCACATAAGAGGAAAGGAACAGAATAAATCCTTCAGATCCTGCAGGATAAAAATAGCCTTCCTGAATCAATCTTCATCTGACGGTAGTGTAATTATGGATTATTTACCAAGATCCAGTCTCCTACTCAGAGCACAAAAATTGCCAAGGTGCCTGGCGCTAGTAAATTAGATAACATGCAGGGTGATTTGTCATTATTACAGATCATTAGTTCTTTTCATGTTTAAACTTGCCCTTTCCAAAGACAGACTTTTTTTGGGTGTCTGGAAGATACAATACGCTTCAATCATGATTCAACTGGTATGTTAATGATTGCACTGGATTGATTCTGCCCTCTCCCAGAAAACAGCATTAAAAGCTTTATAAAGTGAGAGCAAAGAAAGCAAACTGCAGATGGACAAATAAACCTTTGCCAATAGAGAGACTGTAAGGTCAGGAACTTCATCAGCAGCCACAATGTGAAAGTTGCTGTTCTTTCGCCGGTCCCTGTGACCAACACTGTCCCCAGCCTCTGTTCCCCAGCCCTTTGAGACAAGGGATCTCTCAACGGGAGCTATGCGAACCTCCCGGAGGCCTGACAGAACTGTCTGAACTGGGCCCCTCGGAAGTGATGGCATCCTAAAATCCTTCTCCTCGCAGGTGGGAAAGCGTTACTGTGCTGCCCTCTAATGCTCACAGCCCTGCTTTCACTCACGGCTGGGGAGGTTGAAGGGTAGTGCCGCTGAAGAGGCAAAACACAGCTTTTTTGTCTGCGCTCGTCACAGAACACTGGGAAAGCAAGGCTTTATGCTAAATCCAGTGTCACTTTTCCTACACGAGCGCACTTGTTATTACGCACTGAAAACATGAATTACTGAGCGCTTTGGGGCTGTAATCCAATTTGTGGCTATTTCATTTAAAGTGTGCCATGAGTGAATTGTCCCACAGCGATGTGTTGATAGGCCCCAAGCTGATAGCATCACTGAGAGGTAAAATAAGGCAATTTAGTACAACTGGAAAAAATAGGGGAACTTTTCTTGCACAAAATCATGACAGATGTGTTAGGTTCCTGTTCCTTTAAATTTTAAAGCATACAAAAATGATGCTCCCTGGTCTATTATATCTTGCAGAACCATTTCTCAGGATCACCTAATCTTTTCCAGGAGCTTTCCTACCCTGAGTTTCTTATTGTTCTCCTTCTGCATCACCTAAAACCCTGTCAAAACTTAAAACCTCCATCCTAATCCAAGACTGACCATCTGAGCTTTGTGCTTTCATACATCCTGTTTTGCTCTTAAATAGATGCCAGCAGATCCCCCTCCTCTTCTGCCTCGCAAAGAGGTGCAGAAAAGGGGGGGTGGGGGTGGGCAGGAGCTCCAGTTGAAGGCTCAGCATCATTCAGCCCCCTTCTAGCTTTACAACTTGGCCTTGGATTCTGAGAGCTGTGGCAGCGGCAGCAGCCACAGCCTTCCTACCGGGCTGGGGGTGAGAGGAGGAAGAGGAGGAAGGGAAGGGATGCAAACAGGGATACACGTCCACAGAAACCCAGTGAGGGCCAGGATCTAAACTAGCTTATGACTCTGCATAAATATTAATTGTATCGTTTAAGCCAACATTCTGCCCCATCTGCAGAGTTTCCCTGTAAGAGGTTTCTCTAATAGTGCATGATGTCTCCAAGTGCCTTTTATTAATAATTAAAACGTTGTATCTCGAATTACCACCCGGTTCACGGAAGAGATCGCTGTGCTGGCAGTGTCAGGCAGGTGAGATCCTAGTGCATAATGCTGAGGTGAAGGGGTTAGGTATGCAGCCTTCTGCCTTTCTCTCCATTATTTACATTTCAGTTCTTCCTAAAAGCCGTGAGATCACGCCCTTCTTGTGCTAGGCTCCCGCTCCCCACCGCTTTTCCCCCTCTGCAAAATGACAACGCTTTCATTTGTCAAGCACTTTGAGGCTTACTGATGAAAAGCATCGTGTTTGAGCTCGCCTGAAAAGGGACTTGTGTGCCCATGAGCTTGTTTGTTAGAATATACCAGTGGGGTTATTAAATGCTGGCACCAATAAATCTTGCCTTGACTGCGTCCTCGGACTGTCATGGGCAAGCTCTTTCCAGGCACAGAGTAAGAGGTGGTTCTGGAAAAAGAAAATACATATTAAGGAAAGAAAATACACGTTTAGGAATTCCTTTTTGCCAAGGAGGGACGTGAGACCAATGCAGCACAGTGATTCAGCAGCACTTCAGCTGGGAGTGCTGAAGGGCACTAACCAGACTCAAGGGGTAAAGTGGAAGAGTGCCAGTGCCACGGACTGGCCAGAAAGGTGGAAGGGCAAAGCATCACCTCGTCATATGGTTTGTAGCCCATGGGAATGCCTGTGTGACCAGCAACAGCCCTCCTTCAGGGATCTTAGCCATAGGGAGCAGGAGAAGAGCAGTAATTGAGGGAGGAGATGCAATCAGTCCAGATACAAAATATTTCAATCGCGAGTTTGTTCTTTTTTTTTCCTTTGGAAATGAATTTATATCTGACAACAGGCATAAAAGTCTACACAAAGGCAGGTCCATGGTTGCTGGCCTGCCATAATGACAGAGTGCAGGGAAAGAAGCAGAAATCACACAGACAGGACTGAGCCCACCCAGCGCAAAACAGACCCTGGCACAGAGATGTCTGAGGAGATGACGACCCAAGCATTACAGCTAACGTGGCGTAACCCACACTGTACCAAGATTATGTGCTTAGCTCTGGATGTGGTAAAACTGGAGCAACCAGGACTTTGTGACATTAGAACGCATCCCAGCTTGGAGTGGCTTTTCTCTGGCCAACTGTGATGTCCCTGGATCACCCTCTGCTCTGCTTTTGACTCCAAATGAGCAGAGCGACTGGATTTGTGGGAACTTGCAACTGGTCCGTACTTAGAGGGCTCAGCGTTTACGTCAGCACAAGCAGGTCTTGCATCAAGTTGTGTTTGAAATTCCTTGTGTCAGAAACCTCTTTTTGTGTCTAGAGTGGCGTAAAAGGGCTTCAGACCTGGGCTCGCATCATTTGCAAAACAATGTCTTCCACATTTTTAATTACTATACAGATTTACTCTGGATGGGGCGGAGGGGGGGGGGGGGGGGGGTGGTGGTGCGGCGGGGGCTGGGGGCAAATCACTGATGGGATTTGAAGTTGCCAGTGCAGCTTTGACTGAGCTACCAGATTTTTCCAGACGTGGAAAGCCACTTGTTCTCTTCTGCTCTAGCCATAAGATTACATTAATTCTAAAAGCAACCTGGATGCCAGATTTATTAGTCAACAAATCTGGAAGAAGAAAAAGAAATCGCTAAGAAACAGATGCTGATGAGGTTGTTTAGAAAAAGGTTTATTTAGTATTAAAGAGCAGACAGTGCAACAAGGCACTCACATGAATGGAGATGAACCTTTTTATTTCCTTTTTGGTAACTATTTTAGCACCCATTACCTTCTTCGCTTTCTTTTTGTGCTTCTTCTGTCATTGTTTTCTAATTCCGTGTTCTCAGAATAGCTGGGTCACAGGAGGCTCTTAATCTTTTGGCGAGGTGTTGTAATTGTTTGGAAACAAATTAGATGGCTAAACTGAGGGACAAGAGAATTAAGAGACGTGTCTGAGGTCACACAATAGGCTAATGGCTAATCGCAGTTTGAATCCAGGAACTTCTAGTTATTAGACTTTTGCTGCAATCGACTGTGTTGTCTCCTGCAACTCTGCAGTGCTATAATATCACTTGAAAATTGATGTAAGGGTTGCATAAGTGAAAATTAAAAATGTGGTCAGAATTAAAAATTGAGTTATCAGGAATGACTAACAAGCATCCAACACTGATCACTTATTACACAAACAGACTGGATTCCGCTGAGATATATTTGATATCACCAGAACAATTAATCAACCCCCAGACGTGACAAGTGTCAGTAATAATATCTTACCTGTAGATCACTGAATACCCAGTGAAGACTGTGCTTGTGACAAAAATCTTTCTTCCTTTTGTTTCCTTGGTGGAATCTGCTGGCACTTACTGCTCTTCTGGGAATGTTGTGCGGGAGAAATTCTGGAAGAAGCCAGAGTACTCCTTCACCTGTCTCCTTCCAATCAAACCTCCATGGATTTATGTCTTAATAAAACAGCAGTTATACTTTCTTTTTTCAATTCATCTTTGCTGTTAAAAACCACTATTCCAAACATAATAGGTATTGTCTGCAAGAGCTTAAATTGGCCATAAACATTTATTGCCTCCCTAGCTAGCAAATGCAGCCTTGCTGTTCATAGGAACAAGGAAAATTCCACTCAAGGTCAAGTGACCTGATGTTTTCAGGCAGCCTAATTACCACATTAGCACTGTAGAAGATGAGGCCGAACATCTGGTAGTGCCGTAAAAAAGATAGAAATGTGTGTGTATGCTTTAGCTGTTCATGCCAACATTGAGTCTGTGCTCCCATTTTGGGTCAAAGTCCTGAAGAACTGCTAGCCTCAGTGCTCAAGCTTCAACTCAAAAGGTTTCTTGGTCTCTGCAATTCCTTATGTTGAAGAGAAAATCATGGGGATATCAAAATCGGCATCTCTTGCCGCTTGCCAGCACTGTCTGATTTCAGGCAGAGACAGCTTAGCCAATCTGATAGGCACTTTGTCTCATGCATCTCATGTCACCTGGGAGGTAGCTGTTTGTTGGAGAGCTATCAGTATTCCTCTGTCATCGTGTCTACCAATGAAGTTTGCTCACTACGTCGAAAATGAGTTACAAAACTGGAAGAAGGGAGGATGCTTGGCAGCAGGACAATTTCTGTGCTCCTCTGTGGCTGCCCTCTGACGAGTTTCTGACCCAGTGGCTTTGCAGTATGCCTTTCAGACTCTTTGGAGGGCATGGAAAGGCAGCAGCATCTCAACAACCCCTGCAGGAGGAACCCCTCCAGCTCATTCGAGGTGCATGAGTGGAATTTACTCAGCTCCTTTGTTTTGACTCCAACCCTGATAAGAGTAGTTCTGGGTCTATTTTGCATCAGTGGGTTATGATCACACGCTGACAGCTGAAAGACATTGCTTTCTGGCTTTGCGTTCCTCCTGAAGTCTGACACATCTGAGGTGTGGAAGGAGCGAAGTGCAAGATCTGGCTCTCCAGCTCCTTGTCATATGGAAACGCTGCTGTTCAGAATATCTTTAGTACAGAACTTAGAGGAGCTTCCCCTCCCTTTGAGGCAGGGGAGCACTGCAGAAGAGTGGTGTTGGGCTGAAAAGCTGCCTGAATTACAGGTACAGCATGGTCCGTCTACACAGTATGATGGCTTTGTACCCCATTAGCACTCCTGTTCATTTCAGCGCAGTGCAAACGTCTCTATTCTGCATTCAGGAACTCCTGCTGCAGGTGCTATGATTGTCAAAAGCTGGACCTTTTGTAATCAAAATGTTCCAGAAACCCAGTTACTCCCAGAAGCTCCAGAATTAAGGTAATGAAAACAGGAGGTTATCTGCCAAAGGGTTGCTGTGGTGTAAGCTGTGTTGGCCTGGACCTGTGGCGTAGAAGGCAGCCAGGAAAATAGGGACGATCCTGGTGGGGAAGTGTCAAACTCCTCCATGAGACTGGTCCTCTCCCACCCCCACCCATTCCTTTCTGACCTGCATGTTTTCAGCTAAAGTGTAGAAAGGGTAGCGAGGTCATCCTCCAGTGAAAATATTTCAGGCTCAGTCATCATACAGCTGCAGCCAGGGATACTAAACACAGGCTCCACACACTTCTAGCGAGCGGTTGGAAACTGCTGCAGAGCACAGGAACAACACAATAGTTAACAGCGGCCAGCACTGCTCTTTCCAAGGTGGCCTTAGTGGAGTTCCATGTAAAGATGTGAAACTGAGATAATCTAAACCCACCACCTCACTGCATGCTCTGTATTACCTTAGCACACTTCCTTGCCTGTAGTTTAAAGTGCTTGCAATCCAGAGTAATTTAAAACCTCATCAGTACTCACTAGAGAGTTGGGGTTTAGAACCTCAGTCAATTAAGTCCATGTAGATGAGTAATAGGAGTAAAACTCACATTTTCAGTGCAGAAAAAGAAAGAAAAAAGAAGAAAAAAGATTCTATAGCCTAGCTATTCAAAAGCAATTATATTTTTAGTTACACGGAGAGACGTTTTCAGACTTCTAATTGCTCCAAATCTATCTGCTAAAGAGTCATTACATTCCATTTTAACCCCTCTCTGACATCAGGAACTAACGCTGTAATTGAACTGTGTCACCAGTGATCTCAGTTCAAAATCATTAGTAGAGTTGTTCTTTTTCATATTTGCTCTCACATTACCGCTCATTGCCTACAGGCATGGGGCCAGATTTTCTGCCAGCATATGTGGGTACAACACCACTGAGACTGGTGGTGGTGTGTCCAATTAGGCCTGTGATGAGGCTGGCCCCATGTGCCAAGAGCCTTCATTAACCAATATAGTCCCATTACAGACTGTGTTCTGTTCACCCAGCTACAGCCTTTTAAACATGTGGCAGCGCAGTAGAATAAAACTCAATATCGTCATGTTTTTGAGTTCTCCACAATTTTTTTACGTCATAACACTGTTTGGAGGCAATTTCACATCCACCCGCATCATTCTGATTTCACATGCAGACAAGAAAGGAACAATACTTTTAAATAACTTGGGGTGCAGTGTGCTCTCTGACACCTTGTTGATATTACTGTGTGCATGTAAAATACCCTGGGCTCATCCTCTTTGTCTCCACAGACCTTATTTGAAGAATGAACGAAACCGCATCAGAATATCGTAGTAAACATGCTAATAAGGTCACATGCAGTTTATGTATTAAACTAAAGTACAGGTTTTGTTTTACTTCTGAAAAAGAAACATTAAATATTGGGGATAATGCTAAATGCAGGACTAGAAAGTGGTATTTACCCATATACAATATGATAGTTATTGGCAACCAATAATGTAAATCCCATAGGAATCCTTTAATTAAGATTCTACCCTCATTTCTACTTCAAACTCTGCCACAAAAACACGCTCTGCACTATAATCTGGAATACAGATCTTAGCACAGCAGGGATTTTTTTGTTTTGGTTTGGTTTCAATTCCAAAAAAATCATTCAGCCATTTTATAGCAGAGAAAGATAAAGAATAAGCTGGAAGTTTCCAAGCCCTTAGTTATGATCTTACACAGCTCATCTGAGCCCAAGATTAACGCAATAACTCAATCTCATTCCCATGGCACGAGACAGCTCAGAGCCCAGCATTCAGTCAGCGGGTACTGGAAGAGTTTGCTTGTGCCGGTGTTTATCAAACCAGCAGATTCATAACCTGCCTTACCACTCCGAGCACGTGTTGACCAGACGGATGTCATTATTTACAGCCTGGCGCCGCCTGTGCTCCCCCTTGATGGAGCGCACACCGTTTCGCTGCGTTAGCACAAGCTGCAAAGCCCCTGTCAGTATAACTTACTGGCTGGAGCACCACCATGCAACTAACCTTTGCAGGGCCAGAGCTGGCTCGTACCTGATCAGCACAGAGGACGGGAGAAGGTGGTTTGTGACCATCTATGTGTGACTGTGTAGGCAGCACCTGAAGAGAAACTGCTTTCTGGGCCAAACTGTGGCCCACGACCCATCAGAAGGGTTACATCGAGATGAGCAACCCCGTTTCCATTTTTACCTGCCTCATATGGAAACCAGGCTCCCTAGGGACAGAAAACTGAGCTCGTATTTGGGCCAAGATCCCGGTTAACTAGGTCACCACCGCGACTGTGGCACCTGCAGTCAGCCCGGCTCCCGGGGGAAGAGCGAACGCCGTGCGGTGGCAGCCACCAGCGTCGCACAGGCTCCAGATGCCGGTGCCGAAGGAAACCGTCCTGCTCTCCCCCGGCGCCGGCAGCTGGTGGCTGAGCAGCTCCTTCCTCTCTGGGGAGAGAGCGTCAGCGCTAGCGAAGGCACGCGGTGCTGTGGAGGGCGGAACGGATCTGGGGTAGAGCTAACCCAGGGCGGGGCGGGAAAGAGAGAGAAAAACTGGGTAGTTTTAACCCAAGCAGGTTACATTTTATTTTATTTTATTTTATTTTATTTTATTTATTTAATAAATCTTGTTCCCCTCCAGCCGCACCAACACCTAGGGCCTCATCCCCGAGCCCAAGCCGACGCCAGCCCAGCCGGGGGTGAGGCTGTGGCGAGCACAGGGCGTCCTGCTGTGCCGGCACGGCTGGCTGGCGGCCATTTAACGGGTTTGGGGAGACACCGCTCGCAAATCCAGGCATGGTGGTTTGGGGGTGACCGGCATCGCTCCCTGATCCTCTGTGTCTGTTTTGAGAAGCCAGTGTTTGGTTCTGTCCGCGATCGATACATAACAGCTTCTGTAATCCCGAGGAAACAGCAGCGTTAGATACGACCAGCTTCCTGAGCCTTTGGCCTAGCTCAGCATCTGTGTACATGCTTCTTTCTCTGAAGCTTAATGAGAGTTTTAGGTCATTATTACACAATTTTATCTAAATTTACGTGAGAATTATTATTATATTACTACTAAATCAATTTAATTTCAGTATTTACTTAGCATAATATAACCTGAAAAATTAACTAAAAAACAAATGAAAAAAATTCCCCAAGCACAAACGGAATTAAGAGACCATAGAGACTATAAAAACTCCATACTCGCAGCTCCTTTCACTTTCGGTAGACACTAGCCTGAGCTTTTCTAAAGCACTCAGAGCCGCTTTAGCTTTGCTCCCCAAGCTCCGAACCCACCCCCATAAACATCCCTGGCCTTTTCATGGCAACTGGAGGGCGGCTGTGTGAGACGCTCCTACCAGCGCTCCTCTACAGCATGTCACAGACCTGCTTTTCCCCCGCTTTCACCCAAAAGGTGGCTTCACTTCAGCAGTATTGAATGCATCCAGATCACACAGGAGGCAAGATGCTAGTATAAATGCCGATTATTCTTATTAGTTGTTGGAAAATAATTATTATCATTCTGTTTCCAAAATTAGGTTCCACATTAATGTCTTCCTGTGGTGCCCTTTATATTAAACCATAGAGGTTTAATCTGCAACTACGGTTTTTCTTGCTTCTGTGGCATTATTTTATTACCTTAATGTTCCTCTAATAGGTGGTATTTTTGGCATGTGAAATGATAAATGTGTATTGTAAACCAATTAGGCTTTATTTTTTAAAAAAAAAGTGATAGGCAATGGAAAAATATCATGAAACACTGAGAAATGCTTGAATTTCTTGATAGTTGCTGCCTTCAGAAAGTGTGCTGTTTAGCCAATCTGCTAAACCATTGGAACAGTTTTATTTTTAGATTATATGGCTCCTGCACTAACATATTTCCTGCGCTGCAGAACTAATTACCATCCCATACACTATTGTACATACCTTCCATTTAAATCAAAAGTTAGATTTATTCAGTGATTCTTTCTAAAGGAACAGGAGACAAAGAGATGCATGCCCTCAGACTAATTTTATCCTGTGGAAAATTTCATTTTACCTACCATCATATTTTAAAGAGTTAATTTCCATTTTGACTGTGTTTTATTAATAGGCCACTGGAAGCTTATAAACACTTCAAGGCTTTTAAGATTTTTGCGAAAATGATTAATTATGCAGTGTTATGGATTATGATGCCCTCTTTTCCATGGTTTCCGGACTTCTTGCTTGTTGTCTTGTAGCTCCAACAGTTTGATGAACACAAAAATATTTTTTTCCTCGTTTGTTCTAAAAGAAAGTGTGATTCTTTATAAAGGACATATTGCAAATTGAAAATCTGCCACTCACACAGTCACGTTGTCCTGTGGTGCATGTCATATACAATGGCTCTACACTTTTTTGAAGACTAGTTTAGTACTTGTGCAAGACCCCAGACTATCAGGTGCAGAGATTGACAAGATTAAAGCTGTCAGGGACAGTGGCAATCACCGAGACTGATTTCCCACACAGTACAGACCATATACGTTTCCTCACTAATTCTTCCAAAGGAGAGAATTTTTCTTCCTGGAGCATGAGAGATATTTTGTCTATGAGACAGCGAATGGACAGTGTCACCTTCTACCACCTTGTCTCATTTTTTGCTGAAACAATATCTGAATGGTTTCTTTACAAAAGTAAGTCTTAGGTTATTTATGGATCATGTGAACTGGAGCTGGGTAAATCTTGAAACAGGGATGTCTATTGCAGAGTGTTAATTTCAGTTCTTAATTAATACAGACAGCGTGTCCCAGCCCTCCTAACACAGACATACCTTTTGTACTGTCTTCCTGAGAATATCGCATTGAGTGACTTTATTCCCAGGAATATTAGTGCTTTTCTCAGCGCGCAGACACTGCGGAGAAATTGCACTTTTGACTCAATTACATATTCCCACATCAGAAACCTGAGCTAACAGGCCTACTTCTCTCTGCTTGGAGGACAGCACCCTCACGTTGCAACGAAATAGTTTTTCAAATGCAGGCAGGGAACAGCTGATATGCCAGGGACTGCGCACCCACGTTGTCTGTCCGTAGGGCGCTCTGATGGCCAAGTGCATTCAGGAGCCCTGGGGCGGCTTCGCTGATGAGGCACGAGCAGAAAAGATGTGCTGATCATGAAGAATCACATTTTGACCTCCCTGTCCACCCGTGTAGAGAAGCATGGTGGGGAGGTAGAGAAATCTCTTGTTCCCCCAGGGATTTTTCTTGTTACAGGAGACCAGCACTCTGTCTTGCGCAGCGAACAGGCAGACACGGGTGCCCATTCTTCTCGTCCCTAATATAGCAGCAAGCCCGACTGAGCTTGCATGGACAAGAAAATAGACGAGCCTAGAAGGCAAAAATGACCTATCTCCTTTCCAGTCTGGGAGCAGGGGTGGAAGGGGTTGCGGTGACCTATAGTCTGACGTGCACTTTGCACAGAGCGCTGGACGGCCACACGAGGCCTTTCCTCCAGGGACACTGGGGGATGCAATCCTTATCTGCCATGAATAGTTAGTGTGGAAACAAACCATTTGCTTAGTTTCATGGCTAAAATGCAGTCGCTATGCCCACCATCGCTTCTCTGTTAGGATCTGACATACCAGTTCATAATCATGCTTCGACTTTTCTTTGAGATTTCCACCCTTATTCTTCGAGTAGTTTGCACACATTGATGAGCTCTACCCCGTGTTACAGAAGACAGAGGCAAACTCTGCTGACCAGAAGAGTGTGGACACGTGTCGTCTTTTACCTACACCTAAGCTGACAGAAGGACACACGGCAGCTTACCCAGTGCCAGGGGCTAATCACCAGGCTCCCAGCAGAAGCTACTGCTCCTCCAGGCTGCCTCAGCTTCTCACAGCAAAGCTCCCCAACGCATGTCATCCTAAAAAGTGGGCCCTGATTAAGAGGACGGTGAGGAAATCTCTGCTAATGCAGCTGGATTCAAGTATATTCCCGAAAGCAGCTCAGGCTGGATCGCCTCTGGCAAGGAGAGGTAACTAGGAGGCAGGGTCGGGCTGGTAACCTTTTCAGCTGGCACTGCTGCAGCTGGAAGAAGGATGTATGCTCACACAGTGACTTGCCCAGGGTCAGACCGGGGCATAAACAGACTTACAGCTGCTTTGGTTAAAAAGCAGAAGATAAGCACAAGGTAGGTAGGAAAAGTTCACAGCAGATACTCTACAGTGCAGTAAAAAGAGAAGATATAAGAAAAACCAAGGGGAATAACAGCTTGCTTTGTTAGAATAAAGTCCCTTATTCAATATTAGAAGAAAGCACTTTTTCTGTGATTCTTCACTTTTTGCAACAAAGTCTTTACACAAACAACTCCCAGTTTTATGAGGCAGCAGCCAAACAATCCTTCTCCAAAACTGTCAGACAGTGATAATTAAAGCTGCTATTGAGGAGACTGGATTTGCACCACTGCTTGACAGGGAGAGAGCATTATGCAGTACCCTGCACACTCTGCATCATACAGCCTTTCCGTTGCAATGAACTCACTAAAAATGAAAGTTAAATCACATCAGACAAACATATAATGAGCTCGTGCTGCAATGTTTAATAAGTTAATCAAGTATGTTAATGATACATATTTACAAGAAAGGAATTTGACTTTAAATCAAGTCAGGAAACAACGAAGTCTGGTAATAAGAACAGCTTTGCGTTGACAAAGTCCAGATGAATATGAGATAATTTGGGCACCAGAAAAGAGAACAGAGAAACTGGTAATGTATGGAACTATGAAGAAGAGCTGAATTTCACAGCATATCCAATTACAAAAGTCATTACTGATGGGAATAGCAAAACAACTTGTCCATACAGGATATGAGTAGAATTCAGTGGATTATATTGTCTAAATCTGTACCACATTTCATATTGATTTTTTAAAATGGCTTGATACTGTGAAATTTGAATCTGAATCTCAAAGTCTTAGAACATCTAGAATGTCTCAGGTTCATTAGAAATCGAGGCAGTTGTGAGGTTCAGGTTTCAAACTTTATTTCCCCTCTACAACATAAAGTCTGTTTGGAGTTGCTAGGGTTAAAGATTCTGTTTTTCTGGTCAGTTCTCATACCTTCAAAAGTAAAATGACCAGAGTAGAATCTTCCCATTGTAAAAGCCCCAGTTTAGGTAATGCGGTGGGTTGACCTTGGCTGGACACCAGGTGCCCACCAAAGCCGCTCTATCACTCCCCCTCCTCAGCTGGACAGGGGAGCGGGACACAACGAAAGGCTCATGGGTCGAGATAAGGACAGGGAGATAACTCAGCAGTTACCGTCATGGCCAAAAGAGACTCGAACTGGGGAAATTAATTTTATTTATTGCCAATAAAAATCAGAGTAGGATAGTGAGAAATAAAAAGAAAATCTTAAAACACCTTCCCTCAACCCCTCTCTTCTTCCTGGCCTCAACTTAGCTCCTGATTCCTCTGCCTCCTCCCCACCAACAGTGCAGGGGGATGGGGAATGGGCGTTGGGGTCAGTTCATGACACGTTGTCTCTGCTGCTTCCCCCTCAGGGGGAGGACTCCTCACATCTTCCCTTGCTCTGGCATGGTGTCCCTCCCATGGCAGACAGTCCTCCATCACTTCTCCAGAGTGAGTCCCTCCCATGGGCTGCAGCTCTTCACAAACTGCTCCAGCCTGGGTCTCCTTCATGGGGTGCAGTCCTTCAGGAACTGACTGCTCCAGCGTGGGTCCCCTGCAGGGTCACAGCCCACCAAACCTGCTCCAGCCTGGGCTCCTCTCTCCACAGGGCCACAGGTCCTGCCAGGGGCCTGCTCCAGAGTGGGCTTCCCACCGGGTCACAGCCTCCTTCGGGCACAGCCACCTGCTCCGGTGTGGGGTCCACCACAGGCTGCAGGTGGATATCTGCTCCACCGTTAACCTCCACGGGCTGCAGGTGGATATCTGCTCCACCGTTAACCTCCACGGGCTGCAGGTGGATATCTGCTCCACCGTTAACCTCCATGGGCTGCAGGCGCACAGCCTGCCTCACCATCATCTTCACCACGGGCTGCAGGGGAATCTCTGCTCTGGCGCCTGGAGCACCTCCTCCCCCTCCTTCTGCACTGACCTGGGTATCTGCAGAACGTTTCTCTTACATATTCTCACTCCTCTCTTCTCTGGCTGCTGTTGCTGTTGCGCAGGTTTTTTCTCCCCTTCTTAAATATATCACCACAGAGGTGCTGCCACTGTCGCTGATGGGCTCAGCCTTGGCCAGCTGCAGGGCCGTCTTGCAGCCGGCTGGCGTTGGCTGTGCCAGATATAGCAGAAGCTTCTAGCAACTTCTCACAGAAGTCACCTCTGTAGCCCCCCCGCTACCAAAACCTTGCCACACAGATACTAAATACAGGTAAGAAATTGCACCCTCTCTTTATCTCTAAACTGTGAGACTCATTTAGATGGCTGAAAATTAAGACCAAAGTGCACCCCAACTGCGACTTAGCGACATGACTTTCACTGAAAAGGGTTTGTAATGAATAGAAAACCCATTTTCTTTCTATTTTCTTTCCTTTACAGAGGAAAATTATTGTTCCTCCCTGTGTTTAGAGTCAGAGTTCCTAATATCCAAAGGCAGGGGGGAAAGAACCAGTGAGCCTCACTGCAATATTGCATAGGTGTGAAAAAATGTGGGGTTTTTTTCAGTGGCATCAGTGTGCTGGGCAGGTGACGGGTGAACCCAGAGGTACTGCAAGGCACAGTGGCCTCCCTTGTTGTTGCCCTGCTGTGCTGCCCTCCCACCGCTTCAACTACTGTTGATTCAAGGTGGCATGTTCACAGGGTGCAGTGTCACTCGTGTGGGGACACTAGCTGGGATCGGAAAGCTGTATGGCTACGTCATCCCCAGCATCTGTTTGTCTGTATTCGGTGACAAATTGGTGCAGGAATATTGTTTCTAGTTCTGGTGCTAGCTTGAACTAGGCCTGAACAAAATGTCTCTGAGCTCAGACTAGACCTATTATACTGTGTAATCCACACAGTATTTGGGTGCATTTTGTTCATCTCCCTGTGCCCAAATCCTTCCTAGTCCCTCAGCAATGTGTGATGTCTGTTAATGTTTAATGTCTACTTGGCTGTCTCTCGTTGCACCCACTTTGCTTGAAGGCATGCTCCCAAGGGTCAACTGGAACTGGGCCCTAAATATTTGTTTAAAGATTCTGCATTATTTTCTTTAAAATATTTTGTCTTCTGAAATTTACTTAGGTTTATTCCCAAGGGTAATAATTCAAACTCAGAATTCAGTAGTTCGCAACCATTTTAAATTTTTACATATATGCGTATTTTCTTACGGCATTACATGTACTTTAATTCAGTGATCTGGTTTTGTTTTGCAGCATTTGTTGTCCAGAAATATCCATTGAGCATCTTGTATGAGTAACTCCCAGAATGTGGGCTTTCCTCAAACAATGTGTTCTCGGTTACTTGAGCTTTGTGACGGGTTAACTGAAGGGCAGAGCCTGTTTCTGCTCCCTCATTGCAGAGCAGCAACGTTGCAGTCTGGATAGTAAAGAGTAAAAGAGCTCTTTGGATACCCAACATCATTTATGCTTAAGTCCATAACACTCTGAAGGACTGATCTGGTTTTCAAGGTTAACACTTCTTAACAAAGTGTGAGCGATGCCTAGTATTTTATTTCTGAAATTCAACTTTACTTGTATTAGGGGCTGCACTAACAGCTACTACCCCTTCATCAGAAGGCTAAACATCTCACTGGAGGACAAAAGAGAGTGTGACTGTGCTTGAACAGTTAATAATGCTTTTCTATGGTAAACTTCACAGCCCAGGTATTAAAACCACTTGGAGCTCTAAATGATGACTCTCGTTAACTCATTATGTGTCATTGTCAGTGGCTTTCAAATGACAGCTTCATAAAATCCCGCCTCAGACCAGCAGCCAGCAGGGTGGATCATCTGATGTCTCTGAAAGGTTTTGGTTAGGCTGCTTTGACGGCCAGAATTCAGCGTGCCTCAGGGCCTGGCAGAGAGGGAGGCTGCAAGCGAGTGTCGCGTAAAGGAAGGGAAGGTTTCCTAGTGCTGCCTCGCTTCCTTTGTTTCTTTCCCGTTCTCATCTCAAGGGCTACTTTCACTTGGTCTTTCTGACAGTTGCGCTTTTGCCTCCCAGTTCCTCTCTCGTCAGTTGTTCCTCTTTTTACAGCAAAACACACAGACTAGGTGGAAGGAGACATTTCGTGGACTTCAGTGAACATCTTTTCCCTTCAGGGTTAACCTTGTAGCACACACTGAGGTTTTCCTGTACTGTCCTTGGCTCTTTTTTTTTTATTTTATCTTATCTACACTGAAATCTTAGCCTCAAAGTGCATTTTCCTCTCAGCTTTTGGGGCAGGAAAAAAAAGCAGCTGTGCCATAGCTTTATTTTTTAAATTTCTTCCAATTGTTGGAGACACTTTCTTTTCCACTACAGCAGACTGGCTGTTTATGTCTAGCTAAGAAATAACTGAAAATAATAAGAAAGCTGTTTAACACATTGAATATTTGTGCGAGGCACGCACTACATCCAGAGTCTTTTCTCCACTTCATATGCTCCTGTTTAGTCCCTGTTATTGTTCACTCAGCATTTTATAATGACAGGCGTATAAACATTATAGAACCGTGCAGCTGGAGCACGCCTGAATGCAAATTACCTCACACAGGAAATGGTGTAATGCACTCAGTACCTGAAAATAAAGATCCAGATAATGAGAATGGAGATAGTTCTCTGGATGTGGGTGGAATTATGGTAATTTACAGCAGCTAAGGGTTTGCCTATGCATATGCCTCAACAAGCAGGTGAAAAACAGCTTGTCCTGTTCATAACTGGCACCTTTCTTGGCACCATTCCTCCCAACCCCCCCCCCCCCCCCAAATTAGATGTAAATTACCCCCCTTCCCTCACGATTGAAATACTAAGGCTTGGGGGATTTGAATTGGACATGGTTTAGGTATAAAATGGTTTTAAGAGCACAGACGGGCCAATCCAGCACAAAGGTTAAATTCCTTTAGGGCGACAAAGCTCTGCAGTCCTGTCCCTTGCCTTGAACTGATATGTCCTCCAGATAAAATGCCAGATAGTTCAGGAGGTAAGGAGCAGACTTAGAAAATTGTAATGAAGGGAACAGAGGCTCTTTGGCAAGGAGTTGATGCGATGTAGCTACCAGAGAAAGCAAGTTAATTGAGCTATGATGACAGAAATTGAGTCCTTCTCGGTAATTCCTGTCTCTCCCTGTCCTTTACAAAGTTTAAAAGGGTTTATTGTGTCGCTTGGACAACTCATAAAAGCAGGCCTAAAATTAATTAATTTTACATCAAAGACCCCTAAACACTTTCTGGTTTCGATGTGGCAAATGGAAGTAACAAATACCGTAGAAAGAATAGGTTGGGCTAAAGCTCCTGTACGGACAGTATGTGTTTGGATATGGTGACTGCTTTACGAAAAACTCCAATTGCCTCACACACCGTACCAGCCTGAACGAGGCATTTGCAGTTTCCCTCACAGAAAATGTTGATCCATCTGCCTGAAGAGCTGTTGAGGTTCTGAATGAACATGAGGAAGGGACGGAGAATGCCCCACGCCTTACATCTTGAGTGGCTATTTACACCTCAAGAGAAGCAGACTAAATCAAAATGACGCTTTTTGATACTTTGCATTAGGCAGATTGTTCCACGAGGGGTGATACCGGCACAGAATGAGGTCCGGAGACCCACAGGAAGAGACTTGCACAGCAATTGAATGTGAGCTGAGTGAAAGGCTGTTGGTCATTCATAGGGCAGAGGCCTAAATGTCTTCCTTTTGCAGCATGTGGAGGAACAAGGCAGTCACTTAGAGCAAAACACAGCCTCCACCTTTAAAGCATTGTACAGGCACTTGCAATGACAGAACTCTACGACAGCAGAAGATATCATTCTACCATCACACAAAAAAATTCTCACACCTTTAATACGATATAAGCAGAGATGTCTCCCATTGATAGGCATGAATTGTTCTGTACCAATTTGCCTGGAGCACTATCACCCTTGGCTCGTTGCGACAGCAGTAGAAAGCTTGTTGTACACATACAAGCACACGCAGCATGTTCCACTGCGTGTTGGGAATCACGACATCTGTCAGCATAACACCGCCCCCTGTGCATGTCCCCTCTCTTATTTTCATTAGTTTTGTCAAAAAACATGAATTCATCCACAGTCTAAGAGGGAGTTTGCATGTAAAGAAAACAGAATTAAGTTAAGCTACATAATACTACAGACAACCAGTATCCAAGTAATATCTTATCTATCCCAAAATGTAGTAGAAGTCTAATTAGAAAAATATTTAAAATAGTGCACTTCAAAATTTAATCTTCAGCACCGTGTAAATAATATTCAGTCATGGCATCCCTCAAGCTGACCTGAAGAATAACTGCCTGGAGGTTCAGCTAGATTTGTCTCTTCATTATTCAGCACTGTTGTTATTCCTTCCCCGAACAGACCTGAGATAAAAGCTAGAGGAAAAAAAAGGAAAAGCCCATGCAATGTGCTCTTGAATGTTGGTCTGGGTTTTTTGGTAACATGACATCAATGGCGTGAACATGTTGGTTTAAAATTCCTTCAGTGGTCATCAAGTGAAAAGTGCAGAAAGGTCAGGGTAGCCCAAAGCTAATACTGGTTCTATTATTATTTTTGTCCTTATTAGACCCCTAACAGGAAGAAACTGCTACCTCAGCCTCAATGAAGAGCAAGGGAGGAGCAGGGCATCTTTTGTTGTTTTGGTTTATATCAGGAGACTCCTTTAGTTGTACTACACTAGACACCAAGACAGTTCAGCTGGCGTTTGGGGCGAACTGTGTACTAGCATAGAATCATTTAGGCTGGAAAAGACCTTTAAAATCATCAAGTCAGACCGCTAACCTAGCACCGCCATGTCCACCACTAGCGCTTGTTACCTGGGAGAGGAGACCAGCACTCACCTCAATACAACCTCCTTTCGTCTAGTTGTAGAGAGCGATAAGGTCTCCCCTGAGCCTCCTTTTCTCCAGGGTAAAGAACCTCAGTTCCCTCAGCCGCTCCCCATGAGACTTGTGCTCTAGAGCCTTCGCCACCTTCATAGCTCTGGACATGCTCCAGCACCAGAATGTCTTCTTGTAGTAAGGGGCTCAAAACTGCACCCAGTGTTCAAGGTGTGGCCTCACCAGTGCCCAGTACAGGGGCACGATCACCTCCCTGCTCCTGCTGGCCACCCAGCAGGAGTCAAACGACCCGGCACTTGTCCTTGTTGAGCTTCATACTATTGGTTTTGGCCCAGTGATTCAGCCTGTCCAGATCCCTCTGCAGAGCCTTTCTCCCCTCAAGCAGATCGACACTCCTGCCCATCTTGGTGTCACCTGCAAACTTACTGAGGGTACACTCCATCCCCTCGTCCAGATCATTGATAAAGCTATTAAACAGAACTGGCCCCAGTACTGAGCCCTGGGGAACGCCACTTGTGACCGGCTGCCAACTGGATTTATCTCCATTCACCACAACTCTTTGGGCCCAGGCATCGAGCAGAGAGCACGCCCGTCCAAGCCACGAGCAGCCAGTTTCTCCAGGAGAACGCTGTGAGAAACGGTGCCAAAGACTTTACTAAAGTTTAGGCAGGTGACATCCCCTAAGCAGGTCACCTTGGCATAGGAGATCAGGTTAGTCAAGCCGGACCTGCCTTTCATAAACCCACAGTGAGTGGGCCGGATCATCTGGTTGTCCTGTACATGCCACATGACAGCACTGAAGATGATCTGCTCCATAGCCTTCCCTGGCACCAAAGTCAGCCTGACAAGCCTGTAGTTCCCCAGATCCTCCTTCTGGCTCTTCTTTTAGATGTATATGATACTGTATTGTAGTGTATTGAAAAGTGCACCTTGTTCAAGCTCCATGGAGGTCAGCAGAGGAAAATGTTGTTAAAAAGATTTGAAGAATGGTATGAAAAGCATGGCATGCTTCAGGGTTCTGCTGCAGTCCTGAATCCTTTAACATTGATGCACAAATTCGGTGTGATGAATGAGAGCAATCATATGGCTAAGAAGAGAGAGCGATCACTGGGAGAGGCAGCAAGGCCCGTTGCAAGATCAAAGCTAATATCCCTCCATCCATGGGGAGCTTTGAGGAATGTGAAGTCAGAAATTTGAGTATGTGATTTTTCTCCTGGGTGCCATCAGATTCCTGTTCTGTTCCGCTTGACTGAATGGGATCTGAATCAGGGACTTCCTATATTCCTGCCTAATCAGGTGTAAACACAGTGAAAAATGTGACTAGCCGTCTGTAGGGAACAATTTCTGGGCAACAGATAAGAGCACACATTTGCCTTGCTATAAACTAATTCAGCCCGGGATTTGTCACCCATCCTGAGGCCCTGCTCCAAAATTCACTGTGATGGATTATACATGCCATTACCAGAAACATCTGAGAACATGCCTCTGTGGGCCACATTTATCAGCACAAACACAAATATCCTTGTGTTACGATGGATCTCACACCTCATCTAGGCTAGAAGTAAGGGTGATTGCTGCAGCACTGTGGGTTTTTTAGAGGCTTTCACAGGGGGATTGCAGAGAAGTTCAGGAATAAAAGTTTTATTGGTTTTTTTAATTTATTTTTCAGTTGGGAAAGAAGGCATAGGCCAGTGAAAACAGATGTCCCATGAGAACAGATATGAAATGAACCCGACTCAGTCACAGAATGGTTGTTGCAGGTGGTGGAAAGAATAGGAGGAAAGGATCTACCACCCACTGTGGAGCAGTATGGGAGGAGAAAAGAGAGGAAAGAAGCCAAACAGGTGCAAAGAATAGGCTGAATTTGAGGGGAAGGGGGTCTGACTGTGACTTAGCTGGGTAAGAGAAAAGGTTTTGATTGACTGGAAGATTAAGTGATGTTGCAAAAGTCCTCAAGCAGCAGCTTTCCACATAAAGAAGAGCTTTTGTTTTCTCCTGTCCTTTGCATTGGGGATACAGGTGACTCCTCTGTCAGCATGTGAAATAACACTGCAAGACAGCGTATAATGTGACCGAACAAAACTTTCAAGACATGGACCCAACAGTAAACAGCTACTTTTTTACCTTGTATTCAAAATAAGCATCGTCTTTGCCATCAGCAACAGCTTATGATGTGGCACCTGCGACCAATTTCCACAGACAGACGACTGTAAAGTCACCTCTTTTTTTTTTTTTTTTTTTTTTAAAGTTTCTGCGATAGGACTGGGAGATGTAACGACTTGTAAAATCCCAGCAGTGAGTTTATGAATGATGCATGAAACAAAATCTCTCTCTGCCTGACGCACAAAGGGAATATCAGACAGGGCTGCAGGACCACTGCTGGGCTGGGGTGCTTGATGTAATATTCAGCTCAGACACAGCCAGGGAAGTCCACCAAGCACACTAGTTTCAAAGTAAATGCATAAAAACAAATGAGAAAAAACCTAAAGATATAATGATGTTAAGTTGTTGGCATAATGTGTTTTTTTTTACCCTCTTCCTCCCTCTCCCTTGCTACCATTCCCGTTCCCAGAACAGCTGCCTTCACAGATGGGGCAAGAGTAAAGAGTGTTTTCATTACTCCTTAAGTACATTCTTTAGACATATATCGTAGTGAAATATGCCTACTACGTTTCCAAGCAAGGTCTTTCACTTAAAAACAGTGATCGGTGACCTTTTTCATAATGAAATCTCTCCCCGTATTGCTCATAGTAGTACAGGGATCTAAGAAACACTGGAAGTTATGTATGTGGTGTAAAAAGAAGCCTGTCTTTTCCCCAGTCCATTCTGCTTTTTCACGGGAAAGGCCAAGAAGCAGTGGCTATATAACCACGCAGTTCATATGTGCGTATATCTAAAAGGTGGGGCTTTACATCTTAAACGACCGCCAAACACCAACCAAAGCCTAGTGGAGTCAAAAGGTCAAAAGGCATCTTTCAACTTCAAGGTACTCTGCACGAAGATTTTATTTGCACTGTTTTATACGTCACCTGGAGTTCTAAATTCTAAGTCACAGAATTATCCACAAAATATAGCACAGGATGTGGAAACTACACTGGAAAATCATTTCTTTTTTTGATACGTGTTTCAGCATAGGCAGTTATTAGTCACCAAAACCTGTTACTGGTTAACAAGCATTTGCAACAGCCTTTGACTGAATTGCTTGTGCCAATGGAGATGCGTATGAGAATCGGCACACCTGGCAGTCCCAGCAAAGTTGACAAAACAACAGGGAGAATAAGTCATTTTCCTACTCTCATGAAAAAGCCAAACATGGAAATGTATTTTCTTGATGAGGACGCACCGTCAAAAAATCCACGTTAATGTAATCTGAAAAAACCTGCTTCCTACATCTCCCCACTGCCAGTCTTCAAAATGTAAGTGCTAAGACTGACGACCTTCTCCAGCATTGTGTTAAGATGTAGGGCTGCAAGAACTTTTAACTTTTATTAGATTTACAAAACAAATAGAGGAAAAAAATAAGTACAGGCTTTGGAGTCCTGTTACAAGGTCTGGTAAGAAGCATTGCATCAAAAAGAAAGCTAAAACCAAGTTAGATATATTTTCTTGCAGATTAATCTAATTTTATTAATTGATTAGATCACTTGAGAGGAAAGCACTAAAAGAGATGTGACACACATTAGCAGGGAGAGAGTTGACAGATCTTCTGGAACAGGCACAAAAAATAAACCATTCATACCCATGAAAACAGGGTCAGATGGCAAATTGTAATGGCACATAATGTAACATCTTCATTATCCCCCTTTTCAGTATCCAGAGGAGTTACAAATTTTAATTCTAGAATTTTTATTTGAAGGGATTTGTAGGTCTCCCTTGAGGTTTGCTATTGAAAAGTCAGAGATGCTTTGTGAAAAATACTGGAACTGAAGATTTCTGTCCTTTATTGATTATCTGCAAAAGTTCTTGTTTCTGCACACTGACTATTCAGTTTCAAAATGACAGCACTGTCTGCATGGGATATCACTTTTCATGAAAAGTATGTGTAAAATCAAAGTATTTTGATGGATCTATTTATGGAGACATTCTAGATGTATGCATTACATCATCCTGGAAGATTTGGGTCCTTTTATTAAGTATTAGTGTGTGGAAAGTTTTCAGGAGTTTGTTTAAGAAGTAGGAACGAATATTCTGGAAAATTATATTTACATGCACTGTTTCTCAGGTCTTAGTGCATAATCTCTTTCAGTCCCTGGAGATGCAACAAATTACACAGAGACTCTGCAACCCATTTTGCAGAAGCTGAGGGAATACTGCTGCTCAGGCTGTGTTTGCGGACACTCTTCCACCAGTTTTTTAATGGCACTCTTCACAGAACCACAGAATCACAGACTGGCAGGGGCTGGAAGGGGCCTCCGGAGATCATCTAATCCAACCCCCCTGCTAAAGCAGGGTCACCCAGAGCAGATCGCACAGGATCGCGTCCAGGCAGGTTTTGAATATCTCCAGGGAAGGAGACTCCCCAGCTCCCTGGGCAGCCTGTGCCAGGGCTCTGCCACCCCCAGGGTAAAGAAGTTTTTCTTCGTGTTCAGGTGGAACTTCGGGTGCTCCAGTTTGTGCCCGTTGCCCCTTGTCCTGTCCCTGGGCGCAGGGTGCTCTTACGTACTTAAGAAGTGAGACTGAGGACCTCGAGGCGGCAACTCAGATGTATGCATCAGCTATATCAGTCAGGAATGCTTACGGAGAGGGAGAGGCGGAAAAAGCCTGTGTTATCTCAGAAGATGAGAAGAACTTCAAAGGCAGCCTTGAAGGGTTGACCCTTCAAGGGGTCCTGAGTGGGGGGGTGGGGAGTGAACCGTTCCCCTTAGATCTGTCAGAAGGAAATGGAGCGTCAGTGTGGTTTAGGGAGTGCACCCAAGCCTGGCCACTCTCCGCAGTCCATTCCCTCCTGTCCTACTCCTTAGCTTCCACAGCTGTTGCACCAGGTGGCAGAGGGTGCATCCCTGCCTCTTCCCTTAGCATCTGTTTATGGACTTGTGGCCCATGAATCACTCACCCCTTTCTGAACCCACTGAAAATATCTGCCTCTACAACCAATGTAGCAGCAAATTCCAGAAGGTCATTATAGCTGTATAAAGCCCATTATCTGTCTTAAGCCCATCTCCTCCTGACATTCCGTGAGTGCTCCGTAGTGCAGATATTGCAAGTTTGGTCAGTAACAGCTCTGCATTCAACTCATCCACAGTCTCTGTGATTTTGTAAGCCATTTACCCATTCGTTATCCCCCTGTCCCATTTCTGCCGTATGGCACAGAACACAGTGAGTGTATCTAACAGTGGTCAGGTAGAGCTGTGGCTGGAAAGAAATTATATTGGCAGATAAAACCGGTACATTCCTCGCTTTCATACGTCAGTGCACAATTATGTTTGAAGATTGGCCCTTCAGTGGGGGCTGGGTACCCACTTGGGGTTTTTGGAGTTTTTCCAGGGAACAGCTGTCCGTTCCTTTGTCTGTGGAATGCCTGTCATGTTTGCAGCACTGAAGCAACACAATTTTAATTCAGAGGTGTGAGTGCAGACCAAAATGCAGCCTGAAAGCCTGCACACAAGACAACACACTAGCCAATGCTTCCCACTGGTGTTCTCACCGGTCAGGAGAGTAGCAGAAAGGAGAAGGTGGTGTAGAGGAGCACCTGCTGAGATAAAGACAAAAAAGGTGAGAATAATTAACCTCTGACATATAATATATTATGGTCATCACCAGCTTAATTGACTATAGTGGCTGCATCAGGAATGTGCTCTAACGTGTGCACAAGCCTCGCAAGGTTCATTTGCAAAATGCCACGTATTTGCATTGTCTGGGAGTAATTTACATTTCTCTTCCCCAACAATTTTCAGACAGATGAATGCTAATGAAGCTCCCCAGGTAATAAAGTATTAAGAAGATTCAGAATGCAAAAAAAACCACCCGAAAACACTAAAAACCCTTAGCCACATTAAAGTGCAGGGCAGCTAATAGCTTAAAGGAGGACGCAATTCTTGTCCTGTCTCAGGAGAACTGTACTCATGAGCCATCCCAGTGACTGGCACAGGCCGCCACACAATGTGCTATCTTGGAGCCTGGAGACCCAAGTCCTCTTTCTAGATCCATCAACTGTTTCATCTTCTTGGGCAGGTTGTTTAGCCGTTTATCCAGGAGACGGGAAGAATGGCTGCACACAGACTGGTTCTGCACCTCAGCACGCACGAGCTCCGCAAGGCAGCTGGCTGACGGACACGGGACGGACTTCAGCGAGCAGGGGAGAACGGGTGGTTTGGTGCGAGCGAAGGCGAGCTGGCAGAAAACGGGTCGCATCTGATTAGGTCTGTCTGCAGATTCCTAACCCCTGAAATGGAGCCCTTGGCACTTCACTCCGTTGTCATATACTTTCAGATCATGGGGGTAAAAGCACTACAAAATGTTTGGGGACGCTTGATTTCTCCATATTAATAGAGTGACCTGCCATCTGCTCCTCTGCCCGTGCTTACGGGCTGCTGCCTCATCCTTGAGCACCCATTCACACGGGAGGGATGTCTGTGCGGCAGGCAGCTAGGGCTCCGTTGTACAGGGCTTTACAAACATTGCAGTGTGTTTTCCCAGGCACTTTTAGATCTGTCTCCGAACGCATATTTGCCTGTGTGGTTTTGGTTTTGGTTTTGGTCTGTTTTTTTTTTTTTTTTTCTCAAGGAAAACAAATCTCACATCTTAATGAGACCCTAACTTAATATTTTCCGAATGTAGAGATACACACACAAACATTTTTATGGGTATTTATACACATATATACACATGGATAAAAGTGCAGTAACAGAGAGATGGGATGAATATCAACTTTGGAATTAAATCCTGCCGTAACTCTGACTCCAGAGAGAGGCTTGTGGGGCAACGAAATGTTATTTTTGCTGACAAAACAGCCTTGGGAAGTTTCTCTGTGCTGCCCTGACCCAGCTGCTGCCCCTCCACAGCAGCTTGCTGTCTCCTTGACGGGGGCAATGCGATTGTTGGTGGAACACTCTGTGTCTCAGACCCTTGATACAGTCCGGGGCAAAAAGAAAACCTCCAGAAAAAAAGGCTTTTGTCCTTGTTTCTGTTTGTTTGTTTGCTTTTTAGCGCAGATCTCCCTAATCTGGTCCATGAAATGATCCCACAAGCCGTTGTGCTGGCACACCGACATGAGTGTGGGAGCAGGCACAAAGGGCTGAAGGGCAGTGGAGGAAGGGCCCCTCATTTCGCCACCGAGGAACACATACCGTGTAACTAATCCTAACAGCTCTCTACAACAATGAACCAGAACTTCAAGTCTTCTGAACTATTTACTGTATTTGATTCATGTATTTCACTCTCTAAATATTCTAGGTGTGGGTGTATTTTTTAAAAAAAAACGGTTCTTTTATTTTTTCACTAAGGCATACTGACAAGAGACTATTCATTTCTTCCAAAATGGAGTGTCAGACAGTGAAATGTGGCTTTAAGCTAAAAGATTTTTTTTTTTATTTTATGTAACATCTTTCTTGTCAGTGGAATAAACAACCAGCATGTATTTCCAGCTGGTGCTCAATTCTTCCTCATATCTGAGCCAGCCCTTGTACATTATTATATGAGTGCTATTGTTACTGTTTAAAGTACGCAGATCGCTGGGTATTTGTCCCTCAATAAAGCAATTTTTTTTCTCCTGGGATAAATAATTGTGGCTATTTTATTTATGGAAAACTCGGTGCTGAACATGCTCGTACCAGTCCAGAGAAGAACGTAAGTGTGTGCTTAACTTCAGGGGTATAATTTCTGCTAAACTTATCAAGGACACTATTTACCTGCTGAGAGCAAAGCATGTGTCTTGCTGGATTATAGCCAGTGTGTTCAGAACTTACCAAAACTGAACTCATAGCTAATTGAAATCATACACTTCAGTAGGAGTTAGCCACCTAAATACCATTGGAGATCTGGTCTTAAGTCCTCCTTGGAATCCTACTAATCCCTTTTTTCAGTCATGTTTTACAGCAGGTCATACACAGCTGCATGCTATTTACTCTTCCAAAAACATCCTTTTAACAGTTTTAAATTGATTTCCTTTTCACCTTATGGTGTCTGTATTTTTCTATTACGGAAGCAAACAGGTGCCTCTTTCTGACCTTCTCTGTTCTAGTCAGTATTGGAGAGATTCCTGCTATGTCACGATTTATTCCGTTCTCTCTAAAGCATTCACCTTCCTAATCACCGTGCGCACAGCAGACATCTTGCTATTCCTCTGGTACTTTTTCCTTGCCCTTCTCTGGACCCATGTGCTTTCAGTGTTACCCGTTTTGAAGTGTTGTGCCCGGAACTGTAAACAGTAGTCAAGGTGAAGGTACACTCTCAGTTTACGTTAGGACACATTCTCAGCAGCTTTCTTTTTCTTTCTTAATACAGACTGCTGTTTATTTAACTTGAATCTCGGCTTCCATCAACAGGTGGTTTTCAGCAAGGGGACTGTGATGAAGCTTTCTCTTTTTTTCTGCGGGCACACCAACTTAGAAGTGATCAGTATTTTGCTGTCAATTTGCTTCCCTTCAAATTCTTTGACTACCAGCATTTTGTCTTGGGTTTAAACGCTCCTTCTCACGCTTTTCCCAACCCAAAGGTTCAAACCTGGAGAAACACTCGTACTCATCCACACACCAAACCATGGCTGAGGTACCATTCAGTTTGTCCTTCCTTCACCTGTCTCCTGGTGCATCTTAGGTCATTCTCCACACGCACATCCAGCTGAGGTGACCGTCCCGTTGACAACGTAGGTACACATCTCCCCTTCGCCTTCCATCCCCTACACAATGCACACGGATAAGCAAGACAAACAGAAATCCTACACATACGGATCTCCACATCCCCAGGATGCAACTTCTTGTCACTCCAGCAGCAAGTTCCCCTACCCAGGAATAAAGGGTTCCATTGTCCAGACACATGTGGCACAGTCTCTGGCCCTAAAACGGGTCTTTCCTTTTTTGCTGTAACAATGCCATTTTGTATTGTTCACAATCTTTGCTGCGTCCTCCTTCACTTCTTTGCACAAACATTGATGAATGTGCTGCACCTTTCCAGCCAAAGGGTTTTTTCAATTTATTTTGCAAGTCAGCCCCTCCCCAGGCTGAAAACAAACTGCTTACTATAGCCAGTGCTGCTGACAACTTAGCAGTTTCTAAGTAATGGTATGACCCTTCTTTCTCATCCCACAACTGCATAGCTGCCTTTATGGTCTCCCAAGGGATATTGTCAGGAAATCTACAGCAGGTGGAAGAGCTCATGTGTCATCTCCTACAAATGAAGGCTGAGAGACTACTCACCCAACCTCAAGCACAGATAAGTACCCTAAAATTAGCTGGGCATTTGGTGGCAGCAGCTGTATGTAGCAACGCAGCGCACGATGTAGAAACAGATGGCACAGCAGAAAATACGGGTGTGGGGTTTGCTGTCCAACTGGAGGCCTCTCTCCTCCTTCCTCGAACATCTTTGCTGTGTTTATTGGGGATAAAACGGGAGTCCCCTTCTGCCTCCCTTCCTCCTGCTTCTGTAGTCAGCTTTTCTGGAACTTCCCTCCATACAGAGCTGGTTGTTCCTGCTGCTTCTCTTCTGGTTTTGAATCCACTCTACTAAAGCATTCTTCTTTTACCTGTTTTCTTACATTTTTTACTCATCATCACGACACTGACTTTCCATGGTAGCAATAAACACAAAAATATGCTTCCTAGGGGGTGTTGACATTCATGAGGGAGGCAAGTGTACATATTAGCATTTACCTCAACAGTCATTGGAAAAACTGTAAACCTTTACACCAAAGGGTTTGCATGGATGTATGTTCTGCCACAAAAATGCCAGAATATGTAGGGAAGAGCTCTTTTACTTTCTTACAGAGGAGAACCAAGAGTCCTATGGGAGACCAGTAAATTTTTGGCAAAGTTCTGGCAAAGTTTCCAATTACTTCTCTCAAAATCAAGGAATTATTTTTTTATTTTTTTTTTTTTTTTCAGTTTAGTTGAATTTTAGGGCAATTCAGCTCAAAGAGATTTCCTCAGCACAAGTCCCTGAGCCCTTTCAGCTAGAGATAGCCCTAGACCTGGGACACCCACTGACTTTCTGCAGCAATAATATCACACAGCACTTCTTGGAGGGAAAGGGGAAATGAAAAGCAGAAAACTTGGCTAACTAAAACTACAAATTTAAGAGCAGATTAAGTGGGAACAGCTAATGTGTCTCAAGGTGCAAGGGGGTGTAGTATACACCGAGATGAGTGCTCCATGGCCTCCAGGATACGTGGGAACCGGTTGCTGTTTCAAATGGCCCAGGTTAGCTGATCCATCCCCACAGGACATGCCGGCACAGCCTGCGGGAGGACCAGTGCTATGCAGGCATTTCGGCCAAAGGGCTAGCACAGCTCCACACAACGGAGTAGACACCCATCACTTCCAAAGACCTGGTGGTCTTCCCTCAGCAGGGCAAAGACCAGCCCTCTCCTCAGGAAGAACCCCAGCAGTGCCACAGCTAAATCTTCTCTTGGGCCTTCTGCATCTCCGCCTTACTGCTGTACACCTTCCTCTGAGGATCTTCACAGCTTGTCCCGTCGTATAAATCTTCTCCCCACCCTCCCAAAAAGTCCCTCCACGGCATGGTTTTGTAAAGTCCCTCTGGCCTCTTGCTCTGCTTTGTCAGTGCCGATACATCTCTCCTGATCTGCCGGCCGTACTGTCCTTCCACAGAAGCTGCTTCACACCTCCTTTATCCACCCTCTTTCCTTTGAAGTTTCCCTCTCTGTGAGGGGCAGAAATTACCAGGTCCACCCATGGGGGACCCGCGCTGGCGCAGGGACACTCAGAAACAGACTGGCAGGAAAATCGGTGAGTGGCAAAGGGCAGCAAAAGAGCATTTCTACGTGTTCCCCCACCTCCTGCACTGCCCATCGCCTCGCCAGGGGGAAGATAAGGTTAAGCTGAGACTGGGGATAGTTGTTTTACCTATGTGTTTGTAAGTGCTCATATTCTTTGGGTTTTTTCTCTGTGATTGTAAGGGGGTTTTTATTGGCAATGAATTAAGTAAAATTTCCCCACTTGAGACCGCTTTGCCCAGGACTCCCTCACAATTCGCTCTGCCTGTGGGACCTCCAGTTCAAAAATGCAAGCGTATATAGACAAAGACAGGGGATGCTTTCTTATCCTCCATGCCCTAGCGTTCCCTAACTACTTTTAACCTATAATAGCTATGGATGTAAGCCCTGTGCACTTGCAGACTAGATGACAAACTTGTGTTCACATACTCCTGACAAACACGAGCCACAAAATCCCCAGGCATTCACCAGCCTGCTGAAAATTGTTATGACCTTCACTCTGACATGGGACAGAGTGGCTGGGGGCAGAAAGTAGTTGCTGATCTGTGATTGCTTTTGAGGCAGTGAATCATAGTCATGTTATCCCAGGACAACAGGGCTGCATATCTTCCAAATCACTGAAAATACCAATTTCAGTCCATCAGTAGCATTCTATGACCTGGTTTGATAAGAGCTTCCACCTGTCTTTCACGTACTGGAAATACACTGAGCTGCAATCTTTAGACCCTTTGCAGTCTTCCTTTGCAGTTGCTACAATCTTTTCTTGTTAATTAAAATCTGGAAACGAGATTTACATTGCATTCCAGGATCCTGGTGCTGTTTAGCATCTTTGTTGGCAACACGGACAGTGGCATTGAGTGCACTCCCAGCGAGTTTGCTGACACCAAGCTGTGTGGTGCAGTGGACAACGCTGAAGGGAAGGGAGGCCATCCAGAGGGACCTGGACAGGCTGGAGAGGTGGGCCTGTGCAGACCTCATGGAGTTCAACAAGGCCAAGTGCAAGGTCCTGCACGTGGGTCGGGGCGATCCCCAGCACAGATACAGGCTGGGTGGTGAAGGGATGGAGAGCAGCCCTGGGGAGAAGGACCTGGGGGTGCTGGTGGATCAAGGACAGCACATGACCCAGCAACGTGCACTCACAGCCCAGAAAGCCGATCGTATCCTGGGCTGCATCCAGAGCAGCGTGGCCAGCAGGGCGAGGGGGGGGATTCTGCCCCTTTACTCCGCTCTCCTGAGACCCCTCCTGCAGGGCTGCGTCCGGCTCTGGGGCCTCCAACATAAGGACATGGACCTGTTTGAGAGGGTCCAGAGGAGGCCACGAAGATGCTCAGGGGGCTGGAGCAGCTCCCTGTGAGGACAGGCTGGGAGAGTTGGGGGTGTTCAGCCTGGGGAAGAGAAGGCTCCGGGGAGACCTTGGAGCGGCCTTCGGTGCTGAAAGGGGCTGCAGGAGAGGTGGGGAGGGACTCTGGATCAGGGAGGGTAGGGATAGGGTAAGGGGTAACGGTTTCAAACTGAAAGAAGGTAACTTTATATTAGATATAAGAAAGAAATTCTTTACTGTGAGGGTGGAGATGCTGGCCCAGGCTGCCCAGAGGAGCTGTGGCTGCCCCCTCCCTGGCAGGGCTCAAGGCCAGGCTGGATGGGGCTGGGAGCGACCTGCTCTGGTGGGAGGTGTCCCTGCCCAGGGCAGGGGGGTGGCACTGGGTGGTCTTTAAGGTCCCTTCCAACCCAAACCAGTCTGTGATTCTATGACCTCCATCATACAAATGTCACACATGACCCTGCTTGTAATCCAGCATGGGCAGTAGGGAATGCAGCAGCGAGGTGCTCTTTTCCTGGTAAAAGCAACCTGGCAAATTTTGGGGCACTAAGTTAAGAGTGTTTTCTTTCTGTTTAATTTTGGAGAAAAATGAATGGCTGTGGCTTCACAGGAAGCGTTAGGAGTGACACTATTTGCTAAGGCTTCGGCATGTATAAAGGAAAAATATATATCTTTCCCAACTTCTGCCAGAGTACACAATGAACAGAGAAGAAATATACCTAAATTTGTAAGTGTGGGCGTACCTTAAGGAATTGGATATCAAGGTATAAATGTTTTCTGTTCCTTAGGAAAAAATATGGTTACAATCACAGGCTGCGGGAACTAGCAGTTCTTCTGAAGCTTAACAGATACTCGCTTTTTGGCTATAAAATATGTATTATTCATCTTGCCCAGGTTAACTTTATTTTTCTTTTAAAGGAGCTTTGACACTTCAAACTGGTGTTCATGAATTTAGTGTAAATCTTTGCAATATTAACCAAGTGACAAGCTGGCTGCAGAAAATGAGAAATATGGCCTGTGGAACAGCCCATCTAAACAGAAGCATGAGGAGTTAGGGTTCAGCCTACTTGCAAGCACTAAACTAGGTGCTCAGACATCTTTGCTCTGCCTGTCTAGAGGTGTTGCTCCATCCCAGTGTCGTGGTAATTCTTGAGTAGGTGTTAAAATATTTTCTATACAAATTTCTTCCTTTCTTTTTTCCACCTCTTTCCTAAGAAATTAGATTTAAAATTAGTAGAACTAAGTAAAAATTTCCTGAGGACAATCATTAAAATACGAAATTGAATTAGGTCTGGCCATGTTCTAACCTACTTTGTTTTGTCTTTCACATGCCTCTAAGCAAGTAAATTTTGCTAACATAAGTGCTCAAGAAAACTTTTGAAATTCACAGTAGAGCCAGTGAATTTTAGGGCTCTTGATGTTGTTTATGCAGAGTGTCTGACCTTCCAAAATCCTTTCACACATCCTTAGCGTAGAGACCAGGCAATGATTCAGGAAATGTTTTGGCCACACCTTCTGATAATTAGGAGTGCAGATGCAGCCACATTACCGGAGTGGTAATATGTTCACTGCAAAGTTAATTTGGGGAATTAGTATCAGGAAGGATGAGCAGAAAAAGCAGCCAGGTTGAAAAGCCAGATCGTGTCACTGTCTCTACTGGTGATGCACTCGTATTATTGTTTCTGGATCATATATCACTGTTTCTTAAGGCTGCCGAAAGTGGAGCTGCTCCAGCTGATTCCTCCTCAGTGAAATACTGGAGAACCTGTCTGTCTGTTTGGACAAGTTACAGGAAGATAATCAGCATTTTAATGGTTTAGAGTTGGCACTGCAGATGTTTTCCAATAAGGGCGCTCTATGTGCATAGTCACAGGGTGGGAAAATATCACGGACACTGATGAATTGGGTTGCTGCTCTTCCTTTGTGGTAATAAAACTATATCTCTCAGATAAAACACATCTTGCTTTCCAACCATAACACAGATCTCTCTGCCTCCCGACAGAAATAACAAGATGGAGCCACTCAGAAATTTTACATGGGTGAGTGTGTCTGGTTTTGAGTGGATGTGTCCGTGAGACAACATCAGGAGAAACATACATCCTCTTCTTTTTTCGATAGAAACACTGCCCTGAGAAAAATCAAGAGCTTGTAGCTGAATATTGACTGAAACCCACTTTGAGTTGTGAGCAAATACATTGCCTCCCAGGGTTTCATTCTTTCCACATTAAGGGCTACATCAGTAGAAAGGGCTTACCTCAGCAATACCCAGCCCTGCCATCCACTTTTAATCCACAGGGCTCTGAGGCCCACACGCTTTGGCAAACAGCAGAGGTCAAAAGGGTCTCTTCATATACCAGTTGCAAAGGGAATGTAAATGAGAAGAGGCAAAGGACGTCAGATTTCGAATCGTAAGGGACAGTAACAACAGCGAATGGGTGAAATTATCCACCCAAGTAGCTAAGACTAGAAGAACATCTAGCCAAATACTGACCAAGCCCGACAGAATATTTCAGTGCACATCAACCCAAGAGAAATAAAGACTCCAGTGAAATAAAGCTGAAAATCTGAACTCGCACCGTGCAGGAGAATGGGGTTAACGTAATTCATTCACCTCTGAACTTGCAGAGAGTGAACAAAATGAATGTTCCGACCAAAATATTAGAAGATTGTTGCACCCATATGAACTCTGCATTTGGTCACCATGTGTTCCCAACAGTTGGCAAAAGAAGGCAAGGCATCCGATTGCTTTGTAACAGCCTCTCGAATATCTTTCATATCGATGTTCAAGCATCCTGTAGAAAGAAAAATTTCTAATGGAATTACAGATGGTTTTAAAAATGAGGTGGGTAAGGCAGTGATAGCACAAACTAGAGCAGCTATAATCTCTATAAAGTGTGTGGAGGCACACCAGGCAAAAAAAAATCTGTGCATGGCACAAGAACAAATGCAAAGGCTGACATAAAATTGCACAGTAGGCTCTGTTTAAAAAGAAATTGTGTGATAGCAGATCAAGGAAACAAATGCACTCTTGTATTCAAGAAAGAGAATAAGCTTAGGCAAAAGTCCCCAACAAACCTCAGAGCTGCGAGCAGCTAACAAAATCCTCACAGATGACAGCTTTGAAGAAAAATAGTTTTACAGGAGAGGCACTGCGTTGAGCCTCAGGAGGTTGGTGTCCCCGTTGCTACGCTGCTGCACATGGTCTCTGGGACTCTGGAGGGGAAAAAAGATTCAGCAAAGCTTTCCTTTGTAAAATGAAGATAATATTTCCCTTCCCTGACATCCTTTGCCTTATCTATTTATAAGGCAAGAACATCTTTGCATTTACTCTCAGCTGAACTTGCCAGGAGTTACTGTGGAAAACAGCGTTCCAGGGACACCTTACAGAAGAAAGCGTGTACCAAGAGAACCGTTCTGAAAACCTGCAGGTTCAGAAGGAGAATATGAGGCCACGAATGCCAGTTACACAGAGGACGTCTTTCACGGGATGGCAGGGAGGCTGAATCCACTAGCTTCCTTTCATGTCAGTCTAGGTACTTTCATGCTCTGCAGTTTTTCAGCAGGTAAGTGGGTTGTCTTGAAGTCCATTGGCACGCAGTCAACCAAAGGGACCTTTAATGGTCCCTTTGACCCTGCTCTGAGCAGACTGAAAGACATCCTGAGGTCCGTTCCAGCCCAGCTGATTCAGTGACTCTATTGTTCTATGAAACGCTCAGACTAAAGAATAAACAAAATTAATGACATGATTTCTGTCTGGCGCATGGGCACAATTAGGGTCTGACCTTGTGATATGGCTTGAGATGTGCTGAAGGAGCAGGTTCAGCTCCGCGCCTGAATATCTCCATCGCTCCTGCTCCCAGCCGTGCCCTCCCACTGCTCACTTTGAGGTGACCCTCATGCTTGTGTAAGTCAGTCACACAACAAGCCACACCAGCCCCATCAGACAGCGAAACAGGACAAAACGAAGCACTTCTTTGGTTTGAGATCAGATAAGCCATTGTAAAGGAATCAGAAGGGAAAGCTGGTGGCTGGGGACAGAGACGGGGAGTGGAAAGGGGAGAAAGGATGGAGAAAAGAGGGGTCAGAAGAAAGGCTACCACAGCTCCCCCCTTTTGTAAGTGGTGACCTTGTACATCAGCTTGGCTATATTGTGAAAACATACCCTGCAACCAGGGTTACTTTAGATCTGCAATTGATCTCAAAATTATCACACTCTACTCATTTCTTGTCAAGACATTGTGTGATGCATGAGCAGAGGCTTTTGGACCTCAGCAGAGCTTTGAACTCAGGAATTAAGCAGTTGTGACACACACAGCATAGAAAAAGCCAGCGCTCCTGTGCACTGTACGCTGTCGTGGTGGCACTGTAACACGGCGAAGGAGATGCTGGGGAAAAGAAAGAGGTAGAGAAAGCATGGTCTGAGGGGCTTGATCCTTTACAGCACAGACGTAGAGTTACGAGGGAGGATGGAGGGGAAGGAGAGCTTTCCGTTCGAGGGAAGGACAGCTCTGTGCCTGCGGGACAGAGCTGCCTCACAGCTTGTCAGCAGCAGAGGCAAACTTCGGCAGCAGGGCAGCGCAGGCCAGACGGGTGAGGCCGTGCGGAACAGGCAGGTGTAGGAGTGGGGAAGCAAACGCAGTCGCCAACCTTCCCTCTTCTCCGCTGCCTTCCTTCTTGCCAGGCCCAGCTAGCAAAGCCAGCCTGCCTGTCATGGCCGGTTACTGCTCACCAGGGGCACATTTCCCTTCGCACCCCGTAGTCCAGCCAGTGATGGCGCTTTCACCCGACCGGGCGGTGCTCAGCCCCTGCTGAGGCTTGCTTTGCTGCCCCGTATAGGCAGTTGCCTGCTTTATTTTTGCTTGAAGCCAGCCCTGCTACCAAATAAATTCCTACCAAGAGTAAATCCGAAGAGGAGGGTACACTCCTACTCACACTACAAATTCTGCAAGGCTTTCCAGCATCGATATCTGTATAGAGTCATCTGTATACACACAGGGTTCCTAATTATACACTTTCCTCTCTGATTTATTCCGAACAGGGCATGATGACCGCAGTGCAGAGCTCCATAGCCTCATAACAGGATACACCTCTCTTCAGTGACTTGCCTGTTGCAGGCAAACAACTTTGTGTATGTACGTGTCTCTGTTCCCAAGGCTATGCAACAAAAAAAACCACCCAACCCCAAAATGCACTGTAAGGGTCATAAATGGAAAACAACAAACCTTTGACGCAGGAAAATTACTCACTTAGGCAAAAGCTCAGGATAATCTAGAGCTGCTGAAATCATGCTGAGTGGTACAAAAATATCAGTGCTAATGGGCACAGAGCTTGCTAGGCAGAACACATGCTATGTAGCAATGGCCTTACTAGTAAATGGCATTTAGGGACAGTCAAACTAGAGATACAGAGATTGTAAGCCATAAGAAGTGATTGTAGTGCAAGAAAACATTGTCCCAGACAGAATAATCCCAGCGCTGTAAGTATACAATTTGTATTATTAAGGAAAATTTAATTCCAAAGAACTGAAAATGACTTATTCCAGGATAAAAGGGATGGCTTCAGATTGCTGTGCTTGCTTCTTAATTTGAACTTCCTCACAGCCTACAAGCATTTCAGACTATGCTTTTAAACTGGATCTCCTCTGCAACAAAACAGTTACAGTTAACACTGTGCTAAAGTGGTGGCAGTGGTTGGCTCATCCCAGCTCTTGAACGGAGAAACCCATGCAGCTTCCAGGGCTACCTGGAAATAGAGGAGACCTGCTGGTCACGGAGTCTGACCAAACGAAGTGTGGCCTGAAGGAGACTGCATGAATTAGGAACCTTAAGGAGAAAGAAGAAGAGCTTTGAGAACACCTCTGGCTTATATCTGGCAGCTGTGCGGCCAGTACAGCTTAGCGCTGGGAAAGCACCCCGTTTTGGGGCAGTGAGAGCTGGCCTGGCTCGGGCAGAGCAAATTCAAACCAGCCTGAATCACATCAGGGCTGCGCATGGGTTGGGTGCACCGGTGACTGAGAACAAAACCGTCTCTGTTCTGCTTGCTTTAACGTTTTGTACCGCTTCAGTCTATTTCCATTATTTACCGATTGTCCTCAGTTTCTTCTTCTCCCTAGTCTGAATACGTGGGATAATGCTCGGTAGGAATACAAACCTTCCTTTGCTTCAGCGAGTCTCACTGGGTCCTCAACTACTGCAGTCCAGTCGCTTTGTTTTTCTCACCATTTCCAAGCGGCACTAGTTGGTGCTAACACAGAAGAACAACCCCATGGGCAGCACCACCGTAGCCTCGCGAAGCTGGAAGAAATAAACTGGGACCAGTTTTGCCACAGGGGTGCAGTCAGTGCCTCCAGCTGCCCCCTGCCCTCCAGCTGTCCATCCCCCCCCCCCCCCAGGGCCTCGGAGCACATTCCTGTTCTATGTGTCCATCTGATCCAGCAGAGAGGAAGGGTTGGACTGCTGGAGAGATGTGGGGTGGCAACACATGGCCCTTTCTATTTTGAGGTGACAGCCTCCAACGGATGGGCTACAACAAACAGCTGGGGCAGCAGCCCCTTCAGTGGCCCCGAGGGTTTTCTCACGGAATGAGTGAGCTAGATCCACGCCGGGTACAAGAGCAGGGCTGCTGCTCGAGCCAGTGGTTTCTGCAGAACAGATCTGCAGTACATTCTTGCCAAGAAAAAGCACTAATGTGACTTTGCAAAGTTTCTCCCTCCTAAGGTCAACTCAGAGAAGAGTTCAGCAAGCCCAGAGCTGTATTTCTTTTCTCTGGATGAATGGCTACCCTAAATTGTTAGTGAGGTGCAATTTAAAAGAGCTGGTAATAGATTTGCCAAAGTCTTCTCTGTAGAATCGATATTAGCTTGTACTCATAATAGCATTTCAAACCATCATGTGCTCAAGTCCTGACCATCTGGGCCAGGAAATGGCAATGGGAATTGGTATTTCTCCTCTGCTAGCCCCCAGTATGCTACCCTGTGGCTATTGCAGCCATCTATTTTGCATTCTGGTTCCCCTGTGATATCGACAATAAACAGTAAACAGTGCACTTGGTAATAACTTCTCCAAAGGAAAAAAAAAAACGCTCAGCAAAAAAGCATAATGTAGACACACGCTGTAGGAGTTTCCAAGATGGTTTGCAGCAGCTACTCAGGCATCAATGCCAAACAAAATTATCTGAGTGGTAGAAAAAAGTCCCCAAACAGCTGCCACCAGCTGTAGCGGGCCAAGCTGGAAATAATGAAAGGAAGATTTTATTTTTTTTCCCGGAGCATTACAAGAAAAGGGAGCAGAACTACGTGGAGTGTCTGCACCTTCTAAAGACTCTTTTGTTGCACATAATCCTTATAGCACTTTACACATGTCACCATCTGCTGGTACCCTCCATTATTGCATTGCAATATTATGTTACTCTACAACTTCAACAAGATGATTCTTAAAATTCCCATGGCTGTGTTTAGAAAAGAGTGGATTGAAGACATCAGTGTAACGGCAATGGCCAAACTGGTGTGAAAACAGCACAGCTTGAGATTAAGTTTGAGAAGTCCAGCCCATATTTTCAGCTGGAGAACCACACCAGAGGTTTTAGAAAGCCATGCCTGAGAACGGGGAAAGGGACTGACACCCAGAGTAACTTGCTACAGAACGACAGGGATTTGCTCGACTGTTTGTTATGGATAAGAGAAAGGAAACGTTCTACAGGCAGCCAGGGACAGAGTAGCACTGTCATCAGCTTGCTGTACAGTCCCTAGGGTCCTAGCTTGTGCCCTCCCATCCTTTTTGCTTCTGCCTGAGTTGTTGTCCAAACTCCAGTCCTGCAGTCACTAATTTCAACGTCTTTTTTTTTTCCTTTTTTTTTTTTTTTTTTTAATAGTGATTTTCTTCGGCATTTTTGGGTGATCTTGAAGAACAACTGGCAGATCCACTTCATAACTCTTTTGGACAGTAAATCTGCCTGGTACTGCTTTCTTCATCCAGAGATGAGAACAGTCCTTTATCTGATTCTTCACCACGGATCAGTTCAGTGCTCACAGGCTAGCATTGCTTAATGGTGAATCCAGGGAGTTTTAGAGCTTTTGTATAAAATAATCTTCCATGAATCAGTCTCTGTATGAAAACATCATGTAAAAAAAATACATGGAAAAGTTCCTCGTGGCGGCTTTATTCTCCTGCATACATAGGTTTGGTTTGTCCATCTACTTCAGGGCTTCTCTTCACAGCTGAAAAGGTTACGTTTCTGACTGCAGGGAAATTAATACAAATGGGCCACCCTGAGGTAAAAAATACAATGAGGACAAGTTGTGTTATATTTCCTTCCAGGTAAATTCACTCCAGGCTTAACTTCAAGTGGGGAATGGGGTTGGTTTAGGTGAATTCACCTTGAACTGAAACTTTGATATGTTGATATCATTCATGATATGTTTCATCATTCTATTTCTCTGGGACAGACAATCCTTAGATCAAGGTAAGAAACACTGCTTGTTTAGCAATGAAGACCAGACCTCAGGGAAGCACTGAAAAAAAGAGAAATGAATAGCAGAACAGAAATTTCAGAGGACAAAAATGTCAAAAATGCACCACAATTGCTTGGTTTTGTCACCTTCCTCATCTGCCATCACCACCTCTTTTTCGGTTCACAAAACTGGTAACTGCTTACGTTCCTGGCGATGCTTATTCAGGTTATGGTCCCTGAAGTATAACTGAATTAAAGAGCCGCAGCCTCTGTGTTTCTAACAACCACATAAACAAGAACAGTTCGTCGTAGCAGTGCCTGGAATGTGAAACTTTGCCCAGGAAAACCAGAACTGTTCTTTGGGGCAAGCCCTGACCATGGGCTGCGGGCGCTGCTGCTGCTGGGGGCTTACCGCCGCCTCCGAAATGCCCCGCAAGGAGCCTCTCGGGAATAAAAAAGGAATTTGGGGATTACTTTTTGGTGACGGGGCATCTATCTGTGGATTTGGATGGAATATCCAGCCTCGTAATCCAGACTTGAACTCCGCCGTAAACTGCAGCTTGGAGTCATCTGTTTACTTTCATCCCCAGCTCATAGACATCAGATTGCCTTTGTCCACCTCTCCTCGTGCTTATTTGACAGGAATAGTGTTACTTCATCTTTTTGTAGGCTTTTACATTCGTGCTCTAAGCTTCGGGTAAGATTCCTAAGATAAGAGTTAAATGCTGTACCCTGTTTAAAGGAACGCTGGAGAAACAGCTTTATCTAGAAAGGAATTTGAATATTTTTGTAGCTTATCGTGTTTCTGCTGTATTCAGGCGAAATGTCGCACATTGGCACCTATGGGGGAGCTATTGTCAGTGACCTTTACGCTACCTTGAAAAAGCAATAAAACCTTTTTTTTTTTTTTTTCCCCATTCGCTCAAAGAAAGGAGAGGGGAAACGGCTCTGAACTCTTTCATTAGCAGCTAAATCTTCACTTACTTCTTAACAACAGTCCTTGTCCAGAGCAGGTAACCACCATCCCAGTCAACAGAAATAACTAAAATAAATCCAATAAATTCTGAGAAAATTTTAGAGAAAAACTGTATCGTTGGTGGCATTAAAAGACCGTATATTTGCAAACTCAAATATTTTCTTTTTCTTCACGAGACCATGGCTCTCCACATAGGGAGGCACAAACGTGAGTGCTCCACTGTTCAGAACAAAACAAAAATTAAGGCCAGTTTGCACAGCGTTGTAGATTAAACGAGAGAAAATGTTAGGTAATTAAATGCTAATGATTCAAGCTGGGTGCTTATGTTTTGGATTACTTGCCTAATAATGTTCGCATTTAAATGGTCAGCTTTGAAGTTAACAAACAGCCCATTAAGATGCAACCGGGGAGTTGTGGGCTCTTTGGGTGCCATTGTCTCAGTCTGGCTGGCTGCAGACTCAACAAAACAGCAGTGATGGGATTTACATAGCGAAGACTATTTTTGCAATTGGAAGGGCTAGAAGTTTTTTTTCTTCTAGTGAAAGCTCGTATTATTGAGAACGCAGCATGTGGGAAAAGCCTAAAACTACTCATTTCTTCTGAGTCCTGGGATTTCTATTGTCCCTGCTGACTGCTGAAATACAAATCACTTGGTTCCCAAGCAGTGGCTCTGTACAACGATCCTCCTGCTGCATCCATCGAAACTCTCCCAGATTGTGGACTTCTAGGTGCTATTGCTGGGTACTTGCAAGGGTTAATATAAAAATGCACTCCTGCCAGTGAAAGTTAAAGGGGCTTCAGTGATGAAAATTGCATCACATAATGAAAAATCCCCAAAGTAGTGGCTACTTAAAGGTCAGAAATAATTAAGAGATAATTGTCAATGGAACAGAATATTCTCCGGGATAATGGGCCTCTGCAGATGCAAGAACAGCACCGCGAAGCCGAAGCTCTCATGGAAAATAAATGGCGTGGTGCAGCTCGGGTTCTTTCTTCTTCAAAGAGCACAACGCTGATCCTGTGACAATGGCCTGTTATTCCAAATCGTTGATGTAGACTTCATTATTTTATCTAATGGAGGTTGATGTGGGAGTTACTTGCTGTGCCGCTGTAGACCTACTGCATTTTGAGTGCCTCTGAGGAGAAAGGCACTGTGGATTTCAGTGCCTGGGTTTCATCAAAGGTTTTGTTATCCCCACTGTGACTGCTGTTCCCTGTTCTTGCTGTGTGGGGCTAACCAGGGAGAGCTGGTTTTGCCTTATCAAAAGGGGAGTGCTATGACAGTCTGATGTTTCTTGGTGGCAACTGTAAATATTGACATTTTAGGGACTACAGCAGTGGGAACCTGATGTAACTCATTAAAGGTAATGAGGCTTTTTTACTGGATTTAAAGTGAATAATTTCAGGCCCTGTTTGGTGCATTAGGAGGAGGAGAACTGTTCTTAAACTGGCTTTGCTTTCTGACGTCTTCTACCTGATGTATACATGCCAGAACAGTCTCCTTGTAAAACTATCTTCCTTGTTGGTTTTGATCTTTTGTGGTCTGCTAAAGGATTTATTTAAAATGCCATAAAATATGAACTGCTGTATCTCAGATCTTAATTGAAGAAACAAACAGGTGATCCCAATGTTTAACAAAGACTTCTTGGTGCCAAAAATGTGAAACAGTTCTTGGAAACATAAATCACTTGCACTGAAACAATTTATTTCAGTTATTCATTTACTATCTTCATTCTTGTGATGTCATTTCTGTAATTTATTATAGTTTTTTTTTCTCAGAAATGTTAGCTAGAACTTAGCTGTTTATTTTGGTCTCCTGTTCCATCTTTGTTGACTTAGGGAGAATACCCTTTAAGGGATATTTCTACATCTTACCACCCACACACGACATGACCGGCAGAATGATGGCCAGTTCAGTGCTGCGTGGGCTGTCTGTAGCTGCACAAAAGGGCACAGACTTGGCCCTCTGCATTTCATGCAAAGGCTCAATGTCGTAACTTAGCAGGTTGTGCAAAAAAAATACAAAAACCCAAAACCCACACATAAAAAAGTGAACCCAAAATACAATCCTGACATAGATAAAGGGAGATCAATATTATGATTAAAGTACTGGGATCACACTGAATTTTTTCCAAGTGTCTGCAGCTGTTAGAGTGAGTGTCTGATGATTTTTTAACTAGCCTGGTTTTAATTGGGTAGGTGGCTGAGAAAGTGGTGTGAAGCTTGCCTTTCCTTCTCACTCCATTTTTGTTACGATGACATTAACAGCATATAATCAGCTCTGTGACCTGATGCAAGGACAGCCAGCAAAGTACCCCCCCCACCTCTGCCAAACCTTTTCAGCTAACTCCTTTGAACATTCTGGCTTCTTCAAAGACACCCCATTCCTGACTATCAGGGAATTAGCTAGGGGATCACTACAAGTCACAGGTGATTTTTAAGCTAAAACATACATTTTTGTTATTCCTGAACAGTTTGATCCCTCTGTTCCTGTAATGATAGTGCCCATGAACACTAGTTAAGGGTACACAGAAGTTTGCTCAAGCCCTGTATGTGAATTTGACTATTGGCCTTAGTGAAGGTTGCGCCGTCTGCACCTTGGATTTAGCCTGGATTGCTCCTGGAGGGGCTGATGACCACTTTTTAGTGCAATGTACGTATTTACCTTTTGCCATATATGATGTTTTTGTCGATGTCTGAGAGTTAAGAATATGTAGCCACTAATTCTGAACAACTTGGCAAACCTGTTGTATTTACTACAATCTCTCTGGCCTTGTAAGCGGCCACTGTAAGGATGACACAAGTAATATAGATTACTGCAGTTTTTCTATACATAAGATTTATTAGTGTGTGTGGCAGCATTTCAGAATGGCAGTCGCAATCTGGGGTCTGCCTCGGAGTGCCAGGAAAGGCTGGTTACAAACCGGCTCTGTCTGTCTGCCTGCTAAAACCACGTGATGCATTTCGTGTCGAGGCTGGAAACAAGTGCGGTGGCTTCTGTCACCTTTTCCCCTGAGCACACATCACTCCCAAAGATGCAACTTCTTTGTTTTGCAGCATCTTGAGGAAGGGACTGGAGAGCTTTGTGAGGAGCTGCAAACCACCTGAGTATCTCTGGGTTTGTTTTTTTTTTAGGACTCTTCCCAGACAGATAATTTTCAATGCTGACACATTTATCCACTGAATGACTAGTGTGCTCCACACCGCCTCTTCTTCAAGTCCCTTCTCCTGTGCTGGAACACCAGACTGTAGGATTGACACAGCTGCTGGGAGGAGGTGATAAAACAACGCTCCACAGAGCAGCTTTCAGGTGGGAAGGTACAAGCAGCCTGTGAGAGCGTGGCTGCGTGGCGCGCAGAAGGTCCTCTTGCTGAACGTGGTGTTGAACACACTCTTGGAGGTACCTTGTTGATGATGATGCCACACTACATCTAGACGTTGTACTGTACTTTTCAGAAAAGAGACCCCATTGTCCTTCCTGCCCCTGGAAGTCCTGCTTTGAGCGTGTCCCAGGCTCTCTTAGAGGTTTGTCCTTGAATTCTGCCTTTAAGTGTTTAGGGGCTGATTTGCACACAGTATCTGATGGTGCTGCAGAGCTCCCTGTCGGCTGGCAAGCTCTCCGTGCCACTGTTTCTGCATACTGTGCTTACTTGGCCACCTGAGGAGGCCACTCTTCGTCACAAGTGACTGGTCCCCTATTCCTTCCTTGCGGAATTTTGGCAGAGCTCAGGAGAGGACGGATCCTGCATGGCAAGGCTGCCGTCTACCATCTCCAAGCCAAGGCAGAGTTAGTCTAGGAGAGTGTGGCTCTGCACCACTCCCACTACTAAGCTGTTAAATTTCCAGACCTTGGAGAATGGCCAGCACTGCTTGTGGTGGATACAGAGGAGAGCAGTTAACATTTGTCACATATGTATAAACAACTATTTTCTATGGCAACTATCGACTATCACCAGCTACAGATAAAAACTATGTACAGCCGTCTCTTCGTTTGCCTTACACTGTGCGAGGAGGAGCAACACAATTCATAGACCGTCAGGACTTGCCAAAAATGTTGCCCCCAAACCTGCTAGAAGCATGGTACTTAAATAAAAAAAAGGCAACTTTAAAAATATTCGTTTCTATGTTTTCTGTTTTACTGAAGGCAGAAAAATGATACCAAAATTCTCCCGGTGTTTTACAGTCAACCTAAAAAGAAGGCAGTCAAAAATCTCTTATCAGAAAACTAGCAGTGCTGCAGTTTTAGACAGCTGCAACCCAGAGAGATGCAAATAAAGACTGCTCATCCACAAAACGCACTTTTAGAAATCAAAATTAAGTGCTTCAAAACGTCACTTTCAAGGGTAAGATTTTCAAATGTGCTCAACATCAGCCCAGCTGTGTTCTCCCTGGAGGCAATGCAATGGCTGACCTTGGTGCCGGTGGAAATGGTTTAGCAGGTCTAACACTGGCTATAACAGTTGAGGTTAGCTCAGAAAGCAGAAGACTGGGATTTCCCACGCCTCTCCCACTGCTCCACTTCTGCAGATGACTAGCGCAGCACTTTCCGCCTGGATGTCACCCAGTGCCTTCGCCTGTTTGGCCAGGTCTCTCTTGGTTCCACCACAACTCTCTACTTACCCCCTACCATTAGCAGGTTTGCACCACCTCCTTTCAAAAGAGAGAGTTCCCAAGGTGTTATTTGTTCGGAATCACCAGTTCCTGGAAGTTAGTAATGAAGTTTAAAAAAGAAACCTTACGGACAGTTTATTTACCAGCTCAGAAAGACAGAGGTGATACGGGAAAGGCCATGGGCCCACCGGAAAGCTGCAGCCCTGTAGTGCTGATGTTAGAGGCCCGTGGAGCGGGGGAGAGCCCCCCACGGCTGTGTGCGGCGGCTGAGTGGAAACCCGCTGTGCCTGTGACATTGGGGCCCCTGGACAACGGAACAACCGCGGCAAAGAGCTGCGTCGGGTGCTGCAAAGCAGAACTACTTGAAGCAAATTCACTCTGCCGCCGCTGCCACTCTGGTTTGATCGATATGCACGAGTCTTATCTTCAAAAATATGTATAGCTAACATGAGTATTTCTATAATCACTTCAGATTGCATCTTAAAAAGGAAGACAATTTTGCCTCCTCCCTGCCCCTCCTCCTCCTCCTCTCTTATTCCCTCCACCCTGGAAAAGTCTTATGCATGGTTAAAGCATATGCTAAATGTGGGAGGAAAAAAAGAGTACCTTCCAAATCTTCATGTCTTTGGCAGCAAAGCAGCTGCATAGATCCCTCTTCTCTAAAGGTATGAATTAGAACTGAAGAACTACTGCTCCAAAACCGCTTACCTTTTGACAGATCTTTTCTGTGTGTGGTGGCTACGGCTGTCAGCAGCAGTTTGTTACGTTTGTGAGGATATTGGATACGGGAGGGAAGGCATTTCTTTTTTTTCTTTTAAAGAGGGGGAAATCCAGGAAGAGATTGACCGCGCCGGCCGTTCACAGCTCTGCCTACGTTTTCAGTCTGACTCATCTGATCTTGCAGTCCTTGTTCCACAGCACGGATCTTGCAGGCTCTAAAAGGCAGAGCTGGGTGTTCAAGGATGAAATCCCTTATCTTTGTCGATCTCGGTACAGACGCTCAGCTCTTGGCCCAGATATAGCGACAGTGCTAGGGGATGACAGAGGTTTTTTTTAAAAAAAAGTGCCTCCCCCAGGATATGTTGAACGTGACTGGGGCTATACAGGGAGTGAATCCAGCCCTGTGTTTTCTTAACAGGTGTTAGCCTGATTTTTAGGATTTTGGTTTTAAAAGCTGATTGACACAAAGAAAAAAATTTCTAAACGTCAGGAGCTGGCTACAAAAGCTTTGGTGAGAAGAAAACAAGAGACCAATAGCCACAGGAAGACTGAGAAATACAGGAGATTTTGACGAAGAAAAAAGAAAATCACTTAAAAGGATAACTGTATTTAAAAATAAGGGGGAAGAAGCAGGTAAAGAAATAAAGAGAACTGACTCTAGGTTAGAGCCAATTCGCATAGGTTGACCAACCACATTCAGTTGCCCTGTTGGTGGCCTTTAAATAAAGGTCAGACAAAATTGTATCAAAAACCACATGGGGATTATTGAAGTGCTTGTTAAAGACAGTGGGTTGCCTGTGGGAGGCAGTGCTCAGTGCTAGTTTCACCGTATTTCTAATAGTGCTTAATTAGTTTATTATTGCATTTGAAATTACTCCTTTCTTAGAGACTTTAAAGTATTTTTGTGGCGTTCAAAACCCTCTTCCATCCACGTATTTCCCCAGAGCTGCAAAGGAACCAAAACTTTTTAGTTCAAATTCTGTATCTTCATCTTTGCATCTTATCAAAGTTCCCAGGCCTCACCAATAAGCTCCTATGCAAAGGGTCAACCAAAATATCACCCTCTGCTCCGTTCGTCAGTGCTCGTCTTCTGCCCCTGTCATTGAAGCAGCCTGCCATCTGCTCCATGCACTTGGGAACCTTGTCATTCCAAGATTGATGCTGAAATCATGGCTGTTTACCCTTTGGCAAGCTCAGTTATCAAGCACAAGGTGACAAAAATATTTATCTAGAACGGTCTGCTGACCTTCTGTTCCCACAGAAGTCGGGTAATTGGAAAACATGCAGTAACACAGTCTGTACGGTTGCACAGGCAGCAGAAGTCAGTGCAGGTTCTGATGTAACCTACACGGATTGAAAAAAGCTTTGGGAGCAGGGACAGCACTGCTGTGTATTCTCCTTGTTTCTGTAACATGCTACAGTGCTTTAAATCAGGTATACGACCTTGTGGCCGGTTTCCCAGTGGCTGAGAACGCACAGTATCTCTTTGCTAAAACACCTCCTCTCCTTACCCACCCAAGGGAGAAGCTGAAACCTTCCAAAAGGCAGTCCTCCACATGACCCTAGTATGTCCAAGATACTTTTTTTTCCCCCACTCTTGCAACTCAGGGCTGTCCAAGGCTTTGCAGCTGGACCATTTGAAGCCTCGAGGTACGATATGGAAGTGTAATGGCCCTGTGAAAGGCTTAGGCTGAAAACGCTGTACACCTTAGAGCGAGCTGCTTGAGACCAGCTGGTTTTGAGACTCAAAACTGATCTGTGAGTAGCCAACACAGGTCCCTTTCAGGCTCTTGTTCTCGTCTTTGTCAGGTAGCCCTCAGCTCAGGGCCCTAAGCACCTAAAAGCACCTCGTCCCACGGTAAAAAAATGCACTACATGAGAAACACGGAGCTAGCTGCTGCTGGGCTGTTTGCCACCCTGCCGTCCCACCGTGGTGCCCAGCCTCAGGCCGGGTTCAGGGCTGGAGCTCGTTGGACGAAGCGCGTTGTTTCAGACGGCTCCTCCGTTTCTCTTGGCCATAAAGTTGTCGCTCCCTGCGAGGCTGAACTCTTCCTGACGGTGCCTTCGGGAGCGACTGCGGCGCTAAGGAGGAGAAGGTGGTTCTGAGGGGTGTTGGTGTGGAAAGTGAGCCTCGGTTCGGGGAGCAGGAAGGCAGGTTGACCAGCACCCTGTCACGCAGCTGCAAAGTGAGCGTGCCTTGGCCTGCGGAAAGAGTTGGATGCTTGGCTTAAGCTGGTGTAGGTACTATGGGGTCTAACTGGAACTTTCAAGACAAAAATTCTCTGGATAGAAACAATTCACTGTCCATTATCATTACTGTGAGTTTAAGCCTAATTTTACACGGGGCCCGAAATGGGAGCACCGTCGGGTCCCTGTACCGCTCACCGTGACACAAATACAGAAGGAGCACAGCAACGTACAGACCTACTTTAGGATTGAAACTCCTCTGAAAAGTGTCCTTTAAGGCAAAATTGATTTCGTAACACGCGAGTACTGAAGGGAACATTTTCCACTTTTTTTTTACAGACAGTGTGCAAGTTGGTCTCCATCTTTCACAAAATGGTATTTGATATGAACTATTATTAGCTGAAAAAGATAATCTGTTCAGTGAAACATGTTCATTTTCTGGTCCTAAATTGTTTCTGTTCCCTAAAAGCACCAATCCCACAGTAATTCAGAACACAGGCTCTGCTAATGTTATGCTTGACGCACATATTTATCAATCTGATAATTATGCTTAAAATAAGGGAGGGAAACAAAAAAGGCTGACTGAGAAAGAATTCTGATCAAATGCTAGAGGCAAATACTGTTCATGTCTGCTAGCACAGAGGTTTACAAGAAAACAGAAATATAAAATGCAATTTTACATTTTATTCAGTGCTGTTTATTCAGCTCTTTTTCCCTAAGATTCATTACCAATATTCTGTAGTTAGTTATGCTTCCATTTCTGATGGAGCTTGGGCTTGGTCAGCAAATCTTTTCTAGAATAAAGCATTCTTTCTTTTTTATATCTGCTCACAGATGTCTTAGGATGAGATATTGATTATCCTGTAAATGGACAAGAAAGCAGTTGCTTTTGAACCAGAGGCTTGTTTTCCTCATTACAGCTCTAAACCACTTGCTGTTTTTTAAAACCTATTCAATCCCCTGGTTCTGTTTCATCAGTTTCCCTTCAGGGTTGGTTTTTTTTTTTTGGCCTCTTCTCTCTCAAATCTTTGAGGTTGCAGAATTCCTGGGGTATTTCACTATTCGTGCTGCACAAAGCTGCGAAAACTAAGGGATGAGAGCGTGTGTTCTATATACGCTTTGAAAACTTAGTGATGAAGTGGTACTGCCACTCGGATATTGGTTGTACTCTTCTGTGGTGGGTCGACCTTGGTGCCCACCCAGCTGCTCTCTCACTCTCCCTCCTCAGCAGATGGGGCAGAAGACTGCATCGAGGTAAGGGCAGGGAGATCACTCACCGATTGCTGACACCGGCAAAACAGACTCCATTTGGGCAAAATGAATTTAATCTATTGCCAATTAAAAATAGAGTAGGATAGTGAGAAACAAAGACAAAACTAAAACACCTCCCCCCCCCCGCCCCTGTTTTCCAAGGCTCAATTTCACTCCTTCACTCCCGACTCTTCTGCTGGAGGAGGTGGGGAAGGAGGAATGGGGACCGGGGTTGTGGTCAGTCCATGACACTTCATCTCAGCTGCTCCTTCCTCCACACGCTTCCCCTGCTCCAGCGTGGGGTCCCTCCCCCGGGGTGCCCTACGACAACAACTGCTCCAACGTGGGGGCCCCGCGGGCCACAGCTCCTGCCAGAAAACACCTTCCTGCAAGGGCTCCTCTCCGCGGACCGCAGGCTCCTTCGGTGCGTGTTCACCAGCTCCACCATGGGCCTCCACGGGCTGCAGGGGGACAACTTGCTTCACCACAGTCTTCGTCAGGGGCTGCAGGGCAATCTTTGCCCTGGCGCCTGGAGCACCTCCTCCCGCTCCTTCCTCCCTCCCCTTGGGGTCTGCAGGGCTGTCTCCTCCACATTTTTCACATTTCTCTCTCTCTCACAGCTGCTGCACAGGGTTTTCTTACCCTTCTTAAATACGTCGTGAGAGCGGTGCCAACAGCGCTGCCAAAGGGCTCGGCTTTGGGCAGCAGCAGGTCTTGGAGCCAGCTGCAAACATCTCTGTCTGACACGGGGGCAACTCCTGGTCTCTTCTCGCAGAGGCCACCCCTGCAGCCTCCCCCACTACCAAAACTGTGCCACACAAACCGAATACGTTCTTCTTGCTTTCAAACTTCAAAAGAGTATTCAGCTTGGAATGCAGCGGCCACCAAGGACAGCTTTGAAAACTTTAGAAATCTGATTTTTTGTCGTTGGTATCAAAATACTGTGAGCTGAATCTTAGGAGAAAAATAGTGGGTTGAGAAAAAGTTCTTGTTCGTGAGCGTCTTCTTTTCTTGTTAAACCAAGAAGGATTGGCCTCCTGAATAAGTAATTCACAGCCCTACCAGCTCCCTAAAGACCTGCTTGTACTGGATGCATCAGATAAAGCTGGAAGCTCACGAGTATGAAAAACAAGGACATCACAGGAGGCAGAGAAGGGAGGGCTGAAACATCACGAGAGCAAGCAGGCAGCAGAAGTGGATGGAGGCATCCCGTGTTTATTCCTGCGCCTTTGGCCTTTCGGGAAGATCTCGTTGGCCATGGAGCACATATGAGGCAGCAGGAGATTTCTGAAGTTTCTGAACTAGAAAGTTCATCATAAGCACACTCTTATTTGATTTTTGCAGTCAAACATTTCTGTTCCCCAGGTGCTGCAATCTTTTGCAAGACACCTGTATATTTAAGTGAAAATGTGTGAATGAAAAAAATTCTTAGCGCCTTCAGGCTGAAGGGCAATTTGGAGGGTGAGGCAAGCGTTGCTTTTAGCAGAAAAAAAAAATGTTTGAACTGGGAAGAGATTTACTATCCAGAAGCTGGTGTTATGATAACCCACAAGTGTTGAACGCAATATCACACACCATGTAAGTCTTGGGTCACCATCATTCTCTTACACGGACAGTCATGAGCTCAACTTCTGCCTCGCAGTAACGAGCAGGAATATCAAGGTCTGTGAAGCTACACTTGTGTAAAACCTGTGTGGCTAGAGGTCGTCATTTGGAAAGTGATGATTGGAATGACAACCATCTTTAAAAGTATTCTCGAAGGGAGTTTGAGGCACAGCATCTCCTAGAGCCAGCGCTCCCTAAAATGACACCACTAATGAATGAACGACCAAAGCGTTTCGTGCCACCCACACAAAAGAAAACGCATTTTCCATCTTCTTGCCTCTTCTGAGAGCTAGACTGATGGTTTTCTGTCTCGGTATCCTACCACGTACTTCCAGTCGGTGAGAACAAAGCTCATTCCATCGCACACGTTGAAATAAAGCAGCTCCCCGGGGGCAGCGTGGAGAGATGCTTCCTCCCCCTGCCTTGCTGCAGCCATCAGGGTGTCTGCCTTTACACCTCTTCCCTTTCCTTTGCCGTGTTTACTGTGGGGCTGTAAGCGACCCTTGCTTCTTCACACCTCCTTTGCCTTGCCAAAAGCGGCTGAACAGCTTCCCTGCTCTGGTAGGACCCCATCTCCTTGCCAGGCTGACACTGAGGCATCAAATTCTCTGACAGACCACTTGGTACACGCAACTGTTAGAAGAATTTGAAGAATTTGACCAGCAGCAAATGATTTGCTTGGTTAAGCTTTTAAACGGGGAATTACAGTCCACTAATGTGCTGCTTGGGAGCTTTGGGGCTATTCCACGCCCAGAGCAAGCCAAAAAAAAAAAGAATCCCATCCATTTCCCTCCTGTTCCTGGAGGTATATTCTGGGCTGAGCTGTCAGTGTAAGCCAGGAAGACAATGACGTCTCAGTGAACGTAACCCAGCGCAGTGGGGGTTGCTTTGCTTCTCAGCCACAAAGGAAGAGCTATATCAGGTGAAAGTTCCGTTTTGCCTGGAGTGTGTGAAAGGTCTGGAAAGCACATTGTGAGAGCCTGGAGCCTTGGGAATGCTGACTCCATGGGTACCCGTCCTTCTGGGGCTGCACTTGGTCCCATGATGGCCCTTCTACACCCAGCGTCACTAAAACCACGCGCTCAGAGCCACTCACTGATTGGTACTTGTGAAAATAAAGCAAGTTAAATTAATAGAATTCTCAGTTCGTGTCGATCAGCCTAGCCTGAACGGTTTCAGTCACTGTGCAAAACTGAAAAAAGGGATAGGGGAATCTGCCCCAGTATATGAAATATTAAATAGTACAACATATTACGTGTGTGTGTTCACGTCCGTATAAACAGAATATTATCACCACATTCTCTTCTAACCTTTTTTAAACTCAACCTCAAAATTGACCAAGTTGATTGTGGTTTGAGGATATCAGGTTTTATAAAAAACAAAAGTGAAAAAGCTTGTAATGCGTGAAGCTCTGTCTCAGCAATGCTCTTTCCTAATTACGGCAAGAAGTCCACGCGGTTACTACTCAGAGCTGAACTGGAACAGATCTGGGGCTGGGTGAGGCCGACATGCCTCTGACAAGATGAGCCACTCAGAGGTGGTGTCATTAAAAAGAATGTGCCATTTTCTGACACAACTGAACACAGCATTTTGTGTGCAAAAAGACAGAAAAGATAGTGTTTTACCTAGAACTTTCCTCACGTCTCGCAGATCTCCAATAAAAACCCCACATGATTCCTCCCAGCTACCAAATTATTCTTGGTTTTAAAACCTTCTTTTTCCCTTTAGCTTCAGATGATTGACTCTCCCCGTAAACTGCTTTGCAACACTCTGTATGGAGGACAGTATATAAAAATAAATTGCATTGAGTTTGATCCAAACATCATTTGACTCAAAATTACACTGAGGTTTTGGGCTGGTTCTTTCCCCCTCCCCATTTCCAGGTCTGACTGGCAAGCCAAATCATTTCTATTTGCTATCATAAAGGCTAAATAAAAGGGCAAACAACTCATCGCTGTTTCAATAAAATTCATGCTGTTATTTCAAAATGTAGCTCTCCTTTGGCAGCCCCGCCCCCCCGTGCTCATTCGTACACGGTGCCGCTTGGATCACCGATGTGTTTGTGTGTTACAGAGCCTGTGGAAATTACGGGAGCGGGTTATACCTCCTTTGGTAAACCTGATCACTGGAGAAAGAGCAAGTCCGTTGGAAAATCAGCCTTTATTTACCACACTGACAACAGTGAAAAGATGAAGCTTCTTGCCGTTGTACCGAGGCTATTACCTCCCTTGTAGTAAATCTCAGGACACCCAATTAAAGTTAACTCGCAGCTTGCAACAAGCAGCCTGCAAAGTTTGCTGGGAAGAGCTGCCATATTGTCATTCAAAGTCCTTTATACTAAACAGTGCAAGACAAAACATCTAATTATCTGATTACGCTGCAAGAGCAGTTTCTTACTGAGTTTTGCATGCCGTCAACAAACACAGACTGTGTTCGTCACTGCCTCACATAAACAAAGAAAAAGAAAATAAGATAGAACAACGGGTTTCAGCTACTACTGTTCCCAAACAGCAGAAATATTTTTGCAAGTACATGGAAATAACAAACCTCCCCAGCGAGGCGGGACCTCTGGGGACATCCAGCTTGGGAACCTCGGCGTGTTCTGGCACAAGGTCTGCGGTGGCCAGAGCCCGTCCGTCCGCGTGGCCAGAAGCAGGGCACCGTGACGAGCGCTGGGCACCGGCTGCTTGGCGGAGGTGGTGCTTCTCGCGGGGAAAAGATTTTACCTGAGAGGACGAAGTACCAAGATGCGCCCTTAGGCTTGTTATTGCGCGTTTGCCTGCCCCCGCCACGAGCAAGGAGCCCTTCAGAGAGCGGCTGGGGCCGGCACCCAAACTCCTGCGGCGGGAGCAGCTGCTCCGTGAGAAGGGCTCGTGCATCTGCTCTGGCCCTGGAGAGGCCCCGTCACAACCACCCGGGAGCCCTGGGGGAAGCTCCGAGCCGGAGGGTTAAAGAAAATGGACACATTTCGGGGATTTGCCCAGGTTTATCCCACAGCCGCTCGTTTGTCTGAGCAATCCAACCGGTGACAGAGGCAGAAGAGCATCACCAAGGAACCGGCACTGTTTTCCCACCAGCTTCTCTTTCCTACTGGTCAGGCTTTCCGGGGCCGGCCGGTTGCACAGACAATACATCTGCTACTGCATATGCCACACTAATCATGGGTAGGGTACTTTCATCTGTTTTACTACAGTTTGGGGCAAGACAGAGGGAGAAAAGGAGGGTTTTGTGTATCTTATGACAATAACAATTTCAGTGGAGGCAGTTTTTTTACTGTGACTATCTTCACATCAGCCGTAACGTAGCCCCACTTCTTCACAAGCGTCACACCATTAAAAATAAATCATGGCCTCGAGGGACCCTCTTTTCCAGAGGGGAGAAGCAATTTAGCCTCCGTAACATATCAGTCTCCAGCTTGTCCTGAAAAGGCTGTCAATTGTGCTGAATTATGTATAAAATCAATGCGAGGTGCTGTCTGCCAGAGACGGGTTGACATTAGCAATTTCATACTCACTGAGGGGTCACAAAGTCCCAAATCTTCATGACCACAGAGTAAGTGCCCATTCTGTCCCTGCTTCTCTAGTTCCAAAATTATACCCGTTTTGTTGCATTTTTACAATTAAGAAAAGGTCACACAAGAGGATGCTGTCATGAAACACCTCTTTAATTGTCCGCAATAGGCAAATTTATACACTGATGTCAATGGGGTACTATTATAATCTGCCCTTTTCTACTCTAATTTCATTATACTCTTTATTAAATGGACATTCACAAACATGATTTTTCTTTTTTTTTGTGGGGGATCCCACACAGTTTCATATTCAAGTAACAAAACACAGCGCTCCTCAGACTCACAGGGAATTTCCATGGTGAAGAAAACTCTCCCCTGCAAGAAGATGGACGTTGGGAGGACAAACCACGTTGTGGTGATCTGCAGGTAAGCCTGGTGTTTTATTTGACATGGGTTATGAATCCTGCCCTTGTGAAACCACCGTCACTGTGCAGGTCTGTTGAATGAGCAGGGACCGTGGCCCACAGACCCGCAATAACCGACGGATGCGCACGGAGCTCGTGACCGCCGCGGCACTCCACTACATGATTTTTTACTGCTGTGTGTACGACTGGAGCAGCGTTGAAAATAATTTCACAGACTGATCTTCTCCCTCGCCTCCAGAACGGCAGCTGATCTGATATTCCTGTGGCAGCTACCGAAGGTCTGAGTGTCTAGCGGTCTTTGAGACCTTCAAACCAGGAGAGTTGCCATCAAAGTTATCTTCCGAATACTCTGTTCTGAAATAGATTTCCATAAAAGCTCATTTAAACAGGGTCGCCTGCCATCACAGCACCGTCCAGAGTTCAGCAAACACGGCACCTTAGTGAATACAGTGAGCTGTAACAAACACGAAGTCCTTAAAGGACATTTTTCAAAAAGAAGTCAACTGACAGTTGGTAACAACTTGGAATTGTTGTGTCAGTCTCTCTTTTCTGAAGCAGACGTATTCACGCTCCTATTACTGGTTATTCACAGTTGTTTATCTTCACGTACTATCATGGATGGCTGCAGGAATATTAGAGGCACAAAACTTTCCTCCCAGCTGAATGCTGCTTTGAAGGCAACCACAACGGGAGCATCTCCGTTGACTCGGGAGCTCTGCACCTGAACCCACTTCGAAGGGCTGTATCCTGCCACTCGCAGCTGCGTTCTGCAATGTTCTCTGGCCGACATGTTGACCCTACTAAATTCCAAAGTGGCAGAATTTTTCATGGGAACTTGACCTGGTGGTCTGTTATTCAGCAAAAAGGATTGCCTTCCAGTCTCTGAAGGACAAGCCTGAAGGCTTGTGCTCAAGATGCTTCTTTGTGGTCCTCGTCCCATATCAAAACTTTATGGCCATTTCAGTCTTGCCTTGAAAGAGCTGCAGGCTGAGTGGAAACGACCAGAAAAATATTTTATTTTGTGAATAAATGCAATGGATTTGTGCGATCTGTTTCCTCCAGGACAAAATCTAGAGCTTTCCAGAGATTTTCTTGGCAAAACTCAAGAGGCTGTTTTCAAAATAACGGCATTCACTCAGCAGATAAAATACTAAGGTACAGTTCCCTGTTTCTGAGCACGGACTGGGGCTTTTTACATCCAAACCGTAGTTTAGGCTTTAAGGCCTTTTCTCAGGAACAGCAAATATTTAATTAGTTATACCGAGAAGGAACAACAGGAAAGACCAAGGCAACTAACTCAAAGTTAAGAGCTTGGACTTAGATGCTCTGCAGTCAGATTATTTGGGCTCTACTCAGTGTGAATTCTTGCCACACAAGAAACGGGAAGATCAAAAAACTCGGCAGTAGCCTGGAATTCTGCTGTTATGAGGCGCAACAGCAGAGCAGGTCTTTGAAGTGGCCTCTCCCATTCCATGAGGAGTTTTAAGAGCTGGTTTTACTTTCTTTGGTCATTTTTCTTGGTTGCCTTCATTCTGTCTAAATAAGGAAAAATCAGTTCTCAGAAAGATAGGGCACTGAATGTTGCTGCCTGACTAAAACATTCATTTTTGTTTATTTCTCAGTTTATCTTAAAATAACCTTTGCTGAGCAAACTGCTTTTTATTAACTTCAAGTCAAAACACACAAGTAATGGTTCTACGTTTTTAGTGTAATTCCCTCTAATCATCCTCGCACAAAAACCCTGCTTGTTTTTATATGGGCTTCATACAATGCCACAAGTAATGAATGTTCTAGAATTGGAACATAATTTTGATTATCTGGCCATTACTTTTGATTTATGGAGCACAGAGACAGCTGGGTTTTTATAAGCTTGCCCTGCGGTACCGCAGATAACAAATGTAATGCAATAATCAAACTTCTGTAACACGGAACGCAGAAGGGGTGGGCCGCAGATCTGTCTGTCTATATATATCCATACCCTATCCACAAATTTTATCTTTGGGAGTATAAAAGTTATTTGCACAATGCTACTATTCATTATTCATACCCAGAGTGAAATATGCTGCTTTCAGAACCAGTATTTAGGCTTTTTGGGAGGGGGTGAACCACCTGAAGGTCATCTCACGAAATGACATAAATGTGTGCCACCATGAGGTTTACAAACGCATTCGTGATAACAAAAAAGCCACTCGAAATAGACATGTTTTAAGAAATAGTAGTAAATATAAGCCATTGTGAACAATGGAAAATATTTTTTTTTTCAGGAGAATACAAAGTCAACTAGGATGTTCCCCATTAGAAGGAAAAAAACCCAGCTACTTCAAGGAAGAGGAGGTTGAGCACTTAGTTCAGTTACAGGAGATTGATCAAAGGTCTGAAAGCAACAGGCAAAGAGCTGGTTACAGAAACGGCAAATGGGGAAAGGGAAACCAGAAACATTCTCTCCGGCTTGCCAAGAGAGCAGGAAAGCAGAATTCGCTAATGCAAACCAAAAGGGTTTTAAAAATATATACTAGGAGTGGGAAATGCAGCCAGCAACAACAGTAATTCATGAACCAGAGCATTCCCTTTGTTAATGAGAGACAAATGGTCCTAAATACTTTCTAAAAATTAGTCTCTCACAGGGTGGAGGGAGGAGAAGAAAGATGGAAGCGAGGAGAAGGCGACGACCAACTTGTCCAGGGAGTGCCTGACTGTGAAGGTGACAAGGGAACGGTGGGGAGGAGCGAGATGAGACGCGCGGGTGCCCGTGAGCTCCAGGTTTGGATTCCAGGGGTCGTACGTGGGTGGTTGTGTGTGCTCGGGGAAGAGGGGCAAGAGATCTGCAGCTCCGCTTCAACCTCGGGTGCCAGGGGTTCATCGCGCGCACACAGACGCACCCTCTGCAGCCAGGGCTACAGGGAGAGCGGGTCAGAGAGCACCTGTCCGCCGCCTCACCTGGTCTTTCCCGAGAGCCCTAAGGACCACTGCAGCTTCACGTTGTCGCCACACTAGTGCACGCCCTTCGGTGACAGAAAAATCCAGAGACCACACAAACGTGAAGCCTGATTCTAAGTAGCTACTGCATTACTGGCAACCGCTGCGTTTTTAGGTGTTCGAGAAATCCACGGAATTTGCAGGGGAAAAATAGTGTTTGGCACAGTAAACTTTGAAAAAGAAGACAAGCCTTCCCAGCTATTGCTACGGAAACACCCTCAGGTCTACAGCAAAACAACTGAACCAAAACAAGACTAAGACGGTGATTCTTTGAGGCTGAAAACGGAATATACAGAGCCTGATTTGAGGTTTGGCACTATCTAGGTAAACTGAGGGGGAAAACTGGGGAAGCTCGGTGGTGGAATGTACCCCAGCAGGAAAGGGAGCAGCACGACACCGGGAGGACCAGAGAAGAGGCATCTGCCATGTGCTCCACGGCACCAAAACGGCTGCTGGGCCAGCACAGCAGCAGCAGGCCGGCTGGAGGGCGCCTTGCGTTGACTAATCAAAGGCTCCCTAAAATATGGGGTGCTCTGATGCTCTTTCCCTTAGTGGCCTTTTTTCCTTAGCCATTCTTCTCTTTCCTAGCTGGGATGTGTTGCTGAGGGGAAATCTTTCCATTACTCCTGTGACATATATTAAGTAAAGGGCAACTATCCCATGCTTTACAGAAACGCCGAGGAAAGATCCTTGCCTGCAGCGAATAAAAAGTAAAGCTTATGCACAGAAACGTAAAGGAAATGAAAAAAGGAAAGACATCACACAATCATCTCTGGCTGAATGAGGAAAGCTGTGCATGAACCACCGTTGTGGATCAGGTGTTAAGGCATTTGAGTGACTTTTCTGCATTCTGTTTGAATAATTAAACATTATTCGTGACATTAAACATTAAACATGAGGTGAAAGCAGGGCCTTCACTTTCACATTCCTGATCCAGAAAGGTGGATCTGCCACGGCCACGCTGCTCCTGCCGGAAGGCAGGCTTCTTGGGAAGGTGGGAGCAGTCGTGTAAGGGAAGGACTGGCGGTGGCTTACCTGCGACACCTCGAATGGCTACAGCCAGGTTTGAGAGAGCCTTTTGGGGACGTGTCCCATCACCTGCTGGGAGACATTTCCCCTGTGTGTTAAGGTGAACGGGGCCATGGCAGAGCAGACAGAAATGCTCCTCAGGGTAAGGGACCTGGTAGGGCTCCAAAAAAGGCTGCGTACCAAGGAAGAGGACTCCCAAGGAGCAGGCTTCAGGTGGCTTTTAGCACCAGAGCGACTTTGCTGCTTTGGCACCAGAATTAAATCACTGGCTGTCTGAAACATTCCTGTTCACAACTGAGAAACATCTTCTGCCTGCAAACCAGTGCAATACAGTCACAAACAGCTCCCGTTTAACATTTACATGAATTTATAAACATTTTATAAAGCAGAGTCAGGCAAGACAGAGTGACTTGGAGTACGGGGAAGAAGCCAGGGCTCATTGTCTGCCCGATCACACTGATTTATGTGAGGTTTTTTGCATTCAGATCAGCGAGCTTTATAGCCACCTTGTAACAGTGCTGCAGCACAGCCGAGAGCACATCACCACCAGTAAAACCACCAGGTGAGAACCCAAATGTCGCTTGAGGTTCAGCTACTTGGAGGGAGCATTTTCAGTACGTTTTAGACTCTGTGGGATGAGTACCAGCAACCTTCTCCAACACTTGGCAGCCCCGGAGGAAACGCAGGAAGCCAGATCCATCCGCATGTAAGCCTGGTGTACCCGTTTCAGATGTTTATTCCCCAAAAACACCCTTCACCTTTTTCACCCCTGAAGTTCAGAAGGACACACGCTATGAAGGACTATTGCTGAAAGAAAATCCGCACTGCAGAAAGGCTGAGATGGGAAAGTTCCTGCTGCCTTATTTCTTGCCGGTAACTTACCTTGGATACAGCGTCTACAAGGCAGAGACATCACCTGTCACTGCCCAGTCCCACCTCCAGCACAGGCTGCCAGCAGGGGCTACAGCCCAGCCATCCTCTTCCTCTCAGTGCCATCCTTTAAGCATCGAGATAGATTTAAGCATCTATCACGGGTACAAAACCTGGTCGCACATTTCTATAATAAGAACCAACCCGAAGCTTGATGAAAGAGGATCCGTTCAAACAGCTTTTTTTTTTTTTTATTATTTTTTGCTTCTAAAAGCATTTGAGATGCACGAAAACGATCTACCCTTCGTTCTGTTCAGCAGCCCCAACGCTGACCTAACACTGGGTTTGAGAACCGCTGCTGCAATTTCAAAGCAGGTGTAGGTAGAGCTGGAAGATGGTCTGATCCAGACAAAGCTCCTGCGGCTGTGCCAAAGAGCCGAGTGCTCACGAAGGACGACCTCTGCCCCATTTTAACAAAAAAATGTGCTATAGCCAAAACTGGCAAGCTTTGACAAGTCTTCCCCCCTCTGTATCTTTTAACAGTCAACGTCAATTAAATAAAATTCATCCAGCATTTCCAGTTTGTTGGTTCCAAGTAATAACAGAATTATTAGGCTTAAAATACATTTTTGCATCAATTACAGGAGACAGAAAATCAATGTGCTAAAAGTGGCCTTTTGCTTATTTAGCATGCGTTTACCGTTTAAATCCTGCCCTTTATGAAGTTTTCCTTACTTAACTATGCAGAGCCAGATTTTCATTTTTATGTCCTGCCCTACACTTTTTTTTCCCCACGTTGCTCATTAATATGGAAATAGCTCAAAGCAGGTCATTGGCAATTTTGACACACCACTGAAAAATCCGGGCGCTTTTACAGCGTGAAGCTAAAGCCACGAGTGCCCAAGGTAAGGAACAGCCGGGCAGGCAGTCGCTGAGGTGCTCTGGGAGGACCGAGACCTCCGCACTGTCACCAGGAGCAAGAGGACAGCAGACGTGCCCACGCAGAGCGGGGCGACCGGGAGACCCCTCACACGCGGTGTTTATCGCTCCCCAACTCCCACAGCAGGATTTGCCCCTGGAAGCCACCGTCCAACATCACAAGGGCCGGTTTGAGGGCTGGGGAAGCGTCAAAGGGCACCCGCCCGCCCAGCTCCCACCCACCCAGCCCAGCTCCCACCCACCCAGGGCACCCCCCAGCCCAGCTCCCGCCCAGGGCACCCCCCGGCCCAGCTCCCACCCACCCAGGGCACCCCCTGGCCCAGCTCCTGCCCACCCCGCTGCCCTCCCGCCGCTCCCGCCACGGCCTGCGGAACGGTGGTGCTTCTGCCGAGCGCGAGCTGCCCCCTGCTCACCATCGGGTCCCCGGCGAGTGTCAGGGCAGACATTAAACCTGAGCAGACGGTGGCGAGGCGGCGGAACCGCTGCACCTGCCGGGTTTGCTTCGTTTGCAGACAAATCGCTGTAACGAGCCCGAAGCACGTCCAGCAACGACTGCTCTCCCAGCGGGACCTTCTGATAAAGCTCCACGACCGTGCGCACCTCCTGAAGGACACGACCTGACGCGCACCCACGTTCACAGGGGCTTGGTCTGTATTTTGGCACCAGCAGGTCCAGGCGGCAGGTGACCGCCACGACCCGCGACGTGCTGCCTCTACGCGGCTGGCGGCACGGTCACACCACCGCCGCGCTGCCAGCCCAGCGACGAGCCAGAGGAGAGGTGAGCTCTGTTACCCAGATAACGCCCCTCCAACCAAAGAGCCAGCCCTGGGTGGGGAACCGAGAACTCGGAATTCCCAGAAACGCCCAGATCGCTTTGCTTTCACCCCAGAACTCGCCTTCCAGCTTCGGGCCGGACTTCCCTCCACCCGCAGCTCCCTTCCAGGCCAGCAGCACCACAGGCCGACGTGGCACCCTCACTCCTCCAACCCACTCTGTGCTTTTTATTCACTGTCCTCAGGGCTGCCCAGGTAGGAGAAATCAAATGCCAAACCAAGCACCAGATCCAAAATTAGCATTTTATTCAGAACGTTGGGGTCAGAGGTGTATCATTCATGTTCTGGTACACAATACAGAGGCAAAGCTGTTCTCAGAAGTCTCTCCAGTTTGAAAGCTCCTTCCCCCTTCCCTCCCCACCCCCAAAACATACTGTATATTTACTCGTGCCACCAGCATCAGGCCAACTCCGCCCTCCCCCCCTCTTTTTTTTGGTACAAATTATGTAAAACTTTTGTGCTAAGAACTTTTCTCCCTCCCCAAACCAAAAAATTAATAAAAATAAAAATAAAAAAAATATTGAGTACTCTAACTACAGTTCAACAATTGAATCAATGTCACTTGTTTGCAACCTGTTTTGTAAATACTTTATCCATAACGAAAGATATAAACATGCAAAAACCTGAATCCATAGTCCAAATAATACATACACGTGTTCTGAAGTTTCTGCACTTCTCCACAGACTATGCCAATAAAACATTATGTACACATACCATTTTTTACAGTGAAGTGGGAAAAAAAATACTAGAAATTAAAATAGAAAAAAGAAAAGTGTACATGGATTAAGACCAAAATGTGTCTAACATTCTAGCATAAGGAAAAAAAAAAAAAATCAATTCTGCTACAAACTGGTGATATGAAAACTCCCTTTATTTGCAACCAGCTGCATAAGTTTTAGAATTTTAGTGAAAAAAATCCCCTAACATCTAAAACTAGAAGTAATGTACATTGTTCCACCTCATGGTCTTCTCTCCCAGATAATAAAATTGTTCCATGAGGATTTTTTTTTTGTTTATTTTTAATCTCCTTATTTTAATAAAAGCAATGCGATGTAACAAAAGCATGTTGAAGCATATTGTGTCTCACCTTACTCCTCCCCACCCCAACATATTTTGTCTCTTTAATGCATCATTTCATAAATCAGTACCATTAAAGCCTTAAACATAAAACTAATTCCGATCTGAAAAAGGTACAAAAAGGCACATAAAATCCCAGTGCTTCTGTACTGTAAAATTCAAGTGTAACTGAGCTCGACATTTTTTTCCAAACAGCATTGGATCACTGATATCCCACGGAGCCCAAATTGGTTTGCAGCCTAAGCCAAAGCCTTCAGCAAGCACTTGTGCTAGTAGACTACAAAGTTAAAGCCTAGCTTCTGTATGCTTTTGGGGAATATCAGTTGAAATGTTTGTACTTGTCCAAAAAACCAAGTTCCCTCTGAAGTTCAGTCGTCACCTCCACCGTACATGTCAGCGAGCTTCTTGAACCGCGGGCCCCAGTCATTTAGGTAGTCATAGTCTTGCTCGCCGCCACTGCTCGAGGAGTTGAGGGAGCTCAAGGACCCAGCGGTGGAGCCGCTTCCTTCGTAGTCAAAGACTAAGAGGGAGTCGTACGGCGGGGCTGTGGGGTCGTTGTCGGCTGCCTTCAGGCCCTGCAAGAAGGAGAGGGAGAAAAAAGCTGAAGTTCCGCACCTGAGAGAGAGGCAAACCGCAACTGGAACACGGCGGCGCAGCCGCCTGTCAACAGCCACTGGAGGAAACCCAGTCCCTGCTCCCGCCATCCAATTCAAAACAGGATTCGTGGTTTTGTCACGCAAGAGCTTCTTTCCATCCCTTTCAGAAGGGCCAGGTTTCCAGCATTCCAGCCCCGGAGTTTCGCAGGTAGCTGCAAACCCCAACCAAAAGCTACAAAAGCCTGACGAGACCCTCACGGCGCTGGGCCTGAGGCTGACACAGACCGGGCTCCAGAGCGACCCGGCCCCAGCCCGCGGCACGAGCAGCGCGGGGCCGGTTAGGACAGACGGATGGGGACGGGGAAACAGGCACGTGGGCCGGGATCCCCCTCCACAGCCACCCCACGGGGCCCAGAGCTCAGCCCTGACGCCGCTGGCCTGCAGGGCACGGGCCGCGGCTGGTCCTGCAGCTCCCTGGGCCTCTGCAGGCTGCGGGGGGAGAGACACGGGTTGTGTCGGCCTCCGCCTCACGGGCTCTGCCGCGACCGCCCGCACGGCTCCACCTGCTCTTCGGCAAACACACCCCCAGCGACCCCAGAGCTAAAGACGTGATTACAACCACTTCTGCTTCCGCGTTTCTAAGTATTCAAGCTGTCAGCACGCCCACCGTGGGTCTTGGCAATTGAAAACTTCCTCTCTCTAGAGCTGAACAACCCAAACTAAAACCGAAACAGACCGAACAAGAGGAAAGCAGGGAAAGAACCACACTTCTTCCAGAGAAAAGTCTCTTCCCTCCCTCTTTTCTTACACGGGTCCAAACCTAAACAGTAAGTTTAATTTTACAATACGAGACAATTGCTCTGTGCTTATCCTGGGAGGATTTAGGAGTTGAACGCAAAAGGCTGAAGCCTGAAGTCAAAAGCCCTCTTGTGTTTTGGATTTTTCAGCCTCGCCGTTTCTTCCATGGGATTAGCAATGCTTCTTCCAGATCTTCCAGTTTGGACAAGATCTGCTCTGGCAGCCCCTGGCAAGGGATAATGTATCTCCCAGAACTCCGTAAGGCTGAGCTACGATTTTACATCGCTTACTGTTAATTCTAACCAGTGCTATTTGTGCTGGTTTTATTTTTAATTTTTATTTATTTAAACATGCCTTTATCATACTCCCAACTATTTGAAGGACTGAGTGCACCTCCTTTGAATTATTTAACACATTCTGTTTCTAGAAAAGTTATTTTTTATTCTCAATTGTGCTTAATCTAAATGTGACATAATGGAAACGCATGTTGATTTTTCTTCTAGAAATACGTACATAGCTAAACCAACCAATTAAAGCGTATGGCACTGGTAAGGTAGAAGAGAATCCTGTTGTTTATTGCCTATCTAAAACAATTCAGAACTGTGCAAAATGTACCTAAAACGATTTTGCACATCAGTGGTGGAAAGGCCCAGCACATTTATCAAACTAGTGACCTGCGATCAAGAACGTATTTTGGCCTTAAAATTATTGTTTCATGTAGGACAACATCATCAAGCAGGTTATTAACAGCCTGCATTAGAAGTGCAATTTTGAATTATCTGATAAGAATAACTGGTGACGCTTGTTACCTTTCTCTTTAGAGTTTTCCATCCTGATCGCCACAATAAAGACAAAAAGATTGGGGATTCCGAAAAGGCAATGGCAAGTGTGGGAAGACTTCCCTAATCCAGCTTCAAAGCTGGAAATAGTTGTAAGGTTTTCTCTCAGTTTCTGCTGCCGAAGCACAAATGCAACTTTACTTCTTAGGCAGGAACTGGCCTTACAGCATTTCCACCTTCCCTTAAGCCTGCTTGGGGTGACAGACACCCCGGCTTTTCGAAGACGGGTGACAGGGAAGGAGAATAAATGCTGCTTGAGCTGAAGGAGTGCTGAGGTGTGAATCCCCCGCACCAGGGTGTGAAAGTCATTTAGAAACCCAGCTTGGACAAGAAATGCTGTTTCCCTCAGCTCTGCCTAGTAACAGCCAGCCAACCATGGGACAGTATTTTAGCAAAAACGGGTGAACAAAACGTTTTCCTACATCACTGCAGAAATCCTGATACTATCAGCCCCCACGGCAGACAGGCAGGCAGCCTCTCTCCATCTTGGTTTTTTCCAAAGGGGCAGCTGGATTTTTTTACAATTTGCTGCTGGTATCACGATAAGAATTTAAAAAGAAAACTGGTTTTGAGCTACTGACTCACAAGATAGCGTCTCACTAACAAATTCACTGTTTCACAGGCTGTGCTTACTGTGCAGCCCACTGCGTTCAGAGAAGGCAGCTCCAGGCCATGCGATGGAGGTGTGGATTCACCTGCACGCCCCAAGTCACACTGACATTTGCACCTATCTCCCGGTCAAGAATTCCTCAGATTCACAGTGTAACGACTGAGCTGAGTCTCTTAACTCTTCAGATCACAACCAAGTTTTCTGCTGTATTTGTGTGGCAAGTTACACACTAGAACGACAAAGAAACACTACAATTTTTTCACTTTCCCTCTGCTCAGCATATTTATTCCCTGAACCTACGCCGTGCACTGCTCCACTTTGCTGCTGGGTTCCACAGCATGTCCAAAGCCGGCGCTACTGGATGGCAGCTCCGGCACTGAAACTGCCCGATGAGGCTCCCTTCGGTTTCAGCATTGCCACCTTTTTCGCTCGTTATGCCACCCCTTGCAGCGGGTGGCACCACAACCTGCTGTACTGGCACAACCGGGAAGGCAACAAAGGGCTGCCAAGGACCGCTTCTACCGGTGTTGCTGCCGCGGTGTTGTCACCCGCCTCTGAAGGGATCCCTCGGCTCCTCCCAGGTGTGCTCAGCAATCCCAGAGCAGCAGAGTTGTCACAGCTATTTGGTTCGCAGTTTCCTGATCTGAAACCCCGGAGTTTTCACTAGACAGAGAAGCTTACTGAACCACAGAATTGCAGGGGCACATACCCGGGCCCAGGCGATCCTGGAGGGAGGCAGTGAAAGGATTCACACCTCCCTGCATTGGCCACACCACCAACGCACCACGAGCGGGCACAGAAGAGCCTCGGCAACACAAAGGCCAGCCTGAGACCCGGGACAGACTGGGTGGCAACCTCACTGTTCTCCTCTTCCTCCCTTACGCCTGTCCTGGGAGACAAGGGGCAGAAGAGGAGCAACTACAGTGCCTCGGCGGAGGAACAATGGGAACCTGAAGTCGTACGTTCCCTGGGACGTGTAACGTTCTTAATTTGGCTCAAATCAAGGGAAAGCAAAACCCTCAGAATCTTGAACTAATGTGAACCATTACAAAATCCAACGCTTTTATTTTCATTAATCCTACTACTTAATCAAATTCAGCGGATTTCTGATGAGAAGGAATGGAAGAACAGAGCCCTCCAGGGAAATAGGAAAAAACTGTTCCAAGTCTGGAACCCTTTCTGCACTCGACGAGAGAAACCAGAGAACATCGAGGGGCTCTGCTCCGCTCGGAGGTGCGCGGTATCAATAACCACTTACTAACAGTGAACTGAGGGTCCTCCCTGTCCTCACGGGACAAGATCTTTCCTTTGTCAGTTAAATTTAGTTCACCCCAGGCTATGTCCTCTATTGATTAGAAATATATTCTTAGCCACAAACTCTCAGCCACAATATCATCTGTTTAAGATTTCTAGGCACAGCGTAAGCAGTTCTTGCAAACATGATTAACAAAGCTACTTCAAACAGGCCTAATTTATACTGTCCTGCAAATCCTGACTATTTGTTAGTTATGTGTTAATTATGCTCCACGCTCTGCAGGTTAAGTTTTAAAAGGCTCAAAATGGAAAACAAGGTCTACAGAGGATTCTTCATAACACACGACTTCTTTCACTGACTTGTTTGTACACTGGACTGGAAGAAAAGGAGGTTTTTCCCTTCTCCCCCTTACATTAGAGATTCATCTCTCCATTGAAACAGACAAAACAAGAGAGTCCCCGAGGTCATTTAGCTTGTGCCTGCAAAACGTATTTTGATTATAAGGCACCTCTGGAATCCTCTTATTTTAGAAAGTTCATAGCTCTGTATGTGTTATCTTAACTTTGTAAGTGTTAAAAAAAAAACCAGCCTTGAAGTTTTTATCACACTTGTAACTTGTTTTTCAATGGAGACATCATCAGAACACTACGAAATACTCGTAGTTGTGTATGTCTCATAATTAGAGTTAATACAACGGATGACAGCTAGAAAACAATGCACAAGAAGAAACAGAGTACTGCCGAAAGGAAAGGAACAAAACGACCCACTAGGTCTCTTTCACTTCTTATTTCTACGGCTGTGTAATCAAAGCAAGAAGCAAAAACCACCCCATGCTTGCTTGGCAATGGTAGCTCAATCCCCCGATATCTGGGATCAATGACCTATCGTTCTTTTCTGTCACAAGCTGGAGTAACTCAGAGGCGGACCTGAACAACGCTGGCTGTGCCTGAGGCGCTGGGGAGCGTTCCTCAGCCTCCATCACTCCCCGGAGACGGGCCAGCATCCCAAAGGATCAGGCTCACCAGTGTCTCTGGGAAGAGGGCCAGGTCCTCCGAGACACCGGACTGATCCCCAAGAGCCTTGCATCGTTTCAGACCGAGGGGTAAGGCAGACTTCTTCGCCCTGTCTTACCTTGCTAGGTTGATTCAGCCTATCTTCTGTATGAGCTGCCCTGAGCCTGGGCTTTACCCAAGGCATTTCTTCTATTTACTTCAAGTAAAACTGAGAGGAACTCACAAATTTGGGTGGGTATCATCTTGCCAGGACTGCAGGTGGAATTCTCTGAAGAGAGTCTGGAAACCTGTGCACCCGGAATGTTTATGCTCTAGACGCTGATAATTTGACCGCACTAGCGACAACTACTGTGAAAGACTGATTCGTTTTTTTCCCCCCAACGGACTTTTTAGAATTGCATTTGTCATGGGAAATTTTAGCATTAGACACAAATTAAGATGAAACTGGTTTGGAGAAATAAACATCTCCATTTTGCTCAGACTTCTGGCAAAACAGACCGAGCATGGACAACCTTTGGGTGGCTACTGTATGCTAGAGAGAGTTAGGTGGAATGCCCCATAGTAAAATGATACATTCCTGTGAAATCCTAAGAAGGAAATACCTTATGAAAAAAAGATGGTAAATATATAGTGCTTGAAACACAGAAGCTACCTCATAGAGTTCCTTTCAATCAGAGGATGTAATTAACTACTACTATTCATCTACAGAATGTAGCTTATTTTTAAGCAGTAAATTTTGGGTTAGTATGTGTTTTCCTATGACCAGCAAGCACAAGAAACACATTCTGTCTCAAGTTCCACAAACCCGATGATTTAAGACTGACCACTGATAGAAACAATGAAACAAATATTTGCAGGAGCATTTCTTTCCAAACTGTGAGTAAACTGGTATAGTCTGAACCTTACTTACATTTATCTTTATTAGACTGAAGAATCAAAGATAATGTAAAGACTTTTCAAGCTCTGTGACAAGTATTAAAAGCACTTACTGAACACTTAATTTAGCTGCCCCGCTCACTAATCACATTTGATGGAATTCTTTTGGTCTTATTGAAGGTACTGAATTTCCACTATTATCTGGATTCAAAGGGTAACGTATGAGGAAAATGAACTGCTTCCATTATTAAATTACTGTGAATTAATTAATGAATTTAGGCTAAACTATAATTTTGTTAGTCTATTTATTACTTGGAACCCATAGAATAATCCTGCTTGGAGATACTGTGGTTGCAGCTGATAACATGTTATGAGTGTAATTAACACAAATGTACAGAAATTAATTGATATATCTTCCCTTTCTGTTTGAATGAGTTAATTAAATTTGTCTGCACTTTAAAAGAACGTATTTACTTCAATCTAGCAAGACAATTTTAATTGTCTAAGTTTTAAAAAGTTATTGTGTTCAAACGTAACAGCTACTCATGCAGAGTACAATTAACGAAATATCAAAGCTTATCAGCTCTTAGGAGGAAACTCTTTTTAAAACTCCCCTTTACCTCATTAATGAAGTCCCCAATGTCCCCAGGATGAGGAGCAGCTGATCTGACTGGATACTGAGGTTCTGCATGGATCGGCCTTTCATCAAGACGTCTGATTCCAACAGGTTTGATGGCATCTGGTTCCACAGTGTCAGGCTGCTGGAGCTGGCTCAAGTCATAATCCTGCAAAATTTGAAACAAAGACGGTACGTTAGGAGAATTTCAAACAATATCTGTCAGGGGGGAAAAACGAGAAGGTAAAAAAGTGAAAATGCCAGGTATTATTTCACCAGAAGTCCTATTTTCAGGACGGCAACGCTCACTGAGAATAAGTCAATAACATCGTTATTTGCATACCAACAGGATGTGATTTGATTTACACTCCCCAAATCTCTTGTTTTGATTCTATTCCATCAGATTTGTAGAGCTTCTCCTAAGTTTTCCATTGAGAAGCAAGGATTTGAGTAGTACTATTAAGAGACTAAACACTTTCCGTTAGTCATGACGATTTACTGCACAGAGCAAAGATGCCAAATCCAACCCTTATTTTTCTAAGCAAATAAATGCCAGACATTCTGAGAGAGAGGCAAGCGCGCTGCTCTGCAGCACTTTATAATACCTTCAAAGAATGAATTTAAGACTCCTTGCTGATTTCATGTGGCTTCCGTAATATGAAAGCCAAAGGGGGAAAAAATGTCATAAGAAGTACAAAGCTTCTCAGATTTGGCCTTAATTCCAAGCACTTCCTAAAGATTACTCGTGGAGCCGTCCATTAAGTCCTTGATGCCGCAGTTTCAAGCTCTGGCAGACCGATGGAGCTAGCACAGCACTACGAATGACAACAAGCACTATCTAAGTATACACAAAACGTAATTAGATGAATGTTTGTGCATTTGAGAGAGCCATGCCTCAACAGTGTTGGTACGGCGTGATGCACTTCAGCACTGCCATTCACCTCGCTGTTGTGTGTCTAGAACGCAGTCCCGCCCCAGGATGCCTCTGCACAAGGCACTGGTAAAAAGGTAGGACAAAGAACTGGGCTTAAAGGCTTGAACTGAAGCCATTCACCAACTACCAGCAGGCTGGGGCTCACGCCAACTCCACTGTATGCCAAATACCCCGCCCCACAAATACTCCAAGCAGTTAGGAGGCATCCTAAAGAAGCTCCTTCACCATCAGTCTCTCTTTTTCAAGTGTCATTCTGGTGAAAATCGTACTTATAATCTCCACTTGCTGGAAGCTGTCTGTGCAGACCATTACATTTGCGTCGATTCCTAACCGGCCCCCGAAGGAAGCATTCAGTCACCTCCTGGGACGCAGGTCCCTTTTGGGAGTATTACCTGCTGTGACCCCAAACCCAGACCCTTCAACAGGAGGAAGAGGCTGCTGACAGCAGGGAAGGCAGTTTGCTGGGAGAACTGTAACTGACTCTCAAATCCACGACACCTTCCAGCTTGTTCCTTGGGTCCAGCTGACTGCACACAAATAGCCAAAAAAAGGTGGAACAGCTCCACTGAGATCTGAGAGTGCAGTTTCATATGCTTTAATTAGATTACAAGTTCCTTGGGGCAGAGCTTTAACTTCTACCTTTAGGTTCTTCATGTACCAAACAGAATCAGAAGTGATCTCCATGAAGCGATATGAATTGGAAGAAAGTAAACAGAACAGAACTTCTTATCTTTTCCCTTTTTATTACGTAAAATAAATCAAAATAGTTTAGAGACATGTTATCACAAAATCCTATCAGAGGAGAATGTACATTTTAGAAATTATAAATCTCTAACACGAGTGCTTTTCATACCCACCCAAAAGATAAAAGGTGGAAAACACCAACACGGAGAAACGAAAACTACAGGGTTTTTATACTAAGCATTTCCTTATGGAAGAATCCAAACGGGTATGGTTAAATAACAGTGTATCCAAACAGGAAAGCCCCTCTGGTCATGCCAGTTTTATAAAGATAAGAGGTTTTTTCCACCCACTTGCATATGCATACAGCTCTTTTTCTGATCAGTGGTCACCCGGAGATGCAACACGAACCCAGTCAGTCAGTCTGGCACCTTCACCCCTACGACCACCCTCCAGAGCACGCGTACAGTTTGAGACGTCTCCAGGCTCTACAGCTGAGCAGACAGCACAGACTGCCGCCTGCAGGGCAGGATGTGTCCTTCCGTGCACTCCCACTCTGGTTTTCTTTCCCAGGACAATTTAGGGCGCTGCCACCTAGCCCTCTACCAGATGAAATTTATTTTGCTGGTCTGTTAGTGTCTGGACAGGAGAGAAGACCCACTGTGCTTATTCCTCCCAAATCTCTCGTACCATTCAAACCCACGCTCACTGTACCTCAGTCAGGTGTGGCACCTCATCCACCGACCCCCCAACCTGGCTTCGTGCCGTACGGATGCGGCGCCACACAACGAGTCCAGCTGGTTCAGCGTTCTGCCTAGAGCCAACTCCACTCAACTACTGCCCAGTAAAAGGAGGAGAAACGTTTTCAAGAGCCAGGGCGTCAGCTGTCTAGGGCTGCTGCAGCTCCATCTCCTCGCTCCATGCTGTACTCACAGCGAGCAAACGGGAAAGCTTTTAACCTATTACCTAAAGCTCCTGAACAGGCTTTAAGGTTAGTCTCAAGCAGAGTTTGTCAAGACAGTTAACTGCAGGAGTGACAGCTGAAAGGAAAACTGTGACACATCAGAGAGAGAAGACGACATGCTGGGGTGGGTTGGGACAGCCAGCTTGGAGCAACGTTCTGGGTCATTATTTTTACTCAGTCTCAGGACCACAAGTCAACAATGTTTGGTCTTTGCTCCAGGCTTTTCCCATATAACCTGTTCATATTTACAGTCTGCTGATGGACTAATGAGACACAGGGCCAGGCTCTCCACTGGAAACATACTTGACCAAAGGTTGTGAGCATCTAATTCATGCGGCTGCCAACTTCTATCAGAGATATTTATTTACTTATTTACGCTGTTTAGCCCTAACTCCAGCAATTTTCAGTTTGAGTTTGCTTCAATCCAAACTGAGAGTTTGAGTTTTTCTCCTCAAACTTCTGGATGAGCTTAGATTGTTGATGGAAGGGAGAATCTAGCATTACTTTTTCTCTGTTGGAAGGTTGCTCAAACATACTAGTTTGCTCCTGCTTTGCATCTAGCAAAAACTCAGGCCTTTAGAAATCAGAAATTTAGACTAGTCTGATTGTCCAAATCTACAGTCAACAGGGAAACAGAACCCTCCCATTCTATGACAGGGATCTAAGTGAAGCAAGCTGAAAGATCCCTTGCCTTTCCCCTTGTTGATAAAGGGATCTGACACCCCTGGATGAGACAATACAGCTATCTTTTAGATAACTGGTGGTTAAGGAGGTGACAGCCTTAATGCTTTACCAATGTAACTCTCTTGGTGTAACCACCAGCACTTCTGCCTCTCCGGTTAGCATCTCCATCACCGCTACTGGCTCTTGCTGAAAAAACCCCGACACCTGTATTGAAGCAGAAAAACTTCTGGGTTTGATTTGCTTTTGTCTTCAACTTGAAGAAACATCCAGAACAGAAGAAAAGGCCATTTTATATTCCCCAGTAATCACTGATTTACAAAGAAACAAGATAATGCAGCCTTCAAAATCTCTTCCCCTAAACAACTTCCTCTTGTGCAAGGCAGCTATTCACTTAACAGCACTTAAGCAATAAGCCCTCGTGCAGCAGTCAACAGTGATAGCAGTAGGAGAGATTTTTTTAAAAAAGTACCTTTCTGACCGAGTTACTGGATTCTAAAGTCCCTGCAAAAAAAATGAGGGGACAGGCCAAGAAACAGAGTTTCTCAGAAGCTTCTAGTTTTATACAGTTAACTTTCCTGCTGGATTAGCTGTTCTGGCTGTGTTTGCATTTTAGAAGATGTACTTAAGTCCTTGGCAAAAACTTGACGAAGTTAAAATTCTTACAGTTACTGACCTGCTTTATACGAATGCATCCCGGAACATGAGAAAGCAGAACTGCAAACGACAGAATCAAACCACAACTTATTAAAACTACGAATCCTACGCAGAGATGGGACTGACTGTTTTCCACATAGGAAAACTCTCAAAATATCAGAATATTACACCTAAATTCAGCTTTCCACTGAGTTTTCCCTAACGGTAACAGTGATAGATCCTAGTATACGCAACCTGCCTGACATATTCATTAATGAATTTGGCTTTTCTGTTATCTTGGAGCTCTCAGTGTATTTCCTGGCCACTCATTAGACACGCTTCCAGGGACGAGCTGGTTGTTTTACTTTGTACAGAGCCAAAGCTTTGGCGATGGGTGAATACAGGCCTGCACATATGACTGACTAACAAAAAACACTACGTCTGCTTCTCATTTTCAAAGGATGCAGCCTTTGCAAAGAGATATGAACGTTCAGACCTATCCTCATGCAAGAAATAATCAATTTAATTGTCACCAGATCACTTAATTCGGTGGTGAGAGCTGTGAGCATCACTCACTGAACACAACCAGCTGCAGTGGTCTAAGGGCACGTAAGGCAGCGTTGGCAAAATTTTGCATTTCCCCCACCCTTTTACACGACAGTGCCTTAGCGTAAACCCAATTTTATTGTTGGCGTAAGAGAACAGAGCAAACTACGACCTGAAGTTCCTACGGATAAAACCATTTTCTGCTTTGCCTTTGTGTTCCCAAGACAATTACTGTCCCCTCCGACAGGGAAACGGGATGGGGAAGCAAGGGAAGAAATATCTTGCGCAGCTGAATGTTCCCATCTGCCAAGGTCTTTTAAAACAAAGAAAAAGGAAGCGAAACCAATCTTGCTGTATCTTACCATTCTACTCCCAAAGCCACCAATATCACCCTAAAAAACTATGAGAAATTTGCACGTGGAATATTGCCTGAGTTTTGCAAACCACTCCAACCCGCCCCAAGCCTCACATCTGCTGAAATAATGGGACTCCAAACCCAGGAAAAGCACAGAGGACTGACTGGAGGCAGGCTGCAGGTGGGAGGCCAGTTAAAACGCCTGCGCTAACGTAACAGTTGCTTTTTATTTGCCACTCACTTGATTACTTTCTGTCATATTGCTTTTCCCGTTTGTTTTTATTGTAGATGCACCTGAAGTATTGCAAGTTCATAATTTTTGAGATAACAAAGAAGCTAGCTTATCTTTTTAATGGCAAAAAAGGTGAAAGGTAAACTCCAGCGGCAGATAAAACACGGTAACAGGCGTAGGTTCTAGATAGGATAAAACAAACCACAAAACAATTCTGTAATGGAATTATGGAAACATTACTTTTCGTATGATGAGATAAAGACTCACCAAGGAATGACAGTAATTCCTCCACAGGAGCACTGCATGAGTCACTCATTCAAAAAAATGAAGTTAATGTCTTAGTAAGCAAACACAATCCCCAAAATAACTGCCTACTAATTATAATACTGTGTATTCCTAGGAATATCTTAGCAACAGTTATTTCGTTCATCAGCATTAAAATTTCTAAATGTAAAATATGTTCTAATCTTAATGCCATGCAAAATAAAGGTCAGAAAGTGAGAACAAATGGTCCGAGTAACTCTCGGATAAGGGTGGTAAAAACAAAATGTAATCAAATGGATTTATTAAGTGCCTCGAGTAGGTAAGGACCACTGTCGTGTTTACAGCAGAGGTTATGGCAAGATCCAGCACACAAGATGTCAGCATACAGAAGGTTACAATAATAAAAAACCAAACCAAACCAAACAAAAAAATCCAACAGATCACTCAAATTTGTTTTTATCAATGACACAGAAATGCTGGAACAAAGCTACCCTTTCCATAAAGGAGCAACTTCTGCTTAGAATTTAGATCCTGCACAAATAAACAGTTATGTTTTTATTTCTAATGCTATTACCATCTTTACAATAAACGCTACTATCTTCTTTCTCCATATAAACACGTAGTAAGACACGACAAAAAGCAGCTATTGACTAATGTCTGAATGCACTTGTAGGAAAAGGTGATGTTGGAAGGAACACGCAGAGCCATTATGAAGTAAAAATACTCTGAATAATAGTAAAATCATTGCAATAGAAACTCTTGTGCTGAAGAAATCTGAGTACAAGACTAAAATACAGATTCCAACCAGCTGCTCTGCCGTACTTCCAAAGCATACCACCCGCTTGCTCGGGCAGCTTGCTTCCACAGGACCACCTGCATGAGCAAGTACCACCGAAATTCGGTAAACACTACAGAAACGGGCTCAAAGGGGATGAGAGGATCATCTTGTGCAATGAGATGTACTGAAAAGCAATTAAATGGGAAAAAAAAAGGAAGTATCACAGCTATCGATGGCCCGAGACACGTGATAAAACGCGTCAGTGACGCTGCGGGCTGTGACCTGCTGGTGTGAGCTGCGCTGCAGGCCTGTGCCCAGCGCCTTACACCCGGCCAGCAGGAGGCTTTGGCGTCCAGAACTGACAGCAGTGCTGCAAGTGGAGGGAGAACGTTCATCACGGGCACCTCACAACTCCCGTTCCCTCAACAGCTACAAGCTCCAGGTCACGTAGTCTGTTAACAACCACCAGCTTCATAATTTGTACCTAAACCAGGCACATGATTTCAGACTCTAGCAAGCTGTAGTGTCCCTCACCCCCCACCCCAATCACCGAGTTAAAAATTCAGACGCGATTAAAAAAAAAAAAACCACAAGCAAAACAGAACCCCCCAGAACTCTTCCCCTTCCCCAAACCAGTAACCAAACCAGTCCCAGCGACCTCTGCGAATGATGCTGACTCAAAGCCTCTCATGGCTCTGCTCCTCTAAGTCAGGTAGCCAAGCTGTTAAAACCGGAGAATATGAAACAAAATCCTGAGACAAATATTCCAGATTTTCTATCTGCAATACCACTGCCTCCCCTCCTTCCTCCCTCGTCCCCAGCTTTTGCTAGTACAGTGGTCTTTCCAGAAACCAGGAAAAATAAATGCTTCTGCCTGGAACAACGGGAGTGCCACACAGCTTTCAGACCCAGCTTTTCAGGCCACGTTTCTGCGAAACAGAAGTTTAGGTGAAAACATCCAGAACACTTCTGGCACTGACAATGCTCTTCAGTGGGGAGCGGGCTGACTTCAGTTATGACCCACAGCTCAAGAGCTTTTCTGGCTTAGGGAAGCAAAAGCATTTTTCTCAGCTGCTGTGGAGATCACACGACCCCGTGCACATCATGCCAGGCTAGAGGAAGACTATGAATCATTCAAGAACCTCAATTTTTTTGTCAAACATTCAGCCTGTCAGAGTGAACAAAGCAGGCCAAGGTGGCCTCAGATGGGATTAACAGGAGACCTTCACGATGGAATAAACAGCTCTTCGTATAACAGACTTCATACCATAATTCCTTGGAAATGCTAGCACAGGAGGGAAAAACCCCAAACCAAACCCCAAGCAGGAATTCCACCTCGCTGCTGACAGTTGCCATGACTCAGAGGAACCAGCTGGGATTTGGAACTCATGAAATCTGTTGTGGGAGACAGTACTCTGATAGCACATCCCCAAGAATTTGAAAGGAACATGCTGCGCATGCTTTAGGAGTTCCTGGGCCTCCTGTGACAACTAAGAAACCCAACTGCATAGCTTCCAAATAAACAAACCCTCCTAAATAAATAAATTACCCCAAGAGCAAAACCACGAGTCTAAAAGTAGTTTGGTTCAGGATGCAGAGAGTCCTAAGCTCTATCACTTCTCTTCAAGCCCCACCAGCCGTATCTTCAAATCACCTAAACATCTGGCATAAACAAGAAAAATATGAGGCCACACACGGTAAATCTTCAAGCATGCATCCAGAAAAGCAGGTGATTTTAAAAAGGCCTAAGTAATTTGCTTGCTATAAATAGAAGTAAGTAATTTTAAAAGCTACAGATCATGAAAATAACTGAAGCTTTGAAAACACTGTTTTCACTGAGATTCACCCGAAGCTTTGAGCATTCCCTTCTGTCTTGCTGCCTAAGACACACCCTGGGTTGGATGGGTTGGAGTCCCCTTGAGCACAGCTTTCTACCAAAGCTGCTTGTTCAACCCAGTCCTGATGGTTTTGGGGACAGTGCACCATAAAAAGTTAGTATTGACGCAGAGCATGTTCCTCTGCCGTTTGACAATGACTTGTGGATGCAAGGTTGACACGAAATAATCTTTCTTGATTTTAATAGAACAGTGGCAGTTTTACCCTATGAGGCCTCATGCTGAGAAGAGATTTTTGACAGCAGTCTCGGGGGTTTTTTTAAGAACACTTTAACTTTGCATTTTTGTCAAAGTAAGCATTAAAGTGTCAAAGATCTCTACAGCCAGTGCCTTTTGCCCACCGTGTCCTGCAGGCAGCTTTGCTCGTACAGCGTTCTGCTACGCCACGGCTCGCAAAAACCAGATTACTATTGCTGGGACGTTTCAAAAGCTTACCATTCCAAGTTCTTAAATCTCACAGAAAACACATGCAAAACTGAACAAAACCCAACCAAATATAATCCTCCTTCTTTCCCTCGGACACAGGAGGTGAGGGGGGCAAGGACGGAACCCAGAACAAGTGAACCTAGGAACTATTATCACCCAGGCAGAAACTAGGTTTTACAGAATATCAAACCAAAATAGACTAAAATAATCTTCACGAACAGCAAGACAGACCTTATTTCCATCACCCACTGCAGACAGAAAACTCAGTGCCCACATGAAAAGTGTGAGCTCTCCATTCAGCCATTCTGGACAGGAACAAATTCCTAACTTTGGAGCTGTGGAAGAACTTACCCCAGTTTTGCCTACCCAGTGGCCCCAAACTCCTGCCCCAGCAGTGGTTAGCAAAGCTTGCTGTACTTCGTACGAGCTTTTTTTTTTCCTTTTCCTGCAACGTTTGTGACGTTTGCAGTGCATAAAGACATTTAGACCCTCAAACACCACGGTCTACTGCTCAATGGGTCAGGAAAGGGACCAGTGTACCTGAGCTATGTGGCTGGCAGCTAAGATAATTAATTTGCAACCGTGGCCTTAAAATTCGTCTTAAGAAAGCAAGCAGGGGTTTTGTGGCTAAAAATCACTCCATTTTCTATAAAGCCCTTAAACGTCTCTGTGTCGAGATGCTTCCTCTGCTCGCCGTGGGAGGAAATGATCCTAATTTCACATTTCTTACCACTTTACTGCCACTCCACCCACCGACAGGTTTCCCTTTCCCCGCGCACGCAACCCTCGCTCTCTGCTGGGGCAAGGCTGCGGTTGTGGACGGCTGACAGCCACACAACGTTCCCTCCCACTGCACTAGCCTGGCTACACCTCTCACACAGATCAGTGCTTTCACTGGAGAGGAGCACACTACAGGATGGGCAGAGAAGGGACTCCAGCACCATCTCTACACTGTTAAGTATTTTACTCTCACCGCATGCCGCTACAACAACGCTGAAAGTCTCTGATCTGCAGCACAACCTCCTGTAGCACTCCTCCAGCATCACCTACGACTTCGCAATGAACAGTATATACTCTGAAAACCTTACTGGCTCTCGGGATCCTCGGGATCACGTCCTGAGGGTCGTGTGGACAATAATTATAAGTCAAAACCACATGAAAGTTGCTGAACAGATCCTCCAGAGAATTATGGGTGAACAAGAGCCGGGGAGATGTGAACTGGAAAATTAGTTCTCCCACGACTGAGTTTTTCTACGTGTTTTTTAAGCTTGTAACTCTTCTGGGCAGTAACAGATGCACAATCAGGATGCAATCCTTGTACTCAAACTATCTGTGTACAAACAACTGGAATACACAGGTTGTCTTCAATTTGTTTAGTACCATAAGCAGTTTTCCAAAACGGCACAAATGTCGTTTCCTCTGCGCATTGCTCACCAATAAAGTTATGCAGAAAAGCCAGGAAGTAGGAACGGTGCTTGGGGGAATGCAGGAAGCACAGAAGCGACTAAGGGGAACACAGATTTCAGCCAAACAAATGAGCAGAAGGACGCTATAGAGGTCTGTAGCGGTGAAGGGAGACACTTTTCAGACAACTCAAGTGCCAGGTGACTGTGACGGGGGACGTGTGGTAGAACTACACTTCACTTTTTAAGGCTTTTTACCGGAAAATTCCTTAGGCTTTATTATACGCACCGTTCCCTTTGTAACTACTGCACTCACTTGTACCACTAATAACGTGCATAAACCTACTGTTTGTCACGTCCATAAAGCACTTAACAAACCTCCCCTGAAGGAAGGAAATCACACTGCTTGAAAATTCCCAAACTTGGAGAGAGAGAGGGGGAGAAAGCAGCTATTCTTAGCACAGACACATCCCTCCTAGTCCTCTGACACACCAGCAGTGCCTCAACCAGCGGCGACATGAGAGTAAATGCACATGGCACCTGCCTAGAAAGGTACCTGAATAAATGCAGACGGGCCCTGACAGCTTCCTGAAAAACCGAAATACTTTCCAAGCTGCAATCCCAGCGGTGGCCACTCTGTCAACGGCCAACATTGCCAGGTGTCTAGAAAGGCATTCACCCACCCCCCAAAAAGGGTCGTATTTGGAACAGACTGCATGTGAGTCTGTACCAGAGGATCTCAGAGAAGGAGGGAAGAAGGTTTACAGACTGCAATGAGGCTGGATGTTAATTTTCATTCCAGTGTAACCGCCGTAGCTGGAACATGGTCAGAAGGCCATGGCTGTAAGAGGACAAGATACTGGTTTTACACCCCATCCAAAAGGCAAGCAACTGGTATTTCTGGAACCGCAAAAAACAACCTGAGAAAGCAACTCTGTATTTCAGGTTTTTCAAGCATTACTTATTGCCTTCAGCATTTAATGCAAGAATTAGCTACCTATCATAACATGTCCACAGAAACAAAACTGATGAAGCGCAGAGTGCAAATCTCTATGCGAAAACCATTAATTTTTCCTCACCTGATCTTCTTCTCCACCACCTTCTTCATCGTATTTCAGAATGTTGTCCCTCACATCATCCTCGGGATCAATCAAGAGCTGCTTTGCCTGACGCTCTTTATCACGGCGTTTCATCCATACCACGAACATTAAGACTAAAACTACATCGTGAAAAGGGAAGACACAAAACCACAGCTTGATTCTGAAGTACAGTCATGGAAAATTATCACCAAGATTTAAAAAAAAAAAAAAAAGAAAAGAAAAGAAAAGAAGAAAGCCAAGAAATTTGACTTTGACTGTTCAGGATGAGGTGGTGGGACTTTTTTAAAATACAAAATCTCAACAGACAGCAGCTTAAGCAAGAGATGTTTAAACTCAGGCTACTATAGGCAATTTGATTTGGAAGCCAATCACATATCCAAGGTCATAAGTTACAAATCCATTCTACATCAGCAAAATAAACCTGTCATGGAAAGAAGTAAAAAAGACCAAGCTTCACAAACCACTGCATTCAGAAGGGAATCTCTCCAGCAGTGGTAAGAATTCTAAAAGATTACATTATTTATTTTTTTTTTTCCTGCTATGTCCCAAGAATATATAGCTATTTATATAGTTTAAGTAATTCTGATATTTGAACATCACTAAGCTTAGGCCATCTTGGTATATGGCTCTATGGTCTGCAAGAAGAGGTCATATTGTTGCCTAAGTTTAGATTTATGTTTAGAAGCAAGAGGAGCCAAGGTTGAGGAAAATGCAGTGGCATTTAGAGCTATATGTTTTTCATCTTTGATCTCAACCATTTCAAGTTAAACTGTTTGTTTACAAACTAAAACTGTTAAAGAAAACTGAAAAAGAAATGAAACAGAATAAACATGAGTAAATGTATTTGTAATGCAATGGGCACATTTTTCAATTACAACCATCTTCAAGGAAAGAAATTCCAATGTCTAGAATGTCAATATATGAAGAATATCTTAAAGGATTTGATAGTTTCAATAAGGCTCTGCTAATTCAATACCTAGCATTTTCAGAGTATCTTGTATCCAGAAGAGAACTGCACCGTGCCTGCGTACAGCCATGGCCTTAGCCAGGCTCAAACGATCCTTTTTTTTTTTTTTTTTTTAAATTACTTCTTTCTATCATTTTCTATGTTCTGGAACTTTGAAGAGGTTAATCCCTTCCTTGTGTTCCACCAGGATCAGAAATCAGTTACCCACAACGTGTAGGAGAGCCAGCTGATCTAACTTAGTGCACTGGACAGGCCCTCAGCCACGGTGTTCAGTCATTCCCCCCCCCGAGGGCACCTGGCACACGAACAAAACAGGAGCGCAGCTTTACGCAGGACCTAAACAAACCCGTGCACCTCTGCTCCTGCACGGCTGCCTGCTTGTCCAGCCTCGCACGAAGGGCTGTGGTGCTCTCCTTTCCAAACCCACGCCGTCCCTGGGAAGCACAAACCAGAGCACTGCTTACAGGCACTGGCGTCACGTCACACAGCACCAGCAGCACAAGAGGGACCTGGTGTCCGGGGGCTAACGGCACCTTCAGCCTGGTCGCTCACTGGCGTGACAAGCGCCCGTGGGCATCGATGGAAAAACCTCTTTCACAAACCCACCGTGGGGCTTGTGCCATGCAAGTCACTGACTCCCAATCCCTCACCAGCAGAGACAGTTTTCAGACTCGTCCGAGACATTAAACCAGGCAGCAGCAACTCTTGGACTTGTGCCTTTAATCACTCCCCCGTCTCTTGTCAAGGTACGTGGGACTGAAACACAGGATGGTACTTGAAAAACCAGACTGAGAGAGTCAGGATTAAGAGCTCTACTCACTGAGCAAGATGATGATACACAGCAGAATTGCAATGATGGCACCAGTGCCCAGCCCTGCGCCAACGATCCGGTCGACATCGGTGCAGTCTCCGTTTATGTCACACTGGCACACTTTCACTTTCAGCACGGAAGTGCTGGAGGCATGTGGGTTTCCAGAATCCGTAATCACTATGGGCACATCGTAGATACCAGCCTCCAGGAACCTGATCCTTAAAGAGAGCTGGGCGTGATCGCCTGCACGGGAAAATAAGGCACTTGTTAAAAACTCATGTGCTGCTCACGTAGGTTTAGAACAGTATTGGCAAAAATGGTTCATCTTTGGGCTCTGCATGAACTTATTGTTCCACAAACTACATGACCCTCAGGATACCAGACTTCTTTATCACTGTGAACACCTTTTCCCTCTGAAAATGTCTTGTTCTTTGTGGAACTTACACTAAGGTGCTTTCCTATTCATATTAACCAAATTCACGCACACCGTGAAGAAACACCAGACTAAACCACAGAAAAACATAAGCAACAGCTTCTTAAAAATGATCCAAGATTCCTACAGTGTTCATTACCGCTAATTCGAACAATGGTCCAATTCCTCTTAATGCTAGCAGGCGTGTCAGGCAGCTCGAAGGCAAAGGGGCCTGCGTTTGGATCGATGTCGGGGTCCACAGCAGTGATGTTAATAGCATTCGGCTGCAGCGTTTCACAGGTCGTGGCTTCCTTGGGGTTCACCTGGGGGGCATTATCGTTGATGTCCAGCAGGTAGATCTGAAGTGTGCCAGTTCCGCTCATCGGGGGGATTCCTTAAAGAGAAGAAAATGGTGTTGAGCCCGTTTCCAATCGCAAAGTTACCTACATGAAACTATACCAACACTTCTCAATGACCACATTCACCTCAGGTTTGGGATTCTGTCTTTACCAAGCCAGTCTAACACTGTCACTGCTCCTGCTAGTGTAGTCTGTTCTCAGAAAAACTGCCCTAGGCAGCACAATTCAGCAAGTAACCGCACACCCACGGATCAGGGACTCAACCCTTTCACTGGCGAGGCAGCCAGTTGGTCTCCAGAGACGGTCCACATCAAATCCTTCAAAGAAAAAGGTGCAAAACCGGGATAGTTCATCTTCCGGAGAAATTATTTCGTCACTTTGGAGACTTACGATCGCCCTTTACCACAAGTGTGCTATTTAAATTCCTTCTAATACTGCCTTTCAGCACGCCACTTCTAGACACTCTTGATATCCATATCCAACGTGTGACGCTTCCGTAAACCTTGCTAAAGTCACACATTTATGGGAACATGTGGCACTGAATTTCTCAGTATAATTAGCAATGGTTCTTGTTCCACCCCCACCCACCCCCATCATCTTCCAGTTCTATTTAATTTTGTTCTCCAGAACAGAGCCAAAGGGACAGAAACAGTGGATCTAGCTTTGTTAAGCTGTATCAGTTCGCAAAGTTTTGCCATTTGTCTCCTCTCCAAAGTAAACAGCCCTGGTGGTTCAGTTTTCCCCTCTCAGGTAAGAATGTTCCCAACGGCACCCGCCTTTCTCCCATCAGCTAGGAACGGTACAGCACTCCAAGGACTCGTTTCTGAGCAAAGGCTGTTAATTGCCATTAACAAACTGACACTGAAAAGACAGTTTTCCTCTGCACTGCTGTAGCATGAATGTGGAAAAATACAACACCCCTGCCTCCCTCGACACGTCTCCCCATGAAGTCCACCCCTGCTGTGCATTCACTGCCTACCGCCCTCCCGGGCAGGTTTTTTCAGTTTTCTGTAAACTTGACTAATGTCACTAAGCCAGTGCCTTTCTCGAAACTCAGAGAATTCTTTTTCAGACCTCCTCCTGAGAGCTGGGAAACACACAGAGCCCCACACGAACACAGCCTGCCGACTGGATGCAATGGAGGCATATCTGGTTTTCTGCCCCGGGAAAACGGAATGTCATCCAACCTCACAGAGGAAAGCTTTTAGAAAACATATACAGTGTTGATACATACCATTATCAGAAGCCAGAAACGTTGCATTATACATATTGTTTTGCACATATATTGACTCTCTGTCCAAAACAGCTGTAGTCGTTATTTGTCCATTAACAGGGTCAATTTTCAGCCAGTTTGCAGGATCTGAAAGTTTTGAGTACCTGTGTATTTGATCACAGGACGTGTTATTTATTTGCCCACATAAGTACCGACAGCAAAGACAATATTAGTATTCTGAGCACATATTTGGAATTTGGAGACAATGTTTCACACATGCCCACTTATTAAGTCTTGTTGCTAAAATTTGAAAACACGTATTAAAAACAGCCCTACGTTTGGATTCTCGAACTGCCCTGCCACGTAAGTTATCATGTAACTGGAGTAAATCATACAGTTACTGTACACTATAACCTTCACGTTCAGACTCCACTGAAACACTTCATTAAGGATCCCTCTTGCTTGTTCTGTATCAGTGCTGTTCAAACTAACTTTTCTCTTATGAGAGCGCTGACAGCAGGAGGGAGGTAACAATGGATAGAGTGGTACAGTAGCACTAACTTGTGCTTCCGATACCACTTAATTTTTTAGAGGCCCTGGTTTTACTGCATGCTTCTCATCTTATTTTGAAAGAGGAGCGTCTTTCAAAATCATCCTTCTGGCTGATAAATTTGCCCTTTGACACTAATCAAGTGCCAGCTATCTTAAGTCATTAAAAATGCAGATATCCTTGAGTCCTCACGCTATCGTGTCTACGACAGTTATGTCCAGAAATGAGCAAAACATCAGCAACTATCAAGTCTATGACAGTTATGTCCTGAAATGAGCAAAACATCAGCAATAGCTAACCAAAATTAAGAGAAAATGAAATTACCAAGGTTCTTACAATCTTGAATTCGGAAGGAAAGACAGAACGTTTCCTCCACATGAGCTAAACCAACCCGATGGACAGGCTAGGAAGCCAAGCCGAGGCTGGTCCCTGTGCCCTAGCTTTGCAGTCAGTGACCACGTTTTAAATAAAGTATGAGAAAGCCTGCTTTTAGGATTTCCGTGTGTCATCCTCTTCACTTCCCTGATCTAGCACAGCTCTAGACATCAGACAAATTATGATCAAATTATGATCACAGCGATCAGTACAAGAGTTCGCATGGACAACAGCCCTTCACACTGACGGAGAATAAACGAGAAAACAACCCTCAGATTTTGTCAACAATCTGACATGGTTTTGCTGCTGTGTCAAAACTACTGGTTAATCTAAATGGCAAATGACCTTAGTTGGCACCAGCACACGTCTGCTCTGACTGAACTTGCGGGGATGCCACGCACACTGTCACAGAGGGGCATCGTTTCGTTCTGCCTTGATGAAGCAGGACTTGGCATTAGCAGACGACCCAGTTTACGGATCTATAAATGCTGGTCAGGTCACCTTCTCCACTGCCAAAACTCCCTGTACCGAGAGCTGCACCAAAGCCACGGGAGGTACCGGTGCGGCTGTGTGCTCTGGCACATGCAGTCATGGCAGCTGCAGTCTCTTTGCTCCCCACCCATTCTCTAACGCAGATATCGCACCCCACTTGATAAATAACTGCAGCACGTTTCCACAGACCTCAGAGAGGTTTGCTGCATGTAACGATCCGGGTCCTGAGCAGTGAACGTTGTCAACACGCTCCCAGCAAGCAGCCCTTCTTCCTGCCGGACCAGCTTCGGGTTTGGAACAAAGTACGGGCTCTCGTTCACGTCGATGACCGTGATGGACACGGTCGCTGTCGACTGAGGGGGATGCTGGATCCCCTTCGCCAGAGGCACTTGATTCTCCGCAGCTACAGTAAGCACAAACATCCTGTTGGTCTCGAAGTCAATAGGCTGGGAAAAGCAAAGAGCAGGAAGCGTTAACATTTACTGACAACAGAGAGCAACAAACAGTAAGGTTTTTACTTTAAAGCACAGTTTTAAACATTACTTGTACTGCTTTTATCAAAAAAGTGAGTGCAGAGCATGAAGAGAACACAATAAATGCAACACCTCAACACAGGACTGGGTTGGGGTTTTGCTCAGCAGCAGCAGCAGCTTTGAAGTCAGAACAGCTAGAGAGTTGTCATTCCTGGATTTAACCTACTCTGGTTCTGCCACTAGAGGTAACTGAGGAAACAAGCAGTTTCACCAGCAAATGATGTCACTCCCAGCTCTGTCCCAGGCACTCTTGCGAGCAGATGTGCCTCCTGAGGAGCGCTCTTGGGGAGACAAACTTGCCCCTCTCTGTTATGAGGACGAAGGTTTCCTCCGAACAAGATCACGACTATACCTAGCCCCATCGATCACAGACTCGCACGACCTTAATGTGTCACTAGAAAGCCTTTGCAATCCCAGCTAATCCTACTTTTGGTGTACCTACAGCTACCACCTTCACAGTCCAGACCACCTTCAGTTTGTGGACTTACTCCTTGAGCCAGAAGCCCAGTTTAAGGAGGAGTAAAACCAGTTTGAGGCTAGAGTTCCTCTGTTGTGCTGCACAGGGCTGAGGCATTCCCTGAGACCTGCTGTGCCCCGGTACTCTGCACTCCACTACTCACACCGATTCCAGACTTGGAGGAACCCTGTACCTTGCAGGGGCAGCTGGCACGTCACAGTATGAAGTCAGTGACAAGAGACAATCCAATCCTCATTACAGGTTGACAGATCAACTTATTGCACTGCCAATAAAAACTGCAGGTAAGCTTCCAACTTTTCCCACGTCTGGGTGCTTAAAGGAGCGCTACAAAGCACACTCACGGAATTCTTGCTGGAAGACTGCAATATAACAATTGGTACCTCTGGGGAAGTGCAGTTATAAACAGAGACAGTTCTTAAAAAAACCCTAGTGTGAATTACCACTAGAGCTCTATGAAAATTGTATCTTTTTGTCACCTAGATACTGAGAAGATTTAGGAAAAAAAAAAAAAAAAAAAAAGAAAAAAAGAGACAGAGAGAGAGAGGGAGGGAGGGAGAGGGGTAAAGAATGAAGGGGGGAAAAAAGCGGAATGTTTTAATTTCAAATGGGAACACTGGCATCTCACACTTGACTTTGTAAGTGGATCAGCCAAAACCAGAACAGGCAAACCCAGAGAGGAGACACTTATCAGAGGGCCACGAGGAAAGGTGGTTACTGCCTGGCAGGTTTAATTATAGAACCGCATTGTTGTTATCACTCGAAATAAGTCACCCCTCAACACACAGCTGTGTTGGCTAGAGAATGAAGACAGACAGGTTATTCCATAAAAGGTATTTAAATGAGGTTTTAAAAATAGCCAGTCTTTAAAAGCCTCTTGTAGAAGTAGCCTCCCACCTATCACTTTTCCCTCCCTGATTGTGCCTTGACTGCCTCTATCTGTGCCTTCATGGGAACACGTTGATACAAAACCCGCAGACAAGACGCATGACTGCTAACGGAGGCCGAGAGGCAGGAAGCTGTTCCTTTGCACTAGAAGCAGACACTAAGCAAATGCTTTTTCACAGACTAATGCCTTTCTCTTGGCAAATAAAGCTTCAAAATCTGTTGTTTTCAACAATCTAGCCTGATTTTTAAAACTGATTGGCTGGAATGCTACTGACACCGTAAGCAAGGCAACACTCCAAGAGATGGGATGGCTAACTTCCACAAGACAGACTGTGCCCATCTATTTTACTTTCCAGACTCATGCTGGCCTCAGGAGCTCACATCTTCCCCCCTCGATGTTATCCCATGTACTCCATCTCCACTTAACTCTCTGAAGCCCCAGCATCTCCTACCTTCACAACAGTCACCAGCCCATCGTTGCTATTGGGATCGGTCAGGATGGTAAATCGACCTGTCGGGTCTCCTCCGGTCATCCGGTACATCGCGTTCCACGCAGGCGTGTGGGGCTGATCCTTATCCGTCACCGTCAGGTTCGCTACGATCACATCCACCCTGTTTTCCGGTACTTCCCCATAGAACTGCAGAAAACAAGAAGCCGTTTTCCCTCGGCTGCAGGAGCACACGAGAGCCGCGCCACACTGAACACCCGCCAACGGTACGAAGCGCGTCTCTCTTCACTGGGGCTCTGACAATTTATCTAACGAAGTTTACCTGAGGCCACCCAGGAAGATGACGGTTCGATTCCCTTGTCAGCTTTTGACTTTCAGCCTAAGCAGAATACTGTACCTAAGGGGTATGTATTCTGCACGTCTTTCAATTCTGCCTGCCAGTACCCTATTTAATAAGTAATAAATATTTACTGTCTCTGAGTATAATGAGAAAAGTGGGGAACGGTTATAAATACGCACACCTTTCAGTTACTCCTACCCTGTACTTACAGTCATGGCGGTGAACTCTGGAGGATTGTCATTGACATCTGTCACAGTGATGACAGCAGTTGCTGTGTTTGAAAGACCATATGTTGGGTTGCCTTCCATGTCCGTAGCTTGAATTATTAATGTATATTGTTGTACTTTCTAAAACACAAAATGACATCAACATAAGTTTTAGACAAAACTAACATCACCACAGGACAGCAGGTGTTCCCGAAATTGCACATCGCTAAGCAATGGAGCCTATCACACTGTTTATTCTAGTTAGCATCACCCGAAATGACAGGAGCAAAGTTTCTGCCACAGGAATACAGCCCCGGGTTGCATCCAGCTATATTGAACTGCTGCTTGATATTCTTCAAATATCACCGGGACGAGGACAGACTGCCTGCTTCCTACTCTCAAAAATCAAAACCACTTTATACAGTTAATGCTATTACCACAGATGTAACAACGCTTTTCAAACGGGGAAAAAAACCCCAGAGCGCTGTTTATAATAAAGCAGAGCAAGTCCTCAAAAGCATTTAAGAGAACTGAGCCAAGGTAGGCCGCAACTGCCAAGTTTTGCTTCAGCCAAGCCCAAGCATAAAACCACCGCTCAACGCCTTGTGATCGCTATGGAAACGGAAGATGTCAAGGCTAACGGAGACCAGTAAGGGCACTGGGAGAAAGGGGGAGGCAACCACCGCACGGGCCGTGCCCATGAATGTTAACCCCCCCCCTGGCCAAAGATGGCCACCGCCGCCCCCCCTGCCCGGCGAGCCAGGCCCAGGGCTGCCTCCCGCACAAGAAAGGCCCAGCAGAGACCTGGCCTCAAACTGGTTTGTTCTTTAAAACAAAGTCAACAAGGTTGTGTTAAAAAAAAACCCCAACAAACACAAAAAACAAAACAAACCAAAACAAAATGAAAGATGTTTTTTGTGCCGAGCTGCCGAGAAGTTCATTTTAACTCGTTGACAGTTTCTGCCGTGAAATGCAAATATTGAGCATGCTTCTCCATTTCCCAGTTCAGCTTCCCAGCTCGGAGAGAGCTAGGTGTTAGCACTCAGTTCTTTCCAAAAGAAAATGCACAAACATAAGGAGTTGTTATTACTTTGAAATATCACTTTCATGAATGGTTTACTAACACTGGGAAAAACCTTCTGGCAAAATAAAAATACTTAAAGCATTTTTTTTTTCCCCACTTGGTACCTTATTTTCTCCCACTATTTAAAGACTGGGGTGTATGACGGATGACTGCTCACGGAAACAGTTTACAAAAAGGGACTATGGATATCAATTAAAAAACCAAGCAAGGACAATTCCACTGATAGTATCTACCTTTCTTTCGAATTTTGGCCAGACACTATGACAGAGATTAGAGCTTTAACAGTTATGCATATTTCCAATCAGCAAATATGAGCCACTGAATAGAAAAGGTTTTTAAAATCAGCTGTATGAATCTTTATCTCCCACTGAAGATAATTTAAGCTCATGTCCCTCTTTCACAAAGGAACCCTTACAACATACGCCTAATGTGCATTACTGTATATGCCTCCCATGGCTCTTTAAAAAAGCAAGACTAATATTATTTATACAGAAAGGCAGTATATATGTTTCATAATGCATAAATATGTATACGAATTCTGGTTTGGAAAATGTACTTGCAAAGTGACCTTCAAAAGGCTTAAATAAACATCCTAAAGGTTTCCTTTGCAACATCAACAAGAGAAGCCGTCACAAGGGAATCAAAGAAATACTTTTACCGCTTTCATCCATAAAAAAAAATACACTTTACTTATTGTGAAGCAATAAAATCTAGAGCAGTATTCAAGCAAATCTTGGAGCCAGATGATTCTACACTATTGAAACAGCAGGTGCTTCTGATTCATCTGGGTCTTAACACATTGATCCCAAGCAGCAAATTTCATTAAGGAAACTCCATTATTATTACACAGAGACTCAACTTCCGTACAACCTTCTTATTTAATTCCAACAGAAGCAGCGCACTACAAACTACCCCCAGAAGTGCCCCAAAAGACAGCATCTATGTGTTTGTCTCTGCCTGTTTGTTTTTCCCTTCCCAGCACTCGCATACAGAAGATCAGCTGCTGGGAATGAGATTTCAGAAATCAATAAGCACAGAACTTTCCAAGCATGGGGAAGCTGGGGGAGCTGGTTCTCCCCTTTTTACTGCGGGCTGAGAAGCAGCCAGGAATAAGCAGTGGAGCACGTGTCAGCAGCCCGCATGGAGACTTTACAGCAACACATCGGAAAACGAACTGGCAGCTTCCAGAAAGAACACAGACCTCATCAGGTCACATCTTTCCACTTCAACACAGGCCAAGTACAAGAGCACTTCGCTGAATTAACCTCACGTGAGGCAGGAATGTCAGCGTGTAAATTTAAGTACCCTGCCTGACTTCTTTGGCACCTCCAGCAGTAAGGCAGATGTTTTATTGCTGAAGTGAATTCCACAGCAATAGCAGAAGAAATAAGAACAGCTGGATCTCATGACACAGCCTCTTTCGGGACAGCAAGTGAAAGATTTCTCCTGCCTTTAGCGGAGTCCCCCTTACCGAAGCAGCTCTCCTCCTGTGCATGTCAGCACAGATAACGCATTGCGCATGTTAACTTAAAACACCAGCAGATGAGGAATGCTATCAGAGGAACTGCTCTTTTTTATAATTCAGGGATAAAATTGTGAACAGTATTTTATGAGCCTAATTAAAGCTTTACAGAAAGAGTCAAGACAGAGAAAAGGGCAGAATGGCAGAAGAGGGCAGCCCAGCTGAGGCTGAGGGCCGATAAGGAACCTTGTGCAACAAGGCCCTCCCCAGCCCATGCCAGAAGACCTGCTCGATTCAGATCTGGCTTTCTAGGCTCCTGGTTGTTTTAATTTAATTGACCTCCATGAAATGACTCAGGAAACGGAGGAAGCGAAGCAATGACTTGGGAAGGAAACCATTATATTTTATATTAGTCTAATTTAATATTTGAATGACTTAACATTAGTATTCCAAGGTGTACAAGAAATGTTTATAAATGACAAGGCATCTCTGACTGTTAATGTGAGGGTCTAAGCTCCACAGACAGGTGCTTCCCTCCAAGTTAAATCACTCTGGTACAGCTTATCACTAAATAATAAAACTCAGAGTTATCGCTATGTCCTTCTGAAAGTTCAGCTGTCAAAGATGACCAAGGGATTTTAAAAACAAGGGCAAAGCTGCCCATCATTCTTTTAATTTAATAGGACAATATTCTAAAGTTCAGGGTTTTCCTTTCCTCAAATCCATCCTCTTCAAAACCAACTTAAATAGAACGAATGTTAATAAAACTTAAAAATTAATTGCAGGAGCTAACCGTCTGTTTAGCTTTCCAAATCTTCTGATTGCCTCTATCAAACCGAAATGCGTCAGAATATTAATAGCCAACCCAGAGCATCAGAAAGTATTTTTGTTCTTCATTTTAAGTAAGTATAAGCAAACAGCTAAAAGCTGAACAGCAAATCCAGTTTAAAAAAACCCCTTCAGATTTAATGAGCTAAAATGAGGTTAGTAAAACAGAAGTTGAAACAAGATGTGTTGAAAGCTATTTGTTTGGATTTTGTAGTTTGTTTATAAAATAACGCTTATCTCTTGTGAAGTTTTCAAGTGGTTCAAAAGCACAGTTAATCCACGCAACAAATCTGGAGCTGGGAGGGAAATATTTCTATTCCCACCTCACAGATGGGTGAGCCAGAGCAGAGGATCCAGCACCCTCCTTCGCTAGTGGTGGGCACAGTGAAGAACTGTCTAGACAGAACGGGACTTGCTCAGCATGTAGCAGGGAATTCACTGACAGACAGATTTTTCTGGTTTTATTTTTTTGTTGTTTAAAGTCCAGGCCTTGAGACAAGTCTCTATCTGTGCTGCTTCCAATACTGACTGGTTTATTTCTTAGAAACGTGCTTTTCAAATTTTAAAATCAGTAATACTTTTTTCTGGTTTATTTTAATAAGCAAAGTCCAGATCAGGGAATTACTGCAAATTTAGCAACACGGCATCCAGAAGATTTCAAATATTTAGCACCTCTCTACAAAAAGCAAGGACAGAGGGAGGACAGCTCCCCTGGAGCTTCCAAAATAAATAAAACATACAGCCAATTCCATTTTCCATCTACTTTTTGCCTGTGGGACAGGGCTGGAGCTGAGGAACCCCTCAGCCCTCAGCACCCAGGCCAAGCACCTGAGGTCCTCATCTGCATCGCTCTGCTTTGGGGGGTACCTGCTCCTTACAAAGCAACCAGACCTTCCAGACAAGATCCTTTCCACGACCCCACGGCACCGAGAAATGACTCCACGTACAGACCGTGTGGGCCAAGTTTGCTTCCCCACGCTCCCTTCCTCTTCCCCAGGGAGACAGTTCGGACCCAGGAGGGAGAGAAGCATGTGGAAGTTACTAGCCAAAAAGCGTGCTTCTTCACAACACTAAGTGCAACCCAGCCCGTGGGACGAAGACCCGCCGTACCTCTCTGTCAAGCCCAGCCGCTACGGTGATAATGTCGCCCGTCTCGTTGTTGATGGTGAACATGTTTGGAGAGGGGCTGCTGGGGGCTTGTGACAAGATGCGGTACCTCAGCATCCCGTTCTGCGCGTTGGGATCGTCAGCGTCGATGGCAGTGACCGTCATCACGTAGGTTCCTAGCGGCAGGATAAATAATGGAAGGTGTACAAACGCCTCCTCAGGTTACACAAGATCACCGACAAGCAACGCACCGAGCATGTGCTTCTTTTGGTAAACGCTGCACATTCCTCCTCTTCCTTAAAACAAACCGGTTCAACGCAAGATTCACCCACAGAGTAATTAAAATACATACGAGGAGATAAAAATACTTTCTGTTTATAAAAGATCAGATTTGCTTATAACGGAAGAAGCTCCATAAACACTGAAATCCTACAATTCTGCCACAAATAACATTGCTGTAACAACAGAGCTCCTCACGTTTAGATAAAAGCGTTATTAATTGGGCCAAAGAAAATATACTTAATTTTCAGAATTGGTGCACATGCTGATAGTGATTGAAAATCAATGTGAATAATACTTTTTTCAAAGGTCTTTGAGACGCATGTTCTTTCCATCTCGAACTCTAAGTCAATGCTGCAAAGTGAGAAAACACATTTTTTGTGCTAACCTTTCTAAAAAATTCATTTTGCACTACAGACAAATTAAGAAAGTGGTTTCAGCTGTAGTGCAAACTTTAGTCTGAGCAGATTAGAATTTTAATGAGATGTGAACAACATTTAGGGTTTTCTCGAGAATTCAAAGGAACTGTTTGATTTCAAATCCCAGTACTTCCAAAGCCTCCGAGATTCAGAACTAGAACTGGATCTGCTGGATTTCAGAAGTCTCTTATACCCTGAGCTGTCAACTAAATGAACGTCAGTGGCTATCATGAACATAACTGTAAGAACTGTGACACTATAAATAGGATTTTCAAAAACAGGAACCTAAAAGTCATGTTCTTAAAGACTCTTCTGTTTTCATTTAGGTACATAATACTTTTTCCTTTCGGAAATTAATCCTAGAGTGCTAAAAAGTGAATTAAAACTAAGGTGAAATAATAAGCCATTATCTGAGATTGTGCTCATCCCACTAGAAGGACACCTCTGAGAGTGCTACAAGGTCTGAAGACAGCCCCTTCATCACCTTCAAAATGTTACTGCATAACACCCCCAACAGCCCCCCATCCTGAAAGGCCATGTATTACCTGGCTTGGATCCTTCAGGGACTGTCCCATTCCAGACCTGGTGTAAGAACTCGGGTCTGTTGTCATTCATGTCAATGACATTAATAACAATGTCAATCGGATTTTCCACCTGGTTTCCGTTCACGTCCACCGCGTGTGCTCTCAGCTGCAAAAACCATCACAAGTGTTAGGACCTGCACGACCTACAGGCACAAGCACACACAGTAACGGGGACGGGAAGTTCCAGGCCAGACATCTCCAGCTCAGTGTGTTCTGCTCTCTGCCACTGCTCCCTCCTATCGACCACCTGAGTTTTCAGGTTGCTCATGGAACTGCCTTTCAGACTTCTGAACTACTCTAAGTTGCAGACTGACTTCTTTGATTTGATGAGAATGATTTTGAATCATGTAGTTTTGATTAACACCAATGCCTCCTGTCATAGATAAATATGGTTTTAATAATGACTGTTAGAAAGTGGACTATAGAAATACGCAGATTTATATCAAACAGACAGGAACCTACTAACAATAGACAGGGAATGAACACTGGCATCACTTCAGAAAATTCTTTACTGGCTTTATGGATAATGAATAGATGTGAATGAATTGGGAAAAGTGTATAGAATAGATTTGTGTTACCTGGAACACCAAGGGAAGGTTTGTGATAAATCACTGTCAGTAAACACACTGGAATACCAGGCTAAAATTAAGCTAAAGTTTATGGACTGAGTTTCAAAGAAACTAAGACACTTAAATTTAATGCCCTGGTTGTCAAAAAGGACTGAGTAACTACCTTTGACAGTAAGGTTTACCTAAATCATCTTAAATTGGACAGCCAAAAAGGAACACTGTACTTTCTGAAAATATAAACCTATGTATCCAGGGCAGAGCCTGGCAACTGCAACTTTCTGCTACAGCAGTCCCGCTGAAGCCCATTTTATATATATATATATATATATATATATATATATATATATATATATATACACACACACACATCTCTTCTGGCTACAAAACTACTGGAAAGGAGCAAGAGGGCATTACCAACTCACCACTCTGGGTATGACTCAAACAAATGCCAATTCCCAAGTCCGCACATCTTGAATGCCAATGCCAAATTCTCAATAAAAACCCTGGGGACACTGACTGCAGCTGTTCTCCTGTGAGAGCCATTCCCCCTGCCTTCCCCCAGATGCCTCCTGCTGCCGCCTCTGTTCGGAAGCAGCACACAAAGGGCTTCCCGGAGCATGAGGCAAGGAGTGTTTTAATTCACAAAGTGCTGGAAACGCTCTCTAGGAGCTGAGTAACTTCTGTAACGATTTCCTCGTGGTCTCTCAAAAGCAGAGACAACTTTAGGTCACAGCCTGGTCTCCCCCCTTCCTTCAAACCTTTTTTTCCCCCCACTAATACTGGAATCCATGGTCTACTTTGTCAATTTTTTTAGAGCAAAGAATATCATTTTCATAAGCTGACAGACCTAATTTACAATTCCATTAAAATGCTTAGATTTGCCCCTGAAAATGAAAATTGGTAGGTTATTCTTCCCATCCATTTCTCAAATCACAGCTGCTGCAATTCTAATAGCAGTCACGTCCTAATTTAAGTTGCTGAATTAAAAGTAAACTTTTGAAAAATATACAACACAGTGGAGACTGTGATCAATGGTCTGCAGCTGAAATATAAGCTACAGTATCCATATTTCAATCTTTTAAAATTATTTACCTAAACACATTTAATCACTGTTTACAGAAGTTAATGTATTTAAGCTGCTTACATATAGTAAGAGTTAGCCTTAGTAAGCACAATAAACACAAATCTGCTACAAACTCTCCAAAACATATCGCAGAGAAAACTAAACGCTGGCTGCTCACGTCATGTTTGAAGCAGATGTTAATCTTCAATTTGACAATCTGATTTACCATAAATTAAACTCTTACATGGAAAGAAGCAATCTGCTCCCGGTCCAAAGGCTTTGTCACAGACAGCTGTCCCGAGATGGGGTTGATGATGAAGATGCCTGTTGGAGGTTGGTCAGCTCCTGGGCCAGTCACGCTGTATCGCAGCGAGAGGCTTTTGTCACGATCGGACCTAATCTGTGTGTCAAAAAAGAAAACATTTACATTAGCTACCAACAAGCAGCGGATGGGATTGCTGCTGTGACATGCAGCAGCTCTTTCTTCTTCTTTTTTTTTTTTTCCCCCCATCTTTAAGCTAAACTTGTAAAAATAATTATTCTGGAAATGGTATAAAGTCAATATAAAGTCTGGGGTTTTCAACTGGACTCTTTGTTTATCAGAAAGCTGGTCAATGAATTTTCAGGAACATAAAACTACCCCTGCTTATTTCTCCTAACAGAATAAATTGTATTAAACCAGAGCAAATAAGTATTCTTACCTTACACAGAACTGTTTAGATCCCAGAGAAAACACACACTATCACAAAACTATGTAAGAGATAAAAAGTCTGGTTTGGTTTTTTCTCCCCTCTCATAACTTCCCAGACCAAAGCTACAGACTCTCTTCAGCTACTGCCAGGGGCCCTTTAGAAACTTTCCATTTTTGTTTAAAGAGTGAACCGTGGTCTCACCTTCCACGGAAAAAACCGAAGGGCAGTGCATCTGTGAGGAGCAGGTCAGTTACCAGCAGGCACACCAACGACGTTCTATCAACTTGGGCTAATCCCCAAACTCTACCACGTTCCAACAAGTCCTCACAGAAGTTGATCATGGCCAACCAGTACCACGGTGGGAAGCCCTCTTCCGTGCCGGCGTCCTGGCAATGGCCACATCCGTGCTGCAGAGTCCTGTGGAGCAGCTGGCGTCCTCACCCCACCACATCCCATCTCCTCCTCCTGCTCACCTCCACACCCTTCCTCCTGGTGGAAAACTCCAGTGCAGAAGACTGGAGAACTCCTGAACCAGCAGAGGTCCTTCCTACCGGCCTAAGGAGGCCACCACAGCACTTCCCACTCAAACCAAGGTCACCTTCCGCCAGTACAGGAGCGTAGGGACAACTTAAAAAGCCTGGTAAATGCAGCCCAGCCCGCTGTGCACCAAGGCAGCAGCAGAAACCAGCCCAAATGACGCTGACAAACGTCTGGAGTATGAACAAGACATCATTCACACAAAATCTCCTCAAGAGTTCTCCAAGGGACTCTGAAACCACATTTCTATTAACTTCCTTACCCTAACTAATTCCTGAGGAAAAGGTCCTCTGGAATTTTCTGGTAGGTTGATCGGAGGAATAACCCAGTCTCTCTTCTGCCTCTTCAGAGGGCTGCTGTGCTTGTATTGTTGCCATGGAAATACGATGTCTTCGATTTTCTTTTGGTCCTTTCCCAGGTACAAGATAAAATAAAGCACATGTTAAAAGGAGAATTACTAGTAGATGTTACGAAATAAACTCAGATACAATTACATAATGGACTGAAAGGCTGTCTTTCCTCTGTGTTCACAGGGCTGTTTTATTTGCATTCACGGTGCAGTACGAAAATAATCGAGATTAGTTACAGCTACACTGCAAAATTTTAAGAACTTGCTTCTCTTTTTTCCTTATTTTCAAGCTGGAGGAGAAATGGAATTACAAACCACTTATAACATGGCACTGCTGTGTAAACTATTCTGCACTTTCTGAAAAGTAGTTAATATTTTGCAGAATTTAATAGTATGCCTTTATGTATTTCTCATTAGCCAGAACTTCAGTTCAGGTAATGTGCTACTGTACATTAAATTTAGATCTGGGTGTGCTAAAATATAATTTGAGTTCCAAGAGAAGTTTAATACATACTGGTAAGGAATGTCTCAAATATTTATGACCCTATTAAATCCCATAGAATTAATGCTGTAATTATTTTAAACCTATGTCAGCTATGATGGATGCAGTAGATGACCCACTTTACACATCGGGCATTAATCTCTGCTGGGTGTCAACATTCCCTGCCGATTCCCTTCTCTGTCTGCCCTCGCTGCAGGCCTTTGGATGCCAGCACGCGTACAGCCAGGCTAGCTTGCTTAAGGGTGGAGACAGGGCTACAAAAACTTTTTCCAAATCTTTTAATAGAAAAACTTTTTTTAAAAAAAATCTAATCCAATACACCACAGAGTAAAAACCGCTGCCCAACTGAAGGCCAGATTCCACTACTCTACATTCTGCTGTTGGAAAGGATGCCTGACCTGGATCTTCAGAAAGAACAGAGCATGCCCTGGTATACCCAAGCACCTGCTCTTTATTTACTAGACTTTTACAGGAAAAATGACAACATTTCCTTTGGTAAAAACATGCCTTAAACCAATCATCAAGTAAGTAAACAAAAGAAATGAGGATGACACAGCTTTGGTCTTCAGTGTGTGCTCGGGAAACAGGTCTCGCATAACCACGCTGTCTGTTTTGACGTTAGGCTTAAATCTATTACAGGTCTGTTAATCTATGAATAAATGTTGTGAAGCACTTTGTAAGAGAAGGCCAGAAACAGCAGGTAATGTAATAGAAAAAGGCAGTAGACCTAATATCGTTGTCCTAAAGTAAATGCATTGTATTCTGTGTATTTCAAGGTTTGACTTTTGTTATAGTACATGGTTTATCCTACAGCAGCTTCCAGCAGAGGGAGACTATCTTCCTTACCAAGTAGCGCCGGAATCATGAATAATTTACAATCTCCAATTTGATTATGAAGGAACAAGACAAAGCCAATATTCCCTGCCAGAAATGCTTTCCTACTACTGCTGTAAATCTACAGCTCCCATCTATTAAACGTGACTGATGCATTCTAGCACAAATTTGTTTATTTTGCGGTTATATTTAACCGCCTGAATGAATACCGTAATACTTTCAAGCAATTTAAAATAAAGAAATGACCACGTCTGACTCGAATTCAGGTATAAATCTCAAACTATACAATCAAAAAGCTCAAACATAAATGAATGCTATCTACTTAAACAGGCATATCTTTCCATACCTTCACAAAGCTGCAGAATAACAGACCATACAGAAGTCATTTCTAAAGCCCCAGCTCTCCAGGCACTAGGTGTCCATTAGCAAACTGCCCCACAGAGAGGTGCACGACAGACCGAACGAAATCCCTATTTTTAGGCCTGTCTGTGCAGATACATTTACGCAGGCTGCACTCGGCTGTTGTTTTACCGTTTCTGAAGCCTCTGTGAAGGCTGGTTCAGGGGTCAGCTTCACTCTCATTCGCCATTCTTCCTGGGTTTCCTTGTCTTGAGCAGACACGACGAACTCTGTGGGCTCCGCTGAAAGTTGGAAGCTTCGCTCTGCATAGACCACACCATCTTCACCTACTCGGAAATCTTCTGGCTCACTGCTCCCAAAGTGTATTTTTTTGTTTCCGTCACAGCTTTGAAACTTTACTGTAAAAGACAAAAAAATGAAGAAAAAAAATAATGAAAAAGCAGCCCAGTGGAACTCAGTGGGATATAAAACGCATTAAGAATGAATTCTCAAAAGCAGAAAGACTCAACTTCTTGCTGCTATTATCACATGCAATTATGAGTTATGACTTGTACTTTAGAGGTCAGTCCACATAACGGCGATAGCCTGAGAGCCGCTAGACAGTTTTCAGTCCTAGATAGACTGCCTTCCCCGCCAAAGACCTGCCCCCCCAGCAAGAAAACCATTTCCCTCCCTGTCCTATGCCACATTTCCATTGGTTTCCAGTGGAATGGCTGCAGGGATTTGCACCTCCAGCCTCACAAAGATCCAGCGGTCAAGTCAATTCATTAAAAACACTCAAGAAACTGCGTCACGCTGCCACCGTAACTGCACACACAGCCGTGACTCCAGCGCCTTCTGCGCCAACGGGGGTAAGGCAGAAACCCAAAGTCTGTTCACAGAACAATTTCCGTGCCCAGCTCGGCCGGCTGTACCACCTCAGGGACATCCCTAGGAGCTCTGGGCCTGAGCTTCCTCATCCCTCCCCTACAAGACGAAGGCAGCAGTAAATACCTCACAGAGAAAATCCAAGTTAAAGACTTCACTTTTTTTTTTAAAGCTATTTCATGTACCACATACATCCATTAATCTACTTAGGAGCTTCCCATTCTTGTTTAATTCCCCCCCTCCTTCCTTTCGTCCTGCCTGAAAGACGCATATTTGAACAAGAAGTCAGTACAACTGACTGTATAGATAATGATGTGAAGTGCCAGAACCAGCAACAGGCTGCATCTTTCTTTACCCAACTGCTTTCACTACCACTTCTCTTCTGGGTTACCGCAAATAACAGCAGGTTAAAAACGCAAGCGTGCTTTTATAACCAGTGATCGTTCTTTGATGCTTCCCCAATGATCGTTCTTTAATGTTTCCAGAGCATTATGAAGTATTTTGATTGTATGGGCAATAGAAGTTGCAAAACATCATTATGAAGGTTGTGCTGAAAAGCACATACTGAAGATGAAGATGAAATGAGGCTTTATGCCTCATTTCTGTTATTGGACTTTTTATATTGTGCTAAACCATGCACAAACTACTTAGCTTCAAAAGCTAAAGGTCCCTCTCAAGAAAAATCACTACTAAATGTCATGCATCATATGCTTTCTTCTGTAACGCACTGTTTTCAGGAAGGTACTGTGGAGAATAACTGTACCTTTTTGTATTTGAACTTCAAGGACCGAGACGACGTTCAGATGACACGTAAAATTTGTTTCCTTACTGCACCCTCCAGAATCCCTCACTTGCTCTCTCCTGACAGAAGAGACTGTACTTTACAAGGGTCCATCAGGCACACGAATGTGACAAAGCACAGCACTCCTCCAAATCAACAACAAAATGTCAACCTGCCCAACACTGATCTCTCTGGGCTGGGCAGGGATACTGCTCCTTCCAGGAGGCTCGCAGGGCTTGAAGGTCTGTGTGCAACGCCAGCCTCACCCCAGGGAGAAGAGCATGCCGTGGCCACGAAGCACTGAACCCAGGACGAACAAACCCGAAATCTGCCCGGGTAAAAGGCTGAAGCCGCACCGTTAGGGCTCCTCCCGTGGCCCTCCCTCCTCACTAGCAGTGACAGTGCTTCACCGAAATGCTAACAGACACCCAGCTTTAATGCGTGTCGCTCTCCAGGCAGTCCCCCTATTGCTCCTCAAGTCCCTCTTACCTGCTGTGCCACAAAGCACACGGGAGGGACTTCCTTTCCTATGGATCTACAGACTCCACGTCTGAAAGGTTGAGAGAAGGTGACAGAACCTCTGGCTTGCTGTCCACATGGGAGGAGAAAACGGACAGGCAGAGAAGGTCCAGCTCCCACATGCCGACCATCCCCTTGGTCTCCCATTCTTTTCAACACCAAGCCTTGCAGCTTGAGTCAGCTTACTGGGACTGAAACGCCACAGCCAACTGAGAAAACGCACGATTCTAAGCCAACAACATAAACCTGCCAGTTAAAACAACCACACCAGCACCCAGGAATCATTAGCACAATCCTCATTCTGTAACCCTGATTACCCAGCCCCCAGAGCTGGACATTGTGTATTGTTTAGCACAAAAATAGAGGTGTCCAGGAGGAGTTTACTCAACAGTCACTACATGTAATGATTTAAGAACTTAACGACTGGACTGCCAAACAAAGCTGCTAGTACTTGGGTTCGGAGGCACAGACCACCCATACCCCAGGCATGGAGAAAGCTGGGCCTCCTCCAAGTGTCATCGCTGTTCACAAACAAAATTTTCTCAGTCAGAAACAGCTCACATTAAGAGACTAAGGAAAAAGCCCAGCCAGCAATATAACCCATAGCTCCGTGCCTCTGCTGACATCTCATCTCAGCTACAGCTGCTCTCAAAATCTGCTCTTTAAAAGAGTGTCTTGACCAACAGGACGAAGAGCGGGCCAGATTCACCTCTGACTGCTCAGACTTACTTCTGAAAAGGAGGGAGCAGGAAAGAGAATTAATATTAATCTAAACTTTGATCATTACTGATTTGCAAAAAGGTGGAATTTAAAATGACTTACAGTCATTATGGTCCAAAAGACGAAGATATCACAACAATATTTTATAAAAAATTATTTCCCAACTATTGCACAGTAACATAATATATTCATTTTATATATATTCAAATTAATAAAGAAGATAATTTCTTTCCCCCATCTCTTTACATGTAGACTCCAGCAGCCAAAAAAAAAAAAAAAAAGAAAGAAAAAACCCACCCTGCTAGCCACTTCATTGCTATTCCTCCTCCAGGCGACTGTACATTATGAAATTCAATGAAAATCCTTTTCCTTTGACAGTATCCTGGTAAAAATGTATAAAATTGTCAATGCTTTGTGAGAATTATTCTCCCTTTGCAAGGAGCACACATTAACAAATTATACTCAAATATAACCATCTATAATTAAATTCCCTTGACAGAGTACAGGTTGTGCAGTAGCTACTCTCCCCCTAGTTGCACGGTTATCAGTCTTGTAAATTCGATTTAGATCACTTTGCTTCATTTTTCAGTGTTCAACTGGTTCGAACAACAAGCGATTTCCGACTGTAGGTTTTTAGGCAAAGATTTCTGCAAAAATGCTACAGGAAATTTTTTTTCACCAAGATTAATGCCTGTTTATACCAACCATGTCCTTTCTAACAACCGCACGAAAGGGAGGCTTCCTTTCCGAAAGTCACTTCATGTTGACAGAGTAATCATATGGATTCTTTTCATTTTAAAAAAGGCTAACTAGATATACTGTGCAGCATCTTAGGCACTTTATATGCAGTAGAAAGAGTAATGAAGTATCTGATTTTACTGCTTTTTAATAACACTCTCTGCATAAATGATCAGATGTGAGTATCTCTCAATCTGTAAAAAGAACTTGTGGACTTTTAAATATTTCTCTTTTGAGTATTTCTGCATCTTCCGGAAAGTACCTGCTTTTAACAAGTGTATTATTTGAAAGCACTAGGAAGTATTCAATCATAATCTGAAACATAACTACTCTGGTTTTAAAGAGGCTACCTTTGGTCATATCAGCGCAGTAATACGCAGCATGGGAGTAAATGTAATTAGTTCACATGCTCAAAATAAGGCTGTGCATGAGGATTTAAAAAACCAGGGTCTTTAAACACAGGAAAAATTGTACTTAATATTAGCATATGATTCTTATTAAACATTAGACCCTAAGACAAAAGACCATTAGTATCCTAATCCGAAAGTTTCTTCTTGTCCTGAAACCAAGACAAGTATTATCTATTAAAAAGGAAAAGAGGAGGATGTCTGTGACTACAACAGTCTAAAATGACAATCTACAGCTCTGTGGTATTAGAGCAAGCTTTCAAGTTAACACTCTTGCATGGAAGTAATTACAACATTTGCATACATGTGTCGTGCACAAAACGTTAAGAACTAAACACGCAAATTCATTTAAAGCGCACTGGAGAGCTACACCACTCACACTCGGGTCTAACGAGATGAACGATTCACAGTACCTATAAAACACATGTCTAACCTCGTGCACCGTGCTAGTAATCTGCAGGTACCTGGAACCATTTCTCAGACAATAAAAACCTTTTTTCACCTCCGCATGCCGGTTCGCGCTCCTTGACAGCCCGCTTCTGCTCTTTTTTGTCTTGGGCAAATAGCAGCGCAATTACTTGACCCAAGGGCTGACCATAGAATGATATAATGAGCTATACTATTAACATCCATTTTTCATGAACATATTCATGTACAATACAGAATATTAAGACAGAATTTTCATTACTCGCTTTGACCCCGAGACAGCTGCTCTGAGATTGCCATCTGGATTTTTGCACTTGAAAATAGGCGATTCACTTCTAGGTAACACCCCCGTGTGTGCAAACACACAAAAACGTTCCTTCCTTTGCTGACACAGGATTACTCCTCCTGAACGCTATTCCCAATGCTTAAGCACCAACCTCAAGCAGGAGGCGTACCTAGAGGACGTTAGGGAGATGGCACCGAATTGCAAGGGCTAACAACACACGCACTAGAGCAATAAAACGCAAAACCCAGGTAGATCTAATCCACTCAGGTCACTCTGCAGCAGATAAAATAAAGAGAATAAGAAAGTAGCTTACAACCAGCTACCTGCCAGATACCACTTTTACCTTTGACAGGATGAGAAATGATATGAAAACAATCTGCTCAAACGGTCCGGCTATCTGCACGCCGCCTTCTCCAAGAACACGCTGCAGTTAATAAGTCTTCCTACTTTTCAGAGAGAGAAACTGGAGAAAACTGCACTAAAACACACTTAAAAATTAACTGCTATATAAACTAGTAATTTATTAGACTGGTTACTTCTGTATCTGTAAGGCGACCTGTTGGTCCTGCTGACAGCGTGCACATGCTCCTATTTCGGCTAATGGCTTGCTGGAGCGGCATGCGGAATGCCCACGGGACATCCTTTACCACAATCACGGACAACCTTTGAGAGAAGCGGGGGTTTGACGTCATGGTAGACCATTACAACCACAAAGAACTGAACTACATTCTCACTCGCCTTTCCCATCGCCAGCAGCACTTTTAAAGTGGGTCTGACTCTAGAACTTCCTGAGACCAGCCTAAAAACAGTATTTAATTTTTGATTTTTTGATACATGGGTGGTCTACAGCAAGCAGGAAAATGTCTTGTTCTCACTTGTAAGCTGAGAAAATTAGCAACAGAAATTGCTGATGCAAAGTAAATATGGAATATAATCAGGTTATTTTAGACAACAGCATCTTCCTACCTGTATTATAATTCAATTTATCCTCATATCCTTTAGAGAGATGTCAATGCACCAGTGTTGTTTCTAATAGGTTCTTCTAGTCATTTTTCTAATCCCCTTTTCTTTTCCACTTTTATAGTCATGCACTGTAGTTTATCCCATACTCCAGACCCTCCAAAAAATCTCAAAGCACTACTCATTTTGAGCTCTTCTGGAGTAACCAACCTGTGACACTTCAAAAGAACGCCTGGCTGTCAAAAGGCAGCTGCTTAGGCAAGCCTGCTAATTCAGTGATTGCTCTTGGAAACCTCTGCCTTTGTGCCCAGCACCGGGTTCTGCCACCCCAGCCCACGCGGCGCAGAAGGCCGCTTCGGCAGGTCACACGAAACCAACTGGAGTTTTGCCACTTACTAAGGGCTAAATATGGCCATTTGCTTCCAATCCCTCTTTTCACTTGACTTCACAAGCTTTACAGCCTGGTGCCAAGTGAAGGCCAGGCTATGAAGCTCACAAGAGGGGCAAAAAAAAAAAGTGTCACACCAAGAAGTTTCAACTGAGATAAAACTGGGGACACATTCAAGCTATTTACCAACTTGAGGTGTCTCATGATCTGACTCAGAGCAGCTTAACTTTCCACATTTCCATGCTGTACTGTTTGTTTAATTGTTTGTCTATTCAGTTAGGAAAACAATAATTAAAAGGAAAAGTGATTTGCAAGAGTTATGGCTTAATTCCTACTGTACACTTATTTCATTAACTGAAAGCAGTTTCACAGTGATCTGCAGCAGGCATTAGGTAAAACCTAGTACTAATACAGGAGTTTACTCTGTGGAATTGAGATGCTAAGTGAGTAGCCTACTGCAGAGAAGCTGTAAAGTTGTACAGAAAGTTGTACAATACGCTGGTAAAAATCGTTTGTGCAGTTACTGAAACTAATGCACATTCAATGCAATTCCCTTTCCTGCCCCACTCCCCAGACTGCTAGTTCTAGACAGATAAATATGCACGTTTCCTAAAAGAACATGCTTTCACAGCAATCTGGCAGCCTACACAACAGGACAGCGGACAGAGACCTCCCTCTCCCTACTTCTGCAGCATATATTTTTCATTCTTCATTTGTACAATTGCATTTTGAGATTTTTTTTCCCCAAGTATTTTGTGGCAGGGTGCAATTGGGAAATAGTAGCCCAGCTCATGCTCTGTCCTACATTAGAGGGCTCTCTCCTCACAAACCCTGCTAACCCGAACACTAAGGTCTATTTTTGAAGTATTTTCTTTCACAGGTAGCTATCACCAGACAGTCCGGTTCTTGTACTCACAGGGAAAGACTCGCGCAGCTCTTTAACAACACGCCATCGAGTTTCCAGTTCCCATAATCCTCTTTGTTTACAGAACAAAGTCGTAGCAGGCATGCCAGAATGAAAATGGGGATAATGTTCTTTCTATTCGACAGAAATGCCTCTGCAGCTTTTCAGAGCGGGAATACCAGCCATCAGCAAAACACAGGACTGGTATCTCAAACAGAGTCCAAATTATATCTGATTCACTGATCCTTTTCAGGCCTTGCCTCTGCCGCTCACTGACACAAAGATCTTCTGCGCTTTGACACCCCTTTTGTCTTTATCGTAGAAAAAACAAAATGCAGAAAAAGAGAATAAGCATCTTCGAGAAGGGGAAGTACTTATCTTTCGACAATTGCTTTTGTTTCAAAGCACAAAAAGGTTTCTTTCCCTTTTCCTCTACTCCGTGTTGTTTAAGGCAGTTTCACTACAGATGAGCCTACAGGCCCCTGCAGAGTTCTGCACCAGCTTTTTTCTAAATGATGCTGGCTGAAAGAAAACTCGGTAATAAATGTCATTTCTGCACTCTGGAGTACGCAACACACCTTTAATACTTTCCCAAGTATACCAATCTACACAGTAATAAAAAGAAGGATTAAACACTAATCTCTTATACCCATAATGCATCAACTGACTACACCTGCTAAAATCCAATTTGGTAATTAAAAAAATGTATCTACTGAACAGTCAAACCAGGAGACTAAAGGGAAAGTACTGTCTCTGCAGATAGCTAGCTCAAAACAGTTTCAAAATTCAGGCACTTAACACAAACCTATTTTTACCTCTATTCATTTTTATGTGACCTTCAGCAGTGTGAGAAACAAATACCTACAATTATGGTGCAGCAATTAAAGGGCAGCTTTATTGCTACAGTAATGACTTAAAGATCTAGTAAAAACTAGATAAGCACCTCTGCCTTCTAGACTATCTTTAGAAAATGTTTTAAAAGTTAGCTTATTCTTTTTTTTCTCCCCTCCTGCCCCCCCTCGTTAGCCATAAAGAGAGAACAGAGAATAGATGCTTTCATATGCTCTCTTTGCTGACTGTTCCCGGCCCAAAGTCCTTCTAGGCTTCAGGTTTTTAGGGTTTTTTTCTAGCTCTTCTTCCTTTCTTCTTTATTCCTCCTCTTCCCCCTCTCTCTAGGTGTTCCATTTTCTAGATTTTTTTAAACTTACTTTATTCCCTGATGCTCCCATTTCCCTGCCCCCTCTTTCAACTGTGCTCCTGACAGAGGGGCAGAGGTGCTGAAGCGTCACTAATTTCAGGTCGCCAACCCAGGCTTCAAGCACACCTCGGCAGAAAGAGCCTGTCACTGGAGGGCTGGCTTTAAAGAAATAAACTAATTAATCACTAAACAAAAATGCAGGCTCCTGGAGTTTCTGTGCAGAGCCAGGCCTTGCTGCAACACCAAATGGGTGCACGCTTCCCAACGAGCTGATGATCTGCTTCACCAACCCAACCGGTCAGCAGTTTTCCACAGTGGCTTAAGCCCCCGCACGAACAGGGGTTTAGGGACAACAACAGAACGTAGGGGAGAACCAGGCGTGTATCACATTTCGGCTAGACGCCACTTCTCACCATGAAAAGAAATACCGCAAAATAAAGTGACAGGTTTTCCTCATTCAATTATAGGCCTGCTCCGGCAGAAGTGAGTGTTGTATTTGCACTGCGTTGCAACAAACAGAATTCCCAGCTCTGACCAAATGGCAGTGATCCTGCCAACGCTCCCGCTTCCCACTTAAACAAAAGGTGTCTTGAAACAGCCGCAGGACCATTTAATATTCCTTATTCTGCTGCACACCCCAGGATACCACCGGGAGGCACGTTTTGCAGTCCCTCCTGCACGGCTGTGGATGCAGCACAGGGAAAGCCGACAGTTGCTCTTCAACTTCACAAACCAGCGCATGTTTTGAGCGTGATGACCCTCCAGAAACACCAGCGCTGCTTTACCTCTCGCCTTCCTTCTTCTGTCTGGTCTGCCCCACACTGGTGGCTTTTGGCTCTCCCCCACAGTCATTCCTCTGGGCACAGGAAGGTCTAACTTTCCAAATCTGCGACTATCTGTAATGATTTTTTTAAAGATCCTTAGTCATCCTTAAGTTACCGCAGCAGCTCGGCCTGCCGCTTTTCTCCTAGAAGATGAACTCTGTCATCTCCAGGCAGAGCCTGGAAAACGTCCCCACCAGCAGAGCGGGACATGGGACACACGGACACAACTGCACCAGCATCCCCAGAGCAAACAGCAAGCACAGCCATCTCAAAGCAGAACCACCCTGTAGCACAGCGGTGCTCATTACCTCAGCAAATGGATAATGGTGAAAAAATACCCTATTTGCTTGAGCACTGTGCTTTTGTATCAAAAAAGGGCATAAAACCTACCAGCAGCCGAACGGGGTGGAAGAGGAGCAGAGACAGCCTAGCAGAATTTACACTAATGTGTTAGATAGCAATAAAAACCATAAATCCCAGGGATTATACTATCACTGGATCATGTCCAGTGGCCTCCAGAAGAAAACTTGTGGCCATGACAGTTTAATGTTATTTAGTCAAACCCCATGTTTTTTTTTTTTAATTATTATTATTGTTGTTGTTGTTGTTATTATTATTAAATACAGATATCTGACCTTAAAAATCAAAACCAGCACCTGGTGGCTGGTGCAGGCTAATACAGCGTTTCACAGCCAGCCCACAGCAGTACTTCCCATAACAAAGCAGAGGACTCGGAAAGCCAGGGCGATACGGCTCTCTATTATAAGGGAGTACCTGTGGGTGAAAGTAACCTCTAAATGGGTATTCTCTCCCTCTATGTATAGCTTTCATAATTTACAACAGCAAAGGCGACATGCTAATTAATCATGAATTAATTAATCATTAAAGCAGGGGAAATACCAAGAGAACTGGCAGGAAAATGCCTAATTTCATATCCTTGAAGGTACCTCTATCATCTGGGGTTGTTTTCATTCAGTAGCTTGTTATAGCATCTGTCTGAACACACCTCAGTTCACCCTAGATGCAACAAATGCACGTAGATACCTTAGAAATAAACGAAGGAGCACTAGTATTAGCCACCCTGTTTCAACAAATTAGACAGACACAGGGAATCATTTGACCTTGCTGACCATGGAAGTTCACCCAGAAGTTTGCAGCACCACAGTGAAACCTTCAAGTCCTGTACACACAGCAGCAAAGAGTAATTTGTACGTATTTTACACGTTTCTCCTCTTGGGCTAAAATAAGTACAACGATGAGAGAAAAAAAGAAATAATCCAGTGCTGGAATACTCTTTAGTGACTGGCACTTGCTGAATGCTCCAGATGATCATGCATGACTTTTAGTTGATAACCTAAACCATATTCTCAATGAGAGGAAAACCATCCCTCGTTGCAACGTCACCAAATCTCAAGAGCACAAAAGAACGAGGAAGAGAAAGCTGGCTTCCTTGGGCCTGAGCTATAGCCTTATACCTCCGATTTGGGGCTTTTCAAATGACTATTTCATTTCATCTAAGGTCCACCTGGGTGCAGGTAAGTCAGATAAACAACAGCTGCCAGCAGAAGAAGTATCATCCCTTCATGTCTGACTGCACTACGTAGTGCTAACTCTTTGACGTGACCCACATGAGTCACTTGTGTACAGCTGACACAGTTTAAGTCAAAATTTGAGCGATGTTACTTTCCTCAAGAACATTTACCATTCTTTGCATATCTCGCCTAGGGATTACAAAATTACAAAGCTCAAATAATCCACTTAAATTCAAATTGACAGTTATAAAATTGACAGGAATATAAAGGTGTTACGCTAGGAAAAAAACACTGATAAAAACTGTTTTCTTTGCCAAATGCGGGCAAGCGTGACAGCAGCACAACATGGTACCTGGGTTAATACAGGAAGGGGAAAAAAAAAATAAACTCCTCGGATACAATATGCAGACAAAAGAGAGCAATAGAGGCAGAATTCATTCAAGAGGTAACTTTCAATACAGCCACTGCAAAATTAAGACATCCTTTAGGATCCTATGCCAAAACAGTACTGTGCAAATTTATGCCATTTATTCCAGGTGGAAACAGGTAAGAGACAGACCTGGCTGAACAGACTCTCATTTAACAATCGTGGTTCAGTCCGGCCGCAGAAGAACAGAAGAGAAAAAGAACAGATCTTTTGATATATTTGAAGATAGGCTTCCTATGGTAACTGCAACTTTCTTTTTTCTTCTTGTCTAGACTTTCCTGTGGGCCTTCGGAGCGCAACCCACAAGACACTTGACATTCAAATTGGAATAACGCCTGAAGATGGCAGGGGCTTGACTGACTGAACTAGATCTGAAAATCCTCCTTTTAGCAAAGCCTCAGGACGGGAGCAGGATGTTACCTTTCTGAACCCTTTTGCTGGGCTGAACAGTTACACGAGCTTTGAGACCAAAGATTACAGTTATAAATGTTGCAATGAGAACCCCACATGTGATAATGGCTCCTAAAGGCAATCATTAGGCTTAATTTCTGGATGTGGCAATTAACCTATTATTGTCTGAGTGAAAAGTACTTCGCTGAGAAACAGCGAGGTTTTGTACTCTACGCAGTCTCGATTTTTCAGTTATTAGTCACGACACCCTAAGTTGCTCAGTAAAGATTACACAGCATCACCCTCCAAATGCCCAGACTGCGAAGTGTCTGGGGATTATCCCTACAGCCATCAGTACAATGGGACTGATCCTTGACTGAAAGTCCTAGGTACTACATGAAAATTGTAGTAACTTCTAACATTTACAGGGATCAAGCACGGTCTAAGCACCTCGATAACAGAAACATTCAGCAGTAACTTGCAGAATCAATGCGTCACAAAAATTAAACTAGATTTGCCTTTGGAAACCCAAGTAGTGTCTTACTCCAATAGGAAGGCGTTCCTCGCGCTGCTTACCAGAATACTAAATATTTGTTTCCAAAAGGAATCCGAGTGGAAAAGCCCCATTGTAATAAACATTTCAATGGCTATTTCAGCTGCCATCTGCATTCCTCTCAATTTTCCTCAAATGTCTGAATTCCCTGAAAAGACACCTGTGGCATTCACTCATGAGAACAAACATCTCTTTTCACTTCCTCTCCCCCAAAACAGCGCCACTTTGCAAAGGGAATAAAGCAAGCCACGCTACACTTGCTATGTATTTCTGAAAATACTACCCAGTGTGTCCTACGGTAATGACCGCTGATGCACAGAGATTTTTCCTTAGGATAAGCATTATCATGAACATCTTGTGCAAAGATCACCAAAATGCTGCACTTTGATAGCTAATATAAGCAGATTCATGGTCTATCTAAATGACTGTGAAAGTTACTCATGGCAAAATTCTTTCCTTTCCTGGTGCATGATGTGCGGTTCCTCTCCAATAAATCTCAGACACTTACGATGAGCAAGACATGTCTCTGTGTGCATATGAAAACGCTTTTGGTCCATAAATGCAATAGTTTCACCTATTGAGAGAAGACAAAGTCATCCAGCGAGACAACATGCTGAATTTCTGTTGAAACAAAACTGCAGAGCGTGAAATAGCAACCTGTCATCAGATGTTGGGAGTCTGATGTTCGGCAGCAGCAGCTAAAACCGCTCTCTCCTCCCACCTACGTCGGAGGGAACTGACAGCCATCTGCACGCAGCTCTGGCCACTCCACATCCTGCGGGCAAGGACTGGGGTCACACTCTGCAAAGCTGTTTTGGAGCTATTTCACTGGGGTTCAGAGCTGTGGTCTAGGAAGTTTAAAAAAAAAAGAAAACCTAACAAAATTAAAAAATCTCCACCCCTGAAAACCACAAACAAAAACCCAACCCAAGCCAAACCAACACAAAGAAGGCCACAAACGCCCCGTCTCCTCACATAGGCACACCCTGAAAATCGAAACAAAAGGAAAACGAGGCTCAGTGTTTTCTATTCAGGTAACTTCAGCGCAGGTGTTCCCCACTACCACCTCCTTCCTATCAAAATGTGCACACTGCAACGGGAGGATGGACCCAGATCCACATCACCCGACCTCGTTTTACATTAAAGGTGAGGAACTCGGCGGCCCTCGGGAGGCGGCTCCCAACGAGCACGGCCCGAGAGCCTGCAAACCCGGGCTCGCAGCTCTCCAGAAGACACCGTCCACAAGACGTGGCCTCGCGCGCCCCCAGCTGCCTTGGGGAGGCTGCTCACAGGGGGTACGGCAGCCCTTCCCGCCCCGTGGAGGGCGTCCACGGGGCTGGGGCACCCCACTCGGGCGAGGTGATCAGGCAGGTTAGCAAGCAGCATAATCCCTGGAGCAGCTGCCTCCGCCGAGCGCTGAGTCCGGAGTAACGACGTCGGGCAATGCCTACGGTAAAGGAGCGATGCGGTATTTCCATTTGCCTCTCCGGGCTCGGATCGTGGGATCTAAAGCTCACCTTCCCAGGAGAAGGGGATTTCTGCAGACTTCTCCAGCAGCAGGAGGAGGCACCAAGTGCCATGGAACAGATCTGACCTTACACTAAACATCTGAGCTACATTTTAAAATACTGGCACCCAGACATCATTACTTTGCTTTGACAGGCTGCCAAGGGAAAGCCAAGGGGCACTGAAAACTGAACTCCATTTAGAAGTCGTGTCCATTTTCAATAATCCTTGTAATACTGTGTACATAACTTAAGGATGTTACAGAAGGCAACAGACTATGATGTCATTAATAATATTCATGTGAAAATCGTAACAGATTCATGCTTAGTAGTGTCACAAATGAGAAAAATGACCAAGGAGCACATAAGTGATGCCACAAATTAATTACATACAGTAACGTGGGTATGGAGAAAGGCATTTGGGTAAAATTACAAGACTTTTGGCTTACAAGCACACAACGTGGCTGCTGTTCTTTATTAGAAGTTAACATTTTAATAAAGTTCACTACAGTGCTTTTTCTTTTAAAAATGCGGAGATGTCGCTTTTGATGTGCAACATAACTTATCGATGTCCAAAAAACTGGTGTCACCAATCTACATGCTTTTTCCATAACTCCTATATACTGCCATTCAACTTTCTGAAGACCAAGGAAACAGAATAACTTGAGACATCTGATATTTTAGTCATGCAACTGTGATTTATCTGTGGTACTCAAAAAGCCCTCGGGATAAAAATCAGTAACTGCATTCAATCTATTTACAAATCACATTCAGCTGTCTCGCGTAGAGCTGCACAGCTTTGTTCTTACTGTAGCTTACCTTCAGATCCGACAAGATTCCTGCTCTTTTGCCAAGTATTGCAATGTTAACTTGTTTTACTACTAATTAATCTCCCTTTCCTTAATACACTTGGTCTCCACCATGTCTTTTCTTAACCTGCCATCTACGTACGGCACAATCTGATTCTCTGCCTTCACGTTTTTCAACTACATGTCTCCAAGGGGTGTTTGCCATAAAACGTGTCCATGTCGTTCAGGGCAACGCTATTGCTATGTAGGTCCTTGCCTCTTAGGTGCCAGTGAGATCTCTTCTGTCATTCACCCAAACGGGAAAGATGAAGAGAGAATACAAAAAGTCTCAGCTCCAAAGGTAGCTGAGACACAATGGTCTTCCCAAAATCGTGATGCAGGTGGCCTAGCCAAGACAAACAGCAATACCTTCAGGAATGCATCTCCCTCACCCGGGACGGCTTACCACACGGTATTTGAGGAGATAACAACACGGGACAAATCACTTCTTTCCACTGTTCTGTGAAGTGTGTTCTCCCCATCACAACTAGAGATGTTAGTGATGGATGAAGAGCAAACGTAACTCATGCTGTTTCTACAAAAGACTCAGAAACAATTCTTAAAGCCATTCTAACCAACAGGCAAGACCTAAATTCAGAAGATTTCCCCAAAGGAATCGGCACAAAGGTCTGTAAAGAAAAACTGGAAAGTAATACTGAGTAATCAAAAAAATGAATGAGGAAAACAAAAACATCACTCTCAAAACACTGTCCTGAAAACCTGTCACCACTTAAACTATGTATAGAAATCTTCTTCTTTTTATTAAAAATATATATAAATGAGTATGAGTCATGTAAAAGTTTCCTCTCTTGTCAAATGGGACCATTCTCTCTTTGTAGCCTCACCAGGTCAAAAGCACAGCTGAGTCTGCAGTGCTCACTGACCTGAAGGGAAAACTGGCTCTTTAAGAATAGAAGTGCTATGTCATTTTTCCAGATGAAAGCGGAAAGGACCCAGCTTTACTAAATGTCTTTTCAGTCAGGCGGCAGTTTTCACTTTAAAAATATTTATTAATATTTGATACTTTTCTTGGTTGTGGTCACCAACTGCAGAAGGCTGAGACGTGGGGGTTTTTCATTCATACAAGAAGGAAGGCTTTGTCCTTCACTGTTCTCATGTCAGCCCGGGATACATGTAGAAGGCCCAGCCAACCAATGTATGTAACTTTGAATTAGAAGACTGGCTCATCAAAACTAAACGCAGTTTTGACACTGTTTAATGCTGTGCTGTAAAATGTTGCTGCTTTCCGAAATTAAATTCACCGAGTTTTTAAAAGGTGTATTTATGTTTCCTGACACAGCACTTTGTTACATTCACTGGACCAACAGCCAAGTCTACATTTCTCCCCTGCTCACAAACATTGGGCGCGTGTAGTTATGATTCGACTATTTCCTTTCCTCACCATGGATAATAAATTCAAAGAAAAGCAAACTTGGGGGCTTCAAAGGCATCTCCTACAGAACAAGGTAAGCAAAAGCTGCCCAGTGAAGGAGGCAGGGAACGGGGGACAGCATCTACCCCTGCCCCTACTAACGCTGCTTTACTGGGTGACCCCGAGGAATGTCCCTTCCCGGTCAACCAGGAGTTTCCGTGCAGAAGCCAACCAGAGGTGGCAGGATGAGAGGAGAGGAGGATCCACCACCACTGCTGCCAGGGCTGCGCCGGGCAGCCTCACCCCGCACAGGGCAGGCACCACCGGAGCCTGACCACAAGCAGCTTCTACTCCTCCTGCAACTGCTGCAGCGCTCCGTCTGTCCAGACCAGAGAGGCCATCTCAGCCCCTCCTCAGCCGATGCTCTGACACACAAACCCACAGCTCGAGGAACACAACCTCAAACGACACAGAAATGTAGCCCCGAGTTTTCCAGCGAGGTGGCTGCAGGCAGGACGCGGGTCACGCAGGTCAGCAAAACATCAAGGGCAGCAAACTGTTTAGTGACGATTTTGTTTACTGTGCAAGTGGCTTTGGACTAGGAGGGGCTGTAATTCTTTCCAGCTTGCCTTGGGCAGTGAAAGCTATAAAAGCAGTTGTACTTGACTGGTGTCTAGGGAAATCAGACCAAGTCCTGGGTCTGTTTCTTTATCAAGTTTGCCAAGTGGTACGCTATTTGTGGCACACGGTGGTATTTTTTTTCCCCCCCGCCCCAATTATTCCACAGAACGTGTCCAGGAAGATTATTCAGCATGCCAGTCCAACAGCAAACAACACGCAGGCAAACAAATCCCTCCAACGCTCGGTATTTAGCAAGCTGCTTTTGCCAAGGTTTACAATTTGAGCAAGAATTTGCCCTCACCTTCACAGGGAAACGCAATGCCACGCAGATTCCTTGTGAGAAAAATCTCTTTTGGGCTAAAGATTCGCATGGCAAGTTGAAGGGAGCAATAAATGGCTGAAAAATAATTTTATTTACAGCTTGGCAGGAGTTAAGTGACATGCCCACAAACAGGCATTACCAATGATAAAAACAGAAATATGGATTTTTAAAGTTTATTTATGGGCCATTATGTAGTTTATGCTGCACCGCTATCACATGTTAGATGAGAAGTAACAACACAGATGGTGACAACAGGGAATTTCAGTAATAACCTTGAACAATCATTTTATCTTTCCCCCCTAACCCTTATCTAGGTGAAAGTGCAATTTTTGTCAAAACTCCTAAAACTGAAGTCAACTGTAAAATATTACATTCTTTGAAGAGTAAGAAGGTGACTTTGGTTAATACTGATCCATCTACAGAAAGGAACAATCCACCTTTCAAAACAAAAATGTTCATTTAACACGAAACTCTGAAATGATTAAAAATTTAACAGATTATAAATTCTGATTATTAAATGCAGCTACCAACAATAACCGAGAGAAAAGTGCTTTGTCTTATAGGTTATTTTGATAATGCACAGTAGATTAAAACTAATTATAGTTTCAAGGTCTTCATCGTTACGTAACTCAATGCCCACATCAGCCAATTTACTAAAAACATTACAGAGACATGAAACAAGTGATTTACAGCGCAACTGAACAACTGAAGGAGGGCAGCCACAATATAGGGTGAACTTAAGCAAGACCTGAAAAGCCTGAACCACCAGCCATAGCCTGTTAATGTCGTGCCCCCAGTTCCAGGCCTTATTTACTGCACTGCTCTGTTAAAATTGCTACTGGAAATTTGAGTTCATGTTGTTTTCTGAAAAAAAAAAAACCCAAAGATTGAAAGCATTAAAGTATTCTTGGTATTATTTATACCCACTTTAAATGGGGCAAGAGAGGAAAAAATGAAGAGACTGCTACAGAAAAAGACAAATGCATGAGTTTTCACTTGTGATTTCATTTGAAAGTTAAACAAAACCTTCCTGGACAGGCATCTCAAATGGATACTAATAACTAAATAAACCATCAGCAGCCAAAGACCAGCTTTTCCAGAGGGAAGTCACTGCGTTTGCAAAGAAAGTGCTAAAGGAAAACAAGGAGATAGCAGAAACCTCTCTGTGCTCTGTGCACCGGTATTGATTTGGGAGAGCTTGGTATGCATGAGAACCGCCAGGCTGCATCCCGGGGAAATGAAAGGGAGCTACGACGCCGTTTCTGATGCCTGGAATCTTTCCACTGAATGGAGGATTTGCTCCCCTGGCTCTCCCTAAGATTTCTCATGGCTAACAGGAGGGGGGGGGGGGGGGGGGGCAGCGGAATCAAGTCTGACAAAGCATGAAGCATGTCCCACTCTCCCTGCTCCCTGACAGAATATCCCCTTGCCCCTCAATTAGGCTGCTCTGCAGAGACCCTGCTAGAAAACCAGAGGAAACCCTTCTAAACAGCCAGTGCTAAGGGAGTATGTGACTGGTCCCACAACCACACGCAGGCAACGGGGAAATGCCCCTGCCCAGGTCGGTATGGCCCTGGGCACACACCCCAAGGGCTGCTCTCCTTCGTTCCACTAATACTGGTTAGCGCCACTCCTTCCCCACTGTCTGCAGGCAAGCCCTTACTTGTCCTTTCAACTACACCAACACAACGCTTGCAGAAATCAAGGTTATCTTTAAGATACTGGATTCTGACATACAAATAAATTAATGATCTACACAAACACTAAATGGATGCAGCATCTTCGGGATGCGAGATGGATTTGAAGGTATATATATAATACAAGCAGAACTGACAAAAGATCCTTAATAAAGATTTCCCCACGTACATAAATGTTATCTATCTAGACGTTTATCTATATATTTTTACAGTACATTGAGGTTGCCAATAGAACAAAATTGCCACCACTCAGGCTGGAATTTGCCATGAGAAAAATGTATTTCTTTTTCTTTTGTCTCACCATACGGGTCTCAGCCATTTCAAAGTGACAGCAGGAAAAACTTTTGCTTTACTCCTACATATACCCATGCCAACTACCTTGACAAGACCTATTGCAGGGGTGGGGTGGTGTTCTTGACTGTCACAGCTATAAAACACAAATAACTACATGATCTTTACCTACTCTTCACTTTAGCCAAAAGAGACCAGTCTTAGATCCAGCTTCTCCTAGACAACTGTACACAAACAGAACAACTGTAATTCCCAAAGCCCCTGACCTCATGGGAAGCAACACACATTGCCCTTGAAACCATATTTCGTCACCAGTTTTCTCTAAGCAAGTGGCAGGGAAGTACGTTACACAGAAGGGGACAGAGAGGCCGCGGTCCTGGGGCAGATGAGCACGGGAGAAGGATCGCCATGTTGCTGCTCAGAGAACACGTACCACCGAATGATCCCACGGCCCCATCTGCAAATCTGCAAATTGACAAGACAACTACACAGAAATCCTGAAACCGTGAAGTATTTTGACTATCTAAACTTAAATTTGAAACCAGCAGTCACTCGAGAACGCGGCACACATGGGCAACAAAGAGCCCGCAGAACACAAGACTCAGTACATCTCTATTCAGCGGCAGGAAGGCATCTATTATCAGACGCAGAATGGGCCTGAAACGCAGAGAAAGCCAGCATTGTTGCAGGCGTTACTGGGAACATCCTAACTGCTCGTTACAACTATTCAAAGAAAGACGAGCTGGGACAACCCCAAAATAGTAGCTTTAAAACTGATAACCAAGGCTTAATTTCTGCAGTAAAACTGAAACCGAAGCAAGCACATAAAGTACTTCGGTACTACCCAGAAAACTCGCGGATTAAAACCGGCTAGAGGTTGGCCTTCACGGCAGGCTCACTACAGAGCAGCAGTGAAAGATGCAGTCAGCCTTTTAGACATGGTTGTCGTGGAGACACCAGGACACACTGTATGGCTGACAAAGGAAACAAAAAGCTGGATGCACTTTCTAAGGCTTTTTAGTCTGCTCTCTTTCATGTGGAGTTTACAGAGGAGGGCCTCCCTGGGACGGGTATGCAGGGAATGCTGGCAGCAGGAGCAGCTCAGTGAGGTAGAAATCCGCGCTGGCCTCGGACGGCGCTTCATGCAGCCCCTTTATCCCCGGGAAGGGACGACAGGGCAGCTCCAGCAAGCGAGACTCACGGGTGCTCGCTCTGGATGTCCAGCTCTGCGCCAGCGTCAAACCCTTCCACCGCAGGGGCTGCACGAGAAATACAGCAAGCCGTGTCGCCCCATTCGTGCGAGGGCCCTGGAGCCGCTCGGGGGACTCTCTCCGTTGATCCAAGTGGCCTTCGGCTGGGCTCCTTCCAAACTGCAGGCAGAAATCCAGCAGCGTGCTTTGGAGGCAACAGAGCCACAGAGTTTCCAGCAGCTGGCAGAGGGACGGCCAGTGGCATTTAGGCTGTAACCACGAGAACAAGTTCTAGCTCGGTGTGATTGACATGTGCACGGAGAAGAATTTCAGTGGAAGCTTCAAGAGGCCATGAACAGTGAACCCTTCCTGTTCCAACTACCGAGCAACTCCTGCAACTCTGTAACGTGTAACCATGCCAAGCTCCGTCACATCCTAGCTTTGTGAGGAGATAGGCCAACCATGTAATTTTGGTCCCCCTTTAACCTGCTTGGAGAGGAATTCTATTACCATGAAGCAGCACTCGGTTTGAATGGACCTCTCCTACGCTGCGCTGCAATATGTGCACCGTGTACAAGGATCTTTTCAATGTGCAGTACTTTTCACTGATAATGTAATTCAGACCTACATCAGAGGATGCCATGACAACCACAGTAACCACTGGCTTCAGATACACGCTGTCACATGCACATATCAGTCCTTGAATTAAACACCAACACTTAGGTCTAGCTGGATAGTATGATAACACAAGTCTAAATACACATGCTGCAAGGGCTCTGGCTCCCTGTCTCCCCATCTAAACCTCCTGCAGGACTGGTGTGATACCAACTGTTACTTGCAAAGAGAGGGCAGGAGTTGAAGCTACGTCTCACCAAAAAAAGATGGGAGGTCTCAACCTGCCACAGGTTGCCTGCTTGCATCAACGTTCATACATTTCCTGATTTCATGGGCTGCTGACTTTTATAGGCCCACTTCCAAATTCTGTGAGTACACCAAAAATTGTGCATGATATATCAACATTCAGTTCTGACTGACAGTAGGATGGGTGAAGATGAGACAAACAGGGAGAAATTGATAATTTTCCACATCATAACCTCCTCTTCTTTCAGGCTGCTCCTCTCTTTTGTCTGTACAGTGGACTGAAAAAGAGGAAGGAGTGAGGCTATGCGAAGATAGAGGTTAACTCCTTGCCTTCCCAGTCTGTTCTGAAGGGTTATAAAACGGACAGATAATAGGTACCGGACAAAGGGATATTGGAATAATCAGCACCACCATCATCACGTCTTAGAAGACCTCTTGACATCTTTATGTAAAACTATGGGTCTGTAGCAGATGATGGCTGCCCTCTTAGAACTATGGCTGGCAATAGCAGAAAACCTGGGTCAAATGATGCAGAAGACACTCAACCTGATGGGATCAACTGCTGCTGGCGTATTTCCAGATCAGATCTGCCTGCGCAACAAAGCAGCATTAAGATCACCATCTCTCTTGATTTTGGCCCATTTCTCTTGCCATTAAATGCCGAACAGTATATTGTATTAACTGAACTGCTGACAACAGCTGTGGGGTTTTGTGACCATCAAAAATCAAACTCTTTCTGGATACCACAACATGGATTTTGGAATCTCTTTTCAGGCATCACATAGCTTAGGCAGATCCAGACCAGGCCAAACATCATCAAGACAGAATAAGTCTCATTTGGAGAGCCTGGGATTTCAGCAAGGCTAAAAAAAAAATAAAAAAAATCCAGGAATCCTGTCCCCTCTGTAAAGTATACCTCAAACGTCAGCCACACCACAGCAGAACACACGATACAACATCACTGTTCCATCCACTTCCATTTCTAAAATAAACGGAAGAAATATTATGCGAGATTCCTACAGTAAACAGGAGCTTCCACTTTGCAATGTTGCACTGGAGACACATTCTACAGGCAGGCAGAGCAAGCAGAGGATGAAAAAACTAGGCACTTACATCTGCTTTTGCATCAAAATCACTTTTCAGGTTGGATACCCACCCACAGCCTACCTCATTCTTTTAGATGATGCTCTCAAACGCTGCTCAGAATTGGGGCACTAGATGTTTTTACACATCAAACCCACGGACATTTGGTAAAACAATTGCACAATGACCATAATGTACATCCATGGCAAGGAAACTTTTAGCTAGCCCTTTAACCTTTCCCTAGATCCAATTCAAAAACCTCAAAACCACACACAAAAGTATCCTCTCGATTCCCAGGAAAAAAAAAAAAAAAAAAAAAAGTAAAGTTCTAACCCTACTTTTCAGGCAAACTATAATTAAGATCTTCTACCACATCTATTTATAGCCAGGTGCAGTTGAAAAGATAACATACTTCTACTGATAGCTGAATTGTTCCACTGTGCCCATGCCAGATTGGACATCTATTAAAATTGCTTCACCACAGCCAAGCTGGGAAACAGCAAATTAGAGGTTCGTTCCCTAGAGAGCATTCCCCTCTGCCCCAGCTCCAACTCCGGAGCGTCACTGCAGCTCAGTTTGCCAGACCTTTTGCTAAGGGTCTGCGCTCTGTGTAGCTCACGTACACAGACTGCCCAATGTCACTGACCCACCTACTGCGTTCTCCTACAACAAAAACCAACAAAAAGGGACGTAATGTAAACACTAGAACCTAGAATATCTTCTTTGTTCCTTTTCTGGAAGGAACTTCTTCTTCTCAAAGAAGAGAACGAAACTCTCTGCACCTATTAACATCTGGACAACAAACCTCTGTATGTTTCTGTATCAGCAATAAGCGGCCAATGGACTAAATTTTCAAAAGATCCATGTCCAAAATAAATATTTGCAGACTAACATATTGAAACTTTTATTACTAAGTAGAACAGGTCTCCTCATTCTTTCCAGCAGAAGCCACTTGATTCCATTACTGTTTTACAGGAATTCTGTTCCTTATTTAGACTTCAGCACTAAGGGCTGCGTGGTTTATGGATACAATTCTAAATGCAGGTCTGCTTCCAATTTTCCAATTTTCCAAAGCCAAACCTTCACCTTAATAGATAAAGTGGGAATCCCAGGAACAAAGGGTGATCACAAAGGAATGTCGTTCGTAACGTAAACATACACAGCATTATACCACGCAATCAAAAAGTGTATTTTGCAGCCCTGGCTGATACAAATCACCATGAGGTCATTTGTAGGATTTGCCCGATGGACTGGAAAGCAAAGCCTGGACCAGTAAAATCATTTTTGTATGAATACAAATACTCTCAGTCAACAGGACTACTTCGATGCTTTGAACTGGACGTTATGTATAAGTCCTTGTGGAGATGCAGTCCCGAGCTGTTAACACCCCTCTGGATTCCTACAGCAGCTGAAATACCGAAGTTTTACACTCCTGTTGCTAAGATCACTTTTATAGCTCTAGCTGGTATTCACATCCATGCTGTTCCTGTGGTGGAAACTGGCAGGATAAAAAATTTGGTAGGGGATGCTAGTAAAAAGGTACCTGTGACGGATTGCTTCACCTAGTCATCTGCTTCCAAAATAGCAAAAAATCACTTCAAACCCATCAGAGCAGGCTCTTAATACTATATTTTAACATTATTTCCTCTAGCTCGTTTTCCCCCTACTCTTCTTAAACCTGTGTATTATATCCCTTCCCCATTTTCTCCAGCTAAATCCCTTTTCTATTGTGCAGATGCAAAAAAAAAAAAAAAAAAAAAAAAAATTCAAAACGAGCCTTTATTCCTGCTGTGGGACTGTGTCACCAAAGCAGAGGGGACTTCACTAAAATTATACACTGTCAGCTCTGCCCTGCTCCCACTGATGCTCACAGAGAGCCTTACGGTACAGGAGGCAACAGAGGTGCAAAGCTCTAGCATCCAGCAAATATGTATGGGGGGAGAAAAGCAAACTGGGAATCCTGGCATGTAATAAATATTACAGGTGCTGACTGTGTGCACAACGGCTTGGTAAGCAGAAGCAACAGGAACGCTAGTTCTACAATCAACAATCTTCCAAATTATAGGTGTGTGCAACTCATGGAGTTGAGGGTAAATCATTGCTTAAACTCAGTCATGTCAAATAAACTATACATTAACAATTAAGTGGTTTTCTCCTCTAATGCAATATTCATAACATCAAGTCTGACAAGTTCCTATTCAGCTAAAGACACAGCTAAGTACAATTCACAGAAGAGATCTGGTTGCCTGTGAAGTTATTAAAAAGACTCAGAGCCACTTCAGTTCCCACAGGAGAGTCACTCAAGTTTCTGACGGACGGGAATCTTATTTTCAAAATAGTTTCAACATTTAAGACTTCAAAATACATAGGTTATTGCTACACTTATTCCAAAGTGGTCACATTCCTCCATTAGAAATCCTCTGGTAAAGAGTCAAAGTTTGCCAATAACACTGCTGGAAAACTTTGATTTTTCAAAGACTGCATCTGTAATTCATATTAAAAGCTCAATTTCCATTTTGAGAGTGGAACAAAAGAACCAAAGACAAACAGCGAATTGAAAATTTTTGTATTAACTTGTTTCCATTAAAAAATGCTTTTTTGGCCTTTATCCAAAGACAAGTGCTAGATGCCTAAGAGAACCTCTCATACATTGAAAAGGACCATCAACAGGCATATTTTCAGAATTACAGCTTACCCCTAAAATTGTCAGTAGTTGTGGCTACAGCAAAACGCAGAATGCACTCAGAATGTACAATAACAGGTTTTCTTGTCTCTTAGGACATTTGCATTGCCTGTACACACACGTGTGCTCTACACACACACATGGGTAAATAGATATGGTTGCACATCAACGCCTTAGGATACTGAGTGCTCTTTATCCCAGCCCTAAGTGACCTGTGTATTTAAATCCCTGATATGGGGATGTTGTAGTATCCATGTAAAGGCTCACGTCTTCAGCTGATCCTTTAAAGAACCAGACTTCCAGCAAGTACCCGGCATATCTTTTACCCCATTTTCTACTCAATTTATCAAATAAATATAAACATTTTAAAGATGGCAATGGCTGGCTGAAGATGGCGGAATTCATTTCAACCAACTGCAGTGAGTCCAAACGTCTCATCATCTGGATGCTTTCTGTACTCAACTGAAAGACAAATTGCTTTCCTAAAGGGTTAAGACAGGCTGGGCAAACTGCCATCTAAAAATAACTCCCTCTCCACTGAAGAGGCCAGAAGCCCAGACAACATACACTAGATGCTTAACAACGACGGGTAAGTTTTATATGAAGAAGCATCTTTCATTAGGCCAACTCGCATAGTTTTAAAAAAGGGCATAAGATTTGGGGCACAGAAACCCTTTTTGTTTTAAAATCCTCACAATGTTCAGTCTCAGATGGTCAAGTATTCTTATTTTGGAGCTAAGGAAAGGCGAACATACAATGTCAAAAGCTTTGCCCAGGGCTACTGTGCAAACGACCAAACTAAGATCAAAGATCAAGTGGTTCTGGACGTACATTTGGGGAGCTCCTTCCCCAGCTAACATCACTCCTCCGATACTTCTCGAGTGCTGGCACTGAACAAAGAGAGACTTGTGAAAATGCCTTAAGTGAGTTTTCGCGAGGCATGTTCAAATCATGAAGGTACTCTGGTGTCACTGGTGATAACACATGAAACCAGCTCAAGTCACAGGAAAACGCCATGCCCCAACTATATACAGTGTATGTTTTTAAAATGCTCTAAATCCACCTATGTAAGTATTTCCACAAACTCAAAGAATAGCCATTGCAAGGAGGAACAAGGCTTTTTTCATTGGCTGGGGTTTTTTAATAAAAAATTATAACCTCACACTGAAACAGATTTATTCTTAATAAGATTAACTGGACTGAAACAAAAGCCTGTTTTTAGGTAGTGTTTCTGAGAAAAAGAGAGTGAGTCAGTACAGATCAGAAGTGGTTTATACACACAGATATCCAGAGGGGAAAATTACTGAAAAATTTGTTTACAGTTCTGAGGTTGAGACTGCCTCCAGGTAAATAGTCTAGATGAGAGTTCGTGTCTGAGGGTGACTGGTCTTTCAAAAGCCTCTAATCTGATATAACCCTTTCAGTGAGCTACAGCTGGATATCTGTGTGCTCGCCCCTCGGGGACTCCTACCCGAGTCCTGACCTTGAATGGATACCAGCTGCCCTGGCAAGGGCTCCTACCACCAGATTTGAAATAGCCTTGACGATACACCCAGCGTGGGTCACAATTAGCGCTGCCACTTGTCAACGAGTAACATCTTCTCCAGTTTGCGTTGCAGTTGACAGGCACGAACAAAAACCTTCCCATAAATTGTTGAGCAGCACCCAACTGAGCAGGAAGAATCCAGAGGGAAGCTTTAATAGGCCATTGAAGAAAACTGTGATGAGCTAAGTATGAAACAGCCGTAGAAATAATAGCGGAAGACTGCAAAACAGGGGCATTAAGGCCTAATATGAGGAGACGTGCCAGTTGGAAGAGCTGACGCTGGAAAGGAGAGATCACAACGCAGTTCTTCGAGCAATGACTCAGACAAAACCACCAGATTCCCGTTGTGTGTAGCCCGAGATGCATTTGGCTTCACTGGGTATCTAGGGATGCTGTCCCGTCATTTCACCACGCTCCTTGCCTCCTCCTCAGCAGCGCGCTGCTACCAGCTCCCAGTCCCCTCCCAAAGAGGCCCCACCAACCCAGCTCAAACTTGCAGAGCTTCACACAGAAACAGACTCCTGCTTGCTTTACCTCCTCCTTCTCTTCCCATAACCTATACGATATACCTCTGGAACACCAATCTGAAGTTTAAGAACTGGCCTTCATGCTGCTAAGCGCCGCGGGAAGCAAGACCTCCCCGAAGAGCATTGCTTACACTTCGTAGAGACTCCGCTTCGCTCTGGGTACAACCCCACAGTGCTACACTGTCAGGGGAGCTGTTCAGACTAAAGGGTGTTGAACAAAGCTCAGTTAGAAGACGGTGCAACATTTCCAATTCATACTTTACCATTTATGGAAAAAAGTGACTTGTGATTACAGAGGGAAAACAAGTACAACGTGGAAGAGACGCCATAAACTTTTTTCTCATTTTCTGAACCTCCGGATATATTTCTTCCCTGAGTGTTGGTAAGATCTTACATAACCACTGAAGCTACTGAAAACACACCATTTCTCTTAAAATGCCCAAGCAGCCAACCAAAACATTAATTCAGACAACTATGACAGGGCGCTTCCCAAACAGAACCCATCCAGGTTTAAAAGAGTACCAGCTGCTGAGCACTGGCTAACGAAGATACGCTGTCTGGCACTCCTCGTCTTAGAGAAAGACGTTTCCTTCTTCAGGAAGGAGGCTTCATTCTCTTTGAAGATTTCTGAGATGTGAGGTAAGAAATGCACACAGACAGAAGGGAGCAAAATTAGCAGCTGGAAGCTGAGCCCTTCAGACAAGCTGGCAGAAGAGATCACATACTTACTCTTAACGAATATCTAACTGCAGAAGATCCACTGCTTGGAAGGAGGTTTGTCCAAGTCACCTATGAGAGAGGTGTCCCTGCTATTTGTGCTCTGAGACTAAGAAAGAAATCATGTATGTTTGAATACTTCCTCATTTATTCTGTTCATATTTTTTAACTACTTTGACTTGAACTCTCCAGAAGTCAGTCTTCCTCCAACAGCAGGGAGAGAAACATGTGTCAGGACACAGGAGAAAGTACCAGGCTGGTCCTTCCACAGGCAGAAACTCGGTAACTACAGACTTCACTAGGCTTATGTTTTAGTAGTTCAGTGTATTAGATCAGCATCAGATGCTGCAGAAGGTGGGCATGAGGGACACAGGCTGTTACAGCAAGGCCCCTAGATCTGCTCCAGGATTTGCTTCTCAAATTATTTATAGAGTTCGTAAGAGTTCTTATTTAATAAGCATTTCACTAAATGGCCTACATGGTAAATTGATTGACCAGAAAGATTCAGTGCAGAATTCTGTCCTGCATAAAACAAGAATCACATCTGTAAGGCTGTTCTCGGCTGACAGCATTGCAATCAGGAAAAAACCCTGCACTTTCTATCTGCAGAAAGTATTTTCACAATCTGGATATATGAAACATTTAACACTGGGCATGCAAAAATTGTTACTAAAATAAATATCCACTATTACTTCTGCATTCAGAAACGACCTTAGTGGCAACAGCTACGCCCTTCCAGCTGCACGGACAAACAGGGAATCTTCCACCCTGTCACTAACAGATGATCACTATGATGATGATTTACAGTGACCACACTTAATGAAGAAGATTGCCTAGTGAAGAACACAATGCTTCCCTATCAACTTGCTGAAGTAACTGATGAGGCTAAAACGGGATTTACAAGCCAAACAGTTTGAGATAAGAACAAAAGAATTCACTTTGTTCAAAGAAATCACTTTGTTTGCTTTTCTAGGACACCTCAGAACAAGTTAAGGTTTTACAGCTCTACAACAGCATCAGATGCAAGACAGCTGCTGTCAGAGTCACCCTTAGCACTTCCAGTAGCAAATATGCCTGCAGATAAGTATGTGCCTGAGGGTTTGATCTGCCTCTGGAGTATGAAAGTTTGTGAAACTGTTTCTGTCCTTTTTAGGTTGTTACTTCAAAGGTAGTTTAAGGGTTAGAAAATCAGTACCAATTAAAAATGCACCCAGAAGTAATTCTTAGGAGCAGAGCAGATCCTACTGCTGCTTTAACAACAGCCATCACAGAAACTGAGCATTTGTGTTTCCCGCATTTCAAACCACGATACTCCACCTGGTAAAAACCCCTTTCATATTTTCTGCAATACAGTAGGTCTCAGTTGCTGGAACTGACCGTTTCATTGTAGGTTTTAAACTCTGTCCCATTTTCTTTTCAAGAAAGCCCTAAACGTTACATTTCATTGATAATTTACTTACAAGTCTGTCTGTGTCCTCCCCTTGCCTCCCCCCCTGCTATGTTGGCTTCTGAATGGTGCTGAGCAACCTGCTGTTCTGTTTCTTTATTAATACTTCAGTGGCTTTTTGCTCAACAGAGAAAGTCTAAAAATGAGGAGGCAAGACCACAAATCCCAGTTTCTCTACGTTTATCCAGCCCAGTTACTTACCAGCATTATTATCCTAAGAAGAGAAAACTATTCTTAGAGAAACACCGTAAAAATTACAGAAAGATTTACTGTTTGGCCCTAACAAGTGTTCACTGAACAGGTGGGCAGTTAACAACACAGGAACAAGAAAGAATATTCACCATGTCCATCTTCTAGCGATAAGCCTGTCCCATCATTTTGTATTATTTCTCGACGACTAGCTTTTCCTCATTAGATACCAACATTCAAAACTAAATCAGATGCCGCTTTAAGTACTCCTATTTCTTCTGGTCTCTCAAAAACGACTACCCATTGTCCTGCCTCTGAACATTTAGACACCATGCTAATATGTTTACAAAACTACAAGGACTGTTAAGTGCACAAGGGAGAGGCTCGTTAGTGCTACCATTGGAAAAAAGCCTAGTGAAGGAGGAAGACTGTGGCTGTTGTTACTCATTACTAAGGTGGACGAGAACCATTCCCCTGTTTATGCTACGGAAAACAATCCTTTCATCTCTGAATTTGAAGAAACCGACAACCAAAGCTGCAAAATGTTTTTCAGAAATCCTTTTCAGTGCATTGAAACATCTTTTAAGTCATACATTTTATATATGTTTAATTTTGCAAGCAATGGAAAAAACCCAGCATTTAATGTAAGGATGGTTAGCTCCAAATTATTACCTCTTCTTGAACAGAGATGCGGGTATATTTATTTATTTCCTTAATGCTTTTACATTTCTGCTTCTAAAACCAAATTTTCAGCACAAGGTATGCTAGACAATATGTAACAGGCATAGTATTTTTAGCCTACACGATAAAGCGATGCTAAATGCCACAAGAAGCCCAGGGCTATCCCAGGACCATGAGAAGTCAGGAAATATTTTGGATCTCCCTTTGAACTTTTAAGAACTAAAGGCTAATCTCCTTTTTAAAAGGGAGATTGCTTAAAGCTTTCTGCAGTAGATAAACTCTTTAGATGAACTACATCTGTTCATCACATCATTTAGCATCAGCTGCACCGATTGTCTTGGAATAAACCCCAAGAAGTCCGGGTGGAGGTTCAGAAGTGATTATTGTGACTTCAGTCCTCGCACACGCACGCTCCAGCGTGAGACGCTGGAGTTCAGCGGGGGCTTGTGCTCAGCCACCCCTTCCCAGCCCATGCCCTCATCTCATCACCATGTCTGTACCCTGCGGTCCTGCAGAACTCCCCTTACCTTCCTTTGTGGGAAGACAGTAATTTACGTCTAATTAACGGAACTGAGTCATAACGAGCTGCTTGCTTTCATGCCACTCGAATGTTAAAAGACCAAAATAACCAATGAAACCCGGCGTTTAGTCCTGCTCTGGGCACAAAGCTGTTATTCAGGCCCCCTTGCTTCGCCCACAACCGGAGGGCCGGGGGCTGCTCGCGGGGGACAGACCCTGACGATGGCGCCCACCGAGCGGGGTGTCGCTGCCCGCAGGTCAGCTCAGCCGCCGTGTTGAGCCAGGCTCAGCCTTCGGGACCTGTCCCTTTTCTCCTCCAGCTTTGAGGTGGCCCCCTTCTCCCACCGGCTGGATTTGGCAGCGCTCTTGAGGAGGGACCCGTCCCCAGGCCAAGGAGACAAACGGCCGGAGGGAAGCGGGGCGGCAGGAGCGCCGCGGGCTGCGCGCCTGCCCGCAGAGGAGCGCGATAAAGCAGTCCTGTGCTGATCCGAGAGGCACCGCCGAGATGTCGCGAGGTAAATCAAGGCTCCCGAAGAAACCAACTGAAGTGGGAGCAAAGGTGTGCAGAAAAACCCAACGAGAAATGAAGCCGAGTGCCAGGGAAGAGGAAACTGTCGCCGATTGGGTGACTCAAACCACAGGAACACAAAATAAGTCCACAAAATGTTTAAAGATACGGACCAATCATCCCAAAAGACAGGCCAAGTTGTTCTCCTGAACTACCCTACTTCCATCATTGTGTTTTAAGTCATACAGACCATGCTGACGGGGCATGTATTACCCAAATACTAACACGTTACTATAAGCAGGAAGACAAACCCCAGCCTAAGCAGGACCAGGCAGACCAGCAACCCACAACTTCCTTCTTCCATGTCCCTGTGAGGTACCAGGACTTTGGAACAGAACTCAAAGAGGCCCTTCCACCTGCACGGCACAGATGTCCCGCCACATCCACCCAACCACGGATGGAAACAGAAAATCACAAATAGCAGACTCTTTGTATCAGACTGTTTTGTGGGCTACCAAATGCGATAAAGACTCAGAATTACCTTTTCAATCATTTCTCATTGAAGTAATTCTACGTGTTAGTCGTAACATGAAACTAGCTTTCTTCCAAACTAATTTTAAGAAGAGTATCTTCTTTAATGTTAAAGTATCATGCCTGATGTCAAGTGACATGTAAATAATTATACACCCGCCTACTCATTTTCATCACAAGTGCAAAGCTGTGACAGCAAAACTAAAACCTCAGACAGAAGTTATTAATATTGAAAGCACGTTAGTATGGAAACATTCAGAGATTAGACTTTGCGTCAGAACGCTCACCTTACCTGCAGCAACCTGCATTTCCATACATACTGTTGCCTCTAACTTTGCAGCCACCCTCTCCAAAATTGTCATGAGCAAAGAACACCTTAAACAGGCACGGCGTTCAGTTTTCAGCTGTTCTGACCTGCTTCCCCGCTCCCTCTACTCCATTCTTTTTATGCAAACTTGTGCTAGTGAGACAAAATTATCGTTTCTATACTATGAAATTAATGCAGTGTGATTTACTGCATAAACTTTTAAGGGCTTTGGGTTGCAACAGATTGAATATATTCAAAGTAAGAACTATGTAGCTTTTTTTTTCCCTCCCACGTTGGTCAAAATAACTGATTGCATATTAAGCTAATAATCTAGTTGCTTGATAAAAATATTTAAATTGTTTAATAGAAAGAAAAAGTGATTATTTTTCAATTGGTTAAAAGCACCATTTGTTGAAACTGAACTACAGTAAGAGCACTTTTAATTTTACAATCATATGAAAAGAAAAAAACGACGTATGTTTAAAAAATCCTACTTGTCAAACATTCATTTTGTTAATGTACTATTCTAGTCTTCTCTGTTAATAGCTTATTAAATGTAGTTTTCAAAGGAACTTATCATATAAAGAAAACAATTTAAGTACACCACGCTATATTAAAACTAATCCTCACTTGAAAAAATACTGGTAATGAAGTAAGTTCGTAAGTGGAATTGCTTTCAGAAGCAATACATGTTCTCAGTGAATTACGGAATTGGTTAATCAAACATAAATTCTTAGTAAAATTACTGCAGTCTCTTTAAACTCAAGCGCAGAAAGCAAGATACAAACTTTTCCATTTTTCCTCCATGTATTTTTTTTTTTTAATATGAAAACATAGGAAAAAAAGACAACACATGAAGAACCACAGATCATGAGTTTGTCAAGGATCCTCTTCCTTTCTTCAGTCAATCCAGTTCTGCTCCTTTAAAACTGAGTCAAATGGATTTGCAAAGGTTGATTATCATCATTTGCATGTAAAATGCATTTTTACTGGAGGAGAACACTGTGTAGATGAAAAGACAAGGGGGAGGGCAACCGCTAATAAAACGTACACCAAACATGAAAAACTACTTCCAGAATCGTTCCCCCCCCAATAATCCAGACGAGCACACAACTAAAGCACAGAAACGGCAATTTGCTGATGAGACCCTGTTGTTTGCGAAGGGCAGAAGGTTCAGGCTGATGTGTACCACGTTTTCTCAGAAGTTCCCAGAGCACAGTTACCTGGAAGAGATATTTCTGAAATAGCACACACCGTGTTTCCACCCACAAAGCACAATGCAAGGTGCATCAGAGATTACATGAATTTTTCCCTGAAAGAAAAACTAAAAAGCCTGACCAGCAAAGCTACGCAGCATCTTCTACTTCAGTATTTGCAAAGGACTTTACTAGTATCAAATTTGGGGGTTTTAACATTAATTTTATCCACATTATTTTCTATTCTTCTATTTTAGCAATTTTTAAACACAGTTTATGCAAGTAAACTTTGATTGACTGACAATGTTATCAATGGATGATTGCTAAACCCTGATTGTGTCAACATGTGCTGTACCAGACCTGAGAGCATCCTGCCTTCTCCTCGTGGGTGTTTGTGTGTGTACGCGTTTTGTTTTGTATCGTGTTGTTAATAGATGTCTCCCAACGGGAAGCGCCCCCCTTTCTTCTGGCCGTTCCAAATACCAGGTTCTTAATTCTCAGTTAGTGGTTCCACCCGGTTAGAAACTCTATTCTTCACTCGGATATAAAAGCTCTTTTGTTCCCATTCTTAGAGAATGACCAACAGGAACAATAGCAGTTGACAAAAATTCAAGCTGGAAAGAACTAGTTTTAGGCCCCGTCCCTGCGAAGGGCCTTTTTAATTGCTCGGTCAGGTTCTTCTTTTCTTTTGTGTCCCTGCACCGCTGCAGCTGCACTGGTGCCAAGCTCACACAACAGAAGGGATGCAGTATTTTACAGCAGTGCAAAGCGTGTGCATCCCTCTTACTGTAGCATTACAGGAGGACAGGATTTGCACTGGAACTCAGTGTTGTTTCCCACCCCCTTACGGTTTTTGGCCTTTATAAGGCTTCTGTTCAGGAAACACAAATCATTTCAAGTACATTAAATTAAGTGTTTGACAAAGGCTATCTGTTTGGGGTTCTTTTTTTTTTCGGTGGTATTAGGTGTTTACCTTCGCATAATAGGTTTCAGCAGAAAATGCACAAATGCTGTGAGGAACAAAACTGCAGCCCATGCGTTTTCCATTTCTGGGAACAAGGAAATACGCCCTTTTCCGACACACAGCAAGATAATACCTTGCAGCTGTTTACATAGTCATAATAAATAAAGAGCCCATACCCAAGAGCTGGATATCAGATCCAACTTTGAAACTACTTCTCAGTTCAAACATCGTTAAACAGTAATAAATCTTGATCAAAAGAAGTCCACCATCACGGCTACACTAAAAGAAAATTAAGTAAATACAAACTTTTTGCCAGTATCAACCCCAAATATTGTGTTAAAGATGCTCATCTCAGGCTTTTATTAAGGTCATAATGATGACCACTGAGCCACCCAATCTTCTCTACCTTGGAAGGGACTTCAACTTAAAATTGGAAAAAGTCCGAAATACAGCCCTAAAGGCATTTAAAAATATATTGCTTCAACACCTTGGGACATGATGAATCAAAGGCTTGTGCCTTTTTGTTCTTTTTTTTTTCATTTCTGAGTAATTATACGAAGGGAGACAAGCAAACCCTCTTTTTAGAAAGCCAACATATTGTTCACTTCGCAGCGGAATACACATCCCAGCACACATTTCTTTCCGAGTATAGGACGCCACTGAACAATGTTTTCACAGTCCTGCAGACCACAGTGTAAATCCTGGGTCACAATTAAAAGTGTTCTGTAGCTCCAGCACAACAGCTAAAATTCCTCATGGGACCCAGCAGAGCGTTGGCATGTGCTGAAGGGACAGACAGGACAGAAACACTGCGTATGTGACCGAGGCAGAGAGGTACACTGCCTAATAATACACTCTCTGGTGCTCATTTCAGAAGCAAAAACACACAGGCAAAAAAAGTAGTATTTAATTTTGGCCAAAATTAAGCACGACTTAAACCAGCATGAGAACAAGAACAGAATACAATGAAGTACTACTAAAACTGCAACTGCTATTTTATAGGAAGAGAATGAGGAACCCAGGAAGGTCCTTCTCTAGCTTATGCTGTTATTTGTCTGCTGGTTTTTAAAACCTAATGAAATCAGCACTCTGAGAGGCAAGTGAGATTGTCCTGCTGTTAGGCAGACCAGTTACATACACTAGAATTTGGTCTTTGCAATGCAGACAACAGTCCAAACTTCTGCTGAGGGTTTCTATCTTTGTAGTTCTGCATATGACACCAACTCTGTGCTGTTAGAGCACGGCAAGAGTGATGTGTCCATGGCTGTTGTAAAGAATTGGTAGTCTTGAAAATATTGAAATTAAACTACAAACTTTCAGAGAAACTGTACCGATTTCCTTGATCCACCACATGCCAAGTTGTTTTTTTTTCCCCACAGTGCTTTTCCTATTACATAAATTACTTCCCTAAGTATTGATCCTTCAGGTATGAACATATACACTCATACAGAAGCCAAGGTTTACAGATGAAGTGATTTTAAATCTAACCAATCATCATCTTGCTATAAGGGATGGCTCTGCTTAGGTAGAAGTAGTCAATAAAATGTTCCAAACATAAATAATTACGCTGGAGGAAGCCGAAACATGGCAAATGAGTAGTGCACAAAAAATATTCCCCACATAAAGAAAATGGGTGTGCTTGCAAGTAAGTCTTTGCTATCCTGAATACTCTTTGTTATACAGTATCTATAAGGATTATTTCAGTAACAAGTAAATTCCAGCATCTAACACCCAGGCAGTTTGTTCCAAGCATAGGGAAATATACTTCAGATAGAACTGTTGTATCTGGCGATTTACATTAAAAAACCCCAACAATTCTCTAATGATGAACACAACATTTAAAATTGTCCTACCAACGGGGTTGTAAATCAGGAAGTTAAAAATTCATAGAGAATACCCAGAATGACAACCTTCCCCCCCACCCCCAAATCCAAAAGCAACTTTCCAGAGGCTGAAAAAAAAATAAAAATCTTTTCCTCCAAAAAGAGCTAAGAACACATGGAAGCAAGCAGTTTTCCTAGAAAAGGAGGTTTTTTTTTCCTTTTGTAGAGGCCTGAAACATTTTCCACTGGACATGTACCTCTCCATCTCACAAACTTGAGCCTCCTGACAGCAGAACTTCTTTTCTTAATGCTTCTCCAGCAGACCCTCCAAGATATACAGACAGCAAACACAGTAATTAAATAGCTATCTTCATTACAAGTGAGATCTAGACCTGACACAAGGCAGCTGGCTGTACAGACAAGGAAGTCATGGTTGCTCAGTGCATTTCAAATCCTATTATATTTGTTGTTTTACTCTGCTGTAAGACTTTTTTGAAAAAGGAAAAAAAAATCTGCTATGCCAGGAAAAAAAAGAAGTATCTGAGATTGAGAGATTTTACCCATTAGATAATAATTCTGGAGGGCAATGATTCTTTTATCTGCTTCAGTTTGGAAATCTGTCTTTCCTCACTGGTGCTTACTTGCACCCAGTGGGGGCAATGAAACTCAAAACACATTTTTCTTAAAAGGCTGCTGTTAAATTTGGAAAAGCATGTATTATTTGGAGGAAAAAAAGAGATCATTCTTGTTTGCAGTGATCTCTTGCAGACAGCTGCCAGATGGGACAATTCCCCAGACTGATCTGCTTTCCGATTCTGTTTCAGATACCCAGCTTTCCTAAATAATTTTAATTGTCTGACATAAAATGGCTGGCAGTAAGTCATACATATTTCTTCTGTAACTTCCCATAAAAATTCTACTAGTTCTCACTAGATCAGAGTTGTCATCATTTACACCTTTGTAACAAGCCCCTCCTTTCTGCCAACGGCTCCTTGATCCTTGTTTTAAACATACAAAGCGACTAAGGGTTACCAGGTCAAGGAAATACAGCTCCACAAGGACTACAAACCAGAGGATGGTAAGTTGCTGTACTTCCTTAGAAGATCATTTTCCCCTCCACCACAAGAACCTTACACTCTCTGCACCTCCTTGATGCTGACCCTCCCTTTCAGTCAATGCAAGACTCCCTTCCTCTTCTAACGACCCGCAGGAGAGCAAGAAGACGGCGAGCGCTGTTGGTGGCTACATGGCCCAGGAAGCCTAGAGGCAGGGTAGTTACTGATAAAGGCTCAATCTACTCCATTGCCTTCTCTTACTAGTCCTCCAAATCCTTTGTTTATCCAAGTCCAAGAAAGAGAAGAATAAAGATGAACCAAAGGAAGTTAAGCAACAAACCTAAGAAGGAGCCTGGCAAGCGCAATTGATACTGGAAGATTAAAGAGCTGAACGTAAGTGTGTATCTTGGCTAAGCCACAAATAAGGGAGTCACGGTAATTTATTTGCAAAATATTTGAAGGACAGAGAATAGGGAGGAGGAGGAATTCTGTAAGGCTACAAAACCCATGAAGGCATCACGAGAGCACCAGCCTGCGTAGATAAGGACAACACAAGCAGAGCAGCAGGAAAAGTCTTGAGTAAGAACCACTTACCAAGCAGTTGGGTTTAAAGAACTAACTCTTCCCCTGACTCTCCTAATTTCCAAACCCCTATACCATCTCCGAGAAAAGGAGCCTTTGGTGGGGGAACAGCTCGTTGCAAGCGACGTGACAGCGACCAGTCTGTGTCATTCACCTGCAGCATTTGATTTCTTCTCTGCAATTTTGGCGTTTTCCCACACGGGCTTTGCTAGTGCAGCAGGAATTATGGAATATGCATCTGGAAAGCACTATCCCTGGACAGATGAGTAAGAGATTTTTTATTTATTTTTGTTTTTAAATAAGAACCACAAACAGTAACAGCAAAATAAGAAAGCCCTTAGAGAATCCTTCTGAAACATAAGAAAACCCAAACCTTTGAATATAAAACCCCACCAAACCCACAAAAACAACAACAAAAACCCCACCTGCTTCCCCAGAAGAATCTGGAGGTAATACTCTGACATGCTCCAGGGATGAGCACCTTACCACAGACAACGGGACAAAAGAAATAAGCAGCACTTTTTCCTTTTTCAGGTGTTGAGTAAGATTTTACTAAATCTTAGCCCATCTTTTTTTTCAGTTACCTCAACATCTGAAAAGCATCCATAAAGCTGTTTTACGGACCACTTTCCAGAGACAGCCCCGAACAGGGCAGAGGCAAAACAGTAAGGCTGCTGAACCTGCATATTCATGCACGTGTCAAACCAGCGTAAAATAGAGCAGATGACAGAAGTGTTCAAATCCCAGCAGTTCATGTACTGCTAGGTAGGAATTTCCTCACATCGGCTCCCTAACTGGCAGCCGTTTAGAACGAGAAGAAAAAGACAATGTTTTTGGCTACCTCTCACTCAGGAAAGCCTGTATATGACTCCAGATCAAGGACGAGCTATCTGCTGAGCTTCAAGGTCAGCAACACCCACACTCCAGGAGAACAAATTTACATCTACTCTTTGGAAGGGTCTGCGGTTCTCAGATTTACCGACCTAGACAGGGAGATGCAAAAATACATCTATCAAAAATATTTGGCAATAAGAAAAGTTACCTAACTGTCCAGGAAAAAAAACCCAAACAAAAAACAGCCCCAAACAACTAAACAAACAAGTGCATCACTGGATACATACATCATAGGGATGAGGGAGATGCTTATTTATCCACAAAAGGAAGACAAAGAACGGCATTATAGCATCCTTTCTAGAAAGAGGCTTTCCTGAGCAAAGTAATTATAAACTGTGAGCCAAACGCAAGAAGCTGATACACCTATGAGAGCGTGAAGTAAAATTATTTTTGGAGGGTGACGGGTTGGTTTGCCTAAGCACCAGGAGAAGGCACTTTCTTTTATTTGTAAGTATACAGCCCAGCTCTTAACAGTACGGCTGCACCAGCACCACTGGGCAAACTTGCCAGATAGAGCTGCAAAAAAAATAAAGGCTTAGCTGAATCCACACCATTTTTAATATTGAAGATGATAAAAGAAAAATGCACTTTAAACTTAGGTTCCAGACTGAAAACGCAGGGCTAGCAATTAGAGGAAACATAATTAAACTCGTACAGGAAGCATATTTGATGCAGAGCTCGCTGATGGACAATACACTGGGAAGTGCAGCGCCATTTTCACAGACATGCTTTCAAAACACACACATCTCAGGGCGAGAACAGCACGCAGCATCCTCTGATAACTTTTTATTAGCTCGCCCCCTGAAGCCTGTACATACCAGGGCTTTCGATTTAACTTCTAGAACGAGTCCCATTCTATGAAATGTTACTATGCTTGGGAGAGCCTCCAATTTCAGAGAAAAGCCCGTTGCAATACCTTTTATAAGGTTTTCCTCCACCCTAAGGGGCTGTATTTAAAAACCCCAGCCCTTAAGTATGGGATATAGCCTCCTAATTGCTAATAACCTGTTCGAATATCCTAAAGAGTTTTCTGGCAACACTGACCTTTGATGTTTGCTGCTTACAGTAATTATCATTTAGAAGGAGAAAAGCATCATTACTTTCCTCTAAATGTGATTGCTATCTGTTAATAGCTGTAAATACAAATAAGGGACCCAAATAATGTCAGATTTATACGATGCTTTTTCCTAAAAAAAAAAAAAAAATTATATTTAAGGTCAATTTTATTTTAATTATGTTAACATAATCATTTTTGCCTCCTGCTTTTACGACCGAGTGCTGTCCAAAGGGCACCCCCACAGCCCTGCCGTCAGCCTGCCCAGACTCTTCGTTCCCTCTGATTTTTCCCTCTAACTTGGGCACAGTTCAGCACATTTACATTTCCTTTCTTGGAGTCTAATTTTAAATCTTTATTCAATATAGTGCCCCTTGGCTCCGCACACCAGATAGCAATCAGATTTTACTGTTTGAGGGATGGCACCCAGCCTTCCACGGGATCACTCCTTAAGTTGGCTGCTGCCCCCTTTAACAACCAAGTTCTTAAGCAAACCCCAGATTATTTTGCTTCTCTTTCTATTCCTCAAGCAATGTTTGTTTGCAGTCTCCAAAACAAACACAAAACTCAGAGAAAGAAACGCACCCAAGTTATCTGATCCCCAAACCCTGGACAGGCTGTCAAGTCAGCTGCCTACTTGCAGCCTGTCCTTTTAGGTGGTGCCAGGACGACACCTCATCCTTTTACTACCCTCCCTCCTCCTCCAGACGTACCTTCGGCAGAGGTTGTCAAGTAGCAGTGGCTTCCATGAGCCATCTGCACGGAGCCAACTTCACCCACGAACCCCATTTACTGCTGCTCCGTATTTGTACATTTTGTGCACGAATCTCCTCATATAATTTATGCAGCCAGTTCAAAAGTACACAGAAGTCGTTAGATGAAGCTGAACCTTTAGTCTGCTCAGAATTATGTCATGGAGCTCTGAGCAGAATCAGAATTATCTGTTTCGCAATGGAAAAAGGAAGAAAGCACGAAGGGTCTTTGGTCAAACAGACCCTTGCTTTCCTCAGCTAACATTAGGTATTACAAGTTTTCTCTTTGAAAAAGAAATTTAAAAAATAGTAATTGTAATACCACGTAGCACAGCATTTCGGACACCTCCTTTTTGGATCACTAAACCACTGCCTTAAAATGATCAGTGTCTCAAAACTTCACGGAAAGCAAGACACTTTAACCTGTGCCCAAATAGCTGGCGTAGATGTTGGGGAAAGCATGGTTTGGTGTCAAAATGGCCATCATAGAATTCGAATAAACCTCAATTAAAAAAACCTCTTGAACAGTTTTGTAAATACAATCCATTAAAGAGATTACAATCATCTATCTTTTCTCAAGTTAATATACTTGTGAAAAATATTTCCTAAAAGAAACTCAACAAGAATGCTTATTTTTCACCATGTTATGTTTTACAAGTGAGTATAAACAGATTAATTTTAAGAAAATCGTGTTTTACTGTACTAGAAATCATGTTTGTTTGTAAATTTCTAGTTCTTGTACGCCTATAAAAAAGCGCCACAGACAAATGAGTATGTACATTGATTAATTTATCTTCCCAAAACTGCACAGAAACAACTCACTTCTTTAGCCCACCTGGCACAAAGAATAAAATGAGTGTTTGCAAGAGCCTCAGAGGCAACACTATCTTGAGAAGGACAAGAAAAAAATTTCTTTGTATACTTTGGTTAGCCGGCCTGCAAACCGAAAAGGAGATGAAGACAAACTGTTAACCTCTCCTGTAGCTCACCCGTCACCACCTACCAAAAGAAAATCCTCCCACGTTGGGCCTTAAAAGCGGGGGTTTCCTTTAGTATCATTCTTGCAGCCACTGACAAGTTTTATCTCGAAAGAACTCCTTGTTTACAATACAGATATTATTCTTCCATGAATTAAACCAAATGATCCAGATTTTTTTTTTTTAATTGAAACTGTTTAAAACTCCACTAGTGCCGTTGTGGTCGACAAGCAAAACAATCACCTGCAACTGGTGGGGAGGGGCCGGGGGTTTGGAAAGTGAGAAATATGGGGGGAGAGGGGGCTTGCAAGGCAGTTAATGAACAAAATATCTCGATGTTCAGTGAGCATGACAAATGATGAAGAGAGAAACAGACTCATTTTCTAACGCTTTAGTCTTGGCACTTGACCCAGAGGTCCCTTCCCGGCAAGGAAATAAAGCCCTAAAAAATACAGACCACTCAAAACATCTCTAAGTCTAAACTTCTTCAGGACATTTCTTCATTCTTCACATATGCCCTCATTAAGTTTTTCTTCTAATTGCAATTTAGATCAGTGCCATTTTTTATTTATTTTTTTTTTTGGCTGGTGCTGAAGGGCAGAGGGGCAGCACCCAGCTCAACGGGCCCAGCTGCTGCAGCAGCGACCGCCCGCGCCTGGGGCTCTGCCAGGGCCAGTGCACCCCGATGGGCCGGTGCTGGGGGCTTCACGCTGCAAAACTCTTTCCAGCCCTTGAGGAGAGTTGACCTTAGCAGCAAAGTCAAACCCAGAGCTACTAAAAACCGTGTTTGCTCTGAGCAGGAAGGTGGCTGGGCTCCTGCACTTCGTCTGTGCTCTGAAAAGGTACAGTGTTTATCTAAAAACTTTTCAGAACTTGCAGTATGCTGGTCATCTTGGGACAGCTTTGTAGTTCAATCAACCAGTCACACTTTCCTCCCGCAGCAAATCACTAACTAAAAATACAGGCTGACTTCAAAGTCCAGTTAGCCTTATCATTGCTACAAAGAAAGTTAAAAAAGGGAGTGAATTTCCCTCCCTATTTTTAAATGGACACCACCTCTCCCCACCCTGTAATCTCGCTTGGAGAAGGAACACAGCCCTCTGAGTACTGCATCTGGTGGAACAGCTTCCTACAAAGCAAACCCACAAACATTTAAGTAACTTCACAGATTATGGGGTTTATGAGAAAATAAGTTAACTTTGGTCTTGCACCACATCCCAAGAGCAGGAGACAACTGCAGCATAACTTCTTATTTCTGCAGAACCATTTATGCCTCTTGGCTGTGTAACCCCTGCGCTCCTGGTCTTTCATTACACTCTCAAGAATGCACACATGTCTGGTTAAGTGGAATTCCACTATTCAACATATCATTTACATACAGCTCTTGAGAAAGTGCAGTAGGGATTGGTTTTTGTTCCGTGAGCCGTGCGAGATGATGGGTTCCTAGCACACAAACCTCATGCGGTCCTGCTGCCCCAGCTCCCAACATCACGCACTCCCAGGGCTGTCTACAAGAGACGAGAAGGCCGTACAAGAAAGGCAAGGCAGCTTTGCAGCGCGACCTAGATAGGACCAACGGCACTACCTTACACCTACAACTGGGTTTGGCACACACCAGCACTGGATGGCAGCGCTTGGCTTCCCACCTTCTGCATGTGCCACAATTTAAGCACATGCACAAGGAGGCTGTCAGCTGCCAAGTGACAACCTGTTCCTGTAGGAGAGCACCGCTCCTGTGACGCCGCCGAAGCAAAGGTGCATTTGGCTTTGGAGGTACGCCCTGAAAAGGTGAGGCCTGTCTGGTTTGGCAGGCTGGGGGTACAGAGGAGGAGGACAGGGGCAGGAACGGTGGCAAGAGCAATCCTGGGGTCTGCGTTTAGGAAAGCAGGATGAACGTGTGCAGAGGGGCAGGGCCGAGTCCTGCTTTCAGGAGGTAGGAATATAGCGGGAGTACAGGGAAGACAGATTGGGGATTCCTTCAAGGAACTCCAGAGCCCCTTGTTACGTGGTGCAAACTGAAGTCAAGAAGGTTGACTTAGCCTACATGCAACTACTCTGAAGACTTGAGCAAGATGACCCTATCAAAGAAGTCTGGGGCTACTTTTGTAACGCTGTCATTCGTTCTTATACACAGAAAAACCTAGAGAATGTCTTCCAAGGTTTGCCACGAAGCAAAACCAGCTTTTTGAAGGTAATTTAGCTAACTGGTAAAAAGGATAGAATGAACTTTACGTGGCATTTCAACAGCCCTGTCCGGTCAGAAGATTACAGCCATCACAAAACACGCGTACGCAACGGTTAGACCACAATAGGGATAATGACAGCCTGCGCGGCACGGGGCTTTTCATCGGCAGCGAGCTCTGCAAACCAAAAAAGCATCACTGCAAACATCCCTCCTAACAAAATTTTGCCTGGAAAAATATGAAAGAGCTTTAAACTCCTGACATCTTCCTCCCCATTTTCCTTCTTGACCACATCCCTCTTCAGACTTCAGCTGGCAAATAAGTATGCCAACTCGAGGCTTTGCTCTCAGGGAGGGTAAAGGATGACAGAAGACCATCTTGAGTTAATGCAGTGGCACATTCGCTCTCTCGGGTGTCAGTTCTGTACCAGCCCTCTGAACCACATCTGCCAGAGGTTCGCAGGTCTGACCCTGGGAAATGGAGGGTTTTACCTTCTCTTAGGGCAGGCAACACCAAGGCAGGTTCTACAGGCATAGCAGTGTACAGCTGGTGGAAGGAGCAACTTGATAAAGCCCATCCCCTCCAAGTCTATATATTTCAGCAGTAACCTGGATCTTTAAAACAAACAAAAAATCCTACACCCACAAAAATTTCAGTTGTCACCAACTGCTAGAAAGCTCACCCCAAAAGCTTTGTGAAGCCAAGCCTGCTACCAGAACTGTCACAATCTCTATTTTCTGTTCTTTCCACAACAAAAATAACTTCCAGGGTGCTGTATCTCAGGGTAGTACTCTCTTCTCCGTAAATTTTCCGTGGGCATTGTAAAAGCTGGGTTAGTTTAGTAGGCAAAGGGTACAGTCAGATGGGTTGTATGTCTGGTCTAACCACCTAAGGAGCAAAGATTCTTCATATTACTGTCTGGTCGCCTTAAGTAAATAGATCTACATGATTTTACGTAAGCAGACAGTCAAATAAATGAGAAGCACAAGACTTTTTTTCACATTGTAATGATTTCCCACCACAACCTTAAGGTTATGTCATTTCCTTTAACAGTGGTTTTTTATGTCACCTTTACCGGTTTTATTGTCATACATTGCAGACTGTGCCAGTAGGGAACCAAATGACTTCTCCATCCAGCATGGCAGAATTTGACCTCAATTATTCCTCTTTCAGCTGTAAAAGGGTGCCCACAGAAACAGGAGACAAAAGTCAGGTACTGAAAGTATTAAAAGTGTCATTAAAAGTATTCAGCATTTAAATCTACGCTGCCCGTTTCCCTTGATGTCTTATTTTTTGCTTCACCTTTTACTGAAAATTTCCCTTTTACGTTTTAACTTTACTGAACGCACGAAACAGTAATGACGACCAACTGGCAACGTACATCTAGCAGAAAGAACAGCAAGTGTCTGCAGGCTGAGGTTTACAGAAAACCTAGTCACCTGCAGGTTAACTTCTTAAATCACACCCACTACAGGCTCCTGGAGGCACGCAATCCTTTTCATTTCGTATCTCTGCTCTGCTGCCAGACACAAAGCCTCTGGACCAAAATAAGCCCCAGCCGCTTTCTGCTGGTGGCCTGGAGATGACCAGAGGTGCCTTCAGCATCCGACCTCCTGCAGCGGCGGCAGGACGGCGGCTGGGCCCGCTGGATCTGACACTGAGGGGACGGCTAGAGAGAAGGGCCATCGACTCACCACCACACTGCTGATGTCATTTGCTTTAAATAGCCTTGGTATCTGCAGCATTCAAAGAGAAGTTTGATGTCCGTGGCACTTTCTGGTCTCACTCTGAATTCACTTGCTTGATACTTTTTTATTTGTCTTTATTCTCCACAACTTCAAAAAAGTATTAAAGAACAGACACTAACTGGTAGCAGCAAAAAACTTCCTTCTCCAAAGTGTAACTCTAGATTAATAGAGGCTAAAAAACTACAGGGCAAGGAAAAAAACAAAAGGAAAAAAAAAAAGGAAAAAAAAAAGGGAAAAAAAAGTTAGACCATCATCCTCAGCTTTCTCCATGCTATAACTACTGACAGCAAAAGGTCAGAGGTTACTGAAATCTGTCTTCTATGAGAAGTTCAACTCTGAGCCTCTGCCGAGATGAGAAGGGTTCCACCATTTTTCTTACTTCTCTTTCCTTGCAGAGGACTATTTCAGCCAAACACGTAAAAAGACAGAGTTTCTTACATTGTCTCTGCAGCAACAGGTGAAACAGAGAGTTGCTCTTTGAGAAGTTTTTTTTTCCTCTCTAAAGGCCATTCTACTCAAGATAGTCTCTGGAAGCTTATCCTACAGCTCGACCCTTCTTTAAACAGAAAGATTATCTTCTTTGAGACTTGCTTTTTATTCTTTTTTTAAACACACTTTCAAGAAATGCATCTCAAGTCACCCAAGACTTGGAAGATTGAGATTGAGCCTTCATTCCCAGTGCAAGGGTGGACCACAGGTCTGATCTCCTTAGACAGAGACCAGCCTTGCTCGGAAGAGCTGGTGGCGCGCCGTGCCTCAGTACCCCAGCTGCCCACTGCCCTCCCTCCCCTGGCACACAGATGCCACCACGCCTGGGGGCTGCCTCGGCCCCTGCCTCTAGTCTCAGGCCCGTGGGTGGGCAGCAAGACCTCGCTGGTACGTGCGGCTCCGTTCAGAGCTCCGACCCCGGAGCCCTCCTCCCCAGGGGCACAACACAAAGGTTTCTAGATCAGCCCCTCAGGCTGGCAGTAACCTCAGACAGACCCCTGCTGAAATGAATCTTGCTGCGACCCGTCGTAACGCAGTGCTGGTGAGACAGAAAACCAGTATGATACAGAAGCACTGACAGGAGACAAGCTACCTTGACCAGTAACACCCACAAAGCCAAGCAGTATGACACTCCGACGGTGACAAATTACATCATTTAAGAAGACAAGTCTTTTGTTTCAGTAAAGGCAACCAAGTGACTTCCAACTAGCCTTACACTTTCTTTGAACTAGACCTTTTTATCCCCGTGGTACCCTTTGAAGAGCAAAGGCTGCACCACGGGAGATGACAAACCGGACTGGGTGTCAAAAAGGTATTACACACCGAGCTGCTGAATGGCGTGAAACAAACAGCAAAGGCTGCACAGCAGATACACGAAACAAGGTTTTTCTGTTTTGTTTTGTTTTTAAATCATAGCCTTTAGTACGCAGCACATTTGTTGCATTGTTGAAAAGTCCATCCTCATCTCTTAACGTTTCCAATAGGAAGTTTTCAGGCGTAACTGCTCTAAACTGTGAACACTGCTCTTTAGATCATTCTTAGCATCCCGGACTAGAAATCCCGTTCCTCCAAGCTCTCCACTTCCTGTCCAAGTCAATGTCATACAGCTTTAGAAGTGTTCCCAAATACCAAACACCACTGCTTCTGAAATTTGTATTTAAAATTCCTCACTACCTACAGACAGACAACACTAATACCTGTGCTGGATTTGTGTGACAGGGGGGAAAAATATGAATATTTGCACTAGTTTATCTTTTTTTGTTATACAGTTATGAACGACATACGTCTTCACAGTCAAACGAACTCTGAGAAGAAAAGTGGTAGTGCCAGCATACGTGCTCTGCAAAGCCCACAGACTATTTACAGACTTGGTGGGATGCTAAAGTCATCAGGGCTTGGCCTTCCAGCGTTCCTCGCTCCTACAAGGTTTTACCTGGAAGCATTGAAACAGATAAGCGGGAGGAGCAGTTCTTGGCTCTCATTTGGGGGGGATGAAGAAAGCAGGCAGGCAACACTCCTGAGAGAGCAGGATGGCTGAACAAAGGAGAAGATCTTTTTGGCAGCTGCCACTGATCAGCCAAGCTCTCCTACAGCAAGCACAGCAAGCACTTCACCTCCCGATCACCTCCAACCCTTTGGCATTTCTACTGACACACCACAGGTTGTGGGCTCCTGCTCTCTGCAGCCCCAGTGACTGGAAAGTGAAGGGATTCCCAAAAAGCAGCGTGATGGTCCCCGTAGAGTTCCCTGCAGCTCCTACACGAGGATCAGCTGACGTTCTGCTCTTCGGCAAGACTCATCTTCAGTGTTAACCATGAATTTTTACAAAGTAAAATTCTTTTTAAAGCTTTGAATGCAACTTCTCCGCTGACTGCAAGTGATGAAATTTTACTGTTTTCTGCTGCTTCAAGAATGTAAATGAGAAAACACAAAACAATGCATCTAACGAGAGCTGAGCCTATGTAACAACTGCCATTGAGGTACTGCATTTATCATTCCAGTAAAACAGATGTCCCTTCTTTTTACATCTATTGCAGTTTGTCAGAAGTACAAAACAATTATAAAACTAACGTCTACCTACCAGTCTTAACCTGCAACGGTAAGTATGCAGGAAACTACAGATTCCTGTATTTTGTCTAACCATGAATTTCCCAACTTGCAACTTGGAATAAAAGCAAAACCCATGGTGAAGTCAATCAGATCACCGAGACTTGACTCTCGAGTCTGTTTTTCCTTCATGCCTTCCTCGGGTAAGACTGAGATGCACTTTAACTCTCACGAGCTATTCATCGATCTCAGCTTAACAGGTACACAGATGCAAGTAGGTCAAAATTGTTTCTTTCCAAATGTAACAGTCACATTCAGTGCCTTCTACAGTATTCCAGAAGACCTGAACATCATCAAGCTTCTAGTACTCCTTGAAATCGCTCTACTTTTTCCAGTATTACAGTCTACTTCTGAAGTTTGGACCATGACAATTATTCACCCATGCAAGGCAGGCAGTCATTGAATTCAGATGAGGAAACCATTCTGTACTACTTGTGTCTAAACACTGCAGATTTATTTTCACAATTTTCTCTTAAAAGCACAAAGTATTTAAAATGTAAATGAAAAATCATAAAAAAGAATTGTCCCTTGCATTAACTTTTTGACTCAGCAATGAAAGCACCCCCCTCCCCTTTTCAAAGTCTGCTTAGGAAATTAAAATTATTGGCAAAGCCACACTGTATTGCATTGAAGAGCCCCCTCTGGCCACAGCTGTCAGCTTGTGCTTGTAGAATCTGATCTGCGCATGGGCACGGAGCTGCCGTGGAGCTGATAGGCTCATTACAAGTCAAGGGCAGAAAAAAAAAAAATAATCCATGCAAACCAGTATGAAACACTGATGTAACTGGATGTTTAGATTATGTAGTTGCACATCAGTATTCTAATTGAAAAAGTACTCTCAAACGTCCAACTTAAAGTGAAAAGCCATACTAGGAAAACATGCAAGTCTAAAGCGAGCCACAGAACTCCTGACCGCTGGTTCAGATTAAAATAAAATCAAGGTATCAAAAAATCTTTATGTGGCGAAACACACCTATGCTATCAGATACATTCTGTTCTTCATCATACACCAAAGCACCCTAATTATTAGCCTCTGGAGACATTCACATCCTTATTCCCATTCATCCCTGAGTAAGAAACCAGCATGGCTGTCATTCCTTGTAACATTCACATACCGTACGTAAAAATAACTTGCAATTTTTTCAGAATTAAGATCTATGGAAGATTCTACGGAATCTCCCTTGTCCAGTTGAGATATTCAAAAAAACCCCAAAAACCTAAATACTAGAAACTTACTACATTTGTGGTTGATTCTAGACTAGTCAGATTTGCCTTGAATTTAAATTATTCTCAGAAGCTCTGGAACTTATTTTCCTCTTTCTTATACCACATTTATACTTAGGTAAATCCACCAGTTTTGATGAATTACTTTTATGCTGACCACTAATTCTAGAGGAGAAGTAGATTGTGCTATACAAAGATCTTTGGAGTAGACAGTTTAAAAGGCTTGCCCCCCACCCCTTAATGGGAAGCTTTAAAAACACTGTCCAAACCGAATCACAGACTTCCGCTTAAAAGGACCCAAACTTAATCAAACAGATTACTACAAATCACAGGGAACGTTTCTTTATTCCAACCCCACTGGCCATAGGAGAAACACGTGGAACAAGACTTCAGCCTTAACGGAAGAGCAGCAAGCCCTGCCACCACAGGAACCTACTGCAGAAAACCACCTGCAGACCACCTTCTGAAGACCTGGCGTTCTTCTGCCTTCCCCCCCCAAAACGCTACCACCCCTGGCCGCTTATCTCGCCTCTCTGCCGAGGGCAGCGCCCAGCGAGACCCGACAGCAAGGCAGCACGTGCGTCCTTGCCTTGCTGCTCGAGTTCTGCTGCTGCTGCCTCGGCGTCAGCACATCTCCAGCGATAATTCAGGGGGGGCTTTGACCCTCAGAGGCGAAGCCCAGGCGGGCAGCCGGCGTGACCAGCCTTGCTGCGGGACAGCAGCCTCTGGCAGAGCGCCGGCACGGACACATCCAGGCAGCAGGCCCCTTGGCTGAGGCAGCAGGCTCCCGCTGAGCCACCCCTCCAAGCTCTTCACACCGCAAGGCTGGAGAGGCGAGCACACTGCTGAACCCCTGGAGCAGCCCGCGTAGACCATCGATTTTTCCATGAGCCCAGGCGACTAGAGAAAGAGTTCAAGAGTGGGTGCACGCCAAAGTGGCTTACAACTACGGTCGTCAGCTTTGCTTCCTTCGTTTTGTCTCGCAGGTTTGCAGTGAGACCCTACAGCTCTTCTCATCTGAGGAGACTCTGCTTGTTCAGGGGTTTACAGCTGGATTGTGACAGTGCAGGGAGAGAGGCTGGACGGACCGGAGACAAGATTAAAATGCTGCACGCCGTTCTTGTATTTCACAGACAGGCTTGAGTTAATGGTGAAGCATCTGTGATTTATACGTTCATAAAAAAATGCAATCACAGCGAAAAGGTCATCTCATTTGCATACTAGATGCTCAGATTAACCACCCTGGCTCTGCGGATCTAAACCAACAGCAAAGCAATACCGTTGGCCAGCGAGAGACACAGGATGAAGAGCTCACTAGAGGACGAGCAGTATTTACAGACACAGCTCGGATGCACTTCTGGTACGACGATTAAAGTGGTGTAGGCAGAAGATGCTGCTAAAGGAGGTGGTCTTGCAGCCCACGGTTCCACCTCCCTCTTCTCCCAGAAGCCACTGCAGCGCAGCTGTGGGACAAGCTGATCCATGCGGCCGATCCAAGGGAATATCCCTCCTCTCTCGCTCCGGGGCAAGGCTGCCGTTTGATCAGCCCGATGCATTGATTCCTGCTGAGGCTGCACAACCACTACACCCAGCGCAAAAGAAGCGTTTGGACCTCTGGGTAGGGCTAGCAAGAGATGTAGGACTGCCCTCGCCGACGGTGATTTACCCTCAGACCACTTTAATTGTCACACAGAACTTGGGCCTTAGGCATGAGAAGGCAAACCTGCTCCAGCCCCTCCATCACCAGTGATGTCCTGTTCTCCGAAGCATGACTCGCATCAGGAAAGGAGTACCATTCAGCCCCTCATCAAAGTAGCCCTTTCCCCCTGCCCCCCAGGCCACCACCCTTTGGTCCTGCTACCTTTTACAGCACCAAAACGGAGACCAAGCTGTAATTCAGCCACCCCAGCCACAGCAATGCAAGCGCCTCTGCACCAAACCGCCCAATGCATTTGGGCCTGGGAGACTAAGGCACAAGTGGGACCAGTGTCAGCAAACCTCATTTTACTGCACATCTGGTTTATGTTTGTCTCCCACCAGCACGATATGCTTCTCTATTTGGGAGCTGCTGCTGCTGGTCTGCAACTCATATGCTCAAAATTAGGGGAACTGTACTCTTACTGTGAGGGAGCTTGGGGCAATCAGTCTCCTAAACTGGCCTCCTAATCCCTCCGGCCACTGTCAATAACCCCACATGACAGCATCTTTTAAGCCTTTCCATCACAGACAAGTTAACTGTGGGATCGGTTTTTTTGCTTTGTTTGGGGGTTTTCTGTTGTTGTTTGTTGTTTTGTTTTTGTTTTTAAAGCCATGATACTGCCTGGAACGTGCAACATGCACCTTGGAGGGCTCTGGACACCTGATTCAAGTCATGGAACTGCTAAAAATTCTGCAGCCTGCAGCAAAAACATTTTACAAGCTAAACTTTAATTTTCATATCCACTATAGTGAAGAAAATCTATTTTGAACGTTTCATAGGAGCATCAATTCGAAAGATGAGAAATACCACGTTCACCTGCATGCAGTGTGGAAAGGCAGTAAAGAGCCTGGGAATAAATGACTACTAACCACCCAATCATTTTATCAGAACTAAGCAGGTACATTCTGAAACAACCCAAACCCACTTGCCTGTCCCTTACCGAGTATGACTGATCTGACTGTCCTCTTGGCACCTCCAGCTCTTTCTAACGACTTGTCTAATATTACCGTTTCGTTAATAAATAATTTTCCCTTTTGTTGCTGGTAAAATCAGCGAAGTTAACATAAAGGATGTGATATAAAATAAGTAATGGGATCAACACAGTTTGCATTTGCCACACAAAGGTGACCATTTTCCCCTCTCTTACTTTATGGCACAGTACACTCAGAATTCAATTTATCTTGTGGCAGATCAGTGCACGGCCAGCAAAAATTTTGAAAGGAAAGACAGCAAGATTCTTACTAAAGCAGTAATACAAACAGAGACTTGAGAAGTCTAGCACCAAATAAAACCAAAAACCTCTAAGCAAACAAACCATGTTTTGACCTTCAGTGACATATTGACACTATGCACAGCCCGGAAAATTCTCTGCATCATAAATACATGTGGCTGACAGACATTATTAAAACACTCATGTAACAGCTTATCAAACCACTTATCTATCTCTACATCTTCTACAAAGCTATGCTTTACAAGAAGGTACTGCAATGAAAAAATACATATAGGGAGCTACAAAACCCTTAGAAGACTCTGCTCATCTGCTAGGCTCACATACACAAAATTTTAATTGTTTGCAAATTAAAAACATTAACTCTGACCCAGAGGAATAAACACAAACCACCTCCAACAACAACGAGAAAACAAATCAACAACAAAGTATTCCAAAGCTCTTTCAGATTTCTTTCTAACTAAAGCAGTTATTGATTTATTTCATGGTGTTTTCAAAAAGAAGTCATCATGAAAAACACGTAGCATCCAGTTCACAGATGATCCAGGAGTTCGTATTACAGGATTTTCAGAGTTTGTGGAGGAAACTAAGAAAGGTTATTCAATCCCTACATGGGAGCAAAAATAACACCTTCAAACAATTTTCATTTTGATACATTCCAGAAAAACAGGCACCTTCCTATCGCCCGCGGTGATCCTTCCCAGGGCACTGGAGCACCGAGTCCAACATCGACCTGCCATGCAAAGGGGCCGCGTCCAGCGAGCGGCTCCAGCTCAGCCCCGCTGCTGGCCAGGCCCCGCACGCCACTGCGGGTCGTTCAACAAGACGAGCAACCCAACACGCTGTCCTCCCCACGCAGACCCCGGCAGAGCCTTCTTCTACACAACCCCCTTCGAGCAGACAGCAGGCAGTCTTCAAAAACAAGATCTTTTTCCAAGATCTTATTTGGTTATCTTACAAAAAGTTTAAGTATCACTTGAAATTTGGCAGTCACAGGAACAAATGTTCAGAGCTAGTACTTCTTCAGTCTGCTATTAATCTCCTGCATGATAAAAGTGGTTTCAAAAATTAAGCAACATCTTTGTGTGCTTTTAGTGTTTTTTAAGAGGAACACACAACTCAATACTGCTATGACTCAGTAACTTTCCTTTTCATTTGAAATCAGCTGGAATATAAACCCCACAGACTCAGCCACCTTAAGCCAGGCTTCATCCCTGCATTATGCCCTGCCCAGCAAAGCTTTGGTCAAGGAAATGCTCAGGGGCTGGAGCAGCTCCCCTGTGAGGACAGGCTGAGTTGGGGGTGTTCAGCCCGGGGACGAGGCGGCTCCGGGGGGACCTCAGAGCGGCCTTCCAGTACCTGAGTGGGCTACAGGGAAGGTGGGGAGGGACTGTTTACAAGGGCACGTAGTGACAGGATGATGGTTTTAAACTAGAAACAGGTAGATTTAGCTTGGATGTTAGGAAGAAGTTCTTTACCATAAGGGAAATAAAGCACTGGAACAGTTTGCCCAGAGAGGTGGTGGACGCCCCATCCCTGGAGACATTCAAGGTCAGGCTTGATGGGGCTCTGGGCAACCTGATCGAGCTAAAGATGTCCCTGCTCACTGCAGGGGGGATGGACTAGATGGCCTTTGGGGGTCCCTTCCAGCCCAACGCATTCGATGATTCTATGATCACAACACATATTTCTCTCTTGAAAAACTGGGTCCTAAAACCAGGTGCCACTGTGCTTTTGCAGACTTTGCTTCCTTTAATCAACAAACCCACTGAAGGCTAACACAATCTTTCATTTTAGTGACTAGTTTGACTCCTTTTTGTTTTGTTGTTATTGTTGTTCAGCGCCTGTAAACTACAGAGTCTTTGCCACAACAATCAGGAGGAGGAAATAACTGATCATTTGCAGTTGTAACAACTGATAAAAACACATTCTCTGAGGAGAAAATGATCCAATTTTGTAACTAATGATGTATCATTCTTTAATAATTAATTTGCACACAAGCATAATGACAAGATTTGATTTAAATGAGACTTGACACAGTCAGAAGTGCAGACAGTGACAGGCAGTGTTAAGAACGAGAGGGTTTTCTTTTGTTGTTTGTTTAAGTTTCAATGCAAAACGGACTTCGTTCTGTTCTGGGAGACACACCAAATCAATCACAGGTAGCCAAAACCACCACCAACGCCCTAAATGCTAGATGTGCTCTTTGCTGCAAGCGGTTAAAACTCCTGCCCAAATACAGCTCAGCTCTGCATCAATGCACTCCAAGAGGCTAAAATTTCACTCCATTTCATTGTTTCTGTCCTCTAGACAATCTGGAAAGCACTGGGATATCGACCTTCCCCAGCTACCCCCACACACAGGAAGGCTCCCTGCCCGCATGTGCTGCCCCAGTTTCCACTCACTTCAGCAGTACTTCTGCTCTTACGCAAGAAGTACCTTTTCAACATAAACTCCTTCAGCAGAAACCAAACCAACCACGGTTATTTTCGCATAACCTCCCAAGCAGCTATCAGTTAGTGGCTACTGGATGCAGATGACAGACTGGATCTGAACCGGTGACCTCCAAGGGACCTACACTCCCCCATCAGCCATCCCCTGAGAACTGAATTAATCCATTTTTTATAAAAGCACAAACACGCACTAAAGCACTGTAAGGGAAAACCGCGGCTACTTGAACAGAAAAGCACACACTGAACTGGAAAGCCAAAGCCTTTCACTGACCTAGTACTTCTATGATGTAAAAAGTTACTAGCTGCTTCATAGAAACTCCTAACGTGAGTTTTCTGGGTTTTAGTTTTGTTTGGCTTTTATTCACCTTGAAGAACTCAGACAATAACCAGCACTGAAAGCTAAATCTACGCAAACAGTAATCTGATTTAATGAATGCACAATGATAAGAATTGGATTTAGGGAAGTACGTTCCAAAGAACTTTTTGCATAAAAGATGCATCTGAACCACAAACACCACAGGCAGCTGACAGAAGAAGTATGTGGGGATGCAAAACCACGTAGCTGACCCACTGATACAGTCACACTTCCATCTGTCCCCAAACAGTAGGCTTACAGAAGGTAGTTAGCAAGTTACTAGTGTGTCAATGACCAAGACATATTTTCTCGTTTAGAGAATAAAGACCCTGAAATCCAAATTTTAAATGTATGTTCTTTATTTACCTTTCCCCACATCAGTTCTTATGCAACAGCTTTGTGTATGGTTCTCCTTCGCAGTCCATTTACAACTACTTAAGGCAGGCGTTAAGTTAAATTCAAGATGAAGAACCTGTACTCTATGCAGCAGAATACCCTACAAACCCCAGCGTTTTACGCATCCAGTTTCTGGCACAAGGCTTGAAAGTTCAACGGCTATGCCACAGAGCAATGGTGTTAATAATGAACATAAATGACGATCCAAATCCAGGAAAGTCAACAGAGAAATTTCCACTGACTCAGCTACGCATCCAATCCTGTGTGTACAACTAGTTGACAAAACCTGAAAGAAATGAAAGCAGGAAAAACCCCATACACACTCAGTATCATGTTACTAACGTTTAAACGCCACTCACTTGTGGAAGGGATTTTTTTTTCCTATTTTCATGTGCTTGAACCAAAATATTCACTTAATGTAACCAGCGAGCCACCGTTAATAAAAGCTCCATGCTGAAAAACAACCAAGAGCTTACCTGCACCCACACATAATTTTGATACAGGTATGCTAAATGCAGAAATCAAAATCTATTTACATAGATGTTTTGCTTGCATTTGATTGCCAGTTTACTTGTATTTGAATATCAATTTGCAAGCTAATTAGAGAACATTGCTGAGCCCATTACAGAAAAATAGTGCTCCACCATTAACCGCAGTGCTATCTCACTAATTCCTTTAAAGACTGGCTTCAAACACCATCTTCATCTCCATTCAAAACAATTAGTGTACATTTATTTCACATTTTAAACTGCAAAGAATCAAATTTTTAAACACTTTAACAGATTGCACTGCTATTTTGATAGCTTTTATGTTACAAATTATGCTTTTAGGGATTCGTAACTTTCCTATTTAAGAGAATGTTAAACTGGAACTCACAGAGGGTCTTAAATAATTCCTCTTCCCCACAACCTGAGAGGCATGTGCTTTCAACACCAAACAAAACCTACTTCTGAAAAGGCAGCTCAGCGCTCAAGAGCGAGCCGGCTCCTGCAGGCGAGCAGACAGGATCATCGTATCTGCCACAGCTCATGGGTCTGCCAAAACGCAGCAGACGGCAAAAGGCAAGAGGAAAAACTCCAACCGGGCCAGTTTCGGAAGCTCTGCGGGCAGCTCGGCGAAGAGGGGGATGCACCCGAGCCACCCTGGGCTGCTCCTGTGCCCGGAGCACCAGTGCCCGCTGGCAGGCAGGGGCTGCAGCCGCGGGCAGCGCTGGGCGCCCTGGTTCTCCAGGATTATCCGCAGCCGGGTTCATGGGATTGCTTGCTGCCAGCTGCAACCCGGCTCAGAACCGCCGGCGCAATTCGCCACTGCGCCTGGACAGGGCTGGGATGCAGCAGGCAGCGAGGGGCAGGCAGGGAGCTGATCCTCAGCTGCCCAATCCTAGGAAAAAAATAAAACAGCAGGAAGAAAGCTCCTGGTTGCACTACAGGGAGAAAAGGAAAACAAAACAAACCAAAACAGGCCGAACAGAGAATCTGGCACAGTGGAGTCTCGTTCAGCTGTGACCTCCTTTTCTCTCATCACCCCGAACACAGCCCTTCTCTCATTCACTTATCTCCTTCTCCACGGCAGGTCCCGGTACATCAACAAAGCAAGCTGACCCAGGGGAGAACCAGCCCACCACAAAAAGCAGGGATAGTTTCGTGTCAAGTCAGCTTGCTGATCTGCCTTGCAGCCACATCACTCTGATGTATTTGTAACTCCAGCCAAGAAAGCTGCAGTTTTGGCATATCCTCGCCTGGCTTTACTTAAGGCTCGTATTTTCACAAGCACTTAAACCCCACATCTATAATCAAGGGGAGAAACAATGAAAAAGCATTACTGGTACCAGTTCACCTGCAGCAAGCAGCAGCAGTGGGTTCCAAGACCACTCTATAGACACTGATGGACTCTGAGTGCTCAGACCCAATGCTGCCTCCAGAAGAGTGGACAAGCCATGATGTGCTGCTACAGGTACTTCTTTAGTGAACTCAGATCCTGCCTGTGAGATCAGTTTATCTTCAGAAGTCTCTTCCTTGTGCATGTTCTGATCTTGGCTGAATACTCAAGATAATTAAGTTCCTTGGAATTAGTATAAATTGCAAAAAAATGGGAGATGTGGGCATCGTGTTGTCATTCTGATGTCGAAAAGACCTAGCAGTTTCTCCTAGAACAGCTTCTCAGCTCTATCTGCTCACTTAATTCACTTTGGTGAGCTCCACTTGGGTCCTTGGTATCTCCCTTAGGGTGGATATCAGATGCCCACGACTAGCTCAAACTGGATATTATGAGGAAATCTCCAAGATACTTTCCTTCCTACCTGAGCTTGCTTCTGCCCTCTGCTTTCAACCAATGCCAAGTTTCTGCTCTTTCTAGAGTTGTGCAGAACCTGTGCTTTCCTCTCCCCCTTGAACCATACCACGGTCTCCATTCATCCCTCCACTCATTCCAGCATCCTTCATCACTTGGATTCTTCCGATTCCACCCTTTCCCCAGCCTCAGCCCCATTCTCCACTCCAGAGTTTCACCCCACTCATCCCCCAACATTATTCTCCTTGCTCTCTGGTAGTCAAATCACCCAGCTGGGGTATAGGGAGGAGTGGAAAATCATCTGCATTGTGTTGAACTGGAAAGATTTAAAGGGTACCAACGGCCAGTTACTCCTTCTACAGCCTCATTAGAAGATTAGTCATGTCCCTTCCATCCAAAATCTGACACTGTTCCCTTGGACCTTCCTTCTGCCTCTCTTATCTTTTTGGTTCAGCAGGGCTGACTCTGATGCCTAGGACATGCCCCAAAAGTTTGGAAGTGAACTCTTCCAAAAATTATCATTTCCAGGTTAAAAAATGCCCCCATGTTGAGTGTCACGAGTTCAGCCAAAAGCACTGAATCTGCCTCACCGCGTTCAACCAAAACCACAGCAGTTCAAACTCTACTTGGATTTGTTGACTGACATCCAAGTCTTCAACACAGTACTATCTGATTTAATGTAGTCATTAAATGTTTAAATACTACTGGAATTTATCTCTATTTAGTGTGGTAACATGTTCTGTAATAAAGGGTATTCTCCTCTAATATTGGTTCAATTGGATGCTCTAATAAATTTGTCTTCTGGATTGTTAGAAAGATGACAAGTCAACAAAAGATGCATTGTAGTCTTAGGCAAGAATTTGAATGCGTAATTATACACACCATGCGCCTCACGTTATGCTAACACAGATGGCCTCACCTGAGGTTTTGCTCCATGTATTCCATATACTGATCTACCCACATAAAGAAATACTTTTTTTTTTTTTTTTTTAATGCAGCTGTTGCAAGCAACAGCAACTTTTTTCCTATCACTAAATAAATCTCCCACACCTAAGGGCACCTTTGCCTGCTGGGGAGACTTTCTGCACAGCTTTGCAACCGCCATTCCTCCCAGCCTCCCCTAGAGCACGGGTCAGCCTTGGAGAAGGCTCTAACTGTAGCGATTCCAGGAGAAATAATGGCCCCTTGGGACTCAAGGCCAGATGGCATAGTTTAAAACTGAGCTAAAGCTACAATAAATAGTGTTAGAAATGGTATAAAGCTAGACCCGGCTTCAGAGGCAGAAACAAACACCTCCTTTGCCATCTCCTGTTGAGCCATGCCCAGAGCTTACTGGGCCAGCTGACAACTCAGCTCTCCTAATTCCTATTTCGGCACACAGAAAGGACACTACATCAGAGATCCTCAGAAGTAACCAGCTGAATATAGGAAAAGGGACTAAGTACTAATTAATTCACTGCATTCCAAGTAAATGCATCATAAACAGAAATGGCTATCAGAGCTGGACTAATTAACTAAGATAGTAATTTACACATCCCAGAACACTGCAACCATTCAGGATTTCTGTAATTTCTCTGTAACTGTATTTTTCTCTTTATCAAGACGTCGTTATAAGAGTCTACACTGGAAATAGAAGCAGCGCTCCTTTTGCGGGGAGTAAGGGTGAGTCAAGTCCCTTCACTGGAAAAAGCGGATCACTCAGCTGAAGTGTCTCTACACCAATGCAGGCGGCACGGGCAGCAAACAGGAGGAGCTGGAGGCCACCGTACTGCTAGAAAGCTACGACCTGGCTGCTAGTACTTAAACTTGCTGGGATGAGTCCCATGACTGGAATGTGGCTATCGATGGCTACCAGCTGTTCACAAGGGACAGGCGAGGCAGGAGGGGCGGAGGGGTTGCTCTCTACATCCACAAATGGGCAGAGCGTAAGAGCTGTCTCTGAAGACTAGCCACGAGCAGGCTGAAACTAGCCACGAGCAGGCTGAAAGCCTATGGGTACGAATGAAGAGACCGAGGCAACAACGGGAGCCTTGTGGCTGGTGTCTACTACAGGCTGCTTGACCAAGGGAGCCTATGGACAAAGTCCTCCTACTCCAGCTACAGGAGGCTTCGTGCTCGCAGGCTGTCGTCTTGCTGGAGGACTTCAACCACCCCAACATCTGCTGGAAGAGTAGCACGGCGAGCTGTAGGCAATCCAGGAGACTCCTAGAACGCACTGAGGACAACTTCTTAAGCCAGGTGACAGACAGCCCTACCAGAGGGGATGCCCTACTGGACCTGATGGTCACCAATGCAAGTGAGCTAACCAGTGACGCCAAGACTGGAGGCAGCCTGGGCCGCAGTGATCATGCGCTGGTGGAGTTCACATTAAGAACTTGGTACATGAATCGGTAACAGGCACCATAAAACAGGCACCGTGCCAGTGTAGTTAAAGCAAACAGAAGCGGCTCTTCCAACCCACGACAGTAAGATCAATACCAATACAGAAGAATTTATGATGCTGTGGGGTACAGAAAGAGGACAAACAGGAAAGCTGTGCAAGAAAAGAAGAGGAAAAGGATTAAAAAGGCAAGAGACTGAGAACTGGAATGCAACTATAATACAAAACAAATCAGCAAGGCAAAGCATCAACAAGTGACAGCATTAAAATTTACTCTGCTTCACATGGAAGAGGGCAAAACTAAACCTACTAAATGTCAAGCAGGACCGGGAGAAAAAAAAAATTCGCAACATAAGCTTCTGAAAAAAAATTTCTCACTCCCACTAAGGCTTAAAAGAGTAACTAGAAGGATGGTGTTTCAGGTTTGGGTGTTTGTTTGTTTGTGTTTTTGGGGGAAGGGTACAGGAAGAGAATTTGAGGAAGAAAAAAAAAAAAAACATTTGGGAAGAACTGAAACATTTTTTCCCAGCTTGCCAGCAGCTCATAAAGAGACCCCATCCATCTGAGATTCTTTGGCTGTCTGCCTGGAAGGAACTTGTCAACTTGTCTTTTTGCTTAAGGCAAGGAGACTTCAAACAAAGTGGTTACCATTTGCATTTTTTTCTGGGGGGGGGGGGAAAAAGTCCAAAATTTTTTTGTGGGGAAAGACTGATTTCCCTCTTGGAAAACATGATTCTGCTAAAAATACTTCCCCTAGCTCTACTGTTAAAGTGCACTGTAATATCAAAGTCACCAGTGCATGCAACCATAGTAAGAAAGCAACTGTATACAAGTTGTTTATAGAAAAGAATGAGACAGAAGCGTTAAAAGATATGCCGCTGACTTCAGTTTTAAGCATGATGATTTTTTAAAAGGAATTTTATCCTTAGCTGACAATGGGCATTCTATACAGACACAGAGGTAAAACATCACTAGCAGCAAAAAAAGGCGAGTGGCTTCACCTCGGACAGACAGTGCCCACGCAACCTCCACTACATCATGAATAAACGTTGGTTACTTTTAAATGCAATTCCCGAGTGCCACATTCCCAGCAACCCATTTCTGGAGTGTTTCAGACCAACTGGTATTTTCAACGGTAAACTACAACAGAAGTCAGCGGGAATGCCAAAATCAAGTTTTGTCACTCAGTTTGAAAGCATCAAAACAAACACTATTTTCTAAGCATTTCGCTGCTAGAAGAGAGAAGGCAGGAGGGCCACCGCGGCTCTGGTTCAGCATACAAACTCCTTCAGCACAAACCCAAGGAGCAGGAGTGGGAGTTCTACCCCAGACAAACTGGTTAACCCCCTTCATTTTACGGTTTCACGAGCAGTCGGTACCAGGCTCAAAAGGGACGGGAGGCACAAGCGTGCCTCTTTTGGCAGCGCTGTCAGCTCGCTCCGGCTGAAACGGCTCATGAAACTGGGCTCTTACTCACCCATAATCACCACTGATCTCTGTGATCAGTGCCAAAACGGGGTTGGTTTTTTTTTCTTTATCATTGGGCAACTCAAAGAGCTTAGAAATACTTTATAGCTACACAACACTCAAAAGGATACATTTAGGAATCTTGTCTAGACAATGAATTTGCTTAGCAGGGAACAAAAATAATGTGTTTAGTAACAGGACAGACAATGTTAAAATAAAGTCTTTGAAAGATAAGAAAGCACTAAAACAAATTATCAGAGTGAGAATCTCTAACTTTAAGATACAATTCTGCAAAGACCCATTCAAGTAACCTTCTAGGTGAATGATTTTAGTAGAAATGCATTATTGGTATCTTAAAATTTGCAGGATATAGAACAAAGATTAGATAAACAGGCCGGACATACATATCAAACTGCCACAAGTACTTTTTCCTGGATGAACTACAAAACTGCACAAGCAAGGGCATTTAATATATTAAATGTAACTCCCTCTAACTTAACCTCTTACTCTCCAAATACTACACCTTATGTACAGTCCTCCAGACAGTAATTGTATCTTACTCACAGAAACCATTCAGAAGCACTGTGCCTGTAAGTTTGGGTTAGATATGTATTTCTACTAGGTGATGGCTGGTAAGTCCTTATTTGCATACGATTTATTTCCTTTTTTTAAATGTTTAGCCTTAAAATACTTAAAAGTGTATTAAAGTCTAAAAGATCTGGAGGCCCAAATAACTCCACAATTTTATCAGGAAGACACTTTTTAGAGATACATGAAGTTTCTTTAATTTTGTTGCTTTTCGTCCCTTTACAGAAATGAAGGTACTAGTTCTGAGCTCACCTAGTTCCTTGGTAAAAATCACTGTAATTTCACTGGAGTGACTGGCACCAAGTAGAACAACATGTAAAACATTATAAATAAATTCAAAATTGGACCTTACATGTGTCTAGTGACCTGAGCATACTGCATCTTGAAGTCAGACCTGCCAGACTTTGTGCAAGACCAAGTCTAAGACATCAGCTTCAAAGAGTCTCCAAGGCTTTAACGGGTGCAGCCTGTACCGGGGAACACAGGAGCACGGGACAGTGGTGACACCATGCCAGGAGGCAGCAACAGGACATAGCCTATACTGCAGGCTACCTCCTACACAGCTCAGGCATGACTTGCTGAAGGAGTAGTTTCCAACTTCTTTTGCTATTCCTTCCCAACCAACTGCACCTTTTCCCTACAAAAGAGTCCCTGTTTCCTCATCCTGAAACCAAGGGCAGCTGTATTTCTCTTTCCTTCCCTCTACCCACATTAATATACATGAGGGTTTTTCCCTTTTCCAATTTATGTTATTCTGAATGTATTGCTCCGCTGATTTTTCACATATTGTGACAACTGAACACGTAGTGGCCTCTCATGCCCTCATGCACAGGAGAAATTAGTAAAATCTGACATATTATCCCAGCCATATGAAAGAAAAGACAAAGCCATTACAAATTATAAAGACTTTCTTTTTTTTAATGTAATAGAACAAGTCTGACCTTCCCTCAAAAACAAGCACCACCTGAATACAAACACCACTTGAACACAGAAACAGAAAGAGAAACCTCTCCAGCAAGTACAAGTATCCTGCAGTGCACGGTGGAGCTCTGCCCCATACCCTGAGGTAACGATTTCTTACCATAATACTTTAAAAACCAGATATCCTATGTTACTGTAACAACTGAAAGGCACAGATCAACAAGTCATAGAACAACTCAATTTTATTTCAGTTTTGGTGAGTAAGATGGGAACTGAAGACCTTGAGAGGCTTGTCCCCCACTATGCACAAATGATAATAAACATAGGGTCATTTTCTTGGTCAGTATTTTAAGATGCAGCTTGCCAAGAAAGCATCAAGTCAGGTTCAAAATATTCTGCAGCTAGCTAATAGGACCACAAAGCCTCTGTGCTGGTGGTATGAAAGCACAAAACCAAAGAAAATTAAAGCTTTCACTTCTAAACCATGCCAAAAACCTCGAGTTAGATGCCTTGCTTCTGAATTCATACTAGTATAAGCATGCAGTTAGACAGGGGAGGCAACCGAGGTCAGAATCAGGTCCATGGTTATCCCTAAGAAGCAAATGTCACACAACTATACTTAACTTGCAGCGTCATCTGAATCCAGTTTAATAACCAGAAAATAGGCTTTTGACAACAATAGTATTTCAAAATGACAGTGTAATTAAATTTAAGTCAAAGCTATGCAATGACGGACCGTATGTTTATGTGTAACCAGGAAATTATATGCTTTTAAGCATGTCAGAATTTTCAAAAGAATTAACCACTGCAGTAATTCAGCTGAGGAAACGGTGGCAAGGGAAAAAAAAAACTCCCCCAGGTCATCTTTCAACCAGCTGATACGATGTGATACATACTGCATGCCTCATACAGTTTTTCCAGTTCCTACTTCCCTAAAATGTTATGCATTTTAATACCATTCAAGGACAAACCAACAGTCATGCTTCACTCACTCCTGAGAAGCAAGGGAAGGGACTGTGTGAATGTGATGAGTAATGAGAAGGGAAGTCAGTCTGCCAGCCCACGTTACTGCTCAGACTCGGTTCAGGCTGGTCAGCCATTGTCACCAGAGCTGCATGAGCAATGCCACAGAGACTTGGGGAGCAGTCCTGGGGTTCCTCACTAGTGGGGGGAAAAAAAAGGGGCGGGGGGGGGAAGAAATTGCAGAAGAGGTCTTGATTTCATGAAGAGCGAAGAGAGCTTTCATAGGACAGGGTGGACCTCAAAACTTGCGTGGCCTCCAGTTTAAGATGAACTGACAGCACGATAATTAACAAGTAATGAACATTTGGTCGTTCCAAGGCGGCATCTTTGGAAAGCACTTGCCTACTGTCCTCTCTGTCCCTGCTTCTGCCCCTCTCCCCGGGTTCATGCATCACCTGCCAAAGGAGTTCTCAGCACTCACAGCTATTGCAGGACTCTAGTAGAGTCTTATCTATTAACTCCTGTTTGGTGGGAAAGGCAGGAAAATTCTCTTTCCTCTTTATTATTTTCTCAATTGGAAGAACATTAATACATGAATTTCTAAGCTATCTTTTAATAAAAGAAAAGTCTGTGGTGGTAGAATATACTTCCTTGAAACCAAACAGAAAAAGCTTTAATAACTCAAGTTTAAATACACTAAAGTTAATCAATTCATCCTGCATTCAAGTTTCCATTAAATTTCTAAAAAAAGCTCAAAACAGGTCTGTAAAATATAATTAAGGAGAGACTGCTACATACGGCATGTAAAATCAAGACTACAGCTTTCACTGCATTTGTTTTGCAGACTCATTAGAATTTTTTTTCATTTAAATGTCTTGATCTCTGTAACCGTATTTATATGTGAAAGAAACAGCAAATTAAATTAAATTAGTCCTTATTTAAAATGTATTTGAAACCGTCTAAAACTGATGTTCTTAGTCAGTTCCACAATTTCCAAATTAGACGGGAAAAAAAAATTACGTTAGCAGTTCAGAAAAACCAGCCAAATTACGGCACATTTTTTAAAACGTTCTACTTCCACAAACGTGTACACTGAAACTTAACTGGCTGCAAAACCTAGGAAAGATTCAGAGCGTGCGCCTCTGCGTCCTACAGATGGCTACTCTGCCCCTGAAAAACAGACACACAGAAGAGCAACGAACCCAATTCCCAACCTGGATGACCCGTGGGCAGGTGTCCTGACTGCAGTGCACCCCTGGGGAGGGCAGGGTGCCCCGTGAGCTCCGGAGCAGGTCATCCTCAGCCCGGGCCCCGGGCCCTCCGGGCAGGGAGGTGCCAGGCGGAGAGCTCAGCACCCCATCCACTGCCCTGCCGCTCCTCGCAGAGCCCCCAGCGCTTGGGCACCCACCGAGGGCTCACGGGCAACCGCTCTCTGGTGGCCCTGCCTGTCCCCCATCCTGCTTTTCACAGGCTGCCAGGAAAGAGCAGTGAGGGAACTACGTCTGCATTAAGGGGAGTGCCAGGACTGGGTGTGAGTGCAGTGCTTCTAGCGGAGATGTAAAGCAGAAGGGAAGTTTTCTTTACCTCCTCATCATTCAGACAGGGGCTCTAAGTATAGATGACAGCACACATCATGTCCACGGGAATAAGAAACACCAGTATGAACGCTGTGCTGAGGAAGAGAATTAGTGGATGATCACAGGAAGGTTCACAACGCTCAGTATTTTCAAATCACAGTCAACAGCGGTGCATGGGCTACCACTAATGCCAACAGATTTTCCAAGTCCTATGACAGTAATCAAAAAATAATCACAAAGCAGCTGATGTTCTTTCCTGCAGGAGTTTGTGCCCTATTTACGGATGAAAAAGCTCCAGAGTGATTTATGGTTACAAACAGAGGAAACAAAAAAACATCTTTTCTAACCATACCGTTGAGAAGAGGCTGTCCTCCATGTACGCTCCTGGACACCACTGCACTGTGAACATCTTCAGGAAATCCAGTCTTGCAGGACATATCTTCGCAGGTTGCTTTTATCGGTGCCTGAAATGCAAGACAAAATTTATGTAGTACTCGCCACCCTCATTCACCAGAGAAACATTCCAGTTGGCACATACTCCATTTTGCTGCTGTCTTGTACAAGCAGCGTCTTTGTTTCTGAACGACTGCAATTAGGACCGCGAGGGCAAAGGGTTAATCTTTCTGATAACTGGAATGGAAGGAACAAATCCCACTTGTCTGGTAAGATCTAAATAATACACAATCTTGATTCTGCTGACAACTGAACATTTCCATTAAACCAGCCATTGAGACTGAAGGGGAATCATAGGGGGAACAAAAACATTCCTTCCTCTGGAAATAAATGTTGCACAAAGCCCATTGGCAACTTTTTCACAGCCAGATTACTTGAGAGGAACGACTTCAACTGCTGATTTAAAATGCTTTATTTAGTGTACTTCTATGTGAGGCTGCACCAGAACAAGTAAACTAAGATAAAATGCTACATTTGCAGTAACTTAGCAGAACTTATATTTGTGTTAGCATTCAAACGGGTACCATATAAATCCAAATGTTTCCAATGCAATCTCCTTCTGTTTCAAAGGGACATTAAGTTAAAAGGAGAGCAGCTCATTATTACATTTGCACAACAAGGGAAGAGCCGAGCCACTGAAACTGTTTGTACTCTCACTTGTTAAGAAAGTTTCCCCTCAAATCATGTTCTTTAAAAGTTTCATAAATATAACACAGCATTTGGAAACTTGTTTGTTCTGTAGTGTTCCATGTTCAGGAGATACTTCTGATGGCTAAGCTGGTTTCCAGGACAGTTTGTTGCCTAGCTGAAAAAAAAACATCCAATTTTCTGTGGCAAAGGACTAAGATTTCTTTTCAGTGGGTTCTTTCCGTCTCATTTTAGCGCTGCACAAAACAACAGCCCAGCTTACACACGGCTAAGTGACCAGACGTGGCAAAGCCCCTTTCACGCTGTACCAGGCTGAGAGGCCAGCTGCCACACCAGCCTGGGCCGAAATACACCCGAGAAACCACCAGGCCCTTGTACAACCTCAAACACGCCCACGTGCCAAGGACAGGCCTGCCCATGTGCACGCCCAGGCGCAGTATATGGTCTTGACAGCACAAGCAACTGTGCTGCCCTATCATACCCAAATCTGACTGAGACTGAAATTAGATTTCACTTTCCCAGACGGGCTTCCATCAAGCAGACCTACTCAAAGCCACGTAAACACGTCTGCACACACTTGCCAGAGAAAACCCTACAGGAAAAAAAGGATGGAGAAAGTGGAGATGATGGTGTTAGAACTGTTTACCATATAACCTCAAGGAAAGAGAGCATTAGAGCAGATGTGGGACAGACAGGAGCATCTCGAACCACAAGGGTTTCCTCAGGGAAAAGGGATCGGGCAGCAGTGTCATCTCTCCGCTGACAGTCACGGCCAAACCCAGAGGGCCAACCCCTATTAGAGTAACTTCATCACAAATACACGCAGGGATTCGTAACACACCGCGTTGCAGTTACACCGACACGGTCCTAACTAAGCAGCTCAACACTGACACCAGCAAGAAAAAAAAAAAAAAAAAAAAAAAAATTTACTACCTAACTCCAAGTTAGTGCACTATCTAGGTAAGTGCCCAGTAAGAGAACTTGCAATTATCAAGTGTCCAGTTCACTTAACTCACAATTAAACCCACGGCACAGTTTAAGTACTACACAGGTCTCTCATCTACAGTTAGTTACGTACTTCAGAATGTTTATATGAGGACACTGAAGAGAAACTAAAACACAAAGCAACAGTTTAAGCTGCCAGGGGACTATGTTACCTGCAAAGCTGGAACTCGGATCTGTAGCTAAGCTCCAACAGTCCATTTACCCGTTGAGTTTTTAAGATAAAAAGATAGTAAATCAAAAATAATTACAATCCCAGCTGTCAGCTTCCTCAGCTTTAGAACCCAAATCACAGGTCTGATAACGCTTCTGTAATTTGAAAGAAAAATAGTAAGTCTTGTTTAAACTACTGTACAAAAGGTGACCTCAAAGCAAATGTGATCAAGAAGGGGAAAAAAAAAAAAATAGCCTTTCATGATATCCTTGAAACAAAAAGGTCCTGGGTGGGCAGCTGAGGAGATAGCAGGATTCTGAACAAGCCCGCACTGATGCGCCTGGGAATCTTTCAGCCTTTCCAGCAATCTATATGTACTAAACGGCTCTTATAAACTGAAACAATGCCCACTGAAACAAAGGCTGGGGGACATGAATAGAGAGCCTTCTTTATTCTTTCATTTGCAGCCATCAATTTTATCTGGAAACAAAAGACTGTACTCTGCTCTCCAAAAACAGCCCTTTGTAAAGATTGTTTGAGCATAAAAACACAAGGGAAGGGAGAATTCAAATTTTCAGCAATTCTTAATCACCCTATGTTAAGAGTTTTGAATTAAGTAGGAGTTGTAGCTTCAGACACACCGGGTCATATCAAGTTCAGCAGAAGAGGACTGCAAGACTTAAACCATTTTACCTCTAAGCAAAAGAAGATGCTGAAATATTTTTATCCCCTTATCTGGGGCAAAAGGGGAAAGCTAGTGAAGATTATGGGGCACATTACTGTAATTTACAGGATTTTGTGTGATTAGTACAATTCCCAAGATTATTTCAAACATATATTACTTATACATTCATTTACAGAAGGACACTACTTAAAAAACTATCTTCTAAGATGGAAAGCAATTACCTCAGCTTCTACCCATATAAAACCTACTTAATGGAGTTACAAACCTTTGAACAAGCTCAGCACTTGGAAAATTCTCCTCTCAAGTACTAACAGACTTTACTGAAGTTAAACAGGGTTACCACTGGAAAACTATGTTGCTTTCCTCACCCTTTATCACTTATTTAGTCATTTTTAACTGCAAAGTGAGTAACAAGCATTACTATCTGCAGATGCTAAGAAGAGCTAACACCTAGTCAAACATGGCATCAGACCGTGCATGTGAACTCAGTGCTGTGGACCTCAGAACAAATGCAACGGGCAATCTGCAATTATGAAGCAACATGATGTAAATTAGAAATCCTCTGTCAAAGTTATTATTCAATCAATTAAAAGAACTTGCCATTTCGATATACTTATGGCAGTTAAGCCTGCAGTTTTCATACCCTGCTCCTCAGTTACTTTAGCTTCATACCTACATATCTGAGTATCTAGAAACCCGTGGTTTAATTTCAAGCTTGTATTCCAGCTGAATTTAAAAAAACCCAAGCAAACAACAACCTGTTGACAAATTCAACTTCATAATTCTAAAGGATTCGTGTTTACATCTTTTTCTAAACACCACCAGTAAGAGTCTTCCAACAATACAGGCCTCACACTTGTGAAAAGATTATAAATTAAAACAAGGATAGAGCCAGACAGAATTGCTTCATTAGTGCTGAGAGTTCTGGACTAATACCTCTTTCCAATTTCTGTACTTCCTAAAAAGTAACTACATTTAGAATGCAATTCTGTAAAGAAACAGCTATTTAAAAATGCAAGCTCACCACACCACTGCTGGAGCAATTTAGTATCACAACACGCATCCTAAATTTGCAGAACTGGGCTCTTCAACACAGCTTTCAAACAGGGCTGATCTTTTTCTCTCTGCATATGCCATATACCACTGGAGTTCACCAGTAGCTATTAATCTGAATTATCAGTCTCTGCTTTTCCACTGTTCGCATCTGCATGTACTACAACATTAGATTTCTTAATATTGATTGTACCAAAGAGCAAGGATAGCTGTTTTTGAAAGATTGCTTTCTTTTATTCTCAAAGTAGCTTACTCCTCTAGGAAAATAAGCCTAGGTAGTAAAAGGAGAAACAGAGGGGTATGCATCAGAGAAATTAGCATACTATACAGTTATAATTGGACATAATACAGCTGCTAGTTGCCAAGTCCAGCCAATTCACAGGGCATTATTGTGCGAAGCTCAAAACAACGTCTGACATAATTATATGTATGACAGAGCAGGAATGGGGTATTTGAGCTCTTCCTCCTTAATAACCAACATTCATTTGCAATTAAGACAGTAATATTCAACTTAAGCACAGATCACAGAAACATTTGTGACTCTGTTTAAAGACTGGGTGTTTCTTCACTAATTTAAAGGCCAAGATGGTACCCAACACCCATTCACAACCGAGGTAACTCTAAAAACGGATCGAAAGATTCCTAGTGTTGTGTACGCACATCATCTGACACAGTGGGATATGCTTTATAAGGTGGGCCTTACTCTGTGACAAGCTTCTACTTACTACCATAAGGCATATGAAAGATACTCTGCAGGAGGACAGACACACCTCTGAAATGCTTTAGATGAAACCTGAAAATGTTCAGCAGCTTGTTCTTAATCTCCGACCTGCTGCAAAGAAGAGCTACAACAGTTTACACCCTCACGGTATTCAGTACTCCAGCAACTGTAGTCAAGTACTATTCGTTTTCAGCTGTAGATTGCAACTGGAGACAAAGAAAAGTGTCTTTCATTCAAATTGTTCTGTAAGTCAAAAGCTTCCAAAGTGGGTGCCAGGCTACGTCCTCCCAGAGGTCATTCAAGTTACACCAGAAATGGCTTTTGTTATATCTAATTAGTGCTCTGCTTCATGAACCAGAAGACTTTAGATCAGAAAATCCAGCTCCTTAAAGCTCTCAAACACTTTCCCAAAATAACAGGACCTGCAACTTTCATGCTACCATCTGGTTTAAAATGAGTTGCCTTAAACCATCACTGGTTACTACAGGTTACTGTAGCTTTACAAACCGGAGTGTCTCACGAACCATGTTTGTAGCCTATTCTGTTAACCTCAACAGGGAGACAACGTTCGTTTGCTTTATCAAACGTGGAGACATTTATTTAGTATACCCCACGTAGCACAAAGCCGTAGCCCAGTTTGGACTTTCCCTTTCCCCCAACTAGAACATGGAGCACTGCATCTTCCAAGACATGTGGTTCTCCAAAGAAGCCACAGCTCCTATCAGAGAAGGACGTCTTAAAATTTCAACTGTGATAACAACCCCAAATTTCTGTAAGGCTAAGTCACATTTTTAACACTAAAAAAACCCCAAATCAGCTCTACGTTTGACAATAGGTTCTCACTTCTCCACGAGAGGAAACAACCTCTCTCCGATTTTGTAACAGCCATTGCACTGCTCACGGTGAACATCTCTGCCCACAAAAACTGCTGCGAACACGTACAGGAGGATGCCACGTTTTCCCAGCCTTCAGGGAAGGCCTTGCAAGGCCTATCTGGAAGAACTCTTTTGGGGGATCACAAAATTTTAACTATGTCTTTGGCTGCTGGGTGATAATTATATGCTAATTATAAGGAATGAAGCAGTCCCTAGAGGAGTCTGTTGGTAAAAATATATTTTTTAAATATGTCAAGGAGTGCCTAGAGGAGAGGATAAACGCGCCTTTTGGAAACATGGTATTTAATTAAATACATGAACACTGACTAAAACCAAATAGTTTAAGTGAAACGTTGCAAAGATTTGGCAGCGATACACCTTCCATCTTGGAAGCTGCTGATCCCCTATCTGTTTTCATAAGCCATTTAAAAATAGAAAGCCTAATTTCCCCTCTTTATTCAGACGGAGCTCCCATGATCTTTCAGTGAGAACTGCAGGATCAAATCAGATGAATCACACAGACTTTGTTATCTACCTCTCAAGGTGAATGGCAGCACAGCCCGACACCCAGGTGAAAAAGGTCCCTCTCAGATCAATCACAAACTACAAACGTGCTTTAGCAAAATACAAATCCTCCCTAAACTTGCCCTGCAATAACGCACACCCCCTTTTCTCCCCTCTACATATGCCAGTATTAACTCTGCCAACCAGTGAGTCTCAGCTCAGTGGCGAGCGAGGAGAAGTGCTACCGTAATTCCCATCGCTGTTGCAGAAGATGTTAAGTATTCCTTCTGCTCCCATCACTCTCCAGCCCCGATATGCCTCGCTGCACCCCACACTCAGCGAGGGCCACTGGGCTGGTGGAAGTACGCAGGCGATTCAGTAAGGACACTCCAGGTTCCTCCTATGCTTCGTAACAAAAAGCAATTTAAAATAAAAACACCAGGGAACGTTAGAGGTTGCACAGACTTTGAGGAACAGACTCATGTTTTGTATGTGTACATTGTTCAGAATAAATTAAATTCTCATCCTAATGGGAGCGCTGGTGAACTACTGAAACTACTGTGAGCTTTCTAAACTTTTTTTTTTTTAAAAAAGAAAAAAAAAAAAACAAACCAAACAACCAAAAAAAACCATTTACAAACCCAGCGAGAGACAGAGAGTTTAACTGGTAAGTGATCCTCTTAGTCAGGCCAGAAAAGCCATTCAACAGTTCCTGCTCCTTACCACATGACACGAAGTCCCTTACGCAAGGCTGTCTGCATTGAGTAAAAATAACTTTACTCACAACTTCCTCAAACTATTTTTAAATATACACATGCACTTCTGTCACAACTAAATTGTCCAATGTCTTACAGTGTTCAGTTATTAAAAAATTAAATTATCGACATAAAAGCATCATTGAAACTAATTCAGATGGGACATGACAGGGCTTTTCCAGTGATGTTTCTGGGAGTTCCTCCAATTTCTGGAAGCAGAAAGAAAAACAATAGATGGGAAGTTTTTGAATTACACATTCTCAGCTAGATGTAGCTCAAAAATATGGTCATTTCAGGCCATATTTTATAAACAGGTACCATAAAAACCTGTCAATTCATCTTTATAGCATATTAAGTTGCATGCCTAGGTAGCAGTACTACCCAGGAGGAGAGAGAGCAGTAGGCGGCTTTCTAGAAAACACATAACATTTATTAAAAAGACATAAATTGACAATACAAGAGAATATGTACCTTCTGTTACAGCAGCACATATTTCTGAGCCTGCTACAGTATCTGCTCAGATAATCAGAACTTGTTTAATACACAAAATTATCTCCTGTTTTGTCAGCCAAAGATTTTGATTCCAAAAATTCACTGTCGACTTAAGCGACCTTATCTCTCCTGTGACAGATGTAAAAAGCAGTTTGAAAAAAAAAAAGTCTTTTCACAAAATAAATTTTAAAATTATATATCCAGTTTAATATCCAAAGAGATACCTGTATTTTTCTTCCCTCAGTTCTGCAATTATCTGAATTTTGAGGATGTGTCAGTGGTATCAGTATCACCTAGACCAGACAGACAAGGATTAGGGAGCTCTTTGCTGCAATATCCTGCCACATTTAACTTTTCAGATAGATTCTTTGAAGACAAAGCAAAACCAGAAGAGAAAGATCTACATCCAAAAAGGCTGAGCCACTCACATAACTGTCCTGTTCTGGGCTTTATGAAATGCATTTTAAAAGGTATTCCATTCACTGCGAAAGGAGTTAATGACGCTGGAGCCTGATTTGTTAAAGAGAGACACCCTGAAACTCATTGTTGTGCTTATACAACCACTTATCTACTATATTACTTAAAATAGACTGATTAAAAAAAATAATAATCTAAGACACAGGTGTATTACCAGAGACAGAAGATGCACCCCCCAACGGGAGATCTCACTGCCACTTCTGCACAGAACTGCACCACTCCGCCTCACCCCAATCCTGCCAGCGACTGCGAGGGGTGCAGCCGGCAAGAAACGCCACTGCCGGATTCGCAGCGGAGGTGGCTGAACAGGAGAGTCATTTAGGGCAGCAGCTTTATCACCCGGATACATTCGCTAAGACCTGGAATAAGACCAAAACTGCCTGCAGAGGGTAATAACTTACGTCCTCTGTCATCGTAATTCAAATTCGAACCAGTCACCGAGGCACAAAAGGCTCCAAAACTGCTTTACTGTTGACTTGTTTGTGATACAGAAAAGGACAACATCCACAAAGTGACCCAACCACCTTATATGTTCAAAAAAAAAATATTCCCTTTTTTGAGCACTTAATTTCTGCTCCCCTTTCCAGTTCATTTTTAACCAACAGCAGTTTCATTCCTGTGAACTCGTGCTAGCATTCCCATTGCTTCTTCAACCCTGTTGTTAACCCAGTTCCAAAAACTGGAACTGTTGTTTTGGCCAGAGAAGTGAGCCTCGCTCCTTCTATCCTCTCTTCTGTCAGGTTTTTTCCCATACTACTTCCAGACTCGTACTGTTCTGGTAACCAGCAAAATAAAGTGCTGCTTTCGTTCTCTTACATCCCATAGCAGTACATATTGCCAAAAATCTCAAGCCCTACTTCCTGAACATAAGCAGCACCCACAGATCTGCCTTAAAACCTGCTTCCAGTTACAATCTTTCAAGCAATTCCATAACGATGGCTTTTCTACATTGCTGATGAATAACGAAGTCATCAATAACGCCAGAAAATAAACGTAGAAAGCTCTTGGGCTGCAGAGAGAAAAAACTAAGTAGAGAGGTTCAACATTTCAAAAGAACCCGATACAGACAACCGTCTACAACAGCAGTAGGTACGATGACAAGGAAAAAAAAAAGTTAGCACTGCATCTAGCTTGTGAGGGTTCTTTGCAGTATGCATGAAAGGAGGAAGGGGGGAAAAAAAGCTTTTAAAATGAAAGTGGTGTACAGATACAGGTCTATAAATCTCATTTCATACCAAGTTCCAATTTTGTTACACACTATTAAAAATCAACCCTAACTTGATTTAATGGATACCCAAACAAGGGGGAAATTGGATTCCCGAACCGTAACGTGCCAGTGACACTGAGTGATACATAAAAGCAATACGGCTAGTTCCTGTCCTTAATTCATAGCTTGTGCTTTAATTTCAAACCTGCTCCCGGTAGGAAAAAAAACCCAAACAAACATGGAATAAAAGCTTACCGCAGAATTTGTGTTTTAAAGATTTATTGAGATAGGAAGACTAAACACAAAGCACATACAATAAACAGCACATAAGGACTTGCAAGAGAAAAGCTGCAGGTACAGATATGCTGAGATACTAACAGCTAGAGGAGGACAGAAGGAAAAAAAAAAAAAAAAGTCAAAAAACAGACCCAACCAAAAATCCAGCAGTACAAGAAAAAAACCAAACAAACAAACCAACGAACCCACCCAAAACCCAACACCACCCTCCAAAACCACCCCGACCCAACCCCAGCCCGCCAGCGGCACTGTCACAAGTTTCTGAGCAGGGTGCCTTGCTTTCACACGAACACGCTCCAGCCCGGCCGGACACCCCAGCGCCACGCCAGCCCGCCCGCCCCGCGTCCTCCCCGGGGAAAAACCCCCGGCGGGCCGCGGAGCAGCGTTTCAGCACCTCGCTCGCCCGGTGCAGCAAGTCATCACCCCCCCCTCACCCCCCCCCCCCCCGAGAAGCGTTTTAGGGACCGCGGGGTAGGACTCAACCGCCCGGGCACCCCGTGAGGGGACGGGGGTGTCGGAGCGGGAGGGAAGAGGAGGCGGGAAGGCGGGAGGGCGGGAAGGCGGGAGGGCCCCTCCTGCCCCCGCTGCGGCGGAGGCGGCGGGTGCGCTGCACCATGGACAGTGGCCGCCGCCGCCGCCTCCCCCCTGCCCTGCGCCAGCCGCTGCAGGCGCGGCGGGAGGGCGCCGCGGCCGCCCCGGCACCCCGTCCCCGCCGCCGGCCTCGCCTCAACCCGCTCCCCCGGCCCGCCAGAAATGCCCCAACCGTAAATACCATTAAGAGGCGATGATCTGCGCCATCTGTCCCTCAGACTTACCGCCCTCGCCACCACCACCCCCCCCCCCCCCCCGGCGCCGCGCCGGAGACGAGCTCAGCGAGCACAAAGCGAGGGGGGAACCCACCGCCACCCTCCACACGTACCCCCGGCTCCGCGCTCGTTCGGGACGCCCCAACCAGGATCCATTTTGTCGTCGCTGTACTCCCCCCCCCCCAGCGTCCCGTCAGTCCCATCTCGCCCCAGACCCCCCTCGCAGGGGCGCCGGCCCGCAGACCGCTGCTTTTCTCCACCGAGAGACCCCCCTCCCTCGGGGCAGTCCGGCTAGCGGTGCCCCCCGGTTGTCCGTCCGGGACCCCGCCGTGCGGGGCAGGTGGGGAGCCCGCCCGGGCCGCCCCGACGAGGCCGCCGGGGGGAGGCAGCAGCAAGACTTTGATAATAATAAATTAAACACTTCGAAGCCCGAACCCGTCCTAGTGGAAATTCCCGTTAACGGCAGGGGGTGGGGAAGCCCGGCGCACAGGCGGAGGCTGATTAAATTCTTCCCGGGAAGGGATTAGCGGGCACGGGAGCCAGGGGTGGCCAAGGCGCGGCCCTCAAAGGCTGCTGCCCCCCCCCAGTCCCCAGCCGCCTGAGGGGGCTGCCCGCTGCCCGGCACCTCTCTGGCACCCCCGCCCCGCTTCCCCACGCGGGGCGGAGGGGGTGATGTCCGCTCCGTCCCTCCACTCCGGTACTTCGTCCCCCGCGCCCACCGCAGGGCCGAAGTCCCGTCCTCCTGCCGGCCGAGCGGACACCGGACAGCCCCCCCCTCCATCCTCCGGCACCTGCTCTCCCAGAAGCGAAGGGGGGGGGGGAATCCATGTCCCCTCAGCAGCGGCCCCGCCACCCCCCACGCACCGGGGACCCCCCCCATCCCCATCCCCGTCCCCATCCCTCTCAGCCGCCCGCGGGCACAAGCTCCCCTCTCTCCGCAGCGCGGCGCCCGCCGGCGGGGCTGCCCCCGAGCAGGTGGCTCCGCGCGGGCGGCCACAAGCCACCGCGGGGCACCCCGGCCGCGGGGACTGCCGCCTTCCCTTACCCCCCCCCCCCCTCCCCGAGACCCCCACTTTAGCGGCGGAGCTCTCCCGCCCCCGGCTCTCCCGCCTTCCCCGGGCACCGCCGCCCGCAGGGGAACAAAGAGACGCAGCCCCGGCCCCGCTCCCCGCCGGCGGTGCTTACCTGCTGCAGGGCCGCCAGCAGCATCAGCGCCAGCGGCGGCAGGATCCGCGGCGGCGCTCCCGCTACCCGGCACATGGAGGCGAGGAGGGGCGGCGGCGGCGGCGGCGGCAGGGCGGCCCCCAGCAGTCCCGGAGCGCGGCTGGAGCCCGCGGAGCGGGGCGAGGGGAGTAGCGGGGAGGGTCGGGCAGCGGCAGCTGCCGGGGGGCTGAGAACGGCGTCTTGCCCCCGCCTGCCGGAGCCCGCTGCCGCGGCGCTGGCTGCCGGCTGCCGCTCTAGCTCATGGGCAGCGATGCAGCGGGGGAAGAGAGAGACGGAAAGAGAGAGAGAGAGAGAGAAAGGGGGGCGGAGGATGGGTGAAACTCAGCTCTGGGTCAGGCTGCTTTTCTCTCTGCCGAGCCCCCTCCGCGGTGCAGAGGGTGGGCAGGGAAGAGGAGGAGGAGGATGGGCGAACAAAAGGCTGGGAGATAAGAAAGAAGTAGTCGCTGCTGCTGCTCCTGCTGCTGCTGCGAGGCCGGTGCGGCGGCGGCGGCGGCGGCTCCTCTCTGCTGGCTGCCTTCCCCACGCCTGGATCGTGCCCCCCCCCAGCGAGCTCGGGCAGGCGGCTCAGCTCAGCGCCTCAGCCCGGGCACGCCAGCACCACCGCCGCTGCTCCGGCCCCAGCCCCTGCTGCCTGCTCGCCCCGCACTTTCTCTCTCTCTCTCCCTCTTTCTTCTCCTCCCTCCACCCCTCCCCCTGCACGCAAAACCCTCCGCTGAAGCACAAGGATAACAATACCCCAGCAGCCCCTGCCGTGCCTCTGTGCGTGTGTGCGTGTGTGTGTGTGTGCGCTCGCCCGGTGCCCGCCTGCCTCCCTGCCTGCTGCCGGCAGCTCCCCCTCCGCCTCCCCTCGCTCCCAGCCGGCCGCACGGCCAATGGGCACGGCACGGCACGGCACCGGGGATCGCTGCCGCCTGCGAATGGGGCTGCCCCGCCTCGCTCCCCCGAGAAGCCGGCGCTGGGGGGCAGCAGGAGCGCCGGGGCACCCCGCAACGCCAGCAGCTAAGGGGGGGCTGGGGGGGGGGGGGGCTGGATAAATTCCAACCTACCCACTCGGTGTGCTGCGATTGTTTGAGGGGCGAGGGGGGAACTCGCAGGGGGAAGGAGGGACCCGTCCCCGCCGTGCTCGGTAGGGGCCGGTCGATGCAGCGGCGGGGGCGCCGGTGGTGCCCGAGGGGGGCGGCTCTGGGACCCCCCTGCGCGGCACCGCGGGGGCTGGCGGCGTAGCGAGTTTCGCTCAACTGTTCCTAACGGGTTAGCTTTTTTTTTTTTTTCCTTTCAGTTTTTACACCCACACACTCCTCCTCTATTTTTTTTTCCCCCCAAACTACCTGCTGAATTTTATCAGCAAATGTTTTCAAAAAGCTTGGCTGGGGCTTGCGGTCCGCGGGTCCAAAAAATGTCAGCGTGCATAGCGGAACTGGGGAGTGTTGCTGAGTGAACAGTTACAGCAGCAAGTATCAGTGCTGGGTCACTTGCGGAGCTGGCACGGATTTTCTCTCGTCCACAGGTCACTGAGCAAAGTTGTTTTGTGTCCGTGCATCAGAGCTCTCCCATCCTGGGACATTAATAAGGGCAGGTTTTGTAGCCATTGGCCCCTAGACAATCTCTTGAAGCGTTGGTTCAAAATGGTGCGTTATTTATTTTAGAGCATCTTATTTTACACTTGAACTTGCAAGAAAAACACTCAGTTTCTCTGCTTGGTGTGTTGTTGTTTTTTTTTCTTCCCCCATTGCTTTAGAAGATAACGCAAAACGCCATGCTCCTGTTTTGAAAGGAAACAGCGGATTTGCTTTTATATCTGGTCGGGGAAAAGGCGGGGTAAGTACGTGCTAGTACGACGCCGATTTCATAGCTTCGAGATTGAAAATACCGGTCAGTTGCGGTGCGGCTGCTCCCCCCAGCCCGGGGAGATGCGCCCCCGGTGCCGGTGCCGCCCCCTCGGGGCAGGGCAAGGCTCGGACAACCCGGGAGCCACCTGCCAGGGATAAAAGGCAAATGAGACTGAGCCCAGGAGAGGCAGACCCGGCGGGAAAAACAGCCCCCCCGCACCCCTCCCACCCTTTTCAGAGATGCAGTCCTACCGAAGCCATCAGCTCCAAGAACGCGAAATGAGGGAAACGACGGCTGGGGATGAGCTTCTGCGTTAAAACTGAGCGCAGGACTGGGGGGAAGTGAGCAGGGAGGGCACAGCTGGTGTTTATACCCTGTTCCAAGGGAGGGTTTGCACCTGATGGGACGTGTGCCCGTGCTCCAGCAATGCTAAAGCCTTTGCTTGGGTTTGCTTACGGGGCGGTGACTTGCCCTGAGTAACAGACTCCTGTTTGTATTTTCTGGTAGGTAGACATATTAACATTTGCTAATGACTGTATTTGAGCATTTGTTCACTCTTACAAGTGTTCTACAAAACGCAAAGCACACAATATAAACAACCCCATAAACCGACTGTCCAATGAGGGTAATTACCTATGATCTAAATGAGCCTGGCCCCTCATCTCCCTCGACCCATCCATCCCTGAAGGCCTGAAAAAATAAAATGCTCTGCAGCATATCTGGAAGGTTACCAGATCTGAGCTCTGGCTGGTGCTTCTTACGGTTCTGCTGCTGCTGCCTTTGAATTTACTTAGCAGAAATAGTAACACTGGCAGAAAAATTGCTCTCGCCAACATCATTTTACTGAATCTCTTCCCCTTGAACACGTTTCGTTGATCAGGCAGTTGGCTTCCCTCATTTACACGGTCATAACCGTAAGTTTCCTCTGGTTGATGGAGTTTCCTAGTTCTGGGTGCTGTGAGAAAGAGAAACTAAGAGAGCAGGGGTGGGTTATACCTTTCGAGGTACAACGTCTGCAGCTCATCTCTTTCTGGGGGAGAGGCGTATGTTTGGGAGAGCAGAGCAGAGGAGAAACTTGTGCATTGCTTCCAGGCATGGATGATTCCTCAGGGCTTATGCTGGTCATCTGTAGCATAAACCCAAGAGCATAAACAGCTTCCCCCCCCCCCCCCAAAATAATCTGGTGTTAAGTAGTCATAGGTGGAGCTTCAGAGTTAGAACAGCTACGAGGCTGAGATCATCAAGCCTTTTCAGGTATGTCATGCAAACCCAGCGAACAGTGGCAGCTTCTGGCCAAGATTCAAACAAGTGATTTAGAACTCAAAGGGTTCATCTCATAACTCAGCCACAGATTGCATTTATGAGTGTGTTTTAACTAGTATAAAAATAACGGACATAAGCTAGTGTTCAACCTAGGAGATCTCAAGGGCTTCCAGAAAAACCTTGTTAAAATTCCATGATTAAGTTGAAGAGAGGATTAGGGTAATTCCCATGTTAGTCATGGAGTTGAGTCTCTCTTTCAACTTGTCCAAATTAATTTTCATTCCTAGGGTTCATAAAAATTTTGTAAAAAATGAATGTTTTCAATTTGGAACATACTAGATTGCTCATGGCTTCAAATATTCTGGAAAAAAAAAAAAAACAACCTTTTCCCTTGGGGGTCTATCCTTACATTTAATCTGCCAGGTACTGCTGCTACTACTCTCCTCAATTCAAACCATGCAAATTAAGCACTTTACTGGCAGTTTAGGCCTTGTTCTGACAAACATTTTTACATGTGATCTCAGCAAATGGAGTCACGCTGCACACAGGCATACCCCTGTTCGTGTGCCTGGGTATTCGCGAGATGGAAGGGTAAACGTACCAAGCAAAAGTACTAAGGGCATATTAGTTTACACAGTTATTTTTCATTACTTCATTCATATTCTTCATTCATACGAAGAAATATTTTTAATTTGTTAAATCCCACACACGCATGCGCACCTAATTGATGGCTCTGAGGGCATCCAATGCTTTTTACTGAGTTGTATCACAATAGTGGAAAAAGCAGTGGTTGTTTCCTACTAGGACACGCAGGCTGCCCGCACTACCAGCTCACCCCAATTCCTTGGGATATTCTTTTAATAGAAGAGGAAGAAGCACTAACAAAAACAAAAATCCAACTTTTTAGGACAACGTTTTTTAACTTGGGCTCTGTGAACCCCTTGAGAACCCAGACTTATTCTGAGTACTCTGTGACAGGCAACGGGGAAAAAGCAAATTTCTATATTCTATATAGCAAATTCACACATGTAAATGCCTAAGGGGCGGGGGGGGTGGGGTGGATTTTTCTGAATTGTAAGATTGTTAGTTGTTTGGCAACACTTGAAAATGATTGTTTTAGGAAACAGATAATCATGCACAGCCAGGGAGAATGCAGTTCTATGTAGATAGCGTCGTGGGAAAGAAAAACTGAGTGGCACCGATGCCAAAACAGCTTAACATATTTTAAAAATTGGGATAATTAAAACATGGTTGTTAGTACTGCTGTCTTTCTTTTACGTCAGTAAAATAGGTATGACCCTTCGAATTACCTGGTCTGAGTGTTTTTTCTAAATCTGCTTTTTCATGTTGATCACCTATGTCAACTAAGAAACCCCTAAGTTCAAATTGTCCTTTTAATAGTCCCAGAGAGAGGAAAAAAAAAGGCAGTCTTAGCAGTAAGTAATATTTACTCGACTATATCTTGTGATTTGTTACAGAACTTAACCAAGTTATCCACATGGGCTTTTCTGGCAGTATCGTTCCCTAACATCCACAGCCCTGCATATTTCTGCAGCCTGTTTCTTACATCAAGACAGTGCAAGACATGGAAAGGTAACTACAGCTGCAGCAGTTAGTGGGCTGTTGTGCTTAAATTTGTAAATCAGCTGGGTTAGGATGGAAGAATGTTGTACACAGCAGTTCTGTTTCTGCTTTAGCAACACTCAGCAACCTCAATCTCTTTCTGTTGCCATGTGCATATATATATATATATATATATATATATATATATATATATATGATTTGGTGGAAGAGGACTTTTTGTTTCCTTTTTCTGATAGCTAAATCTTATCTGTCACTGTAGTTATATTTCGGTTAATTGCTAGTAACTTCTGCAAAGGATTTCTCTATGGAGAAGAAGCTGAGAATATGTAATCCAGATGTGAGACAGTATATTTGCATATTGTGTAATTGGCTTTATGTCTGTACCTTCAGTGTGATGATTTGGGAATCAACATAGTCAAGCTTAGTGCTTGTAATTCATTCTCCCAGGGATCTCATTCAGCATCGCTGCCCAGTGCCTGCAAGCTGTTGGGCCTGGAGAGTTTCTATTGAAAGTCGAGATAGAGAAGATCTTCTGATCAGAATAGCATCTCTATTCAGTCAGAACAAGGCCTTAATCATACGGTGTGACAAAGGGCTGAAAGGATGACAGCTTGTAACAAGGGCCTATGATCATTTCCAATCACACAAAAGAAATTTTGACAGTTTTGTAGAACTGCTTCATATCGAATAGGCCGGTAGAAGGAGGTGGACTTGCCTCTTACAAAGCTGCCTTCAGTAAATAAGTTTTCATTTTTGTTTAATTTGCTAATAAATCACTTATCTGAACTGAAGTATTTCCTTTTTCTTGATTGGCTTTCCAATGAAATCAAGTAATCATTTTATTGTCTTGGGATCAGAAGTCTCACTTTTTCCTGACTCACGCAGTCTGCAGGCTCCCAGGCTCCTTCCGTAGCCGTTGTCAGAATTCGCTGGTGTGAATGAACCTGTTGGCTTCTCTGGAAGTCTGTGTATGTAACACCCACAAAAAAGAAATGCTGGAAATTTCCAGAAGACCAATCTTACTGCTCCTGACTTCTAGGTAATAAAAATTAAGAAACTGGAACCCTAATTCTTTATGGTAAACCCGCATAGACAATCGTTTACTTTAATGAAATTGTAATATTTTGCTTTAATGAAATTGTAAGAGCTGCCATGTGGATTGCCACTTTCATTATTAAACAGAATTTTTAAAGCCTGTAGTTAGATTTGCCTAATATTTTCTATCCCCAAATCTTATTTTCGTTTCCTATAATATTTCCCTATTTTAGTTAACGAGATTGAATTCTCTGGGCTGACTGGCTGTTTCAAGCCAAGTGCTTTTTGAAAACTTCAGAAAAATCCTTTGTCCTTTTTGAAGAACGAGATCAAGGAAAATATGTCACTTTATTTTTGTTATAAAATTCTTACTGCCGTCTCACTGCGGGATTTTACTCCAGGCTCCGGAGCACAAACTTTAACTCTGGGAGGAGCGTGATTCTTATGTTGCGGTTCTGCCTTTTTCAATTGCTGTTAAAGTTGACCAAAATCTGGCATTGTTACAGATCTGAAAATTATGTTGTTACAGTTCAGAAGAGTTTCACAGCTATATCCCCTGACGGATGTGTCTGCATCTCATATACCTCTTATTCCCGCAACAACTACTGTGTTGCAAAAATTCTGCAAACAAGCCATCTTCACAGAGCAAGTCAACGTCCCCTGTTTGGAGACTGGAGTTGCTGCTCTGGAGTTTCCCATGCTTTCTGTTGTATTAAGCACCAGAGAGGTGATAGGGACTGTCTGTTTCCATGGGTTTGGTGCTCCCCTCGAAAGGCCCCGACAGCACGGAGGGGGAGCTGGGTCTGACTGATGTATCAGAGAGTGAGCTGAAGAAAGTGGTTGAGACAATAGTTCTCTTGGATGCAATACTGGGGGAAAAAAATCGTAGTGCTTTAAGATTTCCTCACAAAACAACAGAACATACGTCTTCCTCCAGGGAAGAAACTGTTGTCAGTGTGAGCTGTAGTTACACTTCATAGATACCTTCCTTTGCCGTGGATTGTAATAGTGGTAGTTATATTTTCCATAGGAAATATGAAGGTAGGATATAAAATGGCCCAGCATGATGATATAATTAATACACTGTTGATATCTTTTTTTTTACTACGAGGAGAGAAAATGCAAAGACAAGAATTGAGTTTTAGATCACAGCCATTGTTGACAAAAATTGCAGGTTAAAGTAAGCACCGTACATGTTTTGTTCCAAGGATTCACAAAGTTTAGGGTATTTAGAAAGTTAGGAAATTGTGGATTCAAGCATCTGAAAAATTGTTTTTATTGACAAGTAGATTAATAATACAAGTGCTGTTATTAAAAGCGTTCACCATTTGTCTGCAGAAATTCAGTCCAAGTTAAAATTTGACACACAGTGAAGTGGCCATGCAGAAATATTTTACATACTTTTCAGAGAAATCTAATGATTGAAAAAAAAAACCTTCCTGTTTTTTGAATCATTTTTACATTAGTAGGACTTCAAAATGTCTTTCTTCTCTAAAATAGAGATCTTTGGAGATCTTCTTTGTGTTTTCCAGCAATGCAAGCCTAAAATGTGCCCAAATGCTATCTGAATTTACAGGACCGGATCATTAACCTGGAAGTTAGGAAGTCTCTAAACATTTATTCGTAGGGGAAGAATATTCTCCCTTGGTTACATTAGACCCCTGGCAGCCTGAAGACTTGGGGTTTTGTCCTCACAGTGCCAGGTATGTCCTGTGGAAAGTCTGGTCTCTGCAGGCACGGCTGTGTCTGCAACTAAGCTCTTCAAACAAACACCCACTTTTTCCTGTGGCACTGTGGTTTGCTCCCGTTAACAGCTGCTCACCCTGTCTCCTCCCAAGAGGTGTCTGTGCCCGGAGCTGCGGGGAACACGTGCTTGCACTCCTCTTCACCAGTCTGCGGTCCCCCAGGTTAGCTTGGACTCACCAACAGTGTGAGCGAAACAGCTGAGCGGTGCCCCCTGGCACCTACCGGGTGGTGGGTTAAAAAAAAAGCATGATGGCTCTGAGACCAAGGGACAGGAGGGTTGTTTGCATTAAGGTGTTAACAACTGCCGTGGCAAGGTGAGCCAGAGCTCCTTTGCCAAAGCCCTAAATCTGCGTCATTCCCCCTTATAAACCCTGCTCCGCTGCTTCTGACCTGAGGATCGATGGGAGTTGCTGAGTGCTCATCTTTTCTGAAAGTTTGTCTGGTTTCTTCCCAGGGCCTTTAACAGAAGTATTCAGGAGTTCAGGGTGGGGATTTATATTTTTTAATTGTAGCCCCAACTTCGTTTCTGTGTTGAGCTCAGTTCAGTACCTGTGCAGATTCGGAAAATAAATACATCAATAGGGATGTTTAATTTGTTGTCTTTAAAATAAAATGACTTACCTTTTCTCCACTGATAATGGATCACATCCACGTTTTTTATATTTTCTGAAGTCATAAGGGACCATTTTCATAATTTATTTTGACCTTCTCAAAACACAGACTTGAGAATATTGCCTAGTGACTTTCCTAACAGGGCCCTGAACTTGTGCAGAGCAGGGGCATGGTTTTGAGGCAGACGTGAAAGCTTGATTTAGAATGACAGAATCCACCGCAAGCCTTGTTACAGTTAAATTTTCCCAATGAATACGGTTCTTCTGTATAAAGTCTTACTTTGCAAGTCGGGGCCAGACACTTTTTCCGCCTCGGCCTGTCTCTGAACCACTTTGGAGAGGGTGCAACATCAGCTGCTGCTATAACCTTGTCTGCTCACAGCTCCTGAGCTGCAGGCAGCAGCAGGGAGCTCAGCATGGGCTAAACACCCAAGTATTCCCTTTGATTTGCAGCAGGATTTTGCATCCAGCGCTGAGCTTTGTGCTGCAGCTACCTGGTCTGATGCTACTGCAGGGGTGTCTACATTGCACCGCAGTTATTGCACAGCCAGGAATAGTTTTTGGAGAGAAACATGTAGATATTGAAGATGCTTGTATACCTCACAGGGTTTGCACTCAGGCATTCTTTATGCATGCGTGTGATTTACCCTAAAATTGTTAGATTGGAAATGTTATATGTCCTAGATTAAATGAACAAAAGTCTAAAGGCTGACCTTTGATATAATATTGGTTATAAAACATTGCTGAAGTAGTTGCTGCTTGAACTATATTAAAAAAAAAAAATAAAATCCAATTTTCATTTAAAAATTACTGGTGATGGAGAGTCTAATGTCACCTGTACTAAGTTGTTCCAGTGGATGGTTACCCTTCTCTTTAAAAATGTCTGTGTCATGAGTAGGCTGCATTTATCCAGTTTGTCTAATTTCCAGGCATTGACTTCTGTTACTTCTTTCAGCACTAAGCTGAAGAGTTGCTTTTTCATGTGTCTGTTCCCTGTATTGGAACTACAGACCAGTTACCTTTGATAAATCAAAGCTTTTTCCTCATCAAGCTGACTAAATCAAAGTCCTTGAGTATTTCACTAAAACACACAGTTCCCAATTATTTAATAAATGTTCCAGTTCTTCCCTGACCCTCTAATTTTTAACAGGCTGCTTGAAATATCGGTGCTAGAACTGCACACTGTGTTTCACCAGCAGCTGTAGTGATTTGAAAAACAGAAGTAATATGTGTACCAGATTCCTGCTTAATGCTCCCGTGTTAACAAACGCAGTGATCGCATTAACTCTTCCATCGCACTGTTGCTTTGGTTATCACATCAGATGCCTCCCCAGTCAGAACCACAGTTTCCCGAAATAGTGTTCCTTGCTCTGAAACACACCCTTCAGTATTTGTTCCCAGGCGTCTGGCTTTTTTACAGGAAGAACCTTCATTTTCTTGCGTGCTGAAGCTTTTGTAAATACATTCTTTGCAGTGCTGATTCTGGCAGTCTTCCACTTCCATCCCACGCTCATCACTTCACATCTCTCCGTATTCTCTCCTTGCACTGATTTGTAGTCATCATGACCAGATTGCCTCTACAAATAAACGCCCTTCGGAAGCCAGGAGTGCCCCACTCCACTGCTATGTAATAGCGAGTTTCCGTGTCCATGGAAGCGGCCATGTCCCCTTTGATTCTGCCTGAACATGTCCCAGGCTTCTGAAGAGAAGCATGTGTAATCCCACCTGGAGGTGAGTCAGTAAGTTGTAAGCACACACAAGATTTTCAGAACTAGTGAGGAAATCCCTCCTAATCTGGGCCTTGTGTCAGTGGCTAAGAAATGGCAAGAGAGAAAGTGAAGGATGAGGGGACCAGAAGAAGACTGCTGATACTGGACGTGCCATGGTTGGGAGGAGCTGGATCGTGGTTGCATCAAACCAAAGAATTCCGTGGTGTGTATTTATCCATAAAAAACACAACGGGAACGATCCATGGCTGTGCCTTTGCATTGTCTGCACTAAATGCCAGGCCTTGGGTTGGCTTGGAGTTTTGTCCATGAATATGACTGTGCCTCTGGGGCTGTCCGCTTCCTAGAGTCAGGTGCTCTGTGAGCCCCACGAACTTCAGCCTGAACTGGATGGCTCTGCTGAGTAACATTTAGGTTTTGGAAAGGCTTCGTTCTTTCAGTGGCTTCTGCACAGTTTGCATATGCATCCATACCATGACTCAGCCCCCTCACATCACAGTAGTGGCTCTTCTTGAGGAGTGGTGGGGAAACAAAAACCTGGCACTTATTGCTGCTGAAGACGGTGTTCTGCTGGGTGCTGTCCAAAAGCAAACTCCTGACTATTGCTTACAGGCACAGAGGTGAGCCTGGCTCGCTCCCGCGTTCCTAAAGAGTTTAAACGTTTTGGGGATTTTAACTGCTCTGTTTTCCTTTGACAGCAACTTTGGGATGCAGGTAAACAGCGGTTCATGCTCTTCTACCTTGCAACTCCAGTGAACGCGTTGTATGAGTGAATACAAGGCTGTAAAAGGTATAATATCCATTCACAGCGTCTTCCCCAAAATATCTCAACATTCCTGCTGAAGCAAGTAGCAGATCATTTAGGAGGTGCTTATCTAAAAGTAATTTCTAAATTTTTTTCTTCCTGGTATCGCATGTCCAATAAAGCCAAAGAATCCTCAATAAGCTAATTTCAACATGTGTCTCCTTCCTAACTGGTAAGTATTCCTTAACATGAGGCTCGTTACAGAACGGCAATTTCCTTCAATTAATTCCTGGGAGAACCTTTTAAACATCGCATGCTTCTGAGACCCAGTCTCCTGGTCATCATTTCTCTTGTGGAGAAGAGGCAAATGGAATTTATATGTGCTCAGGTGTCACTTCAGTACGGAGATGGGGTGTGGCTGCAGCTCGTACTTGGACTGCTGGAATTTAAAGTGTTTGTGAGTTCTCCACTTTTCCTCCCAAAAGCTGACAAAACAGGACTTTGGAGGGAAAACCCAACCAAATGTGTTGCTTTGCAGAAGGATGCTTATTGTAGTGACAGATCCATCATGAAAAGCAGTGAAGGAACATTGGCTCATGGTTTCATTAGTGCGCTCGGTTTTTCCTGCTGCTGAGATTTCATAACATAAACGGCCAAAATCACATTAGAGAGACAATTCAAACACAAGTGGAGATTTTTAAGACATTGCAAACTACTTACCCTTAAACAGTTACTGCAGAATGCTATTAATTTTGCAGTGTATTTTATAATTATTTATAAGTGATGAAAAAGAACTGAAAGCTGAGGTGTCAAGGAAGGAAAACTCTCCTGTGGCTGCTCAGGTAGTTAGTATTTCCCTCTGCCATTCCAGCAGCCGGAGACCATCTGTGGTTGGGAGTAAGATGAGGGAAAGATCATGATAAAGGGGACCCTCGTGCGTCTTTCCAGTTTGCCTATTGGCTGTTTCGAGTAAGATTCTTGTGTACCTCAGGAAAGCCTTGCCTCTGGGTAGCATCCTCAAAAAGTAAGGATAGCTTTGGTGAATGCAGGATACTCTTAGCAACCATCGAACTGGGTTTCTTTTTTCTAGCTACCCACCGAAGTCTTACATTGCTGGTCAAACACCCAGCTACGCTTCAGAGAAGCTTTGAATAGGAGAAAATCATTTCAAATATAGCTCAGCCTCTCAAGGGAAGTCAAAAGAAATCCAAAGGTAGAAGAGTAGCTGGAAACGGCTCCCCAAAAACTTTGTGGGAGGTGGGAAAGGGGAAAAGGATTATTTTTTGTTGTTGGCACTGATATTATGAAGAGGGGTCACCAAGTGCCTGGGATATTTCTGTCATGCTGCAGCTTGTGTAAAGGGGGTAGCTTTTCTCTATTGAGAAGCAGACATATCTCCACAGGAAAATAAAGAAGAAAAGATCTGTTTGGGAGATTATTATATTTGCTTTGAGAGAGCTGTGAAGAGACAGATGAGAAGTAAATAGTTCCTTATGCTAGGACCAAGGGACCAAACTGGAACAAAAGGCTCTGGAAGCGGTAAAAATGAAGAAAAAGAAAGGAAAAATTATGCCAGTGGACATCTTCAGCAAAAGGCTGAGCAGCATGGCCTCAGGCTCCGGTGCTGGCTTTGTGGGGAGCACCCTTTCAAGCAATGGCTACAGGAGCTTCCCACAGCAATCACTCACTCTTCTTTCCTCCCTGCAGAACAGAACGGTTCCTTCCACACATCCTTGGGAGAAATTCAGCATTTAACCATAAGTGATCCGAAAACACTTTCCATTTTCAGACTAAGCAAAATGAAGCCAAACTATTCTTTCTTCCGCTTGAGGAACCCAGAGAAAGCACCATATGCTGGGGAGCTGAAAATAAACCAGATATTCCCTGCTGAGGTGTGAAATCTTAACACCATTAATATCCAGATTACCCAGAGAGCAGATTTTCCTTTGGGCGCTGCTGGAAATGAACCCCAGTTCTTGACAACGTTGATGTTTCCACATTAATATTAGTGAACCTTCCTTAATAATTGATGAGTCCTTGCAGCAACACGAAAAATATTTTGTCCTGCAGTTGAAGATTTTGACTTGAAATCTTGCTGAAGGTTAGTCATGTAGATCCCCCTACAAGTCCCGATGGAATCAGGAATGCCACCATGCAGTGCAATTCATAGGCCTCTCTGAATCGCCGAAGTTCCTGATACGACACCACAGCACTGCTCCTTCCAGTACTTCTGCTCTTCCCTGTGGTCGCTCCACTGTGATCTGCTGAAAGAGCTGGATAAAGACACGCAAGCAGCAGGTGAATAAACTTTCTGATGGCAGTGAGGTATGGAAACACCCATGCAGATACATGGGAAAGCAGCTTTTGTCGTCTTGGAATTCTGCTGCCATTGTTGGCAGCGTCGTTGCTCCAGTCCTTGTCACTGCAGTTACCTTCTCGCAGTAGCAGAAACCAACTGGAAACAGCTGCACCATGTTCTGCGGAATTATCTGCTCGGCCTGTTGCTCCTCTTCCATGAGCCAAATGACCATGACATCTGAAGGTACGCAATGCTGCACAGTGATATCCATCTGCTATAAAATTCCAGTTGCATAGGCACAGCCTATTTCTATTAATAAGATTTATATTCACAGCGTTAATCAAGATTCCTTCGAGCAGCCCGACAGCAGTTCAAAAACGGAAATGGCAAAACTAATGGATGTCAAAAAAGCAATGATGAGAGCGTTAGTCTGAGTCACAGTTTGAAATTCCTCTCTTCAGGGACTGCACTGCACTGTGATAAAAACCCAACAACCCAAACACGGCGGACAGGAGGATGGGGGTGTATGGCGGAACGTCGTACCATCGGGCATCTTCCCAGGCTAGAGTGGTGCATTTGAAAACGTTGCATGAGCAAGGAGCCTACGGTGAGCTGCTGTGGTGAAGTGATACAGAGCCCCTTGGGTTTGGTATTGCTCGATGGCTGTGCTGAAACTGGTTCATCTTACGCGCGGTCGATGACAGGTGCAGCCTCAGGAAGGTGTATGTGAAGCATTTCTGCAGTCCATCTTGCTCGCTGTTCTTTGTTCAAACCCGTACCAAAAGGTGGTTTAGAAGTACTGGGAAAGTCTCTTCTATTGACTCCCCATGCCCATTCTTGTCTAAAAACTAGTCAAAGCCCTGTGAACACACATAAGTACAGAGTCACGACTGAAGTGAACCTCAGTACAACTTAGTGAGACCGTTTAAGCAGTCAGAGTCAGTGTGGTTTTACGCCAGTAAAGGACTGTTGCAAGGCAAAATCCCATTGAACAGAATTACGTCAGTGTTCAGCACAAAATAATGTACATTATCCTAGCTGTGTGAGGTCATGGTGGAGTACGGTGCCAATATATGTAAGGAACTCTGCACAATCTTAGCGAAAATTTAAACATTGCCAATGTCAGCTGAAGGGCAGCATTTGTTCATATCATGCTGGGCCTGAGAAAACTCCTAATGCAAAATATTGAATATGATACCAGTGAAAGATTTAGTTTGTTTCAAACTAGAAAGGAGTTAAATAATAATAATCCTATTACCGTGAGGCACTCCACCCAGGTAATGATTCATCTAAATTGAAACTAAAACAAAACAAAAAGATTAAACAATACTCACTTTTAAAAATAAAATAAACCAAACCCATTTACTCAGTTTGTGTTACATGGGATACTTGATGGAAGAATCAGAAATATAGCTCTGGCCAGACAATACATTCCTCTGTCTACACAACCGTCATAGTTTTGTAGATCTCTAACATCCAACAGCCAGTTCTGTTATTCCTTGTTTGGGGGGAAGTGTACAGAAAAGACATGGGGATATCTGGTTAGTTCTTACGGAGCAAATAAATCTCAAAATACGTTCCCAGACAAGCAAAAACTTTTTATTTGTGTCCTTCTATATTCAAGGCATTAAGCAATATCTTTTCAAGTATCTTGCCAGCAGTTCAAACATGGAACTGTCAAAACTACCCCTGTAATCACCTTAAAGATAGATAGCCTTAAAGCTGGGAAGGTCTCAGGGGCTTGAATAAAGGAGCCTGCGCCTGCTTTGCATTGTTGACTTTATGGCCAAGTTTTTTCAGCTGGTAATTCTCTGTTATAAAAGCTTTAAGTTTCCGTAAGCGTTAAATGAAGTACTGTATAGACAAATGAAAAAATTCATAAATTTTAGACCGCCTAAAATTTAAGCACTGGGAAAGCAGTTTGCTTTGACTTGCTGAAGGAGCCTGCTGTTAGGATGAACCGGCTGATAAAATCCACAAGTCACTGGTCAAAAAGGAGCAGTGAATATTTTGAATATTCACTCAATGGTCACGCTTGAACCCTGCTTCTCCTTGGTGAAGCCCAAGCAACATTTGCTGCTACGAGTGAGTCCACTGACTTTAATCGTGTTTAAATTTGTCCCAGCCTGAGAATCTGACATTCCTTTGGCTCCTACCCCAGGGCATGAACAGTGTGTCCTCTCCTGTATTTCCACTTTACTTACCCTGTCTGCTTCTTCTCTTGCTTTGATCCTATGTGTCCAAGATTCATCCTAATTCCTTGAATTCAGTGTCAGGTTAGTCTCCATTGAACTGCATCGATGTTGTCTCTTAGATTCTGTGCAAATGCATGAGGAACTGGCTACTACATCACTAAACAAATGCAGCCAAGGTGGTCAGACTTGGACAGCTCTCTGGTGTTGAAGTTCTTGTTTTAAAGATTCCTGTAGTTATTTTTTTTTAATTAATCTAGAAGTGACGTATTGCTAGATGATAGGATGCATGGACAATCAATTTGTTAACAGAGGAAGATACAGCAAGTCTGACAGTTATTTTTCAGTGCTCCAGCCACTTACATGTGCGTGTCTGAATTACATACTGTACTCCTGGAAAAAAAAAAAAAAACAAACCCAAACCCAAACCAACAAAAAAGCACAATATGAGGCAATTTTCAAAGGCTAACAATGCTGACAGGATGTGTCCTTTTAACTGAAGACTCTTTAAATTCAGGTCTTTTCAGTAAGAGAATAATTTCCTTAAAATAATACAGTTAATTGTAGCTGCTGCTGAAATGATAAATAAAAGATTTGACTCTATGGGAGGCTATTTTTTCAACTGATAAAAGGGGAGAGATGTCTGACAGAATAATGGGATTAATTTTAAAAACACGTTCAGCTTTGGCCATTATGTCCAAAGGCAATGACATGATTAGTGTTGCCTTTAAGGAAACGACAAAAGTTTAATTTTAGGGAAAACACTGGAAATGCGAGGACATTTGATTGGCTTTGAGGACTTAATAGACAGTTTAGCTACCTTTCAACTTGGTGGCTGTCATGCCAAAGGGTACATTTTAAATAAGTTGTCTGGATTTCACAATGTCAGCTAACAGGGGCTTTGTTGGCAATTGCACTGATAATACCTTCGGTAACAAGTCTGAAGTTTTCTTGAGCCCATGTTTTGGGTACGACCCCCTTTGCCTGCCAAGCGGCACAGGCAAGGACCGCTCCGACAGCTTCGCTGTGCTGATTAGAAAGGAAAAGTTAGTCACGTTTCTGAGGATTTCCTTTGAAAGTGAGATCCTGATCACCTTGAAATTAGTTTACTCTCAAATCCTTTAAAGGAGCATTTCGTCACACGAACACACAGCTGCCCACAAAGAAGCACGCGCATGCTCGCGCGCTAAAGCGGGGTGAAGATGTTACAAGAGGCTATTTTGAATTCCCTGCCCTTCACAGAACTGAAGTTTCAACTTTAATCGGTGCTGACACAGTTTCTCTTCCCCCCTCCCCTATTCACAACACAATAAGGTTGTGTTTGAATATTGTAGTGTGGGTTGTGAAGTCCCAGAGAATTGAAGTGGCGAGTCTCCAGGATCTGGCTGTGCTAAGGGAAGAGATAAATTATCTTTCTTGAAGGAGTGAGCAATTGCTTCATGTCTAAAACCTCTCTGCTATTAGGAATGAAAAACAAACACTTGGGTTTTGCGCTGTGACCTCCCTACAATGTCCACAAAGACAATCAAATAAAAGTCACCTAAAGCAGGCCTTCGCATGGGATGGGCTTTGAAACGATTTCCAGAGGTGGGGGGGGGGCTTTGCCAGCTCAAAACAATTTTGTTTGAAAGACGTTTTGGGGACAGGTGTATTATTATGCACTGCGGCAACTGAACTCCTCCAACTTTTGTTGTTCTAAGCAAAAGAAACGTTAGGAACATGTTAGATTAATATTAATATAACTTCTATCTCTGTAACAGAGGGCGTTTATAACATTTTAAAAATGAATAAAGTATGCTCTTGTTGTACCAGAAATACAGTTCTAAGCAGACATTTTGTTACTCCTCAGGATTTGTCTGTCTCTCTCTCTGTAATAACAGAGTTCTAACGGTAATAAGCAGAAACCTAAGTAATATAAGCACCTCTCCTTAGGACATTAACTACAATACTAACAGTCCCTGTCATTGTTAATTTTTAAGTCTTCATTGCCAAATACACATGAGACAAAATAAATCATTTTGTGTAACTGCAGAAACCTTTCTCCCCCAGGTTCCTTTCTTTTCCCCTCTGAGACTTTTTCATGCTATTTTAGTGGTAGCATAACACGTTAACTTCTTTATGCTGCAGTTTGCTGATAGGAAGTTTTATTGTGCATGTTAATATAGGAGAGCTACAAGAAAGTTGCTTGATCTTCTTCCAAGTTTTAAATACCAATTTTAAGCAGCCACAGTCTCATTCACTAATTGATGTCTATTTCTTACATGCTGCTGTATTTTTCCTTTTCTTGTTTTCTCTCTCTACCACAGCTGAGTCCCTGTAATTGCAGCACGATTTTTCATTCTGCTCAGGTCAGTTTTATTTCCCTCCTTCCCCCAACTTTAATAATATTTGCACAGAAAAATACTGACTGCTGTGTTATTTTTGGCTTTTGATAAAAGTAGGCAATATACTCCAGCTTTGTGTTAAAACTAAGGTTAAACAGCGTTATAAGTAAGGTGTGGACCAAAACTGCAAAAGCTGCTTAGCTAAAATGTTTTTTTTTTTTTTCAAAAGGTCTTTTTTGCAGTCGAGAATAATTCTCACTGATGCAAAGCTGGGATGTCATTGCTAAAGAAAAAAATCAATTACCCTGGCTATTAACAGGTTAAAAAAAAAAAAAAAAAAAAAAGAAACATAAGGGCAAAATCTCTCTCTCTTTTTTTTTTTTTTTTTTTTTTTTTTCCCTGCTTCCAAAGCTGGTATCTCCTTGTTCTAGATGCTTTAAACGTGAAACAGCCACAGTGTCCTACTCCCACATATTCTTCTCATGCCTTCTCTCCTCTGCAAGTTTCTCCTCTGCTTTGAGCCTCCCTCCTTTCCCTCAACTTAGATCAAGAAATGGAAATGGAAACAATAAAGAAGTTTTTGATTCTATTGCCCAAACTCAGGGTCTCTTCAAGCATCCTGGAGGCTTTTCTAGAATGGCTTAGTGCTTCAAGGGAAAAGAATAAGCTTCCTCGTAGTGTCCTAGTGTTAGCAAAGTGAACTTTAGTGAGTCTGTGTGTTCTCCAAGGAAAGAAGCCCCCTCTCACTTTGTGCTTCTCTCAGTGTGTCTGTATGTCCATATGATAGCTGGCAAAACGGAGTCTTAATTCTGATCCAAATCTAAAAATGGTCACAATATAGTCAGAAGAAGCTCATATTCCTTAAGTGCTCCCCTTAAGAGGGACTTGAATGCTTCATTTCCTCTCATCCCTTGCTTTCTTCTCTGCATAGCTTTTTCTGCATCTTTCTCTGTTTCTTACACTCTATTCATAATGCAGTGAAATGTCAAGGTATTTAAACCAAAATAACTCATTACTAGATAAACCAAGTACTAAATTGGTGGGCTGTTTTTTCCCCCTCCCACTCTTCTTTATATCCAAAAGATATTAACGACGCTAATAGGAGGCTGTTCAAAATTTCCATGGAAGGTGGAACACAAGTGCAACTTAATAATGAGCTCCTTAGCAAAACCTCTTTTGACATGCCTGTATTATTGACACTGCTGACCAGGCTCCTGCTGAGTTTGGGGCCGTTTTGTGCCGAGCACTATGTAAACAAAGCAGAAAAATAATTCCTGAGCTAATGAGGCTAGTTTTAGACTTGGCAGAGGGAGTGAAAGTAGCAAGTTATTCTTCATCTTCGAGAAGGACGGGGGAGAGGGATTGTGTACGCCCTACCCTTGAGAGTATCTCTAGCCTGATAGGAGTTGTCTTATGAGACTAATGCTACAGAAGATGTCATAGTGGAGTGAATCTGCTAAGACAACCAGGAAAAGGAGGCTCTGTAAACTGAGCAGGTGCTGACCTGTGTATTCCTAAATTTTAAAAGTCCCAAATTTCAGGAAAGTTAGAGGAAAAACAAGACTTAAGACAAGGCTTTTCAGCAATCCGCTGTTACACAGTACTTGAAACTTAATAAATGTTGACTTAAGCTGTTAGAGTTCTGATAAGTACTTACATTGCAGTTATTGTTGGAACACTCTGCTGAGGTTTTAGTAAAAACAGACAACTTGGAACTGCCAAAGAAAGTTCTATTAAAAAAAACCACTTGCAAATAAATCCATATAAAAAGCTTGTGGTAGCTAACTGAATAAATACGTCAGAACACCCATAAAGAAGCTTGAAAACCTCTGCTACAATTTTGTACTACTTTGTTGTAACATTTATGTTAAATAAGCCACTTTAATCTCAACTCTTCAAGATACACGCAAGCCTGTTAGATCTTCTGTTCCTCTTCCATCTTCGCTCCTCACACCTGCTACTTACTGCAGGAATGAAAGATTTTTAATTTCTTACTTCTTTCTCTTCACAAGGCTGGAGCAGGGGACAGGTTTGCATCATCAGGAAGGAAGAACTTTTGTAATGACAAAACAATTAAGTTCAGGCTCACAATCTGACTGAAATTTACCTTTTTCTAATTGAGAAACGCACAGTAAATATTAGCACCTTCCAAGCACTGCAGTCTCTCTTTGAATCACTCTTCCCATCACCTGACTTGTCAGGGATTTCTGTGGGCGTGGGTGCAGCAAACGTAAGAGCTGTTTGTGCTGGAGCTGTGGTGTGGAAGGCATGGTCTGAGCGAGCTGGATGTAGAGCCTAGAGATTTTTGTCAATTTGTGTTACTTTGTAAAGCTGTAAGGGCAATTAAGCGACAGGATTGGTCTTAAAAAAGTAAACCTCTGTACGAGCACACGTTATCAAACACCTGGTAAATAGGCAGTTTTCTGTTATCTGGTTATGGCTTTACAAAAAAATCAGGAGTAAACAGCCAACACTGGATCAAAAATAGACATTCTTTCCTTCTGAGGTTGAAGCAGCATGAACAGCAAAATTATTCTCATTCCCACTTCCAGCATCCTTTCGCACAGTCCACACTGTGATCAGAAGAACTCCTTTCTCTTCAAGTTCCACGACTCTGATGTTTTTCAAATCAGAAATTAATTCCTAAACTCAGCAGCAATAAGATTTCCTTTAAAAAATACTCAATCCAGATATTTTCCTTGACTTGTGGATTCTTTAATGTTTGAACTGAATAATAATTCAGTCTTAGATGATTTCTTTGCTTACAGTTTTTTATCATCAATGCTTCAATTGCTATTTTGCTGTTCCGGCTGCTGCAGATGTATCGTAGACTTCTCTGTGCTGTCTGTCCAGTCACATGCTGTTCAGCCATTGCCAAAACTATCTTCACATTTTCCACTAATAAAACCACAGTATAGAGAAATTGTCACATTTATAGTGTTACTAGAAATAATAATCCCTTAAGACTTAATATACCAAAAGGGCAAATAAAACAATGGCACTCCAGATGGCTGAGGCTGTGAAACTCAGCTTTAAAGACTATTTTTTTCTTTCCGTTGCTGTTGCTCTCAGACTTTACCATCACTTTGTCTTGTACTGAAGAAAACATAAATTGCTCAACAACAAAGAAAAAATTAAGGAGAATTTCTGACTCCTAAAAGAGATTGAAGTATACTCAATCTCAAAAACATTTGTGAGGAAGCCTGCTTTACTCATGGCTTTTGCATCCTTCCACCCACAGAAGCAACTGTCAAAACTGAGTTTTACAAATAGTCTGGGAAAATAAAACCACGAAACCAAAACTGTTAGTGTTTGGGATCAGGTAGGTGTGCATAATAACTTTTTCTCTCTTATTTTTTTAAATGTGGTGACATCCCCTGAGATGTACGAACATCACATAAAGGAAAGAGACTCGAGGAGGTCTGTAATTTGCTCTCAGTGGGAAACATGAGGTGTACGGTCTCTAGGGAAGATTGCTGAGGGTGTGAAAGAGCTTTCTAATTCTTCCATTAAACAGCCCCAGTTGTATGTGTCAACCAAAGAGGGGAGCGTGGGTCCTCTACCGGATAACCTGGCTCTGTGGACCACTCAGCGGCGCTGCATGCTGCAGACAGCTCTGAGTCAGCGCTGGTGCTGCTATGGTATCGCACCATTTTCTCTCCACCACGAAGGTCTTTGCATCTGCATTCTGATGCCCTCACCTGTGTTACTGGTATTGTTCCAAAACACCACTGCAAGTAGCTCTCAGAAAAATGTTCGTGCAATTCCCACAAAGCCTAGAAAGACTGGGTTTGAACTTTATGGGCTGGATTCCAATCAGCCCAGGTTTCTTTTAAGGATGTGGTACAGAAACCCCAGGCATGTTGTTGTGGTTGCAGGACAGACTGAGCTTTAGATCCTACCAGGGTATTTATCCAATGACAGGCTTATTTTCCTTTACCCCTCACAAAAGATGAAGCGTTACAGTCCCGTAGCTCTGTATTCTCAGCTGTGTTAGCATTATGGACCCAGTTATATCTGGCTAAAGCAGAACCCTTCCTGCCAAAGAGTTTGTGATCAGCACGCTGAGTGAAAGTGACTCAAATTGAGGTGTTTATTCATTCGGTCAAAGAACATAGAAAAGCAGGAAAAAGACAAAAGGTCAGGTATATACCCGTATTTCCTCTTAACTACATCTTAATTTTTACTTTCAATGCTCAGTGAGTTAACTTTCACCCAGTTCTGGTCTGGGAAAAATAAGCTAAGCCTCTGCAGCGGGCTTTATTGAGGTAGTGGTAACTCCGCAGTGACACAGACTCAGCCTCAGGTCAAGAGGATTAAACTGAGCAACACTTAGAGCTGTTCATCATACTGTTTCGTCCAGGTGGTGGTTGTGCATTTGGCTGCCTCTAAATCTTAGAAAAAGTAGGAAGTAGGTTAAGCTTCTCAACTAGCGATAAGACAGGAGGACGTCTGAAGCCACTCCTAGAGACCCCTGGGTTTCAAATCGGTGAGAATTGTCGTTGGCGTTCCACTGCACAGAATCAGTCCTGCGCAGCCTTTTTCTCATTTAAATACCATGAAATCTAAATATAATATGCAAAGGGGAAAAAAAAAGAAAGAAGATTGAAATCTGAGTGTACATATTTGGTGTGCAGGAAAACTGCAGTGTTTTACATGAAACTAGGGAACAAGATGTTGGACTGTTCTACGTGTTAAATGCAGTTCTAGTTGTTAAATTTCAAGAATGATGTGGACCAGCTAAAAGTAGAAGAATGAGCATAACCCAGAATTTGGAAAACCTCACTTTCCAGGAAAGAGTGCGAAATTATGACATTTTTTTTTCCATAAGGGAAAGAGACAGGGGAAGGACATGATTCTGAACTTCAAATAGGTGAAGAGTTGCTTGTTGTTCCCTATGTCCACGGAGAGCATGTGGCACAGGAAAAGACAATGCGCAAGGAATAGGAGAGGAATGAAGAGCTCTGAGGTCTCCCAGGTCTCCGTGTCTAATAGCAAGGACTGGGAGAGGGTAGGACAATCCGGGGCCGCCTAGATTAGCTGGATGCGTGGGATTGTGTGGGATACCTCGGAGGGTATAAAGGGAGCTGGTCACTGTGGGGCTGGTGTTTGTCATCCCTGAACTCGTGTCCTACCAGCGTTCCCGCTTGCAGGTGCAACGAGATCTTCATTATCTCACGACTTGACAATCAAAGCTGGGGCACAATCACTGCTATCCATTAAGTTGTCTGACACCTAACATGTTAAAACTCTAAGAATTTCACCACTTAAATTCCCTTAATTACTTTAAGTTGACATGATGCTATTTATGAATATTAACACGATACTACTTATGAATGTTAACATGCTGCTACTTATGAATATTTACATTACACTAAAATTTGCAGCAAATTTATTACCAGATCAGTGGGCTTTTTTTTTTTCTTCTGGAACTAATTTCTTGACCTCTTTTGGTTCACAGCTGAGGGGCAACAGTAGCCAGATTCTCCCGTTCTCTCGTTTTTCTTTCTGAGCTTCCCAAACACGAGTCAGGCCGGTCTAGAGCAGTACCTGAAGCAGCAGGCTGAAAGGCGGGGTGGATCAGCACTCTGCTGATTTCCCTCTCCAGCTGCCGAGACGAAGCACGCTCCCGACTTCCCAGCTTGGAGTACAGCCAAACCAAATCTGCGACGGCACTTACCCGAGCAGATACACACTTCAACGTTTAATTCCTTCTTATGAACATTACTCTCAAAAACGTATCCTCTTTCGGCATAGGAAGCCTCTGCCTTTATACACGGCTTAGCATCAGGGTTGCCGAAGGCGGTGGGAAGCGGCAGCCATTTTGAAAGGGAACAATTCTTTCTGTTTGGATGGGGAAAAAAAAAATGTGCACCGGCTTCTAATGAAAATTAGGTTTTGCTCTGTGATTTTATCGCTCGTTCAGAGGCTACTCAGGTGTCTACCGTGCTGTGTCTGTTCTGAGCAGAGGTGAGGAGGCTGGGATAAGGAGGGATGAGGGCGCGAGTGCGCACTTCTGGTCCCGCAGGGGAGGGCGGGGAGGTGCGAGCGGGGACACCTCAGCCACGTGGGCTCCTGCGCCACCAGAATGGGAAAGAAAAAGGTACTTTCATGTGTCCTGGAGAGTAATGGCTTTTAATAAATGTTCTGCCGAAGGTGGGGATCCAGACGAATGCCTGAGTCGCAGCCTGAGGTTATTGCGTGGTTTCGCCGGGCAGCGGAGATCGAAGATGGGGTCAACTGCGTTCCTCTGCTGTCCGTAGCCACTGCTTAACTTTTAGAACTAACTGTTAACAGTTTTTATTTATATATATTTTGTACTTCTAAGCTCTGTTTCAATTATATCGTGTATGGTGGTCTTGGGTAGAAAAGTACAGTGGCGTTGGTCAAATAAATTTTGAGCAGGATTTTCGAGCAGAACCACTTCTTGTGGAAGATTCTGTTTTGACAAGAATTTGACAGTTTCAAAAATTGCAAATCAAGGCTCTTTGGCTAGAAAACAACAGAATCAATCATTTCATGAGTCAAAATAATTTTTCAACTGTAAGTTTAAGCTAATTAAGTAAAATCTTTCAAATAAGTGAGTTGGTTGAAAATTATTACATTGTTGACTGAATTGTTTAAATGGAGCTGGATTGTACTGAATATTCTTGAGATCTCGATTTTGTCTTGATTTGCGTTGGGAAGAGATTACAAAATCTTGACCTTTTTTCATGATGATTAAACTGTTTCCCATACAGTTTTAATTTCTAACCGTGTAAGAATATGTTTTAGTATAGATTTCAGATATACGCTGCCAACCTTAACTCAGTTTTATTATAGGTTTTTATAGCAAATTTATTAACTGACACAAATACATTAAGACTTAAAAAGAGACTGCATTGTAAGCCAACCACTGATATAGACAAATCGAGGCTAAAATTCTATCTCAGCTCCTGTTCACCCCTTCACCTTCCAGCACTTCATTAAACGAAATGATTAACATTGATCACATGCAGTTGTAGCAGAAAGTGGCAAGATTTGTAAAGGCCATAATTTCATGTGGTAGCTTACTTCATAGTCTCATAGACACCCCTAAAATATTGTGTCTCCAGCACAGACAAGCTTTACCTCGATCATAAAATCGCCCTTGTGTCTGAGGAATACTGCCACCACCCATTAGTCATCATTTGAGAGCTTTAGGGGATTTTTTAGTTACCTTGGCTCCACGCCAAGACTTGTCTGGAAGAGAAAGACTGTGGCCCAGCACAAGGACTGGAAAATAGGTTAAATATGGTCGTGGTAGGTTACATTACTGAGGACATGTGCTTCAGCTTTTTTTTTTTTTAATTAGCTTTCCTGAGGACTGAGAATTTCCTGTCCAGGTAACTTCCCGCAGTAAAGTTGTGATGGGACAAGAGGATGGGTGACAACGGCATTTTCCTCTGGGATGTGATGGAGGGAGGAATCACCGCGAGGTTTACATTATCAAATACTGTTAATAGAAAAGACACTTCACAAATAAAGTTGTCAAGGAACCTGGCGCAAGCAAATGCTCCAAAACTAATTCAGGTTGACCGACTGCTGACACATCCTTTTGGCCAAAGCGCACTCAGTCGTGGCAAAGCACACTCCACAGAGTACACTCTATTTACCTGCAGGACCTTTGCCTTGCTTGGTTCACCTCCATTTGCCTGTACTTCATTCATGAGGTGGGTTGGTCTGATTGCCATCCTGGTGATGAGTGCTGAAGATGAAGTAGAGCTAAATGTTAACTTAAAATACCAGCTTTATCTCTGCATTTCTCGATAATCCTGATATTTTAAATGCAGGGTTCTTTACAATCGTTTTTGTTTGAAATGATGTTCCTTTGCCATCGGAAAAATACCTGCTAACTAGCCGTGTCCGTTCTGTGGTACAACACTGTGTAAAATGTCATTATTCTTACGCTATGAACAGACACCAAGGACTAGGTAACTGTATGACTGATTATAAATTGAAAAGATTCACAGTTTGCCGCGGTTCAGCCATGTCAAAAAGGGAGAGTTAATGAAATATGGGCGAGCAAAGAGGAGACAGAGGAAAAGGTTAGGAAGTGGTACGGGTAACCCCCGTGCTCTTCAACACGGATGGAGCAGTGTGAGGCTGCAGTCATTTGGTGCTGGGAAAGTCTGCTGCTGGCCTTTTCCCAGTTTCCCCTATATGTGGAAGGACATTTTTGAGAGATATCAGTGCAAGTGTTTAAGGGATATATAATGTCATTGACACCCTTTGATTAGGACTGTGCTTGAAACCATAACCAAATACGTGTGTGTGGCAACATACAGGTGTGTATTATACATACATGCACACATACACGTATAGATGTGTGTGTATTTATATATATAGATGTGTAATATGGTTAGCTATATATTTAGTGTGGAATATTGTTCAGTTTACCATGGTAAGAATGACCAGTTTGATCACTCCATGTCATCTATATATGTGTGTAGCTTACTAGGGAGAAAAAACGTGTTTTACTTTGATCCGAAAGGTGAGTGAGATATGGTTTGTTCTGATTCATTCCATGTCGGTACAAATAAACCCTGTATTTTAGCTGGAGAATTTTTATTGTGAGTGGATGGAAAATGATGTATGGAACAGAAAGAACATAGTTTAATTTTTTTTTTAGGCAGAGGCTGAACAGGGAACATAGGCTGTTGGATGAAAAAGCAGTTACAAAAAGTCTCTTTTGATTTGTAAACTGAGCAGATTTAATCTGGAAATCACCAAGGGAAAATAAATACACTACATGATAGATGTCATTTTTATAGTGTCATTTTTTTTTTGACCAGAGCTACACTTTAGCAGTTCTGCTGACATGATAGATGTTCCAGAGGAGCCTTGTGCCTTACAGAATTTTAACTGCAAACCTTTATACTTAACACATACCTCCTAAGGCAGTAAGACACACTGCAATCAACACTAACATCATTTAAACCTGCATCAGCCAGAAAATACAGGTCTGTGTCAGTTATGATTGCTGCCCATTAACGCAATCCTTCTTTATTATACCACCTATTATTTTACCACTTGTTATTATAGCACCCATCTCTAGGTGGTACAAACGCAGTTTGCATTATCCAGGAGATGTAAAATGAAATTATACGCTCATAGGAGTGTTATTATCCACAGTGTGTTGTTTCAAAATCGTGCAAACTTGAGTGATTAGTCCTGTGTGGGAAAAGAGAGCCAGCAGTGGAACCGAGAGGTTTGCAGGGCGCGCATTTGCAGCAGCGAGGCCCCTAGAATAAGCGGAGAGCCTGAGAGGTGATAATTTTTAGAGGAAGATTGCAGCATGAGAAATGACGGTAGGAAAGTAAACACTGAAAAAGAGGAAAAGAGAAAGTGCGAAGTGAATGCTGGCACTAAATCCAGCAAAAAATGGTAAAGGGAAAAAAGCAGATATCCAGAGGAGTGAATAAGCCTTTAGTTATCCATAAGTGGTCCCATTACCCATTTAGAATTCATTACAAGCATTAGCATGGCAGCCATCAGCGTCGTTTCTGGAACCTCCCTAAATGCTTTCTTTCATCCTGGTGAAAACCTCCAAAGCACAGCAATACAGCGTGCCTGGCGCAGCGCCAGCTTGGAGCGTCTCAGCTGCACAGCAAAACCAGAGTTCTGCTACCAGAAAGCTGAAAAAGTGGGGTCAGGCCAACGTCCCCTTCTGTCCCTGGAATGGGTGGAGATGGGAGGAAAAGGGGTCACGGGGAGGGAGGCTCATTCCTGCAATGGGTGAGGGGACAAGCTGTGTTCTTCTGGGTGGACCTTCCCTTCCCACCAGCACCTGGGCAGCAGGAGTGGCGGCAGCCATCAGGGAGATCTCCAGGGCTGGATTCGCTCTGCTGCCAGCTGAAGAGCGAGGGAGACCGACCACAGCTCTTGATATTTTGGGCATCGCTGGTTTCGCCACGTCTGGGTGAATCTGTGTTCTCGGTGAGGGTGGCTGAGGAAGCGGCAATGGAGATCGGTTGAGCTGGGAATGTTTGCTGTCAAATGGTGTTTGCTGGAAAATAAATTTCCGAGTACAGCTAAACCTCTGCGGAAAGTCGTGCTGAATTTGAGAAACAATTTTAGCTGATGACAGTTGCAATATTTTAACGTTTAGTAAGTAAGTTTATTTTTTTTTTTCCTCAAATACTTAATCTTAAAATTTAAGTAAAAATAGCCATGTAAAGTGTGTTAATAACTAAGAGCATCCAAACCAAAGTGAAATACATCTTAAGTTGGACAAGATGTTAAATTTTACAAGAAATAACTGTTTTTTTCTAGTGTCAGCAGTATATGTGGAAGAAATTAAAAAAAAAAAAAAAAGATCCTAAAATGAGAACTATGCCTCTAGCTTTTCTGAGGACTGCTGCTCTTTCTTGTGACCTTGGAAGGCGTTTGTGCAGTCCTCCAGTAATTGAGACAACGCTGTTTTGGCGTTTAGTTTTACTGAAGCAGTAGGTCCACGTTGCAGATAACTGAGTATCTCTTTTTTAATCAAATATTGAAGTTGCCTGGGACGCTCAGAGATTCAAACACATTCGCAAAGACAGCCGTACTGATACAGCATCCTTCGTGGTGACCCTCAGAGTGTCTTCAGGGAAACAATATTCTAACAGCATAACGTTTTCTGAGAAGCATATTGTTCCCCTTGTAAAAAAGAGCAGACGAGTTTGAAGTTAGCTGGGATAAGCTGGTGTTAGTCTGACGGTCTATCAGGAAGAATTCTGTGCCGCATTTTGCAAATGACATTAATCTCCGAGACAATTTTGGTGTAAGAACATATGGCATCCTAGCACCAAAGCCAAGTTCCAGGCCCTGTAGAACGGAGCTTTCTGTCTGTGCTTGCTGGAAGTTACCTAGGGGCTAGCAGTGATATAAAAAGACAACACAGTAGATTAGCTGTTAAAGGTATAAATAGCTGTTTATGTGTAACTATATAATCAACACTCTGCCCTCTTCTCCCTTTGCTCTTTCGTAAGTATTTATTTCTGTAAAAATAGTTTGGTTTTAAGGAAGTTTAAATCAGTCTCCTCAACTTCTATAATTGGTTCAGTTTTGTTCTTGATATGACAGAGAACAGAAAATTGTGTCCCCTCTGACGTCCCTGTTGTTCACGATGAGAAAAGAATCAACTTTTTTCTGAATCCTGAATCTAAACTTTTGCATTTCAAGACGTGTATTAATGCTGTTAGAGCTGAACATTTTGCATTGCCTCACAGAAAGGTTGGTCTGATTTCCCTCTGCGCTCATGCTTTCGCATCCCTGGGTCAGATGTGCATAACTAGATTCCCTGATACTGTGAACATGGAAATGTCCTGTGTCTTGATATGTTTCCTTCTCCTTCACTTGTATCTCCAGATAAATGTAAAGAAATGTTTACTGCATGGCATTCACTGCCCCTGGAAGGCACGCCTAAATTCAAGGCTCTTTTTACCTTTTCAGCAAAGTTTTCTGGACATTTAATGCAAGTAGTCTAACTGATCATCTCCAACTTCTATAGTGACAGCTGATGTTCAAAATGCAGCTTAAGGTACAGACTTCTTCCAGCTCACTGCTTCTGTATCCATCAAGAACCATTCTGTGACAGTGCTGGGTTGAATGAGAAGTAACACAGACTTGGCCTTTCTTGGAGTTTCCATGAAGACATTTTGGCTTTGAAAGTGTGAAAGGAACGAGCAGCTTACCCGGGCGAGCCTTGCTGCCTGGCAGGAAACAGTTAGTGCAGGCAGAATTGTTGGTCTTCCCTTTCTTTTTGCTTTTCAATTCGCCTCGTTGAAGCAGAACAGCATTTTTCCACAACGGTAACGTTTCAGTCCAGAGGAGCTTTGTTGCTAATTAGCATTTAATATGCTGAGTGACTGTTGAGAATGTGCTGCGTGCAGCCCAGTTCGCACCAGAGAGAAGATTCCTCAGAAACCCTGCAAAAATGCTGAGCGCAGTCTGGTTCCTGAGCAGTAACAAAAGAGGAGAAAGGGGAGAAAGGCCATAAAACTGGTGGGTGGCATGGTGAGCTTGTGGCACTTGGTAGCTCACGTTGTGTTCATCGTGTGTAGATATCTTCATTGCCTAAGCCCGTGTCTCGGCAGAGAAGGAGCATTAAGAGAACTTAAATGAACAAGACGGTCTCCAAGAGAGCCCTGCGTGGACTTGGTGTGTGTTTGGAGCATTATAGCAAGCACAGCGAAAATAATGGGAGATCTGGGGTGCTGGAGGTGGTACTATGTACTAAGAATAGGTGGTGGCCAAATACTGAAGTCAGGTAAAACAGGAGGAAGCAGACTTGGGGGTCAGTGTAGCAAAGAAATGGGAGGCAGGCACATTGAAACAGGGATGTTGAGGCCACTGCTCAGCAAGTATGATTTCAGGAGTAACATCTTCCCAAACAAATAGAAGCAACATGGACTTCAGTGAGATCAGAAAAGATATGGTTACAGCAATTGAGCCTGGAAACGAGAAACCTACTTGGGACTGTTGTTATTGTTGTGACCATTGCTATTATTGTCATTATTTGCCTGAGCAGACAGAAATGACCAGGTACTCTGGTCAAGATTTGGATTTGACAGACAGGCAAAGTGCAGCGCCTATCTGTACTTCTAAAAACTCCAACAATCTCTTTCTAGGATGGCATTGGTATGTGATTGTGTACCGAATGGGAGGTGCCATGTACTTGTGAGCTCACCATCATACCTCATTTCCAGCTTGTCCCATACGTCCCTCATGTGTTTTACATCTGTTGTAGAAACTGAAAACTTTATTTCAAGCCTGGTCTTATTCCTTTTAGCTATTAAATTGACCCAGTTCAGTGTAGAGAGTTTAGGGTTTTTGTTATTTCTTTGCAATAGAGGAGTTTTAGAGGAGAAAAAAACACTTTAAAATTGTGTTTCTGCTTGGTAAAAGCTTATCACCTACCCTATGTAACTAACTCAAGTGGTGGCTCATATAAGGTATGTAAACCACATGGAGGTGCTTGCTGCCACCAGTCCTGGACTTCGGCAGGTCTCTCCTGTGCAGGAGAACAAGGGGCGATAATTTTGGAGAAATTGAGAGTGCTCCTGGTAATTGAGAGCCTGGGAGGAGAGGCTCATCTGAGAAAGGGAAGAGGAAAAGGAAAGTTTTACTTGAGAGGTGATTCTTTCAGCTAACAGACAACCTGCTAGGTCAGCAGGCCTTGCTTCAAATGATGCGGGAAGGAACAAAAAGCTGGAAAGCCCCTCAAGATGTCCTAGCTGCTGGTAAGGTGAGGATGTCCTGTGCCCTCAGGCAGGGATGCTGAGTAGACTTGGCCAAAACTCAGCAGTTTTGCTTTGTGAAACATCTCAGGATGGTTGAGGTTGACGCAAGATGTCAGCACGCACGAGGCCGAGCCTTCCTGGTGGTTATCATGGAAAGAACGTGATGAATCTCTTACCCACTGAAACAGACCTTTTGTATGGGACTGACCTGCACAACAGGGTGAGGACGTGGGTCTGGTCTGTACGTGAGTACATTGTGGGGGTGTGGGGGGAGGTGAGGGTATTGACCACTGTATCTTGTCCCCCCGTCGTGCAGCCACCAGCTCTCGGGCAGGGAGTTCTCATGGTGGGCAAACTGGATCCCTGCTCGGCTCTGCCTCTCCTCCAGCTAATCTCATCAGTACAAGCCCAGCCTTGCTGCCTGCCCTCATCAACATTACTGTTTGTTACTTGCTGTCACGGGGCTTACCCAGTGAGGAATTTGTTCCTCTCGCAAATGGAGTGGAGGAAAGGTAGAGCAATACAGCAGGGGAAGGGGGGGGGAACTGGCTGTCCTGTCTTTTCTTCGTGCTGCTTTTCACTCCAAATCTCTGTGACTGAACCCAGCTCCTTCCCCCGCAGGAATCCCATTATTTCACTTTGAAAATCTGGTCAGTCTGCTCATCGTTAGGTTAAATCAGGATTCCCTGTGCTGTGCCTAATGCGTTATGTGGGGAATTTAGTAATGACGCTTAAAATCCCTTCCAATTTAAGTTTAAATCCCTCTCTACAATTGAATCTTCCTTTCCTGACAAAATTATTCTAGGTTATTTTTAAACAATCAAATTTGCTGTGGACACGTTTCCCTTGATATGCTGAGCTTCACCCTCCTCTCCCCATCCTGGAGTGACTTGGAGCCCACGTGTACTCCTTGCCCCTTGAGAGCGTATATCCCAAGGACAAAAAAGCTGTCAAGTGACAGGAACAAAGCACGGGGAAGTGCTGCTCATCCTCGCTCTCCCACCCAGTCCCTAATAAAGAAAACTAATAATGCCCATTTTAGGTAGCCTGCTTCTACAACTCTAGTCTCATTATTTCAGCAGAGCAGCGCGAGCTGCCAGCTGTATCTTTTATACCTCCTGTCACACTTTGCAGAGGAGCTCTTTGCTGCTGTTTTGAAAGTGAGTTGTCCCCCCTCCTTCCCCTTTTCTTCATGTTGCTTTCCTAGATCCTGGCGGGGAGCAGGGAGAGCTCTGCGTGCAAGGCTGGGGAGGACAGCAGGGCAGGGGGTGAGCAGCAGCAATCCCTTCTATTACCTGTGTCATTTTCTCACTTACTAATGCCCTGATAATTAAAAGGGTTCTCATCAAGCTTATCCCTGCTCCTTGGTTGCGATGCAAACTCTTTGTTATATCCAGCCGTATCCTTCCAACTGCTGTTCCGAAAAAGAGCATTTCTGCTCACGTCCCCAAAGCTTTCCAGCTGCGGAGCCCTTTGGGCAGCCATCTCCCAGTTGCCAGGGCAGCTCGGACAGAGGATGGATGCTGGGAAGGTACAGAGAGCCTCCGTAGGGCTGCAGCAGGAGCGCTGCATCCCATCTCCTTTAGTGCTGTCCCTACTGGCCTCCAGCCAAGTTCAGCCCTTGCTGAACACAAGAAAAATCCAAGTGTTTTTTGGCAGAAATACAAACCACTTGGAGCACTTTGGCGTATGGATGTGAAGTGTTTTACAAGCATCCTTAGAAGCCCGGCACAGCTCTTTGTATCATAAATTTCTGTAGCGCGGACAAGCCTTGAGAAAGTACCTAGGAGAGGAACGGGAGGCAACTGACAGCATAATTACTGATTTGAGGAAAAAGGAGGCCAGGAATGGAGGGGAGAAGAGAGACTTGTTGATTGGGCAAAATTTTAATAGTGCAGTTTGACCAAGAATTGAAAATCAGAGGGGAACTGAACACATTTTCATTTTGAGGTTTGTTTTTTTTTTTTTTTTTTTCCCTACTGATAACAAGAAGTAAAAATAGCTAAAATCAGAATAATTTAATTTCATCAAATAGAACATTTAAATTTACTAGAAACCCCCAAATTTTCCCATATTTTATTTTGGAATTAGAATTATCACACTAGCCTTATTTTATTGTTGCTTCCAGACCACACAATCCTCCAAACCCCCTTTAATTTGCATGGGGACAATAAGAGGTTTCTGCAGAGACTATATCGTATTTCTGTCTGTACAAAGTCTCTGCATCATTGCATTCTTCAGCATGCTAATGTTGATACTAGTGTTTTCTGCATGAATTTCCACATTTTTATTTCTCAACTGATGCCTTAGATGCAGACCACAATTTAATTCCATTTCATCAGAAGTGATGACAAATGTTCTTTGGTGGAACTGAAAGATGATATCAGAATATACTTTGTGTGCAGCGCTCTCATAAGTACATCAACAACCTATTTTTCTCAGCCATTTAACTGGATAAGAGGAAGAAAAAATCCTGCATTGGAAAAATCTAAAAAGAAAATGACTCCACTGACTTAAATTCTTGTCTCAGTTTCACTGTTATGAAGAATGGAGAGAAAAAAAAATAATGAAGTAATATAATCTTTTTTTTTTTTTTTTTTTTTTTTGTCTCTCCCATCTTTATCACTTGAAGACTCACTGGCTAGTTAAGTTTCAATAGCTGTGGAGCGGGACACATTTGTGAAGCAGCCTGAAGATTAGTGGGTGCTCAAGGCAATAAAGCAGTGATAGAATGACCCCAGTTAACAGGTTTTGTCTTGGCAAGGAACTTACTCCCATCTGCCTTAACGAGCTTGCAAGTAAAATAAACAGGAGCTGTCAAGGTCTCGGGGGGTGCGGGAATTCCTTCTGAGTGTCAGCAGGGCAGCTGCACAGAGCTGAGGAGCCTCAGGAGAGACTTGGAGGTCTCTGCGGAGCTCTGGCTCCTCTGTCGCCTTCAGACCACCCCAAACGTGTCCCGCCACTAATCCACGCGGCGTGGAATTTCAAGCCAAACTAAAGCGAATAGTTAAGCAGCTTTTTATCCGTCGTTTGTCGCACAGGACCCACCCTCCGACACGGGGCAGAGAGCGCTCAGAGGTGTCCTGCCTCCAGTGAGCCTCTAGAGAGTACCTGTGCTATCACATCTCTTCGTAGGGTAAAATTCGCTCTCCCTACGTGCTGCTCTGCTGTTAGCGTGTTGGGATTTGTGGTGAGCGAACTGAATGATGCTCCCTGCTCATTCTGGATACCTCCTTTGGATCCCGGGAGAGGACAGACCAGTCCCTGCGCAGGACTCCGCAGCTATTTACTGCTCCCCGACGTCTTGCAAAGCAAATCCCCTTGTCTCCTCTAATAAACACTGCACCTAAGGTTAGAAAATGGTCCTGTGATGCTACCGGTTTGTTGGAGGAAGCTATGGGAGGGGAGGGAAACTGATGAAATTGTGGGAGTGGAGAGATACTGGGTGGGAAACAAGTGTTCAGGAAAAGCGGGCATTACACGTGCTTGCGTTAGGGAGGGCTTTGCAGGGGGTATGGATCTTACTTCTCTGAACAAAAGAGACGTTCTCCTCCAGTTCTCCATCTGGATGCCTGCCAGTGAAGCTTCAGAAAAAGAGAAGAAAAAAAAACCACCACAACATTGAACTTCTGAAATTTGGAGCGGCCTCCTGGAGGCTGGGAAGAAATCCGAATGCATGACCCCAGCCTGGGGAGCGGCAGCACAGTGCGGGCTGTGGGCAGAGATGCCCTGGCTGAGCCTCCAGCCCCCTGCTCCTCTCTCTGGTGGCTACTCTGGAAGCTCCAGGTTACCCGAGGGGCTGCTTCTCCCAGGGCCACCAGCAAGCTGCTCCTGGGAGCGCTGCTTACGCCCCGTGGCCAGAAAGAGCTGGGCTATCTTGGCCAGCAGGGCACGTTCAGACTGCAACTGATGGAGGAGGACTCGCACGAGGGTTTTATCCACAGGATCTGAAGATTTGTCAGTCTTCAAGGGGACAGTGGGAGCCCTTGAGGAGGGAAATGTCTTCAGCTGGCACTCCTGGTACTGGAAGGTGATCACGCATAGCCTTAATTGCGACCACCAGTTAAAAATTCACTGCTAGGAACTTCAGGAAGGCACATGAACATTATTAAGGCAGAAACTTTAGGCTGTTCTCTTTAGTTATTCCCAATCTGTGCATATGCGTGTGGAATTCGTTGATATATAAACATGGGAGCGCTGAGGTGTAGGATACAGACTGCAGCTGGTAATGAAAAAAATGGTGGTTTTATTGCTTCACCTTCAACAAGTAGGACAGGAAACAATAAGGCAAATGGGGACATCCCTCCACGTGGTGAACAGCCAAATATCAAACATCAACTACAGATTAAAAGTAATTGTCATATATACTTAGTCTTTGTGCTTTGATATAGACTGAGAAGGCGGCAATTTAATCAATTTGTTATACTCCATGTGATATACATGTCTCAGAAGTTTGTTGTTTTGAAGCTGGTTTTGAAAAAAAGAGAAGAAAAAAAGGCAAAGAGATTTCATCTACAGATAATATGCTAAAAGTGGTTATCAGAGAGGTCTAGAAAAATATATTAGTAAGTAGAGGGTAATAGAGTTTGAAGTAATAAGACTGGAGGTTAACATGATAATGAAGGTTGGCCAGAGAGGTGGGCAGGAGTCCTTTAACTATATGACATCTGTATGCACCCCTCCTGCCTCCGGCAAAAGGTTTTCCATACACTCTTTTTTTCTTCTGAAGATATCTGGATTAATATTAGTTTGTCCCTAACATTTTTTGATGTGTCTGTAAACTGTCCTTCCTTACTGATACTCCATGTTTTAATTCTGTTTTATTTACCAAAAAAACCCTATTAATATATATCAGGTCAAGCCTTACATAAAATCCCTGTTAGTGTAATGTATTAGGCTATGGAATCGGCCACACAAAAATAAGATAAAGACCTTAGCTTGCTATTATAAAAACGTGGCCAGCTACAATTCATGGCCACAGCAAAAGAAAAATTGATGCTGAAAATTGGCACATTGAGATATTCTCACTGTTCAAGTCCAATTATCTCCTTGGTAACAAGTTCTTTCATTCATTACATGTTGTATTGTCAGAATAAACCATGTAATAGTGCTGTATCTGGGTCTGTACTGCTCCTGCAAGTATGGAATATGGGAGCATGAATACACAACCTGCTAACCAGTTTCTTACGCTTGCGGGAAAATTAAAATATCCCTGTGAATCCAGTTCTGCCAGGTGACAGTCTCGTCACTTTTTGGGTGTAACTTCCCTTTTAGCCACAAGTCACCAGAAGTTGATGGGCTCCAAGTTATTTACCGACAAGGAAGCTCCACCTGGCCGTGTTTTAAAATCCACCTCTCACAAACAGATTTTGGTTTCACCACGCCTATAACCACATTCAACTCAACATGTCTTATACATTTAATGCTTTTACGAAAATTGCGTGGACTTCACCCGAAGCACAGGTGAAATAACACCTCAGACTCAGCTCAGGTGGTTGCAGCTCCGTGTGCTGAAGGTATATGCTGATGTTGTTGGTCCTTGTGGGATTTTTGTGACCGATTTCAGCTTATACTGTAATTAAGATAATGGTTGCTGGGGACTGAGAGTGGAAGAAGCCATTCATTCAATAATTATCAGATCTAGTGTCAAGAAAACTGCTCCGTGTGAAAAAGAACAAGGCAGAGCGAGGCTGTTACAGCCTCGTGTACGCTGCTATGTGTTTCGGGCCAAGATCCAAAAGCGTTTCATGGTCTAAAACAGCATCCCGAGATTTCAGCTGGGATGGGAGCCCATTTCTCTTTATTGCACAAGCGCAGAGGAAGAGATGTTCTGCCACCGAAGACTTTGCAGTCTTGCTAAAACAGCAGAGAGAAAGGGGATGGGATGGAAAGGTGAAGGCAACGGGGACTGGAACATGGCTTGTAAATGGCTCTGTTACGGCATCTCTTGTGAAGTCGTGGAAGCAGTGAAGGAGAATACCAGAACATTCACCTCTCAACTGGTTCCTTCTGGACAGTCAGGGGATCTGAAATACGATTTCTTGGGCAAAGGAATAATATCCTGTAGTGCCAATATAGTTGGAAACCAAGAAAGACGTAGTATAAGAACGATGGCCGCAGCTCCCTTGTGTAGGAGAGAGTATTATCATTCATAGCAGGAGCTATGTACCTTTTCGGTTAGAGCCTGCCAGCCTGCTTACATCCTGCTGCTAAGTTATTGGTATTAACTTGGCATGTTCTGTCAGTCATTACCCTGAGTGTCAATCCTAAGCTTTTCTTGGTAATAGCAAAAGTGGGAGCCTTAGGACAGCCAGCACCGCTGTGCATGAAGTAAATAACAGAAGTCTGCCCCCCTCTGATAAAAGCCAGTCTCCGTTAGAGTGATGTCTGCTGCTGCTGCCGCTGGCACTTCGTGCAGGGGTGGGTGATGTGGAGGAAACACCCTAGTGTAGGCCCATCGTTACCCAGTTTGGGGTTGGTTAGGGAGACAGTAAACTGGCAAATGAGCCGAGGATGAGATACTGATCTTGTCAGGATTCACATAGTGTCCCAAGGACCAAATCCCAGGGAAAGCAGTATCCCCCAAGGTCAGATGAGAAGTCGAAACCAGTGCCTATGTGGTTCAAAAGTGCTGATGGGATCTCACTGTACCAGCACAGTTACACGTAGGTGAACTCTCGTACAAAGCAGAGATTTCAGCGGGGCTCCTTTCATCTGTACGGCATTGCAGGTGATGCTTGCTTCTTCCCCACGGTGTACAGTGCAGCTGGCCCACATCTGGATTTACACTGGCAAGTATAGTTGTGTGGTTTTATCCGTGAGCACTCAACAATGTTCCTAGCCTGAAAGCTCTCCAGCTGCACGTTGTATGTATATGTTGGCTGACAAACACACACTCTGGAGTGTGTTAGTGGTTATCCAGGAGCTGTTGCACTTTCCTTAGCCAGCTTCAGCTGGCTTCTTGCCTGAACACAGATCTTCCCAACTGCAAGGAGTGCCGTGGTTATGGGACAGCGGGTTCGTGAAGAGGAGACGTGATTTTTATGTTGGACTCTTCAGAGGAAACTTCCACAATCCGCAATCTGATCTTGGACTCTCTGCCGTTTTGGGTGCTTCTGTTTTATCATCTGACAACAGGGAAAAAATACACTAGCAGTGCTGCTTCTCTGCTTTCCAAGTTTAACATCAATGGGATTTGCTACAGTTTTTTCATAATGACGTGAAGAGAGAAGAGTTTCTCACTTAGACACGCTGAGAAAGTGTTTTATCGCAGGGCAAAAAGCTGCAGCCTAAGGAATAGATCTAGAAAGGTCTGGGAAAAGTCTTTCACATCTAGACATTGAAGCAATTTCTCATGGGAAAAAAAAAAAAAAAAAGAAAAGGATTAGTTCTGTAATATCTTGTTTTCCTCTCATAGGTCCTGATTCCTGAAATTCTGCTTCAGTATTACACATGCTGTCACACGGAGAAGTGTGAAATCAGTATCCATGAAATTTACTTGAGAAATGATTCAAATACACCTCCCCATGTAACGTTAAGCATTCAAAGGATGCAAAAGATGACCACACGCTACCCACTGGGATCTCAGTTAGATAAGAAAGTACTGATTCTGAAAAGAGGGATGTTTTAATTCCCCAAGGCAATGATAATGCCACTTAAAATGCCATTATATTTCAGAGCTTTGAGCTTGCTGCTGTCCTCTGTATCTTCAGATGTGTTTTAGGATTACTAGTGTTGAATTTGGAAAGATCTTGAGGGTTTTAATACAAATATTAACGTCAAAAGAGAATTACAGCTATGCATATTACAAGGTGTTTTCACAAGATTTTGATACTGGAAGCTAAACAGAAATTAAAGTACTTCCAAAAGGAATTTGAATAGGCAGTAGGGATTTTCCCAGCCCTATCACAAGTTTATGAAATCTATTTGATGTGTATTTTTGAGGAGGACAGAGAGCCCTATATCTAACTTCTGAAATAATTTAGAGACCCAAGTAGGGCACTTTCAACTTTCCACATTGACTTTCTTAATTGGTGTTGGATCTCAGTGACTTTTAACCATGGGTGATCCTTGTCTCCCACCATTAAACCATGGAGAAATTCTGGTTCATAAAAATACTGCATATTCACAGGGGGATTTACTACTAGGGCAGTAAAACCTCTATCAGCTCAGTACAATGGATACGGGTGTCTTTTTCATTGGCCTAGCTAAACCCGGATTGTTCCTACCGAAGTAAAGGCGTTAATGGGGCTGGTCCTGGTGGGACTGAGGTTATGCTCTGAGGCTGACAAGAGTGGAGGGTTTTCCCTTTGCTAGTGAAGCTGCTTCATTCCACATGGTCTCGTCCCCCTAAACCGGCCCTTGTCCAGCACGTTGCTGCCGTTGCTCTCGATTCCTTTAGTTTCACCAGCAGTGGAGCCTCGGTACAGGTCTTAGCAGCTGACAATCTTTTAAATACAGCAGCGATTGATCAAAGCAGATCTAGACTGTAAACCTGTCTTTATTACTCACTCATTTATTTCCAATGCAGGTGGTTTCTGCTGGTACAGCAGGTCCTGGTGGTGAATGACAGGATTCACCCCAATACGGTGTCCATGACACCAGGCTTTTCTTTCCTTTGGAGCCTTTTCCTATGTGTTATACATGTTCGTGTGTTTATTTATTTAGGAACGTAGAAAACTTATTTGGTTGACCTTAGCTCCAAAGTGACCATAGCATGTATCGTCTTTTGCAAGACAGACACTGGCCGGGGGCACCTGTAGGGAGATGGATGTGAGGGTAAAAGGACAGAGACTCACAGGAAATCTGGCTTCATGAGTTCTGCTCCTCATGGAATATTAATATTATTGTTGCTATTATTATTACTATTATTATTATTATTATTATTATTGTTATTATTAGATGTAGTCTGCTAAGGGCTGGAAATCCAGTGCTCCTTAAGTTGCAGCCTTTGGTATGACAAATATATTTTTAAAAAAAATATGGTGAGAGATTACATCCCCTGAAGCTGGGGATATTTCTTACAGCATTTCTTCTTCCCAGCTTATTATCTATATGTCTCATTGTCCCAGCGCTGTGTCTCCCATAGAGAGTTAAAAAAGCGATAAACAAATAGATCTCGATTTAGCAGCAAATCCTTCTGGGAGAGTATTTGTAAAGCTGGAATTTTTCCATCTTCCAAATTTCCTGGTGATTTTGTATCTGAATGTTTTTCAGATATGAAAGTCTTTTCATATCAGCCTGACAGGAAGCAGTGCATACCACACTACTGTAAAGTACCTAGAGCTGAAAATGAGAGATGAACAACCTGGCTTAGCAGGGGATGCAGGAAGAATTGGTTCAGCCCTCAAGCCAAGTCTCAAACCAACCCCAAACTAATTTGTGTCTGGCTGAATGTTGTCTTTGAATCTTATTTGTTCCAGGGTCCCCTGGAGAAAGAAGATAGCAGTGCATTTCGAGCTGCCTCTTATGTAGGGAAGCCCCATAACTCATGAGATTTGAAAAGAGCATCTGGTGAAAGCCCAGCAAGGGGTTGAAAAGGATGCATAAAAGACAGAAACAGGGCCCCAGTTCCTCAGAAGTTGTTTGTGCTGTCTGCTGAAATGTCTCTTTGGCTGTTTCTCTGAGTTGTGCCATGATAATAACAATACTCTGCACTATTACAAGAGTGGTTGGCGAGAGAAGAGGAAAAAGTAAGGTAGTTCCCTTTGCTCTGAGGCACCCTCAGTGAGTAATACATACGAGTCTTCACATTCAATTCCAGCTATCTTCAATAAAAGGATTGTTTATTTGCCACAGGGTAGAAAAACAAAGGTAAACCAAAGAAGAAATAATCAGAAAACAAAAGTTAAGCAGACTGTAAGCACAATAGACCAGATTACTTCAGGGATACATTTGACCCAGCTAAATATATTATTGCAAAAAAAAAGCATTCAAGCTGGGCATGAAAGCTGACATCTTAAAACTCGTTTAGTGTCTAAAGTTAGGCACCTAAACCTAGACTGTGAGTGCTTAAAAGAAAAAAAAAAAAGGAAAAAAGGAATCTTTCCTAAGGTGGTCACATTTCTGTGGTTCTTACAAATGTGAGCAGTACCTGGGGGGAGCCGTGTTTTGCACCTTTACGATTCAAGCACTCCACTTGAGACAACCCAGCACAGAGCTGCAGGGAAACTTCAGGGCACAGTGTCGCTTTGGCACCTCTCCTCCCTGCCTTCCTGCCCCTGGAGATGCAGTGAAAATTCGGTAAAAGACACCAGCAAGCCGCTTTGTGTCTGGATCACAGCTGGGCTATAGGAAATGGGTATTTATAAGCACTTACCTCCTGTTCTCACTGTGCTTGTTCCTAATTTGCGATATTTTTGCCTTTATGTTGTAAACTCTCCTGCCTCTTCTAGCTCCTGCCATCCTGCTTGTTTAAACCCCCTAGCTTCTCTGTGCGAGCAGGGGAATGGGGTACATCCAGGCAAGGGTTGTGAAAGAGGAGCTGCCCTCTCCTTTTCACTTGTAATGTGCTCTTCATTTCTGGAGAAAAAGCTTCTAACTCAAGACCTCTTGTAGAAGGGATTCAAGTGCCATAGTTCAGATCCAAAAAGCTGTGCAGTATTCGTAATTCCAGTTGATTTCAGTGGGAAATTAAGGAGGTAATGAAGTTAGGAAAACTTTCATGGACCCAGAGGACGATCAGTAATGTAATACATCTCTCCCAGTCAATCAGATGGAAGTTGTTTTTGCTATAACAAAAAAAAACCCATTTCTACTGTAAAATTGCCTTAACAGATACTGTGGAAACCATATGATCTGACCTGTGCATTTCAAACGCTGTAAAGCCTGTTTTTCTCTCATTCTTTTAAATTCAGTTTTGGTTTACTCTCTGTTCGTATTGTTTACAACGTTAATGATTTGCATTTAATCAAATAATTCCGGTCCAGTTCCATTGTATAAATTGGTCCTCCAGGTGTTCACATAAAATCCCATTAGTGTGCTTTCTGTCAGCACATCTTGGGATACAATATCCGATTACGATGAAAATGGAAATAACTGTATTCCAGGCAGGTGAAGTGTTGTGTAGCATAACTGCCGTGCTACTACATTTTAACGCTCACATTTTCTTATACAATATAATTCATATCAGAAATGCAGGACAGTGCCTGTCACACACGGTATGTGCTGTGTTTTTTTCAAGTTTTAGCAAAAATCGATCTAGCTGCATGAGCTGTGTGAGCAGGAACTCCCTCCCCCACTTCTTCCATATGTTCCGAGTTAACTGCTGCATTCACATGAGCAAAATGGAGCTGGAAATGGAACCCGGGGCCCAGGTCCCCCTTTGGCACAAACTAGTAAGTTACACTGAAGCTGAAAGGCGTGGGTTGGTGTAAACAAGTGAGAATATGGCCCTTAACATTTCACTTATTTAGTTGTCTTAGTCACGAAAAGAAGACCAGGCCTGCTTTGCGGAATGCAGGCCCACTGTTCTAAAAGATGGAGATGAGGGTGTCCCCTTGGGAAGTGTGGTGCTAGACGTCTTCTGAAAAAGTCTTGGTAGAAAATTTAAGAAACCTTCAGTCCTTAATTTTTAGGATCTTTATATGCTTTCACAGGATCGTTAAGCTTGCTCGGGCTAGAATATTAGCTGCACAAAATGAGGAATCTCAGCTGCCTTTGTCAAATTGTGGTTGAGTCGAGGACACAGGGGAAGCCTGAGAGGTCTCCGAAGATTTGGAACAGCCAGAAGGGACTTACCAAAGGCAAACTGTGTTTGACTAGTCTGAATGCTTTCTGTGGTGAAATGCTGGGCTCTGTGGCCGCGTGGATGTTTGCCTCAAATTTAGAAAGGCTTTTGAGGTACTCTTGCAGAGCACCCACACAGCTTCATTGAGGAGGCAGGGACTGGATCTGTAGTGGTGGTTAACGACCGGAGGTCTCATTGGGAGCAGTCTGGTGTTCCTGGGAGGCTGACACTGGGGCCGATCCTGTTCATTGTCTTCATCAACGTCCTGGGGGGTGGGCTGGCCTGAATGAGTTCTCTGCAAGGTTGTGGATGGCACCAGCCTGGGGGATGCAGCTGGCCTGCGGGAGGGCAGGGACCTCAACAAGCTGGATGAATGGGCAGAGAGGAACCTCGTGAAGTTCAGCAAAAGCAGAGGTAAATTCCTGGGATGGAATAACACCATACACGGGCACCAGCTGGGGTTGACTGGAGGAGCAGCAGTTCTCCAGAAACGGACCTTGCAGTCCTGGTAGTCAGTTAAACAACAGCGTGTCCTTATGGGGAAGAAAGCTAACCACATCCTGGGCTGCGTTAGCAAGAATATATCCAGCAGGTTAAACAAAGTGATTTTCTCCTCTGCTCTGTACTCACAAGGCACGCTTGGATTGCTGTCTCTGGTTTAGGGGCATCAGAAAGAGTTGTTGACAAACTGGAAAGAGTCCAGAGGAGGGCTGCTGAGAGACCAGGGAGACTGGAGGATGTGACGTACAAAGAAAGTCTAAGTTTTTGTGTGTATGTGACTAATTGCAGCCTTCCATTTCCTGAGGAAGGGTTACTGGGAGCACAGAGCCTGACTCTTCGCTGATGTGCACAAAAAGAGGACGAGAGACAGCAGTGACAAGTTGCAGAAGGGGAAATTCTTACTAAAAAATTCTCAGCACAAAGGGTGTGGAGACCGGTTCATATGATGAAGGCGTATTAGCAAGGTCCATCCACAGCTGATGGCGTACGTCAGTTCTGACGATGAAAGCTGATTTTGGGGAAAAATATAAGGGTAAGGAAGGAGAAACAGACAGACAGAAAGAAGCTGCAGGGGAAACTGCTCACAGGCCGGCTGGGAAGGGAAGTGATGAGGGTCCCCAGAGGAGTGTCCTCTGTGCATGTTCTCCTACACAGCAGGATTCCCCTATAGCAATTTTCCCACGGAAACTCTATAGTTTCCGCCAGCCCTTGCTCAAACTCCCTGTTGGATGTTCCCGCTGAGGAACACGAGCACTGGTTGGAGCACCCTTGGATGAGCAGCAGGTCCCGTGTGCTGCTTGGCAGGTGAGCCTTGTGCGTGCGCATTGTTGGTCCCCTAAGGTGACCCCAAAGCTACCGCTGAAGGGACCAGGGGAGCAGGGGAGAACGGAGGGGTGACAGTCGCACCAGCAGAAGCCACTTCCCACGAGACCCCCTCCACACCAACGCTGTGGGTGTTTGCAGGGGCGCGAGAGAAACATCACGAAGAAACAGTGTGAGAGCAACAAAGGAACGACGCCGTGGCAGAGGCGCTGGAAAGCTCTGCCCTGGCAGCGAGGGTCCGGGGGTGCGCGGCTGGGCGTCAAAAGGCACCTACAGCGCTGCAGGCAGGAGGTCCTCTGCGAGGCAACAGGCTGAGGCGTCTAAGGCACTGTGCAGCGAGGCTGAGCGGGAGAATCGTCCGCTGAGAGAGTGCTTTGGCTCTGGGAAAGGTGCCCAGAGGAGCTGTGAAATCTCCCTCCTGGAAAACCCCCCGAGCTCGACTGGACAGTATCCTGAGCAACCCCACCAACCCTCGAAAGCAGCCTTGCTCTGAGTGCGGGGTTAGACTAGGTCATGACCAGAGCTCTCTTCCAGCTTAAATTTCCTTGTGGTTCTCTGTAAATATTGTTGGGTACCGTCAGCACTGTAAATGTGTTTCAAATGTGGTGACTGAAGGCTTAAAATCTTGTCTAAAAATTCCTGTAAGGGGAGAAGACAGCTCATGCTCACACTGGACGTATTTTGATCCGCATAGGAAGACGATTAAAAAAAGATTATTTTAATTGACATCATTTTTATAGGGACTTCATCTTTTTTTACTCTCTTTGGAATGTGAGTTATGAAAAATTTAAAAGATGACTCAAGCAAGAGTACCAAACACACTGAAGGTTTAGCAGCTATATTTGACTCAATAGTGACTTCAAGGAAAGCTGTAATAATGAAGCTTTCTTAATGTCATGAAATCTCCTTAATAATACTATTCATAAATAGAAAAGTGTTTATTGCTTGAGCTAATGCCTCCCCAACATTAAAATATCATCTACACATAATCAGTTCTTCTTTTTTCTTCCCCGGGCTTTCCAACAGATGTTCTTGGAGAGATGGTCTTTGCCTAGGTTTAAAAAAAGAAACAGGAACAGGTGAGTTAATTTATGTATAATATGCATCTTCAGGGAGTTATATAAATGAAATCTGAAATCTTTCTATTTACTATAAATCAGAGTTCAGATAAATGAGGCCTTGTCCATATTCTGGGTGAATTCCGTCAATCCACGTTAGGATCAAATTTAAAAACAGCTTCCAGCACAGTGACCAGCCACTGTGCAACCCAGCCAGCTGCATGGCAAAGCAGTTTCATTCGAGCTGCAGTTCCCAACTGGCGTTTGAGAACTGGGGGATTCTTTTTAGATGCCCCAGAAGGGAACGTGAAAGGGTTATGGGACTGATGTCGTTCCTGCACGGGTGAGTGGACTGAAAGACTTTAGTGAGCCGGAAAGTTGGGATGCTGTTATGGTTCTAGTCTGTATCAGATGCTGGAGAAATTCCTATGCAGCGAGATCCAGCTGCTGAGAAAACTAAAAGTATGTTTTGCCTGTTTAAAGCAAAATTTTCATCCTGGCGGTGCAGCCTTAAAGAAAATATGTCTTTTCTCCCTCTCTGTCTCTTTTTTTTTAAAATTCTTTTATCTTTGTTTCTTTTTTTTCTGATTAGCTCCACGGACACCTAAATGACTGATGGGTACAGATCACCCCAAAAATTATCGGAACCACACTGTTTTCTGATGAAGGGAATTATTCTTTGCAATAGTTTATTTACAAGATACAGGGTGGCAGTGGTGGTCCCTACAAATAATCGCAAGAAATCCAGAGCAAACCATGGGAGATCAGGATTATGCTTTTTCCATGTTCAGAAGTTAGCCAAGGGGACAGTGCCATTTACTGTCATGGAAGTCCAGCTGTGTACCTTTGTCTGGGAGAAGGAAGTCTTTTAAAGTCCTACTGGAGATGTGCAGGCTGATCCCTATGCACTTCTGAGGCAACAGAGGAGTTTTTCGTTTTGGTTTGTTTTTTTACGCTTTGGCTATACTTATTCTATTTATTGAATGAATAAACCTTTATGGAAAGGAAAAACAAAACAAGAATGTGTGAGTGTTTAATCCTAGATTCAGAGATGAGAAGAGGGTAGTGAAGATACCTGGGCCGGTTTTCTTTGCCTTTGTGTCTCCTGCCCTGCTGTAAATTAAACGAAAATGAAGGTGACTATTTCCTTGGGCAGCAGTTCACAAAAAGCAACGCCTGGCCCACCTGAAATATTCCTGGACACACTGGAAGGGTACTGTGGTGTCTGTCGGGTCTGCTTTGTGCCACTTGGGAAGAACACCTAAGTTTCCAGACATTGGGGTTTCTGCTGTTAGAACAGGTTTCCAGCAGCCGGTTGGGTGAGGGTCTGCAGCTGTGAAATAAGGACATCATACAGCGTGAGGCTGGGCTGCTCACGTTGAATTAACCCTGTAAATAAATACGAAATGCTGTGGATGCTGTGCTTGAGTTTCATGCAAAGAGAACCACATTATGTAAAAAAAGAAGTCAGAAAAGGAGCTACATCTGCGGGATTTTATCTTTTCACATCACTTTCCTGATTATTCACTTGTTCCTTTGCTGCTCACATTCAGAAGCAGTGAGGGCACCTCAGGGGCTGCGGGAGGCTAGATCAGCGCTCACCACAGGACGGATGCGTCGCTCCGGTGCTGGCAGGGGAAAGCACGACCGTGCTGGTCACATCCGTCTGGTGTGCTTTGAGGGACGCTCCGCAGCCACCTTTGAGATCAGTCTGCCTGTCTGATCAGCAAGTCTGCAGGTGAGGTCTCCCATACCAGAGGTTTCCTTCACGCGGCTCAGTCAGCCTGAGCACGCTGTAGCAGGGAGCTGCCCAGGGGTTTAGCACACGCACCACCAGGCGCGACCAGCCAGCAGGTCTGTTAGGCCACCGCTTGCTCGGACGATGGAAGAGGAGGCTGGAGGGAATCTGAAAAGATCAGCTGGTTTTAGCCCATCTCCTTGATCTGAAGCTGGATTAACAATCCTTACACTGAATACTAGAAAACTGTCCTGACTTACCCAATATTTTACTATTAAATAATGCAAAACTGGGGGTGCTGTGCTTACCACCGTGTGATCTCTTGCTTACTGCCCAGTCTGCCACCAACCATGCACTGCTGCTTCTGTTGCAGTAGGTTTGATGGAGGAAGTTAAAATGCAGGAACAGCCCAACATGTTTTCCCCTGCTTGCTTCTTCAGCGCAGAGATCAAGGGAGGACTAGCTAATGTATTCTATTGTTAATTTGCCTGTGTAAGATACTGCTCCCTGAGCCTTGTCATAGAAAGGTATATCTTCTGCTAATCCAACCCTCTAGAGGCATTTTAGCAGCTAATCTGGTTGAATCAAATAATTCACGTTACATATGATTAATTTTGGGCCAATTTAATTTTTATTAGTCATGGGTTTCAGTCACCTACAGTTGCATGACTATAATTGCCCTTGAGCACATGGAATTTCTTTGTAGATTCGATTTGAAAATGCATTGGGATAGCCCCACCTCTGCTTCACCTATTTGTGCGCTGGTAATCTTACCGTGCCTAGATTTGCACCCTCTTAAATATGGGTTGGTAAAATAAAATAAAACCTCTACAGCCGAAATCGGTGAGTCAATTCGCCTTCCTAATTGTGGGATTTCTCAAGTGAATTTAGTGCTTTAGAATGTGGTGCCTATGGCACCCGTGAAAGGATTAGTTTATGAAGGCCAGCTCTTAGAAACAGCCCAACAATAGTGCCTTATCCTCGGGATCACTTATCAGTCAATGGGAGTTTGTTCTCAGGAGGGCCAGAGCCAATGGGTAAACTCCTGTTTACGCTAGCTGAGGAATTCTGTCTCAATGTTTGGATAAATTATCACTTTGTATCCTGTCAGAGGTAGAGGAGTATGGGGAGCTTAGAGGAGTCTTCAGCCTTTGCTCATGCACCTCACTCCTGCCTGTGCAACGGAATACATTTATTTTCACATGGACGTGCATTGCCTCATCTTGGGCTTCCCCTTTCCCACCCCTAAATCCCCTCCAGTTGCACCAAGGAAGCTAGGGCAGTCCCGAGAAGTGCCTGGGTCTTGTGGGACCTGGACAACCTGGGACTTTGCAACGAGGAGGGCAAAACCTGCTCGAAAGTGCCAGCAGGGTTAATGGCTTTTCTGCTGCGGAGAGGAAGTTCCAACTGACTTAACAGAGGCAATGGTACCATTTTTGGCCAGTGCCAGCCAGGGCTGGTTTGGAACTAATGACCTGGAAAGGTTCCCAGTACCATTACACCAACCCCAGGCACCCAGCTGGCTTTTTAGGGACTGGATTTCTGTGTCTCATGGTGAACATTAGGTCCGAGATAGCTCTGCTTGATTGGCATGACTTGAAGAACTGCTTCTTGTTTAACGAGCACAGTGTAAGAACAAATGAAGGGAAAGCCACACTATCTCGTCTAATAACATTTGCTCTTTACTAAAATCCCATAGAGATGGAGCAGGCATCGGTGGTATTAATATTATGCGACTTAGCTGATGCTAAGAAGCATTTGAGGAAACTTTGACTGACGAGCCCATGGAGTTGCTAATGAGGATATCGCTCTTACAGGGATATGGCAGAGTAAAGAGGTTTATTTCTCAGTATGGTATTGCCCCATCTGAGAGATGAGAGAAATATTCAAGCAAATGGGAGGTGGTGAGGGGTTGGAAACCTCTGGCCTGCCTCAGCCCTGCCGCTGCGGATGATGGCCTCCTCTCCACCTAATCGTGGTGCATTGACACGACGGAGCCGTAAGAGAACACAGCCAAGGGCTGCTTTCCTCAGCAGAGCTTGATGAGAGATGGCTTGGGGCACCCAGGGGCTCTCCCTGTGCAAAGCACTCCCTCCCGCCCCCCCCGATGAAAGCGTGGAAGATTGGCTCATTTTAGAGACACCGAAAGTTTCAGGGTACAGCTCTGCCTGCCTCTGAGGAAGCGACTCATCACCCTCGTTACCCTTGAGACTTCTGGCCGACATACCCTTCTTCCATTAGCTACCTGCTTCTCTGTGGCTTCCCTGGGAGGAAATAGTTCTGCTTTTGTCAAAGCCCAGGAAAAGGGATTTATTTGTTTGTTTGGATGTTTTTCTGGGCTGTGCTTTTTTCCCTCTGACAGTGGTGGTGGTTGGAATGTGTGAATAGAGATAATGCGGACAGATTGATTTGCACTAAATGAACCTCGTGACAGCTTCTGTGAGAAACCTGTTTGAAATGTCTTTATTATTTTACGAGAGAGCTTCAGCCACAAGATTCTACCAAGGATACAGTGACTTATTATTTATTTATTGGAGTCCATACTCCAATACACTTTGGATTCCAAAATAGATACACTCACTATGAAACCGCATGCACGAATTTTTCAGATTTATTCCCAACCTTCAAGTGTATTTGCAAGCGTACAATTCTTAATAGTATTTTTCACTTAACACAACTAAATTTTCATATTGTCGTTGTGGGAAGTAGTGTGACACCAGGTTTAGTGCTGTGGAAGTTAATGAAGCTCTCTGTGGACTACTCAACGTAGTCAAAATTGTTTTCACCCTGGTGTAATGCTGAATAGAAATCATTGTTTGGAATGTAGGCTTTTCACGGTACACTTTTCAATGTACACTTTTCATGTACAACTCCCTCAACTGTTTTGAAAAACAGTGGTAAATACTGTCTTAAAGGACTTTTACATTTTTCCATCCAAAAGAAAAAAAAAACCCCACGGAAACCCAGCTGTAAACTTCAGGGTTAAAACATTTCTGCATTTCTGGTCGTGCCCTTTGTGGTAACTTTCAGAAGGAGGGTAAGCATAACTGGAAACCCGTAAGTACAGTTTAGATGCATTTTAAATGGGCTGAGCTAAGATTCAGTTTAATTGGAAAGAGTCCTGAATGCAAAGCAAAGCCTTCCCACACGGTAGAAATCCATATGTTAAAATACTTCCTTTTTTAGAAATTCACAGCGCTATAGCCAAGAGTTGCTAGAACAAGGTCCCTGTGCTGTCCTGTTTTGAAAATAAACAAATTGACAAATCTGTTCTTTGTGCCGCAGCCGCCGCTTCCTTGGTATATTTGCAAATGCAGAAACATAAAGCCGAATAATCCGCTTCTCTCAAGACTGCACATTAGGCAATTAAGGGGGGATGGTTGCAGGCAGGCACACCGGGCATTAGGCATACAACTATTAACAATAATAAGAATTGGGCATTTAATTCCCTTCATAGGGACGAAAGTGTATCTCTGCTGTTTAATGCGAGCCAGTGTAGTATTATGTGATAAACACGGATCAATAGAAAAGGATTTTTAAATTTAGAATGCCGTCCCTCTACCACAGAATTGGCAATAGAGACTGTTTCCCAGTAATAGAACCAGCCTACCTCTGCTGAGACAGGAGCAAAGTTATCTGAGGAAGTAGCAACAATGTCATTTATTTTAATGAGGCTTGTTCTCCGACAAATGCTGCTTCCGCGCTCTCGGGAAGGTTCCAGTAATGCTATAAAAAATGAAGAAGAGCCCTGTCAAATGCTCGAGCGTGTCTGTGTTTGTACAAGCCCAGATCATGGCCCACAGCAGGGCCCTACGTTCGGGCAGGAGCAGAGTTACCTGACCAGGTATGTCAGGGCTTATTACGATGTCTCTCCTTGTTGGCTATTCAGCTTTTTAGTCCAGCTGAGGAGCTGATGGTTGTGGATCCTTAGGTGGTTCATCTATAAAACTCCAGATTCAAACTTCTCCAGGTGGGTATTTAAAAACTGTTGCTTTTTAAGACATCAGGGTATCGTTGTCCTCGGCCCTTTCCATGGTATTGTGCTACACACCCCTTTGGCTTGCCAGTCCCAGTCCTGGTTGGGGGGGAAAAAATCCCCAACAAATCTGCTTTGCTGTGGGGTTTGCTGGTGTTAGCCCAGGGAGAAAGCCAAGTTAGCCCTGGCACACAGGCTGCATTTACTTTAAGCTTGTATTTCAGCAGTCTAGCAAACCCAATGAGAAACTTAATTTCTAAACATGAACATTATTGAATTACAGAAGCTATGTTTAGGTCAATCTCTTCATGACAAAATTATCAGACTTTACCAGGAAAAAATACATTACCAACTAGGAACGTATTAGCACTACTTGTGTTAAATGGAATAACTGTATTTTAATGCACTTTTACTTAATTCTGAAGATCCACTGTCTACCTCTGACATTTTGAAAAAGTCTTACAAGTATTTATCAGGTAATCACTCAGTCTGGGTTAGACAGACGTTTCTGTTAGGGGGATGCTCTTGACCACTGTTTTCCCCTGCCCATGCTGCTTCTTTCTTCATGCTAGTGCGAGCGTTAAGGCGAAGGAGAGCTTGTTCAAGAAACTGATCTGGGAAAAATACCGTACAGAAAAAGACCGAGGAAGTTTACATTCTCTAAACATTGGAAAGCAGAAGAAAAACTATGTAATGGTATGGAACCAGTATAAGCGTGTGGTGACAATTTAATGTTCTTTCTAGCAGGCATGCTTATGTGAGCATGTTAGTTCGAGTTTCATTCACAGCAATGAGATATCATGCCTTGTCAGGTACAAAGCTGTGGGTTTATTACAAATTAACTTGTGGCATTTTTAACTTTCCTGAAGCAATTTTGAAATGTAAGTTAGAGTCAAAGTCCAGACAATGTTCCTTCTATGAAGCAGTAATTCATGAAAAGGAGTTTGATGAATAAAAGAAGTTATGGACCTTGCATTGAGGATTAAACCCTGTTCATAAAGAAACTTCACTGAAGGTTATTGGGCTTGTGCTTTATGATTCAGAAAGAGTGGGCAATGCCTGTAGCAGTGTGAAATGGAATTTGAGCCCATCAACAAAATCTTTTCTCCCTGTACACGAGCAACAACCCATTCCTTATGCCTCTAAGGAAGAAGCAACTTAGACTGGAAAAAACCTCAGAAACTCACAGGCTTTTCATGCAGAGTATAGCAAATGACACCTGTTAACACTTGCATTTAACATAGCAGCCAGTTCGCTGTGCTCCCCAGTAAGTTTATTATAATCTGCATAATATTTTTCTGGACTTCTCTTTCAGGAGAAACCACGTAAGATAAAGCATCATTGAAGAACTCTGTGGTAAAGATGGCTATCAGTTGCCCTTTCACCTTGTCACTTCTCTATTCTGAGCTTCACAAGAAGGTGATAAAATATCTTGCTGGCAAAAATGCTGCATTATGTGTGCTTTCTCATTGTTAAATTCTATTTTACAAATTAAAGCCCTTAAATATTAAGTCCCAATTCTGCATGCTGACGTGTGATGAAGACTTTATATTCTGGTGTGGTATAGGTTTGTAAAAGGTCAAGCTAAAGTGTTCTGAGTCTAGCCTCAATGTATATTCTATGGACAAAAAGGAGAAAAAACCTTATATTAATAACATTTTTTATCAAAAGCATATCTTTATTTGGCAATCTCAGCCTGTAAAATGCTCCGAGACAGAATATCATCCAAGGTTAAGCTAAGGTTGTCCGTGTAGTATTGGCAGTTTGTGCTGTGTCACCCTTTCCTGCGCTGCTTAGATAAACTCAACGAGTCTGCAATAGATAATTATAAATAAGCAGAATAAAATATCAGTCCCTGTGAAGTCAGTGGAAGGTTTCTCAGAGAAAATACCGAGGCAGTAAAGATGCTACAAGGCATAAGCAAAACCCACTTAATTGTCTAGACGTCTATTAAGGGTCAATGGCTTAATGCAGAAGCTATTCCTGTTTCCTGGAGCAGCATCAGGGAGGTTGGTTTTTTCTTACGGTCAGAGGCAGTGAGGTGTCCGGTCGGGTGTGCCAGGGGACGCAGCGTGTAAAACAAGGATCCTGCTGAAATCCGGTGTCCGTGGCTCACTACTGGCAACGTGTCTCCCACTATGGCATTGACCAAGGCGTTGTTCTGAGTGGACACTTGTCTTGGACACTGAGGAACTTGTTGGTGTAAGCCAGTTAATGCAACAAAACAGAGCAAATTATCCTTCGAAAATAAAGAACTGGTCAGATTCTTCAAATGCTGTGAGTCTAAAAATGAATCTCTTACCCAACCCTGCGAATAGTCCTGCCTAATTTTATAATTCCTCTAAATTAGACTAGCCACATGCTTACTGCTAAGCTCAAATCTGTCTGCAGGATCTAACATATGTTAAATCATGTGTCTGATTCCTTGCAACCTATTCTGTAACTCAAAAACGTACCAAAAAGCTGTCCTGTAGTTCCTACTTAACTACTGACAATTGAAAACAAATCATGACTATGTTGCTGAAATTTTCACGACCTAGGAGCGTTTTGCAAGAAATGTGTTTGTACAAAAAACCCACCAAACCCAAAAAGGAGGGGAAATCTGTGTTTTCAGTGAATACTTTACTCTTCTGCAAAAAGCAAAAGCTGTAATGGAAATCACTTTGCTCACCACAGAAATACAGCCACCTCTAAATAACTATTTTGGGAAGTTCCTTGTTATAGCCGTAATTGACAGACTGTGACAAGTCGCTTCTTTTGAACACGTTAAAGCTTAGCAATTCCTTTTTTTGATGTTGTGGAAATACGAAATTAAGTGTGATTATTTAAGTACATACTCCATTTGGAAGGGAAGTGGTGTACAGCATATCGAAGCTAGGAAATAAAATTCAGGTCACGCTTGTGAAGGACTGTCCTGATTTCTTTACAGATAACTGATTTCGGCATATTGGGCACTTGGTTAATTTGCAGCTTGAATTTTTACCCATGGCTTCTTGACTCACGCAGCTTTGTTTTATGCACAATGTTTGGTTTTTTGTGCAAGGGAGTGGGGAAAGCTCTGTTAGGATGCTGATGCAGAACCCAAGTGAAATTCCTTGTGGATTATCTAGCATAGGCAGGCTCACCAGCTACTTCTTTTCTTTTCTAAGAGTTACTGTCTGCATCAAGCTAAACCAACTGTTAACTCAGACCAAACTCAGACCTTGATTAATTCCAGACTTAGCCGTTGTGCAGCCCTTGAGTCAGGGAGTGTTAACTTCCCACGCTGCCCTTTAATCGACCTCGACATTGGGCTTCTGGAGCAAACACTGATAAGGGGTGAATGACAGTTCAGCTGCATGCAAGCTCTGAGCGAGGTGACTGAGTCGCCCGGACCTTGCACATCACCTGCTCTGCTTGGGGGATGCTGCAGGCTGTGACCTTTATGCTGAAGGTGCTGAGCTAAAAGCACCGAGCCTGGCTCTTTCAGGGCCTTCTTGCTTCCAAATATCAGTGCTTTTATATGGAAGAGGAGTAGAATCCTTCTTTTGACAGGTCCAACAGGAGAAAGAGTAAAAAGAAAAAAAAAAAAATCCTTGAAAAAACCGGCTGCTTTTTCAAATAGAGCGAAGTTCCACCGAGTGTACTCCACTGCACGGCCACGCAGCGCCGACGCTTCCCCTCCCATCATCAGTTGTTAGCTCTTATCTCCCTACTTTGATAGTTACTTCTCACCTTCTTAATCAAATTGTCATAAATAGGTCAGGAATTCTTGCTCCCGGTTTTATTCAACAACACCTCTTTATCTCTTACTTGTCTTAAGTCCTATCCAATTTTCTCTTACTTTTCCATGCGCTCTGTCCTCATGACAATCACTTCTGTTTGATTACTGCCACAAGGCCCTGATTGCAATTCTTCAGTGGTGAGAGAGCTCCAGGACTCAGAGGTTTAGGGCTGTATTCCAAGCTCTGCCAAGACCATCCTGACCTCAGACAGTGTATTCTGGAGACACAACCTTTTACTTTTAGTCACGCAGAATATTCATTTACTCCGGGAGGGAAAAGTAAACAGGAATCAGGAAAATTAACTCCAAAATGATTTTCCGTGTTGCCTGGCAGAGTTCACAGCTCCTAGCCCACAATCATTTTGTACTCAGTTTTGCCTCTGATAAGATAGTGCTTCTCTCGTGGGAGACTGGAGGTGTGTCTCTGTTAATGCTCGTGAGAAGGTCCATAACAAGCTTTCTGAGAACACCGTTGCTCTCTGACACTGGTCTGATAAGTGTGAATGGACTATTAACAACCTTAGTTCATTAACAATGGCCCCGGATGTTTTGGTTTCATCATGGCTTGGTTTTCACAGGTTGTGTGTATTACAGCAGGCTTTATCTTACACCCTTAGTAAAATCAGTGCTTTATAACTGTAGGGTTATACAGAATGATTTTGGCGTTCCCTGCGCCCCCGTGGGAATTCGGCTGTCTTTCCCCACTGACTGAAAGGAGTTTTCTATTGGTTAATGTATGAGCCTGGGAACTGGGGAGTCCAGTTTTTATTCCCAGCTGTTTCAGTGACTTAGGGGTTTCTCAGAGCCTTACTTTTCCTAGAATAATGGACTTTTACTAGAATAATGGTGTTACTCACCTTTTGATAGGAGTGCTAGGAAAATCCCTGCTGCTTCCGTAAAGAAGAGGGAGCTCCACACTTACCGAGGGCAGATTAGTCATTCAACTAATTCAGCAAGCAATGGCTAGAGACATCGTGCTTGTACAGAAAGTTACAACTTGTGTTTAACATTGGTGCATAAACTGAGCACCACTATTGTCCCAGCCCTACTGGGTGCTCCCTTCCTGGGTTAAATGGGAGTATTGGAGGCTGCTGGGGCAATCTGAACACCCGAGTCTGTGGGGCTGCGCAGCATCTGATCTTCTTTGAATCTTTCTTAATTAAAATTCCAAGCTGTTTCAAATCTCCTCCTTGTTTTTACCCCCCAGCTCCTTACATGCTTACATATACAAACATACACACACACTCTCAAGACCGTCAACTTCTGTCCTCTGTCCAGACTGGCCAAAAAAAAAAAAAAGAGCCTCACCAAAAAATCCCAACAATTGAGGAACAAGGAAAGTTTTTAACAAGCTGTTCCCTTCATAGATAAATTGTTCTAAGGGATTAGAAATGACAAGGCACGTTCGTTTTTTATTCAGGAGTGATATGGTGAAGTTAATTAGTTCTTATTTTTTTTTTTTCCAACACCGTCTATGTATGTTATCATTATGCCAAGAGTAGGTGTGCAGAGCTTCCTCCTCCATAGTGAGACTGCTTAGCTATATAATCATATTAAGATGACTAAGGAGAGAAGACAGCTCCCAACAGTGTTTGGAAAATGCTTTTAGATTTCAGGAGCTTTGAGTCCTATATATATGGATATACATACATAATGTGCATGCGTACGTGTATATATATGTACTGAGTGCATTTAGCCTGTACTCAGGGCTAAACTATAACAGTTGCTCTATCACCCAACAACCCCTCACCAGCCGGGAAGGGGAGCCGGGAAAAGGAGGGCAGACCCGTGGGTTGGAGTGAAAAGGACGTGTACACTCGTGTGTAACTATAGCCCCTTCACCCCTCCCTGCTTACACCAGAAGGACACCGCAGAGTGTCCCTTCCACAAGCTGTTTTATCTCCCAAAGCATTCACATCTCCAAATGACCAGTGTTAACGAACACAACCTAGTCCTCTCACCAGGTACAATGACATAACTACCAGAAACCCACCATTTAATCAAGCTAGTAACAGGTTACGCCTATGCTGCTCCGCCGTGTATATTCACAGCACCAGCCATTGCTTCTGCTGTGTCGTGTTTTGCTTTCTACCCTGCAGCAGCAGCAGCAGCAGCAGCAGCTCTGGTTGCAACAACCAACAGACGGGGGTTGGCAGGGTGAAATGTGAAATAACAAAACCTACAGCCTGGCTGGCTTTGTGGGTAATGTGCTGCAACAACCAGCCGTTCCCTGCCCGTGGCTGTGTCAGCTGAGCTGTCCACACGCCATTTTTTCATTGGTGTTATTTTTTTCAGTGTCTATGAAATCAGGAATGGGACACAGCATGCTTGGAATTTGGCCAGTATCCTGTTGAGTTAGTAGAATGGAAAGAAAATAAAAAGTACACTGACCCAATTTCTTTGACTAAATATACTGGGCTATAACAGCAAAAGCTATGAACGTGTTTATTCTTTGAATCATTTTTCAGATGCAGTGGCTTAGGACAATACATTACAAATGGCGCCGGAGATCAGGGAGTGAAGCCTTCTCATCAGGCTCCCCATTAACTTCAAATGGCTCTTTACAGCCCAGGTCTCAAAGATTTAAAAGCAGGCCTCATTTTTTTTTTTCTTTCTGTTGTTTTTCTACCTAATTTCATTTCACCGAAAATTTCTGTCCACTTTTTCGTAATTGTTTAATTAAAGCATTTTTTTTTTTAAAAAAAAACCCCAGTCAGTTTATTTTTCCTTTAGGTGATGAGTACCTATATTTAGGATTTGGGGAGACTGTGCCCCTTGCTCTCTGGTGTGAGCAGAAATGCATCTGACTGCAACTGGAAACACGGAGGAACATAATAGCACAATCAGTTAGTTCTTCAAATGCAAAGTGGAGGATGCACTTAAAAACCTGATAATCATCTAAATCGAACAGCTTGTGCCTACCTTTGGCTCCCCCACACCTGTGCCATTCATCCTGCCATCCCAGGCAATGCACTCTTCCAGCGAGGAGGAGGAGGAGGAGCGTGCCAAGGGGTCGACTGCTCTATTCTTGGATCTGCCTCCCAAGAAGGACCAAACAAACCCTGTGATCTTTGTCTCAGTTTCCTCATTCATAAAATGGGGACAACGATCTGCCTCCGTCTGTGCAGAGTACCTGGATATATCTGAATGCAAAGTGGCAGGACACAAAGGGAGCCAAGCAGATCTGTTCCCAAGTGCCATATGGCCAGCCAGGTTGCCAGCATTCAGAGCTAAAGAAGCCAGGGTAAACCATAGCTCCTCCCTCAAAAAAAGAAAAAAAAAAAAGAAGCCGCAAACACAAATAAAGGGTTAATTTAGCACTAATAAACATTTCAGAAATGCCAGGCCCGAATAAATGTTCCCTTGCAGCTCCCCGCCTGCTGGTACTGGTGGAACAATAATAGTACCTGCAGTATGGTGCACAGCTCCTCCTCCAATATGTCCCTGCTTTTGTTGTCTTCTTCAGGCCTACAACAGAAGGTCCCTATCTTGTTGCCCTCCTGCTTTTCAGCTTTCCTTTCCAGAGATCTTCTCAGAATGCTTAAAAATTGTAGCAAGATCTATGCCATAGGAGGGAAGGAGAGGATAATATAGCTAATTCTGTGAATTTGTATTTGCCCGATTCAGAGAACATTCAAGTTGAATCTCCAGCTTGTTTTTGGCATCCTCTGCCCTCAGTATTGAAACCCTCTGTCACGGGCAGCAGAGGGGCCAAGACCTGAAGAGAGAGGAGCGGGACTGAACACTTGAGTGAGGGCAAGAAGGACATTTTGAGAAACTCGTATATGTATTTGTCCAGGAGAGTTTTCCTTTCCCATATGACGTGGGTGAGCATGAGCCAAGGTGCTTTAAGGTGTCCTGCTTGTCTTGGCAGAAGGGTGAGGAGAAGAGCAGTCTCTCCAAGATGATTGCTTGGGCAGTTCTGTGGACAAAAGCCCAGGCGAAGCCATGGATTGGTATTACTCCAAGGAGCCTGACAGCACGAAAACAGGAATCCCGGGATCCCAACAATTTACGGGTTGGACCCTAGCTGTCCTTCAGGGAAAGGGTCCTCCACGCAATGGTTTTACAGGGAACATCTGTTTTATAGAACACTCCCGTTCGCAGGGGCTGGGTGAGCAGAGCTAGCAGTACAGTGGCACAAGGTCTGGGCGCGCGTTTCAGGCAAACATGGTTATTTGGTGCCCTTTTGTTTTAAACGAGAGGTTTCATTGTATGTGAACTCCCAGCTAAAGCCTATTCGTTGTAAGAACTGACAGAAGTAAAAATAGGTGAAGGAAAGCAGATGGCTGAAACATGTTGTTGAAAAAAATCAATAATCCCACTTCTGATGCATCGATATTTGGGTGTGGATACCTTCAGAATTGATGTTTAAATGTCAGCTGGGCCCAATTTGCGGCATTTCAAAGCCGCCTTTGTGTTTCGAATTCAGCAGGACTGAAGGTCAGAAGTTTTACTAAGTATTCGACTGCAATGGTACACTTTACAAACATCCATTTTTATTTGAAAAGATCTTCTTTTATCTTGTTCCACTGGTAGCAGCCAAGGTAGAAGAACATAGAGCAGGCATAAGTTCAAAGCTTGGTCAAAGGACAACAGTTGCTTATGTTATCCTGACCCCAAAGTTCCCATCATTGCTCCTGAAAAACTAGATAGCTGCAAGTCTGAATTTTTCCAATGTAGAATGATATTATATCAATAAGTTCTTTTTTTGGTCCAAATCTGTAAAGATGCTGTGGCCAATAAAACTGAGTTGGTTGGTTTTGATGTGTGCATCTTTTGTAGTAGAAAGAAGACTGTGGGGCTATTTAACAGAAAGTGTTGATAGCACAGAAAAGGAGAACATAAAAGACGTGTATTTCCTTTTTAATGCTATATATTTAAATTACCAGAGCTTAGCACAATGTGGAAAAGTCTCTTCAAAATCGACAGAAATGTGCATTTAAAGCATCTGAAGATTTAGTTATGCACCTTAAAATGCAGCAGAAATGAGAACTACATGAACTTATTTAAAAATAAATAAATCAGTGTTTCAACACTGATACCAATAGTCTAGTTTGGCTTTAAAATGAATTTAAAGATGTTGTTTTGTTACTTTGACATGGTTACCAGACAGTATTTTGGACGTGCAGGAATAATGAATAATTCAGTCGTCCTTTTCACAAACCTGAGCAAAGTAACTCCCTCCTTTACATATAGGAGGCGCTTCAGGAAGTAGTAATCGAAGTTTAAGCAAAAAAAAAGGACATTATAAATGGGACTTTGCTAGATAAATGTGAAGGGACCGTTTTCAACCCATTTACTTTGACTGAAGCAGATGTCAGTCAGTGTTCTGCGGGAAAATTTCGCCAGGCACAAGTGGTGGCATTCGCTGTGTGTTTTGCGAAGGAGCAAAAGACTGTGGGAACAAGATTAGTCGGGATGGGGAAGTCAGGCTCCAGAGCTGTTAATAGGCTACAGTTCCCTTGAAATTAGCAGGACTGGAGGATGTTCAGAGTTTTTCAAGAGAGTGGCATTTATTTTCATCTCGGCTACATTATATATTATGAGTGACAGATATGTGGCAAAATAGAGTACTGAAACTTTAAGTTCTGAACTGTGAAGATAGAACAATGCTTGTCACATTTCAAAAAGGCTACAAAGGAAAATCTAAATAGTTAACAGAGACACCAGAAGGAAACAAAGTAGCTGAGCTTCATAAAAAAAAAAAAAAGAAAAGAAAAGAAAAAAGCCACCTATATTTATAGCTGTAAAACAGGAAATCTTCAGAACTTTCTGAGTAATAAAGGACAAAAATTATCTCCAAATCCCAGGCAGAAAAATTAATTCAAAAGTGTTCTTTTTTTCAAAGAAAATCTCAGACATTCTTGTGTTGAGCAGAAGATTCTGTCTGTGAGGAAGACAGAGAGACACATTCAAGGAAGACATTCCCAGCTTGCATGGCACAGCCAGGGTGGGTTTTCCAGAGGATCAGAATAGGACAAAGTTATGAAATCATCCAGACATGAAGGTCAGCTTGTCCAGAAGTTGTGTCAACAGGACTGCGGTTAGGAATCCAGCAGGCAGGCAGTTTAAAAAAAAAAGAATCAAACCCCAACAACTTCAAACCCTCTTGTAACATAAAAAAAGAAAAAAAAAAAAAAAAAAAGGAAAAGGCAGAATTTAAAAGCCACTGTTAAGGTTTGTTAGCTTGGTGTTAGAATACTAGAGCAGAAGCTGGAGATTCAGCTTGCTGAAATATCTGTTTAAATGAAAGATGCAGGGATGGAGACATACCATGAGACACCCTCTCTGGAAGAAAGCTGGGTCCTTCAAAGATTCTTCAGTGCTATTGTGAATCCTTCAGTGGGGAAAATGTACTTTATTTAGGAGCCTCCAACAGTTGAAAGAAATAATGTGCCAGGTTTTCCTTCTCTATTTTACCATTATTTTGAAAATACAAAGAGCTTTCTTGTCCTCATTTATTCTGAGTAAGAGGAAGGAATAATTATATCAAGACCTGAAGAGCCAAACCAAAAGAAAATAGGTTTGACTTTGTGGCCATGTGCTTTATTCATACCAGACCTTAAAGACATGTTATGCCTTTAATATTGTTAAAGAAAACTTCATTCGCAAAGTCCATTTTGACTTTCTTGGAACAACATTTTACTTGCAGAGATTATTAGCAGTTGTTTCCTTGGCTTGTTTGTTTGTTTGCGTTAGAGGAGTCTGCTAAAGCATATTGACTTAAACCAAAAGTCACCTTGGTATCAGTTGCAATAGCCCCACAAACAGCGCTTGGATTTGCAGCACTAACTGTGTGTTCTGAAGTTTTGAAAGCGTTTGAAGGTTAAAATTGAAGCTATCCCTAACACCACTAGCCTCGGACCTGCTTCTTGAGAAATAGAATGTTCTCTATGGTTTCTCCCCCAGTTTAAAACCCAATCTTGTTCCCTATCCCTATATTCCAGTTAGATTTTGTGATTATCAGTCTGTAGCTTCAAGTTTACGACTGCGGAAGCCCCCCATAGCACAGAGTCCCAGCGGTGCCACTTACTCCTTGTGCTCCCTGTGTGCTGTGGGTAGAGACTTCATCCCCCAGGGTTTTATCTCGGCTGGATCTTCCACAAGCACATCCCTTGTTTTAAAGAAGAATCTACCTTTTCATCTAGCTTAGCTTCGTCTAGACAGCAAATGCGTCCGTGCTTTATGTAGCTGATTTAACTACCCCACCTGACTAAGCTAAAGTGATTCACAAAGATTTTCTCTTTATCCCATGTTTGTCTTTCTAACTTCTCTGGTTGCTTATCTGTGCTTGTACCTGTGAAACCTGTGAAATTCTAAGCAGCTATCCCACATTGCAAGCTGCATGCCCGTCACCTCAGCAGGGATATACTAGTGGTAAAATGAGACTTCGGAGAGTCTAATGAGTAACATGCAGAGCAGATGATGCATTTTTCTTCATTTTCCATTTCAGAAGTTCTTGTTTCTTCATGTGATGCAGTTTTATCCACTGGTTGTAGCTTATACAGCAACAAAGGGGTTTTACAGCTCAGGATAGGTCTTTTTCTGCCTTCTTATTAATTTAAAGAAATAAATATCTTGATGAGAGTGACCTTCATTATACTTCAGTCCTGATCATTGCTCCCTGTGGGCTCCATTACCTCAGTGAAAGCCTTAGACAAAGTTCACTCAATAATTAGAGGGACTGGAGTTGTTCTGGTCTGGGAACCTGACACCCCTGCTGTGCTGAATGGCAGCGTACAGATGAGGGATTTGAGAGTAAGAGAGCAAACTAAATTAAGGTTGCCTAAGGTCTGCCTTTGGCATTAACTTGCAAATAAGGTGGGGACACCACAAAAAAATGAGTGATCCTTTCCTAAGTAGTAGTAAATCATTCCCAGTTAGGATGTGTGCAAACAGGTAGATGTGGACTCTCATGTGTGATTCAAACCTGCAGTAACATGAGGTGAATGTGTAATAAAAAACATTATTTCGTGTCCACTGACAGGTCTAGTACTTACCCAACAGGACCTGCCGTATTTTTCTGTGCAACCATCTGTCTAGAAAAGAGATGATATACAAGAAATTAATATAATATAAAATATGTATAAATATATAGATTTGCATACACACGTGCACATAAATATGTATGTGTGCACATATCTGAACTAATCAGTGCATAGCCAGAGTACTTAATAAAAGGAGAAAATATTTCACTGTTAAATTCATGGATAAAATTCAAGTGTTCAACTTCACAGTCCTTCTACATTCCCACCTACGCCTGCCCTGAAGGACTACGCAGAAGCCTGACCTACAGGCAGCCTCCCCTCTAGCACCCGGACACGAACCAGGACAGGGCCCAGGGCAGCTCTTGTGATACAGAGTGGACACCCACAGGGTCCCAGTACCTCTCAGAAAGGCTGCATCAAGCTCAGGTTTTCTAAGAGACTTAAAGCCCTGTACAGACAGAACTGAGAACTGGGGGCCATAGCCAGGAGTGCAGATCATTCAAACGGGACGTTGGTGGCCTTTGTGCAACACCAACTCGCCAGCGGTAACACAGCCCGTCTCTAGCTGTGATGCGCAGCGAACAGCAGTCGTGGGCTTTGTGGCTTCTGTGGTCTTTCACAGCACGGTAGGTCTCTGGAAAAACTCTGCTTTCCCTTCGGCTTTCTGCATCTGCTGATGTTAACATCCACTTACGGCGTCTGGCCCGCCTGCAATGCCCAAACCAGGGAGAACGGCTGCATGTGGAGGTGCTCTTGCTGCACCCGGCCCATGTCAGCCGTACAGGGCACTTCCCAAAATGTGCTTGAGGCCATTTCGTCTCTAAAATGTGTTTTTAAGCGTCCCACTTTCCCAGAGAGTATTTTAACAACCAAACCTTTGGTTGGGTGGCCTTGGCGGGGTGGGCAGGAAGGTGAGGCTGCCTTTCACCTCCCGTTTTGGAGCAGCGCCGCTGTGCAGAGGGGAACGTCAGACTACTCCACCGACCTTTCTAGCTTGTCCTTTCCAACCAGATTTCTGGCTGAGGGGAAGCCACCAGCAGAGCCACTCTCAGATGCCTGAGTGGTGGGTGCCTGTCTCCCCGGGCTCACCGAGGAGCCCAGCCTGCCCTCGTCTGAGGGAGTGGGGAGCCCGGGCAGGCAGAGGGGTGAGTCTTTTCATTGCATCCACCTATTTCGGCTTTGAGTGCAGCAGTGTTGGAGGGGGGTGTCGCTGTGAAGGCTCACAGGACAGAATGGCAAAGTTCACACTCTGGTAACGGTGCTGTCTTGAGCAATCCTCATACCTCCATCTCTTCCACAGCAGCCCTTCTTTTTGCTTTGATTTATGCTGGTTTATTTTTCCAGTGGGAGCAATTCCTTTATTCAGCTTGTAAGAAGCAATAGTGCCAGGAGAAGTGAGGGTGTGGTGGGGAAAAATTAGCAAGAGGAGAAGAAGGTAGGTGGAGGTTCCTAAAACCATCCTAAACCACACTGCTGCTGAATGAAGAATTATTGCCAGAGGGTGCCATTAATTGTTTCCATCGTGACAGCAAATGTCTTCTTGATTCTCCACTCAGCTCTTTCCATCTTTCCTTTTTTTTCGGATGCTACTCCTTGGCTTTTCTTCCCTTCTCTGTCTTTTTGCCAACCTCTTTTTGGATCCTCTGCTCAGAGATGTGTTTTATGCTGTGGTCACCAAGGACATGGGATTATTCCTGCCATTCTGTGACTCCTTGGTTTATTATATCAGGTGGAGGAGTCCTCTCCTGCAGTTGTTTCTTCCTGATGGAGACCACTTCTTTGCTTTGGGCTGTTTAGTTGTGGTCTCTGACACACTCAATGATGTTGGGTGTTTAAGGACCAAGTTGTCACCAGCCTCCACCTCCTCCTGTTTACAGGGCTGTGGGTGAGGCAAGATAAGCAGAATGTACAATGTGTTAAGAGGAAATTTATACCATATTTGACAGCATTACTCTGTTGATGGCTGCCAAGAATATGACTGGCATAATTTTCTTGGGTCTTTCTCTGATCTCAGATGTAAATTTGATATGTGTTCAGACAAGCACATATTTCAGAGGAATTTGTTCCACGTATAGCTGTATTACAAGTATTTACTCTGCTGAATTGAACTCAATGTCTTCACAATTTCTCTTTGTTTAGGGTGAGTAATCATGGTGTCATCTTTAATTGTGTAACTATTTATGGGAATTGGCAATTAAAAATCCCAACCGTGAACATTCCAGGAATGCACTCCCATGTTCCTGCCTAGGAAACGAAAGAGAAACCTGATAAGAGTCACCTATATAATTGTGGGTGAAAATAGCCCACCTGCATTATAACCTGTAGTTAGTAATAGGAACACTACAGTGATTTTTTTTCTTTTTATTTCTAACACATGGTACTGGTATCCTATCGCAATGGCCCATTTTGAACCGAACATCTCCCCCCCGCCCCCTTTTATAAAGAACACCTCTACATTGTGCCGCCTTAGTCTCGAATTTTCAAAATGTTGCCTTACAGGCATATAACACCACAACTCCAGCGAATTCCTGAATGCAGTGTGTGCTCACACTCTTGTATACTGTTTTCAGCTTTTAAAGAGAAAATTTTTGAAGGAAGCAAAGGCAGCGAGGTAGGTTGTAGGAATTACGTATATTTTTTTGTTGCTTTTGTAAATCCCTTACTCTAGCATATTGTGGCATCAAATATACACACACTCTGTACTTGCAATTTTCCGCACTTGATTTATGCTTTGTCTAGGCAAATTTCTATACTCCTTTTCGGTGGAAGACAGAATATTTACTTAGTTTAAGCAAATATATAATATAGTAAAGTCCATTGTTGCTCATATAACTGAAGAAGGTATAAAATACCTCACCCCTATGTGTTCTCCAGGCAACGTGGAAGCGTTAAGAAAAAAATACTTAGGGAGCAGAGAATGAAAACCACAAAAAGTATTAACTTTGGATAAAAAAAAAATACTAGAAGTTTTCTTCTATGCAGAGCATGCGTGGCAATAAAAAAGAGAGCCAAGAAGCATTGCCAAGGGCAAATGGTGTCCTGAGCCCCTCTGCTGCCATGTGTCCAGGTAAAAGACGGCTTTATTTTCCTGGATGAGGTCAGCTCTATTATTTACTTTCTCCAAGTCAGAGATCAGCTGCAGAAATATCAGCGTGTTTGACAGAGAGGGGTCGAAGGAACACAAAGCAGCAGGGTGACAAAGTGGTATACTGGCTTCTGGAGTGAGTTAACACATCACACGGGGCTGCATGACAGCGTGTAAAAAAGGAATGCAAGAACTGCAGGGAGAAGGGGACTTGTCACAGGACTAAGGGTCCAGTGCCCCTGAGCTTTTGTTAAAAAACAATAAAATGATGAAGAAAAAGATGCAGCAGCAGATAGTACTGAAAGTTCAAGCATTGCTTAACTCCAAGGATATCTTGTTAGCAAACGAGATGAGGGAGGGGTTAACATCAAGGGCTGGAAAAGGAAGGGTGGGGAAGGGGAGAGTGGGAAGACAGACAAACGTGGATGACATCTTGCAGCCTGAGAAGAAACAAAAAAATTATTGGTGCTTCCCAGTCAGTCACCAAGACAACAGCAGATTGGATTTGGAGCTGCCTGTAATAATTTATGACTACTTTGTCTTGGTTGGATTACTGTGTTGCTTTGCCTGCTTGTGTTGGATTCATTAGCTTGGCAAGAGCTTCAGCCAGAAAGACAAGGTAGAGGGAGAAGAAGGGGGGAATTTGGGGAAATTTGGATCTACACAAGGGTGATATAAAAATGCTGGTGAACTTGAAAAAGGTTATCGCTCTTCTTGTTTTGAACACCTTTTGTGCTATGATTTCTTCCCAGTGGTGAGAGAGAGACATGCACACAAAGAGCAGTGACAACCCCTTGTTGCTATAAAAGGACCTTCTGGTCCCTGTGCCCATGGCTGATCTCAAGCTCCCAAAATGCAAGGTCAAAAGAGTGCCGGGATCTAGTGGGACCCCTTGGCCCTGACAGCCAGCTGGAAGGAGAACCGCAGTGCTTGCACCCCTGGAGGGCCCAGAGCTCCGAGAGGCGGGGGCGTTAGAGAAGCTGAAGTGATGGTCCCGCAGGAGCCGTGTCGCAGCAGTGTGGTATGTTTCGAATGCAGGAATGACCGCGATAATGGGGAAGCTGAAAGCAGCTGCCTGAAAATACTGGCTCAAAAAGTCACCCAGCAGTGGCACAGCAGAGATGGACAAGCATCAAGGTGCACCTTGCACTTCGGTTGGTTGGAGGGTGGAGAGATGGAGGCTGGTGGTGAGGGAGGGTGCCCTTTCACCACACAAATACCGCTGAGTGACAAAACTCCTGTCAGTTCACCCCTGCTGGGATACCCCCACCTGCCAGAGGCAAAGGTGGTAAACCGCACACACAGGCAAATTGCTCACCATACGGTCTCCTTTCCTTTGGGGGCAGTGCATGGCAAAAGGCAGAAGAAACCCTCCTGCAGCGCGTGAATCAAAGGCAGTGTTACGGCACTGGACCCGCTAGGCTTCCAGTTTTCAAAAGCCAAAGGTTGGACTGGGGATTGGCTGTCCCGCAGACTTCCATTTCTGGGGCACTTCAGAGGTTTATTAAAGCCTCCAAGCAACAACAGTGGGAGAGCGTTAACGGTGGCACGGAAAACTCTTTGGGACCTCTGAAATGGATGCTAGAATTCAACTCTGGTGAAGGGGGAGGATCTGTCTAGTCTGCTCCACCTATAAACCTACGCGGCTTCATCACCGAAACAACCACACTTCCTCCCCGGCACTTAAAAACACCAGACACCGCTGATTCCCCCCACTGTGCGCCCGAGTTTTATAGCTTCAGTGAAGTGACAAATGTGAGGAAGGAGCAGTTTGGTACGCGCCATGGTTTGCACATTGCACTGATTTTATTACCTCTAACACTTCAAGCTGACGAGGCAGAAAACATCCTGTCCCTGTGTGTATGCAGGACCGGTTGAACATGGGGTGTCTGAACAGTTGAAATTCGTGCATATCCCCGGCAAATGTATTTGTGGAAATAATTTAGTATTGTAGCCTAATGATTTGGGTTGAACTGTCCATTTATATGCCTGTATTTTTCTTGACTTGCAGCTTTCCCTTTCAAAGATATTATGGCAGACCTCTCTTTCCCCTGAGGCTGGGGCCAGCTTAGAATGCTGCTTTAGGATTACAATAAATAAACTTACAAAAAACATAAACAAGAAAAAGAAATGGCAACTCTGAGCCATTCATCATTTTTCCTTCACTTCTTTTTTCTCCCTACAGCTATTGCAGTAGCCCTTTATGAACCCCAAATGTTCCTTGCTCTTCTGTGGCAAGCACTTTGTGAATTGTTTATTAGCTTGGAAAACTGTTTCTGTCTCTCAGGACACGCGTCAGTAGAAGGTATCTGGGACAAGTACTCTGTGAAGAAAGTACCTTTATGCCTTAGGAACCGATGAACTATTCCAAATGATCCAGTGCTATGAACCATGCTGAACTGAAGACCAGCAAATGTTACCTTCCATCTCTTCGAGAGACTTTAGTGTTGTCTTCATTATCGTCTTCTGTCCTCCCTTGCCAATTCACTCAGCAGTTTGCCTCCTGCGCTACACACCAGCTGACAGATGTATCCTTTTCATTTCACATACTCTTAAAGCCTTGGGCACTGCTTTCTGGAGATATTTATACAGCTCTGGGACCCAGTTGCTGGAAAAGTAGTTTGTACTGAATATTTGTTACATGTTCTACAAGATCCCCCACACTCTTAGTTTGCATAGAGTAAAACAAAATGAAAGGTGCTGATGCTTTGTGTGTGTTTTGTGAAACTCAAACAGCACCCCTTGCTGTATTCTGACAGTCTTTCAAAGGTTTTCTCCGTAGCAGTATGAATTGCATGAGAAACATTTTCCATATATGCAATAGTGCATATACGAAAAACCCGTCTACCACCAAGTTTCTTCATTTCCTACAAGGAAAGAGAGTGGGAGAGTGTCTTCCCACTGCACGCCACAGAACACCTCTGTGTCCTCATCTCAGCCACTGGGAAAGGAAGGACATCTGCAACGAAATGCACTGAGTCTGTTGCCCCACGGCAGTCAGTAAGAGCAATCAGTCATGTACTAATTCTGTTGGTGTCGTTTCTTCCTCTTACTTTAATCCATATGGGACAAAGTGAGGAACCGGTCGAAAGATCACTTTATTTTGAACTTCTCTCTTTTCCTATGTGTGTATTTCGCTTTCAGCATACCTTATAGATCTATTGGCTACCTATCGAATAGACAACTCCTGGCTCTGCCAGAGGAAGGTGGCAGAATCTGAAGCGTTGCTGAGTGTTTTACCACCGTTCTCTCATTTAGATGGTCTGGGTAGAAAAAAGTGATAAACACGGAATATTTGAAAAATGCCATAGCAGAGCCCTTAAGGTAAAACAGCTGGCCTTTGCTTTGGTTTCTAGGGCAGCGTTTTAATAAACATTAGTCACGGTGATTATGGAACATTTTATCAAGGATACATCATTTTCAGCACTACTCCATTTTTGAGTCCATATTAGCATAATAACTTGTGTTATTAGTATAATTTGAGATGTTTTAAGGACATGGCTGGAGAATAGGAAAGCGTCTGATTGCCAGTTGCTTGTCCTGCTTGCCAGGGCCAATTAACATATTTCTTCCATTTTCGCTTTGTTTGACTTATCAAAATACAAATGTGCTGCAGACTTTCAGAATCACTTAGCCTCCTTGTTCAGGCTTTAGAGGCACATAGCAACACGCAGCACATTCATGCAGATTAAGTGCTCTTTGGAGTATTAGAAACCACTTAATCTGTATAAATATGCTTCAGGTTGCTCAGTTTTTACAACACCTTGAGAAGGAACTGCAGTGGTTCAGAAAAGCATGTGATGCATTATTTAAAAGAAGATATATAATCCATGATAAGTCTATCTTTCAAGTGACTGTTGTCAGAATCATAGTTTATTTTTTTTATATTTTTGTACTTCATTGCACTATGTTAATGGAAGTGACAAAGGGAATTTCCTATTATATACTCTATTACTTTCAAAATTCTGTTTTTATCACTGTTGATTTAGAAGATAAGCATGAGAGATGTATAAGTACTGAGCAATTTTACTTTACAAATTTGTGCAGCAGGAAGGATTTACAATTTTAAACAGAAAAAGGTAAACAATATTTATTTTCTCATCGAGCTAAATATGTTAGCCCATGCATAAAAAAGCATACCTCTTTAGCTTCCATTGACTCTGATTTTCATTTGCAGTAGAGCTGAAAAGAATGAGGCATGAGACAGGACTAAGAACATCATATTGGAAGGGTAGCTATTTTGCTTTCGGGGTTTACAGTGTCATCTAGTCTAATAAGTCTCCGCAGTATAGTTTAATTATTGCCAAAAATAGAAAGCATGGTTGCATTGCACAGCTTTCCCAGAGGATGTCTTACGTACCCTGAGATAAATTTAAGCTCTATATTTAATATATTTGCAACTGTAACTGTGTCGTATTCTGAAATCCCTTGTTATTCAAATGCTTGCAGAAGCAGACAGTGACGTGGACAAGATAAAGTTCATCAAAAAATGGTGACCCCGAAGAAGAAAATAAGACTTTTGGAGACTGGATTACCTCTGAAGAACAGAATTCAGTGTATTGAATTCTAATTTTAGAAGGGAATTTTGAGTTTTAATATCCATAAATACCCATTATGGGGAAAAGCCTACACTCTATGATCCGTCCCGAAGGATGACTTGGTAAATGCCAACCTTCCCTACTCGTATTTCTGGGGCTGTTGGCCCCCTGCGCGGAGGTGCAGCATCCGTCCCAGGCGTGGTACGTCAGTGCTGGGTGCTGGAGGTGAGCACTGTGTCCCCGACCCCTTCCCCCTTAGCGAGGCCCTCCCTTGGCCGAGGCTGTGCTGCTGCGAGCAAACGCGCCAAGGCTCCTCGCTCCCTGAGCTTCTCCTGCGTGGACAACGATGGCCACAGCGGGCATACTCGGTGTCCCCTGCCCCGATAGGTGTGACAGAGGGGGTGGGAGCAGGGGAGCACTTCTTTGCGTGGTAGGGCAGGCTGGCAGCTCCTTTGAAAGACGGTAGATAACACGAGTGGGACTTGCAAAGGGCAGCATGTGGCCTGTTTGCTGGGGGCAGAGCTGAGTTGGAGCCTTCCTTTGCTCCTTTCACGTCAAATCACAGAGGAGGTGACTTTAGCTGTGAAGGGAAGAGTTGTGTGTCTGCTCTGGGCCATTTCATTGTCCCTGTAGCAAAGGTCTTTGTTTTACAGACATTTGTAAATTAACAATTTTGGGGGGGTAAGTATTCCAAATGTTCTATTTTGTAAAAATAAATTTTAAAAAATTACAAAGAAACGTTGGGAATTCTGATCTTCTGCTGTGATAAACAGTATCCAATTGCAGTAAACTGGGTGAGTAAGGCTTCTCAAATTCAAAATGGATTTAAAAAAAAAAAAAGGTGAAGTGATTAAGGTAGTTTTCCTAATTTCCATCCAACTTAAGGTGCAGTTTGCATTGTTTATGAATTGCACAAGTAATATTAATATTTTTTTCCACTGTATGCTCAGATCTTGTTCCCTGGGTTATATCCAGTGCAAACACTGGGATGTTATATGACCTCTATTGCACCGAGGTCCTTTGCCAGAAGCTCGTTGCAGGAATGGGCTTTAATATTTTTTGCATTGGATTTTACTCTACTGTTGGTTTTATCATTCTTGATCTCTGCAAATGTGCTTTATTGTCTGGATCATTTAATTTTGTTAGGCAAACGTGCTTCATTTTTTAATGATAAAATGTTAGCATGCTCTTCAATAATAACTGTTTTTCCTTTCAGAGCAACTGATGCATAAAGTCTAATCTTTTGTAGTTGAAGGAAGATGTTCTTTAAGCATTGATTCAGGGTCTGCCTTTGTCTTACTAATTTTTAATTACATGCAGTCAGACCTGATTAATCTGAATTAGTATGCAAAGCCCCTTTTTAGAACTAAATAAAATCAGATTAACAAGTAAAGGATGCATACGAGGGTGTGTTATAAGGTTGGTTAAAAGTGAAATCCTTCTTATTCTTAAACATACAGACATTTCTGTCTGAACAGTTTATGTCTTCTAATTGGCTGCATAGTTTTGCTGTGTTACAAAGCTTTAATTCCTTTTGACTTTTGAGTGAAGCATCTGGGCATCATCATAATATTATGCAATAAAATGCCTTTGTAGGAGTTTGTAACTGAAACTGGACTTAACGAGATCCGTTCAGCCGATGCCTTTATGAACACAAGTGTGTTTTAAGAGGTGGCACGATGTTGCAATTTCAGAAGTCGCTTTTTCTTTCAAACAGCGGCTGATGCACCCTGATATGAACTAAGAGCAGCTGCAATGAGGGTGAGGTCCCCCGCTTCCCTCCAGGCTCTCCTCCCCTCTTGCTCCTGGACACCCACTTACTTTGTACTGGCTTTGGTGGTGATTGGAGCACAGCACAGCACCTCAGCTAACAAAAATGGCAGCAAATAATCTGGCAAAAGAGTGAATATGGACTGTTTTTTTCTGGTAGAGCAAACTGAGTGAGTTTACCTAGGGGTCACCCAAGCACTGAAGTTGGTGAGATGGAGGGGGTAAAGGTGTAGTGAGGGGGCGGGAAGGGGGGTGCAAGGAAGAAAAGGAAAGAGGGGATAAAATCTCTGTCTTTCAGACGCTGTGGGCCGTTTGTCAGCTCGTCGTGTGGGACTGGGCCCTAAGGAGGCCAAAGTCAAGTCTGCAGCTTACTGATGTGCTTGGGCACCCTGACAGGAGCAACCTCACTAAGGTCAGGTGGATTGAAGTATGTACATGCTTTCAGCCGAGGCAGGTTTGACAACCCACCGTGAGCATCCAGGTAAAATGTCTCCTGACTCGGATCCATCACTGCGCCTCCGCACGCACGCCCCTGCCTCGGTGGGATCACGCAACTGCCCTGGGTTTTGGCTAATAGGGACAAACAGGCTTTTCTCTGGGCAGAGGCCACAGGTATGCAAAAAAGTCCTTGGATACAAGTGCCTTTTTAAATGGATGGCAGCCTATTATATCACTACTGCACAGTTGTTTCTATTTGTTAGAAGGGCACAGTGCTGCAGCTCTGCGTCTCATCTCTACTTCTTGTCTGTGTTTCTAAAACAGAACGTGGCATGTTAGGCTGTTTGCATTATGTTGGAAAAATTATTAAAAATCTTCTCAAATAAAATGGAAAAGGCTACTCTAGCTGGATATTGGCTATTTTAATTTGAAATGATAAATACACATCTAGTAGAGGACAATAAAGGCTTTATACTTGACTAACCCATACCCTATTTATACTACATTTTGCCATGATGTCTTTTGGTACTGTGTACAATAAAATACAAACGGCTCAAATTCATCAAGAAGGGATTAATTGGCATGTAATAGGGGATCTGGCTACTATACTGACAAGCTGCCAAAATGAAAGAAGAAAGAAGCTTGTGGAGAAGGGGACGTAAAAATACATGAGTGCAAAAAGCCAGCAACTATAGGAATAAGCCTGTGCGGAAGATAAGTCCAACCATGTGACTTGGCTTACATCAAAGAACAGTAGCAACACTGTGAGATTCCCAACATGGAATGATTTCTATGGGTCATTCATATATTTAATTTTATTTAGGCTTAAACTGAGTTGCTTGAGCAGACAGGTGGAGGTTTGGTGTGGCTGTTTGGAAACTGCAGGAGCCCACATGAGGAGAAGCCATAACCGTGCTGGCATGCTGACCACACCTCTACGAGTTGAAAGGCTGCAAATGCTTGGCTCTCTGATTAGACACTTTGCTTAGCTGGGGCCTAAGTCAGGAAAGCGCACTAGTCTTTTTCTTCTCTTTTATTTTTTTATTTTCTTATTTCTTATGACTATATTCCCCTTTCGTTTCTTGTACTGCTGCGGGTTTTCAACAATGATCACATTATTGGTTAAAACCCAGACTGGCTTTCCCATCCCCCATCAAAAAAGAACAAACAGAAAGGCTGTACAATTTCTTCAAAATCTGCTGTTGCACTTATGAACTTTAGCTGTCAGGCACTTAGATGCAATGTTTTTCAGGAGGGAATATAAATCTGTCCATTTCAATGCTATTCCGCTTGCCCTTAATTCTCTTCCTTCATTCTGGATAAATAAAAAGATTAATTCCCACACATTCCTGAAGCTCTGCTTGGCTCTAAATTAGATCAAGTTGGGAGTTTTGCTCATTACAGCCCTTCTTCCCTGCTGGCAGAGAGAGTCTTGTCTTTGTCACTTGTCTTCTGCCTGTCCTCCTGTTCTTACAATTCAATTGTAAACCCTGCATGACCATCCTTCAACCAAAGAACAGACTATCGGGGCTTTTTAACATGTTTCTTACTGTAAAATATGTACAAATAAATGCACATTACTTCAAGACAAACCCTTATGCTGCTAACAAAGTTTCAGATGCATAGAAAATAGTGTGGTTAAAGAATACAGTGGAGCACAAATTTTAAATGGCCGATTACCTCATTAGAACAGCATTTCAGCATTTCAGTGTGCCAGAGTGCCATTTCAGTTTTGTGGGCCCTCCCCTTCAAGAAGAATTACTGCCTCTCCTTATGCGGGCGTATCCTGCGACAACAGCTCCCACCATGTTTTTAATACATATGTATGTACATTTCAGATGCATAAAAAGCTATGCATAGTATGAATCATCTGTTTCATAAACTTGACTATGCTGTTGTCAGAACCTATAAAAATAATGGGACAGGCAGACCTTAGCAGTGTGTCTCTCCACCAGCTATTGTGAAGATAATCAACCGCATTCAACCTTCATCACCTCAGCTGGAAACCTGCCCCTGGAAGCCAGAGGGAATTCAGACACGCAGGAAGCCAAAAGTTTGGCAGAACTGATTTTTCAATAACCAGGAATATGTGTTTCATAGCAGAGGTCTTTGAAAATACCTTGTCAGTCCCACCTTCCTGTTTATACCGAAGGAGCTCCAGGCTGAGCAATTTTGCTGGTTACAGGACCAGCAAGACTGACCAATATGGTGCCTTCTAGAAGCATTGCAGCTTTATGGACCTTGCAACCTTTCCAATAGCCTCCTGAAAGTTCATGCAGACTCCTGAGGCATGCTATGCTCCTCTGGAGCAGGCACACACGAGGTCTCTCTCCTACTTGCCTTTCTAGACGGCCACAGACAAGCATCACTGAAAGGAGTCTTCAATAGCTGAGCGTTGGACGGCTCTGATAGCACTGGTCCAGCTAAAGATGTCCCTGCTCATTGCAGGGGGTTGGACTAGATGGCCTTTAAAGGTCCCTTCCAACCCAAACTGTTCTATGATTCTATGAATATGTTTGTATTATACTCAGTGAAGTCAGGTTATCACTGCTGATATGTTCTGTTGTAAAGCTGAATGACAAAGTCGAGTGGCAAATGATGGCAGTATGTTCCAGTCTTCTTTCACCAGAAAAAAACCCCTATCTTAACGCCCTTTTAGGGGACTGTCCTTATGTATGCTGTTTTTAAGAAAGGTGCTAAAATGCCAGGACTGGTCAACACAAAGTGGCCAAACCACAAACTGGCCTACATAAACTAAGAAATTAGTCCTGTGAACAAGGAGCCAAGGAAATCATCTTAGCGCTTTTCTATCTCTTTTATCCACCTGTAAAATTGCTAAGATGATTTGAGTGACCAGTGTGGAGACAGGGATTTTGGTTGTCACTCGATCAGTCAGACCATAGTCATTTTATCATCCACAAAAAATGTAGGAACAATAATAAAATAACCCCCAAAGCACCTTTGGGAAATCATACAAAGCCTTGTTTAAAATTACCAAAAAAAAAAAAAAATGTTCAGTTCAGCTTCCAGAAAGTAAGTCTTGTGTCTACTATGAAATTATGTGAAATTTTATGTGATTCTGTGTGATAAGGTTTATGATCATCTGCTTGCTAATAAGTCCTTCTATATTTGCACAGCTGAGATGAATTTCACCCAAGAAATTTGGATTTATGTGAAATTAGCAGGTTTTTATGCTGAAAAGCATATATGAATGAGAACAAGAAACTGTACTTGCTATTTTTCTTGAACTAGCAAGCTCATTAAAGACATTTAAAAACAGTTTAATACATGCTTGACCTCAAGCCCTTATTTGGGCTATGACTTTAATGAAATGCAAGTTCTCATTTGATTTGGAGCATAGGTTGAAGCCTTTTCAAAAGTGGAGATCAATTTCCATAATACAGATTTGTCTGAAATTCAGATAAGACACAGACAGGTGAAATGTTACATCACGTTGATATATAGTACATGACTTTTTCTTCAAAATTGTCAGATGTCAACCCCTATGCCCTGGTTACCATATTCAGAGACATGGGAAAGTTCAGAAAGGAATCATTTACGTTTCCTAAATTTCAATAACCTCAATTCTGCCTAAATATGATACACAAAAGCTGTCTGAAAGAAAAGAAATTATTAATTTAAATTCAGAAGCAACGGTAATAAACACTTGGCTAGTATAAAGGCATTTCTGAAAGTGAAAATTGTGTATTTGATATAACACTTGTAAAGGTGGACAGGGTATAACGGGCAAACTTCTGGTGAGATCTGCTCAGCTGTGGTTGTGTTTCCCTAGTTCAGCACTGGAAGTCCCCTTGCTTTGATTGAAAAACAGCTTGAACAAAAAAACTAATGAATATACATAGACGCAACAAATCCTGTACTGGCAGAGGAACAGTTTTTATGACCTAATAGGTCTTTTCTCTCTCCAAAGGCTATAATTATCTGAAAAATGAATCCCTTTCCATGGAAATGTGGGTATCTACTGCACAAAACAATATTATTTTGCATAGTGCTGTGAGTTGGTCATACTATGTAGAGCTCACCTACACTTTGAGAAAGGTAGAAAACAAACAGACAACCAAGCTGTTAACAATAAAGGCCCAAGGAGCATAAATGATTTTTTTTAAAACTACGTTAAACAATTACACCATTTCTAGGCAACCCAGCCTGCTGCCTGAATAGTTTTGTGTTTTCCATAATCCCACTAAAGTCTTACACAGCCTTGCTGAATTTAGTTTCTTCAGTTTCCTATTTGTATCCCTGTACTTTCTCAAATTAACCATTATTCTAGTGATGTTGAATCATACAGAACCTTTTGATGAAAGCGCTACCAAACACAAGGAACCTTCAGTGCAGATGAGGTTTCCACAGGGACCAAGCCAGCCTCATCTGCTTCTTTATGCCGAATTACAGAAACCGTGTGACATGGCACACATTCCTCCCCGCTTTGGCAATCCAAAACATTGTTTAAACAAGAAGGTACTTTGGCACTGCATATAATTCCCAGAAGTACAAAGAAGAAAATTTCAGAGGGGTATGACTCAACAAATAACCTCAAAAAAAAAAAAAATCTACTTTCATTTCCTGTTGGAATCAGTAACAAAATAAATTCTCCCCTTTTTTTTTTTTGACCAGCATCAAATGAGCTCTTTCCAATGTGAGCCAAACTCAGCTGCTGTTCATTTGGTACTGCTTTCTTTTGGGCTTTAGGCTAGGCTATGCAATTAATTTTTACTAAGATCTATTGAGTAATTTTACTGAAGCCCACTAATTTTTACCAAAGCCCTCTGGATAATTTTATTCAGGTCTGCTCAGCAGGAAGCTGTCCTGGCTCCAGCTCTGATGGTCTGGCCAAATGCTGGATGCTGCCCTCATCTCTGGGAGCAGCAGCACTGAGCTGCAAGGGCTTCCGAAGAGATCAGGGCATGTTAACGGTAGAGCGGCAGGAATGTGCCTGTGATCTGGGTGAGGTCTGCTCAGAACTGCTTTTATTCCTATTCCATCTGGAATCTCTTGTTTGAGCCGACCTAGCGTGTGTTTTACTCATCAGATATTTTTTTTATCCGATGTTGGTGTCATTCCAGAGTTTACAGAGTTATTTTTATTTATAGTATTGCTAAGGAGGGAAGAAATAGGTCCTCTACTCAGGAGTTTTTCTTAAACTTAGAGCTCACTCTCTCTTATTTGTGACAGCCTATCTGCCAACCTTTTTTGGATGTGATGATTATATTACTTATGAATGCATTTTGTTCTTTTCCATGACAGGTTAAAGTGAAGATATTTCAGTGGCTTGATTCAACGAGGTCTTTCCTAACCTAGTAACCACGGTTTGCTAATTCCTGTGTATGAAACAAAGAATGAACACAGAAAGTAAGAGGGTTTTTTCCTTCCTTTTTATGTGAAAAACGATTTAATAAAATTGTTGAGAAGTTGTGTATATCTGCAGAGAATGAAGGCAACTGTCATCCTCTTTATAGCCACGTATCTAAAAGCCATTCTGAAATCCATGGGAGTTGGAGGTACTTCAGGGACAGAAGATCAATCCCTTCTTAAGTATGAAAACCTCAGAAAAGATTTCAATTGTCCAGAACATTTACTTTTGCCTCAGACTCTAGCTTGACATATTGATGTGTGTATTTTCTATATGTTCCCTTAAATGGACTGAGGAATCAGATGATGCAGGCTTTGCTGCAGAAAGCACTCACTCGTGTTTGAATATCAGGATAAATTGTTTCCAAAAAACCCCTACATCATTTGGGAGATTTTATACCCCTAGTGCTGTGGGTACCAGAAATCTCTGTCTGGGAATGTTTTTCCCTTGCCCCCTTGATACTTTACAGACCCTGCAATCGATGTTGTCCTCCACCTGTAAATAATGAGTCCAGAAGAGGTAGGGAATTCTGTCATTTACGTACCAGCTGAATCCACAAAGCCATTTAAACACTTATCTCCCATTGATTTTTATGGAGTGCTGGCTCCTAAATGGAGCTTTTGTGGATCTAGCAAGTCATATTTGACTGTTATCTGCTGCTGTTGTTTCATGTGGGCACCAGTGATACAGCCAGGGGCTGTCTAAGGAGTATCAGGAAGGATTACAGAGCCCTGGGAGCGGTGGTAAGGGACTCTGGAGCTCAGGTAGTTTTTTTATCAGTCCTCCCAGTCAAAGGGAAGGGGTTTGAAAGGGCCAGACGAATCTGAGGAAAATGAAGAACTGCCCACTGTAGGAGATCACATTCAAGACCATCTAAGATACTGAAGGTGCACAGCTCCATGGGACCTGATGAGACGCATCTGCAGGTCCTCAGGAAACTGCCAGATGAAGTGGCTAAACCATTATCCATAATGTTTGAGAAGTCATGGCAGTCTAGCAAAGTTCCCGCTGACTGTAAAAGGGGAAATATAGCCCCCTTTTTCATAAAGGGAAAAAAGGAAGACCCAGGGAACTACAGGCCAGTCAGTCTCACGTCTGTGCCCAGCAAGATCACGGAGCAGATGCTCCTGAAGGCTCTGCTATGGCACATGGAAAATAAGGATGTGGTTGGTGATGGTCAGCATGACTTCATTAAGGGCAAATCATGACTGACAAATTTGGTGGCTTTCTATGATGGGGTTACAGCATTGGTGGATAAGGGAAAAGCAACTGACATCATCTACCTGCACTTGTGCAAAGCATTTGACACCGTCCTGCACGACATCCTTGTTTCTAAATTGGAGAGACATGGATTTGACAGATGGACCACTTGGTGGATAAGGAATTGGCTGGATGGTCACACTGAAAGAGTCACGGTCAGCAGCTCAATGTCCAAGTGGAGACCAGTGATGAATGGCATTCCTCAGGGGTCAGCATTGGGACCAGTGCTGTTTAACATCTTTGTTGGTGACACGGACAGTGGCGCTGAGTGCACTTTCAGCCAGTTTGCCAACGACACCAAGCTGTGTGGTGCGGTGGACGCACTGAAGGGAAGGGAGGCCATCCAGAGGGAACTGGACGGGCTGGAGAGGTGGGCCCATGCAAACCTCATGGAGTTCAACAAGGCCAAGTGCAAGGTCCTGCACCTGAGTTGGGGCAATTTCAAGCACAAATACAAGCTGGGTGGAGAACGGTCCGAGAGCAGGCTTGCGGAGAAGGACTTGGGTGTGCTGGTAAATGAAAAATTGAATAAGAGCCAGCAATGTGTGCTTGCAGCCCAGAAACCACATCCTGGGCTGCATCAAAAGCAGTGTGGCCAGCAGATTGAGGGAGGTGATTGGCCCCCTCTGCTCTGCTCTTCTGAGAGTACTGCATTCAGCTCTGGGGCCCCCAACATAAGAAGGGCATAGACCTGTGAGAGAGAGTCGTCCAGAGGAGGGCCACAAAGTTGATGAGAGGGCTGGAGCACCTCCCCTACGAGGACAGGTTGAGAGAGTTGGGGTTGTTCAGCCTGGAGAAGAGAAAGCTCCAGGAAGACCTTAGAGCAGCTTCCAGTGTTTAAAGGGGGCCCACAGGAAAGATGGGGAGGGACTCTTGATCAGGGAGAGCAGGGATAGGATGAGGGATAGGGATTTCAAACTGAAAGAGGGGAGATTTAGATTAGATATAATGAAAAAATTCTTCACTGTGAGGGTGGTGAGGCACCTCACCAGGAACACGTTGCCCAGAGAACCTGTGGCTGCCTCTTCCCTCGAAGAGTTCAAGGCCAGGTTGGATGGGGCTTTGAGCAACCTGGTCTGGTGGAAGGTGTCCCTGCCCATGGCAGGGGGGTGGGACTGGATGATCTTTAAGATCCCTTCCAACCCAAACCAGTCCATGGTTCTATGATGCTTTCTTCTCTTTACTGAGATGAAGGCAATTATATGGCCAAATTCCTTCAAAATCCAAGAATAGTATTGTCACTTTAATGCATGCTTTTTGATCAGTACTTGAAAACCTGTCAGTGTATTTTACTGCTGTGCTCAGAAACATAATTACATACTTTATAAAATATAATCAATATTAGCACACTAAGGTAGAGAACAATCTAGATTTCTTAATTTGCCTGCTTTCCATATTAATACATTTTTCAGTATGTTTGGAAAGATTAGCTATTGAATACCGTCATGACTTAGAGAGGGAAGTGGGAACAGCCTGGGTCAGCTGTTCCAGCTCCTCTTGTGTTTCCTTGGAAATATAAAGCAACCTCAAATGGTGGTTGTCTGACCCATCAGACAAGTTTTACCTCTCCTTTCTGTAGCTGGGGCAGTGCAGAACAGCCAGAGCATGCTGGTGACTTTGGCTCATTAATTTTAACTAGACACTGGGCCGGAAGGTTGTTTAATACCTCTGGAGTACAGCTATCCCTCCCTCTTCAGAGCCACGATGAACACAGCTGGCACTGCTGTGTCTAGAGTACCAGTCTTCTGACTAACACCTCTAGTAACCACACTAAAACATAGCGATGGATGCAGCTGTCCAACAAGCAAAAAATGCATCCTATCACCCTTTTATTTCTGTGTTGCACTTTACAGGCGGTTTGGTTTCGCAGGTAAAACACTCCATTTTTGGGTGGAAATCATACCCTGTGGGCAATGGCAGAGGAGCAAGTCCGCGCCGCTCTGCCAACTTGCAGTAGTCCCTTGGGGGCAGTTACCACACCTATGAGTCACTCAAGGAAGCTGGCAGATCCGCCTCACGCTTACTGTACAAGAGCAGTGCATGGGAGAACTTGCATGGACAACCTCAGCTGCCGTTACAAAGCTTTATTCAGTATCTTGCAGTGTCAATTTGCAATACCTTTAACTTCATACTTAAGATCAATGGGGCAATCCTAACATAAAAATGAGGAATGTAGGACGCTATTAATCCAAAGAAGTACCACATTTAATGATACATTACCTAAAATATATTGTCTACTGGTTTCAAAGTTAATACAAAAATATAACATGCAGGTGTCTCAGTCTGTGAAATAAGGTTTATGTCTAGAGGTGTCCTGGTTGTTGCTGGAACCCCATCAAACTCTCTTCGACCCATAAATATCAGCCTTCGGAATGATCCAGGGCAGGGCCAGCTATAAAAAATGCTGTTTGCTGTTAACAAACTCAGTGCACTATCCAAACAAGATCAGGGAACTCTAGGAGTTGGCCATGAATGCACAATTATATGATTTCAGCAGAGGCAATATATGCTCTAATATTAAGAAGGCATCATGGGATTTGAAAAAGATGAAAAGAAAATCAAATTTCAAGTATATTAGACTCAGGGTAAACTGAAGTCAGCAGATACCACTAATCATTAATCTGCATTACTGAGGTACAAGTCAAACTCATACATTTTACACCCCAGGGCAAATCTTGAGCTATTTAAAAAGCCAAAACCAAACCATTTTTGCCAGTATTGGGCAGTCATGGGATGCCATAGGATGTAAGGTCTCTGACCCTGCACCAGGCCCAGCCATTTCAAAATCATACGACTATGTGATTACTCAAACCCTCCCTTATGACTAAAACTTCACATTTACTTTTCAAAATGGATCTTTTGTGTTCCTTTCCCCTTAGCTGCTCTCACTAACTGAAAATTATCAGAAGTGCCAAACAGCCTACAGAAGGGACGAGGCAAACCCCTAACACTTCAAAGTCCAAGCACCTCAAAGGCAGCAGCAGCCCTCACCAGCCTCCCCTGCCTCCCAACCAGCCCATGGGAGACGCTGGCACCCATCAATAGAGCACTTTGTGTCAGCCCTGCTCCTCCCAACTTCACCCCTTCCTTCATGGCAGCTAATGAGGGAGCTCATCCATTCCAGAGAGGGGGAGATGCTATGCCTGGAGGCAGCTGCTTTGAATAATGCCCATTTAAACTGGTATTCTAGTTCTTCTGCTCTTCATTCATTGTACTACTTCTGCATGTCCTGCTTTCCCTGGAAGCCAAAAATGTAGGGTGCAGCAGTTAACTGTCCATTAAGAGGGTTTGAAGAAGGTGAGCCTATAGAGTTTCCCTTTATGGGTGCTGTTCAGGGAAAGAAAAGGGGAAAATCGATGAGTACAGAAACAGGCATAAAATTAAATCCTGTGAAACATGCAATCCTACATTTATTTATGCTCATTTAACCTGTTAAATGGGCTATTAGCAGCCCACAACTTTTCCAAGTGTCTCTGCGTAGACCAGCCCTCACAGTGCTACCTCCTCAAACACTTCTAGAAAAAGTAAGTCAGCAAAGAGATTTGAAGTTCATTTGTAACTGGGTTCTGTGCTTAGCAGTGTGCTGGGTGCTCGCCAACGTGCCTTTCAGTCTGGGAAGTACAAAAGTGGGTGTTTTCCTCTTACTACCTGCCCCCTGTTAACAGAGCGGCCTACGATTGTCAGCTCCTATGGACAGTTGCAACAGCTATAGGCTAAAAATTGGGGCCAAAAAGAAAAGGAAAACTCGATCCTTGACAACTGTGAAGCACCGCAAATCTGCCTGTTCACTTTGGAGACCCTGTGCCTTGTTACCTTTCTATGGTGACAGTCCACGAGGAAAAATGACGAAGACATTTGGAAGAACACTTAAAACAGGGGCAGGAGTAGTAAACAAGCTAGCAGCAGCGAAAGTAGCTGACTAAGCAGTTACACGTTGGAAGGACGCTCTGTGCGCTCCAGGCAGCTTTGCCTGGTGTTTGTACAAACTTGCACTGGCTCCTGGAGCCGTAGTGCCATTTCTCTCTCTGGATGTTTGCATCTCTGTTGTCCTTACATACCCCAGCTTATCAGCTTTGTCTAGTTTTCTTACGAAAAAGTGAAATAAAAACCTAAATCAAAAGAAAGAAGAGAACTTCTATCAGTACATAAAATGCTTCAGGCGGATTTTCATATGGAAAAATATTAGGGAATGAAAGGGAATGCATAAGTGAGATTCTATGAACAACAATAAAATATAGTGATGAGAAAGTACATGTGAAATAGAGCTGAGCTATCAGAAAGCCCGCAGGTTGCTCCTGCAGCACACTAATGTCCAGCCTGATGTTTGAATGCCCGAAGACTTCTTTATCATTCGCTTCCTCAGCACACTGTGGGCAGCTGTTCTTTAAGTTACCTTAATAAATGGTTTGAGGAAAACGCCCTCATATTCTCCATTGATATGCAAAATGGTTCCTTAGAGAAAATAAATAAAACAAGCATGAATAAGTTTAGGCTTTTGAATTGTGACATTCCTTACAAATGAAATACTGGGCCGAGAGTCTGAGCCATAAACGTATCTCCCGAAAAAAAATCCGAACCAAAATCTAACAGCTCTGAAACAAAAGGTATGATAGAGAAAACAGTGGTATAAATGATTATTTCATTGGGTAGCTGTCTCCACAAGGGACCCATCAACATCACAGATGAATGCCTTCACTGTAGCTGTCGATCAATTGCTTCTCAAAACATCCCTCCAGGTTGGTGTTTCTGATTGTGTTCCACAAAAGAAGTTTCAGGTTATAAGGAACCATAAGAACGTCCATTTCCCTTTTGTTTTGCTTATCTGCATCAACCATCCTTTTAAAATACGGGTAGGGAGAGAAAAAAGAAGCAGAAAAAGCAGATTATAACTAAACCCCCTGAACCCTGACAAAAGTGAGAAACAGGTCAGGAGGCAACAGTGTTCAGGGTGAAAAGAAAGCCTTGCTGTGGTTACTTTCTTCACAGAGATAAAAAAGGACCAGTCTGGGGCACTTAAGTCTCTTCATTGCTCTGGGCAAGTAACTTGCTCTGTAATTGTGCTGGGCTGCAGGGTTAAGCCAGGCTTCAGCCCTCTTGGCCTGGACTCCCCGCCTGTGGCGAAGCTGCAAGCAGGCTTGTGTTTACCCGCTTTGAACTTGGTAGCCTACGCACAGTTCCACTGTAACTGAAGGCTCTCTTCAGTTATTGCTGACATGGTCCTTCCCCCCCTTCTCCTGCGGCCCTTCTTTTGTGGTGGGGTTTTGGCAGAACAGCCCTATTTTGGCGTTAGCTGCTGCGGGAACCCACCCTGTGCACAGGACCCGCCGTCTGCGCTGAGGAAAGGGCTGTACTCGCAGAACAGTGGTGTCTCCTGCTGTGGCATCAGCTCCAGTTTGCTAAGCCCTGCTCTCGCGTGCTGGCACGTTGGAAGCCCTTCTGTGGGGTCTGAGGGGCTTGTGGAGTTTGGTCTCATTCCTCAGGGGCCGAGAATCTACTACGGAGTGGCCAGTGTGGAGGACTGGACTCACTGATGCCAGGGTACTCCTCCGCACTACCCTTGAAGAAAAGTGGAAAATCATATCCTTTACATATCAAGAATCAATCTTACTCCTATCAAGGTTAATGAAAAAGCTGCAATTTATTTAAGTGGAAACAAGATCAGGTCCCAGGTGGCTGGAATTAGAGCTTGGAGCAGGAAAAGACATTGAAAATTAAGAAGGTGGTTGTGGTTACATGGACATTTTTCCGTTGTCGTGCTGGCTAAAACAGCCCTGCAGCCGCTTGGTCTTGCCCTGTTTGTTACACTGACCCCAGAGCTTGTACATAGAGCTGAAGTACTTTTCTGGGTGGAAAAACCAAGCAGTTTTGGTGGTGGTGGTTAATGTTCAAATTCATGAGATCCCTCATGTGGTCCATTCTGTGCTCCCACATATGCTTTGCAGACACAATGGGGAGGGTGACAAGGAGCAGAGACAAGTGTCCAGGGAGGCTGGGATTTGCTTAAACTACTTTTGACACCATCTCACCTTATTTTCTTCCTACTGTTTTTCATGTTCCCACTTCAAGGCATCAAGGAAGCAAGAAGCAAATGATGTTTCATCTCTTCAGGTCATTGCTGGCTGTGTGCCCATCATCTTCTGTCCTTCAGAGGTGATGGCTGTCTGGTACTACCTTGCTGAGGGCAAGTTCAGATAGATGAGGTGGCAAAACTCTTGCCCCAACTGGAAGTCAGAAAGTTGGCTAACACCCTCACGAGAATTCAGACTTTGTGTGCATCAGATTCTAGTGTGAATTACTGTCGCTTAACAATGCACAGCTTATCGCTTGAAGTACAATAGCTGCCAACGCGCGTGTCCTCAGGCAAAAATAAAGCGAGCTGGCTTGCTTAAGCCTCTCTTATAGAAAGCTGAACTAGGGCAAATTACCTCAAATTTCCTGGGGCAGATCACTGTGCTGATGTACGGTGACCTGACTCTCTATCTGAGCCCTTAGTCCAACAGGAAACACATGAATACTTTAAAGGACCTACTCCTAAATATTAAGGCATTACTCTATATGTCATCAAACCACTGCAGCTTGATATTTCCTTCTGGGAAAAGATATGCTGTAACTTAGCCTGCCTTACAATTTATTTCCTTTCCAGTTTTTCTTCCTTTGCCCCAAAACATTCTTGTTTCTTAATCTTCTTTCAGAAGTGCCATTAGCTTTATGGGTCCACTGCCAGCTGCTGTTGCTGCTGTTGGGCCCTCCTCCCAGCTCCTCTGACTCGGCATTTTGTGAAACCGCACTTGGCAGGAAACACACTTTTAGAGGGACCAACTGTAATTTAGACAAAAAGACCATTAGCTGCACTCAGCAGCAATGGCAAGAGCTTTTGTGCTACTGTGTTAAAGTGGACTAAGGCCAGGAAGAAATACATTATTTATGTTTTTTAAGTTTTGGATACACAGCTTTTGAAAACTCACCCTGCTTTTTTTTTTTTTTTACAGTATTTTGGTCAAATAGATTACAGGCTATGATGAGAGAACCTGCTCCGTGGCACTAAGCAGTTAACATTTAACAGGGCCCACAGATGTTCCTGTGGGCATTTCAAAGGAATGTGGCATTTTCTAAACTGGGAAGACCATAGCATGTGGCAACCAACATCAGCATGGCCTTTAACTCTGATTCCTGCTCCCTGGAGACTGGATTCCCTCCAGAATTGCCTGTTTTCCTCATTAGGACAGAATTACTGTTTTCTCCATGGCCAACCAACACACTCTTTTTGTATCTCCTCTTTTGGATGTCAAACAGAGAGGAGCAGAGGCAGTCATGGGCAATATATTTACTTCTTATCAAGGCATGATATTTCCATTAAAAGACCAGAACTCTTTCCTGATACAGTCAAGGTCTCTTGGAGTTGTCAAGGTAGATACTCTTTTAAAATACATGGCTGCTGACAAAACAAACAGTAGTTTTCCGTGGGAACAGAGCAGTCAAAAAAGGCTATTCGGCCTTTATTTTAGGTAAACTGTACAGCGTTAAGGACAGGTCAAGGACAATGAGCTGTGATTGTGAGAGTCATGTATGAGAGAAAGATGTAGTGATGTGTCATTTCAATCAAGGGAGAGTGAGCAGGACGGGCATTTGTCTTCTGCCTTGTCAGGGAGAAATCTGTTTCCTCCTGCAGCAGCACCATCACCCCGCAGCAGATACTGGTCTGAACTGGCAGGTTCTGCTCTCTCTTTTCTGGGCCTCTTGAGAAGAGGAAAGAGCCCACTGTAGCTTTTGATCTGCTGCAAAGCCCAACTGCAAAACAACAGACTGGGCATGGCAATGCGGTGAAATAAAAGCCATTAGCAATTAAACAGAATATTCATGACAGTGACTGAAGATGACTTTATTTATTGCTGCCTTAGTTTAACGAATGCCCTTTCCATACACTCCTAATGCACACGACAAATGACTACGCAGCTGTGAGGGAAATACATAATGCTCTCTGTCTCCAATCCAAGGTTGATCACCAAATGATTAAAGCGTAGTTGTTTATAAAGTTATTCCCAACAACAACCTACTAACTTCTTTGTTATTGATGTTTATTTGGGCAATTATGCTAAAGTACATTACATATGCAAAGATAAAAACTTTTAATGTAGTATCTGAATTCATGCATGTATGCATATATAAACGTATCTATGTACAAACAATATTTTAAATGCCTGTCTGACAAAGAGACGAGTATGGAAATTAGCATGAGCAAATGTAAATGGACACACATTTTTTGCATGAACAACACATTCTCTCTCATTGGAAAATTTGAACCTAGCAGCTAAATAAATTCTGAGAAAGGTTTGGGGTATATTTTCCATCTTCAGTGGAAGAAGAAATGAAGCACCATTTCATCTCCTCACCCCAGACACAATTTGTAATGGTGTAAAAGAAAGGAACAAGTTTCTGGGAGCTTAAGCTTGTTCTACTTTATTCGTTTTTCTGTTTTTGAGAGCAGCTGTCTTTGAGGTTTGTGATCTTTTCTAAAAGCTTGACCACAGTGGTCATAAAGGCTTGGTGAATTTATTAACCCTACTTGATTAAATCCTTCTTTGACTCCATTTTGAAAGAAGAAGTTCAGGAACGCAGATTTAGATCTCCTCTATCGTGTATTTACCAGATGTAGGATGAACTTTGTAAGCATTTGGTTCCTGCTTTGGACTCAAACAAGAAATATCAAAATATGTAGTGTGGACCACTAAAATCAGCAGTTAAAACCTCATTGAGATTTCTTATTCCAGGTCCTGAACTTTAACATGGATCATCTAATGGTAGACAGCTTCCCTTGCAGTCCAGGAATAAAGGTGTGACCCTGGTTTGACAGTTAAGTGATATTTTGAGGGAGCCAAAAGTGGTTATGCGTTACCCAGGATCAATGTTTTTCTGACCAAAAACCCTGTGATGAAGGAGATTGTATTTTAGTCATAGCATCAGATATTTCACAAAAGAGATGAAGCTTATGAGATCTCCAATGCAAAGACATCTAAAGGCTGAACTTTTGGCTCAGAACAAGCTCAACTTGAACCAAACCTGTAAGCTGTGGAAATTGTCCTTGCACCATACCTGCTTAGCTATTAGCAATGATTTCTTCTGTTTAAATATGACCAAATGTCTCCTCTCCTTCTCTCTTTTCTTTTTTTGAGGGTTTTCTTTTCCACAGAAATCATTAAGTTAATCCTTGATAATCCAAGAAAAAAAAGTCAATAGTTCAAGCCCTTTTGCATGTGTTTAGAAAAATACAACTTCACCATTAAACCTCTTAATTTTCTATCCAAATTCTAACAAATACAATATGATGTATAACTTGTAAATGTTCACAGCCCACAAATGGGCTGCCCCTGGAAATTGTACGGCTCGAGCGCAGAATAAACTGCCAATTGTAACTTGATTAAATGCAAAGGAAAGGGAAGAATTTCTTACGACATTTCAAAGCTTCTTATAGCACAGTACCTTTCCCTATAATTGCCAGCCAAGACGTTACCACAGGGCCATGGATTGTTATTTAAAAGGCTTATAAAGGTTTTTCTTTCCTAAAAATAATGATGAAATTAAACATTGTAATTTAAAAGCTTTTAAAAACAGGCTCCTTATCTTCTCCCATTCAGCAGCAGTGCCTGGCTTAGGGAAGCGAAGAGGATGTGCACGATTAGCTAATGTCAGATGATATCCTAAATGACACTGTCTAGAGATTAAGACACTTGGATTTTTCTAAATACGTATTTTAGTGCTATATAAAGGTACTAAAATGACAGCTCTGGAGGCTGCAGTCTCCTCTTTACCCAGCAGTGGACAGAAGACAGGATCATTCAACCTCTGCTTCACTCAAGCTATTCTTCATCTGTCTCCTACAGCTGCCGTTCGGTTTCCAGTCAGCTGCAGTTTGCAGTAAGGATTCCGCGGGACAGTTTAAAAATTAGATTAAAGGTGGACGACCTTTATCTTTTGCTGAGGACATCCACTATCAGCAGCTTTTCTTACTTGAATGCACGGTCTAGTAATCTAGAGGTAGAGACCGATTTTCTGGTGATCAACGAAATCTTTAAAATTAACTTCATTGTTTATCTGTTTTCCAGCTGAAAATGTACCATAAAACGTGCAAAGCCCTGAAAACATGTTTTGGTGTGAAAGTGTATTTGAGAAGAGACTGGAAACAATTTCCAAAAGTGAAGAAGCTGATTTACATTTAAACAGACTCTTTCTTCAGAGAGGAAGTTTACCTGGGGTAAACCACTGGGTGGGAATGTCCTTTGAAAGGACGTTAATTGTACCTTGGTTCAAAGAACTCTTTGAAATTCCTGTAATGCAATTATGCTAAGTTAGAGGAAGTTAAAGGATTGTGTATTGGCAAAAACGCAGTTAGAATCCCACTTGAAGTCAGGTGTCAGAAGTGCTATTGATGATAACATTGACACCTCCTCTGATAACTTCAAAGTCTGTGCTCTCTGTATGAAGGTAAGTTCACTGAGCTCAGCCAGCAAAAGGACAAACCAAGACAGAGGCAGCGGTCCAGACCTTCAAGAAGTGGAAATGGAGCTATGCCACTTCAACAACAGCACATCAAAACCGAGATCACCACCTTTCAACATCGAGGACACAATGGCTGCGCTCCACCAAATGCAGCCCGGCACCTGCAGACCTACGGCTGTTATCCATAGACAGAAAGGGATCGCTGTGACTATCTGCTTTCTCCATGCTGGTGGAAAAAATGAAATTGCTCTGTGTGAGCTTCTGAGGCAAGACTGAGTGTAAAAGACAGCTTCCACGTTGGTTTCTGAAGGCACTGAGGTTCTAAGGGTTTCTGATGTCTTCTGGGCGTGAGTTCCATCCTTGCGGGGGCCCGGTTCAGACAGAGGGACGGCAGGTTTTTCATCTGTTCCACAAAGTGCTTCAGGAATAGTGAAGGGAGTCTGAACTGATGGATGCACCCAGAACTTAACCTTTGGGAATAAAATTCATTACTCTGTGTGTCACCCAGGGGTTTGTGAGCTGCTGTTTTACAAAAATATTTGAGTATTTTGAGTCTCTTTTGTTCATTCCTCTCTCTCCAAACATAAACCCAGTATTTTATTTAATTGATGCTCTGTTCTGCTCAGTTCTGTGAAATGACAGTCTAGATCTGAAGAAGCCCAACTATCTCCTGAGGTCACACACCCTGTTCGGGTTTGTCTGTGTGTGTTGAATGAGAGTGACTTAGCAGAAGTCCAAAGAATGGGAATATTAATACAGACGCCTGCCTTTGTAGGGGATTTCAGATTAAAAATCATGTGGGAAAGATTTTTCTGCCCAAAGCACTTCTATATTTGGTTCAAAGTCTGCGCTGTCATAGAGGTTCTGCCTTTGGGTTCTGGTCCCTTGGTTTCCCTCTCTGTGCACCAACAGAAACATGCAACTGTTCCCACTTCAGTCACAAGCCTGTTTCCTTTTTTTTTTTTTTTTTTTTGAGAAAATCAGGGAATAGGAAAGGTGCAGAGCAGTCTGGGTCTCCCCCAGTTTGGTGTTCCTATGCAGATGAGACACACAGCAAGGTCTAAGAACTACAGAGCTCTTCTGGCTTCTTAGCAGAGACACAGCCAGCCCAAGGCCTCAAGTGCTATGGGAGCCAGGTCCTCGCTCTCCGGTCTCAGTCTCTTATTGCTAATCTCCTCAGGATTGAATTCTGACCACAGCAGAACTTAAGAATAAGAGCCGTGGACTTCACATGGGGAAATAATGGTGGATTTCTAAATTCTATGAGGGAAAATGCCCACTCTGGTCACGCAGTCTTGTTATGTACATACTCCAGAGGTGCTTTTGATCTGCTGTTCAAACGAATTCCCAGTGAAAAAATCATACGAAGGTGTGGTAAAGATGTGAAAAAACACCCTGAATGCTGTTATAGTGGAACTGAAAAATATGGAGTCATAGAATCCAGATGACAAAAATAGATTAATTTTTCATGTAGTGCGCTGTGGTTAATCCTTGTGCTCACAGTACACTTTATTTAAAATCACTGCAGAATTCCTCCTCTGATTTTTCTCCCTGAAATTAGCCTGTAGTGCTCTGCTTCAGACTTCACAGGAGCCTAAAGGTATTTGATTTAATTTATATCTGTGAGTTTTGTTCTTTGTTCATTCATTTTAATCACTGTTGGTTTTCTCTCCCTTTGACTATCCTAAGACTCCGTTCTGATACATCATCGGTTATTATTATCTAAACTGTTCTCCACTGAATTCAGGTTGCTTAAATTTCAAGTACAGCAATTTCATTTGAGAATGAGTATCATTAAATGAAACTGCTGGATTAAACTATCTCAGAAGCAGAATGTGCAGTTATAATTTTTATATAATGTTTATAATGGCAATTCCAATCATCATGTTAACATTTGAGTATTTTCTGAGAAATTTCAATTCAGCATTTTTAGATATAATTATTATTTTAAACATTATGCAAACGTTCTGAAATTGTAAAAATATTATAATAATGGGTTACCGTGGGGTTTTTTTTTGGTAAACATTAGAAATGCACTATTTCATAATGCGTTCAAAGTTAAACCAAAATATTTCACTGGAGTATGTAAAAATATTTGGATATTGCAACTTTAAAAACTAACATGATCGATGCCTATCGCAAGAAAAAATAGAGTAGCATATTCCACAAGTTGAAGTTGACTTATTAATTTATATTTACTTACATAGTTATCACTTTTCTGCATGCAATTACATTCGTATTTTTAGATAGTGCATGGTTTGACATTTTGGTTCTAACAGTAGACAGGCCACTCTGCCTTCAGATGGGTCTCTGCCGGCTAAAAATATGGTCCTAAATAAGTACACGTGACCTGCACATGAGTATTAGCGACACCCAGAAATAGATTGCCGTGCTGAAGTAGCTGAACTCCAAAGGGTTCTGGAGCTGGTCCGTTAGATCCCAGCTTGCATGTGTGTATCAGTATAAAGCCGAGCAGCCCACACATCCAAAGGGTTAACGGCTGCTTCCTCTCGAGAGCTGTGGTCTGGTACATCGCTGCAGCTCCTAGCAATTTAGGGCTGTAGGATACACGTGAAAAAGGCGTCTCTGGGTCCTCACATCATGGTGCTTTTCGTGGACAATGACATCATGCAATACCTTTTATAGACTGTCTAAGTTCCAGCTCAAGATTGATCATTTGCTTGATGCTTACGCTATCAGAAAGCTGCTCCAGACTGTGACTCCTCCAAAGTTAGAAAACTTGTAATTTAAAATTTAATCTACCATCAGTGAGTCACAGCTTTGTCTTAAATTCTATGCTGGCGTGTCTGGCATTGCAATGGAAGTCAGCTCTTCTTCTGAGCAGATGGATGAAAACCTTCTCAGTCTTGCTAGAACAGAGCAAACATGAAAACTTCTGGTCGCTGCCAGATAATCTCTCTAATCCAACTATTGGATCTCACTCTGCATGAGATGAATCGGTTCTTTGATGGCAAATAAAGGCCTTGTCTGCGCTGGTGTGATTGATGATCTCCTTTTCAAAAACCAGAGGGATGTTTAATTCTTTTGCATACCAAACTCTGAATGTGAGACAGCATTCTAGGTACCTTAGCGTTTCAGGATTCAAAGACTGTAGAGGATGTGGCTGCCTTGCAGAAAGGAGATTTAGAAAAGGAAAAGTTAAGATTTTAGGTATTTTTCTCCCTATTTGACTCCATACATTATATTTGCAAGTTCCACTCAGGTAAGGCGCAAAATTGTAGGAACACATTTTAGCCACCACGAATTACTTGCTGTAGGCTTTTTCATCTTCCCCTGCCCCTACTTAAACTATTACTCCTGAGGCAGGTGAACCAGTACTTGTCGTGCCATTATTGGTGAATCGGTGTTGCCAATATTTTTGTAGTCCGCACAGAGAGCGCAGTGTCCTGCGAGCAGAAGATGCTCCTGAGAACGCCTCAGCCCTGGCAGTCAAAGGTTTCACCAATATTACTTCGCTGAGGACAGAAAGTTCAGCAGTAGCGGACTTGTGGGGTTCCCAAAAGACCATTTGATTCCAAATCTAGGATGTGAGAACTTTTACTTTTAAACCACTGTGCCAGGTAGTTGGAGTAAAAGATGTTATAAAAGCAGCTTTTACTTGTGTGGATTCCTTGGATTTCTCTGCCGCTGTTTATAATGGGATAATCTGGCGTTCAAAAAAAAATGGGAAAAAGCCTTTTTCAGAAAGCAGTAGAAAGACATTTTATGTTCCTTTTTACTGATTGCTTTTGCTTGATGCTAGGAAACAATTATTTTAAGTGGATTACTTCCAAAAAATAACTTAATTTGATAATAAAACAAATACTACTTTCCCATTTATTGATGAATCAAGCAAGGTAATTGGATTTATTACTTCTGAATCTATGAGTAATCCTGTTTCCAAATCACATATGTATTTCCTCCTCTGCTTTTATGTTCATCAGGAGATGACACTTATTTATTCCTTCTCTTTCTGGCAGAAATTCGCTTTTTTGAATCAGGACAGCAACGGTCTTATGCACTGCTTCTGAGCTCAAAATAGAGCTAATTTATACGTATGGATTATACACCCTTGCTGGGGAAAAGTGATCTTCAGTCATTCTGAGTAGCTAAAAATACTCGTTAATTAAAGCAGATCTTGCATTAATATCTATAATACGCACGGTAACCGTGGGACAGACGTGACAACGTGATGATGCTGTTCTGTACTGCTCCGTAGCGGGGTCCTGGAAGCTGCGAGGCCCCTGGAACACCCACCCTAGCCTTGTGTGTAGGAGATGCCTTTGATGGGCTCATGCAGCTCATCTGGGGAGTGGCTGTGCCAAGCGTTACTGATGCTTCTTCTCCCTCTGGTTTCAGCTTGATACCACAAACCTTTAGAAGATTATAGATGATTTAAGGCACAATAAAATCACAGATTTTCCAGCTGAATTAGTAAAATACTCATTTTTAGCAGTAATTAATCTTGTGGCAGTTTCTGCTCCTAGAGCATCTCTCACATGGAAATCTCACAATAGTTTGTAAATATTAAGTAAACTTCTTAGATTCTCCACTTAAATACTTCATTTGTTTTACAGAGAGAGTCTGCTCCTACAATGGTCTACCAATATAGCTATACTCACTCAAACCAAGATACTTCTGAAGTGGAAATGAGGCTTATGTTAGGTAAACAGTTCCTCTTTCATTACAGAGCAAAATCTGTTCCTTGAGCAACTATGTCTGCATATTCTGGTTTAAAGTGTGATTTCTTTTCATACCTTTGTTCAGCTCAGTGATGCTAGCAAAACTTTTAAGAGTAGATCAAATCATGAACTGAAAGTAGTAAAGAAGCTCATTCAAACTCGCATTATTTTCTTATGTAAAGGGCAAACGACACTTGTGCTCGAAATACATTGCTTTATTGATGGGATTCATTGATCAGCACATGCCCTTGGTCCCGCTGGCAAAGATGCAAATCTGTCACGTTCCCCAGCTTCACCACCTTTACTTTCTGCATCAGTGTTGTCCTCTTGTCTCATAAAGCATTGCTCAAAAAATGGACTTCCAGAGCTGAAGGAACACATCTGCAGAGCTTGACTTGAACAGCCCAGCCAGCTTCTGTTGTGTGGAACTGTAATAAAGTTGTGTCTGCTGGAAATGACACAGTTCTGTCAGCTATCATGGTTCTACCATGGATCTCATAATACTTAGACAGTTTTCCTGGTTTGCCAATGTCAGCCATGCTCTTTAACGATGGTCAGCAGCGAACGATAATGATTCACTTGGGAGTTTCCAGGGTTTCCAGGCTACCAAACCCCATTGTGGTTTACAGATGAAACATTTCAGTCCAACTTTTCCATTTGTAGATGCCATCTGAAGCCAGTGCTGCACTTTCATAATTTCTTTTTTTTTTTTTCAGACGAAAACAGAATGTGGTGTTTGAACTGAAATTACATTCTAGGGTAGAACAGAAAGAAGGAGAAAGAAAAACATATTATTTGTTAGGAAAAGCATGCTATGGGCTTTGCGGTACTGTGGGAAAGTTTCCTCCTGCTGAATCTACTCAGAGTCCAAGATTCCACGTCTGCATCGCCCTGATTCCCACCACATTTTCCTCTGTGCCTCCTTCCATGTAGTGATAGAAAAAGCCAGATCTTTTGGACTAATGGAATATATTATTTCTTCTTCAGTCTCTTTGTCTCTCCCCATTGCTCCCAGAAAGGGTTGGATTATTTCTGGCCATTACAGGTCACCATAGGGCTTTCTCACGTCACTTCCAAGGCATTCCTCACCTCCCTTCACCCAGGAAGAATCTGCTGCGCTTGATTTCTGTCTCAGGCCGCTCGTCTCGCAGCTATGTGCCAGGTCGGTGCCAGTGAGTTGTCTTGCATGGCAGAGCTTTGTTATACAGGCTGCTGGGTCAAGTTCCACATCTTCAAAAGGAGCCGGTGTAAAGACAAAGAGAAACAGCCTATGTTTCACTGCCAGCAATGCATAAACTACCGCATCAACCACACAGCACGAATAACTTTATCCAGCTGTGTTTATATATTATTTTCATTAATTATGGGTGTTCCTAACACTTGACACAAGCAAGGACATTTTTTTTTTTTCTGTTAGGTTGCCTTTTTATTAATCCATTGTTCTTCCGAAGAATAATATCGCCCCCCCTTATCTGGCCAGTGATACATCACTTTTTTAATAAATCTCAGAATGCAGGCCTGCAAACTCCTGCTCTTTGGATCATCACTTATGAAAGAAGATACCTCCTTCTGCCCACCGTGAATTAAAATAAAATTACTGATAATCTGTTCTTTAAAACCCCGTGGTGGAGTTTATTCCTGGCATCACAGCACAGGAAAGAGCATAATTGCACCATGGATGAACTTAGTCTCATGAGTTTAGCTGGGCTTTGAAAGCTTTTTGATGTATGTGTTGTATTTTATTTATAATTTTTTCTTTTGTTTTGCTTTTTTTAATATTAAGGCTCTTTGGGGGCTGTATTAGTAACATGAACTTTACAACACCGACTGCAGCAGAACCCTAACAAAGCTAAAGGCATTTTAGCCTTTGCAAAGGTTACACAAGTGTATAACTAGCAAAAAATAGTTATTTTCCAGAGATATGCATTCTGAGAGATCGGAAGTACTCGTGCATTTATTGACTACAGGGAAGCTGTTTGAATTCAGACAAATGCGTTTCACACAATTCATTTCAGGGCTGATTCATTTTATCTGCGTGTCTCCTGTGCCAAGTGGGAACATTAGGCCTCTTTAAAAAATGATGGGGGATAATAAATGCTCCAGGCATTTGTTTTGTTGAAATGAAGTAATGGCAGAGAAGCATATGGTGAAATATATTTTTAATTACTTTTCAACAATGTTAAATGTTTTTTCCTTATTTTCATATCTAATGTTCTTGATCAAGCTTGTGAAATAGGCAGCTCTTACGGAACACACCACTTTGTGCAATAACACATGACTAATTTTATGGGCAATATTATATAGCACCGTGTATCACCAACATACTAGCTGCAGAACTTTGTTTATGATTCTTTGTGCCATCCAAGGAAGCTGGGGGGGGGGGGGGGCGGTTTTGTCCCTATTTTATTTTTCCTTCTGAGCCCACAGCTCTCAATATCTTTGATTTCGTTGTTTGTGCGTGTAAAGCAGGAAATACTCTGCTCTTCTGATAGACTAAACAAAAGGAGATCCTCCTGGGACTAAGAGGAGAGACTAACCTCCCTTTAACAACTTGTAACCCCCCCTTCCATCCCCTGCCTTCATCTCCCTCCCTGTAGCCCAGACTCCCCACGAAAGCAAAGCCGACACCAAGGATACCTCTTCCCAGCCCTGCTAAAGACAGAAAAGCTGCTGGTGCCTAAAAGGGTGAGGAGGAGCTGAACGTATCAGGGCTGCAGAAGTTGGCCAGGCTGCAGATGTAACCGTGCAAGGGAAATACGAGTGTATTGCACCGTGCCAGCAAAGAACAACTCAAAAATAGCTTATGTCACAGGAGGATGGCAGGGGGAGATCAAGGTACAATTCTCACCACTCACCCGTGCCTATATATCATCTTGTTGGGATGCACCAAGTCTCCTTTCAATATAAATTATTAAAAAAAAGTACAAACCCTGCTAATATGCTGTCCACCCTTAACAGCAGGCAGCTGCACCCTCCCCTCCCTTGTTACAGGGCTTGCACAAATTCTTCTTTTCCTGCAGACACCACAGCGTCACCAGGGCGAGCAGAAGGCTGCTTCTTGTAGCACGCCCTGGAGATCAACAGTCCCAGGCTGCTTCAGAGCGGTGAGTCCTCTGCAGCGCCGAGAGCTCCTCACAGGGACTGCTCTGCAGCCGCCACCTTCTTCTTCAGCTCAAGTGTCGTTTCTTCTCGCAGCCATGGCAGTGTGGCAGAGAGGAGATGGGATAGCTCTCTCGTGTGTCCAGAGCTTGCTTTCTCGCTGCTAGTGACTCAGAGGATTAAAGCAGGAGGATATAAAGCAACAGATGGGGAATTCATTCATTCCCCGTGCTTTGAAAACAGACTCTAAGAAATATATCCATTGATACTATTGTGACCTCCAGTGCGCTGAATGCAGATTTCAGTTTGAGATGGGAGTGGGATATTCCTAGCTCCAGGGAAGAGGGCACCACAGTGGAGAGAAACACTCCAGCGATATTTTATCCACATTGTTCAAGCAAAAAGCCAGTTTTTAGCAAAGGTCAGTGCATTGAAGACATACAAGATACTCCTGTTTTTCTCCATCTCTTCCCCTTCTCCCAAGGGTCCAGCACAGAGGAGCAGAAGCCAGAGCAAGTGGCGACAGGGGAGATGAACCCCGAGTATGGTTCCTGTGGTGAGGTGCTGGCCTTTCAAGCCTGCCCCTGGTACCGGGAAAAAACTCAACAGAGAGAAAAGAGAAGCAAGAAGTTGCCTGTGGGAGAAGGAAGGCCATGGCAATCGGTGGCCTGGCTCCCATGATGCCTGAAGCTGTAGAGGGAGAATTGAACGGTTCTGAGGCTGCTCATAGGATTTTTTGGACACATTTTTATGGCAGAAGAAGGAATTTCAGCTTTTCCACCCCTAATCACTGGGGCAGGCGTGTGCGGGCGGTCTGCAGACAGGGAGGAGAGGATTTCCCTCAGTTCCCTCTCTCCCCACATCGTTGATGGAGGCTCCCAGGGCGAACCCAGGGCTTCAGTCTCAGGGCAAGGGATGAAAGAAACAGCCTCCAGAAATGGCCTCATTCTTGTTTGAACAGGTACCACAGGGAGAGATTAGTCCCAGGGAAGAGTTTTTTACTTCTGAGGTTCATAACCTGGGAGCTCTGTGGAGCTTCCAGAACCCAGATGTGACAGAGGACGTTAGCTTTTCCAGAGTCTTCGCTTTTAATCTCCACACGTGAAGAACTGGGTCAACCGTGCATGGCCAGAGACAGCAGTTCCCCTTGCACTGTAGCTTTGCGTACTGGAGATAACACTCCCTATAAATCAAGACAGGCTGTAAAAAGTGACAAAAACTGTGAAGTTCAGCTTGCCAGGAAACTGTTATCGTGCATGTGTATTTTTTTTTTTAGAAAAAAACCCATTTAATATCCACATCCCGTTTTGTCAATCTTTCAAAACCCCTGACAGGGATGTGAACGTTGCTCAAGAGCTATTACATGTCGTGATTATAATTTGTTCTTTTTGAAGAGGGTGATGTCTAAGTCGTTTTTGATGATTACATTTCCTTGGTCTATATTTATTCGAAAGGCACTTTTCAACCCGAGAATTGTTTCCAAACAGTATGCATAAATGATTAGTACTGCGTTCAGTCGTGCAGTTTGATCCCTGTTCCCTTTAGATGTTAGTCTAGATGTGAAGACAACGCCCTACCTGGTGCAGAAAGAATAGATCTTAACGGCTGCAGCAGCTGAAAGGGCTGGAATGATAAAGCCAGACGCTTCCCATAGAATCAGTCAAAGCTCCGGGTTATAAAATCCACCGTATGCTTTGCATGTGCTAACGACGTGGTGTTTACTAGCAGACTGCTGTGTAAGCTACTAGTAAATACCACGGCTTCAAACACACAGGCGTCCTCTTTCGAGCTGCTTTCTGTCGCCTACATGCAACTCCATCCCGCTTTGCTGCTACTACGCCACAAACCCTAAATTACCTCCTAATTTTTCAAATTCAAAAGAAACCCCCGTCTATTTAATTGTTTAACGTTCTCTCTAATGAATCAGGGCCTTTTACACGAGGCTCACCAGAATGAATACTTATCCCAAACATCTGCCTTTGAAAAGAAGGTTCTTCATCGCGCCAGCGAGGAGAATATTTTGTGAGCGCTGCAATTTCTTCTCCAGCTAAGTGACGAGGAACATTTGAGTTTGGATAAAATAGGTGTCTATATTTTGTTTCTTGTAATTGTTTGTTTGAATACTCTGTTATTAGTGTCCTTCACCATTTGAAAACCAGGAAGGGACAACTTTTCATGAGAAAAAAATAGGTAACTCCCTAGTGAAATGTCAAAACCAAAGAATCGTTGTGGTTTGATAGCACATGTTAGGTATGGAAGTCTGTATAGCTCTCCGTACATTCTGATACATTTTAGACTTGTATTTATCTGAAAAAAAAGAAAAAAAGGTACAGTTGCAAATATTAGCACATGTTCCGGAAGAGGTGTATGACTAGAGGGACTGATTTTTAAGGGTGCAACCGTAAGATGCATGTGAAATGAGCACAAACTGGTTTTATCTTTGTCAGCACTAGCAGCAGTGTGGCCTGATAGCTTTTATATTCTTTAGAATATTTGTTATATTCTCGTTTATATATCCCCTCTGCAGATCTGGGTCTTGGAGCTGGTGTTTCGGAGCGGGTGTGCCTCCTCTGCCGTCTGATCTGACGCCTGTTTCCAAATTCAATGTGCTTTCTGTCGTTCAGTTCTTGAATGGCCTCTCTTTTCTTTTTACCTCTGCTGTTATTTAAGGCTGCAAAGAATGCTAAAACCCACCCAAAAAAAAAGGCTTAATGCAAACCAACCCCCAAATTATCTCTGTGTAATGTGGGCATGTGTGATTGGGAGCAAGGGGACAGAGATGATTCAGTTACTGCCAGGACATCCATATAAAAGGCAAACATCATTTAAAAAGATGTTCTTCTGCAGAGCAGCAAAGGGGCTGGGTTGTCCCCCCTGTCGGGTGGCCATGTGTCTGAGGCCCACCTGATGCCTCCGTCCTTTTACACGCTGGCTTGTGGCTGCAGAGCCCGAGGGAGGAAGCGCATCCTGCAATTTTACCCCAGGGGAGAAAATCCCGCACGCCCCAAATCAGAGAGGTCCTGAGGGGCAGCGCAGCACCGTTACGCACGAAGAGGGGGGGTGGCGCGGCTGGGATCACGCGTGTCCTATCAGGCGGTGCTAAATTGCTCGTCTGGGGTTGCTGTGAGGGTAGGGGGAGGCATGGACGTGGCCTCTTTAGTCCCCCAGTAAATTCATTCCCAGTCCTTCAGCCTTCTCCTTCCTTTAAAGAAACTAAGGACGTTCTTCAGAGGTTCGCCGTTCACCTGTTTAAAATCATTTGTCAACCCTTTCCTGAACTGGGCTGAAGTGGGCTGAAAGCAGCAATGAGCAACGAGATCTGTGAGACAGACCAGCTAGAGTCTGTGTACCACGTACCCCTTAAAAATAGTTGCTGTCTTCTTCCAACAGCAGTAGCAGAATATGAGCTGTAATCTTGATGTTCTTAGACTGTCAGTTTGGCTCTAACCACAGCTGCCATTTAAGGCCGGTTTGTGCATGAGGTGGGAGTGTTTAAAAAACAATCGCCGCTAGCTGCTGGCATCTATCGCTTTCCAGTGAATGATTTTCTACTCAATTCCTATTCCTGCTAATGTTTGTCAGCAATTTCCTCAAGGATCTTTTTGCTTTTTTTTTTTGTTGTTTGTTTGTTTGTTTTCTTTTTGTTATCTTGCTTTGTCCTGGCAAATAGCTAAAGAAACTGTCTGCTAAAAAACCTGCTTAATTTTGTGGGCTACGGTGGAAGAACGCCTGCGACTGCCCAGGTGAGGACTCACTCCGAGTCAGAAATGCCTTTATAGTCAGCTAAAAAGGAACAATACACACCCCCAGAACTGTGAATTTCAACACCTCTTCTGGCAGTGCATGCAAGGCAGTATCATTTTTGAAAGCATAACAGTACTTCTAAAATCCAATTAAAAATCTTGCTTTCAAGTTATCTTATTTTCTGTTCCAAATAATCTGCGGTCTACAGTATAAATTTGTCATCCAGAAGAAAGCCTGAAATTAAGAGAAACATTATATGATCCTAGATTCTATTATGCATCTTTTTGTTTGTTGAAGGCTTGCTGTAGAATCTGCTTGTTTCTAAGGAATGAAAATTGCTTATTATCCTGGATAATAAAAGAGAATGTCGTCATCTATAATTGTTAGTTTAGGATACTTACTGTACCCTTCTATTATAAATGGGTTTGCATAAAAAAAGGTTCAGTAAAGGGAGCAGCTTTTAAAGATTTTCTTAAAAAAAAGAGGGATTTATTTGTGAGTGAATTTTATGCTTTTTTTTTCTGCAAAATATATTGGAACAAGTTTCTTAATTGACAGATTGCAACTTAAATATGAATGTTATTTACTAAATGCAATCTGCAAATATTACAGGATTTTTTTGACGATCATAGGTGCATGGTTCTATATATACCTAAGTGTATAAATATACCCACCTGTTTATGTATGTCTGCGTATTGTATGCGTGCTTGTCGCTTTATTTAACACAGCGTTCTGCAATACCTAGGCATTTTTTCAAGTCTGTTCCTTGTTTTATTTCCTCTGATTAATCCCTTGCAAGATAATCTTTACAGGGTAAGAAGGTTTGCATTAACACCCTCTGCCTGAATATGACAGCTCTGCAAACAGCAGCTGTATGGGGTCAGTGGTGAGATCCAGAAATCAAAACTATATGGGCCTTAGTCACAGCTCGTGAGGCAAGCACTGTGTGCTGGAGATTGACTGCCAGACAGCCTGGGTTTGATAAGTTGCACTGGGCTGTATGTCACCCTCTCTACAGCAGCAGTATTTGACACACACACACACACAGAGAAGTGCCTATACGATAAGAAAAAAAAAAAAAAAAGAAAAAAGGGAAGAAGAGAAAAAAATCTACTCCAAACTCTAGGAGGAGGATATTAAAATCAGTCAACTAGAAGGACATTCTCGGAGGAACAAATGTTTGTGCCTAAAGGGTTAGAAAACCAGTTTAGACCTAAACCCCCGTGAACATCAGGTATTCAGAGCTGTTAGCTCTTTCTGCAGCTGAGGAAGTGAGCTTTAAAGCTGTGACTGCAGTCAGCCAGCGACAATTTACGGCTGCATGGAAAAAAAAATATAATTCGGCACTGGAAGAGTGAACCCAAAGAACTACAAGATGAAGAAAATGAGAACTTTTCTAATAAGGATAACAATAGTCAAAACCAGTATTAGACTGGTATCGGCAATCAGTGCAATAGTTCATATAAAACTCTCCTTTTGTTATCAGTCATGGATTTTTCATCCAAGCCAAGAGGGCCCTCATCCATCTCGCTGACACGTCCTGCCAGGCTCGGGGTGGCTCAGCCTCTGTTTTGGGTATCGTTGCAGGGATGTCAGACTCGAGAAAGCAAGCTGCAAAGCGGTTGCAGCCCATTTCTAAGCACGCACACGTGCAAGCCCCCCACGGTTAGCAGGTATAACGGGTCCCTGCGAGCATGCAGGCACAGCTGGGAGCCAGCTTTTGACTTCTGTCAGTGCCTAATTAGAATTATGCTAATTCTAGCAACAAAATTACGACTTTGCAAAATAAAACAAAGAAATGTGTTTACCACAATGCTAAGTATTTTATTTATCTATCACTTCTCTTCACCTCCTGGCAGACAATTACGGGAAATGTCTACAGCAAAACTGTCCGTGGCAGTTCTTCAAACATTTATGTGGGGCTTTCAATTTAAAAAGGTTGGAAAAACACCTGTGCTTTTCTTGGCTCTCCACATCCCATTTTTTTCCCAAATTCCAGCCTACTGAAGGTGAAAATCCCAAAACCCTCAACCACACCGCAGCTCCTGCTGCGCTCGAGTATCTTTGCGTGCAATGCTGAGCTTTTCAAACCATTTTAACCATTCTTCCCATAATTTATGGAGATCCTAATTCATTGCCCTCTTGGTGTTCAGGAATGATGTTACCATATGAAGAACTAGAAAGAAATTCCCCTGGTATGGGAGTTGACAAGACTCTCTCCTTCTACTTCAGAACTTTTGGGTCTCCATCTAATTAGGTTATACATTGCTAGGAAGTAAGCACCATGCTGTGTTTACTTGCTTGTATCAAGTCAGACACACTCCAGCACAGCTCAGATGCTTTATAAAATACAGACATAAACATATTTTCTTTCTGAGGTGGTTGGGGGTGGTGGGGGAATGAGGAATGTTTTGATCCTATAATTCACCAGTCTTAGAGAGAAGCAGAAAGATTCATATTCCAGCATTTAAATTGTCACAAGTTGAAAAGCTTGGATACCTTTTATTTATAGCGCCTCTGTTGTTTTATTAGGGACTCAGACAGGAGGGATCTTCTTTAGTGTGGCAACAGCGATGAAATTGATCTTTAGGGGGAGGTAATGTTGACAGAATTTGCAACAACAGAACGTACATTCCCTTTCTGAAGCCCTTGCATGTTATGAAAACTGGATGCTGTAGCGGTGAGGATAGAAAAGGCCATAATTTCAGGATAGTCCCAGCTCAGCAGTTGTGTCTTCCAGTATTTCAGCCTGCAGGCTGTGCTCAGAACTGGAGCCCACAAATGAGTGGAAGGTGGTCTGGAAACCAACTGGGAATTCTGGGATAAAAACCTTGACTTCACCCTTTTCTGTATGCTTGAGGGTTTTGCCTCACTACCTGCTTACAGCTGCTGTCAGCTTTTGCTGGGTATGTGCATACGGGAGGGCCCTTCTTTTGCTTTTTTTTTCCCCAAAACGATAACGTGCTGCTGGGATTGGGGAAGGTCAGGAAACACAACCCTTTGTGGTTCGCACACACAGATAAAATTTGCTCACACCCACACCGTCTGCAAGCGCAACGTGCCTGGATTTGAATCTGAACCTGAATTCCTGGACCCAAAAGCTGTGGCGGTGCCTGTCGGCTCCCCTCCACGGCCTCCAGCACCGTGGGCCCGGCAGTTCTCGCAGGTGGCAGGCGTTTGGCAGGAGCACTTCGTGAGCTCTGCTGCGACTCTGCGGCTGCAGGGAGCGCCTGGACGTCCCCGGTTTGGCTGAGAGCAGCCGACTCCCTGACTTTGGTCCTCACAGGGGCTGAGTTCTTTCTGCTGTCGGGGTGCTGACATCTTGGAAATACCCACCGAGTTGGTCTTTAGGCTTCACGGAATTTGTGAGTTCCCCCTCACATCACTCCCACATCCAGGGGAATTCCACCAGGCTCTGGAACAGAGGAGGATTTATTGTGATTAGGGATGCTCTGCTGCAGTTTATGACATTTAGTTGCCTTCAACCAAGCAGAGAAGGGAGGGGAAGTTGGCCGAGTCCTAATGCTGTGACCTGGAGGAATTATTTCAGAAGGAGAGGGTGGAAGTTTGGTTAAATTATCATTTATGAGACTGACAAGGAAATGGTCCTAATAGCTTCAACTGTCCCAGCCTATGTGATCTGAGCTGTTGGGGTCCAGGTCAGTAGGTCATCATTGACTACAAAAGAGGATCATTTCTACCTTAACGAGGCAAAGATGGCTTATTTCCCTCTAACAGATGGCAGTGGATATGAGTCATACATCTGTCTGGGATGTATTTTTCTGAGCAAAGTAATTTGGCCAGCAGTTTCCAGTAGCTCCACGCTCTTCCCTGTGGTTCCAAAGTTTTCGTGTACTTTATGGACTCTGACCATATACTGTTATATCCCATTTGGGAGGAAGGAAAAGAAGCATACAGTGCTAAAAATGTTTTTACCCACGTTTGGGAGAACCTCACTGTTTCCAATCACAGAAGCACAAATGTGGCTCCTGCCTGGAGTCCTTATGATGCCCTTTTGCTCTTCATCTTTTTTCTGGAAATACTCCAGACTTCAAAGGGGAAGGAAGCAGAGGATGCTCAGACGATTTGTATATTTATGGAGCTCTGATTGGGATCTTTGCTGCAGTAATCCTGCAGTGCGGATTTCTTGAAGCTTGATAAAGTTTTTGGGATGCCAGTGGTCCCTCAGAGCATGCAGAGTTTCTCTCTGCTGCCTGTTTATGAGAAACTTGCATAAAATCATCTTTGAGGTGTCTAACTTTCCTCGCAGTTGAGGTGAACCACGGGGTTCCAGAGTGTGTACACACACCTGTACTCGGTGGAACTGCCCAAGCCTTTCTTCCAGGGGGAATCAGGCTAGAATGGTACGATGACTCTAGGGTTGTGAGGAGTTTCAGTTCAGAGATACTGGAAGCTGACAGATTCAGAAGCAGGGTCTGTCTCCGATTTGGTTTTAGGAGTTGATTCTTCTTCCAATTTTCAGAGCTGTTTTCTGAAGGAAGTAACAGATTTTTTTTAAGACAAAACCCAGCTTGCTGAAGGTATTAAGTTTTTGTGGGGGTTTTTTGCCCTTTTTTTTTTTTTTTTTTTAATTATTATTATTTTAGCAAAATATCAGCCTCTGGACATTACCAAACAGAGGGCTTTCCTCAGGATGCAGGATTAGTCTGGGATATGGCATTATCTATTTCTTCCCTAAGCAAGTTTGAGTACTGTCAAGGATAGTGAAACACCTGCTGTTTTTCAACCCCTGTCATAAGGGGACGGAGCTTTCCTTGAGCTTAGTTGGGTTCAGTTAATTTGAAACTGAAGTGAGGAACAAACCACCAACCTCTACCATACCTGAGATTATTTTGATACAGGTCTGCTTGATGAAAGAAGATGAATCAAAATTCTGTGTACATCCTCGAGAAGGTAATTTCAAGATACTTGTGCCCATATTTCTAAGGAAATGCAGGTTACCTGGCCACAGTGTGTACTAGTGTTCAGTAGCTTTCGAACCTGCTGGCAATTTCAACGAGATTTGATGGTAAAGTAAAAATCTGAATGATAGCAGAGCAAATAACAATTATTCCATTTCTCACAGGTAAATATATGCTTGTGGGTAAAACTCCATCTCCCTTTCCAGTCTTAGACTGGCATGGTTGATGGGTGAAGTGCTTTTAAACAGCACCTCCCATCCAATATTCCTCATGCTCCTGGAGCTGTGGACTATGCCAGACCAGTTCTCATAGACACTGTGTCTAAACACTTGAGTATACAGCCATGTCACACCAGTTGGAATAATGTTGCAGATGTAACAAAAAAAAAAAAAAAAAAGGAAAAAAATGGGGGAAAAAAAAGAGAAAAGGTTTTTTTTTGAACGCACGTGATGCCTTTTGCCTTTAAATGATGACCAGCAAATTTATCAGCAGAAGCTGCATTACTTATGGAGAAAATGCTATGGAAGAAGGGAGATGGACTGTTGTCTACATGGATTCACCTGTTTTGTGGACAGACTTTGCTACGCATTGAAACACGGTCTAGAGGCAGTTCTGTTACGCTTCGTCCTCTACCAAGGCAAAGTGCAAGCTCTGTTGGTTAAAGGCACGTGTATGTATATATAACCTGTGTGTCATAAATCTGGCTAAGCTCCCTGGCTAGACATTGATCAGACACTAGAATATGTGTGCCTTAAGCCCTGAAGTCTGGACAAAATCTCTATAGTCCTAGGATTAACTTCAGACCTTGAGATTTGCCCTTGCTTCAGATTACCCTTTCGAAATACTAGCTAGCGTGAGCATGCTGAGCTGCAACTCATTTCTCAGGTGCATGTGGTGTAAACAAATTATCTTTATTCTCTGCTAAATAGAGCAAGAAAACCTTCAAACCTACTGTTTATATTCCCAGTGTGAGTTTCTTTTCATTCTGTGACATCTTAATCTGCTTCTGCAGCTCATGAGTTAACTCCTGTTTGTCTTGTCCCCAGGTAAGTCAACAATTGATTCTCTTTTCAAATATGCCCCGTCTCTTCTTTCTTCACTCTCTGCTTTTTGTTTTTTTTTTTTTTTTATCCCTGTCTTCCATATCTTTGTTTTGCCTGTGTTAACTTTTCCTGGCTCCAGACTCCCTCTCTACAGAGAGGTGAGCCTCTTAAACTTCGGTTTCTCACCATCCCAAGTGTTTTCATCTCAGCAGATAACCATTAAGATTTAATTACAAACTGCTACCTCAGTTCTGGAAAGGCTGTAATGCAGACCTTGGTCAGCAGTACATGTGCATGGGGACATCCCAAAATACACCTGACTTCTTAGTAACAACTTCATAACATCAGACAGAGCTAATAGATTCTGCACAGGATTTCCTCTGCTTAAAATGTAAAACACCACTTCCTTAATGCCCTACGATGCAGCTATACAAACACACAGATTTTCTTCTTCCTCTAGCTCATTTGCTCAGCACTCGAGCACCAATTTAGAATGACTGATCTGGTTTTAATCCAGATGGCTTGATGTAGTGCTTTCTCTCCCTCTAACTAACTCCCTCCCTCCTCTCCTTCCCCTGCAATTTGTCTGCATTGTTTGGTTCTGTTTTACAACCTTTGGCTAGGACAGGTATTTTGCTCTCTCCTTTACTGGATACCTGACATTTGTGCTGCCATTGTCTGCCAAGTCTTTCAATTCACTCCCAGAGATGTGGTGTTTAAAGGCAGCTCCTTCGGGAATAGCGTTAGAGAGGCACGGATTGTCTCATGATGTGGCATCACTCCTACAGGTAGCAGGTATTTTCCTGGCAGCTTGTCTTAAGCTTGGAGTAGAATAGCGTAACTGATAAGGGGTAAAGATGTCTGCAATACATTAGCGGAGCTCTGTGAAGAAACCTGCACAGCATTTGCCTAGCTCCAGCTCTGCCCAGTATTGTAATCACGGTATTGGTAATCTACTGGGCACTTCTGAGAATTCAGAAAAAAAAAAACAATGCAGCAAAACTGCTCATACTCTCAAGGTGTATGTGTGAAGATAATGAATATTATTATCCTCTCTTTAAAGACTGAAAGGCTGTGCATAAATGATTTATCTGGGGCCCCAAAGGAGCCTGTCTTTGGCTAGGGAGCTGAACTTTAATTGTACCTGACTTTAATCCTGTGTTCTCACTGTACCTCCCTCATTACCTACCTGTTCATTTTCATTAGTGCTCGTATCCGTCAGACTCATTAATAAATCTGAGAGGGTGTTTTGTCATGGCTACTAAACAAGAAACTTAATCAAGGCCTAGACTTGAAATGTTTACTTGCCTCAAACGCCTGTTGACTAAAAGAGCTGTCATTTACACTGAACACCAGCTACGCTATGACATTAACTATGACACGGTTAATGTCAGCCTTTAACCTCAGGTTGTAGTCACGGAATCCCAAGTGGCTGAACTACTGTGTTTTAAGAGACTACTGCCTGCAACTGGAAATCTGGAAATTACTGTCCCCAGAGGGGACAGTCCTGTGACAGTTCCAGTCAAAGTCAGCAAGTCCATGGTTCTGCCTTCATTGGCAAATCCTGAAAGGAATTTCCAGTCTTTGTCTTTTGCTGGCACCAGCACCTGTATATACTTCAGGATGAAACACTTCAGAGAGGTGAAATCATCCCAAATATTTTTTTTTTTTTTTTTTTTTGGAAAGGGCTGTTTTGATTCTCTGAACTGTTTTACTTTCCGGTCAGTCAAGGAATGGTGCTAGGACATCAGAGAGCTCACCTTGGTTGTATTCTCTGGTTTACACCGCTTTAAGCAACCTCAGCTGAGAGGCTGGTGGTTCCCACAAGGGCTAGGAAGGTCCCAAGTCCTTGCTGTGTGAAATAAAATGGACTAACTCGAGCACCACTTGACAATTAGCTAGGAATATACAAACGATCAGTGTGTTTCTCAAATGAACAGCATTAACTTCTTATAAATAGCTAACTTGAGGATTTGAGATTGTCCTATCCTGCCTGCAGATTTGTGTTGGGCTTGGGGACAGTGACTGGAAAGGTGATGACCCCAGTTACCAGCTCTTGTTGAAGTTACTGCCTGGGTTCATCAAATGATAACATTTGCTTGGTCGTTGAAATTCAAAACAGAAATACACAATAGATTAAATTACTGCCCTTGGTTACGGATACCTCAGGAGCAGATCTGCTACTTACTCTGCCACCTCTGTAATGCAGACAACCTTTTTCAGAGGAGGCAGGGAAAAGAGGCTGGGGACATAACTTTCTAGGCTTACTTTGGAAGGAATCGTGTACCAGAGTCCTTGCCAACGGTTTAGCACAGCTGCCACCTGCAGCAACTGCTGGTGAAGAAGGCCTCACAAGACGGATGTATCCATGAAGGATTACTTCAGCAGAACTAAAAGCTTGAAAATGCAGAGAGAAAAATGAAGGAATTTTTATTTACTGCAGATTATAATGTCAAGTTTGATTGTAATAGTTTATGAGTTTGGATCAAGTTAGGGTTTTTTTTTCAGAAAAAAATAGGAAAGTAATGTTTACTTTTAATTTAAAAGAGTTTACTCTCTCTCTTCAGAAGTATTTTTAAATTCAGCCCTCCTTTCTCATGTATTACTGCCCTAACCTAGGGGTATTGCAGGTTTAGTTTAGGAGTTCTTGTGGCAGCTGTTCCATTTTGAATAACTAATTAAACATTAGCTTGAACAGAAGTTCTTTAACCATCAAGCAATAAACCCAGTCTCTCTTCCTCCGGCTCACTTTTGTGACAAAGGACTGCACTGGATTAGGGACCAAAGGAGTTTCTTACCTCCATAGGAGCTTTCATTCAGCCTCAAATGCAGCTTCTCACCACAGTTAAGGGGATCTAAGAAGTTGCCAGCTGACCTTAAGAGCTCCTTCTGCTCGTCTTGTCCCTTACATCAGTCAAGGCTTATCTGCTCCCAAGCTGAGACTGTTCATGAAGTTGAACAACTAATTCTACCAAACCAAACCCTAACTAAACCAAAACCAACTCTATAAAACTCAGTGATTTCTTGGAGTTGCCTTAGTTCATGAAGAGGGACCATATCAAGTTTGATAAGAACCGTAGCTTGAGTAAGGGAGGGAGATGATCTCATGGACAAAAATGGCCTTCAGCATCTGTAGCTTGAGCCTGTTGAAGCTGTATGTCAGGGAGCAACGAGGCTGGCTGTGCCACAGGGTGTAGAGAGCTGGGAGCGGGGCTGACAGCATGGCTGTCATGCCAGTGTCCTCACACACACAGGATGCAGCCCCATGGTACCCCAGCAAGAAGAGAAGAGAAGGTCCACGAAGTGATGGTACCAGGGTCAGCCATAGCCCAGATCATCAGACAAGTCGATAGGGATGGAGAGGGTCCAGGGACAAGCTTGGAAATCAAGTCAAGGTCAAGATCAGTGAGGTGCGTGGCCAGCACAGACGCACCAACTGGTAGCTCAGGCAAGGACCTGAGTGTAAATGCAGCTCTGGAGCACATGGGGAGGGATGGGAAACAGCAACGCTTCTCCCAGATCAACTTGCACAGCCCTCTCAGCGTCCTGGTCCCATCCCAGGGTGGCTGTGCCATGCAGGGGACATGCACGGTGGGGGGAGCTTGCAGACCCTGATGGTGCCCTCAGGGCCAAGCACTGGATGCCAAAAATGGGGCCATAAACTCCTGGTGTAACTGCATGTTTGTGTTATTCGGCTGAGCTGCTTCCTTCCCCTGGCCATTCCTGTTCATTCCCACCTCTCCGTTCAACATCCACCGCCCTAAGCCATGCTACCGCAGGCTGGGACGCCAGGCTCCCAGCCAGGGCCCTGAAATCTTGCAGGTTGGAAAAAACCAAACCCAAACCAATAAAGAATCTCCCCAAACCTTTTAAAGCTCCTCAAGCAGCTATACCTGTAACAGAAATAAGTGGTGGGAGAAGGACTGTTGGGAACACGGGAACTTCTTCTGCTGCCTTCGCTGCCAAAGAAAACATACAAGGAAGATGAACCTTCAGGCACAAGAAAGGTCCGTTGTGGGTTTTAGCCTCTTAATATGGAGGCTCTTCCTCCGTATCCCTTCCTCTTGCACTCACTGCACGTGTGTTTAATTTGACAGCACGTAACATGTTCATGTTCTCCATCAACAGTGTTGTCAAGGAGCCTTCATCTGATCGGAAGAAAACCGCGTTGGAAGCAAAACCAAAGCAGAATAAAATAAAACAAAGCATAGGTGGGCATTTGGGAGAGATTGCTTCCTTCCTCTGCCTCTGACGGTGTTTTCAGGCTCTCGAAATATTTTGCAGTACTTCAGGTCACTTTGCTTAAGTCACCTTCCATAATGTTGCACAGTTAATGCAGAAGACTAATAATAACATAGCCTGATGATTCACAGAGGGATGTACCTTAGAGGGTACATAGAAACAAAGGTGCTTTCCTGGGATTGTGCTGAGGAAAAAGATTAATTTGACATATAAATCTATTACATAACTTAAACGTGCTGCATTATCACCACTAAGAGCAAAAAACAGAAACAACAACTTTTACTGCCTGAAGTTTTCCTTGGCACTGCGCAGTAATTATCTGACCTGTCTCTAAGGTCACTCTATACTGTTGTTGTATTTCAAGTTGTCTGAGACTACTGTAATTATTAAATGTGTTATGGCTGCATAGTCCTTTTTAGTAGGAACTCCCAGAAAAATAAAACCTGAGTGCATTTATGGCCTCAATATCTATAAAACCAGCAAAATACCTTGGAGTTATGCTATTTTAATCCCAAAATCTGCCAGCGGATAGAGAGAAAACTCTAGTTTTAACTGTGTCTTGTAGTCCTGAAAAGTTTTCTTCTTCCTCTTATCAAGGCTGCAGAATGCACACAGCAGTAGATATGCTTGACGTTATCTGTAGGAGGATAAAAGCCCACACAGCAGCGACTCTGTGCTGGACAATTTTGAAGCTGTTGGGAACAGTTTCTGTCCTTTCAAAGTATTACCGCATGCACATCAGGGGCTGTGGTACTTTCTGGCCTAATTTAATCACTGTAATGTGGGAGATAATCTTTCAGACTACCACGTAGCGTAGGAGTTGGGTCTGGCACCCTTCAGTTTTGAGTTTCAGTGCTCCAAGAAGCCATCACTTACAGAAACAGAACCCAAATATAAAGGAAGAAACAGAACTGATTATCATAAATCCAAAACCTAAAAATGTGCAGAAATGAAAAGAAAAAGCAAGAATGACATTTCTCAATATTAAGGTGAATGTTCAAGATTTTATCCGTGGAATAGGTATTTTTTTTTTCTTTTCTAAGGCCCATATAATAGGTAAAGTATTGTTAAATAGTTTCATGAGGTAGCATTAAGATGTCTTATGATTTGCCATTATTTCCTCCTCTTCCCCAATAAACAGAAATCTGCTGTTACAGAGAATAAGACATTCACTGAATAAAAAATAAAGCTATATTATCTAACAAGCTCTGAATACAATATGTTGAAACCCAGTGTAGAAATATGTGTTGTATTTTAACGTGCATAAAGCTTTTAACTTGTGCAGTGGCATTTAAAAAACCCCCACATATTAATAAACAAAGTTCTTGTCACGGAATATAATCAGTCTCTAACATTTTTTACACACCCAGATGAGCTGTGGCTGTGTGGTGCCTGTGTGATGGATGACTTAGAAATGATGTAGATGTTTCTTCCAGGCAATAAGCTGCACTCAGGGTCTTTTAAAGTTTCTTTGTTAAAGGCAAAACAGAGGTGGTTGTCGACTCACGGCCACAGCAGTTAATTAGCTGACATCCATTCAAAATGCTCAAGTTGTCAATACGGTGCTTAATTTGGATGAAAACAGCCTAAAGAAGGTTTATGTTCTCCCAAGCTTTCCCGTGTCGGGCGGTCTAATCAAAGCTACAAAGCTTCTCTCTTTCATACCGTTTGACCCCCACGACTGCAACAAAACTGCTCCAGCAGGTAAGGACAGTTAACTGTAGGAACCCACCAAATGACGAGGGAACACACTTATTATTGACATATTGGCATCCAGGGGGCATTCAATATCTGCAGATGTGAAGCAGGAAACTAAAAGTGGCTTTTAACGTTTCAAACATTTGGAAAAGGGGGATCTGAGTTGGATGTTAACACCTATTTACGCTGCCACTCACACGGTTCAGGGTGGGACAACTCCCACAGGTTGTGGAAAAAGGGGGCCGGGGGTGTTAAAAAACCGAGACATGCCTTCTAATTAGAGGTATTCAGGTGTATGTCTTGCTGTGAATAGACCAACTCAGGAAAAATAGAGCCATTATACATATATTGGGGGTGACGTAGAATAACAAATGTTTAAGGACCAAGCTGTGGATTGCTTCCCTGAAAACTGCTTTTAATCAAGATGTTTCAACAGCTGAATTTGTCACAAAGAGACCACTTCTCCTCCAACATTGTATTTTCATGTACCATTTCTTATCAGGCTAATTTCTGATGATTTTGTCAGGAAATGCGTTTTCCTTCAGGCAACATCTCCCAGCAGTGGTCAGCACATATCAAATCAGAGCTGGAAAATACAGAGAGTTTACCTAAAATTAGAGCTGTAGTGTAATAGGTATTTTGTATGTATTAAACCAAGGCTGGGATTATAACAGACACTATATTAAAATATATAATTATTTTATTGCTAAAACTCCATTCTAAGAAGAAAAAGGAAAGAAAAAATTAATGTAATTTATTCTAAATACTCTGTATTTTTTCCACTTGATAAACTGTGTCCATAAAATTAATGGAGATTCATCTCACTCCTAAAATTCTCCTTTTAAGTTTGGAATTATGCTGCCACAAACTTTAAGCCAAATTAAGAAACTGAGGGTGTTTTGATTTAGAAATGACTTTTTAATCACAACTATGTAAAAGCTTAATCAATAAAATGATTAATAGAATATTTAAAAATACTACACAGTGATATTGTTCTTATTGCATCTTGATATAACATTATTCCCACTGTGCATTGTAATTGCTGTGTTACGAAATAATGTGAAAACAGCTAAGAACTCGCATAGATTAAAATTAAAATGTCCAAAGCCCAAGTTAATATTTCCCCAGAAGAGTTTGGATTTGTTTTGACAACAAGACATTCTGATTTTTTTTTTCTTTTAATCATCAATATCTTTTCGGTGGGTTTGCAATGGCAAATCCCTTACCTGGGATATGTCTACTGGGAAAGACAGCAAAGGAGAAATTAAATTAATTGTTCATCCTGTCCCTAGAATTTCAGCTGATGCTCAGCAGAGCTAGCTAGCAGGCACACCCTGGAAGAGTTTTAACCTGTGACACCGCTGCTATTTCAGAGCTCAGCCTTGCCCACCAAAGTTGAACAAGAAAATTTATGTCAATTTTACTGTCAAAAAACCTTGTATTTTTTAACATATGCTAACAGGAGCATACTATTAAATATACATATAGCTATTAATAGCTGAGTTCTCAAAATAGCAAGGATATCTTGAATTCAGCTCATGGAGTTATAGTTGGCACAGATTTTTCCCCTATGCAGTATAATGTTGCAACTGCGCTAGGCTTGCTCATGTACCCACTGTGTATGTATATACACACACATATATCTCCAAATCATAGTAATGTGTTTACATAAAGTATTATTCAAGGTGAAGAAGGATATCATATAGCCCATGCTGAAATATATACCGAATTGTAGGATGCATCTCTCCCTCCTTTTCCTTCTGAACTTCACATTTGCAGTGGGACAAAGACATGCCCATGGGCATTTACTGCAGATGTGCTGTAAATCAAGACCATGATTTTCTGTATCTATGGGGAAGGAACCATTTCTAGTTTTATGTTTGAATAAATGAAGGGGTCCTGGTGCACCCCACGAATGCTACTTTTATATTAATAAATGCCCTTTCGCTCTAGGTCTTCCTCATGAGAGTTTTAGAAAGGGATTGGAGTCCAGACCCAAACCTTGTCGCCTCACGGTGCTGGATACAAAACAGATATTTATGGCAATCGCAGAGTACCTGTCACTGGTGTCTGGTGTGGCTGGCACATAACACCAGGTCATTTATATCAGCATTTGCTGGTTACCCAGAAATTTGGATGCTATGTGTTGATACTGAAATTCAAACATTTCCAACTGCCTGCTTTGAGTAAATCCTTTTTTTTCTGACTTCCCTTGGTGGATTCCCATCTCCTGCAGCAGGAACTTTTGTTGCTTTTGATAAAGAAGACGTGTCAGAGGCATGGCCAGGAGAAGAAACATGAATAAAAGGAAGATTTTGTGTTGATTTCAGCTCTTTGGGTCAGTGGTGGATGACCCAAGAAAAGGCTACTCCACACTACCGCAGCAACGGAGGGACCTATAAATATTTTCGTACCAGTCCCTCTTTCAGCTGCAAAGAAAGAATTGGTTGGGCTTAAAAAAGAATAAAAACTGAAGTATGCTTAAGGGGGTTCAGCAAATCTTAGTTGAAGGAAAACTGCAAAAGTAGGACAGAAAGCTGTAGAAGTATTATCAAAAAGTGACACTCTCATGGTTGCACACTGACTTCTGTTTGATGAAGTAAAAACTTGGTTGATTCTGATGTCTGCAAAATAGTCAAACTCTCAGATTTGGCGTAAAAACAAGCGGAAATATTCCTGTATGCAATAGAAGAACTACACCGGTTCTGGTTTGAAGCTAAATATAGACGTTTTCATACAATGTACATGCTGGCTGCTGTTGGCAGCCGTGGTGACTCGAACTGGCTCCAGTGGGAAGGCCATTGCGTAGTTTTGTTAGGGGAGAAAACACAGGCCATATCTATGTTTGTGACAATTCCCAGCTGGCTTCCCAGCTAGTGACAGAAATAATTAGCATAAACAGATTTTTAGCTCTTTAATGCCTCCAACAGTATATTGCAATGAGAATACATTTCCAGAAAATCATACAGTTTGTTATAATGTTTTTATGTTTTATATGTGATTTATTACTACTTGTTATTTATTATGCCATCTTCTATTGTGAATATATTTGCACTGAAATACTCTTTAGGGAAGGGTTGCCTCAAAGTGGAAAATGAAGTAGCTGTGAAGTGACTGTTCCCAGCACAGAATATACCTATTACGTACATCTATTGCATTTCAATGCATAGCCCTGAGATTTGGGTTACTTCCTAACCGGTTTCTAGCTACAGAATTGACATGTTCAATGGTAGGGCTGTCTGCCAGCTGTGACGTGCAATAAGGTAAAGGGCTGTTCAGACTGAGAGTTTTCACCCGAAATCTTTGTGTGTGCAACAAAGGTACTTGTCAAATCAGCCTTCCCTGCGGGAGCAGAGTAAAGAGGTGTAGTTCAAAGGTTGCAAATGACTCATGGAGAGATGGTCAAGCAAAATGATGGACTATTTCTCAGAACATGACCCCATATAGATAGACCACAAAAGTGTGCATGAACACCCTTCACCGTAGGAAGGACAGTAAGTACAGCTTACTAAAACTTCAGTGGTGTGACAGACCTGGTTTGTCTCCATCACAGAACACTTTGTGATACCTTCACTCACGCAGCCACCTCTTCTGGTGCTGGAAAAGTACAGAGCATTATGCTCTTTGTGTTCTTTGATTGGTGATAATGAAAGTGCATATTGTGCTATCTATTCATAACAAGCACTTAAAGGTGAAATCGTTTGTCTATTGGCACCGCTTTGCAGAAGTTCAAGATGGGTGGCTCTGTTTAAATGAAGGGAAAAGATATTCTTGCTAGAAAAGTTAAGAGTTCAGCAGTGGAAAAGACCAAGAAAAACAGAGAAATTGCTCTTTAACTGTCCTAGTCCATTACACAAGAGACATTAAAAGGTACAGGTTTATGTCTCTGAAAAGTCTGACAGTTAGAAAGGACAATGTCAAACCATTTGATATATATGGACAGGTTCACTAGTGTTCTCTGGTTGCTTTCTGCTGCTCTAGCAATGCAAAACAGCAAGAAACCCAGCCAGATTTACAGCTGCTTTGTTTGCTAGAGCAATGAAAAAGCAGCCAGGGTGTCCCAGTGAAAATGGCCCATATGCTGCAGCCTAGATTCTCGACAATAGGAACCTAAATCCACAGTTAGATGGTTAAATAAGCGGCCTGCTTTTCTGCAGTGCTGAGCCTACTTATGTCCCACTGAGCCGTTAAAGAAGACACTCGAGTTTCTCCTTTTCTGATGTGCGAGAGACTACCTGCGGTGGTGGCTGCGGTGTCAGGAGGCCCCCGGGGAGCGAACCACACAGAGTGACTGTTTTGAAGACGGGGCTTGTAGCTGGCAGAACACGTCTGCAGCTGGTGTGTGCTGGAGAGAGCAAGGGATGCCCTGCGGTGTTCGGCGCAGAGCTGGACGAGGTGTACCCCTACACCCAGGGGCGTGTGGAGAAGAGCCGATTAGGCGACGCGCAATCGTGATAGTCGTGATTCAGTGCTCGGCAGCCTGGAAACTCAGCCTGGGCTTGTGCGAGCCTAGAAATGGTTTTACAAGAGTAATTAATCCTAATAGAAAGTACGCAACGCTGTTAACAGCGAATTGCCGCTCCTTGGAAGTTGGACAAGAAAGTGCAGCACTACACCGTGTCTTCGCTTCTGCTGTGCGTGTTTTCCAGCTATGCTCCTCATTGTGTTGATTTCCGCTAGGCTGGCAAGGATTTCTCTTGATTCTCGAGAAAGCATGAAAGCTACACCTTACTTAACAGACAAAGAAAGAAAGGGATGCTGCAAATGTAGAGAGAAACAAAGACAGATTGGATTTTGGACCTCTTCCAAATTTGAAAGCCAACCTTTAGGCAGGGGATGTAGAAGGGATAAAAACATAGTAAAAACAATACAAAAGCAAAAAAACCCGTGGCAGTGGTGCTCTTTTAAAGTCATTAACTATTTTTAAACCCTTTACTTTGGGAGTACAATGCACCATGTTATTATCTTGTGGGGCCAAACCAGAAAGTTGGAGGCAGAGCTGGTTCTGAAGCAGATTTCTTACAGCCAAATCAGAAAGATTACTTGCAATATGAACTTCTTGCACTATTGAATTTCTTTTCCTAGGCATTAAAGGACCAGCTTTGTAACTTGTTCAGAGTGGTACAAAACAGCAGATTTCAGCTGAGTGCAGTTTATTTATGTCAGCTGAAGATATGATTTTCTCTGCTATTTTTTCCAGTTTGTATCAGTGACAATGGACCGATGATCCAGGCTTTCTGGAATTTAAGAAATGCAGCCTACACAGGGAGCTTAATTTTGCAGCCAGTCTTCTGCTATAAGCAGAAGGCAGAGGATGTTTATTTAAACACCTTGATTTTCTACGGATTTCTGAGGGAAGGCAGAGTTTTTTTGTTCCTTCCCATTTAAAACTCATTTTTGATTTTCAACATCATAGAAAAATTTTAACTGAAAAAGGAATGTGACCTCTTGATGTGCCAAAATGCACAGTAAGTCCGGAGGAATAAGCACAAAACACTATAGCTGTAAATTCTAGATTTCAAGCATTTCCTTTAGCTATGATTGTGCAAATAACTCAAATGGTAATGTTTAATCTCACTGCTATAATCTGTTAGACTGTAACTTAAAAACTGAGTTTATCGCACTATAGCCTGTCACTGAAGCAAAATCTAGTATGCTTGTTCTAAAGCAGGAGGTTAAGACAAGGGCCACGGGAATTGTTGAAACAAAGGCATTACGAAATTGAAATGATTCTCCACTGAAAATTTCCTGGAGCAATTTTTATGCTTAGCTGAGAAATTGCAAAAAAGAATGAGCAGAAACTTCCACTTGTAAGTGGAGGAGAGCACAGTCAATCTTAAACTGAACAGATCTTAAAAAAACCCCTAAATCACCCCCGCCCCGAACAACCCCCTCACCCGGTCTCTTCTTTGACATGCTTTGGAAGGTAGTGTTCATCAGCAGCTAAGTCCCAAATGCTTCCCTTTAAAATATCTGGTCTGGGAAGCATGAATCTAAAATATTTTATCAGCTTCTGTTAGAGCCAAGAGTCCCCTTGGTAGCTTTGCTTCAGAGACGGAGCGGTATCAGAGCGAGGGGCAGAGCAGGCAAATGCGCGACGGTTCCACATGCGCTCAGTCCCCTCACAGAGCTTCCTCCAGGGTTTTTTTCCGTTGGTTCCTAACCTTCAGCCAGCCTTTCCAAAGGCTTTAATCCACAGCAGGATGGGGTATCATGAAATGTGTGTTCACCCTCAGGAGACATGGCAAAGGTTACTAGGCGTTATTGACCTGCAGTGTAATAATGTCCCTCAAGACTAACCTTTAAAGCTTTCAGCTCTGAGTAAGTAAGACTAGCTGGATCTTTTCTATGTCTCTGGGAATATTACAACTTTTCATAAAGCCGTGTATAAAGAATACTGAAAAAGGGCAAGAGGAAATTGCCACCTTCTCTGAGACAGGCCTGCGAGGCATGCACGCACTGGGCTTGCACAAATCTCTCCTCTTTGTTAAGCTGGTTGGTCAGACTGGTATTGCCAACATCAATAGGATTCTGACAACGGTAGGAAGGAGCAATCTGGCTATGTAATATCTTCATTCTTTCATTTCAGTAAGTAGAATGAGGATTAACGTACAGCTTTACTGGATCCATAGTTGTGTACATTGGCTAGCTACTTTGAATTTGATGGAGCTAAAAAGCTTCACGTTAGCTGGCCTCTAGTTTAGATTACAGGAACAATTTCCTGCATTACTAAAGGCTTTTTTTTTTTTTTTTTGAAATAAGAATGTCCATTATTTTTAAAAATTACGGAAATATAACATTTTCATCGGGTGCAACAGATTACAAGACCCATCTCGTTTTCTACAGAGGTCTATTTTTCAGGCCAGATGCCTAATAAGTGCCTAACGGTCTGGTGAGTCTCAAGTTTTGAAACGAAAGACAGCAAAAGAACTCAACACACAAAACCACCACCACTACCAAAAGCAAATAGGAAAGATGTTCAAACTAACAGGTGCAATAAACATTTGCATTGGAAGTAGTTACCACTGAACACAGCTAAACAGGTAATTTTCAGCAGGCTAGCAGCTAGATTACCTAAGTGAATAGAGGTTTTAAAGCCAGCAAGCCTTGTTATGTCAATTTTCTTGCTGGCAATGCAATCACGTTGAATACCTTTCTCCCCTAATGTTGTTAACACTGTAAGGTGAAGAGACATTTTCTTACCACCAAAACCCAACATCCAAGGCTGATGCTTCAGTAACGCTAAAAACTCTCCTCACTTTCTGTACATACTGATGTTTCTGTCATTCCAAGGGGAGCGATTTTATCGGCTGAGTTAAAGGTGCCCCAACATTTTCTTGTGAATGAACTTTCTTGTTACGGTTAAGCGAACTCCAGGTCATTTCAGAAATCAGTCCATTTGCTGCAAAGCTGTGGAAGAGAAGAATTTTCAACGGGAACTGACAGCCACCTTTTAAGACAGAAACTAGGGAACTCTCAGTTCCTTGAGAACTGTTGAGTGGCAGAGCAAGACTTGTAGAGTGCTTTTTCTTGCCTTTTTGGCACTGGAAACATGGCCTAGCCACTGCACGTGGTCACTAAAACACTTGCAGTTAGCTTGCCATTAATGCACAAGTGTGTCCTGCTTGTTTATTGCTGCTGCTTAACTTTTATTTTCACTTTGAGAATGATGCTAGAATTCCTCCAATGCAGTTCCCAAACCTGTATAGTGGCACTCTGCAAACCTAAAAGCACGGCCTCTGCAACTTCTTCCGTTAAGTCCATCGGTCAGGAGGTGACTAGTAAAGTACCAAGGTGTTCCTCTGACTCACATTGCTCCCTGCAGGTGAGTGAGTTATTTGCAGAAGATTTCCAGATCTCAGCGTACTGAAAGGTATCTGGCCTTGCAGGTCCAGTGTAAGCCCCAAGCACTCTTGTGTGGAAACCACCACATTTCTGGTTCCCCGTTCGGCTGAGGCAATCAAGGAACTACTCCATCACATGTCATGGAGATGTCACAATATAGTCCACATGAAAAATGGTCAGCCCAAACCAGACTCCTCACGTCCCACCCCACAAACTCATGCTCAGAAAAAGCCCTAGGAGGTGAGGAATGCAGGTGTGAATCCCCTTGTGTGATGGACAGTCCTGGCTCACAGGCACCAACATGAAAGAAAACGAGTTTACCCCATTGTGTTTATGTTTGACTGGCCAATTCCTTCCCAAGATGAGGGTATGAGCTTTTGAATCATACTTCTAAGGCACTTGATTCTCTCATAATTTATATGGAACACAGCTCATAGCTCCGGATTTGGGATGATACTTATGGGGACAGGTTTTTTAAAACAGGCATTGTGCTGTCTAAAGTAGATATATCAAAGTTTTTTGGTCAGGCCCTTGGGGAACCAAAGGCTTAGACATCTTTGACTTCAGTTGTCAGTCAAAGCCAGTAGGAAGCACATTTAAGTCTGGAACAGATACCACTGTAGCGCTTCGGTGCTAAACCTGCACTCAAGTTCTGATTCTATCGTTACTGAAACAAGCCGCAGCACACTATCTGATAAAGACTTTCCCCGAAAAAGCTCAGAAGTTGGAGCAGTACTTTCTTCCTTCTTCTCCCAGCTGCATCTGGTTCAGTGTAAAAATCATAAGCGAGATGCACACTTGCAGGAGGTGCGTTCTGCAGGATGACACCTCTTTTTCAGTTTACCCTTAGGTGAATATACACAGCAAATGCACTCCCTTTCTGCAGCACACTGCAGCAGTTTGAATTTTTGCCCGTTCCATCATAGCCCTGCTGTGAATGGATGGGAAAAATGTATGCTTCCCAAGGAAGGGTCTGGTGGCGCCTTTGACCTACGATTTCTAGGGACCATGGTTTGAGAAACCCTGCAATATGGAATATTCATACACAGCTCCTGTGGTGTCCCTAGATAAAGCTTCTCTTTAATGTTTGATGATGCAATTTCCAAACAGTCTTTTAGTGGAAGACAGTTGGTGTTCAGATCTAATTTCATGTGAAGAATGGGAGGTCAGAGTGCTTGTACTGCAGTTTGTTCCATGCCCACCCAAAGAAATTTAACCCCTTTTTCCCTGCTTAAGCTCTCTGGGGAGTCTCTGTATCTCATCACAGGTAAATATTGTAGATGATCTAGTCTCTTCCTTCGTGAGAGATAATATATAAATGCAGTATTTTTATTACAGTCATAGCATATATTTTTAAAAATCATGGTACTAAGACGCATTAGTGCAAAATTGTTATTACAACAGAAACATATATTTTTAATGAGCCCTGAAGCCAATATAACCACAATTACTGATGTAATTCACTACTATAATAAAGTAATTTATTTATCATAATAAATTATCTGAGAATTAGAAAATAAAATATTACTTTAGCTACAGCCTGTCAGAGGGAGCAGATGTAAGTATTCTGCTTTATATGAGACATTGGAACAGACAAGTCAGGCAATTTTATATTAGATAATTAAAGGCCTTTTGAAAACCATTCGCGTTTGGAAGAAAGAAAAGAAAACATAATTCCCAACGGAGCAGAGAATCCGACTTCATCTTTAAGAAAAAAAAAAAGCTAAATCAGAAAGAATTTTTTTTTTTTTTTTTCTTTTGGGTGAACAAAAAACAAGTATAGATCTCAGATTCTAAGGATTAAGTTATAAAAAGCCCCTCAGACTGACCTCTAGTATGTTGGAAGAAAGCCCAGTGTGTAATGAGGGAGTAAGAGAAAGAGAAAGATGGAAAAAGAAACTTTTTTTTTGTTTTGTACACTTACAGAGCCTTCAGGGACTTTATCTGGGTACGCTGGGTAAACACCACCACGGCATTACACCGGTAGTCTCTCCCTCGCGGCATGTTTAAATTATGCAACAACTGTTTGATTGGTGGCTTCTTTGTACTGAAAAGCGCCTGATCCCTGCATCCCACTGCTAAAAGAGAACTTTACTTAAAGGGAAGTGCGTTAGAAAAGAAACCAGCCACATACAAATATTTGGCAGCAAAATCACCGTGAGAAATTGAAGCATCCTCTCTACTATAAGCAAGCAACCCTGAGAACTGGAAGCAAAAGATTTCGAATGGCCTGGGAATCTGGCTGCCTCTGTGGCAGATGCAGTAAACAGCTTCAGAAACGATTGTGTGTTTCTGCTAATCGCTTAGGCCATAAGATAACAGCTAAGTTGACATTATGTGTGCAAGAAGTGAAACTGCTTACTCCTGTTCCCTATTCTCTGTAAGCTTTACAGAGCAGTGACTGTCAGCAGCATACCCTCAGTGCAATAATGTCACAGCACGCTGGCGAAAAGACAACCTTGAGACTTATGGGCCCCCAAACGCAAGTCCTGTCTGAAATTCTTTCATGTTTTAAAATGATAAATGTTACTATCTCCTCTGTGCATCATCTAGTAAGAATGCAAAGAGTGCAAAAAAAACCCAATCCTTGTAGTCGAAGGTTACTTGGGCCTTCCTTTTTTAGAAATATGCCCAGCACTTGCTCTTTAGCTTGCTTTCTTACCACACTTCCATATGCAGTTCCATCACTGCTGGTTAACGGTAATTTCATGACTCGGTGTTGGAATTGGTTTTAATATTAGATGGAATTGGTTTTAATATTAGAACTGATTTAAAACATTTCTCCCTCCTCTTCATCCACAGCTGTACATTTCTGTTTGCACCCAGAGATTCTTCCACCCCAGCTTTGCTGATGAAAGCATTAATTGGACCACACTGTATTTGTCATTGATGATATCATCCTTGTTAAAAACAGCTCCCTTTTTGGGGAGATAGAAGTAGTGTTATAACTAAAGATGCAACGAACCTTTAATCTTGAGGTCTGAGGACAGTTTGCTCTTCACCAGGTCATGTAAAAACTCACTCCCCCAGGTACAGCATAATATTGTTCCAGACCTCCATCTTCTTCAGACTTCTTTCTTCCCATGACCACTTCCTTTTTTTTTTTTTTTACTAAGAAATGCACCAAGACTGCTGTGATCTATTCATGGCTTGAAGGTCATATCACTCATAGTCTGTAATGTCTTCCTCTGATATCATGCCTTTTCTAAAGTTACAGTTAGTTTTAATGCACTGAATCTGTCACAAGTATCACTTTGCTCTACAAAAAAGGAGCGAAATATTAAAAATTGCCTGCCTGTGAAATTGTATTTCACATTTCTGTCTGCACATAAATAGATGCTTACAGTTATTACCCTGATTAATTTTACAGTCAAATGTGTGATTCTAATGCTGAAGAGAGGCTGCATATGATCTTCAGTCACCCATTCTACATGTCTCAGTAGTGAGCATCCATAGCCTCTTTGGAAGAAGCGCATCTAAAATAGGAACAGGTTTGTGTAAAAATCCTGGTGGTCCACCCTTTCCCCTAGTGAAATTACCGAGATTTTGTCAAGGGGTGGGGGAAAGATTTTTTTTTGAAAGCTTGCTGAATGCTTCCATCAATGATATGGAAAGTGTCAGATCGCATAAGGAGTAAATATGGAAAGTAGATTCAATTCAAGCATTTCAGGAAGCAGAGAAAGAAAATACCTAGAGACATGAGAAATAAGCTATACGGTGATAAAGGAGAGTAGAGGTGAATGTTTCCATAGGAACCAGGAGAAAAGAGATTTGTCTATGCTCAGAATCTCTTCAACGACATTTAGAAAGGGGTCAGCAAGTTTCTTGGTACAATTCTTTGTTTTCCTTGCACTCTTGAAAACTCTTTAGATACTTGGAAAGTAAAAAAGAGTTTGAAATGTGGACAGGACTCCAGACTAGGGTAACTTCAAAGTTAATGCTGCCTAGTTACATGAGGCCTTATATGATATCATGCACCTTTAAGTGCTGATAAATGTGTGTATAAAGAGCTGATGAGTACTAACTAGGCTGCATCTTCTTTGGGTTGTTGGGTCTGTGTGATATGGAACCTTTTTCTCCTCTGGCAGAATGATAAGAAAACAAGTAAATCTCACCGAAGCAGAACTGGCCAGAGGAAACATGACTTTCACGTCCCTAGATATACCGACTAAAAGCTTCTTCTCCTGTAAGGGAATATTCTGTCACATGTCCAGGAAGAAAAATGTGATTTGTTTAGAGAACAGAACCAAAATGCTTCCAAAGCCCGGATATTCCAGGAGAAGGAAGTACGTGACATGCTTCATACCAAAAGAGATCTGGGGCTGAAAGCAGGGAAATAGCCAGGTAGGAGTTAGCAATGCATTGCCGTGGCAATAAAAAGTAACGCAACCTTGAGTAGCAAAGCAAGAGAACAATCACTCTGTGAACAGTGTTGTTATTGTACCTCTCTGGTCTAGATCACACACGGACTGTTGACTTCAGTTCTACCACCTACAGCAAGGTGCCAAGATATACAGGGTTAAAGCAATGGAAGGAGGGAGTTAAAGATGAGGAACAATTAAAAGGTCCTCACCGTTTTACTTAGCCAAACAGCAAATATGGAAATGGGTGCGCTGATACATGACAAATATACTTATGAAACAGGGTGAGGAAATGATCTAAACTTAGAATGATATTATGGTTAAATAAATATAGGCTGCATATAAAAACAGTGTGTTTTTTTAGTGGAAATGTTTTCCCCACGGGAATGCCATCATTTTTACAGCAAGCTTGGGGAAAACACTGGAGAGCATACGTCAGAGCGTAATCATGCACTAGTAGTTACAAGAATGCATTTATCATATATTTCTCATTATCATCATTATTATTATTCTATGAATCATACTCAGTTAAAAATAAGAGGGAGGGGAATAGTGAGTTGCAGGAGAGAGGGAAAGGTGTAGTTACATGCTCCTAATTAGGTTTGTAAATGACAATAAGAGTTAATTTCTTTGTAGTTAGGAATAAAAGGAAAAATATGGAATGCAAAGTGTGAGGTAAAGGTCAGTGGGAATTAAGCCTGAGTGCTCAGAGTTCTGCCATGAAATCATAGAAGCTTTATCAAGTAATGTTGAATGGGACATCTCTTCAAGGAAACACTTTTTCCAGAAGTCTGGACTTATTTCCCCCACAACTTGAATATCTGTAAAGCCCTGAGTCGAGGTTTCTGGTAACGCTGCATTCTTCAGGCCACACACCAAAGAAAAGCTTTGCCTTAACGTTAGACGTTAGTGAGAAGAAATACATGAGACAGCCAGACTGTCCGGTTTGGAGTCCCTCCAGCCCGGCAGTGGCATGACCGTTGCCGCGCAGAAGGCAGCTGAGAGCCTGGATTAATCGGGGGAGTTTGTCAAGAATCAATTTGAAACCCATTGTAACAAGGCTAGCAGCTGCTGTTCCAAACAGAAATGAAAAAGGGAACAAACTCAGATATAGTCTCAAGGCCCTCATTCTTTCACCACCATGGAGATTATTGTTCTGACAATCCATACTAGGATCTTGAAAATGACACACTACAGCGTGCTGGAAAGCCAGTCATGTAAAAAGTTAAGAAATAAGCTAGTAAAGAAAATTCATGTTATCCTTACTGGCTTTGCCAGTTGGTTTAAATAAGAATGATAGAGTTACATTTCCTTCACTGGCATTGTAGTTCTTCCTCTGGTTTTCTATAAGCCTGTTGTGGAAGACAGAATTTAAATGTCATGGATCATAGCCAACAGAAAAAAGAAACTTTTCTGGGGTGGGGGCAGAAAATGTCAATAGCTTGTTTGAGCCTCGGATTCATTTTGCAGACACGCAACTCAATTCAAGGAGATTTGGGAGGCTGAGATAAACAAGTGTTGACAAAATGTAGAGAAGAAACAGACTCTCACATACTTATGGAAGGTAGGTAAGCTGCTTCGCTGAAAGGGAGCACTTTAGAGGCTGATCTCATGCCAGGCTTAAGCTGCAGATTGCTATGTAGCTTGTCTGTGTTTCGTTCCTTTCCTTGGGTCAGACGTGGTTTCTCATCCTTCCCAAATGAAAGGCGGGGGGGCAGAAAAAGGATGTTTTTTTTCTCCGATTTTGTTGGTCTCAGAAAGAGAAGACCCAAGTGTAGCACCATCACTGATTTATGTGAAAGCTATCCATACACAAATTAAGAGAGCCTGAAAATATATCTAAAGGAAAGCCCTCGATTTTAATGCTGTACGTTAGGTGGAAAATTCAGCTCTCAGACACTTTTTAGAGTAGAGTTCTCTTTTAATTTTCTGTCAAGACATCCATAAAAAGTTCTGTGCTTCTAGTGCTTTACTGAAACAGACTGAAGGATGCAAGTCTCTGAGCTATTTTACTCCTTGATTTGGTAAATAGATTTTAATGGGATAATTTACATTATTAAAACTAATCACACCATTAAAGCATTTGTCTGAAATAGGGTCCTATGCACTACTAAGATAATCTTTTCCCGAACAGGAAGCAAGATTAGGGCTTTGCAGACAGAATTATCAGTTCTGATTGGGTGGATTTGATGTGCTATTTGTTTCTGATTTTGAATTTGCTTAGTTTAAAGTCAGATTCTCTTCCCAGATTTGTCATCTTTCACAAATTTTTCTGCATGCTTACCACCTATGGAATCTGTACACAGGTACCTGTGCAAACTATTAGTTAACCTTCATTTTGATATAACTGTCCTTATATTTATCCCAAATATTTAAACAACGAAGGACAAAATCTGTCAGTAGACTAGCATGAAATACTCTTCATGAATTTACTATGGCAAGTAAACATAAAAATTAAGTGACTGAATGAAGAGACAATTTCTTATGTATGTTCAAAGTCCTTTGCACACACAGGTGTCCATTTGCACATGCCTCTTGCTATAGGAAATACGTTAGGTGTATCCGAGAGAAACTATATACAACTCCACTTCTTCTGAACTCTCCGTCTGTAGCTGTTGCATTTCCCAAAGGATCAAATATTACGGTTTCTTAAATCCTCTTCAGAGTAGCACCATAATTCAGTCCAAACACTAATTCTTATGAATGGTTCTCACTATGTGCTATGGTGTATTCGATCTGTTTTAGCCTCTGTCTGGGAAATAATAATAGTAACCTGAGCCCTACTTCCACATAGATTTTTCCATATGTTTTTGGCCCAAGCAAAATAAAATAGAGAGAGGAGAAAAAAGAGTGCAGGGCTTAACCTTCTGCCTGTGATTAACAGTCCCAGGACTTTATATTGTCTGATGAAAAGAGTACAAAAATGCTGACTGTACTATATATGCGACAAACAGCTCCATGCTGACAGAGTTCTAGACAAGGAAGGTGAAACAATTGCGTCATCATGTTGGCAAAACCCTTAAATTAAGTATGTCTATAAGTTCTCATTTCAAGCTTTATTAAGAAAATGAGTGCAAATCTAGCTAAGCAAACAAGTACCATGACTTTTCTATCAGTAGGCCGCACCAAAGATAATTCAACATTGCCTGTGGTCCCTAACTGAAGCTGGGGTGAAGGAAGGTGAAGTACTGCTCAGTGAACCCTAGGGTACCCAGTGACTACCCTGTGTTTGGATCCTAGAGCCATCCATGCCCTTCAGCAAGCCTTGAACCAGGATTTTGTGGCATGAGGATGAAAAATAACAAGGGTGACATCCATAAACCGACTCTAGAGCAAAATAAATGTCATCAGTAAAAAAGAATCAGGACCCTCACATTCATAGGCAAAGAGTCTGCACATCATTTTCCTTATTCACTGGTCAGTAACGACAACTAGAAAAAATTATATTTCCATTTGCTTTGACAACAAACACATTCAATCTACAGTTACTGAAGCTAGTTACTTCAATATCAATTTATTAGCAGCATTAACACAAATGCTTATTGTTTTTAAATGTGAAACAATGTCTTTGTCACTAATTTTAGAACTAATTTCAATTTGAACTTGACATTAATATAAACATGACAATGCCACTTTGCCACTATGTATTGCCATCATGTATTTTTATTTTCTCATGGGAACTGACAGAATATGATTCATAATGACAATATTAATATAAGCCTATGAATAACAATAAGGATTTGTAATAATATTAACATATATAACATCATCTGTATTGAATCTGTCGACATTAATAACTTAGATTTTTTTTCCCTACGTGGTATACATTTTCATGTGTCTATAAATCTCTTCATTAATATACATTTATGATTATTATTAAGCTTATGCATAGTCTCTTTTATTATGCAAATAAGGGTCATAACACACTCAAAGACAGCGACTCTCCATACATCACTTTTATCTTTAATAAGTCCTATAAAAAGCGAGTAGGTTAAAAACTCAGCCCCATTAATTAAAATCGGTTTGCGTTCTTGAACTAAAAATGTTCGTAGTAGAGAATGTCTATGGAGCTATTAATTACCCAGCTCTATTTATCTATATAAAATCTGTCACAAAACACTATGACAAAAAAAGTATTTCTCAGAACTGACAAAAAAAATAATGAAAAGAAGGAAATTTACAGCTTGGAGTGAAAGTTTTATCTCTACACACATCCTGATACAACTGGGAACAATAAGACAGCCACAAAGGTGGTTCTACATGATGCATAGTTGTTGGAGGGCATATGGTACATTTTACTCTTAACTGAGACTTTTTCTATCCTTTTAGTGCTTTATGTTAGAATCTTAACAAGATTTGTTAGTCCAGCTTGTTTTCTTTAAAGTACAGTTGCTAAAAAAAGCCAAGGAGGAAAACTAGTGTCACAGCCATCTGTGAAAAGCGCCAGAGCAATAAATGTCTTGAATTGTGATGCGATCTACACCAGTAACGATGAAAGTCTCTGGGGAAATCTTCATATGCTGTTGATCTTCTGCTGAAATGGACCATCAAACACATCACCAACATTACATGGGAATAAAGACTTTTCTCTCCATCTTCCTTTGCTGAAAAAACCCTCATCTGAACAGATTAATAAATAAACTATCTCAAGATGAGGATGTGAGTGACATCTTTTAGCTCCAAAGAGTTTGGAAATTATCCTCCTGTTCTTGTGAGAGTACAAACGGATTAAATAGTCCCTGTTGTCCAGGTTGAAGTAAAAGCTACCTGGAAGTGAAAGCTTTGATTCAAAAAGCTGCTTCAGAATGTCTATAGGCAACTCATATATTCGTGTGGAAACTTCAACTTGGGAGCTTTCCTGGACACGTACTGAAGCTAGTTGCTGAAATCCACACAGGTCAGTAATAGAGGCATACCTAATGCATAATTGCTAAGGCTCCGTACCATAGTCCTTTCTCTAGCTTGTGTCATCACTCATGAGCAGATAAATCTTGTCATGTATGATTTAAAATGTATTAATTAAAATTATTGTGTCAAAAGGTTAACTATATGATTTATGCTATTCAATTATGAGTGACTTCAGAGAAATGTTAGGCTGGATTCCTGTTTACACCAGAAGACATGTTCCCTTTTAGCTCAGAAAGATGAGTTTTACTAAGGGAAAAGAGGAAGGACGGGCTGAGAAAACACTGCTTTTTCTCAGAAACGGCTTCAAGAACCCTTTGCAGCTAAGCTTGTGTGGGGATGGGTGGGGGCAACCCTACTCTGGGCACTGGCCTGACAACGACTGTTGCATACAGAGTAGAAGGAAGGACCGTGGACAATGACTGCTGCTTCTGGGAGGGGCTTCCCAGCCCTGCACTGCAGCACTCCGGGCCACCAGGCGACACAACCTGTCTCTCTCCTTTGGTGGCAGCCATCGCAGCCAAGTTCAACAGCCAAGTGACACAGTCAGGTTCTGGCAGGAGTAAAGCTGGGAGTGGGACCATTTCCCACTGCTCCCAACCTGTCTGCTGTTGAAACGATGGCTTATGTGTCTATGAGTGGCTTTCATGCCAGGGTCAAATGTGGACAGCTGAGGTTCACTTGTAGGAAATGCTGTATGGGGTTACTGCTGCTGCTGTCACAGCCGTGAACACTGCAGTACAAGACACTGTTTCATCAGTTACACAGAAAAACAACTGCAAGAAGTAAAATTAATCATCTTGTTTAAAAATCTTCACCAAGAAATGACACTTATTAGTGCCTTTGGTTTTTGTCTTTTGGGCCCACACAGCATACTAACGGGACTACCAACGTTTCACTCGGGTTAGGATACAGCCTACCACATACTTTTAGATAAAGTTGGGATAGTTCCCACGTAATCTATTGTATTTAAGTTCCTTGTTCTCTAGGGTCTGTGCACAAGATCTTTGGAGGGCAGAATCAACACAGAATTGACTTAGAGAGATGAATCTGCTCCCGGTCAGTCGTTATTTCAGCTGGGTTGAGTGGCGCATTTGCTATCGTTCAAGATCTTGAGATCTGAATCACTCCAGGTGAATCCTGGAAGCAAGGGAATCCCATGGAAAGAGTGTCTTGCTGTCCTGGTTATTATTTTAAAGCTGTCTGAGAGAAAGAGTGAAAGGAAAAGCAGCTGGGCAAGGAAAGAACATTGAGATGGCAAGTTGGATGGAAATTATTTTTTTAGGTGTCAGTGCAAGGGAGAGATATTTCATCTTTATTTTTCTGAACTACAGTTTTTGTCATTGGTGGATCAGTTGTACTCCTTCCACTAGGGTCCTGTGTTGTCTTCTCCCGAACATGTCTTCTCTACATGCAGGATCTGCTGCTGGAGTGGGAGGTGGGGCTAGCAGCTAAGGAAAACAATCTTTTCTTATGCTCTAGGAAAGTTATCTCAAGCAAATCTGTCTGAAAAATTATTGACCTAAGCTGTTTGTTTTCAAATATTCAAAGAGAAAAATCCGAGAATGCCCTCCCAAACCTTCCTCAGAGCAGTGTTTGAGTCCTCCTTTAAATTCAGAAAAAAGACTGAAAGTCCTGACAGAAACCCTTAATTAATGCATGTTCTGTCAAATACCATAAGAATTGTGAAAAAAGGGTTAGGTATGAAGTAGTATGCAGAATATTACATTAAATTCTTCGTTTGTAGTGTTTCATAGGTATGCAAGTCTTGTTTCTGCAATAGGCATTGTGTGGTTGAATTTCTGTGTTTTATTTTTGTTTAAGATGCAAACTGTCCTAGTATAGAGTAAGAATCATGAATTCAGTTAAGAAAATTGAATTTATTTTTTAAATCCTACTGATAGATTTCTTCATAGGATAATGGAAATCTGCTATATCTCAATTATAAGGTGATATGGTACGAATCTTTAATCATGTGTTTTAAAATACTCTATATTATTTTTCATTTGTTCAAAATGCCATTTTGACACCACTTATTGTAGTACTGTAAATGTCACGTATGTAGATATTTTCAGAACATTTGGAAGTAACTTACTGATCAATGCTTGATTGTTCTTGCTTTTTAACGAACAACTAAATCTCAGAATTTTTCCGTTGTCCTTATAGCCTACTCTAAAGCCTGCTGATAAGCAGTTTAATTGATTTTGATGGTCTGTAACTCTAAGACTTTATCAGAGGGGCTTAAAGCCATGCACAAGCTGTAAATTAATAGCTGACTTAGGGAGTCACTGGGAGTGTTATGAAGTGATGACTTTATCAAATTGAGATCAATGTTTATAGCTGATGAAACAAATTTAAAAATATTTGAAAATATTTCCTCCTATCTTTGGATACTGTTCAGTGAGTTCTTGTCTGAGTTAAATTTATGCTTTGGATCTTCTTTATTTTACAACCATTTTTAAAGGGAAGGACCAAGTTGGTGGAGAGTAATTGTTCTCTTGCAGGAAAACGGGACAATTCTGTTATTGTATCAGTTGCAAAATATTCATATTAACCTTTACATTGTCCCCTACTGGCTTCAGCATCATCATTATCTGAAGTGTAACTCACTTCCCTGAGGATCAATTGTTCCATTTAAGAGGCCACATCAAGAACGTGACCTGCACAAGTGGGGAAGAGGGTTGTGCAGTTTTGCAGATGCCACCTGAGAAGTGGTGTTGGAGCAGGTGATGCGAACAAGGGGAACATAATAACAAGGGTTACAACTCCATTAGGCTGTACTTCCCAGTTAATTGCTCTTCCTCCCATATACCCCATGGAATACCCATGTGAATAGGTGATACACACAGGTACTGAAAAGGCATGAGAAAGCTGCAGACAGCTGAGCTCTCTATCTATTTGCTATAGGGAAGAGAGAGACTGTGGGTGTCCATATAAATTAAACTATTGGCTCATCTTCTGCACTATTTTTGCTACTCTTAATCTTCCCTACGAAATGTCTTTTCATGGCCTGTCTCCTTTGAGGAGGAACCTCATGATTTGATGCAATTTAGAACTGCCTTAGTCATGCTGAATTCTGAGAAGCATCGTATGCTTCAGTCTCAGCAGTTCACCAGCTCATGTTGAAAACAATAAACGTAAGGCCTAGAAAATATTTTTTCAAATGAAACTAATGTACAGAAACAGATACAAACATCAGTTAGATATTCACAAACTGTGGTATACTCAGGGCAGCAGAAAAAGAAACAACCTCTGATAGTTAAGTCTATATAATACCACAGACAATTGTAATTGGTACAATTTAAGATCAGTTTCAATAAAAGTATCATCCTTACCAGGGCTTCTGTGAACTGCTGGACATAGGTTTTATTGAATGTTGACTTTCATAGTTGCTTTAAATTATAGACTTAAAATAAAAAAGCAACATGTTAATAAATATCACTGTATTGCAGCACAAAAATTGGGCCAAAGTAATGTTAGGACTCGGATTTAAACAAAGAAAAAGGGGAGATTTAAAGGAATAAATACCCAGGGTGACATTACAGCATAAATTTCATCAATCTGAATTGCAGTCACTGAAGGTAGTTTGTCCTAATGGCTATAATTATTTTGGAGGCTTCCCCTCTGGAGGCAGTTCAGCTTCTCAAAAAGCCCTGTTTCTTTTGTCCTTCTGTTTGCCCTTATGCAATTCTATATGCTCTAAGCCACTGTAATATTCAAATAATGAAATCATCAACAAAGTGTGTTGGGGAAGTGTTCGTCTCTTCAGTTTTGCATGTGGAGATTTGAATTCAAGGCAGAAGTAAAAGGAATTGACCACAGTTTCACCTAGAAAGTCTATGGCACAGCAGGGAATAGAATGCCAGGCTTCTAAATCTAAGGTTAATTTCCTAACTTCTGACCCATCTAACCTCCATAATTAGTCTCTTTCCCCACGTCCCAACTGAGTGTGCCTAAATATATCTCTAAGATACTATGTTGATCCTTGTTGGTTTGCTTTTCCATTGTCTTCCTCTCATTATTACACTTTTATTTTGTCTTTCTTTTACACAAGGTTTTCCTTTTTCTTAGGAGGCAGCATTTAGAAAATAAACAAACAGATCAGTTGGTTCTTGGGGTAGCTGGTATACAGTGCCCCCAGTCCCTAGTGTTGATTCAAATTTTGACAAAGATGTGCACTACACAATTTTGAGGTGTGCCAAAAACTAGTAAGTAAGATATGAATTTCACCTTTGCTTTTCAAATACATAATTCTTAAATCTTAATATTCAGTTAGGAAAAAAAGAGAAGGGAAGGGAAGGGAAGGGAAGGGAAGGGAAGGGAAGGGAAGGGAAGGGAAGGGAAGGGAAGGGAAGGGAAGGGAAGGGAAGGGAAGGGAAGGGAAGGGAAGGGAAGGGAAGGGAAGGGAAGGGAAGGGAAGGGAAGGGAAGGGAAGGGAAGGGAAGGGAAGGGAAGGGAAGGGAAGAAGAGAAGAGAGAAGAGAAGAGAAGAGAAGAGAAGAGAAGAGAAGAGAAGAGAAGAGAAGAGAAGAGAAGAGAAGAGAAGAGAAGAGAAGAGAAGAGAAGAGAAGAGAAGAGAAGAGAAGATGTTCATCCATCCTTTTCTTCACCAAATCTACTGGTCAGGAAGATCTTGTATTGCGTTAGTGTTGGAAGGCATTTGATTGCCAGTTCGGTCATCTTTAGCTGACCACACTCGTGCTTTCATTGCATAAGAGACTGGTCTGTGAGGACCTTATTTGGATGGAAGAAGAAAATATTCTTTCTCAGATAGAATGAGGGCAAATCTAGTCATCTTCAGCTGCTCGATACACAAGCCCCAGTTACGTCAAAGCGAAGTCTCAGAGAGATCAGTAGGGGCACAATTTCTGAACAAGTCTATGTAAGTGTCTTAAAAGGTTAATGTTCTTGCTGAACAAGACCTTCAAAATTAATTCTTTTACAAGCAAGTTGGCTGAGTAGCCTCCTTTGAACCCATGTGACCACAAAGTTGTACAAAAAGTATTTTACCTCACTTTTGGTCAATCTCAGTCCTGACTTTAAATATTCAGAATTTTAGCAATCATAAAATATCCAAATGTGAAGAAGTTTCTGCAGTTAACTGAGGCTGACTTTCAAAGCTATGAGCTTTTTGATCTCCTAAAGATCTGAGAGCATTTTGTAGTTTACACTTGCATAGAGGTGTTTCAAAAGAGATGTGATCATCTCATGTTCATAAAAAAAGCATAATGAGTTATTTTTATTTTTTAAAATATACAAAACATTTATTTGTGCGAGTACTTTTTCCCAGAAAACCCCAAAGGTTTATGAGACAAAAGATGTAAAAAGCATTAACTTTGAAAGAACATAAATACACATGCAAATTTTATATTCATAGTGTTTCTTTCTCATATAAAAAGTGAAAGTATTCCATTAAACTGAAGAAATCTGTAGCTCAATGCCTTTTCTGAATCATATTTTCTGTCATCTTTAGTGGAAGCAAGTACATACAAAACTCAAGGGGCAATAACTGACTGGCAACAGAAAAGTTGCAGATTAAGAGGGAATACTGAAAATTGTTCAGATCTCTATTTTCTGTGTAATGTATGATTTTGGAACAATCTGTGTATGTTTTAAGCAAGTCTAAATCATAATTAAGAGAAGAAAATGAGCTGAAACCATTTCATAAGTCAAAAGTCTTTTTTCTGTGTCATTTCTCGTTTGCATGAATAATCTAAATTACTTGAACACATCAACAAAGGTTAGGATACCCACATTTGGAAATAATTGAACTTTGCTGAACCATCAAACATATAGTTTCCACTCAACTAATTGTTTTCATTGATTTATTTTTTTTTTCCAAAAGAATAAGCAGGTTAGTCAGTTGTATCTGGAATATCTGATATGGAAAGAAGATACATCCTTAAGCATTCTCCACAGGCGGATTTTTGTTCTCTAGAAGTGAAGGAATGTGACATTTTTAAAAAATGAAATAAATTTGCAAGACTGTGTGGAGTTGAGAACAGTTTCTTATTGTTTTGCCAGAAGAACGTTGAGAATGTTGGTTACACTTGAACGGAATACTGTGATTTATTTTAGAGGCTGTTGTTATTCAATTCGGTGTTTAGCCTCCTTTTCATCATCTCTGGGCGTATATCCACTGAGAGCAGAACTTGCTGGGCACTGCTTATGACTGTTTGGTGTTTCTTACCGGTGTACTACGTGGGTTCCTTTGAGATATGCAATACAAATGTTTCTTTCAGCGTGTGTGGCCCAAAAAGGAAAAAGCCCCAAACCGTAAACTCCCCCCTCCTGACTTCTCCAACAACTATTTTCGAGGAAGCTCTCCAGCTCCCTTATCTCATTAGCACACCTGACGGCTCTGCCCAGCAGCTTTCCCATCTCTCTCCAGAGTCCTGGCAATGTCCAAAATGACTGCTATAAGCAATGTGTTTGGCTATTGTTTCAAGTGAAATATGGACAGAATGTAATGTTCTTTGTTTCAATATCATATTTTTCTTTACTACAAGGTATTGTCTGCCTGAACATAATGTCTGATGAAAAGGGAGAGCTTTATGTTTCCTGAAGCACTCAGTACTCTTTGCTTACATAAAACTATTAAACAATATATGTTGATTAATGTATATACATGTAAAAACCAGCTATAAGTTTATAACATTTAGAAAATGCCAATACCAAGATTTTCTGAAGAAATATGAGCTTTTTTCTGCACTAAATGCCCACCTTGTACACACGTTATACTTGGTTTTCCACAGGTCTTGCTACTACCGTACTGTTTTTTGGTAGGGTGCTGGTCTCATTCGTTGCAGAGGATGGATAGTGTCTGTTGAGGTATTTAATACAGAGTTTATTTTCAGTGTGCTCCTGAAGTCCTATTACCCACACCATGTGTAGTTCTGCTCTGGTGACAGAATAGTTTTCTTCCTCTCGGCTTGCTGGCCTGAAGTCTTCACCCACTTTTGCCAACGGAATCTTACCAAGGCCCTGATCCGATCGACTCAATCAGATTTCTTTTCCATTAAAACCACTGCAAAAAGAAAAAGGGGAAGAAATATGGGGAAAAAACTGGAGGAGTAGAGATGGTGCAGTTCTGGATCTTGTTCCATCACGCCACTGGTGTGAGAAGGTGACACATATACCCGGGTGATCCCAGGTGCAGAATTTGTGTGTAGCCACGGAGATATGTGATGTTTTAAAAAAATCCTATCAGCCTTCCATCTGGCTTTCTTAGGTAGCCAAGCACTGCGAAACTGTTTGCTTTATGTGTATAATGAGTTTATCTTCAAAGTGCCCATTAGGTAATCTAAGAAGATATTGATATTCTCCATTTACATATGAGTAAGAAGTGTACTAAGAAGCTGTAGCTTAAACTTTCAAAGATTGAAACACAAAACCGTTGATTTTTCAAAACCTTTAGCATGTTCAAAGCGTTTTTTACACGTAAATGTTTCCCGTGGCTTTAACAGGAGCTGTAATTATTCAGGATCTCAGTAAAACAGAACCCAGGTTCTCAAGCCGGTTACTCAGAAAATAAGAAATTATGAGAGCCATATAGGAAAAGCTTAATATAAGTGACTGGAGTTGTCTGACGCAGGAGTTTCTTGACAAAATTAGAGACAGAATTTACTGCTTTGGGCTCAACTGCCTTAAGTGTACATTCATTCATGCATCCCAAGTTCTGGGGTTTTTTTGGTACAAATATACCAAGTTTTAGTACAAATTTTACTGGGGACCCACAGTTATGAACTGTACCACCTTGCCTCACCTGCAGAATACTCTTCTCTGCACCTCATAAGATTTCCAGCATTCAGATCATGTTATGCTTTTTCCTGCTAAGTTAAAAAACATCCTACTATCAGAAATCTAATAATATTTACATTAATGGTACTTAGAATGTCAAAAGAAGGACTAAACTTAAGATCAAACTCGAGTGAGGGGGAACAATTTGACTCCACTTCAGCTGGAAACATGGAACGTATTGATCTGTCTCCATCTATAATGACTCACACATTTACAGTTCTCTGTTTTCAGAGACCTGGAAATCTAATCCAAATGCTGGAGATTATATTCACAAAGAAGACGTAGAGTGTGCGTACACTGCATACAGAGCATGATTAGAAGACCCAAACTAGAGAGGGCTGCATTGGATCTGGGACTGGAAGGGTACATTTCCATTTGTTTGTACATTTAGTGTCTGGCTTAACAGGTACTGTCTACAGTCAAGGCTGTGCATTAGCAGGACAACGTTACTTTCAATGCTTAGCTTGTGTCTTTGTACCATGCTGAACCAAAATGTGTGGATGTAGAAGGCTGCTCATCAGCTTCATGGATTTTTATCCAGCCCTTGCACAGTGTGGATGAATACCAAGGTGCCTAAACGTCCTTTTGTGTTTCGTTGGCATTTACATTTCCACTCAGCCCTTAAAAATCGAGATGCACCTTAAATTCAGCTAGGAATTTTTCTTCACTGACTCTTTTGGCTACTCTCCTAATGACCCAAGTCCAAATACAGTCAAGCAGCTCAGTTCCAACTTCCCAGCTATCTCCTAGAATGAAGAAGATAACGCTTTATACTCTCTCCCACAACATCTGATGCTGTGTGAGTTTTCTGAGGAGAAAGAAGGCAGCCAACAAGGGGAGGGAAAGCAAACTGAAGAGAGTGATCTGAGCCAGAACTCCCACCTCCCTGAGGAATCCTCTAGCCAGCAATGAAGCCTTCCCCCAAGGCACTGTGATATTCACAAGCGCAACAGATATTGAGAGAGTTTAGAACTGCTTGATTTTTGTTCAGTTTCCTACTTAAATGCAAGGTGCTGTGCTCTCTATCGTTGCAGATGGGAGGAAGGCTACCTGACTGATTTTTCTGGAATATTTTGAGCCAGGCTGCTTTTTCATACCAGAGCAGAGGAAGGCCTGTCTCTATGCAAGCAGCGTGGCCCAAGGCAGCAGTGAAACAGTTGGCACTGCGGACCAAGCATCCATGCGGTCTGCATTGCAGGGAATTACTCTAGTCTGGTTCTGTGGGTTGAATGTCCTTTGTAGTTCTGCGGGTTAAATGTCCTTTGGTGTTTGGAACCCATTGGATGCATTCATGGAGACCTTCTGGTTTCACCCCAAAGAGACAGTTAGTTCAGGTTGCTCCAAGACAGCAAATCTGTGCACTCCTACCCTGAATTAAATAACCAATGGAGATGCTCTTCAAATCCTGGAAGGCAGAATGGGACCTTTACAGGATCACAGAAAGGTCTGCATAGAGCTTGCCTGATGCAAGAAGCAGCTCAGAGTTGCTGCAATGGGAAGAAGGTTGGTTGAAAAGGTATCCACTATGCTGGGGTCTAGTGGGCAGCTGGTAAATCTGACTTCACACCTTTTATTTAAGTGCATCTTTACCATCAGATACAAATTTCAACTATTGACAGATCTAGTTTTTTCTAGTTTGCTCCTTCTGGAGATCTAGAACACATACTTTTACAGATGTAGAAATAGAATAAAAACTAATTGTGTAAATGGGAAGCCTGGCGTGCTTTTTTGTGTTTTCAACAAATGCTAAAGGGCCTGTGGGTTGAGGGGTTCTGGGTCTGTCAGGTTAAAGCAGTAGTTCAAGATGTGTTCAGTCTGCTCTCATTTTATTTGGCTTATGCTGCTTCTTGTCCCTCTGAATTTAGTAAAAGAACCAGCAGGAACAAGATGGATTTTGTGGAATATTTCTCTGTCAGTTTTCACACATGATTTCATCCACAGGTTTGCCACTAGAAAAAGGGGTGTTCAGTCTGGCGCTCGGTTTTTATCCCATTCCCGCTGGAACAAAACTTGCTGGCAACAAATATCATCTTGTTTGAATGAGAGGGACTGAAAAGTGACGTCAGATTTATTTTTACATTTTAAACAAACATCTTAATCTGCTGTGCTCTTTTCAGTTTTAACAGCAATTGTATTCAGTTTGTCATTCCAGACATTTCTTCCTGCAAACTGCCTCACCAGGTTTTGAAAACACTTTTTTTTGTTATGGGAGAAATATTTCACACACCCTCCCCCTTTGTCTGAAAAGCACAGTCATGTGGGAAGTGATTGCTATTCACTGAAAGGATGTTTTCACTCAGATTTAATATAGCTTTATTTAATTTATGACATCACATAACATGATAAATTATGAATTAAAAATATCATTATTCGGTGTGTGAATGCTTGTCATCCATTTTGATAGCAAATTAATCCTGAAGGTTTTGGCAAAAGCTTCCAGCAGCACAGTAACATCCTTAGTAGCTGAAGCTCAGAAAGGTCCCAAACGTTTGCAGATGGGCAACCCTACATCGTGCACTGCTCTGTTTGGCCTGGCTTTTGTGATTTACCAGATTTTCCTGTATAATATGTTGTATTCAAAGCTAAATAGGATGAATTGTTTGACACTCAAACAGCTCTTCTGTAGACTGCAGGATTTAGATATGACACATGCATTGCACATCAATTCTAGTGAGGAAGGAGGTGTGGATCCATCTAACAGTACTTTATCAAGAAACCAACTTACAAATGACTAATTTGCATATCTGCCCCAGCACGCAATTTTGAATATTTTTGAAATAATTTCTTGTAGTTTGCTCTTGTGCATTCTTTTGCTTCCAAATGCAGCCATACATTAGAAAAATATCCCTCATACACCTAAGTGTGTGTCTACAAAGAGCCTCTCAGTTTCAGGAAAAAAATGAGATTAATTATTTCTGTTATTTTAGTATTTCCAATTCTGATTTCACTAGAAATGATGAAGTGATGAGCTAGAAAGAATAATACAAAGCTAATTAAACTGCTTTGTATCCTAGACTGTCTGAATTTGTTTGGCTGAAGTTTCAGCCAAAGATTTGTGCTGTTTCTTGTTTAATCTGAACTGATTCACCCATTCCAGTGAATCCAAGAATAGATTTTCTGTCTGTGTATGATTCTTGACGGCCTGTAATCTGAGGAAATGAAAAAGGAATGAAATGACTTTTACATTTGCTGTGGGACAGTACTTGGCTGAAATTCTTTCTTTGGTGCTCAGTTTTTAAACAAAGGATCCTGAGAACACCTTCCAGCTTACTCAGCATTGCACATAAACTGAATCAACAGCACCTCTACACTGAGTTTCTAGCTATGCCTCTTGACCCAAATATCTCACACTGCATCTGATTTTCTCTTTTTACTGATTATAACTGTTATGGTTTTTGTTTAACCTGGGCTAGATTTTCAGTTATGGAGAAAGCAAATGAAAGTAGGGGGCAAAGATCCAGCACTACACAGACATCATAAATTCCAGTAATATGAACCAGATAAATATGGCTCAGGAAAACGTAAGTGAAGCTTTATTGGTGAGTTTGCCTTTAATATGCTTTGCAGAACTTTAACAGCAGCCAGTTTCGATGGTTGGTCATTTCAGACAGGAAAGGTGAAATGTGATTAGAGCTACAGCTAATTTGGGTGGTCCATGTATGGCTACAAGTCAGTGTCTGCCTACCTTATTTACACTGAGAACAGCTATTTGCGGTGGGTGAGCTGTATAGTAGAGAGAGACAGCTGCAAAGAAAGAAAAAGCAATAGTAAAGGGAAAAGCTTATTCAAAGGTTTCTGCCAGGGGAAAAAAAGTAATCGAGGAAAGGGCAAGCTGGAGGAGATTCTGAGGGTAATTTGCCGGTGCCCAAGGCTCAATATCTGAAATAAAATGCATTCACTGTAAACATGGTTTGTTTGCTGCTTATTCTGGTGCAAATCCTGTGGATTGCACCAATGTCTGTGAGAGGGCAACGTGGTTCCCCCACTGAAATTTAAAAAGCAAGCTGGTTTGGAGCTGAGTGGAGAGGGTGGGATGGGAGAAATCAGATAAGAGAAAAGTTAAGCCCTGGGAAATTTGCTGAGGTGAGACATATGTAAACAAACACCTAGAAGAATCTCGATGATACCCAGAGTTTGGCACTGCGAAAGGTTTTAGCATCTCTCTCTAAGACAGACATTCAGCAAAGTGTGTGAGCACATACAATTTCTGTGCACAGGCAGACCCGTGGAGGTTACTGGGGCAATCTCCAGAGTTGAACGCCTGCATGGGTTTAGGTAGCTTGCACTGAACTCGCGTGTGCCATTTGTAAACTCTGGGCTCTAAGGAACAGCGCATCAAATGTGCTAAAATCTTAGATAATATTAAAATAACTGGAGAAAAGATTACTCTTTTGATAGACATCAGAGCCGGATAAATTTAGCCCCTTGGTGCAGAAGAAAAGAGAGAATGATCAATATTGCCGTTACTCCAATGACAGCTCCGTGAAACTTTGAAAATATTTATTAGATATGTATTACTGTTGTCTTAACTGGATTATCAGAAGCAGCACATAATACACCATTAATTTATTCTGTTTAATGATTGTTTAAACAAAAGGTTTGTAAATTGGTCCTGGCTGCTTAACAAACAATTGGTTACATTGCTAATAGGTAGCAGAAAGAATGCTTTATTAAGGACTACAAGTAAACCAAAGGAAGTAAGCTAGAGCACATAATTCTTTTTTTTAAATGAAATATGTCAGCCATTTGTAACTCTTTTAAAATTTCCATTTTCTAAAGCCAGAGCAAGAACAGGCTTTTTATCGTTAAATTTATGAGGGAGAAAAAAAATGTTATTCCCAAAGCAAAGACTGCTAAATTTATCTTTTTTCTTTTTTTCTTTTTTTTTTCCCCTCCCTTCGCTGTTTAACAGAAATCTTCAAGTTCATACAAGCAATCAGCTCTGGTCCTGTCCATGTAAAACAGGGAGACATAATTTCTTACCAAGAAACAGCTAATACCATAAATATACATTTCAAATACACAACCCTAAAATAAAAAAAAATGTTAACACTAAAGTACTGTAAAGCAAGGCAAAGCAGCATTTTAATGGCAGCCTTAATCCTGTTCCAGCAGCCGTCCTCTCTGCACCATATCTGCTATAAACAAAGCGCACTTTTCCAGGTATAGCAGCGGAGTTCTCGTGATTTCACCTTCGGTGACCAACAAGAAATCTGACAGAACATAGGTCTGCTTTGAAGGAGGTAGAAAGCAATTCAAGGTGGAAAACAATCTACAACCTTGATTATGGATTGACTTGGTTCTTCTCTGTGTATGTATATGCCAAAAGTCCACCAGAAAGCGTGGAAACCACCACAAACAGGATTTTAACACAGGCTTGACTACTTTTGCATTTACACTTGTTGCTGTTACAATAACACTCAGGGCTAAATAGGGTCCCAAGAGTTTGACCAGTTTGCAAGAAACTGTGCCATAAAAGTCACTGGGCTGCTTTTGGTTTTCCTCCAGTGTTATAACTGTGGTGGGTAGAAGACCCGGCTCCTCTCTGCAAAACTTGCCTTGGTCCCTCTATAACAGTATTTAATTTTGCTGTGTGCCACTTTCCCAGTTACTAACTGGAGGGAAGGGCATGTCCTCTGAGCCAGACCCAGACTTGAGCTCTCAGTCAGCTCGCTAGAGGTGCTGACTAATAAACCGACAGTTTAATATAATTCAAGCTATTTTAAACATTGCTATGCTTAGTCAAAGTCATTGCTCCATTGATGCCTGTGCTTCCCATACCTCAAGGCCTGCTGTTGGAGTCACGGCACTGCCATCAGAAAGACAATCATAAAAAGGCAGACCAGGTACCCGCCTCAGGTTCTGTACTGTTTTCATACAGTTAACTGTAAATACATGTTTTCCTCTATCTGCACTGCAGAGTAGAACCCCAAAGCCTTGTATTTTACCTCCTGCACTATCATCCAGATGGGTAGGTGTGTGTTTTATTGTAAAATCTTTATCACTGAAAAAGAGAGGAGAAGAATATTGTCTGCTTTCCAAGTAACATGTGAAGCTGCAGCACTGGCAGCGAGAAGAATCTTGTTTTGAATTGCAAAACGAGCACATTTGATAGAGAAGTCACTGAGGGAGAATAAATGTGAAACACTGAGATATCATTTTTATAGCATCGCTTTTCTGATTATAACAGCCACTTTTAAAGAAAGTAACCTTAGCAATAATTTTATTTATTGTTTATATCTACTTTGAGTAAAGCTGAGACATGGGAATGCAGTAAATAGTACCAGCAACATTTCTGAACAAGCTGAAAAACACTGTATTTATATTCAGCTGCACAGGACAAATGCAAGGAATAACAGAGAGCTTATACTCCTCACACGTACATGTGGCCTTTATTTTTTTCATTAATTCAGACCACTTTACATTTTCACATATAATTAGCTTCATACATTAAATGTGCTACAGACGGAAAATGAAAAAAAAAAAAGCATTAAAACAGCTTTAATTATTGTAAAAATAGATTTGGAAAGTTGACTTTGATATCTGTGGCAGCCTAGGGACCTGAGGGGGTGCAGTAATAAAACACAGTGCTGGGACAGTGTAAAAATCAGAGCAACTTTGCCCCTGGCCTATTCCTGGTATGGAAGTTTTAGTGGTTAAATCACTACAGCAGGGTTAGGTCCTTTCCAAAGGGAAATACAAAACCAGACTCCAGAATACTTTGGAATAGCTGCAAGATTTCATTAAGAAGCAAATATTTTAGGAGAAACAAGAACTCGTAACAGTTTCCTGAAAAGTCAGGCTTGCTGTTACTTGTTTGCGTTACTCTTTCTCGATTCTTTTCCCCCAAACTCTACTACAACAGATCAGATCAACTTATTGTTCTAATTTTATAAACTTGATAGCAGTTACAGTCCTTACAACTGATATTATTCACGAAAACAATGTATTGTATGATACTGGCCATGCTTTGAATGATGAGGGTTGACCCAAATGATACCTATGGCTCCCTTCCAGCATAAATTATCCTATAAATCTATAAAAAATGTGCAGTTAAACTAATGATGATTAAAGGACTAAAAAGGATATCTTTACCTTGGTCTATATCCAGGCAGGGAGCCTGGAAGCCCTGGTAGTGTGGCCATAGGTCAGTATTGCAGCCTTGACCCCGTGGCCAGGAGTCTGAAGCCTGGAAAACTTCATTGTTTTCCGGGATCTGAACTTAAGAGCTGGGGAGTTCTGCAGCATGGGCTGCTATGTATTGTCTCATCATGTTGGTAACCACTTGATCAGAGTTGGGCCTGCCTGAGGTGTGCCATAAAAATGTTATCAGGCTGTCCCAGCCTTAATTTGTGTTCTTCTGCCTTCGCTGAGGTTAAAGACATGGCAACGGCAGCGCAAATCAGGCTAGAAGTGGGGAAAAGCTCCGACAGTTCTGACTCAGGGAACACTCAGGATGTAGTTCTGAAACTGAATCTGTACATAAGCACTTTTGGTTTTGTTTTCTCCTGTGGCTGAAGTGCTAGAAAAAGAACTAAGAACAACCTGAACTTTGAAATACAGAAAAGGAACCAAAGTATTTCTCAATGCTTCTCAGTTGCCATATTCAGTTTTGTTTGCTTTACCACAGTTAAAGGATTGTAAGATAAACCTGATGGGCAAGATATCAGTCAAAATTAAAGCTTAGGAATTAAAATGATGGTCTCACTTTTAGATGAACTTGTGTTGATGAACGTAGAGGTAGGGAAAGTGTAAAGGAGAGACAGAAAGGAAAGAAAAGATCAGGTCTTCATGAACTTTCACTGGTTTCTAATTATTTAAATTAAAAAAAATATTAAAAGATTGACACTTTTAGTTGTCAATAAAATGCTTTTAGCTTTTAGTAAATTTTTTTTCTTTTTTTTTTTTTTTTTTTGATAAAAACACTGAGGATTTTTAACTGAATAAAGTGTATTTCTCAGTTTCTGTAAAATACAAGTTCCCTGGGAAAACAAAGCTTTATTTTTTTTTTTTCTACAAAAATCTTTTGATAAAGAGGTTTTAATCAGCTTCAACTTGTAAACTTCAATTACTTAACTGTTTATACTCTGTGGCCCCTGTGACATACATTACAGTAAGACACATGAGCAAATTGTACTCTCTAACCTGATACTGAGTGCTGAGCACCCCTTAGCAGCAGCAGATACCCACAGATACTTAAGGATATTTCACTAGCAATTCTCATTACGTGTGGAATCAATATACATTTTCTGATGCAGCACCTTCAGAAAGATTTGCTGAAAAGGTGTGGGGAAGAAGTCTCAGTGCATCATAAAACCTGGGTAATGACCCTTGAGTACAGCAGAAGGAGGCCAGAACTGTCGCAAGCAAGAAAACCTGGTAGTATCAGTCTTTGACTCCTCCTTTGAACAATCCAAAAACTGTTCAGGTAGTACGTGTAAAAAAAATGTTCTCCAAGCATCTCCTACTTGCTTCCCATGTACTTATCCTACCTGATCATCCCTGCTTAATTTACCATATATTTCACATGTATTCATCACCAATTTGTTTAGTGTTTCATGATCGATATGTCAAGGAGAAATTAACCCCTAACTGGCATATCTTACACTTGATCATTTTTACTCTGTTTTGGAAACCATGCGTTCATTTTGCAAATACAGAGTTAATATTAGTTAATAGCTACTGGTTCTTTGATAAAAAATGCGAAAATGATCCAAACATGACAAGGTATTCCCTTTCCAAAATAAATTAATTTCCAGCATTTGTTACCTTGTGATGTTTATGTAATTTAGAATCCAGATACCCGAAATTTCTGGGTTTTTTTTATTTAATGATTAGAACCAGGACAGTAACTCAGTACACGCACACACAAATCTGAATTGGACTTTTTTTCAGTGTGCACTGCACAGGAACATTCACAAAACTGATTTTGCAGAAGTTCAGAACAAATAAGAAGTGCTGCGGGAACTAACTCTAAACTTGGTATTTGTGGGAAAAAAAAAGAATTTCTTGCATGATCATCCAACCGAAGATAATTCTGGCTGACTCATCTGGACAGTCACAATGAGACAGCATAGACCAATAGCTGAATTTCAACAAATGTGTTAATAAAAGGCTTTAAAGACGTACAGGAAATCAATTCAAATAACAAATGCTGTTCATTAATATAATGATGCATTTTAATGAATTCATGACTATCAAAAGAAAAGCATTTCTTTGTGACACTTTTTTTTCCTTTCAATGGTAAAGGCTTGGTTTAGATTTAGCCTCATAGAAACTGTGGGGACTTTGGGTTTAAATGGGTGAGTGTTTAATCACTTTGGTGCCACCTCAGCTCTTCGAGTTAATCCTTGCAACCAGCTGAGGTGGTGGAAGAGGTTAACGCGCCTCCTACCCTGCCAGTTAGCTGTTACTGTCCTCCTGCTGGAGAGGAGCACCTCCCTGGCACAGCTGGAGAAAGGAACGTTCATCTGCACCTCCCTTGTTCCAGTTTAGTTAACAGATGTATGTTGAAGGCTTCTACTGTTTTAGCTCTACTGAGATTTGTGATGTTTTTTCCTTCTCTGTTCCCTGGAGGAGTCACAGACTGACAGCTCCAGATGCAGTTAGTAAAGGTGGAGAATCTCGCCCATTAATGGTCTGTACTGGAGCCATGAGAGTGTTTCCAAGACCGTGTCCAGGAGCTGGTCAAATGCTTAAAGGAATCCTCAATTGTTGCATTTGTTAAAACTGTTCTGGCAACCTTTTCCTCAATTCTAAATTCTCATTTAGGCCATACCCTCCTTTTTCTGCACACAGATATTTATTCCATATCTTTTCCTGTAATAATCTAAGCATTTTGTCAGAAGGCTTGTCCATATGTTCTTTTACAAATGGTTTTCTTGCTCTTGTTAAATCCAAGGTATTTTTCTGTTTCTTGGCTGGGATTTTAATTAGTGCTGTGACATAAACCTTCCTAGTCCTTGCTGTTTGTTTACTTTCCAAGAAGCCTCTATTGCTGTAAAAAAAAAAAAAATCTCTAATTTGTTTATGTCTTGCACAGTTTCCCATCTTATAAAAATGAGGCACTTAATTTCTATCACACTGATTTAGGCCTAATTATATCCACCTTGACTGGTAATTGCTCTTTTCCCTTTTGTTTCATGCCCTGTTTCATGCTCTCAAGATACAACCAGTTTCCCAGGAAGCAAAATAGGGGCTGATGAGAAGGTGTCACTTTCTCCTAGAGGCTAATCTCTCCACAGACCGTATTCACTCTAGGGTAACACCACAAAAGTCAGTGAAATTGCAGTAGGGCCACATCTGGACCCAAAAGCCAATTAAACTTCCCTTGTTTCATGGCCTGCTGCTGTTTTCATTCCTCGTGTACCTCTCAAGTTTGCTGAATGCAAACGAAGACCCTGATTCCAGTTACCCCTGTTGTATTTAATGCTGGATGCATTCCTGTTAGTTTAATAACTGAAGGGCAGAAGGAAGAGAGGAAGAGAAGGGAAGAATCCTTCTTGTTCGGCAATGGACATGGTGCTGGAGCTGCTGGCTGTGCGTAGTGGGGCGAGTCCGCACAGAGCGGCTGTCCTCTTCTTACACCCTGCTTGACAAGAACGGCAGGAGGAAGGGGCAAAGTCGGCGAAGGGCTGTGGGAAAGGGTGAGGTTGTGGATGATGAGATCATGCAACTGCACAGCAGCGCTCCGGTCCTCAGAGCTACCTACATTTCCTTTTTAAATCGCAGTTTGTCCTTGTGACCTCCGTTAAGTGAGGCAATCGCGAGGCAAGGAAAAGCTAAGGGTTCCTTTCTCTAAAAAAAAACCCTCCACACATCAAATCAAAAGAAAACAGCCCCTAAGTAATCCCTGCTTCTGTATTTTACAACAATAAAATAGATTTCAGAGCTCATAAAAACAAACTCGCCATATTACTAAGGGAGAGATTGATGGATGGGAAGAAATTTCATCAAAAATGCTTCCATTGCAAGCATTACCCTAACTTCTTTTCCCAGAGCGAGGCAATTAAATTTGGAAACAAGTAACCTGCTATGCTCTCTTATTTAGACAGCTGATCTATGCCATTCTATCAGTCCCGCTCCCTGCATTTGACCCACTAAAATCCCTTATGCAATTTATAAAATCCAGTTCCCTTTGTTCTTTTGTTTCAGCTGCAACCACTCAGAAGTCATTCCTGTATGATAATCGGGCTAATTCTTTAGCATAAGCACTAGATGAGAGCATAACTGTGATAACCACCCTGGAGGCAAGTAACGTTAGGCCCATTTTCAGGGGTCTTCAAACACTTGCTCAGAATTGCCTGCAGACCTTGTGCAAAGCTGATCTTCAACGTATGGGGCTTGTCTGAGGATGAAAGTGGGCACTGTTATACATAATTAAAGAGAAGGTCAAAATTATTTAAATATTTGTTTTTAATGGGAAAAATATTACTTGAATGTATTTTTTTTTATTCGCTACAAAGAAACCTTTAGACCGTGTGCTAAAAGTGATGCTTTCACTGGCATTCACACAAGACTGTGAGCAGATATGGACTATGGTTAAAAATACTAGGTGTATTTGATTTATGTAACATCATTCTTAGCTGCAAATAATAAAAATAATGCAACAAATTGAACCATTTGAGGTTCTGCTCGTATTTTGTCTCCTGAATGTTATATCTGTATGCCATCACCTCAGCAATATGAGCTTCTTTCTTTGCAGTTGAGAGAATTCCTAGGGACTTCAAACTACACAGACTTGCTTTTATTCACTTAAAACTGACACCTGCAAACAACAGGAGAGAGGACTGCCATCTCTGCGACTGCACAGGTTTTCGTGTCTGTAAATTCAGTGTCACCTGGAGGAAATGAGTTTTAAATAGACACTCACTGTATGGGAAAAGAAAAGCGCTGGTTGTTGTGTGAAATGAGACCGTTGTGACGTTGCGGGGCATCCTGGTGGTAAGTCTGGGGTGGAAGTGTGCTGCTGGTGACTTACGCTGAACAAAGAAATTGGAAGGGAATGTTCTTGTGGGAGTTGCAGACGTGGTGCTTTTGCTCACCTAAATTCTGTCTCTGCACTTGTCCAGAGGTGACAGTGTAACTGGCATGCGTCGTTAACCGTGATAGGGAATTGTGAAAAAACATACCTTTATGGTTTTTCTGTTATTCTTTAAAATGAAGGGTCTAGATAAGCCATACAGACACCAGTGCAGTCACGTGACACGGAGAGGGAACAGTAGGCACTGGAAGTGTCATCATAAGCTTGTGACGTTGGCTGTGCTTGTGTTATTTAGCACTCAAATAAGTGTTAGTGGGATACAAACCAAGCAAAGCAAACGGAGACCAAAAGCAATCTGCACTGGGGCTGAGTGGCTGCTGTCAGCATGGAGAAGTAGAACTTGACTCTCGAGTACCTGATGGGCTGTGCCACATCACATCAGCCAGTAACACAACTAGATGTGTCAGTCTGATAAACTGTTGGATTACAATGTGGTTCTTCAAAAGTTAAAAGTAATAAGAAAAAGAAGAAGTTAGCAAATGCTGTTGCCCCGTCTCCTTGCATCAAGATCTCTTCTTGTATTTGGGCAGCTTGTTGTTCTTCAAGCAAGCATATTGAATGAACATAAATACAGAGTAGCCAAAATAAAAAGATTCAACAAATCTAACAGCTCCCTGAGCATTTTTTCATGGTGGAAAATAGGCGACTAGCAGCTCAATGACGCTATAAAAACTATTTAATCCCTGAGTGAACAGGCTAGTTATATTTGTGCCTGTGGGATATTCAAACAACCTTTCTGAATGCATGAAGGGTCACATGCAATCCCTCAGAACCAAGGTTGTCCCTATTGCATCTGATTCAAGCTGTGGTGGACGTGGTGAAAAGCTTGCATGTACGCCATTTGCCCACTCCATTCTATTAGAGCGCAACATTTACCAGCCTATTTGCATCCTTTGAATAAACTTGGCCCACTGAGCATGTAAATCATACCGGTATTTAAACTGAATGGTTAGGTTCAGTAAATGGCACCAAAACGACACGGATCCCTACAACCCCTTGTGAGCTGCTATATATCAGAACCTGCGGCTTTTTGAACACTTTTGATTTACTTTAAACAAATTGCATCCTGTTTCCAAATACCTATCACAAGAGATGTTTCTGGAAGACTGCCTTTTACCTTCAAAGATCTCTCAGGATGCTCGATCTTTAAATGGAGCCTTCTATTACCTTTATACAAAGAGCAGGTCTCAAGCATTTCGCCTCTCTTCAAAGTAGCCGTGTTTTAAATAATGAACAGTTGCCAGGAGCAATGGCGCAGGCTTATTTGTGGCTGTGTATTTGTCTGTTTGATCATTATTTCTGCTCTTTGGCTGTCTCTAACCCGGTAGGTACAAATAAATCCTCAGGGCTTGAAACCTTCCTACAACAAGTTATTTTCTCCGGTCACCTGTCAATAGCCTCTTTTTCTTTTTTTTTATTTTTTTTTGTTTTGATATACACTGAGTTTTTTTAATGAAAACGGACCAAGACATTGACATCCAGTGACTTTATTTCTGTCTCTCTTTGACTATCATTTCTGTGAATATGACTTGATTCTCTGCAGATAGTAGAGTTGAAAAACATGTAGTAAAAAACCATATTGCTCAATATTCTTAAGAACAAAGAGGAAAAAGACCAGCACAGCAGTGAAATGGCTACTTCTTTTAATTTTTCATCTTTCCAAATCCTATGACAGTAGAAAAGGAAAGGGTATATGCATCAATGATGAGCAATAGTAAAAACATGTCATACGTAAACACTATGCCTAATAATGGCACTTCTACATATCCTGGACCTGATCTGCAGCTGGTGCAAGTAAGAATAGTTCAATTGAAATCAACACATCATTTTCATTCCTGGCAGAAATAGCACATCCCATGAATCAGTGGTAGATTTTGTATACTTCAATAAAGACTTGTCATTATACAACTTTTAATGCTACCGTATTTATACTTTGTGTGGGTATTAAAATATCGAAACTGGGGGAACAAATTCTGCAGATCTGACCTAAGACTGAGTCTCTACCACTCTCCTGGGGACTGTTCCCTTGTGTTCAGGATTCTCACCGGGCTGGATAGCAGAGTCATTAGGCTTAGCTCATGTTTTCACAGGTATTGAAAAGAGAGGCCCTCTGTTAACAAAATTCTTGTGTACCTAAGAACATACAGTTGTTTGTTGTGATGGTTTATTAAAATGGAAAGTTCTCATGAAAATGCTCCTTCTTTGCCTTCCATCAGTAAAGTTGATGAGAACAGGAGGGAGAAAGTGGTTCGAGTGGGTAAGTATTCAGCAGCGTATTGAGAATGGGACACTGTGTGTCAGGACGCTGCTCTGAGATGACTTCCAGGTCCTCAGTTCAGAGCCCTAGCAGGGGCTCTGCTGTGTGAGTTCCTTCTTTCTCTACACTTGCTTTTTAAGAATTTGGTTTCATTTTAGAGGAAATTAGGAGATTTCAAAACAGTCACCAGGTTTTGGTTTTCCGAAGCTCAGTTTTCAGAGAAGCAAAACCGCAAAGGACCTTTCCATCAGCAGTCGCTGCGCTGCTGCAGAATACACTCACGAATCATCATCTGCTTAAACCAGTGAATTTGCCTTTCATTTGGATTCAGTAGCTGTTCTGTGAGATTATGGAGAGATGGCATTTGATTTCCTCCTATAATCTGGGAGGCTTGCAAATGTGTTTTCTTTAAAGTTAACCTTTCAATGTTGTTTCAAAACTGCAGAGTTCAAGATCCGGTGAGCTTGTCACACAACGTGTGGCATAACCTGAATTTAATTCTGGAAGTTATTGATCAGGTTTCAAACTCTTCATCTCAATGTACTTAGAGTGATTTCCTTTTTAATTAGATCCTATGAGATGACTTTTCCCTGAAAATTTGGTGATAAGTGACACAGCAAATTCTTTAATTTAAATATCCTGAGCATATTCTAAATCCACCAAGTGATTACATATCTTAATTGGAACACTAAAAACCTTCGGAATGGCTAAAATATTAATATTAATTAATGAGTAATACGGTTCATGTTTGGCAGACTATGGGCCTTATCTATGTGATCAGATTTGATTTAATGAGAAAAAAAAATCTTGGCTTCTTACAAGAAAACTAGGACAGTCAGAAATACATTAAAAATAAAGGTCAATTTTCAACATGAATAGGGAATGCTAGAATCGGTCAGATGATATAACTAGTTCAATATTATTGATGATTACTCAGACAACTGCCTGGCAGTTTTGGAAATGTGCAAGGATAAAAAACTTTCAGGAGTGTATTCACGAATCAATATTAGTCTTAAAATTCTCCTAGAATTATCATATGCTGTAAATTGCAACCTTCTAGTATTTATTCTCTAGCTTCAATGTTTTAGTTATCCAGGTGAAAGAAGAAAAATTACCATACAACCAAGCCACTGACGATAACGACTACTAAATAATCCAAAAAGAATACATCTTAAGGAGATGTTATGTTGAACACTGTTTACCTCAAAAGTGTGCTTATTGAAATCAGCACCGACTATAACAACTCATGACTGCGCAGGATATAAATTTAGAGAGATTAATTTGAAACTTCATAATCTGAATTGTTGTAACAGTTGCTTAGTAAAGCAGAAAAGAAATTACAGGGGGTTTATACTTTGGAGAAAAAAAAAGTGAGATCAAAACTCCCACTGTATAATTTAGCTCTTTTAATACTGCAGCAACCGAGCGTTATTTTATGGAAGCACATGTGTCTCAATAGGCAACTTATCCCCTTATAAACCTTCTAGTGACTTCACAGAGCATGTCAGGAAAAACTTGGTGTTTCCTTTTCTGTCTGGGTCACACGAAAGTTCTGCACATTAAACTGTCAATTCAAGCAAAACCATTCCAGATCTCACCTACTCTAGGTTTCTTAAAGTGTCACCTTCATGGCTGTCTGTTTTGAAACTTCAGATTTTGCGCTGGGGAATAAAAATGGCTCAGAGCTTGAGAATAAAAGAACAAATGGATGAACAAAAGACAGAAAAAGGAAGGTTCTGCCCCTGCTATTTTAGGAAATCCAGGAGATGATTTTTAGAATTTTGAATTTCAGGCAAAATTTTTTGCTGGTAAGAACACGCTTCCTCATATTCTCTTAAAGAAAAAGAATAAATTGCAGCTTCATGGGGCCCGGCAAATTCTAATAGAAATAAATGGTGATATTACTGAGTTAACAACCAGAAAAGAAGTGCCCTTTAATTGCAACAAACCAATCTACTTCTCTTCAGCTATTGAGCACGTGGTATTTGAATGAGAATATCAAGAATGCCCTTGTTCTGTTGGAAGTCATGGACGGTTACCCGATATGGGCAGTACCAAAGCAGGAACAGTTTCCAAAAGGCAGAACATTTAATGTTCTTCCTTTTAGATTCACTTAATTAATCTCTGAATGCAACCCATCCCAGCACATACATATGTATTGGTAGGAGATCGAGTGTGTTTATCTAGCCCTAGTCAAATCCCATTGCTTCTGTTGGAGCTGGATATCGTATTAGCAAAGTTCTGTGTATGAATATTGGCAAATGAATATTAGTAAATGGTAGCCATGCTTTAAAATGACCCAGATGACTAGTCCAGACCTTATCAGTTAAAAGCTGAATCTGTAATTTATTTTCCCATCCTATATAGAATTAAGGCAATATTCAAAAGCAAATTCATAGCTCCTCTGTGTGCTCTGTTCTCTCTACACGATTATGCAAAGTTTGTTTCTGATGAATTAAAATTAGAAGCTGCAAAGTAACCTATTTCTAGGTTAGAATTAAATGAATGAATGAATGAATAAATCAATTAATGAGCCGACATCAGGAAATAAAAATGAGGAAGCCAAGAAGGATTGGAGTGAAGGAAAGGAATCTGCAAAATTATTGCCTTACATTGGTACAAAATGAAAGAATATCCCAAGAAATAACTGCCCAGCTCCCATCTTCTGCCTAAAGTAGTTGAGTAGTTTCCTACAGCTACTGTTCAAAATGCTGGGTGATAAGGGCTTCATTTCAAGTTGGAGGTGCATCATGATGTTAACAAATAATATGGTACAAATCCTGCTGGAGAAATTAAATGCCTCTACCGTTTGAGTCAGATTTGCAACTGATTTTTTACCAGGCACATATCTTTCCTCACTTACTTTTTTCCCCTTCCAGATTGATATCACTGTTGGCCAGACATACATCACACCATCTGACATAATTTTTGATTATGTCAGATAAAGTCAGCCACCTCAGCTCATGTAGGATATTTTCTTTTCGATTCTAGAGGGTCAGTGTATTTTTTCATGTATTTTTCGAAGCTGCTGAAACTTCTCACCCCAACGGTACTGAAAGTAGTTAGCTATTTGGCAAGCAATCATGTCTAATGGGCTGCTTTGCTAAATTACTTTAATTTTTCCCTGTGCAGTTTCTATGAAAATACTCAGCTCCTCAGTGAGTCAGCCATCTTGCCAAAGTATGTAAACCGGGTGTCCTGCAGACGCTGTATACTTCGATAGACGAGGAGACGTTTACACATGCAAATTTTTGAATCTACATCATTCCGGTGTCCTTGTCACAGAAGCAGTAGAAAGGCCTCAGGATCGCTAAGATAGAGGCTCAGAAATTGTTTCAAGCCTGCCCGCTGGCATGGTGGCTTCTGAAAGCTGCAACCCTTGGATTTTCGTGCCATTTGAACCGGGAGGGTGACACTGACTGCATGTGGACTGATGTCAGCCCCCATTAAATGGTTACCTGGGAAGACGAGTGTCCCTGCGAAAATGAGATGACAGCTGAGCTTTCCTCCAGAGTGCTAGAATTATTACTCCATTCAGAGTCACTGAGTGTGTGGTGTGTAGGTACTGAAAGAATTCACTGTAGCGTGGTACATAGTACACGGAGCTGCAAATAGGGTCATTCTTCTGATCAGAGCCCCAATGCCCAGAGTAATTAACTTCACATGCCATGGCTGAATGCTGAGGCTGAGTTCAAGTGAAGTGGTGAGGAGCCCAGCCCTGAAGGGCATGGTTGCTTGAGTTCTTTATTACAAATACAATGAAAAAAGTAATAGTTTTTGCTACACAATGTTGCGGTGCTTCTGCTCAGGAAATGAATTTTTATGTGTTTTGTATCTCATGAATTCTGCATATTTTATTCCCTAGAGTCTAGTGTAAGAAGCACTTTTTGTATTGCTAAGTAACGTGACTAATTGCACAAACAAAACAAACCAGCCTTGTACATTACGAGGTTGAAATGTCAGGAGCCATCAGGAGGTCTCCAGGAAAGAATGCCTATGTCATTTTAAATAGTCTTTACACAGCATTATCTTAAGGCAAACACAGAATGTTTTAGCCAATTTGTGTTTAAGGTTATTAAGAGCAAGAGCTATTTGGGTTTAACTTTATTTTTTAACTATCCCAGGCAAAGGATGTTCAGCACTGCAGATATAAGATTTTCATGTAATGATTTGTGCATATCAATGTAAACAAAGTACAAAGTAAATAATAAATACTGAGAACTCATTCCCTTCTTTAAACAAACCAGCGATCCTCTCAATACCAAACCATCTGGAATGCCTTGAGTTGACTAAATTAGAGCAGTCTACTCTGGATAAAGCAACGCTTTCCTTCCCCTCTCTTTCTAATTGTAGTGCTGATTTAAATCCTCAAATTTATATTACATTTTTTGAATGGGGTCGGGAATAAATAACTTAGGCACCAGCCGCAGGGAAGGCAGTCACCACCAGTGGGCATTCCCTGGCGGCCTGCTTTATTTCTTGGCTACTCGTTCTGCTGCCTACCTAGAGCAGGTCATCCCCATGTTCCCTTTCAGTCTGTGCACTGATAATAATACGTGTGGGTGGATTTTGAGTTTGAGCTGGCTGCTGCCTGCATTCAAGCTTCAGGACAGACAATTTGGAAATCCAGAGGTTTAACATCCTGGATTTTGTTAAACTTTCCCTGGCCTCCTTCCCTATAATCTAGGGAAGCATAGCAGAGGGGAGTGTGGGGGGAAGCGGCTGATAAAGAAGAAGGAAGTTATGCAGACTTCTTTAACAAGCTGTTTGTTGTAAGCAATTTTGTTGTGCTGCATATCTCCCACAGGTTTCAGTGAATTGATGTAGACAATCAGCATGTAAGTAGGCATACCTGTTATTTCGTCTCCCAGGGAAGTTTTGTATCAAAAGAAATAGAAGTGGCTCACAGCAGAAGTCATCCGCAGTGAGTGGTGAATGCGTGAGGGTTTGTCTTGCAGATTATCTTTATTACAGGCCTCAAACCTCTGGTTAGATGTCCTGATGAGTGTGATAATTGGGTAACATCTTCCAGTTTGAAAGCAAGCTGCTTGATGAATATTTTTACTATCGGGAAACCATAGTCTTTGAAGTCCTGTATTTGCAAAATACACTCGATGAAAAATGAGTAAATATGTTAAAGAAATCATGAAAAGGCCTTCAAGAGGCCATCACATCCAGCCTTTTGCTCAAAGATAGAATAAACTGTATCTGTACTTTGTTTTCTGAAATCCTTCGTTCCTGTGGAGAACTACTTCACATACTGTGAGTTATGATTAAAAAGCTGTGGTGAATTACTGAATAGTCTGTGTGTGTGTGAATTTAAATTGTAACCTCCTGAAAAGAAACTTGCATCTATAAAACAGGTTGAAGGACAGAACTCATTGTCCTTACTCGACCAGTAGCCTCTTAAAAACTCTAAAAATCATAAATTTCAAGACAAATATCTTTGAGGTTTCTAGGGAAGGGGGTTCAGTCACTACTCTCTGTAGCAGTAGTTAAAGTGACCTGTGAAGTTCTGGGTCTTTGCCCAGGTCTCGGTAAGCTGTTTAAAGTGGGCAATGGCTGTGAGTCTAAGCGAAATTCACTCTGTCCTAGGATTGATCCCCACATGGAGGTGGCTGTGAATGTCTTCCAGAAAAAATTCTGTAGCCTCTTCCTCAAAACTTCTTATAAAATCCCAGAGTTGTGAGCTGTGATTCACACCACTGGCTGAAACCCTCCAATCTTTTGTTGTAAACCGTACAAGTGGATTTATAGAGCTCCAATCTGGACACAGCTGCTAACCTGTTCTTTTTATCCCCCTGTCATTAAAAAAAAATATCTGATTTGCTCTGCAAATAGGATCAAGCCTTGACAAAGGGTTCCGTAAGCAGTAGAAAAAATAGGTAGCGTTAGTCTGCTGGGCAGAACATGTCCGATAATGGAGCCTCATGTGTACATCATGTGAATAACCAGGCAAATTGTTTAGAGTCAGAATACCACTGCAAATGCTGTTCTGCAAACTGAAATATGATGCAGTGCTGGTCATGGAAAATGGGAAAAGCTGAGGGGAAAAAACCTGCAGCTTGATGGGTCTGAAGGGGCAAGGAGAGGAGATGGAGAAGAAATAACTTAGTACCGCAGGACAGAGCTATGAGGAGCCTTACAGGTGAATACATAAAATTTCAGCTTGACTTGGTTGATCAAGCAGAGGGAGTTAAAAAGGGTCTATATTTTCACCATTATTTAAAAAAAACCTCATGCCTTTTGAATGCATCAGAGGGGAGCAATTAAAATATCAGAGGAAGTATCTTCATCAGTACATTTAATTAAACACTACTGACCTTCTCTTCCATTTATCTATTTACTGCTTGATAGGTACTTTGTGTAATTTACAAGGAACAAATTAGTACTCCCTAGAACGTCAGAGAAATATGTACTCCCAAAATCAGTTGCCAAACCCAGGCTGTTTCTCCTGAATGAATGAGCTCACTAAAGATATGAAGAGTGATTTGAAATTCTCCAACAGGAGAGCATGTGAAGTTAAGCCAAACTGCTTCTTCCCTGCCAGTCTGGTTTTTGTCTTCGGGATAAGTGGCAGCCTCATTGAGCAGTAATACAGATAGCACAGCACTGCCTAAATTGTTAGATACTTATTAGATTAGTTACAATGGGAGGAGGGTTCTATCAAATCCTGGCTCTGTTCATTAAATGACCTCTAAAATTATGGAGAGCTGAGAGAAAAGGATTTCAGCATACAAAGAGACATCTCCCTATATATTAATTTAAAGAAGGGAGAGCAGATATTGCATGTGGTGTCAGATTTGTAAATCTCAAAGGGTAATGTACGATTTCATTATCTTAGATACATTCTCACTGGATAATAAAAGAGTTACCAACAGTACAATTTTCAACAGCTGAACTATGCCTAATGGCACAGATACAGTACAGTACATCTTTTTATACTTTACAATGTAGTGCTGAGAAAGCTCTGGCCCAGTTGGGAGATTCTCACTTATTCAAGTGGTTCTATTTAAGTCAGTGAAATGGCTTGTGCCAGGGCTTCTTTGCCTTTTCATGGGAAAGGACCTCTTGAATTCAGCTGATTGGCACATTTGAATTTCAGTGATAATGGTCTGATTATTTATCAGTTTTTTTTAGAAAGGGAATAATCTTATGAACACCAATATATGCTATTTTTGTCATTCAGTACCAGAAGTGGGGCACTGTTTTATTTTAGAATTGAAAGATTGAAGAGACTAATTTATTATTTGCTTTATGTAGTTTGTACCAAGGCATAACAAAATCTCACTGGATTAAATTCTGTAAATTTCCCAATCCAAAGTTTATTTGAGACTATTACCAACACTAATTGCATTTCTGGGTTGCTATATTTTTTCCCTCCAGATTCACACATTTTTTTAAAAGTTCATTTCATACTTGCTCAGGGCTTTTCTACCTACTGGGAATCATAGCATGTGTGATAGAGGTGCCAAGATTTATATATAAAAACAAAAATTCAGAAGAATTCATAAATTTAACAACTGAAACAACTGCTTTTGGAAAGCATGATAATAGCTCTTAAGAGACAACACAGTTGTACATTTATGCTAATCAGCCAGTTTGCTATTGCTTTCCTTAATGGTGAAAGGTGTTTTTAGTGCACAGAGTTCTGCTTCACGAATGACAGATTGAACATTAGGATATTAACTCCTGTCAGCTTTTCCTCTGAAATTTGGACTGTGTGCCTATACGCAAATACATCCCTATTATACAAAGCAAGTAACTGGTCCTGCTGCTAAGTTAATGCAGGGCACAATTTCAAAGTCAGTTTTGAGAAGCATTTGTCGTTACATTTTTTTGCCATTTCTGGTACTTTAGTGGAATTCCCATAACTCTGTTTATGCCATAAAGAGGGCTCTGAAATTTAGTGACTGGCCTGTTCTGGGCCATGTGGTTGCCCGGCACAGAAACGGGTGGCAGCACTTTGCCAGAGTGGCCCGCAGCTGTCTCACACCCGTGGGGCGCTCTGGTACGGCTGGTAAAACAGAGAAGCGAACACTTTGAAACTGGGTGACTGCAGAGATGAGTCGCAGATGGTTTGAAAAAGCCCCAGTTCAGCACTGAGCTCAAATGAAGTGAGAGTATTGTCAGCTTTTTGAAGCTCTACTGGTTTGTCTTTATGAGACTTGGCTTTCTACACCTTGTCCCGTACTCAACTGCGACTGCTGTTCCAGGCTGAATAGGTGCAATAATAAGAAAAGACAGAGCCAGGACCTGTGGGTTATCTCAGTTATTTCACTGGCTTTAGGCTGATGGTGTGGTTGCTCCAAAAGAGCAGGGAGAGCATGAGGTGAACATCTCTCACAACCTGCTGTCTGTGCTGGAGGCGATTACGTGCCATAGGTGTTGCTGTTCTGGCACGGATCCTCTGAAGTCATCTGATCCCTAGTAAAAGGCCTGCCTGTCAGAGATATCTCAGGTGCCACTTCTGTCTGCTCCCTGATCCTGCTTGCGTCAAGATATAACCACAATAATGAGGGGCTATCACTTAAGGTTGCCATATCAGAGCAGTTAGTGATCAGATAAGGAGGAACAGGAGAAGAAGCAGAATTACTAAGCAAACGCAGCTCCTACCTCCTAAGCAAAGTTTGGGACAAACTAAGATAACTTAACTAATCTCGCATTTAGAGGTATCATTACACTTCTAAAGAGTGTGATTTTTACAAGGAAATAAAACCCCAGGGAATATACCCATGACAAGATTATTTGCAGTAGAAAGTATTGATAGAAGTTTTACAGTATGACTGCTGCCTTCTACATTGGGAAGACGTCTTCTGGGCTTCCTACTTAGCTGTAAGCAAGCAAACATGCTCATTATTTTTAACATGACTTGCTTTCAGCCATGCCTAACGTGTGCCTTTCTGCGTGGGGAAAAGAAAAGAACAAACCAGTAGTCCTTTCCTCATTTTCTGGAGTCCCTGCACGAATGTTCCAGATGCTCTGGGAGTAAAGACTTGCTCCTGAATCCAGATATTTGTCATTTGTCTCACCAAGAGCTGGGACTCGCGAGAAGCTGAGCACTTTCAGCTTTCAGGAAAAGTAGTTATTATCTCACACCGGTCAACGATGAGCACACAGCATCATAAGTGCTATACTTTTAGAAGGCATTTTACTAGCCCTACAGCATTATAGTTTTGCACTTACTTTACTAATCTTTATTAGTTTAATAGACCATTGCATACAGGACACCTGTTGTGCCAATTGCAAACCTGTGTTTTGCTCAGGTACCTGTGCTAGAATTTTAATGCAAGCTGGAAAAATAATGCTTACAATCTGGCTTTTCAGTGGCACGCAGTAATTGTCGCCATTTAGTGTTCAATGCAGTTTTACTGAAATAAGAATGCTGGACTGAAAAGAAAAGCGAGCATTTCAGGGTTGTTTTGTTTCCTCGCTGTATAGATTGCAAGCTTTTAGGAGAAGGCGGACATAATTGTATAAGTGCTGCTTCCATTAAAGAACAGCTGATAAGGCGAATACTTTTGAAACTGTGTAACAGGAGTTTGTAATATCTAAAAATAGCGGCAGCTTTTAGAGACTTGATTCTTAACTCTTAGAATCCTGGGGTGTTAGTGAGAAATCTATTCTGGACAAATAGTTCAATGAGCTCTGGAAAAGGATGGACAACTGAACTTTGTTGTGGGCCAGATGACATTTTGCAAGACACTGCACGGGATATTCTGGGAGTATGCCAGAGGAGGAACAAAAAGGTCTAAAGACTAAAGATGTAAGGCAGTAGTCAGCATCTATATGACTAGGCAGTAAACAAATACTTTATCTTCTTGTAGCTACAGCTGTAATGATATAAAGCAAATGATATCATTATAGTGATGCTGGAAGATTGGTTAAACATTGAGCTATTTGGGGACAAAACACTTCCTTCCTGTTTGGAAGCATCTGGTATTTCTTCTCTCTGGTCAACACGAATTTAATGCAGACTTTAGTACAACAATTTTTTCCTGAGCCCAGCCAAAATTTGTACTGCACTGTAGACAAGACTCTTCTCAAAATCCAGTTTAGGCAGGAAGTTTAGATTTTGATGTAAGTCTATGTATAACTCATTTGTCCATTCAGATATTAGTTCGTCTGTCTCAAGAATGTGTTTGTTCCAGATATAAATGTACATTTATATAATTTGCATTAAAAATGTCCAGGTAACACCTGAGATCAAGGCTAGGGCCCTACACTGCTGCTATACGTCAGCACAATTCTGGTCATGACGTGCCTTACGCAAGGAGAGGCAAATCTGCATAAAATGATCATGAATGATGATCAGTTTGGATACTGCATCAAAACCACAGGCAAGCGAAGGTGCAAGTTAGCCACAAGTCGTGGGATAGCATAGACTTTACAGTTACTGACACGGGCTTTAATCCCCTGTAGCAGGCTCATCTACTGCACCTATGCTTTCTCATTTGTTTCTTGATTGGGGTAGAGAGTAAACACTCATATGCTGTTTATTTAGGAGTTGCCATTCTTCTTATTATGTGTTAACCAGCTATACACAACACTTCTGGTTTGAAAATATGCTGTTTACAAGAAATATGTAAGCTATTTGCTGTAGCTAAATATGGACTGGTATAATCCTTTGAGAAGAGGCATGTGGCACCAATGTGGCAGGGTTGGCACATGATAGGGCACTATCAAAAGACATTTTTTCCCTTTCTGGCAAGCTCCTTGAGCAAACCCACTACATATTATGTTAGGGATAGGGATCTGAGCAGCCCCTGAGCAGGCACCTTGCCACTATTACAAATGAACTGGAAAGAAGGAAACTGTGGATGTCTATCAACTCTTTCTGTAAATATCATAGCTATTTTTCAGGGTCGTTAAACTGAGTGTCCATTGGGATTATGTCTAATAGTCAAAGGTATTTAAGCATAAGTGATGATAAGTATTTATGACACTGTGATTCAGGCTTTCTTCATATAGGTTTGGAAGGTTTATGTAATTAATTGCATTGTACACTTTGTCCAGCTAGTTGGCTAATGTTAGTCTGGAAAACTCGTAAGGTAAGAACAACGAGCTGGGTACGCTAATAATGTCAGTTGTCAAAGAACATTATAATAGTATTACCATAAAAGCCAGAAGTCTCATAAAAAAAAGAAATGTATTCATATCTGTACTTTTGAGGGACTTAAAAGAAAAATCAAGACCTCAGCTGTTTGAAAAGGAATGTCATTTTTCTTTATGAATGATGTGATCCAAAGGAATTAATTAACTGTGCTAGCCCACTTCCAACCCTAAAATGCTGTGAGGACTCCAAAAGCCCCAAACGTCTGTTAGCACAGGTGATCTTGAAGGCAAACCGTGAGAGTGGCTTTTGCCTTGAGACAGTGTCACGCTGCTTTGACAAGATTCTGAGAAAAAGACTGGCTCACTGCATGCTGCACGTCCGAGTGAATATTTCAGCACCCGGTGGGTGAGTTTTCCATAGTACGCATTGCCTGGCAATGTTTTCCACAGTATGCACTCAGACAAGATTATTTTCGTCTGCTATTTCATTCTTTTCCCTCTTTTGCGATAGAATTGCCAAAGAAATGCTATTTGATTTAAAACCATCTCACAACAAATTGCAGGGTCGTTAAGGCAATCCCTGAAGGATCTCTTGGAACACGCAGTGTCTGGGGGGATGCAGAGCCAGGAATAGGTTCCACCGTAGGGACCAGCTCCAAAGCACGGAGGAGCCTGTGATGAAGCTGTCAACCTTCAGGAAAACCTAGTCAGCAGGGAGTAAAACCCCTTGTTTCCTCAACAGTACAAGCTTCCAGAATAATGAAACTTTTCCTTATCTTGAGATCAGCTTTTCACAGAATGACCAGCCATATTTCAGCTCCTGACCTTTGCCTCAAGCTGCTCTGCGGCCCAGGCCCGCCGTGAGAGAAGCTCTGCAGACATTTCACAATGGAGATTGCTCTCTTCCTCAGGCAAGTAGGAAACAGCCATCTCACTGCCAGTGCAAGGCAGCCAGTGAAAGAAAGAGAGGAGCTAAAGCATTGATCAGAAGATGGGCAATGCCATTCTGCAATGTAATTAAGTGCTATCACAGTCCCACACTTTCCATGACTTATAGCTGCAGTTCACAATAAAGTTGGTCTCAGGAAGTGACACGGGCTCTTAAAGACCACAGAGACAGTTAGGACATGCCTCAGAATGTGCTAAATCACGGCAAATGCAAGATATACTGACCTTGTTTACATGACCATGACTTGCTTTCCACAATAACTGTAATCTACTACTTTCTTATATCTAACAATATTTAATTCAACTAGTAAGAGCTGGGTGTTGTGGTTTTTGTGGCAAAGGTTCAATCCTCACTTGGGACCAGAGGCTGTCAGTAAATGCAGCCACAGATAGGCTGCAACTATTAGTGGCCAGGATCTGTTGTGCTGCTTAAATATACAGGTTAAGCTGAACAAAATAGAGGAAGTGGTGTAATGCAAGAATGTGTAAGAGGAGAAGGAAATTGCCGTCAGGCTCAAAGTTGGGCTCGAAGTTAGTTTTTAGTCAGCCTAAGTTCTATTCGCGTAATTGTTAAATGGGGAAAATTTTGTAATACTCGTTACAGAAATCAGTACTTTATCATTAATGTTGAATTTTTGGAAAAGCATGCTAGAAACACGATTTTACTTCTACTTACATTCCCCCCCCTCGCCCCCCCCCGCCTCCAAAAATACATATGGGAATTGTCCTGACCAAGAGGGTATTGTAAGAAATGAACATATAATAAATAAGTTCCTTACATTTACTTGTCCTCTTATAGATCTTGTACAGATGTACATTAAATTAGTTCAGATGGGTAAACATAAAATGAGATTTAGTCTGAATATATAATAATAATAGTGGAGGAGAAAGCCATGTCATATGAAATTTTCCTGATAAGAAGCCTGTTATAACTAGACTTGTAGATGAAAACACCTTGAATTTTGTAATGGGTTTTGAAAATAAAAGACGCGAGTTTCATCAACAATTAAATAATAAAGGTTGCCATCTGAAATTAAATGCATATTCTAATTCCAAGTATAGTAATGTTGGACATGCCATACTTGTTCAAATCTGCCCATACCCCAAATTTCGCACCGTCGAGTGTTTTAGAGACAAGTCTAAGAACTTGCAATGGTCAATAACCTACTTACAGGGAAAGTTTCTTTTTCGAGCCTAACCAGTCGGATGATGACTAGTGCTCAGAAGCTAGAGAATTAATAACACCAAGGCGGTTATATTGGTCTTGATTAACTGGAAGCGTTCATTGTTCTCTTATCAATGCTCAGTCTTGTGCCGGATCACTCTCAGATTTTGACCTCAGTGCCACCCTTGCGGCAAAGACTCCTACAGGTGAATTTTGTGTACATAGAGGATTTCCTTTCAGCATTTTAAAAAATGCTCTCCCTCCAATTTCACGGAATGCTTCATTGCTGGTTTAGCAGGCCGCTTTATGAAAAAGGACTGCTAGGAGTGTTTCTCTCTATACTACAGCTTGTATTAGTACATTTATCATGATCTTTCTTTCATTTTATTTCTAACGAAGGCTTTTCAGTGAACCTATGGGGACATTTTTCTGGGCTTGTTTTCTGCATTTGGAAACTGCCTAGTTACAATTCCACTTACAGAAAGGGACAAAACCCCACAAACTAGAGAAAAGACAACGGTATACATCTGATGTTAAAATAATTGGTACATTATGTATATGCAACTCTGTGAATATATGAAATTTTATATATATAAATGTATTAAATATTTTTTTTTATTTTTGTGTATAACAAAACCACTTTCAGTAGTTAGTATTTTAACATCAATTTTGGGTACATTCCTCTCATGCTTCTTATGATGAGAAGGAAATATTGAGCTATCCTGGGCAATTCCTCTTTTCTTCCCTGACACATTGCAATTAATTTGATGTGTATTAAATTTTATGAGCTGAAGAGACAAGTCAATTTAACCCAGATCCACTAAAATGTTTAGATGTCAGGCAACAGGAAATCTGCTGCAGAGCATAATTTTGCAACCAGGTTAGTATCAGCTTTATCTCTTTGGTTTGAAAGGAATGTGCCTATGAACTCTAATTGGAAGCTTATGACACAAATACATAAAGGACACGAAACAAACAACAAAACTCAATCAATTTTGACTAAGCATAGAAATATTGGACTACCTTTTTTCCTTTGATGTTCCTTTCAAAACAAACAAAAAAATCCCCACCCCCTTCCCCAAACCCCCAACAAAGAAATCAATGAAGTCATTAGAAAAAAATGAACTGCATTAAGGTTAAATTGAAGTTCAGCTGGCTCCTTTGAGGAATTGTCAATACTTTCTTATCATAAAAATACAAATGCATGTGATTTATTGATTGTATTGATTATATTCACAGAAACCATCTGCTGTCCAGTCCTGCAACCTAGAGCTTTGCTTTCCAGTGATGGTTCCTGAAGGCACAAAGAGAAATAACTGGCAAAAATCTGTCTGAAAATCCTTGGTAGCTGATCATCTACCATTCTTAAGTTTTCTACTGTAACAATACTTTTAAAAGTATCTTCTTTAATCATTATTAGCTGGCAGAAAAATCTCCATTGATGCATGATAGTATTTGACAGTCTCAGCATCATGTGCAGAATGATGAATTACTAAACACAAATGTGAAATTTAGGATGGCAGGAATCAATTTATCTGTTGCTGAATATCTTAGAATAAAATTTAGTTCTGATAGTGTTTTAGGAGGAGCAGATAAAACTGAGCAAAATTTTCTTTTATAGCAAATGCTTCACTTTAGGTTGACTTAAAGACCATCTCAACTGACCTGGAACTACTTTGTTCCATTGTCTGGTTGTCTTAACAACCCGCTCTGTTCCTCTTTACCTCACTTTTATATTCCTGTACCTTGGCTTTAGACTGCTTTGCAGTCATTTCAGTGCTAAGATTTCTGGAGTAGGAAGCAGGAATTTGCCCTATCATGTCTATGTCCTGACTTCCTCTTGGTATTAACTTCCCACTCATAAAAAATTTCCGGGAGGTCAAATGCTAAACAGGAGTTAAAAAGTTAAACGATTTACGAGATTCAGATACTTGTCCATAACGGAAGCCACTGACATCTATGCTATTGTGCACGGTGAATGAAGTTTTTTCCCTCACATCTCAGCTTTTTTGGTTTGCCTTTGTTTGCAAAGCTGTTGATGCTTCCATTTTGCTGACTTGACCAACTTCAGTGAGCTAGAAAATATTGTCTTGCTAATCCCAGCTATGATTATAGTGCTAGTGCTTGATTATGGCATGACCAATACACTAAATCTTTCAGACACGCTGTTGTTGTGCTTTTATTCTGTTATTTTTGTGTTTATTTTGGGAAAGAGTTTGCTCTGCTACTTTGCCTTCTTCCTTCTTCCCCACTCACTGTCAAACTTTCTGTGAAAGAAGAAAGATGTCTGAAGGAAGGTTTTTGTCTTTCTTTGCCTGGCAAGACCCTGAATAGGATGGTTGCTATGGTGATATAAATACTAATGGATAACAAACCCTAACTATTGTAAATATACTAACAAAAAGGACAAGAAATTTTCTACTGTACACAGATCATCCTTGATACATTTCTATCAGCTTAGTCTTGCATTGGAGCCTGTAAACTCGGGTATAACACGGACAAAATTTTCAGGAGGAATCAGTGCGTGAGGCCAAAAGGAACTACTACAGCTTGACCTTCCTGGTTATAACATAACTTGAAAGCAAAGAAAAATAAGATACGTTGTTCTTCCCGGTTTTCACCAGAATCTTCAGCTCATTAATACCTTTGCAGTGTGGAGACTGTTATGAGCTGGTTACTATATTATGTCAGTTAAGCAAAGCAGCAGCTGTAAACAAATTAGGAAAATTCAACGCTGCTTATCTGAATTCAAAACAAGAAATTAAATTGAATGTGGGCAATTTTAAATTTGGTCATACTGTAGATAAACAAGGATAAGTAAATATGTACAACATTTGCAAATATATGCAATATTTTAAAACATTTTCTTTTTTTAAACCAAATATTTGCTCTATTTAATAGCTATCTGTTTATTTTTGCACGTGAAATAATTGCTCAACTCTGTCTTTATTAAACACCAGGTTTAGAAAGAAGAGCTTATACAAACAAGAACCCAGCTTTGCCTATATCACGTTGAATTGTTTAAAAAGTAATCCTGCTCTCTTCATAATCTGGTGGTTTGTATTTTAGTTTTTAGTACATAGCCAGACATATCTGTATGGTTTAGAAATATTTAATGCTGTTAAAGCGTATTCCGTAAACTTTTAAAATATTTTGGCACAAGCCTTCATTCTAAATTCTATTTGATATCTTACAAGAATCATGTTCCCACCCCTGCCCCTCGCCTCTGTCTCTCTCCAAAGTAAAGCTGTTAGGAATCTGCGAATTAGTGAAGAGATCTTATACAATAGAGATGTAACATTTTGAAGTATTTTTTGAGAAATAACTGGTACTTTGAAAGGTCACATTCAACTAAAAATAAAAATACATTCTGTCTTAGTGGTTTTGGATCTTTACACAGTAAGTTTATAGGTAAGTATATATTTGTTTTTCTTTACATGCATCTCTAGGGTAAGTACTGATTCATTTGTGTGGGAATGCATCTGCCTTCCTCAGGACAACCACGCAGCTGGAGGTACTTCTTAGAGTGGTGTGCTCATTTGAGTAACACAGCAAAATTCTGAAATAGAAACAGCATCTCTTGGACAAGATTTCTTATGAAAAACAAATACATGAGGCTGTGCAGCCAGATTCATGCGCTTGCTGTTTCCCGGGACTGCCAAGACATGTCAAGCTGTTAATCTTGTTCTGAAGATCATCTGTTGAATTCAACACTCCATTTCAGTAGGAAGTCTCATCACTGAGGGCTCGGTTTTGTGATCCTTTCTCTAGCAGAACTCCCAGCAGAGGTTTTTGCTAAGCAATTTAATAGGATATTGTACAATAGTACATATTCACACGACTAATCTTGTTCTCCTCTTCACTCTTGGCGCAAAAAGAATTTTAGACGAGGTGGGAAAGGAGGAAGTGTTGCAAAAGAGAAGGGCATGGCAGTGCTGGTACAACATACTTTGTTAATGGACAAGAGTTGACTTCTGTTGTGATAGCTTGGTGTCACAACTTAATGAGGTATACCTTTAGTTTCCAATCTACGCAGGCCCAGAAAGATGGAAAATAGAGTAGACTGTACCTGTGATATAAGGGAGACCATTCTTTTCTTTTCATGGTTTATTCTGGATCCATGAGAAACTGGTCTAGTAGGAAAGTGAAACTCTTTTCCCCAAAATTTTGTGAATACTGAAAGAAATGCTGTAAACACACTATGTTTGCCAAGCCTCAGTACCCATTACAAAAAAAGGCACTTTGACAAAGTGCTTTCGTTATTGATTGAGTCTGTGGATGTTGTCTAGAAGGTACTGGATATGAATCTGTCTGTTTATCAATACAAAATTTATTAAGACTCCTTGTTTAGCACAACATTGGCGTTCAACTTACAAGTGGAAATTAAATCTGAGAAAATTCAGAGTTCTGAAGGTGAGAAAAAAAAAAAAAGAGGAAAAAAAAAAGGAACATTGCACCTTTCTTGCCTTAGAAAAGACAATGATGACCCAAGAGGGAGAAAATCTCTCGAACATGATGAATTGAGGAATATTCACTCTGTCAGCCTTTGAGTGATCACGACAATCTTGTGTGTTCAACTCTAATTACAGCTGAAAGCAATCACAGTCATCTGATTTTCACAGCTGGTAGGAAATGTCCTTCTCCACCGACGCCAAACAGGAAGACCAGTAATTCAAAGCGGTTTAGTCAAGGTGCTTCACCGTTGTCCTCAAACAATGACCATGAGGTAACCCTCAAAATGATAAGGTAGCTTCTATATACATTTAAACTATCAAGGAAGTGCAGCAGTGAAACCAGAAACACGATGCCTTTGTTTAGCACCATCTAGAGTCCAGATACCTTTGGATCAAAGGATACTTTTAGAATATTAAGATACAATTAATAGACAGAATTTGTACACATGTAACAGGAAAGGCATGCCTGTTGTATGTTTTATGTTTCCAGGGAGTACAGACACATGGTATAGCATGTATGTTTGTTGTGGAACCATTGTCTTCTTCAATGTTCATAGTATGTTATAGAAAAACAAAGTAGTATGTTGCATGAGAAAATCACTTTGTGGCAGAGCTATGTGAATCTCTGTACATTTAATAAGGCTTGCTGTGAGAAAGAATCACTCTGGCTCTCTGGGGGAAAAAAAATAAATAATGAAAAGAGGCCAATTATATAGCTAATACTACATTATGCAAATAGGCGACTCAGGGAGGTTTGGCACACAATGCATTGATTTGTATGCTGTGTAAAGGCACCTTATCTTTCTGTTTCATTATTTATAGGCTGGACCGTGTGTCTGTTTATGCGGCTGCATATCCAGAGAAAACTGAGGAGCTGCTACTCGCCTTGGTGTCTCAGCCTGCACTTTGGAACTGCTTGAAATGGGAATCTGGTCAGAAAGCAGGGCTTAGCACGCACTCGTACATCCCACGAACTTCAGCGTAAGCTGAGAGCCCTCAGGCAACTTCAAGGAAAGGGAACGAATACTACCCTCTTGGAAGTTTTATTTTTCTTTGGGTGATGGGTCAAGTGAAAGAATGTTTGACAGAGACCATTTTACAATAGATTCCTGTTAAAGTATGGTGGTGAGTCACCGATCTATTTACAGCAAGACGATAAATAGAGGTACTTTTCAATGCAGAATCTCTCTTTTAACAAAGAGGGTTGAATTTAAAAGAGAAGGAAGTCCTCATTCAGAATGATGTCAGAAAAGATATAAGATAAACTGATACAAATTCCTAAGCTATGACTTTGCTTCAGTGGTTTATTGAATAAGACAAGATTTAAGCACGCAAGTTGCATCATCGATTTGGGTCACACACCTCCGTTGATGCTAGGTATAACCAGGGAGTCCCACAGAAGCCTAATTCTGGAAACATACAGAACTAATAAGTACTTCTGGTGGTAGCCCTTCAGGCTAGCGATGTATTTTTGATCTTGCCTTTGATTTGCTAAATTTTTAAAACATGGTTTTCACCCTAGTTCTTGCTAGTGTCAGTGCATGTGAGAACTAAATTAGCATTCCTTCATCCAGTGTTGCTTCCACCAGATGGAACTGGTGATGTTCAGCCTGTCCTGGGGATATAGCTGTCATAGAAACAGTAAAGAGCCATCAGTTGGTGATGGCTTTTGGATATTACTGATGTGGATCAGATTTGATCTGTGAATTAAGTCTTATATTTTGTGTCATTAATTTATAACAGGTTACTGTTCTGTTAAAAAACTGTATTAATCTAAGTTAATTTATGCAAACTTTTCTATGCATGTATTACCCTTCTGTATATGTTCAGGGGAAAAAAAAAAGCTGGAATAGTAAAGTAAATTAATCATAGATCCAGCTTCATAACTTCAGGAAAGCCAGCAAGTTGAGAAAGTTGAGATTTATCATACCATCTTTCAAAGGTGTGGCTTCGTGGTTATAGCACAGTGGACTGAGATGCTAGCAAAAAGTAGCCGGAGACTGTACTAGTGTCTTAGCATAAGTTTCTGAAATGCTTTCCGTTATCAAACAACAGCTCCTGATCTGTTGCAAAGCCACTGATGAATTATCTATCAACCCCCCCTACCATGTTGAGTAAAAGCTCTGGAAAACAGTGATAAATTACAAGACAGTTTCCTTAAAATTCAGCACCAGCAGATTATCTTTGAAATGAACTTTCCTTAGTATTTTTCTGATTTTATGTGACTGGGGAGAATTGCCTCTTTATCAAAGGTCTTTTACCCCAGAGCCAAGATGTTGATGGCTGATGAAAGCGTTACAGAGCCTTGTTACGTTCAGCAGCTTAAAAGCCAATGAAAACGAATTTTTGTCTTGTTGTACTCTTTTTTCCTTTCCTCCAGAGGTCTTTGCTATTGGCAGGGTAAGCTATTAAATGCTGCTTTAATCCGAATCAGAAGACTTTTCACACAAGGCTTAATATTTTCTTTTTAAGTAGCTGTTATCAATTGAAGGAAGGATGAAGACTGGAGAGGCTTCATTTATCTTACCAATGACAAGAAATGAGGGAAAAAAATAGTAATTTCAACATACTATTGAGGAGGGTTGCAGCTTCCTGCGATTGAAAGCTGCGTTACATGTAGATAGCAGTAGTGGACACTGTTCTTTGACAACTGTGGCCATATACAGCACTTTAATTGAACTGTAAACACACGGGTAATCAATACAAGGCAAGATTTGTTAGGATTAAGATTTCATGTGAAAGAACAGCCAGGCTGGAAGCAAGGGAACCCTTATGTCTTATTTGGGAAGAAACCAACACTTCTTGGACTTGGGCCATTTCTTCATTGTCCTGGGAGATGCAGGCTCGTCAGGTTTAAGCAGTGGTCTTGGAAAGTTTTCCAAGTGGTTTTCTGAGCAGCAGTTTGGGAAAATACCTCATCGTACTGCTCTGTCTCCCTCTTTCTTTAAAAACAATTCATAGTGAGGCAGAATATTACAAGTTGAGGATTATTTCCTCTCTTTTGCAGGCTTTACACTGCAGTGAACCCTTGCATGAAAAGAGCCTGGTGCATCTTAGGAGCCACTATGGTGACTACATTTCAAAGTCAGGTTTCTGTCTTTCCAATTTGAACTGATTTCCCACATTTCCTTACCTCCACTCCTACCTTAAAGAAGACAGATGCATCTCTGTGACCTGCTTTGACAGACATTTAGCTGTTTTTCTTTGTTACTTTTTCAACATGTCTTGCTATTCTTACCAAAGCTGAAATCTGAATATCCATCCTGGCAAAGCAGCTGAAGACTGATAAGCCTGTACGACAAACTAATGCTGTCACAAAATTAAACTATAATGCTGAGGTTTATGTGGAGGAATCTGCTTCTATTACTTGATAAGATGCAGATTTTTCCTATGCAGGCTGTGTTAACACTGTTTTCTCCTTGAAAAGTACCTGTTCTCTGTCTCCATTACTTATATCCTGACTGATATAACCACAAATCTCATCATTTTCCCAAAGCAATCAGCTTTCAGATGTGTTCCATTTACAGAAGCTTTTATTCTATCAAGTGCCTTAAAAAGAAAAAAAAAAAAAAAAAAAAAAAGAAGTACTTTTTGAAAACTGATATGGTAAAGATGTCCTGAAATGAATTAACAGCTTCTTAATTTTTCCTAATATTTAGACACTTTCTGTCACAACACAAGTTTCTTCTTTCTACACCCTACCTCTCTCAAATAAGGTGTAAATTAGTCCTTTTTACCTAATTTGGTCTTGTGTGTTTTCATGTCAGCACACCTCTTTATTTTGTGTATTCTTGTAATAAAATGTGTCATTTACGCTCTACCAATGCTCCACTCAAAATTGAACCATGCGTCTTTTAGCCTCACAGCCTCACAGCCCGCTTTCTGCTCTTTATAGACCCACAGCCCTGGTTATTTCCAAATCACAAAGGTAGAAGAAACCTTTGCCCGTATTTCATGGAGATTATTTGATTTGGGGCAAGGCATGGAGATGGCTGCAAACTCGATCTCGAATTTGAAGGTGATTGCAAGCTTAGCTGTCAAGTGACCACAGTAATTGGTAATATGGCAGTCAGATTCACTGGCTACCTCTCACTGTATTATTACCCAAAGCAAAAACCACATGAAATCTAGTCATCAATTTGGAGCCATATTTAGATAATGACAGGGATCTCACTGCTCAGGGGCCTTTTAAGTCATTCTGTGCTCAGTAATGTGGCTTTTGTGTGCTAAATTTAGGCATTAGCCACATGGTTGAGATTAGAGGAATTCCGCTTTCAGCTCCTATGGCAGCGTGTACTTTTTTCCCCAAGTACTTCCCATCGTGGTCGTTATCAGTAGAGGTGAATCCCTTGGAACAAGGGGGAGAGAGCGTTGCTGTAGAGATGATGGTGACCTGAGCGTTTGCTGTGCGCTGCTGACAAACTGCTGGTGCTCTGAACGCGCGTTGTCTCCTTCTGTTAAAATCAGTTAGGCGCAGGATAGTGGTGAGAATGCCAGAGGTCATCAGTGCGAGGTCGAGCCTGAGCATTTTGTTTCCCTAATTGCAACAGAGGCCATTTTGGCAACAGCTCTGTAGCAGATAGGGCGTGACAGGCCTGTGTTTACTGTGGCCTCCTGATTGTAAACTTTCCAGCTCTCTGAAAGCTTGGGTCTTGAGGGTAGCATTATTTACCTTTTGAGTAAACCTGCTCATAATGTTTGGGTTTGCAGGCTTATTCTCATTGTGTTTTATTACAGGGAGATATAAACCAACTGTTATTACAATAAGTTATTTAAATGAAATGTGTTGGTTTATATGCAAGTGCCTGTATCACTAAAAAAACATGATAAAATAAAATAAATGTCTATTACTCTTACTTTTGGTGATATAAAAAGTTTCTAGAACTGCAGCATTGATATTTAATCTGAAACGAAATAGGATTAGGACAGGGAGGGAGGTTACATTTCTGAACATCACTTATTCAGGTGCTCTATCTGTAAATGAGCTGTGCCATATTTCACTAGTGAAGAACCTTCATGTACAAAAGCATGCTAAATATAGGTGCATAAACAAAAGAAAACACACCCATGGGTTGTCCTGTCTCAGGTATAAATGTAAAGACCAGCAAACCAGGGTCCCAAGTGGCTTTGTGTAAATCCAAATGTCTCCGCATTCCTGAAACAAGATCGTACACCCGTATGGAAGACTGTTGGGCTCCAGTTTCTCTGTTACCTCTACTCCATGGATGCAGAAGTCCCTCCGGCTGTACCATGGGCACTTCTCAACCCCACCACGCCACTGCCTTCCCACTTTCACCCTTCATCTGCCTTCTGGCTACCACAGAAACGCAAGGAACAGGTATCCAGAAATCATGCTGAATAGGTACATGATTAGGAAGGTTGCTGGATCCTGAGATAAAACAACTTTCCTGAATTTGGTACCTAGTTTTTTTTTCATGGCAAAGATTATACAGATATACCCTTCAGGAACAGTTTTCCAAACACAAACACAATTTGGGCCATATCTGAAAATCCTGCTGCACCTTTCGGTAACACACTAGGCTGCGGTTTGTAGCCAAAACAGGGTTGGTTCTTGTTTCAAGTAGGACAGATACAAAAAGTCAATATTGTGGATGACCACCAGGTATTTTGAAAGGGTTTTAGCATTAAAATAAAATTCTCTATTTATCTATACCTGTTAAAAGACACAGACCATTTTAAGATTAAACAGTGCCATTTAAGACATTGTAGAAAGTCTTGTTTGTTAAAAAAATAATAGAGAATTCTTAGGTAAAAAGTCTGGAAGAAATGTCCTCAAAAGATTGAGAAACTCTTTATTCCTCACTTGACTAGACTGAAACTTTCATATATACATAAATGTACCTATAAATATTTTGAGAATAAGCAGTAAAAGGATTGTACGTCTGGAATGAAAGTTATATCAGCAAAGACAGCCCTGCCACACTCTTTGTGTGAAGTTCTGGCAAGCATAAGATGTGTTAGGAATTCAAGATAAGGCCTCAGATTTCAACAGGACACCAATTACTGTGTATGAGTTATGAAGCACTTCTATTGTTTCCCTCTGAAATATTTTTTCGAGTCAGTTTAGTACACATGAAAGATATGAGAATGACAGCTCTGGAGAATGAAGGTTTCTGTTTATCTGTATGACAGGCAAAAAAGCAGGCAACAGAGGAGAGAGTTTCCTCAGCACAATTCTGGAAGGAGACTTCTACAACGGGAAGCAGTGTAATATATTTTGACCTTTATTAAATAATCTGAAGAAACCATACAGGCACTGTGAGTCCAAATAATCACGTTCTCTAAACACCCTGCATGCAAACCTAGTTACACGTATTCACGGTTGCTTTGACTAATTACAAAAAAAGACACACACAGAATATTCACAAATAATTAAAAAAGAATATTATCCTCCTTTTTTCTATACTACAATGCTTCGTTTTTCATGCTCAATCAGCCTTTGACCTCTCTGTTTATGCTGCTAGAGAGTTATCCATTAGTGCCAAAAGAGTTTTTGTTTTTTTTTTTCCTAGGTGTTTGCAGAAGCAGCCACGTCCACACTGACTCCAAAAGCACTGCAGCTGGAATGCAACCACTGGACTGTAACAATGACACAACAAAGCAACAGGAACTGGGCAATAGTTTTATTGTCACTAAAACTCGATGCCATGACTTTAGAGTCTTTCTAGCTGTTTTGGTAACACGGGAAAGCAGTTCATTAAGCCAGGCTGGTATTTTTGCTGGTTTTTTTCTTCTTTCTTTTTTTTTCTTTTCGTTTTTCTGATTTACATCAGCAGCAGACACAGGGTCCTGGTAACCAGATCACTTTCTGGTCTCAGTTACATGGCACTTATGCACGTGTCTAACTGAGCAAATGAATAGTCGTGTATTGACTTGTAGGTACCATCTTAGAGCAGCCCAGTTTTTCAGACACAACAATCACCCTTTTTTATACCTAATTCGAAGTTTTAATAAAGAGTGCCAGCAGCTAGAAGGCAAGCTGTTGTTCCCTAGAAACCCTCGGATAAATTATGCGACGTGGACACCACTCTTAGTGCAATTTTACAAACAAGACTAAGCAAAAATTAACGGCCGTCTCTGGAATGGCTGTATGTTTTCAACAAAATACGCTCCAGGGTATATTGACATTTGCCGATTAACAATTAATTACCCTGAAACACCCCAGTGAGGACAGAGAAGAGAAGGATGGCAGCAGTCCTGCAGTACAGCTGTTGGAGAAACCTTTAGCTATCCAAATCACTCTGAATTATCGGTGATGTGGAAGGGAGGGCTTATCCTGCTCCACTTTCAAATGGGTGCTTTTAGATGACTCATATTTTTCTCCACAACTTTCTTGAAAGACACCTCAGTCTCCCTTTCATCATCTTATTTTGTGATCAGTAGCCTTGTGTTTCATTATACAGGGTCCAGGCACCTCCAGACAGTATAGCCATAAATCTTGATGGATGACAGATCATTAAATGAATTGCTGTAAATTTTAAGTGACTACATTCAGGCACTGCTGAAGAAACTCAGCAAGCACGTAAAATGAGACAGCAAATGCTAAGCAAAATAAGAGCAATAACTGAAAACAGAGGTCTCATTAAATAATAGACAGACTTGGGTTTTATTGCTGAATTTTAGTTTCCCAGACCAAGGAGGGGAAATGAAATATAGATGGGGAGAAATATTTATATTTTGCCAGCATAGCAGTGTGTTGTCTTGCATCACACCGGATTAGTTGCAATAAATTGCTTTCCTTCCTTTCTGGGGTTTAGACTTTGAGATTTGGGAGGCATTTTGCAGTCCTGTGTTTCTCTATTCCTTTTGTGCTTTCTATAAGGAGATCAAAGGCCATTTTCATTTTAGATTAACTAATCATAAATACACCTCAAACATGGGTCTTTATTGTGGGCTGTTGCATAAAATTGGACTGATATTCAAGCATTCTGACCACTTATAGCTCATACTAATTCCTGAGTGCCAAGCCTTTTTAAAGTTAATCTCTGAATTCATTTTAGTGTGATTTTTGACAGGGTTCTTGTGGTGTGCCATGTGTGATTTAGATGCACAAGTTTCAAGACTGAGATGATGAGTATGTGGCACAAACACATCTTTAGCTTTAAGCACCTAAGCAGCCAATCTGGTTTCAAGTCTCATGACTAAGACTAGGGCTGGGTTTACGTGGGATAAACACGAGCTTCATCAGAAGAGGGCATGAAGGTCCCTTTCACAAGAATGAATGTAACCCACATCAGTCACAAAGATGACACATCATTTGCTTCAAAATAATGTATTCAGTGTTTTCTATGAAATGTTTGTGGCACTTCTTGCCCTGGGGCTTTTGCTTCTGCTTTCCCACTCACCTGGCAAGTTCCTCTGCTCCGGGCCCACCTAGTGTCAGGCCCGTGATTTGGAAATGTCACCGGAGCAATGGCATAAGAGGGAGGTGAGAAGCTGGCAGACAAGGCTCTGCGTACAGCAAGGCTCTGAGGCTCATGAACTCGCTGTGACAGCAACCTGCGACGGGAACAGCAGAACCTCTCTCTTTCGAATAGGGCAGGATCTGCTCACATGGAAGGGCTAAGCTCCTCATTCCAGACCTGAGGCAGTGTATTTTGTTGCATCCATCACCCTGCACAAAGATTTGGGTTTGACTCACCACACATTTATAGCTCTTTCAAACCAGTACGACTACATGGATTTCAGTGGCTTGGTCTTATTTCAGATTTGAGTACTGGTCACTAGGGGGTTTTGCTAACGAACTGGACCCTAATCCTGAAATTATATCTGCCATCTTTTCATTCTCCCGTACATCACCTGGCAGCTGCATGTGTAGTTGCTATGTAATTTATGCTTTGCAGGTGTCAGTAACTCCATGTCAGAAAACAGAAAGATGCTTGGATGTATTTGGTAATTACTGTGTTACTAACAGGGTAATTGCACACTTATTTCTGTCTACAAATTACATGGTAGTCGCACTCAGAATTGCCATTAAAGACATCTTCAGTAGTTGCCAGTGAATAATTGCTTTTTAATTACAATATAATTACATACTTATTACTGTCTGGTAGAATAAAGCACTGCTTAATTTTGTATACTTTGTGGCATTGTCACAGCAGCCAAAGGTCCATGGACGTCATTTGCATGAACACTGCCTGTGGCAACTCACCAAAATTGTTGAAAGTGTTTTTATCCGTGAAGAAGAAATCGCTGTCTGTAAGGAGCTGGTACCCCTCTATGAGCAAACAGTTCATCCTGCTAGTAAAGTCCCTCTCAGTTAAGGTTAAGCCTGCCATGGTTTTCAAATGTCACTGTGATTTCTGTTTTAAGCTGACAGGAACAGTGTCCACGGATGGACCGAGGATAAGAGTTGGCACAGGGTCTTCCATGAAGAAAATTCCAGCCCAAAGCTCCAGATAGCTGCACAACACTTTCCAGTTGGCGGTGGTGAACTCTCATCCAACAGTTGAATCTAAGTTGTCCTACCATAGCCCGTTCGGCTATGAATTTGAGAGTCGAGCTGATATAATGCAGCATCTGCCATGAGTTCCAGGGTTCCAGAAGATGTAAGGCAAAGCTTAACGTGTTTCTCAGGATTGGCAACTTCTGATAAACTACAACATGTAAAACTCAGTCTAAAGGTGTAGAAAGAGTACTATTTTATTTACTTAATTATGGAATAAAAAAAAAGTATAATTATTCTTTACTCTGTCTTTGTTTATAAGCAACGGAGAAGAGCAGAATATTCAAAACATACATTTGCTTTCAGGGAGGTCCACCCAAATGAATCCCAGGGAATCCAACAGAACCAGTCTACACATCACGTCAGTAGAAAAGCCTGCTCCAGATCTCATGGAGAAACAAACCTTTCACTCACTTGAGATCAGATTCCGCTAAATTTCCTGAACTTTCTCAGCAAGGGGTGCTTTCCTCACTGAGCCTGGCCAAGAGGAGCTACAGACTTTCAGCTACAGGATCACCTTACCAAGAACCATGGACTTGCTGAGCTATTGTTAGTCATGATTAAGTACTTTACTGTAAGAATTTACAGTCTGGTTTACTGCAAATACAATAGGCAAATTAAATGAGGTTCAATTAATTACCAAGATTTGGATAGCCTGAGTTCCACAGAGTGTTAATCACAGTTTAAACAAATAGGTAGCATTTTCAACCGTTTAAAGCGTGCTGTGCTGTTCAACACACTTTACAAATGAATAAAACTCTTCCTGTGATTCTGCAAGGAAAACTAAAACAAACTAAACAAAAACAGCCACTGGAGAAACTCAATCTCTATTTTGACTTCTGAGTCGCAAAAAACCTTTCTGTTTGCTAGTTTGTCGTCCTCCCTAGTGGCACTTTCAGGCAGTGCTTATTCACATAACTTGCCACTTTCAATAATGCACTGATTTGCAGATAATGGGGAAAACATTTTCTATCTCAAGTTTCAACCTGAATCTGATCTTTCATGCAGGCAGAAAGTGAAATGATTAAAGGTAATAGAGATGTAAAGGTTTCAGCTAATCATGGACATTGAAAGAAGAGAAATACTTTCAGTTAACATTCAGCTACATTTTCATGGAGTCTTTCTAGTTGTCCACTCTGCTTACATTTTCCCTCCTCAAGGATACTTTATATCTTGCTCACAAATTCTCTTGTTAATAGGTGAAGTTGAAATTCAAAGAGCAGTCAACAGTCAATGTGAGCAGAGTCACTAAAACTATTTTCTTTTTCGCATACTCCTTTGATTTGTGTTCAGTTAAATCTAATTGAAGGGCTGGCAAAATAACAGTAGGATAAAATAATGAATTTCTTTGTGCTTGTCTAATAATGCATTTTGTTTGAGTTCAGAATTTTCAAAATTATTTAACATACATGACGTATTGGCAGTCTTTATTTTCAGAGACTCCCTTTTTAATCTAAAATATTGCAGCTTATTTTTGAAACAGAGTTGCTGGGGTGGAGAACAAACTGCAGACCACTCAGTGGTATCGCAAATAATTCAAAGGGAAATGCAGTGTTTGAAAGCAGTATCATTCGCTGAAGGGCATTTGCTGGCAGGCAGAAGCATGACACAGAGGTACTGTCTCAGCTGAACTCCACAGAGCAGCAAAGGCTGGAGCATGTGTGTACTGGAATTTAGAAATTAAAGACCTTCTAGTGAACTATTATAATGAGATTTGGATGTTCAAGTAAACAAGGAACCACTGCACTCCCAGTGTTTTCGGAAGCCAACATCAAACCAATAAACCAACATCTTCTTCGTGGTCTTTGGGATGTCTAGCATGATTTCTCTGGAGTGTATATATGCTTTCGGTATCCTGGAAGTTTTCACTAACTTTTTGTCTTTCTAGTGATGGAAATCTGTTTTTGACCTTTCACTTATGATCCATCCAGCACCCAAACCAAAATAAATCTGCATCATGGTTTATGAAAGCTTGGAAGGGTTAACTGCAAGGTTTGACTCTACTGGCAGAGGTACAAGTGCAGTCCCAGGGACTCCTCATTTTGGACTTAGGTGTCCAGTTAGAGTGTACACACTCAAACACACCAGGCTTTCGGAATAAACTTTTTCACCTTCAAAGTTTTTTTGCTGAAGCAGCAATCTTCTGCCAAGAGCATCGAAGCAGAGGACTGTTATACGGAGTGGAGAGAAGCAGCAGCTGATCTGGAAAAAGGCCCATTTCAACTTGACGCATTCATCCTAAAAAAATCCAGTAAAACTTTCATCCTACAGGCTCTCGATTCATGCATGCTCCATTACTGGAATAATTGAACCTTGAGTAGTTCCACTAATCAAAACAAATGTAAAATCAAAATATAGGAGGAAAACAAGAGGATGGAAAAATCTGGTGGGTTGAGGCAAAAGGCCGTGAAGCAAGAGATCTGAGTTCGCAGCTTGCTTCTGCCTTACATGTATGCCATTTGAACAAGACTTTTAAGCTTTCTGTATGACAGTACCCTAGGTACAGCACAGGAACAGCAACCCTTCCTCTGTTTTCCTCTTCCACCCTGACTATTTATCCTGTCAGATGTCTGGCAGATGGGCTCACCTCTCAGTGGCTATTTACAGCATTCCAGTTTTGATGGGGATGTCTGGCTGACACATGTAATTGATACCGATAACACGAATCACAAGTGTTTTACATGGACCTTTCCTGTGTGGCCAGGATTTACAGCAAGTGATTATAGCTGGCAAACAGTGCGTTACCCACTCATTCCCTCTCCACAGAATTTTGAGGCCGGTTTCTGTAGACTCATTAAAAGAAACAAAGAAGTGAATAGCATATAATTAGGCTAGCATCATGTATACAGTGGGTTTGGGCTTTGCTACTAACGTTACTTGCTTAGCAGTATCTGCGTGCTGTATCTGTGCAGGGTCTGGACAGAAAGGCTCAGGAAGAAAGGATATTCTGAAGAAAGTTGGTGTGAATGGAGTTCTCTGCAAAATACAGATGTGCTGCTGCTTGTGCCTGTTTTATATGTCAGACACTTTATGGGAGGAAGTTGAAAATGCAGCTGGAGATGAAGAGCAGCATAGAAAAGAGAGGTATGAGTAAAGCTACAAAGGTGGAAAAGCCTGAAGAAGTGTATGAGGAACGGCTAGTTTGGTAGGCTGCATCGCCTGAGTGACAGGAGGTGAGAGAATAGGGAGGGAGAACAGGAGGTGAGGATGAGTGGTTTTATTTTTAATTGGATGGGGAATCCAGGAGGAAGGTGGCAGCAAGTGGCACCCAGGCAGCCATTTACTTTCAGCGTGTTCTTCTCGCCCTTTCAAAAAGCCACCCATCTTGACCAAATGTTCAGAATTTCTTTTAAAGATGTTGTCAAAAAGACACACATGATCAGTTGTCTATAAATGAAACCTTATCTATGATATTTTGCTGTAAATGTGGATTTGGACACCACAGAGGAAAAAGACGTATTTTATGCACACACTGTACAGAAAAATCCGGTTACAAACAACTAGAGGCTTCCTATCAAAGAGTGTGACATCATATCCAGAAAGAAAGAATAATTTCAGGCTGACAGCATCATTTAAATTTTATTGTAACGTGCCTCTAAAATGTGTTGAGACTAATCATATGAAAAGTTAACATTTATTTTTGAATGGGTGGGCTTAGGTAGGCATAAGAAAGAGTACACTCTCAACGAGCAAATCATTTTTATATTAGCCAAAGCAAAAGCTTCACAGCAAATGTATGTAAATCACTAACTTTCAGTGCACCGAAGGGAATGTTCTTCATGCTATAACTTAAATACTAATGAAATCAAGTGAAAATGATAGTCATTAGTCAGCTGTGCCTTCATAGGGTTCCCTGTGGACTGATATAAATTCACCATTAGAAATGGATTCTCTCACAGTCCACAGCGAGCATTTAATCCTTCTGTAAAGCAGATTTAAATTTGATATTTAATATGTGTTTTTTTCATTTCAGGTCTCTTATGTTTCTGTATTTGCAGCTTGTGTTTAATCTTTTTTTAAGTCACTCTGAGTTTTTTATCTGTATTCTCTCAGTTTTATGTGCGTATTATTGGCCTATACGAGTCATACAGCCACAGGTATTAATGATACTCAGTGCAAGTGAACTAATTAGCACCCACCTCGAAATAATGATGTCTCTTACAATCCAAATGACCCACTTTTGTTTCAGTTCATGAAATGAAGGTGTTACCCCATAGAAATTTAGGGGTAGCATTTTGAATGGTATCCAAGAAAAGGACAGCTATAAACGTTCCTCATCTCTTTCCTTAGATGAAAATAATTTTAAATACTTTTCCAGCTTCTGATTCTGACAAACTGTTTGAAAATAAGTCAGCAGAGGCTTGTACATGCACACAGACACACTCACACACCCAACTTCTGAAACCTTAGCTGAGGTCATTCGAGAGGAGTGAGCAGTGAGGGTTTTGCCAGCATTCCTGCCAGTCAAAGCCTGCTGCGTGGCATGAGGGATGTATGCTGCCCACTCAGGCTTTGTACTAATGCTAGCTCCTCTCAGATCTGCATAGGAGCAGCCCCAAGCCTTCATTTGAGTAGATCTTTGCTCAAGGAAATCTCACATTGAAATGAATACAAACCCTTCTCTATATAGTGAAAAAACATAAGAGAATGGAAAATTCATAGCATTTCTCAGGAATATTGTGCTATCTCCAGGTTTTCTTGGCTTACTACTTACATAATAATACATAATACTTAGCATTAGACAATTGCCAGGCTATGGAAGAAACAAAGCACAGCAGCAGCGTCCCGCCTGCACGCTGCCCTTTTATAGCTGGAAGGGAAATCTCCAGGAGTAATGAGAATTACTGTGGGCCTTGTGTTATGTAACATTATGAATTATAAATCATAATGCTACGTAAAACCAAACCAGAGAGTGAGCTCCAGCACAGACCACTGGCTGTCTGTACGCTCAGCAGTCAGCACGTTCACCGGCTGCGTTTTGGTTCTTGCCAGCCAGCGCTTTCCAACAGAACAGTCAGGGATGGTTTCAGGGATGGTTATATCATTCTTGAAAGAAGGTATGGACAAGACAGCACAAGGTTTGGTTCCCTCCAAACATCCAGAGTAAAGTTTAATCCCCAAAATGCCCCTCCGTACCTTCATTTTATCCTTAGGCGTGCAAAACACACGCTTCTCCCACACCCCCCACCCTGCCCCGCCTTCCGTTCTACCAAACTGGTCCTTTTCCTTATTTATTTAACACAGATGTACATTAAATGTCTTCTGCTTAGTCTGTCTTTATACAAAACCCCTGCATTCTTAAAAACTTATAAAAAATCCCTTTTGGTACCGGATTTGAAGCAAACCGTGACGTTGCTGATGTTGAAGACGCCTTCGTGGCAGACAGACGTATAACAGTTGTTCTCAGCTTCTTTCACAAGCGCGCAGACCTGATCTGGCACTGCCTGCAGCCGGGTGCTGGAGTGCTGCTCTCCTGCTCTTTTGATGGTGTCCAGTCCCTGGGGATGATGCAAGCAAGCTGGTGCCACTCACTTTCCTCCTAGGAAGCAAAACCTTACCTCCTCCCTGGTTGATCTGCTTTTTCAGTCCAATTACAAGTGAAGGGTATTGTTGGTCTAATCAAGCTCTAGCCAGGAGCTCCCCAATCCTGCTTTAAATTAAACAGTTTATACTGACTATACTGGACAGGAATTAAGCTAATTCCTATTTCCATATCATAGCGAGATAAACTAGTGGAAAGCCCCTTCATACATAACTCATGAAATTGTTACATTTGAACTTTATCAGCATGGGGAAAAATGGCAGCTTTTGTGTAGATCTATTGATTTAGGCATTTTGGACTGATTTTTAAAAAGGTTGGCCTTTAACCTAGCAGATTTTACGTGCAAAGGTATAAACTTTCGACCTGTTGCTACTAAAAATCTTAGCTCAGAGCACTACACCATTTGCATGTAAAATCGAATCAGAAAGTATTAAAGAGAAAAGAACTTAGATCAGCCGGAGTTTTCATCACTGACCTGATTTACGCAAGGCTGGATAAGAAGCTGTGGGCTCAACCTGTGACTCCACCTTGCCGTCCTGACTTGAGTCCTTGCGGTCGTGCTGGGCAGTCTGTCCCCTCACTTCCCCAGGCCTCCATCTCCACGGCGTTTGTTCCCCACTCTTCACTTCCACGGTGGTCTGGCCTCTGCCCTGAGGAGCGCTGTTAGGTGGGAAAGCGCAGGGTAAGTGAGAGCAGGGAGTGCTTTCAAAAGCGTGATGAATGTGCCACTTATGTTCAATTTACAATTAAAAGATGTTGAGGCTAAATGTGCCACTTTATGACACATTTTGCTTTCACCGTTGCTGAGCAAGGGGTGAAGTGAAATTAGTAACCTACCCTCTAAATCCAAAACAAATCAAAAAAAGCAAACCTAAACTCTTTTTTTTTTGTGTGTATAACTGCCCTTCGTAACAAATCTGGAAGTGCTGTCTAATAATTTATGCCGGCCTGACGTTAGTTTGTTTTCTGGATGAGTGTGTTGGTCTAATTCCAGAGGAATCTGCCTGCAAAAATACACAGAAAAGAGAAGAGTTTATTAAGCTTAGCCACTGCTTAGAAAATACTCGAGGGAGGAATCGTTAGGTCAGATTCTGGTTCAGCGTTGTGAATCTACTGGACTTAAAAGACTAGTTTGACTAGTAAGGCTTGAAGCCCAGAAACAAAACATAAGAACGAATGAGAACTACTCCCTAAGAAGTGCTAATGACTACTCCTTCCTCAGAAGAGGCTATCAGGTTTTTGGAGAGCCCAATCCTTCCTGTGGGTATGTGAAAAATTTAGTTTAGGGAATCTGAACTGTCAGACGAGAATGCTTTTTGTAAAAAATGAGTATGTGGCCTATTGATCTTTTAAAACAAACTGAGGCACTGACAAGGCAATGACTTTGTTGCTGCTGAGGACACGCACGCATTTTGTTTTAAGAGGGTTTCCAGGTGGAAGAAATACAGGTTTCAGAACTCACTTCAACCTACAGATAGCTACACCTCTTGGTACTTGGTATTTTGGTCCAGGGCACTTAAAGTGTGATCATTTTAAAGATTATAGAATAATAACTTCGGTGTTATATGTATATTTATCAGCAATATCAATCGCAATATACTCTTTTAACAACTAGGACTTCTGATTTGATGCAATTACTTTTCTTGGTGTGTTTCGTAGTTTCTTAAGTGAACTCTGATGGTCAAGAATTCCAGTAAAATGGAGAAATAAAAGGAAATGGAGTCATAGAAAAGGCCAATTTCTCAAGGCCAAATATAATACCTGTAGTACATAGCCTCTCTTTTTTATATCTAGGCTTTCTACAGAAAGTAGCAATGTCTGAGATGTCAGACCTCAGTCTTGGTTACTTTTCACAGCCTCTCCCATTTGCAGGGCCTTACTACCCAGCGGAGAGCTGGTCGTTCCACACTCAGACAAACCAGGGTAGCAGCAGCAGTGAGTAACGTGGAGCTACGGAAACCACATGGGCACCTGGTCAGAAGTGCTGAAGCTAGGGCTTGCTGGGGAGATGTTTATGGCCTCTGGAAGATCTCTTCCAATAAATCCGAATTGACAAGGCACAAGGGCTGTGTCTTTGGCCTTTTTCACAGACAGAACAGGTTCTCCTTGTGCCTGGGCTCAATAGAATGGTGGAAAAAATATGATGGTTAAAATTCTCAGGAATCATCTGCAAAACGCTCTCTCTCCTTGCTCGCTTTTCTCCCCTCAGGCCCTGCACACAGTCTGAAATCAGAATTTACTGCCATTTTGTTGATGATTCAAGAGGCAGTGACCTTCTTTCCCAGAAAAATAATGAGTCATCAGCACAAAGCACAGTAAAATGTGGTCTTTGAGTGGCCCTTTTTCCAGGGCTGGCTATTTATCTAAGGGCTGCGAAATACATCATGAGCGCTAATGTCCATAAATTAGCTGGCAGAAGGTGTGTTGATACTCCTAATCCAGAACAGATTCCTGATGCCTTCAGTGGGATCAACTCTTATTTTAGCCCTACCACCTTGTGGTGAGTTTATTTAGCTGATGAAGACACAGTAGCTTAGCAATATTTAGCAACATGCTCAAGGTCCTGCACGAGCGCTGTGGCAAATCCAGTAATGAACACAGAGATTTTAACTCCCACACCTCTGCTCAAATATGTTTTCTCGGTACGCTCCGTGGATGTTACTCAGACGACTCATAGGAAGCAGATGTTTTTGTTGGAAGTGCCACATTTCTGGCAATAACATCATTTCAATGCGACGGTTATTTGAATAGCACAAATGAGTGGGAGCCGCGCGACCTCCCCGTGCTTTTGTTATATTTGTTTGAGAGTTTCCTTTCTGAATTTCAGCTTGAAATTGTATTTTAAGGGCAGCCTCTGGCACCATTCATAGTAGCACAGCAGCTATTAATTCTGACTGCCCTGCTTCTCTTTTTCTCTTCCCTCTAACGAGTTTTTCCCTGGCTTTCATCAGCGCAGGTGAGGCCTGTGAACCTGGCAAATCTAAAATAGATCTGCGAGGCTCACTCATTAGGCACGTTTTACTTAAATGGGGGTGCAGCTTGCCATGGTGCCAAGCCAGGCAACGCATACAAGTGGTCAGCACAGCCAGTGGTGATGGGAGCCGGGGCTGGCTCAGTGCTCTGCCTTGTCCTCACGCTGCCACATGCTTCGGTGATTAACCTGCGTTACTCACACAAGGCTAGACACACGGAGGAGGCTGTACGGGAGGCAGGATTCAAACATATAAATCCTAAAGCTTCCACTTAAACTATGCATAGCTAACCTTAAAACATTAAACATTTGCTCAGGCGTACAGCTCAGGGTCACCATGTTTGCTACGCTTCGAGGGTCAAAAGTTTTCTCTTTCCTTGCAATGTGACGCAGTTTGCTACACAATGAAATGGTGTGTGCTGCTGGTTGTGTGAGTTTGTGCATATATCACCTACATATATCTTTATACATACGTCTGTATGCATATTCTGTGGTAGGTGTGTGCGTGGCTGCGCAGGACAATGTGCGTACTTACACACGAAGTGTGTGTACACGCAGTCTATGCAAAGTTTATCAGATTTCTCTGAAGCTCTGTGAAACACGTGTCTTTCTTCTTAGTTAAGCTGAAGGAGAAAAAAGAGAAGACCTGTATGACGCATTTTAAACATCTGGTTTGTGCCATCTGATATCCAATAGTGTATGTCGGATCACTGTCCCTTTAACCCTCTTCGTCTGCTTGCTTCCCCGTTATTCCTGTATGCACAAGTTATTTGGCACACCAGAAAATGGACCTGGGTAATGACCTTGCTAGTGCTAATGATAGAGAAATGTTTCCTAGAAAAAAGTAATAGTTTTATAGCATATTTTATACATATTGGAAGAAGAAATATGGCCATTATTAGGTATTTTGTCCCTTCTGCAGACCTCTAAGATGTCTGTAGTATTTGTTTCTACTTTTTTTTTTTTTAAAGTTGGTAAATCTAGACCTTGTTTGCATCACAAAGACTGCAATAGTATTAGGAAAAGATATAGCATACTTCTATTCCTAGATCAAGTAAACTTAAAATTTGATTAATTACATCTCTTTTTACATTAGATCTGCTTAAAAATTCTATTCAAACCATAATGTCATCATTAAGGCTGTTTCAGCATGGCAGAACTGACATTAGTTAGTTCCAGTATGTAATTAGGACATATAAAAATCTTCACTATAAACAGAATTTTAATACCTACGACATCATCAGAGGAGAGATTTTATTTTATGGATTGCTTTTATCCTATTTTGAGCATCTAGCATGAGCTGGTGTCTTTGTTAATGTGCAATGAAACAATGACAAGATCAAGCCTGCTGGCATCCAAATTGTCTTATGTCAGGAGCAGTTTTGGGCTTTTTTCCCCAGCAGCCTCACATGGTTCTTCAGTGCTAAGGCAATGCTGCAGCAATTCTGATACAATATGCAAGATTTGATAGTTTAGACAACATTCCACTCTTATTTAGCCAGTCTCTGTAATTTATTTCCCACTACTGATTTATTTCTTTTCACTGGATGGGAAGATAATAATAGAGCTAACTTTTGTTTTGAATAGGTAGGTGTTAGAGGGTATTCTTTATCCTTCTGTCCGTATGGATTTAGCTGGCATTAATTTTCATTTGCAATCCTGATTGCAAAAGGCACACAGAGAAATCTCATCCTTGTATTGCTCAGTGTTCTTACTGGAGTACAGAGGTGTCAAATACTATCAGGTACTAAATTAGCAAGGACATTTTCACTGAAATTGATTTCTTGAGTCTTTGGAATCCTTGAAATCACTCAAAGTCCTTGTTGCTTTTCAGGTACCCTATTAATCTTTATAGGGCTGTATTGACATTGTTGGCTGCAGCTTTCCTGCTCTGCTCTCTGGGCAGAAGTGAACAGACCACAAATGGGCAGGGATCCATTTCTAATCCAGAAGAATTCACACCAGGTCTCTAAACTGAACAGAAAAATCACATTAAAAGCAGTCATAATGGCAAAGTGTAAATGAGGTGTAGGGTGCTGAATTATTCCCAGATAAAGGTAGCATCCACGTGGATCTCACTGCTAACTTACCTGTGCTTGTCTCTAAATGTGGTTTAAAATCTAGTAAAGAAGTTGTTCAGAGCTAGGTGAGCTTCTTACCAAAACTCAACATCTACCAAAAATTAATAGTAAAAGTGGGGGGAAAAAAAAAAAAAAAGAAAAAAAGAAAAAAGAAAAGAAGGAAAGGGAAGGAAAAAAGCTTGGAACAAGGATTAGGGAGTCTGGTAGAGGGAGGGAAGGAGGTGGACTGCAATTGTAAGACCCCATTTGCAGGGAAACAAAGAGCAATCAATGTAATAGCAGTATAAAGCAGTCAAAAAAGGACAAAGGCTGCAGTCTGACGTCTTTTATTCCTGAGCCCAGGTGGAGCTATAATTGGCAGTCCCAGCACGGAGATGAATACAGTGTAAAAGAGCCCTCCCCTTGGAAGAGCAGACAAAGAAGAGTCTTGGGTTTTCAGAAGAACAGTCAAAGAATACCTCTAGTTTTTTAAGGGAGGGAAAAAAAGACCAAAAAAAAAGTCAAAGTGGCCATGGGGGGATAAAATCCTGGCGTGTGATGAAACTTGTGGCTGGAATCTGTGAATTCCATGGCTGCTTGAGCTCTCTTTACCTTCCTGCTCACAGCCCTGATGGAGCAGCGAGAACGGTCAGCTACAGAGTGCCTGTTACTGGCCATATCTACTAATTTGGGTGCCAGAGGATGACCCTTCTGTTCATGGTTAACGAGGATGACAGAAAATCTGGGCAGGATCAGCCGTGGTCACTGGCATTTAGATTTAACTAAGGCAGAATGGCTGCTCTCTTGCTACACAAGAAAGAGAAGGCATTTTGCCACTGAATATCCTCAGCCACTACTCAGGATTCCAGCTAAAAGGCTCCTTCCATAAAGAAGTATACACAGCCTTTTGCTGAAACATAAAAATATTAAATATAGGCAGACAGGTAAAAGTGATTTATGCCCTTTTCAATGTAATTTACAACCAATACTTTGTGTATCTATGTTTTACTGGCTTCAACTCTGTACATTTTTTTTTTTTATTAAGTTCATGAAGTACCTCTGAGGTACAGATCCCAAAGCACATAGATTTGGCGATAAAGAGTGCTTTATTCCTTTTCTGAAAAACAGCAAAAGACCTCAAGAAAAATATCTGAAAATGTATAAAAGACAACAGCTATGGAAAAAGAGCAGCATTTACAGCCTCTCCTAATAAACTAGTTTCTTAGGGAATAACTGCATTAAAATTAATCAGACACCTACACTTCAAATTAACCAGCAAAAAATGCTCATTTTCTTTTCAGACACTATATGCAAGTGTGCTTAACTATCATTTACTCAGTGGGGGACATGGATAAAAACAGCACATAATGTGAAGGCATTGGTTTACTCCTTTCTTCTGGCCAAGGATAGATCAGGAATAAAGTCTTAGTTCTCTGAGATTGTTAGTTTGCAGTCATTGACCTTTTGTTTCAAGTTTTAATTTGAATTTTGGGTGGAATATTTTATAACCTCTAGAATATTCAGCTTTTGGTTGTTGACCTTCCAACAGAAAGCCTGTACATTTACAACCTTAGAAAGTATTTTTTAAGTGTTTCTTTACATATGTGTGGCTATGCATGTGTCTGTCTACGTCTGTGTGTGTACATGTACATGTACAGCCACATGGCACACCTTAAAACATAATGTAGTGACCATACTGGGTTTAGTCCAGCATTCTCTTGCCAGTAGCGGCCATCAGCAGGTGCTTAGAGTAAGTGCAGTATGAATGTGATGCTTGCATCTAATATTTTCCTAACATAAAGTATTTTCAGCTGAGAGAATTTACTGAGCTGGATGTGGTTTCTGTGTGCTTAATAGTGGTTGCTGTGTTTATCATTCACACGTTTGTCCAGTGTATTGCTGAACCCATATAAACTGTTAAAACACAAAGCTCTTTCCAGAGGAGCTAGCAGGCTTTTGGGATTTAACCCATTGGTTGAATCCTGTGGGGATTTAGGCTGCAAGGTCACGCAGAGTTGTTCTTAGGAAACTAGTCACTGGTTTCCGTATGGACAGAAAACAGGCCTTCCATCGAGTCCTAGTGTCACAGCCAGCTGGCAGGGGAGAGATTGTGACCACACTGTTGTTTCCAACACCCCTGGACCATTCTCTTCACTGACACCATCAGGCGTTGGATACCCAGCATTCGTATAATGTGTTTCATCCTTCAACACAGGGTCACATCATCTGTATTGCCTACTGGGAAGAGTTCTCGTTCCTGCTAATTGCTAAAACATGCTTGAAAATTTTTAAAAGCTATTAATATAGAATCATGCAAGTTGGCTGGGTCAAAAATACACCAGAAGTGTTTCTAGAAGTTTAGTATTATAGAAGAGTGAGTTCCAGTGCTCAGGAACATGTCCAGGCTCCCTTCAATTTATTCCTGCGATCATAGCCTTTTAAGAGCAGCAGCTGCTGGGAACAGGGTTCCTTGCTTTGTTTCCTGACCTGCCACCCCAATCCTAACTGCTGTTCCTGATCCTTTCATGCAAATTCGCTCCCCTCATGCCTACCCTGCTGTGAATTCCGTCTGCTTCTGCATCTTCAGCCTGATCTCTCCCTCTCCCCTTTGGCCTGTTGTTTGTGGAGGCTCCATTGCAGCCACAATATCTGGGGATCCGTACGAGCAAAACGAAATCCCAGTTAGTGATTTTCAGTCCAGATCTCGTGATGCGATTGGTGATGATTCTCCAGATTGCCATCTTCAAATGTATCTTGTGATGTGTAGTCGTCCTTCTTCAGTCCAAGGAGGGCGAGGAGTCTTTAGAGGAAGTCACTATGAAGAGATATGGATGTAGATTTCACAGGTATTTCCTCATGGTGGGCAAATCCTACAGATATGTCCTGCATCTCAAAACGCTATGTCCAATTGTATATAAACTGCTTCAGAGACTATTATTTGCTCCTGAGGGCAAATGTTATGGCCTGGCTTTGTGTCCACATGGCTTGGGTCCGCTCCTCTCAGGAGGCAGCATGACAGCTTTCAGTCTGCCTAGTGGGAATAGGGGTAATCTCCCAAACCACATCCAGGCATTGTCTGGCATGTGCCAAAACTATGCTAAGGAGTGCGATAATGATAAAAGAATGCGACAATCTCAGCAGGGTACTGTACTGTACTTCTGACTGCGCTCTGGCCTTATTTTATATAGTAGAATAGGTGGAGGCTAAGTCATTCCTCAGTTACCCTCCACACGTGGGCTCTTCACAGAGTTCAGTCTATGCAAGTAGCAACATCTGGAAACAGCTGTCTTCTCTGCCCGAGCAGCAGTAGTTGGGTGTCAGCATGCCTTCCTTCTGCTCCCGTTTCTGTTTGGGATCAATTCATACGCGTTTCTCCATGTGTGAAAAATAAGATATTAGATATGAGTGTCTAATCAAATACATAAAGCAGGTGTCGATCTTCTAAACGGCACTGCTTGCAAAAGCAGGAACAGGGAGAGAATGCAAACAGTGGCTGCACGTGGAGGTGTTGGTGAGCAGCCCGAGCGCTGCACGTGCACAGGCCACAGCCCTTGTCTTCACCTCAGATATGCACAGCCTGATTTGAAGCGTCAGCTCAATGAATTCAGTGACACAAATCTGTTTTAAATTCCAGGGCATTTTACAATAGGGGAGCTGATTTCTTTCACCGATTCACTTTGCTACTGGGCCTTCTTATGATTGCTAGGCCTGAATGTCACCCTGCACTCATTTGCTTAATGTCATCCATCAGTTATAAAATGACATCTCTCATTGGAATCAATGTAACCAGGTCGATGAAACGTGCACCATAAACAACAATTATGATGAAAATTAAGGAGAGTTTTCTAGCGGGAGCATACATGTACAGTGATTCAACTGTCTATTCTACCTGGTGCTCTCTAATCTACTTTTTGCAACGCATTTATCCAGACTTTTCTCCAGCCTCTTCTCCATCCCTACAAGTACGAAACAGGTTAATGACGTTGAAGTATATTATTATGTATTAGCTGTATACACGCAATGGACTGAGATGTGCAGGAAAAACACCTACATGTGCTCATGATTAGACGCATTCCGATATACATGGAAAGCCTTATGATTGCTGATAGTCTTTCTCACTCATTTTTAACCTTTTGTGTCATGCATATACATATGGTTTCTGAGCGTATCTAAAATTATTATCATATATTTATTCATGGAATTTATCTGCATGCAAACATGAAGTATTAAGTTTTGTGCCAAAAGAGCTTAAAAATCAGCTGCTAGAGTGCGATGCTGAAGACGGGATAAATATAAAGCCTAGGTAGGAAGTTGGGACACTTGTTTTCTGGTAAATTTTATGCATTTTATTTTTCACTCATCCAGTCTTGTGCTATTTAATCACTTGTGTTTACCTGCTGTACTTGCCATAGAGACTGCAACTGCCTGAGGCAGGGACTATTTTCTTTGTTATATGTCTGTATACTACACAGTACAGTCGATCCTCGATTAGGTGCCTAGGCAGTAGCGTGGTGTAAATAAATAATAACAACTTTCCAGTGAGCGGCCTTTTGTGACTTAATTAAAGACAGAATGGTAAGGTGAAATAGCTGTATTGTAAACTGAAGTCAATAAGGACAGCAGACAAGACTTGTTGTCCCTGAATACACCATAAAAGTAACATGCTGGAGGTTAACAGTGAAACTTTATTTTGGTGCAGAAGAACCAATAACTGGCAATGACATATATTCACTTTTTATTCCTTTGTATAGTTGGGATGACTTTCCATATGGGTCAACCAGGACCCAGCTGGATTTGCTGCCAATGCCTTAGACAATGACAGGACTGACAGGTCTTCGTAATCTGTTAATCCTGGCATGGTCTATCAGTATTAAAAAGGTCTGGCTCATCCTTGTTAATTAATACAAGCAGTGCAGTGTATGAAGTAGACACATGTCCAGTTGGGAAATATTTGGAATAACGTACTCATGGGAAGATATATTGATCATAGAACAGTACAGTTGCAAGGCATTTGTGGTCTTATCCTACTAGCACTAATTTTTTTAAAAAGAGGTATTCTCTCAAGTTTATATCAAAAGCATATGGAACTACTTAATAGCTGGCAGCTCCAAAGGAAGGTCTGTGGGCAGCAGCTTAAGCGTGTGGCTGGGCCCTGCCCTCTTCCTTGATGGCCAGCTTATCCAGCGTCAAATAGCCAAAAGGAGGAAGAGTTAAGGCTGTGAAAACCCGCGTTCAGTCGTCGTAGAGTTTCCGCAGGCACTCTTGGCAAGTGTGCCATAGCTGGACTTGACTGCCTTAGGGAGCCGTGTAGCTTCTCAGGTGCTCAGGAGGCAGCAGGAATGGGAGATCTAAAGGGCTGTATTGGTCCTTGAACAACCCCTGAAAGTGGATTTTAGGGCCTGATGAGGTCCCTGTCGTCTGTGTGATGAAGCTGAGTGGCCATGATAGTCCTCTCTGGACAAAGCTTCTGCCTCAGAGCTCAGCTTATGGGGGTGCGTTTTACTGAGTTCTTCTGTAGGTCACAGGGGCACAGGTAACTAGGATGAGCCCCTCACCTAAAATAAATTGTTGAAACAGCTCTGCTGATCATAAAATTTAGAAAGGAAAGCACTGCAAGGCAGGAAAACCTCTTAGGAATAGAAGGCAATCAAGAAAATCATTATATATTAAAATAAATTATGCTGCAAACCTTATTTCTCAAATTCATAGCTGCCAAGGTCTTTAAAAAATGTCTCCAGTAAACTAGTTTTATTTCTGTTTTCCCTTGATTTTGACTCATCCAGTCTGTTTTTATCCAAGTCTCCATTTCAGGAAAATGTTAAGACAAAGATTTCCTCAAAAAGGAATGTAGAACTGCCTTCATGACAGTGGTGATGTCACCACCTTCATGACTTGGCTAAGCTTATCCATTGCTTTTGACTGTGTGTCAGAAATCAGGGCTACCACAGAGCCTTATGGCCATTGTGGGGCTGAGCAATTGCCTGATCTCATTCTTGGGAAATTCCTGGAAGCAAGAAGCTGGGCCAGCCTCTGAGTAATCCCATCCGAGCCTGACACTTTCTGCCAGTGTAAAACTTGTCTGTTGTCACGATGACCCGTGATCACTTTCGCTGAGAGGCTTATTAACATTTTCTGCCCGATCAAACATTTACTTGGTATAATTTTGATATGACAGAGAAAGACTTGGGTCCTTCTAAACTGATGTGTATTTTTCAACTCTGGGAAGTTCACATTAGAAATCAAAACTGTGAAAAAAGCAAACAAAGTCTGCAAAAGTCTTGAGATGTCGTGCACACCTTAGTGCCTTCCTATAGCACAAATATTTACACGCTGCTAGCAAGAATTGAATAATTTTCCCTGTTCTCACATTTTCAAACTTGCATTAAATTTTAGGGCAGAAATTTATCAAGTATCCCATAGCCACCTGGGACCACCTTAAATAATATGTATGACTCGCCTGAGCTGCCCCATGACAGCTTTGAATTTGCCAGCAGAGACTTAGCGGTAGATGTGATGTGTCATGTGCGGCTGTCAGGGCGGAGAAACAAAAAGCAAGACAGCAAGGGAAGTGGGCAGGCTTGCAAACAAGCGTTCTAGGATAAATTGTTTTCTCTGGATTACATCGTTGCTTCTGTGGTTTGAAGTTTCACGTGCCTCACAAAGTTGTTTATCGGTTCGCAAGGTTCACAAAGGCAGTTGGTGCTCAGAAGTACTGTTTTTCCTGCAATGTGAGCTTGCTTGTCACTCGGAAAGATGTTTGAGCTAATGCAAAATGTTCCTAGGTAAAGAGAATCCTACGCTGTTTAAGTGCAGTACATTCAATTGATGTGTGTGTGTGTGTATCTATGTGTGTAAGTGTATTTATATGTATGTGTGTGTGTATGTATTGTGCATTTAAATTGGATTTTCCTCTCTCCTTCTTTCAGCTTCTTTATTCAGAGTATCTGAGTCTTGGCTCAGTTACTGATCCATTTTTACATCTTAGGTAACATTTTCAAAAGTGCCATTGTGTCTAAGAAAGTAAATGGCATTCAAGCTCTGAAGGCAATTTAGGTGCTTTTGAAAATGGGGTCAAAGTTTCCTTGTCATTTGGATGCATAAAAATTTTTACTTTCCGTGCTTATAACAATTTATTATTAGTATCACAGTAACATAGAGGAGACCCAGTCATGGGAACAGAACTCCATTGTGCTAGGTTTTGAATAAACATATTCTAAATAGGCAGCCTCTGACTCAGAGGATTTAGGAATTATTTTTTTTTCCTCTGTCTGTCCCTCTGTTTTCTTTATATGAGTTGCTTTTAAGCAGAACGCAAGTAATGATAAAATTTAAATCTACAATGTTGTAGTGGTTTGGAAGGAAGCAAAACTGAATTTACTCATCCATGATCTTTAGTAAAGGAAAAGACCAGTTGCAAAGCTGATCTCTCAGAAAATCAAAACAACAGAAATCTGAATAAGCAAACATTTGACTGAACAAGAAAAAAACCTCACAGAAAATAAATGTTAGCATTAAGAAAATCACATTTGTAAAAAAATCAATAATTAATCTAATGATTTTGCCAATATAAATTAATAACTGTAGGATATTTCAAAATACTATAGTATTTGATGTAGTTTTTACTACTTTTTCTGTGCCTTGACTGTGATCATATATGAAATGAAAGTGATTTGTGAATCTGTTGGAAAGTATGGCTGAGCCCCTTTGATTCCAAATTAGCACAGCTGTCTCCCTTGTTCTCTTGTTTTCAGTGAGCGAAAACATTTCAGGGAAATATCTCGACTTTTTGTTATGGAAACAGAAAGGGAGAGAGAATTTTCATGTGAACACTCTAGTATTCAATGGTCAAATTTGTACCTCCAAATCAAGTTCAACGGGTATTTCCAAATCACATAGTTCATTTAATCTTCTGGATGCTGTTCAGTGATCCCAGAAGTTTTCATTTGCTAAGAAACAAAAAAAAATCCCACACAACCCCAAACACAGAAGGTATTTTAAGAACTTGTTCTGTGTCACTCACAGTATAAAACTACGAATAACACACAATCACGTTTTATTCTCTTGGTTGCCTAAATCATCTCTTATTTTGGATGGTACAGCCAAGAGTTGAGCTCTCCAGCAATTCTGTTTTCACTACTTTGTACTGCTGTTAATCACCTGTACAGGCATTTCTCAGATCCTGAAAATTCCACTATATTGGATAAAATAATCTATTAGATTTTCAGGTATTGTACATTAACAGAGATTGATTTACGGGAGTGGGACTGTTGTAATTTCTAAGTATCAGACCCATTGGCTTCCCTTAGCCTCCAGAAGCACCCAAAGGACTCTGGCTGAATAACTGTGGTCGTTATGCTTTGCTTGTGCGGACACGTACATTCGGCAGCAGGGTACAAGGACTTTTCCCTCTCTTCCTCTTTGCATGGCCTGCCTAAAAGCCAGCAAAATTCTAGCCCATTGTGGCAAAACATTTCTTGGAAACTGCAAGCAATGAATAGTATTTCCTTCCCTACTCCACTCTTTGATTAGTACAAAAATATCACTGGTGTCAGCAAGTCTGAGCTAAATCCTGAGGAGATGGATGTGCATCTAAGCTCAGATACTTCTTCCAAACTGACTGGTATGTGTGTGCTGTGGTGTGCTCAGGTTCTCATTCTCTGCCATCAGGAGAGCTCCAGGACTTCTCATTTCTCCATATTTCTGGAATTCTTTGTCACAGAAACCGTCACGTGTGGAGGCTGGTGCTTCCCCTGACTGCCTCACAAAGAGAAGTCAGAAAATGTCTGTAACATTATATCTGGACACAAAAGCTCCTGAGTCTCCCCTGGAGATGAAAATACTAGACGCATTCCTCCACATCCTCAGAGCACCGAGAGGATGGTGCAGAACCTAATTCTCTTGTGTTAAACATAGGAGATCTCAACGCTTTCTCTACCCTTAATGTCTGTGGGCAAATAGTAAGTGAAATTTTTCTGTTGTGTTTGCAAGTTTCCCTAATTGATTAAAACATTTGTACAGAAATTAAACAACTGTGACTGAACCAAAAGTTTGGGAAAAGGGAAGACTAATACACCCTAAACAGGGTTTTTTTTTGATCGGGAGAGGGGAAGAGGGGTTGTTTTTGTTGTTTTTTAAGCTGGAGCTGCCTCTGAACTCACTGGATTGAGCAGATAGTTCAGGTCTGACCTAAAAACAGTGGTGAAATATGAGGTTTCAAGAGCATTTTGGCAGATTTTTAACACAAACAAGAGAATGGAAATGCATTCATATATGGAGTCCATTTCCTCCTTCATTCCTTTTTTTCCCCCTTTCTTTCATTTCCCGTCTTCTTTTTCTCTCCCTAAATATTGATTATTGAAATAATCTGTACACTTGCATCATATTTAGATTTTCAGCTACTAGATGCTGAAACGTAACCGTTTACTAAGTAGTTTTCAAATGGTCCCCATCTTCTTGGGCTCTGGGTGTCTTTTGTTATGTGATTGAGACAGAACACTGCACAGAATGACCCATGCACGGAGAAACCTGCTAATCAATAGAAAACACTAGTGTCAATGATTAATAAAAGTGTCCTGAAAAATCAATGCACAAAAGGGATTTGAAATGTTAGTGATTTCACCAGTGTTTCGAGATCAGCTTTAGCGTCATCTACCAATGTCAGCCCCACCTTAGCACTAAAGTAATTCCATTTGGCAGGAATCAGTTAAGCGTTCAAAGTTTTTAAAATCGTAAGAGCCTTTTTGCTGAAAAAGCATTGTATCTGCACTCAAATGTTCCACTGACCTGGCCACACACACTCGTACACAAAGGGCAAGATTATCGCATTTAAGCTCTGCTCCTTGTAGAAGATACCGGTGGAGCATTAGGGACCCATCTACAGCTACTTAATCTGCAGCCCTGGTCTTGGCAATACTTACAGCAATTACTGTGCTCACTAAAATACATCTCCTTACACCCGTGCAATGATGGAGCTCGGGTTCCACGTGCTCCATCACACCGCAGCAAGTTCCCCTTCCTGCAACAACAGGCAGGCTACAAAGAGCTGGAAAAAAGCAGCTAGTGCAGGCCCTTGGCTCAGCCCAGCTGAGCGAGTTGCTGCTTCATCCATGGTACTGCACTGGAATTTTCCAAAAGCCTACTTTTTTTTCTTTTCCCGCAGCAGGTTGATGCTTTAAACCAGGAAGTTTTAAAAGAGACATTTCGTATGTGAAAGTTTCACATTTACTTTTGTGTCCTATTCTGGCACATTAAAATTCCATTTTAAATGGAATTTGTGATTCTTTTCTTCAATTTTCTGTTCATTCATACTAAAAGTTGTTAACTGCAGCAAAAACAAAACAAAGCCTTTTGGGGAGACGGAGAAGCTTTTGGTTGGCAAACGAAGCAAGAAAAAGAAATTGAGATTTTCCTGTGTTCTTGAAAGTATTCGTCAGAAAATCCATTTCTCTTCCTGATCTATTTCTCTTTGTAGAAGAATTCTTTGCCTGACCTTTGCAGCCAGTTTCTGACCTCTTTGCCTCATTTTAATATGTGTGTGTACATGTATATTCAATGCTCAAAGCTAGCGTACTGGTACTTTTTTTCTCATCTTTGTGCTAGATGAATAGACTGCATGCTAAGGATTTTCTTCTCCCTCCCATGACCACCGTGAATATGTATACACATACACAGAATTCCATCTAAGTCCCTTGTTTCTAAAAATGTTTAAACAAAAAATAAAATGATAAAAATACTTATAGATTGGAAACCTGACATAAGTAGCTGTGAGATCCAGTGGGTTTATGTATAATCTTTCATCTCCTTCTATTAACTCAGGCATGTTTTATTGGTCAGTTGAACTTACTTAGCTAAGAACATTTCCAAAATGTAGATATGCAAATTGTGTTCTGCCTTGGTTTTCCTATAATTTTTATATTCTTGCCACAAACATCTGCTACTAGCACCAGTTGTATGTATGGATGAATAACAAAAAGCTGACAAGATTTGTAAGAACATTTGTAAGAACATTTCTTCTATTTTAGTAAAGAAAGTGAATGCTGCATCTTGATTTTTGCTTAGTTAATCCTATTACTTCCTAAAATAATTCCTCATGACTGGTCAGAATTAAATCTAACAGGAGCAGAAAATGCCAGTTAGGTCTCACTTAATTTCATCCTAATCTGATGGTGGAGGTGGTGACTTGTTTCAGCATGACCTTTACACGTTCCTTTGTTCTTAAATGACTAATTGTTTACTTAATCAAACAACATTATACAAAATCTGGAACACAAAAGTTAACCTTCTTGTTTTAAAGTTTTATTATTACAGACATGGTAAGTTTCTGCAGACAAACAACAAAGAACATCTGAAATATGGTAGTCATGTTTTTGCAAAACATGGTTTAATCTGCATAGAAAAGAGCTAGAGGGATATCGACGGTAAAACTGGCGGTGATCCTGTTGAGAGCTGAGGCAGTTCAGTGCGAAGTTTCTTTGAAGATACCATTTTAGTTTCTAGGTGTCCTTCCAGAAAGCTTTTTTATGAAAGAGAAACTGGAGAGAGAGAGATTAAAAACCGACACCACAGGGAAAGATCTATGTAACTGATGAAAGGCTATAAAGCTTTTTACTTTCATTCTTATGCTACATTAATATAATTTTCAAATCTGAATGAGTTAACTAGTCATGGGTTTAAATAGGATTATGCAAATATGACCCCACATATCAGAGAAACAAAACAAGGCAAGGAACTGCAAGATGGCAAACAACTTAGTGGAAGAGCTGGAAAAGGAAGATAGACCTACTCGGACTCTAGTGTGTGAACATCATTTCCTAAATCTTAAATAATCATATTTTTTCTTCAGAAAAATATTCTTAGAATGTCAAATATTGTTATTCTAGTGATATTATAAGCATTTTTTTTTAATCTGAAAATTGAATCTGATTTTTCTTGTCTGAATTTCCACTTATAATTTTGGTCATTTTAGCATTACTAATCTTTCAATATTGACCTTGATTTTCTTGAAGTAATTTGAAATTGTTATTGTTGTTATCCTTTCAAAATTTATTAGTAGTTAAAAGGAATAGTAGTATAGCAAATTATAAAAAAAGGATCTTTAATTCTGGCTGCAACAATTTCCACTACCTTCCCTTGCAAATTTTTCTTGAAGTTAACAGCTAAAAGTGATAAAAACTGTTAAAATGCACCTGAGTATGTGAAGTCTAGTCCATTGTTAAGGTTCCCAATAAAAAAGGAAAGCAATAAGTATTTTGGGGTGGCTTTATAGACATAAATGTGGCTTGTATGAGCTACGAGTAATATGGACAAAATCAGACTACTACTTTTTTAGTAAGTTCAGGGTTTGGTCCCAGGAAAGGTGAGCTGAAGACTGAAGGCAAAAACATTCATATACAAAAAAAACCCCTGTTTTGTTATCCAAAATGCATTTGATTTTTTTCACAAGGCCTATTACTGCTCACTGATCACACTAGATATAATTAGTCATCACTTCTTGATTTTAAAATTTACATGCGCAATAGCTTATTTCAGAAATGTGAAAGACTTTAATCAAGCAAAAAAAAAAAAAATCTAGTTGTTGACTGATGGGAGTATCTGAAAGAAAAGTGTATCAAATTAAGTCCCCAATGAAACTGGAATTTGAATTCTTTTTCCAAAGAATTTTTAGGACTAAAGTGTCCAAGAGAAACCAAAACAAGTAAACTAGCTGCTGCCATTTGATCCCTGGTGTCAAACTTGTCACCTAATTAATCACCATTCTTCTTCAGGGCCACTTCATGCTCTGACAATGTCCCAGTTTTCTTGCCCCCATCTTGATCCGCCCACTTCCAACAGCTCGGTGTTAACAGGGTGAGACGTGGAAAATAAAGAGTTTGGGGAGCCAGGAGTAGCGTGCTTCGCTTTAAAACTGAGGAGTTGCTGGAGGTACTGGACAGTGTGGTGCACAGTATTCTCTGTGCCACATTTGCTAAATTTCACAGGGGTTTTTGTGTGTTTAATTCCTTTTTGGTTCCCTTGAGTTAATAATGTTCACAGTGCAACTGGGCAGCTTCTATAGCCGTGCAGATTTGCCTGGAGATGAAAGGCCATGGCAATTGTCACATTCGGTGGGAATTCTTAGATGTTTTCTAATGAATTTCGAAAATAACCTTCTCAGTGGCTTTCATTTGTAAGTTCCTTTTTTTTTTTATGTTAAAGCAATGGAATCCAGATTCCAAAGGAACCTGTAAACCGAGAAAATAAAAAAATAAAAGTACAATCTCTCTAGTGTCATCATATGAATTTCAAAAATGCCCAAGACCTGTGTGCCTATGCTTACTTTTTGGTTTAGTACTGTGGCAATGCAGAAGGCCAAACCAATCAATTCTAAAGGGCACTAAATATGTGTCCTTAATTATGGCTTGACTACAGGATGCATTTGCATCCAGTCTCAACCTCAAAGACATTCAGCCCTGATGTTAAGCAGATGAGTCAGGACTCTCCACATCACGAGGGGTTTCAGATATGTGTTCCGTACCTTCCTACTCTTCCATGATCTGTACTTGTGCGCCAGAAGTTAAGGAGAGTTTTGAGGGAAAAGATTGTGGCCATTGTTATGTTCTTCTAAGATGTGGAGGAGTCATCTTCCACTATAGGACCTGCATGCAGCTCCCAGCTGGCAGTGATCCCTCCCTCCCAAGGCGCTGTGTCGGGGCTAGATGCCACACTGGGGGGACAGCTGTGGGGCCAGAGGTATAAAACTGCCTGCTTCACTCTCAACAGGGTGACTGGGGAGCCGCCAGGCAGCCCTGAAGGCCACCAAACGTGTGTGGAGTTGTCTGGAGGGCTGAAAGTAATGTTAGATTTTTTTCCCTAAGCTGGATTTACTGGTAAATATGGCACTAGGCTAGCTAATAAACTACCATCTGTACACTGGTCTTCTTGTTCAGCCACATGTCCCCTAATCAAGAGTTCGGTTACTCTGGAGCCCATAAGAAATTCTTTAGAAGGGCAGCTCTCGCCCTTTAACTTCTGGATTCACCTGACTAGCACAACACATCAGAAGGATAAACAGTGTTTCAGGTGAATTAAAGTGTAGGTTTGGTACTGTTAGGGAAAACAAAAGAAAAATCTAGTTTTGCTTGAATTTGTCCCTTCCTCATTTTTCTCATTACGGAGATATTTCTCCCTCTGAAAATTGTTAGCAATGTATTTTACCTAAATCACATTTTCCTATACATTTTTGAAATGTTATTCCACTCACTTTTGTAAAATTAGAAAATTTCTATAGAAACCGCTCCATGCTTTAAAAAAAGATGTCATTACAGTAAGGAGAACATAAAAATGATGTTGCCTTTCCAACAGAAGAAAACACACCGTTATATTACATCATTAACCTAGTTAATTACGCATCCTATTAAAAATAACTGTTCTTAGTAGTAGTTGATCTTGGTAGCCTCACTTAATTTACATAATAGGGAATAACAGCAGCTTCTGACCGTAACCTGTGGATCTCAAATGACAGCACTGGAAGGGACCTCCAGAGGTCATCTGGTCCAACCGCTCAAGTTCAAGCAAAGACAGTTGCCCAGGACCATGACCAGATGGCTCTTCAGTATCTCCAAGGATAGAGACTCTACAATGTCCTCGGGCAACCTGTTCCAGTACTTGGTCACCCTTACAGTAAAAAACCCCATTCTCACAAGGTAAAGCGACATTTTGAAAGAAAGACCATCAAGCTAGAGACTAAATACACATCTGTGGGAATTTTAGGTTGTTCTGCATCTTTACTTCCTGTTCAGTTCAACAGAAGTTGATGGAGCTGACACTCAAAACCTCAGAAATGCTTTTCTTTACCTGCCAGAACCAAGTCATTTGTATTTGACACCCTTGTTTTTGTCCACTTCAAGGGCTCAAGGATGCACGTACTCCAATTTGTGCACTCAGGGCAGGTAGGTATCTTATTCTGATTGTGCACAACTGGAAGTCAGGATGCATCTAATTTAAAAATACAGCTTTTAGAGTCAGGGTGAGTGTTTAACATATTAAAAGTTCGCCGGCTCCTTGATCTCTTCTGCACTGGTGGCACAACAATTATTTTTGGAGAAACAGCACGAGATGTCATAAACACCAGGTTATGACTTCTCTTAGCTGAAGGAAAAGCTGATTTGCGAGGGAGAAAGCTATTCAAACACTAGCATCTTTAATAATACCAAGGGGAATAAAGAATGTTGCTATCTAAGGAAATTGCTTTTTATATGAATGTGTTTAGGTTGTGGGGTTCTTTTTTAATGCACTCAGCGTGAAAGGCTTCTTTAAAGGAAATAGAAGGAATTTCCTCAGGGTTTTTTAATTTTTCTTTCATTCTTTAAGGAATTCTTCTGTTTTTTTTCTCTTCAAGGAAATTGGAGAAAAAAAGGGAAGGTAATTGATGACACCCACCCCCCATTACTCATCATGTGTTTGGAATAATGTAATACTGACATCATTCACTAATCCTGAGCACAATAATATACTTTGGAGTCTAAAACCTAAAGATCAGATTCCAGCCTTTCTAGTCAGACAGGCCTGTGAGTTATGGCTGGGAGTTTCCTTTGAACAAGGACTAAAGCAAGGTGAACTATTCATGGTAAATACTTCATCTGGTTAATTTAATTCGGTTTTTTATACACGAAAGTTTTTCATGGGGTGAGATTTTTGCCTATTAATTGGTGTGTTTGAGTTTATGTAGAAAAAATGAATACAGTTTATTTTAAGGCATCTTAGCCTGTTATTCCAAAAGTGGTTCCTTCAGGTACTTAATATTTATTTTTGTTAGTAAGCACATGAAAGCACCAAAAAAGCATTAGGCGCAATGTGCACCACAGGCAGAGGAGCGGAAGCGTATTTTAGCTGCTCCATTGACCGATGAGGTGCACGCTTTCACGCCTGCACGCACACCTCAGGGCTTGCATCAGGGCTGCTCTTACACCACCGCACAGAGGGGCACGATGGACATCGCCAGTGCTAAATGAGGGGAGAGGAACAACACAGTTGAATAACTACAGTCTTAAACAGGGATAAGCATTTCCACCGTATTATTTTCGCTATTTACAAGTGCTATTTTTTCCTGTCTTTTCACTCAGTTCTTAGAAAATTGGCTGATTCCTTGGGCACCTTTTTGGGAAGACAGGACTCAAGGAGAGATTTGCTCAAATTTACAAAGGAGAGAAGAGTTTAGCTGGGAGACAACAGGCTAACGTGGCTGAAGGGACAGGAACGCTTGCTTTTATCTTGACTGAGCAAACAGGGCTGGCATATAGATGGACATGAGAAGGTAGGGCACTTGCTTTTGAAGAGAACAGTGTTTATAAGCGAGGAAAACTGGAGCTGTGGAAGTATTTGAAAGCTGAATCTGCTAGGAAAAATAATTAGGTACAAATTAAAGTACTGGAAATATAACGTTAGAGATATGGTTATAGTAGTCATAGACTGTGGAATAGCATATCAAACAGCGAGTACCTTTCTTCACTCATTTAAAAGTAGAATGTAAGAAAAATATCAGAAATATTTAGGTATATATGTAATACATACATGTCAATATATTATAATGTAAGTAATAATATAAAATTATATTCTTTATTATAAATGAAAATATAACACAAATCATTCTTTGATATATGTTCTTAACATAAACAGATTTTTATATTTCTCATAAAATTCCAGAACAGAGCTTATTTATACTCAGTGGTCAAAATGGAAAGCTAGTAGTCCCCCACCTCATTGAGAGCTATTCATCAATGTCCAAAAAGTGTCGGTATCCAAGATTATGGTTCTGAGAAGTGCTGGGAAGGCATCATATATCAGCCCGTTTTGATCAGTGGTTATATTGCCTTCAGTTATAAACTACAGCAGTTCTTTTTCCAGCTGCAGGAAGGAACTTACCATGAAGCAGCTGCTATTATGAGATTTTCATGTGAATTGTTGCTGCTCCCATTTTAGCATGCAGCCTTTGGATAATGTTTGGATAATCAATCTTTTGGCTGCTTATCCAAACCAAACCTAATGTGTTGAGATTTGTCCTTCACCATTGATGTGAATTTGTTTTATTAATCACATCAGTCAGAGTACTTTTAATTATCATCATTATTCAGTAATAACCTCAGGTCTGACAAGAGAAAGGACACCACTGCGTGTTGAACCCCTTATCCAAAAGTAGGAAGGTTATTGAGTGAAATCTGTTTTAGGAAGAGGAAAGGAGCAGATGGAAGGTGATATTCAATGCCCTTCGTAATAGTTTTATAGCTTAGTAATAGACTAATAGATATTAAGATAAACACACGTGTGTGGGTCCCAGATTCTCATGCTGCTTTCCTGTTTGTGAATTCCATTTAAATGTGTGTCTTTATCAAACTTTAACAAATAAGACTGGCTTTTTAGAAGTCCCACTTCCAGTACTTCTGAAGTTTCACTTGAAGCACTTGATTAAAAAACATTTACTGAGGACAAGCTTTCTCCATGGGAGCACAATGAAAGAATTGACCAAACCACTTTCACTCTAATTTGTGAATGCAGTGGTAATACCTCTCTGCTGAACCTGATCTGTCTCACCTTGTACCCCACTGTGTTAGGGATGGGGAAAGAATGTGTTTGAGCACATGTCTAATGGGCTTGAATGGTGTAGGATTGAAACCTATTCTGGTAATGGAGCTTTATAAAAGGCTCCATGGTCTTTGAACCTGGCTCTTTTCCAAAGCAGAGGGGCACTGTTGTAGCTTGCTTGTCATTTCTGCACACTAAATAAAAATGAAATCAGACTCCCAAGTAGCTCCTTCCCAGATCACCTTTGAAAATCACCGAAGCATACTAGCAGGGGGCAGCAATGGAGGAAATTAGAGGCCAAAGGGTTTATTCCAAATATACTGCAAAGCTCCCACGAGTAGAAAGGAGCAGCTGAAGTAGCACGGGGCACAACAGAACAGTCAGTGGGAAGGAGAGTGTTCAAATAGTTAATGTTGGAGATGAACAAATTAGAGTACGTATGCTTGTATGTCATTAATTTCCCTTCTGTTTGTGAATTGTTAGCAAGCGGGTTGTCAGAGATTGATATTTCTTGCTGCACACAACGCACATAAATTTGTGCAGCTGAAAAATAGTGGAAAACCAGTCTAAGTATGTGCATTGAAGAGGGTATAAATTTTTTGCCATTTCATTTCTACTTCAGAGAGGTTTTGAGCCGCTAAAAAGGCAAACCATCCAAGGCATGGCACACTGTGACGGTGTTTTTCACTCTGCTAAGCACTGAAGTTCCAGTCCTGCCAGCACTAAATCCAGTGGAATGAACCATGCCATGAAGCTGATCTTGCGGGATACAGACCTTCACCATCCCACCAGGCAAAACAAGGGAAGCTCAGCACCTCTTCTGAAACGACGGCTCCCTCTTCTGCTTTACAGATGCCTCCCTGGGCTTCAGGAATTTTTCTTTGCAGGTGCCATCTACTTGCAAAGCTGGACCAAACCAGGTGTTTTAGAGTGTTTTTAGACAGCAAAACAAAGCAAACAGATTAAGGTAAGGGTCCAGGAAGCAGAAGGCTATCAACAGTCCTGTGCCTTTGCCTCGTCAGAACCAAATCCTTGGTTGCTTCAGATCATGTGAAGCATGGGCTATAATCAGTCATCTCCAGACTATCCCAGCCACTTCACAAAAGAAGCTTTTCTTCATGCCGCTCTTTTTCTCTTGTTCATATAAACTGGCAAGTAGCTGTATGGACAGCTACTGCATTTAGGCAACTTGTTCTTTGAAAATGTTAACTTTGGGGAACAAAACTGGATCATTTCAGCCAAAGCAGAAAAAATATTGGCTTTGTTTTTGAAAAACTAACCATTTAATGTATCCTAAGTGACGATTTTTAAAAAACATTACTGTCGTTTTCTTAAGGGTAAAAACCTGAATAGCCGAGTTACACATTTCATTTTGGATCAAGGCAAAAGAGAATTGATTTTGTTTTTTCACTTCCCTAAACCAAGAAAAATAAAATATTCTGAAAATATTTTTTTATTTATCCAGTACAGCTGTAATACCAGACCCTGTCCAGTGTAAAAGAAATCACAGACAGAATGTCGCCTCATATGACAAACCCCAGAATTTTATACCTGTTAGCACTAAGTTGGCTCTTTATTACAGATGGAGCTTAATGTTATAATACCGTAATATCTTTGTTCCTTTTGTCCTGTCTGCATTAATCACAGAGCCATTTTGAAGAAATGAGTGTGGTGCCAATTACTACAAAAAATCTTTGAAACTGTGATTCATACCTGTGATTCAGGGGACCATGCTTATGTTCAATTTCTTTGAGAGCAAAAACCAAGGGGAGATTGACATTGCATTCCCCCTCTCTTTTAGATGGAAGTCTATTAGTACATTATCTACTTCTCATGTGACTCATAAAACTCATGTTTCAAATCATAATGTTGTGCTCTTTGTGACAGAGACAGGGTTATTTTCTACAGCGCTCTGTGAAAAAAATTCTTAAGCAAACCCTTAACTCCACTAAGTTGCCTCTGTTGCCTTTTTATTACTATTTGGCAGCTCTGACCTTTCTAAACAGAGTCACTAATTTGCATGAAAATTAGTGGGGATCTGGGCATGATCCCTATTCCAGAAGTCATGCATGAAATATTGCTGCAGTGCTGACTTATGAGCCTGTAGGCCATTTTCTAAGGCACTGAAGAAAACACCATTACAGAAGGAGACTGAGAGGGGGGCGATGGAGTAGTAAATGAGGTTAGGAGACCAGCAGAGGGAGAGCGCATTGATTTTCTAACCCACAATTTTTGTTGTGAGTTAAGCTATTTCGTCAGCCCTATTTTGTTTGTAAGCAACCATTAGTTTTTTGTGTTACTTCTTGATTTTAATGACCAGGCCAGGATCAGGTGCCTGGGGTTTGAAGGTAGATTGGGATGCTATGAAGGAATGTGGGAGAAGCTGTCACCTTTGTCCCTCTCTCCATTTTTGTTTCAGATGTAGCTGTTAGAAACAGTCAAATCATTGAAGAAACACACAAGCACAAAGGAAATGCAGGGCAGGAATTAAGGTCAATTATTATCTTCTGCTTCTACAGTCATTTTCACCTTTCCGAAATGAGCCCAAAGTGGTGCTAAACTGCTGTCAAGGCCAAGCAGCACCAATTCACATCCACTCTGCGCTCACACTTAGGCACTGCACTAAGCGGAAGGTCCTGGAGGATCAGGGCCCTAATCTCTTTATCCTAGTCAATTCATGACGTGCCTTGGACAAATTGCCAAGCCCCGGCCCACTCCCGCTGAGCCCGCAGAGGGCTAAGCCATGCTGTGAATGGAACATATGGCCCTTCTGACAGCACTTAGGCTGTAATCAAGTCTCAGCATGACAGAAGGATATCTCTTAGATCCATTATAGATAGACTTCGGCTCGGCCGTTCCTGTTTGTTGCTTTGTCTTTCACAAACTAGGAAGGATTTTCAGCTCGATAAGCAGGACGCGCGTCCCCGCGCGTTACGGGCTGAAACACGCTACGTGTTCGCATTCGCGGCGAGGCTCTGCAAGTGCGGCAGAGCAGGTCGTTAAGCCTCAGCTTTCTGCAGACACAGCACTGCTCGTAAGGGGCAGACACTGCCGGCCCTGCTCGGTGCTGAGGAGTCCTCAGGTCACAAAGGAAAAGGCAGCGTTGCTTGTGATCATATGAAGGTCACAGAGCTGCGTAGAAGGCAAGGCCTCAAGGATGAAAAAGCCAAGTGAAAATCCTTAGGTCACAGAAACAGTCATACCCTTCCTGGCTGTTGGCAGGGGAGAGGCTCAGAGTTCAGTTTTGATGCACTGCTAACCTGGTCTGACGGCTGACTGCTATTGAAGGCTCCCGAATGCTTGTAACAGACTCTCAAAGACAACTAGCCATGAGGAAGGATGAAGGTCTCTTCCTCACTGACTCACCTCCTGGCAGCTGGACATTAGAAAGACCTGCTTTCTCCCTTCATGAAGGCTCTTAGGGTTCTAGCCAAAGCTCATGGGCAGTTTTGGTGATGTTTTCTTCGGGCAACAGCCTGAAGCAGAGCAGAAAGGAGGTCCCAGATTTCTCCTCAGAACAGAGACAACTATAATGAGTGTGCCAGGGCATTTGAAGGGACATGACAAACGACACTTCAAGGCAGCTTTCCATCCAGTCCAGATTGCCTCCAGTTTCCTCTACAGGATGCTGCAGCTTTGTACTGCCTTTTGCTGTGGGCTGTGGTCAAAACCACAACGTAACCCATAAAGAGTGTTTCCTTTCTAGTTCTTCTATGCAAGCCTACACCGGCAATGTAGTTCTCCAAAGCGCTCCTGAGAGTTTCAAAAGATGAAGGAAATTACGCCCTATCCAAACATAATAACAATGGTAATGATAACATGCAAGCAGATAAGGCTGTCAGTTTAGTACAACAAACTATCCACTCTGAGATATTTTCATTTGGTGATCTATGTTCACAAGGCAATCCAAATGGGAAGGGAAAATGTCTGTAATAAAATAAAGGGATGAGAAAGGAATAAAAAATACAGGGAAGAAATAAAAAAATGGCAGAAATTTAAGGGATAAAATCAAAGAAAATGATGCAGAGGGACAGTCCACACTGACGCCAGATGTCAGACAAGTCTAAACACAGTCATTCCTGTGCGGTGCTCTCTGCCCATGGGTTCAAGTCAGACAGGACAAACTAGGCAGTGATAAGCACTTTTAGAAAAATGCGCAGATGTCTGAGAAAATAGTTCGGAGTGAGGAGCTCAGGGGGAATTTCTGTTTCTGCAAGTCCTTGCTTCTGATTTAGTAAGAGCTATTTAGAGTGCTAGCCCTAAGTAAGGCCTCACAGTAGAGATGGTTCAATTAAGAAGACTTTCTTGAGCAAAACCAAGTGCCCTGTGATATAAAAGTTAGAGGTGACACTACGTGTTTGCCCAAGGATGCCTGTTCAAACCTGGACTTGAGCTAGCACTAGTGCTCCAAGAAGCCAACGAAAGATCCCAAGAGGCCCAGGAAGACCACAAGAAACTGTCTCTCAGTTTCTGTGGCCACGGGCCATAATGCAAAATGAGGGTGATTCTTGCTCGTTGGCGACTGATGCAATCGGTGTAGATTTTGGCCACACCAAATAGGAGTAATGAAATATATCACTAGTGCTTCTGGGCTCAGGCCAGTTCCTCTCCTTGCCCTCTGAAAATGACCTTATGGAGGAGGTGAATGCAGGGCAGGGGAGGGGGCACAACTCCTATGCAACCTATTTATCTATCCTAGCTTTCTGGGCGGCTCTAATGAAGATTGCCCTAGCACTCCAGGGGAAAGATCAACTGGATAAAGCCACACTACCCAGCAAAACGGGAACAGAGACGCTAATCTGTTTTTTTTTGTGTGGTGATCACAAATGACAGAGCTGACCTTTCATGAACTGCAGTTATGGGCAGGTCTGCAGAGCCTAAAATTGGATTGGACAGCATGTCTGCTCAAGCTAATAACGCTGCTGGTACTTGTCAGTGACCGTGTCACTCCTGCTCTTGTAAATTGTGAACATAAACTTTGGTCTGGAGAAACTTAGTGACCCTCAGAGGGACAAATTCATAAAGCTTCACTAGTATAAGATGAGTGCTGGTGAATTTTGATCTGCTGAAATCTTTTTGGGCAACCTTGTCTGGGGGAAAATGCTGTGATGTGAAGTCATTGATAGAGTTATGTAGCTGAGGACTAACTTCACCAAAGAAGGACCTGTGTCTTTCAGAAAGATCAGAACTTGGAAGAAATGCATAAAAACAGAAGGTTGTTTCTACATTTGGCAATTCAGATTTTACCTGATACAGTGATTTTGAGGAGGTGGGAATGGATGTGGTGACAAAAAAGTTGAAGGAAAAACATGTCCTACATTGTATGTGAGCCAAAAGATGTTTCTACTAAAAGGGGAAAAAAACCCCAAAACCCCAAGCAAACTAAAAAAAAAAAAAAAAAAAATAAGAAAAGAAAAGAAAAAAGGAAAAAAAAGTCGAGTTATTAAGAAAAAATGCCTGGAAGGAAATAATTTTCAGAACTTTGAAACTATTTTCTGCTAAGCAGTAAGATTCCACTTGTGAATTAGCCCCAGTTTTCATTACAAGGAAATACCTTTTCCTACAATGCTCTAACAGCAAGTGCAAAATGTATATCTCAATGTAGACTTTCTTTCCAGGAATGCAGTCTTTGAAACTACCTGCAGCTTCATGGAGGGTTATATGATGAGTTTCAAACCTCCAGACTGGATTTGAAGAAGCTCTTAGAGATTCAGTAACTCACAGATGAAGCAGCAGAGGACACATCAGTGGAGTTTGTCTGCATTCATCTGCTGGCAGAACAGCATCAGGAGTCAGTAACTGCTTTTAAGAAACCTGTCTGGGCTTTAGGGAAAACAATGAGGGGCAAAGAGTTCAGAGGCTGGATTCCTGTCCCTACTTTTGAGAACTGCCTAGAACTGTAAGCCTACAAATCACTGGTCCTGACTTAAGATATCTTTTTGCAACTGTCTCTGACTATTCTATGACAGATGTAACTGTCACAAGTTTCTGATTTATGGATTAACTCTTTCATCCCTCAGCAGGATAATTATCTCCACACATTACATCTGGATGTAAAAAATGATTTCATTATGTATCAGACCTGGAACACATCAGATATGGTTGTCTCAATACCATTGTCATGCTTTTGTAGAATAAAATCATAGAATCATAAAATTATTTAAGTTGGATAAGACCTTTAGTATCATCAAGTCCAACCCCTAACCTAGCGCTGCCAAGTCCACCACTAAACCATTTCCCTAAGCATCACATCTACATTTTAAATACCTCCAGGGATGGTGACACAAGTTCTTCCCTGGGCAGCCTGTTCCAATGCTTGACAATCTTTTTGGTGAAGAAATTTTTCCTAATATCCAAGCTAAACCTCCCCTGGCACAACTTGAGGCCATTTCCTCTTGTCCTATTGTTACCTGGGAAAAGACACCAACACCTATCTTTCAGGTGGTTGTAGAGAGCAATAAGGTCTCCCCTGAGCCTTCTTTTCTCCAGGCTAAACAACCTCAGGTCCCTCAGCTGCTCCTCATAAGACTTGTGCTCTAGACCCTTTCACCAGCTTCGTTGTTCTTCTCTGGACATGCTCCAGCACTGTGAGGTCTTCTTGTAGTGAGGGGCCCAAAACTGCACACAGCCTTCGAGGTGGGGCCTCACCAGTGCTGACAGGGGGACAAACACCTCCCTGCTCCTGCTGGCCACACTATTTCTGATACCAGCCAGGATGCTATTGGCCATCTTGGCTACCTGGGCACTCTGCTGGCTCATGTTCAGCTGTCTATTGACCAACACCTCCAGGTCCTTTTCCACTGGGCAGCCTTCCAGCCACTCTTCCCCAAGCCTGTAGCGCTGCATGGGGTTGTCGTGACCCAAGTGCAGGACCCAACACTTGACCTTGTTGAACCTCCTGCAATTGGCCTAGGCCCATTGATCCAGCCTGTCCAGATCCCTCTGTAGAGTCTTCCTTCCCTCAAGCAGATCAACACTCCTGTCCAACTTGGTGTCGTCTGCAAACAGCCTCCAACCATCACGTCACCCACAAGTCCTTCTCTGTTTGCGAACAGGTCCAGCGGGGTGTCTTCCCTACTTGGCTTCCTCACCAGCTGTGTCAGGAAGTTATCATCTTCCACGCACTCCAGGAACCTCCTAGATCATTTCCTCTCTGATGTATTGTATTTCCAGCAGACATCTGGTAAGTACCCCATGAGAACAAGGGCTAGTGACTGTGAGACTTCTCCCAGCTGCTTATAGAATATTTTGTTTGCTTCTTCATCCTGGTTGGGTGGTCTGTAACAGACTCCCACCATAATATCTGCCTTGTTGGCCTTCCCCCTCATTCTTACTCATAAACATTGAAGCCTCTTGTCACCATCATTAAGCTCTAGGCAATCAAAATACTCCCTAACATACAGGACTACCCCAACACCTCTTCCTTGCTATTCCCTTCTGAAGAGTTTATAGCCATCCATTGTAACACTCCAGTTGTGCGAGTCATCCCGACGTGTTTCCATGATGACAGATGTATCATAGTTTTCCTGCTGCAACAATGGCTTCCAGCTCCTCCTCTTTGTTGCCCATGCTGCAAGCATTGGTATAGATTACATGATGAATTGTATATTTTGTAAATGTGATAAAACAAATAAAACCCAAGATCTTTGTATTCCCCGGTTAAAAATGTGGCTTGCTTTAATTTTCTCAACGTTGCCTGCTAATGCTTTGAAAAGTCTCTTCCCTAGGTTGGCATCAGAACTAGCAGAACCCTTATGAGAAGCAGTTATGCCAATGTAAATTTGTTTTTGCTGGCTTTGCTTGTAACGTTTGGAAAGCTGATGGGGAAAAAACAAACAAGCAATCAAAAACTAGCTGTTGGTGGATGCCATATTTTTGCTAGAGCTAGGTGAATGTAGATGAGTCTTTGAAAGAAATCTTGCAAAAAATATTTATGAATGTGTTTTCACTCTGGAACAGAAAGCAGTACTCCCATCCATTCAAATGCTTCGGGAGAAGAGACCATGAGTTGGCCTAAAAATATTTCCAACAATAAAGTACTTGGAAATCATACGGACTGTAGTTAGTCCTGATAAATGCCCCCCTGGGAAGACAATCTTCATTCCCTTGCTACGTTTTGCAGAACAAGAAGGTGACAGGTGATACCAGGTTGATTTCAGATCACTGCTCTGGAATTCCTGACTGCTGCTTCTGTGTTAATTCCTCTAGAACGTGCTGTTTTTCCCCACACCCAAACCTTACTAATTTGCTAAGATTTGTGATCCTTACTTAACCATTCCAACCAAAATTAGACTTGTATCCTTTTCAAAAAGACATATGTGCCATATGGACAAAGAGAAACACGGTGAAGAGTTGAGCTGCTTGCAACAGGTAAAAAATATTGTCCTTTCTCTGGCTGTCCTCCGCATCTCCGTTAAATGATTAAAGACCATATTTTACTCCTGGATTTGTAAAATAATCTCTTGTTTGTTTTTTCCCCTTGGAGACAAAAGTTCCACCTATTCATCACTGGAATTTTGTTGCTCAGCTAATTTTGTCATGGTTTCGGTAGGCTGAGATCCACAAAATGAAGCTACTCTTATTTGTATGTTTGCAATACATTTCTACAGGAAAAGAGTTAGTACGTTGCATTAAGTAGGAGTTTTATTTTTGTAACATTTTTTTTCTTCATTATCAATTTGGTCGTTAATTTTACATGCAGAGGTGTTGATTCTCTGAAATGCAATTCATCTTCCTTGAGTTTAGCTGCCACAATTAAAATAAATGCCCTGGGAATTTTTGTTTGGCTGCATAAACCATAGTCTTAGTGTACACTTTATGGACTGATGTGCTAATTTTCATTGTTTTGGACGAAGAAGTTAGTTTGCCATGTGGCATCTGTTGGATGATTGTTCTACTCCCTGTAAAACTCATGTTTGAATTAGCACTAAGAAATACTTAGCTTATGAATATTTTCAAGATTAGCATATATTGCTGACAACGAAATATGATGAAAAGTCATTCTTTAAGAAATGTCCGCGAAAAGAAAATTTCGAGTTGTGAAGTAATGTGTGATAGTTTGGATCAATGATATAATTTTGTTTTGACAATTTCAACCTGTTTCAATTTGATTTCTTAGAAATATTTTACTGTTTCTACCCTAAGTTGTATTTTGAACTGAAAAATATTTTGACCTGAAAATTGGAACCAGTTTTTGAAGAAGAGAACAACATGTCACATTTTAATATATGTTTTCATTAGAAACGTTGCTAGTTTGAAACTGGTACTATTCTTTAGTTTTTCAGATAGAAACAAAATCACTAAAAATTCCCAATTCCTTTATTATCCCCTATTCCTTCTGTTACGAGGGAGCCATAGGCAGTCACTAGGAACAAGGGCCTGCCTGCCTAATTTATAAATGTTCTGACAGATTCTTTTAAGTCTTACTTTTCCTCCTGAGATGATCCTTGCTGTGCCATCTGTAACGGAATTTAAAAAAATGCACCGAGTGGAGATAGAGTTCCTTCACTGCTTGGGCACATTACCCTTTCTGCATCATCTGAAAGTTGTCATTCTGCACTGTCTGACAGCACCATCTGGTTCAGAATATAATATCTCAGCTATGGCCATTTCTAGAGCTAGATGTGCTGCCACCATATTTAACGTGAGTGGTTTTTGCCTTTGTGCTGTATCTTCTGAAATTGTAATGCTGATGTTGTATCTTCAAATGGTCCAAAAAAACAGACTGTTTAAATAGAAGCAATGAATAATTCACATCAGAAATGGAGAAAAGAAAACAAACAAAAGTCAATGGGCATCTCCTCATTTGCTGGGAAAGGAGGGGGTACACAGTATGCGCTGCTGTCGTTTTCAGAGAGTTTAGAAAAACCTTTGCCAGCTGTGGAGAACTCCTGGGAGCTCTGCTAGCAGTGCCAGCTCATTTAGAAGATCACTGGCTCCATACCACCCCTCCTTAATGTGTCAACCAGGAGTGACCTACAGCACACAAAGATCTCTCTCTGGGATATTTTCCACTGATTTCCGCTCTCCAAGAATCGTAATCACTGGGTACAAGGCCAGTAGTTTTGGGTAGAATTGCACAGTGTATTTCAGACTGCGCCAATCTTACCTAATTTCTTTAATTAGGAAAAATATTTAATACTCATAATAGTGCTTCTTCCATTATCAGGTAGGGAAACCTTACTCTGGGAGATGAATGGAGAAAATCAGTGGAAACTCAAACTGCCTTGCACCACTTTCTGACAAAAAGCATCCATAAATCTGATATTATGTGGCAGTAGCAATAAGCTTCTGACTGCTTTGTCTCATTAGAGTTGTGGAAAGAAATTGGAATATGTCTCTAACCTGGCAAACTAGGCCCTCCACCTGTAAATTATTAAACTTTATGTGTGTCAGGTGTGCTCAGAAAGGAACGAACCAGAGAACAAAGAGAAATAGCGGTTGCATCTTTAGGTGCAGGAACCAGAATAGCAATCAAATGAAAACGAACATATTTTGGTTTGCTTTAGCTTCATTTGCTTATTAAGAAACATGGAACATGAAAACTATCTATGAAAGGTCATGGTGACACAGGGAAAAAAAGTGCACTAGGTACACATGCAGCTGAGTGAACCGTAGCACATGTACTGACTAATATGGGCGTTGATTTTGCAGAAATACTTCGAGAGTCATGCTCAGTCCTAAGACATATTTTTTTCATCATACTGGAAAGAGGAAAAGATGCTCACCAGAACCATACAGACGGATATAGCATGATCCATATTTATGTAAGTACATACGGGTTCTGCTGGCACAGTGGATGCTCAGCAGCAGTGAGTTTTCCACAGGGTTGCTGTATCCTAATGGCTCTACCTAGAATAACTCTCTTGGCAAGTGTCATTTGCTACCATGAGTTGCAGGAGCCCTAACCCACTCTTGATTTGTTGGGGGTGTCAGATCGACCCTGGCACCTCCATGCCTCACAGAGCACCTTACTCAAATCTCCCTCGGGTTTTATTTGAAATGATTTTAGGCAATCAAAACCTGACCTGCCTAGGCTCCATGTTACAACTTTTAGCTGCGTTTTTTCAGGTTGACTGAACACCTGCTTTAGGGGCAAAATAAGATTCAAAGAGTTAAACAAAAATAGGAGTAGTTAAATGTAAAATGTCCGAATAACTGTAGTTTCAGAGAAAAACAAAACAAAGGTAGGCATCTGATATAAAATTATACTGTATGCATTGGACAATGAAGGGCCTGGACTATGAGCTCTTCATAGCAGGTCTGAAAAGGATGTGCCCTTGCATTGTTATGTTAAAGGTTCTCCAGAACAATGTAAGTCATCTACAAAGATACGAGTCTCTAGAGCATAATATTACAGATTAAGCCATTAAGTGCCATTGGGAGCGATGCTGATACTCCTCGGAAAAGTGCCGTTACTGTCCATGGATAAAACAGTAAAAATCTCCATTTATCTTCTACATGGTGTTATTTGGCAATCTGTTTATTTTCTACTTCAAAATCTAGAATAAACGAGGCACAGCTGGGGGACAAGATATACAGGCTGGCTGTTCTGAAGCTTTTGGTAAGGGGCATGGAAGAGGCAGTTTTAAACTGTGTGGGAATCACGCTGCTCCAGAGGGCAGGGTTAGCCGGCCTCGATTCTGGCAGAAAATGGAAAGCATTTGCACTACTTACACTTCACCACAATGTGTCAGCTCAAGTTTGAAGCTCTATGATCTGGCCAAGAATTTGTTTGCTACAGCTCCACACGCATTTTTTTTTCCGAAACATTAAAAACAAGACAAATTCCTGCCATCATAAAATTATCATTGACACAACAAATGCAGAAATATTCCTTTAATATACCAGCATGCAATGATTTGTAGTGACATGTGAGCGCAGAAAGGATGACTGACCAGTGGCAGAGTGAACTCTAGCAGTGTGATTCATTCCAGACATTAAATCCTTATAGCTCTCCTGCATCCTCAAATCAAAACCCCATGCTTTCCACATTGCTCACTAGACACGGAGAATAACATGATCATTTTGGAAGTTCAGTCTTGCCTGCAGGCAAGAACTTGTCCCGTCATAGCAGAAACAAAAGTAGCACAGCAGGACCTTCACTATTAGGAACAGCAGCAGGAATTGTCCTCTTGAAACAGCAGCTCTCTTATGTGTGAGCTTAAACGTGAATATTTCATTTCTGTGAGTGTCATTCTCAACTGCCTCTATATCAACCTAGATACATAATGAGCATAATAATTCTTGGCAAATAATGGGAAGTATAGTTCCAGAGAAAATATTCACAATTTGGAAATGTTTTACGCAGTTACTATGAATAATAGGGAACAAGGAACTGAAACCGCACCGATTTTTCGCAAATTAACCTTTTGATTACTTAAGTAACACCTCTAACAAGTATATCATCTGAAGGGCTACCTTGTGTGATAGGAGACACACTGCTGCTACCTTCAGCTGTACCACCCTTCCCAGCACCCCCTTCCCCTCCCAGATGTTACTTGCAAAGACAAATATGCCAATCCAAATAAAAAGGCTATAATGGGTCAGAATGTGAATGAATATAAAGTCTTATAAAATATATCAACACAGTGATAACTTTTCTTAAAACACACATTTCCTTAATGACAGAGCTATATCTGTCAGGGCTACAGTAACAAAACCAGTTCGTCTATGAATCACATTTACATTGGTAACATCTGGTTACCAGTGACTGGATGCTTTATAAATATATAGATAGATAAATTAACTAGATTAAATAGATAGATGGAGGATGTTTGGGCTGAATAGCCATGAACCCTTACTTAAGGGATTTATCCTATAAATTCTTGTGTAGTAGATTACTTTGTACTGATGGCTTATAGCTATGCAGGCTCTAAATCGAAGAAGTATCAGCTTGCGTGAAGGATGAGGCGTGAGTCATATTGCGTTGTAAAGAAACACATGATACCCAGTTGTCCATTTTTTAATTTGCTACGTGAGGAAACAACACTTCATTTTCTGACTTCGATTCTGTAATGAATTGCAAAATGGCAGAAAGAGGTATAGAGATCTTTAGGCTTTGGCATTAAACAGGCTTTAAGGTCTTCCTGATGAACCATTGGCACCCGCAGGCCGCCTGCTGCCTCGGTGGGATTCTGGTGCACTCATTTGCTATACCACACTCAAGTACAGTGACCCTTGTGTAGGTTAAACGCAGGCACCGCTCAGCAGGCAGTGGGATGAGCTGATCTGAGCCCAGTTGTACAGGAAAAATATGTTAGAGGAGTCAGGTCAGAAATCACGGTATTAGGTACAACTGTAGCCCATCTGCTGTTTGAAACAACTACTTTCATGAATTTAGAAATCATAGCATTCTAAACACGAAGGTGAGTAAGGGAAAGAAAAGCAGCTGTGGAGCAGCAACAACAGAGCCCAGGCAGGAGATCTTTGCAGGGCTTGCTACGGAATGTTTGTTTGATGCTGCAGAACAGTTGATGTTCGTTCCTCCTTCGTTCTTCATTCCGTGGTAGACATTGGTTTTGCAGGTTCTGGCCCTCTGCACTTTAGATATTGGCACAGGGTCTTGTGAATCTTTGGCGATTCACAGCCTGTGGCCGTGGGCCTGTGGGAGGGTGAGGAACGGGGACGGCCCGTGTCGCCCTCAGGTCACACCTCCCAGCACTGCGCTCCTGTGCTCTGTCCAAGCTGCCAGCTTGTCCCTTACCCGCAGCCCCTGCCCCTTGTGCCGTTACACAGGCACGTTTTGCCCTGAACTTGTGCTTGTAACCCAAACACCTCAGGTGTGCTGCTGCTGACTGTGTTTTGTACCCACCCAGAGAGAAACCGCTCGAGGAAGTGTCTCATCTGTGGAACCCAGTGGTTCCCCCCACCCAGTGCTTATGCAGCCTTTGGGTAAAGCTTTCCTCTTACAGTAAAATAATTCTCTGTAATATAGGCATAAGTAGCTGGAACAGCTAGGACATAATGTGTGAATGAAATGTGGTTTAGGCTATTATTTAGGGTCTATGAGACTGCCCCACAAAATGATTACATTTTTAAATTAATATTTGCAAACAAGTTGATCTCTTTCCTTGAAATACACCTTATTCATTCTTCCCTCCATTATTCTCAGATGAAAAATATGCTGATTATTTCATAAATGATTCATTGCTTACATCAAATTATTAAATATTTTCGCTTCTGTCCTTATCGTATGCCTATAGCTACACTGCATATATGGGGTCCTAATTTTCAGAATAAGCTTTTAGTTTGTGAATTTGTGTTATTTGCATTGATATATTTCGGACATTCAATCCTTTATTTAGTAAAGCCTCTTAAAGAACATCGCAAACATTTTCTAATTAAGCATCATAACAGCCTTAAGCCCACAAAATTAGCAATATGTAGTTAATGGAGTGAATTGTCACTCATTACTGAAAGCTTGATATGAAGTGTAGCAGCAGGGTATGGTAGTATTACTGTCCATCTCGGAAGAAAAAAATTATCTCTTGGGGAGATCGTGTTGGTAACCTGGGTAATAGCACTAGGCACCGAATCTGCGTTTGGCAAGGACACTGGGGCTGACTTCACCATTTACTCAAATATCACTGTATAGTCTTGCATCTTGTCCAAAAGACAGTAAATTAGCTTCTGTTCTCTTGTACCCACATGCTAGCTTGGAGCGATACTGTCTGAATGTGTGTTGGTAAAGATAGTTTCCACATGCTTCAAGAGCCCCCAGGTATTCTTTCAGACCTCAGGTGGCCATCATAAATGTACTGGAAGTCATCTGCAAGACTCAGTGGGGTTAAATAATCTAACTGAAAAATACTGTTAAAATTGGAGATGGGTGACATGAATGCCGGATTTTCGGGGGTGTAAATTTCAGCTAATTCACTGAGACTGATGGGATTTATTTTGCTTTTATTTCTCACCTATCTCCCCTTTTAATATACGCATAATCAGTCTGTATGATCCACACTGTTACTCTGGAAGATTAGTAACAACATGCAGGAGAGGAACATACTAGATACACATAGGTTAGAAATGTGTTCTTCCTCGAGGAAAACATTTTCATGAGTTCTTTTGCATTCCTCTTATATTTCTCATCAACTTTAAAAGCATGAAGGATGTGTCACAAAATACATTACATATTTTCTCTGTTCAGTTATCAAGATCTTGATATGTTACTTACTGGTATTTTTTTTTTAAATTTATTTTAAAGATGGCATTAAAATTCACAGCTGTTTCAAAAGGAACATAAAAATCCACTGAAAGGACAGATTTACAGAATTTTAAAGCAAATTTCAAATGCTCAGCTGTCATCATACCATCCGTTGCAAAGCATATAAATAACTTCCCTTTAATATATGGAGAACTGGGAGGGGAGAAGAAAAAGATATTTGCATTGCAAGAAAACTCCAGGTGCTCCTAGAGTTATTTGGGACATTTTCCAGTTGACAATATGGAAATACTGTCACTCAGGCCAGAAAGCTTGTTGCTATGGGGACACAATAGCGGCATCATTTGACAACTTGGCAGTTGTTAGAGTTGGCAAAGAGAAACTCTGAGAGAGGGGCTGTTGGATGATTTCAGGTGGGTGTGAACTAGGGGTGATGGGTGGTTAGGAAGAAAAAACACTGAGAAATTCTTTGACTGTTACAACCTCTCCTTCACATATGCCTTTTGTTTTGTTTTGTTTCGTTTTTTGTTTGGTACAGTATACCTGCTTAGAAGCTTAACATCTTCGAAACAAGAAGGAAAGAAGACCCATATTCAGACATCAACTCGCTGTGCCTCCATCCTGGGACGGATGTGTAGTGAACTTCAACAAAACTATGCAAGAGCTGGCAAAGACATAGAGCTGCAGAAAAAGCCTGTATGATGTTGGCTCTTCCCTCTGAGGAGTCATAACATAAACCAAGAAGATTATAGTTCCTCTATAGTTCTGATGTGATGGCAGTTAGAATATCATAGTGACTGCAGCTCAGCACATAGAAAGCCAGAGATTAACTAGGGAGAATTTAAAACCAGGTAGCAGTAATTATTGAAAACTGGAGACTGATTTATGAAGATGAAAGAACTAACACTGTTTAAGTTGGCTGAATGTCAGATAAGATGCATGTCACTAGTTCGCTAATATTTCAAGAGTTTGAACATCAAAGCAGTTAAGGAAATATTTAGTTGAATAATAGTATTCTTGGAAGAAATTTGGGTGGAACTGAGGAAAATAAAATCCAAAATAGATATAAGGGAAAGAATCCATCTGATGAGTCTATTACATTACAGAACAATCACAGCTTCTAAGGAAGAGTATTCTTCACTGTCCCAACTCAGTCATAGATGAGGAATAGTGAAGTTTCCTAAACTTCAGTGTGGTCTAAATATATTAATGGCTGTGAGATGATATTACTGAGGGAATTTGGGAAGCTTTTCTGTTCTTTAATAGTTTTTTAGGGGAATACTATCTTTCCTGTCTCCACCAGAAGAAAGACACAAAGTGATGAATGTTTTCTATGCTGTGGTACAACATAAATATTAGATGTGATCATAGTTTTTAATCTTTGTTCCTACTGAAAAACTACCTCTGTTTCCCTTCTGGTCTGTTATGATCATGCCACCCAGACTGTTTCCCTTCCCTGTGCAAATCAAAATCAATTAAAAATATCCCCAGAGGACTTGGTTTTCAGAGAACCTACATATCCACACTTCTAATTGAAGTCAATGATAGCTGCAGGCATGTGGCATCTCTGAAACTCTGGCTTTATAGAGCTAAGTAAAGAAAAACATATGGATTTTGTAGGTAATATACCATGGGAGAAATCTCTAAATAGGCCCTGAAATAATGAAGCTACATGTTTTATGCTATAGTCCTACTTGGACTCACTAGGCCATCTCACCACAGGGGAAAAAATGGATATTGAGAGTTATTGAACATTGCTGATTTTTGCTGTGGATCAGCTTGAAGTTATTTAGCGCAGATGTTTCTGTAATTGTGACACACTGGGAAAATCCACATGCTCAATAGCCCTCAAACTTGCACTCCCATCTGTGCAGTGCGATGGTCTACAGTTACTGCACACGGCTGCAATATAAAACATACAAGAATACCGTGGCTTAAGATCTGCTGAAAGATTTTTCTCAGCACCATCTGCACTTTTTTATCTGCATGTCTCCCTACGGTTCTGTGTTTAGATGTGGTGCAACGATAAGAGAGGAAAATATATGTCTAGTGAAAATGAGAATGTGTAAAGAACTGTTCGAAATTTAACAGTGTGGTTAGAAAGCTCTCATGATGTGAAACTGCTGATAGGAATTTAACAGTATATTGTTAAGTCCAGCAGTACTTCTATTTATATTCCTAGGTCAGTTTTGAGCCGTATTAGTAGCGACTGAAAGACAGGATTCTTATGATTGTATTAGAAAAAGAGCATGATTTGACCCACAGCGGTGAAAACCTGGGTTCTGGAAAACATCTCCTCATCCTAATACCTTCTTAGCCTTTGATCACATTCCAAAAACTACAGGAAAAAAACCCCACCTCTTCTGATTTAACAAACATTTTGGAATCAAAACAGTGTGTACCAATCCAGAAAATTATAGAGGAAGACTTCCACTACCTTTGAAATTTAAATAGGCTCGAGTGTTAATTATTCATAACTTATTTGTTCGGTTCAGGCTGAGGCTACAAAGAAAAAAAGGAGGTAATCCTTCAGAATTTAGGCATATGCAACTGAGTGCAGAAAGACAGAAGTTGTTGTTGGTACTAACCAGGCAGTGTGAAAGCTCTGCTGTCACGTATTTTTTCCCTACGTTGCTGCTGCTGTGGGTCCCATTATCTACCTCTGACTGCTCTGTCTAGAAGAGAAAGTGGAAATTTTACCCCAGCCCTTGACTTCATAGCCCTATTAGCAGGGTGGCCTTGCCATTTGATTTTTCTGTATGGCGAGCTGCTACTTTTGTTCTGCAACCCTTCCTTGTGATCTCCCGATCCAGTTTGTTCTATAGCTGGTTGTTGAACTGAGAAGTGTAACAGTCTAAAAGAGGACACTGAAAAATGTTTCCCATCATGCAGCCATGCTAAATAATGTCACAGAATTGCTGGGTTCTCACATTTAACAAAAAAAAGCTCTTCAAACTTTGAGAGATTAAGGAAAACTATCTCACTTCTAAAACAGACCGTAATGTCATAGAGTTTCTGGAACGCTCATTGAATTCTGTCCTGTAGAAACCTGGAGTATTAACTCAGTGTTTTAAATTTTGCTAGAAACACCATGGGATCTGGAACTGTCAGAACCTCTGTTTCACATCTTCCTTTCTTCCCTTCCAGACTTTTGCTCTGGGAGCTCGACTTCACCATGATCTGAAGGAAAGAGCTGACTGTACATCAGTGCTGCAGAACCAGCGTGTTTCTGGGATGTGTTTTGTCCAGCTCTTGACTCAAACTAACTTTTTTTTTATTTAGGTTTATAGATGGTGGGGCTGCAGGTAGATGCACAGTGTGTAGTCATCCAGGGCTACTGCACATCTGTTACCGTATTCACATAACATTTTCTTTCTCTCAAAAAGACAGAAAAGGGCTTGTGCCGCAATACGTGGTGTGGAGGCACCACCTTCCCTGGCTGCAAGAGTAACTTCCTACCTAAAGCGATCAGGAGGCTCCAATACACAGATGGCTTGAGGAGTCCCCTGCAACGGGAACGGCTGAATTTTGTATGCTAAACCTAAAACCTCCACAAAATCTGTGGATGAAGAGTGCTGTGTACTCCATTTTCATATCCTTTCCCCTACGATATTTTCAAGGTTAAATTCATGATGTCAGGACTTCCTTTTCCTTTTTCCTGGGTTATTTTTTTTCTTTCTTTCTTTCTTTCTTTGACTTTTTGGAATGACTTCGGGGAGGCCTTAACAATGTATGTCAAAATGTAAGGGCTGCGCTGCATTGTGAACTGTTTCTCTGCTGACTCATCTGCCACAGCTAATCAAGACTTTTTGGTCTACATACTGCAACATTTTAAACCTTTTAGCAGCAAAGAAATGCTCCTTGCTCAAAAGCTTTTAAATTATAGCACATGGTGGGTGGCTGATAAGAATTTTTATTTTTCTAAAATGGAAATGCTTTTCTTCTTATTGCTATCTGGTCTCCTGTTCTACTTATCAAGTCACAAGGTTTCTGGTGTCTATTAACATTTTTCTGAGCTGGGGAAATTGTTTCCTGTTTAGGCAGCCTTGCATCTTTTCCAGTTGGTTACGACTGCATCCCTTAGTGACACACAAGCCTAGGTTATTCTTTCCTTGTCCCACCACCACACAGGAGGAGGAACAGATGTCCTAAGTGTGTGTGCTTTGGGAATGACGCTGGGGACAGGAAGGAGTACCTGGTTTTCCTTGGGCGCAACGCATTCAGTGCAGTAGAGCGCCTCAGCTGCTCTGGTGAGGACACAAAAGACCACAGCTTGCAGGATTTTCTAGATTTTCTGCTCTCCCTGTTTCCTGTTCCGTGCCGTCTGTATTGTCCTCTTCTGTCTGAAGGTGTTCGCAACCACTGTCCGCTCCAGCAGGTTCCACAGGGCACTCGCATGACTTGGACTCGCAGTTTGCGAAGGAAGAGCCCGTGCAGCTTGACGAACGGTGCGGTCTCTGCCTGGGGTTTCTAAAGCAGAGTTCAAGTGCTGTGTCACTGCTTTCTGTCCTCAGCAGTTTTCCTTTTCGCCCAGTTACTATCACTAGGCGGCTCGTTCTTTCCAGACGAAACAAGATGAATAACTTTTCCTTTGGGTTTCACAGGAACGCGGATAGACGCAGAAATTAGCTGTATTTAGGACCTATATTGAGTAAGCTCCCCATTTTACAGTGGTGTTTACCCCTGTATTTTTCAATACAAACCTTTGACGCTTTATCATCTATTAACTTTTTCCATTTTGGGGTTCATAAAAGTAAACCATGTAATACAGAACTGATTTAAGGATGATATAGAGATATATGTGTTAGGAAAAACAGCATACAATCACTCAAGATATTTTTTAAAGGATCTAATCTTTGCTTCTGAATTTGTGCTTACAAAAACATTGAAGTGGTAATTTTACAGACATAGAGCATTTAAATTCATGTAAGGTCCAACATAACCCTTTTACTGAAGTCATGTTTGTACAGAAGCTATACCTTTAATAGCTTTTTGTTTGATTGAAAAATGATTATCAAAAATTTCAAGATACTTTCGCATTGATGGGGAAGTTGAGGTGATTTGCAAATAAATAAAAATATCAGGTACTCTTGTTCTTCGCAGAATTTTTTTGCGGTGAGACACTGATGAAAATGGTGAAATTGGCACATCATAAATGCCAAAGTTCAATAAACCCATAGTAAGGTTCAGGTTTTTGTTTTCTTGAAGTATTTCTGGAGTGGAAGTAGGTTACAGGTAGTACAGTACAAGTAGACTTTAAAATGTTCTTATCCAGTGAATTACATAGGCTGTGTGCTACTACTTAATGATGATGTATCTTTCTGGCTCAGCTGCACACTTTTCTCTCCTTAACTTCCTACAATAAGAGCTCTGCAAAGGTAGAGTTATCTCTATTTTTTATCTTGGAGGTATTATGTATTTCTGCCAGGTGTCTCTTCCCCACAGTCATATAGTCCAATTCACTTCAGTGGCCAGGAATCACGAAATCCTAGGACCAGAAAAGAACTTCAAGAAATCATCTCATCCCTTTTGTTTGTTTAACTGTTCTTTAAAGCAAGTGCCATCCTTTGGTCTTCTCTACTCTGAATTAAACAACTCATTTCCTTAAGTCTTTCCCCATAGGCAATATTTTTAAACCTCTGATCTATATTTTTTTCCCCCCTAGACTCTCTGCATTGATCTATGAGTTTATTGAAGTGTAGTGCCCAGGACTAGACACAATAGTCCATCTAAGGCCATAGTGTTGAATAAAACATTGAACAGAGCAGAGGGATTACTTCACATTTCCTTCCAGTCATACTCTTTCTTATACATCCTGCTGTACATATTCTGAGGCATTTGTGTTTTTCACAACAGCATGACACTGTTGACTCATGTTCTCTTTGTGACCCCTTACCACCCCTCATTTATTTTTTTATAGAACTGTTTGTAGCCAGTTATTCCTCATCCTGTATTTATGTGGTTAATTAATCCCGACTAAGTACGGCATCTTGCATTTAGCACTATTGAATGTTGTCATATTTTCCGTCCATACCTCTGATTTATTAAGATCATGAATTCTGTCTTTGTCCTCTTAAAATTCCTTCAGTCTCTCCCAGCAAATGGTATCTGTAAACTTAATAAGCCTGTTTTCTATTCCTTTTCAGGACATTAATGAAAATATTGAATAGTACCAAACCCAAAAGAGATAGACCATTAGGATTTGTCCTGCTATGCGTGTATTTCTGGTGAAAAAGAAATGGAAGACACAAATCCATTGCCTTAACATAGACATATAAGTGTTGGCTAAGGACTGACAGTATGATTTTATTATAGGAGTCAAAGATTTTGTCGTAATTTGAATTCAGAACAAGCGCAGCAAATATTTCTCCAAAAAAAGGAATGTGTATTTGTGTAGTAAAAAGATTAATTTTCTAATTTCTCTCTGCCTATATACACCTCTCTGCTGTTGCCATAGATTTCGCCTGTGACCTCAGAATTCCTGCCATCACGAATGGTGTCAAAATCTATACAGTTTTGTGAAGTATTTTGTCATGAAAAGATGTTACTTAAAAAAAAAAAAGTTCATTTTAAAAGGTGCCAAACAGCTCTAATATCTGCAGCTGAACATCTGATTAGCAAAACTTTAGACTAGTTACCAGAAAGTGCAATGTCACCTGACAAAAAGAGATTAAATGGGAAAGAGGAAAAATGGATTGATTTCAAGGAAACCTTTCTGACAACAAAATCTATGGGTCTGAGCTCTCAAGGGAAGATGTGGGAACTTCATCATGTCCCTGCCCATGGTGGGGGTGTTGGACGAGATGATATTTAAAGGGCCATTCCAACCCAAACCATTCTATGGCTCTATGAGTCTGTGAACTTCAGTGCTCAGAATTTTTCATACTTAAGTGGACAAGTATCCCACAGGGACCAGCTCTGCCCTGACAGTCAAATAAGCCCATCTGAGGTCACCAGAGAATTAATGCAGACATTTCACAAGTCTGTAGCTGCCAGTGCCAAGGAGCACATGATTTCCATTAGGCACTGCAGAGAAGGAAAGGCTGTCAATTCTCCTGAGCTTGCTGTAGTTCAGTGCCTGCAATTGTCTACAAGACTTAGTACACTGTGGGGTTTTTTTAGGTTTTTTTACTGGTTTCCCAATGTCAGGAATTTAAAGCAATGGTGCTTTTTTGTTTCTTTGAGATAGTCTAGTTCTTATTATAGCGTGCTTATTATAAACCCTCACAGAGAAAAATCTTCACTGTTTAAGTTTAAAATAAATTCATTCCTCTTTGTAAAAAAAAAAAAAAAAAAGAGCAATGAATACTGTACCAGTGACTGTAGCTTGAAGAATCTCCTTTAAACACGTGAAGGAACAGAAAGCTTTTTTCATAAATGTCTGTTACAGGTTGTTTTCAATTTTTCTCTTTATTTACTCCGTGCAGCCAACTGCCCTACTCTTCCTACTCTTTATACACTATTTTATATGGATAGTAATAAAGTACAAGAGAGAGAACAAACTGCATGTGACAGATGGTAAAGGCGCACATAATGTGCTATTGGGAAAAGTATTACAGAAATGAGGACTATTCAGGAGCATACAGTGAAAAGTAGTACATTACACATAGGAGGACAAAGCTTTTCTGAACAGAGGAAGTGTGAATTTAGCCTAGCTCCAGATTAACCGTGGTCCCAGAGCCACTAATGTGCGTTAGCACTGTGCTGATTTCTAGAGGGAGGTCTTGCAGGGTTAGGGATCTGCAGCTAGAGGCTGGGAAGGTGGTGGTGAACTATGAGGAATACATGCCTCTGACCTATTTGCCAGTCCTCTGCCTCCATAGCTGCAGAAAGTACATTAATCAGTTTTAGCAAAGTTCCTCCTCAAGCCTCAGGACTCACCTTTAAGAAGGGAGACTGAGGTCCCTGCCAGCTGGAGGCAGCTATTTCGGGTCAGGTCGAGGTTGCCAGGAATCCACAAAGAGATAGTTTTCTTTGGTGGATGGTTGTCTACGCCCGGACTTTGCTTATGGACAGCGAGGAGAAATCCCTCGCTTTTCGTATCGCTTTTGTGCTTGATCGGTCTGTGATTGAGTGTCCTCTGTGATGTCACGATACTGTGTTATTGTGCAAGGACAACTCAGCTCTGCTTTTGGCTTTTGTAGTTCAGTTTGGTTTGGATGAAGGAGAAAACGAAAAGATAGGTAAGGAAAGTTTTCATCAGAAAGTATTAATATGTGGGGTCTTTTGTTCATATTTGGTTTGCCTGATAGAAGCAGTAAGTTATTTCCACTGAAATTGTGCTTGGATTAATTAATGACAATTTTATTTAATGTACATTTTTGAAGTTATAAGGGACATTCATACAAATTGAATCTGAATTTGTTCTCCTTCTTGACCTTTGCCTCTTTACATGACAAGCTTGTCAGAAAAGAGATTGTATTTTACTAAGGGTTTGTACATAGTATGACAGAGTGGGTCTGTGATCTCAAGTTGGACCCTAGACACTACTGTAATGCAAATAAAAAAATGTTTTTGCCAACAGAGAGCCTGTATATATTTATCTATCAGGATTTGTCTCCCATTTTTTATTCTTTCCTTTAGAAGTTTAGAGTGTTCTTTGCTAGTCACTCAAGTACTAAATATTTAGCATCAATTCATATGAAAGTTGCTTTGATCTTCGTGTAAATAAACAGGCTCTCTTTCTCCCATAGGACTCTTTCTTGAAAATGATTTCTTTCATCAAGTAGTTTGTTGCATCTCTGTGAACATCAATACTGTTTCCTTCAGAACTTCAAACAAATATTTCCTGCACGTTTACAGGAAACACATTAAACACTATAAATGGCAACCTGCCTTGCACCTGATTCAACAGTTAGAGAGAGGCTTGGGCAATTGAGTGACACAGCCCTCTCCTGACATCATGGCAGATACGTGTCTTATATGCAATGTCTTTTCTATAATAATGTTAACAAACTCACTGATACATATAATATGTGTGTCTATGTATATATACACACACAAATATATATTTCTAGAAATATGTGTATTTATATACATTTACAGACATAAGAACTCTTTCCTTTATGCAGCCTGAATGTTTAAATACTGATGGTATAAACCTTGTAATTATATTTTGTATCTTGTTACCAATAAAGTTCCTGGAAAATCACAAAGCACAACGACAACAACTCCAAGACTGTCATTCAAGTGCAGATCCCTTACGGACAGCAGGGTGAACAAAGAGAAATGTAGCAAACTGGGAAGAGAGGGAAGATAGGAAGCCCATTGAGATGCAAGGTTACCTCCATGAAAATTTCAGCACAGCATTTTGTCCTCATCCAAAACAGACTGCAATCTCTGAGGCCTCATCTGAAAGAAAAAAAAAATGATCCTGCTCTGCCCTCCCCAAAACTACCCCACCCCAAATCTCTGTGGAACTCAGTTTGCTGCCCACATCACAGATCAATGCTTAGTACACGTGGGGGAATGTCACTCATGAAATTCACTCTTAAAGTTTGTCTGCTCTTTTTACACAAGATTTTCACTGATATCTGTGTAACCACATGACCAGAATCTGGTCTTCAGTGTCTAAAATGTGATGTTTTGGGCAGGAAGTCGGGGATGAGTCTATCCCTAGGTTTCAAAATGTATTTTCTGCAGAATAACTTTGTTGAGAATCTGAGGAAGAACAAATAGTTCAGATGAGAGATTCTTTTCCTTCACCAGCTTCCTGGTACTAATTTGTCTCTTTATCCTCTTCACCTTGTCATCAACTCTGCAAATTTTGACTTACCAGGAGGTCATTTGGGAAGTTTTCTGTAGACCTCCTGCTTTCTTATAGAACAAACCAGCCATCTGTGAAGCCTATTTTGATAGCTTTACTGGCTTTGAGTTCCCTTTTTTGCACTTAGAAAGCTCTGAAATTATTTTAATTGAATCAGACTTGTGAATTATAATGTCTGGGAAACACTGCAACATAATCGTCTCATTGTGATATTTACATTCTAACTCAGTCGTCCTCTCCAGTGTCCTGCTTTGGAGCTCCATTTTGACAACGTTATTGATGCTGTAATTGTATGCTTCACAATCAGTCAAGGCCCAACTATATAATTCTAATTTTGTTAAATGATATGAATATTGAACAGCTAAGCTTTATTGTCTTTGAAAGAAGGCACTCTTTATTCTTCCCGTCTTAAGACCCAGTTAATATTCCAAATAAATACACGGCTTCCAAATAGGTACACAAATGGCCTTTAGTTAGTCTTCAACCAAAGACATCAGGGAAAACTCAAGCCTATTTGACCCTGCAGTACATTTGAATCTACAAACATTTTCAGTGCTTTCCAGTCTTTCTTCACAAGAAGCAGCTTTTCATTTGTCATTGTCCAAAATGGGAAGTTCTCTCATTCCTGAATGAGCAGACACACACACACAGAATACGCATGGATTTAGAGCATTTACATACTTAACCAACAGGATCTACATAAAACTTCTCTCTTTCTGTTCCCAGTCTGTATAGATAGTGCTTGCATGTCGTGGCTACCGTTAATTCTCGATTTGATTTTGCTGTTCAAGTGCTGTATATTACCTGGACAATGAATGACTAATGAACCCCCAGAAGCTCAACAAATGAAGTCATCCCTCAATAGACTGGAGTGCTATGGAGACAGTACAAATATTGGCTCCTAGACTCCAGTCCAGGAGTAAGACTTACACAAAGTTGAACACATGTTGGAAAAGGACGTGGCAGAGTCCTAGACGTGTTATTCCCAGCCAGAGTACTAAAAGACAGTACAGAGGCTTACCCTTTTTCAGAAGATCCCTTCCTTCAAAAGAGACATTTGCATTCATTGTTATTTGGGTCACCACTAAGTTGAGACAGGAGTAGGATGTAGGCAGGACTACTGAGTGAGCGCAATGAAGGCATGACGGCTGAGCAACAGGTGAAACACTTCAGTACGTAAATACATTGTTGAAAATCTGAAAATTTGGTAGTGCTTGTTACAAAAACCTCTTCCCTAGAGCCAGTTTGAATTTGTAACCGTTGTCTCACTGAAACACTTGGGAATGTAGGCCATGGTGTCACTTACCAGTCTTGTTTTATCAGGAGCAGGACATAGCTCTGGAAGAAATTTTTGATTGATCCAGGAAAATAATCCCAACCTTCCTATGACAGTATAATTTAGGGGCTTAATATTCTCTTGGAGTCTGCCTTGTGTGTTTTGGTGAAAGCAAAAATAGAAATGACCTCACTTTCTAGAGGTGTGAAAGTGTATTAATGAAACTACATATCTATTAACTTGTCAGTTTACAATATCTCATTTTAGAAACAATCCTGTTATGAGGTTGACATACTGACATATTTGACATTAAGTTGAATGTTTGGAGTTGTTTCACTTTCCCTCTGATGAATGTTTTTAAAAGCTGTGTCTGCTATTTGCTCATGTTGAAATCTGTGACTAAAAATGCACGTCACTGGTAGTATTAACACGTAACCAAAGACATTATCATGGTTTGGATTCTGGTCAGTTAAATTTAAGGGGACTTGTGTTGTGTAAATAGTATGACTGTACTGTTCTCATTCATCAAATGCACATTGTTATAGAATTTTTTGCTTTTTCTTTTTTTTTGTATATGCACCATTTCGTTTTTTCTTACTCAGCATTCTCTGACCTGCTTCTGCCGATCTGCAAGTATGAAAACAGTTTCAGCCAGATCAGTAAAACACAGTGAAGATTTACCATTCAGGAAGAGAGGGGAGTTGTGTTGGTTGGCTGGGAGTCTTTAACTAAAAGACCAGTCTGTTTTATTTTTTAAACTCTTATTTGTAAAACAGCCTTTGTTAGGCAGTAAATCTCCAGTTAACCTGGTTTCTGAGGCCACTTAACCCACCCACAGCAATTACACTGATGGGCCAACGCTATCCCTGGGATAACTCTATTAAGAGCGGTTGGATTACACCGCTGTTGGATTAAATTGTGGTGGATTAATTTATGGTGGATGAAATAACTCCTCGGTATACTTCCGAAAAGATGTATCTCTCTGAACACACTGGATTCAGGTGGTCCAAAACAGCAACGGTTTCAAAAACACATCGTGGGAGAGGGCATTTCAGCCTCTTACGTCCCCGCTGTGCCCTCCCTCCCTCTCCTAGCGCCTTCTCAGTGCCCTCCTGCTGCTCTCAGCGCAGAGAAGTAACTGGGTCAAGCCAGTGGGTCGCTGACAATGCAGTATGCACCTCGCCATGTGATGCCATGAGCTGTACAGGATTACATGCTTAAGTTTCTCAAAGCCTATTTTATAGACCCTAATAAAAATTTACTCTCAATGAGACAGTGGAAAGAGGCAGCCAGTAAAAATCTGCATATTCCAAAGGCAAAGATACTTTTCAGCTACCAGATGTAAACTAAATATTAGTGATAGTTTTAAGCACAGCTTTTATGGAAGGACTTCCAAATACAACATTCCTTTGTTGTCTCTGTTTAAAGAGAAAGAGAAGACCCTCCAAAGTCCAGTCACTCGTAGCTCAGGATCCTCATACTAAGAGGGAAAGAGATCAACTCTTTCACATGCCATTTGGCATCAGTCACATCACGTTATGTAACACGACTGCCTTGTCACAACATAATGCGCCGGGGAGGAATGACAAAAAGCGTTTTTCACAGCTACGTTTGAAGAAGCCACAACACTTCAAACAGGCAACTTAATATATTTTCTTGCTAAAGAACCTGCTCTAAGCATAGGTTGAAAATGTACTCTTTTCCCGAGCCCATCTCTGGAAATACACATGTTCTTCAAACATATCTGTATCATATATATATGAACATGATAAGACATAGCCTCTTTACACCAGAAAAACTACTGAGTGTAGGTACGTACGTCTTAGTTTCTACAGGCTTATATAACAAGCAGAATGGTACGTGCAACATACGCAGTCACACATGCCTGACGTCTATGGATTAACTTCTCTAATCACTTTGAGTTTGGTGATCCCTAGTGCAACAACTGGTTTAATACCTTTAGCACAAACATTCAAGTTTCAGTAAATTATATGGGTTTTTTTCCCGTCATAATGAGGTGAGAATGCTTGTGCCAGTGAACATTTTCTCCATCCCACAGTTCTTATGATAATGGAGATGGTTTATTTTTCCCTATCCATCAGAAGCCACCTTCTGCCTGCTTTATGCCAAACCTTTTTGCCCTCTCCTTCGCCTCATCTGCCCTCCCTACCTGTCCCTTGTGTTCTTCTCAGCTCTAACTCTGGCTGCCTTCCAGCAGGTTTAAAGGCTTCAGTAATGACCTTTGTGTTAATCCCAGGCAAGGCATATCACAGAAATCAGATGACAGCGCTAGCAATGTTGGTTGACTTGAGTCTCCACCAAGACTCCAACACTCGGACTCAGTTATGTCTAGCACCGATGTACCGAGGAGTGCCTGTTCTTTGGCAGCTGCATGGTCTTGTCACCTTTGACTTATCTTCCCAGCAGTGCTGTGTCCTTTGCCACGCTGAACTGCCATTTCTGGAAATGTCACCTCCTCAAGCAGAGCAATTATGGATAGAACAGATCAGTGCCAAGAATGAATGATTCAGTAATTCACTGGTGCTTGAAAATGTCAGTTCTAGAAATACTCATACTTTCTTAAAGTTTGACTGCGGCTCAGGCATGTTAGTCCAGAAAGAAGGAACCCAAAACATGAGAGGAACTGCTTGGCTTGTTATCCACAGTCCTTCTGGGAAGGGCTGGTTTCTCTGCTGAAACTCCTTTACCTCTGACTTGGAGCATCTGAGGGGCTTAGGAAGCCCAATTGTGCTAATTAGCAACGTCATCTAATGATTCTGCAGGATGTGGATTACACCTGCTAGACCATGCCAATGTTAACTATGATCTTATGACTGTGCAGGATGGCCTCAATACGTTTAGGTAATCATTGACATTTGCCTTTATAGTATGAAATCAACACCTACTATTAGCTTGCAATACGGTGGGATTCAGCCTTATGTGGAATAATTTAAGATTTATGAGAGTGTGAATAAAAAAAATGAATGCATGTTGTAACAGTAAATGGAAAATTTTGAGACTCTTAGGTGTGAGTCTTGAGGAAAACAGCCTATTAGCCTTACCAGATGAAAGTACATTAATTTCACACACCTTTGTCAAGAACTACATGCAAACTTCCAGTTTGAAAGTCAGCATAAAATATTTTATTGTTCTTTACATCCACTTGGGGTTGCAGATGTAAAGAAAGAAATAGACATCAATTAAAATCGCCTTAGTGAAATACTGATTTCCATTTTTCCTCGTGAAAGTGGGGTTGGGACTACTACTGTTTAAGTGGATTCAGGATTATTTATTGCTACCAAAAATAAAAGGGTATTAATTCCAATCCCTGACCTAAAAGATATTTTTCATTTTGGAGCTGGGAGAAACTAGAGGAATATTGAAATTCTCTATCCTTGCCTTAGGTTGGTATCTTGGCTTTAAAAGTACACAAACCCCAAGAATACTTGAAACATAATTTGTACTTCTGGGCTTAAAGAATGAAAATGAGCTAAGTTTGAATTGTCAGGTTTTTCATCACAAAGGTCATTGGACTGCAGATAGGTTGTTTACAAACTGAAGCTCATTGCTACTGAAATAAACAATTCCAATAACGTTAGATACAACCTGCTCATTTATTTTACATTTCAACTAGTTTAAACTCAATGCTGATTTTCTTTTCTTGAAACGTATTTCAGATTCTTTTGCGCTAAGAAAGTAAATTTTAAAGGGAAGTTATTGTCTATGGTACATTTTTAAACTTCCAGTATGACTGGTAAAAATAAAAATGTAGCAATGAAGAATGCCTCTGTATTTTCTCTCCAACTAGAGAGAAGGGAAGGAAAAGAAAAGTCAATACTTGGCTGGAATCATGAGCAGCTTGTTGGCTGAGTAAATCAGTCAGGAGCCCTGCAGCTGGTCAGCTTCACCTCACCGATAAATGTCACAACTCACTGCTGTCAATATGAATTACCAGCAGAGGTTTCCTAGAAACTAGGGATGAAGGAGCTGTTTTCCTTTGAATGAATTATACAGGCCAAAATAATACTGAAACAAGATTAGAATAGGTTGCTCTGATTGACTAAGCAATTATTTAAATGTACCCTGGAGGTAAGACAAACCATGGAAAATAACACAGGCCAGGTCGCGGAATGCAGGAAATTTGTGGCTTTAAGATGTATTAAGCCACAAAGCAAGTTTGTTTTAGTCTTCAGTGCTAGGAAGGGTATCTGAGGAAGCACGAGCTTTCTACATAAAACAAAGGCAAATAATGTTTGAAGTTACTCCAGAAAGATTTCTTCCCGAATCACTCACAAGGTGCTTTGTGCAGCTCCAGCAGACTTCCTAACGGGCTCCCCCGCGGAGCAGGGCTCCGGAGCAGGAGGCAGCCACGGAGCGCAGGGCTTTTGTATCTCCACTTTGGGATGAAAAGAGGACTCTGCAAACACACAATGAGCCCAAACTAGTTTCAGTCACAGAGAAGAAGGAGCACCCACCAGTCTGTGAGCCGGCTGGGCGGTAAGCGCTCCTGACACTCGTTACCAGAAATAACAGCGAGTGGGTAGCTGCATTAGCACAGAAAAGCGCAGATTTTAATCGCTGCTTCCACACCTTGTCCTCATGCGTTGCGTGTTAGGCTGCACCCAGCTGTTGTCATTGGACCTGACAGGATGTTGACATGGCAACACGTAATTTGGGACAAAACAATGAAATGGTAACAACTGAAAAAATGCTTTTTTTTATATACCTGGAAAGCACATGTCTGTATTCTACCAGCAGTTACTGGTCAGAAAATGGCATCCCCTTTTCACAGGAAATCTGGACATCGAAACTAAGGAACAGGTTACGATCACAGAAAAAACCAAACAAACAAACAAACCAAACCAACCAAAACAAAAACCTTCTTGCAAGGAGAAAGACTTTTTAAAAACTGAAATGGGAAGTTTATTTTAATTGAAATATTTAATTTAGCAGTGATTAATTATTTCCGTTTCAATAATATCAGTTATTTATATTCAGTGAGGCAGAAAATGGAATTGAACAGAGAAAAATACCTAAAAAAATGATGTAAATATGAATGTCTCTTTTATTCTTAACAGAACCTGAAAAAACTCACTAATCAAAATGTTCACTCATTTTGGATGTTTTATTTTTAACGCAGTTTAAGAAATACTACTGTATTATTAAGGATACAAAAAATAATAATAACCAGAAGCATGATTTCTAAAGGAAGAATGTCAAATACATCAATGAAAAAATGTAGAAATGAAACATTACAACAGCATCTTAATTTTTTCTGAAAAGAATTCTTGGTGGCATCAACATGACTTTGTGGAACATTTTACTTCGGGTGCCTTAAACAATAGAAAATGGTCCTGTCAAGTCTTTCAAGCAACTCTTTATTTCCTTATGGAAAAAATGTTAATGCACTTAACATTTAATCCAGCATACCTACTTAATCCAGACATTTTCCTACAATATTCAAATTAAACCACAAATCAGACAGAGTATTTCCACTTCATTAAAATAATATCTTTTGACTTTATTCAAATGAATCAAGGAATAATAAAGTTTTAAACTTTCTTTCCAATTGAGTCAAGCACCAAAATCGACGAGTACATTCTTTTGATCACAGCAAAATTGCATTTCTCAGTGGAAATAAATGTTCCAGCCCTGCACAGAAGAAGATAACTAAACAAAGGATGCAAAAACAACGAGTAGCAAGGCAATTTGCTTGAGTGTGTATCAGGTTCTGGTACACTAGGGCCATTTCCTTAACTATCTATTAACACTGTATGGATACCGCCTTCTTGTATTTGATATCATATGGAAACAAGGAAGGTAAATTATAGACTACCTATGAGCCTAGCTTCTGCTCAGAGTCCAGGGCTTCTCTCTGCCTGCGTTATTGCTACCAGTTCACTGCTTTTCTCTGTGATTTCTGGGAATCTGACAGTCCAGGCGGAGCCGCAGCAACCACTGGCCCAGGCTGACGCCCCAGCGCCCCTGGCACACGGCCGCTGCATATGTGGAGCCACACGGGCGCCGGCATTCCCCAGCAGGCGCTGGGTTCCTTACGGTCCTGCCACAGAGCAGGCTGGGACGTGCTGCCCGTCGGAGAGGCTGAAGAACAGCTGATGCAGCCCCGTTCCGAGGGACAGAATCAACTTGCGCGCTCTGCAGCACGCTAAAGCCTTTATCTCCGCCTGGTTTCGCAGGCAGAAACTCAAGAGCTCTGCCTGTGCACTTGGATAGCCCATGGGGTGGTAGCAGCTACTCGGGTCCTCCTTTTGAATGGAGTTTCCAGCTAGCATGACCTGATAATGCAAGGCAAATGGCACGGGCAAAGCTTTTAAGCAGGCAGGCAAGGTTTATACTTCCTTTGTGCTGTGAGGTGAGCAGGGCGTACCTGTTAATCCTGCTCAGTATCTTAGCGGGTGCACAAAACCCACTGCAGAGCTTTTAGGCTAGACAAGCGGTACATTCCCGTTGGTATACATCACCAATGGGCAATATACCCATCATTGGAGAGCTGCAACTGAAATGCAGTGCTTTGCCCGGGTTTACTCAGCTTTTTTGAAAGCATACCATGAAAATATAGTCTCAGTCAGAAACCAGGGGTATATAATATTTTTGCAGAATTGGCCAACATCTAGTGTGATAGTACGTCAAGAAAAAGAAAAGTAATCAGTAGAGAAAATAACTCTTTGTTTTCATGATGTGCTTCAGCTTCCTTTATGTTTATTTTGCTCTTTCTCCAGCAAAACTTGCACTCCTGCATGTGCATTGATATTATAACCGGTTTGATAAATCCTTACTCCAGTAATCAGTTTGTTGGGAAATCTGTGTTTTATGGGAGGCAAGGACACTTCCCAGCATGCCAGATGACAAGAATAACCCTTTCTGGACAGATATGATTACAAGGTGCATCTCCTGACGTTGTAAACAGCTCAGTAGACACCACACCAGAGACCACCTGTGGGAAAAGTGTTTATAAACTCGGCATATACGTCGATGTGGTTTAGTGGTCATGTGAGGAATCGATTTGTTCAGTTATACACATCTATTTGTTTTAAAGCAAGGTACACTTGCTTAATTTTTCAATAATGGAAATTAGTTCAGGAACTCTCAGCAAATTTATTCTGAAAAATCTTTTCCTCACTTGACATGAGCTGTGTAAATCACAGTATGTGGATTATACAATGTTGACTGCAAGTAGGAGAGTTTTATAAACAATTGCAATATGTTTTGATCAACTTTCATATTTTGAAGCTAAAACCTGTTTTTTCCAAAAATATTTGTATTAATTAGATGAGATTCAAACTGGTGCTTATAAGCTACCTGTTTAAAAAAAAAAAAAAAGTAATTTTAACTGCCTTCACGCAGCAGTGCAGAATAAAAAGAGAGAAAAAAGTGAAAAAAGAAAAAACTTCCCTAATGAGTCTCATAACCTTGAAGATAAATGATGGAAATATCATTACTGGCTCAGTGGAAATAACTCTGTGAACACTGTTGGGCTTTGTCTCACTTTTGATAGGGGGATTATAAAATAGCTATCAACAAGGCAGAATCTAATGTGGCAGCACTGAATTAGACATGCAAGTTCAGATAAGAGAGAGACTCTTCCCTCTGTCTGGACCTGGCTAGTGTTATTAGGAGCTCTGGAGAATGCAGAAATGCAGCAGAGACAGACAGGAGCCAAGCAGTAAATTGACCTACTCATCTCCCTGTTGGAACTCTCCCAAAGAGCTTTTATTTTATACGATAAACACCTCCATTGCTCACTTGAAGGTCAAGTGACTGACGACATCTCACCACTTTCCAGCGCCTCACTACTTAAGAATTTCCAAGTTATATTAGCTTTTTCTTTTCCCTTCACATCATCAGCTTCTCTCTTTTAGCAGAAGTGGCCATCAGAAAACTATGGCTACAAATAACAGTCTATAAAAGTCCATAGAAAGTCTGTTCTTACAGATTTCAATCTAACACTGCAGGCGATAAATCAATGCTTTGCCCTTATGTAGCATCATTTATCAGCAATGTCAAAGTTCCATGGCAACATTAGCCTCCTGTAAAGAGGAGGAAAGTGAACCTCTAGGGACGCTCTTGGGAGACTGCAAGGACAACATTCATGGAACTGACTTTACATGAAATAAAAAGCAAACTTAGATTCTGACCTCCACTCATTCCTCTTTCAGGAACCATAGAAAAGGAACAACCTTCATCTGTCTTCAGTGAGAAAAAAGTTTCCTTATGTATTTCTTTACAGGACAGCCAAGTAGCAGGCAGAACTATTACAGCTTTTGAGTCTTTGTGAAGTGGAAATGGATATCTACATGTAAATCGCCAAGATAATGTCTGGATCTAAAGTAAAAATAGAAGTCACAAACTGTAACCTTTGGACAGTAGTTATATCCCATTTCCCAATTACCCTATCCCGTCACGTGATGTGTCTAATATAAAAGAGGGACAGGGTATGATAAAAGGTTGCTTTTGACCGGCTGCTATAAAGACATGGATAAGACCACTGAGAGTATTCGCGAGACAGCAAGGAATAAAGAAGTCATGTGTGGCTCCTCTCTCCCAGGGACCACTGCAAAAGCAGAGACTGCCAACTACAGCCCGGAGATGAAGAGGGACTGGGTTGCTGAAGGTCACCCAAGGATCACAACACTCGTTCAAGGAGCCACCAATGGGACTACACTGCCTCCCACATTACATTACCGCTATGTTCACCAAAACATACAAATGTTCTAAGTGCTAAAGATACAAATTTGTGAGAACTACGACTACATTAACACGGTAAGAGTTCCCTAGACTCATAAATACTAAATATCAAACATCATTTCTTTGTGCATGTGCAAAACGAGAAGATGCTTAAATAAGTGTCTCCTATTAGCTATCTCTGACACTTTCAAATGAATAGACATTTATTTCATGTAGTAGGCCTGAAGGAAAGAAAAATCTCAGTGTTAGAAAAATATCCCATAATCACGCCTCATAAGTTTTACTTACTCATTATAACATATTAAATTTTTATAGAATATTATCTTGGCACTGTGAAAGCAAGGTTAGATTGCATCATGATTCAAAACTTATACCCCTTACAGATACCTGTGGTGCACACAGTAAGTGGTCCATTAACATCAAGCCAAGTTGGTAATGCTTCTGATTTTGTCGTGTGAAGATACAGAAGACGGTGATGACTCCAAAGTAATGCAAGAGAAGAAATAACAGGGGAGAAATACAACGAGTACTTATTTGCATGTTTGCCTGTGTCGGTTGTTTCCGTAGCAGTTCCTTCACAAACCTTGTGTCCCTGAAAGAGGTCTCGGGTACAGAGGACCTCCCTCCGCCTTGTCATCTGAAATATCTGTACGCCTAACCCACAGCCCCGGCAGCGCGTTTGACTGCTAGAGCACAGCCTCCCCTCCCACCAGCGCAGCAACACGTGAGCCGAAGCTGTGGCCTCTGAATCTGATTTAGTCTCTCACCTGCTTCCCCGCTGTTCTGAGTTATGGGGTTAAACGTATAATCTGGGTGAGTTTACTGTATTCGGTTTTAGAAAGGTTGTCTGGATTCTCCCTAACTGTTCCCTCAGCAGCACTACCGGTGATCAGCAGCACACTCGGCCTTCCAGTCGAGTCTGAAGAAAGCGGTGAATGATCAACGTACGCAAAGGTATTTTGTGTCACTGCTAATAGGAAAGTACTCGTTAGCATTCTAATAATGCTCTTAGATACTCCAGGAAAGACAGCGTGTCTGTCTCAGAAATGAAACCTGATTTTTTTTTTTTTTTTTTTTTAAGAACATAGTTGCAGAATAACCTGTCAGATCCGCAAGGAGGGATTTCTGCTAAAAGAAACGTGATGCAGATTCTACCGGCAGAGAGAGACTCCGTTTCAGCTGACACAGCGTAGTGTCTGCCAACGGATCAAAAGGGTCCTGGGCTTAGAAACCGTTGCGGCAAAATGCAATGTACACATACTGTCCAGCGAATGAATAGATGGAGGGATCTATACCTGCCCTTGGATCAATCCTGCCTTTGATTGATCCGCATCTCAAAGCTGCCACTTCATGAATTTCACAATTAAGGATTTAACTCGTTGTTCAAATTTGCAGTTAAGTTTCTTGCTGATGTTGCTGTAGATGTTGTGCCTGTAGTTTCCACTTGTGAACAAACTCCCTTGCCCTTGGTGCAGGTAAGGAGTTTTAGGCATCAGAGAAACTCTTTCTGGGAGTAGGATTCAGCCTTATGGGAGCTAAAAGTGAACATACTTTCTGGTAGCATTGGGTTTATATTAATCCTGTTGTGGCAACAAGACTTTTTCTGTTTTCCTGGTTTTTTTCCTCCTTTTTAAAAATTTCCTTTTCCAGATGGCAAATCAACACTATTGTTCTTAAGCAATCATACTTTTCCTCTCTTGACTTATATTTTCAGAGCAATTTGTGCAAAGGCCTCGCTATGGACTTGCTGTATGAGGGTATAAAATTGTCCTACTGATGATTTCTTTGTGTTTGTACTACAGGAGAGGTCACAACATAGGCCTCCCATATACTCCACTTGTATCCAGCCTGCAGGTACAGTACTGACCATAAACACCTCTCTGTTGAGCCTGATAATCCAGCTGTCTGGTAGTTCACCCATCTAGACCACAATGTCCTGATTTAGATACAAATACTGTGTTAAAACCACAGTATCCAATATCTACTGCCTTCACTTAATCCAGAGATCTAGTCATTTCATCACAGAAGACAGTCATCAGGTTGGTCAGGTATGATTTATCCTGTTCAATCCATGCCAGCTATTCCCAACCATCTTCCTCTACTTCATGAGCCTACAAGTGGCTTCCAAGAGGACTTGCTAGATGATTTCTTCGGGGCCTGAGGTGAGGTTGAGCCAGAAGGTTGAGGTTCTGACCAGCCAGAAGTTCTATTGATTATTTTTTCAGCCTTTTGTGAATACGGGTAGAATATCTGCCTTTCTTTGGTCATTGGGACATGCCTTGGTCTCCACAGTCTTTCAGAAATAATTGAGAGCCGCCTCGTAATGTGATTAACCAGACTTCTCGGCACCCTCAGTGTCCCATAGGGATTTCTCAAGGGATTTGTGGCTCAGTTCTCTTCCTCTGCTGGAAGCTCTTCTACTCCTTCCCCAGGAGCAAAGGCTTAGGAAAATTCATCTGCAAAGCCCAAGGCAGAGTGGGCATTGAGTACCTGAGCTTTATCTGAGCCTGGTGGTACTAAATTAGCTGCCCTTGTCATCAGCAGGTCTATAATGAATGAAACCTCCTAAACACCAACTCCACTTGATGAAGGGATATACTACTGCCCACAGGCAAATAATAGAAAGCAGCAACAATAACAGCCCCAGATACTCCCTCTGCAGTTTCATTTTTATGTTTTAAAAAGATCAGCATAAAAGATGGAAACATTTCTTTAACTACTAATAATGGACAAGTTTTCTCAAGTGTTCCTCCAATGTGTCTCACTCCAGGCTTTTAGAAGTCTTTTGAATAGCTAAGAGAGTTGACTCTTTGGGCTTTTAGGTCTTGGATCATCTGGCTAGTCATTACAGTCACAATTTCTGTGATGTCTAGGCTGAACTGAATTTACTGACTCTTCTTGCACATGCTAATGAAAAAGTGGATAAGAAAAATGCCAAAACGATGTTAATGTAATATATTAACTAAAGAGATGGAGGAATGTTCACAAAGTCCACCATAATTACCTCTTTCTCCATCAAAACTTAAAAATGAATGAGAGTAACTGTAGATGTTCTCAATGTGAGTATAAGTGCAACATATGATCCCTCCCTTTGACTTTAGAAGGACTTCCTACATTTCAGATAGTGATCTGACACTCATTTTGAAAGGGGGAAAATGAATGTTGGTATCTGTCAAACCACCTTTATTCTTGATACCAAACTGAACATTCACAATCATGAGATCTTTTCATTCTCTTTGCAGATCATAATTGAAAGAGCAACTGTTTTAAGCACAAAGACTACTGTATACGGTGTTTTTTACTGATTCTTGTGGTTGAAGCTGAATGGGGTGCCAAGACATTTCCTAGTTTTCATTTAAAGAATGCGCAGCTTTCTGGTCTCCAGAGCTAGGAAAAGAGTTCCTGAAAACAGACGAGACAGTTTGCAGAGGGGGGAGACAGAAAAGGGCAGATGAGCCACTCGCCTTTATTTAACCTAATGATTTTTAGGTCAATGATAAAACTTCTTTCGGGCTGACTCATGAATTTTGAAAGCTTGAAGTTAGCAATACTGACACTGATATAAATGCTATCACTGGCTTTCCTGAGGTGAACGGAAAGGAGCTATCATTTTAAGCCTCCTGCAATTTCAATTGGGCATCCCTGGTGGAGTAACTACTCCAGATTTTTTTTGTAAACACCTAAACTTCTTTTTTTTAATCTGTATTTTCCAGTTCACCTAATCATAGCTATTATTTACACACAGTAGCTTCGGAAGTCCTTACACGTAGTTGATTTAAGTCTGCTGTAAACTGGCTGTTTTTACACATACTCCTGTGTGACCAGTGTTTTTTGGAGCTCCATGCCTGAGGGTGTAACTTTTGAGGCTTTTGTAGTTCTTCCAGGCTCAGGTACAACCTGCACCGTCCACTGGTTCCAAGGAAATAATACCAGAAAGGTCTTAAAGAAACTCTGCAGTAGATTTCAAACTCAGAGCTTTTATTCTGTATTTTAAACTCTATAGAATCTTTTAAAGTACCATGCAATGTATACATGCAAAATACAACTACAACACTTGTTCAGACTTATTGTAACAAATGCCTAACACTTTCCATCATCCAGGATAACCTGCCACCATTCCCATGAAGTCTTTACTTTTCCTGCTATGAGGAAAGGGAAACAGTTTTTCTGCTGGAAGAACTGTTCCATATTGAAAGGGTTACTGGATGTGAAATTTGCAAAAGGATTCACTTAAAAAAATTAAAAAAAAAAAAAAAAAAGAGTAAGATCTATTAACACGGAAGGCTGGAACATAAAAAAGGTAATAATCCTGGTTAGAATCCAGGGCCTACTGAATACATTACCCATTTTCTTAGCATAGTCAGCAGCAAATCCTCTATCAAGGACATACAGAGATACTAAATACACAGTAAACTTCCTTCTGACATATCTTACTAGGTTCTAGCATCGAACAGCTTAAGCAGTTTTCAGAATTAAAAAACCATGAAAATCATTCCCCAAAGAAAACATTCCTTCTTCTTCACTAGTTCATATTCATTGTGCCCCTTGTTATAAATGCAGAAAAACTCAAGAATCCCAGAGGTGAGCCAAACAATCCTACTGCCCATCCTAATTAGGTCGTTACAAAACTGGATTCTGTTGCCTTCATTTTCGTTGTTTACTGGTTATGAAGCTACAGAGCTTATTTTGTAAGGACTGCTTTGGGGATTGCATTTAAATATATTGCTTTTGCAGAATGTTCCTCGTTTTCTCCTTGTATCTGGTAGTGCTCTTGATTTGCTGGATCATGTCTTGAATTTTAAGGGGATACACTATTAGTCATGAGAGGCAGGCCCTGCAGTAAATTCGTTGGATGCTATTTGATTTGGAATCTACAGTGTGATGATCTTGTTAAGCACATGGGTAGACACAGGCAACACTTTAAATAAGATTATAAGGCTAAACTCTTCTTGGTGGTGAGAAAGAAATAGAAATAGTGCACTTGCTTGTTCTCACAGCCTTAGGCCTTGTATTAGATCAGTTCTTAACACAAGTTGGGCAAGTTCAGAAGTTTAACTTCCAAGCTAGCTCTAAGATGATATCTGTTGTCCATAGGTTTTAAGGCCTCAGGCTAATGTAGTGCAGTCAAACAGAAGACCAGGAGAACACCCTCTCTCCTAGCTGCTGCATGCTATGCTACAGACACTGAATATCTGCATCAGTGTACACTTACCACAGGGTCACCTTTTCTAAAGCTTTAAGTCATGAAGCTGAAAGACCCTGTTCTGTTTTGCTTTTGTGAATCCCTATCTGGCATTTCTTCTCCTTTACTCCTGGCAGGCTGGCTGACTGACACCGTGCCTAGCTAACTGAGAGCCCTCTCTCCTCCCACCCCCATGCTCACATCTCAAGAGAAGAAGAGAAACAGTCATGCATCGCATGTCTACACTTCATCCACCACCACAAACTGATGTTCTGACTGAGAAAAAAGCAGACCTGAAACCCCACACAGACCTTTCCTCTGATGCCCCAAGCCACCAGAAGGATGCAGACATGACTCGATTATAGAGTTACTGCTCTGCCTTCAGCGCCTGCTGTGGGGCTGGGCTGGGGGACTCGGGCCTGAAGCCAAGGGCAGGACGTTGGTATGGCCCATGGACTTTGTGTCTCTTCTTTGCTTCCCTGCCATGAAGAGTGTTGCAATGATGCTCCACGCCATAACAAGGAATTGCAGGCAAAGATGCTCTGAGGCACCTTTAGTCAACACCAATGGCTGAACAGGACCCTGGCTAACCTGGAAAGTAGGAATTACAAAGGTTACATTTGTGCCCCCTTTTCTGTGTTGTCCTCATGCTTAGAAACAAGTGTGACTGCAAACACGATATTCAAAAGAAAGCAGGACTCCAGAAAGAAATTTTAACAGGTATGTGCAAATAATTTTTTTTACTGTGTAGTGTGCAAAATGTTTACATGCTTTATGGATGTAATTTTGAACACCACTAAAACTTCCTTTTTCATTTTCTTGTTTTTATTGTAATGATGAAATTTATGGGAAGGCCACAAAACAAAGCAAAAGAAAACAAAATCTAGATGAGGTGCTGTTATACATTGGCATTTCATAGCTGGCCAGGTGAGATTAATGGACCTGTCTGTGGTTCATGTATTAGTCTTCCTAGCTAACCAGAAATGAAACGTCATGTGCCTCAACTTATACTTTATTGTTTTTAATTTGTCGCCTATCTTTGGAAAGGACAGAGAATCAATGTCATTGCATCAGGCTCTACCTTTTGTTTTATGACTGTGAACCATGGATAGTCTACTCTTTGATGAAACACTTCATGTTAAATACTTACTCAACAGATGAGAACATGTCTTCTAGGTCTAAGAAATAAATGACATACAAAGAGCAATTAAATGCTATAGGTAGTATTAAATCATTACTGAGACAGAAATACTCTATGGTAGAATTTTGAATAGAATTTTTTTCTTTAAAATGTATAAATAATAATATAATGAATGCTCTTTCTTGAATAAATCTATAATTAGCAGTTGGCTACTGAATTCCAGCAAACTGATGTCCTTAAATCTCAGGGCTTTCTGCTGGTTTTGCCTGTGGGATCACAGTGAAGGCTGGAACATACAGGGTCACACAGAAACATAGAAACACAAATGTACATCTATACAGAGTGAAAATTATCATCCTTGCAAGTATGAGAACCAACAAAGCTTCCAAGCTGGTAAGACAACCACTGCCACCAAATCTCTGCTTTGTGGCTAGGGCTGGGTTGGAAGAGAAAGGTGGCTTCTGTGCGTGTAATGAGGTGGAGAACAGTTGAAGAGAAGGACTAGGACAATAGGAATGAAGTGAGGAAGAATATGAATAGGACCTTAAAGGAACTTGTGAAAGTGGATTTTTTTTAATTCCTTGTGAGCAGCAGCAACGCCAGAGGGAAGAACAATTAAATGGAGGCTTGTACTGAGTGCCAAAGAAGTAATTTCTAAGGGCTTTTCTTTTTTTTTTCATCTAGCATAAGAGAAAGATTTAAATGATATAACCCTTAGGCTCATGAGCTTGGCAAACTTTATTAATTTTTTTGTAAAGACAGTGTTGCTTTGCCAAATAGATTTCACCAAGCTTTCACAGCTCTTTCTAAACCACTCTAGGCAACAAGAAACCATAAATTAAACCAAAATAATAAAGAAATAAATTAAACCAAAATAGTAATGGTAGAAATCACAAATAAAATTCAAACTGAAGGCTTCTTGATGGAAGAATTCTAATGCAGATAAGTAATGGAGTTTCTGTTTTCCTGTTTACATCATTAATTTGTAATAAAACATGAATTAGGAACAGTTTTCTAAAAGTGCCTTCCCCTCTGTTTTGCAATATGAGACTTATTAGGGAATGTAATCTGTCAAATCCTTTCCTTTTAAAGATCTGCTGCTTCTGGCTTGCATTTGAAGTAAGAGTAATTTGTGAAGAACAAATTATGCAGTCTAGATGCATACTGTTATTTTTGCGTACCACGATTTTTCCCCCCCCTGCTGTCCTATTCCATTTAACAAAGCAGTGCATTGTCTTTCAGATTTATGGAATAAAGGTGTGATGACAGCAGACAAGTTGAACATATCAGAGGAGACCACTGGTGAAGGAGCAAACGTCAGTAATACCAGAAACGAGACTGCATTGTTCTGATCACCAAAAGGAAGGTTTCTAGTTGTTCTGCTGTTGACGTGTAGGCAGTAGATCAGAGAAGGGAACTCCATTTCCATTATCCGATAGGAAGGACACAAACCCAATGGCTGAGACCTTCTGTCATCATGCAGAGACAGGACTCCTGAACCGAGGAGGTCAGCAGGTGCCTATCAGGCCCCTTTCTCCCGTTGCCCAGTCAAACCACGCTGCGAGTGTTTTGATAACCTCCGTAAAAGTGACATTCATGTTGTTCAAGGTGAAACTACCAACATCACTATTATTTGCTCTTTTCTGCCTTCCTTGTTATGTTCCTACATCATTAACGCTCTCCCCGAGGCTTTTGAAAGGAACCTGGAGTAAGTCACATCAAGCATCACGTGGCGCACGGTGTGTCTGTGCGGAATTCACCATTCTCCGCTTCACTGTGACTAACGTTTTATCGTGAGGCTCCTGTTGTAAGCATATCTTCTGGCTCCCCAAAAGTAATCAGAAAGATTTGTCCATTCTTCTTAGGCCTGCATGGAGGGAAATAACAGAATCAGAGGTGAATTATGGGAGGAAAGAGGAATGGAATCGGAAAGTGCTGCTTTCATTAGAGTCTTCTTGTGAAAAGAGAAAGGCTACTATATACAATGGTTAATACAGAAATAGACATGGAATGATGCCACACATCAAATGGCATTACTTACATCTACTTAGGAACAATGCTACTAATAAAATAAACGTGAATAAAACCCTTTTATGGGTTATTCAGATAAAAAGGCCTGATTCACTGAAGCTTAAAAGAGAAGACAGGGTAAAAGGCTTTTTTTTAAGAAGAGGAGATTGAGAATGATGCTTTACTTGTCTTCACAAGGCAGCAGAGCAATGACTTGGTATGGAAAGTGTTTCATCCAGAAAAGATCTTTTTCAGAAAAGTAAAGACTTTTAATTGTACTGTAGAATCTATCTAAGAAAGAGCAGGCAAGTATAAGAGGCTACGTCCACATTAAAAAGCAACTTATAGAAAGAATAAGTATGGAAGGGATTTAAAGAGATTAAAAAAAAAAATCTTTGTCTGTTCAGGCTACTCTTCTCAAAACTAAAGGCTCATAATTCTCCCCCCTCCCCCTTTATATTAATTACTGTCCAGATTAATTTAAATTATGCTGCTTAGTGATTAGCACCAATGTGATGTACCCTTACGTGCTGCATGGCTGCCAGCGGGGCGCTCTCTGCTCCTGCCTCCAGCTTTTCCCGTGTGCAATGCTGTAGCGCTCAAAAGGTACATTGATTTGCACCCATCTGCACAACATGAAATGCATCTTGGTCTCTGCTCTGGGCAGCTCACAAAGAGTTAAATTTTCTGAAGAAAAACATTGTGATTATTAAAACAGATTCTTATAGAAATTATTCACAAAAAATGAGACCTATTGTAAAATGTAAGGATTAATTTATTAATCAGAGCTTTCTGAACTCTCACATTAAGCAGCTTTGTTATGCTAATTCCCTTATAAATGAATAATGGACTTATTCTCCCATTATTGCCTATCATTTTAAAAGGCCCATTTAGAAAATGAAGATGTCCTTCTCGCCTGAAAATTATGATGTGTTTTATGGCACAAATTTTTTTAAATTGAATATTTGCTCCCTGTACCCTTCTGTTCCCCCCCTACCCAGCTTGTACTCGTCAGTCAATGTTCAAATCAAACACAGCCATAACCATTTGTCATAGAGATGCATAGTGTGTGGAAAGAAAGCACAATGGAGACCTCCGTCTTTGAGTAGAGAGACCCAAATCTGCAAAACTATTTACTTCTCACATATCTGTGGATGTAGCCTTAGCTCCTACAGACATTTTAAACCAAATTTGGCTGTGAATAATGGCATAAAAGAAGAAAGCAAAGATGGTGCAGCTGTCGAAAGCCAGCGAGTTCAGAAACAACATAGGATTTATGTTAAAAAGAGAAAAAGAAGAGCTCAGTTTTGCCACACGCTTTCCATGTGGTCTTGGAGATTTCATCTGCTCTTACTTGTGTCTCTGCACGCTGTCAATCAAGCATTAGCCTCAGGTCCAAACCTACCCAGCACTTAAATTTACATCATCTGGTCTCTTACACTGAGTTCTGGTGCTTTCTGGGGGAAAGTCCAGGCTAGACTGGTGCCTTAATATGCGTTTTCTCTTGTGCACTGGGCAGGGATTGGGGTGGTGAGGGAGCAGGGTGAACAGGGTTGAATGTACTGCAAACAGCTGGCAAGCAGACACGCTGACACTACGGTGAGAAGTATTCCTGTTCTGATAATGTGCACCCTTGGTCAGCGAACCCGAGTTCCCTCAGTCCCAGGTCACGGCTAATATGACTTTTGGAGGGAAAAACCTTGGCACGTGCCATTTACTGTGTCCCAGAACAGCCTAGTCCATTCACCTTTTCCTTGCACTCTTATGGACTTACCACAACGTTAGGCCAAAATGGCCTGAGGTCCTAAGGGGTCTCTGGCATCTCCTGTGGGAAGGGCAGAAGGGATTTGTGTGCAACCTAAACTGAGGTTGAGTCCAGGCTGCCTGTAATGCAGGCACTGCAGATTGCATCTCCTCTAGAGCTTGCAACTCTGGAAAGTATTACCAGTTACATGCAGCCAAGCAATCAGCACTGTGGGTGAGATTGGGCTTCCTTAGGCCTATTTTGGAAGACAAAGAAGTCTGTCAGAATGGACATTGTCTTGTGTCTTCAGTTCCGTGTCTGCACAACAGAAATAACATTTGCTTTGTTCCCCGTTCACAGCCAGGGCTGTAAACTTTTCTGAAGCAGATGTGATTCTTGTGATGTGAATGCTTCATTCCTACCACAGGATCTCTTCATACCAACACGAGAATGTCTTCTTTTATTAGCAGCTCTCTTTTTAAAGGGTCAGTTATGCTGACATGGGTTGAAGGAGGGGTAGTGTATCCTACTTCTAATGTATCAGGAGATTAATAGGGAGATACATTCAGATCTCTCTCCAGATCCACACCCTGTAGGCCCCATGATCTACTGTGCTGTTGATATAAATACACCTTTTTGCACAGAATTGAACATGCACTCATGACTTCCAGTACCATAAGTAGTAATAAAAATGTAAATGCTTCAATGGATGATTCTCTAGTAGCCCAAATTTAAATAACAGATCTGGTTTTGCCTAAGGAATTGGTTTCCTAAGAGCAATTGAACGCGACTTGATTTTCCAATTCAGCTGTTCTGTTGGTTTTGTACCTGTGAACTCTTAGTCCCTCAGGGCTGAAAGAATAGCAAAGTCGGTGCAACTTTGGCTTGACTGTGGCAGAAATGTGAACCGTTCCTCCTCAGCTGGATGTTGCTAAAGCAAGCGAAGACATAAAGGAAATAGGGCTAGCTCAGAACAGAGTACACACTGTACCTTGTTTTGTCTAACAGGCTGCGATCCATAATGACAAGCAGTTAGGTGGTTAAGGCTTAGAGAGAATTAGAATTGGAATAACACTTTTCTTCTGTGAGCTCCAGTGCTGCTTAGGGACATCACTCTGCTTCACCTACCGTTTGGGTAATGAAAAAGAATGTCAGAGTTCATAGGAGTTGGAGTTGAGACTCTTATTGTAACATAAATTCCCTGTTTTTATGTGAGCTTCTGTGACTTCCAAGAACTGAGTTTGAGAATTTTCCTTCAGTTACTAAATGATTGTACGATGGGTTTGCTACCTTATGGTCTGTTTTGACAACAAGCACTTGAAATCAGGTGTTTTTAAACCACTATCATAATGGTTGTATAGGAAAGAATAGTTGTGTATCAAGCTATTTTTCCTCTAGCTTTGTTTTCACAAACGTATCGGTATTTGAGTAACTAGGGTGTCAGAAGAAAAACCAAAGCATTATTCACAACTGGGGCTCAGTTTTAATTTTTATCTTAGTCTTCTGTGTTAACAAAAAAAAAAAAATATTTTTTTTTTCTCCTTTAAACCCAAATGGAAGTTCTCATACCAGTTCTAATTCAAAGTGACAGAGTCTGTCTGCTGTCAGGAAAGGAGACATCTTTGGGAAATAACTATAGCTCCTTATTTGAGTGTGGGAGTCTAACAGACTCTGGAGGAGAAGTTTACCTCATTTCTTTGGGTGTCAAATCAAGGTGTGATTCAGGCAACGAAACGTATGTCCACTAGATTCCTCGTAGAGCACACACAGAAAGCAATAGACACCTTCAGAAAGTTGGGAAAGAGTTCAGAGTACTAAATCACAAGCCAAAGTAGATGGCATGGCCGTTTTCCTTCATTTTCACTGATGATAGTTGTCGCTTAGAGCCTCTCTGTGAGAAAACACAAAACATGCAGCTTTGAATGCTCTTCGGGTGGGGGAAAGAGGGAAAAATGCCCTCCAAAAATCCTGCAGCTGCCTTTTGGGCTGTTCCATTCTGCAGCTAATCCTTCAGACGTCAGTTGTCCTCCCTGTAGCCCATAAATACTCACACCCCCCTTTCCTCTCGTCCCTGTGGGCACTCCTTTTTGCCAGACTGGTCCACACTGCTCCTACAACGTTCCAAGGCTGGAAATTTGCTTGTGATCGGCCCTGCTGGCTGCTGAGGAGGCTGTGGGAGAGCCACCGCCAGCAATTCGACTGCTTGTGAAACCTTTAGTAAGGGAAACAGCGGAACAAACTGGGCCGCGCTGAAAGTGGGAACAGATTCTATTAGAACTATGTGAAATTAGGTAAATCATCCCTGTATTTTCGACTGCTGGGACTTTCTGAGTGCTGGACCTCATCTGCTTGGGAACCTGTAACAGGAAGAGCGCCAAGCATTTGATCATTATCAATGACTTATGAAACCCACAGATTTTCCAGGCAATTATCTGAAAATACTCCTAGGCTGCTGATAGTCTTGTGCCCTTTCCTATCGTCCTTTTTATTTTAGCGCTGCTGGCCTGTGCTTTCCTCACTGGAAGTTAAAAATATTAATGCATTTTCCTGACTGCTGTGCTGCTGAATTTAAAATAAATAAATAATTCTCCACTGTTTCTCATAAGACAGGTGTTCTTGCTTGTAAGAATCACGTGTAAGTACCCATCTATTCACATTTTTGTAAAGGAAAAGAGGAAAAAAAAAAAAAAAAAAAAAAGAAATATAAAGCCCCCGAAAATGGAAGGCAATTTTTGGTGGGTATGTAAAAGGGAGATGTAAAGTTGAGGATTTGGTGAGCTCTGAAGGACAATACGGAGTACTATTATTTTCAAAACCCCTACACAGTCACTGTGCCTGTTTTACACCACCACCATGTGCCCTTAAAGACACAGATAATACATAATGATCACCCGCAGAGCTGGTGTTCTGACTTTAATGACTGAGGACTTTGGAGGGAAACACCGGAGGTGTTACAGCAGAGGGGCTGGCATGCACCAACCGGGCCAGAGCATTTAGGGGAAGAACCGGAGCTCCAGCGAAGCTGGGGAGTTTGTAAGTTCTTGGGTACAAAATACAGCAGGTAAGCCTCATGTTCAGGAAACTACAAAATGCTCTATTATGAAGCTAAGCTGTCCTTTTCTTTTCTTGGTAAGCTTTAGTTTGCACCTGCAATTTTCAGGAGAGATTTATCCCAAAGCCCTTCAGTTGTGTTTTAGAGTTTTTTTTTTTTTTTTTTTCCTATTTTTTGTTCCTCACCCAGCTTTCAGAACAGATTTCTAACAGTGTTACCTTTTGGGTTTTTTTTTTGTTTTTTTTTTTTTTTGGTATTTAGTAATTATTTTCCCTTCCTCCCTGTCCACACATTTAACATGAATATATTGAAAGATCCTTCAGCGAGACAGCAAGATAGTCCTTTGTTACAAGCAGTGGTTGATTTCAGACCATTATATTTTTTAGCTAAAAATACGGACATTTCACATCTCTGTTTTTCCGTTTCACTGTGTGGTATTTCCACCTGCAGGACACAGGGCACTGCCAGCATTTCAGAGCCTGACCTCTTTCTGCCTGATACAGCAAGAAGGTTGTTTAGGCTGGCAAAGCAAGAAGAAAATGCAAAACCAAACTGCATTTCTCGGTCTATTTAGAAGGGCAGGGATTTAATGCATATTTAGTAACCAGTTAAAAACTTGTTTATAACAAAGAGATCTGTAAGTACCAACTGCTGAAAAGCCCCTTCCACATGAAGACGAAAAATCTATATATATTTCTTAAACCGCTAGTGTTATTACAAATACTGGAGATGGCTGACCTGAATTTTTCTCTGTGTTTTTCTTCACAGTTCATCTCTGTTTGATTCCTCTTCTTGTGATGAAACCATAGTCTTTTACCAGCGACAAGCCAGTGTAATTATCATGTTATGAAAACGGACTGTAGAAGAAAGTGAAATGGACAAAGAGGGAAAAACGTTCTGGGTACTTGACTGCTGTTGACAATTAACTGTTAGCGCTCATTTTTACCAGCAAAAAATTAAAATGGTGCTGTCAAAGACTTCCCCAGTACGTGAAAGGTGTTCTTTAAATAAAGGCGCTCGTTTTAACTTCTTCTGAGGTTGTGAATCAGAAATACTATTATGTTTTTGTTTACTGCCTGCTGAGAGACATAAAGATGAATTCTTATTCCGTTCCATCTTTTTGTCACACTGCATATTTTGTTTATAAACAAAGAGTACTGCACAATGTTTTTGTAAGAAGGCTTCATTCCAAGCAGGACACTAAAGCACACAGAGGTTGAATGTGCAGTATCTTTGTAGAAATTTGCAGATACTGAAAAAAAAATGTCTGCTTTGATATCTTGGAAAGGGAGAGCAAGTATGAATGATCTTGTTCATTTGTTATTGGTAGTATTTTGCAGAATAGAATCGTATTTCAGAAGAAGGGAGAGGAGGTATCCCTTGCTGTTTTTAAGCCTTCTCAGTATCTGAGGGAGAGTTTGGGGAAAAAGCGATTTCTGAACTGTTACAAAACCCATTTATAACAATTGTCCCGGTAACTTGCTTATTTTAGCTGTTTATTTGTGCATTACATTGAATTTGTCATCTGTCTTTCGTCTGTTCCTCTGCCTACCCAAGTACGGTTTCAGGTACTCGGCACCAAAAGCAGTCACCTCTGTTCATGTTTCCACCCTTGGGTGTAGATACTCAGCAAGGAAGAGGGGCCTTTAGGTGACTCTCAACATGACACGGTTGAAGAGGGATGGGAATTGGACGGCCAGTGAAAACTCTGCTTTTCTCTGTTTTCCAGCTAAATTAATAGTACCTTGGGACCACTAGTGTCAGAGGCAATCATTGGATATGACAGCTCAATATGAACATCTGGATTAAATATTAACGAATGTGGAAGACTAGGGTAGAATTTCCTTTACTTGTAAAGGAGCCAAGATTTCACCTTGGTGCTCATCCTTTGCAGAGGAAGACTGTTGTGACAATGTGCTTCATGTTATATGGATAACTGATGTGATACAGGTCAAGGAACTGTTGTATTTTGCATTTACCCAATGTGAGGACAGGAGGTTTCTCATTAAAAACCAGTACAGGCAGGATCAGACTTTACAAACACAAAAGACAGGCACAGTTTAAGATCTGTGCCCTTTTCTGAATCTATTTTCAACCTCAAGCTGCTCTATTTCTTTCTTTAAAAATGTTTAGATATTTTCTCACGGGGTTTGCCACAAATTAGATATCCCAGTGTTAATTTTAGACAAATCACATGAGATAAAACATAAACTGCGATAAAATAGGTAATTATGTCTCATGCACTCCCTGGTTATTCCTTTGTAATTGAATATGTTAGTTGAACAAATGGCCGTAGCAGATGATGAAATAAAAAATAATAATACTTTGCACATATATTGTACTTTGCCTCTTGAAAGTGTTATACAAATTAGCTAATTAATGTAACAATCTTTCCAATTTAAGCTTTTTTGCTAAAGTACGTACTGATGAAAGGCTGTGCTAACACATAGGTTACTGTCACCAGGCATATGGTCTGTATTGGTGTTAACTAAGAAAGATGTAGTAGGAAATGATACAAAGATGTAGTGTAAAGTCAGCAGACTCAAAATTTTGTGGGTTATTTTTGGTTTTGATTCAATTTAGCTAGTAAAAATACCCAAAGAAATAGTTACAAAGTAAGGGCGTTCATGTAGTTCGTGGAATGGAGCATGCAGACTTGATGTCAGTATTTAGAACAGAAATTATTGGCTTGTTAATAACTTTTTAAAACAAGTCTTTTTGTCAAACCTTGCTAGTTCTAACAGGGGCACCAATTCTGAGAAGAATCAGGATGTTACTAATCTTTTCATTTGGTGACGCTCAGAGTTTGAGCTTCCCGGAGCGCTCCCTTCTGCTGTTCCCTTATAGTTATTGAAAGGAAAGAAAACCCCCAGTAGTGATCAGAACTGCTGTATCATCAGTAACATGGACAACAGGGAGTTGTTCTCACCTGTAATTCCTGATGATGTCAATCAGCGTTTTGGGTTTAACTGACTGATGTACGTGAAACTGCACAGCTATCAACCTTATGCGATGCAAGAACAGCAGCAAATTTAAGGGTCAAATTCAGCCACAGCTCTGACTGCTTTTTGTTGCTACAATGTCACAAAACAAGGATTAAGCTGGCGTTGTAACCAGCTAGTTAAAACAATTTTATTCATAGAATCTAAGACCAGGTAGGTCTGCTGTGGTCATCAAGTCTGACCTTCTGCACCACACAGAATTTTATCAAGCGAGTCCCGCACTGGATCTATTAGGGTTGCTGCACGTTTGCTGAAGCAGCACATACAGGTCCAACTGACCCAGATAATCCTGTGAAGTAACATGGGTGGTCGTTTAACGCCTTCCATTCAGGTTGTATTTGACCAGTAGGCGGCTGTGCAGCGCTGGCAACTGCAGAGTCAAGGATCTGTGCTAGTTTAAAACAGTGATGCAAGAACTAGAAGTTGTTTCCTACGTTGGTATCCAGCAAATATCTCTTTTTTAATCTTCTATCATACAATACTGTGCAAAATGCATTTGTGTCACCAGCGCTATTTTATTGGCGGGGAAATGGCGGCATCAGAGGATTCAGCCTTTGCTGAAAGACCTGATTTCATACAACGTGTCACACGCTAGCTGTGCCATACTCCAAGGTGGCTAAATGCATGAAAAAGCTGCTCCCGGAGCTGTATAACCATACAGGATTGTCTCAGCTATTTCCAGTCCATTTCAGAGTGCAGCTTTGTCACCAGGATCACCGGCCCATCACCCCTAACAAACGGGTCTCAGGAGCTCTGGGACAGAAGCTGTTGTCCACCCCGCAGTGATTCACAAAGATATGGTTGTACTTTCTAGTCGAAAAGAATGGAAATTTTACCAGCTCATCTTCTGCTTCATTTTTAATCACTCTAGACCATATTTGTCGAAGTCAAAACTTCTAGGCACACTCTGGGTATGAATCAGTCAAACCCGTCTCTCCCTGGAGCTTGGAACAGAAGTGGGATATGTTATTTCATCTTTTGACTGTTTTTATATATTTTTACTAATATTTTTGCAAGAGATACCAATATCTAATTAATGAACATGTGATGAAGAAGCAAACAAACAAACACCAAATTTCCAGGTGACATTTTATTATCCTATTGAATGTACTGGAGTGGCAGGTAGTAATGTAAGATGAAAAGCTGTTGAAAACCGAACCATCAGAATCCATCAGAAACACTTGCTTTAAATGTTTCCCTGTTCACTAGATTGTGTACAAATCTTGTGAGCGTTCAGCAATCTTCACTGTTTGTAATTTATGTTGTGTTTGTCTTCTGTTTACACTTCGGGCTACCAAATTTACCATAAAAAGCTTCAGTGAAAGTGTAACATCTGTCTTGAATTTGGCACATTTTAGCCGTTCTCCAGTTGCTATGCAGACAACATAGACAGTGAAGCGATCACTCTAGGCTTGCTTACAAAAGAAGTAACTATTTCTGAGTAGGGAATTTTGGCTTACGTGTTTGTCGCCTGTACAGACAGATAGGTAAGCGAAGTCTATCACACCATTCCCATTTCAGTAATCTATCTAGTTAGTCCTCCACGATTTATAGCTTTTGGAAATGGCCACAATTTAAATATATGCCTGCTAATGACAGTTCCATTGTTCTTTAAGCCTTGCTACTTAGATGTATGTAAGGCTCTGAATAGGGAATCTTGTCTTTCTGAAAATCTGTTTTATTTCTTCCCAATAGGAGGTTCATGAAAGTCCTGAAAAAATTCCCGTTGATGCCGTTGTGACTGGAGTCAGGGAGTCAGATCTGGTTGTAGCGACACACACTTCTTGAATTGTTTCACTAACGCCTCTAAGATGCATCGCACTGCAGTCCTCCCCTCCACGGACCCTGTCACTTTTGAAAGCAGTAGAACAGTTTTTCTGGTCATGAAAATTCATTTGTGAAACGTTGCAATGTTGAAATTGGGCATCTCCAAAAAGCAAATATATGTCTGAACTATGTTCTGTGAATTGCTTGGTTCAGAGACTATTAATATATATATTTGATATATGTATAAATAATTTATATGTAAGGGGATAAACCAGGTATCCAAAAGTAATTCTGCTATAAAAATACCAGCAGAAAGGAAGTAAAAATGCATGCATTGCAAGCTCTCTTTCCTGCTCAACCACATTCCTTTGTAAAAAGATGCAGGTGTTCACCACACGAGGACAGAAAAAATGAGATTTTTGAGAGCGTGCTCTATATCTGCAATGAATTTAATGCAATGTACATGTGCACATCTGCTATACATAGGAGTATTTTTACTATCGACTTTAAGGAACGTAAGAAGATAAAAGAACTGTAGCTAACAAGGGAGAAATGGGCTTACGTGGAAAAAGACGTGAAGGTGTTCTGCTTTCAGTGAATGTGGTACTTGGTTCTGAAGCTGGTGAAAAACTAGGGGCGTATTGGGAAGGCGAGCGCAGAGGGTAGCTGCTGTTGACTGTACCAGCTTCCCACATCTGCAGCTGAAGTGACTCGATTCTCAAAGTGGAGACCTTCTTGTGTAGATAGGTTCAGAACCAGCAGGCAGGAAGGGGCTGATGACTCTTTCCGGGTAATCCATTAAAGGTCATATAATTTTTTTGTGGAAGTCCTCCCACTTTCACCCAGTATTCATTGGTTTTAGTCTCTGAGGCTTAGTATTGTTCTCACCATTTCTTGAAAAGACACACTGTAGCCAAAAAATATATCAAAGAAAGGACAGGGACTGTTCCTTCTGAGGAACACAAGATACTTCCGCATCTGCATGGCCAATGCCAGAAAAGATACTTTGATTTAAAACATAAATTATGGTTGATTAATATAAAGTTGCAACAATTCTTTTTCACAAATTAGAGCCTCAGTGAAAGCCTGTGAAAGTTGACAGAAATTTTTCCTTAAATTCAACTGATTTTGAATCAGATCCAGAGAGTTAAAAGGGAATTTCACAAGTTTTTCGTATGCTGTTCTCTCTGGACCTCCTGCAGCCTGTCTTAATAAAGAAAAGGGTATTTTTTGTTTCTTGTCAATAATTACTTCTACTCAGGCAGCTGTATTTATTGGTCATTTTCTTTAATCCACAAAAATGTATTAATTCTAAGTAAACAACCCCAAATCACCCAGTAGAAACATGCAGAGAAAAAACTCAAGCACTTAAAACGGTTTCCCAGGTAGTTTACACAAATGAGGATCACGTAACTAACATTTCTTTGACCTGTACTGTGAACACACACAGCCGAAGTCTGCAAGGTGTGCTGATAGAATATTCCTTGTAGCATTCAAGTAGAATGAGCTCTTTTCCGACCCCAGGTTTTTTACATTTTCCTATTATGTAGATTGACTGTTTTGATAGGCTAAGGTGCCTGATGACAGCTGAGTCTCAAGGTGGGAATGAATCTGATTCTCTGTAAATTAGTAGAGAAATGAATACTCAAAGCAATTGTCAGTTACATTATTGGCATCGTTTAGATGAAAATCAAATAAAACTTTGCAGCAGGTAATAGCTCTAGGAGTGGTCATTGAATGACAATACTGACAAAACTGAAATGATGAGGAGACCGAAATATAATAAGGGAAAAAAAAAAGGGAAAAAAAAGCTGAATATTGTCTTTCTTATCAATATTGTTTTGGTTATTTAGTTCTGAGAAGAGATGAAATGAAACGACCTCTGTGGCAGCGGAAAAAAGGTCACAGGTATCAGCCACAGACTGAGGTCACACAGAATAAAATGGACCTGCTTCCATAAAGAGCTGCATTCCTTTAGGAGAGCTGTTGTATCGATGCTGTATTTCATAAGGTGTTGAGTGACAAATTCTAGCTAGTTGTAAGACTGGCAGCATGTGTGAGGCAATCCTGATTTAGATACCTAAGCCCCAAAGATAAGATACGAGATATAACCTGGTTTTCAGTGAGTATCATCACGTGTAAGCCAGCGAAGAGTCCTCTGGGCTAGTATTGATTCAGAATGACATATCCATACAATGTGCTGCAGATTCATGCAGGATTACTGATTGAGCTTTAATACATTGGTCTGAAAACTGCAATGACTTAGGAGTAATTAAACCTCAGCTGTAGGAGGAGTATGGATATGTGTGTAAGGTAATCACACACTCTCCCGGTTTAATTTGCCACTAAATTTGAACCAACACCAGCCCTTTAGATAAAGATCTGATCTCAATCTTTTTGACAGATTATTCCACAGAGAGGCAAATAGTCTGTGATTCATAACCCAGTCAAGTTCTTTAATGTTTTTGGAAGGCCAACTGTAAAATTATAATGGGATACTCAATATTGAGAAGCTAGTTAAATAATTTTATGATGTCGGAAAAAGCATTGAACGCGATAACAAATGTTTAAAATCAACGCTATTTTAATTAGTTTACCAAGATATTCTGCAAGGCACTGCACTCTTAAAGTGCTTCTACCCAGCAACAGACTCTCACTCTTAGTAAGTTAATGAAATTCATGCTAAATAACTTCTAGTTATCCCAGAGACAGAGCTTGGGTTTAAGAGGGGAAAGAACCGTTGTAGCTAATGCTGAAAGCCCGTGTTGTTTTAAGGTTAACCCATTTGTTCGAGCAGAATTTTTGTTTATGAGAATTGCTAGAACCATTGACACAGCTGCTAAATAGGGAACAATGTTTACCAGCAGAATGTGGAATTTAATGGTAATAACTGCAGTGAATTACTGTGCACTAGAATATCTTCCAAGTCTTGTATCTTTCATCACACACCTTTTTGTGCTCAGTAATCCCTAAACTTACATAATACAGAGAAAATGGCATTCAAAGTGATCTTTATGAATGTTTTTTGTGTTTCATAGCTTGAAGATAAGAGCTTCTGTCTGCTGTGGAAAGTCTCTGTCAACAGAATCTGCTTGATCAAAGCATCCTTTGTCAGTTATTAGTAGAAGGAGTGAAAATCCACTAAATTGTGATTCTCTGTTATCTGTAGCATTTTCAGCTTGCAGCTTTTGCAATTTTCATGCTTCCCAAATTGTAACAATAGTTTAACATTTCAAATATGTTTTTGGCATGCAGCTAGGAGAATATCAGGGGAAGCATTTGCTCCTTTTCTTTGGAAAATTACTGAGGTGGAGTTTTTTTCCCCCTCCTGCAATGTATTTCTACTGCTTGTTCTGTTCTCCCTCCTTTCTGGACTTCTAATGCATGCCGATGTGAGCCATTAGCCATCATAGCTGAATGGGTCCCTGCTTAGCCGTTCCGGTAAACTAAGTTACCATCACGTGCAGGACACTAGCCAAAGCAAGGTAAGAAAAACTGAAACTAAATCAGTCTTTCATCATAAAAGCAAATGGTTCAGGTAGACAAAATTGAAAGACACAAAGACAGTAAGATATGAGATATTGTTGGACTCTCACTTGTCCCCCTGCTGCTGCAAAAGGTGACTTTCCAGCATTCTCTCTCTTATCTCCTGTTATTCCTTCTTCACATTAAAAATCCTAATATATCGTATTTCCCCCTTACTGTTTCCAATATTTTTAAACAATTGAATCACTCAAGTGACTGACTTCCTCCACTATGCCTCATTAAGTAATTGAGTTAAATTGCTTCAAAATAAAGTGACACACTTTATTTCACAATGATCGGTTTGAATCAACATTTTCCTTTTTTTCCACTGCCTCTTCATCACGAGCTTTTTCTCTCTAATGTTCCCAGAGTTCTTTTGTTGTCTTTAGAGAAGCAGGCAGCGAGTATAAGCATTGTTCAGATATAGCTGCAAAGAATACTGTGGCAGAACACTTGTGATCCTATATGATGGTGAGGGCTGTTTTTAAAGTCATAATTACTTTGACATCGCTAAAGAAAGAATCTCAACCAACATTTTTTTTTAAAATTGTCTAGGAAGATTTCAGAGAAAAAAAAAAGAGATGGAATTAAAAAGACTCTGAAAAATAGGCAGAAGCTCGAAAAAGTTTGTCGTAGAATAGAACCAGGTTTTATAAGTCTTCTCAAAAGACATCTGCCAGATTTTTTTTAAAAAAAGCACTTCATATTTAAGGGATAATTGAAAACATATGGGGGGAAATGAGAGAAAAAATATTCCTTTCTTCCATTGAAAAACTGGGAAAAATAGTGACCAAAGTAAAAGAAAGAAAATTCTTGAAGGCATATCATAAAAAAGTTTTGACACAAAGCATTCAATCAAGCCTTTCTGTAATGCCTTTCATTGCATTTATGATTCACTGATTAACACTTTAAACCATTGTGAGGTTTAAGCTGGAGTAACAAGACCAAATGTCTGAAAATGTAAGGATAGATCACTGTAAAATAGATTCCAGATGAATCTCTGAACTTCAGTGCTTTATTAACATATCAGTTATATTATCCCTGACATGAAATTGCACTAGATCGTACTCTTCAGGAAATAAATAACCAGTCTGAAACCTATGTAGCTGTGACACTTCCTCTTCTGAGAGCTGCTGGCAACAGCAGGTTACTTTACTAATAGGAAAAGTGTATTTCTAAAATGTCAGTGATTGCAATCAGATTTTATTTGACTGTATTTACTTAATATAGCAACAGAAAAAAAAAAAGGAAGAAAAGCTGTTTTTCTTTTCTCTTTGGTCTGAACTTCTCTGAGTGTCATTAGAAGAACACCAATGCTTCATTGGTTAGGTTGCTCAACCAGATTAATGTTCCGGTACTTTTTCCTGGAGAATTGATCTAGACTTGAACATTGTAATGTAGCTAATGATCCATTCCTAGTCTTGCTGTTGTTGGAAGATTGCTATTTATAATTTCTTATAAGCACAACGTGCATTTTAAAACATATTACCAAGGGGGAGAATGTTACTGATGCTAACCCTTTAATATTCAAATAACAAAACTATTCCAGTCACCAAGGCTGCAGTAATATTGCCTTGTGCAAATAAAAAATAAATCAGAGCTTGAAAAAACATAGAATCACTGTCTATCTTGTGATTTTGCTTTCCCATATTTCCATTTTTTCTTACAGTTTTGGAAGACTAATTTCTTACTAAAGCTCTTAAAATCCAAGAAGCTACTTTTATGCATGTAAGAGCGGTCGTACGTATGCAATTTTGGTTGAAATGAAAGGGCGTCTAGGTTTGTTATCTCCTGACTTAGGTTAGTATCCACCAGTATTGACTTCACCAAAGTAATTTTTCCATGAACTGGCATAAAAAAGTAGAGAATTTGTTTTAGAATGAATATGTCAAATTAAAAGGTTTGGAATGTGTAGCTCAAATTAAAGGTGGAGAACTTTTATAATAGTAACTCTTTTAGGTTTGTGACCCTTTTGAAGGCCTGTCTTTACCTTTTGCAAATGTCTTACGACCACCGCTGTTATTGATGCTGCTTTCTGTCCCATACTGTCTGCTGTGTTTGAACACAACAAACCCCAAAGGGAGTCGCCTTGAGGACATAATAAAGGAATGCGAGGGAAGCAGGAGAAATATGGAATATGAAAGCAACGGTGGCGCGACAAACTCCTGTTGCATCAAAGCTAGAGAGGCCGATTGTCCTTAGGACACGGACACACGCTTGCAAAATGGCATGGAAAATAAATAAATATATAAACAAACAAAACCAATGTTCAGAAAATAAATGCAAAGGCAGGGAGACCTGGTTGGTCGTGTGACAGACGGAAGAAAAGGTTCAGATCAGGCCTCTGCATTACTAGGCTGAAATAGAGAATAGCAATTTTGTTAACAAATAATTCATAGGACATGTTTGGGAGCTTTGCGTGTTCGTAGGGATTTAGAAAAATTAACTGAGATTAACGACACAGAACTGCGTTGCGAAGGCTGAGGCCTGTGACTGTAAAAATATAGGGCTGGAAGAGACTTCTGGAGGTCATCTAGACCATTCTTCTGTAGGAGGCAGAATCAGTCATACCCAGATCACCCCAGTAACATTTGTATAATTTTCTTAATTATACATAATACGTCTGGTGAAGGAGATTCTACAGCCACCCTGGGTAGCTGTTCATGACTTTTGTTGTTGTCATAATTACAATGCTTTTCCTAATACCAGCTTCATTCTGATTTGTCTTAATGAAGATAATTTATTTTCCTTAACCATCCTGAATGGACAATATTCCTCTTATGACTGCAAACTGGATGAAGAGAAATAATGAGCATGGAGGTTGGATTTAATTCAAGGACAGAGCCATAAACATGGAAACAGTACTTTGCTGAGGTGCTAAACATCGTAAAAATATGTGCCAGGCTGATCTTCATGTATACACATTTTATTACTCTCCTAAGGACTTTGATTTACTTTTGGGCATAATCTGATATAATAAAAAATATTAACTCTTTAATAATGATTCAAGACACATAATACAGGGATTACGTATGAAGTAGCCTTAAATTGACACGTGTAATATGTGATGGACTCACTGTTCTTCTTCACAAAGCAGAATCTGCTGTAAGAGATAATGCTCTTCCTAGGTTTGGCCTTTACAACCAATAAGGGAACAAGACAAGAGGTTCTGTCGCAGCCAGTTCCAGGACACTTAGATGAGGAATTCTTGTCTCCCACCACCAGGTCGCTCTGCTTCAGACACACAAGGCACACGGCTTTGCCGTGTCCTGCTGTGCGTATTAATTCAAACACGGTGGTCTCATAACAGCTAGGAAAAACCTTGTACTTCGGTCTTTGCTTCACTTCATTAATCTCCTCCCTGTCTACACCTATATGGATATACCAAAGGGGATGAATTATTTTGCCATTCCTTAATTTATAGAGATAATAGCCACTGTATGTTTTCTTTATACTCTTGCATTGAAAAATTCAATCCCTCTGTAATGACTTATGAACATTCATATGACTCAGGGTATGCAATCAGAAGGGGGAGAACATTCCTTTGACAATAAATCTGTGAACAAAATCAAAACCAGACAGATAAAATGAACCTTGTTCAGCTCAAATCTTTAAATGCTGAAAAGTGTCTTTTACTCCATACGGCACATAGCGACCAAAAAACATTTAATCAGAAAGAATAAAACCAGTGTTCACTTCAATGTTTTCTGTCTGTTGAAATTGTTGGTAGGAGAAATGGTTGTATTATACAAAAAATAACATTTACTTAGAAAGTCTCATGTCAAGAAAAAGAAGAAAAATACTGACAATATTCTCTTGGAACAAAATATATTTTTTTCAACTCGTATGAAATATACCTGTTTTCCCTTAAATCTGACCACTGCAGAACCTTACCTGATAGAATAGACAGAATAATTTATCCATAAACATGACAAAGTTTATACTTGCATGAAAAAATACCCACAAACTGAAAACATTATATATATATTCTTTATTGAAAAAATATTTGGCTTTGTCAGTCTTACAAGCAAAGACACGAAATTGTACTTACTGGTGGGCACATTTCTGCAATCTGCACATTCTCAACTAGTCCCCTAAAGGACTTGTATCTACTGGAAGATAGTGGGGTTACTTGCATAAGGATTACTTATGGCAAAGTAAAATTAGAGATTTTGCGCACTTTGTTTTATTAATCTTCAGAATCAAATATTTCAAAATATTTTGGCCATTTTCAGCCGTCTAAGCACAAACTACAGAATTTCCATCCAACTTCTCTGCTGAGCACGGAAACAAAACATTTCTGTATGAGCTGTTGCTGAACTGAAAATGAAGGAAAGAGGTAAAAACATTTTTTTTTTTTTTTTTTCCAAAATCTCTCTGCTCATGGTCAGACCCCACAGCAGGAACTCAGTCATCAGCACCATCAATTTGTAATGGTCTCTGCCTGCAGAAGTAATCCAGGAAACTGACTGGACAAGGATGGATTTCTTTCACCTTTCACCTATCCATCCACGTATGTATCCATATCCCCGGAATCGAGCTCTTCAACCACTCCTTATCCAGTGACAATGCACACATTTATTGGGTATTTTCTGTTCAACAAACCAAAAAATTATAATGAATGGCTGTTCCAGTCTCTAGACATCAATGAGAGAATTAAAAATTGAAGTTCTGCAAAAACAAGCTCATAGTCTTTGTCAGTGACAAAGAAATAGGAAATATCCTCCCCTCAGCTCTAGTTCTCCCCAAACCAGTATCACCCCCCAACCTTTTGTCTGAAGTCACCACAAAACAAGACTGCCATTCAATCAAAAGCTATTGCAGAATAGTGAGGTAATACATGCCTGAGGAAACCTACAGTTCTTTTAGCTTGGAGGAGCTGTGCAACTGTAGAGCACTGTCCCCCTCATTCCTTCCAGAAGTCCAAAGCTTCAGGTTTTTTTGTCCAGAATGGAGATCTTCCCTGAGTTTTACTACTCCACATCCACTGCTCAGAATGTCTGCTCAAAATACATACACTTTCCCTCACAGCATTTCTCTAAAATTTGGCAGGCAAGACTACTGGAGCCATGTCTTATACCTGCGTGTAAACCCTGCCTGGCACAAGATGCATTCCTCAGTCGGGGTTTCTTGGCATTACCGCAATGGCATCGCTGATGATACAAGGTTCAGGGATACCTCCAGGGCCAGGAGGCACCTCCCCTTGTTCTCTTCTCCCATCTGTGCTGAGCGTGAGATTCCCCCCGGTGTCAGGTGGTAACATATTGCCAAGTAAGCGCTAAGCAAACATGTGCTGCTGCCAGAAGGATGCTCTTTCTCTGACTCCAGCGCATAAAATGGCTGACCTAACAAGTCAGTGCTGGGCAGCTAGCTGATGGGGGAAAGCATCGCTTGGTGCAATTTATGGCAGAACCTACAGAACATTTTGGGGCTGTAAAGCATTGCTAGCAACCTCCTACAGCTGAACCTGGCTTCATTTCTCAGCCGCTACTCTTTGAACCAATGCCTTATAGATAGGCAGAAGAGCAACTAATTTGTGCCCCAGTTGCCCTCTCTTGGTGGTCCTTGGGAGGCACAAATATAGTTTGTGCCTGTTACTACGAAATAAAATCCCATTCGATGTTGCTAACTTTAAACTGGTAGACCTAGGACTTTGCTAGCTGTCCTTAAAATCCTTCTAGGCTGACATATCTAAGTAGAGGAAGCTTAATTCTCCAAATCAATATACAAGGGGAAAAAAAAGTCAGCTGGTGTTTGACAACAAGATAATACAAGTTGTATGACTTCTTTCAGCCTGCTCAATTATTACGAAGGCCAGGGATTATTTAACACACTTAAGAGTTGTTAATTTTCATAACAGAAGCTTGCAGACAGCCTAAATTAAAACAGACTGCTGCTGTGCTGTTACTTTAGGTAATCTCTCTGTTAGGTGCTCTGAAGTTCCAGACAAGTTCATTAAACACAAACAGGCAGAGCTGCAGAATTTACACGTGCGAAATACTGCCAAACAGATGTCAGAGTTTGCTGTGCTGGGCCAGGCCAATGCTGCATTCTTCTGCTATTTGCATATCACCTCATCTTATCTGGTATTATGACAATTAATGCTGTGTATAGTATGTGCCCACATGTTATCTGAGTTTAAAATAATGTTGCAGCATTTTACCTTGAGACGTAGAATAATTTATAAAGAAGCAGTCAGTGTCACGTATTTTCAATTGAATGCAAAAATGATTGACTTACGATGAAGCAGCCGTGCAGGACTGTGGAGGCTGCACACACCAGGGACCGCACCAGAACCTGATTCAGTTCTGAACAGCATTGGTCACCGTCTAGTTTGTAAACTGTTATCTATTCTCTTCCTGATCAGCTCACAATCATGAAGTAAAATTAGCTGGAAAATGAGGTTGCATACCAATAACATGTTAATAATTTTGAGAAATGTTTATACTGCTTTTGATTGGAACGTAGGAAGTCTGGCTTGCTGTAAAATATGCCTAATGCAATGTTAACTGAGCTGTAAGATAGATTTAAAGCATATGGAAAAGGGTGGTTAGATTTCCAGGTGGAATTTTGGTGACGTTTGCAAAGAATATCTGGCTCGTGGTAAGAGAAGTATGGTAAGGAGAAGAAAAGAAGGAAGATAACTAAGAGAAAAGGGTTATTTTTGACATGATGATGAGGTTCATAGATTCTACTGGTGGTGACAGTGGGGTAGGCAGATTCCTTGAAAATGATTGAAGTGAGTGAATACTAACATCTGCATCATGTAGAGAATATTTACTCCAACATTATTTTTCTGAGTTTTGGCTGGAATGTTCACCGGTTTTATTAGCCATTTAATAATCAATCATGCACCTAAATACACCTTTTTATGCACACAGGGAAAGTTCCAGAGAAAGATTGATTAGCCTGATGCTACCAACTTGAAAAGCACATGAACAAATATAACATTGAAAGAACCACAGGAAATATTTGCTAAGGACAAGAATTGATCAAAGACATGAGCAAATGTTTTCGAAATGTCCATAATAAATATAGATCCTGAACGTGTCAAAACTGGAGTACAGCAGAAGAGGACAGGATGAGAAAACTAATAGTCTGAACTCATTGTCCACCAGCTTTAGAAATTAATTTTTAATTATAAGTTTTAGAGTAAAATACTTATATCAGACTTCATATTTATAGATCACATTCACATTTTTCTACTAATTTGAAACAAAAGTGATTTCTTTGTGTAGACGTATGCATATACATATACAAATAATGCAAGTACAGATATGGAAATACGTATATGTGTAGACATATATATGTATATACACCCACCTACTCATCATTTTGGAAGAACAACGTTTGGATTCTTGCAGAGTTTTGAGGAAGTTGTTATCAAACTTGAATTCTGGAACCTTGATCTAGACCCACACAAAATTTCTTCAGCTGTGCTTTAGCCTCAGACAGAATTGTTTAAAATACAACAAATGACTTAATTTAAGATGCAGTTCAAAATCCCACAAATGTAGAACATTAAGAGCTTATTTCCTCAGAAAGGTGATGTAAATAACTGATTTTTCATGTTGGGAGGCAAAGTGAAAATCTGAAAAGAAACTGTTTGGAACAAACTGAAATGAAGATGTTCCAGGATTTTATTTGTGTTTATTTTTATTCCCCCTCAACCCAGTCATTTAAATTATAGTAATTATAATTTATTATAATAACGATTTTATTATCGTTTGAGCAGCCATGCTCATTCTATGAAAAACTTCTGGATAACTAATGTAAGATGCTCCCTTGAGTAATTTGTGATTAATTATTTCAATATGGAATCAATTTCTTTACCCGCAGATATACAGACTCCTTTTTTCGTGACTCCGCTGTTATTACCTTTTTAGCCAGGACACCCTTTTTTAATGAAATTTATAATGTGTTAGTCATTCAAAGCAACTAAAAGTTTAAAAATAACTGCTTTCCAAACCAAGGTTTGGATGTTCCTCGGAATACATTTCTAGACTTTGATGAGGAAATGGTATCAGTGGTAATAAGGAAGTATAACACACAGGGCAAAGAGTGTCACTTTTAAAGAAATAATAAAAAGTCCGATGCTGAGGAAGAAGAGCAGCATTCGATCAGCACAGTCAGTTTAAGTTAGATGGTAACACTGCCTGACCAGTCAGAAGCATAAGGCCCCCCATAACACAGGGAAATTGGAATAAATGCTTTGTAAATATTGCTGTGATTCTGATTTCTTTTGCAGCACGTGCGCCTATGCTATTGGTTCTAGCTTTTACAAATAATTTATTCACTGTTTCCTTCTTTTCTAAGCCTTTCTTTCCTTTGATAGCTCACTTTGACCATTGGCTGGCAGGCTTTAAAACAGTCTCTTTGACACAGCAAGGCTATGTGCACGTTTTCCCTCAAGTATTGCCATAGTGGTGTTTTACACCTTCTTTTTCTGACGCGGCAAAGACGGGAATCTGGAGTTGTTAGCGTATTTTTTAATAGTTTCAAGACTTGGCATATGCTTGTCCCTGTCAGAATATCTATAAAATCTCAATCATAACAATTCTTGGGTGCCATATTGTTTGGTTAACCTTGAATGAATCTATTTACTGACTGACTGGAGTGCTTCGTGATTGTGGGGAAAATTGTCAGCTATATTGTAGAAAAATTGATTGGATTCAGATTGAGCAGTCTGCCTCTGCGCAAGCAGAACAAGGTCCTTTGGGACAAATAATGCATTTGTTTCTATTTATTTTCAAACATTGCATTCTGTCTGAGGTCTGGGAAGAACTTTACATCAGAACTGTGATCTCAATCCATGCTGGACTCGGCTGAGGAAAAGCCAGTGGTGAAATACTGAGCTCAGTGCTAATAGAAACTCTTAAACAGCATAATGTGATCTGAAGCCATCGAGGCACTGACAGTCATAGCACTTTTAGTGCACTTTTCTGCAATCTTTGTAGTAACACTCAGTGCATCACTGACCTCCTTGTCAATCTGGCTAACAGCTTGAAAGGGCTAGGATTTAAGAACTAGATTTGGTATATAATTTTCCATAAGTTGTTTTTTTTTTCCCTTTTTGATGACAGAATGTGTATTTACTGGAAGAAAGAAGTATATCAAACAAGTTTTAATAAATCCCTGTCAAAACAGATGGAGGTCTTCATCCGTAAGAAGGTATGTTTTGTATCCCACCTGGAAACCAAGGCTTGCATTGTACATCATACTAAGAACAGATTTTGTGTTTGTAGCTTAAGGACTTCTAAGTTTCTATTCCATCCAGATTTCTCTTTTATTTTCTAGGTTTGGGAAGAAACTCTCAGAGATTTTTATTCTTGATACATAGTGGATATTGTTTTGAGTTCTAGGAGCATCCAAGGGAAATCCCTCTTCAGGAATGAATGAGGATACTCTCAGTGAGTCTGGGAATATGGATATTTCATTACATTTATTGTCTGTAAATTTTTAATTGCCCTCATATCAAAATTTTGCTGCAAGTTCCTTTTCCATGGGCAACTTAGGGTACTTTAAAATTTTGGCAACTTAGAATTAAAATTTCGTGTTACAATTTGGAAACCTAGGGATAACTTATGTTTTACCAACTTAACTTTAAAATTGTACGTTTACGAAGTTAACTGAACATCTCCGTCTTTTTCTTCTTGTTAATAACTTAATTTTACTTAAAACCACAATGTGTTCTGTGGATTTGTCCAGGAAACCATTCTGGGAGATTTTTATCAAAAGAAGTCAAGAAACCACATTTTTGGAACTCTGACAGCTGACATGAAAATTTTGATTGTCTGTCAATCAACAATGAGAAGTAAACAGTTTCCTTCTTTGGAGGCTGAAGACATTTTTCCCAGTATCTCTAGAATATTTTGCCTGTGGGAAATCAACAGGACTGATCTGACATGTTTTCACTGACGTAGGACATGAAGATCTCAAATTATAGTGCTGAGCATTTGCTCTTTTTTAAACATAGTTCTTGAAGGGTCCTAAAGGTCTTCATCCTGTTCTCCTTTTTCTTCACAACTGAAGGAAACCAGGACTGCACTCAGCAGGAAGATAAAGTTACAGCGTGTTTTGTCCCTGTGTAGAGAAACCTTCCTACCTCGTGTCTCTAATTTTTCCAAATCAATGTTTGAGGCTTTTGTTTTCCTGGGGTTTGGCAGAAGTTACAACAAAGCAGCTGGCTCAGAATCACTCTGAATAAAACAAGTGATGTGATCCTGGCTAGAGGAGAGCTGGCGTACCTGCCCCTGTCCGATATTTGATACTTGTGTGGCTATCCAGGGCTTCAGTTCTTGTTGTTGTTGGATGATCAGCTTTCAGCAAAAGCCAAGATTACCTTCCCTTATTTGCACGTGCTGTGGAGATTATAATTTTATTTCTGAAGGCCACTTTGTCACTTTGAGACTTTGCCAGCTGCAAGGTGTCCTACTTCAGACCACTCCCTATGTTCATTTGGAAACAGCGTGTTATGAAAATGATAGAGCTCTCATCAGTGTGGGAGACAGGTCATGAAGACGTTGCACTGGTGAAACGCAGCAGTTGCTCACGGTTTCCAAGTTCTGGTTGCAATAAGTACAATTTAAATAGCCTGAGCTCTCTTTCCTTGGGAAATAAACTGTTTGTTGCTTAATACAGTGATTCTCAACCTCTACTAATGCAAAAAGATTTGCAATATTTTTTTTTTAATATTAAAATGAAACAAAATTTTATTGGAAACCTTTACTCTCAACATTTTTGTACTTCTGTTACTTCCCTTCCTTTTCTTCTTGCTTACTTCCAAAACTGGCAGAAGTGTAAGGCTCATTTTCCTTGTAATGTCAATATTTTCTAATGTCTTAGGGACTAGGAAGTATCCAACTTAAGTAACACCAACATGGTAACAGGCACTTCCTTACAGCGGTAATGAAAATGATATAAACCTTTGCTAAAATAGCATGGACCTCCAAAATGGAGCTATTTTCAGTATAAGAGAGGGGATTGAAATAGGGCTTTTTCCTTGCTGAATTGTTAGTTTTGAAACCCATCCTCCCTCCTCTGAAACAGCGTGGATGTGTTTGCCTTCAGGGCATGCTTCAAGGATCCCCGTTTAAAGCTGAATACTGGGAAAGCGGAATTTGCTTGAAGAGCAAATTTTGTAGTGGGATTGTAATTTCTCCCAACTCCTTTTTAGAAAAACAGGATTTCATTGGTTTTTGCTTTATGCAGTAGAGGTTGATAATTTCGAATTATGCTTAATTATCATAGTTACCCAACACTTAAACTTTTTTTAATCAGCCTGTTACAGGTACAGCTATAATAAATGAATGCAAATAAACATTTTCTCCATTTTTCACTGAAATGACAGGACAACGTACTGCAGAACTAACCTTAAAATAAATGACACAGAGATCCTATATTCCTTCATTGTGAAATGTCCTCAGAAATGTTTCTAGAAACACTTCTTAGTTGTTCCTCAACAGAATATATTTACGTAATTTTAATTGCAGATGGCATCTGCTGCTTTTAGAGTACATGGCCAAAGCATGTTTCTTCAACTTGCATATAAATAGATGGTGACTTTTCATCACATCTCTGTATGTAACATAAGTGAGATAAAATGAGTGTAAGTGCAGCGAGAAGATATTTTTGACTGCCTTCTTAAAGATGTCTGGTAGAGGAAAACATGAAGTTAGGTTTAGTGCGGTTTTGAGGACCATTTTCATAAACTTGGCTGTTGCTGTCTGATTGTACAAGCTCGTTTCGGTGCAGAGAGACTTTCCCTGTTCTTCTAGTTTATTTCCCATTGATACATAGAGATGAAATACTGCACGGTGAGGGTATCGGCCAAGTTGCTTCTGTGCGGCATGCTTATTGTGGGACTCATTTAGGATTGTCTCTTCGTCATCTTGAGGATCCTTGACCACTGTGCGGTTTCTCCTTTGTGTGAATCCTTGCTAATTGCCATTGGTCATTGGTGGCATTTGATAGTATTTGAGAAAAATAATGTAGGAAACCTCAACACCTTACTTAAAAAAACCAACTATATCAGCATTTCCTAAGAACTTTAGGTGTCACACACTCAGAAGTTATGTACATGTTTGCTCCTTCTAGAAAACATTCAAACAGTGAGAAGGTCTCCTCTTCAAAATGAACTCTTCTTGATGAATCATTTCTTAGATAAATGTAAGATGTTTTGGTCTTGATTCATGGAATTCCTGAAAAGACCCTTCGATGTCCTCCACTGTGGTCGTTACCTGAGTGTCTTCAATGGATTTTTTTTGCAATATCATTTTACTCCAAGGGTTTAGGGTGCACATACTGGATGAGAATTAGGTGGTAATTGCTCACCTAAGCGATGTGATTTTGCTTCCATTTGTTTGTTCATTGTTGTGCATGTAAACAAAGCTGGAAGGGCTTCTTTCATGTGCAAATATGAGATAGCTTGCTTGAATATTAGTATATACGCTGAATTTTGACTTCTTGGACTTGTAGAGGAAAACAAACAACAAGGCATAAATATTGTCGAAGATAGTTCATCTAAAAGTTCATATGAATGTAAATGGCAAAAGCCCTCTTTTATTCAAAAAGATCTATGGAGTTTAAAACCCACAAGTGTTCCTACAGTTGGAAGAAGGATTAAATGTAAAACCAGTGCATCCTTACTCACCATATTCACGTTTATTTTTGTATTTACTTCTAGTCCAGGTCTATGACATATTTTTATTTAAAATACGGACCTGAACTCTCAACTTTTTCTAAATAGATGAATTGCTATATCCCTGCAAGGCTTCACTGAGCTATTCTGGGTTCAAAAGGTGCCTTAGCAGAGGAAACTTCTGGACTGGGACTTCTGTTGCAGCCCTCGCTTCAGGTCCCACGCTTCACTTTCCATTGTCAGAAGGGGTCGTGAATGTGTAGAGACAGTAGCTGAAATATATCTTATTTCTTTGCTGGGACATATGGATGGGTTTTTTCAGGCATGACAAAGCAGATGTTATATATAAGCATTCAGTAAAAAGTCAGAATAGTGGACAAGGTTAATCCCATGCCACAGGCTCAACTGATCAAAATTTCATCAAAACTCCAGTCAGAGAATCTTTGTCAGAGCAATGTGGGAGTGATAAACAACACAAAAAGGTAAATAACAGAAAAAAAAAGAACACAATCTTAAAATGGAAAATGTTCAACACTTTTTTAATGAAGTACTTTGTGTATTTTTGTGAAAAGACTATCTTTCATTAGATCTGCCACAGCAAAAATACCAGGGCAGATATCTGTCTAAGTATCTTGTGTTTCAAGATAACAGATTTCAGGATTATTCTCATACATATTCATCTTTTAGTTTAAGTGTTGTGTCACTCTTGAGTCTTGACGTCGAAGAAAATAACATCTTTACAGCTCTAATTGAAAACAAGGCCATGGAAGCAAGTGAAAATGCAGTGACCTATGCTTTTGATGTGTTTGGCATCTTTTTGCGAACATTTCACATGGGTCCAGAAAGAACAATGCTTAATTTTCTGATCCTAGATTGAATTTAGAGCTCTGGCAGCCAGAAAATCATCTTTGGACTTGTAAACCATATGCATTTGATTCGGAAATCACTGAGAGAGAACAGATATGGAACCCCACAATGTCATTCATTCAGAGTTACTTTTTGGCATATAATAGCTGGCTTGAAAGAGGAGACGCAAACAAATACAAGTTCATTCAAGCGTAGAAAGACGGGTTTTCCAAGTGAAAACCAGCGTCGTCTCTGTACCAGTCCTTAGGCCATTTCCAACTTTATTATACTTTCAAGGACATTTTGTCCTCACTTGTATAGCAACGTGATTTGCACTCAACACAGTTATTGATACACAAACGTTTATGGAGAAACTTGCATCAATATTTCATTCCTTTTTATCAGGTAATCTAATTCAACTTTATTTATAATATTTTAAGCCTGACAGTGTAATGTTTAAAAGAGAGCAGAACAGGAAGTAAAGGGAGAAGATGGGGGGAGAGAAAAGAAAAAGAAAGCGCGCAAGAGAACAGCTTGCTTTGCTCTCATTATTGCTATCCTGTCAGAAAATGTGCAGAGCCCTCTGTCAGTGCATAGAACCTTTCTTCTTTGTTCTTTTTAATGATATTCTCGGAGAAGTTACATCTAAGTTCCTTATGCACATCCTTCACTGACTGTGAATCAGAAGGTATATGAGGATCCATTCATTTACATCATAATTCTGATGTCAACCTTTCCTGTTACCACAGAAACAGTCTATGACCACGCTTTGTATTAAAAAGGAAATATATGATACCATCAATGATGACAGCTCCCATGATTTAATCCTTGATTTTTGCCATAAAATCTGACCTTTACTTGATCTCACTGCTTTACTTGCATGTTTGATTTTTAAGACTGCTGATAGCTTGGCTTCATTTGCTTCCTCAGTCTGCTCTAATAAGAATTTACAAGGATCGGAGTTTCCCATACGCATCAGCTCTCCGTAGCTTTTGTCTGCTAAATAGAATGTTGTGGTTTCGCCTAACCAGAGAAACAGTGTCCCTAGCGCCTCTAATGCTTATCATAAATTATCTTGTCTTTGATATCTGAAATATAATCTTGCTAGAATATTTTCTTTATATGCCATTGTTCTTTTTTTCTGCCTGGTTAGCAGTTTCTATGTGTCAGACAAAGCACACACAGATCAAGCCCATTCTTAGCTTTCAGGGGTGGTTATAGGTCACAGCCATTTGATAGCCCTTTCTGATGTTTTTTATTTAAGTTCTTTTCATGCTGAGAAATCTGATAAGTGAGTTGTATGTGCTGTTACACCTGCATTCCAACGTCCAGGGTTCAGGGAGCCTGGAAGTTGTCGGTAAAGATCTGAACCCACACATCACCCAGTGTTTGGAGGTTAGCAACATAAATCTTGCAGTAAAAGAGCAGAGGTCTACCAGTAGGTTCACATTCCCTCCGCTTTCAGTGATAAGGAAGCCATTTTCAAAACAGAAATTAGGTCAAACCGTAAAAACGCATACTATAATTTTGTTCTTCATAAAATAGAACCAACATAACCTTACATGTATACTCAGCATGTACTGATTAATGTCTAAAACCTCCAATTTGCCTCTAAATTTGTTCTCTGGTTTTGTGGGGGGTTTTGTGTTTTTTTTTCCTTTTCTTTTTTTTTTTTTATTCCCCCCCCCAACTTTTCCTCTATAAGCTAAACACTCTCTTTGGCTTTATTTTTCTTTCGGACCTTTACATCCCATCTTACTTCAGGCATCTTTCATTATCTAATGAAAAGCACCGTGCATTTGAGGCTGCCACTTTTGGACAAACAGAAACACCTTTTATAGAAAATTCTTTTGTTCTAGTTTAGGTATCAGGAGAAGACTGATGGTGACCACGCAGAACTTTTCTTTTACCCCTTTTAGCTTCCAAGTGCTTTGCAAACATGAACTTCTCAGAGATGGGGAAAGTGAAGGAGGGATAGTGAATCAAGTGTCCAAGGCTAAAGAGAGGGATGGTTGTTAAGCACGATGGAGCTTGTGTCCCTGGACCAGTTTCCTCTTCCTTGGCTCAGATGACCCTTTTCTTTATGGCAGCATCTCAGCTGAGCTGGGGGCAGATTTCGTAGCCTTGATGCATCGCCTCCCACCAATGTGTTTCTGCGTTGACTGCTATGAACATAGTATTCAGTTTGGTCTAGGAGATGAATTTTTTAATCTGATCTATGAAAAGAAGAAAAGGGGCACCCCTCAGTCTTAGACACAATCACACATTTCTTATATTTCTGGAAAGTGAAGAAGTTTAAAGGGAACACACTTTGTAAGAAACTGTTTCTTTTTAAGAATACACTTCTTGTATCTCAGTCAGCAGGAGCAAACTGTACTATGGCAATTTTACCCCTGCCACTGGCTCTACAGGAACTGGGTCAAGACTTTTCACTCAGATTTTCATCCTGCGTAAAATGGATGGAAACCAACTTTTTAAAGTACTGTGATACAATAACTATTATTTTACTGTGTCTTTTAGCCAAAAGGAAAATTAAATTTCTGTGTGGGCTCCTCCAGGTGTGTTGACACTATCCCTGTATCAAAGCTCTTCCTTACCCATCATCTAAATTACAGTTTATTAATGGAATTTTCACAGACTAAGAGATACTAGCCCTCTCTTCTTGAATAGACACAAGATAAAAAGACCTTTTATTTTTTTTGTTTTCTTCTTCAAAAATGGAAGAAAAGAGAAGACGAGAAAGCTGATTTATTTGAATGCTGCTTTTTCAGCTTTGGCCACAGTAACGGGCAAGTTGAGCTACACCATAAGACAATAAATAACAGGAGATAAAAATATGAATAGTTGAAAAAAAAAAAAAAAGAGCTAGCTGAGAGATAGAAATAAATGTAGAATACATGATTATGACAAGTGCCAGCATCATCCTGACTGCAAATAAATGAGCTAATTTGCATGGGATTTTTATTTATGAATTCAAGACTGAGACTGAATTATACTAGGAGTGCAGCCAGGAATGCTCATGTTCCCTACACTTCCTGTGGGATATGGAACACACCAATATTTAATTATATCTATATGGAAAGCAAAGGACAGTGGGCTATACAGAGTTAGGTGGAGATTTCTGAAGGCATAATATCTTAAAAAGGCCTCAGCAGGAGTTCACAACCCAGCTTCCAGTGATGCTCAGTAAGGGTTTAGTTAAGTCAAGGTGAGCATTCAGCACCTTTGACCCGACAGGAGCAAACCCAGGACAGCTACAGAGGCTTGGCAGACACAGCACTGGCCTACAAGTGACTCGTGCCCTTCTGGAGGGGCTACTGGAAGCCAGAGGCACTATCTGAGGTATCTCAAACAGCGCTGGATACCTGTGTCCCTGGGCCACTAGGTAACCCTCGTAGTCAGATGTATGCTTCTGTCAGCATTGCTCGACAGCTCGCACCTTCACATGGAAACCCCATAGCGCCTCTAAAAGTGATCTGAAGAAGTGTGTTTAAAACATGGTTAACTTTTCAGCCAAGCAAATTATGCCTTGTTTTTTCCGAGCTCCACACTGGGACAAAACTGGAATAAATACTAGAAAACTAGTACTTTGTAGTAACTTTACACAAAAAGCAAAAGAATAAAAGAGTTTAAACAAACAAAACCCACCAAGTTTATAGGAACACACTTGAACATTCCTAATTGTCAGATGCCCTCTCTCAAAAGAGTAAGGGATGCTGTAAAAGATTCCAAATAAAACAGCAGAAAAGTCATATCTTCATAATCTGATACCTGAAAGTCGTTAGGGCTGGAAACACAATCTGTGTGCCTTCAGAAGCTGAAGCCTCCCCCTTTTCCGATAGTATCTACTTCATTTGTTAGTCCTATGAGGTCACAAGACATTAAACCTTAAACGTGCTGCTCATACATGGGGTCAAAATTACACCAGCCAGGGCTGCCAGGTGTACACTACTTCAGGAGAGGCTGAAGGTCTCGAATAAGATGCTTTTACTCTCCTAATTCTGATTTCCTGGGATTTAGGCAGATATCCCTGGAGAAAGAGCTGAATTCCTTTGGGATATCTTTTTCAGTAGGAGGAAAAACACTCTACATAAAACACTGTGGGGAAATTTGTGCCAAGGTAATCTACCAAAGATTTCCTCCTCCTAAATCTGTCAACCTGAGCATACCTTTTAAGTACGCCAGCATGGTTTGGAAGGCATGTAAAGAATCTAAGCAAGCATATAAGCAGCTAATTTGAAGTGCACAGATGCACTTTCCCTTGGGAATTATCTTAGCTCCTGAAATTTCATTCCAATAATTACCAAGGCAAATCACAAAGATTTCCATTTACTAATCTGGGGCTTCCTGAAATCCTCTAATTAAACCACAGCAAGACGGTTTCAATAGAGCACGGATTTGCTTTCTGTCCTGCTCTTTTTTGTGCTTCCTTCCCCTCCACCACAGTCATGCGGTCAGATGAACAGCTCCAGTGAGAAGGCACGAAGCTAACGCAGAAGGAAATGATCTGTCCTGCAATAGTAAGATGCTACCAGTTTTCTCCTTCGGTGTTCTGTATCACAAGGATATTATTTAATACAGTCATAAACTGTCCTTACACTATGGCAAGAAAATAAGATGGAGATAAAATCGTATGAGAATATTGATACAAGACCTGTCAAGACCGAAACTTTAATCAGATTTGTAAGATTTTTTTTTTTTTTTTGCTGATTACACTAAGGGCAATTTCTACTCAAATACAAGTGGTCAAAGCTTTTAAACTTTTCTTTCTAATTTCCTCAACCAGAATCTTCCCCAGAGGTGGACTGTCCATTGTATAGCCACGTGACTATGACAGGCTGCCCTCTACATTCGTTATGCAGTGACAAAATCCAGAAAACCCTGTTGTCCTTTAGAGGGATTCTCTCCACAAAGCCCTCCTGACCATTGCTAAAGGCTTCTACTGAAATTAGGTACCTGGAAATGCAGCCACACTGGGAAATAGCTGAGATTAACGGGTGAGGAGCAGTATAGAATGAGTTTTAAACCAGAATCTCTTGTGCACTACTTAGTTGAACTGTGCTCAAACTACAGCCTAACTAGTGAAGCAGAGTCAAACAGACATTGTTGGTTCTACCGACAGTTTAAGGTTAGCTCTCGTTACCTGAAGGTTTATACACCAGCTTCCAGTTTCCGTTGTTAAGAGAGGCTTTTCATGAGTGCACATCAGGTTTATGCTGTCACATAATTAGTCGCTTATCTTCTCACCAGGAAAAAGAATAGGGATGTATGAACCCTAAGGATGGAGGAGGGATGACTGCACAGCTAAGTGTGCGTTATGCCAAGCTGCATGGCTGTGCCAAGTGAGGTGGAAGGGCTCTAGAGCACCCTAACTCCTTATGGCTGCTCTGTGCTTGCAGAGTGCTTGAGCAAAGGGCAAAAGAATAGGGAAGCACACGAAGCACAGGAATGCTTCTGATAGGAAGAGAATAAAAAAAGAATATTTTGGAGAAGAGCCAATTAGAGCTGATCAGCAACATAAACTTCAACATTGAATGGGCATGGCTTCCAGAAATCAAGTTAACATGCAGAGTGCTGAACGCAGATCAGAGGTCAGTGTAGAACCATGGGTTTTAGCTGCTAGTCCTTAATCCTGGGGGCCCTGGATTGCTTCTAAATATCTGCAGATCATCTTTATTAGAAACACAGTGACAATGCCATTAAGCAAGGCCTGTATAGCCACTAGAAAGCCTTCAGGGCTCTGAAAAACAAAAAATGAAAGCCAGTAACATCCAAAGATCAAGACATATTGAGATCCTTGCTGTAATAGGAAATGGGAATATAGTAATGGTGCACAACGAGGGAAAGTGATATGAAGGGATTTTAAAACAAGATAAACTTCCTTGCCCTTTGTCATGAGAGAAGAATAACGAGACAGTAGATGAAACTGAAAGGAAATAAATTCAAACTGATAAAAGGGAGTATCTCTTTATATAACGCATAATTAATCAGTCAAACCCACTGACATAAGATTTCACTGAGACACAGAGTTCAGAAAGAAAAGCAGGCATTTATACGGATAATGAGAACATCTTTAGATAAGATGGAAAAAAAAAGAAGGCTATAAAGAGTAATGCTTCATGACATAAACCAAGTACCGGCTTAATGTGGAAGGCATTAAGAGGATATGGCATAAGAAAGGTAATGCTAACCCACACAGAGATTTTAGTATCCCTTATCAGACTGAACCATTGTCCTGAGCATGAAGGCATATCCTCTCATGCTTTTGACGTGTTGCATTTGTCAGACCTTCTTGGTTCATAACCTCCTGATCTACAAACTAGGACTGTAGGAGCCACAACAGATGTTAACAAGTAGATATTTGGGCACAGAGTAAGGAAGTGTCTGACAGCAAGAGGAACAGGGAAAGCCCAGGCTTGATTGGCCTCATTCTTTCTTGCAGTAGCAAGAGATTGTGTAAGGCTGTGAATTTTAGCATAGCTGAAGTTTAGCTACTCCAGCCTGCTGTTTATTCCTCAGTGGTTTCTGCTTCCATCAGCGTCAATGGGATTGGAATAAGGCCTCAGGGCAAGCATTTAGCATAGACTTACAAACTACAGTTTTATTTAAGCAGCTTCTCCGGGGGTATTGACTGGTAAACCTTTGAAAAAGCATCCTTCCTTGTATATTTTTAAAAAGTCAGCTTTTCTTATATCACATGGTGGTACTTCCCTGCTTAGGAAATGATTATTCTAGTTCTGGCTTGCAGGATGATGAATCACCGGGTGACACACCACTGTGCTTTTAAGACTGTTGTGCTTGCATCAGGGGATGGTTGAGCTGACCTGTTGAAGAGAAAGCCAGGCCAGAATTTCCACTCAAAAATAGATCTGAGGTTCAACAACAGTTGGTAGGTTTTCCCTATTTCACATTTTTCTACTTTGGGACTCCAGCTGTGGCCTAAAAAGGGTAGTATCGTACTTGCAGATTAAGGCTCTGTTTAAGCACTTGACTTCTGAGAGGACCAGGCGTGCAGTGTAGGGAGCCTGTGGACAAAGTTTGAGATCTCAGACAGGCACATGCAACAGCAGGAGACAAACAGACAAACAGCTAAATGGGTTCGTCCAGGAATGTCTAACTTACATTTCCAATCTCCTGGGGGTGTGAGGGGCTGGTACGAGAGCTGCAGCTGAGTGCTAGCCGTGTGAAGATGGAAGAAAAATGTGCTGCTTGGTGGAAAGGAAGGAAAGCAATGTCTGGAGGGAGAGGGGGTGCTGGGAGAACATTTGGACCACTGGTTAAGAGCAGAAGGAAGGTGCACATGTGAATAGTAGAAGAAATGGGATTAGGATGTTCCCATTGTGCCTCTTTGCTGTCTTAAGGCACAAAAGAAGCCAGAGAAAACAGCATCCTTTTGAGCTGCTCAGCCCCATTTTGCAAACCACAGACACGGAAAGTGAGCTGACCAAGATTTCAATGCGCTATAATTCCTTCCTCTCTAATTTTGATACGTGACTTGACGTATCACAGTGTGCTGCATGGTGTGCGGTGTGAGAATGAGATGCCTAGTCTAGGACACTTGGGCGGATGGGTTGAAGAAATGGTTTTTAAGTGTTATATTCAGAATAAGCTTAATAAAATAAATCATTTCAATTAATTCTTAAAAAATCTCTCTCCCAGGGAAGGAAAGCATATAAATATATGTATACACACACATAATGTACCCACCCAGTGTCAAGGTTTTAAGCTCCAGTTTGGCAAGCTATTAACCCATTACAAAGGATTTCAAAAGTTTTCCTCACTAGAAATCAATGAGCATTTGAAGCACCTGTGTACTTTAAATTAGACATAAAGCTGCTAAATCAGCAGCAGAAGGTTTCATTTTTCTCAGCTGGCATTAGCACCTGTGTTTTGGATCACTGGCCTCCCCACCGGCCGCAAATGTTTATACCCCTTTCATGAGCGATGCAAGGAGCTTTTAGCACACCTGGAACTATCTCAAATCTCGGAATAAAAAGCTGGAAGAGAGGTGTGGGTGCTGAACCCTCACCTTATGTGTAACCTCCTTCCTAGCACTGACCTAACTGGGTTGCACGTGTGCTAGTGAGTTCACAACAAAAGCAGGATGGTATGCTTTGTCAGCATATGTGCTCTTTCAGGTGTTATTTCCTTTTTTTTTTTAATTACTCCTTTCAGAGCTGTGCCTGCTTCTTCTACTGACCACGCTTTGACCAGCTGAAAAAAGGTAAAGTCTTCAAATAGCTTTTTTTCCCCATTTGGGGATTTTTGCTCACTCTGATGTTTATTTAACTGTACACATGTATATATTTTATGTAGTACTATATGTTGTAGTTAGAATGCCTTGCGGGGTGGTGAGGCTGGATTTCTTTTGGGAAGTTTGCAGATGTGCCTATATAGAATTACTGCTGTGATACCTGTTCGATCAAGCGTGTTTCCCTTCTTTGTCTCTCTGAGCCTTCAGTGTCACATCAGGATATGACCAACTAGCTCCACACACAGCAGCAGTATTTTTTTTCTCTGGAATTATTTGTTATAGAAGTCTGTTCCTTGCAAACTGGTCACTGCAACTACAAAACAGCATTAGGCAGCATATATGATTAAACTGTTTTTGCTGGTAGAATATATTTATCTACCTTTTTTATTTCTTTTTTTTTCTGAGGGATTTGAGAGCAACCCTTTTTCTTAGCTTTAGTCAAAATGCAATCACTCTCTATTTCTACCCAAATGTGCATATATTGTTCTTGGAGTATTTTTCATTGATAAAGAGCTTCTCTTTTTTTTTTTTTTTTTTTTCTATGCTTATCTTGCAATATGAAGAACCTGTTATTGTTCACTACTGAATAGCAGAGATAATACCCAATTTCCTAACTTTCAAGTGGAGCTTTGTCTTGCACTCAGTGAGTAGAATAAGAGATACACCACAACTGGCTCTTCACATACTTTTACCTACAATTCTTCCACTCAGTCACGTAGTTATACATAATACTGACGGAAAGCTGTGAGGAAGGAAGGGAGAATGCTGAAATTAAACATAAACAAACAAAACACCTGTGCAAAAATCAAGCCTTTTCTTATTGCCTTTCCTCCAGCTTTCCAACAATTATAAATGAGTAACATATACTGAAACCAGAGACTTCCATTTCAGGGAAAACAACATACACATTTTTCTGTGTTCTTTCTAAAGGGTCAGTGACCTTAAAAATAAATAACAATCCATTATCTGAGAGCTCAAGTACTGAAGTATGGGATTTAGCAGGGTCAGATGCAGTCCTGCTGGGAAGGAGGGAGAAACAAAATTCTCTCTGTGTTCTTGCGTAGCTTCATGTGTTTATGCTAGGTGTGACTGGAGGAATTTCTACTCCCTTGGTGTCCCTGAGAAGGGAAGGAAAGTAGCAAAACAATCTAGGATAAAAATTAGGAAGTTGCTTCTGAAGTGAAGGGGTAGCAGGTGACTTCCTTTCCTACAGAAGAATAATCGACTTCGAAGGGTCTTGCTGAAGTGTGGTGGTGTATAGAATTATTCATGAGGTATTGCAACTTGCTTGCCACCTAAGCACACAGTCTGTCCCACAGTGTTTATTACTAAAGCTCATGAAAAGCAAAGCCTGTTGTTCTGAGAGCGTGGGACAGAGGACAATGTGGTCTCCACAGAGGGCTTGGCACCCTTACTGAAGATGAGGAGTGACTTGGGGCACAAATGATGACAGTGCAGACCTTGACACCTCTGGCTGTTTTCCTAAGTTGATTTCTGCTGCTTGGTGATGAAACTTGGTCATCTGTTCAGTGTCCTAAGTGAAATTTTGGCATTTAGTCTCCGTCCAGCTTTTATATGGGCACAAAAATCATTACCACGGGTGTCCTTGTTGGCAATCACAGCAGGGAGGCTAGTGATTATATCATAGAGCCACAGAATGGCTGCGGTTGGAAGGGGCCTCCAGAGATCATCTGGTCCAACCATCCTGCTCAGGCAGGGCCACCTAGAGCCAGTTGTGCAGGACCTTGTCCAGGCAGCTTTTGAAAATCTCCAAGGATGGAGATTGCACAACCTTTCTGGGAAACCTGTTCCAGTGTTCGGTCCCCCTTTATAGCAAAAGAGTGTTGATGTTCAAATGGAGCCTCCTGCATTTCAGCTTGTGCCTGCTGCTTCTGGTCCTGTCGCTGGGCACCACTGAAAAGAGCTGCCTCTGTCCTCTTTGCACCCTCCCTTCAGGTATTTTTAGACATTGATAAGATCCCCCCTGAGCCTTCCCACCCCAGGCCAAACAGTTCCAGTTCTCTTACAGGTGAGATATTCCAGTCCATTAATCTTCTTCGTGGTGCTTCACTGGACTCTCTGTAGTACATCTATGTCTCTCTTGTGCTGAGGAGCCCAGAACTGGACCCAGCACTCTAGGTGCAGCCACACCAGTGCTGAGGAGAGGGCAAGGATTACCTCCTTTGACCTGCTGACAACAACCCTCCTAATGCAGCCCAGGATACCAGGTTATACGATTGTGAGGATTTGTTCTGGCCTCTCACCCACAACCTTGATCTTTTCTGAGCAGGGATGTGGGCAGACCTGCACGCTGAAGCCTGGCCTGCCATCGTCTGTTTGTTATACAGCCATTCTGCTGGTAAACACAGAATTTCAGTCTTTAGGCTTGTCAGCCCAATGTCTGTTCAAATCTATGCTCTCTTTCTCTCGCTTTTCAATAAAAAGGCAGAACTCTGGCAATGACCATTCGCACAAACTCAGTCTCGATATCCTCACCCCCACTGGGTCTGCACACAGGAAACGGCAGGAATGGTGCCAAAAATAAATCTGGCACAGCAGATAAAAACAGCTGCTGTTGTCCAAATGGTATTAGAGTCATTTTCATTCCTGCTATAATACCCCATAGTCTAAGGCACTTATATATTTAAACCCTGAAGTTCTTACCGTAGAAAACAGTCCAATGTAGAAAAATTACAAAGGAATTTTCTGTGTGTGTTTAATTTTGTTTCAGTGGGTATTTAATTAAATGGACTGAATGAGTTGCTTGTACATATCTAATCTGGAAAGATGTTAAAATCGGGAACATTTTTTTTAGTGGAATAACACCTATTCTGCTAGCACTGGCACATAATGCCATTTGGTTTCCTTCTGTAATCTCTTGCTTTAAGTTTTAGCTATTCTTCTTGGTAAAAACATCTTTCACACGTACACACGAAGCATGCTGACTCAGCTGACACACCACCCAAAAAATCGGAGTTCTGCAGAGTGATGAGAGCGTGAAAGGTTTTCAGTCTGATCTGTAGCTCACACCGTACCACAGAAGCCATGCCTGATTTTTTTTCTCTCCCAGTGTAGCCACTGGTAAACTAAACACCAGCAAAAACTGTGCTGATGCTCATAAAGTGGTTATATATTCTTGTGAACCCTAAGCTTTCATCCAGTCTCTAATCAAGTAGGTATAGATCAGATCTTATAAAGGGTGCCTGACCTGATGTTTAAAAAAGCAAAAAACCGCTGCTCATCCTTACTGACTGGTCAACACAGGACACAGTGTAAACCTGCCTAGCTGAGAAACTCCTGTTTGCCCCAGCGCGTGTAACCCCCAGCGCGTGAGGAGACAAATTACTCCTTTTCTTCAAATCTTTTTCTTCCTTTGGAAAGTACGGTAGCTCAGTCACGTAGGGAAAACCAAAACAAATCAAGCCCTTAGACTTGGTAAAGCTTTAAAATGACTGTATTAAGCATCAAACCCAATGATAAATACGGCTTGATAAGGCACATCCATTTACCCACTTCTGCCATGGGGTCCTTGAACATCAAGCAGTTGCTTTATGCACTTTTCAGCATCACTCAAGTATTTTCTGCTATATCAGTGCCTGTAGTCTGTCATTCAAAAGATTGTAATCAAGATCTACAGATTATGTACCCAATATGAATGCACTAAAACTCGGCATATGCATTTTAAATAATCAATTGGTACTTAATTAACACACAATTGCTGCCCTAATACTGAATCAAATCCTCTTAAAGTGTGACCATAATTCCCACTAGAGTGGTAATGTCCTGAGAGTGAAAGAAATACCCTGTGATCATTAGAAGAGTATTGTAATTTATAGAGTTTTTGTCAAGAGATTAAGCAATTCCAGAATCTATTACACATGAAAAAATGCACTTTAGGACAGAAAAGAATTATGGTCCCTCCTTATCCTTTAAAAGACATTTTGGTGCTATATGTTGGTTTTAATAAACAGATTATCTCAACATTCTTTACAACTAATATAAGTAAAACTTCCGCACAGCATTTTTAATCAAATATGACACAGAAAACTGCTTAGGGAAAATGACGCAAACTCAATTTTTGCCAAGCCTTATTATGAAAATGTAGCACAAATATTAGCTATAGTGTCCAAAAAAAAAAAAAAAAACCACTTTCAGGAGACATTTCCTTTAATTTTGCAAAGAGTTATGGCTTGAAGTGTCCCAATAAAAATAAATTTGAGGAACACCCTCTGTTTTCCATTTGACAGAAGTCAAACTCTCTCTTATAATTGGTTACTTCATGAACAAAATAATGAACTATAGTACAAGCAGTCTAATTTTTAAACAACTTGTGCTTCAGTCAGACTGTGCAAAAAAGAACAGATTTAAGGCCAGAATAACGGTTGCTCTGTGCTGATGCAAGGATTATTCAAACCCAGAATTGTGAGTCCAGCAGGTCTGTTGACTAAAGTGTACGTATTCAGCTCAATACACGGTGGCACTTCGCGGGGTGGCACCCAGCTTCTTCCAAGGTGTGGTTTCCCCACTGGGAATTTATCTTCTTCTTCATATTTAGCAGGCTTTTCACCAACTTCCTCCCCCCCCCGCCCCCCTCTCCAAGAACTGATTTTTCAATGACTTTATAAAACTAGCGCTTAAGTTCTCTGGAGGCAAAGATTTCTGTGATCTAGTTACTTACACTGTGAAACAGTATGTCCATTTGTTTAGTCTCACCACCCAACCGTTGTATGGAACGAGTCTCTAGTCTTTCTGCTGTGTTGTATCAGTCATGGTTTTGTGTATTTCTGTCATCCACACTTTTAACTGCTTGATTTCAGTGAGGTGCTGAACACCAGTTCTAAAACCTGATCCACTCAAATGCGAAAGATTTTGTACTGGCAGGTAGTATTGCATTTCAAAAGGGCAGAGTACACATAGGTTAAAGGTTTGCAGTTCTTCATGAAGCCAGTGAGATTGCTGTTGCTGCTCCAGAGCTCCCGTACAGAGCAAAAACTTAGTTTCCCCAACTTGCGATTTTTTTTCTTAAATATATTTAAACTACTTAATTGCATCGGTTATATTGAAACTTCATTCCATTTCTCAGCACTTTCTCTAATAATGACTTTCTCTTTGTGTGTGTGTCTATTTTCTTTGTCACTTAAACTCCGTTGTGGTTGGCCTGAAAGCCCAGAGATACAGTCAAGCTCCACTTTGAGGGGTGCCATAGATAATATGAACTTTACTTTGAAGAGTTTCATGCTAAATTTGAGGCGTAAGCAATTTGCGTAACTGATTTTTGTGGTGTTTTAAGATGAAATCTCTATGTATCCTATAACTGTTGAGTTAATACAGACACCTCTATAACACTTCTATTCATGTTTTTCTACTGTGGTACCTGAGTGCCTTAAGCAATGACTTCTAGCTGGAACACACAACTCTTTCCTTCATCCTTTCTTGGGTGTGGATGTTTAATTTCTTTCATATGCATGATGTATTCTAAGTATTGACTCCTGAAGACTGGGTCACAAAGGGCATTGTGAATTCAAAAAAGTAGGTGAGGCTGGTGGTGACTCTTAGATCTTCTAAGAATTTTTCCCACAGTCTTGGATAAACCCAGAAAAAATCTGTCCTTCTTTCCTGGAAATGATAGATCACTGTAGTGGAATGTTTCATTATGCTTCCGAAACTGACTTAGTTTTGATTTTTTTTTTTTCCCCCCGTGTTACTCATTTTGGAACTTGAAAGAATCCTAGAGACTTACCTTTCTGGAGATCTTAAACCAATGTTCTACAGAGTGAGCGGTTGAATATATTTGATATTCCATGTTGCTTCACAAGCATACAGATTAATTTAGTTTTCTGAGGGATAATGTCATCATCTGGTTAAAAACCAGCAGTTCTATGTGTATTTAAAATGTCATTTTTGTTGTCTCTGAGTCACAAACTAGGGTAGCTATTTTATAATGACAATGAACTCGCCAACAGCACTCTCCATGGATAACCATTGTGCTTTTTTCGTCTGATTTATAAGATGGAACTCAAGCAAAATGTGACATTCAATATTCAGATAGTAAGACTGAAACAACATGAAGGCTTTACACCTTTTCTTGTTGAATGCCATTAAACAATATAAAACCTCTAACCTCTAAAAAGTAAAACAGCTAATTAAGCTAAAACCAAAATACTATATCAATGCAATAGACTAAATAAATACATAAATAAAGTACTTCTACCATGACAGAACGACAATATTTGCATTTTTGTTATAGTTTGCAAGTACTGGTGATGATCCAATTAAAAGTTGTTATCTTTTTTTTTTCAGTTATCAAAGAATAACTGAATTTTTATGGCTAAAAATTTAAATTTTGCTCTGTTTTTACTAGGTTCATAACACTGAATCACATAATTTCTGACAAATATCAACATCTTACAATTTAACTTAGATTTTGGCTCTTTTCCAGTGCACATGGTCTAGTTTAGGTGTCGCATTAAAGAAAATCAGTTTCTGCACAGAATATCCAGCTAAGTACACTGCCTTATTCCCAATTGCCAAATGTTGATGCTTCCTTATCTGTATATCAGATTATTGTTTAAAATAATGTCCTTGGGAATTTCAGCAAACTCTACTTTGTGTTATACACCAATATTATCTGTGGGAGCCAATTGTTGAAAGCGTTATGAACAGATGGTGCACTAAAGAAGTAAGTAGTGTTCAATAATGTAACAGAATGGGCTAGTACACTGCACAGCAATGTTACAAATCTTCCACCTATTTGACACCTGAGGGATAAAATTGACTTGTTATTAGAGCAATGAATCTATTATTTGGATGGGCAAACACTGCTTTTCATAAAAATGCCATTTTTTTGAAATCTTGCTGTAACAGATGATTATTTTCCTGGCTTTGGAGGACAGTTATAGATGTCCCTACATATATGCAGGTGTTCATGGAGGAGTGGGTTCATAATAAGTATTTTCCATTTTCTTGTCTTCTCCAGTTCTTTAGGCCAAGAGTTTATGACAAGACAGCTATAAACCTTCTACCACAAGATTAGATTCTATCCAATTTTTATTCATTTTAAGTTATGAGCAAAAGTGGCTGGGCTGGTCTTCACAGCTCTGAGTAGACAAATTATCCACTGAGTTTTAATCCCTCTGAATGAAACTGCTCTCAGGAAGTCATAGCTAGCTGCTTGGGATAATATCCACTCTTTAACTCTGATTAATTTAGGCGTCTAATTTAAATGTATTTTAGAAGATATCATCTACTAGTTTAATGTGTCTGAATGGTCCATAAATATTACCTGGGACTCATCTGTCATTCAGACCACTCATTTTAGATGCTTGGTATGGAATCCATCTCTTTCATTATATTTTCCTCTAAGGTCCAAGTGACTTCTCACACTGCAGTATTAGGAAGCTATAGATTCCTATAATGTTGGAATTCTAGTTCATAAACAGAAAATAAGGGAAAAAACCTTTAAAAGAGCAGCCTTCGTAATGCCTTCGAGTCCTTGTTTAGGCACCTTTTCTATAGCTTCTGTAGCTGAACAAATAGCTTCAAAAGAGCTCAAAAGGAAGGAATGGGCTTCCCAGAAGGACTAGAAGAGCATTTCTCAGATATCTAACCCATAGATTAAAAAGCAACTTTAAAGGACTGTTTGAATAGGATTAAGTGTTTCTATTTTTGACTAAAATCTAGGAGAGAAATTAATAAATATATGATGGAAAGTCAAAGGAATGTCAGTGTCTCTAACTGACATTTTAGACTAAGGTTTAAGTTTGGAGTAGTATGAACGATTATTTCATTTTATCCAAATCTATTCAACCATCCAGAATGCTAAAAGCAGCATCAGACATTTCCCTCCACCAGTAACACAAAATTTATCTGCTGCAGGAATAGCGATCATTAGGAGTCAAGTTAATTCTTAAATACAGAGTCTTTCTTAAACTCATGAACCTCTTAAATACCTTGTGCTGTTGTCTATTATATAGTTACATGTCTAATGCAGTATCAGTCCCCTCAGAATACATTTGAATTAAGACTATTTTATCATCTACATAACCATGAAATGCTAATCCCTACAGCAGGACTTAGTTTTTCATCTCTCGTTGAGTAACACAATGCTTTGGGAAACTGCTGGTATTCTTAGATACAAAAGCCAGGTAGCGGTTATTAATTACAGCTAAACCTCAGAACTTTCAATTAGAAAAACTGATGTTTAACTGAACATCTCATTAAATAATTTAAACAAAATCTATGAGAATCTTGTGAAATGTTGACACCTGCAACCTCTGGCTGGACTGGCCGTATCATTTCCCTGCACTTTTCTGCTTTCTCCCATTATTGAGCTACAACCCGACAAAAAAACATCTCTAATTTACCATCTCCCACCCCCCAGCTAACGTGTTGGCAGTTCACAGGCTGCCTGCAGATGGGCTGCCTGGGCTCTACTGAGAAAGATGCTTAGCTCTTGGGAATTGTCATGGAAAAGACCACGTTTTCCAAAGGAACCGCTCAACTGACATAGGCCCTGCCCTCCACAGCACAACAAATTTAGTCTCTGAAGTGGCTCATGGAGACCTTGAAGATAAAAGAGTTGATTTAGTTCCCTGACTTCAGGCCCCCCTGTACACTCAGGACCTCCAACTGGTAACAAGTGTTTGTCTAAGGCAGGCTGAGAGATCAACTGGGGAAACAAAAGGTTATTTTTTCCTTAAAAATCTAAGTGTGGTTGGTTGTGGGTTGTTTTGTTGGTTTTTTTGAGATTTTTTTTTTTAACTGACAGCTTTCTCTAAACATTTAAAAAAAAATTAAAAATGAGCTAGTAGCACTAGGAGTAATTCAAAATACATAATCTGATCTGTCTTGCGGCTTTGAAAGGAAGATTTAACAATTTATTTATAGACTAATGATTTTCGGAGAAATAATATTTCACTTTCTATCCCCATTAACTTTGCAAGGAGCAATTTTCACTTATTATGTAAGATTTTTACTGATTTTATGAGATTAACCGTAACAAGAAAATTGCTGAAAATTTTTTACCTACAACTTCCTACAAACAAAGTTAATGAAGAGATGTAAACTTCTGCTGAGGCTTGCTGCCTTATCCCTTGCTATTCCTCCATATGTATCGTACATGTAAAGCCAATTTAGATTACCAATCCCTGGTGTGACACAATGCGAAAAAATTCTTTTCGTATGTCTTTCAAAAAGATGTTCATTTTTATGACAGAGAAATATTTTTTGCTATAGCAGGAAAAGTGTCTTTTAGCTGAAGAATTCCTTTGTCCTATGTTCTCAAAATCATATTTATATGAATATGTGACTCTCTGGATCAGACCCAGAAAGAGAAAAAATTAGTTTTGGCATGACACAAGTGGAAGCTTTTTAAGTAATTTTCTGATTCTGCTGCTGAAAATGAGAAGAGGAAAGCCAGATAGTTTCTCATGATGATCCCTTCCTTCATGGGACCTTAATGTCCCTTGGAACTGAATGCAATGAACAGATAAAATTTCCCCCACAGAAGATCCAACTGGGAAGCATAAGCTTCATGCCACTTCTCTAAATCAAAATTAAAATCAGAGAGAAGTAACAATGGAGTCTTCTGGGAGATGGGTTTAGATCTGAAGAGATGGGCAGTCTAACAAAGGAGTGCAGGCAATGTGCTGAGCATAAGGAGATTTCTCAGATATACAGCTGCACTTGGAGAAGTTTTATTTTAATGTGTAATAAACTCTGGATTTGAGTTTCAGGACACGAGCTTTGCAAACCCATTCCAACAGGGAACAAAAGTATAAACGACAGAATGTTGTTTCTGCAAATAACTATTTCTTCATAGAGAACAAATTGCATGCTGTTTGCTTGTTCGGTAAGTGTTCATCTGCAGCCCACCTTAGGGTGCAACTAGCAGGAAAGTTCTGGGAGCACAACCATAAAATAATGATAAACAAGAGCATAATCAGGACTTCCAACCAAAGTTTGTCTCCCAGAACTTTTTCACTCTATAGAGGGCATTTTAGTGAGACCATTTAGCTCTGCATTTAAAGGGTTCCACGTTATCTTAGTAATTAAATATGTTTCAATTTTTTTAAGCCCTAACAATAAAAATTCCATCAGCAAGAGAAATTACTAGATTCATTTGTATTTGTAAGAGTGAGAGAATGAAAAGGAATGGAAATTCAAAAGATATATTTTTCACTGAGATTTGAAAATTCTAAGTATTTCATTCCTTTATACCACATCTCCTGACCCATGCTCTTCCTCTGGTCTTAAATGCCTTGTGTATTGCTATAATTTTAAGTTTATTGTAAGAGAAAGCTGTTCTCATAAAATAACTTTTATTACATGAATAGGTTTTTTTTATATTCAGTAACTTATATTGCATTTATATTTGTAAGCCCTCTAGTCCTCACTAACATTCTTATGCATATAGCAGTAAAAACCTTGGGGTATACCACTGATAGTCAACAAAAAAGGTGAGAAAAATAGGCAAACAGTATAAATTGTATGCAAAGACTGGAATTAATGTTGAATTTAAGCTTCCTTGCAAGCTCCATTGAGGCTATTTAAGATTACTCCAAATAAATGATGTACAGACAGCAAAATCACTATGCATGAATGCATTTGTTTGCAATTCGAGTAATGAAATATTACATGATTTTTTTAAATGCATTATTATCTGCGATCTTTTTTCAGGAAGAAAATATATCCAAGTTTAGAAGCTATAAAAAATAATTATTTTTCCTTGTGGAATAACTAGATCTTTGTGGCTGAAAGAGAACCTCTACTTAATCTTGCCTTCTTTCTCTGTACACAGTTGGCTCAGCAGCACAATCATACCAAAGGTTCCACGTTAACATTTTTTAAGGCTGTTCTGAATGTTACTGTTGCTGGATCCTTCCTGATACAACAGAAATAATAGCAAAACCACAGTGAAATCAGGAGAAATGGTCTATATATCTGAAGACAGGAAATCACTCAGGTATAGAATAATATTTATCTTAAAACTACTTTACAAAGGGAGACTCTTCCACAGTGTTTTTGAGTCTGATCAAATTTCGAATTGTACTTTCTCCAGACACAATTTCTTTTTTTCCAGGGGGTGTTAATAGTAATGCAGAAAGCAGATGTAACGTGTCATTGAAGGCATTGCCTTCTCTCACCTTATTTACGATTTTACCACTGTCTTGTGAACATTTCCATGTAGTCATTATGCACTGAATTTTTGCACTATATTATTCATTTGTTATGTTTGCTATTTATTTGCCCACTCAGCAGGGTACAGATTGTGTGTGGGCATACATTCTGAATTGTGACTGCACAGCTTGTTTGTGGAGGATTGTAGCTCTCCCAGGACAAGCTCGTGGATTCATAGGTACACGAGAGCTGGCATCGTGCAAGTGAGCCAGTTATAGCCCCAGCTCTGGGGAAGGTGGGGGACAGTGTCCGGCCAGTGTGTCTGCCTCATTCTGCAGATAGTTTATTTGAGAGAAGTAATGGAAATCTAGACCATCCTGCTAGATGATACGGCTCAGATTTTCTGACTCTTTCTGGAAAACAGTTTGTGCTCTGAAGCACAGCATTTTTGTATCTGGAAGCCTGGATGTGCATCATGTACCTCTCACAGAATCAAGCCCTTCATAAGCTGGCCTCGTGCGAAGATAATGATTTTTTTCCAAAAAGTGAATTCTGAATGAGTTTTTCTGAGGAAGCCTCTTAAATCAGCTAGTATTGAGTACACAGGCAATATTTTATACTCATTATATGACACTCAGGTTTTTGTGCTTTTGTGCATATTTATAAAGGGAAAGACTAAACCAACACGTTACCTAAGTGAAAAGATGAGATACCTGCACCTTGTTTTCTTAACTTTATTGAATGGCCCTTTGGGATTGAAACCATGTACCTGAGGGAAATGCCTTGGTTAAGGTAATGGGAAGCTTCAACCACTGGTCATTAGCTTCTAACAATGAACCTCCTAACGAAGCAAGCTCCAAGAAACAAGGTGATTAAATTCCGTTGAAGAGAGCAAGACAATCATGCACAGATACACACTAAAACACTTGCGGGATTTTAGAAAGCAACCTGGGAAGTTGTTCTGCTCCCTGACAGATAAAGTCTTTGCTAGAAAAGCACTCTGACTTGAGAACTTGTCTTGCTGTATCTCATGCTAGAGTGACAGGCTTGGTATATTAGGGGATAGAAATCTAATCCCTCCTAATAGATGATAGAGCTCAAATCTTCTGACCTCCCAGGATAAAAATGAGAACAAATCTTAGATATTTTGGAACGATTCTGGTCCCTTCATATAAGAAAAGAGATAATACAACAAGTTACACTAAGGGCAACAAGGATGATCAAAGCTATGACATGGCTTCTGTATGAAGGATGATTAAATAGAGTAGTTGGGCCTGGAAGAGAAACGATGTAAGATGGATATGGCAGAATGTCGTGAGTGTCAGGGAGAAGGTAAATAGGGAAAGATTGTTTACTGTATCTTCTAATACAAGATGTAGAGGACATCAGACAAGACAAGTATGTGTCAAGTTCTAAACAAATAAAAGGAGATACTTCTTCACATACAGCTATCTGTGGAATTCTCTGCCACAGGACATTAGAGACACTCGGAGTGTAAAAAAACCTGAATGTCACATGCACAAAGGGAGAAATCCACTGACAGCTACACAAGAGCAGTACCTTCCTGTGCGATGTCTCTGACGGGTACAGATTTGACTACCTTCACAGTGTTCGCTATAGATCTGCTATTGGCAACGTCAAGTACATCGAATAGGGATAACTGCTGCTTTGGTCTGATATGATATGACTTAGATTATTCCTGTAAATGTTCCTTGTTACAGAAAATGCTGTTGCCTAACTGTAGCTCCTACCGATGCCCAGGGTTCCCGTTCAGGGTTACGTCTCATTTGGAAACTGATTTCTCTGTTCACAGAGTTAAATAAAACATCTGTAACTTCAGAGTAGTGAGGGAGCTAGAGAAGCTTGCCTTTACACAGACACTACACCGGGAACAAGAAGGACTCTGTGGAATGCTAGGGGCTTAGGGGAAAAACCAAACCATAGCCTTCAGCATAGCCCACTAGCAAAAGTAAATAACATTGTACAGGTACGTAGATTTAACAATGATGGGACAATTTCAAGTACAGAGCGTGTAATTGTCTCTGCATGTGAAACTTGCTCACACCTTGCAGGGATGTGTGTGTATGTATGATGAGTTACAGTAAAACTGCGGGGGGGGGGGGGGGGCAGGGGTAAAGGGACAACTATTTCTAGACACCTTTCAGTGAAATTGTCCGTAACAATTTATATATACAGCATGTGTCACAACATGGAGATATGTTTTCAGATGGGTCTATATACCCATACGAGATTTTTCAAAAGCTTATTTGAAAGAAATGGGACTATTTCTTCTGAAAATGTCTCTCACGATGTTCACCACAATATCTTTTTTTAAGAATCAACTAGAAATAACACTTTTGCCTTGACACACACACCATACTGATATAAAATAAGAGTCTTTCCATTTTCTGAAAAATCAAGAGCAGTTTTGTATAAGGATGTGGCATCTCTATTTTTCGATACTAGGAAAACTATCAGCCTTTGTTATAGACTACACCTTTCTGAACGATGTCTCCATTTCTGAAGAAGAATTAGTGACAGAACAGGATGAACTGTCCTTGTTTACTTGTTATTTGGTTGAAGTACGATGTTGCACAGTAACATTTTTTTGTCTGGTTAACTTTTGATGGTTTTTTGGTTACTAGGGGGAAAAAATCTGTTCACGTATTAGCCCTTTAGACTCTCTCTGACACTGCCTATGACTTCACTCTGTCAGTAATCCGTAAGAGCATTAAACAAAGAGTAGTGGGTGGTAGGTGAAATCGTCATTATTTACATTTAAAATATTTTCATAAAAAAATACCTGTCCAGTTACTGTCTCACAGAATCACAGACTGGTGGGGGCTGGAAGGGCCCTCTGGAGATCATCTAGTCCAACCCCCCTGCTAAAGCAGGTTCACTCACAACAGGTTGCAGAGGACTGTGTCCAGGCAGGTTTTGAATACCTCCAGGGAAGGAGACTCCACAGCCTCCCTGGGCGGCCTGTGCCAGGGCTCTGCCACCCTCAGGGTAAAGAAGTTTTTCCTCACGTTCAGGTGGAACTTCGGGTGCTCCAGTTTGGGCCCGTTGCATCTTCAGATACACCAGAAGGGTGTGCTGCCTTCTGGTGTATCAGTCACTCCTAGTTCTGTGTCACCAGTGAACTTGCTGAGGGCGCGCTCTGTCCCTTTGTCAGGGTCATTGACGAACATGTTGAATAAGACCGGACCCAGCAGTGACCCCTGGGGCACACCGCTAGTCACAGGCCTCCAACCAGACTCGGCATCACTGATCACAACTCTGAGCTCTGTCCTTCTGCTAGCTCTCAACCCGCCTCACTGTCCACTCATCTATCCCACACTTCCTAAGCTTCCCTATGAGGATGTGGTGGGAGATTGTGTCAAAAGCCTTGCTGAAGTCGAGGTAGACAACATCCACTGCTCTCCCCTCATCTAACCAGCCAGTCATGCCATCATAGAAGACTATTGGATTGGTCAAGTATGATTTCCCCTTGGTGAATCCTGAATCAATAAATAAAGTTTGTTGTTTTCTTCTAATGAACAAATGCTAGAAGGAGGGAAAATTTCAGTGATGGTCACATTCAAGACACCAGACCAACACAAGATAACCAAGTTATTGATTTCATAAACTGCGATCATATTAGACCCTTACATAAACAGCTTTGTCTCTTATAGTTTGAAGGCATCATTATTCCTATAACATTTCAAGCTGTTATTACAGAAAAATATGAGGCAGTGACTAATAGCATGCATTTTGGTTGCAATTACCTCCAAATTCAAGCAGAATAACACAAAACTAGGCAAAGTCAGTACTACATCCATACGTACTCTTAATCTCATAAGCACAAAAAATGAACAAGAAGTTGGAGCTTTAGGAGAGGGTTTAGAATGGCTTTTTTTTTTAAAAAAAAAAAAAAACAACTGGTGGATCACAACCGCGGCAGTCCTAAATGTTCATTTTTTACTGGTAAACATCCCTCCTTATTTCTGGCTTCCAAATAATGCTTTAATAAACCAGGTGTGTTACTTTGTTGATCACCTTTTGATTTCTACTACATTTCCTGCATCCTGTGATGGCTACAGATACAGTTAACAAGCAGTTAATCAGCTGTCAGTAATATATTTGTTACCATTTTCAGATAATTGCATTTAGAGTGGTCCTGTCTTGAATGTGAAACAGGTATTAATAATGCTATCCTTTACTTCAAGTAGCTGAGGTTTCTCAGTGGCAGATGAATGCGTCTGCTGTTCTTTTGACGTACACACAAAGCTTTCAGCTTCTAGAGTATCCTGTCAGCTCCCACTCTTCTCACTTTAAATCAAATAATTTTACCTGACACAATTTCCCAACTAATGGTAATTAATTTTATGGTATATTTGGCAACAGTTGCATGTTGATTCATCAATGACTCTGATATTTGGTTTATTATGTTGTTTTAAATTGTACCACAATTAACAGAGCACACACTTCTAAGAGAGTGGTTCTCTGTGAATTTTTTTCACACATCTACTTGTCTGTCCTTGACAGTACTGTGACACTTTAAAGATGGATAAATAACCCTACCAAGTGAAAATATATTGATTTATGTCCATCAGGATCTTGTACACAGAGCATACTGCTGGATAGAATCAAACAATTCCAATTGTACTGAGCTAATACAAAAAATTACCCATTACCTCTTTTATTTTTTCTTACTGGAATGAGGCACATCTGCTGCTGATATTGTCAATTCTCCCATTATTTATGTGTATGCATCAGGGAATCATGAAGTAAAATCAAGAGTGAAAAAACAATGTAAATCATGTTCCTCAAGAAGAGGAAGGATAACTGGTTGGACTCTGCAAACACAGAAAAGCCATACACATCTATTCTGATGCACAGATTGTTCATTTTAAAATGGAGTTTTGTATCGTACAAAACTTTATTTTGGGGGTTTTAGTGAAAATTTTCAACTGCAAGAAAACTGAGTTGACACGAATTCTGAAGTATATAAACATTTGATTTCATAGGTTTTTAAAAGTAACATATCCAGACCTCTTAGATAGAGCTCCACTGTATAGTACACTGCAATAGCAGTATCAGAGTCAGCTCTTACAGTGGAAGCTGTATCCACAGAGATCAAGCAGCTTTGCAGGGTGTTTAAACCCTGAAGGAGGAACACTGCACTGATATGGTTGGATTTTCTCTGAAACTCATTCGGAGGCATCCCTGGTAGAGACTTTGTCCATTGGCCAAAACCCAATCTTAGATTTGAAATTTCACTTTGTTATTAAAAAGGGTAAGATCAACCTACAATTGGCAGTTTTTCTCTTTAAACTTTCTTCTCACATGTTCGATTCAGAGAAAAAAAAAAAAAAAAAAAGAGAAAATAAATCTATGTTAACCTGAAACAATCTATTTTTCCTGTTTGGTTGTTTGGTTTGTTACTAAAATTGTGGGGGAAAAAACCAGACAACCAGCAATGCAAGTACCAGTCACTCAGCACTAATACAAGTATTCTTCAGGGTAATCCATCCTTGTGCTTCCAGGAGCTTTCAGTCTAGAAGTGAAGTATGGAGCTTTGACATTCAGACTGGTATGAGAAGAGTGTTCCGTTCAAAGGGCGCAGTCTGAGAACTGGCTCTTGAAGACGGCCTGATTCACACAGCAGGGTCCTGGTGGCAGGAACAGACGTGAATTGTAGGCTGAAACCTAAATTTCATCACAGGACCTTGAAGCAAGGACAAGAAATTGTGAGATGATTTGTTGAAGAGCCAGCGGAGGGTTTCAAGGAGGGAGTAACCATAGTCTGTCTAATGGCCAGCTAAGCTAATTTTTAATGAGCTAGAAAGAACAACAGTGCTAATCACAAGCAGACCTGAGCTGTCTTCCTACTTGCTGGATAAACTCAGTATTTCATAACCATTTCTTGAAGCTTCTTTTGTAATTCCCTGAATCTTTCCTAGCTATTCTCTTTGCACAAAGGGGCTATTCCTTTCACGGTTAAAGTCTGACAGTAATGCACTGGAACACATCAGCATGAAATATGGGGTTTGATTTTTATACATTCTCGATCATATTTTTAAAGTATAGATACTGAAACTACTTTAGGGCATAACTGAAGAGCCCTTTTAAAACATCCCTGCTGGCTGTACTGTGCTGATGAGCGTGATAGTGAAACTGGCCTTGTTGATAGACCAGTATCTTTGCTAGGCTGTAAACAATGGCTTTAATCAAGATCCTAAATGCTTTACAGACAAAGTGTTCTTTCAGGGTTTCCTGATTTTATGGAGTCAGAGCGAGTGTTTTGCTTTCATTCCCCTTGTGTAATTCTCCCCACCTTCAATGTCTTCTTATCCTTATAGATCTTAACATCTAAAGGCAATTGCTTGAACTATTTTTAATGCACTGACAGCTGTTAATATTATAGATTACTGTATGTTGTAAGCAATGTCTTAGATATGTCTTGTTGAAAAAGAAAGCCAAGATCTGGTAAGACATTTCTCTAGGGAATAAGTTTCATTTTGTTTCTGAAGCATGCACATGAGAAAGTCAGAGTTGTGCACCCCTTTGTACCCAAAACCTTCTGAAAGGATGGGCAACAACATACCTGCACTGGGGAGTTCGTGGTTACGAACAGGGAACCCATGTCTCCACAAGTAAAGTAAGTAATTTGGGTCCATAAATGCACACTTGGCCAGCACAAATGGCTTGCCATGCATGTGGTGGGGTGGCCTCACTCACCCCTGCCCCCTCCACCAGCATGATGAGGGGGAGAAAACAGGCAGAGAGAGAGAGAGAGAAAATACTAGTGGATTGATGGGGGAATTTCAATTGTAACCGCTCAGCAGTGGTAACTTGTGACCAAGGAATGCACGGAGGGCAAGGAGGCCCAACTGCAAGAAGGGGTTAAACTGGCTGGAGCCAGGAATGCCAGAGACAGAGCAGAGTCCTTGTGAGGGAGTGAAGAAGTTTCCCTTCAGAGTTGTCTTGCAGACCATCCTGGAGTGGGAGCACTCAGGGGCCCAAGCTCAAGGGCCGCCTTTGGGCAGCAGAGCTGGGCTGGGGGACGGACCCAGGGCTGGGCTGAGGTGCCCCAAGCAACTGCTCTTGGGACTGGTGCTGGTGAGAGTGTCTATAGGGAATCTGCTTGTGACTTGTGTTTGCAGACTCCATGTAGAACAGCGTATGGCAGAAGGACTCTGCCCAATTCGTTCAATTTTTCTTTTATGTTCAGGCACAAATGTGTGTTTAATTTGCCTCAAGGGGTACCAAAAAAATTCCCCAACAGGGCTGGAAAAAAGGCAAGGAGACCACTTACCAATTACTCTGTGGACAAAACAGACTTGGCTTTGAGGAATTTAATTTCATTTATCATCAATTAATATAAATGTTTGGGTACTGATTAGGATATTGGGATACAAAAGTAAACACGGAAAGAAACAAGCATTTACAGACAGAGGGAAAACACCTCTCCTCCCCCTTTCAGTTGGTGTGAGTTTCCTCAGCTTCCCACCCAGGCGCAGATTCCCTCCACCACTGCACGTGCCTCTCCTCCCTGCGTGGATAGCGCCGCAGGGTGCGCTCAGTCCCTTCAGTGAGGCAATGAGCAGCGCTGGGGTCGTGTCCAGGACATAGTGCTTTGGCTCTGCTGCCCTTTTCCTTATCACCCTTTCCCTCTGCTTCAGCGTGGGCCCTCCGTGGGTCACTGTCCCTTTGGGGGGTGTGCAATGGAGCTCCAACTCTAACCTTGCTGTCCGCTCTGCTCTTTCTCATTCTTTCCTTCCCTGCCCCTCACTCTCCCTACCATTTTCTGCCCTTTCTTGAACACACTTCCCCAGAGGTGCCACCGTGTTGGCTGAGGGGCTGCAGGGGGTCCACTGGAGACCAGACTGTGTCTGGAACTGGCTCTGTCAAGCACAGGGCAGCCCCAATCTCTCCTCATGGAGGTCACCCTTGCAGCCTGTCACTGCCAGCACCTGGGCACCGGCACCCGATACATTTTGCACGCAAATTTGGAACCGTACATTAATTATAGGTCTGTGCATTGCTGGAGATCTTTTACAATAGGGCAATGGGAATAGAAGTTCTTCTAGGCAGAGAGAAACTCGGTTTGCTGTTGCTGCCCGTGTGAGAGAGTTTTAAGTATACCACAATCAGTCACCTGAGTCATTTTGGGAAGGATTTTGATATTTGAAATTATGGCTTCAACACTTACCAGTAAAAAAAAAGCAGAGAAATCAACAGTCGTTTTATTATATTTATTTTATTTTGAATAAGATGACTTTTGTATTTTTTTTTCTTACTTTGGAATACGCAACAGTGTACAAAAGCAGCAGTGAAATGAAAAGTCATTTAAGCCAAATACTAAACACTGCATTTACAAAATGTAGAAATGGAGCATGTTCTTTTCGTCTGGAAGGCAGTTCTTCATATTTGAAGTGTTTTGATATATTATGACTCCACTGAGTTTTCTTGAGGAACTACTCTTACACATACCCTCTTGAAATGTGTTCTATTCCTAGTGACACCTAGAAATCAGATCTGTAGCTTCATCAGCTCTTTTTTGTACTCGTAAGGGGAGGTTCTGAAACTCAAATTTGTTACCTGCACAGAATGCCTGCCGCCTGGATTCGGTAAATTTTACGTAAGGATCCTTCCTCTCCCACTCAAATGGATAGAAAGGGATGACACGAGCTAGGACAGGCATGCCAGTGCATCTATAACCTGCTAAACCTACAAAAGAAACCCCAAACTTGCTGTGGCCTTCAGGCAGTTCTGTTTATTGGGTTAGCATATTACAGATGGAGCAGCTATAGCCCTTAATATCTTGTCCACTGATACTTTCCATGACGAATATGTCTCTGGTGTACTGCATCTGGGGTTAGCAAGAGTCCTTAAATATTTTAAAGAACCATAGAATCATTTAGGTTGGAAAAGATCATCAAGTTCAACCATAAAACTAACATGCCATCTTCCAGTTGGCATAGAGGTTTGTCTATGTTATTCTTTAGGGTGACCAGGGACAGCTGCTTAGGGAAACTGTATGAAATGTGATTAGAGGGCTAGCAGTCATTTTGTGATTCTGAGGCTTGGTGTACAAGTCTGCTCAGGCAGGGTGATTTCTGAACTCTTGAATGTTGTTGTTCCACATCTAGGAACTGCTTTCGACAGAACACCAGTATCACCCAACCACACATCCACACACGTATGCGGTGTTTCAGTGTCTCACCTCATAGGTACATGTATTAAGCAGCACCTCTAAGGCAGATAAAAAAAAGATGGCTACTTCTTCCCTCACCAAAATACCCTCCGACTTGGAGGAAGATGCGTGGAGCCCAGCAAAACAGACATACCCATGTACCTATCTCCATATGTAGCCCTGACCAACAGTAGCAAGCACAAATATTTCTGTGGCCTTCCCACTCCCAGCTACCAAGAAAAAAGTTTCTGAAAGCACTGGGTACAAAATTCAGATGTTTGAAAGGATGAGAGGGGAGGGAACCTGAGTCACGTGCAAGTCATCCCTCACAGAGTCTGTCAGCTACAGTCTGCCTGCCTGTACTCGTTCTGATTGTAAAGTCAGGTAACCCCAGTGTGGTCTCCTGTTTAAGCAGCATGTTCTGTGTAGGGTGCCCTGTGAGCTATGAATTCCTAGAAAAATACGGTTCATATCCCTGCCTGCTGTGCTGTCTGCAGGCAGGAGCACAGAGTGGTTGCACACTTTTGTTAACAGCCACATTTTGAGGTGCCCTGCTGGTGTTTGCAACAGGAATTTTGATGCTATGGACATGTAGTAGATGGAATTGCCTCTTTTCAATTAAGGGAAGTCAAACTGAATGAGTTGAGATTTTTCATCAGACTTAACAGTTGCTTATCAGTCATAATATTTTGGATAAATTTTTTGAGAAGACACTAAAGCAAAGAAAAAAATAAACCCAAACCCCAGCCCACCATATATTGCTTTGTATGGTGGGAAGGATGAATGTTACACTGGGATATGAATTCCGAAACAAACCTTTTATGCATGTAAAATGCAAACTTTAGAGTGCTTTTGCTGGCAAATGGATTTCTATTCAAAAAGAAAGATGTAGGCATATTTAAGGTTCAATAATATGGAATCACAGTTTTAGCAAAACCAAAGAGGTTAGTTTACTGATTTCCATATAGAATATATGCAGGCTATTTTCAAACTGAGATTAGACACAGTTTGCCTTTTGCTGACAGTCACTATTTCCCCATGAGCTAGAATAGACAGGAATGCCATTCCTATGCTAATTGGACAAGAAGACGCATTGTCACAGCGGCATACCATGGAATATTTGTATTTTATATTTTACTATAGATATTTCCCCAGTTACTAAAAGGTGCATCCAATTATGCTCATAAATACATCCATTAGTCCTGATACTATATACATCTGCCATAGACAAGGGAAAATATCAAAAAAATGTAAACTGTTAATGTAATTCTGTCAATGACTTCAAAAGGTTGATGATGCATTTCTGTAGTTTGCAAATGCGTTACGTACTTACCAATAGGAATCAGTAAGGTGCCCAGAAAATGACTCTTACTTGACAGCTTTTCTTTCCTTTCTGTTATTTGTTGTTGTTGTTTAATAAGAAATGTAAACTCACAGGTTGGTAGTCCAAAATAATCAGACTGGACAGTTATTTGGGCAGTGATGAAGGCACTAAAATAATCATAGGAAGTCAAAGAGAACCTGATGAGATGTTGACACCTTGTAACAACCAGTACCTACAGCAAAAAACACAAATCTAAAAGAAACAAGAGAGGGAGCTGCATTACTGTGTCCCAAAGATGTTTTGCTGATTTGATCTACAGTGTCTGGCCACATGCATAATAAATGCCTTCACAAGAATGAGGTAGGACAGTGCCATTGGAGCTATGCCCTTATTCCTCAGTTAAAGATACAGATACAACCTTCACCTTTATAACGCTTCCCCTTTCTATACATACAGAAATGTCCCAGCTCTGTTTTCTGAAGTTTGATATAAAAGGTAACCAATAAGAGGATGCATGGGAGAAAAAACAGCGATTTCATCTTATTAGATGTCTCTTGTCTTTGATCACGCGGTGTTTTTAAAACAAAAAATTCCCAGTCCAAGGCACGAGTGGTAGTTACAGCCACAATCAACGCTGACTGATTCTGCCACCAAGGGCAGATGGCAGTTTGGGCTTCTCTGAGTATTTCAGGGACCCTTTGGCCTGAGAACTCATCACCCCTGGCATCAGCAGCTGAAAGAGTAAGCTGGGAACAACCGAGACAACATCTGAGTCTGAGACTGTAAACCAAGACATGTCCCTTCCAGACCACATTTCAAACAGGAACATTCTCAGTAACTTGTTTGTTTTTCTGACTGGTGGCACCTGGTCCTCCGCTGACCTGTGACCACACAGCATCTTACTCTGCTTTCACACAAGTGTAAATGACCACGTAAGCTTGTGGTGAACCACAGCCGCGGTATTCCATGGAAGCAGCTTTCTGATGCTCTACAGCTTCTTGTCCCTTGAGGATTTAAAGGTGTCCATGGCAGTAAGCATGTAACGTACGGGTTCATTTAGCTATAAGAAAAAAGAAAAAGAAATATTTGACTGTTCTATTAGAATAACCAGTAAGTGTGTTTTTCAGAGTTGAAGTGTTTTATTATTTATTTTTTTGATTGCCTTCTTCCTATATTTTCATATCAGCTCCAAACTCTTATATTCCCTCCTACCTTTTTTCTCTGAAGACTAATAATTTCTGGGACAAGTGTCTGTATTAAATTCATATGCTTTTCCAAATAGCACCATATCCTGCAATCAGATACATTATGGGTCACTCAAGGTGAGTCAGCAAATAGAATTTGCTAGGCAGCTGTTTACATATGTATGTATACAAATGACAAATACAGAACACAATGTCAAAAAGCAAGAAAATGTAATCAAGAATTTATATAGTGCCATTACCATTCAAGTGGAAAAAAGCCTCTATAAAACAATGAAGTCACCCTGGATCTGTCAGTTAAAAGCAAATGCCAATGTAAGTGATTACCACTAATATTACATGTAGAAAAGTAGCATTGGTATAAGCAATAATTTTTTTTAGAGTAGCTATTTGTTGGTATTGAAAAGAATTCTCTCTTGCTTTGCCTTTCTCCTTGAAGGTGCTCTCCTTTTAGGAGGAAGTGCCATGTGAATTGGAATAGATACGAGCACTGGGTTTGAATTCAATTATTTCCTGATTTTCCTTTTAGGGCATGACCTGTAATCCCATAACGATGTGCACGTCTACAAGTTGAAGTTTTAACCAGAGCAACCGTGAGGTCTACTTTAGGTACCCAGTGCTCTTTGATCATTTTTATTTGTGCACTTTATGTTACTGAGTACTCCGCTGTGGCATCACCTGCATTCCAATATTTTGCTGCCATGAAAACACAGAATAAACAAACAAAAAGCTTGTGGCTCAACAAACTTCAAATATACTGTTTAAAATTCTAGGGTTAAATGCCAGAAAAAATATCAGTGTAGAAGAGACAGATGAAAGCAAGATAAAGCTTTCTGCAACTAAGTCGCTTGTGCCCTTGCTTTCCTTGGGTCTTTTCATTGTGCGCGTACACATGTACGCACACAGCCAAGCCATTGTGTTGGGAGTTCAGCAATGCTCACTCCAAAAGCATGTAAACTGGACAGAGCAGCACAGGGAGGGATAGGATTGGGACCAAGACGTACGGTTAATCAAAGAGGTACTGCCCATCCAGGGCTGCTGCTATGAGTGTGTTTCCAACGCACGAGGCAGTGTAACACAGATAACAAAGCTGAAGTCCAGCTTCCTACTTCTAATCGAAATGCAGCACTTCAGAGCTTAGAATGGTCTGCTTTATCTCGCTTTTAATAACAAGAAGAGAAAATTTTCCAGCTAAGACCCCGAAAGGAGTTTGAAGAACAGTCTAATTCTTCTCAGCAACTGCTTACGGAATATTCCAGAGTCAGCTCCTGTGGTCACAATTATCTCGCATATACTAGTCTGACTAAAAGTAAACCCAGTAGCTGTGGTAGCTTAACTGCACTTGGAAAGCAGAATCTTCCATGATAAAGGTAAAAAAAGAAACAACAAAAAATACCCCAACAAGAAAAGGAAGTACCAATGTTAAGACTGATCAGTCAATTTGGAGGAGACAATTGGAAGAATTTACCCCTATGAATATTTTTATGGAAGTTCAGAAAGGAGCTAACTCTTTTTGTTTGGATTAAGCCAAGACTGAAATTTTTCTGAATTCATATTCCATTATTTTCCCTAGAAATCTCATTTATTTTTTTTTTTAAAGGAGGTAATGTTTATTTGAAGACTGCTTCTAGTGAATTATAGGTCTTCTGTAAGTTAAAGCGTGGAGCCTGACATACAGTGAAAAGGTCTTTTGAATGGTTAGATTTGTTCTAACCATTAAGTACTTTTGTCTAAATAAATATTCCTAGTAGTAAATAACACTGATCTACAGCACGTCTGCAAAATCCAGTCGTGCTTACTCTCGCACAAGCTGTCCCTTTGTACTGAGGTGTGTGCTGCCAGTGTACTGGGCGCAAACACTTGATGAGAACAAAATTTATCTCCATACACCCACCTGACCTCTTGATCTAAACTGACTGGACCCTGGTGTTTTGAGGTTGAAGGGGTTTGAATTAATGGCTTGTGCAACAGAGTTCAGGAACTTCAACAATTTAAATCTTCAGAAACTTTCCACCAACGTTACGACCATAAATCAAAGTACTTCAAACTCTTAATAGTATTGACAGGATTTTCAAGTATATTTTGAGGGAACTAAGCTCCCATTTCTCTTTGGCGCTCAGCTGGATCTCTGTTTCCTAAAATCCTGGCTGTATTATTCTGCCCATGACTCTAAGTCACATGGCTTAAAATTCCTGAATTCACAGGAACTTAATGGACTTCAAGTGCAGAAGGATACAACCACGTCCACTGGGAAGTTCTGCATGACCCATGCCATAGAACTTCATCCATTTATTCCTCTCCATGCAAATTACTCATATTTAGTTGATGTACAGCTGTGTTAGAAGATATCAAATGTTGGAAACTCTGCATCTTTCCTAAGCGGTGTGTTTAGGAGGTGTATTTTCATTGCTTTATCACAGTTTGTTTAAAAACAAAAAGTGTTTCATTTAAGTTTAAAGTAGACTAGCTTTAATTTCCAGAGGCTTCCAGCAATGACTTTCTCTATGAGATGAAAGACTTCCATTTCAGACTTTTTTATCCCTATGAAGAACATACATACACTATATATACACAATGTAAGTAATGAATTCTTCCTTTTGGTAAAGAAAAAAAAAAATCATCCTCTTGCTCAGTGGCATTTTTTTCTCCAGTTTTTGTCTCACTTTTAAAAAAACTGCCAAGTTTTTTTCATATCTTTTTTTTCAAACGGTAGGCACGAAAGCTGAAGGAACCGTTCTGGTATCAGTCTTGAAAACGTCACATATAGAGAAATACCTCTGTACCGTGTGATGTTTCTCTATTAAAATCCAATAACTGACTATGAAGATTTTTGCCCCTGTTACATGCAGACGAAAAGGAATTCAGCCTGTAAGGAATAGGCAGTTTGTTAGCTGGCATAAGTGCAATGGACTATAAGAGGTAATAAATATTATGATTCCCCTTTAACCTAGGAGACAACGTTTAGCTTGTTAGCTCCTGAACTAACAAACATTGTCCTGCCAGTCTGCAATGTGTGTGGAGAACATATCAGTGCTGTTGTGACACTAGGTGTCTTGATGCTTGTGTGGTTACCTTATAGAAGCATGTCAACCATGTACGTACCAGTGCTTAGGTTACCCACAAAGTAAAGGAACATGCATGACCACGTATGGCTTTTGTGTGAATATATGAACAGATTATTTAAAAGACAAAATTTTTGAGGGGTGTTTCCTTGGAACTTTTTCTGTAAGACAAGATCTATGATCTCTGCCGCTTACCATGCTGCTGCCAAACCATGAATATGTGAAAAGAAAATACTGGTAGGTTTTGTTCTAACGAAAGAACTTACCCAGATTTTAGCAGTATGTGACAGTAAATTCACGTCTGGTCTAGTTTCTGTTGTGCAAATGTTCAACACCCCAGTAATAACTTCAAATATCGAGTGACTACTCATAGGGACAAGCTTAAAAAAGAAACTGGCCATGCTTCTACCTGGTAGTTGACACCAAGGATTTCATGAGCCTCATTTATCTCACCTTCCCACAGGCAGTTCATGTTGAATTGTTTTCGCTCTGCTATGAACTCCAGATTTTTTTCTACAATCGTAGTTTTCTAGGACACAGTTGCAAATGTCACAGATATATCCTCTAGTTCAGCATCTCTGTGACCTTGTTTCTTTGGCTACGTTAGGACTCATTTAATGACAGGGTCTAATGCAGTCAACAGTTTCAATTGCCTGGAATGAACACCGAGCCACCATTGCTTGATACTCTTCAAATCCGTACGCCATTTGAAAAGCAGCGATTTGATATTTTTTCCAGACCACTGAGAGGGATATTGAACAAGGACAGGTCTCATACTAATGACTGCAGAACAGTGCTGGCAACTTCCCTGTTCAGAGATGGTTCCCCTTTGACAGCTACTTGAGAACAGTCAGTTAGCCAGTGCTTAAACCCTTTAACAGGCACTTGGTTGATACTGGATATTGATATGGAGAGATCATTTTTACATTGGAAAATCTGTGATAAAAAGTCAAATTCCTTACAGAGGCCTTAAGTATCTTACATCCACACATCAAGCAGGAAAACATCAGCAAACTGGTAAAAATCCAGTGCTTTGGAAAACAGAATACCCCAGAATTATTGCTTTTCAACAAAAGACAGAATCCCTGCTTAGTGCCAAAGTTGTGGAAATGAGCATTCATGAGCAGTATAGGTTTAGATGAACCCAGTTTTCAGTTTTATTTGTGACAGAATTCCTTAAGGGATCACTGTGATTCAATTATCATTTCCTTCCTTGAATTTTATAAAGCTTCTCAGGCTGAAAATATGGTCTGCTAGTGAAAAAAGCCACATAACCTTTCCCTGGCTGTATGTGTTAGTTATGCGTGAAAATAAAAGTATGAAAAAAAGAAATCAAGACATTAGAAATGAACCTGAGAAACCTAAGTCTTGTAAATTGTTACATACTTTACCAGGAAAATCTGACTTTCCAGTGAAGTCAGCTTTCTAAATCTACCTCGTTAGGGTTTTCTAGGTTGGCTTCCCACCCCCACCTCCCCAGTGGTGAGAGTTAACCAATACTAAAGACAATTATCTAGGATTGCTTTTCGATTTCTCTAGCCTTTATGGTGTGGTAATTAGGTATCTGGTTAATTTTTTAGATACCAGCTAACTAGAAAATGAAAAAAACCCCACAAATCGTCTTCTGAATATCTTTCTTTAACTTACAAGAGGCATGCAAGTGATTAAATGTTAAAGTCTGTGGAGGTGACTCCTATCCCCTAATATTCATTATTACAAGGTATCATTAGAGTGCTCCAGAGATCTTCTTAAAAGCAGACTTGTGTATGATTATTTCATAGCATGTTCCAATGCACAGTCCCAAGAATAGCTGCCAGGCATAAGCCAGGAGACAAGGTGGAGTAAATAGTGACCCTGAGATGTTGTCACATACATCCTAAGAAAGAAACCAATTTGGTTAAAAGATCTTTCCTGTCCACTCAGACTTCCAGATGCAGAAGTACAGTTACAATTCAGTACTTATGCCAAAGAATGCACAGATTTAACTATAAAATAAGAAAAAAAAAAAAAAAAAAAAAAAAAGAGGGTTTCTCAAGCGAACATTTTGCATCTACAATGAAAAGCAGCTGCGCCACTGAATGTTACCAGAGATCTATCCAGATAAAACATGTGCATTTGCTGCTAGGTAGCAGGATGATGATTTTTATTTCCAGGAAGACTGAAGATCAAAGGGAGCCAGGCTGGGCTGGTAAGCTTGGATGGTGGAACTGTCAGTTGAAAGACATTTTCCGTTCACATCTATTACCACAGATAGGCTGAGACTGTCTTGGAATTACAGCTTCTGGAAAAGACAAGTGCAAAGTTGATGTATTCCTGCACCACTGCTTTTCCACCCCGAGCCTGTTGTTCCATCCTTCGGACAGTCACTGATCCGGTTCTATCCATGGATTAGCACTTTAATCAAGCAAAAGTGGAAAAACACATTTCACTGTGTTTCAGATTCTGGTGTGGGGGCAGAAGATGAGCGTTTGAACTGGGAGAAAGTGAGTGAGTGACTACAAGCATAAGTAATTCCTGTGTCAAGGCTTTGACAAGTCGTTTGTTGGAAAACCTATTTTACTGATTGCAGTCTACACTTAATAGATGTGCCATCCGGGGATGTGTCAGCTCCCTTGCAGCATACCAATTAATGGCAGTCACTGGTGGTGAAAGTAGCTCTTTTAATCTTATTTAAAAAATAGCATACAATATAATTTCCTTTGTGGGAATGTCTGAATGTGTTTTATCTGCCGAAAAAAGAACAACACCATATTTGAACAAGCCAGAAAAAAACCTGCCAGCCAGAAAAAAAACCTGCCAGCCTTCCTGTGCCTTTTGACTAGCTATCTTTGGCTTTCTGATAAGAGTTCACACTTTTTGAATCTGATAAATAGCAAAGCAGTTTGAGTACTTGGGTCCCTCCTATTGACACTTTAACACTACTGGTTGTTTTAAGTTAATTGAAATTTGCCTTGATAACCCTTAAAATATTTCACATGGAATTCAGAGATCCATAAATAGGATTCTTCAGTCTGTTAGACAGAGGTTTTTTCATATTCTTCTTGGGTTTTAATTACATGCATGAAAAACAGATATTATGGGTTAGCTTTGATCTAGAATTTAGACACCTACTTGCACAGTTGCTACAAAAACCTCCGCTTCAATCCTATCTAAACCTCTCAGTATGATCCTCTCAGTATGTGGAGTTGCTTAGATCTTGATTCTTCTCAGTTCCTTGGAGACCACATCCAAAATAAGAGTCTCGGAGCAGAAATTCTCCAACTCACCCCTGCTATGACCTTTTACAGGAGAGACAGTGTGTTGTGCTGGTAAGTGCAGTCAAAACTTCAATGAGTAGATCACACCCCATGACTGGATTGCAAGCCTTTATTTTTCTTGTTCAGGCTGATGTTCAAGAGACTTGATATTTTTGTCCTTAGGGCTGTTCAGGATGTGACTGGACAGGGCTCTTAGCAACCTGATCTGATTCAAAATACTCTGTGAAGAGGATTGGACTATGTGGCCTGCAACCTAAATTAAGTCTATAATTGCTAAATAATTTGGAGGATACTTTGACCACTAAAATTTAGCACTCAGACAAGCGTGGTGAGTGGTATAATGTTTCTGTGAGGTTCTGGGTTCTTTTTTTTTGGTGAAATTACCCTTTTACTGAGGTCAATTAACTTTTTAATCAGATTTCACCAGGAGCAGAGAAACACAAAAGGGTTTTTTTGAAAATGCTTCCTGTAGAGTTGAAATGATTCTTCCACTAACATAACTCCCAGCAAGACAGACATATAATAAATTACTTATTTCCTTGGTTTTTGAAGACTATTAACATTTGTAGACTGGCATTATGCAACTTTCCCTCAAAGTCTGGAAACTTAACAAAATATTAACAAGTGCTAAGGTCTGTCTTTCCTGATCAATCTATCCCTAAAACTCAGCAGCAAATTTTCCTTGGCCTTGGTCACACACTCTGTCATTTCTCCCAAATTCTGTCCCACAATGAACAATTCAAGAACATGTACAGTGTTAGAGACGTGGCTGTCCACCACATAGTGCCTAGTGGTGATACCCAAATATTCATCCATTTTAACCTCCTCTTTTCCCTTATAAATTATAACGTCATGCAAGCCCAAACACTAGTGTTGATTAAGGCCACGTACTAGCATGAGGTTCTTTACTAGTAGGGTGAGTAGCTGGGTTACATCTGACATGATCTTACCGTTGGTAAAAGATGGGCAGGATGCTCGACTGTACGCTGATGGAGTCAGTAGGATTTTGGCACTGATTTAAATGACAACAGGAGAAAGCTTTGCTGTCCTCACTTGCAATACTTCTCTGACTATGTGACTGAAAAGATACTGTTGATTGAACCATTTTATTGCAAGCTAAAACGAGGTGTCCACTCTCTTTGGAGGTTTCTGCCAACATTCCTATTTCGGTTACCTTTCGAGAATGTGTGTTGCGGATTGTTCTTTTATAGTATGATATTTGAAACGTCTGTGCAGGAGGAGACCTGTGGTCTGTGTAATCTTTCAGACTCACCATTTCCGCAGGCCACTAATAGGTGCTTCAGGAAAGGGAGAGGATACTGGTACCAAGCAGGTATGTTATACTTTGCCCAGTGGGAACATGTCTTCCTAATCCTTACTCATGTTATTTTCAAGGTGTGTCAGAATTTGTTAAATCACAGGTTTTTCCTAATCTCTACAAGTTCTTTAGTATTTAGCTTTTGTCCACTTTTGTGTTCACGCTGACAGCTGTATGAATCCTTCTGATCCTGTTTTAAACAGCTTTCAGACTATCCTGAAGGTGCACCTTGCAAAGAATTCAAGTCAAACTTCACAAGCAGTTGGTTTGTTCTCAAGTGAAGAAAGGCACCCATTTAAAGACTGTATTTATACCTCCTTGGAACGTGTCAGATTGTGAGTGGAGGAATTTATAGGCTATATCTGTACATATCTACACAATAAAACAGGTCGCATCCTGTTCTCTGGATCTGAGAACAAATGGCTTGCATGTATGTGCATACATTTCTTCCCCCTCTAAAACAGGGAGGACTAATGGAAATAATCTCAGATCTCAGTTTTATCCCCCAAACTGTCCTTGGCATTGCTTGTTAATGTGGCATTTGGAACTGGTCGTGACTATGGCAAGTATTAAGAGTAGTAGGAACTAAACAGCGTGGACTTCACAGTCCATCACACAATCTGTTGTTGTTTAGTTTATTATTAAATAAACAAACAAATAAAATAAACGAAGCCATTTAAATTCCTTACGGATTTGTTCCTACTCGATCAAAATACCGTGCCGATTGCTATTTTGGTCCAGCAGCCGTGGTTTGGGACAGAGTGTGCGCTGTTACGGCCCTGCAAGTATTGTTACAGACCACGAAGTAGCCACAGCAGTGGCTTTCGACCACACAGAATTATCTGCTCAGCTTCAGTCACTTCTGAAACGTTGGATCAGACATCTGACCTAAACTTCCCAAGTGTTTGATACCAACATTAGAAGAATGTAAACGTATACTCATCTTCAAAGCCATGCTAAACTCAGAGTATTCCAACAATTTTTTCAAGGTTACAAAAAGTAAAAATCATCGATTTGCATTTGGGTGTAAAGATTGTTCATAATAATGGATTAATTGTAATCTGCAGTTAAAAAGACAGAATCCAGTGTTTGATAATCGTCTATTCAGTTTTACCAGTGTTTGGTATCTTCTGTTTTACAAAGCAGGCATATTGTTTATAGAGTCGTTCCATAATGAAGGCTCCGGATGTTGGTACTGCTAATGAGAGACCTGGTTTAATTTTTGTGTTTAGGCAGCTATTTTATTCAGCACTGAATCACCATGCAACCTAGGGTAATTTAAGTCATGCAGTGTGTGCTCTGTTGCTCTGCCAAGTGCCAGCAACAATGCTTCTTCATGGGAGAGTGAATTTGATCTTTGCCGTTCAGTGAGAAAAGGTAGCAAGATTCCAGTTGGGAGATAAACATTTGTGTTCTATTGAGGAGTCATAGCTTCATTAAAAGAAGATTAAGATATTCTTTAAAAAGTGCAAGAGCAAGGAATAAACTTATTTCACAACCAGCCTCATTCATTACCCAGGGGCAGCAGAAGCACCTGGAGCACCTTCTCTGGGCTCTTCCGTAATGGAGTTTACGAGACAGAAAGCTCGGGGTGCCGGCTTGTCTTTGTCACAATTCTGCGTTGCAGAAGTAGAGCTGAAAATATCTAGGTGTTGCTGTGGCCACTGATCCTCTGTGTGAAGAATGGTTCTTACTGAGGGAACAATAAGAGTAGAAATGGGCCTGAGGGGACAATAAGAGTGGAAATGGGCCCCCCAAACTACCTGGAGAACGCATGGGCCTTTGACATAATCCAACAAGACAAATCATCATGTCAAGGGAGATCCAGAGCACCCTTCTGCGTTTTCTAATGTGTAAAATTCATCACCACGACTTTTGAACTACACACTACTGAGTTTTAGGAGAGGATTATTAACTATTTTTATTGGAGACTAGTTTTTTACATCAGTTACCAATTCATTTAGACACAGGCTTTTTTGATCAAGGTTCATACATTAAGACCTGTTTTAGTAAAAGAAAAGGAGAGGAGGGGCAAAAAGAATAAAATGTGGATCAGCTTAAGCTTTTTGGCCATAGTAATTATTTTTTGGATTTGTAAGAACACACTTTTGTCTCCCAAAGCATTTTCCACTATGTCAGTGTGTAATGGAAGTGACAGCATTTTCTGGAGTGAGCTTTTCAGATTTGTGATTCTTTTGATAGATGTGAAAAACAAAATAATTAATGTTTCCCTTACACTTACTCTAAACGTAATAATGTCTCAATAAATCAAACAAAAATTAGACACATATGGATAACGCGGGATAAGTTACATGAGTTGCTGGGGTCATGTTTCCAGAGGGTGGCATTCTTTCAAAGATAAAGATGGGTGGAGAGGGAAGATAATATTATTTGCTTTATTATATAAATATATATAGTATATAATAGACATGCATATACATATTTATAAACATAAGCAATATATGCAAACATGCTTATTTACGTTTGTATACACATATATTAATATTTGCTCATATAAACACATATATACATATATAGTAACATATTATAAAAACATATTATATGTCATATAGTGTAATTTATATCATAAACTAATATATAATAGCAAAATATAGCAACATAGAAAATATTTTATATATATAACACATGCACATATATATAAATTTTGGAAGTCTACAACTCCTTTTTATGGCCCCCGGAACCAGTGGAGGTCATAGAAGGAAATTGCAGGTAACCAAAATCAACAGGAACTCAAGATCTATAAGCTGCGACCTCCTTGGGAAAACCTGTAATTCCGGAGGGCTGACACCCGTGTTGTGTAACGCCGGTTCACAGCGAAGGGTGTACTGCAGGTGGAAACAGAGCGGGGAGCACGGGAGTGCCACTTTCCCCTGAAGAGCAGCGGCGTTTCCATTATCTCAAAATATTTTGAGAATGTCTGTAAGTAATAAGAAAAATAAAGCTGGTGACAGTGAGATATTAGAAACATTCTTTGGGATTTTTTCAGAGATACCAAAGATTTTTAGCGGAAATTGGAAATGCAGAGATCAAGGCTGTTTCTACCTATTCTTAATCTGCTCTTTTTTTAAACCGCACTTGTAGTGACCTTGAGGATAATTTCTCTGAACACACACAAAACAAACTGACGCACAGAACTGAAACAATTAAACAGTGAATTTTGAATGTGGTCTTTCTAGATGTTTAGGGCAGGTGGGATATTGTAAAAATACGCTCCATGCTGGATGCATCCTCCTAACAGCTGCAGAAGACATCTGTCCACTTCCATGGAAAGCCACTACAGTCAGTTCCAAACACTACATATACCTCCAAACTCAGGGACAGCCACAGATTTGCTTAACTTTGCATGCTGTGAACATCTTGACTGACTTTGGCAAAGCTATTTCTGATGTGTAAAGTGAGGCAAGTGCACCAAATCTTGGCAGGATTTGGGTTTAAGACAGTAAGTTTTCGTTGTGCTCTGTAGATGGCTGACGGAGGAGCATCATTTTTGCTAAAAGTGTGCACCCTAATGACTGGAAAATGTGATGTGACTATTCCAGAAATTTTCAAAATACATTGGAGGAGTGAGAACAGCAGATTTCTCATTTGCATACTGTATATGTTCTGCAGTGGGTAGTTACTGATGGCTTTTTGCTGCTCTACTAGCCTTTTCAATATGTAAAATGTTGAGTACCGGTGAGCTGGCATTTCCTACTTTAATTGGCACATGGATAGACTGTTTCTCTCTAGCAGTTTCAGAAGACTGTTATGGGCCTGAGCTGAGTAAAATGGGTGCAGATATTTCAGTAATGCAGAAATTGCTAGCACCATCTATTGGTAAAAAACATAAAAAAATTAAAACTATTTTCACAAAAGATGCATGTACTCAAATTAGACTCTGATTGAGTAAATGAGTGCTCTTGTTTTAATTATTTTAAATGCCATTAAAATATATGTAAATATGTCTTTTTATAACCAGACATTTTGTCTAGGGTTTGCATCTTATTGAAGGCACTTCTGACTTTAAAAACATTCACTGTTTTGTATGAAGTCCTGGTGAGTCTCTGAAAACAGCATTCTTTCCCTTTCCTGGGAAGCTAAGAAACTGTCTGGAATCTTGGCTGTAACACAGGTTTAAAAAAGTAACTAAATTACAGCATTACTCTACACAAAGCCTGTTGGACCTGACTAATATTTATGTTTTATTATTCAAATGTTTTCATTTTCTGCAACAAAGACGACAACAGACACCAAGAATGAAAAGAGCTCACTACCTGTAGGAATTGAGGGAAAGATTTTTGAAGAATAGTTGGCTTTAGGTTAAAGAGAGCATTGTCACAACATAATAATCTAGCCCGTACACGAACGAGATCGTGCTCTTGCTGTTTTCACACTGATTCAGCTGCTGCAGTAATAAAACTAAGTGAAGGACTTGACAGGCTTGACAGGTAAGACACATGTTGACCTGCTCTTGGTATGACAGTGTATTGACTTCTGTGTGATCTTTGAGAAAGGCAGAGACACAAACTACAGCATGTTTCAAATGAGATTTCCAAGGGCTAAGGCAGAGTTTTGGAAAAATATCTATAGAGCTCTTATACTGTTGTATGTCTGAACATTTCTTCAGGTAATGCTGACCTCAGAACCTTTTGTTTTCAAATCAAATTTGACTGCTATAAGAATTTGGTATTGTGAAAACAGAATAAAAATAACTGTGGATATGGTGGCTAGATCTTTTTTTATAGTTATATTTTACACCACAGCATAGAGAGGTTATGCACAAGTTGATGTGTAGTGGTAACATTGTGAGGGATTTCATGGCAGTGACTTTTTTTTCTTTCTGATGTATGGTCTGTCTCAGCATGAGCCGTTCTGTGTTTCCCTGTTTTGGCTAGTCTTAAATTCACCCTGGTAAAGTCACTTTCAGAAAGCGAGTCTTGCCTTGTGGGATTGCCAAAATAACTGGTAGGCCCCCAAGTTGAGGCTAAAGATAATATTTGAATTGTTTTTATGAAGCACTTAATTATGTCTGAAATTCTGATTGAAGGTCAGGATGCATGGGAGCGTAGAAGTGCTCAGGCTAAGTTTTTAATATATTGCCAGTTATAGTAATCACCAGGGAAGATGATTCCAAGTATAACAATGAGTAGGAAGCATTAATTTCTTCACCTTGAACCTAATGCAGCTCAGCAGTTCTTTCCTTTCCTCACAAAAATAATTCCAAAAGCTCTAATTTAGGAAGTGTTAGGTCGAAAGTTTCAGTAGATCTTTGCAAGGGGTGCATTCCTTCGTGGCAGGTATCCAAGGGGACCGAAAGGACATGTGGAGCAAAGGAAGAAGGGAGGCTTGGGGCACTGTCTTAGTTGCTGTGCCCTGCCGTGGAGGTGCTGTAGGAGGACAGCCTTTGAGGCCCAGGTCATCTTCAGCAATCTCTGTCTTTGCATCCTCATTCACGGCTTCCCACATGCTAGCTGCTGCTTTGACGATGCTGTGATGGGCATCACCGAAATGAAGCAGCTTAAGAATGATCCTAGAAACAAAGGGATTACTTTCATCCCATCAGCATTTGTGGGGTGGACTGGCTTACAGGATGACCCTGGAAATAGCTATAGCAGATCGGGTGAAGAGGAAGAAGGTCGCAGACAAAGGAAAGGTATCCTTATGGCTTTTCCATTGAAGTCTCTGTCTTGTGGAGTTACGTGATAGTTTATTTTAAAGGCAGAAGACTGAGAGTGTTGTAACAGGGCTAAAGTGCTTCCGACATCCGAGAAAGGTTACGACTGAACTGTGTTCTGGTCTTTTGCCTTAATCACATGTTCTGCGTTTTCTTAGTGAAATAAAACATCCTCAAATGGGTTTATTTGTGGATGAAATCCCATCTATCTTCTTCAGCTCAGAAAACCGTGCTTCAGATTCAAACAAACAACTGTCAAATGACAGCTGGTCTCTGCTGGGTGAGAGTAATCACAACGGACACAGCAAAACACGCAGGAATTCCCAAGCTAACTCTGAAAGAAATAGTACTAGGGCAAGAAGAGACTCGCTAGCAAGGTCTAGTCCTTAGTACAGCCAAATAGGTTGTGTAAGTATCATGCTAATATGTTTAGCACATTTATTAATGCATAACATTACATCATACACATCCCATGAGACAACCAAAGTCTGCCACACGCCACAGCCTTGACAGGGAAAACCAACATCAAGTCCACCTGGTGGAATTGCAGCCAAGGCAAGCGGAAGGAGGAAGGAAATTGGCAGTTCCTATGTGGTTTCTAGCTGACACTGGCTTCAGAAGTCCCGTGTCAAAGCAGTGACGTCCCGGTTCCCAGAGGGAGCTTTGGGTCAGCTGTCATGTACTTTCCCCTAAGGTCAGGAAAAGAAACCTGAAAACCATAAAGCCTAACATACGATGGTTTATATGCATTATGGAAATATTTGTATCCTATTCCCTTGCAGAAAGCATTGGTTTTCATTTTTTATCACTAAGCTGGCTTCAGATGTGAAGAAAGCTGTAGCTAGAGGGGGTCCTCTTTAGAAGGCATTTCAAAAATCCTGAAACAAAAATAAACTATGGAAAATAATGAGGTTTTGATCCTGGATCTCATAAACCTTATGGGGAAACTTTTTTGCAATCAAATTTGTAATCAAATTAGAATGTTGTTTTCCCTCCAAAGAATCAATATCTCCATGTTTATCGCTGCATAAGACTCAGCAGTCCTCGTTGACCTTTTATGATACATCATCTTACCCCCTCAAAAATCTGTGCAGCTGCATCATTTGCTAAAAGAATTGTCAACCGGGTAAGTGAGTTTGAAAAGCTCTTTGTTGCCTCTCAAGTCTTCTTGCTGTGCATCAGCGCTGTCGTTGCTCTGCTCTACTTCCTGTGTTGCAGGCAAAACAGGCTTTGTAACAAATTTTTTCAACCCAAACTAGCTGTTTCCTACGGGTACTGGAAGATCAAACTTTGCCTTCTCAAAATAAAAGGTTCAGAGATTTAAAATTTTTGGACAGTCAACAATAAAAGTCTCATTTCATAAAATAAAAGAAGCTGGGACTTCTTAATCAGCTATATGCATCACAAAATCCAATTATAGGCAAAATTCGAAAAGTTCCATGTGAGAAGTCGCACAGAAATGTTTGACCCAGCTTGGGTCAAACTAAATAGTTAGGCTTAAAGTAGGAATTAATCCCGATTTGAGACACAAGGACAAAATTACATGTATCAATCAATTTATTATTATTATATTTTTTTAATGGGAAGTCATAATTTCTCAAAGGGCATTCATGGATCGTATACAGAACAATCTTCCAAATGCCATGTGGCTGCTTAACTGCACCACCCCACCCCACCCCACCCCCCGTTGCCCTCTGATCTGTCATGAATACATCGTTTGATTTATTCTGATATGGAACAGGAAAAATAATTCCCCAGCCTTTACAAAACAATAAATTAGTAATACACCTAACTCCACTTTTTTTCCCCCTTGCTGAAAGTCAGTGTGATAACTAGACATTGCCTTCCTAGTACAACAGAAAACTGAAATGGAACCATTTCATGGTTGCAAAATAATTTCAGAATCGCTTTGCTAAATCACTAGAAAAGATAGAATCACATCAGTCTTGCACAGCAAGAGAAAAAAATATTAATGCAATGTATATACTAGATTAATGAGATGAGCCGTGACAGTAAAGCTTTTCAGTGGGGACCCTAATATGGTTGAGGAAACTCTTTCATCCAAAGTTCTATTTTCAAGCTCTTATCCGTTCGCAGTGTGTTGCCTTATGGAGTGAAATTCATCAGGCCGACCCTGCATCCAAAAGGTAGACTATTTTGCATAAGGAGAACTTAGCAATATTCTTTTTTATTGTTTATAAGAAGACAGATATTTCTTTATGGTGTTCACACATTTCAGCCCTTCCCTCCTCGTGTCTGTCGTGTCTCTCTCTCTCCTTTTTTCCCTTGTTGATAGCTCAGAAATGAATTTGTTTTTAACAGAACAGAAAACATACTGCTTTCCCTGAACACAGGTTGTGCTTGGCTATGTTACACACAAACAAAAAGGAAAATGAGGAATAAAGGACGTACAGTCCATTATTTTTCAGTCTGATATCAGAGGCTGATTCTGCGGTGACTCCGCATACAGAACATTCGTTAAGAGCAAAGCAACACAGAATGCCCATACAAATGTCCACCCTGCTGGAATAAATATAGCTGGCATATAAACCTGAACGGACTGTTGATCTGGCTGTCATTTCTAGATGACCTTGATCTTAAATCTGCTCCCTTCTGTGGCCACTGCTGCGCCTGACATTTTCTGTAATGACACGAGGCAAAGATCTATCGTTTCTCCAGAGCAAGTAGGCTTCACCGGCGGCGAGGGATGGCTCCGCTGGAGGTGAATCCAAGTACGGGGTACACACCAGTTTGACAGACTGGGATGTCATTCAGCTCGCTTTGCACACCAAGCCCCTGCCAAACTGGCAGGGAGGGGAGAAGGGCATTTCCCTGCCAGCCTCTTCCTTGGCTCCTTCCAGTCTCCGAGGTGGTTTGTACGATGGTCCAACTGCCCTGCTGTGGGAGCCTGCCCTAGCCTAGAGCCTTCCACGTTTCTACAGCATTTCCTAGAAGGACCACTGGTAAAATGTGAGTGCCCAGAGAATCGTAAAGAAAGGTGTCATGAAAGCTCTGGGAAATACCTTGCGGAGAGAGAGTGTTTTGGAACACGTCTTGGTGAAAGCAGCACTGAGAAGTCTTTTACTTAACAGCAATGCAATTTTACTAAAAACCAAGAGTAATAAAAGGCACTTAAATACATTGGGAAAGAGCACAATAAGCCACAAGTGCTTGGACAGCACCCGTGTATGGATTGATTCTCCATCTCTCAATGTCTTCAAATCAAAATTACACACAATTTGAAGAAGTGAGCCTTAACCAAAAGTAAGTTAATGATTCACTGGGGACACCCAGGCTGACATCCCACCCTGTGTGCAGATGCTCAGACAATAAAGTCTCTATCTACAGCCAGGTACGTGCAGCCCTCAAACCCCAAACTTCAGCCCCTTGGGACGTAACAGCACCCTGTTCTTGCCCACGCAACAGTTCACTGGGGGTGGTGGGTTCTGCCTCAACGGGCCAGAGCAGCTGATACAACAGGCAGTCCTAAAGGGCTTCGTTGGGTGTTCAGTCTTATTATCAAATAAGCTGATAGAAAAAGTGTGAGTAGTTAAAGTAAAAACTGAATATTTAGCTGAAAAAATTGGAACAGATTAAAAAAAAAAAAAGATAAAATAACAAAGCTTATTTAACAATCAGGCTCCTCATTAACTACTGCAATGTGTCGGTTAACTTGGCCTTTCTTCACTTTGGTCTGTGTTGCCCTAGGGAGTTTCTTTTATTCCTTTCTTTAGTACAGTTGCTCTCTCTTCCTGTGCTCACTCTCCACTGGGGCTGTGGGGAGCTCTTTTTTTCTTTGTCCAGGTTGGAATGCTAAATTTTTTTTTTAATCTGCCCTTCAGGAGAACTTTTTCCTTATTTTTTTTCACTTAGAAATCTTGTCCATGACTGACACCAATTATCATAGGTTTTCTCTCTTCTATTAACCTCTGCAAAGGGATTTGAGGTATCATATGCAGATAGAAATATAACACTCTGCAGTCTTTGGAAGCTGAATTTCCCTTCCCTCCACTCCAGTTTTCCCTGATTTCCATTCCCATCACTGTTCTTAATGAATGTATTCTTTCTACCTAAGGTTAACTCCTCCTGTTTTTTCAAAAATGTGATAAGAATGTATGATTCCTGTGTGCTAAGAGTCAGTTATTGTATGAACAGCTTATTAATGCCAGAAGGACCAGTTATCTTGCAGCATTGTATATAAAGCAGACGGAAAAAGGAAAAAGCAGAAATAAACATGTGAGTTGTTAGCTGTCCAAAGTATCCTCCCACTTGCCACACATACTAGTGATTTCAGATTGGACTTTGTTCATGCATTTATTTTATGGAAAGCCAAATTAAATGATCAGATAGCCTTAAACTCTTAAAGCAACAGTCAGGATTGACTTATGTTGCAGAAAGGTAGAGTTACGTGGTAGGACAGCATTGCTCTTCTTTGTTCGGCCCATACAATGAGGACATGGTCAAACCTTACGTTCTGTGGGCCTACGCTATCAGCCAGCTTCTGTACTTCAACTCTTCAGTCAATGACTTGATTCTTCTACCTCTCCCATCTTCCAACGTTGCAAGGGTTTTTCTTTTTTAATGTTGTATCGCAGACCCTCCTCCTAACCCAAAATTTAGCACTAGCTTTAGGAGTTCCCCAAATCTCTTTTGTAAAGTAAATCCTAACATACTTTGCAGAATTATGCAGGTTTTTTTATTGAGATGAGTTTTGTTTTTTTTTTTTTTAATTGGAAAGTTTTTGTGGTCTCTGATGCATTGATTTTGGACCACCTGTATTCTAATCTTCACAAATATTCGTCCTTGATTGACAGCACTGTGTCTCAGGAGACCCTGGGAGCTGTAGTCTCTTACTTAAGAGTTTTCCTCCCCTGTCATCTCAAATGTCATTTCTGAAACGTTTATCACAAGACACTATCATTGGACAAATAAAGGGGCTGCATGACAGTAGCTCAGATATACACAGCCTCTCTGCTTCAGTGACAGGTCCTGCTGTTGGCTGCTTGAGATCATGGAAGAGTTCAGATCCGTCGATAGATGCAGAGGGGAGGACACAGGGCAGCACCCGAAATGGCGCTGCGCACGCTCGGTGGGGACAGGAGAGCTGTCAGTGTGGGGTAAGTGCAGGCTGCAGCAGAGACGGTGTTCCTTGGGAAATGATGACATTTGTTGAAAGGGCAAGAGAGGGATCTGCTCGCAGAACCTGCGCGCCCTTAGATGAGCACCGGTACAGTACATGTATTACAACAATTGTGTTCTGGTTTCCAAGAGCAGCCGTCTGCTTCCTTTACAGGCTTATCAAAGCTTTTTACAGTATTTCTTCTAGTTGTGGCTTTTTTTTTTTTTTTTTTTAAATAGTGAAATTTTCTTGTTAAAGTAACTGAACTTTAAAGCGAAAAACAATTCTCTGCTTGTGGTTTTAAGCGGTAGAAGTTTCCTAAAACAATGACTAGCAAAGAGTAAAAAGGGGAAGGACTGGGCTTCCTTTCCAAAACAACTAAGAGAATAAATCAGCTCGGGGAGGTTTTCAAAGACACTGTGAGGCATAAATAATTCTCCCATGCCTCATTGCTATTGTAATGAAAGGACATTAAGTCTCTGCACCTGAAGGATCTGTCTTGATTTTCACTGAAACCTGAGCTCCAAAGACACACCGTCAGTGTTAATTTTTACAGCTTTTAGAAGGACTCTAAGCATACCACAATGAAAATACAGGCAGATACTGTCCTGAAGCCGAGAAAACTCACTAATAACTCAGTGTTATCCAGCAGGGATTCCTTATTGCGGCGCCGGGCAGCACGGGGGATGGCTCCTTCCATACGTGCGTGCCCAAGCGTTAGGGTTCTTGTCTTATAGTTACAGCTTTCATGGTTATTCATTACATTTCTAAGAAAAGGTTGGGTTATTCTAATTTTTTCATTAACATAAGTTCCTCTCACAGTCCTGCCTCAGTATGCCTCCCATCGGGGGTCCTTGGTGGTCGTTGGGGATGAAGGTCCGAGTCTTCCTCAGGGTTGAACTTTTGAACTTGTCCTGTGGTGTGTGCCCTGTACCAGCCTGGGGCTTTTCCAAATGGCAGGACCAGCTCCTGCTTGCTGTCCTCCCGATCTCTCCTGCTCAGTCTTCTGCGTTCCTTGAGCCCCACAGTCTGACTGGAGGATTCCAACTGGTGTCCTCGGCTTGGAAGATTCTGCTTCTTTCTTATCTTTAAAGTGTTTGTTAGTTAGTCCACAATGGAGATATGCATAACGGTTGGTACAAATCCGCCTCCCTCCCTATCTCTAAAGGCTGGTCAGCAGCACTTTTCTAAAAGCCAGTTTTCCAAAAGCCAGTTAGCCATTCTTTATCACAGTCCTATCCTAAAACAGTACATGGGCTGGGTTTTCCCATGATGTGACAAACAGTGAAAACTGGCAAAGCAGAGACGATGGCAGGAGGAAATGCCACAATCCAGGACGACAACACTTTTAACTTAATTGGAGCATACGGTCCTCATCATGAAGTCCTGAGGTGTTACTTTTGTTTGCTACAAACTGCGCTGTCAGCAGGCTCAAAGAATATATTTCCTTCCTTGCACACAAACACGTATGTTACATACGCATATAGTTTGTTCATAGAAGAAAAGAAAGAGAAGGTAGGAAATCTGAACTGAATGGAGCTGGTAATTAGGAGCCATTAATTCAGTCGTTTTGCGTAATGCTGGTTTTGGTATCGTTTTGGAATAAGTTTGTAAGATAAAGAATGATACATGGAAGCGCCGTTAAATCAGAGTGCTCTTTCCTCCTCCTTAATGTTTACAGGATGCTTATCTGCAGCTACATGAGAAATGACTTTACTATCTGTGGTATCACCCTGTAAAAGTCTGCCATTTGTATTAAAAATTTCAGGTTCGGCAATGTCATTTAAGGGCTCAAGATTCAAAGAGAGCTGATGGAATATTTCCCACAGATCACATAAAATATTTTAGGAACTTTCACCTTTAATTAATAGTGCTTTGAGCTTCTTGGATGAAAAAATGCTATAGAATGCTATTGTGCTAATTTTTTTCTGTAATAAACCAACCTAAAACAGAAACATTTTTTTTTTCTGTAAGGTATTTTTTATTGCTCTGGCCTGTCAATGCGTCTTTATTTCTTAGCTCCTTTGGAATTTTTTTTCTTCCTCTCCTGTGTACTTTCTATTAAACGAAGAGTTTAAACTGTGGGAATAATAGAGCCCTTGTAAGCTCTGTCTGCGCTCAGTATTCATTATTTATCCAGTGACCAGGTACAGTGGAAGCAGGCACAAAGCTAAATGCTATTGGACTAACTTTGATGCAGACAGTTCATTGTCTGAGAAAAAAGCATTTAAGCCTCAATGTTCTCAGTTCCATGATTTTCAACAGTACCTCTTCCCCCCTTCTCCTTTCTCTTTTATTAACTGCTTTACTCCAATGTCCTTTTGACTGCAGCAACTGGCACTGCCTGCAAAATCCAGTACAATGATACTATTCATCCTGGCTGTGCCATTTATAGATTCCATAGCATGCTCCATCCCTATGGTAAAGATCATTCCGCCTTGTCACTTTTCTTCTTTTGAGGCAGTGATTGCTGAAGCAAAGGCCAATATTTGGAATCTGATTAGTACATCCAAGCCCTCAAAAGCTGAAATCAAGAGAGCAGGGTGGGAAACTCGTGCTTGCGCACTCGTGGAGGGTATAATGAGGCACACGGTGTCTCACAGCACTGACATGGTCACGCTTCAGCAGAGAGAGTGCCAGATGCGCTGTTCATTAGTGCGTCCTGCCTGACCGTCCGCGGAGCAGCATCAGTATCCTCTGCAGGGGGGCTGCTCTCCTGCCTTCCAGCTAGTAAAGTACCACAAAGCACCCGGGAGTGGCAGAGAGAGGGCTTTAAGGAAAATATTGGTACTGACAAAGTGAACTCCAAAATGAATGTGTTAATACCAGTTGATCTCTCAGCCAAAGCTATCTAGTTTCTACTGGTCCCACACCGTGCAGCTATGCTTCTTCAAGTTTGAACGTTTTATGAAAGCACGAAAAGTCACTCTTGGGCATGCTGTTGAACGAGTGTTCTCAGTTTTCTTTTTAATTGTTGCTTCACCGGGTAAAAATTGTGTTTTGGGGTTTCTTATAAGTCAGATTTTCATTTTGGTTTTATTTTGTTGTCTTTTTTTTTTTTTTTTTTTTTCCCTTTTACATTTATAGTAGTTATCCTTCTCATCAAATTTCAATTTTCATAAGCGTATCAAAGGTGCATGTTGAGGAACAGATATCAGTGTTAGCATATGCAATATCCTATCCTTATATATGAATCTTGACTTCATCTCCCAAGATGTGAAGGACAGAAGAACAAATGGAAGCAGGGGAGAGAAAAGAAAAGGGGAAGGGGAGGGAAGGGGAGGGAAGGGGAGGGAAGGGAGGAGAGGAGAGGAGAGGAGAGGAGAGGAGAGGAGAGGAGAGGAGAGGAGAGGAGAGGAGAGGAGAGGAGAGGAGAGGAGAGGAGAGGAGAGGAGAGGAGAGGAGAGGAGAGGAGAGGAGAGGAGAGGAGAGGAGAGGAGAGGAGAGGAGAGGAGAGGAGAGGAGAGGAGAGGAGAGGAGAGGAGAGGAGAGGAGAGGAGAGGAGAGGAGAGGAGAGGAGAGGAGAGGAGAGGAGAGGAGAGGAGAGGAGAAGAAATTGGCAGGATGGATGTATGGATGGATGGACAGATGGGTGGAAGGAAGGCAGGCAGGCTGACATGATGCCTGCTTGACAGTCCCAGGAAGAACACACTGTTCATATATAACATAAGTTACATGTTCATAAGTAAAGGTGGCTATGTAACTTGATTATTAACAAATGATAGTCATGATGCCATAGAAGAATTTCTTTCACAAACAACAAAAAATAGAAAAAGCTTAAACAAAATGCAAAACCCTACTGCAAATCTTCTCAAGCAAAATATTAGAGCAGAGGAATTTTGAGCGTTATTTATTCACTTAGTTGTACTGAAAGAAATACACGTAAAAGAGCAACTGTTCTGGGCTTTGCGTAACCTGGATATCTGTTTATGCCTTTTCCTCTTTTACTGTGTCAGGGGTTAAGTATATTGTGCTGTAACTCAGGAAACACGAACAGCAGCATACAAACACCGCGCTGCGAACTCTACCTACAAAATAAATCAACATTACATTACACCATTAATCCTGCCAGATATAAAGCTTCTAAGAGTACCTCCTTCATAAACTTGTGGGTGATATGTATTTCTGACCTCTGTTTACTCTCTTTTTATCTATTCTTTTACTCATACAATCAAAGTTAGACATTGCCTAAACACCTTCGCTGCCTTCATAGAAAGACTCCATTTATGTTTGATTAGTGAAGTCATCCTGGAATGTACTGAGGGCCAGATTATGGACTGCTGCCTCACGGATCTACACCCGAAATCAAACTATTTTTATGTCAAAACATTATTGTTTCTTCTTTTTCAAAAGCATTATCTGAATTTTAGGTCATGGTTTTTAAAAGCAGGAGCTAGATTTTGTGAGTCAGTGAACAGTCGTTGTGGGGCTTCCAGTTTCCACATTTGTTTTAAAATTGTCATCCTGGAGACTTACTCGTTTCCTTTTTGCACTTAATAATAGGTTAAAGAGTCATTACAGTTTAACCTGTCAAACTAATTAACCCCAATCAAACCCCAAATCCTCTCAAGAAGGACAGACTAAAAATCTCTGTGGATCAGTTCATTCTTCATGTCCTAAAAGTCTGTCAGACCAATGATATGAAACTCCCTGGTAAACATGTCTGATAACGTCTTCTTGATAAATGTGGTGAAATCTCCAGCGCTCTGCACAGTTGCCAGTTAAAAATACCTTTGTCTTCAGCCCTTAACACACCTTGAGTTCTTCTACATGGCAAACAGCAAAGAAAAGGAGCATCTGATATTGCTGAGGAAGCTTAGCAGAATGTCTTCAAGCACAGGATGTTACAGAAATTCAGTTTAAGGTTTCAACGGATGGATGAGCTTGGCATGAAGTGAGGGGATAAGCTTGGCGGTTCAGAATAAAAAGTAAAACTCTTTGAAAACAGGGCGACAAGTATTTTGACTCTATTACTCTGTGTGTATAAAAAATATTCTGAGTATCAGACAAGACCCTATATCTGTAGAACCAAGAAAAAAAGGATGAGTAAACTACCGATGCAAGAGAATGCAGCTAAGGAATATTGTCTACAGTAAGACTAGAGTGGCCTGCAATGACCTCGATCTGTGTTAAAATAAATATTAATTTTATATTTATTTTCTAAAATGCATTTCAGCCTCACCCTAAGGAAAAACCCCAGACTGTTACACAACCGTTTTGGCACCTAGCTGAGTGCGCTTTGATGGTTTGACTCGACATTTGTGCACATATAACACGTTTCTGAAATAGAAGACAGTCTTTTGTCTTTTGGGTTTTTTTGGTGAATAGTAGAGAAAATCTTGAAATGGAAAGTGTTAACTAGTTTGTCCATGGAAGACACAGAAGTTTCATATCATAGAAAAAAGGCTTGCACTTTGGTTTAATAATGATATAACACTTCCTTTAAATCTTGCCCCTTTTACTCAAAAGTGATATTATCAGAACTTTTCTCCTTAAGAGATGTAAACTGTGCACTGAAGCTGTACCAGTTCAATTCAACAAAAAATTTTAAATATGAAAATATATTAAGGATCAAGTTTACTCTCTTACTGTAACTAGAACATATCTTGTGAACTACTTACATCTCATTTAGATGACTGGCAAATATAAAGTATAATAAGTTTTGGCATCTGTGTGATGATGAACAGGTTGTACATTTGAAAGAACGAGAAAATAGCCTGATTAATCCAGAGCTAATTTTGTCACTGTTGAGATGGAGTTAACAGTGTTTACATCATAATCTTTTTTATCATGACAGCTTTATTTCCAGCACTTAACTCATTATGTCAACCCATGTCTTCTAATTCTATTTTGAGACCTGAAGACGCAATAGAACTCTCAATGCTCTGCAAAGGAGTAATTTTCACCCAAAGTTTGGCCTAAGTTGTGATGTTTGGCTCTATAGCTTTCCTATTATAATCCAGCTTTATCACAAAGAGAGCTCCTTCTGAAATTTCTGCTTTTGAAACGCAGATTGTCCGATTGAAACTCTAATGTGCTCCTTATTGATAACTCTTTCAAAAAAAAAAAAAAAAAGTTGAACGTTTCAGGTTGTGAATTGTTCACAACCTAGACTAGTCCTTTGAATAACTTTTGCTTGACTGACGGAACAGGAGACAGCCAGTATGTAATACATACCTTCATTGTTCTTTTCATGCAAAAACACCTTTACAAGAAAGGATGCTGAAAAAGACCACTCTGAAAGGCCAACAGTTCCTCCTGTTTAAAAGGAAAACATCAGGGTGTCTCTCATTTGTGCTCAGCAAGCTTGCTACTCCCTTTTCCATTTTCTTTCAGTACGAACGCTATCTTGCAGCAGCGCTGTTAGCAGACCCTGGGGAGGCAAATGTCAGGTTTCCGAATGGCAACCTGCCAGCCGGGTGATACCGCACTGAAAGGCACTGAGGGAATTCACTTTGCGGCAGAAACAAAAGAACATCACTTCCTAACACACCTCGCGTACGTGCTCGCTTCACAACAGCTGATGAAGTAGCCAGAAAAGTTCCAGCAGGTTTCCTCAAACGCCTGCTTAGATAGTGTCACGTTTGTACGTGGCCCCAGCAGCTGGTTTGATTTTTTGCTAATTTACAAAAAGAAGCATCCCTCTTCTGAGAAAAAGGTGTTAAAATCTAAACCCTACCTCTACCAAACTGGCTTATTTTCATCTTAAGCTGAGGCACCTTTTTGTTCATAAAACACTACCTAAAGTTGTTAGGTCGGATGTCTAACATTGTTACGTAATTTTGCCTCTAGAGAGCAAATGTTGCTTTACAAACATAAAGTCTTGAGTGGAAAATTACTTTACTATCATTACTACTGTATTCTAGTATGGTATCTTTATTAAGATAGCAAGTTATTAGAGTACCTGCCATTGGGCAGAGCCTGGCCTGGAAAAAAATTGACACCACTTTATTAGGTATTCTAATGAAAGCTTAAAATGCTGGGATTCCTCTGATCTGAGATGTTATTCCAGCTGTAGACTACAAATGTCTTGCAATTCAATGGACTATCACATGTTGGATCACTTTCTGGTGTAAGAATACAATTGTTTTAGAAACGTAAATTATTTCTTCAAAAAATTCAATTTAATTTCAACGAATTGTACAAGTTTAACTCAGTACTTTCTGTGGGAAGCCCTCATGTTTCCAGGTCTGTACGTGCTGTGGTGAAGTCCTTTGTCATAAGAGCAAAATGTGGCCTTGTTCTACCTGAGGTGAATCTGTCAGAGGCTAAGACACTTCCACGGGTAAAAAGTTAACGGAGATGATATGGCTGTTTTCTGCACTAATCGCCTGTGCTTCTAATTCTAAGTGGATGGTAGAGTCATGTAGAACAGCTTAAAATGCCTTCACACCTATCTTGCACTGTAAAAGTCTTGCCCAAGAACGACAGGATTTGCAGAGGGCAGCCACGTCTCCCGTTGGTCTTTCCTCTGCTTTCCCACAAACAGTAGATGTTGAGCACGGAGCAGATTTCAGCACGGATAGCTTCAAAGTTATTGGGAACATATTTAGAGAAGTATAAAGTATTTTGACTTTCAGTAAAATAATTCTGGAGAAAGGACAGAAACAACACTTGGGAAGACAGCACAACCCGCTGATGGGCGCAAGTGGCCGGTGCAATACGACTGACCTCCTGAGGGACTCTCTCCCCGGCCAGTTCCTGTCAGATCTTTTAAGGTGTGCAAATATCTGTTTTTTTCATAGCAATGAGCAATGTTCTACATCATATTCTCGAAACATACCACTTACTGTTTTATTTATTCCATGTAATATCAGAAATCTGTGAATTTGAGCACTGTCCCTTGTAAGCAGGTTTTTATGAAAAGAAAGTAAAATGAAGTAAAATGTAAAAATTTTTACAGCAATAGAGAAGGTTGAAAATACATTCATACACTCAAACTCATTAATTACTTCAAAACTAAGTTATCTGAAAAGCTACAATAAGGACATTTTACTTCAGCCTACTTAATTTCTTTTTTTTTTTTATAACTTGGTTTCAAATTAAAACTCCAAACAAAACAACAATTTATTACCTACAAAATGCATTTTGAAGTAGATATAATTCATGTGCCGGCAAAATGCCATATTACCATTTTCAGATGCTCAACACGGTACTGTGTTAATGTCTATTTGCATGTGGCTGCAATTACCGGGTTGTATTCAGAAAAGATCATTTACACATACGTTTGTGCATGTTTGTTCATGCGCAAAGTTCATTGCAGCTGTTCCAGCTGTAATTACAAATTTGATCTTCCTTTGTCATGTGGGGCCTATTCAGAACCAAGTTCCATTACTCTATGACCCTGTAATGGTCATTTGGAACTTCTTTTAGCATCCAGCCAACATGTTCAAAAAACATCACAATCTTGTTGTCTAAAATAAACTTTAATAGCATTTCTGATCTAATCAAGATGAAAAAAAAAATCTTGTGAAGAATCTATATCAGCCTGGCAGAACAGAGTTTTGAATGGTTTTGAAAAGTGGCAACATTTTGACTAAGAATACTTAACAAGCTCTATTTTTTTTCTCTCTTCCCTGTTGAGCAAATCCTGTACAGGTACAATTTCACTTCTATTGGTGTTTTTTTTTGGTTTTTTTTTTTTTTTTTTCCCATAGGTAATCGACTGCATTATGAAATAATAAAACAAATTATTCATTGCTGTTTACCATCAAGTGGTTAATGACTCATGTGTAACTTATACATGACCAGCTGGTCAGCCAACTCCTCACTTGAATTCTAGAAGAAAAGTTTATGTAATGTAAGCTTTAATCAAGGAAGGAATAAAACACGTGCTTAACGCTTATCTAATTTGGTAGCTTGCTATTTTACTGCGAGGAGGCTCTGCTGTTCCAAGCTTTTTCTTGAGATGCAAAGGTGCTCTTTCATGAATTAAAGGAGCATTCATGTAGGTCGTTCAAGCGTGCTCATCCCTGTAATACCAGAAAACTCTCAGTACTGCTTTGATCAAGGTGAGGAGCATCTATCACACATTTTGTACCTCCATCCACTGGAGGAGAAGTTTGGGCAGTGTTTTGTTTTGGATTTTACAAATACAGGCGTGCACACAGTGCTTGAGTACCACTTCTGAAAACTATTTTGCAGCTTGCTTATGGTACAATTGTAATGTCAATGGGAGGCAGAATGTCACAGATACGACCTTCCTCTTAGAGGGAAGTAAAATGACACAGCGACAGTCAGTAGCCTGGGAAAGGTGACTAAAATGATCTAAAAGAGGAGGAACTGATGACCTGTTAATGAAACATGGGCAATAGCCCTGCGCTGGTGCTTGAACCATTTTGCATTGTGAAAAAAACCCCTATTTTATTAGAACTCAAATAGAGACGGAAATATTCTTTATAGTATGTAAATTTTGTTTCTCAAGATTTTTCAGCTAACTGCAGGTAGAACTATATCATGACATACAAGTATTTAGTATTTACTTTGCTTTTTCTTAGTTGTTTTAGATCAAAAGGGCAAAAGGTCAACAAACTGTAAAACGCCAAGAGTTCAGCAGTCCTGAACTGCTGCCAGTTTATAGCTTCTTTTTCTGTATTCTTTTTTTTTTTTAACAATTATTATGCCATTCTTATAAGATCTCCTTTTCTGATCTAACCTGTTTATCGCTAGAGTTGGCCCAGTTCACAGGTGAATGCTGCCCCAGCTGCTCAGCGTATCCTATTCTCTGCAGTAATCGCTTAATGGATATTAAAATCCAAGACAGCGTTCGACGGCTCCCAAGAGTATTATGTTCCTCAGCACTTGTAAAACGCCAGAAAACTGCACTTTCTCATTGGAATGTGGGTCAAAATGTCAAAGGCAACTTTACAAATTACTGCCAGAAATACAGGGATGTACTGCCCTCTGGGACCGCGACCCTGGATTCAGAATGCTGGCAAAGTTGGTCCTCAGTATTTTTCAGGGTTTCGAGAAGGTCTGCCAAATCCAGCACGACTAATGCTTCATGTCAGATTTGGCTGCAAATTCCCCGGCTCACACAGTTTTCTTGGGACCTCTACCAGCTGCTCCCTGCCAAATGCCCTCATGCAATGTTTGAAGCCTGGCATTTAGGTACCGCTTGAGCGAGGAGCAGTGTGGGACTCCGAAGCGTCCTTGGGCTTCGCCTGCCCTCTTCAACCCCTGCCAAGGGAAGGACCAGGGAAAGAAACTCCTTTACCCTCATTTGTCTGCTTCCCTCTTTCCAGTGAGCTTGACACCCTTTCCCACAACCAAATGGGGTGATTTGAGTTGCCGGTCCCAGCTTCCCACAAGATGTCATCCCAAAAAGGTAAATAGGAATGAACAGAGCCTGGAATTTGTCCCCTCAGCCTGGCAGACACCAGATGCTTAAACACGCCAGCGCTGAGGGAGGGGATGTCTCCTATGACAGGCGACAGAGCTTTCCTTTTTTTGATTTTGGCTCTGACTCCACCTCACACCGCGAGGTGAGACGCCTCTGGGAGGGGGCAGTTGTCTTTCTGCTGATTCTCATTCCTCGTGCTCCCAAAGGTGGGAACTGGGAAAGATTCCTTCAGCTCCCCTGCAGCTAGGAGCGCCTTTTACACACACAGCGTGGGGGTACGAGGCTGCACAGTTCCTCTGCTGGACATCAGTTGCACTCGCAGGCACACGTGTGCAAACATGCACCCGTCACCCCCCCACACTATAAAAGAGCACATTCACAAAGGCACAGTATATAAAAAATTGCAACTTTTGCTTTCATTTTAATTCTGTCCTCTTCTTCACATAGATTAACTTCTGACTTCAGTAAGATCTGCTGACTTTTTTTTTAATGTCCAGTCTATTCTTCCATGACTGCGAATTTTGAGCTTTCATTTCTTAAATTTGTGTGTTATCAGTTTTCTCAGTACGGTGACAGTTACTTCTTTCCTAGCTATCTTTTAGTGCAGAAACGCAGGACAGAGAATCTTTTACTTTATCCTGGGGTATGACTGTGGATGTTGTGCATGTATAATAACCCAACCCTCCCTTTCTATCCTCCTCCCCATCCTCATCTCACACACTGAATTTCTTCACAGCAGCTATTTTTGATAACACTTTAAAAGTGATTATATCTGTTGTCAATTTGGGTAAATTATTAACATCAAAGCTAGCAGCAGGCTCCCTGACATTAAATTTCAGGATTTCCACTAGCAAAGAAGGGCAAGCTCGGGGAGAGAAGAGTGGGTGGAAGGAAATGGGTGGAGTAGGGTTGGTTGGGAGGAATTATGAGTGTGTAAAAAGAAAATTAATTGATCAGAAAATGACTTCAAATTTTAGCTTGTATTAGACATGCTTTTCTGTTTTCTGTCGTGTTTCCAATAGATGGATTATCATTACAGCAAAGAGCCCTGAGAGTGGAAAGACCCAAAGTCTAGCCTGCGCAGAGGTACAGAGAGCTTAGGAAAATTAATACCTTTTCAACCTCTTTTTTTACCTTGTGTCTGAGCTGTGACAGTGAGCTAATACAGTCACCTCCTGCTTAACAACAGCTTGCTGTTATTACGGGTTATTCAGCAAGGAGTTTCTGACTGGTTTCATAAAACAAGAATTCATTGAATTCTGAGAGACGAACGATGAAGATAAATTGGGATATGTCTAAATGAAATTAAAAATTATTACTCGTACAAAATTTAGAGTGTGGCTGGCTGTACCACCAAAATTGCGGTTAACACTGTTAGGAATTAAAGGTATGTAACTGATAAAGATGGATGTCTCACTTTCTTCGTTCCAACCTGTGCCGTTTAAAATAAATATTATAATAATTGATCTCTGTGAATGATGTGCGTGTGCTAAATGACATTTGATGTATGACACCAGCTTCCTGCTTCTGGCACTGATGGATGAGCTTAGTCTTCCTGTAATGAAAAGATGGTCAAACTTTCAATTACACATATCACACCTCCACAGACAAAGCACGATGAAAATAAATTTGGAACTATTCAGTTACTGCCAACCTAACATTAGCACAGACCAAAAAAAAAGATTTAATCGAAACTCTGTGAGAGTGAAATGGGTACCGTTTTATATTAGCTCCTGAATGTATTACTCTGTGTCATTAAACGTGAAATGCACACCTCCTTTTATTTCAGAGCATTTGTTACATTACCTCCTCTGAGATCAATTGCGCCTGAAGTGGGATTCATGCAGAGTCATAAAGCACCCTGGGGAAACGCAGAAAAAAAGAATCCTACTGCAGGAAAGACAAATTCCTTGCTTCCTCGTGCACACCTTGAGGAACAACAACATCCTATCAACACTATTCTGTGGTACAGGGAAACACTACTAGTCAGGGATTCAACTATTTTTATAACCACGGGTTACTAATGATTCACACATTTTCAGGGTAAACTTAGAAGGTGATGCCATGTTTGCAGCAGTGGAATTTTTCCATGGGAAAAAGTGAAATTTTTTGAGGATCTTTCTGTCCCTCTTTTTCCTTTCAGCAAGTGATGCAAACCAAGAAATTTAAGGAGCACAACCGAGACAGGCAATTGGGTAAGAGTTTTTCTCAAAGTAATGACTACAGAAACCAGCTTCTGCAGGACATTTCATGGGTATTCCAGCTATTTTCCTCTTATATCTGCTGTAATTGTGGATACTTCATTATCTTTACAAATGTCCAATTCTTTTGGGGATTTTTACAGGAGTTGTTGAAGTTAATTTGTGGTGTGGATAATTTATTTTATTTTATCAATCTCGTAGAGACATAAAGACAGACTTTCAAGGTGGCATAAGATGCTGTAACTAGGTATCCAAATTCTCATTGCAGTCTGTTGAAATGAGGTTGATCGAGTCTTGAGAGCTATTTTAGTGAAAAATATAGGCAAACAAGTGAAATGCAGGTATTCTAGACTCTGTTGCCTGTTCTACAAAATGCCAAGTTTCATTTGCCCACACATGGCTGAGACGAGAATAGAGGAGTTTTTCTGGAACAGCAGCAGGAATACTCTGCTATGGTCCTCAGTACCTCAACCGAGCTCCCATTGCACAAACGGATAAATTCAGTCTCAGTGCCAAACTGAGCCGAATCTTCCCCTCTCCTCAACTCACAGACAAGTCTATCCCAGTTGAGTAAACACTTTTTCAGTTCAATTTGAAATTTTCCTTGCACTTAAATATGCATCACTGAGAACCACAAGCAGGTGAGGAAAATAGCATACCTCGTTATAATTCCTCCCAAATTGAGGGACTTTTAGCAAATCTCGTCTTTTCCACAGCCTCTAAATTTCACGTGGCAATATTTTCAAACCCTCCTAACGGACAAGTGTTTCTGTACTTTTATTTACCTACAATACTTCTTTGAAATCTCTGTTCTGTGCATTTGCTGAGACAGGACCTCACTAAGTAATAATTTAAAGACAGCTTGCAATAGATTTTGAAATAAGATTACATTAATTTCAGTTACTGTCTGTCCTATTCCTGACCCAGCTGCAGACCATTACCAGATGTCCTTTTCCAGATCCAGCTGTGTGTGTTACCTTTTTATGTTAATGCTTCCAGCTGCTTACCTCAGCTCACCAGCTGATGGAGGTAATTTCAGCTAACCCTCCTCAAACGATGTGTTTTACGAAGTACTCTCTCCAGGCCTTTCACAGAGCTGGGCAGAAATTAGCATCTAGCAGAACGGCGGTAGCAAGAAACTGAGTGTCAATAACCATCTCACTTGGCACAGTTATTCAGAAATAAACTTCAGTTTGTGGTGCATCAATTCTAGCATTAGTGCTCGTTGGGCAGATATTTTCATTAAGGTGCCCACAGGAGTTTCCCCTGACAGTAAAGATTAATATTAAACTCAGTAATCTAGTGGATATGAGAAATAAGAAGCGTGAAGAGGTTGTTTTCTAAGATTAGTTTCCTCTTCACCCTTTTTTACACATGAAATGCAAGGGGGATACATTCTTTCTGAAGGATTTAAAGCACTGCCCTGGCCAGTATGATGTAGCAATATCTCTTCTCAGACTTTCCTTTCTCTACACTGAATTCCTAATCAGTCTTGGGGAAATTAGTAGGACCCCCTCTGAACTTTTACTGTAGTTTCTGTTTACACATGTCAAGCAAAGGCCTCTTTTTCAGCCTATGAATAATAGTAATTTGTTGTATTTCATTTAACAACATGAATCAAAGAGTCAAGTTCATTTGCAATTGATGTAAAATATCTCCACTAGTTTTTATGAGTATTAAATCATGCAAGGTTGATTTCTGCATTCAGTTACACCCACAATAGTAAAAAAATTCGATGGTGCTCAGAAATCACATCTGCTTCCTACTATGGCATGAGAATTCTTCGTACATGGGCAAGTCAAGGAGTCTATTTTCAGGCATTACTTGCCAGACCCTAGATCTGGCTGCCCTTTAAAACCTACACACCATTTCAGTCAGACTGGTCTTCAAAATGTCTAATAATTAAATTCTAGAAAACATGAGGGTGAGTTTGACTTGGAAGTAAGTGGGTCTTTTTCTCCAGAGGACTGCTCCTTTCTACTTAATTCAATATATTTTGTATTTTCAATGTGCCTCAGATATTGTGTTTTAAAGTATTTTTTGGTGCCTGCATCTCTCAAAAGATAAAATTTCCCCTAAGTAAAACCATAGTATTTATTTGAAATATCCACACTTTGGTATCATTGTGCTATGCATCGAATGTTTCGTTCAGCCACATAATGGCTGTACGGTGCATACAGTTGTTATATTTAGCAAATCTGAACTTAGAGGAACTGGTAAACAATCTAAATCTGTTTATTTTTTTCACATTATTTACCAGAAAAAAAAAAAAAAAAAAGTCGGTTACAAATATATTTAACACATTAATAATAATGTTTTTAAAACTGACTAATTTTGATCTTGGTAGTTAGTAATGAAAAAAAATAACACCGCAACAGATGTTAACATCCACAAAACAAGATCAGATTAGGAAGGGTTAGAGCTAATGTCTGTAGAAGTGAAATTCAGATCAGATCCTGCATTTAAAAACTCAAGTAAATACCTGGTACAATCTGTTTTTACAAGGACTGAAATCTGCCTGATGGAATCAATAATTTCAGTTTTATGGTATTTGATGTTCATTACAAATTTGAACCTCTCTAATGTAAGGGAAATGTAGTGTATTTAAGAAAAGAACCTACTAAAATATATTTGAGACTTTCACAAAGAGTAATATCTCATGGCAATCTGTTCAACAGCGATACAACTGTCAAAATGAGCTGAAGGAAGCTTAGAATCACTCATGTTAAGCAAGTATTTACCACTCAAGAATATTTTAGTAAAGATGAAATCCAATATGAATGTACATTTGACCTTTTAATATACTAAATCATTTCTTGATAGTATTACATTTCAGTATAGCCCTACAACCACAGTGCAGCAGTAAGGAGTATCTCTTATTGGAACTCTCACACTGAGAACGAAGAGGCTGACTATGAGAAAACACTTGTTGAGAAGGTGTTTATGGACATTGTACAAGAAGATGAAAAAACCTTGCAGGTTTGGCTGTGTATTTCTATAACTGCAGGCCCAGATGACAGCAAGATGCTTTACTCTTAATCCATATAGGATTTGCGGGGGCATTAATAGAAGTGGCAATATACAGGAAACAAAGAACAAAGTCCTCCTGTGATAAAGAATGAATAAAACCTAAAAGAGAAACCAATAACAATAAAGAGCCCCAGCATAAGCCCTGCTTCTAAATCTAATAATAATGGGATCTAACTGCCAAAAATACCCAGCCTTTCAAGCCATAAGGGCTTGCTACATGCGGATTGACACGTAGAACAACAGAGTTGTTCAGAGGAAAAAGAGAACGTAGGTGAATGAATTGGTGCCTACCATGCAAGGAGCCTTCCCGTGGAGGAGCTGCCTGTCTTTACCTGCGCAGGTGTGCAGGGGGCACGTGAAGCCAGACTCTGCAGCGCTAGAGAGTGTTAGATATTGTGCTGTGAAAGAAGCTGAAATGTAACTTGTATGAGTATATAACTTATATTTACATTTATCAAACAATATCCTATCGTTAGATACTTCTTTGAGACGGGGAAGTGCTGTTTTCACAATTTTAGAGACAAAGACCTGAAATATCAAAGTTACATCTGAAAAATAAAAGCTTAAATGGCTTCAGTGCAAAGCCTTCCCAAGGAAGTTGAATTCAAGCCTGACGCTGGTGTCCCAAGCACGGGACTTCAGCTACAGGACCTGTTTTACAATTAGCACTAAAAGTGCCTTCTTCCCCAGGAGGGTGCTGGGTGGAGCCGGTTGTTATGGGCACTCGTAGCACAGCATAGCATACGGTACCACATCACGCCATATCAGTTCTTAATTTCTAAGCCTTCCTCATCTCAGTCATTTGGTTTACCTCGATCTCACATCCTAAACGAAAGGATTATGCAGTTTTGGTTCTTTTTTTTTCCGCTGCAAGTCAGAGGAGGGAGAAGATTATTGTTTCTAGTGAGATGGTAGTAAACAATATCATAAGATCAGGAAATGGGTATTCTCATCATATTAAATATACATATAATTAATATATTCTAAATAAAAGAAGCTCAGATGGATTGAAACACCTTTTCAAAGAATTCAGATGAATTTTCAACTTTCATTTACTAACATTCTCATTAGAATTATTTTGATGTGTAAGGGGACAAATGATTAAGAATTTTAAAATTATGGACTATTTGACTTAGCAAATGTGAAAACAAGGATGTTTCATTGATTTTTAGTCTTTACCTTCAAAGTTTTGTCCAAGCATGAAATCTGTCACATTTAATATTTTTTGCGCTCTTTTCTACAAATATGTCCACTTTCAGGATTGACATTTTTTTTCTTTAAAAGATCAAGTCCTGCAAGTAACTAGTCCTCCCACTACTGAAGTTCAAGGGAGTTGGTTTGTTTGTTTGTTTTTAATACCTGTTCAAAATTTTTTTCCAAAATTTTTTCTTTATATGTTTTGAAAAATGGTCCCTTTTCAGGCTCCTTAGATGCAAACACTATTTAGACCAAGACAGGCAGAAAGAAGCAGCACCTTAACCTGATGTGGCATGCATAGAATAGATCTTTTTAACAAAGTCCAATTAAAAAAAAAGGCTAGATATTTTCCCCTGAAATTGTCTGAGGACCTAAGAGCAACTCAAAAAGCTCAACAACAACAACAATGAGTTGAAGTAAGTTCTTCTCATATAAAATTCTCTTCTGCCTCAGAAAGAAAGTATCAGCATAAAACCCCCAATGTTACTCTTGCAGAAAGAAAATAAATATTAATGATCTGGACTTTTTTGACTTTTATAACAATATTAAATAATAAATAATACTTTGATTTAAAATTACTAACAAATTATAGATGAAAAAAAAATTTTTACACACAGGCAAATAAAACAAACATAGCAAAGGTTTTCTGAAAAATTATAAATGAGTTAATAACTTGCTTAGCATCATAAATAACCAAAAGGGAAGAGTTAAAGATATAACCTGGAAAGCTTCTCTAGTACAAAATGGATACTGGAAATAAACCCTAAAAATTATTCAGTGCAACATTCTGTCTTGTTGACTTCTTGTGTTTTATGTAAAGCCTTATGTTCGGAGACAAAAAAAAAAAAAAGACCTAATTTAGGCAAAACATTCAGGGATCAGTTCTGATCTTGGTGTTACTCAGGTGCATTGAACAAGGGCTTTTTTTCCCCCTTTCTTTCCTCCTCCCTCCCCTGCTGCCTGCACACCCCCCAAAAGGAGAAAAGAAAGCCCAAACACCACCACACTCTGTCAGAGGAGGGACAGGTCAAGCCTTTCTGTTACTTGAGGACCGAGGGAGCTTTACATCTATAGAGAGGGGAAGAGGGTCACTTTCTGGTAGCAATTCTGCTTTGTCACTGGCAGGGGAGCTTTGAAAGAGGTGCAACCCAGCGAGGAAAAGGTCGTAAGATCGGAACACCACGCGATGGGCAAATATACATTGTGTGGTGGTTGGTCTCATGGGTCACACACTACCTTCCTACCAGTGGTGTGTTTCGTAACAGAGGACTCTACCGCGATTTGCGAGATCAGTGAGCCAAATTGCTGACGCTTGCGAGCCACAGCACGCAGAAACTCCGTTTGCTGTGATTTACAGGGTCACCATACACCTCACAGACACAGAAAGGTAAAACTGTCTGGAATTTAAAAGGTGTGAGATGCACAGGGGAGACTCACTTCTCAGATATAATCTTCTTCCATGGGAGCAATCTGTCCCAAGACCTAAGTCATTCAGACACAAATGCAAGCCTTGATCATCACCTTCTTTTTAGTACTCCCAATGTCATCACCAGTGTTACCTATTTTGATCTCGTAGCTATCTTTTATTTCCAAGATAGCTAAATAACCATGATCTCTGACTTATAAGCTACAGCTTTTGAGAAGCGTAGGCTCTCCCATGACCACTCTACTCTAATTTCTCAAGTAGAAATTACGAGCCTAAATGAGTTATACAGTCCTATGGCGAATTTCCTAGAAAATTCTGTCAAACGGTCATTGTATGCAGTTCTAAACCGCTGCTTTTTGCAAGAGGGTTTCAGAGGCAGGTTCCTGTGTACCAAAAGAGGCTGGACTGTCTTGATTGACAATGTGACAATATAGAGTGGGAAAAAAAGGAGATTTGCAGATATCCATCACCTAGAAGGTTTTATAGCTTTGGATACACTGGCACTGAATTATAAGGCAGGGTAATCCTTTCAAAATGACAGAATGTCTCACTGCCAGGAAAGAATGGCTCCGTGAATATGAGAAGCCTAAGGTGGCAACAGCCTCCTTAATGACTGCGTGCCACCAGGAGGCAAATGCAACTTTAAAAAAAGAAAGGATCGATGTATTTATAGAAACTTTGCCCAAAAATAGATTAGGCATAAGATTACAATCAATATCTCTTTGGGGCAAAATGAGATTAAGACTTTCAGAGCCTTAAATGAGAGATGGAAGCTATAATTGTACAGAGAAAAAGAAATCTTTCCCGCTCGGTCTCTCTGGAGTTACATACTGCATATCAAATGTACACACAAGGGAATGAAACCGTGAGAGAAAGCTGGTGCAAAAGTATTATAGATCATTTAAGTGTTTACTATGACTAAAACAAAGGTGAAGATGTTGATGGAGTAACTATGTAAAAGGCATTCAACAGTTGCTGTAGGTTACAGACATCTCTCTAATGTGGAGTGATAACACAGGCCCAGGCAACAGCCAGATGGCATCCCATGGTGAGGTACAGGGGCTGCAACCGTAATTCCAGTATATAATCTTTACAAGGGACAACAAAAAAAAGCTAGGGCTATCCCCCTATCACGGGATTGCAGCTCGTTTTTCAGACCCTTTCCTATTTCAATGGTGTCAGTTTGAACTCTGCTGCATCTTTGTTTGATGTGCTGAATGTTTAATAAACCCAGTTATTAAACTGCAAACTCAAAATCCACTTTCGTGCTCCCTCCTGCTTTGTCAAAATTGATTAAAAAACCAGGTGATTGCTCTATGCTAGGCCACCTATTAGTTTAGAGACATTTTCACGAAAGATATCACCAGAGTATACAATAGGTCCCAGTAGTAGGAAATACAGAATTTTGTCAACTAAAATGTTTCATATTTTATACTTGTTTGTGTCTTGTAATTCTATGTGACTGTGCTGCTGACTCATTTTTTCTTCACTGCTGGTCATAATTATGGATTTGCTTGTAGAAATCTTTAGTTATGTCTGTATGCTCTGCAGTTTGCTCTAGAAAGGCTTGCTGAAATATAGACTGATCTCTCGTGAATGTTTGTTTCATAGCAGCTACTAATAAGCATGATATAATTACCTAGATGTCAGATATTAAGGATACCATTTTGTTATCATCAGAAGATGAGACTGGGCACTCTAGGCTTAGAGTATATAGGTATTAGATAAGTCATACATTTTTACAGCAGCTCGGAGGAGAAGAAAATTCCCTTGGCATGGTTATTCATAGGTTTAGTTCAAAAAGAAAGAAATCAGTGAAGTTTCTAACTTCTTGATCCTTTCTTTGCTAATCCCAGATCATACCCATATTGAAAAAAAATTTGCTCCTTTCTAATCTGTTTCTGGGAATGCTTGATGTTAACCTCAGGGCAAATTGCATGCAAGCTTGTCGTTTGCTGAGAATACAAGAGAATACAAATAGATTCTTGAGCATGTGAACTAGTGAACATGATTTCCCATAGATTTGAGTCTTTTTGAGGTGGCTAAGAAGTTATGAGAATTGATCGAAGGTTTTGTCATGATTCTGGCATTTATAAGTATGCTCTGGGTCTGCGGGACAGTAATAGAATTTCTCTTTTCTTCCTGCCTATTTTCATACATCTTCTAGTACCGTTAATTATCTTTACCACACATTCTGCTTGTTCCAATTTTATTGAAATTGGGAGAACAGATATATGACACATGCATAACCAGTAATAATAATAATATATACAGTTTATCCATAGGAAATTAGGCTAAAAAGTGAAAGAATTTCAAATAAAGGAGAATATTTGGCAGTGACAGTGCATGGAAGCTGAATGGAATTAACACACCTCTGAGTAGGAAGAAATTTGTACTACCCACACATATTTGTCTTTTGATAGCCATGCGATCAGTTTAGTCTGTACATCTGGATATCTTTCAGATGTTCAACCTCATTAAAAGCTTCTCTTTAAAAGAAGACTTGCTTTTCCTGTTGCATTATCTTTCCAGTAATAGAATTAGAATTAAAGGAGCAGCCTTCATTATTCCCAGCTGCCTTTTGCAGACTTTCTCCTTACAATGTATTCTTCTGTTTCCTAATTCTATTTGCGAAGAATTTAAGTGATAGGACCTCCATAATTTCCTTGGAGAGAGCATCACATGGTCTAAATGATTACATTCAAAAGCACACTAACTGGGATACTTTTTTCCCCCCGTTCTGATATAAAGAAGTCCTTCAGGACTTTAATGAAGCTAAAATTGACCATTGTTTTTAGCAATACTTCTGAACCTCTTTTTCATGAGGTAATGAGATGCTTTCTTTACAATTTGTGAGACAACAGGAATGAAAAGGCCTGATGTCTAGCTCTGCATTAGAATAATTTACCTTTGTTAAATAACCTATTGTATTTCCATAAGAAATAAAAAATTAATTTTTGATTAGTAGTTATGATTCTTTTCCCCGTGTTAAATGATTTCTCAGAAAAAAGATAAACTCTCAGGCAAAGGAATGTTTGTTCTTGAATGTAGTGCGCTTGGGAAAAACCACAACCATTATTTTAACTGGTGGCTGCTGAATGAGAAGCCACAGCCCTGAAATACTCCCACAAAGCTGACTCTCAGTGTTTATGACCCAAGGATATCCAGGAAGGTGAGAAACCCTGAGAACCCTTCTGAACTGAAACCCCTGGAAGCCTTGGGAATCTCCTTTTCACTGAGTCATCTGGGATTTAAGACATGGATTTGAATTTCTGGGAATCACCGCCCATAGATCCCTAGTGCTATATCATTGCTCTATTCACTGATGAAGAATAAGACACTGGAAAACTTTGTGACCTTTGGCTAATGACTGGAATCTCATTTCCAAATGAAGGCATCATTTAATTAATTAATTTGAGGTCTAGGTTTACACTTTCTTATAAAAAATGCAAACAACCAAACTTTTTTTTTTTTAATTAGTATTTTTTAAAAGTCACTTTGAAAAAAAAAATAATTTATTGGGAAATAAAACCTATACCTTCTGGTCAGTTCTGGTAGATTCCATGCAGTAGAACAAAAACTAGAAATTGATAAGAAACTTGGCTCCAGTTTTAGGATTGAAATATTGGACAAATGGAAATAAACTTAGTTCAGACACCTTCATAGTTCCACATTCTGATCCCAGAGCAAAAGTACTCATGTACTCATAATATTTTCATCGCTTCTGAAGGCAAGAAATCGAAAATCATGGGAAAGCCTTTGCATGCAATATTCCTGTTTGATTTTGCAAAGTCAAGATGCTAACAGGACAGCATTTCAGAACAGGATTTAGAGGTATTGAGCCTTTTACAACCCGTTCTTCATGATTATGGATTTCATTTCACAAGGATATCATGATCTGCAGAGCCCAGCACCCATTTCCTTAATAGATTCTTTTCCACTTAGTGCAGCTAAATATTTGCTTTTTCAGATGGTTCAGCTAAGCCCCTTCTGCTAACGACATCACTCACTCCCCTCTGAATGTGACTGTGTCTTCTTGCCCTTACCTGCATCACTTGGTGCCTGGAGACCCACCCAAAAGATCCATCCCTCTCAGCAAACCTACAGCCGGGCATTTTTTTGAGCTGTGTGATAGAAAGTTTTTAGCTCTGGAAATGCCTGGTGGGGGCATGATAGCCGTTAATATAAAAGCACACAAGCTTGACAGGAGTCCTCTTGTGTGTCCTTGGCAAATATTTGCAGAAAATGGTATCGCTTTTTTTGGTACGCTACTCCCAACTGTGTCACGAGAGAAGTTTTATCTGTCAGTTGAACTTAAACAAGCTTATTACAAATCTCGTAATGCAGAGCCTAGTAAAACTAACACCGTTTGCCCTATCCTACATTAAACAGTTAATTAAAAGACAAATATCATCTTTAGCTATGAATCCATACTGATCCCTCCAATATTGCTCAAAGTAAGACTGCATTTCTGCGTCAAAGAGGTCTTTGCAGATTCTCAACGCCTCCAAACCACACACCTGCAAACTCTATAGGAATGCCAAATATATTGATTTTTGGATGGGTAGGGGAGTGGCGCTGCCCCTCTTAGGTGAAAGTTTTAGGGGAACTGACAGCTAAGTTGAGCGTTCACACAGCTGCTAGTGTAACCCAGGAACAGCCAGAGTTCTTCCTAGGTACCTCTGGCATACACATCAGTACGTTTGTTGCATTGGCAGATTGATTGTGATGATGTTATTTTGAATCCCAAACTGTTGGGTTCTGCAGGCTCCCTTAATGAGTGTAATACCTTTAAAAAATATAGAACAATTTAGTCGCACCATTTTTCTCAGTTTTGAGTGGAGACCTTTCAGAAAACCTTTCATAACAGAACTACAGAGCTGATCTAGCCAGATTATGACAACAGGAGATTTATTTCAGGAATAACTGAAAGGTTTGACCTAGACAGGTGTAGTACTGACAGTGTTTCCATCTTCTTCTTTGATTCCCAGAGGAATTAATATATCATTTGCAAGATAATGTGAGCTTCCAAAGTTAAAGCAAAAGAGAGTTTATACACTTTAAGGGAAAGTCTGATATAGTTAATCTAGCTAAAACTAGTCTATATTTGAATTAAGATCAAGAACTCGGCTCTGAGGCAAGCTTACTGCTGACCTTTGGAATATCCCGAACTTCCAGCATGTAATATTTTGCAGGTTTAAAGTGAAATCAGAAATGATTCAGTGACTAGACAGCAAAGTCAAGAAAACAGTAACTCCAAATTTTTTTTCAGAAAATAAATCCTCCCGTATACTATCCACCCACTCACAGCCCAATACCAAATTATGTATTCCTGATTCAATTTAAAGACTATTAACTCTCAAAAAGTCCCTGGAAGTAATTTGTAACTGCATCTCATATTCTCAGCTATCTCTTCTGTGGTGCTAAACTAATCCTAATTCTGACCAAGCAATAAATAACGTGATTATTATGTTGAAATCTGTGCAGTGATGATGCAAATCTAAAAAGAATGTGGAGCTTAAATTTCCCGTTTACAGTAACTATTTGCTAAATTCAGAAACAGCAGCCAAAGGTCTTTTAATATGTTCCCAAAGCTTATTGGAAAGAGTTATTTAAAAGGCTCCCAACTGTATCAAATTGTGCTAAGCTGGCCTTGCTGTCCTAACTTCCTCTAAAAGGCAAAAAGAACAACCCAGAGAGCTCCCAAATGTATCATGAGACTCAAGAATCCTGCACTAGCAGTCTGTAAGGCTCCTCATGGAGGGTCCTCATGGCCAAATGCCAGGTTCAGATGGACTTAGAGAACTATACATTTATTTTTTTGTCAGAGTGTTCTGCAGAAAAATTTAATGAAATATTCTCTGAGAGAAGAATTCAGGAGCCCTAAGCATCACTGGCTCTCCCCTGTGCACTTTCTTAGGCAGTTTGGTGGTAAAACATCTGCAATTCAAGAGCTGCTTCTCACAGATCAGCACAAGGTTGACTATGACGCTGTGCTCCCTGCTCCAGAGCACCTCTGCTCTCAGAGGCAACATGACAGACAGCTCTGCCTCACCTTCCTCCACTTCTTTCTAGCTGAGCAGACATCCGTAGATAAGCAACTATCCACATCAGAGCTTGGGTCAACGCTCTCCAAACTGAGCCCATCTGGGATAGTGTGAAAAAGCATTGCTTCTCAGCACTTCGTGAATGCCAGGTAGATATTCTGGAGCTCGGGAAAGGTCGGAGGCAGCCCTGTAGGAGTTTGTAACCTCAGCTTTGGGAAAATGTCATCATTTGGCATAGTCGGTGTAGGTTTCTCAGAGTATGCTACCTGCTGAAATCTTAAATTATCTCTGAGTCAGTTCAAATTGCAATTTTAAAAACCTTATAAATTGGCTAACCTTTGATGATTTTCCACAGGGATAACAAAATGTGTACTCCTGACCCCAAACCACCTTCATGTCTTGTTTTCAAAAAGCCACGAGGGGACATGTATGTGCCCATGCTTTAAGACAGGCAGAAGACTGAATTAACATCGTCAGTGCCTCTCTTGAAGCAACTAAATCATTTGAGCAAAATTTTCACCAAATAAGGAAAAATGCTCTGATCTCGCAGCAGACAAAGCATAAGAAATGTTAACCCAAATATGTAAAATTTGTAAAGCTCTGAGCAACTGAAAATAAACCCTTCTAATACAAAATACCTGGCAGCTCTAACAATAGGTGGTGATATCAGCCGTACTTGCAGTAACGTATATTAAATGCAAGTACAAAAGATATATTTACATACCTCAGCGAAACCAGGAGGGGTTTTTAATACCTCCCATTACCATAACAAATTGTTTTCTCAAAACTGTCATTTCATTATATAAAGTAGTGGGAGACAATTTAAAGATTACTGTAATAGCACCCACTATACTATTACTTACTGGCACCATACAATAGATTATACATTATTAAAACCTACTCTAGCTCTGTTCTCCATCTGGACATGAGCTGCACATGCTGCAAGCATTGCACACATGGGGCAAGTGTAGTAAGTCCTTGTAAGAAGACTTGCTGGTCTTACTGGTAGAAGTACTGGTAAGTAGTACTGGTAAGAAGACTCTAATACGGTAGAAGATGATCGAAAAAGGGTGACAAGTCTATTAAGAAGATCTTTCTTTCCATTGTTACCATGGTCTGTACCTTTTCCTGTTGCTGTTTTGACTATGGAAACATGTTAAAAAAGCTGTTTAATGGAAGATTCTCTCAGAGAAATCTTTTGCAGCGGTGGCTGCTTACAGGAACTCGTAAAGAGCACCCTAAGTCCTCTCCAAACTGAAAACACATTTTTCATATGAACTAGGATAATGAGACATAACAAGACTGACTATCTTAGTAGAAAAAGAGGCATAAACGATGCATTAATTTCAGAAGTTAAAAATAATTCAGAATATTCTGTTGGAGATTGCAGCTTTGTGTCCAACTGTGGATGAGGTAGCCATATCTTTGTAAATTATGGGCATTGCATGCAAACAATGGCTTCATTTATTGGTCTGCTGTATGTGTGCTTACAGTGCTTGTAATTGAGGATGATTATGGTTAATGATTCTAGTAATGTGTACTTTCAAACCAGCAGGACAGTGTAATTTGTATCAAACCTATTCAGTATCTCTTCAGGCATTTTGCCTAGTTTAATCTTAACCCAGCACTTGCTGTAGAGGAAACCTCTGGAAGCTTCACAGCTGGCTCAAATAGGAGATTTCATGGTACTTTCACAGTGCACTCAAAAGAAATTAAATCTTCCACAGCCTTCATAGCATCTGGACAGCTCTTAACCTGTCATACTTTAATATGACAAGGCCAAGATCTCTCGTACAGGAAACTGTTGTATACAGGTTACAGGAAGAAAATAAAACATCTGTCTGTGAACAGTTGACAACACATCCACAAGCAAAACTAAGTGTTTCTGGAGAACGTATTCACGCTGCTAATATGTTTGGGATAAGGAAACAAAGCCCGTAGTCAGGTATTCTTTTCAAGAGGCAGGATTAACCTGCTAGGACACTTTATTGTGTGTCTTTAAGCAGAAGATCTTCCTCAGTTTACCCTTTAAATAAGGGCACAGTATATGGGCAACTCTGGAAGCTCTGATCTCTGGGTTACAGAGGAGGAAGAGAGAAATTAGATGCATGTCTAAGAACACGAAAACAAGCAGGGCTGAAAAAGGATTTGAACTTAACTGAGGAATTAACTGGGTTTCTTTGGAGCTCTTCAAGTGCAGGCTTATACTTCTATCCTTTCTCACTTCAGCAGATGTCATTAGTGTGTCTACGTCTCTTTGTTTCCTGGCTGTTTTTTTGTTTTTTTTTTCAATTGTCTCTATTATTTTTTTCCTAGGTGATGTCAGTCAATAATCTTCACATAGAATGAAGACAATTAACAGGACTCTATCAGTTTGCCTAATTTGATCTGACACATTACCTATTTTTATACAGATATGTATTTATTGAAATGTTGGCTTTTATTCTGGAAGGTTTCCCAGACTTACCAAATTGCTTATTGATTTCATAATTACCTGGTGTCTGTGATTGCCTTGGTTTTCTTGCCTTCTGTGTTTTGTTATGCTTGGTCAGTGTCACTTGTGCTCTTTTGTGCTAGGACTTGGAGATCAGCACGTAGCTCAAGCAGTAGGATTGTCGAGTTTTAGGTATCAAGAAGCAAGTGTGAAAGTATTTTTCATCTTGTATCACTTTCATAAGTCAGCCAAGGACTCCAGGCTGCTGGGATCTCTAGACTGTAAGATGGAATAGTGCATATTCACCTAATTCTTTCTTTCTGGATAGGAACTGCAATTTCTATTCCTTTCTGACTCCCACTGTGAGACTGTGGGGGGAGGCTTCAGGGGATGACCCTCCTTTTCGTGTCAACAGTATCTCAGTTCGCCCCCTGAAGCTATAATTCACTGTCTGTAATTGTCCTGCTGTCCCTCCCCTAGGGGAAAAGGCAAACTGTTCCCAAAAGTCTATGCTTTGTATCTCAAATTTCGGTGCGTAGACTATTCACAGGGACCTTTTCCTTCTATTGAAACTTCAAGATGACTGTAAAAGGAAAGAAAAAACTAAATCTTGCCGTAAAATGAGAACCCTATTACCATGGGAGTGCATAGCATAAACATAAGCATCTGATGTAGATCTTTCACAAACAACTTGCCGTCTTGTCAAAGGGAGATGAATGAAATCTCACAAAGACTCTAAACTCCTCATGCATTTTCATAGTTGCAGCTGTAGCTTTCAAGGGTTCCGTTTCAAAAGGGAACAAGTCAGAACTGCTTACATACAAAAATATACAATGATCCTACCGCTCAGGAGGAGCTCCGATTTTGAGCAATGTTATTGTATTGCAATCCAGTATCAGGAAATTATTTTAATTCACTAGATTCTAATGTAAATAGCTGCGATTCTTTTCTGGGGAAGAAACAGCATTTCTGGTCCCAATACAAGGGTATGCTATAACTGAAAAATATTAGGAGGGTTTGGGGAGAAAGAAGAACATTTGCTTTTACAGGTCAGAAGCCAGAAGTTGTGGGGACTAGTATTTGTAAGCTATCAGACAGGAACTAGAGGTGGACTAAATATCTCTCCATTGATTTCAGCAAATCTAGGAAACTTAATAAAGTTATGTTAATGCATTTTGTGTGTATTTTAGATGCCTATATTATAAAAGGAGGGATCTATTAAATTTATAAACCACCAACAAAATGTAACTCACACTGGGATTCTCTCTCTTATAAAGACTCACATTACGGCAAGCACGCTGCAGAAGACAGATCAAGCAATTAGATAGATGAACTTGGCAAAGTTTCAAAATGTTGGGTAAACCTCATCTTGCAAGATTAGAAGATAAACGTGACAGTGCTGGCATTTCTTCAAGAAATGAGACGGACAAAGATGTAATGCCGTATGACTACGAATTCTTATCACCACTGAATTTAAGTGAAAATAGACTGGGTACCTCTTGGTTTCTTTTTCTTGCAAAACTTTGCAACCTGTTTAATACAAGAAACAAAATGACACACGTTTGCTAAACTAAAATCTGTTACTTTCTATTTTTTTTAATGCTGTTTTCAGTAGATGAGGGACTCAAGGCTTGCCATTGTGGTTGCTCTTTGCCTCCCATAATGGGTCAAAACTTGTGTTTCGAAAAAGAAGCAATGACTCATGAAAACTACTGACTGATTGGCATCATAGAAATTTAAATCCAGCTGGAGACACCAGTTCACAAGTCATTACATAACTAAACTGCATCTCTTTCAGAGTTTTTCCAAGTACCATCAAAATCAATACAGTTCTGCACTTAGATGAAACTCCAAACACTTCATTTTTGGATACTTGGATAAGAAAACTTGAACAAAATAATATCCCAACATATAACATGGAAAGCAGACAAAAAGATAAATAAATTCTTGCAATGCTTTCCATTAAAAACCACCTTTGTGAAAAATGTTAACACAGTACAGGCAAAGATATAAGGCATGCAAAGCATGCTAAAACGTCCTTTAATGATTTCAGCCACCCTCTTTCACTAGGTTTTGAGGCCACAAGTAATTTTAATCATTTACTTTTATGACTGGGTAATTTCACAGAGCAACCATTTCAATCTACCTTCAAGTTATGAAAAGCATCTACTCAGCAACCGTCCAGTTGTGAAGCGTTGACACAGTGCTGGCAGTGGGTACATTTGCTGACTTTTTAGTTTGTAAATGTGATATGTGAGGATGTACAAACTCTAAGAAGCCAGAGTTCTGCTTACAACTTCCCACTAGTTCTGGAACTTCAGAAAAAAGAAGACTGAAAGTTACATTATTGTTTTCATAATTTTCTATATACCAGATGACACATGATACAAAGCGAGGTTACCTGATGCTTTATTCTGATTGTGTCTTAAGTGGAAAAATATTTTACGCTTCAACATAAGCAATCCTTGATTTACCTTTGTACAGCAGCTTCTGTTAATAAAATCAGTTGTAACAAATTGCGCGTCACAAAAAAAAGTAATTATTGCAAAACAAACTTCATGCAAGTGTACAGATGAGCAATTTATGGTAAGAAAAATGGATGATTTATTTAGGTGGATGGGATATTCAGAACTTCAGGCAGTGTCTTTTAGAAGTTATTGTTTATTAGTGTAGGCAATAGGATAAATACTTTCTTTTTCATGATATTATCATTTGAAAGCAGATTATTGACTAGGTTTTATACTTGCAAAAGTATATACTTTCCCATAGTGGCATCCAAACTTTGCAGCATAGTAGCTTCACTCTTGAAATTTAATTGAAATTTGCTTCTATATGGGACAGCCTTTTTCAATTTTGTGCAGTGTTAGCAGAGTTAGGATTTTATAACTGCTTGAACCAGACTGACTATATGAAAAGCAATTTCAGGCCATTAGATAAGATAATGATCTCAGTAAAGGGACTAAGAGCAAGCTGAGCCTTTGGGTTTTGCAGCTTTAAAATTGCAAGATCATCCACTTGTGGTTGTTTTGAATAGGATTTAATTTACAAGTAGCTGTGTTTGAATTCCAAGGATGTTCATCTAATGTGCTTCAGCTGTTAGCCTTTAACTAGGGTTTATCACGGCCATGTGTACAGCACAAGTACATTAGGGATCATGAAATTATTGAAGTGAGTCAGAGAACAGATCCAAGAATGAATTAAATAAAAATTGTGTGATTTAGAGAGGTCATCTCTCATTTCTACACATTTAAGAAACAAACAAAAAAATTCGGCTTGTTTCACATTTTTAACCATTCCTTTGAAGCTATAAAGCATCAAAGTTTTGTTACTTGGGACCTTTCTCTTCTCTCCTCTCTCGTTTCGGGGTGCTGTTTTTCCAGTGCAATATAAAAGTGGTATTGCACCACCACAGAATACCAAATTGTAAAGACTTTTATCAGGACGACACTGCAACTCTGAGGCAGTTGTGTTATTGATACAGAGGGTACATGGTGTTTTATGGAGAGACAACATCTCCTCCTCCACGAAAAGAAAAGGTTCTGGGGTGAAGATACTCCTTAGGTATTCTGTGTCCTTACAAGCCTGAGATAACAACCACATTATAATGATATCGTCAAATACAGAATAAGACTAAACAGCAGACACATTTCCCTATTAGCGTAGTATTCTCTTTTCTTCCAAAGCTGGTAACCTTTCGTTGCCTGACATCTACCACAGGGGTATACCATAGAGACTTGCTCTCTAATTGACACCGAATTCCAAGCTCTGTGTACTCCGTGTATTCTTTCAGTAGGTAGGGATCAGAGCAGAAGACATTTTCCTGATATCACAAGCTGCTTTATGAAAGTGACTGTTAGTAGGGGTTCCGGTTTTCATCCGTGGTGGAGGCGGTCACATCACAAATGCAAATGACAATAGTCTCCGCACCTTTTTTTTCACTCAACATTTTCTCTCAACCTGAGAAGCAGTCTTTGTGGTTGTTATGGCAGACCTTTTCTGTGTTAGATGTTCTTTTTAAAGAACTTTACCTGAGTGGAATTGCAGAGTAAATTTCCAGTTTATGCGGGACTTGCCCTGGATGAAATATGTAACATACTGTAAGATTATCTAAATATATGTATATCCTCATGGGTGTGTGCCTGTGTATACAAGTTATCAAATCATCACTGAACGTATTATTCCTGTAAAAAAACTGGCTTTCACTCAATGATATTTTTCTTAATAAAACAGTGTGAGTGACGTTGGTAGAAGGAATAAAATTAATTTATGGGCTGAAAACCTATCGACTGCGAGACAATTGAAATGAAGTCTAGTATTTTTAGTTTTTTCTGAAAACTGAGTTTTCACTTTCAGATCAGCTCTGCTAGTGTCTGGTTTTCCAGGTGGCTTTGGCAAAAATACGCATATATTTTTTCAGGGGAGAAGGCTGATAGATTAAAAAGAAAAAAATCTCTTCAGCAGAAAAAAAAAAAAAAAAAGGTGATTAAGATGATAAAATTATTACTACTTCTCAAATTAATCCAGGGAGAAAAAGCCTAGAGATAAAAGTTCTAAGCCATGTACAGGAATTAATACCCAGCATCACTAACAATGTAGAAAATATGTAATTTTACTTACAGTGAAAAAGAGTCAGATAAAAGTCAATACGGTTGCTCTTCTGCAGGCTTTTGAATACAAGTGTGGTGCAATTCCTTTATAATATATTTTTAATGAGCAATTTGAACATTATAAGACTTCATTTGTCTGTTCATTTTCTGATGTCTGCATGACTCCATGTTACTACTTGAGAGCATAATGAGAATGTAATCTATGAAAACTTGCCTGTATGGAAAAAAAGAGAGACGTATCTACAATAATTTGATGGTCTGTTGTAATATGTATTTTATGAATCCCATCTATTTCTTCTTTCTGTTTCCCATTTAATCTTTTAATATTATGTATTATTGATGTTATCAATTCCTTGGGATGGAAGCTGTATTTTGTTGTGTCTTTATATAGTGCTTAGCAGAACAGACTATTTGTCTAAAGCTCCTAGACATGATAGTAGTGGTAAATAATACTTGTCATTGTCTGCTGTTCCTTTGAAATGTAAGAAAATTTATACTTGTGATTTTATTTTATTTGTTTCTTCCCGATGAAAAATTCAATACTACTGCAAGGCTATAGTGAATCGTATACGCCTGGCAAACTGCCTAATTTACACTAATATTCATAACAACAGAATTATCAAGAGCTTTTATGGCAGTGATCTTTAAAGATCATTGTTCAGAAGCAGTAATGTAGAATGAGGTGCAACAGCCCGCATGGGTTGCAAATGCAACTGTAGATAAATGTTTTATATCTTGCATAGACATAGTTATTTGATGAGCGAGTACCTGCCATTAAAACTCAAATATATTTATTGACACTTGTGTCTGCAGGGTTGTCATGTAGATTAGGCATTCAGCCAGCATTGTGTTAATATCTTGACACTTAATTGGTAGGTTTTTAGGTTTATGACTTTTGGTTTTATTAATATAGTATTATATGATCAGGTATTCGAAATAAATAAGATTCAAGCAAGTGTTGATGTTGACTGTCAACAGTTCTTTCCAAAAGTGAAAACTATAGCCTCAATAGTTTATGCAGAACTATATTTTTCTGAATAAAATTTTCTGAAATTTTACATAAACCCTGATATACCCTCTTGTTTATACGACCATGGTTTCAGTATAATCCCTGACACATATGCAAGTCTTTGCAAAAACTGTATTTACATAAAAGCTATGGATTTGTTTCATTTACAATTTAGTGTTTAATTCAAAGATATTTCATCAAGCATAGCCATTAGTACTTAAAATAGCAAATTTTAACCAGTGTTTCCAGAAAACAAATTTCAAGTGGGAAATATGCACTTAAGAGATGAAAAATAAAACATAAAAATGAAGTTTAAGCGGCTGGATGTGTAACACACACGAGTTGGCCAACCATAACAGATCAAGTTTTGATGCATAATGTCACTCAGTTGTTTAATAGTTTGCCCACCATTTGAGTTTGATATGAGTATGTGTTACTATGGCTATTAAGCTTACATTATTTTTCAGTATATCTATCGTGCTTTGCCTTTCTTTCTCCCCAAACATTTTTTTTTGTTGACAAGGATGCCTTGAGATACATTTCCCAGCAGAATTTTTCCTCCAGCTGACTTTCTCTGAAGAGCTATTTCTCAAAAGAGTTTGTGTTGGTCTTTTTTTTTTCATCTGATTCAGTAGTAAGTCAAATGTCTTCACAGGATTTTTTTCCCCTGCTGCTACAGTCCGGTAACAACCCCCTGCTGATAAATCCGTTCTAATACTGGCTCAAGGTCTCGTGGTGCAGCTGGTACTTGCTTAACTGATACTAGCAGAAAGATGGATTGCGCAGGCCGCAAGTGGATTTAACCTTCAAGAAAATAACAGCTCAGTTTTTGCTTGGCAAGGGTCTTGTTCCAGATCTTTCTTTACTTGGTTTGAAAGTTAGTGCCAGAAACCAGCTGCACATGTGCAGTACAGACCAGACAGTTCATTGAAGCTGCACCCTGTGTTTCATCCGGGAGGTATTTAACAGCTTGAACCTATCTAGCAGTAAGACATTTCATGGATTTTGGTGACTGTCATGTTCTTCCCGAGTTCTCTGCAGTACAGTCCCGATGGAGAGGCTTTTTACCTTGGCACGATGATTTTCATGTGAATTTCTAGCATCTGCTCATACATCGACACATTTTCCACTGATACAGATGTTAACCGTGTATTCAGGACCGATATTTCTACTGAGAAGGAGAAATATCCACCCATGTTACCTTTACAGTCTATCTTTCGTGGTTTTTTCCTCCAAAACTCATACATTTACGAGCCAGGCAGAACGTGCTGCCTCCTGTTGAACACCTGCTGTCAGCTCGGCGGTGCAGGCACCGGCGCACCCGCAGGCTTACGGCAGCCGTCTTCCCGCAGCAGCCGTGCTTTGGCGCCAGAGCCAAATGCTCCTTGGTCCCTGCTGTGAAATCTCCCTCTGTCCCTCTCTGAGTTACCTCACTAGAGGTCCCTGAAGGAGTTGTGGTACCTACACAAAAGGTTGCAGCACCGTGGGAAGGCTGTAACTCGGTCCCAAGAGCAGTACAGCTACTGGCAGCAAGGCTCGATGACTGGGCATGTCGCTCCCACAGCTTTGTGCCGTACATCTGCTATATAGTAGCTAAAATAACTCTCCTCTCTCTCTGTCTTTTTGGTTTCCACGTGTTTCTGCTTTCCCTCTTCCCATAGCCCGAACTCCCTCTTTCATCATACCAAAAAACTTTGGGTGGATTCTTCTGTCTACATGCTGTAAAGTACATGACTACAGCTGAAGTCTTTATTCAGCTTCTCTTTGTAGTTGGGGAGGAAAGGAGACATTTACAGAGAAAAATTTATTTTACCCAAAGGCTGGTGTGTAGAAAGGGTCAGATGCTTACAAGAGCTTTTCTCTTTACTGTTTATAAGCAAAGATGCCTCCATTGTAGATAAATCTAAACTACTGCAAAATCAGTTCGCTATATAACCCAAATTTCCTTACTTAACTATGAAACATGGATATTTCTTAATGTCTTGTTTTTTCTACTTCCCAGTCCCCATAAACACTACCCGAATAGTCAGAATATACTCACACTCTCACTTTATGAAGCATTGCTTTCATAAAAGCCTTTAAAAGTCCTCTCTGAGAGGGAGATACGCGATACTGAAAATGAAGACGCAGTCCCTTCTCACCCTGCACAAAGATCTTATATTTAGTGGCAATTATTTGTCAACTGTAGGAACAATAAACTTCCAAGGCAGAAAATTAATAGCTTTGGTAAAATATTTGAACGTAAGAGTAAGACCAGACTTCAGCTTGATTTGAATAAAGATTAGATTTCTTATATTTGACATCTTTTGTTTGCACATAAAGTGTTTGTGTTGCAGAAGAAATATCCGTTTTACTCAGTAATACGCTTAGTCACTAATCCATAGGAAGACTTGACTCATTAAATACTTACATGCTCTATTTATTATACATTGTGTTTTCAATGTTATTGCGTCTTTATATTTAGATTTCTGCCTATTTGTAAGTGTTCTCAGTTGTGTAATAGTTGCACATATTTGTTACTTTCCAAAATAGAACATCAGTGGAAATTACTATGGTTTGCATAATCTTAAGGGAAACTTCGATTTTAATGAAATAAATTATAAATAAAAGCCTTTGAATGAGTTCTTAATTGTTTAGTGGTGCCACTTGGTATGACGATCTGTCATAGTAGTGTTAATGAGGAATTAATTTGGTGGTGGAGGAAGTGTTAAAGCCAGGAGTCAGTGGATGAATCAGCTACCAAAATATCAGTTTGACAGCCTTTCAAAACATTAAAAGAAGTTGTTGCTGTTCTAAGAAAAAAGAAACCATGACACTTTCCTGATCTTTGCTTCCCACTATTTTGTTTTGCATATATATTCAGTCACCGAAATCTTGTGCGTTACTTAAGCGAGAGGCATTAGAGCAGTCCCTAGGTTAAGTAAACGCAAAATGTTAATTGCGGTGTTGGGGCAATATAATTATTCAGTTTTCTGTACAAACAGCAGCACTGGAAAACATTTCTCACTTCGTATATTCTGTACAAGCAGATGACTCAGGTAGGATTTTCAAACAAATGTAGGTATGGTAGAAAGCTAGTCTGAATTTTTGCTATTTTGGAATCTCAGATTATGGATACTCTTCTTGAAAAATGTTAACTCCACTTCAAAACGGATTGCAGATTCCCAGGCCTAGATTCTCAAGAGATAAGTGATATCTCTGTAGGTAAATTAGGCACCAAGAAATTATCAAAATTTCTAATTAGCTTCCTCCTGTCTCCATAGGGCCAGCAGAAATAATATCGTGTAAAGGCTCATACAGTTTGACAGGTAGCCAACTGTTCGTCCTCATAACATTTGAATAAAAACCTGATTTCTTGTTTCTAGTGTCTTGTGTTTGCACAAAAATCATTGGTGTTGCAGAAGAAATACACATTTTACTCTCTAATTTACTTTACTGCTATGCTTGTATGCTGAGTGAGACCAGATACTTTTGAGGTGCTCTGAATACAGCTCTGTCATGACTTGAGATGTTCCAAAGCAATAGAGTGTGCTTTGGAGGTAAGAAATAAGTTGAAATTTACATTTTGTGCCATGTGCTGAAATCTACCTCTCACCTAAGATGCAGAGTACCCAATTCTTCAGGTTTTTGACAATCCTAGTTCTGAGATTTAATCTTCAAAACCATCCTCCATGACTGCATTTGAGTCCTACTAAGTAAGAAATTTATGTTTCAGTGAGATCCACCTTACAAAACCCTGAGCAAAATGATAAAATCTGGAAATAGAGTATTAATGACGAAGGGAGGTTAGCTTCTGGGAGAGACTAGTTTAATGACCTACAATCCTGCCAAGGTACGTCACCACCTTTTCATCCTCCAGGTTTTTTTCCTGTAACACGGAGTCCATAATGAAAAGCTGGTATTATACAAAGAGTGACCGAATAAAAGTTACTGTAAAAAATGTATCTGTTGCTTCTAAGTATTTTTTTCTTTTTATAAATTGATTCTATTAAAATAAATTTAGCTTTCTAAACGTAATTGTCAAAATGCATGTCAATCTTACCTTTTGACAGAGCACAGAGAGACAAAATTTTTAGAAAAATGTTTTTCCTCTTGGATTTCTTTTGCTTTATTTTTGCTCTATACTCATTTTATCACACTGAAATGCTACCTCAGTTATGAGATAGCCTCGTTACAATTTCATTTCTTGGACTGCAAAGCTTTCTTCACTGCTTTTAATGCCAAACTTGCAGCTTTAGTGGAGGTTGAGGTTAGCAGAATGTCAAGGCCGAGTCATCCATTAGGATTTTTCAGCTGTCCATACTTTATCTTACCCTGATTTTTTTTTTTTTTTTTTAATTTAACAAAGTGTTCTAAGAAGGAATATAAAGATAATAAAGGAAGTAACTAAATCTGAACACATTCTACTCTCACAGCAAAATAGAAACTTAGTGGGGAAGAAAAAGCAGTAAAATACCCTAAAACCTTGTTCATTTAAACTGGCAGAGTCATCTCTTATTATCAAGTGCATGTGTAAACAACAAACAAGTGATTTGAAGACTCACAGAAATGGTAAATGCTAACACAAGTTCCTGAAAAGCCAAAGTACCTTCATAGCGTGAGACTTCTTAACTACATTCCCTGTGAAGTGGAGATAAAGTGGATTTTAGATACTGTCCTGCTTATTGATAATGCACGTGCTGCCACAGAATACCTTATCCATGGAAAAATATTAAGTGTATATCTGATATCAGCCTGTTCCTGTCTGTCTCTCAGGTTCTCTGATAGCACTAATTTGAAGCACTGCTCGTTAGTCTGCTCCCTTGTTCTACTTTTCCCCTCATTTTCTTCTTTTACTTTTTTCTTCTATTCTAGGAAGCTCAGGCCAAATGTCTAGTTTCACACAGCCTCCGGCTGAGAAAGATCTGAACATTTTTGTTTATTTCTTGTTTGTCATTTATTCTGAACATCCTGTGTTTACTTTTTACTGGCAATTTCACTCTTTCAGGAGACTGCAGATGTGATAAGAGGGTGTCAGTTTAAAGGCATGAGAGTGTCTGAGTAAAAATTCCCATTTTTTGCCATTTCCAAGGATAACTGAATTTTATGTGTCAGTATTCCATAAGAATTCTCTTCCATAGCACCCAGACATGATGATGAATACATCATAAAATCATATTGCAGCAAGCCCTCTTAATATTCTCCCTCCTCTGGCAGGAGAATGAAAGCTTCCACGTTATGTCCAAGAAGGTTATCAAAGTTAAGATCATCTAATTCATGACAGCAGAGAGCGCCCATCGGTGTAAAGAGAATATAAGGGCTAACATTTTGGTCCATTCATATCAAGAAGCAATTTTTCCATCTGTTATTGCGTGGTTATCCAGGAGCTGAGCAACTGAGGCAGGATTGCAAGGCTACAGAAATTATAGTGTCAGGTAACATCTATGCTAACTGGACAGGAAAGGAAAAATAGATTAAGGTGTCCTTACTATAATATTTGACTTGTATTTAGCTTGAAATTATTTTCAGTGGTGAAAGAGTTAAGTCAAAGATTCCTGAAAAGCAGTATTTCTGTTTGCTCAATTACTGGTTTGAATGAAGTTCTGCCTTCTAGCTTTTGTAGTTTATGGAATGGTTGCTGCAGATATAAATATCGAATAGGAAAATATTAGTATGTATTCACGGTTATTACCTCACATAATGATTTTTAACACTACAAAACTTCCCATTCATCACATGAATTAGTGTTCATGTAGAATAAAAGAATATTATAAAAATGACTGTTTGTTCAAGGCTCATTTTTCAAATGCACTCTTTAGCTCAGAGAAAGGATTGTCAGAAACACTTTAAATGAAGATGCATACCTAAATAATTAATAGAAGATTAACAGAAATTACTTCTATTTCTTATGAATTATTGACCTTTATTTACTTTGAAATATTTAAAATACAGCTATCCAGAAACCTAGGCCGGAAACAAAGGTCATTTTGCTAGGAAAATGTATGTACAGGGTATCTTGTGCCTTTCCTACATCATCCTGAACAGAAAGTTTTCTGATCTCCCTCTCATCATGCAAGTAAGTCCCTTTTTCCATTTCCTGAATTTTCTTTTTCTTTCGTTGGCATTTCATCCCATGGGAAAAAATGAGAAATTTGAATGGAAGGACACGAAAATCTGAAGCTAGGAAAGCCAGTTCAAAGTGAAAAACTGAAAATGGTTTGTTTCCATTTCTACATTACCACTAAACTTCAAAGACTCTTAGCCCAAAAGTTTCAGCTGGTGTTTATTAAGCTGAGAGAGAAAATGAGAAACCTACTGAAGATAGCTTTATTATAGAGCTATACAGAGTATTATATGATGTTTTACTTAAACTACTACATCTACAGATGATTTATTTTATTTACTATGATGGTGTTGGCGACCCCAAGTTTTCTATCCCTTACCCCACTGTCCTGGTTCACCTGGGACAGGATCCCAGCCCAGCCAGGCCAGGCAGGCCGTTAATGGTTTGAGCCAGCCAGGGCAGCTGCCCTGAGTGAGCTGCAGGTGTGACCTGTACCATCATGTCGTGGTCATTATAAAGGAAGAAGGTTTGCTAAGGAAGGGGATCTCCTGTAGGATTTCTGCTGGGGCTCCTTCTGTCCCTCCTCTGGTTTCTCCCTGCTCCTGAGGACTGCTCTCCTGTTCATTGTGACTGCTGGATATTCAGGTGGCTGAGTACAACTGTGTATACCTTGGTTGGTATTGGTGTTGTTTCATTAATTCTGTTTTCCCTCCAGCCCACGGGTTTCTTCTCCTTTTCCCAACTCCCCTTCCTGACTGGTCACCAGACGATAGAACAACTGTCATAGTTTAGCCCCGCATATGTGCTAAATGCAGACACCCGCTCTATGCTCCCTATGGCAGAGGTCACCCTTGCTGAAAGAAGCAGGTTTTGTGGTGCCCATGGAGGATACCTCATCCAGGCTACTCTACACACAAGGAGTATGACACGCTCTCATGGGGCACTATAGGAGTGGACAGACTGTGGATCAACAGGAGTTGGCCTAGTGGGTGTTTCTTGGTCGTGAATGTGATTTGTATGAGCAGCTTGGAAAAGGCTGAGAAACAAAGTCACGGAAACACACAAAACCTCGGCATTTCTTCTGCTTCCAAGCTTCCGTAAACTTTATCATGGCCTTATCAGATGAAGAGGTGATATATTCAGTGCCTTGGTTCTGGCCTTGACCACAGGGCAGCTGGGACTTATTTCTTCCTCCATCAATAACAACCACTCTTTGACCTTGGACAAGTTGTTCTTTGGGTAAGTGCCTTCATTTCCCCTTCTACTCTGTGTATGTTATGCTCCTTTAAAGAGAGTATGTTATCTTAGAGATGTACAGTGCCTAACACAAGATAAAAAATGAGTAATGAAATATCTGTGCAATGATAAACTTCTGGCTTATCTGACACAGAATTAATAAACCGGAAGAAAAAAAAAATCAAACTAAAAATCGCAGCGGTTTTGATCCATTCAGAAGAATGTTGAATTGAGAGAATATTTTAGGCATTAGAGGAATGCGAGCAAGCTTATGGAACTTTTGTCCAGTTAAAAGCTTTTTTTCCTGCCCTCTTTTGCACGCAAAAGTTGTACATGAACCCAAGATACAAAAATAGCCAGTTTCTGCCTTTGATTGAGAGAGAAAGACACAAGCCAGATTTATTGGCTGTCTAGAGACCTTATGTTCAGTTTTCTCTTGTCACATTCGCACCAATTAAATGTGAGAGTTTATATGTTGTCCTATCTGTACAGATGACAGCCAGATCCTTGTCTGGCTCATTTAATTGTCTCTGTGGGAGAAGTTCCCCCACCCTTGTATAGCAAACAGTATTTCGTATAACTACTGTAAAACCCTGAATATTTTCAAGCGAAAAAAATTGTTCAGAAAAAGTGATTTGTAAGAGGAGATTGTATTCCTTTCTCCAAGTTAGCACAAGTTTTTAAAATGGAATTTAGAAACACATTATTGTTGAAGGTGAAACATCATATAAAATACCTGCTGTACCTATAAAGACATACATCACCAGTAACTGTTCAGGCCGGGTGGTGCTGCAAGCATGCACAATTAAGTTACTGTTGCTCTCAGAATGCACAATCAGAAACCGAAGGTCCAGTGAAGTCATCATTCTCCAAATCAAAATTTAGAAAAGCAGGCAAAATCTTCCAGGCGAAGTAGCTGATCCTCCCTCCTACATTTTTTTTTTTTTTTTTTCCCCTTAGTCTCATTGCAAGACTTCATCATTCTGTGGCACCTTCTTTAAATATCTGGTTTATTCAGTTCCAGGTATTTGACAACTACACCACAAAGCTCAGACAAGGCAGATATTCAGTACATTTCCACATACATGAAAGCCTACAGTGGCTTTTCTATCTTTTTAACAGGATGTAGTCAATAGTAGGAAAATCTTCTGATGAATTTTAAGCATCGACATTGTTAAGAATTCTGCCAGGCTTTTTGGACCAGCAAAACCGATGAACTTGGAAACTGTTCTTTGTTGTAAAACTGGATTCATAGGAATCAAGGGAATCTGAGAACTAGAATACTTTCTGGATGTTAGAGAGTAAATACAAAAACATTTAGTAAATTACATAAAACCTGTGATCTTCACATTAAATATTTCCAAAACAATCTTAAAATTTTACCTCTCTACAGAATGTTAGATCAGTCTTCTAATGCTGAAAAAAATCTCTTTTGATTATGAAGTACCTACAATTAAACTCAATATTGAACTTCATGTATCGTGTGTTCTAATTTTTTCTAATGATTCCATCCTTGTTGATGACTTTCTCCTTCATAATTGTAACTCCAGTCCTTTGTTATTTTGTGACTCTTGCTGTGAACAAAACTGACCTAGCAGCCTGTTACTTGGTTACAAGCTGCTGTAAAGTGAAAAGATGGAGATTTGATAATATCCCAAATGGAGATTTTTGAGAAGCACTGATAGCATGTCCTGACAGTGTCAATGACATGAGATTGTATTTCCAATATAATTGGAGTCATTTACAGTAGCTGTTGAAAGTGATATATTTTCATGAGGATGCATGTTTTATGAGAGGCATCGTAATGTCTTCACATACATTAACTAGTACCACATTCAATTACCGTTTCCACCAGCTTCAGAACAGGTGAAGGTATCAGAATCTATTTCAAAACGAAGGCGTAAGGTGACTATTTCATTATTGTTCTGCTAATGAGAAAATGTCTGCGTTTCATCTTTTTTTTTTTTTGTTCTTGATTCAGTGGAGGATCAACGATATTCTGCGCTTTAAAGTCACACAGTTGGTTTTTTTCAGCATTAACCAGCAAAGTTTTATTGCAAGTCGTTCTTTTTAGCGCTTCTTCTAGATTAAAACTTTCCTCGTTACTTCCGTTTACATGCGTGATACATCGGGCAAGGTCTACTTTTGCTTTCCAAATCCTTTCTGCTTTACTGAAGCAGAGAAGGAGGACATCATCTCCAACTGCTAAGAATCATCTTTCTGCCAGTTGCAGCCATGGAGATCTGCTTGAAGTTAAAACAGATCTGTTCATTTTCTGCCTACCACTCAGTACAGTTCAGTGAACTGTCACACTGAAAAACAAGTAGAGAGTTCCTGGAGCAATGCATTACATTTGCATCTTAGATTACTTTGAACATATTCATTTTAGCTCATTCTTTGAAGCAATTTTCCACCAAATTAGCAGTACTCCGGCAGGCAACTTATACCTTTCTGTCACTTTCAGCTTGTGTTTATAAAGCAGGTTTTCATTCAGATCATGAACCATTTCAGGAGGTAGACTTTACCTTACAGTTTTATCCCAGGTTTTATTAGCAGCTATGGTATAGCATAATGATACAATAAATATTATTTATAACTGGAGGCATCCTGTCACCAATAACATCTCCCACCTATGAGTGGGATGAGTTAAGAAAAGACAGTGTTCAATTTCTTGCTTTTTCAGTTTATTTCTAGATTATTGACATTCATCCTTAGGTTATCTGAAGAGCAATGATCCCATATTAGGCATCTGTGATTTCACTGATGGAAAACACCTTAAAGAATGAAGCCTGCAACAAGACAGCGTGGGTATTCAATGGCCATTAACTGGTAACATATGTTTATTTGAAAAACGGAAGAAATGCCAAGTGATGACCTGCATACCCCCTGTAACGACTGTGCCTTTAGGTCCTGAAAGCTTGCTGAGTTTTGGGGGGTTTATTATTTTTTTTTTTCTGCACTAGAAATACACAGGACTCAACCAGCAAGACAAACTATATTGCAGTAACTCTCTGTGTTAGTGACTGGTAGAGTCAACGATGCATTGCTGATTCATTCCCTTACTGCAGAGAACAATAACGTCTTTTTAGAAACTGATGACCACAGATGTCAAAAACTTCATAATAAAACATAAAATTCAGGAGAAATTGATTAATTTTCAGTTTCTAGGATCAAAACAAAATCTGTGTCTTATTCAGTGTACAATACTTCGAAGGTGAAGGGCTTGCCCTGATTTTCATCTGTCTTAGGTCTATATTCTAAATTGCTCAAGGTAAAAAATTCAAATTCAGTCTTTCCTATCATGTGGTTTTGAAAGAGAAAAGTTTTTGGGGTCCCTAAAACACTGAATCTAATGGCTCATAGTTCCAGGGGTAATTTATACTGGCCAATATTGGTAAATAAGAGAAAGACAGGAAAAGAGTGGACAAAATCAGACAGTCTAAGGTTTAGATTTGAATGATAAACAAGGAAATGTAGAAGATTATTCTTAAAACCCTCTGACAACCACATTTTGACTGATTTGGAGGGAATTAATGCACAGGAAGAGGTGGGCTGTGCCAGCTACATGTCAGCCTCTTCCTGCCGTCGTCTCTTGGCATCGCAACAGTTGTCCCCAAATATCATGAGCCTTCACCACCTCAATCTTTAGAAATAAGATGAAAGGGAACCAAAGGGTTATGATACCTATGCTTGCCTTGGTTAAATCCTCGATGTTATCCTGGACATTGTGACTGGAATTACTGCTTTTTTATTTTTTTCAAATTTACATCCATTCTAATGTGTCTTTTTTTCGTCTCCATTCAGTGGTTCCTTTCCTATCTCTGTTTCCTGCTTTCTGTTTGGAAACAGTCTGACTTTGCCAGCCAAGACAGATTTTTTGCAGTACTGCTGTGAGCCTGTGACCAAAAAAGAAGTTGAAAGCAATGACTTCAGCACGATGACATTGACACAAGTTTGCCAAATCTTGGAGAAACTGATAAAATCACATCCTATGCCTGTTGTTTTTTTTTTTTTTCCCTAAAAATAACCATCTACATAAGAATCAAGAACCGAGCTGACGCTCTTTCTCATTTTTGGGTAGGGTTTTTTTTTTATAAATTTAATTTCTTCCCCACCTTTTTTCTCTTTTGTCCTGAGTTTCTTTGTTTGGATTGAATTCCAACAAGAACAATTGCTCAAGCCTTTCTCAATAAATTATTTTTCTTTCCAAGAAAGGATAGTAATTACTGACATTAATAACATCTGTCAAACACGGCAAGCATTTTTTATAAAAATGTATCAGTGAACGGAAAAAGGAATGAAGTAAAATCTCTGCTTAATTCTTTACATTTCAGTGCGAACGGCTTTAACCATTTTTTCTTGTATTCCTTAAAAATGGTTCAAAAATTCTTGTGCTAATTGTTTTACATGGGGTGAAGCAGGCTGAGGTCTCTATAAAAACCATCAGAGTTAACTGAGGAGTATTGCACAGTGACATTATTAAGAAGCTTGTCTTTCTCAAGCTACTTATTCCATGAGATTTCATATATTACAGTTCCAATTTGGATAAAGAATTTTTCTGATTCTGTTTAATTTTTAGATTGTTGAGTTTCAGGCTGTGGTGTGAAATTCAGGTGAACACCCAAGATCTGGCATAGCAGAGGGCTCATTTGAACCTCTCTAAGCAAAAATCACTGACTTTCATTTTTCTGTACTAATGTTTTACCAAGACTGTGAAAAACCCCCTGAAATTAAATTAAATCATTCTTACATATGGCTTGAAAACTAGCTGGGTATAAATACATCACAGATGAAACAATAATAGAATGAAACTAGAAGGCTGGACTTCCATTCAGAATCCATATTAATATCTGGAAGCATTCAGAGTCAGGACCAGGTTCAGTTCACTATGAAAGATGAGATAAAACTTCAATGCATCTGATGAATGTGCTTTGTAAACATGCATTATGATGATGTTCACCCCAATGTATGGCTATGACTTGAAAAAAGACACAAAAACCCCCATTCTTTGTCAGAAATGATTTTCAGTGGATTCCTTTTTTTCAAGGCATTTGTGAAGTAGTGATCTTCATAACAAAGGATGTTTCCAGATTTTTTTAGACATTAAAAAAGTGGACACTAAAACTTAATTTGAAACCATATCTGAGTTGCTATCTTAGGTTAGGAGGGAGTTGGTGGAATAGATTTTTGAATATGATATAAAACCGTTATTGAAATTCACAAGTGGCTGAAGAAAAATCTAAAGATGATTGGTAGAGAGCTTTGTTCTGCACAAGTTTTCTGGCATGAGTTTTAGCATCCTGAAGGATATTAAAACTGAATTCTTTTGGGGGGATCCAACAGAGTTAGAACAGAAGGATGCACTATCTGTAATTCCTTACTCATATCTTTTAGGCAAAAATCAAGGAGGTGGTAAATATTGCTGTCACTAGAGAAGGTTATTAATCAGAATGGCATTTTATTAAGCAATGGGATGAGCTCCTTCCAGTCCGTACCTGGGCATTGTGTTTGAGCCCACTGGCTGGCAGGCACCAAACTTTCTCAGGGTTTTTTTTCTCATGTTTTACCTGTATGACGATCACTTGCCACTGCTTGTACCTGTGGGCTGGCCCTGTCTGTTCTATTAGTACGAGTCTACCCAGACAGACAACAAAACTAAAAGTGGCTCGTGAAGTGACCAAACAAGAAACAAACCTCACTTTAGGAAGCCTTCAGACTGAAGGTAAATATTTAAAATGGGTATTGGGAAACAAAATTTACGTTTGTAAACAAGTGCTAGAAAAAGGATTAAAAACGTTGACATTGCAAGAAGTAAACAGGAGCGCTGAGGTCACAGGCAGCACTCTCGCAGCCTGAAGACTCTACAGTCGCTGAACGAGGCTCCTCTTCTGAAGGAAAACGTGAGGGAGATGAGTGAATTTGCTGTATATGGCATCTCCTTGCCTAAATGGCAATATTTATTCTGGGGTTAAGTGAATATAGTGTTCTGTATCAACAAGAAAAAAGATTTTCAAATTAATGGACATAATCCTTACATTAAATGCTGAGGAAATCGCATGAATAAAAAAAATTTAATTTCTCAGAAGCTTAGAATAGGAAACAAAAAATAAACATCTTGAATATAAAATGGTATGGAAGTCATGCAAATTATTAGCCTGGATTTAATAGCTAATAATAGGACTTAAAGTAGGACTTTGTAATTTTTTTAATAGGGCTTTCATGCCTAGTTTAACTTCTTTTTTAACAGAAACTGAATAAGTTCTGTGTTTTTTTGGCAATTTTTTTTTTATAATGTTCTTCCATAAAAGGATTATTTTTATAGATATACATGTTTTAGTTCCCCGTGTAATCCTCACACTTCCTAATTCTCAAATAAAGGTTCTAATCTGTTGTTCTGGGTACAATTATTGTGCTGGCAGTGGATTTTTTTTGGTGATGACAATAAGAGGACTGATTAAGCAACTCTCTGAAAAAACTATGTTTGAGCCTGGAGAAAAGAAGGGTGCAGGGAGACCTTACAGCAGCCTTCCAGTGCTTTAGAGGGGGCTGCAGGAAAGGTGGGGAGGGACTTTTTACAAGGGCCTGTAGTGACAGGAGAAAGGATAATGGCTTTAAACTGAAAGAGGGGAGATTGAGATGAGATCTGAGGAAGAAATTCTTCCCTGTGAGGGTGGTGAGGCACCTCACTGGGAACACATTGCCCAGAGCAGCCGTGGCTGCCCCCTCCCTGGCAGGGCTCAAGGCCAGGCTGGATGGGGCTGGGAGCAACCTGGTCTGGTGGGAGGTGTCCCTGCCCAGGGCAGGGGGGTGGGACTGGATGATCTTTAGGGTCCCTTCCAACCCAAACCAGTCTGTGATTCTCTGAAAATTATTTTAACATGGCGCATCATGTTTGATTTCAGGCTCTGGTGGCCTAAGAATAAAAGATATTTAATAAGCTTGATTATATGTTTATTGGCAGATTCCTACTACATTTAAACAATCAATGACTTGTCCTTTATGAACTCTAGTGAAAATGTTATTATTGTAATTGTGATTTGTATCATAGTAGTATTTTTGTTCCTATAATTAGCTACTCAGTATATACAGTAAAACGCAAATCTTATTTTATTACGCTTGGTAGAAAAAATACATAGTGAAGAGAAGGATGTCATGTAATCAAAGCCACACAGAGAATACACAGGAAAAGCAGGAAAAGAATCCTCTTCCTAGAGCCCAGGGTATTGTAGGCAAAGAAAGTTCTCAGATGTACAAGACAGAGTAAGTTTCATGCCTGTACAAACGTCAGCTGCAGATATAGAAAGGATTATTTCATCAGACTGTGGAGCGTAACTTAGCTACAGCTTGACAACGATTCTCTCAAAGTTTTGAGTGAGATTTTACATTGTAAACCAAAAAAAAAAAAAATCCCAAATACTTCTCACATTTCACTTCTAAAAGCAAAGAAAACAAATCCCTCAAAGAGAAACACTTGGAATTGATAACAGCAAGGTCAGAATCAAAGCAGGCAGCAGTCTTGCATCTTGTACATTTCAGGTATTCCACGGGGACAGGCATTTGTTGAAACGTAGAAGTTAGGGTTAGAATTTAGAAATGCTCCTTAGATGTACAGGTGAGAGGCCAATCCTTGGTACAATTCTGAACATCACCAAAGAACTCCAGAATCTGGCAGCTCACTCCAGCACGAGGGAAGGAAGAGAGCAGAAATTTTACCCTTAGCTCAGTTTTGCCATTTATGCTTTCTTCGCACGTGTTGGATAGGTGCTGCAAAAGTCATTTTAGTAACCAAATGTCTCTGAAGGAATCGACAGATGAATCGGGCAGGATCAAAAGGGTAGGTCCTTAGGAAACTCTTGGAATAAAGGAATATGGGGATGAAGATCTGATTTTCCCTATCTTTCCCAAAGCTTTCCTGTTGTCCTCAGGGATGTTTTAAAAGGCAAAGCATACTCTCCGGGTGGCTCTATGGCCAAACTGTAGCCATACAGAAGACGCTTGTGGCTCCTGCTCATCTGCCATGTCAAAGTTACCGCGGCCATTTATGATCACACCACCTACTTTTAGTCTCCCCCCACCTACTCTTTGGATACTTATTCTCAAATTAACAATAGATCTCATAAAAACTCTGTGAAGACACAGGGAACAAAATTCAGCACAAAGCAAAGATCTGTTACAGATTTCTCCTCAGATCACTGAGGGTATTTTCTGTGAGGATTGCATCAGATGATTTTCACTGAAGGGGCTGCAGATGATCACTTCCAAATGAGACAAAGATGGTAAATGCATTCTCTGTCACTTCCTCACCTTCAGAGAGCTTTGCAGCAGGAGGCCACCATGCTACAATTCGTGGTATTTACTGTCCAAAGGTGACCCAGGGAGCTGCATTGTCCTCCTGCACAACAGGCGGCACAAAGTTGTCCCTGCTGAACGTGTCACGCAGGTTTTCTTGTTCTGGACAGCTTGTGCCAACACAGCTTGAGAGAGTTCCCTGTGCCAAAGTAGGCTTGAGCTGGGTTTCTCTCAAGGTTATGGACATCCCAGGGACACACTGGGGTAAAGTCAGCTCGATGCACCCTCAATTACTCCAGGGTTATCAAAACAGCCCATATAAAATGAAAATAGAGATTTAAAAGTGTGTCAAATTCTCATATCAGGCAGATTTGCATAGAATACATCTACCACAGGAGATTTAGGTCAGAAAATCTGAGGGAAAGGATGTAGGAAAGCTCCCAAGAAGCATTTTATTATCCATAATGCTAAATTGGCAATATGCAGCATGTGTTAAAGGGGACTTTTTAGTTTCTGTGTTTAATTGAATAAAAGTGGATATAGTAATTTAGCACCTGCAGAAGAAAATAATACATAATTTAAATGATTTTGTGTGGCTGTGCATGGTGCTTACAGTAGTTAAGCCCTGAAAGCTAGGACAAGACGGGAACAAAACAGCCGCTCAGACAATACCACAGTAAGGCAAGGGTTTGTGATACATGATTAAAAGATGTAGTCCTGCAGAAGTTAACAGCAAACTCATACTGGTTTCCAATAGACTAATTGTTCAGGTAGCCATAAAAAACCCCAAACAATTCCTTTCCCAAACAAACTCTTTCATATGGAGTATCCACAATATGTTCTCAGGCTTTCAGATACAATACCTTACACTTCAGAGATGGCCTAGACTCAAGAATACCTTTTTTGAAGCATCTGAATTTAGATTGATATTGTTTGGTTTAGAAAAAAAAAAAAAAGTTCTTTTTATCGGGAAAACTGGAACATCATTGTCAGGATTTAACTTTTTATTTGCTTTCGGTTTCTATAAATATGATTAAAACTCTCCCTATGTTCCTGGCACAACTACTGACCTTCTATATACAGGGGGAATTTGTTCTATAGGATCTTATTCTCCAGTCTGAATTTTAACTGAAAAATAACACTCCAGCGTATGTCGGCCAGATAGTAATGATGATGATAGGGAATTTTTATTCATCTGAGAACATTTCCATTCTAAATTTAAATGTGTTGGTTCAACTTCTCCTAAAATGGAGAGATAAGACATTCAGAATTGGATTTAGCTCCCAAAGCAGTTCACAAAACAAGTGTCAAGAGATAAATGTCATATCTAGGATTTTGACTTTTGCCCACCTCCTGTTCCTCAAACATTTGGTCAGAAGAAATAGAATTCAGATTTTCATAATCCTTAGGGGACTTCTCAGCCTTATAGAAAGGACAATATATTTTAAGCCACTTAGAAGTGTGTTGACAGTAAAATCAGATCGTACCAAGAAAGGTGCCTGCTTTGAAAATTCACACTTTCAAGAAGCTGTTTAAACACATTCATTTCAATTTCTTTCTTTAGATATGTGCCATTCTCCTAATTCTCTCTATTCATTTTCAGAAAATCTCTATTGAACTGTAGTCTTGGACAGTCTTGTCTCAGCATTCGCTCTCCAGCAGCTTGTAAATTTGATGTACAACAGAGGAGGACGATCTCTGCAGAATAACTTCCACCGCTCTTCTCCAGGATTTGTTTTATCCTAACGGAACAGTATAAGTAATTGAACCTATATTGTTTATACTTCTTCTTTTCTTCTTTTTATTTTTTTTTCTCACAACTGCAAGGTAGTTTTCCATTACAAAATGATGTCCGGACTGTTTTCTTTCTCAAGAATCCTTTCGTTCATCCTCCTCTCATGCATGCACCAGGCCTGTTTCTGGGGAAGGACAAATTTCTTATACAACAGAATCTGCATTTTTCGTTTAAGCCTACCTCATTGTGATAACCACTGACTGATAACAAACGGCAATCACCCTTTCTATGGTGGGGAGCGCAAATACTTAACCGCTGGATATCCACCTACAAATCTAGATGAAATATGTGATATGTTTACAAACGTTGGTATCGGTGAAAGACGTGCTCTCAACCAGCTTTTCCTCACCATTTCATTTAATGCACAATACTGTAAAAAAAGTAAGGTTATGCTTCTTCTTTCTTTTTTTTTTTCTTTTAATTATGAGGGCCCTATTAATCCAAATTTTTAGATGATACCTAATGCCGGATCTTCAGCTGCCTTCCATAAACTGGTGTATTTGCTGGAGTTCTGATCCCAAATGTATTCCTACATAAAAAATAAGTACAGCTGCACTGTGGCTGGAAAGGGAAGAAAGGGAAGGTACTTTACCTCATATATAATAGCAATTAGAAGCTTCCTTTCTCAACCTCCAGTAAATTCCACATAGAAACACATGTGATTATTTTCTCCAGTAAGTTTCAAACCTGGTGACTGATAAGCCAGAGGGATGTACTTGGGAGGGGATCACTCTGTTTTCACCTTGGTCCCTCTAACACTTCCCCAAGCCCCTGCTATGGTTCATGAATGAAAATTGCACACCGTGGAAGACAGAATATAGGCCTTGGCTCAGTAAAAGCTCATACTGTGCTATTTTCGGGTTGGATCCAGGTTTAGTTGTGAAATACGGGTATTCGTGTGTGTGAACAATATCAATGTTGTTGCTACTTTGCATCCTTCTTCCAATTATGAAAGTCAAATATGGCAGTAAATTATATTAAATCTGTTTTGCACTTATTTTGTCGCTCTCCTATTCATGGACAAATGATTCAGAAATTTATAATAATTAAGTCTTAAATGTGTCTACAGGGTAGTTAAGTACGAGTTTTAAGCTTGGGATACAAAACACCATGATAAATACAAAACTCCATCTGATCTGATGTACGGTAGATGACCCATTAAAAAAGCTCTTCAAGTTTTAATAACACACTCTTGTCAAAGAAACTGTGATTTTTAGATCATTTTACTTTACATTTACACCCTGCATATAAACAAATGAATTTATAGTTCTGTAATAATGATAATTTCCCTCTGCAAACTATAACCCATTGCGTGAGGATACGGGCAGTAACAGGACCTGAATTCACAACCCTGGGAACTCCTCCTCAGTCCCACCTCACCTGGACTGCTAGGACTTCTTTCTCTGTAGCCTAATTAGTAGCTTAAATTAAGAGATGTTACCTATATAGCATTCCTCGTGCATCCATATCATGTCTGCATTGCCTTTGAAACATATAGGTTCAAAAATGATGCATCTAATATATCTACAAAAAGAAAAGATTTTAATAAGAAATTGAAGTAAAGCAGTGACAGCAATTAAGTAAATAAAAAAGCTCGTAGAATCCTACCTCTTTTTCTCCTGTTGTTCTTGTGTTTATGTGTGGGGTTTTTCCACTCATGCCATTGTAGGGTTTTTCTTTTCCCAAAAAGTACCTTTATTTCCCACAACTGTAATAAAAACATGTTTCAGTTTGCCTCTCATATATCCTAAGTGCACACATACTAAATACCTGTTCATGGAATGTTTCACCATTTTACGTCTGCTTGCCAAGTAGTGATTTGATTTATAACTTTATCGGTACATCTGTTCCTTGAACTGTAAAAGTCATTGTACCATTCTTTTAATTATCTTCCCAGGAATCAGCAGTACATTATTTGCAGCATTATTGGCATCATCAAATGCTTACTTTGTGAGGAAGGACAAAAAAACGTATGCGGGAAACAAGAGATGATCTAATATGGCTGTGACCTCTGACGTTAAGAACAGGAACTGATGGGAAAATGAAAAGGAACCAAAAAAAAAGAAGGTTACCAACTGCAGTCTTACAGCTCAGGTGTTTTTAACTGATTTGCACCATTTATGAGTACATCCTCTTTCGTGTTTGTTGGTGTTTCTGGGGCCTCAGTAGCAATCCCTGTGAAAGCCTCATAATCTAGCATCATTAGCAACAAACGTGGGCACATTTTCTTCAGTGTTATCACTATGCTTTCTTTTCATACCCCTTTCACACTTCCAAGGATGTACAGCTGACAGCCAAGCTTTGGAAACCATCTTCTAACTTAGGTTAAAAAATCTATCTAGTCTATGTAAATTGAGGGTATAATCTACAGGGATACTTATGACTATATTTTTGTTGGATCTATTTGATGTTTTTGTTTCCTGTGTGGTGCTCAGAATTTTTATCCCGTTGCTAGAAAGCAATAGCACGCCCTAGACATAGCTACTTGAATCTGAATCCAGTTTACTTTATGTCTTGGATTTGTGCCTATGATTGACATAGTAATTAAAGTTCCCTGCCAAAAAGGTGCTGAAAGCAACTTCTGAGACAGATAAAAGAGGTTTAATTAGAAAATAAGCACCAAGCTTGTGTTTCTGTATCACAGGTAGCTGTTCCCTGAAATTGTGTGAACACACAAGCAGTGGGACAAGTTCTGACACAAAAAGCTACTTATAGGGACAAAAAATTACAGCTATCAAGAGCTGGGCTTTTTTCAGCTTGGTTAACAGCAGAGAAAATTTTAACCTCTGCTCTTCTTTTCCACAGCTGAGAGCCACTTTTTCTCTTAGGTTTCATTCTCTATGCACAAGCTAGTGGTGGTCTAAAACACCTGGAACAGCTTGATTCTGGTCCCAGATGAAAGAAAATAGATGTTAAAAAATCATGGCTCTTCTGGCTCTCAGAGGAAGGGGGAATTGTGGGGTTTAATGCTCTAATATTTCTGGAAGGTGCCACTGCATAAGGACATTTTTTCCTGAGTTCAAATGTAGTGTGCAATATTAAACTGTAAATTCTGCAAAAAACCCAAAGCAATCGTCTTTTACCACTCTTTATACATAATGCTGAAACAATCATACCCCCATAGACAGCAACAGTACCCAAGCTCTGTGAAAATACAGTAGAACAACAGTGAAGACAGTCCTAGATTTCAAGGTAGGATTGATGATCAGTTTATAGACAAAAATACAGGTTAAAGGTACTGCTTCATTTCAGGGCTGGGTCAAAAAATGCCAGGTTGCAATGCGGTGAAGCCCAGTAAGTTATTATTCCCACACCATATGCCTTTGAAATTGTAAACCAGTTTTCTTTGTCATTGCATAAGATAGCAGTTTATTTGACCTCTTCCGTACTGGTAGATGCCTTTTACGAATCTCTGAGTCTCCACAGAGGTTTTCTTTTAGGCATGATGACGGTCTGTCCTGGTTCCTACCACTACTTGTAGTTCCACCTCTCAGCCTTGCTGCGTTCTTGACTCTTGCTAAGGCAAATGTAGCGCTCGTGGTTTATCCCTGGATTAAAAAATTAAAAAATTATAATAATCATAATACATTCTAGCATAATTATAATAATTATAATAATATAATTAGTATCATCATTATATAATTTTAATAATGATAATAATTATATTCTTTTAATATTATAGGATATTCTCTCCTTCGGTATCTTTCTTATACAAACAGTGAAGTCTGTTTCTTAGTTATACTCCTTCCTGGGCTCTCAGGTTTAAAGCTGAGCCTGTTAGTCTTGCCAAGACAACACTAACTGGACATATGCTGTAAACCTGTGAGTCTTCCATGTAAAAGAAAACAAACCCCACCACACAAGAAGCAGTTAGGCAGTCAATGCTTTCCTAATCAATTATCGCAGGTATCTCCAGTTCCAATTATATTGAAAAGAGGAGTGATTCCGGACATCGCTGAAAGGTGACTGTGTGGTAAATGCTATCTTCTGAAGCCTAGCACTCTGCCTGTTGTTTTCTTTTAGGTTTGTAGAGAGCAAACCAAAAAGAAAACAACTGTGTAGAGGGTTCAAATATGCCATTGTTTTCCACCGCCTAAAACCAACCTAAAGCAGTCAGTTGCAAGTGAATCCAGCCTGTCTGGGAGCAGCAAACCAGCAGTTTCATGTTCTTCCAAAGAGCTCACGTGGAGGGTTACCTCGCTTCCACTGAAATAGCTTTCCAGTCCAAAGTCCTTTTAGAAGTGGTTTATTTGTGGTTCTGCCATATTTCCTCTCTCACTGAAACTGGAGTTTTCCTGGCGGGTGGGTCTCATAGCGCGATTCCTTGGAGCTGCTCAGGAGCCCCATGTCCGTGTGTAGGGTTTCCAGCAGCTCAAGGCTCCGGCTACCCACAGTTCTCGCAGACTGTGAGATCCAGTTAATCACACTCTGCAACTCACGTTGCAGCAGCACTTAGAGAGCGGCTGCTCTGGTGTGAGGAAGAACAGTTTGTGTCCTAAATAAGGCTATTTCTGGATTTCATAGCTTCTCAGGGTCTAGAGCATGTCTGCTATCTCTGATCTGCTCCACAAATGGCAATGTTTTACATTTACATATTTATCTCCAAAATAGACACTCTCTTTTGAGGCTATTACCTCAAAAAAATAAGAATTATGGTTAAGCTTTATCTGCCATAATACTACAGATGACAGTAACTAAACATGCAATGTGGGCAGTGCACAGAGCTCAGCGAATCTCTTACTGTAATGACACCCCAGGCTTTCCCTGCTTCAAGTGTGGCAGTTTTTCAGAGAGGAATGGAAAGCTCCTTTGTTTTGCTGACACTCAGACTGTATCTGTTATTGATTTTTCTGCATTGCTGATAATTCAAATGCTCCTCCTGCTTCATCTGCCCCTTTGTTTCCAAGGGACTCTGCAAATCACACGGGTGATGTGTTCCAACAGAGATTAGATCACTTGCTTGCTCATTTGTTCTCACTTTTGGCTTCAAAGTTATTTTTGCAATTTACACATTCAGCAGCTAATGTGCTTACCTCAGACAGCCAGACACACCGCAATTTCTGCCTTGTGTCAATGTCACAGCCCTGTAAGCTGGTGGTAATTTCATCACCTTTTCCATTTTTCTTCCAAAATATGGCAAAGAAACTCTACATACCTGCCTAGTATTTTTTTGTGAAGTACTGTTTCAGTAACTGAACCCCACAATGCTAACATATATAAAAATTGTAGTATAATCAATCATAGTGTAATTTTCTATTCTATTTTGATTCTATTAAACTAGCATTCTCTGAGCACTCGTCGAATACAGCTTAGTGTAATCATACCACAGTAGGATCCAAATTTCAAACCATTTAGCTTTGTTGTAATCCCTTTGATAGGCTCGTTGCTGTTTTTGTTGAGTATATCCACGGCTGAAGTGTACAGAACAAACCAGGAGCCGTGCAGGTGGCTGGCTGGCATCTCAAAGCCGCCAAACTTTAATGTGTTCTTTGCTACTGCTGAGATTTCTAGGAAGAACTGGTCAAGACTGACCTCTCCTGCAGAAGGACAGACACCTGTTAATGAAAGTACGTGGGCCACAGGCAAAACCAAGACTCTGGAAATAGCACCTCCCGTTTAGTTGCCCTCTGCAGGACGTGGAAGACTGCCGTTTCTCACAGGGGTCGTGAGGATGCCGCATCGCTGCAGCTGGGGCTGGTCCCTGCAGTCCTCCCCTTCCCATCCATGCTGCCACAGTGCTGTCGGCTGTGACAAGGAATCAAAGGAGCTGCAGTGAGTTCGTAGTTTAAGACGTTTATGGTGCAAAGAGACTTTTCTATTTAATGTTTAAAGTGTTAATTCAAATGAGGCTCACCACAACAGCACTGCAAATCTGGCCTGGTGCCTCTTGATGAGATGAATTACCTCTGCTGCTATTTGAAACAGTCCCTCGTCTATGCCCACATCCTGGGTGGGACTGTCAGATGATCCAAACTGCTGGCATAGACCAGGTGAATGAAGCCACATTTACCTTGTGACTCGGACTGCCCTTTCCCATATTTTCGACACGGAGCAGCAAACGACAATTGCCATGTTTATCTGAAAACGGTCTTAGAAGCCATATGGGTAAATATAAGGTGTCAACAGACCACAGTGAATGAGAGGGTGGCCTCAAAGTACACATTCCTGTGACACCAGCAGCTATAGCACAGTGATTATTTCCATCACCAAGACAAGGCTTGCAAAACTTCCATTATAGCTTTCGCTGCCAATGCAACTGAAGAAAATGTAAAAGAGATAGTACGTCTTGCTGTTCGTATCTGAGACTTCCTAAGGGAAAGGAAATAATCTTAAGCAGAGCCATGGCAGAGAACCAGTCTAACAAGATGCCCTATTATTCATGTATACAATTACTCAGTGAAATTAGGGCAAAATAGTTGTTTTTGAAACAACTTCTAATATCATGATCTAAAACAGTCTAATTTCTGCTGTGAGACAGGTTTGCTGAAAGCTTCAGAGAAGGGATGTATAAGCTATGTCTTGTTTTTCAGTTACATTTCTTTTAATTCTGCAAGCTACCTAGAGAGATCAAAATAATGTGGTTCTGCATACTTTTTGTCTTTGTTATCGTCAAAGTTAGCCAGCCATCAGGGAAAGAATTTGTGTTTCCAGTACCCTGAGTTTATATTGCTTTATACCAGGGTGACTCCAGAGCTTTCAGAAGAATAATTCTTGATTCATAGCAACATAACCCAGAAAAGACTCACTCTCAGGGCAAAAAGGTGGATGGGTTCTAGATATACAACAGTTTCAGAAAGCGGCTGTTTAGAAATACACGGACTGAAACTTATTGTCAAAAACCCACGAAAGGTGACCAGGGATTAAAATGGCAGTGTCAATCCGTGCCACTTCTAAGGCAAAAAAAGGTCGGTATTCAACACAATGCTAATTTTTTTTTTTCTCAGAAAAAGCTCTTCTGAGGAGAGACCCAGAGGATTAAACTGGGGCACAGCAGAGTGTGTTGGATGGCGGCAGTGCTGCAGGGCGCGCATTTCAGCTTCCTGTTACCTGCCAAATTCTACATGCTGCAGGCCCCACAGCTACTCCTCCCCACCACACCCACAGTCCCTCCTAAACCAGGGAGCCACCCCATTTCTTGCTCATACTCCCTCTATTTTCTGATGTTTAACCTAATGTTGGTGTTTTCCTTTTTTTTTTCTTTGTAATCTGTTTCTGAGGAAAAAAAATTCATCCTCAGTTTAAGTAAATCCTGCAGTCTACATTGCTGTTATTATTTTTATAAATAATAGTTGGATCTCCACTTTTCTGTACGATCTTATCAAGCCTAAATGCACAGAGTTAAACCAAAGGCTTTTGAAAAAGGAAACTCTAGGAGATAAAACAGTGACAAGAGATAATGTACTTCTGTGTGGATCACCTAGGATCCCTGGGACACAAAGGGAAGCTTTTAAGTGGAAAATACAACAGGCTTTGCTCTCACTAGGATATTGCACTTTGTTCTTTCCAAACGGATCTTGGCTCAGTGGATATACTAAGGATTTAGAGATGCCAGTTTAAGAAGGAAGGAAGGAAATTAGGGCAGCGGACTGGATGTGGAAAAGTAACAAATGAGTTACAGTAAGTGGTGTGCATCACCAGCGTCAGAGATGGAGAGAACTACATTGGATGACATCTACTAAAGCTTCCAAGAAATATTATGGCACTAAGGAGGTAAAAATGAGTGTTTTTCTGATTTTGTTTTTTCTTTTTTGTAAGTGAGGGGACAAATGACTCATGGCATTATGTTTTGTTCGGTTTTGGGGAGTGAGGGATAGGAAAAGGAGTTTAATTCTGACTACGGTGAGATTCATGAGAGCTGCGTGTTGCTGATACTGTGTGATATCACAAGAACACTACAGCCAGCATTAATTTTGCTTCAGCACCAGTATCTAGTCCAGTTTCAGATACTGTAACATACAGTAATGTAGTTACGTGTATAAGACTTGTAGACTTGTAGAAGCTTGTGCAGCCAAACGCCCTTAAGATAGCCATTTTAGCGCTTCAGTCTTGCAGAACATTTTAAAAACTCGGTTCTTTTCTAAAGACAATTATTTTCTGAGAAGCAAGAACTGGTTTTACCATTCCAGCTAAGTGCACACAGACCAACTTTTCTCTGCTCTTGCCTTAACATTCATCTGCAACCCATGTTACTCTGTTCAAAGTCGATAGATTTCTTTTAACAAGTTCTGCTAATGTGGAATAATGTGTATGAACATTTATTGATACACTGCTTGGTAGGTCCACAGGTTTCTACAACCCAGTTTACCGTGGATATATGGCTTTACTGGTATAAGTATGGCCTAGTTAACCTCAAAATACTTCCAAGGATTGGTCTTCAGCTCCCACCTTGTGCTGACACCCTTGCTTCACTGTGAGATGTACTTCTGTCCCTTGCTGTTCACGGTCGCTTCGTTCTATGCTGTTGTTTCTTCTGACTGTTCTTTGTAAAACTAAGCAATGGCTCAGACTTCTTCCAAATAACTGGTTCCTTTTACTTTGCTGTCTGGAGTTTCTTGCCTTCAGACATCTCATTTCTGTCACCAACAGAAGTTGGTATTTTGACTCAGCGTGATGTGAGTTTGAATATTCAAAGCCAAATATACTTATCTGTGCACATCAGTCTTTGGCACTTGCTTCCTTTGGGTTAGTGGGCTTCCAAAGTTTTTGCCAAATTCAGTGGCGAATTTCCCATTTTCTTCCCTCTGGAGTGGCTAAATCTGGGTTGTCCGGCGTATCTAGCCCTGTACTGGGTGCTTTGTAATCCCTGGAAGGGGCCATGGGAACATCCAGTGTTAGATCATGGCTGAAATTTCTCTGTTGTACGTGGGTTGTTACACCGATTATTGCTTTCAGCTTCTGTTACCTGCCAACGCTGAACGAAGGCTGAAACCAGTCTTACCCCTTGTCTCCGATTCTGCTTCTTTGACAAGCACAGCGAAGGTAAGGCCGAGCGTCAGGTTCAGGCACCCGATGGATGTGTCCAAACTAGTAAGTTGAAGCTGCTTCTTTCTGTAGGGGGCTCTTCCACTCCACTCCTCCACTCCACTCCACTCCCCTCCCTGTAGGACCATTAGACACCCAATTTAGGTACCCCAGTAAATCACCACAACAGCTTTTCCTTTGCAGAGGAAGGAAAGAGAGAAGGTGCAGCGTTCAGTGCAATGCTTGAGGGTTAATCCAGAGGCACATACTCTGCTTTTTTCTTGTCAGCTTCCTTTTGGCTGTATGAAAATTTAATCTTAAGGTCAGAGTCCATATTGGTAGCAAGGCAAAGTGTGCTTTGCAACAGATCCCTACAGCAAGATAAGGGACCCGAGACAGTGACTTCTTCAGGATTTTTTTTTTTTTTTTTTAATCTTTTCGCCTTCTCAGAAGTGCATGCCTGGGCAATGTAGTTCTCTCAGCGATGCTATTTATTTTTAGTCCAAAATAATCAAGGTCCAATATTTTACCTGAGCATCATTTTTAATATAATGGTAAGATTTAAAGCATGTTGTTTGATATAATTTGACAAAAGTATTTTGTTTTAATTTTTAACCGTTAACTGCAAGGCAATGTGAATACTACAATGTTTTTTCTTGTTACATGAATCCATGAATTCCATCTCAATCGTTAGGATTTTCCTCATTTTTAAAGGTATGAGTGACACTGCTTGAATAGAAAAAGATTATTGGCTTTTGCTTTTTTATTAACCTATTGTATTCATATCTTGAAAAATGTATTAAATGGAGGTAAAAGAAAACGAACCCCCCCTGAAGAAGTAGCTCGCTATTTTTGTCAAAGCAGATCACGCTTTTTCAAGCCTCTTGAGGCTCAGAAAAGCATATTGGGATTTAAAGTGAGAATAAAGAGAAGCCTTTCTAAACTAGTTTCAAACCATAGAATAAGGTAGAATAGAAAACACTAGTATCTCACCACATGCCACTTTCCTTTGCTAAGAACCAACTTATTTTTGCACTTTAAGGTGAACTTTGCAGTCCACTTGGGAGTTGGTCCTCTCATGCAGAATTTCCCACATAATAAGCTTAAAAAGCGCTTTCATAACCTTTCTGAAAATCATGGTTTTCTTTTTGTGCATTGTTTTACACCACTCTGGTTCTTGTGTGTGCATATACAGGCAAAACCACAATTTGTGTGATGATGGGGTGTTCGTTTCTCCTCGTTTCTTTGCAGTGTTTTACTGAAAATGTACCAGAGGTGTATCTGCCAGAGGGTATGACTGTTAGCTTGTCCTCATACAGATCAAAAATGCCTTCTGACTGCCAGTAAATTGCTCTGAATCTAAATGTCACCTGTCTTTTTCTGGAAAATGTGCTGTTTCCTACTGCTTCAAAATACTGCATTTCAAGCTGCTGGCTATGAAGGTAAATAAGCAGTGAAGTTTTTGTTCTCACTGTCTTTTTGCAGCTTTGTATGTGATATTAATTGCATTCAATGCTGCTTTATTAACAAGACAAGATGTACAGAAGTGTTGCCGAAGTGTAAAAGAGACAGACTGCTCAGGTGTCTCGTACACCCACGCGGAGCTTCACATGGTGTCTGAGGCTTTGCCTTCCATGTCTGCCTGCCATAACTAGCCATTGCTGCTCCCCTGGCAGATTTTGGAAAATGAAAAGCAAACCTTCTAAGTGTATGTTAGATGTGCAGCCTATGAGGAGGCTTGCTCAGAAAGATGATGGATCCAGCCCTAAAACAAACACTGAACCATAACCGTTGCATATCACAGCGTAGAATTTCTGAGGCAAAACACAGTATCGATGCAGCATCAGCCAGTGTAGTGCGAAAAGATTGGTAAAAGAAGCCTGTAAAAACTCTAGATGAAAGTTTTGAAATGAGATATAACTCTTATCCATTTTTAGGTAGCATTTATATCAACTTGCTCAGGTATTTTTATGCCCTTTAATATATATTTAAACATTATCTGAAGGGTCTTGGAAGGACACGCTAAATTGGGACACACCTTTTTTTTTTTTTTAAGGGGGTAGATTTTCCCTCGGCTTCCACTGAAACTTCCGTTTTTGCAGACATAACTCATCAGAGATATTATTTGCCATTCTTATGCAGATCATCACGCTGAGTTCCAGATCGCACCGATAAGTACAAGTGCAAAATTGAATCCTCTGCTTGTCCGCTCTAAAACCAAATACGTAGTGATTGAAACTTCTTGTCATAAATTTTATCCAACATATCTAAGGTGTAATCTCTCTTAATAGATACAAAATATGGTAATTATAGTGTAATTATTTTTCCAGTATGCTTTTAGTCAATGAACTTTTCAAATGCTTAAAGCAAAAAGTAAAAGAGAAACCTTTACATTTTCTTTTAGTCTGCTGCTTCAGCTTTTCCCAGTTTTACTTCTTTCAAAGGAAAAAAAAAAAAAAAAAAGTCCTTCTAGCATTTACAGTTGAACTTGCTGGATCTGCTGCTTTCTTCTTCTAAATCTCAATCAAGTGGTTTGTCCTGACTGTGACAGCCCTGTAGCACATCGCTGAAATATTACAGCAGTAATTCTGTACCGTAATGTTACAGCAACATCCTGCAGCTTTCCACTCTGAATATGGGAGGAATTCAGGTTTATTTACTTTAATGACTAGATAATGAGTCTGAGCTACACAGATCAAAGTGAACTGCTAAGAGAGAGGCTGTTATGAGCCAAAACTAATAACAGGCTCCAGTTCAAGAAGAGCGATCTATTCACTTGAGTGCAGTGAGAGAGGGGTTAGGTGTTGGGAAGAGAAAAAAAGATGTGCCTCACCACTGTTTAATATAATGTAGGCCAAACACTGCAGCTTTTCCAGTCCACCGTATGGCAGCCCTTTGGACTTTGCAAGAAATTACTTCCCTTCTTTATTAAAGCAGTTAGAATCTCACACTGTTCAGAATAGTTTTATGGAGTTGGATCATCATTTGGAGACTAGATAGGCCCAAATTATCTCTCTGCATGTTGGCAGAGGTTACTTTTTGCTCATAAATGAAGAACCTCCTACCAGAACAGCTACATAGTGATAAAACAGGCATACTGAAGACTTCAGAGACTGATTCCCTTCCATTAACGGAAAAGAGACTGGTGTAATACTAAATGAGATATCAGGGAACTTTCAAGTTAAATGTGTTTTTTGGACAGCTTGAAAAGAAGCCTGAGAACAGAATATTTTGCACTAAAAGTTATTTCTTTTCCCATATGTTCACTTTGATATTGTAAACCATGTTGTCCTAGAGCCATCCATTGCTGGGTGTGAGCACAAGCCAACCTTCAGCTGTTTGATGTTCTCCCAATGAAGTCAAATAACAGCACTGAACCAGGTGACTCTGGAGGAGTAAGGGGAGTGTGAAATTAGTTTAATTTCTTCTCATCTCGTTGTCCAGGTATTTCCAGCGGAAGTGGAATGGAGGAAAATGAATACAAAACCTTGCTCTCTGTTCACACCAGAGTTTTGATGCTTATGCTGTTGAAGGTATTTCATGTTTGAGACTGCTTACTGCTGAGAACTTCTATGTGATGAGCAGCTCCATAAGTGCCTGCATCAGAGCTCCTATAGCATTCCATTGCTGCCTGTACATCTAGTAGTAAAGTGAATATTTAAACTAAAGTGATGACTTTTCCAAACTTATTGGGGTGAGGGGGCAAGGTCCAATCAAGTGGATATTGGTGACTTCACAATCATACTTTTTCTCATGCTACTTTTTACATGGAAAATTCTCAGGCCAAATTCACAAAGCTGATACTTTTTGTTTTTCCTAAACATTACTTTTTTCTTCGTGCACTACATAATGCAGGGAATAATGACCAGTTAAGTGGCAAGTTACTATACAGTTCTCCTAGTATCATGAAGTTCATGTAGATTAAGAAATACACAAAATAATTTGTGAATTGTAAAACACTTGTAAATGCAAAACAATCTTGTCATGTAAACATACGTAAAAGGAGAAGGTTATGAAAATATGATACCATATGCATATGACCTTTGTTTTTCTGTTTCTTAAAAATAATATGAAATTAAGTCTTCAGCTGAATGTAAGATCTTATAAAGAAGACTGGTTTAAACCTCCCTGTGTCTACTTAGCAGTGTGGACAATAAGAATTTCCTTTTCTGTAGTATTGTTGACCATCCTTTTGTTAACCTTCTGAATGTTTTTACCCTAGTTTTTATATAAGCCAAATAAGAAAATCCTTCTCTCCTTCTGCATTTGTCCTGCTTTTGGCTGGGATAGAGTTAATTTTCTTGCTGGTAGCTGGTACGGTGCTGTGTTTTGGATTTTGGTTGAGAACAGTGTTGGTAACACACGGGTGTTTTAGTTGTTAAGTAGCATTTATACTAAGTCAAGGACTTTTCAGCTTCTCATTCCACCCTGCCAGTGAGGAGGCTGGGGTGGGGACAGAGCCAGGGCAGCTGACCCAAATGAGCCAAAGGGATGTTCCATAACATGTGGCATCATGCTCGGTGGCCCCCTGCTCGGGGACTGGCTGAGCATCGTTCAGCAGGTAGTGGGTAATTGTACTGTGCATCGCTTGTTTTGTATATTCTGTTATCGTTATAATTATTTCCCCTTCCTTTTCTGTCCTATTAAATTGTCTTTATCTCAACCCACGAGTTTTACCTTTTTCCAGTTCTCTCCCTCATCCCACTGGGGGAGAGTGAGCGATCGGTTGTCTGGCGTTTAGCTGCCTGCTGGGTTAAACCACAATGGCATGCTAATTTTACCTTCATTTATAGTGTCCAATAAGCTTTAGGTAAATTAATTATCTAGATATCAAAACATAAAATACAGCTTAATGGAAATGTCAAAAAGCACAGGCCACTGATATTTTATATGATGTATTTGGAAATTAAAATTCTACTGCAGTCCCAGTTCTCAAGATGAAAGTTATAGTAAGAAAAGAAAATGGCATAAAATCTCTGCTGCGTGGTATGGATTGTCTTGGAAAAAGGAAACTGTGAAAACTTAATTTTTGGTCCTCTCTCACGATAGCAATCTCACAGTCATTTCTGGATGAAATTAAATAAAAAGGCTCCTTAGCTTTTATTTGCAGCACTGATCTGCAACTGTCTCTTTTTCCAAGCAGTTTTAGGGTAGACACATTTATTATTTAAGGAAAATCCACAAGGAACATTTTTATAGCACCAGAATAGAAATAATACCGTAACAATAAAGATCAAAGATTGATGCAATTGTGAGTACAAGTAATAGCTGCCTTGTGTGGCTGTTATCTCCTCGAGGGAATTCTTTAGAATGGCTTTCATTTTATAAAATGTGTTTGTTTCGCTGCTATAGTATACGAGTAGGGAACTGTATTCTGGTGTTTCTTTTTTGTTTGTTTGTTTCTTTTTTTCTGCTCCAAGAAAAAAAACCCTCATTTAAAATTGGTGTGACTGGTTTCATGAACTTTGAGACTGCTCTGAACTTCAAAGAAATCAAAAATCACACAGAAGCCATTGGTATGTGTATGTAGTTTAAAGGTATTTTGACAAACGTGCTCTTAAACCAGCAGATGCCAGTGGTTCTGATGTTCCTGGAGGTTAATGCTTTTCATGTAAAACAGTCAGGGAATACATCAGTGTCATGCGTTACCTGCTGGCCAGTGCTGTTCAGCCACTCTGCCTCTGTTCTGGAGGCATCAGATCAGAGATGAAGTCGAAGAAGTTTGCATCAATTGAGTACCTTGCCCAAAGGGCCACAATGACAAAAAGATTGTCTTCAAAACAGGGAAGAATTCGGTCCGTACATGATGTAATATGTGTGTGTATGTCTACAGGAATACATCTGTAATATTGTATATTATTTAGTATATATAAATTCATGTATCTCTATATACAGATTAACATAATACATATATTTGTGTGTGGTGAAAGCATGATACCTGAGGGAATGCTGGAACACTCTCCCATTTTCCGGAGCACAACTTGGTTTTAGTTCAGTCGAAGACATTTTGCTATTGGTTTATTAACCATGAAGACAACATTTCTATTCCAGTTGTCAGCAGAAGTATAACAAATGTGGCAAAAAGGTGACTGAGCTTTTAATAAGAATTCCAAAACCAAGAAGAATGTGAGGCACCACCAGATTTTTCTCCTTTTTCCTTCCCTGTTATTAAGTCCTTAGTTCAGTGCTACCAAAGCCAACCAGAACCAAAAATCTTGTGCTATTCCTAATTTAATATTGTCAACAGAAAAAGAAACAAAAAGGAGGCGAGGGCAAGGAGGAAAAAAACCTTGGATTTATATTAGTGGATGTAAAGAAAAAAAGTTGGTTTAGGCAGGTAGAAGGGAGAGCAGAAGTGATGACTTTACTGATGCCCAGATGACAGAAGTTGGGAAATAGAATGGTTTATCATGACACTGACATCTTAGATTGGTGATGACAGCAAAAGAGACATTCATAATGGGGATACAAGTAAAAAAGGAAATAAGTTGTGATACTGTTGTGGTGGATACAGAGATTCAGCTACTGAGAAATCTAGAATTAGTAACGCTGCATGGACAGCAGGTTTCTCCAAGCTGCCAAGGAATGCTGCTTGATGCTTCGTACCACCGTCCTGATGCCACTACAAGGCTTCCAAGAAAACTTGATAAATATTTCACATTTGCATTGTTCATTACTTTCATTACTTCAGCTCACATTTCTGTGAGATAAAAGAGGTGACAGTGTATGACATCGCTCTAACTCTGATTTATATTGCCAATAGGTCCTGCAGGTTTTGTTTGTTTCTTTTCATCGCTCTATAGACAAAGAAACAGAGGCTCACAGCCTCTCTTGGCAAGCCACTTGCTTTACTTTTCTCAGCTAAAATGTATTCCTGCTGTGTAGTCATTTTCTTGAGCTTCAGTCTTCCACATTATTATTGAAATACATTTGCCCTTTGTCAAGAATAGTCTTAATATCTTAACCATAATTTTTTATTACTGAATTGGATGAAGCAGTAAACAGCACATTAATTAAAATGTTCAGTCACAATTTAATGTGAGGTGTTAGAAATGACAAGGAGGCCAAAAAAGATAAATCAAAAAGGGTCAGAGCCAGGAAGTTCAGTCTGAAAAAGATGACTTCATACATTACAGGGAAACAAACAAATGGGAATACAGAATTCTAACACAGAGCAAAGTATTTGGAAGGACTTAATCCCCAAATGTACAGAAGACTGGGGGTGAAGGTGCAACGTAATACAGTGAAAAAAGAAGACTAAAGCAATCAAACTGCGTCATAAAAAAGTGGGAAAGTAAACATTTCTCTACACTGCAAGTAAAACTGCACCCAGCTCTGAGGAGGATTTGGGATATGAGCAATAAAAATGATGAAGGCAACAAGAAGGCCAACTTATGAGGAAATATTAAAAGAGCTAAATCACAGTCAAATGACATCAGAAGGGGGACACGGTGACCTGCTGTAAGAATTTAAAAGGTGTATACAATAGGCCAAAAGGATTTTTCCCTACAGTCCACCAGGGTGCGTTACCTGAAGGAGAGACACAGAGTAAAGCAAAATAGCATTGAAAGAAATATTGGAATTCATTTATTTAAAGGCCCAAGAAAATTGTATTGTCAGGATAAATCTACCAGGACAAGGTAGTACAGGTAGAGAAAAATCTCAGAAAATAATAATGCAAATTAACAGCAAAACAAGGGACAATATCTGACACTCAATGGAAATAAACATATGTCAACTACAACGTAGATTAGTACATCATGAGCATCGAAGGCAGGTACATCAGCATCGGAGTAGTGCAGATAAGCAGTAAGAAACAACAGAAATAAATAAACACATAATATTTGATCACAGGAACCACTGGAAGCAGCCAAACAAATGTAATCTTCCTTAGTAACTAGTTGTCAGCAGCCGTAGAGTCACAGCTCCTCCTTACCCTTTTAGCAGTGTGAACCTACCTACCTTCCCACGAACAGGAGAGATGCCCCACTTATAGAGGAGGCTGAGCGTGGGGGACTACAGCTACTTTCTTCTACGCCTGGAAAGTATTATTGGCAGCACCCTCTGTTTATTCTTTATGTTGCCCTCCCACAGGCTCTACAAGATGTCAGACCAACGGCACCAGGGGGCATTGCTGCAGGTTGTGCTTATTACGTGAGATACAACCCAATGAAAAGCTCCTCAAATTAGGAATGAGATTTGCCCAGATTCTTTTTTTTTGCAGGCAGATTAATTGGCTGATAAATTAATGTAACCTCTTTCCACTCTACATGTCACTTATAGTCAGAGAAGTTTAAACAAGAATACCTAATCATTTCATAGAGTCTGAAGAGCAACCTCTTTTGTTACAGCACACTTAACTTCCAGTTGTGGAGTGATTGATACTCGTAAGGATTCATCAAGAGTGTTCCGAAAGCCCTGAGAACCGAGCTGTCACGATGCCCTGGGTTATTAGTGCTACATCCTTTCTCAGGAGCAAACCACAATCCACACACTTTGACATTCCACATAGCTAGTGTCCATATGAAAGCAAAATGTGTCTATGATAGTTTATCTCCATTTCAAACTAATTTATGATTCAGAGTTGGCAACTACCACACAACCAACTGGAAATTGACATTTCCCAAAACTATTTTTAAATGAATTTACATTTTTAGTTGAAACTACCATATTCTCTCGAGTATATTCAAGACCAGCTATTTTCTAGCTGAGTCCTGTGACATCTGACATGTCATCAATACGGGTCAGACAGTCTTACAGTGTCAGACACATCTCTCCTTTGCCTTCAATGGAGGCATGCCCACTTGCAGCATTTAATGATGTAGTTCAGTGTGCATTAAGTTCAGCCCCTAGAACTGTCAGAACTGAAGGTCTCTGATTTGTGCAGCTATTGCTGTGAATCTGCCCTTCTAATTTCTCACTCAGAAGAAGTTCGTCTGGAAGAAATAACAATGACAAAATGCAGTCAAAGTGGCTGAGCTTGTCATTTTCTTTCTGTGCCAGAAATTGTGTGTGAAAAAAAGATCTCTGAACAAAAGGCCAGGAGTGTTGGAAGTGTTTACCTTGAAAGGGGATAACATGATTATAACTTATAAAGAAAAAGCTGTTCTATGGAAAGAACATTAAGATAGTGTTCTCACTGTCTCATCCATCCTAATTAGAGGATGTCTAGAAAAATGATACATCTACTGTTAACAAACTGTTTTTTTTTTAAAAAGTGTAACAGTGGAAATAATTAACACAGGGTTCAATGAAACGTCACTGGAAACACACATTTAAGCAATATCTTCCCTGAGTAAGGCTTAAGTCAGGTTCTGACTTTTGAGATCAAGGTGGCCTGAACGAGGGCTGAGGTTATTGGTATTAAGGCTTCAGGGCACTGAAAACTGGAAATGATTGCCATGCATTTTGTCACACTAAACAGAAGACCTAGGGGGATAAAATGGCTGATAAAGTTAAATTTTAATAAAGATAATAACCTGACTACGTAGAAAAACAATTTTAACCTTGCCTATACAGTGTGGGGGTCTGAAAGAGTTGCTAATACTCAGTAAGGAAGTTCTGGGTTTATAATAAACAGCTCCACGAAAGCATTGGCTGAATGAGTAGCTGCAGACAAAGAAGCATATCATATGTCAGGAATTCCTACAGAAATAGTGAAAGACAGACTAGAAACCATAAAACTTCACACATCATCAGTGTTTAGGGCAGGACCTACCTCGCTAATTCAAGAAGGATACAGAGCAAAAAAGGGGTTTAGAGAAGGGTGTCAAAGGTAAATCAGAGTTATGGATTGGCTCCCGTCGAAGATAGACAGCTAAGGGAGGACGGGGCAGGGATCTACACAACCATGAGAAAGCAGGTAAAAATGCCCATTGGCTATTTCTTATCCAGGCAGCTTCAGATGAAATCATCACCTCACGACAAGTTTAAAATAAAAAAAGTGTTACCATTTCACCCAACACTCCAACACTGAAATTCACTGCCACTGGCTGTTGTGAATACCAAGAGCTTACAGCAACCTGGGAAGCAGTTAGAGACCTTTACGGTTCAGACGTCCATTGCAGGCAGCGAAATGCAGGGTTCTCTGTCACCTATGGAAGCGTCTATCAGGGAAGCTTGCCTGCTGTGGCCACTTGCACAGATGTAACGCTAGGCTGACCAAACCTTTAACATGACCCAGTCTGAACAGCTCTATCCTGTCCTAATGATGGACATATTTTCCCACAAGGTTGGTCAGTTTGTCTCACAGCACCGGGCACTGTTGAGGGACATGAGCGTTTTCATGTGGAGCAGCACCATGAACATGAATACATCCCCAGCTGGTTTGATTCGCATCCCATGGTGATATCCAAGCACCCAAGCTGTATTCCTTTCTGCTTGAAATATCTGGGAGCTGTGCTCCAGGAGTTCACGCAACGTGCTGCAGCTGCTGACGGGTGTCCAGTGCGTGAGACTGGGCTGGAGCCTGTCACCCTCCCAAACCTGCAGGTCTCGGGTCCTTTGTGCCCCTGTTTCAGTCTATAAATATGCCACACTTCTTGCTGATGAAGACAGCACTGATGGATATTGGACAGCCTGGAGCCTGCAGACACTCTCTCATGTTCCTGTGTTTTTCAGAATAATTTCTCATCATATTGACTACAATGGTATTTCTCCCACAGCTCCTCAAGTAGGAGGTGTCGTAGCCCCCGGCTTGAATGATAGTGGGCAGAACGAAGACAGCATGGTTTCAGTGTATTTGGAAAGGTATATTTTCACATTGTCCTTTGATCTCCTTTCTTTTATTTCCTTCTTTCCTTTTTGTTCTTCCATCTGCTCTGTAGTGCTGGCACAAGGAGTGGTAGTTCGTGGTATAACCTTCTAGATCCTATGGTTGTGGACGATTTCAAATTTCTACAACAAATCTTCATAGAACAAATAACAAAGTTGTTTACTGTTGGCTATAAAACACCACCAAAAGACCAAACCTGACCAGAGTGTCTATCTTGTTGCTACATTTTCTCGGATGTGCTGAAACTCACAGAGTTATGCAGAACTTTTTTCTCAGCAAAACAATCATATTAAAGTAAAAAAGAATGTTCTTATATTGCAGACTGGTTCATTGTGTGCTTTAGATGTACAATTAATTATATAAAAAGACTATTCAACTTCTTCCTATACTGACAGCTTCAGATCTTTGTTTAATTGAATTAGCGTGTCTGAGCTTTGAATGCATCGTCAAAGAAAATCACAGCCACAGGGATTCAAAATATCTTTAGAGTGTTAATCAACAGTAGCAAATAATATGAGCTTGGAAGAAGGAAGAAATGAAAACTGACCTTTTCTCTAGAGATATCATATACATTTACAGTATAAACTGACAAAGTGTTTTTTCCTGATGTTATTGTTATTTTTGGTGTCAGTATTAGAAACTCAAGAAGACTTCAGCTAGCCTCTTTGGGCTGAAGGTGTAACATCATAAAGCTTCATAATGAGTTAACAACAGAGATCTTCTTGCATATCTCTAAAAATTGCCCTTAGCAACCTGTGTGAAAATCTTTATTTACGTTATATCTTTGAGACAGACACTGCAGAAGGGAATTATGAGGCGTCACAGATGAAAAGAGAAGGGCCTGTATTTTAAACTTACAGGCAAACCCATAAAGATGTTGAAGAAACCGGAGCCTCCTGCACAGAATGCAAAGTAAGTTCTAATATATTCATGTGCATTTGCATTTTGGATTTAAACTAAAGAGCTTATTTTGAAAAAAAATCAGTGAAGATTAATCTGTTCACTGACAAAAACATATATTTACTTTTACTCTGCGGTAAAGTGCCTTGTTAGATTTTACCCAGTATTTCTCTCTGGTTGAGCTGTAAGAGCAAGTAACACACTGCACTTTTTATTACAAGCATACGAAATTCAAGGGTTCTCTTGATACAAATTATATTTACGGAAGATCAGATCATGTGGATTGGAGGACTTTTGGGCAGCACAGGGAATTAGAACATCACTCATTTAAGGGTATGTGTAGAGGCACACTTTCAACCCTATCTCAAATCCAAAATGAAAATAAGCAAAATACCGTGGTCTCATTCTACTTGACCACCAAGAAGTTAATTAAAAAACCCGTATTTCTGCTCTCCACTCCCCAGCTATTGCACGCAGAGCTGCGCGCTTCCAACAGCAAAAATACACAGTCTGGCTCTGAGCTAAAGGCTGTCGCTCGTGCTCGGTAAAGCAGATCGCTGCAGCTACTTAAGATATTACCACTGCTCTGCTGCCTGCCTCCTGCGTTTGCTGGAGGTTAAACCCTCACAGCAGAGCTGGCAAAAGGGAGGCTGCGAGCACGTTCCATCTGCTTCGTTCTGGCGTACCAGCCCAAGCTACCACTGCTGGCAGCTTAAGTGATTACACTAGACTGTGACTGGAGTGCTTCAAGTATGCTTTTCTTCTCCTCTCCTGCATGGGCCATAAGTTACTCTCTTCAATCCCCACAGCAAGATTCACCGCAGCGTGTCTGTGCGCTAGAGTCAGTTGCACCTTCTCAAAGCATTTTTCTATTAGGTAATACCACGCCATAAAAATCAAACCAGTCTGCAGACACTAATTTTGGCAATTAGGGAAAGATAGTGACTTATCAGTCAGACCTGTTTCATTTTCTTCCAGTTCCCCTGTGCTGCTTTTCAAAAGATCGGTCTCTCAGTATCGATGTTGAAGGCTTTCCGTCAAGGGGACTGGGGCCTCAGTTGGGAAAACCTGATGATGCTCTGCTTTCCTGGGAGAACTTCGCAGTTCTGAGGAAAATCAAAATGCAAAAAATCCCCGCAGACCAAAATTGCCTTTCTCTGATCATCCTTAGTAAGGCTGAACCATAAAATTAGCTAGAGTTCGCAGAGAGCGATATATTTTAAAAGTTGTCTCACTGTAGGGCAGTTAACATCAGCACTTCAGTCTCCTGCATGGCTTTTTTTGAACTTCTGTATGCAGACACATAAACAAAACCTTTTCTCTATCCCAGGAAAACGCAAAAACATAAACCAAACCAAACAAAATAACTTGGTTATTAACCAGCTTGAGTTTTGCTTCACTAAGATGAAAATTTTCTGCAGTGGATGTCTTCTACAGATACTACTCTATTCCTATTAAAAAAAAGAAATCCTGTGTCCGTCAGTCTGACTGTGCCATCTGATCCCACCTGAGTGCCTGCAAAATTAACTTGGGGTTCAGATTATCTCTCCTCCAAGTTAGAGGTAGTAAAGAGCAACACTCTCCAATTCAGGACTTTGAAAGCAGGAAAGAACTCTATTCTGCACACACACACACACACACACACAAGCTGTTCAGCAAGGAAGACCTGTGATCCAGTGGTTTAATCCCTGTGACCACTAAAACTCAACACAGGAGAGAGAAAAAGTTATTTACAACTCAAAAATGAATCTGAAATCGTGCAGGCCCTTGCTATACAATTCTGTCTACCTCTGGTCTGTATGGCTAAAGTAGGTGATGTAAAAGATTGTAAATGATCTGATGATCTGAAAGATAGATCCTGGCTCCCAGTTAGCTTCAGCCTAAGGAATGATCTCTGTTAAAACCCTCAGAACTTCAGAATATCCCATTTCCACGGGGTTACATGAGAAATATTGATCTTAGTACTGAGGGCCACAGCTTGTCCTTTGTGAAGGCATTCCAAAGTTCAGCAAGTTGTTTTCGACGCACTTTGTGGGTAGGCGCTAAACAGCGTAGCTAACAGCAGCCCAGACGTTGTAAGGAAGGATGTAGTCAAGCTACTAAATAAAACCGCAGTTTTATTTTTGAAAGCAAATCATTAAAATGATTGTTGGTACAAAATATTCTTTAAGCACTAATATGTTAAACCTCAAATGTTTCCAGTTCTTTTTGTTAAATGAAGCACATTTATGGTTTTTGTCATTTTCAGGAAAGATTGCTAGGCAGTATCATAGAGCAAATTTATTTAGTCTAGGAACTCTGATACATTGAAGTTTTGTTAATAGCTCCATTTTTATCTCCCAAAAGACAGTTGGAAAGGTAATTATAACATGCAAATTAGTTTCAATTGGGATGTAAAGTAAAAATTATATACTGATGTACAACATCTAGTATTGCAATGTATGCTTCCTATTTTTTCAGGTAGACTGAATTCTAACAAAGACTTTCTGATTTATGTGGTTTAGGCTAATTTCTCCAAAGTATAGTTTTTATATTCCACCTTTCACTTCTATGTAGTTTTCCTTCTTCAGACCCACGGTTTCAAAATTTTCTTAGTTCACATATTGAAGATGTTTTCATTAAGAAAGAATCTCTCAGTCTTGGGCTGTTCTTTAAGCCTTTGTCTTTGATGAAATGGTTGTCTCAGCCTTTATAGTCTCTCTAATTAACGTAAAAGCCCCAAATCAAAACACAAGTCAGTCAGATTAAAACATTTGCAGTACATTTTAATTATAGTCTTTGTAAGGCTTTTCCTTATGACTATTTTCAATCCTCCTTTTATGAAAGATTAGCAAACAAGGACACAAGGCACTGCCAGAGAGAAAAGGACACCTGACCCAATAAGCCATTCCCTTCAAGTTTATCTCACACCCATTTTCTTGCTTAGTAACTATATCCTTTGATTCCCTCCCTGCTCAGACATGCAGAGTTCTCTCTTAAACTCATTTGAGCTATTTGCTTTGATGGCTTTACTTGGCAACTGCACTAAGTGAAATTCTCTGCTTGAACTCTTTGTGTGCTGTATCTCTCTGCATTTAAATTGTGGTCTCTAATGTCTGAATCATTCAGACTGTGACTATTTTGTCTTACTTTTGCTATCATTCCCCTCTCCTAATTCCAGACATCATTTGGGTCATCTCAAGAGTTTCCCATTCATCTTCATTTAAAAAAAAAAAAAAAAAAATATTAAAATAGTCTGAAAAATCTCATTTCAGTCCAACTGCTTATAACAGATGCTCTAGGCTGAGGAAAACGCCTTAACCTAAACCTCAACATGGTAGAAAAATTTATTGATACTGTTTACTGGAGAACATTATCTTTCAACTTGGTTTTGGAATCTAATTCTTTACTTTGACTTCTGAGATCACAGCATCTTGTATTTCCTCAGATATTCTATGGTTATTTAGCCTGAAATACTTATCAGTCCATTACATTCAATCTCAATTATATTTTTGGCCCATCTGCCTTTACAGTTAAGCAGTTGTTAAATTGAATCCTAGTGCTGTGTTACATCACCTGTGGTAGGGCAAAGAAGATTAAAAGAGAAAAAACTCCACCAAATCGAAACCAAAACCAGCCACAAAACACAGAGGCACCTTGATACAGTTTTTACAGGCTAAGAAGCAGAGTTCAAGTCTTCAAATCATTTTAGTACCCGGCAGTTTTGCCTCAGTCCTGCGATGCAGGGGTAGCTCGTGCTTCATCCTAAAAAAGCCGTGCCTCTATGACAACAGTCTCCAAGCTGCGGTTGCCTGTACCAGGGATCCCTTCCCAGTGCATCCCCTGCCTGCACGCCTGGGCTTGCTTCCAGGGAGAGCAAAGGGAAGGTCTCCTCGCCCCAACGCAGCGCCGTGCTGCAGCTGCAAGGAGCACGGCGGGGTTCGTTGCTGCGGGGCTGCACAGAAACCCAAAGAGCGTCTCTTCCTTATCCAGCAAGTTGTAAGGACCCAGCTCGGTGCTCATGGAGAGAGGTCACACACGTGGGAAAGACAGGCTCAGAGTTCTTAGAGGGGAAAACAGGTTTCTGCTCACCTTACCAAAACTCTTGGTGCCTGTGCAGTAACCAGAGGGAGCAAACTGCAGCCTAACCCCCAGGATATTCACCAGCTTGTGGAGGAGGTCTTTGCTGTGGTGCTGGTTTCCAGGACAGTGCCGGTGTTTGATCCAGCATATATTCCAAGTAAAATGGATGTGTCACAAGGCAGCAAAAGAATGAATTGAGCTGGTTTTTTTCACGCTCTAACTGAATATTTCAGTAACTAGGGTATTAATTAGAAAAGCATCAGTCATGTTTTCAGAGTCAGAAATTGTTTCTACTCTGCTCACCTAAGGAAAGCTCATGCTACACCCTGCCTTCGGTTCAGGACTTCTGGACTAAGGATCCCAAGTAGATTTCCTAACAACTCCAGTGTTCCAAAGTTGGCTTATGAATGTTAAACAATGTGTGTTTGTGGTGGGTTGGCTCTGGCCAGCAGCCAGGCACCCCCACAGCCGCTCGCTCGCTCGCTCCCTCCCCACGGTGGGATGGGGAAGAAAATAGGAAGAACAAGAGCAAGAACACTTGTGTTTCAAAATCATATATAATCACAGAATCACAGAACATTAGGGGTTGGAAGGGACCTCGAAAGATCATCCAGCCGAACCCCCCCGCCAGAGCAGGACCACCCGGAGCAGGTCACACAGGAATGCGTCCAGGCAGGTTTGGAATGTCTCCAGAGAAGGAGACCCCACCACCTCTCTGGGCAGCCTGTTCCAGGGCTCTGCCACCCTCACAGGGAAAAAGTTTTTCCTTATGTTAACGTGGAACCTCCTGTGCTCCAGCTTGCACCCGTTGCCCCTTGTCCTGTCACTGGCCATCACCGAGAAGAGCCCGGCTCCATCCTCCTGACACTCGCCCTAGACAGGAAAGTCACTCACTAGCCGTGGTTGCAGGTAAGAGGGGTTTAACTCAGGGAATGTAACATAATTTAAAACATTTAATTACTGCCTGGAGTATTGGGAAACATAGAAGAAAAGCATTTAAGCACTCAGGGGAAACACCTCTGCTCCCCCTTTCCCAAGCTCACCCCAATGCAGTGTGGTTTGCATTCAGCTTATCTATAGGAACCGCCGTCTAGATCAGCAGGCTTCTAGGTACCGGGCTTGGGAACGAGCAAGTGCTGCAGCCCCTGATCCTTGCAACCCAAGAGGTAAGCTGGACCCACCCCGAGGAGGGGCAGTGGCACACCAGTGGCCTTGGCACACCGTTGGTTTACAACACCAAATGAAAAACTATACCCTAAAAGCAAACCTGGTAGAACCTTTCAAAACCAGTTACAGTGACCTTCCACTGGACACATTAGGCTGAAATATTTGCTTTAATTTGACTTTTTGTGTTTGCTTTCGCCTATAATCATGATTTTAATTTGCCTCTGTTTTGCTGTTTTGGATCATTTTTAAAGTGTTCTGTGTATTACTTGAATAGTAACCTTTGTTTTGTTATTCTACCACACTGACCTCTAATACAATTTCCCCTTTTTGGATTAATAATATCTAGAAAAATATGCAAATATCCTGTAATCTCTTTACTCAACGCTGAGGTTTGTTTTGTCCTATTTTTTCTTTTTTTTTTTCTTTTTTTTTTTTTTTCCCAGTTTTTAATTGCTTTGGTTGGTTCTTATGATCAGCCTCCTGATCACCAAACATGATTTTAATCAACATATCTATGGGGCATTTAATATTCCTGAAAGATGAGAGTTTTTCTTATTAATTCAGAATATTTAGTGGCTAACAGAGGTGTTTTATCTTCATAGCTCCTGGCACAAAAGAAATAATACATTCAGAGATGCAGAAAGCAGGGATAGTTTTACTGCATCACCAGTGCTCGTTTGATTTTTTTTTTTCCCCCAACCACATCTATTGGTCTAGTAAAGGCAGTTTGTGATTCATCTCCATAATGGTATCAAAGGGTGTTACTCAATGGCACAGACAGAGAATCACGGTGAAGCATTTGGCTGTCAGAAGCCACCATATGACTACACACCAGTGCTTTCCCAAAACCAGGCATTAAACTGGTGAGGGGAAAGTTTTATCCTCTCAAAACCCGGCTTCATTATTCAATAATCTCAGCATTGCTGGGAGCAAAGGAAGGCGTAGGCAGAGCTGGCTCCCACCTTCAGGAAGGAGCTGCTCATTCCAGTGGCTTGGGGAATATGGACATTCTGCGGAGGGCAATGCTCTCTCCAGCTCTCATCCCAGTGTCTACCCATATTCATGAGACTATTCTTCACGATCATGACTGACGGGAGAGCTCTGCCTCTTCATTTTTCTTCCTGCCTGACTGCCATCTCTGAGCAAGGAAACTTCTCCTTTTCACCACACTTCTGACATAGTTAACTTGGTCTGGGTTAGGTGGGCAGAAAGCAAATCATTGGGTTTACTCAGCAGCCCCCAACTTGTAGTAAAAGAACTTGTAAGGATTCCAACAAGGCAATCAAATATTGAAACATTTTCCCCAGCTCCTTTAGCACTTAGTTCAAAGCCTGATTTCAAAAACAAATCATAAAATACACAATGGGATTTAAGGAAAAGCCTGGATGGTTGTGCTTATCAGAGCCCTGAGTTCACCAACAGGCTCTAAATGCCCTGACCTGCCTGTAACCACCGGTGTCGACCATGAACTAAGACATGGAGCATCTGTGTATCCAACATCACGTTGGATCAGACCTTTGCAAAGAGCTAAGTTGTGGAAAAAAGCTGTGAAGAGCCCATCTGGGACCTGTGCCCGTGCATCCTCTGCTCTTTGGCTCAGGCACGACGTTTAAGCCCTGGTCCTGAGTCTGACCCATGTCGCAGGTTACTGGTTGCTGTCACCAAACCTGCTCCACTCCTCTCGGTTTGGGCACCGTGGGACTGCGCCCCTTGGCACCGAGGGGTCACCCTGCTGACCTCGCTGCCAGCTTGCTTCCCGTGGTAGAGCAGCCTGCTCGTGCTGCTGCCTCCCCTTGCACCCAAGGTGATTTCAAGAACGTATATCCCCGCAACAAACCCGTTGTGTTGCCTTCCCTGTTGTTTCATTGCCTCTTTTTGCTAGAAGAAGAAATAAATGAAAAATTATCTTTTTTTTTTTATTCATAGTGAGGGTTTTGTTATTTGTTTTTATTCTTTAAAGAAACCCCAAAGAAATTTGCTCTTGGCACTTTCAATGGCATTTAAGCGCTAGGCAGACGTGGGACTCCAACCAAGTGCATTGCTTCCCGTTTCATTTTTTTTTTTTTATCCAACCCCTACTGCGCTGTGCAGTTGAGCTGGAGGGCCCAGATGCCACGGCTGCTCTAAACACCTCTGTAAAATGCAAGTCTGAGGGAGATGCTGCAGCTGTGCCGCCTCCTCTCATTGTTTCAGGGACATCGCTATCCCCAGGACCGGTGGCTGCTGGATGGCACCCTGCTGCTCTGTGCACCGCCTGTTACTGCTCACGGGGCAGGCAGCACTGAAGAGAAGACTGTAATTTGGAGGGTTTGTTGCTATGTGATTTTTAACACACTCCCCCATCCCCACCCCCAATAATTTTTGGCCCTCTTCTTTTCCCTTTGTTTGTAAAATGTTTCGCACTTTAAAGAAGCGTCTTCTTTCTCAAAGTAGACGAAGAGGAGAAATATGTCTGCTCTTGTGAAAACAATAATGGTCCTGCAAATCTTAAGCTTGCTCCAAATTACCCTGTATTTCTCCCCTATAATGCTTTCACGTACCTCAGTACAAGAACTACATTATTGCTTCTATAAAAATAGAACTCGTAATACCTCAGACTATTTTGTTTGTAACTTCTCCTATTCGGTAATTTACCTATAAATGCTTATTTTCAGCAATTCTAAATAAAAACTCAACAACAAAGACACCACCAATTTTGTTGGAATTGTGGGGATCAGCAGCGCGATTCACAGGTTGTTCTTATTACTTGGATGATAGATTTGAACAAGTAGGAAAGTTCGCAGTTAATCTGATAATGGAAAATACAATTAATTATATTTACAAAGCTATTTATAAATCACCTATTCAGGAAACACAGATAATGCCATGTAATTTAGAGGAAAAATTACATAGTATAAATAATGAATATTCTCAGTGATCAGCTCATGAAGGAATCATGAGTTAAAATTTATTGGCACAAGCAATTTACTGAAGAGCTGTAAACAGAAAAATATATTTGTAAAATTCACAACCTGTACCCAGATAATTTGCAAAGTGAACAAAGTGAAATTGTACAGGTTCTATTGTTCTGAACATTCAGCTGGTTGGCTCTACCTGTGGAAAAGAGACTTTTTTTTCCTTCCATTCTGTAGTTTCTTACAAATCATGAAGGAAGGAAATAGTAAGACTTCTCTGAGCTAGCTCAGACAATTGGTGCATTTGGCTACCTCAAATCAGCCTTGTTGGTGCCCTGAGTCTCCTCAGTTATCTCAAACAGCTGCCTTTGTTAAGACCTGAATACATGGAACTGCTGGAAAATAGTGTCCCCAAAAGCTGGATTCCGTGGGGTTTGAATTTATTCTATAAAACCAAAATGAATCAGTAGTGTTTTGAATGTTTACGCTGCCATGTAGTACTCGTCTGTGAGTGTTTAAGGGTTGACAGACAAAACAGAGTCTGCATTGTGCTAGGTGACTTATGAACACCAGACAAAAGAGAGTCACAGCCTATTACAATTTATAATTTAAGTGATTTAAGTAAAAGTATCTGTAATTCTGGTTTGCATAATAACAGTTAGAGTTAATGTCATGTAAAACACATTGCCTGAGATTTCACATTTTTTCTCATGTTTATTTTAAAAAAATCTACCTAGCTTTGTGTCAGTAACATTTCCAGCACAGCCTTTTTTTTTTTTTTTTTTTTTTCCAGAAATACTTGAAGAAATGCAAGACAAGCCTTGTCCCAGGCAACACCGTATTTCTTATTCATGGGGCTGGCCAAGAAAAAAGTGTGAAGTTGAGCTGCACAACAGGCTTCTGGTTTGCAAAGCTCACAATGATATTTTCTCAAAACAAGTCGTTACAGCTGAGAGGGCACATGCCAAGTCACACTGAAATCCCAACAAATATTTACAAAAACTACGCGGCGTATAGTTATTAAGAAAATATTTACATAACCCCCCTGACACAACACACTAAGTTCTGCTTTCAACTCCCTGCAGCGTAGGAGGATAACGCAAGGCTATGCTGTGAAGAAGTCCTTTGTTCCGTTGCTTTGGTCTATCCAAAGCCATCATGAAAATCTCCTGATGAAATGTATTCTGAAGATCACTATTGACTAAAACAAGACCTGGATGACTTCAGCTAAATGTTGCCTGAGTGAGACCGACCACCATCACTCTCCCGATCTGAACTGCCGCATCACAGATTTTGAGGATGAACTGTCCTTTTTTTTTGTTCATTTGTTTTCAGTCCAGTGAAATGGACCAAAATGTTAAAAACAAGGCAGCTTTTAGATCACAAATGCAATTTCTTACGCAGTGTATAGGCTTTCATCTCCAGAATGAAATGACTACACTGAACTGCTTTCTCTGAACTCCCTCTCCAGACTGCGATTTGGCAAGTTCCAGACTGTTACAGCTAGTGGAATTTATCCTTTACCTTTCAACACAAATTGTATTTTCTTACAGTCAAGAAATGTTTTCTTATCAAGCACAAAGCTATATTTCCAGCCAAAAGAGAAAAAAATAAGAAAAAATCGCTTGTTTCTTATGGGAAAACCAGGCAAAAGGACTCTGTTTGAGAATGGTTCTTTCTTTCCTGTGTTTTCTGAGCTGGTAAAAAGCCAAAATGTGGGCACTAAAGTTAAGACTGAATATGAACTCACTTGAAGAAAACCCCATAGGGAATAACAAGAAGTAGCCTCGATGGCATCAGCATCCTCCAGAGAGAGCACTTGACCTGCTCCAGTCGTGACTTTTGAATCCAATTTAGGCATATATCAGAAAGATCTATGTCAAGCTGTGGCTGTAGTATATTATTTTGTGAAATTCCAATACACTGATAAAATACAAGTGGTGAGAAAAGTAAACAATGGCTTTTAATATACAGTTTTTCTTAGACCATTGTCAAAGCTTGCCAGTTTAATAGTGTGGATTGAACTACAGTACACGGGTGTGCAGTGAGGTGATTGGTTTTTATCGCCACAAAACACAAAGGCCTTTTTGCAATAGTTTTTTAAAGGTAGAAATAAACAATAGATCTTTTATTCAAAATCTTTTCCTATTCAGACATCTAATCTGACGACGATGTGGAAATGAAACATAGGAGGATACATTTTGGAGTCTGATGTCATAGGCACTTCTAATCCCCCTGAATCTCAGAACAATATCAAGCTGTTGAAAATTGAGAGGTAGTTAATCCCACTTAATGAATACAGCACCATTTGCTTTTCAAATGTCAAACGTATAAACACAGTGTCAGTTAAGATAAATTCTGCCTCACTTTGAGCGCCTAAAGTCCAGTTTACCCTAGAATTAACCCTAGTTTAACTTAGAAACCTTTTCTCTTTTTTTTTGTTGCCCCTTTTGATTTTCAGGAGACAATCTGCTGTGATTCTTCAGTGGCTGCAGTTGACACAATCCATTTTTCTTCAAGTTACTGGTAGCGTTATCTTCAAATGAGTTCTTCACTCATCCTCTCCTGTTACTCAAAAGCTCCAAACAAGAAATGCTTAATAAGATTATACCCTGATTTATCTAATCTTTAATTTTAAATTTAATTTCTTGTCTATACCAAATAGGAGTTTCTCTGATTTTCGTGTGAATCAAATTGCTCTTCATTGCTAGCATGCTCTGTGAGTGTAGAAGAATGACTTTTTTGTCTTCACATTTATTTTTAAACAGCTTCTTTATCAAATTTACTCCAAATGTGGTGAATAGTAGTGTTATAATTCCCAGACAAGAGTTTGCAAGTTGTGCTTTGAGTTCTTATATCATCATGTGAAAAAAAGGTTGATCTTAATTGTGGCAATTTAGACACTAAATCAAAATTCTAGCACAGATTCTTTGTTTTAATCTTCGGTCCACTTTTATTTTCCAAAATACTCTTGCTTTTCAGTCCTGCAAAACTGTGAGGAGAGGAGTAAAAGACAGCACATGTTTGTAAAGAACGAAACACTTCAAACCACCTTGACTTCTTTTTATCACAGGTTAAGAGGCCTTTTGGAGTGCAGGAACAATAGATGTGACATTTTTTCACTTTCCTGATATTGCACTAGTTTTGTGGTGGCATTATAAACAAGGAAATGTGATTTAGATAGAACCTCTATAATGTAAATACTGAAGAAGTTGTAAAATTGTATTCAAAGAATATGGACAGTATATGTTTTGTGTAGTCATAGAATTCAAAGTAATTTATTTGTCAGTATTGTATGGTCAACAGCGTGTCGTGTCCCAGTCATGCTCTAAAGGTAGTGGACCTTGTCACTTTTTCATTAAAATTTGTAACAGCCGTGGTACTTGCAAGGTTTACTGTTGATACCGAGGTGACTAGGCTAGAAGGAACTCAGAGGAAAAGAATCCATACATGACCCTAAGAATTTGCAAAAAATTAACCAAAAACATTGTTATTCAGGAAGTACCAAGTAGTAAAAATAGTGAGCTGCAGGAGAGGTTGGCGAATGGTGGTCTGTGCAACAGATCTCCAGGGAAGACTTGTGCGTTGCAGCAGGCCACAGACCGGACGGGAATTAGCGGTGGCACAGCGGTGGGCATGTCGGCCTCGGGTGCACGAACAGCAGTGGCGTTTGTAAAATTTGTGAAATAATTTTTCACCTTTGTTTTTAGTGGCTTGTACTGGCTAGAGCAGTATAAGCTTTTTAGCGCGCTGCATTTCAGGAAGAAAATAATGATCAGAGGTCTAGAAAATTACTTGTAAGGAAAGAGTGAAAGAAATGGGATTATTTACTTGTGAAGGTTATATGAAAAAGGTACTCAGATATGTAAAGATGAAGGGGATAAATTAGGTCCAGCACGTGTAAGATAACAAGATACAGTCTTATAGCACAGCAAGAAAGATTCCAGTTGCAGACTAGGAAAAAAAAAGAGAAAAATAACAAATTACTGAGATAGAAAGTCTAGGAGTAATGCAGAATATCCATTACACAGCTTAGCCAAATACCTCTCTGGAATAAAATAGCTGTAGCTGACCCTCCCACGAAGCAGAGAAATAGTCTATATGGCACCGCTCCTCTCTTTCCCTGCATACTATAAATCTCACTCTGGATGGATGCTTTGAGAAAAAAGATTCCAGCTCCTGTCTTTCTTATCAGACATCCCTGATCTCCACAGGGACACGTTTCTCTAGTCTTTTTCCGTGCACTCGCTCTTTCAGTAAATCATCTAAATAACATTCACCTGTCATCAAACACTGGTTCTGTTTCTTTTGAAAAAAAAAAATCATAACAAAACACTTGCCGAGTTTACCTTGCCATTGCGGTCCATGATGCGTGGGTTAGAATACTCGCTGCTGTAAGATACCATTGCCAGCAACATAAGTTTTGTGTTTTTTTAGTTAATTTTTTTTTTTCATGAAAACACTCACACTCACTGCACTCCCTCACAAACAGCACTCGCTGCTGTTTGTCTTTTCCAAGCACTCCGTAGTTATTACACCTCTTTAGAATGCGCCTCTGAAGCCCACACTCACTCATTCGCTTTTCCACTAATTCACTTTTGTTCCAAAAGCATCAGAAACAGGTCACCAGCTGATGTGAAATTATGACAATCTTTTCAGAGACTTACTGCATGGTCAACTATATATATATTAAAATGCAAAGTAGCATCTTGCTGGTTTTGGCACACCTAAAAGATTATCTTGTGCTCATGCCGAAATCAGCAGAATTACTGGAGCTCACCCGGAGTGCCAGTCGAGGACAAAATTTGGTTATGTAGATTGCTGAGAAAAGTCATTTCTGAAAGAGGTGTAGGTGCCTACAGGGATGTCTGCCTACGGAGATGCTGAAAATGCTTTGGAGTTTGTCTCAGCTCTCACCTACCCGGCACGGAACGAACTGTGGTGGTGGTCCCTTAAGGGGTCCCTTTTATTTTAGCTCAGATATTTCGTCTGTTTAGAAAACTGACTCTTTTCTCCAGCAGACAAGAATAGCTCCTTCACGTGGATCATGATTCCCACAAGGTGATGCTTCCTTATTGTACTGGAAAGAGGATTTTGATCAAAACATTCTAAACTTGAAGGATATTTTGAATCTATTAATTATGTTAGTAGGCTCCTTTCCCCCTTTAGTTTCAATCTAGTTCTATTTTCTCTTCTTGGTGACTTTTTCACTACTGGTAATGAATAGTATAAGATACTTTTTACCTGTTTTCTTCCTTTTGATGGTGCCATCCACCTCTGGACAAACAAGTGGTTAATGAAAAGCAGTTTTTCTGCCATACCCTAAAATAAGTATTTTTGGTCCCATCATAGTCTTGGCAGTATCCTAATTGTCTATCTCCTAATTTGCATTATGTTAATTACTGAGATATTGCACTGCAACGTTCTAACACAGCTATTTGAAATAGCTGAATAGTTATAGTAATTAGAAGTAGCAGCAAAAAACAATTTTCACTGTAAGATATTAGGCAATTATAGATTTCTTTTTCTTTCTCAATGTCACATTTTCAGTCATTCTGTGATTGCATACTTTACTGTAAAATTCCTGTCTTCATTTCTTCTTAGGCAAAACTAAATAAATTAAAGCATTGGCATTCTGTCACTGTGCCACGAACAAAGATGCTATGCTATTTGGCCTAGAAATATAAGCAAAAATCTAAATGTACTATTAGCCTTTAAGACACTTTTTTTCAAATGTCATTCTTTGAGGATGAAAACATGTTTGCTTCGTAAAGCTCTTAACATTTCAAGCTGAAAGGCTTGAACAAGCTTTGAACTCGGGAGTTTGTGATGCCTATAAATTAAGGGGAAAAATAACATTAAATGTTACTGTAGCTTGTGAGGCTGTCTTTTTTAAGTCTCTGAGCATCTCAGAGTCCTCAAATGTACGATTTTTCTTGGAGCAGCCTGTGAGCCAAAAGCCCCTGTGTGCCCCATGGAAAGTTGTTGCTTTATTTAGAAATATCCTTATATGAGGCACAAAATGCGAGTGGATTATCTGTAATGTGTCAATAAACAGCTGGCTGGCTGAACTATTTGCTGTCCACAGCTACTGAACCAGGCCAGCAGAAACAGAGCACAGCGCTGGCTCGAAACACCTTTGTCCCTGACCTGCACATCTGCCACCTTTGGCTGGGGCCCTCCAGCTCTTTGGGATGGGGGGAGCTATGGTCAAGATTCAGCTGCTTGTAATAAAAAACCCGTGTGCTTGATTTTCTGCCCTTTGAAAAAGTCTGTTTCTTTTTGGTCTTGGTATTTAGCCCTCTCACCCCAAACCTCCTTCTCTCTTGAACTCCACAGTTTTTCCCAAGTTTGAGATCATAGGTTTTTTCCTTTAATGGACATAAAATGAAGACAATGAAATGGCTTCTAATTAATCATATATACGTGTGACTTCGCAGCAAAGTTGATAGGATACCTGTGAGCACAATTTCTAAGGGAATGATTGCAACACAGACTTCTGGATTACAAAATTGTTTACTACTGAGAAAAAAAGAGACAAAAAAGGGGCTGTTTTCCTTAGAGAATATTTTCCAAGCAAGGGGCTGCTTCACAGGCACGGTGCAGGTAGTTCATAAGTTTGTGTGGATTTTCCTATTAGATCTTCCAGCAAAAAAAAACCCTGGAAACCTGTCTTTTGTCTTATGTGCCCTTCCATCACAAGGTAAAGTAATAAAATACTAATAATGGCTCACAGAGGCTGTAAAGAGACCCTAAATCCTTTAAACAAATGGTTACAGTCTAATTGTCTCATCTGCTCATTGATATTATAGCCTTCCATCAACGGTGTGCTGTTGAACTTGTAGACTCTCCAAGTCACAGACAGGCTTTAAAGAGGGAAGATAACTTTTATTTGTTATGGGCAATAAAACTAGAGTCTCTACTGACTGTCTGACAGGGAGGCGTCTGATACCGTGGATCCAGCCAGGCAGAACACAGATCGAAATAGTGTCTAAAGGGCAAGGTAATGGAGGAACGAAAAGTATAAAACCTACACAATAAAATTATATTGCAATGAGAGAAAATTAGAAAATGAGGAGTAGAACCTAAAAATAGAACAAACCTGTCCCTTGAAGCCATCTATACTAGGCACGGTTGCTACTGAAACGGCACCATGCTGGTTTGCCTTTAGTTTAGACTCAGCAGTAGTGATATATCCAGGCTGTGTTGAAAGAACATGCTGGTGCTCGTCCACAACTACGCATTTACCCACCCAAACACTCACTGCGTTCCCCCAGTTCACTTCGTGTCGCTGAGACGTTTCTGTTCACCATAGAAAGTGCCTGTGAACAGGCAATTGTTTCAGATTAATTCTGCGTCTTCCAGCATGGATCAAAAAAACCCCACAGATCTTGAAAATGTGCCTCAAGTTATTTCCCGATCGGAAGATGTTGTGTAGAAAGAAAGGTTAGGGGTTAAGCCAGACAGCACAGGCAACAGAGACGCTGCATACACATGGGCACACATGCCCACACGAACACATCCCTTCCATTATGCGGCTTTTGCAGTTTTTCCTCCAACCTGTCTCCAGCTTATTTGATACCACTATCTTACAATGACACCTGCTAGAAAAGCTTAGTGGAGCCACTGACAGCTCCCTGGAGTTGCTGCCTGTCAGTGCCTAATTCTCAGTCAGCAGTATCCCGGCTCTAACGTATGCTATCCTTCTAATTTCCCCTTCTTTCTCCTTGGGGCAACCTATGCTTGTTATCACTGTGGATAATACTCCTAGGCCTGTTTCCCTGCCAGCTCTCCTTCTCCTGAAGTGAAGGTGCAAATGAGATCTGGAAACCACCTCGGTCTCTTTGTGCGCTTAAATTTTAAATCCCTGGCTAGAAAACAACTCGCTGCTCCCGTTCCTTTAATGTCCACAGCTAATCCACTCAGCATTCCAACAGAAGGGTTTTGCCTTTGTTTCAGGTTGGCTTTTAAAATGAACTTTTTGCTAGTTTTAATATATGAATGCTCAACTTGCGATGGGCATTTTAGCTTAGTCTCTCTGAGGACAATCTATAAATACCTCACAGTGATAAAAGACTTTTTTCCTTCCCTTCCTCTTACCACAAGGTCTTTTCCCCCTCTGGGGTAAATGAGAACATCCTTTTGCACGTGTGTGACAAGTTAAATCTTGCACTGACATAATAAGTGAGGTTCTCATTTAATTTTCAGCCACTAAAATCAGTCATGGCATATCGGTATGAAAATGGTAAAACCGGAACGGGATTGAATTATTAAACTTTTTGTTTCACTGGCCTTTGGCTAAGGCTCTTGGAAGTCTCCATGAACCATTTCATAGAGACTGCAAGGGGGAATTTGGGATCACATTTATGTTAGGTGCTCCAGACACACCCTGCAAGATGATGTACAATTCTTATACATAAAATACTCTTTTAAACAGTATTTTAAATGATGAATTGAGAATTTCAGTTTATGAATACTTTTATTTGCCTTAGATTAATCAAATACTTTTTATTTCTCTAACGAATAACTAAATAACAACGCTAGAAAGCAAAGGGGCTCAGGAGGCACTGGGGTTTCCACCTGTTCCCGTTGGTCTAAGAGATGATATGAATAAAATTCCCTCAGTATTTGTTTGAACTATGCTCAGAAGAGGCTTCACATCTAGATGGAAATCCCTTACCTGCCCCCCCCGCATCCATATCCGACACTTAGAATTCACTGGCTACCAGATTATTTGCATAGGTAATTTTGCAGAGTTCTGCAACAACAAAGACTTTAAGCTCATAATGAAAAAATAATAGTATTCAGATTTTTATGTAAGAGGGTTTCTGATCCTCTTACCTATAGTAAATTAAGATGTAATTGGCTTTTAGAAAAATTTCATTAAAGAAAAAAACCCCACCACGTTAAACTTCTGACCATATGCTTTCCCAGCAGATTTCTGCTTCTGTTCTGGAGGACTGACCATGTACACACAAAACTGCGTCCTTACCTTCAGATGGAGCAGTGTCCGTACCGAGAGATTGGTCCTACACAGAGTGAGCACTCTGACAACCAGGGAGACAAAAGAAAGCTGCCTGATTTAGATAACCAGTCACAGATTGATAGGTAAGTTATAACTTCAGAATCTACACTGCAACCTACGGAGTAAATAAATTCACACACAAAAAAGACCTGTCAAGTAATTTAGGATAACAAATATATGCAAGAAAGTTGTGAAACGTTTGTAGACATTTTTGTAGACATTCTGCAGACAGAAGAAGCAGCTAAACTCATTGAATAAATGATTCATAGTGAATCATTCTCTCAGTATGGTAGCAAACTAAAACGTATTTTTTACATGACTGTCATGGGAACTTGTAGCCCTGGGAAAAAGTCTTAAGGTTGAAATTTTGTCTTTCTTACAAACTATCTATAAAGACATCCAGCAAGATGGACTCCAGCTTTTGCAATGTAATTTCACCACACATTTGTCCCTTCGTAATGAAAGCCATTTGAGGAATAATAAAAGCTTTCTTCTGCTAATCTGCTAACCTCCCATAGAAATGGTTCAGCAGGAAATCCCATCTACAAAGTGTCGTGTGAACTGCTGTCAGTAGTGTTGTGCTTTAACCCCAGCTGGCAACTAAGCACCACCCAGCCGCTCGCTCACTCCCCTGCAGCGGGATGGGGGAGAGAATCGGAAAAAAAAGTAAAACTCGTGGGTTGAGATATAGACAGTTTAATAGGACAGAAAAGGAAGAAAATAATAATAATGGTAATAATAATCATGGTAAAATAATTAACAATAATAACAATAATAACAAAATAACAACAACAACAACAATAATAATAATAATAAGTATGATGATAGAATAATAATAATAACAAAAGAATTAGAGCATGCAAACCAAGTGATGCACAATGCAATTGCTCACCACTTGCCAACCTATGCCCAATCATCTCCTGAGCAGCAGATTTTCCCCCCCCCCCCCAGTTTATATACTGGCCATGTTGTCATATGGTATGGAATATTCCTTTGGCCAGTTTGGGTCAGCTGTCCGAGCTGAGGCCCCTCTCAGCTCCTTGTGCCCCTTCAGCCTTCTTTCTGGCAGGGTGTGAGAAACTGAAAAGTCCTTGGCTTAATATAAACACCACTTAGCAACAAATAAACCATCGGCATGTTATCAACATTATTCTCATACTAAATCCAAAACACAGCTCTGCACCAGCTACTAGGAAGAAAATTATCCCAGCTGAAACCTGGACAAATATAAAGGTGAAATCAAACACTTTGCTTCAATTGGCTGGGGAGAGCCATCAGAGACTTGTTTTTCCCTCATTCCACTTTCAGGAGTTGTCCTTTTTCGACAGACTTGGTTTAGTAGCAGCAAATTCTGTGTCTCTCAGGAAAGTGAGCATGAAAGTTTGGCACCTTGAGCCTTTCCCTTTGACACTCTGTGAGCTAGATCCTTGCAGCTTGCTGAGGTCTTTTATTTTTTTTCCCTTTTTCTTCTGATAGGGTGATATGTATGCAGTTCAGAAAGCATTCCCACAGAGAACCCCCGAAGGACAGACAGCCTGCGTATCTGATTGCAAATCAGCCAGCTACCTGGTTCCTGGTACAGCGGAGTAATTGGCTGGGGATTTTATCTGTTTCTCTGGCTGGTGCCAATAAGCAGGCGTGTTTATTAACAATTTATTTACAGAACACAGATTGATTTCGGGAAAGAAACATCACCAGCCTCTGCAAAGTGCGAGTAAACGATTTCTTCCGGGCCCTCAAATAATCTATTATTGTCAAGCTATCTGTTTGTATTGGTCTTTATCTCAGGGTTTAGACCTAAACACCGAACGTGCACAGGAGACACAACATGGGGTGAAAAGGTTCTTGTTTCCTGAGAAAAACCTGCGGAATAAGCTCGTCATAAGTAACACAATTAAGCTGAATAAACACACCTCACACCTGTCCCAGGCTTCCTGGACACTATTAGGCCACGCCGTGTCGCTCGCTGATTCCCACAGCTCCTCCCTCCCAGGTGGTCAGGAAGCAGATGACCATAGTCAAGAATACATCAAGATGGCATTTATGCTACGAAGTGTTCTTTGTGTAGTCTCAGAAATCACCAACTCACCAAATTATAATGACGAACAATGAAGCACAACTGGTCTTGAATCAGCCTTCCTAGAAAATTATCTTAATGTTTTTTCCCTTTCATTAGAAATTATGCTTTTTTCTTCCTTCTCTTAAAATAGCCAAGACGCAAAGACTTCATGATACTAAGTTTAAAAGTTAAACTGATTTTTGCAATAAAATTACCTTAGTCAAGAATATTTCCCTTCATGGTGAAGAGAATAATTTTACTAATATTATTTGGTTATGCTCAGGATCTCATTTATAATTAGGTATTCTTACCTTAACAAAGTCCATTATATGAAGTAATACTGCTAAATGTCACTTTTTTTTTAGTGATTACACTGAAGGTCAGGCTGAACAACTTAAACATATTCTGCCACAGATAACTTGTTGTCATTCATATATAACTTGTTAGCTGTTTAAAACAGTTTAAGAACGAAAAACACTAGGTAAATGATGATAATATCTCAATTTTAAGGTCAATACTTTTCTTAAAGAATTGACGAGTTGTATATAAAAAGGAATTGCTCCAGGAAGTGGTTTATTGCTTTTCCTGTAATAATCTATCTCAGTCCAAAGTGTAGATCCTATTAATGTGGTTATCACAGATGCAGTATTAAATGACAATGTATACAATGTACAGTATTAAATTAATTACGATTTACCTTCAGAGAAGAATACGAATAATAACAAAAATAAACATCGGAGTAAGGTCTACATTAAAGAAAATAGAATTCTCTGTAAATCTCTTTCCATGAATAAACAATGTCTAGCAAGTTCACAATTGCATTATTGTGATAAATATTGAATTAATGTAGTAAATGATTTTGTGCATAACTTTCGATAAATCACAAAATAGCAGCATGTTACCAGTTTACTTGAACGCAACCCAAACAAAATCTGCATTTGACACATAGTCATATGTCTTCAATGTTGTACCTAATGTCAATCAAAATCCGAGTTTAATGACATTGCTCACTGATATACTAATTTCTTGGAAAAGAAAGAAATGCCATATGCATTTAGACTTTTTTTCTTGTAGTGCCTTCTGCTGAAATGTTTTTCTCTGAGTAAGTTTCTAATTGATAAACAGACTGTGACATAAGACATGTCCTTTTCTTAACAGGCTAAGAAGCTCCATTGTTTACCACAGTGAAAGTAAAAATTGTTCCACTGAGATGACAGAATTTTACCTTACCAATATAAATTTCAGAGTTTTTCATTTTCTTTTCAACTTCATTACTTGCAGATGCATGAACTGCTCATTGCAGCCAGAACAGGCAGCTTACCCTCCATGATGAGTGTGTATTCTCATATCCTCAGGGAAATGTAAATGTAGTTTCAGCCCATTCTTGTGCAGACCAGCCACCTCATTAGCTGGTCACACTTCCACTGCATCTCCATGTTTGTATCTCCTCCTTTTTTTCCCTGTAGAGTTCTCCATGTACGTGAACAGGGAAAAACAGGAACAAAACATAGACTAAGGGGGTCATTCCTGATGAGTGGAACGTAATTATGAGATAAGACTTAGTAAGTTCAGTAAATATGGGGCTGTAGAACTCAAAAGTTCTAGAATACAAAATTCCAGGCCATAAGGATACAGGCTGGAGTGTCCCCCAGTTTGGTGCTGCACCAGGACCTTGAGACTGTATCTATTTGGTGGGGAAAAAAACCCCAAAACACTCAAAAGTGTTTGTAATGTTGTCCAAAGAGGTAAAGGTGCCTGAAAGAGGTATTTTAAGAGGCAGAATGACCAGAAGTTTGAAGAAGACCAGGAAGAGGAGGAAACATAAAAGTAAAAAGAAAGTGACATACAAACAGGAAGATAACGAAAAAGAGAATGAGGAAAAGAGTTACCTTTGCCATCCTTGAGCACAGATATCTGAACATACAGGCATGAAAATATGTATATGTATCTTTCACAGTTATTGTCATACTTTTCTTTCAGGACATGGGCTTTTCATTATTTTTATTGAAAATGACTGAGTGTCCTCAGTAAAGGGCATGGCACGTGGACACACCTGCAAAGAACCTCTGCAACCCAGTCCCAACTGAAAAAATGGTTACTATTAGAAAATTATTATTATTAGAAAAAATTAATTTGTCACTGCCAGTGGGGACTTAACACTTGAAGTCTAAATAAAGAAGAGGCTTTGGCTGTGGTAGCATCTCTGTGATACCCCTGTGTGCCTGTAATTCTTGGAGAATCCAGTGAAGACATCTCACCACACTGGGAAACTCTCTCAGGGCGAGATAAATTTATTTGCTGTTTCCTCAATAAATGCTCTTCACAGTCTTAAAATTTTCTGTTTCCTTTATTTTAATTTCTGATATTTCATTGAATTATTTTCTTTCAATTACACTCTTGTCTTCCCACTTGTTCCCTTTTCAGTCCTTCCACATTTTCATTTTCTCATTTTTCTTGTGTTGCTCTTCTTGCCCATGTTTGTTTTTCAGCTTACTGTTCATCATGCACTAAACCGGTGCCAGAGGCACAAAACCCAAAAGCGAATGGAAATGCACTTCAGAAAAAAGACATCTGTCATCCCCAGGTCCTTTATGACAACCAGCAGTAGGGTCATGTTTAGCACAAATGTCCGAGAAAACATCGAACGAGGCTACAGAGTCATAGTTTGGCCACCACTTCTTACACTTATCAGTAGGTCTGAATTTTTATGTTGCACTTCGCGAATTGGAAAGTAATAGCAGAAATGATTAGACGTTGGTTAATATGTTTTAATCCTAGCTGGAGTCATGTAGAGCTGTCTGCTCTGTGGGTAGTTGGACATGATACAGTAGGATTGTAAGACAGTCAATTGGCCTTGGAAAAAAAAGGCATCTTATTTGATGGTATTCAAAGAATGGTCAAATTACAGTTATTAAACCTTGATCTTGACACAAAAATAATTTTAATCCTGTGCAACAATCAAGATAATTAGCCAAGAGGCCTGCAAAGACTGGTGGTAGAAGAAGGGATGCTGATTTGTTCCCACTGATTCACTGATTTAAAACTTGATGAATCTGAGCTGGGGTTTGAGTCATTCACAGAAGTGGCTGCCAGGGCTAAAATTTGGATAAGGTCATGAATGTAAAAAGTGTCACTACTTGGCATTTCCACAAATCAACCCTCTCAAGGCTTCATTCTCTGGCTGACTCTCATGCAATAAAGCTGCAATGCCTTGTGTTTGTTTGCTCAATAACTTACAGTTTCACGTTCATAATTCTAGGAGTTTTTCTCTTTCTTCTGGCTCTGCCTTTCTGAGAAGAGCTGGAAATCTCTCTCTAATAACACCTAGGAAAAGTAATTGAAAATATGCCCTTAAAAAAAGAATCAAGGTGTTATTTATTCTGCGAGACAAAGCCAAGGCACTCACCCTAGATATTCTTGACAGTGAGAATGATAGAGGAAGGATGATATTTTATTGGGCAGTCTCTTGCTTGTGCTCTGGCTCTCACCCCAACACAATGACTACAATCAAGAAAGGGAAATTGCATGTGTCAGTGTCCTAAGGAGAAAAAGCAAACAGGGTTTATAACAGCAATGTTTTGAAATTCGGTTATTACAGGGAGGTGATATGCAACTCTTCAGTGCCGGAGGGACTGGCTGGGGTGGGGGTGGGAAGTGTGGCTATTTATTTATCAATACAGTAGTTCCTGAAGTGCCCAGCTGTGCGAACAAGAAAGGTATTTCTTACAGGATGGCAGAAAGCAAATGGACTCAATAAATGCACTAGTCTGCAGCACTTAGCAATGTTTCTGTCACTTAGGAAGTAGAAAAAAATATTAGTCTTTAGTCTCATTCAGACAATGGTGGATTAAAAATTAATCACAATGGTAAAATCTGAGGAATAATGAATAAACAAAGATCACAATCTGACATAACATTCGAAACAGAGAACAGTTAATTATTTGGCCTATGTGAGGAAGCAAACTTCCCTTTGAGGATCTCATCTGCTGAAAGAAACGATAATGCACAGCAGGACTAATTTTATAACACTAAGATTTTAATTTTATAACCTTAGGTTAAATATGAAGTATGTTGATCTGTCATGTGTTATTGTATCTGCCTGAAACCTTATTTCTATTGTTCTGAAAGTAACGGTGAAAACGGAAGGCTCCCCTAACCGCTCTCACACTTCATCAACAGATTGTAGCTGCAAAATTTTTCCCATACTACAATCTATGAGCTATTTTCTGAGGGACTTCAAAAATAATCTTTTGTCATGGTGGAAGTTGTAACATCTACTGGATAAAGGCTCCCAGAATTGGACAGAGAAGACCAAATTTCTTTGGATTTGTCTTAGTAAAAAAAATCTAGTATCTCTAGGTTTTTTTTTCCTTGTGATGTGAATATTTGTCTGGACAATTTGGGAGATAAGTAAAATGCAGGGCTTAATATTCTCAGCCTGCTCTATTAGGTATGTAAAATCATCTCGTAACAAAACATCAAATCCTGAAGATAACACTAAATCAGTCCTTTTCTGTTGGGCATTTAAAAGTGGGGTAAGGACACATTTTCGAAGGAGATTGGAAAGGTAATGGCAGTAAATTGCTACAGTGGAATCTGAGCTTCTAGAGTAGCCTGGTTCAGCTTGTAAATTACACCAAGTTATATAGCTTCTCCTTTATGGGACTTTTTTTTTTGGTTATACCAAAAGTACCCAGAACATATGAACAGCTTTTTTCCTTAATGCTAGTATAAGCCTTCTTTTCTTTCTTCTTCTTTTTTTTTTTTTTGACCATTGTTTTCCTTTACTTTTACTTTCCCACTGCAACTCCTTATTTCCTTTCTCTCATTTTGAGAAACACCTGGATAATTTCTCATCAATCAGTGCTCTAAATTCTCAGATTATGATTTTTGCCTTGCATAAACCTGGTCTTCATTTGAAAAAAACTATTTGATGTAGACATATTGGTAATCCCAAAGCAAGCTGCATAACGAAATGTAATGTTGCTTCTATAACTGTTTCTAACACAAAATCTTCTAGAGTGAAACACATCTGTGATGATAACAAGGAACATAATTTGAATAGTTTTAAGAAAAAAATAGTTCTATTTTCCCTTGTCCTGTGCAAGTCAATACTTCTTTCGGAAACCTATGTCCTAGGTTACAGTGTAAGATGTGCCCAAAAAAGTATTCTATTACCACCTTCAGGAGCTGTTGAGACCAGGTGGGGCGGTGCTCCCTGCCTCCCCCCTCTGGACTATCTCCTGTCCATGGGCACAACAAGGCCTTATCGCCTGACCCATCGATAACTCGCTCCTGGGCTATCTCCTGTTAATGGCCCATCAAGGAACTGCCTCACGACTCCCCATCCCATGGTGAGATGCTCCGCCCGGGGAGGGGGGGGAAGGAGCCAAGCAGTCCATGCCAAATAAAAACGGAGATCTCCAACACCCTAGCAGCCTTCTTCCACTGGATTCCCAGAGGAGTTTTTCCCCCCACTGGAGTTCCAGAGGACAAGAGCTACCTACCTACCACTGGACCTTCAGAGGAAGACCAGACCCTTTTACAAGGTCGCTGCTTCCACAGAACTACACCCATCGCTTCAGGAGGACTGCAGCCAGCATCTTATCGGACTGCTACTGCCACCCTAACAGGGGGTCAGGTTGTATTCCTGACTCTGTCAGTGTAAACCAGTGGGGTTTTTTCTGCCTTCTTTTATATATATATATATATATATATATATATATATATATATATATATATATATTAGTAAAGAACTGTTATTCTTATTCCCCATATCTTTGCCTGAAGGCCCCTTAATTTCAAAATTATAATACTTTGGAGGGAAGGGGGTTGCATTTTCCATTTCAAGGGAGGCTCCTGCCTTCCTCAGCAGACACCTGTCTTTCAAACCAAGACAACCTAAAAAAAAAAAAAAAAGAAAAGAAAAAAGGAAAAGTCAGGAAAAAATAAGCCAACCAAACATATAATGAATGTGGAAAACCATCAAAGATGGTTCTTATGAAACTGTAAATCAGAAGCCCCTAAAGAGAAATTATCCAAATGGAAGAAAGTAATTGAGTTAGCATCTGAGGCTTAGTTCCTTGTGGACAAATAGACAGCAATCTCTGCCAAAATGAATGTCTAAATTTAAGTTTACAGAACAGAAATACAGTCCTTAGTAAGAAAAGTTTTCTTTGCAGGGAGTCAAGGCCTATTGTGATGCTTAATAAGGCTAAACATCTGGCTAGATAGATTTCATAGATTAGTATAAAATAATAAAGGAGATCAAGCTTAATGAGATTAAACTCAAAAGGTGTTAAAGAAAAAACACTGTGGACAAAATATTTCTCCAAAACAGAAGTGTACATAAGACATCTGGAGAACAGATGAGATTTCTTGCCAAAGCCAGTAACGACATGCATGTGGTGGTATAAGCAAAACAAGCACAGAAGATAGAAGGGAGCGAAAGGTTCAGTGTGATATGCTAGGCCTATTATTCCAAGAAAAAATACAGCAAAGGCAGTGGCAGGAGAAGCTTGTAGTATCAGTTACATCTTACTGCCCAAGTGTAAAACCGGGGAAGATGGTCGTGATACATCACGGCACAAATTTCCTGGCATGACTGTGTTGCACACATCAGCAGAACAGTACAAAGCATGCAGTGGGATGCAACTGCAGGGTATATTGCAGAGGAGGAACTCAGCAGGAGCTATGTCCTTCTGGGCTGCAAGACAGATTTAGAAAGAGAGCATGATGAAGGTATGTGTTACCATCTTAAAGCGGGTCTAAAGGAAAACATCAGCATTTTCAAAACATCAGAGTAATTGCATCCCTGAAACTGAATTAAGAAAAAAGATAAATCACAACACACCAGTGCTAGCATTTGTATTCATATGATTTGGCACATTCATTAAATATTCAGTCCACGTAGAACATTAATAGTATGTTCAAGGAAAATGTCAATAACTAGATATCTATATAATAAGTACCTAGGAAAAACAACCCTGAAATGAAATCAGTAAATAAAAATGGATATGTTCTTGGAGTCTACACAGGGTATCCATAAACATAAGTAAACGAAAATAAACAAAGTGATACTTTGACAAGGCGTTAGGTTGTACGGGATATCTACCAGAACAATGACAGGTCAAACTTTCTACACCTTCGGTGCCGGTGTTGCCTGTATTATAGGAATTGCCACAGGTGGCTAGGGCCAAAGAGGACAAGGAATTCTGGCATTAAATGTGCCTGGGTATTAGTTACTAGGGAAATGGGAGAGCCGTCTAGGCAGGTAAGCTTGATGACTGCAGAAGATAAGTAAGTACTAGATAGGGCAGACCTTTGAAACAAAATAATAATACGAAAACTTGACAACCCTGCTTTGTTATATTGCAACACCACTCCCAAATGAACAAGTTAATCAGACCCAAAGTGTAAAGATGAATCAGGAAGAAGAAAGTAGCAAGATAACCACTTTCACTGCTCTAAAGATGGCACTTCAAAAGAGTATTCAGCATATAGTACTCAACTGCACAAGAGATGTTGCAGAAGAATGACATGCTAGAACGTCTGATGGAAGTCAAAGTAACTTTTATGACATTTTAGTACATTGCAGCACAAGAAAAGTGCACAACAAAAACTTAATCACAGTGTTTACAAATGCAGGAAATGTCACCTAAAACTGAATCACAACAAAATGCAAATCAGAGTAGCACATATGAATTACTTTGATCATACCTTAGAAAAAGGAAGCATTAGATCTGATCCAAAATAGTGAAAACAATAAAGCATTTAATAGTCCTCACACCATCGAAAAGAGATAGGAGTTTTGCTTGAGATGATGACCAGTGAAAATCCACACTGAGGCTAATGGAGTTCAAAGACCATTTCTGAGAACTTGAAAGACAGGTGCTGAAAGAGCGAAGGGAAAACAAGAAATAAGTTACTCAGTGAAATGATCTGCCCCAAGTCTGAAGGTCACTATTGCTTCTGAAACTAAATCCCGACATGAAATTCAGTGGAAACAGAATATAATAATAACCAGAGCACTGACAGACACTTCCTATGCGCCTATAAGACAAGCATAATGGCAGGAAGAGTTCAAGAGATGTCGATGTAGCAGCACAGAAAGACACACTTTGCTACTACTAGTAAGCATGGTAAGCTGCTAGTAGTAAGCATTTGTATAGGTCCAGGTGCATGCAAATAACTGAAAAGGTTATAGTTTTATTAGCAAAACCACAGTGTTTGGAACACAAAGCACTCAGATTTTCATCTTAAAACCTCAGAAGTGTGACTCCAAACTGAATGACAGGAGTGTAAGATAAACCTCGACTGCGGATCTTCACTTGCACACTTTTGCAGAAGGAGGTAATACAAAAGAGGTGGAATAAATATGGATAAAATACTATCATGTTTATCAGTGTCTGTCAATAAGTCAGGACATAGAGTAAGATAAAAAGGAGTGACAAAGCCACAAAGTTATTGCTTTCAAAGGCAAAAATAATCTCAGGATACTTTGCCCCAAGCCAAGGTCTCAGAGATTTTGGGAATGAAAGAAAAAGCAGATTTGCCTAAAAAGCATGGCTGTGTCTAACTTATAACAACATTTTCAGTGGAATCAATCTGAAAAGTATTTGTGGATTTATTGTACAATGTTAAGAGTGGTCAAGAGACCTGTTTTATTAACTAAATATGGCATTTCCAAGTGGAAATGTTGCTTTTGCACAAAGAGGCCGAGGCAGGGTTGAGGAGAACCCGCGGCAGTCAGTGCTGCGCCTCAGAGTTCTGACGAGAACTGGCAGCTGAGCACGGAGGGAACTGCTGTTTGCTGATAGCTTGTTACAGTCATGCTTTTAAATACCTGAACAAAGCACTGTGTTTGTCAGCGCTGCAGCGAGTCAAATTATGACAATTTCCACCGACGTGATATTTGCATTTTGGATCACGGACTGCACTGCGCTTTGGCGTATATTTCGAAAAATTTGTGAGTGACGGGATTTGCACGGCTGCCATCTGCAGTCTGTGCTATCAACTGTGCTATCAATGGCCCAGCTGAATATTATATTCAAATAGTTATGCCTTAACCTCTGTTTGTTGAACTCCTTAAGCACAATCAGAGGCTTATCTCCACCGCTGTGAGTGAGAGGGGCCTAATCAGTGATATTTTTTTTTTACAAGTCTTTTAAGAACAAGAGCTGTAAATCATGACATAGTAGAAGGGAGCTGGGTGATTGATAGAACAAGAAAGAAACATCAGGTCCACACACTTCAAAAGAGGAGCTGCTGTAACAGTTTTAGCAAAGGGCTGAAGGAATGTCCTGTGAGGAGCGGCTGAGGACTCTGGGTTTGTCCAGTTTGGAGAAAAGGGGGCTGAGGGGTGACCTCACTGCTCTCCGCAGCTTCCCGAGAAGGAGACGTGGGGAGGGAGGTGCTGAGCTCTTCTCACTGGGATCCAGTGACAGGACACATGGGAATGGTCCAGAGCTGCGCCAGAGGAGGTTCAGACTGGACATCAGGAAGCATTTCTTTACCAAGAGGGTGGTCAAACCCTGGAAGAGGCTTCCTGGAGAGGTGGTCGATGCCCCAGGCCTGACACTGTTTAAAAGGCACTTGAACAATGTCCTTAATAACATGCTTTAGCCTGGGCAGCCCTGAATTCATCAGGTAGTTGGACTAGATGGTCATTGTAGGCCCCTTCCAATTGAAAAAGTCTGTTCTAAAGTGTGAGTGATCGGTGACAACCTTGTGCTGTAATTATACTTGTAGAGCACAACAGCTTTTATGGAAACTATTGGACAATGGTCTTTTCTAACACTTGTTATGCTCTGAACACCCTTACTCATGCAGCTCTGTGTAGTCCATGGAAGAAGAATCCATGGTCTGAAAAATCATGCAAAGAGAGGGCAGACCCCATAGATTATAGCTTTGCTGCCAGCAGCCCGTGTAGAATTATCATAGACGCTCGTGTGTCACCTACTAGAGACAACAGCAACATTAATTTCAGCTACAACAGAATTTTAGCTGAAGAGGAAGACAGAATATATCATAGAAACACAGAACGGTTTGGGTTGGAAGGGACCTTAAAGATCATCCAGTTCCAAATCCCTGCCACAGGCAGGGACACCTTCTACTACCTCAGGTTGCTCAAAGCCCCATCCAACCTGTGTGCACTGATGTAGTTATTAACTCGAGCATTAGTAATGTCATCTCCAAAGCTCTTGTGCTTACAGAGGACGTGCCTTATACACCGCTGGATAACAACCTTCAGCACCCCTTTACAAGAAGCATAGGAAGTCCTTCCGCTTCCAGCTCTCGGTGGGAGCATCGTAAGCCAAGTTTCTAAGAATATATATTTGGGAATTTGTAAATGTCCTGTGTCATTTCCTTGACCCTGTGGACAATCCAGGGAGGTACAGCTAGGCCACCAAAGTGTAAGGCAAAGGCCTGGATGTGATCTCCTTGGCCATCAAGTTCAGCCCCTAGTACTGGAGCGACTACATTTTGTAATCCCGCTGACAAATACATACAGCAGCATTGTGAACATTGCTTAGATTTCTTTTCCTTGCATTCTTAAAATACAGCATTTCTCCTGCACGGGGAGGAGTGCAGCTCTGGCCTGCCACAGACGTGTCAGTGCTGCTCCAAATCACAGAGCCACGGACAGGAGTGCCAGGACTATAGCAGTGAAGAGTAATTACCATCACCTGCTTGGTGCCCTACTTTAAAACTTTCTTGGGCTCTGTCCAAGGCATAATTTTAGCAGTGGCAGAAGAAACAGTGACAAGTCAGAATCTGTTTTTAAAGCACAGAAAAATATAGCTGTTTTGCGGTTGAGTTTAGTGTATATATCAGCATAGCCCAGCCGTTCTTCCTTGTTTTCACTCTCTGATTTGTACTTTGAAATTTCAGTTGCTCCCTGTACCACAGAGGCAGAGAATTGGTTTGTACTGTAAAAGAACCAATGAGACTACTTAGTAATTTTTTTTTTCACCTGACAACTAAGCTATCTTTAAAAAAAAGTCCAGAAAGGCTGAGGAAAATGTAGAAAAAGGTGATAGCAGTTCTTTAATTTGTTTTTCTATTATTTTGAATCTATTCAGTATTCTTTGTAATACTGCCACTCATAATGACTGTATTTGCAATTAACATAGGTTTCATGTGTAATTCAATGGGTATTCAGCGTAACTTAGCAACGGCTAAAGTATTTTTTTTCTTCTGGAAACTAGAGCATGGCTGTTGATGATTTCAGTTGGTAGATTGGGAGGCACACATTACGCTGAATTCCTGATTTTCCCAATTAGATGTGTAAGATGACATTTATTTATAATGTGAATTTGTGTTGATTATCAGAAGTTACCTAAAGAATAAATAAATTTTGCATCAAACCTCTGCAAGATTTTAGAACTGTCCACATCATAGCATGGGAATAATATTTGAACCATAAAGGTTAAGTTCAGAGGAAATTAGAGCTACCACAATGAAAAAGTCTTTTAAAATATACAGTTGTTCACACATCTCTGCTTTTCAAGTTTGGGTTTTCTTTTTGTGTGTGTGTGTGTGTGTGGATTATTTTTGTATAGCAAATGGGGTAGAGAAGGTTTTTATTCTAAAAATACATTTCTCTCAGGGCTCATGCTGTGTGTGGCAATATGTTCTCACCAAATATATAGTCAGAAGAAGCCTTACTGTATTAAACCAGTTTAAGTAATGAATCAGTTCAAGTAAATATATAAAACCTCTTTCCCTCAAAATCCAAAAAATTTATGATGCAGAATTAACATGCAGGAGAATATTCAGTATGTATATTCAGAGGAGTTTATAAAGGTTCATAAAAGGCTACAGATTATCAGGATGAGCTCACCTGTCTATAGGTCATTGATTTGCAATATTTAAAATACAGCACATTGGGTTCAGTTTTATTAATATAAGAACAGATTTCATGGGAGTGAAAGGGAAAGGAAATGTTGTTGAGCTGTTACAAACACAAGAAAAGAAAGCTCTGAACAACTCTTTCTTCCGTACTGTTGAATGGATGTGATTGCATGATTTTGTGTTCAATTAACTTTTTTTAGAATTTTCAAGAAATTTTAAACTTCGTTAGTTGAGCACTGTTTTATGAGTGCACAACAGTGGGCAGAGAAACTGTTAATACCTTGGTGTGTTGTCTTATACCTACTATTCTAAATGCATCCCAAAAGTTGGGATTGTGTTTTCAGGGGGCTTTAAGCCCCTGAACATGTATTCTGGCTGACATTTAGGGCAGCTGATACTTGTCCCTCTGCATCTCTCTAAATTTTCAGTGCCCATAAAACAACTCAGCACTAGAAAAAGTAAAACAAGAGAAACTATCTGCTAGATCTTTCTACACTGCCTCAATCAATTGGGAATGAACTTCAGAAGTATAAATCGAGCAACATCACCTCAGGACACTTGTCAAACTCGTTGAGGTTGGCAACTTAATTGTCACAGGAAGAGGAGTAACAAGATAAATGGATATCCTCAAATATGTGGAAAGTCAGGAGTAGCCATATTTCTATGACCTTAAAGAAATAATCAGTCTTCGGGTCTTTTGAGATCTGAGCTTATAGCTAAGGTGAAGTATGAAAACACGCTTGCCAGTCCAACACCAGAAGTGTGAGAAACCCAAATATTGATCCACTTTCTATTTAATTTGGTATATAGTGTTCATGCTATGATGTCTCAAGAAAAAAGATCATTGATAACTTTGCTACTGAAGTAAATTAGAAAGCATATTCAATATTTTTCCTGTTGAGCAAACATACGGAGGCAATGTCATAAGCATCCTATCTTGTACTGCAGTCCATGAGGTGTCAAAATGATCTAGAGAATTTCTGGTTTTTTTTCTAAATAATTTAATTAGTATTCAAGAAAAGAAAGAAAAAACTGTTTGTACAGGGAGACAAATCATATTGCTTTCTATGTGCTACTGGTAACAGTTGCCTCAATACAGGCTGGAATTTGATGAATGAATGATAAATTTTTCATAGACTTGAGATGAGATATCCCAGTTGATGTTCAAGCATCATCATTTCAACTGGAAATAAGAGTTGCTGTCACAAGGATTGAGTGTGAGTTGCATCTGTGGAGTAACACACAAACTCTAATAAACATCAGGGGAGAAGGAGGTGGGCGGAAAGGACAAGAGACAGGACTACTGTTACTTAGCTTGTACTTTTAGGGCGAAATTCCCTCCAGAATTAAAGTAACGCTGCTTCTGTGATGAAACAATAGCTGAGAACCGCTGAACAGCTCCAAGCAAAACTCAGGGTATTAAATGGACAGGACATTGTTGAGGCAACCCACAACAGCTCTGCCAATTACGATGGGGGATTAGGTAATAAAAATATAACACAACATTGATGAGACAAATAGACCTGTATTATGTAGCTTGGCGAAAAAACATTCAGTTTTGATGCTTCATTGCAATGTATTGAATTCATATCTCTTGGACAGAAAGGACAAAGTCTCCAAAGATCACTACCTTTTTTTTTTAATCCACATAGGCCTCTACATCTCATTCAATTTCAACACATTTCCTACCCATGTTTTTTAAAACAACCTTTTTGACATGTGTGAGTCTGTGATGTCCTCTTACAAAAACTCTTCATATTTTGAACCTAAAAATCAATCTGAAGAAACAGGCTATTTTATTGTGTGAAAGAGCAAAAGCTTATATATATGGGCAGAGCACTTCCCTCATTCCGCAGGTAGCGAGTGCAGGCTGATGCGACCTTTGTATCACCAGATCCTAGTAAAAAGGCCTTTTTTTTTCATGAACAGAAGAACAAATCTCATGAACAAATGCCATTTAAACAAGCATGTTCATAAACACCATGAAAAACGCATTGACTGTAGTTGCTGAAACGAAATGCTACAACAATCTCACTTTTCCAAACTTTGATTTAGAGATCTGTGATTTATAAGAACCATTCCATATGAATTCTTGTTTTTCCTTTCTCCAGTTTCCTCTTATTCTGTGTAAATAATCATCCACTTCCAAATATATCTTGTACCTTCACCAAATTCTCTAGACTACAGACTCAAAAGACTAATACCTTTTTTTTTTTTTAATGCATTTATTTGGGCAATGCATTACTCGATACTCAAAGAGGTATTGGGTTCTCTCTTTTGCAGAATATTACACTACATATGTTTTATAATACCTGTATTTGACTCATCTAACCTATATCAAAGAAATAAATAATATTTTGTTTAAAGTATATTATCCAGTATATTCCTTCTGGGGTGCTGCAAGAGAGATATCTCTTCTTTTAAAAAAAAATAAAAAATTCGCATAGTCATTTAGAAATAATTTTCTGAGTTTAAGTACCTTCCTGTGTAGCTCTTCTCTCACATCCGTCTTCTTTAAGTGATTTGTATTCTTTGCTTTCAAATGAAATATCTGGAAGTTAATGAATATCAGCTCATGCTTTACTCTTGTAAAACAGTTCAAAATGTTCCCTTAGAAGTGGCTGTACTTCCATTAGTAGAAATGTTGAATCCTCAAGAGAAAAAGGATTACTGTTGAGTTTGAAAATTGCTACTCTCTCACTTCACGTAGTGACACTAGACTTGAAGACAAAAGCTTAAGAAAAATAATAAAATAGACAAACTGAACCCAAAGGAAAAAATAAATGATTGAGCCAAATAATGTGAGCAGGATAAAGGCTGTGAACTTACTATATGCTAGATCTGAAGAGTAGCTACTGATGCAGTGGTCATAATTTACTCTTTGGCAATTTCCTCCTGCAAACTAGCACACAAATGCCCTGTTAAAAGAGAGACTTTTTCAGACTTTTTGGCTTTATGATCCTGCTCAAGTCCCCAGTCTCCTAATCTTTTGAAAGAGCCATTCTTCACTTTGCTTAGGGGTTCTCAATGTTTTCTAGTAAACGACTTCATTCTTTAATATATACTCCATTCTTTAATGTATACTCCTGACCAGCGCAGTTTATATGTTTTGTCTGAGTGGTATAAACATGTGAATACAAACGTGGGACAGTGTCTGAGCAGAAAAAATTCAAAATTTATAAAGCTGCAGTGCTGCAGTGGCACTGAAAAGCACTAGCAGAAAGCACTGTATAATCAGATTTCCCTGGACCACATTCATACTTGATGTCTCTACTACAAATAGTTTCCAGTTAAAAAGTGTGTTATTGTAGAGAGAAATCCAGGAAACAGCTCATATTCAGCTGTAGACATCATGACTCTGAAGCACTGTTCATTTGTAAAATTTTCTCATGGAATAACTACCAAAGATAAACCAAGTCGTTATGATATTTCTGTAATGTAGGGTAGAGTCAAACATTACACTACTGAACTCCTCCTCACAAGGTACTTTCCTGAGGTCTAATGCAAGAATATTTTAGTCCTGAAGAAAAATGTGAATACTTTTTTAATTCAAACTGGTCAGCAGAACTGTGGGAAGTCCTACAATATTCCTACAATTAATAAATTTCAAAATAACTACTATTCAGTTAGAGAATAATAATTGTTTACTTAAAAAAACTAACTTGAATAATTTCCATCTTCTCAGTTGTTAACTTTTTTTAGACTTTTTTCTCTTTCACAAGATATAAAAAGAGTTTTTTTCATAGGGCTTTTTTTGAGAAGTGAGGAGGGTGTGAGTGGGAGGAATTGTTTTGCTTCTGAGTCTTCTGATGGGGAAAAATTGCTGAAAGATTAGGCTTTTAAGAATATATTTACAGTTTTCCCCTAATTTTGTAACAAAGACCACTGACAAGCTTGTCTTGAAGATGTTTAATTAATTGTATTTTACTTGATAATGACTATATTTTGTTAATTCTAAACTCATTTTAAAACATTGCTATTTAGGTTTAGCAAGAGAGATCACCAGTTCTGTCAATGTTCCAGACTTATTAAACAAATGTTATCTTTCAGACATGAGTAACACATTTAAGAATTTCTTTAAGAATACTAAAGAAGTCATAGTAATTATAAACAATCTATAAAATCTGTTATTTGATAAGCCATTTACTAAATTATCTATTACTCTTAGCCAGTTATAAACTCTTTTTACAGCTGCTTAATACAAAGTGTGACCACAAGTGAAATCTTGAATTCTGTTGTGTAGAGTATTTTAACTGCTGTCTAGCTATTCACCACAAAATAAGAAAGAACAAATGATATCTCTTTGAATCCACCTCCTACTTTGTAGTCCTTCTGCTAGGCTTATATGCAATTTAAGCCTTCCATATGGTGGTGACTTTCATTATGCCAAATCTTTTGTCTCTGCCTTTCAGATGAGTTTCACTCCAGAGAAACTGGTGCTAAATGGAAGTGTTGAGATACATAACATATCTGGGTTAGCGTGACTTCAGGCACCGGACAGTGACTAACAAACTGCCAGCTGATGGCTTTTCAGACCAGTATTGGCCCCCTGCAAACTATGTGTTAGAGAAATTTCTCTTGATTCTTTGCTTGTGCAATATAAACTCCTTGCTAAGCAAATTCAGCAGTCCCATTACCAATGATGCTAGCACGGTTCCTTAGCTGGATTATACTGCATCTTGTTTCACTCATCTTGTTTTAAATATGCAGTAAAGATAAAAAAAAAAAAAAAGTAGATATATCTCATGTTTCAGCTTCTCCAAGAAATCTAGTGATTTAGTTATCTACTAGCAGCCCCCAGGAGGACATGGATGTTTACCTTATGGCAGCACCAGCTTAATCATTCCTGCCTTCTTCCTTCAACCTGTGAGTCTCCTGCCCTTGGGTTGTCCTCAGTTGAGCTTGGACAAATGTATGTGAGCGTTGGCAGAGAAATACATCAGAGCACAGTCCGTTCCTGCCCCTCACCACCCCAAAAAAAAACCCCAAACCGCCAGACAGCAGCTAATGCCGGTGAGATAAATGTTTGTGTAACATCTCTTTACCGTGGTGCCCAAGGGAAACAAAATCCTATCTCTCTCTTCTTTAAAAGCTATTTCCCCCAATATTTTTTTTTATTTATCTGTTGTCATATTGAAGAACTGTCATCACTAAAAGCTCCAATACAGACTTGACATGGAAAAACTTCCCAAAGGCCAGTTGGAATATTCTGACCAAATGGCACACACTTAATCTTTGCCTTTGTAAGCTCTATTTTCATGGTTGCTCTCTGTAACTTCCTCACTTTCATATTTTGTTGTATTTCTATCTGGCATTCTGCCTGAATGACCTTTCAGAAAGTCCGACTAGTGAAAAACATAGTAGTCCACCAGCTGGACAGCACACTTCCAGTATATCTTCACACCGGCTCCATGTTGTTTCTCCTTGTCACACAATGGTGTTTAACCTTTAAAACTTTGGGATACGATACAGAGATTTCTTCTTGCCTTCTTTGATTAGTTCCTGACTGATATTAGGCAAAGTCCAGCTGTGAACTGCTGAATGAGCAGCGCAGCGATATAGTAAAGAGAGCAGGAGGAGACCGAGGGCCCTTTGTCAGAACGCAGAAGGATATGAACTCCTCTGCGCTAATGACAATGCGAACAATGAGCACTCTCAGTAAGGCACCAGAGGCTCTTAATTTTTACCTCTAGACCAGGGTAATTCTGTCTGAAGCTACTGACCTCCCCAGCATGCTGCAAAGCACATCTTTTCAGGCAGGATTTTGGAAAAAGTGGGTAGAAGGAAAGAAGCGCTTTTGTGGAGGTGACAACACGTTGGTGGATACGGTCACGGTCACTGTTGACGTTAAACGTAGGTGCAAAATGCAAGTGCACGTCACCAACCAAAACAGGGCAATTTGTGAATCCACTCTGACGTTCGAGCAGCCTGGGTGGAGCGCCTTTTCCTGGTGCAGCTTCCAAAACTGTGAGCAAGGAGCAGCACAGGGGAACTGCGAAAGCAGAGAGCCAAGTGTTGCACAGGGTGGTCAGAAGTCGCTGTGCTGTGAGCAAGAGTAAGAACTTGATGTTTCAGGATGGAAGTGCTTTGTATTTCAGAGTAAGGGAACTCCTTTTTGTAACATTCCTCCTGTGTTCAGAAGTAATTACACGTCTTTTGTAAATATAATTGCAACAGAAATATCTATTTTCATCATACAATCCTTGCTAAGGAACTACTTCACTGTGTTAAAAGCCTAGCAAAGTATTAAATATCTTCCTTCATAATGATAAACTTCAGTGAGTTCAACCTGCAGTTGTAGTGGTTTTGGAGTCAATTTACTTGGAAAAGCATGGATGTAAGTAATTGCTAGATCTCTCCCTCCTCTCCCCTCCTCTCCCCTCCTCTCCCCTCCTCTCCCCTCCTCTCCCCTCCTCTCCCCTCCTCTCCCCTCCTCTCCCCTCCTCTCCCCTCCTCTCCCCTCCTCTCCCCTCCTCTCCTCTCCTCTCCTCTCCTCTCCTCTCCTCTCCTCTCCTCTCCTCTCCTCTCCTCTCCTCTCCTCTCCTCTCCTCTCCTCTCCTCTCCTCTCCTCTCCTCTCCTCTCCTCTCCTCTCCTCTCCTCTCCTCTCCTCTCCTCTCCTCTCCTCTCCTCTCCTCTCCTCTCCTCTCCTCTCCTCTCCTCATAAAATGAATATATTTATTTTCAGCTGTGCTACCAGCCTGTATCTTTCTCTGATAACCACCTTTCTGAAATAGCATCTCCCAGATCTCTTTCCCAAGCCTGAAATCTGTCCAATTATTTGCTTGCCAATAGGATTTTCTTAATTATTATTTTGTGACCCAAATGACTTTGAGACAAAAAATTGCTAATGCTTTTTCTATGTTCTCCTGACACTGGGAGAACAGCCAAGCCCAGCTGCCCTGTTTTATCCTCTCTTACATTGGCTAGCACTACTCTCTGTTTGGTGAGAAGGTCTTTGCTAGTGAGCTATAGGGCTAGAGGATTGCTCTTAGTTTATTGATACCCCTGAGATATGAAGAACTCATAGTTTGATGTCTACTCAGATTAACTTTTGAGGTACATCTTTGCCAGCGTACAGAGCTCTACCTCTAACAATACAGAAGCACTGCCAGACTGTCAAATTGTTATTATAGGGAGGAAAGTTTAAAGGTCTTTGAAATTTTTTATTCTGAAGGGTAGAAAGTTACAGAGGCAGCTTTATAACTGTTGTTTATCATCTTAATATATGCTACAACCTAAAAATGACTGAACCCCCAGCAAATCCTTCCTTATTATTGTTTATTAAATAAAATCATATAAATTGTGGAAAACAGTCTCCTGCTTCCATGTCATGAGAATAGTCTCTATCACTGGACAAGTACACTTAAGGATATTGCTTCTGTATATTTAAACAGAGAAAAGAAATAATGAGGCCATTTAGGAAGAGAGATGTCATGCTAAAAGCATTAGACAGCACTTCAGCTTGTATGTAGAGCATAAGCATAGTCAATAATGTCACCCATAGACACAAATTACACTATGTGACACCTGGACTCTTTAGATCTAGTACAACCAATTACTCTGAAGAAGTGCACCGAGTCTTGCACACAGATTTCCAGTCTCAAGCTTTTGAAGACTGGAGATGAACATATAAATGTAGAGTTAAATCTTTCATGTTTCTTTCCAGAGTGCCTGTTTTAGATTATCAAGTTTCTGAAGTAAACAAAAGAAGTAATTTAAAACTACAGAAGCAGATTTCCAGCAGGTGCAACCAGGCCAAGTCTTACTCATTTAGGTGTGATTTTGTTTTGACTGTCACTTGTATGAGGAGTAAATCCTTGGAGAAGTTGCTTACACTGACATGGAATTAAAACAGGTCCAGCAGGTCCCACGGCCTTTAGAAGAAGGAATTACTGCTGAAGATACACTCTCACAAGGTCACGGTAGCTGCAGGAGTGACGTGCCCAGTTTGAGACAAGTCAGAGCCAATATTCTGTGTATGTCTCACTCTCTTTCCCACTGTTGCCTTCAGTTCCTTGTTTCTAAACCACTATGTATCTCTACTTTTGTCATAGATTAGCATCGCTGATAAAACACATTCGGTGTTTCATTTTCTTAAAAAAGTATTTTTTACTCATGCCCTTTAGTGGAGAATCACAAGTCTGGCACTGAATCTTTAACTTTCAGTTAAAAGCACTATCTGACAGATCCAAGTAAAATCGACTGCCAAAAATTCAGAAAACATTGATTTTTCAACTTTTAAAAACCTTTTCAAATTTTGATATGTATTGCATCAAACTGAAGTTACCTGATTGAACTATTTTGTGATTTTCTGGATTTCTGAGATGAGTACAATATGAAAAAGGAAAAAATATACTCAGTGAAACATTCAATTTGGCCATTAGTACGACATATGCTGGAAACAATGGTGACATTTACCTAAAAGATTTGAACATGGTCTATATAGGTGAAGGCCAATGTTTATCTTTTTTTCCTCATTTGGTTAATTAATACTTTTACAAATATTATTTAGCAGGCTCTCAAACTAGCACTAATCAAGGCACAGCTGCCATTATCGTGCAAAAGGATTAAGAAGAAAAGTCTAAATAATGTCAGTTATACTGCGAGCCAGATCTGTAGACTGTTCCTCTTCTGAAAGTACTATAGTACATTTCAGTAATTATCCTAAAAACTGAAGCTTCACTTCAATAAATTTAAATATTTTAAGTAATCCCCATATGATACAACAGTGCTTTATTTTAAGATTGGGCCTGTTCCCGGTTCTTAGACTGATAATGCCTCATTGACAGGTCTCTTTGGATATGTCCACACTAGGATGCTGAACCAAGAGTCTGTAGTTACAACAATTAAATATAAGCCCATTTATTGTAATTTTTCAGCCATACACTCACCCCTTGCTCACACGTACACTCCCTGTTCTGGTGACCATGACACAATTACCTTACGTCAGTTGCTACAGAGAAATTCTAAAAAGGATTTCTGATGGAAAGGGACAAATTGATTTCCTGGGAATCTTCAGTAAGTCTGTAGAAATCATTTATCTTGTTAAAATGAAGGCTAGTGTAGAGCATCCTTCTGTATTTGACAAGACAGTCTTCCAAGCAGTGTTCCAGTGTACCTGACATGGTTTCAGCAAAGTAATGGCTCGCATTTTTCCATGGCATCCACTGCAAGTAAGCCTGTTAGCTCACACAGCCACTGAATTGCAAGGCCATTCCCTTAAGCTGCCAGTTTGCACAGCATTAGAGGATGGCGTTCACTGGGCAGAACGCTTCTTCTTGCCTTGGAGCTGCAGACCACGAGGCCAAGTTACTCTGCACTGAAGGGGCATGTGCTTCACAACTCAGCGCCTTCTGCACACCTAGAACTTTGTCTGCTTCATCCTGCCATGTGCAACCTTACCTTGTATGTCACCAACTTCAATCCTGCCAACGGCTCTTCACTGGTATGTTAGATTACTTTCAAGTTAATGGTGTATTTTTCTGGCCATAACGTCCACTTTTATCACTTTTGGATGTAAACGAACCAGTGTCTGCTCTTTTACCTCTTTAGTCAAAGAAGTTTTCCCTTCTTTTCTTCCGAGTCTGGATAAATTAACTGAAACAACCTGCAAGGTCGTTGCTATCTCCAGACTGGATCAGAGAACGTAGGCAGTGCACTACAATCTACTTTAATCCCATTACAGCCATGTCACTCTTAGGCTTTCGCTGTGATTAGACAATTAGATACCAATGGCTTTCTAATGGATTAACTACAAGACATTAGCTGATGAAAATTCTGCAGTGTTAGCTGCTCGCCTTTTTGTTATCATGAGAAATGAAACACTGTCAGAGGAATCTGTTAATTTAATAGCTTTTGTAACGGTGTTAGGAGTGGTAGTGAAAGAAATTAAACATGAATTGCTGCTGAGGTTAACCTGCTCCATGAGTTAGCCTCCTGGCTATTTGGAGATGCATTTTAGTTATTATATAAGCAAAGTTGATTGACCAGACTTTAAAATGGATGTGTTTGGTTTGTATCCCCAACTAGAATGCAGTGCTTAAGAAATGCAAGTGGCTGAATGTTGCCACAGCACCTGAAGAAGCAGTCAATAGTTTAGGAGCCATTGACATAAAGGGGAGGTGTTTTGTTATGGCCTCTGAAAATATTAGCTAGAGTTTAACTTACCAGGAGTACTGTAGGGATTCGTGGCAGCTTACATCTGTGTGCAAGTCGCTCCTCTTCTGTGACTTCAGTCAGACTGAAGAAAGTAACACCCAGGGTGGTGTGAACTTCCCTCAGCATTTTCATTGACTGTAAATGCCTCGTGCCTTGTCTGAAGAATCAGAACACTCCAGCAAGTAGCTAAACAATCAAGCAGGCAGTTTCCAAATTGTTTAATTAACTGTAAAACCTTTGCTACAAAACCCCTAATTATGACCTGGATGGCTGTGGTGTGTATTGGGGGACTCACCGTCTCCGAGGGGACAGCGGGTGAAACCCTCCCGATGTGGTGGCTATCCACTGGTTTGTGAAACCAGTGGGCAGATGTATATCACAGTAGAACCAGTGGCCATTTCCCCTCTCGTTGGCAGATGGAGAGGAGCCAAAGACTGAATATGCCTCTGAGATTTTATTACCTAATTCATCCTCTTGCCTGATCCTGTCAGGCAACTGTGAGATTCCCCGGATGGCTGATATGTGTGCGCTTGAATTGCTGTGGTCGTGACCACAGACGTTTTGTGCATAAAAGCTTTCATAGTCTAATCCAGTCTCTTGAGTGTTCTTCACAGGCATTCAGAAGAAAAAGGATGATTTAACATATATTAACATCTGAACCTAATTAGCTGAGCTAATGAGAAAGGTAAACAAACATGATGTCCATGAATTCATCCCTTCTCTGGATCTACAAAGCTCTGAGGTTTGATGAAACATTGAGCTTTTTCCCTGTGACTTAAAAGTGACTCGTAACTGTGGGCAGAGTATTTTAAATTGAGACACACTGACCCAAAGTGTTCTATCTTTGTGCTGTGTTTTGCAGCTATAACTGCCTTGCTGTTTACCTCTGCAAGGGTTTTGCCAGCATCCACTGAATGAAAAAAGGGGCTTCTCAGTGCCACTGGCCAGAAACACCAGTTTACATTTTTTAGGAAATTCTCCCACTTCGAATTAGAACTAATGATTTTTTTTTTTTTTTTAAAATCTTTTTATCTCCAGCACTGAAATTCCAGTTGACAACATCCCAGCTTTTGTTTTGATAACATAGAAATGCTATAATTTCAACAATTCAGATACAGTCATATTAAAAATACGGAGTGTGTGTATACATACGTTAGCGTATAAACACACTGTCTTAAAATTAGTATTATCATGCCATCTAAGTGTCAAATGAAATGAAACAGGGTGATACTTTTGAAATGAAATGTTTTGGCATTATCAGAATGAAACAAGGAAGATGAAATGATTCATTTTGACACTTTCCTGTGGAAAATTTCTTCAAAATTGAAATGTTCCCGTAGAATAACTCGATTTCAACAGAACTGCATTTCTGGAGTTGAATAGCGTTTTGCCGAAACATTTCGGAGCAGCTGTAGGTGGAGCCTACCTGCAGGTGTTCACATTTGTAAACTCACCTTTCAGCCAGATGAAGGCTACCAGGCATATTAAATCCTCCATTCACTTCAGAAACTGGCCATGAATTATGCAACTTCGTCTGAAGCCAGAGTCACACTGCGACAAGACAGGGTCAAACCACAGCATGAGATATTTTGATATGTGCCTTCCATTAACGGGACTCCCACACAGAATGAGGATAAACATGCCTCCACACAGAATTACATCAGTATTGGAAATTTTACCTCCAGGAGTTATTTGTGCATCACATGTGTGTATCATCCAAATGGAGAATTTGGGAGTTATGGCATTTCCTAACAGCTTTACTAGATCATTTAACTGGTAAAACAAAGCATGAAAGACCTCTGATTCGTGATTTATTACCAGTGTAATTCCATAATACTGATGATCAATTGTGGTGGCTCTTATTGTGGGCTCTTAGCTTGTAGTGTAGCTAAAAAGGAGACCGTTTTCAGACTAGAAACCCCCTAAAATATGAAAGACATTGCAGGGGCGCTTTTGTGGCCTAAGTGTGGCAAAACCCACACCGCTAAGCTACAAATGGAAGCATGATTCGTGTGTAGGGATCAAATAAACAAAGCCCTGTGAGAGGGTGTTTGGCCAAAGCTGCCCCTGTTGAGGATGACCAACCGTAGCAGCTGGAGAAGCCCCAGCCCAGACGCGGTTCGGCGCTGCCGGCTGTCGCCCTGTGCCGCCTGGGTGGACGCCGGGACGGGACACGCGCCGGGCTGGCCGAGGGGCAGGGCAGGGCGTGATGCTGCGCTCCTGGGGATGGCCCCTTGCGGGGCTGCGAGGCGGGGAACCTGCGCCGCCCGACACGGAGCGGGGCCTCTGGCTCCGGCTGCCATCGGACGGGGGGTGAGTGGGTGCGTGTGTGGGTGACCAGAACCGCTCGGGATTAGTTAAAGAAGGGTGTTTAGAAATAAGTGTTTCTATCTGTTTGTAACTGTCTGGCACTGTGGTTTATCTGCTGTGCTGCATTGATCCTGAATGTACAGTTCACTGCTTCTTGTTAAGTACGTGCCATTAATAATTCAAAAAACGGCTTTGGTTTAAATTACTTGAGCCGTTTTTGCCCGTGACATGTATAAACTGGATAGTTCAAATCTAGGCAGCGGCTACGAGACACAATTTAAAATTCCCTGTAGTTTCATTCATCCTTAAAACCACCAATCATCGATGCAGCTCTTCTATTTAACTATATTACTGTGTGGTTGTATTGCTGAACAGCTTATTCCTTGACTAGAGTCCAAGAGTCATATTTTGGAGCTTACACGTATTGTTTCACCACCCATTTAAGTCATAAAAATGTGGTTTAAAGTCACATTTTATTTGCAATAGATTTTGACAGAAACCTACCCTTCCTTTTGCTTAAACAATAAAGTTTAATATACACACCGTTATTTTTCCTGAGTTTTAAGTGTCTTGTTTTTATTGCATATATTTATTAATTCTGTGCATTCATTATCCAAGCTTCCTATGCATGCACCATTTAAAAAAAGAGAAGAGGGACTTTTCTTTTTTTTTAAATAATCAAATGGTAAGTCTTGATATCAAGTTTCTTTTTATTAATTTTGCATCTTGACAGGGATTATCCAAACTCTCCCAGTAAGATTTGATACTTTGACTCAATGCGTGGCAAAGGAAGACATTAAGTTCACACGGGCAGTATAAAACTCAAAGATTCAATTAATTCTTTTTTACCTTAATTTCTTGTTTTGAAGACGAAAAAGCCCCAACTGAAAACAAGACAACATCAGTTTATTATTTATGGCATTTCATGGTCAAACAAATGCCCTCTAGCTTCCCACACTATTCACCAACAACTGTCAACATCGAAAATAATGTAACAATCAGGGTGAATCAAATCCTATGAATAAATAATGAAAACTATTTCCATTTTAAATTCAGTGTCACTATAAAACAGAAACAACAACAACAAAACCCAGCAGCAATTTCTCTAAAGAGTACTAATAAAAATATTTAGATCCAGGAGGCGAAAAAGCGCATCATGAAGCATTGTCAGCTCAACAGGACTTCTAAAAGACCTTGAATAAATGGGAATTTAGAATTATTCTGTGTACTAGCAAAGCAATGAGAGATTATAGAACTTATTTGTGTTTTCACAGAGATGCACAAGTAAAAAAGCTGCCAGGTAGACTGAGTCAGCAATGGCGCTTATTCTGCTCTGAATGTTCATAATTTATGTGTGAAAATTTATCACGGTGTGGAAGTCAGGAACTACATGGTGTTCACGTACTGTAAGTCAAAAACATCTGTGAAGGCTGCAGATGGACCTGTACGTACTTTTTCCATGGACAACCATGGAAACAGGGAGCTGTGGGTAGAAAAGACACACTAGGGGAAAAAGAAATGGACTGGAGATAGTGGGGTTTGGTTTTTTTTCATTTGTCCTGGCATTGGCCAGGAGAACAATATGGTACGACGGTCAGTGCAATATTTGTAGATAGAATTAAACTCCTGTAAGTTTGTAATAATGTGTGTTTCTGCCAATAGACAGTAAACAATTGCTAGATGATTCAGCTACAGAAGCAGTGTTAGCTACGTTGTTTAAGCCCTTCTGGTCAATTGAGTGGTATTATGCCTACTTTTCCTAAGTCCTTCAAAATGTTTCCACTGATGTTGAGATTCCACAGCACAGGTCTAGCACCCTATTCCCCAGTAAAGTAAAACTTTTCTTTGGAAAGCCATGGAAATTAATATGAAACACAGGCTTCAGGTGCGTCTACAGCTGTTTGATGCCTGTTTATATTCATCTAAATATTGTTTTTCTAAAGTGACAGAGAGAGAAAGAATGAAACCCTGCTGAAGCTTTTGCACAGTAGACAGGAATTACTTAGAAAAATATAATAACAACAGCTATGGATGCTTCAGAAAGCTTTTCAGCTCCACATCATAAAAAAAATTAAAAATCTCAATACTTAATAAGGAAGAAACATGAAAGAAAAAGCTTCTTGGAGCTCTTTGAAATTAATTGTTTCAATAGTTTTAACTTTTCAAGATTTCTATTTTTAGGGGTTTATATTTTTTAAAACATTAAAATATAATCGTGTTTTGAAGTGACGCATATTTCTGAGCTGGAACAAGTTCATATGAGAATTTCGAGTCAGAATGTATCTGTGAATTTGAAAGCTGTCTTCAAGTGCATTCTTTAAAACAAGAGTTTTGTAAAAGCCATCTCTTTTGATGGAAAACTCATAATTTTTCTGAATTCAGATTCCCATTCTGGCAATGCAGAATTCGTTTACAGCAGTCAGGATTTTGTTGTTGTGAATATACATACACTGCAAGTGTATGGATCATCTGTCCTCCATATTACATGTTACATATTGCTGAGGTCTTTTGGAAGAAGATTTTAAGATTTTTAGGATTTGACTCCTAAGGATAACTTATTTGAGCTAGCAGAGGCGTAAACTGCATGTGAGCGAGGGTTTAGGACTGGAGTCTTTGTGTAGGGAGACGAGAGGTTCAAATTAGGACAGCAGGCCATGCCTTCATTTGGTGAGGAATTGATTTGGATGTATTGTAAGAAGGTGAAAGAGGAAGGAGTATAGGGGGCTTGATACGAGCAAGTACAAGACAGATTTTGCTAAATTATTATATATATTATTTTTGGGTTGTTTGTTTGTTTTTTATTTTCTTGCAAAATAAACATTGACAAATGTACATTAAACCCCAAAAGTGTAACACTGTTTCCTAAATGATATTGGGATTTGATATTAAATACTAGAAGACTTAGTTTAAACCTGTGTTGATGCAGATAAGCAGCTTCAAAGAAAATTTGCAAAGATAGAAGAACAAGCCTTTGATCAGATGCTACTGAGGAGTCCCAAATTCCATGGAGAAGGGGTTAGATTCTGAATACCGTAGGAGCAGCTCCAGCTGCCAGCAACAATGGTTAAAAGAAAACACAGTCCCAGCTAATTATCCTTTCATTTAGCATACAGCAGTGAGAAAAGCAAATCAATGCCTTAGTGCATCATTTTCTCTTAAAAGCTATCAAATTTCTTAATGAAGTCTTTTCATAACTATTACTAGAAAGCTTGGATCCTTAAAAGACAAGTATATTAAAAAAAAAAAAAAGTTATTTAATGCAAGGCTAAAAGTCAATGATATCTTGTAATGACATCAGGTATGGAGGTATGGGAAGCATTATGTAATATAACTCTGGGAATTGCTAAAACCTCAGGGAATTGGTGAAGCACTTATGAATAGAAAAAAACCAACTTACATCAGCTAACAGGATAATACTGCAAAACAATGTGATTTTGTTTTGGTATTGGTGACATTGCACCATGAAAAAATCGGTAAATTACCTCTAAGACAACTAAAGATGAGATGTAAACCTTCTGAAAAGAAGATAAATTAATTTTTGGTTCTCTGACACAGCAGCTTCGAATCGGTATATGTATACATTAACAGTACCCCTACATATTCTATAAATAACTGAAAGGGGTTATTTATGGGTTGAACGCAGCTGGTAAGTTTCTAACATCTACTATAGTAGCCCTTAAAATGGTATCCAGCTATTCTACTGAAAACTAAAGACATACATGAAGGAAGCTGATAGCACAGCCCAAGAAAATTCCAAGCTTAGCAGTTCTTTGAAAAACTCAACTAAAAATGCAGCGACATAAATACACTCATCCATGCAGCCAGCTAGAGCAGTGATCAACCTATTCATGGAAAAGCCACAGAAGTAAGTTCCCCTTTCATCTGAACTTGTAACGTAAGGCTGAAAGTAGCACCAGATATAGTCGTTCAGAAAAACAACCCTACAAAGCTATCGCAGAAAGACTGCCTGCAAAAGGCTAGATGCAAGGAACAATGGGTTAACCACAAAACCTACATCTTCACGACACTTTTTTCATTGAGCAATAGGTCTGTTTGAACTAAAGTTAATGAAATAACACTACACGATTCTCCTGACCTTTTCTTGACCTTTCAAAGCCTCAGATACCAGCTCTCTGCAATGGTGCCAGCATCAGGTAAGTTGTTAAATATTGTTGGCCAGATGTTTAACGTCTGCTTTTCTGTACGCTAGTCCTGAAATGGAAGATGCTTTGTTGCATGATCTTTTATTTTTGTTTTGGTTTGGTTTGGTTTAGTTTGTTTTACTTTGTTGTATGGGGATCCTGGGTAATCCTTTAAACCGCTAGGTTATGCCAGAGATGTTCCAAAGAGAAAAGGACTGCTCTAAGGCACCATGAAAGCAAAAACATCGTCCTAGATTTATGACATATAAAGTAACTGTGGTTACTCTATACTTTGAAATGGCCATGGACAAGTAATTTCACTGTTATGTACTTTTGTTTCCCAGTTACGAAAGGAGATCAACAAGTATTTTCTAAAATTATGTATTGCTTTTGTTCCTTGGCTGTTTAAATTAGATAGAGTTAACTCTTGTCAAGCTATATAGCATTATTATTTTGTATATTTGTTTTGTATTTTGTCACTAAAACAGTGAATATTAGTAGGCAAATAACCCTAATCTATCGCTTTTCTATTTAATGAGCGGGAAAATTTTCAGGCACTTTAGAGATTGTGTATTCTTCAAGGTACTGTGAGAGAGCTTCTACTGATGCATTTCTCTCAGAAAATTTTTACTCATAGGAATCAAAATGTGGATAGCAGGAATGTATCAGGGATGGAAATAGTCACTGCCCTTTTATCCAAATCATAGTGAGAGCAGGAGGAGGGAGAACAGAAGCAACTCAGAAAAAAACCTGAACACAGTAAATAAAAATAAGTAAATTAATTTTAAAAGAATGCAGTCAGGTTTGTACATTTGTCTTTACAAAGCTGTGTTAGAAAGCAATAGACAATAATGAAAAAAGGGGGATTTGTTGAGCAGAAAGGTTACTAGGGTTAACTTGCACCTGAAGAACTGCTCTAACTTTGCGGTATGAGGTTTATTCTGGTCATTGGCAGGGCTCATTACAATCACTGAAGATCCTATAAACTTAAACCGGTGTCATTATTAAATTCTCATTAAAACAGTCTTGGGCTGGGTTTTAACTGAAAAAAAAAACAGGCAGGATATTTATTGCAAAACTACTAATGTTGAACATGTCACACTTGTTTTCTACATACATATGAAATCTTCAAGCAAATTCAGACAATGAGGCTCTGATTACTTAGCAGCTGCATTTAAACAATATTCTGTTCTTCTGTATTATACCCCGATACCCTATTTTTAATAAACAATGCTGATTAGAATAAAAATAAAATACACGGTCCAGATTCTGCTTCCTTTTGAATCATGGCATATTCTTCATCATGGCAGTTTTACATCATTATATATGAGATGAGAGTTGTCTTACAAATCTGCAGCATCCACTTCTAAGACTCTGGGCACCCAGAGGGCCTTTGTTAATATTGGTCGCTGTCATTTTGCCAGGTTTGTGAACACTGAATGTTTATGGAGCAGTTTCTTTTCCCCCTTCCTTGCTTCCTTCCTTCCTTCCTTCCTTTTTCTATTTCTCCCCCCCTTCCCTTCCCTTCCCTTCCCTTCCCTTCCCTTCCCTTCCCTTCCCTTCCCTTCCCTTCCCTTCCCTTCCCTTCCCTTCCCTTCCCTTCCCTTCCCTTCCCTTCCCTTCCCTTCCCTTCCCTTCCCTTCCCTTCCCTTCCCTTCCCTTCCCTTCCCTTCCCTTCCCTTCCCTTCCCTTCCCTTCCCTTCCCTTCCCTTCCCTTCCCTTCCCTTCCCTTCCCTTCCCTTCCCTTCCCTTCCCTTCCCTTCCCTTCCCTTCCCTTCCCTTCCCTTCCCTTCCCTTCCCTTCCCTTCCCTTCCCTTCCCTTCCCTTCCCTTCCCTTCCCTTCCCTTCCCTTCCCTTCCCTTCCCTTCCCTTCCTTTCTCTTCCCCAGTTCTTCATTGTTCCACACCTTCAGATAACCCAGCTAGGAAGTTCCTGGGTTATTTAACACAGCCCGCACTAAAACAATCACAACAGGATCATTTAAAATTACCTTCTCTCTGCAGCATTACATATTTGTGACTGCAGATGTTCTTTTCAAACTTGTAATAGTTTGTATTTAATCTCTACAGTGGTCCACTACAGTTAGTTTCCAGGCATGTATAAATAATAAAAAAAAAACCATTTAAACTTAGATTTTTCCACTATTATCACACTACAGTAAAATCCACCATATTTAGTAAGCATTAAGGTCACGATACCAAGCACACTTGGCGCGGTGCTCCCGATTCTGTGTCTTGAGAAACACAAAGCCAAAATATCGCCTTAGAAGTATGTCTCCTTCTGTATTAACAACACTGATAGTTTCAGCATTTTGGATCGCTTATAAAAAATTAAGGGTGCTTACATTTATTGTGGAAAGTCACATCGTAGAGCCCTGCATTTCACTTCTAGGATTGATGACCCTGTGCCTTCAAGTGCTCTAATACCAGAAAGAGTCCAACAAGGTGGACATCTGCTGACTTTTTTCCACTGAAAGAGATATTTTCAGTGAGAAACTGTGCGGCTGAACGAGACAGATCTCTCCATGTCCCACGTTAGGAAAGATCTTGCCTGGATGAATCCATGGCAGATGGCTAATACCAGCAGAAGTGACTAATGTTAAAGTTAGTTCTTCCTGCTGTTTCTTACGGTAATATTTGCAATATCGTACCACTTTTTCTTCAGTTTTCTCTCCTTTTCAACAGGCATTCTTCATCTTCTTAAGTGTTTATGCTAATCATCTCATAATGTACAATCACTCCAGTCTAGCAATTATCAAACTACAAAATGTTGCTTTACAGCAAACTGTACACAGATAATGTAGAAATGATTAATATCTCTAGTATTGTTCATTTGTTGCTATGGAAATACTGTTCCTCTATAGAGCTATTAGTAAACACTATATTAGCGATACAGCCAATGACAGAGAAAACCTTGGCAAGCACTGTGGTAAAATTAAGATGTGTATTGTTAGAGATCTGCACTTTCAGCATAAATACATAGAAATATGTTCCTTCCCCATGCCTTTGTATGCTAAAAACACCTGTTTCAAGTGCAACCTGCATGGACAGAAATTTACAGGTCAGTCATTGGAATACTGTATACAAAGTACATTTTAAAGCAAAAAAAGACATTGGCCAAAAATTAAGAAACTTTTGTTTTTCGGTTATCTGTGTAAATAGAAGTGCATCTGCCCTACTAGGTGTATTTGTGGGTTTTGTTTTATTTTTTCCCAGAGTTAACCATCTTCTGCTTTCCTGCTATATAGAAAATCCCTTCTGTATTTATCATTAGTTGTTTGGTTTTTTCCTTGTGTATAACCACATGATTAGGAGTGAAAGAGAAATTTGGAACCCTTTAAATAGTTCCTCAAATGTTCCACTATGAGCATGTTTTTAACTGTTCTGTCTAGATTTTCCACGCTTATTATGCTGAACAGCCAAACTACTTTTTTTCCTGTCCTAGTTTGGCTGGGACAGGATCCCAGCCCAGCCCGGCCAGGCAGGCCGTGAGCAGTTTGGGTCAGCCAGGGCAGCTGCCCTGAGCGAGCTGCAGGGGTAGCCCGTCCTGTAACATCACGGGCACTATAAAGGTTTGTCAAGGAAGGGGAGCTCCCGTGGGATTTCTGCTGGGGTTTCTCCTGTCCCTCCTCTGGTTTCTCCCTGCTCCTGAGGACTGCTCTCCTGTTGGTTGTGACTGCTGGATATTCAGGTGGCTGAGTACAACTGTGTGCACCTCTGTTGGTATTGGTGCTGTTTCGTTAACTCTGTTTTCATGTCGAACCGTGGATCTGCTCTCCTTTTCCTGACTCCCCTCCCTGGCTGGTGAGGGGTCACTGGGTGACAGAGCAACTGTACGATTTAGCCCAGGGTATGGGCTAAATGTAGACATTTCCTCTTTAGGAAGTATTAGTGTCAATGAAGTTATGTAAGCATTTTCAGTGTGGATATAACTTCTCTTCAATTTCAAAGTCTTTTACAACCCAGTACTACCTTGTTTGCTCATCTCTTATATAAATGTTGGGAGACCAGCATTTAGCCCATTCTTCCAGCATCAGTCCAGCAGGGTTATTAAGTACATATTTATACATGTTTTCCCTGAATTTCACTGTCATAAACATCAGCAAAGCTACTTCATTTTTCCGTTTCAATTCTCCTGCAGAAAACTTTGCATTGAAGAGACGCCCCAAACAAAATCCAGCGTACATTGTGGTGTTGGCAGGGGTGACCACTGCTTATCGTGGTCTTATGAGAATCTCATGTTCATCACCTTGTCTTTCACGTTTCAAATTTGCTTGCAAAGCACAGAAACCTGGCTGGGAGTAAATCAGCATGGGCTACTTTATCCGTGTAACTGTTGTCTCCACAAATGTTTACTGATTACAAATTCTTCATGACTATTTTTTCTGGTTTATTTTGTGTTCTCTGGCTTAGAGAAGCCATGGTCTGTGACTGGCTCTATAGACAACATCAATAGCAATACTGTTAATATCTAATGATATATTGATATACAACTTAGAGAGGGAAAGGAAATCTCCACTGTTTTCTATAATTACAAAAATACTATGATTCTAAGTAATGTGATTGCTACTTTTTTTCAATCCTTTATTTCATTAGTAACTAGAAAAGAGGATAAATTATTTGCAGAATCATGTGATGTTATGCTTGTACTTCCCCTGGACTCTGATCAAGGGGAAAATAAACAGAAGTTTTGTAGGCTTTGGAAACAAGACCTAGATTCTATGATGTGGAGGAGACTTCTTTGAAAATCACATTAAATTTTGGACAGATAGGAAATAAATTAACTTAGCAGACTGAGGATAGCAAATGAATGGAATTCACTGATCCTTCATGCAATCACCCACAGCAGATATGCTGAAAGAGAAAAACCTGAAAAGTTTGCATTGTGAACTTCGTGAAATTCAACAAGGCTGAGTGTAAGATCCTGCACCCGGGTCAGGTCACCCACTAGTACCAATACAGGCTGGGAGACGAATGGATTGAGAACAGCCCTCCAGAGAAGGACTTGGGGATACTGGTGGATGAAAAATTGGACATGGTCTGGCAATATGCCCTCACAGCCCAGGAAACCAGCTGTATCCTGGGCTGCATCAAAAGAATTGTGGTCACCAGGTTGAGGGAGGTGATTCTGCCCCTCTACTCTGCTTTGGTGAGACTCCGCCTGGAGTACTGTGTTCAGCTCTGGGGTTTCCAGTACAAGAAGGATGTGGACCTGTCAGAGCGAGTTCAGAGGGCCACAAAAATGGTCAGAGGCCTGTAGTGGCACAACAAAGGACAACGGTTTTAAACTGAAAGAAGGTAGATTTAGATTGAACTTAAGAAAGAAATTTTTTACCACGAGGGTGGCGAGGCACTGGCACAGCCTGCCCAGAGAAGCTGTGGAAGGATGCCCCATCCCTGGAAGTGTTCGATGGGGCTTTGAGAAACCTGGTCTAGGGGACGATGTCCCTGCCTGTAGCAAGGGGATTGGAACTGGATGATCTTTAAAGGTCCCTTCCAGCTCAAACCCTTCTATGATTCCGTAATTTTTTGGGGTTGATGAATGAGTAGGTGAGTGGTGTTGTATAAAATTTGTGTTTGCATGAGTGAACCGCTGGAAGAAAGAACTCTAATAGATATTCAAAATTATTTTTGTATGTATGATTCCAGGCACACGCTTTTAAGTGTGGGATAATATAAAATGCTCACTGCTATGCTGACCTGGAAGAGCTCCATAAAATCACTTAATGGTCTACATAACAGCTTCAAATGATTCAGTTCATTACAATTAATGAAGGGTGGTAGATCTGGAAAAGATTTCAGATTGGATATGGTCATAGTCATTTGTTCTGTTCACTAAATCATTACGATATCTTACTGACATGAATCTTTCAGTTTTAACATATTAACTTAAATCTGCCTCTTTTAGAGTTTGTTTTGATAATATTTGTTGGATACAATATCCAAAATACTTCATTCTGAAGAATAATCTATAATTTAAAAAGGCATAAAAATACTCTGTTCCAGTCGCCAAATTACACAATTTTAAAATGTTACATAATGCATAAACAGCTTTGATTAATCCGTTTAGTCATTCCTATTGTATAATGATGTTGACATTTCATTAACTTCAAGATTGCTGCAGATCTTGGGGAGAGAAGTCAACTAAATTTTAAAGACTTTAATTAGTAAAAACCAAAAGAACAGGAAGAATTCTCCCTAGCCCTAGTGTTATAAAGAAATATCTTCATGCAAGGTGCTTTTCTGTAATCGACATTAATGCAAGACAAACTATCCAGATTCCTGAGGGAACCTGGAACACATTTCATCTGGCTACATCATTATGGAAATTTTGACCATTGGCTCTTAATTAGGTATTCTGATTTGCATGATGGAAGTTTATGATTTTGGCTAGATACCATTCCTAGCTCTGCTTTGCTTAAATTGCTTTGTATGGAGAGTTATATTGCACTACAATAAACAGGGAAAAAACCCAAACCTTGTTAAAGGCTGAAGATAACTTGGCACTTATGTTGCATACTTAACATGCAAAAAAGACTTTCTTAGGGCTAAAGCAATTGTAGCTGGAGGCAGTAGTAACAGCTGCCACTATGTTGAGCTGAATTAAAATCTTTCTAGCGGCTAAGAAAATCCACTGCTAGTCCTACCAGCTAAAATATTGAAAATAATCTCACGGTTGATGACATAATGGCAGTTGCCACCACCCTGGGGCACTAAAGCAAGAGGAATCGAAAGACCAAGGATCTTTTGTAACAGTGCACTTTTCAACTCTGATGGATAGGAAAGACAGTGTCCAAATGATCACAGGCATTGCGGAAATTACAGAGCCACCTCTCATTTCATCAAAACAAAACAAAAAATCACAGTATAATCTTGTTATAACCTTGTTGGTACCCAGTGAAAAACCCTGTACACTGCAAGGGAAGCTCAGATGACTTCAAATCAAAATCTAAAGAAAAATCTAAGTAGTTATTTGAAAAAAAAAGATCTTAGACCAAAACTGGAGGATGGCACTCCGGATGTGTTAGAACCAAATACAGGCTACAAGTATTATCCATGTGGAGGTAAGTGGTCTCTGACCTTAGCCTGGGGCTAGCTGTGAAGCCTGGCTGAATATTACTATATATAATGAGAAAATACATCGTATCATTGACTTAATCAAAATATGATAATTAATCATTGTTGTATCTGCCTTTGGGAATAAAATTTTTCTAAATGTTAATTAGCCTACAAAAGTAACAAGTGAGCTTTTTAATCTCCTTTATCTCTTTATTAGCTGATGAATTAAGTACCTCAAGGAAGCCTCAGCTCGTACCCTCATCATTTTGACTCCTTGCATTGTGCCCAAGTATCACAGAACTAGGTCTCTTTCTTGAAAAGTGTGTGTGGAGCCCAGTGCTCTGTAAAGAACACAAATGAAAAATTAATACAGAAGCCAAAACCAAAATTAATTTTCTGCTTGATAAACATGCCAAAATTATATAATTTGGGTTTAAATTCAGTTTGAGGCTCAGGTGAAATACTTCATTTCATGTTACAAATCCAATAAATTCTTGCAACTCATCTTTCACTGCTGAAATAATTTCAATAATCATTGTTTAAATCACTCAGTTTGCTTCAGAGCAGCCTTGTTATCATAAAACAGTGAAAAAAAAAAAAAAGGGAAATGGCTGAGGGGGTTCCACAAAGGCTAGACTATACAGGACTTTAGCAAAATGGGGGCAAGGGAGGAAAAAACCCAAAAGGGGTGGCTGTTAGGAAATAAAATTGTGAATTTTCTGAATTATTTTTTTGAAGATGATTGAGAAATACTGTCTAGAAAAATAAATTTCAGAACGTAGCTCTAAAAATACCAGACTACATATGTACTTTCAGTCATTAAGGTGAACAGGTTGTCAGTTGTTTGTGTGTTTTTCTTAGAACAGCTCTCAAGACATCGTTAAAGCAGAACTAAACCTCACGTTTCTAGGCAGAAAGGGTCTGCAAAGAGCTTAAAGCTGTACAGATCCAAATAGGAATCCTGGTTTTAAATCTCCAGGTTGTTGAGGTGTAGATTCCAGGCATTTCTTTTGGAGCTGCAAGATTTTTTTCCCTTCATCTCCCCAAACCTCCAGGTCTGGCTGTGTGACAGAAAGTTTCAGAAGCTCTCTCACCCTGTCATATTCCAAACCAGTCATTTCACACTACCAGCAGGCCCTTTCCTAACACAGAACTAAAAGCGTTAGTAACACTTGCTTTTGCTAGAATCACTTTTGGACTGGTTGATAGGACGAGGAAGTGTGTGTATAACGAGATGTGTTCCTTTTAGAGATGTAGTTGTCATTTAGAAAAATGTGAAAACTAAATATAAATAAAAATAAGACCCCTCCTTCATATATGTATGCGTGTACAGATTTATGTGCTCACATAAATACAGCTGTGTGTGTATATATATGTGTTTATATATACACTTACACACATTTTTATGTGTGATGCTTGTGTACTTTTTTGTAAATAAAGCCCCTAATGGAATGAAAGAAATATTGCAAAGCTATGCAACAGGCAACAAATGTCTCTTCCTTTCTCTGATATTTACAGTAATACCATCAATCATGATGAATTCTCTCGATATTCCTGGGATTGTAATATGTATTCCCATAGGGGTTCTGTTGTAATTTACCATTAATTAATTTCAGCCTACAATAAAGTCTTACCGAAACTTGAATGATGTGGTGATTATTGCCTTTCTTACTAGTGTCTCTGATTTTTTTTCCACTGCCTTTCTCCTTTTACCTCTAGTAGTCAGAAGGTTATTCTATGTATTCCCAGAGAGCGATATACAGAACTAAGATTTCCCTACTACCACGCAGGCCTGAAGTAATTTAAATGCATTATTTATCCCTTGAGTAATTTGCCACGACTAATCCTCACAAGCAGGTCTAATGCTGGATCCTCTGGGACGTTCCTCATTTCTGATTAATATTAACCATGAATGGAACGCACATCTTGAAAACTACACCGGTGGGGTGCTGCTGTTAGGCCTCTTTGAGGCTGAGAACCAGAACGCCTGTTTTTCCAGTACCAGTGGAGCTGCATTGGGTTTGTCAGAAGCTTGAATCCCTGTGACACAGCTGGGGGAATGCCCTGACCCTAACCCGTCCAGCCTGGCAGCAGCACCATTTTGAATGGACTTTATCGTGGACTACAATCAAAACTATTCCCAGGACTGAAACTGCTAGCACGTATCTGCCCATTCTATGTGGGTAAACTTCTCACTTCAACCTTTAGTAATCTATATTCAAGGTAGTGTAACTGAGATTCTTTCTCTCCATGGCTATATCCTAGTTAACTACATCTGTAATGACAGTTCTTTCTTGCTCTACTCAGCTGGTTACACCATTAGATGAAACACGGTTGCCACATCCTTTTCAGAGGGTGATTTAAATATTCCAAAGTTCAGAGAGATTTGGTGTCTCCTGAACATAACGGTAGGATTGTAACTACCATAATATAAAAACAAACAGCTCAGTATTTTGGGATTCAGGAGATAGTCTTTGTTGAATTGTTTTGGTTTTCTTTCTGCTATTTCAGCAGAACCTGATTTGAACTGTCACATTTTTCACTTACATGAATGAGAAGAAAGAATTACACAGAGCTCTGCTTTTCTGACAGTACTCTTAAAACCTCCTTTATACTTCTTAAATGCTCTTATTGATGCTTCTTGAAAGAAACATCTTCCAGTTAGAAGACTTAAAAGTACACATATATTTAAAAAAACAGCTTATACTATTTTAACAAAAGACAAAACAAAGTGTTTAAAGTACCCTGCATAACAATACAAATTATAGTGATATCAGCAACAGTAAAAAGAGTAAACAAAATATGTTGTAGTAAACATACTAAAGGTAATTTAAAAAAGTAACTAGTGAACATTACCAGTAGTTTTCCAAGCTACATCCCCGCTCAGTTTGGTGGGACAATAACATAGTAACAATTTCAATAAGAATTTAATGCAGGTCTTTAATGGAGACCCTATTATGGTGCCATTTACGATGTGAGCTAATGATGGCAAGATGATTTCAATATTACTCTAAGGGGATTCCATTATGAAGCCATTATAATACGAAGCTGCAATAGCAAAACACTTCCACAGCAAATCCATGGAGACGGTGTGATGGTTCCATTACTGGTTCCAAAGTGATATGATGACACAACAAGGATTTCACAAGCCTAGAGAGACCATGCCAGCACGCAAAATGACGATTGGCTTCTTTGCAGATAGACTTGTATTTCCATCCTAAAATACTTTTTTGTTCTGAGACATTGCAACGAAAAAGTCATCCTGTGAATCATGCCTTGTTTCCCACATGCACTCCGAGACACGTTGCCTTGACAAGCCAAGCCCTTCAATCATCTTCATTCCTTTTCAGTTTTAGCCTTGTCGATGTGTGTAAGGGAGGAAGCGAGCTTAGTTCTATTTCTTGTAGTCCAGAAAGGTATCATGTACTTCAGTACTCACCTACTGAGGTGAACATAAGAATAATCTGGGGTTGGTGTCATCATGCAGTAGTATCTTCAACTGTCCTCAGTGACAGGGCTGGTAAGATTGTAGCATCTGAACTTATTCGGAAAATACCCTAAACCCAGAAAGAAAATTCTGAGTTAAAATGCTTAAGTTTGGTCATCAATCTTTGTAAGGGTAAATTCTCTTGGGTTTTAGGAAAGGTCCATATTGTTAGAACTATTTGTGACTGTGTTGATGGAACATTTTGTCAAGGGTAAAAACTTTTATAAAATTGTGCCGAATTTGCCAAAAGACATAGATATGTATCCTTTTGTGACATATTCAGAATTAAAGAGTTTAGAGGTTTGTTACGGATTTTTTTTTAATCTTTTCACCTATTGTGCTAGATTATGAAATCACAATGAAAACATGGGTTTGGGGTGGGGGTGTATGTGTGTGGTTGTGCTTGGTTTTCCTGAATCAAGGTTTAAATAAATCTGAACAGACATTCCTTTCCAGAATCTTGGAGAGGTTTTGTTCAGATTTGGCGTGAAGTTTATTTTCTGGAATGCTGAAGTCCTCTGTGAAATGGAATTACTATTTTTGTCTCAGCTCTGTAACTTATATAGAAAGCTTCACTTGCCAAGCAACATTCATCTTCAAAACCCTTTGTGGATATTAAAGTTTATAAGTCTAAATAATTAAGTATTTCAAAAGCAGTGCATTTGAGAATCCTTTTTAGATGAGTGCTTGCTGTTCAGAAATTCGGAATTCTTATCCAACCCCCATTCTCTTCTTATACAATGCAAATAGAAACATGCATAATAGTTGATATAACAGAAAGACAGATTCCTTAAAAATCACAGCACGCAATGGGAGTGGGTTACATTACATGTCCTGTTCCTGCTAATGCTTTGTCTGACATCTTATTAATTCATGTGTTCAGCTCAGCTGATCGAGTGCTTTTGGTTGAAAGACCAGTTATCACAGCATATTCCTCTTTTTGCTGGTTTTAACTAGCTGCCTTCCCCAGATTCTGAGGAGCTCTAGCCAAGCCTGAGTTGTGCTCCTTACCTTTGCACTTGTTTGCCATTCTGCTCATTGCATTTCATAATTTTAAAGCCGGACTGACAATTTTAACCAAATCTCACAGCCGATTAGTAGTCTCAAAGATTCGGAGTTTCTGTAAATTTCAGAAATATAGAGGGCAGGTTAGGGGAGACCAAAAAAAGTTTAGTAATGCCCTTACAAGAGGAAAAACTAACTATAGAACTCCTTCTTTGTATTACTGCAGTGTCCAATGACTCCTCTAAAGACTGATGCTGCCTAGAAGAGTGAAAGACAGACTCTTGACTTAAAATTGCAAATAATGTTAAAGTATTATGAACTCATCTCTTTGTTCTGATTCCAGCATGCATACTGTATCCAAACTACGTAGAGAAAACTTAAATAGAGTATTTCTATACTGCATCTGTGGTACTAGTGTAGCCATAGAAAACAGGACCTGCTGACAGACCTGAACTTATTTAGAAAATGAAGGACAGTTGCAAGATTCTGTGAACCTCTTATGGAGAAGGAAGTCTTCTCCAGTAAGGACACTTTTTAAAACACTTCATAGGGTGCCTAATACTCTGTTTTTAACTAAGAATATGAAGAATCAAGGAGCACTGGGCTACACCGCACGCTTTTTATGATTTCTAACCTTGGAGCAGTCCAGACAGGCATATCAAACTTCATTATAGCGATGCTTCTTTTTTCTTCTAAGAGGTCTTAACATTATTTCAACATCATTTTTCTCAATGGAATAAATTGTTAGTCATTCTCATCCTAGCTCTATTTTCATTTGCTTTTTTTGTGTATATTTGGAATCTCTTCAGCAATCATTTTTTGGCTCTCTACAGTCGTTTGAAAAGCTTGAAAGAGCTAATATTGTATGTTTGTTTTATACGCCATGTGTGATAGTCAGAGAATCAAAGCACCGGTTAAACTTCAATGCTGGCATTCGCAGCTTGCTTGACTTCAGCTGCAATGTCATCAGTGCTCACAGAATAAAAAAAGCAGAGGACTGTAATGCAGCCATATATTCTGCTGCTTCCACAACCGCAGTCTCTGCAGGCCACAGAGCCTGTGATGCTGTCCAAAATGGAGCAATTTGTCTTCAATTTGAAAATGGGTTTGTGACATGATGTACTTATTTGACAGTATAATACAATAATAAATGTGGGGTAACACAGCTATTGCAAAATAAACTATCACTGGTAACAGGGTCTTGTTCACAATTAAAGCCTGGATACTGAAAATAGTAGAATTCTGACTGACAGAATGATTGTGTGCACAGAGCCTGGCAAAATGAATTTTGAAGGAACAGTCCCTTCCTTTCCAAGCATTCTTTGAATTAAAAATTAAATGCTCTTTAAAAAATGGAGGTGTTCCCATCATTCACTTCCATCACAAAAAATCTGCTTAGAGAAGAATATTTTGTTGTCACAGATAGGAGTCAAAAGATGTCATGGTGTTACACAGCAATTTATTTGGACTGAAATTGAAAAAAAAATTGAAAACCAGACACTTGAAAGTTTAGTTTAAGGGTTAGATTCTCACCTACAACGTTCAACACTAAATACCTTGATAAAAGTCCATCTGTAGTTCTCTTGTTTTATTTTCATATGCCAGTGTGTAAACTCTACTGGTCAAATCTTGGCTGATTTTTGATGATGCTTGGGTTAGGAAACTATTGTGAACAGTGACAATATAATTTTGAACAAAAAGAAAGAACATTTTGGGAGGTTTTTTTATCCTTCAGACACAGTGGCAGAAATTAAAGAGGGTGTGCTGGCTAATTTTGACAGCTAAAGAGACAACTGAGTGAGTGACATGTCTACAGAAGAACAAAAGTGCACTATGTAAAGTAAAACTAAGGAAAACTCGAACTGGGTGATTATTTCAGCCCTGTGTTCACCTGAGGGGTCATTTTGGATTCAGCGGACTCTTTCGCTGATGCCATCAACATGGGCTTCTGCAAAAGGAGGACGAGAGATGACTACCCTCAGTGACACCAACTACAGTGGTTGCTAACCATGGGGAGCAGTCTATGAGGTGAGGGAAGAGGAAAGCTGGCATAACTGTATTTTAATATTTGTGGACAGAGCTGAATGTAGCAGTTCTGTACAGGAGCCTCTTAAAACCAGGAAACATAAGAAACAACATCGGAATGCGTTTCTTCTCACAGATAGTACCAGGTAGAAATGAAGTAAATTGGTATAGACCTGGTATTATTTCAGTAAACAGAAAAATCCTAAGAATCCTTCAGGCTGCCAAATTGTAGACCAATATGTAGTTGAGGTACATTAAGACTTGTTAGCAGCCCATTTGGATGGGTAACAGCTATTTCAGTGGTGGTGGACGCATTATCATTTGTTTGAATAATAACAGTACCTTCATCGTGCCAGATCCGATGAAAATAAATGATCAAAAGACATTCCCTCCTCTGAAAACTTTCAGACCCAGAAATGACTGACAATGGGTGGATAAAATGCAGATTGCTGGAGCACAAGAAAGTATTGCATGAATACTGATCAATCTGAGTACAGCAATACCTGCAAATTACTCAAACAACCACCATCCAGTTTTTCTGTGAGCATCGTAGCCACAAAGAGTTTTAAGGAACATGTGTTTATGTCCATTTCCCTTTGTAGTTGCAGTGTGCACTGCATAAAAATAAGTGATGTTATTTTCACTGTGTGAGATCTGGGAAAGAAGCAGCCAACTTGTAGCTATAACAGGCAGCAGCAATAACCATCACCACTGGCAAACTCTGGCTGACATTCTTGCTGTCAGCATTGTTTCTTAAAATAAAAACCTCTGTTGTTCAAACTCTCTTCTTCATTCTCATGGCACCTTGGTACCTCTGCTTGCCTAACTGCCTTGGTAAGGCCACTGGGAGTAGGACTTAAGGGTTCCAAATTTCATATGGATCCCCCGTGGAGGTACAACCAGTGCTCATATATCTCTAACTCCTCCAATCCTCCTTTGTCTCAAGGGGAGTGTAAATATAAAAATGTGTGGCTGTCTCTACGGCTTTTTATTTTTTTGTGCTTTCTCTCAAGCCAAAATTGTTAAAGGTAGCTGTGCAGGTGAAAAAGTGTGTGATTTCAATGCAGAAAGTACAAAACATAATAATCTTCAGCACTGTTGGTGCTTCTGAGATTACACAAAATAATCCAGAGAATAGCTGATGAAATTTTGCTTAAACTAAAGCTAACAAAAACTGGGGAAATGGGTGAATAACCTTTTAATAGAAAAGCTCTACAGTAGTTGAGAGAGCAGTAGGTGGACCAGATGAAAATAGACAGTGGAAATATACCTAAATTGTCATTCTTGCTGTCATCATGGCTATATAAAATAAAGACCTCTGGTGCACTGAATTATCTCTGCCTTCCTCTGTACCCTCTGATGTGATTCACAGTTCTTCTTTTACAATAGTTATTGCATACTAGAGTTTAGAAGTCGTTACTAATCTTGTCTTGGGAAAAGGGAACACATCTTATCCAAGAATTTGTTGCTAGTCTAGTACAGTCTGAACAGTCTAACCAAATCACCTACCAGTTATTATTAGCCCAATTCTACAATTCCAGTATCTAATCCTTTCCTCCAGCGTAAATTCACTCTTTAGATGTCGCTCTGAATCTCAAAGTCAATAGCTTCAAGAAGAGGGGTAGGATGGGAGTTAAGGCAAGTTATCAACATCCTGAGTCCTTTGCTGGGAGAAACATGACAGGAGTTTCTTCTCCCCCACACTTGGATCCACGTATGGTCACTGGCGTACAAGGCTGTGCTCCTTTAGTGACTGGTGACTGACCACAGTCAGTCGTGCTTTGTGCTGTCCCTGGTATCATCCAGCAGCTTTGCTTTCCTGCACTGTGTTTTCGTTCTAGGTTGCTAGACAGCTCACTCCATACTGACTAACTACTTGTTTTTCCTATCCAGTAATTAAAGATGTTACAGCATATAACTCCCCAAAGCTAAAACAAGTGCAGGCAGCAGTCATCTTACCACTACACAGTTGTCGTCACAGCTAAAACAAGCTAAAACGAGTTCAAGCCCAGATAAGCCCAACAAGTCCTGACACGCTGCAATGTTAGCAAAAGCCTGTGGCCTTTTACTAGTAATTACAAAATTACATTTACCGGATTTTCCCTTGTTTGTTTGACTACATTTCAGCCTGGACTTCCACTGCTCCATATGACTTAGCTTGAGAAAAATCAGTATAGTTCCTGGGAAAGCTGGATCTCAGGTATGAGAATCGGTATCCAAGGATTGCAAGGGAATTAAAATAGAGAAGAAATGAACAGCAAATTTCACAAGCAAGGGAAGTACAGTATGTTTGCGTCTGCTGCATGATAAGGATACTTCTCTTGACCTTGAGGCACCCAAATAAAGAGGATCACATTCACTGTTGATGTAACTCCGGTAATATTAATAAAGTCATACAAAGGAATTTATTCGGCTTACAGGTTAGTCTCCTGCCTATAACCTGATGTTCGTCAGTCCCAAAATTCCACCACTCACAGACACATGATAAACTTTCTAATCCATTATCATCAACGTGATAATTGTTCTTCCTCTGTGTCACGGCTTTTGAATTCTTTGGCTGTAAATGTACTCAAAGCCTAGTGTTTCTTTCCTGTGGGAAAGTGTGCATACTTTTGGTATAGTAAAGATCAAGCTGTCCCATAGAGAAGAAAAAAAAAAAGTTACTCTACAATATTTAAAAATCTTCCAGATTTATCATCTACAGTAAGAAAGAAGCCCACGTAGGACTCTAAGGGATGTATACATTTGCCCACTTAGTGCTCTTTTTTTCTTTACAACATGGAAAAATAACCACCAACACCTGCCCCAAAAAAACGACAAAACAAACCCAAACCCAAATAAACAAACCCAAACCCAAACCCAAATAAACAAACTCAAACCCAAATAAACAAACTCAAACCCAAATAAACAAACTCAAACCCAAACCCAAATAGACACGTAAGAAGCACTTTTTTCTTTCCATTCCTGGGAAATTTCAGACTACTATGTGTCTGGTGGCAACAAAATTTGATGCAGGATATCTTGTAAGCATCTGAAAATTCTACTTAATTACTGAAATGCTTCCAATTTCTTAATATACCTCTAGAAATTAAGACTAACTTTTTAAAATTTTTAATCAGTCATTTAAAACAAAAAAATGGTATATGTCAAAAAGCTGACAATAAAAATTGAAGGAATATTGTATTTTCTTTTACCAATATTGGTGAAAGAGAAAAGGATAGTACTACGTATCACAGATCTAAAAGTCAGAAAATCATCAATCACTTGCAGAGAAATGACGTATTTTCCTGATCTCTTTAATCCTTAGGTGCTTGGACTGTGGAACTTCAAAAGGAACAACAAAAAGTTAGTTCCAGTTCCAGAAATTGTTCGGCCACAATAAGTGTTGGAATCATTGGACTGGACTGACTTCCCTGGGACTCTCAAAGGATTTTCCAGGCAACATTTTCTCTGAACACAGGTCTATGCGTGTGTCTGTGTCCTCTGTGCCCCAGTTCACCCCAGTTAAAGGTACCATTCAGATGCTTTTTTCACCGTTTTATGAAGGTGCCAGACTGCCTGGGGAGTGCCCCTGTGACAAGTGTAACAGAATCCTGTAAGTTGTTATACACGTTACCTCCTTTCATTTTTTCAGGTGACTTCACAGAAACAAAGAACAGGAGAGTGACTTCATGAATTTTCATGAACAGGTCATTTTTAATCTCATGGCAGATAATTATTTTGTAGTTGTTTTTTTTTTCCTCGTCTTTAACATACAAATACAAATAACTAAGAACTTGCTAACAAGCACTTACTGCTTTCTTCCAGTGGAAGTGTATACTGCAAAGCAGAGCAGAGTGTTGTTCAGTACTGCAGTTTTTCATGAGCCGTTGTATATGTGGCTAGAACATTTATTGCTACTTTGAGAATTTACCAAAAGGCTAAGAATGGCAAATGAACACTGTTTTAAAGTCAGGAAATTTCAGAATTAAGTCTGCCTGTGAAATTGAAATGATTATCCTTCACATACGTGCAATTTTTAAGTACGTGATCACAAACTTTTTTTTTGCCCACACACCACTGAGCCTTTGAATTTTCAGGGTTTGAGTGTCAGTGAAATTCAGATCAGCTGCATCAACCTCCGAGTTTAACAACGTTTTAAATACAGCTTAATATCTCTTCTGCTTTCTGGGATGGCTGGAGTGCAGCACAGTGTATTTATACTTTCTCCACCTATACAAGCTGGAAGAAACTGCAAGTGGTGAGGTGGAATAGTTACTTGCTCCTCCGAGGACCTCTGTTATTGCAGGCATGTTTCTTAAATCCCTTTTTAGCTTTTTCATGGCCATAGTAATTACAGGATTGGGTCTATTGCATGTAATGAAACGCTGCCCGTTGAACAGTAAGAAGTAACTTTAACTAATAGAGCATATAATTCACAAAGTGTGTTGAGTGATAAAGCATTAATTAAAATTAGAAGAAAACCAGGAAGCTGGTGCAAGATTTGGCAACACTTGAGGGCTGAGCAAGACAGCAACACGATCCCACACTCTGTGGCCACCAAGAGTACCTGGCCCTTCCTTTCGCCACCCAGGCATCTTGCCTAAGTGTATTCTCAGGAGGGTGTAAAGTCGTTCAGGGCCTCTGTGTATTTAACAGTCTGCCTTCAGCTGGTCTGCTGTCCATCACATGCTGCATGGTTACTGTATGTGGAGTCAAGGCACCCAAATGTCTGGCATACTCCAGAAGAAGTAAGTTTACACGGTGAAGTAGCACGCGTATTGCTTCTCTACAACCATCCAGCTCCTGCATGGTGCCGTGCTGGACTGTGTAGAGCTCTTTGGCACAGGGGTAAGGACATAGCCAAAGGGTAGCTGAAGTACTCCATTTCTGCCCATACACTAGATCCTCCCTGCTAGACATGGGAGGTCTGAAATCTGTTGGATTTCTGCACAGCTAATGAAGACAGGAGGGGTGGGGAGACATCACACTCGGGCCACATAAACATGCCAGCATTCAGAAGAGGCTGACTGACCAGAGTGGGGTTTGCAGGGACCTACTGCGGTTGACTGAACCAGATTGGGATTGCCTTCTGCTTCCTCATGATTCCTGAGAAGTCACTGGGCTGGAGAGGGTCCAGACTCAAGTGCCTCTCGCTGTTAGAGGTCAACACTAGGAGTGCTTGCGAAAGGGAAAACGCTTCTCTTCTATCAGCTTGGGTTTTTGCCCTGAACGGAAAGGCGTAGGCCACCCTGTAAGAAACACTCATATACAGACATATGCCTGGAAAACCCTGAAGAGAAATGTGCCCACCTTCCCACAATGCCGCAGGCTGAGCCGCTGCTACTCTGTCACGCCAGACCCTAATTGGAGCTCCTTAAGATTGAGAAGTCTGCATAACATGTTTTAAATTGGATGCTAACAGTTTTCTATTGCTGATAACAGTCCCTGAGGATTCTGTGATGGAGTTTATTTTCAGTAATGGTAGAGAAACATTATTATATTTTGTTTTTTTCCATCATATGGTTGAAGTTTGCAAATTATAGTAGCATAATGCACACCTGATATAATGCAAGAGTCAGCTTTACTACACCTCATTATTGTGTAAGCACATGAACACACGCATGCACATACATATGTGTATTCACACCCGCTGACTTTTCGCTTCAGGGGTTGTGTTTTCAAACTCTGGGTTCCATTTTCTATCCCTTTTCCTGATACGGTTAAAACTTCGAGTCTGCATCTGTGTTTTGTCTGCACGGTAAGCAATGATCCTTCTACACAGCTCCAGTGATTTCTTATGAAGGTAGCAGCCCACCTGTGCCACCACTTACACACTATTTAAGATCTTCAACGTGTAAATGACGGTTTAATCAGGCGTTAAGCTGCATGAACTGCTTAAACTGTCTGGCAGATAGAAGTTGCTTCCTTCTCATCCATTTGTACAAGTACAAATACAGAGGCCTGTTTTAACATCAGCTTGCAGATTAACGTTCGTTTCCTGAAAGTGAAAGAAAAATCTGAGTTTCTTACTCTCCTAAGACACAAGAAAGCAAAGAAACAAACAAAAAGCAAGTGGGAGGCCTTCATTAAAGAAAGCTGCTGCAATTAATTAATGATCAAAAAGGGCGGCGCCGCCAGTCAGGTTCTTAACATGTAATTTTCTAGTGTGTGAATACACTATAAGATCCTTCCTTTGTGAACCAGAAATGGAATGCTTAGCGGTGACATGCATCATCCGCCCAGACAATAAGCAGCATGTGGTTTCACAAGCTGGGGTCACACCAGCTTGTAGTAAGGGGATGTCAATTATTTTCCCTGGAAACCATGACTGCTGGCACCATCCAGCTCCCAGGTTTCTGTGAGAACATCGTACGCTGCCTTCTGAAGACATCAATGGCATTGCCTGTTGCTGCTGTAGATAATGTCTCTGCCTAATGCAATGGAAACAAACGTCTTTTCATCTGCTGTGTGTCTAACCTTTTTGGTCTGATCGAGGATGTTGTGGAGGGAAGGTGCCAGGATTACTGAATCTTTCCGGATTAATGGTGATATCATCAGCAGCAGTTTTTTAGGCGTAAAGTATTGGTTAGTGCTCAGTACTGAAAGGAAGTACATTACAGAGAGGGAACCACAGAACGCAAATCTGACTCAGCTAAGCCTGAGATTTACTGGCATTTCTAAAACATGTAAGATATGGAGATACTATTTATGGGGCAAATCCAGAGCAGAAGAAAAATGTTTTAAAGCTGGTTTCAAATGCTTTTCTGTATCTGTTTATTATCTCTGTGTTCTAAAAATTAATTTAGCTGTCTAGCCATCATTTTTCAAAAGCTTGTGTTTATGAAAAAGCTGGAATGTTTTTATTTCCTTCCTTAATTATTTCCACCATGAAATATATTTTTATGCACTCTGTCATCATTCTAGTTAATGCAAACCTCTGGTGATGCAAATACTAATAGAAGAAACTGCTCTGGAATTTACGTAATCCGAGATCAGTTTTAATTTCAAATTTAAAATTATTCCAGTATTGAAATGTCAGTGGGAAATAAGCATCTAAATAGCCACCAAAAATTACCTAGCTTCTTACCCCTGCTTTGGAAAGAAAACTGTTAAATATTGGTAATGCATTTTCCGGTACCCTTTATACGCTCAGACAGTAAAATCTTTAGAGTACTGTTTGTCTCTTTCCCATCCATACATGTAGGAGAAGGGTATCTCCCGTCTCACCTGAAGAAAGGGAACAAAAATGGAAAATCTAGCAAGTAAATTCAGTCTGCACGTTCTTTTCAATTCATAACCAACCCCAGTATAATCACAAGTGTTACAGTGACAAAAAACCAGTCAGAAAGAAAAAATCCAGCTCATAAATTCAAGACTGAGTCCTTCATGTTGTTTTCAGAGGAGCTTTCAGAATGAGCACAACAGTTTGAAAACTGTCTGGGAAAAGACAGTAGTAAACCAGATGTTAAAGATTAGTTAAGAGTTTCTGCAGCCACTGAACCACAACCTAATTTGATTTTGTTGCTCTTGATAAGAGCAGCATTTCTGGAGCACACTCATGTACAATAAGCATACATCTCTCTCTTTTTCCATTAATGAAAGCAACCTCTAGGGAAGAAAACTTTTCAATTGTTAATTAGGCTTGTTTTCAGTAAACTTTTGTGCTAGATAGAAGCTTATAGTTAACTATTCTTTTATATTTGTCATCAGTTTTTAATGGATTGTGTCTCTGTTTCTCTTACTCCTTTCAGAGCTGTTAAACAGAGGAATAACTATTGGGGGAAATACGTAGTATTTTCTTTTGTAAATCCATGGATATTCCTTACCACCAATGTGTGTATACTGATGTAATTTTAAGTAGGTTCATAATGTGGGTAATCCCAGAATCTCCTAATCATTTTCTATCACCTGGAATTTACGTATTTTGCAACTGAACTGGAGAGGTGTGCTGCTGTGCTTTGGGTGAATGTAACTCGGGTGGAGGATTTTATTAAAAGTCCAGCGAGTTACTACGAACCTTCTGCTTTGCTTTAAGCAAGCGTTGGTAATGCCTGGATAAATGTAGACAGGAACAGTGTTATTTTTTCTACGGAGCTGCCATATTAACTGTAATGTGACGCATGAGCACACAGACTTACGGATTTTCTGGTCAGTGTTCTCCGTACTTGAGGGAAAAGCTTCCATTCTGTTGTAGGCAGTAGCGTAGATAGATATTCTGTAAATATCTCTGCTGTCACAGCATGATTATGGTGACATTGTCATAATGGGCAAACAGAATGAATTCAAATGTTGGTCTTTGCATCAACGGACTGTGCTTGGCAATGACTGGCTGCAAGATCACTGAAAAGTTAAACTTTTACAAGCCTGTGAGAGAATATTTGTGAGAGAAGAAACTAGGCTCTGGTGCCTTAGTTGGTTTCTGTGTATATCAGCTAACCATGGAAGGACACTAAGCAAGTTAATGAGTAACTGCTGAGCAGAGATGATCGGGATAAGGGAAGTGGTGGGAAAAGCCCTTCGTATTTCCCGTCAGCAGTTCAGCCCCAGGATCAGACCTGAACTTAGGGAATGCTCTGAAAACTGGTGCCTGGACACAATATTGGATCACATTAAGTGCTTGCTTAGAAATGATTTAAAATAAACAAGGAAAAAGTGGAAATTATATTTGAACCAATTTGATAAACTTTACCTCACTAAATCGTCATTTACTATGTTAATTCTGTTATAAACTCTATGCTATCAGGATAGCAGTTCTTTAAGAAACAGGCAAAAGGAGATTTCAGCACTTGCCTTTACACGCTTCTGAAGTTAGCCTTAATGGAGCTAGAAAGAAATGTTGTTTTCTTTCTTTTATTCCATCAGAAATTTTGAAAAACTTCTTTCAGTCTGAGATAAGTTTCCCTTGAACTCTGGGCAAACTCTTAGGGCAAGTTACTTTGCCACATCCAGTACACCTAAACTCCTACTTACAGCCTGCAAAATCAATTTTTTTTTTTTTTTTTTCATACAGATCCCGGCATTCAGAACTCTTCTAAGAAGGGCTGCTCTCTTTCTCTTTCCCCTTCAAGCAGAACTGAACAAGCTTCCAGGTAAAAGTCATTTTGTTTTACAAGCTGACACTTCTTTATTGTCTGTTAATTCTAATGATGTCTTAGAAACATGAAAAGATTGATTTTGTCCTTTTATATGTAATATTTATAAATTCTCATTTATTTTAATCTTGTTCTCATGCCTGATATCATTACTAGAATCCTTTGATAAAGGTACACATTTATCAAGCTCCTTCTCAAATTCTAAGGAGTGCTTTGTCTCTTTCCACATATTCAAACAGGGCAGCAAACAAAATAACTTGAAAAAGTTTACAGTAAATTACTCCAGATTCATGGACATCAATTTTCAAACTACTTAAAAAAGGTAAAGAACAAATATGCAATTGTTCTAGGTCTCCAAATGACACAAATTTTAGATACACACCTGTTCACTAAAACTATCTATAGGTAAAAAAATAGGCCTTTAAGCACACAAGTAAACTAGCTGAATCACCTGCTATCTATTTTGCACTCATAAATGCATAGCCAAAACATGGAAAATTTTCTTACTCAAATGCTTCTCTAAATAAGATACTACTACTTAAGACCTAAAAATATGTAGTTATTTCTAGATATAAACAATAATAGCACAGTATTAATAGATGTTATACTTTAAAAGTACTCATAAAGACTATTACAGGATAAAATTCTGAATGGTCAAGATGTAAAGGTACATGGCAAAAAGAAGAACAACCTTTTTCCAGGATCCAATGTAGTTGAGGCGTTTTGTTTCTCTTTCTTTCTTTCACAATTGCTTCCCACAAGAATACATAAATTCTCTTTTCAAAGGCGTAAGACTTGTGAGTATAAAGAACCACAGCTATATAATTCTGGGTCAGGAAAGGCTATTATCTACTTTACTCATGAAAAGGCAACTGTTTCCTCTATAACTTTTTTTAAGTGGTGGGCACCAAGCTCTCGCTACTCAACATTCAAGACGCAGGCACGTCATAGATTTATGCAGTTCTTTAATGATGCATAGTGTTTCATTGCCTATTTTTTTCTGAATAACTCCTACATTTTGATGACTTTTTGGGTTAACACTGTTCACAATGACTCTCAGATCTCTTTCCTGTGTAAAATAGGTAGCTTAGAGCGTGTCACCCAGCGCACACGTTTAGGGCTAGTTTTCATCATGTGTGTTACTTTGAGTTTGTCACTCTTGAATATCATCTGCCACTTCACCACTTAGTCTCCTGACACCATGGTATTCTCTGTAGCTCTTTAGAGCCAGCTGGTTTTATTATCCTCAGTAATTTGAATCACCAGGAAACTTTGTCATCTCACTAATTACTGCCTTCTACATATTATTTTTCAATATGGTGAACAGTGAAAGTCCAGGCACAAATCCCTGTGGGATGTGCCTGAAAAGTGAGAATTTGTTTACCCCTTTCTTCCCAAGTCCTTTAGCTGACTATTAATCCACAAAATCTTAAGAGCCTTCACTGAGTGATATTGCCCAAATTTTTTTTCAGTGTTAACATATGATGTACTTTTAAATTCCTAGATAGATCCATATTGAGTGAAAACTGGGTCATGATGGTAGTATAAGACCAGGAAATGATTAGTGTTGTTGCCTACCTAAAATCTAAATATCTCTAAGAGGACACAATAAATTCACAATGTTTTTTCTTAGCCTACGGGCTTTGATGAGGTGCTGTATCCTGAGTGTCTGTATCCTTGAGAATATTTTAGCCAGGAAAACAAAATCTCTTCTTTATAAAGAAAAAGTTGAATGCTCAGTATTTTGTTTGCTTGTTTGTTTGTTTGCTCTGTTGTTCTTTCTTTTGCTGTCCTTTACACTTCTCTGTGATCTGGCATTGACCCATTTACAGAAACAAAAAATCCCATTTGAAAAGCAGAATCCAGAAGGATGACAGAATTATTGTTCTGGATTTAAGCATTTTTATAGCAATGCTGCTGACAGAAATCACACAGAAGTAGCTCAACTGTCCTTTGAATCCCCCAAGAATAACAAAACGTGATTCTTGTTATCGGGCAATCATGGTTAATCTTCTATACAGCACAAGTGGTCTTATTCCTTCACATCGCATTCTGTCCATTACTTGTCGCTTGCCCTGTGTTTATCTGCATTCTAATTTGTGTTTAATAAGAAAGGTTCTCCCGTTTTCCCCAAAGGCATTTAATTGAAGTGAAGGTGACCAGCAGGTGGTTTGCATAAAATTTCATTAGCCTCTTAGACTGTTTTTGACACCTTCATGAAAGAACGCTTCATTACCATGCAAATGGTCATTGGCCCAGTTTCCAAGCTAATCGCCATAGAACGTAACATACACATCACAATGTTATATTCTTCAAGGTTTATAGGATTGATTCAGCTAATTTCAGAGTTACAATGACACAGTTAAACAACTGCAGAATGGCGAGTATCTCGTACAAGCCATATCATACTACGCGATTAAGGGTATCCAGTAATACTCAGACAGGAGAAGAACAAAAAAACCCCGGTGTGTTCGATACTCTTAGCCCTGGAGATAAAAAAAGTTATGATTTCTTTCCAGCTTTGAGATGACACTAAGGCAACTCAGTACAAGAACTGGTATTAACTTTTGTTTCTTTGGTTCTCTTTTGTGAATATGAATAAATGAAGGTATTTTTGCTTACAAGCTTGTAACCCAATAACACTTGGGATTTCCAAGAAGGAAAATTTAAAAAATATTTTTAAATAAGTTAAAATTTTTTTTTTTTAATTTTTTTTTTTAATATTATGTTCTTTTTGTATTGCCAACTATTATAAATATCAGATTTTGTTCTTCACTTTTACTATCTTTTCCGGCTTCTCTATTAAGCAATAGAAAATTCCACATATCAGTGCCCACAAACTCGCTGCTGTTTTCAGCGCACGTGTAGTTTGCATCTTCTCCTGAAGTATTGTAATTTTTTGAATGCTGCTCTGAACATAGCTTTTGAACATGGACTGAAAGAGTTTCAAGTGATACAAGTTACATATATAAGGAAACACTGAAAAAATAATGTGATTTTTACTGAAATCCCTTCCTTTTGGAAGTACTTATATAAAGATCATTTGAAGGTAATGAGACTGCAGTTTTGTTTAAATAACTGACATCCACATATAGCAAAGCATGGGAATTTCCATGGTTTTATGACTTTTTTTTTTGGTAAATAATTAAAATAGAGCATTATAAGCATTTGGAACTGCAAGTAGCCAATACTAAGGCTGTTGGAAGTTTCAACTCAATTTAGCAAATACCAAGTATAAATGCCTGAAAACTGACACTGAAGTTACATGTGGGCCAAAAATCCACAATAATATCCTATGCAGTGAACTGAGAATTTGTACCTGTTTTTCACAACTACGTAGCAATGAAATTATTCCATAAACAACTTCTCTTGAGACCTGATTTTTTTTTTTTTTTTTACTGCAGGCAATTATTTGTCTTTGTGTTTTTTATCGTAACATGTAACATGTATGCATTTCAATGTAACTTACTGCTAACATTTACGTTAACAATTCAAGAGCTACCGTTCAACACCAAAAATGATAGAGCTTCGACATCCTGTCTCATGTATGCCTGTCCAAAAAGTATGTCACTCATGTATCATTTTATGGACAGCAAGCAATTTCTGTGAAGAACTGGAATCTCCAGCACAAATTTACAACCAAGGGATGCAACAGATGTACTTTCAGCTGGTCAGCTTGCCCTAATGAACTGCCATCCACGTACCGGCCTAGTACAGGTGAAGATCTTGATGGAGAAGTAGGTGACTGGCAGTTGATGGTGTCAAAGGGCTTCCAGCAATCTGATTGCCGCAGCCCCTACGATTACCCGCTGTAGGACTGTTGCTTTAGGCCCTCCCGTAGATCCTTCCTCAAGGTCTCTGTCTCTGCAGGACTCAACAGGCACATAATCACCACATGCATAAACTCATTTCTTCATGAAGGACAATGCAGGTTCTCCAAACATCTGCCCTGATTTATAATATCATATTAGGACACTATTAGTGCTTTCTATGTACAGCTGGAGCTCTAGTAATCACAGATAATGATGTTATTAAACCAACATTCTCAGGAAGGGCCTGTGTGAAAAGGGGGATGTTCTAAAAAGTGTTACACAGCAGATTAGATAACTATGACTTTCATCTCTTGCCTATCATCAGAGCAGCATGATGATGAAGGTCACATACTCACAGTGCTTTTCTGAGGTCTGGGAACTAAAGTAACTTCATTTATTTCTCCATTATTGTTACTCTTTTTCTTTCCTTTTCAACTACATCGGCCTAAAGTGAAGGAGACTCTTTTGGCAGATTCACAACTGTGCGTATCCTGGCCTTGGCTTAGTGTCCCAGGAGGGTTTGAAGTGAGAGTAGCAGACTACTAGCATGAAACTAATTGCAAAATTTCCGCGTTAGCAACACTGATATTCAATTAGCTAGTTGACAGTGTTGCTGTCGTAACAATGGTTGCTGCTACTACAGCTACAAGAGTTTCTGACTTTAACAAGCAGTGTCATCTTTTCTGAAATTTGTAAGTTGTTATGATAAGAAATGAAATTATGTGACTTAAAGGACCATGTCTTATTCTGACATATGACTTACTCAATTAGTGGCATAAATCTTACTGCAAATCACAGAAGATAAGTCCTGAAAGCAGTATTGGGAAAAGATTTAGGCTTCTGAATCATTTAGCAGCTTAAAAAAATACATCAAATCTCAAGATGTTTTAATGAAGTTTTAGTATTTATGCCTTTGAGTTGTTTACTTACTGTAATAGTGAAGACTTGTTAGTCAGTGTGGAATAAATATAATTAATTTAAATCCCAGGAATACAAAGATGACCTGTTCCATAGGAACTTTGCAAATCATTATCCTTATTTCATAATTTATTTACCAGACCTTCAACCCTTTCTTTTTTTTTTCCCTGAAGGATCACCACATTGGAATGACTGTGGTCAAGAAGGGAGGGCAGTTTCAAAATCCCACTGTCTGCATCATAAAGCTCCAGCTACTGACCTTCTGCTCTTTTATTGAGAAAGAAAATCATTTAAACCGTTTCTGCTGACACAATGGGTAATACAGAATAGAGACAGTGAAGTGATTTTTCTTACAAAGCAATCTCAGGCCATTTCAAATTGCCATACAGTATAACCAAGTTTTTAAATTCCACGAAAAGATGAATGGGCAATCACTGACAATCTCTGAACATATGTTTTGCATTTCAACACCTTTGGCTTTTGAATAGTACTAAGGTATGGTATAATGCTGGGTGGGTTTCAGTCAAAGACATTGTTTGGCATATTTCCATTACTTTGGTATTCTACTGTTGATTTGTGCTACGTGTAATAGTACAACATACAAACTATATGGCAGAGTGTGTTCAATGAATGGTATAATTTGTACAGTGCGGAGAAAATAAAAGCATGTGAAACAGTGAATCTGTATCGCAAACTAACTGCAGAAGATATAAAGCTGACTGGAGCACTTGTATAACAATTCAAATGCCAGCTGGAAGTCTAAAATCATGCCTCTGCTGTAAGCACTAGTAGATCCTGATGGTAACTACAGCACGGTAATTAACTATTAAATCAATGAGAGCAATATTGCTCCCTCCCAACCTTTTTCTCCAGCCTCAGCTTTCTTGCCTCAGTTGAGCTTCAGGAAACCTGTTCCCCTTAGAGAGCCAATCTCACATAAGTACTGCTTGAACATCACCGCTCAAATCAAGCACAACATACAGTCATTATCTATCACTTTTCACCAGAAAGAGCTGGCAGTGACATCTTTTACTGCAGTTTCTGTTTTGGCATTTCTTTTAAGGTCTTGATAGTGAAGCTCTTGGTCAGTTCAGGTAGGTCATATGGTATGGAATCAATACTGCTGGAATCAGTCAGTCGGGATAAGCACACAGGTATGAATACAAAGTTAAATTTTGTAATTTTTCCTAATGTTTTCTTAAATCTCTCCGTTCCCACAAATATTCATTCCAACAAAATCCTTAGTTAGTAAAGCAGCGGAGGTACAAATGAGGCTAATGTGCAGCCACAGTGATTGATTTGGAGATGTAAATTAGTATTTGCAGACTATTTGAGAGCAGAAATCAATCAGTTTCACATAAATTGAAAGAACAATGTGAATAACTTTTATATACCTTATTCATAGCATTCTCCTGATTTCCTTGCAGAAGCATCATGATGTATAGAGGATGTAGAGTGCTTTTACCCTGACTTCTCTCTTCTTGAAGACCTTGAGTAATACAGTATTCCCACAGCTGGGAACATGAAAAAATAAAAAAAAAGAAAAGAAAAAAGAAAAAAATGGAAGGAAAAGTGTTTCACATGTGCTTAACTAATCTGGAAAAGCCAAGGTCCCATCTCCCTTCAGAACCAACATAAAGCATCTCAAGAGTGTGTGTCAGCAGAGAAATCCCTCAGTACTTCCCTTCTGTATCAGAGGATTTCGATAAGAAGTTGTAGCACCATTAGTCATAATTTGACCTTAAACTCTTCCAGGATCAGTGCAGCTGTACACAAGCGTCAAAGGTCTAGCTAAATGTGCGATGTAACCTTTGATATCTTTCTGTCTTATGATTAATTTAATACATTAATTAAGCATTTCCATATTTATAATTGAGTCGCTATGCATGGGTAATTATCACATTACTATTTCAGTATCATAAACAGCTTCCCTCACTGAAGAATTTTTTATCCTTTTTTGCCTTTTTTTTCAAATGCACTGTGTTTACGTATGATCTTTTTTTCAGCAAATACAAATGGTAAGATAAATATTTGTGTCCTAAACCACTTTAATTTAAATGTAATTTTCTTTTATACGTTTAAATTTGTATTTACTTAATGATGCTGAGCAGCCATTTTAACCTGATAAGCAACAGACAGTGGTAGTCACAGCTGATGGCTGAATCCTACTTAATCTCAAATTTCTTTAAGATTTACACAAAAAGTTGCAACTTTGGAAGTTAGTTAACTACATTTATAAAATCTGTAATGTTTCACATTAAGTGTTACCGCAGTATCTTAGTCTATCATCTGTTTCCTAGGCTGCATTTCCCTTTCCTGGGTGGCAGATTCACGTTCGGTGACACGGCTGCATAAGCTAATATCCACCCTATTGCCAGGCACTTTTCCCCACCATCAAGCCCCCTTCTGTGCTTGCTGCTACCCACAGCTGCAGCCGGCTGTTTGTGCGGTGAACTGGGGAATTGATCCAGCTGTAAAAGAGCTCAAACATTTTTTTGCAGAGATAGCCTAGTGTAAATTAGTTCATCAATCCAATCCATTCTGTGGCTACATAAACACTTGTGTCAGCACTGAGCAGGGGCTCCTGGAGCAGAAAAAGCCTGGGGGATGAGGGTGGGCTGGTGCACCTTGCAGCAGTTGCTGCTGAGGGATCACAGCCTCGCTGCCCAGGACTCACGTCCAACTGTAGGATACCTGGGACATATAATTGGCTCATTCTGACTACGGCCAGTTTTCATCATCGTGCTGTGCACACACAGTTTTGTGAGGAGCAGTCACATTAGCTTTCTGTATTAACTGAAAGCTAAGACTTACCTTTTTCTTCCAAAGGAGAAGCTGGTAGCTGCAAATCTCACAGGCCCAAGAGGTACCTGCCTTTCTTACATTTATTTATGAACCACCTTGTGCCCTGATCTTGCCTCTGGAGCTGCTGGCGTGGACTCCTGTGCCTGTCACTTAAATCAGTAAAGCTTCGCAGAGGCCCAAAGGGCCGTGCCAGTAAATGAAGATGAGAAGAACTTTAAGCAAGGCAGAGTTAGAGAAGTAAAAACACTGCCATAGTTGGCTTCAGCATCTTTTTTACTTTCAACCACCGAAAGGTCTTTCAAGTACTTAATTCTCTTTAGAATATTTTCTGATGAAGCCGAAGATGATAATTTTGATTTGCAGGTCTTTCTATTATATCCTTTGACAAAACAGCTGAATAGCTGCTTTGAACACTGGCTTTATGTTTCTGGAATAAAGGAACTCCATTAATTTTTTCCATTCTGGTTTTGGAAGAAATATATTTGCAGTCTTATAGATACAGCTTTTGCTGAGAGGTATCTAGTTTGCAGTCTTTACCCCTGCTCATCAGCATTCACATTGTCCATATTGCCTACCAAGCATTCCATTTTTTTATGCTGTTTTTGAGCAAAACTGAAGACCAGCTTGCCACAGTAACGTCTAGTGTCAGCAGCAAGGGGACTTGGGCTTAGCACTCCAGTGCCATCCCAGTGCAGTATCAAAGCAATAGCTCCAGAAAGCTGAATTAGAGCTGGTGGTTGAAGCAGAGCACATCTCCCACACTCTCTACATTACTCCTGCAAGTGATATCTTTCAGAGGCAGTGCTCTCAGGAAGAAGAACAGTGTACTGCTCTTGTGTCTGGGTTATGTATTTGTAAAACTACTCAGGCAGCAAAAGGAGCTGAATATTTCAGTATCTGTCTAGTCCTACTCCATGGATACAGCAAAAAACACTGAATGAAAGGTGCTACATTTCTAAATACATACTAGTGCAGATTTCTGAGATGCTTTTCTAACAAGGAGTCAAAGTGCAGCAGTTTTGTTTGCAAATACTTGCACACCTAGCAAGTGTGTATCGAAGCTCCTTGTTTGTTAACCCACATCCTTTGCACTGCGGTTGTTCAGAGGATCAGGATGCGTGTCTTTTTGTTGAAAAATAATTTCCTTGCAGATACGCAGAGCGCAGCCTGAATAAATCAACTGGAAGGACCCAGAAATATACAGACATAAAATGTGCACATTAATTGATATGTTCAATAGCTGCCTCTGAAATTGCAGAGTAAGGTTTTCACACTGAGCAGTGATAACAGTAAGTACATCATGTCATGTTCCAAAAGCTGAACCAAAAGAGCTAAGGGTAAAAAAGTTTTAACTTATTAGTAAAAGTCAGCCATATAGAGTCAGGAGATAGGACTTTTCTAATGAATTTTATATTATATCCATATTTTATGGACATAGAAGAAAAATTGTGGGAGGGCCCAAGGTCCTCTCTAGTGCCAAGTAGAGCTTTAGAACTAACATTGTTATGTGGGATAATTATTAAAAGTAGAATTTCTACTACATGCAAGCAGTGTAGCACTGTTTACTGTAGATATCTGCACATTTTTATCAAACATTTTCTCAATGTATGGAGAAAAGATGCCTCACAGGGAGACAATATTGTAACAGTTGAGCAGATCACTGTCCTGTGTGTGGATCTCAGTATTGGTAGCACTTCTAATGCACGCTGCAAAATAGTGGCTGGTTTTGCAGGTAATTAAGCACCAGTAACTTGCTAACCTGAGTCTTTGGAGTTCGCTAATCATGGAGCTCTTTAAATTGCTTATTTTTGGCAGGGGAAATAAACTTGGAAGGCTTGAGGTGCTTCTGCCACTTGAGCTCTGCAGGCTCTGTATGAGCGCCCTGTGGTGGTACCACAGAGATTGGTGCATTTCCCCTCCACGGCAGAGGTCCCCAAGCTCGCAGGAGATGTTTACACTCCAGAGCTGGAAGAGGTATAAATGCAGAAGATGAATAAGTGCAGAAGATGAATAAGTGCATACGTGCCCGAGATTGCTCAGCACTAATAAGCCACGCTAACAGGCAGGTCTGTCGAGCTGGGCCGTAGCACTGGGCTGACCCTGCTCTGCTGTTTTGGAAAATATGTGTGTTCAGCGCCCCAGTTCACCGTATAGACACACCAGCTTGCCCAGCGGTCTCTAACGCAATACTCCACTGGCCTCTGAAGACTTCTTTGTATCCGAAATAACCTAAAGAAAAGTACATGATGAAGCTTGGATGTTGAAATGATCGTATTCCTACCCACAGGCCTTGCCTTGTTCTGTGTAAAAATATGAGTAACTGCCTTAGAAGGTGAGAAGCAAAGTCTCCGTGAGAAATAATAACAAATATATTGTGTGGTATTCACTCATTGAAGACGTCAGGCAGCTACTAACATGACTGATTATGGTTACATGCAGATTTAATTGTGTGAAAAGTTCTTTGAATTGTTCCAAAAGGGCAGAGCTCTGGCGTGTGGTTCTGCAAAGGGGTGCAGAGGAGAGCAGTGGTGTTGTGCAGCAAATTATTGATAATTTCCTGACTACATTGCCCTTTTAGAAATGAAAAAATCTTCTTTGCATGTGAAACTTGCAGAGAGTATGAGTGCAGGTCTGTTTTAGATCCAAAGGCACATTTTGATTTAAATAATAAAAAAATAAATAAAGAAAAATCAGCAGTATATTGTGAAGACCTCCATGTCTGGAAAAGATTGTTCCCCTTTAATACAAATAAACAAGATTTTTTTAAATATCTGTCATTCTGTTACGTTTATTTTTTACCTTATATAGACCATCCCCGTTAGTGACTTAGAAGCCGTTGCCCTTGTCCTGTACGTCTGTGTCCTAAATGGCCATGCCAATGACACTGCAACGCCTAGCAGTCAACATTTTACAGGCATTAGCATGAGGAACACATTGCACCACCATTCAAAGACTACACTGACACATTATGAGGTTGTTTATTATCGGGTTTTGTATGTCTCAAGAAAACTAAACAAATGCCTCCACAGAAGTGAATTCCTCTCTTGGAATGTGACAGACCTGTGGAGTATTTTATTATCCTGCCACTTAGTTTTGGCATTAGTTAAAACAACTTCAAAAATTTAGAACAGAGGAAAAAAAAAAAATATATCTAGTATTACCTGCTAAAAGAATAGACTGTTTTCTGCAAGAGTAGATGACACCGTGTTTGATCTGAATAACCTAATGCCTGAGCATGGTTGTTACCTCTTTAAGTGCTTCCTCCATCCTCCTTGCCTAGCACCTCATGGACCTAAATTAAACAGGGTAGGGAGATAAAATTAGCATTTTAATTTATGGATATATTTTAGGGCAAAAGTAAGTAAGTAAATAAATAAAACTTCAGACATAGCTCTTAACAGAGATATCCTTAGAGTTTACTGAATCAAAGTGCTGATAACTCCATACCGAAATGAATAATTCGGCCCTGTGGAATACATTTGTATAGCAAAGATGTGGTTTATATGTAAGTATAAATATATATATCTAGTCCCTCTGGGTATCTACACTTCGTCCTTGTTTGAATTCACAAACCTCTCAGGGAGACAAGATTGGACATAGGAGTTATAATTCTGAGGAGCTGGTTACAAGAACTAGAATCCCATAGCTTAATTTAAACATATAAAAGTCAAAACAGATAGTACAGTATTCCTTCTTCCTTTCTCTTTCTGCCCTCCCTTTCTGTGTTTTTTTTGTTAGCATTTTTGGCCTTGCATGATTATTAGGTGCCTTGTGTTTGAAAACAACTCAAAAAAAAAGATGTTGCCAACTTTGCCATACTCATTTAGGCATCTTATTAAACAAATATCATCTTTCAAGCTCCTCCATACTGACAGCTACCCTACATTTACTCTAAACTTTATCTGATCTCACAGCGGATTCGCAGTGGAGTGTTGCTAGCAATTTAGTTATGTTCTATGTTTGCCTATACCTGTCATTAAATACTTCCTATTCTTTATGATTTGAAAGTTTGAATTTCACTATTTCTGGGGTTTGTTTTTTTTTTTTCCCGCAACTTCATAATTCTTCTTTCATGCCTTAATTGTTAGGCAATTTATAAGAAACATTTAGTTATCACAGTTACGCAGTATTTTTTTATATTTTTTTAGTGGATAAATGTTTAGCATCTTAGGGAACAGAAAATGCTTTTTAATAGCACGCTACAGTCTTCCTCCATCTCCAGAATCTCCGCTGCTCATTTGCACTACATGCCTGATAACTTTTTCAACTTACCTGAAGGGTACTTCTGTTGAGTAGAAGTACTCCAAGGCAAAATCAATCTTCCTAATGGCGGAGAGAATTGTGCCACCTCAGTTGGTATTACAGGTTATTTAGCATAAACATATGTGTTCCCATTAAGGACCATCCACATTCAACTAAAATTAGTCACTTGTGTAAGAAGTTTTGTTTATAAATCTGAGACTAATTTCCCCAGTCTATTCTGTATGTGCCATGTGGTATAAAACTGTACAAATGTCAGCGTGCAGTCTCGTAATATATTTCTCTGAGAACAAAATGTAAAGTCATTATGCAGCGTATTTCTCAGCAGAATTATAAATAAATAGAACATGAAAAATAAAATCAGTTCTAGGTGAAGACCTTCACTACTTGTCTCTCAGTTAAAAATGCGAATATTTCTTCAGTAACTACAACCCACTGACATGGTGGTTGTATTAACACACAGTTAGTACAGAGTATATTAATTATGTGCACAGATAATGACCTGTTGGTTAAAAGGCTCCATTCCCACGGGCTTTTACAGCTGACTCTATGCTTCACATGCGCACAACTGTACTGTGGCCGCCCTTGTCTGAAAGAAGGGCCTTTTTAGTCTTGCGCAACACAAAGAGATGGAGTCAGTCAGATTTTCAACTTCCTCGGAGGTGCCCTCTTTCAAGCTGGCGTCTCTTTCATCTGTAATAGTCAGACAGGAGAGTTTTGCATTTCAGAAAATGTTTAGTCTGTATTTTGGCTGCCTTTTATGTGCTAAAATCTGTGGAAATTTCAGCCTTCCTGAACCTGCCTGAGCCTCTCATGGCACTTGGTGTTCACCGAGCTACTCCTGTGACACTTCAGGACTCTGCCTGACTCCTTATGTGAGCAGCGCCATTAGCCCAGGACTGCTCACATCAGCATCGTTAGCACGGGACTGGAGGTTTGGCAGCGCCTGTACGCTCTGGAAGGAGTTTTCTGCTTTTCATCACACCATTCTCTACTTGTATTTCTGGTGAGGGAGGAAAGGGTCCTTGTTGCAAGCGTGGGCTGCTGCTTGTTAAAGTTTAGTGCATCTGGGATGTTTGGTATCTACCAGCAAGGAGAGACTGGGCTCGGGCAGGAACAGCAGGGGCTGCAGAGTAGCTGCCATCGGTTTTGGAGGCATTTGGCATAAGGGCTCTAGAGTTTGCGTACGGTGCTGGCTGGTACAGTGTTGCCTGGTGAATTTGGCTCTCTCGGTGTTTGAGGTTATTACGAGGGCAATGTCAGACCACAGGCTCCGTATGAAAGCAGTGCACAAAAGCTAAACCACCGGGAGAAGGATTATGAATATTCTGGCTTCTGCTGTGGGTATGTGTGTCACTTTCTTTAGGGGGTCTCGTGGCAGAGTTTTGGAGAGCAGAAGCCTGTCGCTGCTGTGACAACAGAGGCAGTGTAGAAAACAGGGAGGTCTGGGGCTGCTGGTTGTGCCGGGGAGCTTTTGAGGCCATCGGAAGGTGACCTGCTTTGCAGATAAACCAGGGCCATTGCTAAAAGAAGCTGAAACGTGAAGATGAGGCTTTGTAAACCTGACAAACCCTCTTCCTGGGATAGACGTGGACAGCCCAGGCAAACTTCTGCTGGTACCGCTCCTGGGCGTGAACACAGCCACGAAGCCTATGGCACAGTGGGTCAGTCAGGAGCCTGAGGTGGAGCAACTATGCTGTGATGCTTTCATGACACCTTGAGTGTTGAGTGAGCCTCCAGACCTAGACAGACTAGGTCAGCAAGAGAGCTTGGCCTCTGTGTGCTGGTAAAAGCACTATAAGAAAACAGTGTAAGAAAAGCCAGTGGAATTCCTCTCTATTGAGCAAATATTTCTGACACCTTCTGGCTAAATCGGATCGTGTCCTACACAGACAATGACACCCTTATCTATCGCCAGCAACCATAGTTTAAATGGTTATAAGAGTTCCTACTGTTCCTGTAATCCATATAGAACTTTATATGACAGAATTTGATATCAGTCTTGGAAAGGGGAGTCTTAAATAAAGACGGCACATACCAGAATAAAGCTGTGAATGACAGGTGTCAGGCCCATGAAGTCACTTAAAAAAAAAAGAGGTGTTTAAATTAAGGTTGTGCTTTTGTGGTACGTTTGGGGTTTTTTTTTTAACAATTTTTAGTTACGTGGTCGCTCTATTTTTTTTTTCCCCAAAATATGCTTGCATCACTGAATAAGCAGCACCAAGCCTTTTCTACAGATGAAACAGAATAATATCTTCAAGGCATGTGTTTCCTGCAGTTGCACAAAAAGTACTGTAAGGTCGTGCGATTACAGATTATCATAAATCATTTGCTGAACAGGCAACTTCAGTTATGACATTTCCTAACTTTCTAGTATTAAATTAAAAGTTCTTAATGTACTCATAAAGTAGCTTTTTGTGTGCACTTATTTCCTACTTTAGCTTTCTTTTTGTTTGGTTTACTTTATTATGTAGTCAAAATGAATTTAGTTTGCCTAATTAGAATATATACAAGCCTATATCATCTTTAGAAATGGAGAATTTTCAGTTTAAATGTGCAATAATTAAGAGCAAATGGGACTGAGTACTTAAAATAGTGACAGCTCTGTATTTTAAAATGTTGGAATGCAGTTGTTTGGTTATAAAGCACAAGAAAGCTGGAAAGATGCCAGTAAAGGCATACTTAGTGAGAATTTTACTTTTATCTCAAAGATCAAAGGAACCTACGATCTTCAGCAAAGATTCAGATTGAAAGTGATGAAATTATAATGCACATTGCAGATGATAAGCAAAGTAATTGTTTAGCAATTTGTGGGAAGGTGGAGAGCTTTTATAAGAGAGCAAATGAAGACATAAAGTAGCCCAACCACATGTTTATAGTCTGTCAGAGGGTACGTTTTGAAAAGTGGAGGGGTAACAGGCACTAGACATATTCTTCGACAGAAACCCCATTCATATCAAAAATCGGGATGTACTGTTGCATAATTGGCACAACTGGGGACATCTAATCTTACTAATGTCTCTGTAATTGGTACAGACTATAAAAACAAAGGAATAAAGAACACAATTAGTATAATGAGTTAGACTGTTCAACCCTGACTCTTGGCAAGCACTTACCCAAATATTTCCACTGTGTACTCTCTCAGAAATAATTAATGTAGAATGGTAAGCCGCCTCACTTAACAAAATAGCTTGACCATTTCTAATATTTTATGGCACAGGTTAGTCAAGAATGTCTACACACAGAAGAGAGAGTCACGGGTTTTGCATTTGCTCCCGTTTCACCCTGCATGGGACTGGAATGAGAAAGTGTTGCACAGGGGTTATAATGTCTCTTTCTCCCACAATATTATAGCATTGATGGAGATAATAAAAAGACTCAAACTCATCCTAAAACATACAGAGGTTTAAGACAGGAAAGCTTTCTAAAAGCAAGGCTCCTGTACCTGTGCTGAAAAAGGAGGTTTAAAGTAAATCCAGGGCTCTACATTAGCAAAGGTAAGAGGTATACTTGTGTTGACTCAGAGGATTTTTCCTACTTATGCCAAAAGTTAATTTGTCGTCAAACCACCATTCAAAGGTTTGATCTCCAACTGTTGCATGAAGAAATAGAGTTTAAGGATCAAATTTATTTTCCCTTTGCGTTGATTTTTGTGTAGTTCTGCAATTCTGAAGGATCTGGGGTTTGCTCGTAACAGCATGAGCTTCTTTACGTTACAGGACTTAATATTACATCCCTAAAAGTTCAGAGATGAGTTGAATGACTGAATCTTAGCAGTGGCTACTGTCCTCACAGTAGGAATACACATATTACTCATAAACTGCTCTCACCAGATAGTAATTTTGTTTGTGGTTTGTCTTAAATGAGCTGTTTAAAATTCTGTAATTAATTCAGTGTACATGGCAAAAATGACAGATGGTTATGATAAAGGAACTTAATGCCTCGTGGAAGCAAGTCAAACCACAATCAGTAGCAGATGTTTGCTGCAAAACCAGATTGTGTGTGTGTCTGTGTGTGTCTGTGTGTACATACTACATATATATATATATATGTATATGTATCTAGCTGGGGTATGGATTTATATATGTGTGTTTATGTGTATGTCTATCTGTATCCATAAATGTTACTTGAACACTTCCCCCACACATGGCAATAGTTGTGGTGTTTCTTAATGCAGTAATGACCACATTTATTCCTGTAGTTGTACGAAAGAATTCTATCAAGGACATTTCCTCCAATTCTCCTTAATGTTTTAAAAAATTTTACACAGATATCACTTTTGGGGATTTGTTTCTAAGGTAGAAATATAAGATTCCAATAGTCAAGAAAAAAAAAAATCAAAGCAATGGTTCCCAAAATTTTTGGAGTTGTGTGGGTGTTATACAAAACATTGATTGTACTGTTTATTAAGAGATTTCGGAAAGCTGATTACTAGAAGACACCAGTGGAACCGAGCTGGTGTTTAACAGTAGCCAGAACAGCTGTTATCTTATGACTGGGTGTGGGGTCAGTGAAGTTACAGTATCACAGGCAATCTGTTTTTCAATATTATCAAATGTTGATCAACCATCGTAATCTCACAGAGCAGACTTGACAGGTAAAACGTGGCTAAAGAGGGATTGGGCATTTCATGACAATTTTTTCTACATCAGGTCTCAATCTGCAATACTAGCAATATCTCCTTCAGTCTTGTATTCTGACCAAGCCCTTCCACTGCAGGGGGGTGCCAAGACCGAAGGAGTCCTCGGTACATGTTTGGGACCATCTAAGTGTGTCATGAGCACGCTGCACAAGTATTCAGGGACTGGTGATTTCAACTCTAGACTGGGTATACATCCTGGACAAGACCTAGCTCCATATCTGTTTAATACCAGCCACTGCTTCTGTTCACACACCCCTTCTCTTTGCAGGAAAGAGTTGAGAAGTCACAGTCTACTCTGAGAAGGTTCCTGGCTTGGAAGATCAGAAGTCAGAACTCCAGAGGTAGGCAGAGCCTGGCTGTACTTTGTGAACCCTAGGTGTTCTGAACTGATGTGATTTTCTCTGCAGCTTCAGGCTCTTTCAGCTCAGCTGGGGTTCACTATTGCCTATGAAGATCTTTTCATCCACGTACGTTGATGCTGAATACTTATTTGTGCTGTTGGAAAGAAGAAAACAGAAATGAAGGATTTGATTTAAATTCTGACACTTCTAAATGTGAAGAGCTCACTTGAGCTACAGATAGAATGCAACCTTCTAGTTACGTGAAAAAACAAAATCAGGTGGGAAGTGCTTAATCAAAAATTCTTTTGAGGATCACAACACTCTATTTAAGCAGAACTCTTTAAAAGTAATTGTCAAATATGTGAGTTAAAAAGTTATAGGTCTGAGTAAGGCTCTTCAGGTATTTGGATTAAAGACATACTTATTTATTTATTTGTCACAGGAAAAATCCTTGCCTCCTACTTCAGAGAGTAAGAATTATTTTTTAGTATCGCTGCAGTGCTGTCTTTGTATGGTTTCCCTGCTTTTAGAGTTTCTTGTCTTGGACTTGATCATTCCTTTGACGCACTAAGTAATCAAACCCTCAAGGAACTGAGGAGGGTTAAGTATGTCTCAAGTTATTTAGTGTCCTAAGACAAGAAGCTCACTTTTACAGAGATATAGTGTATAAGACAACGGTGTGGTTATGAAGTCAATATTTTATTCAGGATCTAGGATACATCGAAGCAAGGTTGCACGTGCAACAACCCAATCTGCAGTAAACTAAGAGGAATTGTTGACCAACTTTGAAGAGAAATTTAATGGGAATACTCAGAATCATGGGCTGAAAAATCACAGAATTATTGCTATAAATCACTGGAAGAAGTGGGATTGGATGTTGAATAGTGAGAGCTCATTGTCTCTGAGCTTGCATAAACAACTGCTTCTGGCTCTTAGCCTAATCATTAGACCAAACATTATGCTGTTTCGTGATGTGGATCCTATGTGGATTTCTAGCATAGCTTTTGTCATGCAAAAGGTGCTGTAAAGCTTGAAGTAATCTCAGGGAAATTAATAACTCATCTGAAAGTGAATGGAATAAAGACCTGGTTTAGAAATGTTTAAAGATTTCAGAAGGCTACATTAAAGTACTCACACAAAGGGTCCTCCCAGTTGTACTACAGCTTTTACAAGCACATAGTCCCTGCAGATGGAATCTATTAGAGTCAAGGAGATTTGAATCAGAGATACAATCATTCTTCTAGAGAGCCTCTGTTGTCAACAGACAATACTGAGAAAAGTAACAGTAACCCAGACACATGAATACCCATGAATAAATCTCACAGACACCAGGTAAGTTCAAAAAATAACAATCTGGGCATATAAAATGAAAAATAGAAGAAAACAGAAAGCAAGAGAATTTTTTCTTTGGAGGATTTGCAACCACTTACCAAGATTTTCTTCCTTTCTCATTATATGCCATTTCCACAAATGCTGCAAAAAGTAGGAAATGCATCAGTAGCAGAACGCTCTCTTTTTTTCACAGGTTTTCAGAATATCCTCTAGAACTTACCCTCCAGGAGAGAAAATCCTCTCTTGAATAAAAAGAATTTAGAACTCCCGAATGGCCGTTTCTCCTTTCCTTTGAATTGTTATTATCTAAAATTTAAATAAGTCTCTAAATGATAAAGCTCACATTCTGGGTTTTTACTTAAATGACTTTTAATAAAATTACTTCAGCTGAGGCATAATCATTTAAGAAGTCTGAAAATACCTTCTGTCCTGAGATTTTTTATGTCAAAAAGGAATCATTACCTATATATCCCAGAGGCTCAAATTCATTTTGTGTTATCAATGATATAGTTGAGCAAACAGATGAAAGTTCATATTAGGAAATCCAATACACAACATATACATATTCTCACACATATGTGTGTATACATAAAGTTTGGATGTATAGCTATGTATATATCTATGTAACTGAGGCTTCTTCATATTTGTCTGCTCTTTATAATGTAATGACCAGAGAGGCGGGATATCCTTGATAATCAGTTGTTCAGGAGAAGTTTTCCATGACAAAAAACCTATGAGCTTGGACACTGGTAGCAGTATGCTAGAGATTAATTTGAATTTTAAAATTGAAACACGAATGCAATGGGACTTTACTTGGCAGAAGATTCTGCTTCTAGTGGAAGCCCTTTGACTTGGGCAGAACGATGCAGATGACACCGTAAACTCACATGCAGTGATTACAGATACATAAACCAGAAGAAAAAAGGAGGTTCATTACAGCTATGGTTTGTACTCCAGTGGCCCTTAATTCCTGCCAGTGATAAAAGGCAATAACAGTACCACGGGCTGATCAAAGTTTGGAATCCTCAAATCCACAAAATGCTGTTACAGAGACTCTCTGAGAGACCAAGAGAACACAAAAATGGTCTACGAAATGCAAATGCCGTATTGCTAGCCTGGAAAACAGAGACAATGTTATTCTCACTATTGGAATGTCCCTTATACTACGTTAGTGCTTTCTCATTTGGTTCCTAGGCTTTTTCACAGTTTGACATTTCTTACAGTACATAATCCTTGCAACAAGATTCAGTGCTTGCAGTACAATAACAAGCAGCAGCAAGGCTTTTCTACATATTCCTCCAAGTTATTTTTCTTAGCATGTGATCAGACTTTGAAAAATATGTTGTTTTGTATCTGGTTTTGTCATATAAGATTCTGCATTTAGAAATAGCTGTGTGAGCAGCAGGAGAATTTGTTCTCTGGCTTGGTCTCTGATTAGATTCAACTCTTGAGGCAGAGTTACTCTCTGGATGTGACTGCGTGGGCTGAGATTTCTGAAAGAAGAGATTACCAGTTGCGACTATCTGTTCCAGAACTGGTACATGTGTTGACAAAACAGATGACACTGAGTGTTTATCTGAGCTCTGTGCCACTGAAACCACTATATCTGGCAAACTGGAGTCAGAATACAACACTGGTATGAGAAAAGGGAAGCAGTGATTGAATTTCTCTAGAAATGCTTTTATATTGCAATCAGGAGATACTATTCAATGTCAGGCAAATAGATTAAAAAGGTTATATATTCACAATATCAAGAAATAAGCTCTAATTAAAAAAAAAAACAAAACAAAAACCAAAACCAGAAAGAAACAAACTGAACCAAGCAACAAAACCCCAACAAAACAGCAAAACCCAAACAAACCTCCTTGTTCCCAAAACCCCAAAAGAAAACAAACAAAAAACCCCCCCGAACTGATAGCTGCTTAATTCTGGAAGCCTTTTCCTATCAAACTCACTAACAAACAAGCATTTCTGTTCGGTTAGAAACAGCATCTTCATCACTAACATTACAGTAGCTTAAGCTTCTTCTGCTAGGTGTTGAAGCCCCCTCCTCCCAGATCCAAACCCTTAATCTCAAGCAGCCAGAAGAACATTTCAGTGTAAGTAACAAATGTGTTAAAACATTAGGGGATGCAAGTCAACAACATGCCAGATAAAGCCCAGAGTTTGGCAATGAAGGTCTTTTATTTCGAGAAACTGAAAGGGTACACTTGATGCAAAATAAAGCATGTCTCTTTCAACAGCATGTACATATGGTGGTGTATTTATTTGTGTAAAGGATTTTATCCTAAATTCCATTGCACTCCAACTGTCTTGCAAAAGAACAATATTTTAAAAAACCCCACTCCCTGCTGGTTTTATTGCTGCGTGTCTATGAGAAGCACAGTGTGCATATTGTTAGTAGTTTCTCTTAACAACATTAAATTAAAGTCTTCTGCAAAGTATCAGGAGAAATGTGATATTCTTTGTGCTTCTTAACAAAATGCCATGTAAATCTCTTACCTCCTTACTCTCTCTCCGCAGCTTCTGATTAGAAACATTGTTTTCTCAAGTTTGAGAAGCATTACTTAGAAAAAAACCCCAAATAGTTCCTCTCATCCCAAGCCCCTCTAAATCTGTAACTCCCGCTTCAATATTCTCTAATGTTTTGCAGCCCAGGTGTGAACGATGCAAAATTCCAACTCCCTGCCTTGTTTTTTGGGGAGGGGGAAGTGAAATCTGAAAAGCACAATGGTTGCCATTAATTTGATGTCACCCTGGCAGCCTACAGAGCTAACCAGCGGTCCTAGTCCTGGCACTAAGCTGCGTGCTCCTTGGACATGCTGAGTGACTGTATCTTCCACCGGCTTTAGTTAGACAGCTTAGGTGCAAGCCAGAGCCTCTGAAAACGTGAGGGTGAATGCTACAAATAGTCAAGGGAGACAGGGAGTTTCTGCCTGAGGGTGATTCAAAGTTGCCTGAACTGAAATGATATTCACAATCTACAGAGGATTAAACGAGGAACTGTGCAAAATAAGCTCTACTTCCCCGTTAGAGATAGAAGCTTCACTGTCTCCCTGTTTCAGCTATTAAACCTCTATCTTATGTTAGACAACTCCTGCACAACCAGTTCAGGTTCTCAGGGCAGCAAGGCTCACCTTCAGTCTCAGAAAAACGCGCTGACCAGGGCAAGCACAGGTACTGTTAGAGCAGGAAAAAAATCACAGCTGAAAGACAGTTCAAGAATCTGCTCTTAACAACCTTCCCACTCTTAATTGTTGAAGAGAATAAGGGGCATTCGTGACGACGACCTCTGGACCCAGCTAGAAAGTAGCTGCTAAATGTCTCAGGCTGAAATCAGCTGCTGTTTTTCTCTTTTCTTCTTTTTCTTGGAAGCCAATACCTGTTGAGCAGTCACGCTGGCTTCATTCCACCTGCTTGCTGATCCAGGATTTCTTAAATGCAGCAGTGGTAGTCACCTGAATAAAATTTATCTCGTGATATACAACATAAATTCTATCTATAAAAATGCTTTTCAAAGCACAAAAATATAAAGCATAGCTTTTCTGCCTGAAATCTTATGTCAAATAAAATGTCTTTGCACCAACCTGGAAACAAGAGAATTGCATTGAAAGTCTATCTGGTCGCTTGCATCCACTCTAGTTAGAAGATAAATGATGCTTCAAGTTCGGAGCATGTATGTCCTACCCGAGTAATGAAAATTTTAAATTTGGACAATAAACAATGCATCTATATCTTATCAATGGAGTCCCTTGACAGGTATTTGTCTAATCTTTGGGGTTTTTTTGCCTGAATAGGTACCAGTTAGGTGACTGGCTGGTCGACTAATTGAGCACTAGATGAGTTCTTCCCTTCGTGAAGCACTATTGTTCTAAAGAATTGGTAGATTGATAAGATGGTAAAAATTTTTATTACCATCATGCTGGTAATTCAGTAGTATGCTCATTTCTACTGTTGTATTTTGGGAGCAGCTTTTGGAAGTAAAGGAATTAGTTTGACATAGAACTGAAGTTCAGAATGAGACCCTTCCAGCTACAACTATAGTCCCAAGGTAACCTTAAAGTGAGCTGTTGAAAACCAGTTAGCACCATACGGACAATATTTTTATTGAAAAAGCATGTTTAACGGATAAGTATTATTTCGCTACTTGCTTCCTTTGTTAAGATCTGTTTATTTAAAAAGTTTAGTTTTAAGCTTTACAGTTTCCAAAACCGAACCTGCAAAAATATCTGTTTAAATGTAGATCAAGTTATTTTTCTCCCCCTCTGCCCAATTCAGATAAGACATGTGAAACGGGACCTTCATTACACATTCAGAGATAGAACAATAATTATCGACTCCTGACTTCTGGTTTAGCCACACGTTTCTTTTAGGAAGCTATCCAGCTCTCATTTAAGACTTCTGCTGAAAAAGAATGCAACACCATTGTCAGTAAGTTGTTTAAACTATTTACTTTAAAACGCTGATTTTATACCTAGTCTGAACCTCACTGCGTGGGCTATATCCTTGATTTTGAAAATGTGCAAATCTTTTTCGGTAACCATTCCTGAATTTTTTCATTTAGTGTGCTCCTTTTTAGACCACACACATGTTTTTATCTCATGGTATACTTGCTTTTAACAAAGCTCTCATCCAGTTTTGGTGACAAAAGTGTTAAATATAACACAGTTTTCTTACATATGCAGAATTCGGCTAGACAAACTAAGTGGCTTGTCTGACCCTGTACCAAAAAGAAATGGAGTGCTGTAGAGTATACGGTTCGCTGTTCCTTTCTTGCATGCGTGGATCAGACATACTGCAAAAGTTGTGACATACCAAAGCCTTCTAATTGCAATTTACTGTGAGTCACCATCAGCCATTGTCTCGGGAAAAATGGCACTGACTTATGTCATCAAAGATGTATCATGGTGTGTTATGTGCTTACTCAGACGCAATAATTAACTCACGTTAATGCAGTGTGTATTTTGGATTTTGTAGCAAATGTTATTCAAGATAGCGAATCTGAAAGGGATGTTTCTTTTTATTAGTGCTTCTGGCGTGTTGCATTTTATTAAATTACCTCAATAAAACTAATACCATCATAAAACTCTTAGACACTGTGTCATGTGACTGTGATTTAAAGAACTAGTGGCAGATGCAAGGTTTTAAAAGGAGTCCTGTGGCATTACCTCTGGAGAATTATAGTCAGATACCACTGATAGACCAATAGTTATTACTTTTAGATGAAAGAGCTTTGATAATTTCCCTAGATGCTGCTTACACTATGTAAATGTGCTGTGCATCTGCCAGGAAACCTACTCTCTGCTACCCCAAATTTCCCTGCCAATGAGAATGAAAATAGTTTGACCATCAGTGCTGAGGCACCAGACAACTTTCAATAGCCGTTACAGACAATATACCAGACCTCTAGAGGCACTAAACTTTCACAGAGTTATCCTTTGGGAATACTCATACTCTCTGAACATTGTTTATTTCAGCACCTACTTTTACGCATCCTGAATAACTGAGTATCACTTCTGTGCCATGGAAGTAGTCCCAGGATGACAGTCTCCCATGCTCTTTCCCTTCCATTGCCACTCAGTCACTGGGTAAATAACATTGCAGTGTGAACTTCTCTTCTCATAGATATATTCCTTTGTTTGATATGTCTTGGCACAATAATAATCCTCAAAAACAAAACCAAGGAATATGCTATTGTGTGATTCACTGGCTCACAGATGCACTTAAATCGTACAAGGTACTTCTCCAAATATGCGAAATAATGCTACGTTTCCTGTCCCCCTTCATATTTCAAAGACAAGACATAGTTGAGACTCTTAATTCTTCTTGGAGGATGAGGATGTGAGCAAGGCTTACAAAATCATGGATGCTGTGTATGAGAAGAATACAGAATTATTGCTCACAGAATCCTGCTATAATAGCAAGTAGTTACTGAAACTAGTAGGAGTTTGTCTTCAGTAATAACTGTCTTATTATCCTACGTTTTCTAAAGCTTTTCTTCTGCATTCTTTCGTTTTGGCAGGTGCGATCTTGGGGAAAAAAATAAAAAGCAAACAACAAAATATCTGAGGACAAAATGAAAGGTTATTAGAAGTCATTCAAATGAAAAGAAATAATTCTCAGGATACTTTAGTGATAGGGAAGAGTGTGAAAACTACAGAGCTGCGAGAACATCTAAGACTGAGAGCTAATTGAGGACAGAAATGACACACACGGTTTTGATTCTACCTCAGGACAAAGTGACAAGCTGAATGACCTGAGGCATTATCCAGACCTGTTATCCTATGATTCACTAGATAATTACTTGATCTAATTCGGGCCTCATGTGTACCTCACTCAGGTTCTTTCATTGCAACTGCACACACAGGAACAACTTAGTAAAGATTTCCCATCAACAGGCAAAGCAAAACTTTGACAGTCTTACGTGGTTTCACAGTAACAGCATATGCTGGATTCGTATAGGAAAATTAAGGGTAATTTAACGATTATTTTTCAGTAACATGGTACTATGAATATTTTTCAGTAACAAGTAGGACCTTATAGTGCCTGGTTTAATATGTAACCAAATCTGAAGATTCAGCTAAAGTAACCAGGTAGCTGTTTTCTGCTGGTCCAGCAGAGGGAGGTTTAGATTCCTTCCTTTTATTCTTCAAAGAGCTAGGGAAATTGCCAAGGCCATGAAGTGTATAGTTTGACATTAAAATGTCAGTACACATCCGTCCGGTTGCCATAAATGTAAGAAAATCAGATATAGTATTTCCTAACATCAGTTAAAGAAAGAAACTGAAATTACATGGAATTTAATGATTTTACACTCTTAAATTCTATATGCATATGAATACAACACAATCGCTTTTCTTCTGTACATCTGGCAGGCAGACCTCAAGTTGCTCTATGAAAGCTGAAATAATTTGTTGAATATATTTAACTCGTAACATGTTTAGCAGTATGTTTTATGGATTCTTTTCAAATATTTCAGCAATACATGTCTTGTTTGAATTTGTTGTGGAATGGCAGTGCCTGTTTTATCTTCTATTCAAAAATCCATCTGATTGCTGGCAGCTTCAGGAATGTGCAGAGGCAGAGAACATTATTCCATGGAATGGCAATGCAGTCGGTACAAATTGTCTTCTTGTTCTAAGTGGGTGACAACATGAAAAAAGAAGAGTTTTCCTTCATATGATAAATAACATTAAATTGCATATTTGAATATTGGTTTACTGCTGACATTTGTAATAATAAGCAATCAGCTACACAATAGAAAAAATGCAAAACCAGATTTTCTAAACCAAATCCACTCAATCTATATTTTCTAGGTTGCTTTAATGGATATAAATATGTGTCTCTGTGTCTATATTGGATAGTTGCAGGGCTTGTTCAGACACTACAGTGCATCAGAAGAGTTTTAGTAAGCTGAGAAATAGGTGGAAAAGGCACAGATTTTTCACAGCCTGCAAAACCTTGCTCTAAATTTGCAAGCGTGTCAATAGCCTTACCAAAATCACACACGAGACCACTCAGACATGTAAAGCTACTTGAAAGTGTAAATATTTGTTCAAAGAGGCAGGGAATAGTTCTAGGTAAGTAGTCTTCATGTAAACAAGCATGATAAGAATTGCCTGTGTTAGGAATCTTCTGTAAATAGCAAAGAGACTTAGGATGCCTCCTTTGCCAATATCAGTAAAACTCCTTTAGCCTTTTCAGTGCTGAAGGATCTACGTAAAGACAATATTGTGATTGCTCTTTTAACATAGTAGAGGCCATGTCTCACTTTATCAAATCAGAAATTGGGCTCTACTTTTTTCTTTTTTTTCTTTTTTCTTTTTTTTTTTTTAACTCCAGACGAGCTCAACCCTGGAACATAGCTACAGGAGGAAAGTGGTTTGGCCTTCCCCCTTAGTAGCCTAATCAAGATAAGATTCCAGTTGACAGTAAAATGTTGATGTTTCCAGAAATCACCTTTTCACACCAAAATATATTGCAGTGCAGTGGTAGTTTAACCCTCCCTCTTAGCCTTTTTTTTTTTTGTTTTTAAGCTTTCTGACACATGTGGCAACATGCACAAGTTCATGAGTGATTTTCTCTGTGCCATCCTTGCATTTTGCAAATTCAGTCAACAATCACACAGTAGGGCAAAATGTTGTGCTGTATAATAAAACTGTTTTTTCTCACCACTGAGAAAGAAATAACATGCATCTGTCTAGGTTATTCTGCATTATTTTTATCAGCACATATCAAAGACCTGTTATCAAACCTGAATATCTTTCCTTCACCATCATTCATACCAATGAGGAAGAAAACATATGGGTTTTGAAACTGTCAGATCTCATAAACTAGTTTTCTCTCTGGAGAGCCACGCTGAATAATTCCAAGACCAAATATGCCTCTTTTTAATTAGGTTAAGGCCCAGATATAATATTTCTATCGTATTCTGTCAGAATACTAGCTTCTGTGCCTGAATTTCTTTGACACAAAAAAATATACCTTTGTGTAGCCAGCATTGTCAGTGGGGACTGCCTTATCTGCAAGATGAGAGATGGCTTTACCTAGTCCCCTGGAGAATGAATAATGTACTCTCCAAGAGGCCATTTGCTCTTCCAGGAAGGCTCCCTAGTTTAAATGAAATGGTTTTGTCTCTAAGAATTTCTGGATATAGAGAATCTGAAAGAAAAAAAAAGGTGATTCTAGGAAGAGCGTGATGTGCCTTCCTTTTACGTATTTCAAAGGTGAGAATGTTAAGAAAGTGCTACAACTGAACACTTTCATCTTTGACTTACTGTACTTACATCTCTGCCACAGAAGTGGAGGTAGTTATGAAAGAAACAGGCCTTAACGGTCCTTCAGGACCTTCCTAAGTATTGTTGAAAGTTGGTGATGCTGCTGTATGAAAGAATGTGAGAAAGGTCCAGTCGGGTCCCGTCACTCTGGCTTGTGATCCTCTTCCTGAGAGGAAATACCTAAGGCAGAGAAAAGGCAGGCTAAGCCTATATGATACTTTCCCCTCATGCTCTCCCAGTTTCCAAAAATTTCAGCTTATTTGTCTTCCTGTGTCAGGTATGGTACTATCTGGTAATTCTCAATAGATTCTCTGGCACGTATTTGTCCAGTTTCCTCTTGAAGCCACACAAATTTTTAGCATCCATAGCACCCTTTGGTGTAGAGCTCCACAGATCCACTATCTGTCCAGGACATTTCAGCGTTCATAATGGAATACACAGTTGCTGTATTAACTGCATCTCAGCATGTTTAGACTAAGCAAGTGAAATAAAAGAGGATTTCTAATATCTTTACAATGTAATCTCTAAACTAGCAACAGATGCATAACGTATGTAACATCCTGTTTAAGGAATTTTATTTTGCCCGTCTTGCAGTCAAGAAAGTTGGTAAATGCTTCTGCAACTTCAGAACTGAACTTATAATCTTCAGCAAAAAAGTAGTACCTTGTCCACTAATCCTCCATTGGTGCCAGCTTACTCCTTTGGAAAGCAATAAAGCATCTAGATTAAGCAGCGTGTATGGAAAGCTTTACTCGAGTCAAATCCCTTACTTTGTATTAGTTATTTGTATGAAAAAGTACAGTCTTTGCAGAAACTTCAGTGTGATTAAAAGCAACCGGTTGGGCACAGAAAAATTAAGACTCAAGCTTCACAGCAGAACTGGACTAACTCGACTAAGTGCAAAAAGTAAGAAAAGGTTTGTGGTTGCCCCAAATATCTCCATTTAGCATCACAGGTAAAGCTGACACTGAAGGAACCTCATACTTTCATGCTGTAGAGCCTGTCGTGTATCAACAAGCTATGTAGATTTTTTTTGTGCATGTGTGTATGTGTGTGTATGGGATTAAGTAATAGCTGGTAGCAAGAGTTTGGCAGGAGCACACGAGTTAGCTGTTGAGTAGTGACTCACAGATACCTAGGTACTTTTGGAGGTCTCCTGGTTGTATTTATAGGTTTGTAAGATTTTTGGCCCTTTTGAGCAATGGAGGCCATAGAACTGCTCCAAGTAATTCTCACAGAAAAGTAAGTAAATAATGTCTGAAAGGAAATGTTGTTTTTCAGAAAATATTCTGTCTTCAGTTTAAAAGCTGACGTTACAGAGAATCCACACAGATCATGTAAAATATTTCAAGCGTCACCCTGCTTCCAATCAAACCAACACTTTTTTCCAATCCAAAATTTGCTTAGCGTCTACTTCTAATTTTTGTCTTGTTCTTTTGTTCTCTGCTAAATGGCAGAGCTCTTCACACTCAAATATTTCTTGATTTAAGATTCAGAGTGCAGGAAGATAAATGCTCCTTTGGTTTAAAAGATGAGGGATTTTTCTAAATAAATATCCACCATTAGATATTGTGAGGAAAGGCTTCAGAAAGTGTAAACTTGGCACGTTTGTGATTGTGATTACACTGTGTAGAAGTGAGAAGGAGAAACGTTCATTGACCTCCTTCCTAAGTACTTGGTTTATGTACCTTATCATATGGTAAAACATAATACAGCCCACTTCACCCTGGTACACTGCCTGGCTCTCATTCTACTCCCAGGTGGAGGAAGCTCCTCTGGGAACAGGAAACTCTGCCCCTAACTACAGGGTGATGGGTTCGAATCAAACACAGCTTCAGAAACTATTTTTTCACAGCCTGAAATAGATGGGGGTAGGGCTTGCTCATCTGCGCTGTGTCTGCATTGAAGACTTCAGACAAGAGCATAAAAACCAGCTGTAAAGGTAAAAAACCTTGATCACTCTTGGAGAAAGGTTAAGATATAAAACTTTCATTAAGATTGATTTTGGACTTTGCTGCTCTTTGAGTTAATTAATTAAAAGCCGAAAAAGCTGAAAGATACATATTAATATTAATACCCTATCAGAAAGAACTTCCTTCAGTCAACAGAAGAGAATGAACCAGGGAGACCTTTCCTAAAATATATGACTTGGCCTTCAGGCCTTTCACAGCACTTCTTTTAACACTGCTAGCTGAGAAAAGGAGTGCCTTTCTCTCAGGCAGTATTGAACCTAGACCAGCTACAGAGTGATAATGGCCCCAGTTTTGAGTGGCATGAAAATGGATGACCTCTAGTGTCAGTGCATCATAATGAATACATGCACGTTCTGAAATTACTCCCATCACATTTCACACCCGATTATATACATTGAAGTTGGAACAGGCTCAGGACAGCGACGTTTATGTAATCAAACCCAGTGAATAGGGATATAATGAAGAATTGAGTGCAGGCAGCTTTGGCAGGCGTCCTCAAGCCTCACCTCTCTTTCTGTGTTCTTTGTCTTTAGGGAAACAAGAGATTGGATGCCTTTCGTTCGCTGTTGAGAGTATTTATTTCCACAGCTGATGAAAAGCTGTGATTTTGATGGCTAACGGTTTGAATTACAACATTCTTTTGTGTATCGATATCAAAAAATATACAATTTTTTTTCTACTAAGAATTCCCCTTGTTTCAATAGTGCTAAGGTCTGCATGTATCTGGACAGGAAATAGAGGGAAATTCCATCCAAAAATATTTTTTCAGTAAATTATTTAATTCACAATTTAGGGTAAATTAAATTTGATTTGACTGTAACTGTAGTTTCAAATCTACTTATATTTATGCCATAGTTGTAACTCTTTCGGTTCACAGTAGGAGTCCTACAGTAAATCAGAGAAAAAAAGACACAATTGTTTTATGGATTTCTACTGCTTTCCTAGTGCTAACATCCCATTTTGTTTTTAGCAATAAACATTACATACTTTCAGCAACGAACGCATATCCAAGGAAGACTAAGAGGTTCAGCTCGAGGCATTTTCAAAGTATGCTTCCCTCGTGAGAGATCTGAGGGCACAAGGAGATAAATGAAACGTCACGAGGACCTGCGAAACACAGAGATCCGTGGGAAAAGCAGCCTGAGTTACAGCCCACTGCCTCAAAGCCTCTTGTGCGGTACCTCTTCGCCGAATGTCACAACGTCCTCTGCCCCAAGGAGTGCAGGGGTGGCCACATGTCCTGCTGCCTCTCCTTCACAAGAGGCAGGGGAGCACACCTGAGTGTCACTGCAGCTGAAGAGGGGAATTATCCTACAGCACCAGTGGGATAGAAAATTGTCTAACCCAAGTGTGGGGCATTCAGAGGAACGGGCCCTGGCTGCACAGAGGTGAGAGGCTGCCGCAGAAAGGGGCCCTCTGTGCCCCTCCTGCTCCCTCTGCTTTGCTCACAAGTCTTTGCTGCTTCTTGTTCCACTCTCTGCTGCTTTCTCTCTGCTCAGTGAAGAGCAAAGCTGTAGATTATTAGCATGTATTAGCTTCAGTGTGGGGTTTTTTATATGAAATATTATTTTTGGTGTGAGGAATGGTGTTTGTTTCATCTAAAGAAGAGGATTTTAAACTTCTGGCACATACAAGTACTTGAATTAATCCTTCCTGAGCTGGACAAGGAAATGCTGTTTGATGCTTCATAGACATATTGACTATAAGCCATTGCTCAAAGGAAAAGTTATTTCCTTGTCAGGCTCTTATATGTGTCCCAAGGGGTCACAGCTCTTCTCTGTGTGTGTGTGTGTGTGTGTACGTGTGCTTAACCACTTCAAAAAAACAAAATAAAAAAAAATAAAGGCAGCCCAGTGCTGGTGTCTTTATCATAATTCCAGCTTTACTGTTAGCCTTTGGAATGACACCGGTGCTTTTTGAACACAGTTTATTTTGGGCACCAAGCTGCATGGACAAACATCTGAGCTAAAAAACTTCTCAGCCACAAACACTCCTTTGCTCTCAGCCCCTACTTGTTCACTCTTTCTTGTATGAAGTATGATTTAATCCTCTCTTCTCTTGTCAGATTACTGTTTTTTCCTCACCTTTTCTGACTCAGAAGGTCTACCCAGTCACCTTTTGGAACAAGCACGAACCTTTTTGTGTAACAACCCACCTCCCTGTAAAGATCCCGTCTGCAGCCTGATGCTAGGTGGCACTCTGCTGGTTTTATGACTTCCACAAAGGATTCTGCTGTCATGACAGTTTTAAACCGATACGACTATACGGACATTAATGGAGTTGCTCCTGGTTTATGCTTGAGTAAGTAACAATAGACATAGCCCAATTTATTTTAAAGATATGTAAAACAGAGGACAACTTTCACTAGAGTCTTTACTGAGTGCTGGTTTGAGTGGTCAAACTGGGATTGTTTCATTAATCTGTGAAATAATTTTACACCATTGTAACTAACTTCACTGTGAAATTAGGTCATTCTATAAAAGTGAATCAATGAACCGAAGAATCAAAATTCAAACCTATAATTCAGATTTATTAAGTGTACTCAGGAGTCCAACAGGAACAAATCCACAACTAGTGTTAAATAGCATAACTGCATTAGAAAAAGTGAAACTTTTTTCAGTTAAACTAGTTAAGGCAGGGGTTCCATAAAAGAGTTTCTTATTTTCTATTAGAGCCATATGAGCACTCAAAGTGTGCAGGTTTCTTTTTAAAAGTCTATACTGTAAAGGTTTTTGGTATCAGGAGAAATGTCTGCAGTTCACACAGACAGAATTTCTCTGGAGCTTTCTTATAGAGACTGCCTCTAGTTAGTGCAAAATACAAACTGATTTGCTCATCCAGAATTCAGAATTGTATAAATGTTTAATAATGAAAAACAGTGAATTTTTTTTTTAAATGTTAACTAAACATTGTGATGTTTGATATGAAGTTTAGTTTTGATTCAGACTTACTGAAGGAAATGAAAATCCCTCCCAAATGAGGGGCAAATGACTGGAAATGAAAGAGTAGCAAATCAGACTCAATTTTCTTCTGTGAACTGATACAGAGATAGAATTAGAGATAACCACAGCAACAGTGAAACTTATCAGAACTTTTCCTTACATTCTCTGTAACTCTGTATGAAAATCCCCAGACTGCATTAACGTTTCAAATCAGACAATGACCGTGAAGGTTAGAGATTTCTGGGAAAATATCTCTGTGCGGTGGAGTGGCATTAAGAAGTGTTCTAACAAAGACAAGCTGATGTTGCATGTTCCAATTACCAAGAGCTGTTATCAGGACATTTTGTAAAGCTCTTAGATCTCTTGATAAATAAGAGAGACACAGTTCTATGTGTTATTGTTATGGTTAATGACATTGATTTCTTGGCATGACAGCCAGAGAGATACAAAGTCAGACTGAACTATATGCAATGTCTGCTTTTTTTTAGTGCTAGCATTTTGAACTATTCCAGGTTTTTTACAGACAGAATCAAATTAAACAGCTCCTGAATTATCTTTATCTTTTAACCAAAGTATCATTTCTGAAAGAGATAGGATCTTCTGTTTGGAAGAGCTATTGTGGTTAAAGGAAAATTTCTTTACTGCTTGGGCATTTAACTGTATTTTTCTTCAAATCAGAATGATATTCAGATCGAAATTTTTTTCAACTGTCAAGAAAAAGGCAGTGAACTTCTGCCTACTGCCCACATAAAGCATATTCTTTGCAACTGGATTCCATGATGTTTTGGCCAGTTTAAAGGATCTGATCTAATCTCAGTGCTGCTCAGGACAGTTTTGAATGCACTGGCTTCGCTATGTCAGCCAGAAGTGACATCTTCCAATTAATGGCAGTTAAACAAAATGTTTAAAACCTTACCAGAAAATGAATGTCAGTGTCACAATTTTCTACTTCACCAGCGGAATATTCTTTTTCTTTAGCTCTTCCTTTTTCTTCCACTTGCTTTGTTTCTGTCTATGCATTAAGTGTCCTGAATGCTGCTTGGACGTGTTCATCTGTGTGTTTGTTATTGTCCTTTGACTTCTGAAGGAATATTAAGAAGGGCAGTATAGAAATAAATAAAATAGGATTCTAGAAAGCTACATCGAAAAATCCTCTTATGGATTATGGATTCTTATTTCCTGAACACAATAGCTGAGATACTATACTGCATGCTTCTAAAAAAAACCCACTTCACAGCCTTGGGGAACAAAAGAGAGCTCAACTGATGTTAAGCTTGTCGTACTGTTTTCTCTGGGTTAGATATTGGTCCTGCCAGTATTTCAAAAAGCCTCAGGAGACAAGTCGCCTTTCTGTCTGTCTGGTGGGATGTAGGGCTGCGTGGACTCTTCACCACCCCACATAACCTGCCCCTGGCTTCACTCAGGTGTTCTTCCCTTTAGCAGGTTGCTTACATCAGGTTTATAAAACGATTTCTTTACCTCAGTTCCTGAGCTAAAATTAGCCTATCCAAACCAAACTGGAGCATTAGGGAATACATACACCATGTAGACCTTCTGCCTGACAAAAAAAAATAAAAGGGAAACACATGGTAAAAATTGTACTCAGTTTTTTAAAAGGGGACTGTTTGTTAATACAGTCGTGTTAATATTATCTTTACCTCCTCTGTTCTCAATCTATTTAGCATCTAGGGACCTTTCAGAGTTCCTTGACCCTTTTCTTTTTGGCACAGTCCGTCTGCACAGTCTGATTTAAGTCAGCAAACCCCAACCTTTGGCCCGCCCAACAGTTAAAAGCTTAAACAAATAAATAGACCCTATAATGGGACTTGAAGGAAGCAAGTGCAGTCAAACTGCAGAAAAGTAGATTACAGATTACAGTGACGAAGGTTCCCCAGTGACATCGTAAAATTTCAGCTGAAATAAATAAATATGGGAACTGTCGATCTGAGAATCCTGGATTATTCTACCTGTCAGTGTGGAGAATAAATAAAAGAAAGAAAGAACTCTCTAAAACATGAAAAAGTTAGATCGTAAATGGCAAAACCTTCTCCGTACTTGTAACTTGTAACTTCAAAAGTTGCCGGGATACCTTTTAACTAAATGTTTATCAACTTTAAACACTGAGAATTTGAAATTGGGAGAAGTGAAAAATCATTACATTAAAAAAAGTTATTAAGCTCCATATCTGAATGTATGTGTTCAAAAACCCAGTTTTACTCTGGAACCACTGACGAATCAAGTTCAGCATGAAAGCTGTGACATATCCTTGATTACCTGTAAAAGAGTTGATCAGAACTGGAAGGCTTGATTTTTTATTATTACATGATGTTCTACAGATAATTGACTAACTGAGCATCTGACATTATTGCATTAACCATTAGTGACAAACACGTAAAACCAGTTTAAAGTGGTTCCCAACTGCACAGAGCTATGTCAGAATTAGGGGCTTTATGCACACTCATTTAACTACTTACTTGCTTTCTCTCCAAAACATAAATGTTGGGAAGCTGGGAAAACCTAGAATAAGGAATTTTCACTTCTCATTTTACATGGTTAATTTCATTTGGGCAGAGATGTTAACTGTCTGCCGAAACATTATTAAGCTTTATTCCCCAGCAAGTTTTTGGTTGATGTACACTACTTCATCAATGCAGCTGTAAGCTCAATTTAATAAATCCTTTAAACACCCAATGTATACAGACCCTTTATACTGTGAAAGGAATGCAAATCAGACAGAGATATAATATTTTTCTGCACCACCATTAACTTTACCAAAGATCTAGCGATTTACACTTTCTGGACACTTGGCAACTCTGCCCGTGCTAAGAGAAACATACTGCTAGGAACCCACACCATGAAGATCCTGCTTTAAAGAAAGTAAAACCTTGAAAAGCAAATATCCTGATTATTATGTATTGTTGAAAGCTGAAGACAGACAAACTTCTTTCGCATTACATTGTGTTTCTCTATTTTTAATTTTTTATTTGATTTCAAACACTATCCATAATGAATGCAGGAACGAACAGCGCTCAGTTTGTTTAGCATCGCCTTCCTTTTACAGTTATGTTTCTGTTAGTAGTAGCTCTTCTATTTGCTGCTACAGGCAAGCTCTATATTTTTACAATACTTGTGTATTTCATTATTTCTGTGAAATTAAAACCAAGGACGCGAACTCTGGATGCTCTGATTCATCCTCAGAATGATTTCCTTGACTCTTTTGCTGCCAGTTGTTTTGTAACATTTATTATTAATTTTATTTATTTATTTATATAATTGTGTTTATCATTTTTATTATTCACACATGCTGTACTAGATGTGATGTCCTGTGCAGTCCTACTTAAACAAGTAAACAATCAAATCTCAAAAGTCTTTTCTTCTATTTCTTCCCCTGGACCTCTTCTGCAATCTCAGAATTGCTTCTTCCCTGTATAACTAACTGGCACAAGTGAAAAGTCGCAGAAATGAGCAAACTGTACCAATAGATAGATTTCCAATCAAATCAGCTGAAAGCTGCTGAGTTCATCCCCAAAACCCTGATGACTCAGAAATGAAGCCTTTACTTCAGTGTACTTCAAGAATTTTTCCATATTAGATCCTGAAAGAATCTAATTTAAGATGTCTCACACTCTTAGCTGCTTGAAAAGAGCCTTCTTGGGGATTCTTTTACTGCCGGAGAAGGAGAGATATTTTGAACTCTTCGGTAGAACAGTGGATGGGAAGAGGTTTGTTTCCCTCACACGCTGCATAAACAGACACTCGGAAATTTTTGTTCCTGGGTTTGTCTCGCTTCAGATTTTAAAATCCCAGCAAGGATAATGCTGCAAGTGTTTCTTGGTTTATATTGCCTGTGATACCTAGCTTGAATTTTGGGATCATAAAGAATATGAAGCATCTGTTCTTCTGTATGTCATGAATGCACAACTACACAAAATCTCAAAAGAAAGAATAATGGCACAGGGTGGGAAGCATAATCTGTGATCTGAATGTTTTCCTTAAAGAAGATCATGTTATTAAGGGCTAATTATGGCACATCTGTTCATACAGCGTGGCACTAGCCTCAATAAGAAATCAGAAGAAAATCATAAAAGTTGTACTGAAATTACATACTCCCTATTCTGAGCGAGATGGTAAAATCTGGTACCTATATTTTTAACATATTTGTCTCACTAAGTGGTAGCATTTATCCAGCTACCTTGCTTATTAGCTAAACCAAAGGGAACACGAGCATTCAGCTGTGGTCTGCTCTGGCTGTTTTAACCTGAGATTTATGGCTTGGACACACCAATTATTCCATTTTCTTTTTTCCTCAATAGAAATTCTGCTGGTTTATAAATTATTATAAATACTACTGAAAATCCATCTGAGTAGAATTATTTTATAATTCAAACACTCTGCATGGCAGGTGTGGTGTTTAATAGACTGTCTTGGATTCTATCATAATGGTCTATAGTTTTTCCCTGAATCTGAAAAAGAATAAAAACACGTTCTCAGATTCCAAGACACATTTTACTGTTCTTATAAATACTGTGTTGGTATGAAGGAAATGGTGCCCAGCATCAAAGCTCTTCAAAATGTTTGATCTCCTAAATAAATCAATGACTCTTTTCTATTTGTCACCACATAAATGTCATGCCATCCCCTCTTTTCACTTACATAGCTCTAACGACCTATGTACTTAATATTTATTTTATATTATAACCGTGCAAAGTAAAAATATATGAAACCCTCACGATGAGCCTTGCTTCCTGTAGGAAGAAATGTGATGTACAGCACGTGGAGTTAAAAGAAATAAGCATATTCAAGTCTACATTTTGGAAGTTTATTTAGAAGTTTCGGTTTATTAACATTACTTCTCACTGAGAAAAAGGGCTTGTTAGGATGGGTAGGGACAAATGAGAAAGGAGATGGGTTTCTAGCATATGAACCACTAGTTGCATTTGTAAAAAGTAATTTAACTCAGTAGATAGAATAGAGAGACAACGTAAATAATCAGCCCCAACCACCAAAAAAGAAATAAATTAAAAAAAACCCCATCAGAACAGAAATGTTCCTGACCTAGTGTGATATGCAGACTGCATGTCACAACATTCACCCTCGAATTTCAAGCCACTCTCATGCTACTTTAACTACCTTTTTGCTCACAATTTTCCCTTTGATGTCACAGACACCTCCTGTCACATACACTAACACAACAGCAGATGTAAGAAGAAGGAGGAGTGTGTTCAGTGAGGTCAAAGTGAAAAAGCAGGTTCTGAAATGTGTACCAGCTAGGGAAGTATCAGTGAGTGTGTTGACAGTGGAAATACCTGAAATTATTGTTATTAAGCTAAATTTGAGACTTTATTTTTGTGCATTGAAAACAAGGGAGGTTGCAAGTATAACTGCTTCATAACTAAAATTATCCCTTTCCCTGGATTTTAATGACACTTAATTATGCTTCCAGGGCATCAAATAGGAGATAGGATTTTAAAAATGTCCTGTTGTATTGCATAATAGACCACTTGGAACCATTAAGGTCTACATGAGGTCGATAATACCCATCCTGAAACTCAGCAAGTAAATATTTATAAATGATAAAGAAACATTGCTCCTTGGAGTCTATCAATAATTCATGTTTTAGAAGGCCTTAAATACACGATAAACCATAATGGCTCCAATGGAACAGTCAACTCTCATAAACTTCTAGAAGGAATTATTTTTTTATTTCGTGTAAACCTCCATTACAATTCTACAGTGGAGGAACCATGCATTAAAATAGCTCTGTAGAAGTGATCCTGTAGATGGGCACGGTTAAGACTAATACACTCTGTGGCTAGGGATAAATTGCCATTTGGGGTAGGGAATATGGGGGTTTACTTTTCATGCAGTATTATAAATGTACAAAGTGCTTAGCAATTGCCTTTATTCCTAGCAATAATTATTGTTAGTTGCCTTGCAGCTGCATTGAAGAAGTCCCCAGTGCACTAAACACCACGTAGAACACAGAAAACCTTAAGATACGGGCAACAGCCGTGTTGTTTAAACTGAACAACATAAACCCTGCGAGCTGCATGGCATGAAAACATTAAATGGGCATAAAAATGCTTAGACCAATCCATCTTAATCCTGTAAGTAAGGAATTCCATACACAATTTTTTACCGCTACCGAATTAGTTGTACCTGTGCAAAGCCTGCTTGTGGACAAGGACTGGGAGGTCGTTCCCATGCTGCTTACAGTTTTGCCAGGTAAAACAGCATAAGGTAAAGCCAAGAAAATGAGAGGCTCATGAGGAGGTGAAATGACTTTCATGTATTAGCACAGCAGGTTAATAATGACAGCAATGAATCATTAATAACCGGGGAAAACACGTGAAAGCCTTACTGCCATGTACGCACTATCCCACTCCTGCACTGTTCGCTTAACTACATGGAGCAAACTAACGAGCTTCGGGCTTTAACTCTGCATTTTCCTTCTGTGTCTGTGCTATCAACTTAAGCTGACTTAGCGAAGCATGATACTGTGATACTTCCTCTGCTGCTATATTCGGTGTTGCTAGAGAATAATTCAGGTAAAGAGACCTCCTCGTGAAGTAATCAGGGCATCAGCAGCACTGAATCACAACCAGAAGGAGAAGTTTTATTATCAGACACTGCCTGAAGTTCATACCTGTTTCTTCCTCTCTGGAAAGCTTCTGGTAGAAGGAGACCTCTCAAGATCTCTCTCTATGACAGATGCAGCTGCCATTACATTTTATTTAACTAAAACAAAAAAAAAAAAAGTCAAAAATGTTAAAGTAAAATCTAAACTGCTGGGTGTACGTAGTTTGGAAAAGGATGTTTGACTGAATTCTCCTGATTCACTTCAGCAGCAGTCTGGGATTTTGCTAGCTTTGGGAAGTCCTTCCATATTTCAGCCAGTATGAACGAGTTTTAGCTTAGGCCATGCCATAATGAAGGAAAGGCGTGCACACACACAGAAGGAAAAGGCAGCGTGTTCGTTTAAAGCGGGGGTGAAACCCTTGCTCACAGGGCCCAGCAGCTCAGCAAGCAGGTGAAGGAGCAATCTACGTGAAGCCACTCTCCTCGTGTTGAATTCCTCCCAGGCTTTTCTTCCACATCAGCCAGTGTGCCTGCAGGAGGAAACACCAGAGCAATTAGCCAACGTGGCAAAATGAAACACTTAAAATTATTTTCCTACTAATAGAGGTGATTTTTCTGAAATAACGACTTAGTCACAGAAGGTCAGGCCTCTGAGAGCACCTTTGATCCTTAATTTTTCTGACCACCTCCATCCCTGTGCCCTGCCCAGCAGCCCCACTGAAGCCCCGGCCAGGATCTCCAGCCTAGCTGAGCTATAGCAAGGGCAGGTGAGGGCCAGCGCTGTCCCAGCTGCTCCCGGCTTCCACCTGCCCTTCCTGCGCTGAACTGGGACCTGCCCACGCCGTCCTGCTTGTCTGATGGCCACTGGGCTGTCGGAGGGACCTGGCATGGCCAGGCCTGCCCTGCTGGCCCTACTCAGGGGTTCAGGGGTGGTGGTGCCCTTTTTGGAGGGAGCTTCACCCCTACTGTGTTGTGGTCACCCTTGGCTCTAGGTTGTCTTCCCTCCAAGAGCTGCCCCGCAACCAGTGCTGGCCAGTCCTCACCTGCCTGCAGCTTCAATCTACAGAGAAGGGAAGGAAAAAAAAAAACAGAGTAATGGGGGTGCTGCTGCGTTTGCACCCTCCAAGGGCAAGAATCACACGGTTAGGAAGAGGTAGCAGGGGACTGCAGCTCTTGCAGCTCCTGCAGTCCTTTGGGTCTCACTGCAGGCCGCTCCACTTCACCTGCAAGCACCTTCAGCCAGTGTAGATGGAGAATGGGACCGCGGGCAGGACAGCCCCCACTTTGCTGTCTTTCACTAGTTTTTGGAGTAGGAAGAAAGTGCATTGCCTTAGTATTTCCCGGTTTTAAATTATCTCTACTGACTTTAATTAGACTTCCCTTAGGCTCACAAACACAACAAACACTACTCCTAAAAGCAAATAAAATTGACTGTGTTCCATGGGATTTTCAAGGCATTTCTAGGTCCTAAAGATACACATAAAGGTTTTAGCAGGCAGCTTTTAAAGAGATATGTGCTATTACGATATATCACTAATATTCCATTGATCTGGCTAGCCAATAGTTCAACATCATTAAGGTCCACGCCATAAGCATGCCATAAAATTATAAAATTAATTAAGTTAGCATGAGTTTTGCAGAACAATTATATCGTATTTTCCTTGATCTTTATGTGCTGTTTACACAGTTACAACCTTCAAGCAGAACACTTTGAACTCGAGAAAGTAATTTCCACCAGATACATGAAAACTTAACTGGCGGTACAATTTGCCAGCCTAAAAATGCCGCAGTCTAGCTGATCACAGAATTTTTCCAATCCAATTCCTGTAGAAAGATGTTCCTGGTTTTGGAAGTAATTCAGAAAAGAAGTAAAATTAATAAAGTATAGGGATATCTATCCTTTCTGAAAGCCAAGTCTGCACATAGACAACCTTAACGTCCTCTCTAACAAAATAAAATGTTGGGATGTTGTGCTGCCATATATTATCATTAGAGCTATAAATGTTCTTAAGCTTGATCTTTCCTGAAATGTTGCTACCAGTCAGCAATGAAACAGTAGTTAGTAGATGGTGTTCATCTATAATGTTTTTTTTCACATGGCTTTAGGAGAGAAATCTTGCATAAAAATGATCCTAAATTACAGTTTATGCCATTCAGCAACGTAAATGTAATGAGAAATAAAGTCAATCAGAGCTTTTTAGTTTTTCTACAGATTGCTGCAACAAAACAATCCTTGTGCTATCAAATGGAGTGTGAATGGGACTACTTGAGTTATAACTGACACTGATTTCCTATGTTTTGAACAAATACGTGGAGTTATTCCAGTGGTACAGCCAGAAGCAAAGGAAAAAAAAACCTACTTAATATTTGGGCAGTCTTTGGCAGCTCTACAGAGGCAGGTGGATAATGGTAGCAACGTTTTTTGTTTGCCACTGTACATCTGGATTATACGTGAAAATTCTTTTAAAATAAAATAATCAAATAAGATCGTAAGTGCTTAGACAGCAGTATTTTTCACTGACAGGACTAGATAGCCTGCAGGTTTTCTTAAGCTATAGTTCAACTGATAACTCTCCTGAGTTTTTTGCTTCTCGTTTACTAGTTTTCCTGCAACAGCTGGCAGTGTACTAATAAAGTAGCTCTACTGATGCTGAACAACTGTGAACATCAGTGTAAAATACGGTTGCTCCACCCCATCTTTTATTTATCTGCTCTCAGAATTGTTTGAGCATGAAGACAGAATAGTCTCTGAAGATCCCTCCTGCTTTTCTGTTTCAGAGGGCAGGGTTAGCACATAGGATGTTTCTTGTTTACTGGAAAAAAGCTACATCAAGTGGTTCTGTCTCAGTCTTTAGTGCTTCTACCTAGACAACGTTCCAGTTGGAAGTACTGTTAATCTGAGGTATTCCTCTTTGGGCCTCAGTTTTAGGGACAACACAAAACACAGAGCTTAATGTAAAACTCCCAGGCCCCTTGACTAGGATTACCTGATAATCTTCCCCTACCTGGAAGTTTGATCTCGGCGACTGATCAACTATAGCTAATGGAGCTGGCTTGCAAAAGTCACATGTTATTTGTATGTCTCGTGGTTAATTTTGGTCTGAAAGGGACTCAATCTCTATGCAGTATCGTTCCCCACACCCTAGGATTCTTTAGTGAGCCATTCTTTAAATAGATCTTTTTCGTATTTTTCCGATAACCTTATTGAGATCATGTTTTGAAATGTGTAAAGGCGATACTAAAACCTGCTCCTGAGATGCACACACAGAGAGCGGTACTGAAAGGGTTAATATTCTCAGTTAAAGCAATTAAATGTTTTATTTATATTTTGGGGATTAAGCAAGCAATTCAGGCATTGTAACAAATCAAGCTGACAAGTCCTATTCACATAAATGACAACATGCAGACAAAAATTAGATTAATTTCCAAAATAACAGTAATTCCTTTACTCAGAATGCCATATTTATGGAAAGTATTTAGAACACTGCTTCCAATTATTTCCAACTTTGCAACAAATTGTTACAGTACAACCTTTTCTTTACAAAATTACTCTATTTTGATGACTCATTGCACCTTTTCATTCCTTGGATAAACGGACCTTCTTTGTCACGTAGACACAGAAGGGACGCAATTGCAAAACAAAAGCAAGACAGAGGGGAAACGAAAGTAGCCACACATTTATGAAAACTTTGCTAAATTAATATAGCTGCAGGGTTCATAATAACCTACGTGCACTTATGCCTTGCCAGATGATGCATAGGTTATTTCCCTGGAATTAAGCAGTCATGCGTATTTACCTCACAGTAATAACTTCTGACAGACACATACGCATATATACAAATACACTTACAATCATGCATGAAAAAGTCTGAGAATTAATTAATCTAGGTCTTTTCAATAATAAGAAAAAGAAATTAAAGAAAATGGTCATATGACATAGTAGGTAAAAGCAGTCAAAAGTAGCAATAGTTAGGAAATGGGAGGGCAAAGTCCAACTGTTTCCTTGTAAACAGCTCTCTGGCTGTTGATCATTCATTTCATTTTAAATCACGGAATTTTGGGGTTGTTAGATTGTTGGTACTCAGTTGCCAGCTGATGGTGACCACACTAGGAAGAGTGAGAGTCAACCTCGTGTCGCTGATACCTAGCTGCTGCAAAGTTACGTTAGCTTGGCTTTTAGGTCTGGCCCCTGCTGTCCAAAGCCTTTTAACCATCAGGATATTGCAATGCATAATTTATCACTACAGATTAAAGTTAGTCATGCATAGAAGACAAAAGACCAAGCAGGGTGCTTGTCTAGGGGGATCTATGCTGAATATTCATAGTTGCTGGTCATTGTCTTTCTAGTCCTAAATCAGAGACCTGATTATCGAAGAGCTTCTCTGTCCCCTACCAGGACACACGCTGCAGGCACGATATGCTTTGTAAGTACTCCTGGATCTCTGCGACTTGGTTTTATTCTGGAACAGTCCAGGCACACAGCCAAAGCTGCTTGTGTATAAGGATTTTTCAGAGAGAAGTAATGCTATTTTTTGGGAGAAAACCGCTAGTGAAAATACGGAGGTTTCTGTTATTCACTGGCTGGCTAACCTGAGTCGATTTGTTCATGCTGAATGTTTGGCTTTTTTAATCCTGCTGGATGTAGAATACCATTGAAAGATTAAGTAGGAGAGCCTAGAGCTTTATGTACAGCATTTTTTGTCATGACGTAAGTCTAACTAAATAAAGAATAAAACCTGGAATGAATAGTGGGGGCACCATTTGCCTTTGTCATCTTCCTGCAGTCTACGCTTTTTTCTTTACTTGCACTCGTATAAATTCTCACCAAGCTTGATACGCTTAGCTAAAAGGAAGAAAAATCCTCCCCATAAACCATCATATAGAAACAATGTTCAGATGCTGAAATGTGCTTTGCCCTGTGTGTAAATGTTCTTCCTCAAAAATACAGCTGGAAAACTTTTCTTTTTCCTACTTATTTTGACAAATAGCAATCTTTTTCCCTATGACAATTACAAGACTAACAATTATCTATTCAGTCTGGTGCACATCTTATGGTTCTCAGCCAACTTTCCTTTGTTGACCATCCTCTCAGAATAAGATACCCCGACTGAACAGTGTTATTTATCCCTCCCTCTACTTCCTCCCTCCAGACTTCTATGCTTTCTATGTTCCTTTGACACTAGATATATTTATAATATCTTTGATGTTCCTATGTGATAACATTTTCATTTTAGTCAACGTTATCATATTGTGCAGAGAGCTTTCTGTGTTCCTACTGCTTTCCAGAACACAGAGCCTTCCCTGAACAATTAATAAAATACAGCATCATCCTGCATTCTCTATCGTAACAGTCCTTTACCACATAAACATGAATGTAGTGAGACCGTATAAGCAAAGAAAAGAAAGACCCTCCTGGGAAGTCCTCAGTGTAATTTCTAAAGAGCCTGATCATATGCCATAGGAAAATTATGTCCTTCATCCCCATAACCCTGTAAACCAAAGCACAAAAGAAGACCATTCAGTTGATAATGGTTAAAAAAAGCTCCTTGCAAAAAATGGCCACTGCAGTTGTTGAGATACATTACTAAAAGTGACAGATTTTGGATGTGCTCTTTTTTCAAGTCCCCTGTGAGTCACATTACCACCATTTCTTCATCTGTAGGGGACAAACTCTGTCCCTTCTATGAATTATGTCAGCAATCTTCCATCAGACACGTGCAATATTGCTAGGTGACACCTTGCAGCAGGTGTTCACTTCTTCCATATGGTGCTTCACACGTTTACTTGAACTATCGTATCTGAAGCATATTGAATTTGTTCAGCCTACAGAAGTTGTCAAGCTAGATGGACGACATTCTTTCAAGAAGGTACATTCATCTCGGGTGACAAGCGTCCATTTGACACTGAGTAGAAGTTCTTTTCCTGAGAAGGCTCCAGTATTACCTGTCACTGTAATTGTGGTGCTGCCAGAACTTTGCAAGAAATGTTTGCAGATTCCTACCGGCAAATTACGTTTATCTTGATAAGTCAAAGTAGAAAGTATCTAGATTTCCTGTCCTGAATTGGATAAGTGAGCACATTTTATAAACAATAGACAAGTCCTTACCTCCTTTTAGACTTTCATTTCACAAATGAGAGTATTGGGTCTGTGCTACTGGCTGCTTCAGTAGAGTACCTGTGTCATTTAAAATGGCCTCTACTGAAAAAGTTTAATTTCTTTTTTTTTAAACATCTTTTTTTTTTTTTTTTTCCCCCAGAACACATCCTGTTGACAGGCGATGTAATTATTCTCTATTCACTTGTTCAGCACAATGCTACCTACAGCAATGAGTCTTTAACTGCTTTTGTATCTACTGAAAGGATCCAGTCACTTGCCGTGTGTGTGTAACATTTGACATTCTGATTTAATTGAGGCTGCAAAGGCCTAGGCAGTACAGTAAGAACACTTATTGACTTGGACAAACCAGGGAAGGATGACACAGTCCCTGTGAAGTGGGATTCAAAGTCAGCAAGCTACAGCATCATGTGTAATCTGACAAAAATTATGCTCTGTGAAAGCAAGACACTTTTTTTTCTTAGCCCACTATATCATGACAGCAAAAATAAGCAGACAAAAAATCTTGGTTGATCTATGTTAGGATGAGACACATGAAAAGGCTGGTATATACGTAGTAGCAAAGGTGTCAATCCCCCATCTATACAGTACTAAAGATCCTCCAGCCTACTTCCCAGTATTTTTCTGCACTGAGCAGATTCTTGGCAGTAGCCCCAAAACTAATGAAGCAAACATGTCTCTTCTACAAAATCTCTTCCAAAATTATGTTTTTCTGTAACAGATTTCACTCTAACAAGCTGGTGCCATTTGGTACTTACTGCTGTATCTTCGGGGTTTTATCTTGTTGCTTGCTGTAGCAGCAGATATCACAAGCTGAAGTGAAAATCTCCACAAGAAAATATTTTGTTTATATTTTTGTTTTGTATTTTTTGATTATAACTGAGGGTTAGAATCTGTGTAATTGATTAGATTTGTGGCAATTGCTCATAAAACGTGTTAGCCCTGGTTTCATTGGCTAGTGCTGTGTAGGTGAAGGCCTTATGAACAGATATTCCTTCTTGCCCTTGCTTTGGTTTCGTTAGAAATCAGGTTGATAATCAAGGCAACCCTGCAGTCACTAGGGGTTTCACCCAAAGGCACTGCTACCCAAAGAATTAGTGTTTGATTTTATCAGGCACTTCTGGCCTGCTTGAAGAGGCTGGTGGTTGTGTGAATGGCTGTAGGCATTTTCCTGCCTGTCTTGTCCCACTAATGAGGTTAAAAGCAGTCCATGAGAAAATGTTTGAAGACCCCATATACATTCCATCCGTATGTTCCGATCCTAGCAAACTGTCTAGAAGATAGCAATGTTTATGTAGGGTTAGATCCAAGTCCACCTAGCTCCATACCCTGCCCCTCATGCTGAACAGGAATAGAAAGCATTTACCTCATCGTAAGGTCACTCAGCCACACGGTATCATTTGAGATCTTTCTGCAAGACCTTGCCATCCATTTTAGCTGAACTCCAGATAATTCGGTTTTGTTATGAGCTTTGTCATATGACTGTTCATCCCTTCACCGATCACTTCTAAATTTGTTTGTCTGCCCTAGTGCAGAACCTTTTCTCAGAATCACAGAATGGTTGAGACTGGAAGGGACGTCTAGAGGCCATCTTGTCCTGCTCAACTGGCGCCACCTAGAGCCAGGGTGGAGAGTCTGGAATCTAAGGAGGGTTCCAGAGTCTCTAAGGAGGGAAACTCTGGAACCTCCCTGTGCAATCTGTACCAGTGCTCAGTCACTCTCACAGTAAAAAAGTGTTTCCAGATGATCAGATGGAACCTCCTGTGTTTCAGTCTGTGCCCACTGCCTCTGCTCAGAAAGAGTCAGAAAGAGTCAAATAGATATCATCAGTTGTTACCACAGAGTGGAAACACCGCAGCAGAAACTTCTGACCATTGCCACCTCAGTCAGCCTTCGGCAAATATGGCAGCATCTAACCCATTCCTTCAGCTTGCCAAGCTTACCTTCCTATATGTGCCCATTCTTTTCTGTTGCAAGTTATAAAAACAAGCAAGCTCACATTTCTTCTGCAAAGTTCTTTTTTTTTTTTCTTTTTGTATTATTGTTATTTGCACAGCACTGCTTGTCACGAGCGCATGTGCAAATATAGGAAAATAATCTATATTGCGCCTTGCCCCTCATACGTACAGGTTTGCCTGCAACTACTCAGAATGGATGAGCTGGTTTAAAAAAATGTCAGAAAAAATGTGACAGCCGATGTCAGAGAAAAAGAATAAATGGTTTGGGAACAGCTGCCATACACAACTGAGCTGATCCAGAAGCCCCTTTCTGGATCCACTTCAGAGTGGAAAGGGGATACGTTGAAGCAGCACGACAGAAAGAAGCACTTTTGCAACTGGCTGGATCCCAGCGATAACAATGTTGATGATAATTAATTAAATGTGTTGTGTACGATGATTTCTAATTTGACAAGACAAAAACAACTTTGTTTGTACTTTGGAGAGGGAATACTAAGACCAGGTGAGAGCTCACCCCTGAACTGGCTCTTTAATGTGTCATGTGCGTAGGGCGCACTCTGCGTTGTGATTGATAACTGGGAAATGATTCCCTACCCTGAGAAAAGGCAGGAAAGGAGAAGCAGAAACACAAAATACTAAAAAAGTAAACACACCAATGTATGTGTCCTGTTGTGACAAAGGCATAGTGGTATTAACGATGAGATATTTTAATCTGGTAGTAAAATCGAGTTTTAAGGATTAGCAAAGCAAAACCAGCCAGGAGTCAGAAGAGCAGGTGGGCTGAAAGGGGTGAACTTTACCCACCATAATCTTCTTGGGTCCTCCTCTGGCAGTGCAGTAGAGGTCTCCAGCCTGTGCCAGTGCCTGGGGTTCTTCCATTCCAGGTGGTAGGCTGGTCTTTGCCTTTGGCCATGTTGAACTTCATCTGGTTTCTCTTGGACAATTTCTCAAATTCGTCAAGGTCGCTCTGAACGCTACCTTTCTGCTAGGCTGAAAGCATTATTAAAGTTAAGATAAATGATACCCACTGCATTCCCCTTGCCCATAGATCTAGTCATTTCATGACAAAAGATAATCAAGCTGATAAAAATGATTTCCCTGTAGGAATCTGCACTATTATTTTCCACCTAACATTTTTTCTTTCTTTTGCCTGGAAATGGCTTCCATAAGGGCACGTTCCCCAGAACTGAGGTGAGGCTGTCTAGCCTGTAATTCCCCAGATCTTTCTTCTGACATTTGTTGAAGACATGTGTTACATTTGTTCTTTTGTGCAAATCGGGGACCCCCTCTCATTGCTATGACTCCTCCACGATATTGGAGAGTGGTTTTGAAATTACAAACATCAGCTAAGTGTCTATTTTACAACCACATTAAAAGAAAAGTTTAAAAGTAATGCTAAATAATTGAAAGAACTTGCAGTGTTATATTGTACATCCTTCAAGTTTGCTTTAAGAGTCTTGGATGCTTTTTTGCAGACCTGTGGTTCATACGATCTACCATATTTTGACACAGAGGTACGTGGATGAAAAGGAAGAACCTTATAGTTGGTTCACAGGCATACCTTTGCACAAATGAAGCTTAGATTAGAGCCTGGTAGTTTTAGACATCAAAGTGAATGTGAATGAAGAAAACTGCATGAGAATGCCACTCATTTTAAGGACATATATTGTACAAAAGCCAGTTATCACCACAGAGTTGGAAGACATTTAAGGTCTTCCAGACTGTGGCAGGGAGAGCTACAGAAGTTAGTTTGTTCCCTAATAGCATCAGCAAAGATTCACTTAAGGCTTAGAGCCTTGCTTCTGACTGCCCTTTCTGTCACCAATTATTTTGTGTGTACACCAAAGGAAATCAGTCAAGACTGTCAGCAGCATTGATCCCGCTTCTCTCTGCCAGATGTTCTTCTTGTCCATCTGCTCACACTTACTTTGCACAACATGAAAAAGAACCGGAGGCTGTGAGGTGACACTGTAATTAACCTTGTAAATTATTTCCCTTTCACAAATGAAACCAGCAATTGGGTCCATAACTTACACAATTAAGAGCAATGCATCTTAGTCATTTTCTGTAATCCTCCATTTAATATTTGATCATTGATTTAATGTTTAATGCTGTGGAATCATTGTTCTGTGTCCCTCATTTCTTGAATGCCCTTGATTTTAAGGGTAGTCAGCAAGATAGTATCTTGATCTTGCAAAGCTTTACTTGTGTGAGTGTCTTGATGAAGGCCGATGTGATTATTCACATGTATAAAGGTTTGCATGGGTAAATTCTCATATTTCAGACACCTCATCCCTGCCTTAGTAGTCTTGTTTAACTGTTTTCTTTTCTTTGGGGTTAGTTTAAAATCAGTTCTATTTGTGGAGGGGTCTATAGGGGTTAAATATAATTATTTTCAAACCTCAAATTTCTGTGCAATATGATTTGAAACTTTGTAGCTTCTTAAAACTGCTATTAATAATCTTTTTTAACCATGGAAAGTTGAAGCTGCCTGTCAATATTATCTGGCATAATGTGACAGAGAATGTGTATATTTGATATATACTGAAGTGAAACACGTGGAAGAGTGAGCACTTCAGGAAGATACTTTGCTAATCTACGTAGATATTCAAATATATTAATCCTTGAGGGTAAGCGTTCCTCTTATTTAAGACCTCTGATTCTGTTACTTAGAGGCCACCAGTAGATTGCAATTTTTTGAAGAAAGCTAGTATTCACTGAGAAACAAATGAAATAAATAACCAAGGCCTTGTTATAACGGATGATTCAGTTGACCGGTTCAGGAGTTGCAGTTAGGCTTCCAGAGGTGAAAGCACATTCCACTAAATTATTATATCACATATCTTTGTTGTTATTTCATTTCAAACACCACAAATATTTTCTTATTCAGATGAAAGCCACTAGGTTACCATAACAAACAGTTGTATTATGTGACAACTGCCATCTTGGTCATGACCTGGAATAGAAAATTGAGTCTTCAGTTGACAAAAACGTTGGTTACTACAGCGGCAGCTACAGGGCTGACCCCTACCCTTTGCTATAGTAGCACAACCCTACACGCAGGGCAAGAGGTACAGCTCACTGCACCATGAATTGTTACAGCTGAACCCAGAAATGCAAGAACCCACCATTGTGCTGGATCTTGGCAGATGTGGCAGAAAATTACCGGTTGCTTAAAGCGGCAGTTCCTTGTATTGTTGGAAAAGAAAATTCTTGTTACTCGGTCAGCTATGAATCAGTTTGGAAATGTATGCTTCCCTCACAATGCCTGGGGAATCTTCTCAAATTGAAATAGTTAAAATAAGTTACAGTGAATTACATTAGACTTTCCTGATAAATATAAAATATTAAACAGTGCAAGAAGACCTACCATTAATGTATATAATTTGTTTTTGTCTGGTTGGCTTTTTTTTTATTTTTTGTGGAACCTATTTTAAATCAGCTGGGAAGGTTCATTACTTGTCAACCATAATAGTAGCTCTATATTTTTCCTATTGTGTAGGCAAATCTCCATCTTAAGAGTTCACTGAAGTAGTCTTGTTTCTAGTCTTGTCATCTCCAAGGTTCTCAGTCATAGGGTTTTTTTGTACTTTGCAACTTTTATAGTGTAGGTCTGGAAATGCTGGAAAAATAAATAACAACAAAGAATTCCAGATTTTTTGAATTCCAGCTTCTCTGCATGGAGATGATCAGATTAAGAGCAAAGAGAACCTGAACCTATAATAATTTTTCAGCATTACTAAATGAAACAGTTTTGTCTTTTTTCAAGAACTGACTGACTGTGACAACTTGGCAATTCTTGTCACATTGTTTACAACTAATTGACAGGTTAGCTTGTGCTGTGTGCTGCTCATGCTTAGATGGGCTTATTCTGCAAGTAGAACATCACGCTAGGACTGATCATGAAGTAAGGTGTAGTTCACTCTGAATAAGCACAAATATCTTAGACCTAGATCCAGACACATATTACTTTATGGGAATGTCTTTGGGTAACAAAAGTTTAAGAAATAAACTTACCCCAAGCACACAGGCAAATATTTATTCTTCATGTCACCTTCAGAAGTCACCAACATTTTTTTCCCATTGTGGATCTTTTTCAGTATTTAGAAAATGTGAGGTAAGAAGATGATGGGCATCACTGTCCTGTCATACCGTGGCCCAAAGGAGGTGACATTCGGGGTGAGTGAATGTCAAAGCTTATCTGGTGTTCATTTGTATTCAGCAGCAAGTGAAACAGCTCTCTACAGAATAAAAACAGACAACTTCAAAATACAAGCTACATCAACTTAAACAATGCCTCGTCTCTCCTCTCCTCTCCTCTCCTCTCCTCTCCTCTCCTCTCCTCTCCTCTCCTCTCCTCTCCTCTCCTCTCCTCTCCTCTCCTCTCCTCTCCTCTCCTCTCCTCTCCTCTCCTCTCCTCTCCTCTCCTCTCCTCTCCTCTCCTCTCCTCTTTCTTCCTTCCTTTCTTCCTTTCCTAATTGTGGAACTCCAGAGGTATTTTGCTGTTTAGCCAATAAAGTAGAACTTTTAATGACTTCTTTTTGTTCTATGTCATTGCACTTTTTGCCTCTTCACCAAATGAAAGAAAAAGCAATCTGTAAAATCTCCCATTGGTCACTGTCTCTTTTCCACTTCACAGACTTGCTACCAAGACAGTAAAAGTTGCCACTTTTTTGTACAAGTTTGTTTATCTTTCTCTTTGTGCTGTCCATTTAATTAAAGGTCAGGATCTATGACTATAATCTTCTTGTGGGATAATAGCTAAACCTAATAGGGTATCTTCCTTATAACACTGACAGTCTATCACTGCTGATTCCTCACAGTAGCTTTCTGTGCACCTCATCATTCTACTGGATCTTTCAGTAGACTGTCTTTAAAATCCCATTTGTACCATTTGGGTCAGGTCAGGAAGAGTAATGGCTCTAATCTCATTGGAGTGATATTATTAATCTTGAAGCAGGTGAGGAGCAAGACGCTTTCTCCCGCCAAAGAACTCAGACTTCAGTTCTGCAGTGGGTAATCCCAGGTTTACTGCACATAGCAAAATGACTCAAAGATTAAGATATCATTTTTTCATCATATTTACACCTCTATATGACGTTAAATCACTTTCAGAGAACTGAAATGGAGGACTGAAGTTCCACTTTCCAGTTTCAGCCAGCTTGTTTTAAATTTTGTTAATATGTTTTTAGCAGATAATAAGTAAAAGTAAACAGGAGTAGCTGTGAATCACAGCAGTATTCCTTTACGATCATAATTGTATGCTGAGCTTTTTGCTTCTGGGCATAACAGGTGCATATCTGCTGATGTCTAGAAATTTGAGAAATTCACTTCACAATTAACACCAGATTCAGCAATTTGACGTGTTTAAATTTCAGGACAGACCTGTTGTTTACAAAAGCCATTAACATCAGCTGCAGTCACTGTCACTTCTGAACATCCTACCAGGATTTTTCAGTATCTAGAAATAAGATATTCAAAACACTCTGTGTGCATCTGGTTTGTGTACCCATCCAAACGGGTACTGATCTGGGGGTAAGCTTCACTGCCTTGTGAACAAGAAGGTTAGTAAAGATTAGGATGGAATATCAAGCTTTTGTTTCCTCTTGGTTTAGGTCCCCACGCACATTGACCTGGAAGATGGATTGGCTAAGCCTACTGTGCCTGGCCAAGGTGTTTCTATAAATTATACCCTCATATGAGAAATATTGATAAAATAACACAGTGTAACACCAATCTTAGAAAGGCCTCAAAACAGCCTTCTGCCAAGGCAGACAGGTTTGTAGGCTCTGAGCCATAGTTCTTCAAGCCTTTCGCATTTCCAGGTGTATTTTTGTTCTTTTATTGCAGTTTCTTTCATAATGTACTTCCTCGATTCTAGCCCATAGATAGCTGCATTAAGCCAGCACAGACTGGGAGTCCTTAAAACCCCAAACTGGTTTCAAAGTGCTAGTTAAAGGATGGTGCACATGGTGGATGATCCTTAATACTGAAGACATGGACCCTTACTCTTGTTTCAGCATACTGGGTTGCTCTCACAGTCATGTGAGCTATTACAGACTATGCTGAGATGTCCTTGGGTACAAACAGAAGCTCAGAAGAGGTGTAAGTGAACATGCCAAATAAGCTGAGTAGAGCTAATTGAAGAAAATTCAGCAGAATGTACTCAATGTGTTAACCTGCCCGCTATGCTGAATCACAACAATTGGAGAAATAAGATGGAGATGAGGAACCTGTTGTTTCCCTTTCTAGTTTGAATTGGTCCATCTCAAAATGCTGCTAATATTGTTCCAACAGATCAGAAAAAAAATTAAACAGCAGTAATTGTGCATGAAACATTAATGGTGCTATCTCAGTCAGATGAATCCTAAAAGTGTTCCACTGGAATTTAAAAAAAAAAAATTAACACCCCCCTGTATATTATAAAAATAGACCTTTTTTTTTTTTTTTTTTTTTTTTTTTAATTTTATTAAACAGTTCCATTTTTCATTTCTACAATTTGAGGTTTTGGTGGTTTTTGTAACAGTCAACCTTGCTTGGATTCTCACCTGTACTCAAAAAATTTAAAATTACACAAAAACTTTATTTTTGTCGAAAAATACTTTGTATAACAATGCTTTGTATAAATCAATATTTTTTAAGATAAAAAAAGCAATTGAAGCTAAGAACCACCCTTTTCCTTTTTGTCTTTAAGTTGGCATGAAATCAGATTTGCAAAATATGTGTCAAAATCAAAACTTCTCCACTTACCAGTATCAATAACTTGGACATAAAATTTTTTCTAAGTACTAGTGCAATAAAAATACGCATTAAAGCTGGTCAGCAAAGAAGCGGTAAACTTCTAACAACCCTTATTCCTGGCTCATGCTGGCATTGCTATGAAGCAAGAGGCTACTACCAAAAATAAGAATCAAGTTTGGTGTTGTTTGAGGAGCTCGAAAAATATTTTCAGACTCTTCCTCCATCCCAACATATTGACTGCTTTGATTTCACTTTCCAGGGAGGCTGCCACTTAACTTGTCAGGTTTTCAGTCACGTATCAAAAGGACAGACTAAACGTGTGGCCCAAAGCTCACAGAGAGGGAGCGCACAGCTGGAGCACAAAGATGCGTGTTGCACCAGACCACTGAGGAGCACTCCACGCTCACTGCTCTTTCCATTGACGGAATTTAGCTTTTCCTCTTCGTGGGTGTAAAGATGCTCCTTCTTGCTCCCCACATGGATCTTCAGAAACCAGGGACCATCTTCAGAAGGTCAAAGTTCTCCCTAAATCTCTCTGCCTAATGACTTTTATTATTTGACTCCCACTCAACACTCTTCAAAAACTTTCGAGAATTCCTAGCCCTCTACTGATGGAGGGACAAGGGCATGCAAGGAATTTAGGTATCCAGGGGGGCTCTGGGGAAAATCCTGTGTTCTGTGCAGAGCTGCATTCTTTCTTTAGTCTGCACCTGCATCAGAGAAGAGCCCGCCTCATATTTCACTTCACTAATGTTCATTCCAACAGGAAAAATCAAGTCTAGGGTGAGAACTGACCTACTTGAGATATAAGGAGGTGTATATTTAGACCTGCAGTTTCTTACTCAGTTTCAGGATCCCCAGTTCTCTTTGTCCATTTATATGAAAAAAAAAAAAAAAAGTTTTAATAACAGCACACTTTGTAGTAATGTTTCTTCCTTTTGGTTTTGTGTGCTGGGTACTAACTGATCAGAAGTTCAATTTTATGTTTTGAAACATGGTCAGCTGTGGGCTAAGCTGTGTAACACACCTGGCTTCTCTCTCTAAACTCAGTTCAATCCAAAGGGGTTAGATTTCCTTTTGAGCGAGGAAGTAATTTCTAATATCTCCCATTGTAACGTGGAACTAGTAAAGCCTGGAAAATAAGAATAAGCTGGTTTCTGTTCTGGCCACTGCTGCCTTGTCAGAATTATTTTGAAAGACCAAAGGCAGAATCTTTACTAATGATAAAGAAAAATGTCTGCCAGTGCTGAAGAACTCCACTCTCTCTACTTACACTGCCATTGAGGGAAAAAAAAACCAACAACAAAAGAATCCTTATTCTGTAAAACATATTTGTATAGAAAGTATTTACTGCAGCTAAATCCACAGGGAAAATAACTCCATGATCATTACTATTTTAACTAGTAATATTTCTTTCAGTGTAAAGCCATGCTTTAAAAATTAAGCAATCATGTTTTCAGGGCTTTTCTTTTCCAGATTACACCATATGGTTACCACTTGTCTAATGTGAGAGTTGCAAAACACCCCATAGACTCCATTGAATCTTCTCCTCCTTTTTGACATGGTACATGTTTACAACAGAAATAGAGCCAGCTTTCTACCTTATTATTACATCTCCATAACCTGGATCATTTTTACTAGGCACAAGTAGGCAGCTTTTTTACCAGGACCCACTGTTCTTTCTATGTCCTGTGTGATTTGCTCTGTTTTGATAAATTTACACATAGTTTGGAAATTGTAAATTGAGTCTGCTCCAGGCTCCTGTTTTTTGGAGTAAGACTGAACCAAACTGTCTGCAGATCTTCTTCAGCTTGCTTGATAATTCCAGTCTTCATTGTAAAGCTTCAGTGCTTATTAGGCTCTTGGGTGAATCAAGCCTCTGCAATAATGGCCAAAAACATGTCAGCAAGCCATCAGGAAATTCAAAGTGCTTCATGCAGAGGAACTATTAAGAGCTGCTAAAGTGAGAAGTGATATTATGTAGACCACTGAAATGTTATCATCTTCTTAATATTTTGGAAAATGTGAGGAAAGTTCAAAGCCATACTGACGCAATTTGTTAAAAGGAATTTGGGTATTGTCCTCTCTTTGCATATATGACTAATGTCTTGTGCAGAAATACGTGTATTCAGCGGTTTCAATCCATTCAGAAGATAAACACCTGAATATGTAATTAGGAAAATGGTATTTTTATAATAAATATTCTTAAAGTGACAATTATACTGAGAAGATAAGTGAACCTTTGTCCCATATTGAGGTAGAAAGGGCTTGCAACTAAGTAGGATTTCAAGAGGCTTCAAATCAATTTTCAGCCCCATGCTCAAATTATTAGAGTGGTATGGTCTGTTTGAAAAAGGAAGGAACATTTTCCTCACAGAGGGAAAGGCTGCTCTTAAAAGAAACATGTCGACAGATGTGCCAGGGTGACAATGAGAAGCTCCAAAATATGCTGATCACATCAGTGAAACGATAGTCAAAAACTCGTCCTTGGGAGACCTCACCCAAGCAGCCAACAGAAGTAGGAAGAATTTGTCAGAAGAGGCAAAGAAAAAAAGAAAAAAAAAACAACAAAAAAAAGACAAGTAAGCTTTAGTAACTTCTGATTGAGTTTGTTTTATATTTTAGGAGAATTTTTTGTTCAGGTGCTGCCATTTGATAACCCAGATAAACTCGGAAGGTAATGCAATTTTTTGGGCAATGCATCATGCCTAAAGCTATGGTTTAAACTTAGCCACTTCTCTTTTATCAGCTCAATATTACCACCATAGAAATCAAAAGCTAAAACTGTAGATATCACACATTGCTTTAAACGCATAGCAAATGAATGCTGATCTCTGTTTGACTACAAACAGGGAGTTAATGCATTGTCAAGCAGTAGATCACCCCCAGGATTTCCAAGTCTCCTCAGTATCAACCCACTGTTTGCTTATTTTGCTTCATTTGTGACCATTTACAAGTAATGGTTCAACTTCATACAACATGCAGCAATCTCCTGTGTGTTCAAGGCCATCAAAATATGATTTTCATCAAGTGCAGAATCTGTTTTTCTTTTCTTCTTTTAAAGGAAAGTAGGAGGAAGAAGAGGGGGCTTTGTTGCCAAAACTCCTCACTACAGCTTCAATTAGGAAAGTTGGCATTTTAAAATACAGATGGAAAATAGAAGCTGAGCTTAGTAGAAATCAGGGGAGGGGAAGAAAAAAAAGCATAAAATTAAATCAATGTCTTCCCAAGACTTTAGAATATAGTTAAAAATAACGGTCTTAATAAGCATTTCCTGGGGGTGTATGAAGTGCAATAGTTTTTGAGAGACATTGTGATGACTCACACTGGATTGGAAAATGACAGCTACAGAGAAGAATGAGACCAAATCCCACGGGTCCTACACCCTTCTTACGCAGGCAAGCTGCCACGGGCACAAAGAAAGAAGACTATAAAGGAGCCACAAGAGTTAGGTTACAGAACCATTCTCTTCTTTCATTGCTAAGTTGTTCTCATAAGTAAACTCTGAATTGTTTTGTCCTGGGGTGCCCAAGTGACACATGCAGTGAAGCTGAAACCCCTGAGCAATCTCCATGTGCTGCTTAAAAATCCCATTGGTTTAATGTATAAAATGAAAGCTTGAAATCTTTTAATGTCCTAACTATTAGGCAGTTGATGCTGATATTCAGGCTCCATACTCTTTTCTTCCTTTTGTCTCTTACAAGCCTTTTACTCATCTCTGTATTTGTCTCAAGAGTGATCAGGATCACAGGCGGTGCAGTGGAGTACTTGGATTTAACAACGCATGGGCCTCGTTACACTCCACCTCCAAGAAAGAAAAGGATGTGTCTTTCCTATAGGTCTTCCTATTGTGCAAGGGAGCTAAATATATCTGCGCCGTTCCACTTTTACTCAAAGACCAGCCCCTTCAGTTTTGATGCTGAGTGACAGCCACTAAAAGAACACTTTTCTGGAGAACCACACAAAATTATATCTCATAGGTATGGCTGATAGCTCTGGGCGGGCTTGGTGAAGTCTTTTATAAAGGCCTGCTGGGTGTACTGAGAGGGCTAAAGTGGTAATGATTTCTTTTATATCCACTTCTAACTGAATGTCCACTGTCATGACCATTGCCTGAGCAACACTGCAGCCGTGTCTGTCCCTGTCACTGCGCCCTCCTGACCCTGGTCTCTCGCCTCGACCTGGGCACCTGCCCCATGGCTATGGTGCTGCCCGGTGGTCTGGCCTCTGGGTGGCCCTGGGTACTGTCACTGGACCTGCTCTGCCCTTCTCGCAGGAGCACCATGGGGCTGCATCCCATGTGGGTGATGGCACTGCCCCGCCAGCCACGCTGCCAACCCCGGCTCCCGCTCCCGGCTCCTGCTCGCAGCTCCCTGAACCCTGCGGGGCCGCTGGCCCCGCTGCTGCCTGGTGCACACTTGGGTTTGGGCGGGTGATATTCGTTGGCTGGGAGGTTTTTGAGGCAGCAGATGAAAATTTAGGTGGGATATTACATGAATCTGACATTTCTAGGAAGATTTCCAGAGCGGTGACTGAGGATGGAGAGGAATCAGTCTCGGGACGCTTTTATTTCTCTGAACCACACTTTCCTTCCCTTTTAAAGAAAAATTAGGCAAATGGGTTGAACAAACAAGCTCAAGTCTCATTTCCAATAATCCATCAGGCACAGAGGATCCTAAGTTTAACTGGAAGATTTTTTTTTTAGATTTTCACAATTCTCTTTTTCTTCTTTTTATTTTTTTAATAACCTATATTTATATTTTAAACTAGCTAAAGTTAATTACATGTTTGGGGAAAAAAGTCTAATACCTTGCATAGCTGCTTTTGTGCAGGTTAAAATCAAATCAGAGAGTTCTTCCCTTACTAATTGAACATGATTTGTAGTCTACACCCATCTTTATAAGAGATAGTTAACGAATGAATTGGACAATTTGACTATAATTATAATATTTTATTGCCCCTTATCTCTGGTACATTAAGATAAGAGTTACGAAAATCTACACCTAAAATCTGTGCATCTTTCTAACATTTTCTGGAATTTATTCAGAATACTGTACCTTTCACAATGTGCCAAAAACTCAATCAGGGGAAAATTCAAACTTCACTGTAGGAATGTATTAACTCTGTTTGTTAGAGCTTGGTCTATAAGAGCAGCACCCATAGTGCGATGTACTGATAGGGTGACACAGTTTATTGGATCGTCAGATGATTCGAAACAGCGTGGTAAACTTAATTAAAAAAATGAATCATTCTGCTTTTGGTCAGAACATCTTGAATTTAAATCTGCCATTTAAATCTAAATCTGTGGGCAAAATTGCATCAGATTAAAAAACCCTTGTACATATCTACATATACATATTGCATTGATTTATGTATTTACCTATATATAATTGAAACTACTTTTTCTGAAGAAAAACTTGTTCTAAGCATAAATTCCTTGCCAACTGTGAAATTCCTTGGCTTTCCATATTCAATATAGAAAACACTGACAGTATGTTTTTGAAGAATAGCAGTTGTAGCAAGTGTTCGCACTAAATTGCATAAGGGTGGCCAGAACTAAAGGTTTACTCAATTTAAATTCCTCATTAAGAGAGGTTTCTAAACCTCAGTGTACATGTTTAGCCCATGGACCTCTGGGAAAGGAATTTAGTGAAAAGAATACACAACAGGTTTAAATCATACTAGGATCCACACCTCACTTATAAGTGTTTTTTGATGACTACAGGCTAAAGACTGAAAACCAAAATCCTAGAGTCATCATGCAAAGGATGAAACACGCAATCTGCAGTTGAATGTTGAATGTGAAAAGGGGGCAAAAATCCACTATGTTTGAAAATATTCCAAAGCATGCCCAAAGAGAACACAGACTAGTTGGAAATTCATTATAAGATTGGGCAGAATTATTCTTCTACCGTAAATTCAAGCAAGGCTGAACAGTCTTACTTAGAGTTTACATCAATAAATTATACCATGAATTATTTTACCATGTAATGAGTTTCATGTATTTAAAATAAGCGAAGAAATTTAATGTGGGTATAAGAAAGGTTAATGCCGTTTAAAGAAACTGAAAAATACAGGTAATGTGATCTAAATGAGATATTCAACTGAAAGCTAGAATACATTAAGTAGCGGCTAGCTCACAATCCAAGCATGGGTTTGGTAGCAGCATAAGTATTTAAGCACTGTGTAATTTTAGCAACTTTCTTCATATAATTACTAACAAATTAACTGCACTTACAGGATCAACAACAAATGAATATTTCATAACTGATTACAAGTATAGAAAGAATTTACTCCTGGAAGTTTGTTGTGATAGTGTTTTTAATGAATACTTGACATTATTAATACTACAATTATTTATTTATTTCACACTGGAGTTGTATCTGGTATTTGGCAGCGATATAAAAATAGATGATCTCTGACTTGAAGATCTTATATAAAATGACAATAGGGCAAAGTGGAGAAAGAATAAGAACAGATAAGTTGATATATCTCTTCAGAAGTCTACGATGACTGTCTCTATCTGGTATCCTAAAAATAACCATTAATCCTGAGAATAAAAGGGAAATGCTTTTCCACACCTGTACTGGGCTTTACCTCTTATTTTTGGAGAGGGGAACTGGAGGATTCATTATCATTTCTTTCAGTGTTGTCAGTCATTTATTTAGTGATTTAAATTACGCTATTTGTTCTTGGCTGCATAAAATTGTCCTTACACTCCAGCCCCCCCAGTTTTATCTTCTCTCTTTTTTGAGCTCCAGCCACATTTCTGACCATCAGACAACTGAAAACATAGCTTTAAAGAAATGCTGGGATTTTCAGGGAAACTTGGTATTCTGACAGCTGGCATTTTAAGGAAAATACTAAATATCAGGAAACTTGATAAAAATCTTGAGAGTTGACAATGCTGCCATCTAGCCTTTGAAACATAATCAACAGGAGCGACCTGATACAAAGCACTGAGTCTCTGAATGTCTCAATTAGCTCCCTAATCATCAGGCATCTAAGAGGGCTCCTTTCTGTGAAGGCGCGGCAGCTTGACCATGGGCAATGAGTCCTCTGACACCATTCTCAGGAGCAAGACTGTAGATATGTTCAGCTAGTGACATCATGACATCACTGTGTTCAGAGGCTGCATACGTGGGACATTGCTGTGAAACCCCTCACTATAAAAATTAAAAAGCCAGCAAGCTCCTGTGTGCTGTCCTTTAAGGAAGAATGATGGTCTCTGCCGTACACCGTATACTCTCATGGCTGGCTTCCTCTGCCGGGCTGCTGTTGTGAAAATCTAAAATGTAAAGACTCGCAAGAGAAAGAAAACGTTTTTTTCCTATGTCCAATTATATTCCTCTCATTAGTATTTCTTTGGTTTAAGCCACAAGTTTGAGATCTTTCATATCACCTGGGAAGATCAAAGAGCAATCCTCTCCCATATCTGTAGGTAGGATTGGTTGTGAGTTTTGTTTTAAATGCTGTATTTTTAGATGTCTTTTTTGTGCATTTGCAAAACTTTGGATGAGATATATCATTCTTATGTGTATTAATATGTGTAGACTGTTGCTACTTATGTTTGAAATGCTAATTTTTTTTTCTCTGTTCTTGTTTTAAAACTAGCATTTGTCATTGTTTTGTTCTAGCCTGTTTCACAATAATTGATTTTGTGTTCACTTGTTAATTGGTTTAGTCGCTACTTTATTGAAATTCATGGGTTTTCTGATGTCCTGAGGAGGGTGTGTTTTCACTGGTAGTCACTAATTGCACAGTGTTAAGGATTCATAAGCTTGCAACTTCTTCATAAAGCAATCAACACATTTTATTAACTTCCTGAGTCTCTGTTCTGCTCCCTGAATCATAGCCTTTATCATGCTGCTCTTAGCTGAGAACAGGTGCCATATTTGTATAATAAGAAACTCTTTGAAATGAACACGTATTTTCCTTTTTTAAAAGAGTAATTTATTGGAGACAAATTACTGCAATTATTATTATTTATTTCTACAATAGAAACATTGGGAGTATCAAAATCAGAGATATATTGTGTTAGGTGCAGAACAAGACAACAAAAGACACTCCAAGCACCAAAGAGCCTACAGAGCAAGGGTTAGATGGTTCCTAACCGTGTGGGTCACACGAGGAACTTCAAAAGCAAGCAAGCAGGAGTGCCAGGCGCACCAGCACAGTTTTGCTAACACAATGCCTGCCTTCTGCTGAGGAACTCCCCTTCCCGGGTGCGAGAAGAAACGAAGGAAGAGAGATGCCAAAGAAAGACGCTGGATGTCTCATCTGAGACCACTAAACGTGGGCAGAAACAGTTCTTTAGGGAAGTGGATGAACAGGAGCTGTGATGTGTCCTAGTACCCCGTCAGCCAGACCGTGCTGAGGGTCTCAGCAGAGGCTGGACAAAAAAACCCCTTCCTCTCACAGCTTGAAAGACAGGAGCAAAATGAAACCTGGCCTGATAGTGGGGCCTCAAAGCTTTTGAAGTTTCTACGGCTGTGCTGTGAAAGGAAATGCACAAATCAGGGGACTAGTCACAGATTCCTTAGCCTTGGTTTCCCCTTCTTTTCAATCCCTTTAATTTTCCTCCTTACATCTCTGGTCTGTTCCTCACAAAACCACTGTAGCTCTCTTTTATCCTTTTGTAATCCACTTAACAAGAGAAAATTCAGGTTGTATTGTCTTAATAATGTTGCCTGCAGCGTTCCCAAATCTTTGCCCTCCTTCAGTGAATTTTTATATTGTTCCCCCTTTCTCCCTTTGTCCAAATAAAATCAAACCGAGCTGTACAACCGTATAGTCCCAGCTTCTCTCTCCGGCTCTTGATGATAAATTCACAGACAACTACCACACACTTAGTGATTGCCCACCTAGAATTGCCACAGTTATATATACCCAGCAGTATAAACAGAATTATATTATGCCTATGGAAGAACACAGCCCAGGACACCCGGCTCGAGCTCTCCCTTCGGCACAACCAGCCTTTCCCTTGAACAATCAGCTGCTGTTTGCATGTCGATGCTGACTCTACCTCAGGGCTGGAGGGATCCGTCTTCCTCCACAGACCTGGAGGGAAAAGAGGTGAAATGGGCTGCCTGGAGCTCAGACCCGTCCCTGCTCACATGACAGGTTCAGCTGCCTGTGCCATGGCAGCCGTGAGCTACCGGGGCCTGGCTGACAGCAACAGGATAAAATTCCGTGGCTGCCTGAATCCAGATATTTCACACTCACATTACCAGCGTGTATTTTTCACCTTTTCAATGATTCATATAGGTGTGTGTCATACACTTGTCCAGGCAGATGCCTGAGCAGCAAGACAGGCAATCTATCATACTCAAATCCAACTATATAGAATAAGCCAGATTCTCTTAATACATTGATTATACATGAAACCTAACTCTCTGGATAGTTTCCCAGCAAGAGATGCTTGGTTGGTCTTTTCATTTGTTTGTTTTGTTATTGCTGTGATTATTATTATTATTTTTTTAATGGCAAGACTGTTTTTACCTGTTTCAATAATCCCATACTTTCTACAGGGAAGCATTTGTGGCTATTTTGTGTCTGTCACCTTTGTAAACAGACAAATCACATTCCCTCTTCTGTGTGCTCACCAATCCTTTCCTTGCCTTTCAGTCTCCAACCATTCCTTTGTGTGACTAATCCCGTATCTCTTCCATTTGCATCCTACCTCAAAACACCTTCTAAGAGGAAAATGTCATTGCTTGTCCACCATAGGAAGGAAAGAGTTGGTCAGACCAAATGTGTCACCGAGGGAAAAGATGTTGTTTTTTCCAACTATTTAGAAAAGGATTTCTGAGGAATAAAAAAAAAAAAGATTTTTTTCTTGCTTAGAAACATCATCATAGTCTGATCATCCAGTCTTTACGTTGTGTGGATTAAACAATACTGGCATGGAGAGTATTGCTCTTTGTTTTGTCCAATGTGCTGACAATCCCAGTGGAAAAATCGGCTGTTTACACCCTTGCATCACATGCTGTAAATTATCAACTCTGTGTTCAGACAACCACGTGTTTTTCTAACTGTACTTCCAACCTGAATAAGAAGCTGTGTATCTATGTTGGCATTTCGATAGGAAAATGCAGCAGTTGTCTGTCTTTCCTGTGAATCACCCCTGATTCATCTGATTGTCATCAAGAGAGCATGAAGTCGATGAAATTATGTTCCTGCAAAGGGGTTTGTTTTTGCTTGGGACATCGGTAGGAATCTGGGTCCTGTGGTCATTACACTCTTCATGGCAATGTTTTTCATACTTCATAAAGATGCTCATGTTCATTTTAAATTCATTAAAAAGTTGAATTGCCTTTGCATTTTTGAAAAATATTGCTTTACATTCAGAAATAGCTACTGTCTTCCAATCCATTACAGCTTTGTGCATGGAAAAAACGTTCCATACTCTCTATTTAACTTGCAAGCTTATTGTGCAGCTTAGTTAGGAATATACATGAGGCACACTGAAATCCTTAGGCAAAAGATGTTCTCTATCATACCTACACAGGCATTAATACCTTTAAAAGCAGCTAATTTGTACAGCCAAAGCAGTTATCTACTTAACACTTCATCTATTTCACAGGCTGCTCGAATCAATGCTTCAGTTAGAAAATGAAGGCAGAAGAGATTTCAGCCGTACATTCGTGACCTAACCTTACGTGACTTTTCCTTCTTTCATACCAACATACAACTAATCTCACCAAAGCAACTATTTATCCTCCCATCATTTCAGTTCTGCAAGGCTGATGAGTTTGGCAGCATTTGGTTTTGAGTGTTTTATAGGGCTTCAGTATGATTAATTTTAGCTCAGGCACAGAAAAAAACAGGGGGAAAACAATTTCTTGACTCTAATAACCACATGGAAATACTAGAAAATATCTCTGGATGGAAAAGGGATTTTTTGATAAAATAAGGAATGGACAAATGTGTATTATCTTTCTGAAATACACTGTAAGGTAAGGAAGTACAAAAATATAAAATAAAAAAAAGGAAAAGATACTAAAAGTAGGAATACAAGGAACACAAAGACAAGACATTTTCTAAAAAGGATGAAAAAAGACCAGAAACACAAAAGCATGATGTAGCCTCTTTAGAAAAGCAAAGGTATTCTTACAAGTGAATCATAACATGATTTCTGCTTCCCACCTTCTTATTTTCTTTCTTTTTGTGGATCAGGAGCTTCTCTAAAGTAGTGCAGCACGTTTCTTAAATGAGAGGTTGTTCCTTGTACCACCTTCTCTCACATTGAGAACGGCACAAGATCCCCTTGCAGCTACAGACACTATTTACCTGCAAGATGGGCACTGGGCAGGCTCTGACAGCCGGCCTCCCACACGCCCTCCCCATTCTTTAGCAGGATTTAGCCGTTGTAAAGAAAGAGAAAGGCACCACGTGACGAGTTAGTTGTCCACGAACAGTTCATGTGGGCTTTGCAAGTTGCCAGATTTCCATGAAGCCCAAAATGGGAGGTCACACACTTTGGGTAGAACACAAAACTCACCGAGATTGTTTGGGAAAATGGTCATTGGTGGAGACATTCCGTATCAACCCTTACGTTAAGGAATTCTGTTGGATGGGTGAAAATGTTCCTGTCCAAAGTCATCATTACAATCCTCATCTGACTTTGATCAAGTACAATCCTATCCTGATTGCCAGCAAACCCACTCAGTCTCTAGGAAAATATTTTAATCAGTTTCTGATGATAGGGCGTGGAAATGGGTGGGCAAAAAATATTTGAGCATGATTTATCTTTTAATTTCTATTTAAATCACTCCATAGCCCTGCCAGTTCCCCCCAGACGGCTAAAAATCAATGAGCCAGGGACTCCACAGCCCATTGGCAAGTGCCCATCATTCTTCAGAACTTCAGAACAAGCAGGGTGATTAATCCATTTAAATTTACTGCACAGGAAATATCGGAGATGGCAGATGCTTCCCTCAATTGTGATTTACATTGAGAAGAAAATTAAAATCCTCACCGTAACAATTAACTGACTGCTCCACTAAACCCAGTGTCATCTCTGGCTTTTTCTCTTGTGGAGAATGTGACTATAAATGCTTCCAGCTTGCATGACATGAAGAGGTGAGGGCTGGGTGTTTTGTTTTGGTTTTCCCTTGTTGTTTTATTTCTTTATTTTATAATTATTAATGACATTCAGTTGCTTGTTTTGGGTTATGATTTTTGGGGTGGGGAACCACTAGGGAATGCTGCTTTAGAAACTGATTAATCTGTAGTCATTAAAACACTTCACAGACGCTGCAGCAAAACTGTCAGTATCTCTTCATTAGCTCCAAGATAGGGAGCTTTATATAAGTACATCTAAACCTCAGCTGTAACATCCTCCTCGGGGTATATTAACAGTGCAGGATTTTACAACTTTTCAGGACTAATTTCCTGCTTATTCAGATACTTTTTCATCACAGACAATTTACACAGCTACAGACATCTGTCTTAATAACGTTCAGCATGTTAATGCAGGTCTTGAGGACATTAGGTGATTGGAACTATAACTAGTCAATTCTCCCCATCATTTTGAAATGATCAAAAGAGAATCTTTCATGGCTTTCGAAGATTTACTGAGTTGATTAATTTTTATTCTGCAAATTTACTCTTTTTTCTTGAAACTATGGGCTGTATTTAAGACTTGTAAGATGTGCGGTGACAGTTTGAGGAGGAAGACCCATTACATGAAATGATGTAAGTTTACGATACTGAACCTTGTGAACTTTCTCTTCCACCACTATAAATCCCACAAAGCCACACGTTAATGACACTCATTCACAAATGATCAGAATAGGATGGGTGTAGGTAAAACCATATTTTGCCTGACCTTTTTTCCATGCTATCGTGATCTGACCAACCAAGAGGTAAAACCAAATGGTTTCTCAGCATTACCATTTTTCATGAACAGTCACTGAAGTCAGGGGATTCTCAAACTTTTCATAGTGTAGGCTGCAAAGAAATAGAGGCGATCACATCATGAGTGATGCTATCCCATTAAAAGTTTCTGAGCTGAAAGTACCTGTGCTAAGGTGAAATGTCAATATGATTGACTTGTTTTTGCTCTTCTCTAGAAATTTTCTTACAGCCACTGTTGGAAACAAGATACCGAGCAATGAAGTTTAAGACTGAGCCAGTACATATAACCCTGTGCTGTTGGACAAGTACAGGAGATAAGACCTGACACAGCTGCAGAATCAGTCTTCTGCATAACTGGTGTAAGTAGCCATATGTGACACTTTATAAGATATATATGAACTAATTAATTGTATTTTAAGTATAGTAAAAGTCCTTCTTCCCGCCTGATAGATCCTACTCACACAGGCAAAAATGTGGGAAAGCACTTGAATGTGCATTATCTGATAATACAACAAAGCCTTAACCTGTGCATCTTGAGCACTGATTTTGGAAGACAGTTTTTCAGAGGTCTTTGGATCAGCACTGAAATCCCTCATTTTTTTTAACTCCTGTGACCAGGCAGTCAAAAAACTGCTACTGCCACTGTCGTCTGCTGCCGTCTTTTTCTTCAATGAGATTAAAAAAAGCTGCAAGCTATAGAAAAAAAAAAAACAACCAACACTCCTTTGGATCAGAGATAGGCTACAGAGAAATTTGCTGAACTACATCTTCTGCCCCAAGCTCAGCTGAGGAGCTGAGGAATGACAAAAGTTATAGAAATGGGTGACATTTTTCAGCTCTGCAACTTGCTTGTTCTTTTATTTGCAGTTTTACTACGTGCCTGAGACCATTACAGTAACGGCTTCTGTGAAGTGGGGCTTCACGCCTCAGTTTTCACCTGGTTTTGCAATCACGTGGGATTCTTTTTGCTAAGGTACGGGTAAAAAGGAAAACAGAGGGAAAATATCACATGATTGACCTGACTCTAAAACCCTGTTCTAATAATCGAAACACAAGGCAGCTATTTACAGTAGCTGCTTTCATTAATGAAGCGGGAAGTATTGTGTATCTGCTGCTTCTGGCTTTTCATGCGTAATCAAACGAGAATAGTATTTTCTCCTTTGGAAAAACTCAGCAAATACTTGTAAATGTTTCACAAGCCCATTCTGAAATCTACACATGTGAAAGGAATATTTATCCATTTGTTTTCCTCAGGAAGAAAAGCTAAATTGTTATCTTTTTTCTCTCTCTCTCTTTTTTTAAAAATTAAAAAAATCTCCACTAGTTGTTTCTATTCATATTTTATAAAAGACAGAATGGGAAAATGGTCAAAATTACAGAAAGGAGAATGTGGAAGAAAACGTAATTGCTTCTCACAATAATCATCTGCACAAACAATTGCATTTGCATATGGTCCTTTTTTACATTTACTGAAACAACCTTTTATTTCACTCATTGGGCATGAGGAAAGGCCATCAGCAGTTCATAAGCATGGTTGTTGTGCTGCTTAGACCTTTGCTGTAGTCTCCTTCTAAGCTGATAATGAAAGTTCCTGCCTTAGAACCTACATTTTATGTGGAATAAACTCTTTCATTCAAAAGAAAGATATCTGTTTGCATGCACTTTCCTAAAAGGAGGCAAAAAGACCTTGCACCCAATTTTTCTACACGCAGGCACATCAGCAGGGAGCAGGAAGTTTGGGACACAAAAAGCCTGTGTACAGCTGAACTTGTGCTCTAAGAGGAATAAGATGATTTACGTGGGAGAATGAAGTGACTTACATCTCCATCAGAGCAAAGAGAAATCCGGGAAAGGCTCTGACCTCCAAGCCACAATATTTTCTTTGGTCTCCTGGGGAACTGCTGCTGTTCAGGGCAAACAGCCAAGTCACGCCCCAACTTATAAAAGTTTTACTGACAAGTGTGCGGGTCCTTTTTTCTCTTCCTGTCGCCTCAGACTGGTAAGGAGTTTGGTGCAATCTTAGTTCAGTCCTCAAATAACAAGTCCAATATGCTGTGAATATCTTATCCAGGCTTACTGTGTTCATGTAGATTTGGATTTCATATTAATATACAATTTGGTCTATACTGTGTTTAATGTGCCTTCCCTTTTATGTATATAGTAACCTGTGGGTCCTTTGGATGACTTTGTCATGAAAGAAATTATTTTCTAAATAAAAATGGATTGCTTTCCATAAAAAGCAGCTGGAAATTTCAGCTTCTTTGTTGAACCGTAATAATTGTTCGTTAAATTACGTCCATAGTTGCTGGAATGCTTCTTAATTTCTGAAACAGCACTGTTAAGATCAAATAGCTTTTGGTTTAGCTTAGTTATTAGTGACACTGAGGCTTATTCTACTCATCAGTTTATACGAGTTTAAAAAGGATACGGACCTTTTTTGTGAAGTGCTGTGTCAAGACCATGGAAAGTGTGCTGCTTAGCTTGCTGAGCTTGCAAGATAAAAAAAAATGTAGGTTAGCAGCAAATCTGTGATGAGACAGAAGATGAGGACAGGAGACATAATAAGATTATAATAATTATAATAAAGGTTATCTATGATGGTATTTTTTTAACCTGATGGTTCTACACCATTGTAAACTTGTAAAATAAGTACCAGCAGTCCCCGTTGGCCTCTTACCTAGCCATTACCCGTTGGCCATTTCCAAATCCTGTGGGTCTCAAGATGGGAATTGAAAGACGAGAGGTTAATGGCTTTATGCACTAATTCAAGGAGTGCACTCTGTAAAAGCGCTAAGACTCCTGTGGCAGAAACTGTCAAGTGAACAGTTTGGGCTACTATCACTGATGGAGTGGAAATGTCAAAGAGCCACTCGTTAGAGTCAGAGAACAAATAGGGAGGGATACTCAGAGATTCGAAAATCATGAAAGGTAAGAGCAAAGAGATGAACTAGATATGATGGAAAAAAAAGAAGAGTCAGTGAAAGGATGTAAGGAAGAGCGATCAGGGAAAAGGAAGACGACCTTGCACATAGCAAAGAGCAAACAAAGATTGCGCAACTTCTGCTGATGTTAGTGAGATTAATTTTGATTCTGAAACAGCCTCCAAAAATGTTTTATACATACACATTTCCAGAGTCATAGAAATATCAGCTGGAAGGATATTTAACAGTCATCTAGACACCCTCCCACTTGAATCAGGACTCCATTCAATACTACATTGGGCCAGTTGCTGCTTTGTCTAGTGGAGTGTTGAAAGGACCTCTATGAGCAACCTGTTTCTCTACTGTCCTAACCTTGTAACGAAGAAGTTTTTCCTAATGTCAATCTGAAGGCCCCAAGCCCTGGCTCATAACTGTCGCCTTTTGTTTTATCATCTGCCACTAATGAAAATAGCTTGGCTCAGTCCAGCTGGGCTTCGGCTCTTCTGCATTCACCCCCGAACACTTGAGTCCACTTCATGTGGGCTTTCTCTTTGCAATTTAGTTCTTTAAGGATTTCCTGCTTAGCCACTTGCCAAAATGTCTTATCCTTCTGCAGAACAGGATACTTTGTTCCTCAGTGCTAATAATTGCTATTATTTTTTTAAATCCAGCAGGCATGCAAAGCAACTCTGCTCCTCTTTAAGGTCTCCCAAGTGATCTTGGCCCATGATTTACTAAAGTCTGTGGTCCTAGAGTCCTAACTCTGTTGCTTAACCTCTCGAATCTCAGAATCTGGGCTACAATTTCTTATCCCATCATCTGGTGCAGGCAGTCAAAGTGAACCCTGGGCTACGTTGTGGGAAAATTGGGTTCTCGGTTCTGTGTTTAAATGGCAGTAAATGAAAAAGGGAGGACACAAGGTTTGATGAACAGAACAAAATCCATGTGTTTGTTTTTATGAAGGGAGCTATACTTGCAACTCTGAAAAAATTTTAATTGAAATATTTTAATGAATATCATGCATTGTTTGACACAAAACTTGGTATCTCTGAAATATACAGTCCAGCTAGCTAGATAATGATAAAAATTCTCACTTTCCTGGAAATAGAATTAATTAATTAATTGCTAAATTCTAAAACTTGCACTAGTAATCCGAAACAGTACATTTGCTTTCATGTGACATTTTAATTACGATCTCCTTATCGAAACTCACTTCTCATTGAATCATGTGAGATCAGTGATTTACCAGAGTACCTGTCAGTGATGATCCCAGTGCCATGGAGGACCTGCGCTATGCCATCTTATGCTCTCCCAAAAGAAGAGTTATGGTATAACAGATGGAGTGATCATACTATGCTGCTTTTTTTATGTGGCAACAAAGTGGAACACGGACCACGTTTGATCAGCTTCTGCTTTTGTTGCAAACTGGCTGAGTACGTAGTACCTGAGCCTACTGCAGTATCTACTAGTCTAGACTTCTTATTACAGCTGAAGCTCCAAAATCTTTCATTTAATCAAAGATCTTTTGATGTGCCAATAAAGTTACTCTCCATCTTCTTCTGTTCAGTAATCCAGAAAATTTACACTCTTGTAAACAAGATTAAACACTCTTGTTTATCCTTGGTCTTTTCAGCAAATATTTTAAATCATTGAAACTGTCTTTACACTTGCTGAAATGTGCAAAAGCTCTAAAAGAACAGAGGCACCAAGAAGTGAAATTTAGGCTGGATGAGGGATGCAGAATTACTCTAAGGTACCAGGTAAGAAAACTCCTTTGTCTGCTTGGAAGTTCTAACCGTGAAATCTCTTCCAGTAAACTTATACCAGACAAGATTACTGGTACAGACAGGCTACAGTTCACGAGGCCGAACAGTCCACCTTCTGCCTCTAGTAGGGCAGGATTTTTGCTTTCATATCTGGAGAGCAGCCAAGCTCCAATAAGAGGGATAACTTGTATGGGATCTAGTCTATAATTTGATGACTAGAGTTCTTTCTCAGGAATGAGAAGGGCTCTTGGGCTGATAAAATGAACCCAACTCTACTTTCTGGGGCAAATATTCTAATCATTCTGTTATTACACAGAAGGGAGGAAAGAGAGCATTATCCTTTCAGCTAAAGGACTGCTGCATATCCAGCTCCATATTATGTTCCTCAAGGCAAAGTGTCAGGGTGTAAAATGCCCAATGCCCGTAAAGTTACTGTAAGAGTCAGTCCGAAAACAGCATAGTCTCAGCCTTGTTGTCAGGGATATGGACAGTAAAGTACCCCAAAAGTCAGGCTAACATCTTGACATGAGTCTGCAGCGGCCTGCCTGAGAAGCAGTTGCTGATCCTGGGAAGGGAATGCCAAGCCTGTGAGGCCATTGTGCCCAGGGCAGAGCAAGGACAGAGCTGAGCAACTTGTTCATCTGGCAGGAAACAGCAGAAGGATGGAGATGCTGCTGTCTGCTGCTCCCTTCTAGGAACCTGGTGGGGGAGATAACAGCCAAAGGAGGGAGCCTGGTGGGGGCAAGAGGGCTCTGTTTTGGTCAAGAGTGCTGTGCCGTTCTCCAGTGCCAGGGACGAGCCTGAGAACCGTTATCCAGAAGGATCGATCAGCATCGATGGAGCCAAGAAGAGGCGGAGATACAGAGGAGGAGCAAGGGGTGCTGCTGGGCACGAAAAGGGGCTCCTCAGCACCCGAACTTGGGAAGCTTCCCCCACCAAGGATCACCATGATCATTAGGACTGGCGGGACGCTGCCTGGACCTGGGACCATCGGGACGCCTTGGACCCGTGGTGGAGCTATCGATCTCTGTCCTCTTGTCACTTTATTTCCCCCTTTCCTTTCACCCTCTTGCTCCATCGCATGCCGCTTTAGGGCAAACAATAAGTTTCACTCTTTGATTGAAGCAAAGCCCTTTGGCGTGGTTGCCTTAATTTTGCACTTCGAGATCACAGCGAACGAACCATCACAAGTCCACCGAGTGGACTGTGACAGTTAGCACACTAAAGGCTGCACTGAGGAGATCCAGAATCCAAAAAAGCATTCAGCACGTGGGTCCTGCCAGTCCCAGTCATGGGAACCAGCCTCTGCGAATGTGACTGACATCCACAGTTCGGTGCTTAATTTGGAATAAATGGTTTCACGGTGACTGGGCCCTGTTCCTAATATAGTGCTAAGTGGATATATCAGCGAATTACTACTTGATGGATAGACACAACATTAAGGCTGTAAGATTTCATGAGCATCCTTAAATATGTTGCTAAATTGTTCTAGTATTTGAAATCAAAAGCTGAGTTTCTATATTTAGACTGATTCTATCTAAGAGCCAAGGGAGTTGTTTTGTTTGTAGTAAACGATACCAACTCTTTCAGAGCCATTGCATTGAATGTTTTAAATGCACATAAGGAAGATTAGGCTTTATGCAATATAATAAAAATCCTATTAAACGCTGAGGGAAATTACCAAAAGAAATTAGTCGATATTGCAAACTAATCACTTCATGTTTAGGTGTTTCTTAAAATAAATCTGTCTTTGAATTATATTCTTACAAAAGCATTTTAAAATAAGAAAATATTCTAGTATTTTTTAAGTTATTTAACACACCTGAAACATTCCAAATTAAGGGCCTTATTCTCAACTGCACCAAGGCCAGTTTACGTTGTTCTGGTGTCAGTTAAAGTTACGTCCATTTCAAAGCCCCAATGCACCTGTGAAGAGGACTTAATGTAAATAGGGATACAGGCATAATCTTTCAGGATGAATTGAACTGATCATTTATAAATGGGGATAATTAACAAAAATGTACCTTTGCCTACTTCATGTCAGTCCTTTCATTCTAAACTAAGAACCAGCTCCTGTTAATTTTACATATTTGAATAAGTATTTCCATGTGAATATCCCCTTCAAATTTGGATTTTTATGTAACTACTTTCGAAAGAGATAAAGAGTGATTTCCATTTTGCCATTTAATTTTACCAATAATCTGTGAGCAGAGTGGTGGCTCTGTTTTCAGAGAGCATCTCTCTGAAATCTGAAAGAAAAAACGAACTCCTCTGCAGCTGAAACTATGATGTTTGCCTAAAGCCTTTCAAGCCGTTTGGAACTCCTCCAGCAATTCTCAAGGCCTTCCTAGAGCACCACTTGGGTAGGAAAATCCAGTGTTCTCTTCACCGCCTGCACTGAATATGTTTAGATGATTTTCACTGATTTTGAGGTGAGAAAAGATTTTAGAAGTCCTGTGTTCTGCTTTAGCAGTCTGCTCTTCCTCAGGTCTCAATGAAGAAATACAGGTAAGGTGATTCGATTCATATGTTAAAGGAGTTTATTTTGGAAGTGCATTTGTGTGTCCCTTGGCTACTTGAAGAGTATAAATACAAGAAAACCATCACTTCCTCTGATACCTGAGCCTTCTTTTGAATGTCAGGGTCAAACATCTGTAATTATTCAGCTGAGTATAGCCAAGGTACAAAGTCATCTGTCCTGAAATAAAAGTACATTCTTAACGTGATAGCTGCAAAGTAGTGAGAGACATAAATTAAGTGGTAGTTATATAAACACTCATATTAGTGCGGCTAAAGACTGAATAGAATGGAAAAATGGCATTAGAGAGTGAAATATTATTTATGTCATACCATAAAATAAATTTTTCCTATTCAGAGATGACCATAAAGTAGAGAACATATTATTGTAATGGGTATACTGGCTGTCCAGTGAAAAAGATTGGAAACGCCCTAATCAAGCAGTACTAGTGAGAAGGTTTAGTACAATAGGGACCAGCACAGCAAGAGGAAAAATGAGTCCCATGAGAAGACTGAGTTTTGATAAGTAAGACTCAAGGGCAAAATCTTTGTGGCGTAAGCTAATGCAAGACTCTTACTTTCATCTAAACACTCACATCAACATGAAGGCCTTGTAGAAAAATCAACAGCCCAAACCATAAAGTAGGAGAAGTTAAACAGCTTGAGAAGGTAGGTCAGCTGATGGAATGTCAGATACTGTGAACAAAAAAAAAAGGTTTTTCCAGTCTCTTTAGCCATCACTTTATCATAATTCTTTTAGGAGACTATAAGGCATTTTGTTTGTATGACTTTCTGTCTGACATAGGCTGATTATAGCAGAATGGGTTTTGGTGAAACAGGTACATTGCTGGAAAGTAACTTACCATGGTATGTCTGTTCAAGTACACAAATGGTATACCTTTAGCAAGACATTTTTTGTAACATAGGTAGTGTATTCAGACACATAATGATGCCTTGCAATTTCAAAGCTCTCTTGTCACTTTTTTAATGACCTGCTTAAGTAATTTGAAGCTTTCTTACTCAAGAACAAAGTGGTATTCCCAAATCACCATCTTGCAAGTTCCCACTGAAATCAGGCAAAGACTTCTTTGATTTTTAGATTTGGCATACTGTGGTGTTACAATCAGATCAGATCATTCACTATTTTTGCTGTAGGCATGTGTAACCATGGGATTTCATTGGTGTCATTTTGATTGACAGCAGGATGGAAGACAGCCGTGTCCAGATACAGAGTTTCTGAGGTTGAAGTAAAAAGGAAGCATCTCTTTTTTTTTTTTTTTTTTAAAAATAAAGGCATAATTTTGTCATAGGCAGCATTGTAAGGGAGATGTAAGGGTGAGTGAATACCTTAGTTTCAAAACAAATACTGTAAAGCCTGTGATTGCAGTCCTTGAGTTTGTCCCTTTTGTATTCATTTTCCATTCCACAACAAACTTTTAACAGCCAAGATTTAAATTAATGAAAATGGAAGGTAATATTGTGAACATACTTTAACCACAGTGGAACGGCCATGATACAAAGAGCATTTGCTCTAATATTATGAAAAGTCCTCCTGTTCTTCCTCTGCTCCACCATAAAAAAGAGTCAGTAAGCTGTGGGAAATGCTGTGCAGACTATTAAAATCCCTATGTATTCAACAACATTATAATATATTAAAACCATTTAATCTGAAAACCTAATAAAAGCTGGCACTACAGGTTAGTCCGGGTGTTGAAAGTGACTTATTTTATGTGCGATGACATTAGAGGGAAAGCTAATAGAAGCTTAGATTGTGACACTGTATAATCATTAAATATAGACCTAATTTGGCTGGTAATTAACCCTGGAATATTATGTTGTGGGCAGCCCAGGGGAAATAAAAAAAAAGAAAAGAAAGAGCAACAACTTGCAAAGTGACCAAAAAAATGGAGGCAGAAGCACAGAGTATAAAAATTCAGGAGAGTGCAGTCAAGACACAGTTGACCAGTTTGGATTGCTACTTAAAAACTGTTGCCTCTGCTGTCTTACCCGATGCATGCTGAAAGAGCAAGCTGCTGAAGTCGGCTGCAGAGCCATTATCATCTGTTCTTTTTATTTCCAGTGCCAATTATCCTTAATTATTGGAAACTTTTTTCAATATAATGACTGCTGAAATGTTAGCGTGCTCATTAAATTGAAGCTCTAGCTCAAGAAATAGATTTTCATAAGCTACATTATGTGATAGACCTGCATTTTCAAGTACTCCATCCTCCGTTAACTGAAAGTCCATCTTTGCACATTTTCCAAGATATATTTATGTATTTATTTATTTTTACAGGAGGAAGGAACAGAAGGCCAGATTTCCTTGTCGAAAGCTGACATAATTAGTATAAAAAGACAGATGTGATCTGAATTTCTAGTCTCTAAGGAATAAATATGGACAAACATTGTTTTTGGAGGGATGGGTGATGTCACTTGAACAAAGTAAACAGAGGGCTGCAATTCACTTGGACCCATAGAAGGGCAGAAAGAAATTTCTTCAGAATCTGCCCTTTTTGGGGTTTTTTTTTTTGACTGTACATCCAGTCACAGGCAGTGGGTGCTGTCCCAGGGACCACGTGTGAGCTGTGAAAAGGCGCAGCCGCCTTTGTGTCACAGAGAGCACAACCTTGCCTGGCGCTCATGGGGATTCCATATTTCCACTGCTGCACACCCCCGAGAAAGCCAGGGAAAATCTGGCTCAGAGTGGGTCCATTTTAGGCACAAACAAGCCTGAAAAAAGACAAGTAGAGAATTCGGCAGGAACGCCAGAAAAAATCGGACGTGTGAAAGAGGCAGGTACTTCTCAGAGCTTGTGACGTGAGTCGCCCTGCTGACACCTCCATCGGGCCTGGGAAGGGACGACGTGCTGCTGCCCCTTCATCTCGTTGACTCTTCCCAAAGGCAACCTCATCCCGCCTTCCACGTCAGCAATGTCTCTTAGCGCCCTGCGTTTGCCCTGGCCTTCCTGTCTCGACTTCCCCGTTGTCGTCTGACAACACCCAGGATTTGCATCTACTCTGATGACAGAATCTATTTTACCAAAAAATACCTAATTAAAATAAAAGCAAGTAACTGACAAGATGTACATGTAACAGTGCATATCGCCGTGTTTGAGCACATAGCTCTTGCCTTTCTCATTCCCCATCAATCTCTTGTTTGTCATTTTTTTCTCTTTCATAATTACGAGATCTTAGGAAGCAAAAAGAAGGGCTTTTTTTTTCTTTTTTTTTGGTGTAACTTTTTTTTAAACAACCTTTCTGCCCTTACTGCACAAACACAAACATATAACAGCACAAAAGCAAGCATAAATGTTAAGGTGACAATTCAGATTTCTTTTAGATGTTGCAGCTGTGTTGCTAGTTCTGTATTTCCTTGTTAGGTATCACAAGACTCATGACAGACACAGGTTTAAAGCCTGGTCTGATCTTTAAGGTTGATTTTTTTAAGGTAGTCTTCCTACTCCAGACATTTCTGTCACACTATCTAGTAGGAATACAAAAGAACAAGAAGTACATATTTCAAAATGAGACAGGGAAACTAGCTGCCTAGATAGTTTATTGCTCTTAATTTTTGATCTGGATTGAAAGCTGTGTTAGTAAAATTGGGTCAATATTGTTTTTTTTTTCATTATACCTGTATGAAGCGTACATAGATATACAAATGCTTTGAAATTCTACATATTCAGACAAACTCCCTCAAAGTGTTTTATAATTTTATTTTGGTTTTAACAACATGTGAGATATCAGCAAGAAAGCTGTCATCTTATTGTTTTTTTTCACAGAGCACTGTTGGTGGATGAAACTCAATTATTGCTTTAGTTCTGAGGTCCCAGAAAAAACACCTTTATGAATCGGGAGAATGAGATGTGAGGAAAAGAGCATTTTGGATTTTATTAAGTCAAAAAGCATTAATGAGGACTGTGAGGAACTCCTTTATAACCCTTTAGTCATCCAACAGAATTTCTACTCCATTCTAGTAGACAAAACCTACAGGGGTTCCTTATTGATTCCATGCTCACCCTCACACCCACACTTCCCATGAACCGAGTATATTCCTGCTGTTTCTGAGGACTCTTTCTATGGCTTTGCTAAGGACGATGCCTCTGTTCCAAATCAAATGAAATTTGGTTTTTGTGAACAAATATTACATATACATGTTGCTATAAAATTGATGCTTCTGAACCTCCTCACATCCTTGCTGCAAGCAGTAGCAGGCTGCCCAGGGAGGTTGTGGAGTCTCCTACTCTGGAGATACTCAGAACCTGCCTGGATGCAATCCTGAGTGACCTGCTGTAGCAGGAGGCTTGGACTAGATGATCTCCAGAGGTCCCTTCCAACCCCGGCCATTCTGTGATGCTGTAAACACCGACAGCAGACTCAGAATGACTCTGATAAAAGTCATTTTCACAGTGTTTTCCAACTGACCTGCAACATGAAGTACCAGCGAGCTCGTGAGGCATCTGGGCTCGTAGTGCTCACAAGAACGCCAGCTCGGTTTTGCAGAACCATGGGATCTGGAAAAGGCTCAGAGAACTGTTTGAGCTTTTGGGGCTTCGTCCAGAACAAACGAAGCCGCCTGGTCATTTAGTTGTGCACAACACTAATCATCACTAGCAGTAAAATCTCTGGAATCAAAATCTGGCTGACAATTTTGTCAATAATATGCGAGGCTGAGTGGCATTCAGTTTGCTCTTTAGCAGTTATATTGGCTGTGCTGAACCAACAGTAATAACAACTTGGTTTTGTCTGTAAACTAAGCAGATATGATTAGGATTTTTAGAGAGAGGCATAGGGTTTTAGCCGTGCTTTTGTCATTACAGTCAATAGAAACTGAGCAGCTGAAACCCCAGGTAACTCTTTGGCAATTTATAGCACAGGGAGAAGGTAAGTGAAGTAATAAAAAGCTATTTTTTCCTTTGAAATTTAGTACTCGATAAAGTTGCTAGACTGGCAACCTGGCAAAACAGAAGTTCTTTGCTGTATTTATCCACACGACAGGTACAGCATAAGTTGCAGCAATATGGATTTCTTTCTCCTGCGGTACCAATGTGTTACATATTTTTTCAATGGCGCTCGGTTTTGCCACCATGATCTGGGGCACTATTTGTAAAAAGCGTGAGTTCAGCCCTCCTTCCTGCTCGTTAGCAGTGCTCATGCCTATACCCAGCTCCCCTAGCAATGAACAGAGTTTCTTTTTGTTTTTATAGGGAGCCATGTGAGCCTGTTCTACAACCCGTATACAAAATATTGATTTGTTATCACAGGAATAGACTCACTGAAGGCAGCTGCAAGCATCAGCTGTTTATTGTCATGGTCTGAATATGTTTCCTTCTTACGAGGTGCTAGACATTCCTTGCTTTGAATAACTGAGGACGCAAAGGGCTAAAGAAATCATTATTATAGCTGTTGTTGATGAAGCAAGAATCATCTCCAGGCTATGCCTTTCCTATCCTTCTCCATACAGTTGCTCTTTTCCTTTCCCCATTAAGAACCCAGCTAAGCAGAATAAAGAAATTAAAATTGCTAAACCTGGCTTTAGGAAAAAAAGGACGAAAAAAGTTTTAGACATTGAATTTCCTACATCTTTTACATATTCTCTTCACCAAAATGCTCTCCTATGTCTGCTTGCCTGTCTGCAAGGCTCTTTAACACTGGTGGAGGTGCTCCTCCAAATGTAAAGGTAACTTTTAGCTTTGCAGTGAGCTCTGAACCGGGGAGAAAGTGCAGCCAATTAGAAAGAATTATGTCCCAGATCTTTTGAGCTGCAGTTATCCTCAGAGTCTTCAGCCTCTTGTGACGTCAGAAGAAAGTAGCTTAATACATCCATTACCCAGCCAGTTGCAAAAGACCTCCACGGAGAACAGCCTGCCCTGCATTCGAATTAGGGTAGGTCATGGTCTATCGATGCACGGGATGAAAGGCTGGAGAGATGTTGCTACTCCTACAGCAATGCTTAGCTTAATGCAATAGGTAGTTAATAATTTTCATGGTAAGGAGCCTGGACAAATTATAACAGTGAAAATAAGGGAAGAAAGGAAAATAAGGGGTATCCACCTAAAAGACATTATCTATTTAAAGCCTTAACTTTTATTTTTAAAAAGGGATAAATTTTTCATTTCCGAAAGATTAATTTTCAATGTTTCTTTCCTGAGCCTGCCCACCTCTTTGATGCATAATTAAGTTTGAACACCTTGACAAAAACTCTCAAGACCTGTGGTTGAGCCAGCCATTCAGATGGTCAGTTTGCACCTTTGTAATGCGGAGATTAAGGAGTAACCACAGGAGGATTAAGTATATTTCTCTGCTCTGGCTGGTTTATATCTATCTTGGGCAGTTAAAAAGTAGGAATTTTCATGCTGTTGCTGAGAAACCGCTGTGCAGCTTTTATTCAAAGCAGGTATTCCCAGACACTGAGAGCCCAAGAAATTCTGTGACCAGGAGGTGAAAACGAGTGGTAATCACACTCTGAGACAACTGAACTTTAGGAGAATTTTTTTATAGATTACCAGGAAAACTTTTGACAAAGTATTTTCTGTGAGAAAGTTCAAAATATGTGTAAGCACAAATTTTACACAAATAAATTTGAATTCCTTGAGTTTTAAGGCACTGTTTTTTCCAAAAGTGAAGGTATTAATTGTGATGTTTTTGACCTTATTGAATACGCTGCCCACCTTAAAATATCCTCTGTACTTCTTCTGGAACATTCACTTGTAAAATCATTTGTAGCAAATTATAACTTCTTGTATTTCGCGTCTGAAAATTCATTGAAAAGACGGTATTTCAGCAATGGGTAGTATGATCCTTGTAATAAGAAAGGTTATACATGCTAGTTAGGCTTCCATAATGTCTTCTATTCTTATCTACCTTTTCCATCACTCACAATTTATTTGTTGAAGGTTTGGGGCTTTTATTTTCTCTGTTGAATCTCTGCCTCAGAGTGATTTCTTTTCCCTTTGAAAGGAAGAGCAGTTCTGCTGTTTCTAGTCAAAGGTGAAAAAAGGGTTACTTAAAGGAATAAATAATGCCATATTTTTTAAATAGGTCTGTAACTAAAATGTCTGGAAGTTGAAAGGTTCAAGAGTTTTCACTGGTACCCATTAGCTCAAGTGACAATTGTTTTTTGAAAATTGTAAAGCTGTTGGAACAGTGTCCCAAGGCCAACTGAGTAAGTCCATAGTCTATATTCAAGGAATGATTCGTTGTGCTTGCATGTCTGACCTACATAATAATGAGAACTCTAGTGAAATTTGTAGCTGCAAATATTTAGCCATAGGTTTGACTGGATGGAAAGGCTTTGTAAGGTGTGGTAAGTGAGCAAAGACAAAGGTGGGAAGGATTCACATGGATCCGCAGGTCTGTCATCTGAGGAGAGGCTGAGAGCTGGGCTTGTTCAGTGTGGAGAAGAGAAGGATCAGAGGGTCTTATCAATGTAGATAAATACCTGAAAAGAGAGTGCAGAGAGGACAGAACCAGGCTATTTTCAGTGGTGCCCAGTGACAGGACCAGAGGCAACGGGCACAAACTGAAACACAGGAGGTTCCCTCTGAACATCAGCAAACACTTTTTCACTGCGAGGACGATCCAGCACTGTTATAGGCTGCACAGAGAGGTTGTGGAGGCTCCCTCCTGGAAGATACTCAAAAGCTGTCTGTACATGGTCCTGTGCAGCTGGCTCTGCTTGAGCAAGGGGGTTGGACCACACGACCTTCAGAGGTCCCTTTCGACCTCAGCCACTGTGTGATTCTGCGAGTCTATGACATCAAAATTAACTCTTTAGAAGGGTTTGTAATTCAAAGGATTGATGCTTGTTGGTGGAAGCAGGAGGATCCAGGATAAAGAACACTGGAGGTTTATGGAACCTCCATTTGCCACTTCGTGTGGTAAATCTGTGTAGTGTTTTTGAAGTCATGCACTCTGTTACACTGCACATGGCTATAACAGCTACCAAAGCCTTCTCCTTTATCTGGTGTTGATGTTGATCTTAAACTAACTCTCTCCATTTGACAGAAAATTTTCCCAAAGTTGAGGGGTTGTCTACAATCAAATACAGTTGTCAGTTACCTGTGTCAATGTAGATGACATAGCGATAAAATAATGATTACTTTGTCATTTAGGATGCTTTACCTGCTTCCCATTTCAGATGAAGTTTGCCAGTTTCATACATCAGGAGTGCTTTCCTTAAGATAAGACTATGACTTGAGAACTTCCTCCAGCAGTCCTTATGAAGGTAAAACTTGGCTCTTCTGAAAGAGAGATATGTAAAAGGCATTATTAAATATACAGTTAAACCACATTTTAAATGCTTGTTTCCAAAGAATCTACATTTTATCACTGAGACGGAGTGAAATGCAGGCAATACCTTAAAACACCCACCTACTCAAAGTATGCTAAAACAGGCAGAGCTTTAGAAACACATAGAAGCCTTTCTCTAACCTAAAACAATAATTCCTTCAAATCCTACTGAGGATAGCCCTTCCCTCATAGAACAAAATGTTGTTTTTGAAATTACCAGAGTCATGATGCTATTTCTTGAAAGTATCTTCTCTGATTTTTAATACTTACTTTTGTAGTAAGAGAATGCATAGAGACCGTATAGGTGGCAGGGACATTTTATGAGAGATTTTATTTCTGCACAGCAGATAGATGGAGATGGTGTAGAACAATGTTTTTGTAATGGGAAATAATACAACATGAGTTATTAATAGCCTTAATTGGGGTGGGATGGAGAGGGAGACAAAAACTCCTGGAAGATTCTTTGTGTTACGATGCTGCTGCCAAGGAATATATATGGTACATGTTAGTCTCTGTAAGAAACTTTGTTCATGCAGACCTTATTACTAGCTCCCAAACTCGCCCATGGTGTCACTCTTTGAACATCCTGAAAAACTGTTTTGGGATAGTGGACACTGCAAGAATACTGAGCTGCAGTCTTAAAGGTTGTCATCTCCCCTGAGATGACACCAACCTCTGCGCTCACACCTTCGCTTGGGGTTTGTTAAAGTCCATTCAAACTCACGTAATATCCTTCAGTTCTACTTCTTTGTTGTGAAAGTATAAGGAAATAGTGCAGACATTTTGATAACCTTTACCTCCTTGGAAACACTTTTTAAGCACATTTAGTTATTTTCTATGCCTGACAAAATAATCGGCAAATCGGCAGACCACCGAGACAATTTTCTGCTCCTGAGGCATCACACAGATCTGAGTGGGATACTCTTACACATGCTGAACTTAATATTTCGCAAAAACATGGATATTAATAATGTTATGTACCGTACAGAAGCATGCAAATATAATTTATTAATGTATATGGCTCTCGCTGACTGAGATCATTGATAAAAGTAAACCAAATATAGTGTAACCAGAATGGATTTCAGATGGCTGATCCTGCTCTTGTCTCTGCAAAATTATGACAGATGGGTGTAAAGTCGTTCAAGTTAAAGAAATAGAAAAACACAGAGTAATAGCATTCTGTGCTTTTTTTCAAGAGCGCAGAGCGTGTTTCATTAAGCTAAACTTGCTGAGTAATCCATGTGGGTTTGCTTCTGCTGACTTGTGCTCATTTCATAGTTTAATTCAAGGTACTGGCATGCACTTCTGGAGCACTAAAAGATCTGGAACTTTCAAGCCATTTTAAAAGACCACTTGTTCATTTTCCATTTCATATAAACAAGAATGAAGCTGCTTTTGGGGGGCTTGTTTGTTTTTTTTTTTCCCTTTTTTTCTTTGTTGTCCCTCTGAATCCACCCATGGAAACAACTGGCATCAGCACACAAGCAGTACCTTTGAGATTCATTTCCTCCCTCAATCTTTTGGAGCTTCTATCGATTGATACACAAGCCATGCTGCAAAGCCTATTTACGCTCTGAGGCTTTTCCTGAGGAAAACAGTATTAAAAAAACCCCAAAAAAGTTTATGAATAAGCATAATATGGAATAATTGCCATGTAGCTGGGCTTGGTGAATAGGGCAGAATTAAATATTTGCAGTAATATTACCTTTTTAAAAAATCATTTTGTTGCATTAAAACTAATGAAAATAAAGATCAGCTTTATATATATATGGTTAAAGTTGAGAATATCAGTATAAACTACAACATTAAGGATAGCAAGCTGCATCATGGTCTATGGGTAATTAAAAAAAGACAGGGACACCAGAATTGTACCTTCATTATGACGATGGATGAAAGTCTCCTCTGTGCCTAAGCGTGTAATATATAACATACAAAATATTCTTTTTATAATACACATGTAAGTGTAGATTTCTTGCCTCAACAGTGGGTTTTCTAAAACATTTTATCAGAGAAAAAAACTGCAGGCCAAGTATAAGCCCTGGGTTGTTGGGTTTTTTTTTTTTTTTTTCGAGGGGGAAAGTTTATTTTCCATTTATATTTAAAACCAGAAATTTATGGCTGAGAAGACAAGGCTTGTCTGGCTGTCTGCTGAGAAGGCACCTAGAGTTGCAATCAGCACAGTATAATCTCAAACATAAATACACGGGTAGGACAGCAGTGAAACTAGTTATGGCAGGTTTTTCAGCAGATAGTGGAGTCACTTGCCAGGAATCCAGAAGAGTGTTTGCGAAGCTTTCCTTCTTGTGCCCAGGGAGGGCACTTGGCTGCCAAGGTGAAGAACAGGGACTGCCTGAAGAACTCAAATTGGTCTACTTTATCCACATCAGCCAATTACTCCCTTGAGCGTAATCATACTCTGCTGGGGAAGAGGAAAGGATAATGTCCTAATGTCTGTGCTGTAGAATTTTGCTATTTCATGCCACCTGAGAACATGCTAGAACGCCTTCCAAATATTTAAGACCCAAGCTATCTGCCCAGATAAATTGCAGAGGCAAGTTTTCCAATTAATCACAGACAGATTTTTTTTTTTCCCTTCATACATTAAGTCAAGAGGCATTAATCACATCACAAAGCTTTAAGGTTATGTGATGTGACAACTTAGCAATCCAAATCAGTACATCTCAATTAAATCACAAAACTGCATTTAGATATCATGTCTCATCTTTCTTTCTCTCTGTACCCTCAAGCCCAGCTAAGATTTCCTAGGTAAAGAACGAAGCTACGTGCTGCACTTGTCATGCTCATCCCTGTTTCTCAGAGCCCGCTGAACTGCGGATCCCAAGGCAGGTGGCAGTGTGTCACTCATGCCGGTGTTCCATAGGATGGGTTGAATATAGATGTCTAGTCTAAGCTTAGAACATGTGTGTCACCTTCTTACCTTTAAATGGTTACTCATTTAGGATAGAAGTGGTAAATTTCAGAAGAATTCAACTTTTTTTATGGAACACTTAACAAGAGAAAATTTCACCACGAAAATAATCATACTGGTTATTTTATTCAAAATTGGGGCAGTTTAGATTCAGTCTTTGCTAAATAGCATATTACTATAATAAGAAGTAATATCAAAGAATATTCCAGACAACTTCAGTTCTTTCTCTTCTTTCAGTTCTTCAAATCTTTAGTTGTAGTGTAAGATATAATGCCACTGAATAACCCCATAGTTATCCTTAACTTCATGCAAATATATTGTTCTTGAAACTATTTTCTTTTAACTAATGCATTTTACAACCTGTACCCCTATCTAGTATTTGTATTAAATAAATGTAATGCATTCAATATTGTTGATCAAAACATTTTTTTTCCTCTAAAAAGACTATCACATTTATAGAGACATGTAGAATACGTAGAAGTCTTGCAGAGTCACCCAATAGAGGTAATCTTCTGCAGAGCAGTGGGAATATATTGTGCCACGGTAACTCTAAACTAAGAGAATGATTATACGAAGCTCTGCTTTCAAGTGCTTCTAGAATAGCAGAATTTTCCCTCTCAAAACAGCCAGTGAATTATGTATGTTCATATTTGCACAGAACCATCTCAGGGCTTGTATTTTGGTGTCCCCAGAAGAAGCTAAGCTCACTGGCCCAGCCCCCAAGACAGGATGCTCTTGGGAAAGGCTGATATGAGGAAATGAAATGTCATTGGGAAGAAATCTCAGCAGAGAGGAACTTGCTGTTCCTTATTGCCACTCCTGCTGCTGCTGGGGCCGTCTTAAGCAGTGGCTGGGGCCAGTTTCCCTCTTTAGAAGCTGCAAACGTGGCCGTCAACCTGACTAGTTTCTCAGCCAGAGCAAGTAGCCAAACTGTAGCTGTATTTGGCTGCCAGAGGAAAGCACGTAGTTCACCTGTGATTAGAGCCAGGCTTTCGTGCCTGTGTGCTCATGCCTTAGGGATGCTAGCTATACCCAAGGTGCATCTGAGCATTTCAGTCAACGTGTTTTGCTTAGAGGTCTCTTCCCTACACAAGTGTGTATGGAATAAAGTCATAGAATTTCCTGAAAGGAAGGAATGTACATAGTCAAGAAGCCTAAATTTCATGTTGTAACAGAGCAGAAGAAACTTCCACAATAAATTCATCTCCGTTATCAACTTAAGAAAAAATCCCTAAAACCTACTACTCACTTGTGAAACTGGAGTTAAAGATTGATTCTACTACAGTCAGAATCACAAAAGAGGCTACGTGGTGCAGAATGGAGAGGAAAAACATAAATCAACAATTGATCCCCTTCAAATGACAGCAGGAGAAATGGAAAATAACCAAGAGGTAAATGTGGCATTGATTAAGACAATTTCTTTTTTGTACAGAAAAGTCAGGCCTCAAAAAAACAGAATCGAAAGAATTTGAGACGATTGCATCTCCCTCCTGGTGCTTAAAAGACATGAGGCATGCAGCAACACTTTCTGAGGTTTTTTTTCTAAGGGTTTTGGAGAGAAGAGTCCGATTGCAGCTCTGCACAGCTAGAACCAACACAGAACAAAACAAAATCCTGAAGTGTATAAAATACATCAATGATATAAACTCCAACAAAGGTGGAAATTAAATAATGACTCTTACAAGTTTGTACTGAAATTGAAACTTTGTTAAACATTGAAATAGCAACCAATGTTGGAAAAGATATTCTATACTGGGAATAAGAGTCCCTTCCCTGAATAAATTGTATAGGCTATGTTTGCTGTTTAACATTAAATGTTATAATGCAGGTAGGACTGTAACTCCATTTCTTTGGACAAACACAAGCTATTTTTAGGATGTAGGCATCAGTGAAGATTTGTTTACCTTTATAGCAGTGTTTGTGGTTTTTTAAATAATTACATTGCGTCCTACATTGGGCAGTTTTAAGACTCAGCTTGGCAGGGTGTTGGCCCAGATCATTTAAACTGTATTTTTACCTTGAAAGGTTGGACTAGAAGATCCTTGAGGTCCCTTCCACCCAGGTATTCTATGATTAAAGGGGAATCTATATCCCCCACATCAAAAAAAAAAAAAAAAAAAAAAAAAAGATCTGTGGCTTAGCAAAGTAGTGTGGGAGGTTATCTTTGGTAAACCTGGGGAAATAGAACAATTTGTGCTGTGGAAAGCTAGCAAGGACACTAAAGAATAGCACAGTATTTAACCAAGTTTAAAGTACAATAAGGGTCCTATTGCTTTTCAAAAGATAATATTGAAAAGTCATTATCAAAAGTCTGAATTTTGATGTCATAGATGTTTCAACAGATGGTGATTTGTGCTGAAGCTCTTTCTAGCAGAGTTTTGAAAGAATGTGATGAAATGTCATATGTTTTTGACATTTGGTTTTCATTAGAGTACTATTTCTCACCTGATGCTCTGTCGCTTTAGATGCTTTTGATGATTTGATGGCGATATTTTATTTCTTTCACTAACTTGAATTCTTCTCCTTTTTAGTCTAATATTTTGTCAGTCGGTGTTTTAACCCCTTCTTCCCCAATTAAATTAATATAATGGAAGTTTTAATGGCCATTCTACAGTTAAATCTGTATTGAGATTAAAAATTACGTAAGCGTAGGCGTTTTAACCGAAAACATCCTAGAACCAATCAACACAGTGCATAACAGTCAGAAGTCCTGAATTTGATAAGAGTAGTAAGATATTCACTTGGAAGAAACTTGGTAACCACTTGGCTATCTAACTGTGGTGGGCTGGCCCCAGCCAGCAGCCAGGCACCCACAGCTGCTCACTAACTCCTCCACCTGCAGCAGGACAGGGGAGAAAACTGGAAGAGCAAGGGAGAGAGAAAACTCCTGGGTTAAAATAAAGACAGGGAGTTCGTTTATGAGCTGCTGCCATGGGCGAAGCAGTCTGCACTTGGGGAATTTATTTTTTTATGTTAACTGGCAAATTAAATTATTCATTCACGTACTAGGAAACAAAAAGGCAAACGTTTAGACACTTGGCAAAACACTTTTCGTCCCCCTTTGTCAGGCACAACTTCACTTCAGACATCTCTCCTCCCCAGTGTCAGTGCTGCAGGTTACACTTGGTCCTTTAGCGAGGCAACTATCAGCACACAGTGGTTCCTCTCTGCTGACCTTTCCCTATCACCCCTTTCCTATGCTCCAGCATGAGACCTCCATGGGCAACAGTCCCTTCAGGTGTGTGCTTCATCCGCCATGGAGCCCTTCCTCCTCCTACCTCGCTCTTCCCTCTGTTGTTCCTCACTATTTTGTCCTTGTCCCATTCCCTGGTGTTTTCTTAAACCACAAAGGTGCCACCAGCTTTGCTGTGTCCTGTGGTGGATTCATTTTGCAGCCAGCTGGAACTGCCTGTGTCTGGCACTGGGCAGCCCCTGACCTCCTCCCAGAGCTGCCACCCTTGCAGACCACCCCACACTACTGAAACCTTGCAATTTACACCCAATACATTAGCATTTTCTAAGCTGAAAGGAAAAGTGTCTACATTTAGCCCATACCCTGGGCTAAACCGTACAGTTGCTCTATCACCCACTGACCCCTCACCAGCCAGGGAGGGAAGTCAGGAAAAGGAGAGCAGATCCACGGTTCGACGTGAAAACAGAGTTAACGAAACAGCACCAATACCAACAGAGGTGCACACAGTTGTACTCAGCCACCTGAATATCCAGCAGTCACAACCAACAGGAGAGCAGTCCTCAGGAGGAACCCCAGCAGAAATCCCCCAAAAGCTCCCCCTCCTCAGCAAACCTCCCCGCCTTTACAATGACCATGACACTGTGGGATGGGTTACAGCTGCCCTGGCTGACCCAAACTGCTCACGGCCTGCCTGGCCTGGCTGGGCTGGGATCCTGTCCCAGCCAAACCAGGACAAAGGGAGACACTGTCTGGTGTAGTTAGATATGTAATAGTTACAACTGACAACACAGATGTCAATGACAGTGGTTCTTTGGATCTTTGCAGGACTGCCCAGGAAAGGGATATGACAGTTACAGATCCCCACTAAAAGAGCCAAAACAGACCAGCTAGTCTCCTGCTTAGAAGATTTTTCACACTGTAAAAGGAAGGTTGATAAAAGCGTTAGCCGCGGTCCTGGTAAACTTTGTACCTCACATGTTTATCACAAGGACAGAGAGAGCATTTTCTGGTAAACTACAGAAAGTTATTTTCCTTAATTTGGAATGCTTTATCTCACCACTTAAAAGAAAACAGCAGTCAGGTGGGCAGGCTACTTTCCCTCCCGGCTTATCAATGTAATTTCTCACATACCTGCTTACTGCTGCTGGCTGAGGAAATAGGAGACATACTGTACCAAGCCCACCGAGAGCAGAGATGGAGATGGTAGTTACGCAGCATAGAAATGTGAGGTGAGCAATGAAAAAAGCAGAACTCAAACCAAGACTTTTTTTGCAGGGTGAGAGGGCAAGCACAGTGGAAGAAGAAAGCAAGGGATGCCTTGGAAACGTGGATACTGAATGAGTCCTTTGGGGCAGCTGGGCACGTGAGCATGAAGAGGGGACACGAACAGGGAAAGTGAACAAAGCCGTAAGGCATTTGCATATATCTGTATTTGCCATCCAATGGACTCTTATAAGCATCTTATTGCTCATAAGAGTCCATGTGTTGCCCCAGATCCAGGAAATACCAATCACCTGAACGTGAGTTAACAAACTGTCAGTACTTAGTCTCACACACATGGATTCTGCAGGGGAACTATTGTGTCATTGATCAAAACCAGATCAAAGAGATCAACATTTTATGACTCTAAAAAAAAAAAAAAAAAGAAAATCAGGTTTTGATACATTCCAATGTCTAGAACAACTGTTTTCCAGAACAGAAAAAAAAAAAAAGAAAATTTAGCAGTAACCCTTTGCTTTGAAAATACACGACAAACACCTACACAACGTCCTCTCCAAAACTAGTGTACTTGAAACTTTGCTTTCCTGCTGAGAAGTGGAGAAATTTGATTACCAAGCATTTAAGAATTATAGCACCAATTCATTGTTCTGTGAAGATGTTGACAATGATGGTTCTTATGGCATATAGTCAGTATAATTAAACGTCAATTTATGTTACTCCATGGAATATATGAAATATATAAAAATGCAAAAGTCTACAGAAGTTTCTAAGCTAATCAAGAATGTATTACTCACACAGAGCACAGGGGATGACAAAGAAGAATGCCTATGTAAGTTCATTGATGTATAGTTTTATTTACTTGATAGATGTTGAGGCTCTTCCCATCTATCTTCTTAATCTGTATTTAGCTAGTTTCAAAGGAAAAGTTTTAAATTATAGATTGTAATGCTATGTTGGCATGATACAGTACTGTGTATCAATTCACTTTATGGAGCTGTTATGAAGTTAACCTACATACCACACTGACTGTGTGAATATTAAAATTCTGATTAAAAAATGTTGACCTGATTCCTTCTTTCTAGCTCATATTCTACCAGTCTTATACAAATGTAAATCAACTTAAATGAATGGATTTCAACTAGCATAAGACTGAGATAAGTATTTAGAACTGGGTCTGATACATATGCAAGGAGTGACTTTTCTAATGTGATTTAGTTTGGAAAATATTAGCAGAGCATAATCCATGTTATACAGAACAAAGGCAACTTTTTGGTTGTATATATTTATACAATACCTGTATATATATATATATACACACACACTTTGTGTATACACTTTCACTTGCCTTGTGAACTGATATAAAATATTTGAATCAATATATTGCATTGATTTACTGATTGTTTACGTTTTATATATATTTTTATTTCTGAATGGTAGATGTCTATAAAGAGGGGAGGAAATGTATTCCCATACAGCTTTTGGAAGAGAATGGGATTTGCTGTTCTTCAGAGAAAGCTGTTCTTATGAACCCTTTAGGTGTTCACAAATCTTCAGCTTATAGTCTCTCCGCAAAGAGCAAGGTGTCTGTGCAGTTACAGGTCTGTACTCAGCCTTACGTGAGCCATTTCAGAGAGGATAAAAAGCTCCAGGTGATTCCACAGCAGGGCTGCATAGTCCCCTTCTGTGCAACCTCAGCTACAGCTGACTTCAATTTCCACCTGCCCTTGGGGCAAAGGGCTTCAGAGCTTTTCTAGCAACCACCCTGGTCTGCCTTTTCTGCCCAGCATTCCCATCACGATGCTGTGTTAAGGACATATGGAAATAGTTGGGACAATCAGAATGTGCTGATAAATGCTCAGTCCAAGACTTCAGGCATCATCTATTCCAGCAGTTTCCTGTGAAGTCTGCTCCAAACTGTCCCAAATGGTGTGAAGAGTGTAAACGGTCATCGCATTTAAACGCAAACCCAGTCTTAAGGCCATCCAATGAATGCGGTATACATTAGGATGGGAACGCACAGACTATTCTTTCATTCCCCTTACAAGGCTGCTACAAAAAATTTTAGGACTAAGGCTGAAATTAAATAATGAACTTGGTAAGTAATGCCCATAAATTCAGTATCTGTCAAAACTGTATTTACTTCCTTCACTAAAATGTTAGGAAGCTTATCATAGCAAGAGGAATGCACAAGGGCCAGTTACACTGTGTTCTTTCTTAAACCAAAAGCTTCCATGTGTCTAGTAACTGAAATCCTATTGTACAGCCATAGACAACTTTCCGTTTGTGGTTATCATTCTGTACTCGTAAAAAATGGAAAAAACCCAACTACCAGATAAAAGAGTTGCCTTGTCAGTACATGTGAATGTACATACACATATACGTGTTTATATTTGTTTGCTCTTATCAAGTTATATAATTTTATGTAAACACTAAAATATATGCATATTTATGAACAGTTGACATTGCATCTTGGAAAGACCTGAAGAATGTTTTAAAATATTTGCATATTCTGTTTCTACGTATGCGTTGCATGATATCTCCTTCCTTATATAGTGTGTGTAGACAAGTCTGAAACCATTCCTTTGTATACCTTAGGCATGCAGGGACTACCTGACTGGGAACGGCTGCTTTGACTATTGAACCTTGGCACTGCAGGGCTCTATCTGACTACATTGTGCAAAGGAGAATGGTAGTATTTTTTATTTCTAGTTTCCACTGAAAAAGAAATTCATTAAAGTGCAGATCTGGAAAACTGCAAGTTCTGTCTAGAGGCTAACATGGCGTGGGTTGAAAATTTAAAAACAACAACATACGTTTTTGTGGCTTGCTTTCTGTACAAATTTGTAATTTGCTGGGTTTAATTTGTCCTTCATCGAGAGCCGTAATTTTTACCAAATGAACCTTCATGTGTGGCTACAAATCATGAGGCAAATTTACGGCATCTAAGATTGAAGCGCATTTGAATCTAGGTCTCCAGAGACCTTGATCTTGTTTACCTGATGCAACCAAACATTGATATTTTATAAGGTCACATTCTTCAGCGGCATCAGTTTCCCTCTGATTGACAATGTGGGAAGATCCATTTGGTGTTTTCGCATCATGACAGCTTCTTTCCTTGTGTAGAAATATATAAAGGAGGAATAGATGGGACCTGAGAGACTGCTAGTGGTTGTTAATACAATATTGTCACTAAATCTGTATTTCAAAGACTTCGTTGGGGGAGTATGAGCTGAGGGAAGGAGGAGAAAAAGTCAAGTTCACCCCCTTTAATTATGATTCCCCCGGTCCTTATTAGAATGCTAACTTTCCTGTTGCTGATCTTTTTTTCCACCAAAGCTGGGATTTCGATACTACGCAGCATTTTAACACTGTCATCCCTTATGGCCACCTCTCTACCTCTGACTGACATTTGTACAGTACACAGTGCAAATTGCTTGGCATGTATTTGGAAAATCAATTGCAAAAGAACGACCGTGCTATTGATGTTGGTATTCTTGCACCCTGTGGCTCCTGAAATTGTTTAGGAAAACTCTCAAGCAGCCTCCAAATAGTGATTTGACAATCCTTAAGTTTGCTACAACTTAACGTGTTTTGTGCCCACCTGTTTTACAGATGTTGCCCTGATTTTGGTTTGAAAATGCACGTTTAAAGCATTTACATAAACACCCAGTTTACATATACCAACAGAAGCAGAAACATGAGAAAGCTTCACGATTTGTTTACAGTCCGTGGCTTTTCTCCCATGATTGCTGAACAGGCATCTCAACAGGGAAATCCATCATTTTGGGGGGCAGGGGAGGGTATAGATGCACATGTCTTGCTGAACTGTTTTGCTTTAATATTTAGGATTCTGGTTAGCTATTGTGACAAAAATAAAGCGAGGGACAGTGTCTTTGCTTCAGCAGACCTTACTTTCCATTTTGATCTACGAGGATTCAGCCCCCTCGGTTTGCTGTGTTATCTTTCCCAAGCTTCACTTTCTGAGTGCCTTGCATGAGAGGTTCACCAGGGAACATTTTGAAGAGATACCCGTGGCAATTTCAATAAGGACAGTCTCTCTGCCAGCCTTCCCCATCTCACGCAGTATTTTCCAAAACAGGAGCTTAAATGTAGATTCTTAAAACCACATGTCAACATTTGTTTAATTTCTAAAGGATATTAGATTTTTTTTGGCCTTTTTTCTTATCGTCAACTGATCAGACTTGACCTGCACAGCAGAGGAAGTACTTTTCAAGAACAGTACTTGAAGAACCTTATGAATCAGGTTTATTCTTATGCTTCAGCCTGCTCCCTAATGGCTGAATTAAGAACAAGTGTGCAGATCTTTTCTCACTTTTTTAGAGCTACAAATAGCTACAAATATACAAAATGTGATTATTTTCCTTTACCTAGTCAAACTAAATTTTGTTTTCTTGCACTGTTCTGTAGCAGTGGAATTTTCCAGGTATCAGTGCCCATACTGTTTAATGCTGAAGTACTTTCTCACTTCCCTACAATCTCATGATCTATTAAGACAGTGAAGCCAGCTAGAAAACTTTGGTGCAGAGCCTCATAGATTTCACCGTAGAGAGCTAACGACAATATTTGCTAGAAGTTAAATTTAGTGCAGCCATTCATATATGTTTCCATTATTTTGCCTCACAGGATCCCTCAGAGGGAATACGCGAATATTTCCTTCAGTTTTTTCTTTTGATTAGAGCAGTATCTCACAAAGCAATTTTTATTTTAAGGCAGCGTAATAATGACAGGACTTAATACATGAGTGTACTACATTTGCTTCCAATTTGAAGTTCCTGACAAAATATATAACTACTTATCTCTGAACTCCTTGGTATGAACACATCTCTAACTCGTTATTAATATTATTAGGAATCCCAAAAGCCTTAAGCTGATAATTTGGTATATATTAAGAAGTCTATAGAATATAAATTGTTCAGTGAGTTTGGATTTTTTTTCCTCTATTAATACCAGCACCACCAAGGAGAATTCCTTTCTTGAGACCAGTGAAGATTCTTTTTCTCCTTTGTCAATTACACCTCTTGATTTATCAGCAGAAGTGAGAAATTACTCCTCAGAGGACAACGCTTTTCTGTAAAGAAATCTAAAATCATATTAAAAAAAAAATACCACAAAACACAACAATTCCTAAGTCCAGTATTTAATATATATAACTTCATTTCCAACACCAGAAGACACTGAGGGTTTTTTACAAAGTTATTTATTTAAAGAGAGCATGAGAATAAGGAATTCATTGCGGTGACTACAGTCAGCATCAATAGTCCTCTGAGCACTGGCTACATACAAGCATATGGAGCTGAGGCCAGGAGGTAAATACTTGATCTCACTAATATTTCTGTGCTATCATATACGTATCCCTTTATCATCATATATTACTTTGTGATTATGACCATATTGGTCATAAAAATCTATGGAATCTGGAACAGGAGAACGAAATAATTTACTTTATAAAAATTTTGCAAATGAAACCAGATGGCTTGTTTCCTTAGGCTGGAAAAGACCTGTACAAGTCAACGCTCCTACAAAATACATATACACTGTCATCTGAGAGTGAAAAGTGTCATTGTCGCACTGGGTTTTGCAATCCATTGTAGTGGAGATGCAGAAGGAAAGGAACCTATGGTCCAGTTGTTTGAAAAAACAAAGCAGCCAAGCAAAAAGGAATTCAAATCCTCCAAGATCAATGCTGGGTTTTTAATGTGTAAAATAAATATAAAGTGGTTTTTTACAGTTAGAATAACTTGGCTGCAAGTAAAATTAATAGCATAAAATAAATTAATTGCAAGTAAAAATGATAACTTGGGTAACACACTACTGAGGCAGAAGAAGAGATCAAATTTATTTGAACAGCAAGAAAATAGGAAACTATTAGAGCATTAAAACCAGTAAAAAAACCCATACAAAATCTCTCATTAAAAACATACAAATACTGATACGATAAGGGTAGGTATCATGGGTACTAGCTTCATTAACTGTAGATGTTGCTTTTTTGGTTTTTTGGTCACAGCCTGAACTTATCTTGTCTAGATAACTCATTTCTGGAAATGTACTAGTATCAAGGATTAAAAAGTTTAAATTGCTGCGTAAGGTGAGATTTTATATATAAGCTTTTGTGTCATCACACCACGTGGAACAAAGCCAGAAATATTCAGTGCAATTCCAAATCCCTTGTGGATTTTGAAGCTTAAATCCTCCTGTTTTGGCCTGCTGTGCAAAGTGTTGTCACAATTAAAAGGTTCCAGACAACTATACTTTACTACTCCTGCACAGATTATAAAAATTTGGGTAGAAAGTGGTTTTAAGAATGAAAAGAGAGAAAACATGAACCTCTCCTACCACAAGAAGTGAGGTAATGGACACTTATGAGCACAATGATTGCAAAGCTCATCAAAGACACGTTGCATATACGTAATCACAAAAACTCTCACACCTATGCTGTATCCCTCCAGTATGGCTCTAGTATGGTAATTGTATATAAGCATTAAAATGATCTAAGCTCTATATTGTTCTGTAACTGACAAATTGGTTAGAAGTGTAGGCCCGTTTAAAGCATTCCTAATATCTTTTCTATGGCACATTTTTCAAGCCCAGCTGTCACAAACACTTGGTAGATGGATATTTTAATCAGGGCCGTTGAGCTTCTTGCTCAATGATCTTGAGAGCGATTGACTAGAGGCTGTGCTAAGGCTCATCAGTTATGCTTTCAGGTTATGCTAGATACACCAGGGCGCAGCAGTCTTGAAAGTATCTCCAAGAACAGCTATTATTTCCTATATGGAGGATAAAGTTAAGAGATCTGTTCTGTACAGGGAGAAAAAAATCTAAATTAGGGAGGTTTTAAATACAAGATCAGCATCATCATTAGTGCACATATTTGTCCTCATTAAAAATTCAGATACATTTAGGTAGCAGAAAGGACAAAATTTGTATAATTATTGGAGAATTTCCGTAAATTTTTGCTTTATTTTAAGATTTTGGTTTTTCGCTTTAACCCAGATCTATGAGAGATCTATTTGGCAATGGCTCTGCCAAGCCTATTCATTGTCTCTTTTATTTCAAAACAAAAAGGATCAGTTGTATAAATCACATTCGTGTACCAGTGTTATGGAGGGAGATGCTCTAACTAAGGGAGTGGATTTTTATTACCTACAGTTGATTTATTGGTTTATAAATTAGAATGCCAAGCAGAAAGCTAGAGGAAAGCATGCACATTTGGATTATATACGTATCTTGTGTATATATATAGGAGTGTGTGTGTATATATTTGGTTTACACAGCAAGGTTTTGGTAGTGAGGGGCTACAGGGGTGACTTCTGTGAGAAGCTGTTAGAAGCTTTGCTGTGTCTGACAGAGCCAACGGCAGCCGGCTCCAAGATGGACCCGCTGCTGGCCAAGGCTGAGCCCATCAGCGGTGGTGGTAGTGCCTCGGGGAGAACATATTAAAGAAGGGGGAAAAATTTGCTGAGCAACAACAACTGGAACCGAAGAAGAGAGGAGTGAGAATATGTGAGAGAAACAACTCTGCAGACACCATGGTCAGAGAAGAAGAAGGTGCTCCGGGCGCCGAAGCAGAGATTCCCCTTCAGCCCGTGGTGAAGACCATGGTGAGGCAGGCTGTGCCCCTGCAGCCCATGGAGGTTAGTGGTGGAGCAGATACCCACCTGCAGCCCGTGGAGGATCCCAAGCCAGAGCAGATGGAGGCACCCAAAGGGGGCTGTGACCCGGTGGGAAGCCCAGGCTGCAGCAGGCTCCTGGCAGGACCTGTGGACTCATGGAGAGAGGAGCCCAGGCTGGAGCAGGTTTGGTGGTAGCACGTGTGACCCCGTGAGGGACCCACGCTGGAGAAGCGTGTTCCTGAGGGGCTGCACCCCGTGAAGGAGACCCAGGCTGGAGCAGTTTGTGAAGAGCTGCAGCCTGTGGGAAGGATTCATGTTGGAGAAGTTCGTGGAGGACTGTCCCCCATGGCAGAGCAGGGGAAAAGCGTGAGGAGTCCTTCCCTTAAGGAGGAAAGAGAGGCAGAGACAACGTGTGATGAACTGACCACAGCCCCCATTGCCCATCCCTCTGTGCCACTCGGGGGACGAGGTAGAGAAATGGGGAGTGAAGTCGCACCCAGGAAGAAGGGAGGTGTGGGGGAAGGTGTTTTCAGATTTGGTTTTTACTTCTCATTATCCTGCACTGATTTGACTGGTAATAAACTAAAATAGTTGCCCCAGGGTAAGTCTGTTTTGCCTGTGACAGGTGAATGATCTCTCCCTGTCCTTATCTTGACCCACAAGCCTTTTGTTTTATCTTCTCTCCCCTGTTCATCTTAGGACGGGAGTGATAGAGCAGCTTTGGTGGGCACCTGGTGTCCAGCCAGGGTCAACCCACCACAGTGTGTTTACATTGACTTATTTTATATCTATACATTTGCTCGTTCACAATAATGTTAAATGTTCTTATTCTTCATTTGTACAAACGATCTCCATTTTGCATGAAATACAGAAGAACAGGCGTTCTTAATTTGCGCAGAACAAAACGTTTGAAAGGTCACTCAGAAACCTGAAAAACAGTATATATAATTAATTAGAAAATCTTGTGAACATTTAATTACTGTTAGAAGTTAAAAACATTCAGAGTCAGCTCTTTGCAGTTCTGAAACGCTAGGAAGGGGACAGCTGTTGATGGTCTACTGAATTATTTTCTTCATAAATCTCACACCGAGAGTAATTGTTTTCTGCAGGTTACCCGCACATGTCTCTCCCAAGTTGTTATCATCAAGCTTCCTTTTGAAACAGAATTTTTTTTTAAAAGGGTGGAGAGTGAAATAGGGCTTACAGAAGGAAAGATGTTTGACAGTTTGTCATTTAAAGACAGAACTTGGAAAAGGCACTGATCAGAAAGTCAGAAAATTAGAAAAAAAACTAATAGCTCTTGTGAAAAGCTCACAGGAAAGATCTGGAACAGATGACTTGATGCTCAGTGGCCGTAGGTGTAACTGGCACTTCTAGGAGGCTTGTGTAGCCCAGGAATTGGCTAGGATTTTAATAAACAAGACCAGTTGTGCTTAGAGGAAGTTAATATTAGCAGTCTGTAAGCTCTTTCCGTAGCTTAATTGTTTTGCTGTAAAGAATTATCAGTTACAAGCACCAGCTCTCATTTTTAACAATTAAGGAAAAGAGTGGATGTCACAAAATGTTACACCCTGTTCCAAAATCAATATTTCTGATAGCTAGAGGCTCTTCAGTTAACGCAAAAAACATAAGGCTAAGAATAAAAATAAAAATAGGCCAGTGGAGGAAAATGGAGCAAGCGCCTGCAAAGAGGATGTCAAGTAAACTAATGTCAGTGTTTTTACCATGAAATTGTAATATACTATGGAGAAAGAAGTACGGGGTGCAGGTTATTCCATTTTATTCATTACATGGAATAGAGCACCTGTCTGAAAATTCCCTGCAGAAAGCCTGTAGGAATAGGTAATGATACGCAAAACTATTCACAAACTTTTTTCTGTTAGAGGCCTATGAGATCTCTCATAGTCCTCAGAGGTGGGTAGGAGCAACAAGTTGGGGAAGGGCTACATCAGGCGAGTAGTGTATAGATTTAGTTGCCTCCTTGAACAGGCTGTTCTGGTACCTCTCCTTCAGGAAGGATGAGAAGCTCCTCTGACTGATCAAACTTCCAGGGACAGAGCAGAGGGGAATTCTATTTCTCCTTTTGTCAGGTTGAATACCATTCTTCCTTGGATGCAGTCTTGTAAAATATATAAAAAAAAATCTGTTGTAATTAAAAATAATAGATCTGCAAATAGAACTGTATGGGAGCACACAAGGAAGTATACCTCCAGCAGGTACGTACACGAGGTCAGACCTGGTTATAATGCAGATAGTGCCTTGTGCCTCTCTGTCAAATGGCTGGGAACACTCGTATCATGCTGACTGACAGTGCAGGAGTAAAGCTGCCTGGGTTCTCTGGTAAATCCAAGCAGTCCTTTTCTTCAATAATCCAAAGTAGCAAGGCAGTCCTGTTTGCACTGTATAATCGGTTTTAACATTGGAAAATGGAAGTTTTTTCTTGTTCTTTTATTTTTTTTTTTTTTTTAATAAAAAAGAATAAATATAGGGCACATTATAAATAATGCCCCATGATCTAGAGGAGAAAAACAAACCAAAAAAAACCCATCAACCCAAACCAAAACAGGAAAAAAAAAAAAAAAAAAAAAAAAAAACAAACAGGAAAAAAGAGAACTGGAACATAATACTCTATGGTTATAAAATCCTTCTACCCAAGAGAATCCTATAGCATTGTGCCAAAGGCATTACTTTCTTTTCAGATGAGGAATGTGGGAGTGAAAGCTGGCTGACATTCTTCTGCTACTGAAGCACAGAGGTTTCTACTGTGTCTTTTGCTGCAGGAAGAAACAGAGGCTATTTTAAAAATGAAGGTGAAGAATGAGTGAAGATAATGTGCAGAAGTTTCCCAAGATTTGATTCATTAAGGACATTTCATGGTGAGGTACTTCTAATGTTGCTGAAAGTGCAAGGGATAAGTGGAAGAAGGAAAACCAGAACTGACAACAACATGACCACAAGTAAACCACAGGTTTTGCAGGAGCTCAGGTGGTCTTGTCTGAGTTGGTTGAAACAGAGACACCTCAAAGATCACGGTTCTCCCTAGCTACACATTGGGGGCTGAACGTGATGCTGAATCAAAGTCAGGGATTTCCAAGTGTCCAAAATAATTTCCTGCAAGCTCTAGGGTTTCCTTGGAGATTTTATTTTGAAGTGCTGGATGGTGTTTGGCGGGGAAGATTTGACAAGGTGGTAACCTGGGTGTGGTTGGGTCTGTGGAGATACTGATTGTAGCAATTAAAGAATTAGTTCTTGGAATACTGTAATGGTAAATCTTTGCTCATGGTACAACAGAAATGTACAAGAATAAAGAGACAATGCAACCCCAGTGCAGCATGTTTTGAAACTTTACACAAGCAGGGTTGTTTTAAAATGTCTGCCATTGAAAGGAATGGATTTTATTTGCTTTTAAGCTCTGTCGTGGAGGGCAGAAATCAATAATGTTCCTCTCCATTAAATCAAGACTGTTTCTACTTTCAATATTGCCCATAACTTTATTATTCCATGCTTTTCTCACAGGCTTCAGTAATTGACTGGCAAAACTACAGAATTTAGGAAAGTTTTCTTGCACTTGGCATCAAGAGACAGAGAGTTTCTAAGCTCATTTCATTTGTGACTCTTGAAAGCTTGCAGTCAAGTCATGTCTCTTCAGCACGAAGCTCCAAGGAATTGCACAGATAAAGCTCGAAGAGCAGACAAGAGCTAAAAGAGATAGAAAAAGCAAGGGGGACTAGAAGGGGATACAGGCAACACAGGAGCAACAGACAGCATAAGCTTCAAAAGGGAAGACGTGGAATCTCGTGGTACACAGAAAAATCAAAAAAGAAAACAAAAGGTAACATTTTGGTGCTCACCTAACCTTCAAAAGGCAGCCTGCAGAGGCACTGAAAAGAGTGCTAACAGCTATGCCTGCCTCTGAGATTTCATCTTGTGTGAAAGGTGTAGATTGAGATGAATAGTAAGTTTGTCCTTTCAGGACCAAGACTCTGCCTATCAATCAGTTAAAAAATAAAACCAAAGCCGAAACAACAACAAAAAAGCAAACCAAAACCAAAGCAACAACAAGGACTTCTTAACAATTCCATGTTTATCATCGATTCAGTTAAACATGTAATTAGCTTTTTTCTTCAATGTTTCCGGCAGCATCGCTCGTCTGACTGTTCCTGCTTTGCCGTCAGACATTCAGCTCTCTCTAATACGAAGTGTCCCCAGGACACCTATCCTTTACCCAGAGTATACCCAGGATACCTGTCCTTTGGAACATTTAGCCTTTACAGCGTATCTTCCTTTCTGTTGTAGAAAATGAAACTTGCTCCTTTCTGCATGTTGCCATAACACGTTCTGATCAGTGGAATTCAGGTGTCATCTTCATTTTCAGCAGTAGTGGGGCACAGTGAGGTACACAGCTGGTGCCAGGAAACCAGTTTCCCATTCCTGTTCTCTGATGGGAGCATATTAGTGACACCGTGCACTCTTCGACCGAGCCGCTGGATTACAATGAGTATGTAGAGCTCAATTCTTCTCCCGGTGTCATCAATAACAGGACACCCACAGACTGCACTGAAACCTGTGTAAAACAATTTGGCAGTATCAGGACCTCGCCTTATCAGAGTTCACTTTTCTCTTTCTGAATCACCCACATCGTGCAAAAGAATAATCATAGCCAAAACCTGGACAAGAGTGCATGAAGGAAGTAGTATAGTGCTTTTTACGGGACAAGAATGGCTAAGTGAAGCTTCAGATGAGGTTGTGGTCAAGGGCTGGCACCATTAGGGCTGCCATTACATAGCTCTTCAAACGTGCTTGGAGCCAGACTGTCCCTCTGACAGCATGAGTCAAGAGTAGCCCCATCAATAAATACACACTTTCAGAGCATTTTCAATCAAAATAGGAAAGAATTTAAGAGGAGGATAAAAGGAAGAAAGGCAAGCAACAAAGCAGTGAACTGGAGTAAAAGGAGCAACTTGTAAGAAATTTCGTAAATGGTAGATTAGGATTGATTTCTTGTTATATTTCCCCTAAATAGAACCGAGCTACAAAAATGCCCTTGATTTTGCTCTTTACCCTGCCTTCTTCTTAATACTATGAAGGTCTTTCCAGTGAATGTCGTACCTGAGCAGTGTTAGAACGTTTCAAACAATGTGACTAGTTTCTAGTTTAGTACAAGTCCATTTCTCAGTACACATGGACAGATACTCATTCCTCTGTAAGGAGACATGACAACCAGTACTGGCAGAAAACAACTAAGATTGTTATCACAGGATGGTCAAGTCTATACTTACAAGTATGTCCCGTCAGTTTACAGATTCTCTCAATAGCAGGTCTTGCTCTAAAACGTGAGAATGTGATTCTTAAGAAGTTATGGGAAATAAACAGAATAATTAAGAAGGCAACACAAATAGGTCACTTGCAGAACGAAGAAAATCTGGAGAAGAGCCAAAGGTTTCTTATAATGGTCTGAAATGAATGCATACATCAAAAAACCCATTAAAGCCTGTTGAAGCTACAGAGAATGTCAAATAAAAGAACCCTTATTGATAGTGCAGAATATTTTATCATCCTTGAAACAAACATGATACAGATTATATGAGGTCTGTGGGGGGAATAAGAAAGCTTTGTACTTCTTTTACTTCTGTACTTTACTTTGTACTTACTTTTACTTTTATTTTTACTTCCTTGAGGTAATCTTACTCGAAAATGCTTCAGTGAAAGAGAAGTTAACGTACACCAAAACTATCACGCTAAAATCTTGTGAAAAGGCAACATGCCAACATATGAAATTTCTGAACACAAGTCATATTTCATAAAACATCAATTCATGTAATTTTCAGAGAAGAGCTTAAGCACACCACTGATAGCTTTCATAATGCCTGGTCTGGCAGGTAGTTAGAAACGGCAGTCAGAAAGGGAATTTGCTAACAAGCCTGTAGACTAAAGCTCTGATTAGTTTTTAACACTGACCTAAGGAAACAGAATCACTGAACTAAGAGCCTTTAGTTGTCAACATATTGTTCAACTGAGCTAAAAGTAAGAGTAGTTGCAGTGTTAGAAATCTGATGTTAGAAACCTGCCTACTTGTAGATAAAAATATAAGGTAAGACAAAAAAAAAAAAAAATCTGATTTGCGATAGAAGGACCTACCACCAGTTCATGAAAATAATGCCATTATGGCTACAAGTAGAAGGAAAATCACACAGAATAGCCCTGCAGTTGAATAAGAGTTTCACCGTTCAAATACATCTTATGGGGGTACAGGCTGCGCTTTCCCAAATATTAAATCACAGAAAAAGAGGCAGATAGACATTTTCAGGGAACAGCTTCAGCAATTGGACATGTCAACCCCACAATGTGCACAAAATGAAAATAACAGACTTCCTACTGCTTTACGGCAGTTCTGAGGTCTCAGGAACGGTCTGTGGATCTTAAAATCGTAGAATTATTCTGGTCAGAAGGGATCTCAGGGAGTCTGTAGTGCAGCCTCCTACTCCAAACAGGGTCAACTCTCAATGATTACTCTTCCCAGGGCTTTGACCACATGGGTCTCGAAAACCTCTGAAGACCTCCACTCCATAAACTCCCTGGACAACCTGCTCAAATGCTTAATTATCTTCAGGGTCACAAATTCTCCTTATATCCAGTTGGAATGTTCCCCATGGCAATTTATGATATCTCTCTTTCTCATTCTCTCCCTGACCTCATTTGACCTTCAGTAAAGAGCCTGGTCCCGTCTTCTTAATGACCTCCCTGTAAGTATGGGAGGGAGGACGGCTGTTAGGTCTGCTCAAAGCTGTCTCTACTCCAGGCTTAAAAAGTCCCGGTTTATCAGACTCTCCTCACAGGATAAATGCTGCAGCCACTGACCAAATGAACTTGCTTCCACATATCAAAACCCTTATTGTCTTCTTGGAGCTCCCAAAAGTGAACACAATATTTCACATGTGACCTGGTTAGTGTTCTCAAAGGGGAATAATCACGTTCTTCAATGTACTGGCTGCGGTTTTCTGAAGAGGATTGTTTTACCCCAGGTACAGGCCTTTGCACTTGTCCTTGCTGAATTTCATGAGGTTCAGAACAGCCCATTCCTCCAGCCTGTTTAAGTCCTTCTGAATGGCTCTTCTGTACCCCCAGCTTGGGGTTGTGCCCAGACTTGATGAGGATGCACCCCATCTCCTCTTCTAGGTTAGAGATATTTAACAGAATAAAAGATATTGAGCAGTCCCAGAATTGACCCCTGAGGACTGGCAAAACACAAACCATTGACCACCACACTTTGAGTCTGACAACCCAGCCATCTAGTAGTCCCCTTATCTAAGATCTCAATGTCCTAACTTGGACACAGGGATGCTGTTGGAGACCATGAGAAAAGTCCCGCTGTAGCTGAGACATAAACAACATCCACTGCTCTCATCCGCAGTCATTTCATCGTAACAGGTGACCAGTCTGGCGAGATTCACACTTGGTTAGCCTATGTTTGCTATTCCCAAACACCCTTTTCTCCTTCATGTGCTCAGAAATGGATTTCAAAAGGCAAAAGCTTCCTCCACATAGAAAATATTATAGTGATTAATTATGACACATTATGCTTTTAAATCTAGTTGGAATTAAGAATTGGAGATACGGAAATGCAAAGAAGATTTTAATGGAAATAGACTGAATCAATAATCCTCCTCTCAGAATAAGGTACTTTTCAATGCAGCAGCTTGGTGCAGTTGTGTTGTTCTCAAGGTACTGAGAAATGGGCAGCAATTAAAAAAGCTACTGAAAATTCCCATCCATCTTTTCTCCTGTTCCATTTCTTATTTCTTTTTCTCTTTCTGAGTATTCTGTCCTTCTGAAAAGGAGGGTTGTACACAGTATATACACAGCAGCGAGAAATGTTCTTTGGACCCGTGAAGCTGAGGATGAGAGAAATAAGTCCAAAGCAAGATCTCAAGCCTGAGTACAGATTCAGAAATGTTAAGGATGGAAAAACATGCCTTTGCAAGCTAAATGTCTACGCACTTGAAGCTGCCACAGGGACTGAAAGCCCTTGTTTGCACACCATGAGCAGGCACCGCCGGGATTTCTTACCAAGGCTTTGCAGATCTATCTAGGCAATGGGAATTGGGGTGACAATTTTGGCACTAACTTTAATTCGGTCAGAGCCAGGGTCAGGTTTTTTTTACAGATTGCTGAAGGGAGAGGGATTGAAGTATAAGTATGAGAATTTTTGTTGGTGGCACATAGTGGGTCTGCATGAGTTCATGTGTGTGTGTATGTAAACATGACATGGAGAAATACCTACAAAAAATGAGAGCCCTGCGTACAACAGCAACACTCATTTAATTCAAGAGCCACACAGGTAACGTATAATTTTTGAATTTATAAATGTAAAGCTGGCAGAATTTGGCGTTCTTTGTTAGTTTAAAACTTAAAAGTGATTCTATCTGGTCTTGCCTGCACTAAAATATCGATTCTTTGCCATGCCTCTCCCCATTTCCCACCTGAGTAGGTCAAAAAGCATAATAGATTATACTTTTAAGTAATCCTCAGGTATACTTTTTCGACAACTTTTCATTGACAGACCCAAGCCATGGGGCACCGGCAGCCATGGAGCTATCATAGCCTTTGCCATGAGGAGTCAGGGCGATGTTGTTTCTCTTGGGGCTCCCTATACACTTTCCTCACAGCTTTCCTGATCACCTTGAGAGGCAGCAATGACTGACATCAACCCACTCTGTCCTCCCCTGTGCTGAAGCAGACTCTGTTTTTCAGTCTGACTTTAACATGCTCCATTGAATTTCAGTAAACAAGCCTGTTTATGAGCCTGGCAAACCTAGAGAACAGTTTAAGACTAAGTTCAAAGAAATTTATTCCCAGTCAGCCTATCATATGTCAGGGAGTCCCATATATGACTCCCAAGTCTCCATTTAATTCTTATCTCTTGAGGCCATGTATCTCAGAAGTGTTTTCCTCTTACTCTGGACAATTCGGAGAGAAAACAATAAAGAAAAAGCTTTATTTATGCCTTTTATTCTCCCAATAGTCCTTTTGGTTATGAATTGGTCTTTCCCACTTTTTATGTTGCTGTTGTCCAGCCACATAGCTGATAGTCCAGTTTCTCCCTGTAACCTCTCCTATGCTGCCTGTATCTTTTTCCCTCAGGGCTCTTGCTGCTCTTTCTGCTGCCTGCTGCTTTCCTGCGCTGCTTTTCCACCCACAACATCCTCCATTTGCAACAGGTTTGGCATTGCTCTACGTATGGTCACATACACACAGGGCTTCACATGATTGCTGGACTGAGCAACTCAAATATGCTCAGAAGATATGGTCCAGGTCAAATTCTTATCAAATGGTCTAGTCCCACATATGCTGTCTACAGCAAGAAAGGAATGTCAGAATAGCAGCAGGAGCAAGGGCAAAGCAAGGTTTCTCCATTTCAGTCACTTTTGAATACATCCTATAAAAAAGATGTTAAGTTTGTGTTTGGGATATTTTCAGTAGTCACAGGAATATTATTGCCACAACTCCACTGCAGCTCTCCATAAATTAATGCTACACAAGAAAACACAAAGGCTAACCAAATAGACCGATAGACCTTTAGATATTTGCACTTCCTTATATTTCATCTTTTCTGAAAATTAATTTTCTGTAATTTCTCATTTTCAGTAACTGATTTTCACCTGGGGAGTCCTTCAGATAAGACATAACGCTGTTACAAATGTGCACTGAATAAAGTCAGAGTGAGTTTCCAAATATCCCTTTACCACTTAGAAACAACTTTCCTTAATGTCGAGGGGAATATATCATCAGCTGTGCCTGGATTCAAAACTGCTGTCATTTTCAGACTTTCATTCACAGGAACAACTGGGTGGAAGCAGGCCCTCCATTTGCCTCCAGCTTTTGTTTATTTTATACTTGTTTCATTGTCAGGAGCGGTCGACCATCAGAAATAATAACATATTATGAGTACACACAAAAATATTATTAATTCATTGTGGTGATTTGGCCCTGGCCAGATGGCAGGTACCCACCCAAGCCACTCTATCACTCTCACCCCCTCAGCTGGACAAGGGGAGAGAAAATATCACAACAGGCACTTGGGTCAGATAAAGACAGTTTAATGAAGCAAAAAAGCCGCGCAAAAGCAACCCAAAAGGTCTTATACTCTACTCCCCATCAGCAGGCGATGTCCAGCCACGCTCTGGGAAGCAGGGCTCTGGTACGTGCAGTTGTTCCGAATGACAAACTCAAACTCAAAACGAATGTGTCCCCCCCTTCCTCCTGGTTTCCCCAGCTTACATCGCTGAGCAGACGTCCTGTGGGATGGAATGTCCCTTTGGTCAGCCTGGGTCAGCTCTCCTGGCTATAGCCCCTCCCGAGTTTTTACCCACCCCCAGCCTACTGGGGAAAAGGTTGGGGAAGCAGCCTTGGTGTGGGGTGAGCCCCGCTCAGCAGCAGCCCAAACCCTGGGGTGTCACCGGCTGCCGCTGCCCAGCGTGGTGAGGGCTGCGTCTCAGGCAGACCCATTACATTCATATATGGAAGTCACATCTTGATTCTTATTTTTTTCTTGTAAGACATCAAATATCTCAGGATAAGTAAAAATTTTCATGATATAAGAAAGCTAAAGCAAACAAGCTGATTCAGTACTTGGTATTTCAACTGGACTGAGTTATAATTTCAAAATTTATTGATATAATACATCTGGAAAAATAAATATGACTTGTTGCTCTTTCTAAAGATAATTTCCATACCTTAATTCCAAAATACCATGCCTCTGTGTTGGACTTTATTTTGTGCTGTTATACACAGTAGCAAAACCAGAACTGTAGTTTTGAAATGACATCTATATAAATAATTGAGATTTGAGAGAAAGAAAGAACAGATATGAACTAAATGCAATTGCAGCTTCATTATATGTCGATAGAAGTAGGTGGTGTGACCTTGGGAACGCAGTTTGGAAACAATGCCATTTTCATTACTTTGCAAATTGTAGATCTACCACATAGGTTGGAAACTTGCCCTTACTAATGAGAGCCAAGAGGGAGAAAATAATCTAGGCTATGATGCAGAGTTAATCATGTGAGTTGCTAAACCATATTGAAGGCACAGAGGAGATGGGCTAGCTGAACGGCAGGAAGGCTTTTATCTTTACCATGGAAAGGCAGCAAGCAGCCTGGCTAGCTGCATACATGTGTAAGTGGATGGGACGTTTGACCCACCTGTCAAATGGCAAATGTATCTTCTGAAATCATGAATACTGACTTACCTGATGAGACAAAGGTATAACATCATCCCATCAGAAGCAGTAATGTCTCCAGGCCCAGAAAATTAAATCAAATTTCTTACCAATGTTCTGTAACACGTGTATCAGAAGCACAGAAGGGACTGAAACATACAGGGCAGGGAAACAGCTATAAATTTAAATAATTATTTGAGCTGTGTAAGCCTGTGGTTCAAGAAAGATTTTGCCTTGATAAAACACTAGGAGCAGACCAAGATCATTGACCTGCACTCTGAATGCACATTGTGTGAATTCAAATATCAACAAACAATACATTTTGTTGCACTGCCAGTTTACTAAAATCCTGACCAGAATACAACTGTTGTATGGAATAGACCTGACTGCAAAGATTAGAACCTATCAAGGGTAAGAAAAGGGAGCTGCAACTGTAAGTTACTATTGGAAATGTTTACTGCAATGAGAGAACTCAGATGCCAAGTTTATATCAAGTTAAATGTATCACAGGCAAGGTAGAATCAAAACCAGATATAAATAATGGTTTTATTAAGAAAACTCCAGAGGCTGCCATCTTATATATGAAAATCAGGTGTCATGGATTTAACATAAGCAACTATTTTGTGGAAATGTAGATTTCCTATTCACGTAAGTTGAAAAACTAATACTTTAAAACATATTCATAGACCCATAGACTGGCAAAAAATCCCTCTAATTCTAGGCCATTTTATTCCAGGTCATTATTGTGAAATTCTTTCTTAGAGCACAGAAACAAAAATTGTGTAATAGTTTGATCTGTTGTAGCAGCACAAATAATCGATAGGTTGATATTAGAGATGAACAATACAAGGTGAAAAGTTACACACAGAAGCTGAGCTGGGTCCAGTCTGTAATGAATTCTGCTGCCTCACTTTGGGTGGAGGAATGTGAAAATTTGATTCAGCTGGGGCATTTTGGTTACATGTGAATATATCAAAACCTCACTGTTGAAATTAAGTCAGCCAGGGAAAGATATAAGTCTGATACGAGAGAAATTGGGGACTGTGCAACATACATTGTTGGGATGTTTTTCTTCTTTCTGACATGTTTGTCAGAATATCTTCATTTTTATATTTAGCTAGTTTGTCATCTAAGAAGGTTATGTTGTTTGTTGATACAGTACTGCATCTGACAGATTTTTTTTTCCATTATTTTATGTCTTTTTGGAGGGGGAGGGGAATTACACAATGCCTACGATACTTAAAGTGATCAGAGCCTTAGGGCTACAAAAACATCTACCAAAAAAATGAGAGGGGCACATTTTTGTGTAGTGCCACAGAATGTGTCCCTCCTCTAGAAAGAAAACTAGATGCTTGCAAGCTCCCTTCTCTTGGTACTGTGCGCTTTCCAGAAAACAAGGGAGCTGATAAGCACGTGCCTGTATGCGAGTTTGAACCTCAGGAAGTTCACCGCACCCCTGTTGAAAAGTTTTAGCCCAGGTGGTCAGGTAGAGAATACAGGCTGCGTATCACAGAAGCGTAGAACGGTCTGGGTTGGAAGGGACTTTCCAAGGCCATCTAGTCCAACCCCCCTGCAGGGAGCAGGGACATCTTTATCTGGATCAGGTTGCTCAGAGCCCTGTCCAGTCTGACCTTGAGTGTTCCCAGGGATGGGGCATCTGCCACCTCTCTGGGCAGCCTGTGCCAGTGTTTCACCACTCTCATTATAAAAATTTTTTTCCCTATATCTAGTTTAAATCTGCAGTCTTTTAGTTTAAAACCATTACTCCTTGTCTTATTGCTACAAATCTTGCTGAAAAGTTTGTCCCCCTATCTATATTCACAATGTAAAAGATAGTGCTGGAGAATTAGAGATATTAAAAAATGATATTATTATGGAACTTTATATGCTACTAAAATATATGTATTGCATAATGTCTTATTATACTGTAGAGAAGTTAAAAAAAAGAAATAACATCTCATTTTTATCACATTTTTGTTGAGACAAATCAAGTGCTTGAGCTCAACAGTGCTTGCAGGACTAACGAATAAGTCTGGAATTACACGTAAGCCCAGGTGATAATAGCCTAGCAGTACCAATATCGATGGAGTATGATTTTATCCTTAAATCACGACCCAGAAAATCTAAAGTAGGGGAGAAGTGATAAATATATACTGTTGTGAGAGGTGGAAAGTGAAGGGAAAGAGCACAAGAAGATATTTTGAAATGGAAAGAATTACAACAGTGCAGAAATTTTCCTCCCAAAGGCATTTAGTGTTGCTCGTAGTTGAATAAGATGATGGGTCTTGAAATTGAAAAAGTATCTCAGTCACGGGCTCATTTATGGTCCCCTGACAACCTTGGGTAGCTATATCCTGGAATTTTTTCAGTCTCTTTGAAGTGTCATAAAAAGCCATCAGTTTTTCGTACATCCAAACACCAGTGAATAGTGATCCCACAGAAGAGAATCTCTATTTCTTTCTCCAGATCACCATTTAGGATTTTCCCCCCGTTACAGAGGGTCTGGTTTCACAACGAATGCCTACGGTGTGTGCATTTGGGTAAAGGCTGCAGTAGTCAGGCTGTGTACACCTTGGCTGCTGAGCTCGCACAATTCAGAGAGGTTTAAATCAGAAGGCAACAGAGCAGCAAGAATATGTGTTTAGAATAATGAGAAAGGGATTGAAACAATGAATGCACATTTTTATCAGTGTTTTATTCTGATGTATCAAAATATTGAAGAAAATTGAGAAAATCTGATGCAACACAATAAATTTCCCATTTTATAAAGTTATTTAAACAGATCTACCAAATATAAATATATTAGCATGTTAGAGGTTAATATCTTTACAGTGGAAGGAAAAAATGGTGATATGATACTTTACAGAAAATAAAATTATTTTCCAAAATGTAAATGGTATAAAAATGCAAATCCATATCTTTGTATTTATTTGAAATACAGAGATTCCAACAGGTTGATAAAATAGCAAGGTATAAAGCAATGACTTTTCATGTGACTGCAAAAGGAGGAGTTAGTAATAGTTTAATCCAGAGATGTCATGAGAGGTTCGAGTACCTCTCAGGAGGCTAGAGGCTGATTAAAAGAAGGATGGTGTCTGACCCTGCAAACTCAGGGCATGGGAAGGCTGAACTGGAGAACATTAAAACCTGATGGCTTTTCAATTTTTATATATATATATATATATATATATATTGCCTACAGATTTCAGGTTTAAATAAGTTAAGGCCCAAGTAACTGTTACTTCATTTTTTAATTCTTTTCTTTAAGTAGTTTCTAGAAGAGAAAAGGAAATTAGACAAGGGTTCACACAGATTTGTATCCTACAGAGATGTTTATACTGTCACGTTCAATTGTGCTTTCACTGTAGCAGCAGCATAACTGGGACTGGATAACGTACGTTCTTTGCCACAGAGACCAGCATCCCACGTTCTGAGTGGAAGCTGTGTTAGGGATAAAGCAAGAGACTAAACTCTAGAGGGTAAGACAACATTGCATGCCTGCAGTGATATCTGCAGGGAAAAAGAGCAGTTCATCCGAGCACTCCGTCATAGTTCCTCTGCATATTCGCGGTGGCATATTGGTCTGCCCTTCTTGTTATCCGTGTCTGACAGATGAAGCAAGTGTTTTACTACACCTTCGTCAGTAGTTGAGCTGATATTTTAGATAATATGAGATACCGGTCTAAAAACTAGCTCTTGCACTTGCCAGTATTTTTTTTGCTTCCTTTTAGACTTAGCAGAGTTGGATAAGTGAGTCTTAGCAAAGTAGCTAAAATTCCCTTTTTTTTTTTTTCCTCAGTTCATGGAGTTTAGTTCTGCAGTAGCTTCAGGGCAGCTCCCTGAGTATGGCTCTTCCTAAGGAACCGAGACCAAGCAAGTCCCTTGGCCGCAACACCAGGCGCCTTTGATGGCGTTCGCTGCCCGCACGGCACCGGCCAGGCTGACCCTCTGCCACTGCCAAAGGCCCAAATCCAGAAACGCCCGAACGAGCGTAATGCTGCCAGCCGGGGAGTGAGGAGGTGAGAGGAATCTCCTTCCTCCTCCTCTGCCTCGTTCTGTTGCCTGCCTTGCTCCTCCTTCCTACAGCGGCTGGGAGAGCAGAGCTGGAGGGAGTAGATCAGTGGAGCCTACGAGGCCCTGGGTGCTTTAATTCGTGCCCAGAACAGCTTCCAAAAAATGTGTGTGAAGGAGCAGATCTGGCGGCCACTGACACGCTCGCAGACATTTTGAGTGCACGTGAAACGAGCACAAGGCTGTCACTAATTGGCCTAATGATTAAATACAAAAGTCCGGCTAGCACGTACTGACCGTCACGCTTTATGGCTGGTGTGAGCTGGTTGTGTCACACAACATAACCTTTGTCTCTGGGTCCCGTGGAGATAAGACTCAAATAATAACTTTTCTGTGCTTTTTCTCACTTCAAGTGACCGCAAGAATGTGCCAAACTAGCGCTCTATGGCACTGGTGTGAAGATGTGGCATTGTTCGAGATGTGAACAGTGGCAAAGGCTGCTGGAAGAGTGCTAGAAAACTGCTCAAGCAGCCGGGTACGGTGCTACATCACTAGTACTGCATTTTGGAAGAGGTTCTTGTAGAGAGCTACAGACCTGCCAAGAGTCAGGCCTGAGTTTTGTTATGAAGACACCTTGCTGAAGCGGTGTAAACAAAAGCTTTGGAGCAAAAATTAAGCAGTTTGGATGTGCTAGCATCCAGCACTCAAGCTTGCCCCACTTCCCTTCTTTATTTTTTATCTTTTATTTATCTAGGTAGGTGTTTATAAAAGGTATATTTCTTGTATTTAAGAATGTAATTCTACTAATACCACAGATTTTCTGCCCAGAGCACACTTATTTTACCCATGTCTGATGCATGCTGTAGCTTCCAGGAATCCTACAGAAGTTTAAGAATCCCTGGACCTGTTAGTTGTAAAATGTTTCAAATTCCCCACGGAATTTGGAATGAAACTAATTGTGCTAGAGCAAATCTGTATGATCCCACTGAATGCACTAGCTGAAGAGTTGACATGTCACCACGGGGCACACAAAGAATCAAGGAGTCAGTGTTGAATTTTTATCTTAAACTTGAATTTAGGGTTGATCTTAAACTCAGAAGATAACCACCTAGAGTCAGAGTGAAGTGACAAGTTGAGTGTATATTTTTGAGTGAGATCCAAAGCACTTTGTGATAGTAGTTTCTGAAAATCCTGGGGGCTAAAACAGACCAGCAGGAAACTTTAGATAGTTTTCTGGCTGGAGAAGCTGATTTTCAGAATTCTAGTATAACCTAACTTCCCCCTTGTATATTTAACTCACCCTATTGAAAACTTTCCTCATAGAAATCAGTATCTGTATCTAGTCCTTAATTCATTTGAATGTAGTCAGAAGGACTTGAATACTTTTGTGTTTGCCAAACTGGACAACTGAGCATTTTTATCAAGGTGTGCTGCTGCTCTTCTGTGTAAATTCTGCAGAGCCACCCTTAGCAACAGAAGGTTGGGGCTGACTCAGAGATTCACGCAAAAGCTGACTAGGTCTAGAGGGGGCTCCCTGGTATTATGACACATAAAGCACACTTATCCTTCAGGAGCACCAGTGGATGCTGAAAACACTGTTCAGTCCACAATTGGCATAATCAGGGTCTTGCCCTGATTGTATCCTGTCCAAAAAATTCAGAGAACAGCTTGCTGCTTCTTTTCATCCTCTTCATTGTTAGTGGGCTGATGTATTGGGTTTGTGGGGCAAGGTTTTGATCGCTGAGGGGCTACGAGGTGGCTTCTGTGAGTAGCTCTTAGAGGCTTCCCCTACATCTGATAGAGCCAATGCCAGCTGTCTCCAAGATGGACCTGCCACTGGCCAAGGCTGAGACCACCAGTGATGGTGGTAGCACCTCTGCGATAATATATTTAAGAGGGGGAAAAATTTGCTGGGTAACAGCAACAGCAGCCAGAGGAGAGAGTGAACATGTGAGAGAAACCACTCTGCAGACACCAAGGTGGGTGAAGAAGCAGGGGGAGGAGGTGCTCCAGTCACCGGAGCAGAGATTCCCCTGCAAGCCTCATTGAAGACCATGACGAGGCAGGTTGTCCCCCTGCAGCCCATGGAGGCTAACAGTGGAGAACCTCACACTGGAGCAGGTGGGTGCACCCAAACTGGGCTTTGACCCCGTGGGAAGCCCGTGCTGGAGCAGGCTCCTGCCAGGAGCTGTGGACTCATGGAGAGAGGAGCCCAGGCTGGAGCGGGTTTGGTGGCAGCACTTGTGACCCCTTGGGGGACCCACGCTGGAGCAGTCTGTTCCTGAAGGGCTGCACCCCATGGAGACCCACCCTGGAGCAGTTTGTGAAGAGCTGCAGCCTGTGGAAAGGCTCATGTTGGAGAAGTTCGTGGAGGAGTGCCCCCCTGGGAGGGACCCCATGGCAGAGCAGGGGAAAAGTGTGAGGAGTCCTTCCCCTGCGGGGGAAGCAGCAGCAGAGACAGTGATGAGCTGACCCCAACCCCCCTTCCCCATCCCTCCCCTCTATCTTACAGCCCCTGCACAGCGTTTTTTTACCCTTTCATATTGAAATATGTTCTCCCAGAGGCGCCACCACCGCCGCTGAGGGGCTCAGCTTTTGGCAGCAGTGGCTCCATTTTGGAGGTGACTGGAAGCGTCTGTCTGACATGGGGTCGTTATGGGGGCTCTGCCTGACTCCTGGCCTCTTCTCACAGAAGCCACTCCTTCAGCCCCCCCCCCCCCCAAACCTTGCCATGTGAACCCGATACACATACGTATATGAGAGAGAGAAGGAAAAAAAAATAATTTGTAATGTTAATTCAGCATATAAATCATTTTGTTAATGTGATTTCAAGTATAGGCTGATGCTATTCCACTAATGAGTTTAATTCAGTTTTGTACAATCTTAACACTATAAAATGATTTCTCTCCTGTCAGTCTTGCTCTCATAACGTATTATTGCACTTGCTTTTGCTACATTATGAATTGTTCCCAGGGCTGTAAAAGTAAGATATTTCATTCACTTTGACTCCAGTTTTTTCTATTAAACTTGAACCACTTACTTTTATTGTTGAAGGACTGCAAAATTGAACTGCATTATGAAAATGCAATAACATACTCTGTATCCTACTGTTTCATATCTGTTTCATTTTTAGCCACTGCTGAATAACAATTGCATAATATCGCTTTCCCGTACAAGCAGTCTTTATTAACCTTTGAGAACTATTTTTATCCACTGAGATTCCAAATGTTTGATAGCAACGCTTGCTTTGGTTTTAATTTATTTTAAGTGTAGAAGAGCTGAGTTAGCAACAACGGTCAAATGTAGTAAACTTAAGAGTAACTTTCTGTATTATTTCCACCTCCACTTTCAGCTCTAATATGCTTTTTTTTTATCACAGAGAAAGATGAAATGTTGTGTGACAGCCTGATAGTTTAAGTTTCATCAGATGTCTGATCCTTTTCATGCCAGTATCAGTTGAAATGCTACTGTTCACATTAGTAGTGCAAAAGGAGAAAAGCACCTATGCGTACATCTTTGAGTTAAACTGAAAATCAAATGTCCTCATGATAGAGTTTTTGCACATCTGTTCTAGAAACTGTGAATATCTGATAATCTACTTAATACCCAGAATATGTGTTCGTTGCACTGTGATCATAAGTTAAACTTCATACACACGAATAAATTAAGTTTGGCACGCATTCACTTCAACAGAAGTCACAAAACTACTGCTAATCCCCATAGGTGTTACATATTTGCAGTTAAAGAGATTAAAAATGTGAAATAATTTGGCCAAATATAATATTTCAAGAAGTACACTATATTGCTTGCCAAAATTTGCTCAATTTACACAAATGGTTTAATTGGAAACTCAATTAGTTTAATGATGCTTTATTACTATAAGCGTGATCTTTAGGTTACTGCAGAGTTAAGAAAAGATGCACAGAGATGTAGCTCATCTTAATATTATTAAGTATGATAACTTAGTTTATGGACTATATTCCTTTTCTTAGACTTCAGGCACCACAAATCTCTCCGGAGTCTGACAAGTCTTTAAAGAAGTTTGCCATTCGCCTTTTTATTTTCAGGTGCTTTAGACATTTAAGACACAACATTTCTTAACTTCCCCAGCAAAACCAGCTTAATCAGCAGGTCAATACACTTATCATTTTATGAAAATCAAGTTACATTCTGGTTTTAGTCCATAAGCCCCAGGAATCACTTAAGTATATGTGAGGAGAACATCAGTATAATTTGATTACCAGAGTTAAAATATCAGGGATCAACTTCAGCGATCCATCAGGAAAACAGCAGAGCAATTATTCTTTATTTCCTCCGGCAAACTGGACAAGCCGACATTAATGGCTCCCCACGGACTGGTGGAGTGAGAAAGGATCTCGTGGGCAGGAGGTTGTGTGGGGACCACAGGATCTACTTGTTCAACTCTAACAAGGAAACCAGTGGCAGCGATAGGATCTTTATCTGCTTGTCTGGGGAAGGTCATCGCCTTGGTGAGATCACAGCTTAATGAAAAAACAACTAGCATCTAATGAGGATAACTTGAAGGAACATAATCTTAAATGACTCATTCTTCTCCAGGTCTTTCATAAGCAACAGAAAGGGGAGACGTCTCATGCTCTTTCATGGACTCTTTCTACGTCTGGGTGAAGCTAGTTTACAAATTAACCTTTCAGTTAAATAGGATGAAACACACACCTAGCAAAATCTAATAGCACTCTGGTGGCAGCTCGTTCACTCGTTTGAAACACATATGTTGGTGCTATTCCTTTGTTACCAGTGAAAGGCAGCTTGTTCTGCTCTGACATTACAGGAAGAGCACTGTCAAAAAATACAAATTTTTCTTTCAGGAGGAAAGTTCTTTGCCCTTCTTTAAATGTACTGTTGCATACGTGTATTTCTCTTTATACTAGAGAGTGTATACAATCCTAAATTTATCCATTTTGTGAAAGTAGGGTATTTTATGCAGACTTCATATGACGTAGTTAAAAATGTTCAGATCCACACATGGCTTAAAAAAAAAAAAAAAAAGTTAATTTGATTTCCAGTGAATTAGTGTAAGAGGGAAAAGGAAAGAGTGAAATTTCCATCCAATTTTTAAGAGCTAGACATATTCTTCTTTTTTTTCTTTTTAATAATGTTCATAATATCTGTGATTTGATGAACTCTGAAACATTTTTCTTTTCCAATTTGAGTGTCTAGATAAGAGAACTTTTCCCTCTATATATAACTTTATAGGTTGGAGGTTTAGTAGAGCAGAACAAGCAAGGAGGAAGAGGGGAAGAAAAGAGAAAGGAATGAGCCATGAGGGACTGTGTAACTGAAAAGTTAGGGATGGAATTGTGGCCTTTAAAAAACTCACCTGACACCTTGCAGGAGAGCACGCTGTATCCACAAAACGAAACAAAGGAACTGGAAACCGAGACTGAGTGCAGCGTGACTGGAGATATGACTAATTAGTGAACTAAACGCCACAGTAACTTCCAGTCTTCGCTGTGTATTGACAAATTAGTAATTTTTCCAGTTCTGTTACCACCATTTCTTAAATCCTTCATCTAGCAATCCCAATCTGACTTAATCTGCTTCCTGAACTCATTGCAGTGGCTTTCCAGTCCCTGAGACCATATCTCATTTTAAGAAGCATTAATTGAAAGAGCGATGGGTGGGATTTGAGGAGGAAATGGAGAATTCTTTTTTATTTTGTTTGGAGGTAGGGAGAGAAATAAAACTAGATGGTAATAGGAGCATTTGTTCTTTTTAAGCATTTTGAGACTTCTGAAATTTAAATCTAATTGATTTAAATTGTGTATGGTTTTAAATCCATAGATAGATAAAGGCATAATATAAATTATTATAAATTTGTTAATGAAGTTCAATACAGAACTGAATTCCTAAACTAGTGAAAATGCAGATGATCTTATCTGTATCAAACATAACTATTTTTTTAAATAGCTCTGGGCTGTTGCATGCCACCCCGTATCAGTAGATAAAAAAGCAGTAAACAGTAGAAGCGAGTGTACAGCATTTGCTTATTTCTCCAATTTTTTTCCTGACCCCAATGCTCCTGGAGGCTTTAAAAGGGTCAAATTAAGTTAGAAAACAACAGTGGAGAGCACAACAATAACAAAGAATTATCTAACGATTTCATGTCTGCTCTCCGAAAATGTTATTAAAAATAAAATTTATCTAAATAAAATATTGAACTACTCTCATGATGAAAGAAATCACCTCCTGGCACAATTTAAATGGACATTATCCTGTGGTTCAAAGTAATACCCAGAAGAAAATATTCTGAGCACTAATGAAAATAGTGGCAAATAGAATGTGTTTTGCTAAATCCTCTCCTTCTAATGTAATTTGCCATAATAATGACCAGTAAACTATAGCAAAATATTTTGAAAATTAGAATTCATAATATGATCTTGATAATCACTGTTTTTGCGGTGGTGGGATGATAGCTATTTTTACTCCTAATAAAAATAAAATCAGTATAAGTCAGTATGCCTATAAAATACAGTATGTTGGGTGATTTTCATGCTGTCAGACATACAGTATGGTTTGGAATTTTTTTTTCTTTTTTCCTAAACGGGTATCCATGCTGAAGTTCAATGGGAAGGTACTAGATATGAAGATGCCCTTAGAGCTTCTTGAGAACATCTTCAGGCTCCTCTCCACATGAGCTGATTCATCCCATCACAGCTCATTTCAGCTCTTCACATTGACCTGTGCAAACTGCACTGACGGGTTGTGTTTAATGGACAAGCGAGCTGCAGTTACCTCTCCGGCCTTTCTTTCTGAACATTTCCATTCATGCTGGTCCTCCTGAATTAAAAAATAACCAACAAAAAATTCCGAGAAATTACAGAGCAAGCTGCAGTTAGTTTATTATTGTGGACATGTCCTGAAGTGAACTTTCTTATAGCAAAACTCATCTTTTAATGAAATATTTCATCTGTCCTAATTCACTGAGAGGAAAGCCAAAAGTAATTATCTACTGATCATTACAGCAGTAGCTGGCACATCTATAGCTACAAAAGTGTCAGTGTTTCCGCTATAAACCCTGTTATTCTAGGTTCTAAAAATGTGCAGACTATTGAAATTTGGCATAAAAGTTAGAAGATTAGAAGCAACCTCTCTGAAAGGAAATTTTGGTGTCCAGCCATTTGCAGATTACATAATTGAAGAAGAAGAATAGTTTGCTGTTTGAACACGTATTGTGCAGACTTTTCATTTTGTAAGGACTTCGCTGAAAATAATGACATTTACCTTACACTCAAGACTCCCCGTATTATTTAAAACATAACGACATGATTTTCTTTAAATTATATTCATCAGGATTATAAAAACATCACACAGTCATTCCAGTAACACTCTGAATGACATCATGGGGGACTGCATTTTATCTTCTGCTATAATGATTGTCTCTTCTGATTGCTGCTGGTAATGACTCCTGTTCCGTACTGCACCCAGCCAAGCCTCATTCGGAGAAGCAGAGGGTGGTTCTTTTGTGAAGAATGGGTTTCTGAAGCTTCTAGTTTTAGATATCTTGAATTTAACTGGACAAATATCTGCAGAAGTGTGTCACATGTGTTGCTGCTCTGTTGAACAGAAGAGAGGTACGAATCTTTATGATATCCCCTTTCTGATTTGGTTTGTCCTAAAGCTGTGAAGATATTGTCCTAAACCTATGGAGATATTATCAGTTTGTAAAAACCCAACAACCCAGTTTCATGGAAGGACTGAAATACGTAGTAAACATTTTAAAAATCAAAAGTAACAGATAATATGTCAATTAAGTTAAACTTTTTACAGATTCATCTGGTTGGGAAAGCTCTTTCTACCTGTCTCACCTCGTGCTTCTAATGAAAGTGTTGGGAAAGAAAGGACAGACAGGTTCGGTAGCAGAGGCATAATAAGACAAGACAAGAATGACATGGCAACTGCAAAGGGGATAGAAACGGTATTAACCAAGCATCAAATCTGCACCTAACCACAATGAAATTGCAGCATTTCTTACTGAAGTATTTCCTCTTTGAGAGTTAATAGGTGGGGAAAAAACAACATGAAAAACACAAACACGTTCAAATGAGCTTGGCCAGAGCCAAGCGATGTTCAGGCTGCAGTGTCTTGGAGCTACAATACTCGGTTATGCCCCAGGCAGTGGCAAGGCAATATTGTTATTTCTTGCATGCCGAGAAACATGGGGTTTTGGGTTCTATTTTAAAAAAAATATTACAAATACAATCAGACAAGTCTTAAGCATATCATCTGCAAGAAGAAGGAAATTTCTGAGGTAAAAATAAGTAGTTTATTTTTCGTTGTTTTAAAATTCACAATGTTAATATTTTTAAAATATGAACATACTATCTAAAGAGATTAAGTAAGCAACAGTCAATCTAAATGGTCTAGCTGAAATGAAAATGAAATGAAAACTGTGAAGAAATGAAACCTGGCAGCAGTGAGACAGAAAATTCCTCCATTTATGAAAGAAATTTCTAGTTCATAAGATAAATGTTAAGTATGAGTTCCTCTGTCAACAGTTATTTTTTTTCTCCTGAATCCTTTTTTGACATCTGTGAGACCTTCATGTCATCATCAGGGCTCAATAACGCTGTATAGTGTGGCTTGTATACATCAGAGGTAGTACGGAATGATTTTCAAAGGAGAACCAAGAAGCTGTCGTGATTTAACCCCAGTCAGAAACTCAGCCCCAAGCAGCCACTCACTCATTGCCTGTGGTGGGATGGGGGAGAGAATCGGAGTGGTAAAAGTCAGAAAGCTCATGGGCTGAGATAAGGACAGTTTAATGGGTAAAGCAAAAGCTGCGCACACGAGCAGAGCAAAACACGGAATCCCTTCCCCACCTCCCATCGCAGGCGGGTGTGCAGCCATCTCCAGGAGAGCTGGGCTCCATCACACGCCACGGTGACCTGGGAAGGCACCACCATCGCTCTGAATGTCCCCCCCTTCCTCCTTCTTCCCCCAGCTTTATACGCTGAGCATGACGCCATACGGTCTGGAACAGCCCTGTGGTCGGTGGGGGTCAGCTGTCCCGGCTGTGTCCCCTCCCAGCTTCTTGTGCACCCCCAGCCCCCTCGCTGGTGGGGTGGGGTGAGAGGCTGTGAAGGCCTTGGCTCTGGGTCAGCCCTGCTCAGCAGTAACGAAAACATCCCCGTGTTATCCACACCGTTTCCAGCACAAACCCCAAACACACCCCGTACTAGCGGCTGTGGAGAAAATTAACTCTATCCCAGACAAAACCAGCACAGAAGTGCATGCCTAGTAAGAACAAGTAAATATATATTCATGAATTTGTGTCCTTTAATCTTTTTTAGTTGAATTAGACTGGCACAGGATGAAAACAATTTGACAGATTACCTAAAAATGAGAGAGCAATGCAACATTTCATTCTCGTATTTCCACTGACAGTTTTTCTGCTTACATTCAATTTCAGCAGACATTTTTGGAACAATTCAGGGAAAACCTAGCAGTCTTGCTAGTATTGTCTGCAGCATGTTAAGTCTTGCTGCAGAGGAAAGCAATGTTAGGATGTTACATTTACTGTTGCTTGGTAGCTGTGGTCACTCAGCTCCCTGCAGGCATAACAAGTACTCCACAAAACAGCTGTCTCATGCACAAATTGACCAAACCACATTGTTTTGATTATTGAGTTTGGCAGAGACAGCTGATGGAAGTTGAAATGCATTTTCAGTAAGCACTTATGTATATATGTTCAGATATTTCGTTTCAACTCCTTCACTTATCTGTTTTCGACAAAGCTTGGGTGTTTGTGCAATAGCAGGGATTTTTATCATGGCAGAATTGCTTTACAGGGGAGCATTATATTATTCCACACGAACTCGATTAACTTGCCGCGGCCATATCAGCAGGCATAGTGGCAGTTTACATTGCAAATTTCATAACTGATTGTTGATGTTCTTTTGGCTCCTTTATGTGTGGTCAAATGAGTTGAAATGAAAGTATTTGATGATTCAGGAGTTGGCTACAAAACCTCTGCAATGCTGGAGCTCATCAAAAGGATGCAGGGTTGATATGTATGATTCACCTACTGATTGATTGTATGGTTCAAATGCACTCGTGCCTTCAAAACTTGAAGTTTTACTGACCCAACATCAGTATAATAGTCACTGCTTGCTTCCAAATTTGACAAATTTAGCTGTGCTTTTACTAATATCATTGTTGGCCTACTTTTCAAGACAAAAATTCACATAGGAGAACAGGTTCAGATTTTGGCATCTTCATCCTAAAGTTACATGGGAGCAAGAGCAGATATCGAAGAACAGTGAAATTACTGCAGTACGACACCTTATGGAAATGTAGAACAAACCAGAATTTTTTCCTCATAATATGGTATCTCAGGTACATTTCTTTTGCATTTTCATAGGGTAAATAGAATCTGTGCAGCTAACTATTACTGAAACAAAAAATATATCATTGTGGATTACAAATTGACTATCTACAAACTGGCAAACCCAAACCAGAGACTCTTCCTTTAATATTGAAGTCGACCACCTCAGTTTTCCTCTCTAGACATCAGCAGTCTGTGAGTTATTTCTCTGTTCTTGGAAAACGTGGGGGACAAAAAGCAAACCTACAGTTGCCCAAGTACTGCTAATAAAATTTAACAGGAAAGTCCTTTATTGGACTTCATAAAACAATAGCTGTCAATGAATGTAGAGCGATGACTATTGGAAAAAAGCACTTCAAATGTGAACCTATGTTGCTGGTTCTAAATCACTTCTGCATTGTCTGAAAGATGACTTGGATGGACTTTCGGTTGAAAACTTTCTTCAATGTATTTTGGCAGTACAAAACAGTATCAAGTTTTAGTGTTCTGAAGGTAATCCTGAAGATATTATGAAGTCATTAAATAGATGAATAGCACAGAGCCATCCTAGTGACCCTATTCATAGCGAACACGTGAATAATGTTGAAAGGTTGCTCCATGTTGTGTTTTAGAAGGTTTGGGATTTGCCATCAAGGAATAGTGTGAGTGTTATCTCTGACTTGTTGCTCCCTTTCCCCTTCTCACCCTTCCTTTTCTGTCCCATTTATGTCAGGGAAATTATCCAACTTTAGCCTTATGGCAGCTTTCATGATTAGAAAGTCTAAGGAGCCTTCATCAATGTTTATATTTGACTGTCTTCCTCCTTGATGTTGCAAAACCAAAGTTCTGTGCCATGAGAACATGAAAGTCTGATGAAAATGTTGGCACTGAACCCTGAAGGGGCATGTATTTAATCCACACACCTCAAAAATAGTTGGGTGGATATTTTGAGATAAGTGAAGTGCCTGAGCTTAACCATCTGAGAGGCAAACAGATATGAAACTACTGAATTACAAGTTATGAACAGACAGTGAGACGGGTGCCTATTTTTTTCCTGTTCATGCACCAGGAGAAGAGAACATCCAATAAAATTAAAAGGAAAAAAAAAAAAAAAAAAGGCAAAAGCTGATTTACTAAATACAAAATGAACTTTGAAATTCATTGCCAAACTTGATCTTTAAGGTCAAAATGTATTAAATATCATGTGGAACACAACTATCTGCTGTAAAATGCAGCAAAATGAACTTCTACTGAAGTCTTTCCCTGTAGAGCAATAATCCATATTTGTCCATTAAGGACTTTCTTCTAGAATGCCTGGAGTTGTTTTCACTGCCAAATCTGAAATAGGTGGACATTTGATCTGTTTGACAAGTTCTGTGTTAGATGTTTTTTTTTTCCTTTTTTTTTTTCATTAAACAACACTTTATATATAAAAGGATCCTTTCTAAATTTTGCTTATATTTTACTTTTAATAACCATATTGCACTTTAACAGGAATTCTGTAACTATTTTTAGTCATAGAGATTGTCTTCTAGAACCCCAAAATCGTCAGGGAATCTATATTTGAAACCTGAACCAAAACCGGCTATATGAACATCAGGATGAATAAAGCACAGGCTCCTGTAGTTTTAGACCTCAGCAATGAATAAACACCTCTGCTCTTTTTTTTTCCTATTTTTTTTTTCTCCTACGGTTGAGATATTTGCATGGATTTCCTCCCATGTGGATTATCTGATATCTAAAAATATTTGGAGTCATGCCAGACCTGTTTGTTCAGGTTGCACATACTTATATTTTTTACACTATGTGTTCTTCTAGCGGTTTCCCTGAAGTTTCTTTAAAGCACTTAGGAATATGTTAAAGTACAGTTGAAATCCCTGCGATTTAAGTTCCTAATAATTTTAGCACTTGCTAATGCATTCCTCAATTAGAAGCTCCGTTACACAGTGGCTGCTCTCTTATCAAGGAGGTCTGCAGAAAAAACCAGTGCAGATGGTGGTGGTGCAAGCATTACAGCTATTACAGTCTGAGTCTATTCATTCAGCATGCGCTGGCTGATAAAATATGTGCACCTGATACTGCACATTTCTGATGTTCCTTTCAGAGACACAAAGTAGTCTAAACCTAATAATGAAGAGAAGCTATTAGGACAGATTTTTGGCCCACTTACTCCAGTATCTTCAGTCATTTTCCTGGTTTTGTGCATTGCTTTCAGTGAGCATTTATATTTTCATTAAAATTATACATAATGGAATGAGAAAAATCTATAAAAACTGCTCATAATAATTATAATTAATCAATCTCTCTTTTGTAAGTTGCTTAGCTTGATTGTCACAAAGCTGAGGATTGACTCAACTCATGCAATAGCATCTTGCTCTCGGTGGATTGCTTGTGAACTTCCTGCAGGAATTATTCTTTCTTGAAAGGTATATTTTCATAATTTGGTCTTTGTTTTGTATGAGGCTCATCCAAGTTAGAAAGTATTGTTTCTTCTCAAGACAGAAAATTTTCTAAACCAATAAAGAGATTCAAGATGGCCATCTTAATATCTTGACAGAATACTCAAACAATTCCATATTAACAACATGGTTTGTCAGATCGTATTCTCGCTCATCTTGTTGTTTGTTCTCTTTCCACGACAGTTTGTAGAAACTGGGCACACAAATGCTCACAAACAGCATGAAATAAAAGGTCTGGAAAACAGCATGAAATAAAAGGTCTGGAAAATACCATAAAATCAGATGAACAGATTTTCTTCAGAGAAATATTTACAAATACTCTTTTCTTGTTATCTATCCATTTCTTGAAATAGGAAAATACAGAATGAAAAAGTCAAAGTTCTGTCTCTTTCTTCTCATGTTAAAATGACATTTTAAAACACATTTTAAGAATATAATTTCCACTTGCTGACATAACCAGAGGGGATGTATTTCTCAGCATTTTCTCTTCCACGGAGATCACGGGCTGTACAGTTACATATATTATCTGATCAAGAACATATAGAGTGGTGACAGTTGTATATTGATTCAGAGCTTTGCAAAATGCATACATAAACGTACATTCCCCATTCATGCTGTGTTAGTCACAAAAGTAAGGCAGTGGTATTCTGCTCCTTCACTGACCAGCATTATGAACATAGTGAAAATTTTGCTATGAGGTACAGATAACATAAAACGGTAATAAATTCCAAAGAAGAAACAGAACATAAAGAAAATAATTAAAACTGAGTGAATTATATACCTTGAATACTAAACATTACATTTTAAAAGCATCTGTAAACTACCTTTTTTTTTTTCCTTAAGTTTTTTGTGAATACTTGTGCATAATGTTTTATAAAACCAAAACGGAACGCTTAATATCTTTATTTTTAGTTTGGATCATGTTGTGTTTGTTCTATATGTGGATTTTTTATGTGACTCATTATCTCACAACTATGAAGATTATCTTTTAAGACTGTAGGAGATAATTTTAATAACTACTTGTTATCGATGTCCTCCATCAGTTACGATAGGTAGTGCCACCTTTGTTGATTACACAGCAGATTCAAAGCATAATCAAAGGATTTCTAAGCTGAAACAAATGTTCTTATTAAATGTTGCAGAACATTTCGTTCATTAGTATCAGTCACAATAATACAGTGTAACTTATAATAATACACTTTATTTCCAGTGAGTTGATTAAATTGTACGTTTTTTCAGGTAGCGCAATGACTTTATCTGGGAGAGAGAAAATAGTTTTGTTCTTACTGACTAACCGAAAAGCCTAAAAATGAAACGATAAAATAAATAAAATAATAATTAAAAAAATTAGAAAATGTCTGGAGCTATTGGACCAGATGACAGGAATACTAGCAATCACAGGCTTTTCCAACCATAGACAAGTGTGACTAACTTTGTACAGAACCAGAAGCTATTGGAAGCAGATTTGAAAACAGAATTATTTCTGTCATAAAGCTTTCAGAATAGCCTTTTGATACATTTCAAAGCGGTTTTGAAAATATGCATGTACTTTTATCCCCATTTACATGTCATGGTTTAACCCCAGCCGGCAACTCAGCCCCAAGCAGCTGCTCACTCGCTCCGCCCAGGTGGGATGGGGGAGAGAATCGGAGCAGTAAAAGTCAGAAAGCTCATGGGCTGAGATAAGGACAGTTTAATGGGTAAAGCAAAAACTGCGCACACGAGCAGAGCAAAACACGGAATCCCTTCCCCACCTCCCATCGCAGGCGGGTGTGCAGCCATCTCCAGGAGAGCTGGGCTCCATCACACGTCACGGTGACCTGGGAAGGCACCACCATCGCTCTGAATGTCCCCCCCTTCCTCCTTCTTCCCCCAGCTTTATACGCTGAGCATGACGCCATACGGTCTGGAACAGCCCTGTGGTCGGTGGGGGTCAGCTGTCCCGGCTGTGTCCTCTCCCAGCTTCTTGTGCACCCCCAGCCCCCTCGCTGGTGGGGTGGGGTGAGAGGCAGAGAAGGCCTTGGCTCTGGGTCAGCCCTGCTCAGCAGTAACGAAAACATCCCCATGTTATCCAAACTGTTCCCAGCACAAACCCCAAACACACCCCGTACTAACGGCTGTGGAGAAAATTAACTCTATCCCAGACAAAACCAGCACAACACAGTTGATGCTTGGCCCTGATTTAACTCTGTTAATGTTTCATACCTTAGATAGAAACTCCCATTCCGTCACATCTCTGCCTCTAGAGCCCAAAGGACTCTTCCTCCTATCCTTTCCTCAGATATTTCCGTATTTTCAGACATGTGATAATATGCAGAAAAGGAATAGGTTTACCACCACAAAAAATCATCTCCCACTAAATCATTCAACAGGGCAAAGGAGACATCATTTTTCTACCCTTCAGCAAACACGTCTGAAAATCCTACATGATCGAAACAACAGAAATAACATGATAAAGCAGCTTATGAAAAAGCTGAGCAGAAGCTTTGCTCATCATTCCCATTTGTTCCAGACAGATCCAAAGACTTTTAATACAGATTCACACCCAAATATGAGAGGATGATCAGAAAGATAGTCTGAATTATGATTTGAAGCCTAGAGCTGAAACAGTTTCAAGGTCTTCGCTTCCAGTCCAAGGTCTTAACCTTTAGTCTGGAGGGGTAGTTCTGGCTGTACTTTCTCCACAGGAGGAACTGCTCAGCAGTGAAATGTATAAATTGTTAAAAAGCTCCTTGATGCCGTTGCATACATCTAATTCTTTTTTTCTTTTTAAAAAAGTCATGAACATGGATCAGAACTGAGGCGTACTGCAGCCCAGCTATACTGTCTACATGATCTGAAAACGAGGATCCAAATCCCTTTAGACATCCACTAGTTGACTGGGGAGAATATCTTGTTCAGAAGTACAAATGAAATGATGACCTTGGTGGTGTAACACTGGTAAAAGAAAACTAGCAGAGAGACACGGAAACTTTTTAGTGTATGTCTGTGTTCCAGAAATGTTGACTATATTTAACTAAACTAATCACTCTGTGCAATGGGGTTTTGTGAAACATGATTGGTATGGTATATATTGGAAAGAAGCACACCCCAAATACATTCAAGTAGTGAGATCACCACGTACAACTTCCCATGCCTTAACATCTGGAACAATACTTTGATTTTTCCTGCCCTTTTTTTGAATGCAGGTTACAAGAGGTGTCCTTTCCCAAGTACTTCAAAGTCACATTGGACACAGGCGGTCAAGATGAGCAAAGCACACGGAGTGAAAAAGGCTTTGACAAACTCAGAAATGGGTCAGACTCGTGATCTTTTAAAGTGCGTAGACAAAATTCAGGATCTGAGCATCTCCTGTGTGACCTTATCTGTAAACCTGTGAAGATGTTTGTTAACACTGAATAAAAGATTGCAGAACTCTCAAGGACACAGCAAAGGTCTAACAGCTACCTCCAGCTCACTCGCTAATCTACAGCTGTACAGAGCCACAATATTTTCTGAAGCAAAAGGAAATTATTACAATATCCAAATGAATTATCCTAATATTTTTGCCTAACAGGTGAGAAAGTTAACTTTTATAATACTATGACACATCTCCAGTCAGGGTGCATCAGATCATATCCATACATTCAGCATTATTCTACAAGAAAAAAGATGTAATCATAATATTTAATAGCTGTTTCATTGGTACAATTAGACTGATTTGTGAATAGAAGTACACAGTCTAGTGATCATTCCTCTTGGGAATACATCCTTTCAGATATCTGCCTTGTAACGGTTTATATGAACTAGTGTTCTTAAATTCCTAAATGCAAAGCCTTTTTAAATGGAAAAAAACCCCAACCCTTCTGTATTTTGAACTACTATTCTTCTTTTTCCTACTCTTAACTGTCACTTAGTGGGAGTTCATGCGATTAAAAATGGTACTGGGAAGAATTTTGGCAAAACTATTCATTATTTGTTTTCTCTCCAGCGAACATCCCTGCAGAAACTAGGGAGTAACATCTTATTTTCTCTAGACACATATTTCAAGTTGATGTTTGGGGCTTTCAAAGCCTACAATTTCCAGGACCCCCTTATTTTCTAGGATATTTTAAGTAGCAAGGCATTCATTTTCTAAAAAAAAGTGGTTTCCAGTTTCTATGTAGAAAGACATATTTGGTGTCTTTGAAATCCATTGTAAGATTTCAGAGTGCAGCACTGACATCTACCAGAAGCAGTGGTGCAAAGAGCCGCTACGAAAGCACAACTCCTAACAGCTTTGAGGACAGGGAAAGGGAGATAATGGCAGAAGTATAACTTTTCAAAAGCCATTCCCACATTCATCATTCACATGAGACATTAGGAATCAGTGCAGAACACGCGAATGGTGTGATACACCACCTCTGTTCTACACCCTCTGCTCCCCAAATAGCAAAACTCAACTAGTCATGCTTTCAAACTGTTCTGTTTCTCTGTGCAGTGCCTGAAATTCAGACCACTCTCTCTGGCATGGCAAATTCATCGCCAGTAGTATTTTGCTTCCCTGTTTGTGCTTCTGGGTGTAGGCGACAAAATCATACCTGCCTGCAAGATAGTGTTTGCGTTCGTTTGTAAGAGCCTTTTCATCAGAGCAAACTGATAGAAGCGGGAGCCAGCGCAGGAGGCTTCAAACAACCTGCTCCTCCTTGGATTTTATAGTAGTCATAATATTACTAAAGTAAATTGTTTTGTTATTTAGGATTCGTTCCCTGTGCCCAGCAGTAATTCATGCCTTAGTAAGTCTTTAGCTTTGGCTCTTGAGATATATTTCTGCCAGAGAGAGAACAGCAGTCTAATCACCTGCACCCTTACAACCACAACTTCCCTCTAAGGGTAGGAACATGCAAAGAATACCATACATGAAATTAGGATTCAAAACTTGGCAGCAGATTGACACCTGGTTTTGCATAATTCATAGAAGGGTTAGTTCATCCTACTGATTTGTTTTTTTTTTTTTTCCTAAAAAGCCTAATATTTTCTCTCATTATATCAGCTGGGTTTTTTTTAACACTTAGCAATAATTTTTTTTTTTTTCTTTTTTATGATTCTTTTAAAACCAAGGTCAACATAACTAGCTTTCCACAGGCTTAAATTCACATAGTTGGTGCTGACACTAATTTTTATTGGCAGAGAATGGAGCTGTGCTAACTTGTTTTCCCTCGGTGGATATAAACGTACACGACAGACCTCTTAGTGGAAAGATAGCAGAGGGCAAAGAACTTGAGACAGAAATATACTTAAATACATCATGAGAAACAGGTAAATTCTTACATTATCAGGCAATTAAAACTAGTAATTATTCTAAAGTGACTTATACTGAACTTCTTTTAGAATGTGTCTTTATCAAGAAAAGGGATATGAATAATCCAGTCTTTCCCACACTTAAAGAGATTGCTTCTGCAGATAAACTACTAGGGCATTAGCTTAAGCCAGTTCTTCGAATGGAATCAAATATATTAAGAAAAGGCCTTTTCTGCTCATATAGATGTGATTATTGTAAGGTTTCCTTTGGGGTTGTTTTTGTTGGTTTGGTTGGTTGGGGTTTTTTTTCAATAGTCTATTAGAACAGTGATTTTTTACACTCTAAATCAAAAGATTTGTGCTGAAAAAAAAAAGAATATTTTATAACCCTTGTCAGGTCTGGCAATATATTGAAACTCTTTTTTACAAATACTCTTACTAAAGGTCTGGAAGGACAAGCCTGAACAGATTCTGCAGGTACTCATTTGGAAAGGTGAAAATATCACTCAGGGATATTATATATGTGTGTTTGTGAACATGGGAGAGAATTGCAGATTTTCTGTATTAGAAGTGCAGAGATATCTGAGCAGAAGAACAGACAAAATGGAAAATAAAACTCTTTTTATGCAAGCTTGGAAATCACCCTTCATTTCCTCTTGCCGAAAAAAATGAACCTCATTTTGTAGAATGCTGCATATGTTTACTAGTTTTATGGCAAGTAAAAAGGTTTTCTCCCTTCAAATAAATTACGCTGTAGACTAACTCGGCAGAAATGCAACTCAGAGCGGATGTTCTGATGGGACTTCTACCATTCCTTCGTTATTCAGAGCTGAACATGCATTTCATGTTTTATCTTTCATGCAAAAAATCCATCATGTATGGATGACAAGTGCTTTTTTGCTGAAAGCCGGGGCCCTGCATGCACTACCTGGCTGTGCAGCCTCTCCCACCCAGGGCCTGGGCTGGCTGTGCCCGAGGCCAGGACTGGCAGAGCTTGATCTTCTGGCAGGGTTACCATGGGCTGCACCCACGGGGGTGAAAGCACTGCCCTACCGGCCGTGCTGGCCCCCTCCAGCTCCCTGCTCCACCAACCCTGTGGCCCAGCCTGCTCTGGTGGCTTCCTGAGGGTTCTGCTGCAACAGGTGAAAACCTGAAATACGTGGTTTATGTGCCTGATGTTTTCAAACAGCATTGAGCTGCCAATACACAGCTCAGTGCAGGGCAAGGGAGAAAACCTAGGGTGGGTGTGCCCCTTCAGTGCATGGCAGCCTCCTCATGCACGTTCTCAAACCCCAGCATGAAGCTTAGAAACGAAACTTTTTTAAAAAAGATCCTTACGTAAAAAGGAAATGAACTGAATTTAGAAAACATCACGCTCACTTTCAGTCCTGAAACTTCTTTCTAAGAGCAACGTGGGTGACTTTGTCCGTAGCTATGCAAATTGTGAAACGTGTGTTTTCTTTCTGCTCTGTCTAAATTGTTGTCCCAGTGGGTGATGAACGTTACAAAACCTTAATGGTTGTGCCGACAAAGAATTGCATTTTTGTGTTGGGTCTGGCTGGGATGGAGTTAACTTTCGCCATAGCAGCCTTCATACTGTTGTTCCTCCATTTGTAGCTACAAGGGTGTTGATAACGCACCAATATTTTGGCTGCTGTTGAGCAGTGCTCACACAGCACCAAGGCTGTCTCTCCAACCCCACCTCCAAAGGGCAGTAGGTGGGACTGGGCAAGAGGTTGGAAGCGGACACAGCCAGGACAGCTGACCCAAACTCACCGGAGAGATATTCCATACCGTATGACACTGTGCTCAGCGATAAAAAGCTGAGAGAAAGGAGGAGCCGGGGTGTTTGTTATTAAGGTGTTTGTCTTCCAAAGAAGCCACTAAGCAGCTGAGGCCCTGCTCCCCAGGACGTGGCTGGACATCGCCTTCTGATGGGAAGCAAAGAACAAGATATTTTTTGTTTCCTCTGCTCCCGCACACGGCCTTTGCCTTTATTAAGGGCCACACGTGGCCTTTATTAAACTGCCTTTATCTCAACCCATGGGTTTTTCATCTTATTTTCCCCCCCTGTCCTGCTGAGGAGCGGAGCGATAGGTTGGCTTGGTGAGCACCTGGTGGCCAGCCAAGGTTAACCCACCACACCAGTACAAACCACGTTACTCAAAACCGCTTTGCATACTGAAATAATGAAATAATATCTCAGCATGCAGAGGAGGATCAAGAAAACAAGGCCAACCATGCAGTTACGAAGGGAATGGTCTTTCTCCAGTTGTTTTAAAACAGTGGAGACAGAGGCACAACCCCCCCCCCCCCCAAAAATAACAACAAAAAAAAGCCCCCCCAACTCCCCGAACCAAAATGAAACAAACAAATAAACAAACAAACAGAAACCCTGAGAGAAACCCCACACATAAAAGAGAAGAAAGCAAGATTGAAAGAGAAGGAGATTATAGATGAGATGGAAAATGAAATAGAATTACTCCGGGCTTCATTAAGAATTCTAATGTGGGCAGAAAGAGCAGGGGAGGATGATGAGGGAGCAGAGGTACATATCTGTGCAGCGGTGTTCGGTTGTTCTGCTACACCTGCATGTCTCCTGTGCCCTGTGAAGAGTAACGGGTTTACAAGCAGAAGTCTACACAGTGTATGCATCATCTTCCCTGAGTCCTTGAGAAATAAACTGCGAAACAAGTTTGAGTTTGCTAAAGCTGAAGCTTAGTTTTTTTGAGGATACACGTTGATATCGGACATGACTAAGTTGGCTGGATAGTAGCTTGTCCCATTTTTATGCAGCCTTTACAAGAGCTATTTAATTTCCTCTTGACTATATTTACATGTAGTCTTCTTTTGTGTTCTGGGGCTGTGGATTCTCACATCTTTTCAGTCTTCCCTTCTACAAATCAATTACACACTGCTTCTCAAACTCCTTTCTTTTCAGCCTCCTGCTGACTTAAATGGCATTGTTGCAGCACCTTCAATAATCTTCACTTAAATTCACTCTTCCCTTTACAGAATTACTTTTCAGTTCACCTCTGTAAAGCAGAGATGTCCGTCTCCTTTTTGATTTTTTTAAATATAACTTTTATGTTTCATGCTGTGCTTTGAGAAGCAAACCTGCATGTGCATGAGAAAGCTTCGATGCGCTAAGTGTGCCCATCCTAGAACGGTCCTCAGAGGCAGCTCAGTTTAAAGTACCTTTGGGAAATCTTGTAGTCACATTGTGCTGCTAAAATCTGGCACCTCTGCAGGCTGAGAAACTTTATGAAGCTTAGAAGGTGTTATTTCTTTTTAATTTTTCAAATTTCTGGAAGTCTGTTAGAGAACGATTTCTCCTGGTGGGTGTACATGAGGTTTCCTTTAAATCAGTATTGTCTCCTCACTTTTGACAAGTCACAGCTATTTGGCCAAACTGATCGTTTTTCCTGTTCTTATTGGGATCCATCGTTTTATCTGTAAATGACAATGCACTCTGAATTTGGTGTTGTTTCCTGTTTTTTTTTAATTTTTGTAGCAAACATGGTAGAAACGCTATCCTGCTAATTGTGGACATGACCCACTGAAGCATCTCAATTCTTCTTTTATTTTTTAAGCTAATCTTCCTAATTGATGCAGGAAGTTCTGGAAGAAAAGCTTGCGGTTAGTCCTCTTACTGTGGACCTTTTTTTTGATGCTCTGTAATTTGCCATCTGAATCTCTGATATCTTTGTACCTTAAGTAGTGCCTGAAGTATGTCTGATGTAACTCAAGCTCAGTTAAGAATATAATAATGGGTTGCAATGATGAAAAACATTGCATGATTTTGTATCTTTGTCTGACAATGTAAGGCAATCAGCCATCTGGTGATTTCAGTTGTCACGTTCTAGAGCAAGAGCTGGTCTGGTTTTCGGGGTTTTTTTGCACCGTAGCGACTGATGCTTTATGCAATGAATATCACCTCCTTGGAAAACAGTAGTCTGTCTTAATTTTTAAATATCAAATTTTCATTTCAGGTTTCGTTTGTGTTGAAGACCTCAAATATTTGGGCTTCCCAAACGGATATATTTTCTTTGGTTTACTCTGCCACTCCTGACATCACTGTCTTCCACTTTCATGTTAAAAACTCTTAAGATTTTTTTTCTGCTTTTCTTTATATCTTCTCAATAAGTGGTTGTCGTTACAGTTTTCAAAAAGTACTTTTAACATATAGCTCAGCAGATTTGTAGTGACATTATGTCTTTCTTTTGAGATAATTCCTTTGCACTTACCAGGCACTGACTGCAAACAGAATTGCTTTAGCTGCCCTAAAGCAGATGGGCATGTGTAGAGTTTTGTGAAAAAAAAAGATAGATTAAAACCCCAAGGGAACTCATGCTTGTCAGATAAAAAGCAATAGGTATACCTGAAAACAAATTTTAATGTAAGAATGACTAAATCTTCCAATAAAGTGCAAAAGTTGACTATATTTAACTTTACTATAACTTGTTACTTTTCAAAGATGTTATTTTTAGAAATCTAATATTTAACCATACCTGAATATTTATTAGCTAATCTGAGAAATTTCAGTCACGGTGAAAATGGGAAGAATTGTTGATGCGTAATTAAGAAGTTTATCTCCATTGCAGTGGTCTATACTTCTTTCACCCCTCCAGCTTGACCCCCCTCTGTCTCTTTTTCACTCACTCCAATCAGCCTTTTCTTTATCCCTCATTTATTAACTTTTTGTTTTGTAGAGAATTTGTGTTTAAATAAAGATAGCCAGAAGGGTTGGATATATGAATTATTCCAAGTATCCCAAATTTCAAATTTTTCTATTCATATAAGACTGCAACAAAAATGCTCCCTAATAGGGTTATTTTAACCGTCATGGCATGAAGAGCATAGAAGATGATATATTACTACTTTAAAGACAATTTAAAGGAAATATCAGTATTCTCAGTGATTAAAAATACTAACTACAGCAATAGCTGTAGAGTAAATGTAGGTACAGCAGAGCGGCGTATACTTACACACACGACTAAACGCTCAGGTAATGGTCAATAATAGTTCAACAGTCACAGTCTATCAACTAATACCAGTCAGGTGATCAAATGCAGCATGGGGGGCAGCTGGTATGACAGGACACAGCACTAAAATACAAATTCACGGATGTAGGCAGGATTCTGGAAAAAAAAGTCTCCCCGAGCGAAGAGATCCTTAGCGCTGTACAGTGAACCCTGCAGACTATGAACCTGTCGTTCTCCCTGCTGCCCGTGTGACACAGACTGCTAAACTGCGCCTTGCTCCTACCTGCAGGCCAGAAGTTGCTCCAGCAGAGAAGATTGTTCTTTCGAACACCTTGGTGAATTGCTGCAAGTTTTTTAGTGGACTTGCAAGGCCCAAACGTTTTATGTCATGCTTCAGACTACGGCTAAGCGGTTATTCGCAGGAATGCTTCAACTCTCCCTACTCTCACTCCCCACTGCGCCATTGCCCCTTTTCCACTTAGGTGAATAAAATTAGTTTCAAGCAGATCTAAGTACACTATAAAAATGGTATTTTAGCAGTTTATGTACATTTGTCAATGCATTTTCTCGATATGCTTTCAGAGATGTTCCACAACAGAAAAGTGCGTAAATAGATGTGGTGACAGTGAGTAAGAAAAAAATAGAGAAAATAAATGGATGGAAAATGCTAGTACTGAAAAGGTCAATAGAATGGGCACTGATGACAATAAGCGCTGGTATAGTTGAAGAGACAGATGTCATTTTCAGCTTTGTGTTTTATACTTGAAGGTACCACTACTTTTCAGGACATTTACAAGTGTCTTTGCAAAAAAACGACTACTCTGTAGCAAAAGGTGTTTCTTATTTACAGGCTTGAAGCAACATAGACCTAGTAGAAGTCCATATCAGCAGGTATATGAAGACATCTATATGTATATAGAACCACGCATACGTGTTTCTTCACCACGCATTGGTGAATAAGAATGCTTTTGTGGTGGTTCATAGACCCCCATTTCACAGCTACATCAGAAGAAGGAAAAAAAGAGAAAATAGGTCAAGTAAGGGAGAGCTGTGGATGTTACAGATTGCAGCAAAACAGCAGGGAACCACAGATATGATTTGTAATTGGGAACTAAAGAAGTAGACTGACATTTTACCAAGACTTGATACAACTCTGAGATTGAAAGTGGGGGAAAAAAGGCTTGGTTTTATTTACACTGATCTGGTTCCTTGTAGATATGATTCCAATAACAATGTCTGGTCAATGCCCAGTATTTCCCCTGATAAACATTAATTAGCAACTGCATACTCTGGTAGCTGGGCTACAAAAAGTTTCTCAATTTTTTCCTTAGTTTTTTAATACAAGCAAATGAAATCTACTCTGATTTCTGTGGATAACCATGGGATTTAAGTTATTTGCTGAAGATGGTATCTGGGTTTCCTGGAAGAAGGATTAGATTCTGCATGTTTAATATTTGCAAAGTTTTAATAGTAATTTACTCAGCAGAGATGTGATCAAGGGAGATAGTTGTTCAGAATATTGATAACCATGAATTATGCAACGATTTGTTTATGGATTAATTTTAATAGAAGTTAATCAAGTTCTTGGGTGTGTAAGGACAGACTTTTATGAGCTACAGGCTAGAAACCTTTGGATATTTCAAAGGCATGTATCAAGCACTGTCATCGCATAAGAGAGCTCCAAACTTCTGAGTTTCACACTAACAAAACTTACCACATATTTAATACATCACGTTTTCAAAGTCTTTGGGTACTGACAATTTTTTGCCAAATGATTTTTGCTCCTAATGTTTTGCCTGGGAGAAAAATTAGCTGTGCACAGTGTGCCTGAGTTCAGAGACTAGAGAACTGAAAATCAAACTCCCTGGCTTCCATGCGTGTTTTATGTGCAGAGAACTGAGAACTGAATGGCGCACATCTTGATGTGCAAAACTTCGATTGTGAGATTTGGCCCAACATAGAAAGGATTCCTTTCTCAGTCTGTTCCTACACACCTACTGACATTTGAGCACTGTAATCTTTGACTCTTATCTCCTCAATCCCACTTCTTTAAATAGATTCTTCACCAAGACAGACTAAAGTCAGTCAGGGAGAAGCCTTCTCCTGGTCATGTTATATACATAAGGAGGATCTGAAAGATCCATCAACCTTCCATTCAGTTAATGCCGCCATTTGCTAATCATTAATCCAGGAAATCTCTTTCCCTTAAACCTGAATGACAGTTCAATGTCTGTGTCAGCTGTTTCTATTATCTGTTAAGTAGATGGTCTCAGAGGAATGAGAATTTGTGAAGGCAGATCAAAACTGGTTTCTGTGATACTGAGACGTGCGCTTCTAGAAAGCGTACTCTGACGTTCTTTAATAAATGCCCGATGTGTGGTATTCCTTCCAGAGGGAAGGGACCAGCAGGAGGAGTATCTAGTAAATAGGATGTCTATTTATGAGATGTATCTAGTAAATAGGATAGTGCAAACAAACCCATCAAACAACCCAACCAGAGAATTTATTGTATTTTACATAGGCAGTTGAGAACTGGTTGACACAAGTAGTTTTAGAATCAGCCTGGTATGTTCCAGAGTCACCAAGACACAAGGCTAACGCTAAACCTAAGGTGCATTTCAAGATACTTGAAATGATAGAAATTTAAACTCCAAATCCAAATTAATCTATCACATTGGCCAAACTGTGAGAATATCTTCTCAGTTCCAAACCTGCAGAGTGTGAGATAACACTTTTTTAGCATTTTCAATTGGCATCAGTATTGAAAAGGTGAAGACAAGCAAAGAAATACTTCTACCTCAGTTATGTCAAGGACGGTGGCTCATTAGCCAGTTATGTCTGAAATTAGCTTGCAGAATAAAGGGGTAATTTCTTTGGAGGTAGGGTCACATGTACCATGTGTTTGTTTGTCTGTGACAATCTTTACTTCATTCTCTGCAAGTCTTTTACCTGAAGCTGCTCTTCAGCGGGGTCCTTAATTTTAATGGCTATCAGGGATTTGATCATTCCATGGTGAATCTTTACCTCTCAGATATGAATGGCTTTTTAAAAAGTGTTTCCAATTTCAACATATAGTCTACTGCAGGATGACACAAATTGAACACTCTTCAATTCTCCAGCTGTATTACATGTGGGTTAATATATTTTTGCCACTAGAAATGCCTTTAAAAAATCAGCACTTTTGATCTTTTGGAACAGTGAGTAAGGTAGGTGAGGGAAAGGGATAAATTCATGAGTGAGGCCTCTGAAAAAGATATCATTATTTATAAAATATTAGCATCTTGAAACTTTAGAATTCTGACTTTTTTTTAATAAATTTTGTCATCAAAAGCATTATTTAACTATTTTTTCCCTTTTTGCAAAATGACCATGCATCAGAAATTTGGATCAGAGAAATATGTCAGTTTGTGCTGCTAGTCATAATGATTTTATTTTTGTGGTTCCTTCTAAACGAACTCTTCCAAAGAGCTCGTTCAGCCATATATTATGGATAACATTCATTTAAGACAGCACAGATTTAATTGCTCACTTATTCTGAGTCTCATTTGCTTCAATAATTGCCATTTGTAAATGGTCATTGAATATTTTGGCCAAATAATTGCCACCTACAGGTTGTACAAGCTTCATTCTAATTGTTCTGTATTCTCTATTAATGCAAAGTTTAAGACCACTCTGCAGCAGTCTACCTGTGCTCCCAGCCAAGTGAATTTTTCAATTTGAAAATTCCAGAGTGTAATCCTCTGTAACTGGGTGCCTGGCTCACATGTCAGCTTCTCCCTACAGAGTCGCTGACTGTAATTTTTTAGATGTGTTAATGGTGAATAACAGTGTTAGGCACTTGTAATGAATACGTGCACACTTTGAATTTTTTGACCGATGTTGACTGCTGTGACTCTCAGAGGCTGAATGACTCAGCTGTCACTGTTCTGGCAGCATAAATGGGCTTTAAAGTGGGCATACATTACTTTTACAAGTATTTCCAAACCTCTCTGCCTAAAATAAATAGGAATTAGGCTCATTGTATTTTGCTGATTTCAGTTTGGCCTTGGGTTTTTGTGGATTTTTTCCCTTAATCATGAAAATTTTCTTCAGAATCTGAATTTCCTTATACAATGACTTAGGAAGATTTAGTCTAAAACTTATCATCAGGCACCATAGCATTTAGCTTTTCTTTCCACATTTATAAGCTTTACCCCTAAAGACTCAAAAGTTAATAAGTCAGAACTGTGAGATTTATTTCTCCTATACACGGAGCCAAACCCACAGCTTTTCCTTTCCTGTTAATGGAACTACAAAGTAGACTCAACTGGCTCAAACAGCCAGGCTCTGATTCCCTTTACACGTAGCTTCCCCCCAGGTTATGGAGCTGGCAAATTTTGTTCTGCATCACATCTGCTCCACAGTCCCCGACTATCATAGATCTCTTGTTCTCGCTGCCAGATTTGTCCCTGTGGGTTGGCTGCTGCAAGAAACGAAGTGGAGCTTCCAGTTGTGAACAAGGATAATTTGGCTCTGCTAGTTGAGAAGCTATGAGGATGGTTGACAGCTGACATGTTCCACCTCCCCCAGTACCCCTTCATCCTGGTCTCTCTGGGAATGGGTCCCCATTAAACCTGTGTCTTTTCCCTTAAAGAATCATTGCTTTTGCAGACCTGTTAAAATGTGGCCTAGAAAAATTTATGTCCCAAAGGTATGGGATTCAGGGCGCAATTTGAAACACTTTATGTGTCAAAGTTGTAACATCAGATACTTCTTGCCTGAAGTTATAAAACCAGCACAGGCTCATAAATTACCCTGTAAGTCAGAAATATAATTGCTGTATGATTTTTCTTCAGTAGTTGGGACTGAAAATTATTTTTTAAATGGATTGCATTGGCCCATGGTATTGCAAACAGTTTAATCCTTTGATGATGGTTGAAAAAACCCACTAAAATAACAAGAGAAAACTGGTGTGTTGCCATGAAAGACATTGCTTTACATGAACAAGAATAATGACATATCTGAAGAACTTCATGTGATGTGGGAAAAATGTGTTTTATATCTAAATCAATCTTGTATAAGAAAGAACATGTCAGATCACTAGGCAGGTTTTGTGGCAGATTAGTATGACAGTTCAGAACAATATTTACAAATAATTTGTTTTGCTGCTTGTCCACAAAGCTTTTTAATGCGCCATTTTGTTCTTTTATCAGTATTTTAAAATCAATGAACATATATAATGAGAAAGATAAACAGTTTAAATGGTCTTATCTTTAGCATCCTTTGTAAATATGTGACTAACACATGAAGTACACACAGGTTTAACGTAGTATTGCTGTTTAATAGGCAACATTCATCAACCCTTTCTCCTCTTTCTTAATCTTTTTGTTAAAACGTTCTTTACTATAGACATAGGATTCCTCTGGTTTTACTTGCAGTAAATCCTTTTATAATTATTCTTGGCTTGACTTGATACCCCTCAAAAATTGCTTGTTCCTATGGACAATGCCTCAAGAAGGGAATGAGCACAAATATTTTAAATCAGAGGATTATGACAAAGCAAAAGGAAGAAAAAAAAAAAAAGGCTTTTTCTTCATTTTCATGTTTTTTAAGTATCCATAGTCAAGGCCTGGATTACTTGTGCATAACTTCTGTAGCTGTAATCATACTCCTGAAAGTGAATTAATTGTTGATTCTTTGAAAGGGATGGATGGGATATTGAAGCCCTCTCAGAAGAATCTAAATTCTAGATTAAGATTGATGACCATTGCTTTGACTTTGGTTATAATAACCCGTGAGGATTTATATTTATACATTTACACAAATTCCCCAGGATTTGCTAGTTTACTGCAGCTAATGACCACTCTCAGACCCCAAGTTGTGTTCAAAGACTTCTTATTGGACAGCAAGCTCATCTGAACTTGTTAAAGTAAATAGAGCTCTCTGAGTTCTTCAACATCTCACTCCCGATTTTTTTCTTTAGTATGCCCACAAATATATACAAAAAAAAATATCTAACACTGGCTTCTCTCATTATTTTCTGTTTATTTATCTGCTGTTCTGGATTTTTTTTCTTACACTGAAAAGGCACAGATACTGTTCAGTGTCTCACTTGTCCTCCAGCTGCTGGGCCAGAAGAGGACAAGCTCTCTATTGATCCTATACCACGTTTTTCAACATTGTGCTAACACCCCTGAGAAAACTTAAATATGGTAGAGCATCTCAAAATATGTTCATGCAAGAGAATTTATACCCACCTCCCTAATTATGAAGAGATAAATTATTCTCCAGATTGCATTAACTATATTTGATTAACCCTCCTCTGTTGGAAGCCTAGACATCTGTCTCATACATTGACACCTACATCATAGAAACTTAAAGGGGAAAGCTGAATCCTACCCTATGGTGCTTGACACAAGCTGCTTTTTTCTTCACTATTTTCACTGCCTGATACAGAGAGAAAATGAGTTCCAAGTACGATTACATTGTTAATTCAGAAGTTATCACTTCTGGTGCACTATATGCATACTCCTAGTCCAGGATCTGTCTCAAACTGGAAGAGCCAGACAAGTAAGATGAGTTCACTTAGTGCTCAAAGGACACAAACTAGCGGTTTCTGGGACCTTGAACTCATCACATTAATGTTATCAAGAGTCTTGTTGTTGAGTGCGAGAAAGTGCTGCAGTTGTTAGTAATAGGACTTGGATCTTCATTTGGCACAAAGATAATACAATGGGTTTCATTTTTCAGAGGAATGCATATCTTTCCCTTCTGAGCAGAGGTCTTTCTTAGATCAGATGATCGGATTACTAAAGACAGAGTTTTTCTGGAGATGTCTGTTTGAAGTATGAATCTTTAATGCACATTTCTCTGCAACGCCCAGAGGTGCTCTGTGAAGTCATGACACCAGCTGGCAGTTCTGTGTTAGAGGTCCTGACCCGAGTGGAGTCGTATTGGTTACAAATTGGATTTCTTGTCTAACAGAAACTTAGTTGCTCATGCCAGTATTTAAGATCATAATACTGATGGAAATAGAACCCATTTTACAAAAGTGGCTGCATAATTAAAAGGTCTGGAAACCATTAGTAGTGGTTACTGTAAATAATTGCAAATAATCAGCTATGCAAGTAGACAGAGAGGAACCTTACTAACTCATAGGTAGATGAACTCTAAAGCACTAAGTAAATTCTAAAACTGAAGCGTCAAAGACAAGCGAGAGATTTTTGGAACTAATGATACTCATGCATGTCTTCCTCACATTTTTTGCTGCCTTTAGTTGTTCAACATTTTTCTTTCCTTGTTTATGCTGTCAAGTTAGACTGCAAACCTTCTCAGCAGGGAATTTCATTCCTTCATGTGTTCAGCATGTGTGCAAAATACAGTCAGCACTACAGAGATCAATATCATTATCGTTAATAGCTCTGGCCACATGTATTTAGCAATGTTAAATCTAATAATCACAAAGCATAAAACATTCGTAGAATCCACAGGTTATTCATAATTAGAAGTGTTCCCTTATTCATGGCTAACTAACCTTCCAGTTATATTCCTCTCCTTGGAATTGTTTTTTTTAAGGACTCAGCTTTGCTTAGGCTGATAATCACTGAAGGTCAAACTTGTTACAGGTTAGTGAGAATGCAGGAGAGATCAATGCATTGAGCATCGGTTGTCTTATACTGGAGTCTCTTCATTTCTGGAACCTTCTACTACAAATTGCATATTAAACTCCAACATTATGGATAAAAAAGCTAAGGTTTCTGAACTTTTGTTTCAGTTCAGTTATGCTCTGCATTTTGGAAGGAAACTTAAAAAAAAGAACCAAAATTAAATAATATTATATTGGTCTGTGATAATCAACAGTATGCTTACACCTTTGGGGTACTTTAATATAGTCCTTTTGCAAGCTTGGCTTAGCTGTTTTCTGGTTGGCCTTTGACAAACTGCTGGCAAAGTTGGGAAGAATTCCCGGAACAGAGTACAAAAGCAGCATAATCTTCTAACAGTGAATAATATCACAATGTTACTTTCTCTTGTGTAATTTCCTTTAAATTATTTACAGATAAATTATGCAGGGTTGGATTCATTAAGCAGGTGTCTGCAATATAGATGTCCACATCTGGACTAGTTCCCCTGCTGTCAATTTGCAGTTAGTCAAGAGAAACGAGCACTTTTAAGTAAAGTAGTTATACTCAGGTATACAAATAGAGCAGAATTTTGCCCTAGATGTGCTTCTTTCTTACAAACAAATCCCACACAGAAGATGTTTTTTTTATTAACATTTGTTGTATCTCACTTCAGGTTTCTTTAAAATGTTGGAGGTAAGTTTAAAAGATTTGCTGAGTATTACCAAGTAGATACTTTAGGAAATTAGACGAGATCTTCTTAGGTATTGAAAGTAGATCATTTATTAACCAGCTTCATTTTTATTTCCTACACTCTGATTGGTTTATACACTTTTCCAGATTAAAACCAACTTAAATATGAAATTCTACTAATGGCTAACACTGTCTTCCTTTCTTTCACACTAGTTCCAAAATAGTATCACAAATTCGCCTTCAAAATAGTCTTATTTACAAGCAATTTGTTCATGTGCACATATGAAATTCTCTGAAGATATAATTGCCATGGGAGAAAGCAGAGAGGGTGAGAATTTAGGCCTTATTTTATTTTTTGCCTGTTCTTACGGTATTCTAATGGAGAAAAACTATATAAATAATTCTGTACTTACATTCTCCTCTCTCTTTTTTTTTTCTCCAGAAATTGAATCTGAGAAAATGATAAGCACGTAATCCTCCATATCTGTTTGCAATGTGGTGCACAAGGACTCTTCTAAGTTCATAGCCAAGCAGTTTTATGCACTACACGGAAGCAGAACAAAACAATAGCACTTACTGTTTTCAGAAGTATTTTTAAATTTATTTTCTTCCTTCTCAGAGGTGGAGGAAAATATTAATTTATAAAGTAGGATCAAATCCTGCCAACAGCAAAATGGTCCTATTAAACTGCAGAGTAACTCGCATTTGTCTAGAAAAAAAGAAGACTGAATCTGAATGTATGTTAAACCGAAACAAATTGATACGCAATACACACAAGTGTCTGTCAAGCAGGATCACATGCTAAAATTTCCCACTAAAAACCACATTTAATGTATTCACTTTTTTTATTTTTACATTACAGGAGACATAATTTAAATTTTAGTTATGGCAACCTAAAAAGCCATTTTACTGGAAATGAGAACAACTGCTCAACGAAATCCATTTCAGTGAGAGAGAAGCAAAGGTATAGAGAGTTGATCTTTTTAATTTTTTCTCTTTACTCAATTCTGTATCAGCCAGAGTGATCTAATATTTGTTTTTTATCTCTTTCACCTAATCTCGTATTCATTTCTTATCCCCTTGGGATATTCTCTATTCAAAATGCAGTAGATGTACTTATGTCAGTGTTGAGCATCCTTTTTGCTTGGTTAATTAGTTAAAAGTCTGCAAAGATACAGACCTATTTTAAGCATCTGATTTCTTTTATATTTTTAATTTTAACAAGGACCAGGACTCATTAAAACCATGTGTGATTAATGTATTTTCCTCAGGTCTTTCATTTCTGTCAATTTTGCCCTTCTACAAATTCATTTTGTGGATTGAATCAGGGAGCTTTAGGAAGAACATTCTTCCAGATCAATGCATAGAGCTCTGATTTTATAAAGATTCACTTGTACATGGACTTCTTTTTGATTACTCTCGCTATTACCAAATGCTTTCAATTGTGATGCTGACGTGATCAATTTACAGCAAAAATAGAGCTGGGTTGAGGGGACATCTAGGAGCACGAGCAGTGCATTTCAAGAGAACAGAGGTTCAGACAAAGTAATGAAGATAAGTCCTAGAGTTACAGGAAATGCCACAGAAAGAAATCAAATGTATGAAACACGTACTCGCCCATTATTACACACAGGAAATACAGAACATTAATCACTGATATCATCTGTTAATTTCTAAAATAAGCCTGCAGTGATAGTAATAGTCCGTTTTGATTTTATTCTAAACTGGATGAATATTAGTCCAGAACGTGCGCTCATAGATTAAGCTTGAATTAATGGTTATTCATCTCTAACTTCAGTCATTCATACTTGTCTAATAATGGCGTAATTAAATTAAGGAATTCCTTGAATCAGTACTGTCAGAAAGTTACAGCTGCTTGAAAGCTGTTTGGTGACTCACATGAAAAAAATCAGTCACGTTGTTCTGCTTGCTATAATATAAATGGGGACAGCGTAAAATTCACATGACATTTGCCCTAATTCTTTCTTCTGTTGGCTGAATCTGGAGGGCATGTTCATAGCATGTAACACAGCACAAGGTGAACAGCCCTCAGTAAGGTTCAGAGTAATCACTGGTTCACAAAACACGGTCCAAAGCTGTGGGTAAAGACCAGGGCAAATCCCAGAAAACATAAATCGTTATGCTGAGTCCTAGTTACCAAGCCTTCCCTCCGAAAGGCTATTTAACTGAGGTATGCTGTGCTGACTCATGTGTCTTCCACTTTCAGACTGGGTTTAACTACACCTGGATCATGAAATCTCCCTTCTGCAGTGAAGACCATCAAGCTGCACTTTGGAGGTTTAGGTTCTTTGCTGAGCAATAATGTATTCCCTGAGAGGTGAACGATGGAGAAACTTAAACCCCCCTTTTTTTCCACATTTAATAGAACATATAATATTGGACAGGGCTTTGGTTTCCAAAGTTTTCCATTAGGAATCTGTGATGGTGAAGAAATCACTGCAAAATTAAATTAAAAATAGAATTTTGTACTTAGAACAAAAGGCATTTCCAAAAGAAAGAAGCCACCGTACGTGCAAAAGGAGTGCGGGCTATGATTACTGCCTCACGAGACGTGTGGTAGAGCACATACTTCACTCTGGCACATACTTTGTTTACCCAAAATATTTTTTAGCTTGAGGGGTTTCAGAATTTTAATGTACAATTTCTTGATGTACTTTTTATTATTTAAAAGGAAGATGCTGTCGAGAACATCACAAGCATTGTAAATTATTGTTTATGTGTCAGGATGTAGGTGCCACTGTCAAACCTATTTACAAACATCAGTGTTGCTTTTTAGAACTAGAAAAAAATATTTGGATAATCAGAATATATTACTGAACATGTATGTGGTTGTATCAAACATGCACTGCAGTAGGTACTACAATGAAGTACCTGGATGGTTACCTAGTTGTACAGAATATAAAAGAATGTGGGGCTTAGAATAATGGATTACTTTGAATTTCAGTCCTTTTACAAGCTTGATGGGATGACAGAATATTTGGTTTTGTATTTAAAGAAATCTTGAACCTAAAAGAAGCAAAGATTTATACATCAAATAATTTCAGTCTTTGGGTCTATCCTTATGGAATTGAGTGACAGAAGAGAAAGGACTGTTTCTGCAGAGTGAGATGGTATCATTGTTTATTTCTGTAACTGAATTTTCTGTATATTCTTAAATGTATGGCTTTATCGTTAAAGATAATGAGCAACGAGAAATATATATTTCAGCAAAAGAACAATGAATAAAGTGGAAAAATTGTGGTAGAATAATGGCTTGCCCAGCATTTTCCAACACTGGTTTAAAAGCTAAGTGCTCCAAAATTCATCAGAATTACATTCTTACAGAAGGCCTCAACAAAACCTTTGAAAGCAAACTCTGCTGTGCTATCGTGCAGCAGTTTGGCAACACAGCAATGTCAGCCGGAAGGTATGTTTTTCCAACAGAGCTAACAAAGCTATCCTGGGAAAAACTCCACTTTATACAGAGGCACAGACTATGCCTAAATATTGCGTGTTTAGCCATGCTAATTTCAGCTTTTTAAACTGATAGATGAAGGAATTAAGGGCTGCATAAATATATGTCAATCACAGAAAGGATAAGGTCAAGTCTTATGCTAGTCTAATATGCAAGGAAAAGTCTCACTAACGATAGACCTGTTTACAGGTTATTGGATCCTCTACTAGAGAATGGGGGATAATGTGGATAATAAGTATTAAATTGGTCCCATTCTTATTTAGGCCTACTGATAAAAGAAAAAGTTAAGTACAGTGGCTATTAGGACAAACTAGAAAAAAAGAAGTGCAAAATGTGTTATCTATGTTATCCATAAAATCTCCATGAATTCTCATCTTTGAATTGGTGAGTTTTGCCGTTAATTCACATACAGTAAGATATTATCCACATTTTTTTAAATTTTTATCATTCAGCATGGTAGAAGTTGGTCTTGATTGGCAATTTGTTCTTTAAAGGGGAACTACTGCTATTCCGAAATGACACAAAGCAGCAATCAGAATTAAATAGGAAGGTAAAAATTTAAGGTCACTTTTGAGAATTGTATTTGACATTCATAGCTCCCTTTCCTGCTTTGAAGTAGTAGTAACCTAAGTGTTTATCAAAGAAGACACATACTTAACCTTTGGCTATTTAAACTGAATAAAAACCAGATGTTACAATTCCAGGTTTGGGTGCAAACAACATTCCTCTTTAAGAAGCAATGCATTTTGTCATAGCAATTTGTGTAAAGATAAGAAGTCATGAAGTAGGCTGCCACATTCTCTCTGGTTCATTTGTTAAGATTTTTGCTTCTGACACAATGTCAAGGGTTCAAGTCTCAAAGTGGCACTCCACAGCGCTCCACTGATAGAAGAGCTATCTCTGCGTTAGGTGACATTTTAAAATAAGCTCTCTGGCAGTTATCCAAATGTATGCTAAAAATCACAAGAGGCATTTTCAGATAAGAGTTGGAGATAATGGCACTCTCGTGGGCAGCATCTCTTCTCCCTACAAAACTCACTCTGATACCTAAGATTGTCTGTGAGCTATTGCTGTGCACATCTCTAATGGCTGCTTCATTTTCTGCAAAGTCATTTTGTAACAAATAACATTATCTTTCAGAGATGGTCAGTAACTGGGATTTGACGAGCATTTTAAAATCAAATTCTATTCAGAAACTACTAAACTATGCCACACCAGATTTTGTCCCTCATTATAAATTAACTCCTTCATCCTAGCAGCTCTTTCATTCTTTACACACCGGGGTGACATATCCAGGTTCTCTGACGCACGATCTGTTCAGTGATGAGTTAGTAGGAAAGCACAATACCTGGGCATGTGCAGCTGGGATAAGTAGGTTACCATCAGGGTAAGTGTTCCGCTAGGAGTCTGTCAAGCACCAGGTTTTCCTACAAGTGTGGTTTGTCCTGGCAAGGCGGGAAGTTTGTTCATCCGAAATAACGAGAATGAATAAGACCAGCGGTGTGAACTCTTTGAGACTGACTCTTTTGCAAAATGTTCTTTTGCAGTCTTCAGTCATTGTCATTTTCCCTTTCAAGTCAGACATTTTTTTTCTTTTCTTGGGTGTGTACAGTTCTCAGCTTATTTTGCTATGACATATTTGAATATTACTGTCACTATTGGTGACATTCTTGTGGTGAGAGCGACAGAGTATATACTTTTTCTCTATCTAACAAAAGCTTTTTTGCAGAGAGAGTAGGAATAATATGAAATGTTCCCATAACCTTTATCATATTTTGGACAGTAATAAGGTTTTAGGAACTCAATGAAATCTTTAGGAGTTTAATTACGAAGCCATACTTGACACAACTGAACATGTAGAATAAATGTACACAAGATAGCTGATACTGTGGAAACCATAGGAAGGGCTACCTGTATCCACCCCTAATAACTGATTCTTCTCTCACGTTATTATTACACTGATAAACTCTTTATTAAGCTTTCTACTGATTTGTGCAAAAAGAAGAGACCAGAAAAAAAAAAAAAATCCCTGTATTCTGACCCTTAAATTTTCTATATGTGAGGATGTCCTTGTTCCTCTTGTGATAAGAAAATAAATTATTTTGACCGATGGGAACTATTGACCTATTCATCCTCAAATTTATGTTGTTTCCTTTGTTAACACTTTCTGTTTCTACAGATAATTCTCTGATAAAAGATTTTTGAGCAGTTGTGTTTTGATAGCTGATGGAATGGTATTTTTCATCTTGCATCAAGGGCTTCGTGTACTTTAATTTTCAGTGGCTGCGATAACAGTGTGCTAAGTACTGTCCAGTCAGGAAACAGAATTCAAGTCAAGAAATATGATTAAAATCCTTTGTGTCTAATTCAGCTGAATCTGTGTTAGAGGTTGCAGTGCCACAGAGCTAATAGGTATTCCTATGAATTGCCTAATGCACACACACTAAGTAGTCTGAAGTCTGAGGAAAGAGGGTAATTTATCTTTATCAGACTACAGTTACAGCTGTGTTTGAGAGAGTCTGTGAGGTTGCAAGGCTCTAACCAGATCTGCCGTTGTATTGACTGAATTCTTCAAGACGACTTTTTTTTCCCCCTGAACAAAAGTTAAAAAAAAAAAACCAAACAAAAAACCAAAACAGAAGAAAATAAAAGAAAATAAAAGGAAGAAAAAGAAAGAAAATCCCCAGGGGCACACGGGGTGACAGGGAGGATATAACCAACAGCAAAAACCAAAACAAACCCCTTAACTTTGAAAACTGAGTTTGCATCAAGAATGGATTTCCATATATGTTCAAAATCTACTACTAAATGTCAGATTTGCAAAGAAATTATCCCTTTTGGATTCAGCTTAGCACCACGTTTTTTAAAAATATTGCTGTTTAGGCACCATCTGAAAGTAAAGTTATGTCTTTTAAGTCTCATGCCACATGATGTCCTATCCAGAGCCCAGAGAATTGATAGATACGGGAAATAATTGAAAATTTGTCCACTTCATATGCTTTTAACTTCTAATATTGAAACTAAGATGCCTTAGTCAAGGTGTTTGTTCATACTGTACAATGTTTGATAAAGGATAGGGGGAAGGTGATCACTGATTCAGCATCTGATGGTTGCTGGTGTTCACCAACACAAACGAAGACATGCTGTCCAATTTTTTGTATTTTTTTACCTTCACACCCCTTCCTGCCACAAACATACACAGTTATAATGGAGTTAGGCTGGAAGTGAGAACTACATAATGGAATGAGATGGCGTTGAAGAGGGTTTTGAATGGCCATGGGAGTGAACAGCCATGGGTCAAGAACAACTGACTGGGCATAACACAGAGGTAACTGCTTGGTAAGTAGTTTTCTGTGATACTCCAGCTCTGGAGTCCCCAAGACAAGAAGAGCATGGACCTGCTTGAGTGGGTCCACAGGAGGGCCACGAAAATAATCAGAGGGCTGGAGCAACTCTCCTATGAAGACAGGTTGAGAGAGTTGGGGTTGTTCACCCTGGAGAAGCGAAGGCTCTGGGGAGGACCTTGTAGAGACTTTCCAATACCTGAAAGAGGCCTATAAGAAAGCAGGGGAAGAGCTGTTCACAAAGCTGTGCAGCGATAAGACGAGGGGTAATGGTTTTAAGCTAGAAAAGGGTAGATTTGGGTTGGACATTAGGAAAAAGTTCTTTAATATGAGGGTGGTGGGTCACTGGAACAGGTTGACCAGAGAGGTAGTGGAAGCTTCACCTCTGGAGACATTCAAGGCCAGGCTTGATGGGGCTCTGAGCAACCTGACCTCGTTAAAGATGTCCCTGCTAATTGTAGGGGCATTGGACTAGGTGGCCTTTAGAGGTCCCTTCCAACCCAATACATTCTATGATTCTATGATACACAGGAGGTCAGCCTGTAAGACATTTTCTGGCTTATTAAGAAACAGTTGTGAATAAGAGTAAAAGAACACCTAGCCACAGTATAAAAAGGTGTTAATCAAAAAAATACACCAACAGAAAATGAATTGGGAAAAAGGTGAATGTAGCACAGAATAGCAATAAAGTATTTCAAAGGCAGAGAGAGTAAGTTTGAATTTTTCACTGAAAGAGGTGAAGAGTCACTGAGTCTGATGGGTTTTTATAAATATATTTTGTAAAAACTAAAAATAAAAGATCTGCTTAACAAAGGCTCATTACAGAGAATAGTCACCCAGCAAACAGTACTGTGACTTCTATTATCTGTACCTTGTTGAAACGAATCTTCTGTATCTCATTAATCTATCTTTCCTTCATTATCTTACTAAATTATAGGACATGTTAAAGAAATTAGGAAACCATTACGGTTCTTCTGCATTTCAGTAATGCATTCAAATGATCTATAACGTCGGTGATAAATTGTTTTGTTACACATCAGGTTTTATTTGTCTACTGCATGTTTATATAATTTGTACTGAGTGGGTTCAGTGCTACTTTTGCAGTCTAGTGAAGCTCAATGGATACGGATGAGACAACTATTCATCACTAATTCCAAGGATTCGTATCAGCAGAATGTTATACAAAACCCCTCTATCTGTATTGCGAACATTTTTGCTTCTCTTTCTTGTGCTTACTTACATACATGTCCTGTGTGATTTATTTTTTATCATAGAGGAGAGATATTTGTAGACAAGTGAGGTAGTTCCAGAGCAGAAGCAGTGCCATTTTCTGAAGATGTAATATTCAGAATTGAATGAATAAATGAATGAATATTCAGAGCATAGCTTGATGTTAACAAACTCGTTTGCTGAGACCACACACAAATCTGCTGAATGAATGGACCTGCACAGGTTCATTCATAATTTCATTTATAATTTCATTACAAATTACTTAAAAGTGAAGTCTAGCAGTACTACCTACAATTTTATTATACTGTGTTTCAGACAAGCAAATATGTTCAATACATAATGTTATTCCAAAGAGTTTTCCAGAATTAAATGAGTTGTGTTAGATGCCCTAACAGCAAGGAAGAGATGTTGCCAGAGCAACTTGCTTGACTCTACCAGCAAATGCTTGCTGTGATGTCAGAATTAGAGCCACATTGCCCTAACAGTGTTGGAAAAACCCAACTCTTGGGACTGAAGGGCTCTTCACACAGTCAACAGCTGTATCTTGAGGATTATATGAAATAGGAATGCCAACTTTAGAATGTAGGCAAGCAAAATGTGTACTTTAATTTTGATTAAGACATATGGCTTTAAGCTGTTCCTCTACAGCCTGACTGCAGCTATTATTTGATTGTATCACATGCAATAACATCAGACGATTAATCTACAGACACGAAACTTATGCGACAAAATTACTAGTCGTAGATGATTAACACGATTAAAATGTGTTGGTCAGTAACAGTGGAAATAATCTCTGATTCTAACTTGAATGATATGCATAATAAGCAGTGGCACAAATGACGTATTAAAAGTTTCTGAGAAACCTGAACTAACACATTGACAGTTCGAGGCAACATGTGGTACAATTTCAGCAACTCAGGCCTGTGGTGTAATTCAGGACACGCTGACGTCTCTTCCTATTCCACTTAGTTCTGTGATGCTTTAACAACTTACTAGACGTACAAACCGTCTAACAAAGCTAAGGACAGGTTGATCGCGGTATCTGAGATCATGTGTGGCAGATGATAGGCTTTGAAGGTTTATATATTTTTTAAAAACCCCAGCTATCAGACTATGTATGTCTGATTTCCACTTGCAGCATAAGGCTGCAGGGGAACAAGGCAAGGCTCCCCACTAGACCCCAGTTATTATCTGTCACTGGTCCGACAACTTGGGTTTGCTGCCATCGTGCTCCAGGGAAGTGACACGCTGCAGCCCCCAGCAGCATGCCTGGTGTCCGCTCTGCCAGGCTTCAGGTGTAAGATCATCCTGTTTTTTCGTTGTTCCTTTTCTCAAGTTTTTCTCTGTGTTTTAGGAAATGAAGAAAATCAGTAGGTTGTGGCTTAATTTATTTTGTCAGCATGACTTTTGGATTTAGATTTCCAAAGCTGATTAGGGGATTAAGCTGCACAACTGCCATTAATGTCAACCTCCTTTTAGTTAGTTTGAGAATTAAATGCATCTTTGAGTTTTACAATTTAATGATGGTATAAATTTTATATACAAGTTATGGGATTCTGTAACAAAGGACAGTTGGGACCAACTTTTTCTCAGTTAGTTTTACAAGAAACTTCTGCTGGACGGCTGGTGGAACCAGTCAAGATGAAGAAAGAAAGCAGAAGGTGACCTCAAATAACAAATGAATTAATTCAACTTTCTGAGTTTTAGTGATATAAGCATACAAATCTGAAATAAAATTTGATTAATTCATATCAGTGATAAATAAACAACTGAGAACCCATATGAGAAAACCTCGGTTTTAGGAAAGTTTTGAAAAAATGATGACGGGAAAGAATAAGATTTGTAATAAAATATTTTTAAAAAATCTGAATCCAATTTTAAAGATTCTAGTTCAAATGAAACAAAAAAAAATGGTTTTGCCATTGCAATGTATCAATATTTGTTTATTTAATTTTTTTTCTTGCATTGATCATGATTACAAATGTCAGACTTGCATCTAGATTTCCAGCTTCCATAAGAAAGGTGCATCAAACAAACACTGCATGAGCTGACAGCACAGTAGTCTTTTGTTCCTAAAGAACAAAAGAATAATTAACTACACTGATGCCTGGAATGTCTGACTTTTCATTTGAGATGTTGTTCCTATTATATCAATAGCACTTATTATTCATCCTCTGGACTGCCATTGGATTTGAATGCAAAGACTGAGAAATCTGTTTTGGTTTTCCGGCCGTCACAGGTACAGATGATTTGAATTGTTCACTTCATATGGTTTAAAAAATCCATATATTTCCTTTAAGTCTGCTTAGCAAAATAGAGCACTTAATTGTAAAGAAATCTACCTGAATTTAATTTCTCTTTCCACTTCTCATAAAAGGTTATATTCAACGATATTGAAGTAGTACATGGGACAACAGTTCAACCTAATGATTGCCATTTAGGGAAGTCAATTTATCATTGACAGTTTATGGAGTGTCACATTTATGTACTGATACGTGTCAAGCATTAAGCAGATTTTCTATGAAATGTTCAGAATACTTCACAAAGCTCATATGAGGAAAGAAAATGAGAACGTTTTGGTATTGTGGTTGGATCATGTATGTAGGTCTATACAAGGAAAGTCAACTTTTTGAAGTGTGGCGTCCACTTCAGTCTGTAAGAATGATGTACAGGGTATAGATATGCAAAATTAAACGGCTTAAATTTCAAGATCAGACCCTTAGACTGGAAGCACAGTGTAACTGGTCTCTGTAGCAGGGTGTTCTTCCTTCATACAAAGGTTTTGCAAGAGGTCAAAGTGCTGATGTTGTTGGTATTTGTTATGCACACAACAAATTAATCTGGAAATTAGTTTCGATGAGAATGGGGATCTTATATTAATTTACATTACTTGAGGTTTCAGATCAGTATTCTATGAGCATTCGACTCATTTTATGGTTATCTATTTTGACTTTATTTTTTATTCCTATGCTGTTGCTCCACAGTGGGCTTCTTCAAATTATTGTAAGAGAAATTATCCCATGTTTGCATACAATAAAATGTCTGAAATTACATTGTGGCCATCAAATGTACTAAAATTTAAACCACTAAAACTATAAATGCAGCTGTTTCAATTGCTAGTAGAAATTAGAAGATTATTTCAATCTCTGGAAATCTCACATGAATTCTGTGAAGTAGGTCTTCAACAACACTTTGATTTTCATTTTCACAAACAGAAATTAAACCTCGGGTTTTAAATCAGGAAATATTGTGGTTTTCATTAAACTAGAGAGAATTAAATTAACAAAAAAAACAACTTTATGCATTACCTTAATCTGACATTGTGTTTCTGATGTCAAAAAATCTTTTTGTACAAAAAACCCTTTTCGTACACTCTCATGTGCAAAATCTTTTTGTAGGCAGTACCACTAGTAGGACAACGAGTATTGTATTGCGCTGTAATATTACATTATATTATACTATATTAAGCAATATATATATATTCTAAAGAAAAATACAGGCTAATCAAATCATGGGGCTTGATTTACAGGCTCAACACTTTTTTACTTTTCTTTTTTTTTCCCCCCAAATTATCGTTTTGGAAAAAAGTAATAGTAGTTGTTTAAGTATTTTTCTGCACTTCATCATCTGCTGTAACAAGTGATCACTCGTATTGGAAAAGTCCTGACAGATATTCACAGTGTTCTTTTTACACAGCGCGTTAAACTGGCATCTAATTCTTTTGCGGCTGCACTGTGGTTTTCAGAGTACGTGAATATTATGCTTTGCGAAAATCACTCACAGAAACAATAAAAATCAGGGTTCTGGTACATACAGTTACAAGTTACACAACTACGAATCGAATTGAGCTTCTATGATGTGATCTATTGTCCTTAAAAAAAAAGCCATCTGCGAGAGCTCTGACTTGCTCTGGACATCTAAACATATTTGGCATCATGGAAAAATCAGTATCTGCTCCTAGTTCTCGGTGACCTTTGTCAAATTTCATTTTCTGCAAGCCACAGCTGTATACCAGTCCTCCCAGGTACTTTTTCTAATGGTCATTATTCTGTGCATCCCTTTATAGCATCTGCCCTTCCGAGGAACACAAAGCAAAACAAAATCTTTTTTCTTTTCCCTCTCAGGGGTCTCAGCTGGCACGTCAGGCTCCATCTAGACTAGTACACACAAAAAAGACCTGAGTCTAAGCTGCTTCTCTGTCCAAGGCGCCACGTGTCGCAGCCTGCCATCCTATGCCTCACCCCCTCTTTTCTCTCCCCACCTTCCTCCAAGCAGGGTGGCCTCATCCATTCCACCCCCTGGGAACAGTGGTTTTTCTTTGCTGTTCCCTCACCAGAGCCTGCTTGTCGTTAGGGAGAATGCTGACTGACAGGCTAAAGTTGGGGTGGGGATGTGCAAGTAATTAAGTAGGATGAACTACCAGAAGTACAGGTCCTAGGCACAGGGTTCACAACTCCATACATGGCTTATCTTCCCAGAACTCCTGGTTGGCTGAAAGCTTTGCCCTACTTTACACTAAAAGCTTTTGCTCTCAAACCTCCTTTTTTTTTTTTTTTTTTTTTTTTTTTTTTCCCTGGACACAGTATCTTTGCCAAAACCGCTTCTATTCTCCCAACATCTGTTTGTTTCCTCTATCCTCTAAGTTCTAATTCTCCAGAAATCCTAAGTAAAAATAGCCTAACCTCCTTGTTCCTCTCCCTTGGTGTTTCTTTCATTCCTTTTCCAATCTTGTCAGAGTGTTTTGTGGATACACAGCATCTCTGGGAGAAAAAGCATCTGCATTGACAAGCTGCTTCCCAAAACTAGACTAGATCATAATAAGCAACAGATTGTGGAGTCGTACAAGAAAGTAATTTGGAACGACTGCTTTCTTTACTTCTGAAAAACATGATTAAGGCCCACGATCGGTGACTCATTTGAATTACCCTGAGGCAATACAGTATTATGCTCAAAATCTTGTTTACAGGCAAAGTAGAAGCATACCTTATAGACAAGTCAAGAATTTACTGTTATTATAACTGAAATCTGAAGACTGTAATCATTATTAGTGCAGATTTAATTGCTAGAGAAAAAGACAGAATAATAATGCAGTTTACATATTTCATTTCCTCCCCTTTTCCTGATTTTATGGCCGTTCTCTCCCTGCTCCTCCGCATTGTGTGGCTGGTGGTTTCACTCTGGCGGTGGAGGTTGGGGGGTTTACCATGAGCAACTGGAATCCTTCACTGGGAGGAACATGATGTTCATGCTGACATCTTCTTCTCACTCCCTCTAGGATCCACTTGAGGTCATTTTTAGCCATTTTCTATCATGTTTTTACATTTTTGCTCATTCTTCTTTAACCCACAGCTCCACACTACATCTGATTTTCCTGTATACAGTGCCTTTTAAGCATGGGAGATACTATTTCTTTGTTCTCTTTGTTACCCCTAAAACTAGCTGTGCCCAGCTCCAGGTCTGCTTTTCTTTGACTAACCATTGATGAGTTGTTCATAGCTGTGGGGTCTCCAGTACCAAGTTTGTGCCCTATCCAAAGCCTGCACTTCTCTACCCTGCATCCTGTATCTCTTCTTCCCTAGTGCCAGCCCTGTATTTCTCCACATTGCATTGTTATGTTAGAGTCATAAATATCTTATTCCACATAGAATAACTGTTTTTTTACTGCAATCTATATAAAGCACTGCTTGTACCACACAAAGGAGAACAAATTAACCATAGGACAATTAGAGAAACTGCTGTCACAACTAATTTGGGTAAAACAAAGTTCCAGGCTTAGGAGAAGTTAAAGTAGAGCAAACCTGACTAACATCAGTCCCAAAGCCTCGCAAATTCAGCACAAAACTGTGGCACGTTAATAGCAGTAGGAATACTGTATAACAGGGCTACATGCTTGCAATAGTTCTATCACATCAGGATTTCCATAATAATGGTGAACAACTCATTTTTTGTGGAATAATAAACAATGTCAGAATAAAATTGAATATTTCTCCACAAAGCACTCAGGGAAGTATAAGATCCATGGCTAAAATACAACTTCTAGCTGTAGGGAGTGATTGAGGAGCGTGACAGTACACAAGCTGGAAGCATGAAGGTCGTTAAACTGAAATCCTTTTGCCACAGAGTGGGGCAGCCTGACAGGCCGCAGGCACCCAGCCATCAGCAGTGTTTTGGGTTGGTGTCTGGCAGGTTTTGGTAGCTGGGGAGGGGACTACAGACCTGGCTTCTGTAAGAGACCTCTAGAACCCCCCCGCCCCACGGCTCAAAATCAGACCTGCCCATGGCCAAGGCCAGACGCCTCTCTCACGACATCTCTGCCACTGGCCAGAAGTATATGTCCTGATAGAAAGATGGAAGGACATGGGTTTTTTTTTTTTTCTGGTTGGAATAGCTGGCTAAGTAAGACCTTCTGGCATAATTGCCTACAAGACCTTACATTCCTGTTGTCTGCAAGGCACGCTGGTCAAGGCCAGCTGCACCCAAAGGGTGACCTGGCTGCTCATGTCTTTAGATCTGGGTACTGCTGTTATTACTGCCTCTATAGAGCCATGCAAGGATGGTGAGAAGGACATACGGCAACAACCCACCTCCTTCATTCTCACCTCTTTCCTTCAGCTCTGTCTGTGTAGGATGGCCTTCAACAGGTTTTTCTGCCAGTACCTGGCATGCTGAATGATTGTAAAGTTTCCTATTTCTCTTAGTTGATTTTGCATCAACAGCTTGATGCTTCTTATCTTCTCATAGTCTGCAGCTCCTTATATCTACATTGCTTAGCTGAGCTAAATGGGTATAATTTTCTTGTAAGTTTGAGATAACTTTAATAGATTATACAGAATTCACATTACTACTCACCATGCCTCTGAGCTGAAAGTAGGCTTTTCTCTATTATTATCCGTTATTATCTGTGATTTCTTAAAAAACAACCAAAAAACCTACAATAAAAGAAACACCCTACAATTTAAAATAATAAAACCTGAAGAAAAGTCTGTAGAACTCTACTACCAGAAAAGTGTATCTTTGGAAAAGGAAGTACATTTTGATCTGTAAACTTGAAGTGATGAGGAATCTTCCACTATTTTCAAAGTGAAACTCCTCCAGTCAGTTGGTACTACCACTTCTTATTTCAATGCTAAAGGTGCTGTCCAAAATCTTCACTGTATTTGTGTTTCCTCAGTACAAATCTTTGTTTAAAGCCTGAGAAATAAAACGTCATGCATGCCCTTATCCCATCAATAGTAACTCTTATCTCTTAACATAGAATTATTGGACTTTGAGATAAAATGAAATCTACACACAATCCCCGTTCTAAGGTGTCTACACAGTGGGTTTCTCTGGTGCCAGGACACAGCAAATGAGAATTCATCCTCTGTCTCCACAAATATTTCACAAAGCCTCCACCTTTCCAACAGCCCTGCAGCTGTATTAGCTACTGCATCACAACTTGCAAGCAGCTGGGCAACATCTTTATAATTTTTCACCCATACAGCTTCTTCCTTCAGCCTTTAAATTTTACCATAGTTCACATGACACAAGTCATAACTGTATCACACTTTAAGATCTGCTGGAGGGTTCCTCAGGTTTGAATGAGCGTGAGTGTTGTGGCCACTGACTCTGTTGGTTTGGGTTGCTTCACATGCTGTGCCCTGGAGAGCTTTTGTGTACATTCCCTCAGTTATCTTCTCAGAGCCTCTGACTTCCTCGGAAATGTCCCATGATTCACCATTCCTGGGTGCTGCACGATGTCATCAATCTTCTGCTTTGACCAGGCAAGTCCATGTCTTGCATGCAAGCAGTCACCCATGGCACTGGCACAACCATACCCACCACCGAACCCAGAGAAAAGCCGGTGGTGTTGGCCTGGAACTGACAGACACACAAAGGTTGGAAAACATAGACTGTCTGCTCCTTCTTAATATTATTTCAATGTTTACCTCTGTTTCTAACTTGAATGTTGAAAAAGCTGCAAAATTCCTCGGGGGCTGATATAAGAATTTTGGACTGTTATTATTTGGAATGTTTCTAATTCTAGTGGAAAACTTAGAATGATTAAATCACTTTTCTTTCCCCCCCGCTTTATACTTTATAAAAGCACAGGATTTGCCCCATAAATGGAAGGAATATAAATAAGAGATATTAAATTTTTGAATGTATTCTAATAGTACATATTGATGCCTTAAAATATATATATGAGGCATCAGCTTGATATTTTCCGTATCAGTAGTCTTTCTTAGGTTTCCCAGTGCAATTCCAATTGACTGTGATATTCATAGAAATGAAAATGTGGGGACAGAAAAGACTTACAAAGTTCTGTGGTCAGTCCATCTTTCTGCCAGTACATGTTTGGGCATTTTACAGTGACTTTTGCAAACCAGTTTAAAATGATTCGGACAATAAGCTTTCAACCACCACTGTGGTGGAAACTAATACATCTGCAAGCAAGTAAGCTTCTCCTGATAACTCCCTCTTCTTTTCTGAGTGCCCTTCAATCTGCTGCTACATCTCCCTAAATCACTGGTATATATTTTATTTTATTATTATTATTATTTTCCTATTTATACTTCCAAAGTAGTTATAGACTTCAGCTGTTGCTTCAGTAATCTGTATAATTTTGTTTGATTATTTTCTCTGTAATCTCAGAAAATGCCGTTTCTGATGGCTGTGTTACACTTAAGAACAAAATATATTAGTAGCTTAAACTTAACGCTCTCTGTTTCACCATTATGGAATTCTGAGAGAAAATGTGTGGTCAGCTACCATAAGTCGGATAGTGAGAGATGGTTTGATAAGAAAATTAATACTTCTGGTTATTTCTGCACTCCTTTTTTGTAAAGAAATCTCGATGATGTGAATCCCTAATCATTGCTGAAAATCATATCACATTGTATCAGTTTGAAAATTTTGCTGGAAATACACATGAGAAAAATTACAAACCTTTTTCTGCTTCTATTTGTAAGGTATTTACAATATTTAATGGGCAAAGCTGTTACAATATTTATAATTAGTGGCGTCTTTAAAAACTATGAAGTTTGGTTGTACTAATATTTTTACCTCTGAACATAGTTACAGCGATATTAGACTGACAGTGAGTTTGAAAGGTTCAACAAATAGTTAAGTACTGTAAAAATCTAGATTCATGGGACTCTAATAAACATGTGAGATCACATTAAAAGAAACCAAAGATTTATATTCTGTGTGTAACCATATATTGACTCTGGAAGCCAGTAACACCTGGTTTACTCATTTTCTTTTATGACCTGAGCAAACTTTGTGTGGAAAATTTATGCATATTTATAGAGCTAAGTACCCAGCATGTTTCCTCTGGAAATTCAGTGATTTCCCAGTAGTGAAAGTTGTGCTGCTCTTACATGAAGGTGGCCAGGATGAAAAAGGAATAATAATTAAATGCGAGGATCGTGTTCAATGCAGAATGATGATGGAAATAGCATTAGCTATTCCAAAAGAAATGTTTTTCTGTTTATAAAAATTTGCTGCTCTCCACTGTGCCATAAACCTTATTACACTGAAGATATACATTGGAAGACTATTATTTCTTCATAAGCATGAAGGGATGGGGTGAGTGATAAGATATTCCCAGAAGAGGAATAACGGCAAAAGGTCAGTTGCTTATTTTAAAAGTAATTTAAATATCCTTTCACAAAATTATATAAGTTTCAAGAGGAAATCTCCCTTTGGTAAAATACTTGGTCCTTTACTGTGCTTCTTGAGGACTGCAGTGACATTCTGCTTATCTTCTATGACTCTTAAGTATGACTTAAACTGACTTCTCTCATCACTTCCACTCTATCTCTCTCATCAGTTATTCTCCACAAATGCCTATAAATCCAGTGACCTTCCAGAAGATTTTCTGAGCTTATATAAAAGGGTAAAAGTATGATACTCTTTTTTCCTAATCAAAACAAGTTACAGAAACTCAAAGCAACTGCGGTTCAAAGTTTACAGATAAGAGACGAGGGAATATCTAATATAGCTAAGGCCATTTAAGTCCTTTGATACATCATAAAGTCTATTTGCACGTTTGTCCAGATGAAAGAGAACCTGGCAGCACAGGGTTTATCCCACCACAGTAAGGAAAAGTAGGGTGACGCTGGTGCACGCTTTTGGGTAGGAGGTGAATTACAGGACAAAACACAAGAACACACAAAGGAGTGAAATGAACTCATGGTTTATCTGCTCAAGCAGCCCCTGACCAGGAATGGGGTTTCCAAGGCAGAGCAGGGCTGAAACTGTGTAGTATTTCCCCAGATTGCCCGATCAGCTTCTGCCAATCTGCAGTAGAATGGGGATGGCCTCGTAAAACCCTCTGGTGCCAGAGTCACACCACACAGCTACATCCTTAATTTAAGAAATGGAAATGAATGTGTGAGAATGAGGGATGGTAAATACTATGTGCCAGTATCCCAGAAAAAGAAAATAAGAAAAAAAATTGCAGTAGGAGAAGAAACATACTATAGGAGCACAACTTTGTGTGTTTTAGTAATTTGTTTCTTAATATTCCATTGTTATTGTGGTATCGTTAATCTGAAACTTTTATTAAGATTTGAAGGTCCTGTGTCTCTGCTTCCCAAACATCAAATGCTTGTCCAGCCAGGGATTAAGCAGCAAAAAGATAATACTAAAAATAATACTGGCAGTTTGTCTGACAAAAAGAAAACTTGAAGAAGTGTGCAAACTAAACTAATATTGAAGTGCAAAAATGAAGGGTAGAGAAGGTATGAAGGCTCCAAAAGTGCATCTAATGGCATCTAATAAAATTGAAATGTGCCATTTTTTATTTCCTTTACAGAGATGAGGAGTCCGCCTGGCACATTTCTGATATGAAATTTCACCATAGGTTAGATTGAATGGTTTAATTTATAGCTTGAATAGCCTGGAAGCTGCAGAAAAGATAGTGTGGAGAGGAAAGGCTTAAAGTAACCCAAACTGGGGCTGAGGAAGGGTATGTCTTTCTTGATGAATAGTTAACAAGTAGATCTTCCTGCTTTTGATGGCCTGCTACCTCTCTGCTCATCACCCTGAAGGTAGTAAACTTTATGACTCTCTCTTTCTCAACATTGTCCACACTACAGCTGTACCCAGTAGCTATAGTTTTTATCATTGATCATACCTAGTTATTTCCATCCATTTCATTTCTAATTTATCCTCATGTTATTTTGTTATAAAGATGATCAACAGCGTTTTATTAAAATTCAGAGTTGAAATCTGTAGAACTACATATACAATCTATAATACTAAATTATAATGATATTAGGGTTGTGTTTCATCATCTTATTATTTTCTGTTTCTAATTAAGGTGAAGCATTTGATTTTAGGCATATGGTTACAAGAACAACGTAGGTGTATGTCTTTTCTGGGAGAAAGTCCAAGAAAAACTGAGATACAGAGATTCCAGCGTGTACAACCTTTTGTGCATTTTCACTAAACAGAAATTATTTGGCAACATAACTGTTTATTTTTCAGGGATGACAGCTGTCAAAGACTTGGTGAGGACTTGGAGTTAACATTGACTTAAATATATTTCTTCTTTCAAACGTAAATTGTTTGAATGTTTTAAAGCTTTTCTTTAAAACATAGGATCTGTTAACAGACAGAAAATGAAGATGAAAGGCCACGTCTACATGAAATACTAGATGTCTACAGAATTTATAGATGCAACAGAACGATTTGTGTGCCTTTAAAAAACCCACTCAGCATGCACTTAGATGTGAACATACAAGTAGGCCAGGAATGTGTCTTGCTTAAGTAGCTTGCAGTTTAAATACTATATAAGAATAAAAATTCAAATCAAACTAATTAAGGTCATACATTTCTTGTTCTTCTACATCTTAGAATTGTCATTTGCTCATGAAAACCACTTTTATGAATAGAGGCTTTTTGCCCAGCAAAATACACTTTTGTGATAATTCAGGGTGGTTTTCTTTCCATCCCAGAGAGTATTAGAAAAATAACACCAACTTTTTTCTTCTGATAGCTTTCAACAACTTTTCCCTTGTTTTCTTCTAAAACAGTTTTACATGGTTTATTTATGACAGGAGTTGTGAACCACGAACAAATATCATAAACTAATAACAAAATTCAGATTTCAAATTCATAAGTTTTATGTTTGCAGCAATTTTATTTGAATTATCTTAATTTAAATCAAAAATATAAACATGCCACAAATCATGTGTTAAACAAAAGCCATTGGAAAAGTATCTAAAAAGCAATAAGTATAATTTATAAACTCATTACTGCGGTAGTTATCCATCAATAATTTAAAAATAATATTTAATTTTTTTGTGTGTTTACACTTTATTTTAGTTTCTAGAGAAGGATATGTCCACTTAGAAAAGATACAGCATTGCCTAAAGTGGCATAAATAAGCAGAATGGACAGCAAAGAGTTGTAATATTGATGACAGTAACATTTACAAAGGAGATATAATTAATGAAAATGTGTTTCTGACTGGCAAGGTATTTAAGAAAGTCAGATAAAAACAACTGTGACATTTGTATTCTAATTCAAGGATCTTTAGTATCGAATTGATACTAAAACTACCAGTGTCACAGATAAAATCATCTATTATAGAAAGGAGAGAACAAAATACGTTCAAGAAGCAACCATGGCTTGAAGTATCTTCAGTTTAGGCAAGAAAATAGTTAGGAAAGTTTTGTGAATTAGCTATTCAGTAGAAATGAGAAATGAAAAACAATAACCAGATTAAATTACAATTTTTGGAGAGCGAAAATGGACCTGTATATGGAATGTAAAAATGTTTTTTAAGATCAGTGTGAAAGACCAACTGAAATCCTTTGAATTTTGATAAAGAGATAACAAAGGTGACAGCCAACAGATTTCTTAGGCCTATACTCATCAGACTACCTCAACTGTTGCTATGTTTCACTTCGTTTTGGAAACAGCAGCGGTAATTTTGAGGTGTTCATCACACAAGAATGAATAAGGTTAAAGAGAGACTGTATTGATTTACTTTAAAAGAAACAGAAGAATCATCAACAGTGTAACTAACATTTTCCTATTCAGATGAGAAACATCAACAAGTACTGTAACGCTCATAAAGTCAACTGGGCAAAGGTGACCTAACTACGAGAGGTCTTGGGGTCTCTTTCTCCAGTCCATACATAAACACTATGGATGAACTTACATCTCATAGAATTGGGGACAATGGAGTCCAGATCTGACTTAAGGTTATCTGGAGTAAGTGGGCAAATGAGGCCTGCTGGTGAACAATATATAATTCTTATCAGTGAATTACACTTTCAGGGAATATGAAATTTTCTTAGAAAATTCTTTGTTTAGGTATTAATTTCTTTTATGTATTGTAATTGGCTTTCTATTTTCAGAAATATGTACAGTGGAGTTGTACTCCCCGCATCACTGTAGACTTCTGTTAAGCATCAGTGTCATAGGAGGAAGGGGCTGCATTTTGATGACAGAAAAGCATATATAAAGATACTGTACATACTGTGTTCAATTTAGATTATCTCTCCGAAAGATGGATGTAAAGCTAAATTTGAGCTTCTGTGACCACCATTAAAACACTGGGGAAAACAACACAAGAGCATTCAAGCTTTTTTCCAGTCAGGCAATCTGTCATCATTGCAAGCACTGCTGTCTGCTCGGCAGTTTTCCACTGCCAGTCCTGTGCTCAGTTGCCATCTGCCAGTCCTCACTAATTGCTCCTCAGTTTATACTACTAGTCACTCACTTTTGTTTCAGGTAACTATCGGTCAAACTTGCTGATGTCTGTGAAATTATGAGGTTTGAAAACACCTCGTAAAGAAAAACTGAAATTTATTGAATTTAGGCTTCTGGAATAATGGGGTTTTTTTTGGTAATTCATAGTATATGAAAAAGGGGTTATGAGGTTGCTGTAATTTCAAGGCACATTAACATGTTAGATGCTTACAGTGCAAAGAACAGACTTGAGCTCCTGCCTCTTGCTATGCATGTGTGCGTTACATTTGCTTCCCTGAACAGACAACTAGATGCTCCCAATATATGAGGAAACCCTCGAAGGGCAGCAGTACATCCTTGGCTGCTTGCCTTATCCAGCAAGAACAGTCACGATGAGAATTTTTGTAAGGAGCTGATTTGCGGGTTTAAGAGCTCCTGGGTTGCTGCAATTCCAGATCGAAAGAGCATTCCTTTAGGAACTATTGCCAACTGGCAAAAGGATGAGGAAGCTCATGGATTTCTTTTATTTACCCCAAAAGCCAGACAGGCCGTTGGCAGCTCACCTGCCAGGTACCGCAATTTTCAGAATCTGTGCCTCGATTACACAGCAGGATTTTCTGTTTCGATTGTGCTTATGGATTTGACAATTTGGGGTCAACTAAAGTAATTTTATGGTCACTTGTCTCTACTTTTCATACTCAGCAGTTGCAAATGAGAAAGGCTGTTTTAGTTCCTGTGTAATATTTCAATTTGGTTTTGAATAGTTCATAGCAAAAAGGACACCTTTTCTATTTCTCCTGTGTAAGAGGCATGCCAAGACATTTGTGCATGCTTGATCAGGAGTGTTCTGCATGTAATAAGCCCAGTTTCGGTTAGACAATTCAAAAGCTCTAAACTAGCAATTGAACTTTCTGCATAACTAGCTCTTTAATTTTTATGCATGGGTGCTATAATACAATGAGCTTATATGCAATTATTTTGCATTAAACCAGAGTCAAATTAAACTTACACTTCCCAGTACAAGTCGTGTTTCCTACTGTGCCTGACAATCTATCCAACCAGAAGGTAAAGCACTAGTTGAAGAGCTCGGCACCCCAGCCCCTAGTGAGGAGGCTCTTTACCACCTCCGTCATGCTTAAGCCAACAGTTTCTGATAACTCACGATCCTTTCTTGCTCTCCATTGCTGTGGGAATTAAATATTTTCTTTCTTCTACACACAAACTATTTAGGGCTGGGTAGGTTAAATAAAACTGCTACTGGGTAGTTAGACACTAAGAATGATGTGAAATATTTACTTGTGTAGCAAAGGCAATTTTTCTCCTGACTTGGTAGTTGATTTGGCAGGTAACAAATATGAAAAAGGAATTGCAAGTTTTTCACAGGGTCTGGAAATACGTCGGCATTCACTTTTCCTGTGCCTGATCACCGAGATAGAGTCACATATATTTGGTATCCTGTGGTACCTGGAGATGAAGACTCATATGAAAACTCCAGACAGAAACAAAAACCTTGACTCTGTTTCACTCTTACCACCTTAGGTCAACAAGTATTTCCGTCTAACTTCGTGTTGCAACCCCAGCTCTTTCCAGTGATCATTAGGCTAAAAACTCCAGCCTTCTCTTCCTACCACTTGAAAAAAGTAAATTGGTCATCAGTTCAGTTAAATGTTACTGGAGACCCTCCTTTAGCAGCTTTTAATCTCTGTATATATTGTGAGGAGATCACTTAATCTCAAAATGTGTAAAATAAAACATTTGTGTAAGCCTTTATAAGACCAAGGCCAGTAATAATGCCCATATATAAGACAGGATTTCACGATCTAACTCAAGATCTTTACATTTTTAACAAAAATTAGAACTTTAAAATATCAGTCTTCAGATGGTATGGAAAATGAACCCAACAACTGCTGCGGGGCAAAAGACTATGCTAAAAAATTGTGTCCCTGTTGACGTGAAGCTAGCTAAAGACAAAGAATTTGCTGTTTCCATTGGTAGATCAAAACTATGTATGTTGTAACAAAATTTGAATCTGTCTGGTTTTATTTTCTACCAACTAACTTCTCTTTAAATCCTTTAAACAATCGCTTTTGGTGAAGTACCTGTGGAGATACTCATTTAAAGCATTTGAGACTTCTCTTTACTTTCTCTCTGATAATCTGGACATACCAACCTTTCTATAGCTTTCACTGTGAAGATTTTCTTTAACCCAGTATATATCTATCAATGCCTTTTCTTCACTAACTTTAATCTTTCATGGTGCTTCTTAAAGTATGGATGCTAGACCATTACTTAAATACTTCCACTACCAGTTTAAACCATTTAGTATATTTTATCTGGTCTTTTCTTCTGTCCCTATTTGTTGCCCTTTGTCTCCAAGTCTGCAGGATCCTATTTTTTTTTTTTGCCAAGGAGCTGTCCAGAGTTATCACTTCCCAACTTACAGCCTCCATTCTGAAGGATATCCCGTCTTATTCTTTTCCATCTAATAGTTTGTCCTTTTGCAAGTTGTTACTACGGGGGTTGAAGCAAAAAAGTACAAAATACTAATAATGAATTAAGTAGTTACTTCACATGGGATCTGAAAATTAGCAGTTCCAAATAAGATGGAAAACTTCAGAAATATCTATAGTCTCTGATTGTCTGAGAGTTGCGCTCAGTTTGCTTGTAGCTATCAGTAAAAGATTGCATAGGCAAACCCTTTGAAATATTTGTTAGGATAGAATTTAACAGATAAACAAGAATTATTTTGGATTTCTGAGCTGTTGCACTTTAAAAACTGTAGCTATAAATATCCTCAAAGAGAACTTATTGCTTATCTTTTTCGTCATGTAATTCAGTTTTTTTCATACATGATACAACAAAGGGAACAGTCACCGACAAAGCTGTTAAACAAAGCCCTTTCTATCTGGTAAAAACTTGTTATTACCTCGAGCAATAGGATACCGGAGCATTTAAATACATTCTGGATGGGTTGCTTCATGCTCCTACTAATCTGTTTGGAATGACCAATCTTTTAAAATTGTGGGTACTATGGTAACTAGCTATTTCAAGGTGTCATGGAGACAGAGTACTCTTTTCCTGAGATGCTAGTCTATACGAGTCTGCTGTGAAAAAGCACAGAAGAGGCGTTTTGTTATCTTCTAAATGCAGCTACTTATAAATGGTGACTCATGCAAGGGTTGCATGATGCTGGTGTTGTTAACAGACCTTTTTTAAAACTACAAAATCAAAACCGAAGTGAAATAAATGCAGTTCTCGTACAATTAAACCTCCTATGTAGAAAGAGCAGAATTTTCTTGGCTGAATGTAATGAAAAAAAAACCCAATGCTGACATTTTCTGTAGTGGAAAAGAAAAAAACCAAAATGCTCTGAGATGAGTTTCTATTATTATTATATTATTTAACAGATTTAGTACACGATAGTTCCAACTTAATCCAGATGAGTAGTTTAGGATGCTCACCAGATGCTGACCTCTGTCCTTGTGACCAATCAAGAAAAGATTTTTATACAAGTGGGTTGTTCTGTAATAGACTTAAACATTTCTTTTATTACTTTCCCTAAGTTACCATGCCAATAAACATTTAACTCTTCCTAAGACAATCAGTTTCTGTTGGTGTGCTGTTATTTGTTTTAAATAAATAAACCAAAAAACCCAAATCCCATCCTTTGCTTTTGATGTCTCAGGTTGTTTTCACTGAAAGTTTGCCTTGCAACACCTTTTTTTACATCAGCTGTAAGAATCACGACGCTGGTACGCAGAAGCTTTTAGTATCACAGCTATAAAATGGATATTTTTAAAACAAAATACCTCCTCCCAAAAAGTAACACTAAGACTTTTGGCACAACTTTGTCTGTGCTATTTTGAAGAATGTTTTCTATTATTTTTATTATCACATACAGTCGTCCCTAACTTGAGAGTCAGTGGCACACACAGTTTGATTGCACAGATAACATTTACCTCTTCCTTGCCAGATTTGTTTTCCTGAGCCGCATTCCTATCAATTTCTCTACCTCCTGCATCTCCAAGCAGTCATAAATCTCCTTTTTCTTTTTTTCCATGCGCCTTAGAATGAATACTTTCTCTAAGTGGCACCTTAGTTTCCAAGCACATTTCTAAAGAAAGTTTAATTTCATTTTCTTACTTATATTGATTAGGTCTCATTCAATTTTTTAATTCAAATGATCCCTCTATTTGCACACAGAGTCAGAGGTTCATTATCTAGTGTATTATCTCAATGTATGGCACTTTTATTCTTGGTGGGTCATTTTAATCATGAATGCTGTTTCAGATTTTAAGAATACTGGTTCAATTTCCACTGATCAGTCAACATTATGGAGAAAAAAATGATGATAAATATAATCTAATGTAAAAACTTTATCTTCACTTCTTACTGTTTTGTCTGGAGAGAAATAATGTCACTTTAACCTTCCTTCCTAGACAAGAGCAACATTTTTAAATGCAGTTCTGGTAGTTGTAGTGCTCCCCTCTGCCTTTCCTTCCTTTCTTTCCCTCCTTTTTCCTCACTAAATTTCCCTTCTCCCCCATCCCATCCCCCATCCCCATCGTTGCTAGTATATAGGAAAGATATTTTTACAGCATGTGATATTGCACGTGTGTATATTCAAGATACTTCGCCTTCTGAAATGTGCACTGAAATATTTGCATTACTGCATGTTTCAAAAGACGACCATAGAAACCAGCACCTGTCAGGTGGGTGAGCCACAGTGCTTTTGTCTTACACGGAACTCATCTCTGAGGCCCTTAAATTGGAGAAAAAACATTAAAAACAGCCATTTATTTTATAGAGAAAATGTATGCTTAGAATATTCATAATGAGTGTGCTTGGACAATGTAAGTCTTGGCCTGCTCTGGAGTTAATGTTACTTACTCAGGCATATAATAAGGTTGTTGTCTGTCTTAGCCTGCCAGTTTCCTTGCAGTTCACATTGCTGTTTTCCTCTCTTCTGCGGCTCCCTACCATGTCTTTAAAGACTCTTCCATGACTTAATTATTTTAGCTGCTTCAAGTCTTTAACGAGCCCTTTTTCATCTTACATTTACTTCTTGTCATATGGCCATTTTAGTGTTCTTGCCCTTCCTCAGGACTCATTAACACTCCTCTAGTATTCTACTCACAGATTTTAGTATTAGGTTAACTTGTTTAATTAGCAAGAAAAAAATCACGTGAAATAAACCTTTTCCAGCTGTTGACTTAAACTAGGATTATTCCATGTTCTGACTTTGCAGCTGATTCCGCCTTTCCACAGGACAGTATGTGCAAGTGCCATGGCAGCAAGGTGCTACCAGGATTAACGCGACGAGAGAGATGGAGCAATTTTACATTTCCTGCAGAAGGAAGAGGACAAAAGAAAAAAGGCAGTGTCTGTATGAGTTTTTGATTTACTCTTTTCAAGCATAAAATTAACACTCCTTTAAAAATCATTACTTTATGCGTTACTTTCTGGCTTCCTGACCGGCTAAAATTCAATTGTTGCTTTTATAAGTCTCTAGGGATCAAGCACTTTTTACCACAGAGACTTATATGTGTTTTCTTTGAAGAGGACAAGAAAAATCAAACCATAAATAAATGGTTTCACCAAAGCAACAAAATAAAATGAGAAAAGCAAAGACTCAAAAAGGTTTTTGAAAATTTTCTTGCTCAGTACATGAAACTACTAATTTGAAAAGGCATTGTCAGATATATGTATGTGTTAGGTCTCTAGAAAGGAACATTAAACTGAAGAATAATTAACTTTTCTTCTGGCTGGATCATCAGATAAAGGAATCTGCAAGTTAAAAAATGGCAACAATGGGACATAAAAAGAAAAAAAAATCTTGTGAAAAAAGGAATTTTACCTTCTTCCTGGACTTTCTTGTCTTTTATAAGGACAGAAAACAACATCAAGCACAGCAGGAGACTATTCAGAAACCAATTTTTAGCTACATTATCTGAGAGCTGATGACCTTGATACAGATATAAAATGTGCAGAAACTCAAAAGCTGGAAAAAAATGCACATTAACTCCAAGTCTTAAGTGTTCCTTTTTGTATTTTATTAATGTCAATATGTAATTAAAATGGCAATAATATTTGTAACATAAAAGATACAGTATTTCAATAATTTATTGTTCTTATTAGTAATATGATACGGTCTTCATTTAGTTTAATTAACAGGGAACAACTCCTTTAATAATTTTACGGCAGACAAATCTTTGATAGTTCTCACTAAGTAGAGCCTGAGCTTTTTCTCTAAAATACATGAACTAATCATGATCATGAACTAATGAAGTTGCCAATAAATTCACGGTTATTTTCATTTCTGAGAGAGAGCTACCGAGAGTGTGGATCTTTTCCAGTGGCTCTAATATCATCAAGTATTGAGTGTTATGACCTATAACTGTAAAAAAAGGAAAGGTAAACTTCTTGTTTATTTTCTACATTTGGAGTCATTTTGTTTTTCCACTTACAGTTGGAAGCTCTTAGTGGTTTAATTCAGATATTGACACAACTCTTCAAAACAAATGCGAGAATACGTATCTTTGTACTAATTTGTCCTTTTATTGGTTATATAAAAGACTTTAAAAGAGTTGGTTTCATTTGTTGTTTTGTTAATCCACTGAGAATCAGTATTGATCAATTGATACTGATCCTGAAAAACTGGGACGGAATCCAGATGTCCTGATGCCTTAAGCACAAGACCACTGAATGCTCTGAAATTGCTATTTTAAGACCCCCAAAAATAATTTAAAAAAAAGACATTTTATATCTGGGACAACAGAAAAACAAGATTCATTGCTTAGACTAAAATTTGCCTGTTCTTTTAGCAGGAGAGAGAGAAATGTGTGTTGTTAATCATCCGAGATGTTATCAGAGATAATGGTCCTGAAACAATCCACTGAAGATCACTTACCTGTTTTGAAGCTATAGGGATCTCTTGGAAGGCAAAGAAATGTGATAGATAACATTCGAAGCCTTTCTCCCCTTAAGATATATTCTAACTGGATCTCTCCTGAAATAAAACTCACAGTGGAAGAAGGCTGCCTCTTTTTTAACAGATAACACCGGAGACAGCTGTGCTCTCATCTTGTGCATGCTAACCAGGACAGTGGAGAAGCTGTTGAGCAGAGGAAATCTTACTCCTCATCCTGAGGCAGACAGGGAACGAAGCAGAGGTTGAACAGAGGAGGAGAAAGAGAATAGCCTCCGCGAATCCTGTTAATCCAGTCCAGTTTGTGGGCAGATGAAAAAGGGTAATGATGACAACAGGACGAGAACCCCCTTTTTGGCATAACTTAGTGGACACGTCAGTTAAAGATACAGAGCCTCAAAATGGCTCTACAACTCAAGGTTCCTACTCCACAGATAAGCCTCCTCACCACCAATTTATGCAAAAGGCCATTGATAGAACCATGATTGCTGCTTATCTGTCCGTATGAGTGGTGCAGCAGCAGAGGCAGTGCATAGACATCCATTTCCCAGGTGGAGGGAGCCTCCTGTGGAACATGTCAGACCAACCAGAGACTTAATCTGGGAAACTGAGTAAACCAGAGATTTAGGAAGTGAATGATTGTTGTTTCAGGGAAGGTTCCAAATACCTAAACCTCAATTTCTGAAGTATATCCTGCCTGTGATTACTAAACATGCACAAAAAGGTCATCGCAGTCTGCTGAGAGGCGTGGATCAGAATTAGTATGGAGACAATAAGATAAAGCTGGTTTTATCAAAGAACGTGTGTGGTGGACAGTGTCAAAAAACCCCACAACCAACCTCCCCCCCCCCCATTTCTCATTTCTAATAGCTTTATATTCCAATAACTTTTTACCCTATTTCAAAAATAAACCCTAACTTTAGCGCTCAATGACCAAAACTAATGCAGAAATTTCGTTGGTTTCATTTTTTTTACTGCTTCTATGGTAAGGTTATGCTGGTTTTCAGATTTTCACTGTCTATCAGGAACTTGAATGCCATCTAGGACTAAGATGTTTTGTTTTCTTTTGAGGAGAATAGTCACCCCTAGTGGAAACAAAAGAGTAAGTAAGTGCAGAATTCCACTGCCTTAAGAGGCAGAGATTGTCATGGGGATGGCCAGGGCTGTCTGAAAGTGGGTCATTTTACTCAGCAGCCATGCTATCTGGCGGTAACATGAATATTTCTTTTTGTTTTCCCACCGATACTATTTGTTTAAAATTTTACTAATGTGTGCCTAACGCATCAAGGAAGGCTGCATTAAAGTCCTGTTCTCCAAATCACTAATTTTTACAGCAGAAACGCTAAGAAATCTGCAGATTCGGGGTTTTGACAAAAGTATTTGCTATGACTGAAAATGCACTTTGTGCTCTGTAAGCAATGCGGTATTACACTGAGTAAATGACATCAGAGCCCCAGAGAGTAAGGGTGAACTGTTTGCTCACTTTAAAGCCTAAAAAAATTAACTTTTAATGGGTGAATCAGGGGACAGAAAATGTTGCAGGGAGGGGCAGGAGAAGGGCATTGTTCACCTTTGCGTGTTCCAGTCCTGAAAGATTGATGGCTCAGGTTTGCAAGTTCAACCTCCTGTTTTGCTGACGCTGCATGTGTTGCTGAGCAGTACTTGAGCACAGTATTGACACACTTGCGCTCTGTTTGCACTGCTCGTACTGTGTATTTCCAGCCAGCCGTTGTTGTACAAGCTCTGGTGGAGGTTAGGAATAGTAATGAACAGCGTTATTTTGTGATGACTTGGACAAAGAGTGTCTGTATTGGAACAGCCTGGAGTGAACAGCTCCATCTCCACATGTAAATGTTCATGTCAGTCCTAACAACAGGAAGAACAATTTTTGGCTTTTGGCTGTGCTAATAAGAGAAAGAGGATGCTCAGTTTCCAATATTTTTGTTTCTTTGTTTGTTTATGGCACCAAAATTTCAGTGGGGAATGAAAAAAATCACGAAAAAATGTTCTTGTTTTCTTTTTTAATTCTAACGACCATGGTCAGTGGTTTTCTCAGAGATGAAAGAAGAAAAAGAGATTTGCAGTAACTCTGCAGGCTGTGCAAGTTTGCTCTGTATTTGTGAAACTTGTTTTCTTGCTCCATCTCCCTCAATGAAGTGATTTTGAGGAGACACTTTTATGTAATAGGGAATCAAAAAAGAAACAATGTGTTGAAAAATATTTTATAAAGGTTGCAGGGTTTGGGGATCACCTTTTAAAAATCTGGAAAGTAGACAGCCGAGCAGAAGAATTTAAAGCAGAGGAGCTACAGGGCACACCAGGAGGCATCGGAGAAAGCAACTTAAAAAAAACAGAGGAGTGGGATGGAGAATGAGGTAGAAATCAGTGGAACGATAAGAGTGATGAGAAAGTGAAAGTGGGTAACCAGAGAGGATGAAGAGCAGCAGGGGAGGGAAAATAAATAAGAGATAAAGAAGGGGAAGAACCAGAAGGAGAGGAAAAGGAAACTTGAGTGAGCAAAAGAAGAGAGAAAAGAGATTAAGGAAAAAATCAATTGCACAGGGCTGCAAGGGAGAAGATACTGAGATATTACAGTGATATAAAAGCTGTAGAAATGATTGTATAGGCTGTATAAGAAAATAAGGGAAGTAAAGTGAGACAAGCTCAAGGGAAAAGGATGAGAGATCAGAAGGGAATGGAGAAAGAAGCAATTAGGGCAAGAGAAATAACACTGGGTTGCAAAGGCCAAGAGGATGGACTAGGGTACGGTGGCAGAGTCAGTCAAGTCTGAGGTCTCGTATTCCTTGTTAACGATTCCTGACTAAATTCCCATGAATAACTGATTTTGTGTTTGAGCCACAAAACTGAAAAATGGAGGGGAAAGAGTCGGTTTAGTTTAAACGGAATTTAATTTCAAAATAAATTTCACAACAAAAGAAAGAACCTGAATCTGTATACAACACAAGATGTTCTGGTTTTTCCCCAATGTTTTATATGTTTTTGAGTGACTACTTCCTATGGTTACCTAAGCCATTCCTTGGAGTAAGACACCTGAGGATTTATACCAGGTCAGATACACCTACAACATCCTAATCACAATTGTTTTCTCCCTCTGCCTCAGCAAGTGGTTACATGAAGTAAATATTGACAGCATCCCCACCCCGGTGTATCCTAGAAAGATAAATCCAGGAAAGAAAGGAATCAGACCTTTTAATTTTGTAACAGTAGGGCTAAGGGGGTTATCTCTCTTAGCAGAAAGGGATTATTCCTCCCTCTCCTGGGAGATACAGGAAGATTTCCAAGTTCCTCGAACTGAACACTTGCCCACCACAACATCTCTGCTCAGTGTCAAGATAAGATCTAGGAATGGTTCTGTGAACACATCGTATGGACAGAAAGGTGCAGCTACCAAAAAATTGCCTCACTTCAGCACACCCAGAGACTCCTCAAAGATGCCTTGTGTCATAAAATGATGTGTAGATACAGCTTTGGAGCTTCTGACTGAAATGTCTTGGCAAGAATATTTGAATATATGTGAAGGTAGGAACACTTTCCAGCCCTGTACTTAAGGCATTATTGTGAAATATGTGTCTTGAACGTTTTTAGGCACTAGTTTTTCAGTCCAGGTATCCTGTACCCTAAACTATTTTTTTAACCTGTGTGGTACTGTAACACATATCAATTCTGTGAGTTTTTGCACTTCCCAATATTTTTATCAAAGCCATTTAGCAAAATCAACATGTATTTGCAAAATGTCTCCAGGTAAACCTTATAAAACAATTGGGAAACAACTAAACCTTTACCAAAACACAAGAACATTGTCATTTACAGGAATGACATTACAAGTACCTGAATAATATAGGAGTAAATTCATCTGTAGAAATTGTAAGAATCTACTCTCATGGATTTATTTATTCTAGAAGCAATCTTACCTGAAAGATAGTGAAAGTCGGGTACGATTTTTTTATCAGTTGACTTGTGCCCATAAGAATATAATGTCAGTTGTCAAAATGTCAAGCTATTTGACTTCATGACAAATGAAGAGCAAGAGAACAGAAAGAAACCAAAAAAGAACATTGATTTGCATGTATTTGTCCTGTTCTCTAGTCAAACAGAAGAAAATGCAAATGTTCTGCAATTTGGATGTTGCTGGAACCATGAATTATGTAAGACAAAAATGATAAGCGTATTGGGAATTATGTTTTCACTTGTGCAGTTCACGCCTTCACTAGAACACCCCAATGGAAATATCGTCCCACAACTCACCGTTACCTGTTCTGTATTCCACACATCGAGACTCCTATTCCCATTCCATTGCTGTGGATAATTCAGGCTCTTATTGTTCATTCTTCTGTATCTTGTAGGAATGCCTAGGCCAACTGATGCAAGGATTATTTTGCAACGACCTTCCTGTTGCCTCTAACACTCTCCCATGCCTGTGTTCCTAGATGTGAATTAGGCAAATTGAGTTTTCTGTTTGAGCTTTGCAGCACAAGTGTAGCAGCTTGGCATTTGCTTTGTAAACAAGTAAGATGCTGCATTTTATTTTCTGAATCAGTCTTTTCTTCTGGATATAATGTTGGAATCACAGGGAATTTTCTGGGCAATGGTTAAGATGTGGCTCCCTGCAGTATGACTCTGGTGCGCAGCATCAGGTAACTCACAGATCTGATTAAAACATTTCCAAAATGAGGATTCTGAAAAATGGCCATGGGCAGTGCTGTCAAGTTTGTAAAGAAGCGATGGAAACCTATGGGCTGTGTATCTTGATAGCGAGTTTCAACAGTCACTTGCTTTCATTAGGCACAGGACTGAAAGAAAGAATTTTAAAGCTGAAAGTCTTACAAATAACAAATATCCAAAGACATATGCTCAGTGAAGTACAATAGAGATGTAAAAGAAATAGGAAACAAGAAGTAAAAAAGAAAAGAGGGCACGTGATATCTTGGGGAAAATGCACTGAATGTAGGAGACAAACACGTAATGTGCAGTTTAGACTAAAGGCTAGAGCCCAATCTTTGTTACACTGCGGAAAACACTGACTAACGCCACTGCCAGTTCCATAAAAAACTCAGAATATACTTTTTCAGTTGGAGATAATAAAGAGAGGGGTTAGCAGAAGGAGCAGATACTCCACTCAAACCAAATTAGAAGCCAAATTGGAAAGTCTTTTCCAATAGCCTGCACTCATTTCTAGAACAGGACTCCAACTGCAATAAAATTTTTTCTTCACACAAAGAAGAGGAATAGGAAGCGTACAGGCTGCTAGAGGAAAACCAAGGGGATATGCTAGAAGGAAATACAAATACGATTTCTATGACCATCATAATAGAGAGGCAATAGGGTGAAAAGTACTGGTAATGCAACTCAGCTGTTCAAAATACCCAGCGCAAAAATAAGTAGATGTTAATTATAATAAGATGCTAAAATGATCTAGAGTAAAAAAGTAAATTAAAAATGTGCAAAATGTAAGAACTTGTAAGTATTTGCATGGGTGTAAGCTGGCATGGCAATAAATATAGTAAGTGTCTGTAGAGAAAATGTAAGGAAAATTACAAAAACCAAGTAGATACTGCTGGAAAACAGGTGATGTCTTTGTCTGGGAATGCACCAGGAGCTTGAAAGGAGGAAAAAATCAGAAACTGTTGAATTTTCTGGAGATGAAAACGAAAAAAAAATTATCATTAAAATGGTGCCAAAGTATTGCAGGTATATAAATGAATTAAAATATGTGAGGAGCTAACACATAGAGAATTTTTGGAATAAATGATCTGATAGGAAATGAATGTGTCAACTGTGATGAAAGAGGGCACAAGTAACACCAAGGGTGAATGCTTCCTACTATCACAAAAGCACTCTGTAAGAGAAAATGAGAGAGTGTGTAACCAGGAATTGTTGTGAAAAAGTAAAGAAATCATGCACCATAAACATAATTTCAGTTCTCTGACTCGAGTCCTGTTGGTAACAACACAAGGTTTCACACACCTTCACATGCTAAATTAAACCTGAAAGAAATGGCTGCCTGGAAAGCAAAAGAATAAAAGTAAAATTGGGGAGCAATTGCTAGGAAAAGGGATTATTTGAGTTTCTAATGAATAGTAGCTCTGCCTGTAAAAAGCAGCCTCAGAAAAGTAAGCATTTCCAAAGGAGAGTATTTGGTGGTGCAAAATCACTATATTACTGTATGCATTGGAAAAAAGCCTGTGTTACACCCCGAGCTTTGTTCTTATCCACCATGAACAGATTTAACTTACAGTAAAGCCTTGAATGTACACAGAATATCCACATGAGCAATTCCTGAAGTTTTTCTGCAGCTTCAATGCCTTAAGAGGGGGAGAGGAGCCTAAAGTGCAGCATTAAATGTCAGGTTTAGTTGGCATTTCAATTTTTTTTTTTTAAGTTACTGTATTTTTCAATGAATTTAATTCTCAGGAAAAGAGGCAGTCTGACAGCTTTGAAGACTTAAGTATGTGTTTTAGCACAGAAACTGTATACCATCTGCAATTAGAACTGAGCAAATCATTCACAGTTTTGAAACTGTTGAATTAGGGAACTTCATTCGGTGGTCACGATCACACAAGCCTGGTGCAGAGGGTATAGACATCTGAGGCAACACCACTAACATTTCCTTTGGTTGGGTATCTCCCATACCTATACATTAAGCCTATCCAAATTTCTCCAGACATGTACTCGTATTGTGAAGTTTTAGTTATCAAATCAACTAAAATGTGTAGCCTGTACCTTACCTAAGTCTTACTCCAGCACTCAAGTCTCACTATAGAATATGTACAACAGGGGACTGAAATTAATGTAATTTGGCAAATTCTTGGGAAATAAATTGTTTTCTGAGAAAGGCTTCTGTATCGCAGCGTCTCCTTCAGAGGACCGGTTAAAGATAGCTTTCCTGACCCTCAACACGTGTAGCACAGTCTCTTTCATTTCCAATATATTTTTCTGTGTTTACGAGAGTGTGATGAGAGGTAACACGCTTTTGTATTCCAGAAGATAAGAACCCTATAACCAGTAAGTTATAGCTACAGATGGAATTTTACATGTCATTTATCTGTTTTTAACAACCTGTATCTGGACCAATATCTCAGAAAGTGAGTCTGCACGTTTTAACGTTGACACCTTCAAACTCATTTAAAATGGACTTCTGTTCTTGGATGTGCCAAACGTGCCTAAAATCTGCTTCGCAGTTAAACATCCAGAAAATCAGGCATGACACTGAAAAACTATAGACTTTGCCAATATTGGGGCACGTAATAGGGAGGTGGGTTTTGTTGGGTTTGGTTTGGGTTTTTTCCTAGAAATTAAAACGTAAGTATCATTTTTGTAGTGTCTGCTCCACCCATGTTTAGCTCCACGGCCCTAATGCCGCCAGCAGCAGAGAGAATTTGGGTATTCCAGCAGGCTTGTCCTCGCCCTGCAGGAGACGTTCGACAAAACGCAGGAGCAGCCACTCTCACACCCTGCAACACAGCAGCACAACGCTGAAGGCATCTCCGTACAGAGAAATCTGGCAGAATCTGGTCCTGTGGGTCTTCTGGGTGTCATTGACTCCAGATAATGGCTGGGGGGTGTGTGTCTGTCTGTCTGTCTGTCTTTTAACAATCAGGCAAGCTTTGTTTCCATTTCTGGTTTGGTTTGTTTATCGCAAAGAGGGACAAGAAGCCAAGGTTGCTCACGGCGTTTGAACTGAATGTAGTTGGTAAAGTTCCAAGCTGTTGACAAGAAATTCTGCAGACCAACACTGCTGTCTTAGTTTCTTGTTTTGATTTTTCTATTATCTCCGGGATATTCTGCAGGTTGCATCTCAGTCAGACTCTCAAATATTGATGTCCGTTTCCATTCCTTTTAAGAACTATGTGTCTCCAGCCGAACTGGCATGTTATTGTGACACTTCTTAAACTAAAGAAAAGGACATTTATAATCAAAGAGCAGGTGGAATAAGATGATTTCATGACTTGCTACTTCCTTTCATACATACGTACAATTGATTTAAGTTGAACAGATCAACTAAGCTTCCCCCACACACGCTTAGTTTTCAGCTCCCTCTTTTTTTTTTTTTTAATAAAGTATCACAAAACACCTTTAGGGCACGAATTTGAAGCTCAAGATCCGAAGCTGCGAGCAACTGCAGGCACAACTGGTGCTAGTCAGCAATTCAGAGGAAAGCCACGGTGGCACCAGTTGTGCCCACCAACCCAAGAGAGAAGAAAAGGTTGTTTGAAGCTCTAGTAAAGTTTGGAGTCTCTTGCATATTAAATTCTAAAGTTGTTCAAACAAACCAGGGCCTTATGTATCTAACTTTGCCTTTTCCTGTAGCGTTGCTTAACTTACGTTGTCAATCAGCCTGGGATAAATGATTTTCATGTCCCTACAGACAAAAAAACCCTTTTCATTTTTCAGTGAGTGGCATTTTTATTTGTTTCAGATTAAAAAAAAAAATTAAAAAACACACACACAAAAAAACCCACTAAAAGAAATACCCACCTATTGTCTCCAAATGATATCAGGGAGCTGAATATATCAAAATTAAGTGGAAAATATTCTGCTGCTGCAGAATTGGTGGGTGACTCTTACAAGTCAGATATTTACTCTTTCTGTTTTGTTCTTGCAGCTAAGGTCAAACACTTCAAAGGAAAGAGTTGAAATAGCTGAGACTGAGTGAGTAACAAACTGTGCATAATTAGAATGCTCTGTTTTGAACAGCTCCTATATATTTGACGCAAGTGAATATTTATGCTATAAAACCATATTTTGTGTTGTGCAGCTCTACTGCTTGTCATACAGGTTTCCAGTATTTCACTTTACAGCATATATTTGCATTCGGAATTCATTATGCACACATCACAAACACTACACAATGGCTGAGTTTAAACAAGTCTGTTTCTGTACTTTTGGATCAGATACAGCTGGCAGACTAAAGCACAACGAAAGCAGCAAACCTCACTGATAGCTGAGCAGCGTGTTCTGAAACCTACAGACACTTCCAATTACAGAGTTTCCAAACAGTTCTTTAACTTCTAGAGCTCTTTTAGGGAGCCCATGTTTTTGCAAATTTCAGTGAACAGAGCCTTGCAAAAAAAAATGTCAATGAGAAAGTAGCAACAGCGAAATTTTCCTTTCCTCTGGCCCACTGGCCCTCCTTTCTAGAACATCAAAACCAAAAAGAAATAAACTGAACTCCCAACCTTTTTGATTTTAGTGTATGAAAATCTGCCTTTCTGAAAAAAGGATTTTTGTCACAAAAATAATACTAAAAAAAAGTGGAAAAAAAAATCTGACCTGGGTTTTCAAAAGCAATTAATGAGTAGATTTGATTTGAATTCCTGTATGAGAGAAGCTGATACTGAGCGGTTCAGAACCTTTTCAGATTTCCAAAGGAACAACCAAAATCATTTGACATTTTAGGGAGGGAGAGAAGAATAAAATTGTCATTTCTTACTCTAACGTATTGCACCATTCTTCTCTGTCTGGTTCTTCCACCAATAAATTATAGTATGCACATTTCTGTTGAATAAGTTGAAATTGAAGGTCAGTACTTAAATTCACCTTGAATTAATTCATCCTGTTGTGTCAAGCGATTTCATTTTCCACATTTCCCTCCTTCCTGCTCTTCTAATCAGCAGTGCTCCAAGTCACAAAGCAGAGCCACTCAAAAGAGCAGGGCTAAAAGGCAGTAACTGGCATCAAAGAAAAATAAAACCAAAATTAAATGAAAGAGAAATCATTAGACTCACAAAAATGATCCTAAGTGTTTCTCTAAAGTGTTTTTTACTGATGTAACACATCCCATTGAAACCTTGATCTTCAATATTTGAGGAGTTACTTGAGGAAAGCCGGTGAGCAGTCCACCTGAAAGGGTTGCTCAAGGATTGCCATGCTGAAAATAAATATATGCTGAAAATAAATATGTGCTTAACTGCTTGTCTACATGTGCCTAACTGCTCGTCTACTGTACAGTTGTCAGACAAGAAAAGTCCAACCAAATAGTTGGTCATTTTTAAGAAGAACCCTCTTTTTCCTAATGGCCCCTTGGGCTGTACCACACAAGGATATATGTTCAAAATTAAGCGGTTTTGGTTAATGAGGGGTTTTGTATGGACAGCTCGTTCTGATTTGCAAAATTTAATCTGAAAAGAAGCGGGATATTTGCTTGATCTTTTTTTCTTCTTCTTCATGAACAGACTTTATGAAATTGGTATGGAGCTTTGAGTTTCTAGGAAACTCTGAGCTCATCGAAAATGACATAGTTCATCCAGACTTTGAAATAATCACACTGTTCTGTGAAGTCTAAATTGAAGAGATTTTTGTTTCTTTTTGGTTAGCAAAGCCTGCTTTGAGGACTAGGTCCTCAGAGGGAAGCTTTTGTTCACCATGGCAGCAGACATCAAACACACATGTAGGGCTCAGAAGTACCATTTCGTGGTCACTTTGCTGGGAAAAGAAAAAAAACCCACATGTAAATAACCACCCCAGAGCACACTAGTTTTCCCACTGCCTCTAGGGCTCCCAAAGAATCACACCTTGGTCAACAGAACCTGTATAGTACCACTGGAAACGAGCAATTAAAGTGCCTTTTTTCCTGTGGAATTTAGTGCAGACAGCAAATGGACAGCATAAAGAATCTGGCAGCTGCCTTCTGCCTCTCTTCCTCTCTGAGAGCAAGTGCAGGAAAGTTTTTAACCTAGAATAATGATAGAGGAATGTTCTTAATATACCAATGCAAAACATGTCTTTAATGAAATTATCACCTTTAAAAAGACTCTTAAGAAACATTATTGCACTGGTTTGGTGTTACAGAGGGAGAAAAAGAACAATTATATTTCAACCATTTTGAAATATGAAAACCAAAACATTTCTGGCTACTTAAATGAGGGGAATGGTATAATTTAATTGTGAATGACAGTTAAAAACATCCATATCTGGGATTTCATATCGTAAATTACATTTTCCTACCTGGCTTGGCAAACATCAGATAAATAATGCATTTTTCCTTTATTTGCATATTTGCTTGCTATGAAACTGGTGATGGTGATTCTCAAACAAGTCTTGTGTCTGTTTGTGGAGGGGGCTTGCACATGATGTGTTGTGTGCAGCATCTTAATCGTAGCGGTCATTAGCATTCAAGATTGTAAAATAACCCCAGCATCTTCCCTTACATAGCAAAATAGATTTATATCTCAGAACATGTACAGAAGCTATTTTCAAGGTCTACATGAAGTGGGGTTGCTGGAAGGATTTTACTAATCACCGGAAAACAGCGAGTTTATTCTAGTGATTTCAGCTGTAAAACGGTGATGAGCAACGGAATTGGAACCGTATTCAAATCTCATTATAAAGCCCTATATATACGGTGTCACTGTTATTCTATGTATTCAAGTGCAGTTAAAAAGTGCAGAGAAAAAGAGTCAGTGTAACCATACGTATAAAAATACGGGATTTATAGGTTGTTCTTGAAGATCTGGGGCTTTTTTTTACAATTGAGGAAGAACTGATATGTGACAATTCTTTTTCCTCACACAAGCAGCACAAAACCCAACTATTTTTTTTATCGTATCATTTACAGGTGAATATTGAAAATACAATACTGGAAGATACATAGGAACCAAACTACACATGGAATCTATGATATAATCCTTTGTATATTCTGGATTTATTTTTATAATTCTGCTTTAGTACTGTTTTTGCTTCTATTCTGGAAAAGGACTGTTGTCAAATATCTCATTGACGAACTTCTGCTACTGGACTTCTCACAGAATATCATTGCATATTTATAACCACAGAAGTGGTGGGAAAGATCCCCCAAGATCATCCGGATCCCTTGAATTTAAGGTTGACATTTCAGAGAAATTATTTTTTTATGAGAATGCGGAATAGTTTTGTTTGTTTGTTTTTCTTCTGAATCCTGAGAAGCTCTGCTAAGATGATAGATAAACAGACAGACATGAAGGGTTTGAAACCTGAAGATTTGAAAAAGCTTTATATTTGTGTACTGGCGAGGCTGTGACTTTCTGTATAAGACACAAAATGGGTCTCTCCCACATATCGATTGTAAAAATGTCTGTGTTTGAAGAAACTCAAAATTTATATTTTTTTTTTTAACAGTTGTTGAGCCAAATGGTGTACTCTCCTGGTTTTACTGATTTAATTATTCAATTTTTTTTTTTTCTATCATAAAGGCGTTAGCAGTTACTCACATTTCTTTGAAGTCGCCTAAATATGAGAAGGTGTTGGTTATAGCAGAGTGTATATTTGACAGAAACCACTGTGGTAAGCAAGAACTTACTTGCATGTAGATCTGTGCCCTGGAGCGCCAGAGGCAAAGGACTGGATTTCTGGAGCTCCCCCTGCCCTCATTCACAGCCTAGAGAGACTGAGCAGCAACCAGCCTCATGTCCAGGCTCCAACACAAATGCCACGTGTTGAGTTCCTGGAGCAGGATAACAACTTCTGCAGCTCCCAGAGCTTTCCTTGGGTCAATATTAAGATTTTTTTTCATAGCTGACAGAAAGCCCATGCTGTTCTCATGAGAAGGACAGTGTGCCAGTACTGTCCTTTAGATTTCAAAAGCCTTCCTTTTAGAAGAGGCAGCGCGTTTGTCATGGTTTAGAAGGAGGCACAGTAATTTCTAACATTTCTTGGATGCCACCAGAAGTCCACAGCAGTGACATTTCTGCTGTGACGTTGCACACTGCTACAAAGTTATAATGTTTAATTGGACTCTAAGCGTGGCTTAGTTCATTATTTAAGCGTTAGAATCACTAAACCAAGATTGTTCTTTTTTATATTAAATATTGACAAGAGGGAAAAGGCTATTATTAAATGAGGTTAACAATTTTAAATATTCTTAATGATCTTGTAGCTGTTTTCAGCACATTCTAGAAAGTGTGAAACGATTCTTTTTCTTAGGCAACATAAAGAGATTTTTGGGTACAACTATGCTGAAATGCCCATTCTGAGAGGCGCGCGGAGGTAACTTCTTTGATGACAGTTAGTATGGGACATATTTCTATCTGATATTTTCAATATCCTTTTGCAGCCAACCCACCTTGCCTAAACAGGTTCATGAAATTCCCAGGCCAAAGAGGAGGACTTACTGAGCAGAGTTCAGAATTCCTTAATGGACTGAATACCTGTCCCACGTGTTTTACAGCTTCAGCCCCTCTCTGTTTCTGTTCCTCTCTCACAGATACACGTACACTGAAATCAACCCTTAAAGATACCAGATCAATTTTTGTGTATATGAATGCATAACCTGAGTAAGTCAGTGAGCCAGTTCATACTACTTTTGTTTTCCTAAGATAATTTACTTTATAAACAGTAATTTTGAATCAAGTAAGTAGGGTCCAGGCAGTCTAGGCATAAAGAATCTGTCCCATCCCATAAGAGTGACTGCAATTTTTGTCCCTTATTGAAGAAGATGCAATATAGGCTACTGAATTGCTTATGTCACGTTTGAAAAGGATGATCCTAATCAAAAGGTTGGAATTTTCCTCTCAGATCTGTGAGGCAGATCTCCACTCCAATATTATTCTTTCCCCATATGCATGGAACTTCAAAGGTTTATGTGTGTAAAAAAGAGAAGAATATCTTAATCAAGATCAGCCATGCACATCTTGAGAGCAGAGTTTGCATCTAAATGAGGGCTGACTGAAAAGTGAAATGTTCATTACTATGACCAGAATTGTGTGCAAAATTGAGAAAGTAATTTATACTGTCAAGTTCAAAGAGGAAACGGACAAAGCATTTTGGAACATGTGAGAGGGAGCCCTCTTCTGTTGGCGTAGGAGAGGACTAGACAACCCAGTAGACAACTCGAATACCTGTGAGATAAATTGTGCCTGTAAGCACAGCCCTGAGCCAGGAAGAGTGTGTATGATGAACCAACCCGAGAGATAAATGCCTGCAGGTACAAGTCTCTGAGATGTAATTGCCTCCTCATTGCTAGTCTATATTGGAGACAAGTCATACCGGCCTGCACTGATTGGCAGACAGACTGCAAGACAGTCTAAAGCTGATGAAACAAAAAAATCTCTCAGTCCTCTCCCGCAACTCTCTATTCTTCTCCTGAATGCAAATATATCAAGATTTTTGTTTCTTCAAGAAAGGAAACCAGACTGTATCTGCCTTTAATAGGCACCTATCATGCAGAATTGGTTAACGGGAAATGCAAACCACTTGTAGACACGCGGATATTTTTAACTACAACAGCTCAGAAAGTTCCTGTCATTGTTGCTGAAGTTATGGGAGAAATCTGACCAAATTAATTCAGGTATGTTCCAGATTAGTCACTGAGGCAGAGTCACTGAGGCTGTCTAACCATCTACGGCGGGAGCAGCATATGGGCACAACCTGCTCTCTTCCCTCAGAGACCAGCTGAGGAAGCATGCCAGGAATGAAACTTATGCTTCTGGAAGGGTAGAGAGGATTCATTAAAACCTGCCAGTTGTTTTTTAAACAGAATCACACAATGATTCTAGTCCCTTTAAGGAAGGGACCTTAAAGACCACCTAGTTCCAAGCCCCCTGCCCTGGGCAGGGACACCTCCCACCAGACCAGGTTGCTCCCAGCCCCATCCAGCCTGGCCTTGAGCCCTGCCAGGGAGGGGGCAGCCACGGCTGCTCTGGGCAGCCTGGGCTAGCATCTCCACCCTCACAGTAAAGAACTTCTTCCCAATATCTCATCTAAATCTCCTCTCTTTCAGTTTGAAACCATTACCCCTTGTCCTATCACTACCCTTCCTGATAGAGACTCCCTCCCCACCCTTCCTGTAGCACCCGTTAAGTACTGGAAGGCCACTTTAAGGTCTTCTGGGGGTAGGACCTAGTAATAGCTAGTTTAATATATTTAAATAGCTGTTTTAATATATCCAAAATGAAAGCAGATGCAATTAGTAACTTGGTATTGAACATAATTACATGCATGTAGATATATTTCTGCACCAAGGTAGTCAGATAAAAAAAAAAAAAAAAAAAAAGGAAAAAAATAAGACTTGTTCTTTAAATTTTGAAGGTATTCATGTTCCTTAGCGCTGTTTTCAGTCGCATTCAGTTCAACAGGTAGTTCCATATCAAGAGACCATCTGCTATGCAAAAGGTAATCAATCTCTCTTTTAAAAGGATAACAAAAATACTCCTTTCTACACTGGCAATTTTAACATAAACAAGGGCATCCTGCGTCCTTTCTGCTCAGCCGTCAGGAAGAAGAAGGAATTATCCTTTCCTAAAATAATTTGCCCAGTAGAGTTTGAAGGCATGTGGGTATACCCCACTGACGTCCAGAGACTTTTGGAAGACAGAGGTCTCTCTTCAGAGCCAAGAAGCAGTGAGGTGTCACCTTTGGTACTAGGGCTGTGTGTGAAGAGAGGGCACACATACGGTGCAGCTTCATTACAAGTTTTGGTTACACAAACCTTTTGTGACAACCCATACCCAACGATGAAATAGAAAGTGACATCTTAAGGTAACAGACATCATAAAAGAAAAATATGCAAAGAAAGCAGCTGTTCTCCCACTGCTGCCTCATCCTTCTTCTGCCAATCATAAACCTTTCTTCCTGTTTTATTTCGGAAATACTTTATGTTAACCACATTAAATAATCTTATGATAAGTAAACAAATGATTAAGCAAAGAAAACACAAGCATCTGTATGAGCTCAGAATTCAAAATACAATTTCTTGGGTTTTATTCAAGTTTTCACTTCACACAAGCTTAAAATCATTTGAAAATACAGCACTGGTGAATCACTTCAGGATTCATTAAATGTAACCTATGCAACCTGGCCGTTCAACATTTCTCCAGACTTTTTTTAAAGTTACTCTTTTATTTTATGTTTTATTTCATGTTGCTGGGGCAATAAATGACTTCAAAGTTAAGTGAGCATGCACTCTTGCACTGTTCTGAAAATAGAAGTATAAGTGCTATAACATTTAACTTCTCTATAGTTTCTCATTAAATCTCGGGGTTGTGGGGCTGGGTGTTATGCACTGGTGGACACTGCTCAAACAGCATATTTTTAATTGCCCCACAGTGTTAATCCAGGAGGACGAACATGAGGGTTCCTTCTCTCCCCCCCACCCCCCTCTCTCTAGAAGGGAGACAGAATACTCTTCCAGAAGGGTGGGAAGTAGAGTAGCAGTTTCTTAGCGAGGTCTCATACATTCCTCAATAGCATAGTGGTTATCCGGCTTTGTACTCACGTGTGTCTGCTCTGTAGATGAACACCACTGAAATCCATGAGAAACTTGCAATGATTAACTGTTCCAGGTTACCTCCTGCAGTTTAGCTTCTGCATGTTAACACTGCACTCAATGGATGTTGCAAAAAAACCATGCAAAACAAGGCCAAGTTAGTGACTCAAAGATAGTAGATTTTTATTGTGCTTATTATGTGTTTAAAAATGAATAAGAACTTTAAAGATTTACAGAGAGGAGTGCTGGAGGAAAAGGGTTTGTTTCTGCCTCAAAGTTCCAATGTTACAAAAGATGAACAACAGATTTGACTGAGTCTGCTAAAACAGTAGATTGTTTCACATGATGACCTGTAGAGGGTACAAAATGGAGGTGAAAATGGAACTGGGCTGAACAAATAAATGTTCTGTTCCAGAAGACACCAGAAACTTGGTGCTAGATAAGGAAAAAAAATAAAGTGCATCTCTATTGAAAGAAAATAACCTGCTAAATAATGAAGGTGAGTTGCTACAAAACCATTGTAATACAATAATTTTATTCCTTTGTCTTCCAGAAGGTGAAATTCTTAGTTCAATACCCAGATCTAGAATTCACTGTGAAAAAGTGACATGAAAAAAAGAAGGTGTAATTCATGTTCAGGGCAGCTCTAAGTGTAGAAGTAATAACAAGTACATTCATGTTCACAGAAGAAAAGAACTTTCAGGAACAGTTGATTGCTGGCATCAGAAATTATGTTCAGTTCTCATTTCAGTGGGAAATGTTCTAAGAAATGTTTTTTAACAGGAATATACCATACCAGGGAGAATTGGTTATTTATCTGAATTGGAACTAACCTGTTGTCCTGGTTTGGCTGGGACAGGATCCCAGCCCAGCCAGGCCAGGCAGGCCTTGAGCAGTTTGAGCTGCCCTGAGTGAGCTGCAGGGGTACCTGTACCGTCATGTCATGGGCGTTATAGAGGGGGAAGGTTGGCAGAGGAGCTCCTGCTGAGGTTTCTCCTGCTCCTCCGGCTCCTCCCTGCTCCCGAGGACTGCTCTGCTGTTCACTGTGGCTGCTGTGTATTCATGTGGCTGAGCACAACTGCGTGTACATGTGCTGGTATTGGTGCTGTTTCACTAAATCTGTTTTCACTTCAGCCTGTGGGTCTCTTCTCCTTTTCCTGACTCTCCTTCTCGGCTGTTGAGGGGTCATTGGGTGGTAGAGCAACTGTGATAGTTTAGCCCTGGGTTTGGGCTAAATGTGGACACCTATTTTGTTTTCTGAATACTCCCTGTGTTATGCCCCTGTTGAGAGAATGGACAGAGTTATTCACTTAAGTTGTTCAATTAATGAATACATATTCAAGGAAATTACATTCTACCCAATTTGAGGAAGAGGTGAAAATCACTGAATAAATTATTTGTTATGAATTATTCATTTACATTTAGTAAATATGCAAGTTCCTCTAATTTTTAGTAAACACTGTAACATTTGGTTTTCAAAAGGCATTAAGCAATCAGTCAACATATCAGCTGCTGTCATTTCTTAGTTGAGGGTTATGAAGAGGTCTTTGGGCCACATTCAGAGCTCTTTACCATCAAAGAAAGTTTATATTTATTGTCTCAAAGTCACTGGCATCTTCCTGAGTTTATACCTTGTAAGTGAAACTAAAATCTTGCCTTTTCTCTGATCGGTTTAATTACTATAGATAATTAAACAAACTTGTTACTTTATTGTAAGCACTCCTCCAGCTTATGCAACTTATACCTTTTAAAAGGCTTTTTCTATTTTCTTCTTTTTTAATGCAAAATTTTTAGGAAAGAATAAGAGTCAATGTAAAAAAGAAATGAGAATGTCGTACAGTTGTTCACTTCCACTGCTGTTTGCTTTTGACAGTGCTGTAAGAACCTATCAGGATGGTACAGAAAGGCCAAAGTGGCCAGCCTTTTGCCCAACTGTAAAGAGATTCAGACAACTAAAACAAGGAATTCTATGTCTTAGAAAACCAAAGAATCTGCAGTGACAACTCGTGATAGGTCTAAGAAGATTCCTTACTGAAATTTCACTGCAAAGAGCATAGTAGCTTCTGATAAAAAGAAATCCATCTTAAGAACTTCTATACTCGCACCAGGGAATGTAGAGCTAGCCAAATATGCTCTATCTATACAGATAGAAGGACCTATCTGAAAAGACACAGTAGTCTGGAAAACTTCCATACTCAGAACTTCAGTGGAACAAAAGAAGACTTCCACCAGAGAGGCTTTGTGAAATAGGCCTATAATTTCATTTAATCTTGTGTACAAAAATGTGTCAGTAGGAAAACTTAATTTCTCTGGTGACATCCTTTGCTCAGTTATGCATTAATTACCATTATAAATTCTTACCTTGTAGCTATTAGATCTGTGCAACATTATAATGCCCCGTACCTACCACAGTTGTTTGTCCTTCCTCCCCCAGTTTCCTCTATTTAGTTTATCGTGGGATATTCTTGAAGTGAAATGGGAAATCTGCCAGCAGCTTGATTTCCTGGTGGAACATGGTGAAACTGGAATTACATGTTTTGCTAAGTGGCAACAATGTTTTCACTTTAAAACAACAGAATGTAATTTATTCATTTCTTATAACTATATAAGCAAAGTTTTACTTTTTAACATGGGCTATGTCACCTCAATTCATCGAGAACCAAACACTGGCACAGTATTAACTGTAGAAATATGTCATGTGCATTAGCCTATTCTGAAAACAAGATGCTCATGTGACCTCTTGGCACCAGACAACTAATTATCGTTGCCTGTTTGGGAATACTGACTCCAGCTACGGTACTGATCTTGACTAATTATGTGTTTTCTGTCTTCTATGCCAGTATGAGTTGTGTAAGTGGAGGGCTTTCACAATGATTCTCCATAGTGTCAAGGAACAGATTGATGAGGACAGATTTTTGAAAATGAAACCAATTCAGTGACTTCATATATAACCATAGTAGATGTTAAACTGGGTCATCATGTGCAAAATATGTCAGATATTTGCCTTCAGCTATTCCCTTGCCCAGTTCTCTGCTTTCCAAACTTTCCTGGAGCACTGAATCCCTACCCCTACTCCCTTTAAAGGCTGTGACCCTCCGGGCTCTTTTCCCATTCATCTGTGACTCCAGCCTCCCCTTCCTTCATCTCAAGAAATCCATTAGGATCTCCTCCCTCTTTCTTTTCTTGTACAACCAATCCCATGTCCTTAACAGTATCTTATGACTCCTGACTTGTCAAAGCATGGATGGGATGGGAAAGCGTTTGGGAAAGAATGGTCCATTGCTGTTGCTGAGCCAGGAACAAAGAGTAAGGCTTCCTGCCCGTGATGCCACAGAGCGTCAAAAAGAGACCAGAGAGGGCAGCTGCTGTTGGAAGTGTTTGCTGTTACCCCTAGCTTGGGCTCACCCCTCCTTTCCAAAGAGAAGAGCCACAGCCCCACGCATCCTGCTCTCTGGGTCAGGAAGCAGGGGCTCACTGCTTTGGTAGGGGTCATCCTGTGAAGAAGCGGCTGAGTCCTCTGGCATAGGCAAAACAGGCAGCAGGACGGTGACTCCCCCAGTGTATTGCTCTCCTAGGAAATGGCCGGATTTTCTTACAGCCAAGGCCAGCTTTGTACAATGTTAAGTCTCTCCAGATTTGGATGTTGCGAAATTGAAGATTAGATGGCAGTTACAAAAATAAGTCTTACTTTGAAAACGTGGAGATTTCCATCCTCTTACTGCTATAACGGGATATTATTATATGTTTTTATATTTTGTCCCCAGTTAAAAAGTGAGTGACTTTTAACAGAACAAGACAGTGTGTCCCCCAATTTAGAGTCCTGCTCTATATTAGCTCTGTCATTAAGTGTATTTCACTTATTTGCTGAACTCAGATATGCAATTTTTTTCCTGCGTATTCAGTTCAATTTAATGCATTGTGGGTGATAAATAAAAAATGGGATTTGTCTATTAATAAATCAGTCTAAAGAGGTTCTTTATTCACCCTGTTAGATTTCATGGCAACCTTTGGCATTTGTTTCAGATAAAAGTTTTGCTACTAGCACTCGCTATTACTTCTGACATTTTAACCAACACTTCCCATTCAAAACTTAGGATTGGTGACCCAGAAGACAGTACTCAAGTAGAGATGGGCCTTACTTCAGGCAGATCCGCTGGCTTTACCCTTTAGCATAACCACAAAACTGAGTTACCTCCTTCAAACGATGTACTTAGAAAGATTTTGGCGTGGCACTCCTTAAAGATCTACCTCTTTGAGCCTCATATGCTTTACACAGGATTGCAGATATTCTGAATTACTGCTATTCATTGTTACGCCCTGTTAAAAAAGTGAATGTCATATTCTAATTACTTACTGGCACCCATTTTAGCACTACTTTTGTTCGTAACGCTTATACAGATACAGACAACAAAATTTAAAGCTCAAGTCTGTAACTTAGCAATACATCCAACTGAAACATGCAAGAACATTAATATTTTATGTAAATTTAAATTTACTTCTGTTCACAGAGTAACTCTTGCATCCCAAGTGAGAGGACACCCAACAAATACATTAACATCCCATGCAAAACGGTGCTAAACAGTGAGAAGGTATAAAAAAGGTACCTGAGTATAAGATCACAGGAATATTTTTGGGGTGTGGGAACTAAATAGACATGTTAAAAAAACCAAAACCTATTTCTGAGAACTGTTGAAGTTTTGCAAGTTTTTATTACTACTTGGTATAATTATGTTTCTAATTTCCAACATTATTTTATTGATATTTAAAGAAAAAATATAGCTCTAGAAGGACTTTGAGGTCTACTCTGAGTGATAGTAGTTTGAAGGGAATATCACCCTAAGCAAGAATAATGCCCCAAAAACTATCCATTCTCATAAGATACGAGGAAAACATTTGAATATTTCTGAACGGGGATGCTGATTATGCCTTTATTTTTATAAATGTAAACTTTGTCCACCATTGGACTGAAGTTCAGTATCATTGCATGACTTAGACCAGACCACACAAGGATTTGTTGTGTCAGCAATATGTGATTCAATTATATTTTTAAGATTAGGTCCCCGGCGTATGAAGAACGATGATATCAATACCCATAACACCAACGACTTTTGTATTTAGGATTGGTGCAGAAACTTGTAAGATTTAGGTCTTGCGAGTAGAGATAAGACAGCATCAACAGAAATGGAAGGAGGCATGTGCAGTGATTGAAAGCTACTTGTATTTTCTGTAAAATGCCAGTGTTCCCACTTTCACAAACTCCCATTTCTCTAAAATCCACGGTGAGATAGGCTCGCACTTCACTTGCCTTTACCTATTTTACTTTTATAATTGAAATCAAAATGAGCACAAGTTAAGATGAGCATGCAGCATAATCAATTTTCTTTGTTGTATGAACTAATTTACTGGGATGATCACATTTTCTTAAAATATGATCAGCAGGGAGTTCTTAAGTACAGAATTTTTCATAGGAACAATAATAGCTGTTGCTGCTGTTGATTTGTAGCTGCCACTGGTGAAGACAAAAGGTATCTTTGGACAGTACTATTCTGGATAAATTTAGACCTGACTATAAAATAAAGGCCTTGCAAAGCTCCTCTATGACTTAGCACTCACATAATATCTTTCAGTGAGACAAGGAATTTGTGCCTACTACTAAAAACAGTCCTGATTTTTTCATACTTTCATAAAACGAGATGAGGTCAAGAACGCTCAAGAGTTTTTAATTTATTTAGGAATATTAACATAGAGCTGAACTATTGCTTTTCATACAACGTGCAGTTTAGTATAACGAACAGAATTTTAGTGTTAAATTAGTGGTATTCATTGAGTTTATCTGTGTAAATAAAATAAACTAGTTAATATAAACCAAATTTGTTTATGAACTTATGATTAACACACCTAAATGTAGTTGCCCACATGAAGGGAAATCAGTTGCCTAAACCCAAGCATCTTAGACTTTTGGAGATGCTCTAGGGTATACAGTACAAAAGAGTAAAGCTGTTTGTCTGATGCATGACTGCATACCTCTATGGCAGAGCTGAAAAACAAGTGTAATACTGCCCCAGCACCGAAAAATGACACAAGTTGCCCTGCTTTTAGGCAGCTAAATCCCATCCCATGTGTGTAAATTCCTGAGAGAAAAAGAGGTCGGTTCAGTTGTCTCCACTTGGGTCTCTAGAATGGCCTAAGATGCTCAGGAGCACCCTGGCCTCACAATAAGGTGTTGGGCTTAAGCCACGAACAAGCTATTATGGCCAATACAGTCCCTGGCTGCTAAAGAGCTGCTCAACTCAAAGTAGATACTGCTAGTTGGCCAGTTGAATAATTCTAGGGTCCCTTAGCTTTACTGACCTGCATACCCTCAAACATCCAGCGCTACTTTGTACGTCTTAGGCAATCTGAGAAGCCTGCCTCAGTCTGGCAGATGTGATGGGACATACGGTCAACTCACGACTCTGGGATGACAGCTGGAGATGGAGCATAAATTCATCTATACTCTAGTGCATCTCAGACGTCACTGGGTGTCTGTGGGCAAATAATATCATCAAGAAGAAAAATTGAACTGTAACTATCCAAGAAATTAATAAAACTACATTGCTCACAATTCTGTGCTCGTGATTTCTTTTTTCCTCCCTCTTTCTATGCAACATCCACATGAATTTTGGCTTGGTATCTACCTCATGCTGCTGTAAAATATTTTCTTGCTCAATTTCCATTGAATAATTAAACTTAATCTGTCTTCCACTGGCAACAAAACAGAAAGACAAGAACTTCTAAGAATGGGGTGATGTAGTCATACGCGATAATCTTATGACCACATCTTACTGTTTGTTCCTGAGCCATCAGAATAACTGTGAGATATTTTGCTTTATCTTTTGCCATATAGCCTGAGTATAATGTTTCAAGTACACAGAAGAACATTTTAAGCGTAGGACAGCAAAGGAGATCCTGATCTTGCATTAATGAGACTTCAGTTATGTGGCTACCAAATTAACCTTCAGTAGGAGCAATGAGGGCAAGGCCAGAGAGATATCGAGCAGCTAATTGCATGCTTTTAGTGTGGAGAAACACCACAAAACAAGACATTTTTATTACATCTGACCTATCTATCTTTTTATAACTCACAGCATAGAGAGAAATGCAGCAATCTATAAAGGCATTAGCAACTGTCACGTAAGAATCATGTTTTTGGAAAGTGCTGTTACAGGTGCTCTTACGATGAGAAAATATTGACAATCCAAAATCTGTGTCAAAGTTTTGGGAGTCTTAGGGTTGTACTGTAGCTGCAGTGTCATTATGACTCAAGGCACTTTCTTCATGCACTATAAAGCTATTTGAGAACTAAATTTGTTTCAGTACACCAAAGCTAGCTCAGAAATTCAGTATCTAATCACAAGCAATTATGTTCCTATTTCTTCACTGAAGCAAGTGACTTCCTTTATGAGTCCAGAACCCTGCAGTAAAATCAAACATCTGAAATGTAAAAAGCAGTAGATTTGAAAGGCATAAATGTGCCCAGTCCATCAGCCACTTAAGGAAGATTTATTTCCTTGACTTCATTCCTCTTACAGATACAGGTAACACCAGTATCCTAAAAATACCTGAGGGTCCACTGTTTCTATAGCAGAATGATGTCATCAGGATACCACCATATCCACTATTCTGTCTTTGCAAGAAACCATTGATCAACTGGAGGACTGGAGACTGAGTAGAGATAGCTTGACATTCTTAAGCTGATATACTGAAAATTTAGATATGCCTTCACACTCAGAAACATGAAAGAACTGGTCAGGAATGGGAAAGCTGGTGGCAGCTTCGGCTGCCAGTGATAATGAGATAGTGGAGTTCAGAATCATGACAGGAGGTAGCAAAATGCCAGATAATAATTCCAGACTCCAGGAGAGCAGACCATTCAAGGATCTGCCTGGAAAAATCCCACAGAAAACAAACCTAGGGAGAATTGTAGAATCATAGAATGGAAGGAACCTTTAAAGACCATCTAGTTCCAGCTCCCCTGCCATGGGCAAGGACATATTTCACTAGATTAGGTTGGTCAAAGGAGTGTCTGAGCTGACCTTGAACACTTTCAACGGTGAGGCATTCAGAATTTCTCTGGGCTAGCTGATACGGGAGATTGCCCCAACCCAGGGGCAGGACCTTGTTGCACTTGGCCTTATTGAGTGTCGTGAGGTTCACATGGGCCTGCTCCTCAGCCCTGTGAAGGATGGCATCCCTTCCTTCTAGCATATCAACTGACCACGCAGCTCGGTGTTGTCTGCAAACTTGCTGAGGGTGCACATAACCCCACTGTCCTTGTCCCTGACAAAGACGTTAACTCCAGCCCCAATACGGACCTCTGAGGCACACAACTTGCCAAGGATTCCCACCCATCTGTTAAGCCACTGACCACAGCTCTTTGAGTGCAACCATCCAGCCAATCCTTTATCCGAGTGGTCCACTAAGTGGTTTGATAATGAGATATTTGCAACCGCATCAGCAACTTCAAGTGGATGCTTTTCACGTGTGATGTTTTTTAGTAAGATATCTTGAATCCTTTTTCTTGTTTTAAACTTTGTACTTGGACTTGTTTTTACTTTTAGCTCCCTTGAAAGGAGAGTTTACTTTTTCTAAAGCAGTAGTTACAGTATACCCTAACAGCAAGGTTCCCTTGAATAGAATCAAACCAAGAAAAATGGGAAAGTATAACTAACATGTACCTATTAACATGATTAAATCGTTAGTGGGCACAAGGATGGAATAAACTCTGAAAGACAACACGTTGGTGCCTTAAGATCATTTAACCTTAATGAGATATAGACTATCAAATGGGAGTTGAGCCCATAGGTGCAGAACATATTTTGCTTCTTCAATTCTAATTAGCCCACTTGGACTAGAGGAGCAGCAAAATATGCAAGTTTCAATTTTCTGAGCTAAATTTAGCTTTGTGATTTTTTAAATAAATACTATATATAGCAGCTGATGTACAAATTAAGATATGCATTTAGACAGCTGTCCTAGTGTAATAGTAACACCATAAAATATAAATGCACCTGGCATGTTTTTCAACAGGAATGAAAGAGCTCCTGCCCACACAGGTCTTATTCAGACCTTCTTTACCCACAAAGGATGAACTATCCTTCAAGCAGAACATGTGACAGGAGTGATGTGTAAAATAGCTGTTGTTTTTGTTTACACAGACTGGCTATCCTCTCGTAGAGGCATAGAATCTCTCCACTAAGAAATTCTTTTCCATTGACCTAGCAGGGTATCATCAGTAGTGGAAAATTTTCAAAGAAAAAAAAAAAAAATAAGGAGAAAAAGTGTTTACAAAGAAGAAAACTTTTATCCAACAGGAAGATTATATGTTCCCCTGTATCTTTTTATTTTCAAATATGTCAGCCCCAAATGACCACTGCAATGGAAAGGGATGCCTAACTTTGATTCCATGATTAATTAAAAGATCAATGATGGTTCTGCACAGCCGGGTGCTAAGCCGTCCTCCAATTGAATTCCAGCCTTCTGATATACAGTTTGGGGCTTTTCTTTTTTTTCCAAATGTCACATAAAACTGACCGAGCAAGTTTACCGAATACCTAATGAGAAAACACTACATCATTCTTAACACAGTGCACAAGCAAACAGTTTTATTCCTGTTTGTGCAGATTAACCTTCTGCAAAAGTAATTAGGTCTATAATTAAAAAGCTATTTGGAATGATTAAAACCCTGTTATCTAGTGGCATTTAAAGACAAATGCAAATGTCAGAAAGGATGAATTAATTAAAATTACTATTGAAAAGAAAAAAAATACTTTAGTGTAAGGGTTAGAGGATGTTATTTACTGAAATGTTACAATATGAGGTGAAGTTAGATGTTCAGAGGATACGGTGAAGGTTGAAATAACTTCATCTGGCATTTTGTAACGTGATCTTCTACCATCCATGAATATATATTGTTATGTACATGCATAGATATGTGCTCCAGTCCTTACCTATAGTTTAGGAGCATAAGGGGTATTGTGGGAATATGTTCCTCCTTTCTTTGCTTTCTTTCTTTTTTTCTTTCTTCCTTCCTTCCTTCCTCTCATGTCTCTAATACAATTAACACATGGGACAAAGGATGAGTGAATTAGCATGAAGAATGCTCTTTCATAAAGTTGGTTTCCCCAGAGTTAACCATACGGAATAGATTTAGAGCAATGGTTTACCAAATCCACAAAGCAGACACACTGAAGGAAGGGTGTTGATAATATGTGTGCTGTGTAACTCAGATGACTTTTGCAAGGCTCCCTACAGAGTTCCTCTGCAGAAAGATACACCCTCGTATGAAAGGTGTGTCCTCAAGGAGCATTTCAGCGTACATACCTGCAGTAGATGCTCTACATCAACCCTGGGCAGAGGCTGTTTCCCTTCTTTGACGATGGAAAAAGAACCTAAGGAGATATTCTTCACCTTTGACTACTGTGAATGCCCTTTCCTGCGCCAACGGGACTTGTGACTTTCTTTACCAGCCTTGATACAGAATCATGACAGCATTTCTTCTTTACGGGAGATTCTGCTTTCAGAGCATGAAGCTCTCTTCTTTTTATCTTCTGCAATTAGCTACAACATAAGAGTGTAATAAAGACAACACTGCTTTGCCCTCCCATCAATGGCAAAACATACTCAGCCAAAACACTTGTAGCAATTAGCACCCAGAAATTGCATATTTTAAGCCAGTGGGCTTGGTCTCAAACGGTTGTATGTTTGAACAATTGCTGTAATTATCTTCTGGATTTATCATTGTCACAGTGAATTTTTTAGATTACCTTCAGTATGTGGCTTAAAAGGCTGTTTTCCAACCTGCTTTTTAAAGGCAATGATACTGATTACTATGTAAATCATCTTCCCACTGCATTGTTAAAGCACTGTGGCCAGCAAAGATTAATTTTCTGTGCACACCCCCCAAATGCCAACACAAGAGCCATCCAAGTTTCTGTTACTCACTCAGAGGCAGCAACCTCTTGTAACTCCTGTGACTTATTTTGACAAATCTCTTTTTATGAGGCTTGTGTCTTTTCAACTTCATTACAAGGAGTTCAAGAGACACTTGATCAGGAATGGCTCTGCTAGGAAATAAGCCAAACCGTGAAGTATGAATGACCAATTAACTACAGACAGCATGTCTGTGTGTCTTCAAGAAACGTTGTAGCAATGACTCATTACTCCTCAAAAAGTAAGATTCATTAAAAAGGGCATTAGTTTTAAGTCGTTTAAATAAAAATTCAGCCTTAAAGATGTAATTATTCATTAAACTAAAAATTTCAGGATCCTTCCTGTTCACTTTAAAGGGTGCAAGAAAGCTCAGCCAAAATATTTTGCATACAAGATGTTATGAATTACCCACAGTTCTACAACAAACATTTTCTTATTGATTAAAATGCATAGTCTCTGGAGTATTTCTGTTCTGACTGTACATATGTCAATATATTTTTATTATCTCTCAGGCAACAGTGAGGGCAAGCCAACCTCATGTCCAAATTTCTTTTCCATAGCAAACAGATACACCCCCCTCCCCCCTTGGCAGCATTATGGGTTCAGCAGAGGGCTGGGGCATGCACTCAGACCTGGGAGCTCAGCGGATGCAGTGTATGTACCCCCAAAATCTAGCTAAACCCACGAGGAGATTGTGACAGAGGCTGCTACATACCAAAAGCCTTAGGCCTTCGTAAATCAGATGCTAGTACACTAAAACTATGCTGTTGTCATCATTTTACTGTACCTGTGTGTTTTCTGGGAGTAAAACAAGTGTGTAAAACACACTTTGTTCCAAAGCTAAAGGTAGTGTGGTCATGATTCTGACAGACGTCTGGGTTTCTCACAACTGTCTGCAAAGCTGGCCACAGCTGCTACTGAATGTTTCTTTCCTAAAGCCACAGCTAGGGGTAGGACTCTGGGTCAAAAAAAGAGTATTTTCTCACTGTTGAAAGCAGAAGCGTTACATTGGCTTTTCAGCAGCATCAGGGACAAAATGGCAAGCATGGAAAAAGAATTTTTGGAAGGATTTTGTTTATTATTTTTGTTTTCTTCTTTTTTTTTTTTTTTTTTTTTTTTTTGCTGTATTTAAAGCAGCATGAAGAAGTAGAAGGGATATCCGTCAGTAACTCACTAACTTGATATCAGGGGATCACTGTTCTGCTGTCAGGTTTTGGATGTGCCTTTGACTCCATATCAGTTTGCACTGTAAGTCCTTTGGGGCTGGGGCTGGGACTATCAAGTACAATGTGTTTTCACAGTGTTATTCTGACTCAGGTCAGGGCATTTAGATAATACTGTGACAAAAATTGAATCTTTTTAAAGCAATAAATCTGTTAACTAATTTCAGATCTCTCACCAAAAAAGGCCAGTCAAAGCATGTCTCTCCATTTCTTTTCGCTATGTTATTAAATAATTTGATTAAATTATTTAGCATGTTAAATGTATTACTGTTTATGTGCACTAAAGCCTTCTTTCTGCAAGTCTTTGTACAGAGCACAGCAGGGAACACAATGTCATTAAATTTCAACCCCAGTGTGAGTTACTGCTTTATCTGTACATAAGAAAGGTTGTGCTCTAGGCATAATCCTCTGCAGTGAGGTCTTGATTCAGAAGCTCATTGCACAGTGCAAAGTAAACAGAGAAAGCACCAGAGCTGGTTAGCTTGGTCTTCGCGTGGGAGTAGGAGGTTAGACAGACAGCATGTGTAAATCTCAAGGTACTTGGGCTTTTGCTCCCTTTGTCACGGAAAAACAAGGTTAGAAGAGGCAACAGGGATTGGTGGAAATGTGGATGGAAAACCTTTGGAAATTGTTCTCCACACATGCAGGTGCTGGAGAAGAGTTCCTTCGCTTGGCCTCGTTACTGCACCTGGAAAGGAGTCATCTATTTTATTATTTTTTTTCCTTAATTCCGCTCCTACTCATCACTTTTTTTCTTGACTTTTTGACTTATCTCACGAACTATTCCACCTGCCTTTTCATATTACCAACCCTATAGAATTCCAAACAGTGGAGTATCACAGGAATTATAAATCTTATTTGTTCATTGTTTTTTAGCATAATAGACATAACATACCATCCTATGGGTGTTACTTTTCTGGACATTGGTTTTGCTGCTGTTTGGTAGGCTTCTTGGTCTCCCAAAATATGGGAGCAGTTATCACATCAAACTCTGTATGGTTAATTTCTTTGTTTCATTTAATATGTATATGCTCACATGTAGTAGGATAATTATTAAACCAATAAAAACTGACAGACCCCTAGGTACTAGATTTATCTTCAACTGCCATATTCAGAAGTAAAGGTAAGTAAGACAACAACTCATGTTGACTTAAGGGACGAGTAAGTTATTAAAGCCTTTTTGGTGTCAGAAAGAAAAATGATCTGCTTCTACTTCATGATGTAAATGCATACATAAATATGTACATATGTTTGGCATTATGAGAAGGCCTCACTGCAGTATTCACTACTGGCCATTTAGAGATATATCTGTGATGTGAATTCTTTGGAGTCCAGTGTGGTATTAAGGTTATTGGTCTTTATTTTCACTTCGGCAGGTTGTTGTTTTTTTTCTGAAAAAATTCAATGTAATTAATCTTATCCCTACTGACTGTTCTTTTTGGGGAAAAATAAGACATACGGGTGACTACAGCGGAAATGGGACGTTCTTTCAGCGATTGGAACAGATGCAGTAAATATAATTATCAGTGAAGTTCTTTGGCTGTGGTCACTTTTGGTTTAGCAGTTGAGTTTCCTTTGTTGCATCTTCCTCTGCTACAAGTCATCTGCAACTCCTGCCTTTATATGAGGAAGTCACCTCAAATCTCAGGTCTGTTCTCCAAAGCATCTTCTACAAGGAGCCAGCATCAGTGCATAGCAGACCTTGAAATTCATGTACTCATCTTTTTTTTTTTTTTTTTTCCCATAGGTGAAGAGCTAGTGAATGAACAAGTCACAGCCTTATAGTGAGGAAAGAGAAGAATTTTGACTAAATGCTTATTCTGACATGTGGGATTTTAAATGTAATGCCTATCATCTGGCTTCTAGAGTCACCAGTTTAAAAATCATTAGAAGCAGACCTACGTAAAGCCACATGAGAAAGACACAAGGTGTTTTAATGAGAAATGCAATCTAGACCTATTTCAGGAAATGTCTGTACTCAAAACCTGATGTTTAGGATGTTAAATCTTCTCTTTAGTACATTCTTGATGACCTTCATTACAGTGACAAAGAGCAGCATAATAATAGCGCAAATGACCATCAGCAACAGATGATGTCTAAATCATCTACTTTTGCCAGCCATCCAAATTAGTCCTAAATCTAGTACCACTCCAATATGGTACCCTCTTAATGACCTGAGCTACATTCCAAATTTTCACTCAGCCAGACACTTAGTCACAAAATGATCCTGTTAACTGCAAGGCAGCAGACTGGAGATAGGTGCTGATGAATGATTAACAAAAAAGAAGGTAACCACTTAAAATGATAGAAGTGTGATGATGTATTCGAATTTTAGAAGAAGAAGACTTAAGAACCTAAATAAATTAAACATAGGCAGGTACTATGAATCTAAAGTCATGAACTTGAAATTGGCTAACTTATGAAGGAACCTCGGTTCCATATGAGCTGCAGTTAATATTTTAGTTCCCCAAGCGTCTTCTGCACAAGTGCCTCATTTTCAATACAGGTGAGTCCCACGATGATCCCCAAAGCAGGTGCTTGAATCACCGGAGCATTTCAGGAGCATGCCCAAATCTCACTGGCAGGCTCAGGTTCCCTTCAAAATGTGGTGAAACCTGCCAGTTTATTTTAAATCACATCTTGAGATGAAAAAGAGGAACCTTCGTACCTTCCTGTCGTCTTCCTTTTCTAACGTATTAATTAGCTACTGTAGCCTAGAAAGCAAAGCCTGATGAATAGGAGCCTGCATTCACTGTCTGACCCAACCCCAAAACATTGACACTTTTCAAGAGTATGTCCAACTCAGTGGGCGTATGGGAGCGCTCCTCACTCCTCTCATTATCTACTATGTCATTAAGACGGTCATTCAAACTGTCCCATGCTTTGGAGAGGGGAAGAGAGCAGTTCTCAGGCAGGGTGCAAACACGGTGCCCAAGCCCACTCAGAGAAGGAGGTGGGCAGAGGGTGCAGGGGGCTCAGGCAGCCTCAGCGATGCTGCTGCAGCCGATCCAGTTTGCTCTCCTCATTCTGGAGGAGGGAGAGTCACGACATTGTAGAATCACAGTGGCTGAAGTTGGAAGGGGCCTCTGGAGGTCATCTGGTCCACCCCCCTGCTCAGGCAGGGCCATCTAGAGCCCAGGACCATGTCCAGACGGCTTTGGAATATCTCCACAACCTCTCTGGGCCACCTGTGCCAGTGCTCCAGTAAAAAAGTGTTTCTTGATGTTCAGAGGGAAGCCTCTACGTTTCGGTTTGTGCTCATTGCCTCTGGTCCTGTCGCTGGGCACCACTGAAAAAAGCCTGGCTCCATCCTCTTTGCATCCTCCCTTCACGTTTATATACATAGGATATAGATTAATAGATATTATTTGTGTACTCATTATTTAATGATATGATCCCCACCGAGCTTTCTCTTCTCCAGGCTAAACAGTCCTATGTGTCTCGACGTTTCCTCATAGGAAAGCTGCTTCACTCCCTTCCTCATCTTTGTGGCCCTTCATTGAACTCTCTTCAGTATGTCCATGTCTCTCTTGTACTGGGGCCCAGAACTGGACGCAGTGCTCCTGAGTGGAGGGGACGATCACCTCCCTTGCCCTGCTGGCAATGCTTTGCCTAACGCAGCCCAGTATACCATTAGCCTTGTTTGTGGGAAGGGCACATCGCTGGCTCGTGTTCCAGTCCCCACGTTGCCAGCGCTCCTCCTGTTACTACAAAGCTCCTTCTTTTCTCGTGACCTGTTTCCAAACCGCACACAGGTCCAAGTGTTCCAGGTTGTGTCCAGCTCCAGCAGGCTCTGCAGCCTCGCCACCTTCCTGGGGGCTGGCAGCTGGTGTGTAAGGTCACCTCTGTTACAGGGCAGCCGTGACCCAGGATCAGGCTGCTGTGAAAACAGCTACGTTGTGAGAAAGAGCTGACAGAAGTTCTTCTATGGCCTCCCTGCCTGTCTTGGGAGCTGCTCAAGTCTTTGCCTTTGCTTCCTGATGGTTTCCCCTGGCTGACCTGGCCCTGGACCCGCCTGGAGATCTGGGCTGTGCCTGCCCCTGGCACAGACAGACCTGCTCTGCTTTTCTTGCTGGGTTGCCTTGGGGCTACATCCCCTCTGAGTGAGGGCACCACCCTGCCAGCAATGCTCCCAGCTCCCCAAACCCTGCACTAGCCACCCTGCTGCTCCCTGACTTTAGGTGTTAGCCATCTAGGGGACATAAAGCTGATGTGTTGTGCTCAGAGTGTTTCTACGTTTCCTACCTTCTCTCCTCACACCTCTGATGCAACGGACAGGAGCTGCTTGTTGGACCTGCATCACATTTAACATACTCGTACTCCTGAATGGCTTTGGCATGCACTGCTCAGATGTTGTAACAGTGGAAGCACTCCAAGTGAATCAGATTCTTTTAGGAAGTAAAATAATGAAATTGAAGAATATTTTACCTATTTTCATAGTTGTTCACTATTTACTATAATAATGGTTGCTGGTCTTTGTGAGAACGATTATACCTGTAAAATCACATTTGCAGAGGAGAATGTGTGAAAATCCTGAAACAGTTCTATTGAACGTAGCAGATTGCTTGTAAGAATGAATGTGACCTGTCAGTTTTAATGAAGTCAAACAGATATTCAATAATCTTGTCTAGATTTCACTTTTCCAGTCCGACTTACTTTATATGTTTGAACATCTATAACATTAATCTACAATGCTCTGGCTACAGACAAACAAGATCCTTTTTTGTTTAGTTGGGTTTTTAATTTTTTTCCCTTTCCTTTGTCATTTCAGCATTCAAGCTACTTGGCCACTGAAGACATTTTATCAGAGAAGGAATCAGAGTTTATTGACAGAAATCTGTACTTTTTCCCTGGTTAAACAGATGGAAAATCTAGACACAATCGGTAAGTGTTACTAAGGCAGTCAGACAACATCAGCTCTTGTCAGTTTGGCATATCACTCAACTTTCTTTGGCTGAGTAGCTAATGCTGTTGTACGGTCATAAAAACTTGTTAACAAGACAGAGCCTTTGCTGTCTTTCTTTGACTTGGAGAAAAAAATTGTACGATCTTTTTCTACTCACATGGGGCACAGTGAAAGGAAACACTTTGCACATCAGGTTTTGCTAAATTTTTTATAGATCATTGAAATCAGAGAATAATATGATATTATTCAGCTGTGAGTAAGGACTTCTAAAATGGCATACGGTTTCATCAATGCAACATATATTACCCCGGCCTAAAAAGAAATGACAGCAGCTATTCCCTTAACATGAAGCTGCCTTTTGCAGCAGCAGATCTAAGATTCGCTGGGCAGGTCCTGAACCGCCAGTCAAAAGGCCTTGTTGCAGTCACTGCAGTGGGGCCGGCATTTTACCATTTTATTTTGTAAGGATGCTCTGTGATAGAAAGTCCTCCCTATACTATGAGCAAGCAAACTTCTTCTGCCTGCCTTTAGCATAGATTTATTTATATGTGCTATTTCCCTCTGCATCTCTGGGAATCCTACCAGAGTGGGGACAGGGTTAATGTACATTTTTCCATTGAAGCAGAGACAGGAATATGCTGTGGATGAAGGACAAAGGTGGGGATGTTTACACTGCAGGTTTTTCTCTACAGCAATCCTTATCTGCTATTCCAGAAATACTCCCCCTGATGTATATGACTCTCATGTATCCAATGTCTAAATGTGAAAAGAAAATTTATTAGTCTGACATTGTTTCCCTGGTAGATATTACAGAAATGTTATGAAAATCAGTGCGGTTCCGTATTTGCATTTAGGGAACCTTTGTAAAATGGAGCCAACTTGTATACATAAGGGTTTAAACTTAAGTTTCAGGGTATCAAATCAAAGAGGTTTGTATTTCAGCTTTGGGTATGGTCCCTTCTAACTCAATATTTAGCAAATGTTTTTTGAAGATTATCTTTCATTTCATTTCAAAGGAAAAGCAGTACCTGGGTAGGTTTTAGACAGAACCTAGACATGTTCACTTATGGGTTCAAGCTGTTCCTTAGCTGAAGTAAAAGACAATTCAGATATTCTGGGATTCTTATTGATCTACTAATGTCTTATTAAAGCATTAATCTCTTTTTATAACACCTTCTGAAGCTTCAGAGATTTTCACTGAAAAAATTGGCAAGTCTGCCAAAGTGGTGACTACTCAGTGAAGTACCAGAACTGGTTTTCAAAAAATATGGGGCTTGTATCAGAACTTTTTAATTTAGGAAGGGCACATTCTCATTTCAGTTTCAGTAAATGCATTCAGAGCTTGACTGGAAACATATATGAGAATTGCAGCTTCAGATATTCACAGATATCTAAGTATTCTTCAAAGAGTTGCAGCATCTGCAGTGGTGAAGGACACTTCTGCAGCATTAAATGCAGAAAACTATCCTGGTAGCTGTTCATTCATAAAACTTTATTGGCAATCCTGGAGTATGGATAGATGAAGGGATCAGTTACATAGCTCGGGTACAAGAAAATAACACTCCTCATTTCTCAGTGTAAAAGGTAATGGAACAGTCTTCAAAGGCACCATTTTAGTAAAAAGAGAACCAAGCCAACTTCTGATAACAAATGCCAATGAAAAAGTTTTAGCTTGTTATATCTGTTAAGAGTTATGTTTAGGGTATACTGTTTGTGGCTCGGTTGAATTTTCCACAGAAAAATCAATTCCACATTAGGAATCATTTAAATTAAACACATTTTTCAATGACTACTAGCTCTTATTTCCAAATGTCACATTCAAAACTGGGCACTGAGGACAGAAGGCCCATGCCTACAGAACAATGGATATTTCATGTATATTTCCAATAAGACTCAACAGAAATCAATACACACGTGGATTGTTTAGAGATTGACAGAAATGGTACGTTAGTCATACTTCAGTAATCAAAATTATTTCTTCCAAAGATGAAAAGAATTCTGCATTTATTTCTTTTGCTTATAACACTGTTTATTCTCAGTTGTGTGTTGAAAGGAGAATTAAAATGTAAGGTACTGCTGCCAGAAGATTTCTGAATCTGGTGAAATGAATTGCTTACGCTAACAGTCAGTTGAAAGGAACATAAATCTAAATTTACAGTGGCTGACACCTGAGTCTTGGTGAGGGACTCAATTTATATGTACTCACCATGCATTTTATTACCATAAACTCCCTTTATGAAAGACCTCACCAAACAAAAGACATTCATTTCTCTCTGACTTAGTAAACAGCCGCACCTAACTCCTTCTTTCAAAGCACTGGCCATGCTCGTGGAAACTGCTATACTCAGTGTAATCACCGGTTCAGGCTAAAAATCCATGCTTCTTTGTGATAACACTTCTTGCAATTAAGCCATGCGGTATGACAGGATGTGTGTCATCTTGCCTCAGGTGGCCTATTAGGTTTAAAGCTGAAGGCCAAGTGACACAGCCATCTGTGCATTGGTACTGTTGCTGTCTGATACCTTCCCCCATGGCTCTGCTGCAAGGACTTATCTTGGTTACCAAATGTCCCTGAATAATATATATATATATAATTAAAAATAAAATGGAAAGTGATGTATTAAACTTATTACCGCAATGCTCAGAGGTTGAACAGGCTTGATGTCTCTACGCAAACATGCAGTCATCTTCAACTATGTATAGTTTTAAGGCCTTCAGGCATTAAAAACAAACCATAATACTTAATACATATCTAATACAAACTGTAACATCTCGTTAGTTGTTTCCATAGTATGCCCACTAATCATCAAAGGGTGATTACAAATATCACTGTCCTATTGCATACATTGCAGGACTTGTGGACTTGTGTACCTATATAAAATATAGTTTTGAGTTTTTGATAATCAAACAGAGAAAAAGAAGGTAGATGAATAAGACAGAAGAAATTACATTTATTTACTCATATTTTTTTTACCCATAATTAACCATCCTTATTCCCAAAATATGCCACAAGCATGAAGAACGGCAAATGCAGGGAAGAAATAAATTAAATTCCTCAGGAACAAGTATAAGCCTCTAATGACTGAATCCCACTCATCATCTTGCTCCCAATGAAAACACGTTAGCCATGCATCCAAAATGATGTGTATCGTTACTACAGGCAAGAATGAAAACGTGCCACAAATATCACCCATCCACCCATCCCAGTGCACTTTCTGTCTAGCCTGATGGCTAAAACAGTCAACTAAATGGATTTTCACAGGGATTTAAATCTCTTCAGGAGAATGAGAACATCGAATGTGAATCTCCTACAGCGTCAGGGAGTATATTGACCACGGGGCTCCTGTACGAAGAAACGCTACTGACTGTCTCAGTTCTGAAAGATGAGGCTGCCTCTTGGTCTTTCACAGGTACGTGTCGACAAGTAGAAGTTCCCAAGATCCATGCCAAAACCTTTTTTGAGACACACATATTGACCTGCGTCATCCTTTGAGGTAAAACTAAAATCATGTTTAGCACGCCAAGATCTCATTTGTGTGCCTACTTAGCCTACAAAAAGTCTCCATATTTGCCTAGTCATTGGTAAGGGGAAAAAAATAATCTTACTTTACTCTGCAGGTGAACACTTTAAAAGCACTTTTCCAGCTTTCTGCTGTACCTAGATTATTCTTAGGGCAAGAGAGGCCACCTGATTTTATCCAGCCAGGCTTTGGGATCAATACAATAAGCACAGCACAACCTTTTCTGTTTCTTTGGCCCCTGCGATCCAAGGGGAGCTGCAAGATCCGGTCCAGTTCCTCCTCAGCAATCCTTGAGTACTCACGCTTTTCCTTTTTTACATCAATTATTTAGTCCTAGTTCACTAAAATTTATTTATCAGGCCTTTTTTATCAAATTTGTCCTTGCCACCAGAAAAGAGATTTCATTTGAAGAATGGATATCTTTTCATCTTACTGTTTTTACTTTTTTGCTGCGTTTAGTCTTCTGTTGAATTTCATTCATAGAGTGTTTTTTCTGGAAAATGTAGTTATATAGAAAAAGACAAATTCCAACAGTATATGGTGCAATGCTTGTTTTTGAAGAAGGTAGTAATCTCTATAGTCTGTTGTGATTCTGTGGGTTTCAGTTTTCAGCACTGACAAGAACAACACTTAAACATCCCTTAAAACAGAGAGCTGCTCCCGTGTATGCTTCCCTGACATATTTCTCTCTTTTTTTCCCCAGTAGAAATAGCACCCAAACCAAGTCAAATTTAATGACAAAGTGTCATACATGAAGCCATAAAAACTTAGCCAAAGGGACTTGTTTTCCTTGCAAAATGTCAGAAATGAAAGACTATAGCCTCAAATCTGATTTCCCATTCACACCGCCTGTCTTGTTCCACTGACAAAAAGTTCCCCGGCTAACAGAAGCACCATGAAACTTTCTGGTGTGTGCTTGGGGAAGAAAAGAGTGATAAAGACAGATAGAAAGAGCTAATACCCAACATTTTATTCGGGACACCAAGGAATAGTTTCTGAAGCCTTCGCTGTTTTGTTTGCTGGAGAGAAACGTAGTAAGGTACAAAACGTTACCTGCTACAGTTCTTTCCTTGGCTGCAGATCTCCCCAGGCATCAGAGCACTTGTGCTGAAAGAGCAAATCTGATGCTTTGCTGTTTGCCACTGGACAGCACAGGGCTGCAAACGACGCTCTCCCTGTTTTGTTTCTCTGCCTTGATCACGTACCTCAAAGAAGCAACTTGAAAAGAACTGGAAGCTTTGTTTTGAAGAGATATACCATCAGAAATAGTCCGTAAAAGGAAACAGTAAGCCCACCGAAAGTCAGAAACAGTAAATGAACACATCAGAAGGGAAAGCTGTTTGAAATAACATCTGATAGGCTCATTAAAGCTGCACCTCTACGGTAGGAAAACAGGAGAGACCCTTCTCCACACAGACCACCAACACTCCAGAGAGAACAGAACAGGATCCCCAGAGAACTTCAGCCGTCACAGAAGAACAACAATCTGGGGAAGAAAGAAAACAAGGGCATGTTAATGTCAGAAAGGCTGACAAAAGTACTGGGTGCAGGTTGCAGGAACGTAGCAGACTCATGCAGACATAGATAATTTGATTTGAGTAGGGTATATACATCCATCTTACAGGCAAAGTGAGATAAAGCCTGGAACGCCTGTTATTCTCCTATCTACCTACTATGTTTATATTGTAACTACAGTTTGCACACATGTTTTATGGTTTTTTACTGTATTCGCACCTTTCACATCAGAACCAAGTCATATTCTCAGTTCCCACTGCTATATTGCTAGGACTTCATGGCTACGTGTGAAGAGATAGAATAAAATCTCCCTTTCTTTGCCTCTTTCCCAATACTCCTTCTTTCTCAATACTCCCCCCCGCCCCCTCCCATTTTTCATTGGTCTTTAGTGACAATATAGCTTTAAAAATCCGTCTTTCTGACTTTCCATACTTCTGCCTCTTCAGAAAACGTAGTCTGAACATTGTTCTAGACTTGATATTATTTCTATTCTAATATACGTTTTCCTTTTGGGGAAAATATAAAATGATCTGAACTTAACAGCTTCAGAAAATCAGTTGAAAATTAGGAAAAAAAACCCTCCACATCTTTTCTTCAAAAACAATTTTCGAAGCAATATCTGTCAGTTGAGCTTTGAAAAAGGACATCGTAAAGTCTGCAGAGACACAACTCGTGAAATTAGTAGCCACAATATTATAATTTACACTTTCCAAAGGTCCATTAAAATCAAATCAGGACACAATTCAGTCCTGCCTTTCGGTGGTCCTCAATGATATTTCTTCACTGACCTTTAGGGAGGCATTCATCTCACTTAAATTTAGCTGTCTTAAGTTAATTGTTTAAGCACTTGTACAGCCAAGAACGGAAGGGGGAGGGTGAGAAAAAAAGAGGCAAATATTTAAAGGGCAACTGTTCTCATCCTAAAAATGTGCATGAAACAGGTGTTAAGAGTCACCCTCTGATGGGTCTTCTCTCTATTAATTCTGGTTTATGAATTAGCTGTGGACTATTTACATCTTCTACTGGTCTTTGACACTTTCAGCCAGCCAAAAAGGAAAATTGCCCACAGAAAAACAGGAATGGGGACTCTTTGATGGCCTAATTCACTATGAATGCTGAAAATTTTAAACAGATAGGCTAGGAAGCGAGCGGCTTGCGAGTCAGAGCCCGTGCGTGGGTGAGCAGAGCTTTCTCAGTCATAGTAAAATGGAACAGGGTGCTGTTGGTAGGTTTTACTGTTTGGATGTGGGTAGATCTCTAAAGATGACTTCAAAATTAATTCTAATTATGTGTTCAGTGCTGAAACATTTCAAGAGAGCTAAGAGCAAGTGATAGCAATCTGTGTTGCATTCATTTTTCCTTTCTCAATGAATAAGAAGGTTGGAAAATGGAAGAATAGGACAAATTAACAACTTTGGGTTTGGAGATTAGAATGATCTTTAATACTTCGTAGTGCGACAACAGACAATATCCCTAATAACTTATGCTGTAGTACATCTGTATCTTGATTCGCCAAGGAACATTAAATTACGAAGTTTTACTTTATCAGATCTTAATTTTGGTAACAAAACAGTATTATTTGTGTACCTTGTTATTCTGCTGTTGCTCTTTGCTTCCTGTGTTACTTACAACTCAAGCAGTAAAGCTAAAAAATGATGTATTTGGAAAAATTGAATCTCTGAGTCACTCCAAGATAGCAAAGCAAATTAAATGAAAATTGGAAGAGCTAGAATTTTTTTCACATGAGTGAATAGTTTCTTACAGAATACATACAAGGCTGTTTGAGTGGAAAAAACACTGATTGCCAAAAGACAGGAGAAAAGCTGTTCTATTTTACATATAAATGAAACAAACTAAGTTTTAAATAAAAGCGTACTTAAGTAACAGAAACCGATTGAAGTCTGGTTTAAAAAATACAACAAACAAAACCAACAAAAACGTGAAAAGCAACTTTTGATCTAATTAACCTGCTCCCTCTTCGGGTTGTTACAGTGAAGGATTCTGTAAAAAGACAATTTGCTGTGGATACAATCCAATGTCCTCTGAAATCAATGGAAAGATTCCAGTTTAATTTCTTTTTGTCTAAGGCTAAGGCTTTCGTTGTTTGGCTAAGGCCTTATTCAAACTCTACTAAAGAAAGTAATCTGCTTTACCTTACTGGTTCCTAGATCCTATCTGCTAAAATACTGAGGTGATCTAAAACAGAAAGAGGAAAAAATACATTTCTAAATGTCATCTCATAAGTGGTTTACCTGTGATATATATTTCACTCATACCAGAATGCTTTTTTTTTCCTTTGATATTGATTGAGATCTTATCTCTACACAAATTTATAAGTTTTCATGCTTTGAGGCCCTGACTTACCCAACACCTGTAGCTAATAATCTGTTACGATGTGCTGCCATTTTCCTGCCTTTGTCCCAGAGCTCCTTTGCGGCTACGTCTTTCCTTTGATCCATAACAGTAATGTTTAGGAACATTCAAGTATGTGACTGTATTTGTGCAGAGCTGTGTAGTGAAATTGGGGCAGAGCTATGTGTCTCTCGTTTACATTCTTTGCTCTTCTTGTGTTGTCCTGCTGTTTTGTGATGATCATTACGCTATCAGTATGCTGTAATTCTGCAGTGATTTGAAGAGTTAGTGATGTAGCAAGTGGTTTAGAAGGAAGAAGGAGGTGGGCCATCATCCCCCAGGCAGAGCAGTGCTTCTGGTGTCTTTTCTTTCTTTCTTTCCAAATTTCCGCCGTGCCACATCCTTTTACATCATGTTTTGCTGAATTATGCTAACATATATCAAGTCATATCACATAAAACACAAGCTAATGTGACAAGACATGGGATAGCAGGGTGAAACTTGCCAGAGATTTGAATTATTTTTATTTCTTTTACTTTTCGTATGCTGTCTCAAAACAAAGGCTGGTCAAAACCACCTTGCTACAGTCTGGGTCTGAGGTACATTTGAAATATCTGCAAAAATTGCAAAATTGCCTTTGCCAACTCTTACAAGCTTCGTCATTGGAACTCCATCCCTTCTTAGATGCTGAGAATCTTGTCGGATACTTACCTTTCATTCAAAAGTACAAATTGAAGGTTTAGTCTCCCAGTTTTAAAGCTGCACTGCAGTAATCATTTGCTCATTCTGCCACTTGAGGCTGCCTGTCATAACTTTTGATTCAACAGTCAATTAAATGAATCCAGATCCTGATTTCAGAGATGCTGAGCACCCTCAGCATCTCCTAATAACATTTCCTGTTGCTAATAATGTTTCTACTGTTTGTGAGGCCAATTTTCTATTTCATCTGCCCTTTGTTTTGGGAGTACGTTTGGGGTTTACCAGCTAATGATTTGAAAGAGATTTTTCTATAAGAAATTTATTTATGACTTCCTTACTGGCACAGAGAATATCTGTCTTTTTAGTGAGCCTATAGCCATCAATATGAGTGCATAGTGAAAAGGAACATTTCGTGTACACTTGACAAAGTGGTTTACAGCAATTCAGTGTCTTAAGTTCAGGTAGTGACATGAAACCTCCACATTTGAAAGCCTTTCATCTGGGCTTCCCATCTTGATAAGAAAACTGCACAGCATCCCGTATCTCTCTGTAGGCAACCAGGTAAAACAAACTCATGCAACTGGGTTGTCACAAAGCACCAATGGATTTAGCTCAGGGATAGAGAAATCTCTGAGACCAACGTGTAATCAACCTGTAAATACATTTTACTCCAACCTCACAGGGGGTCCAAGGTGCTTGGTGTCTTCCAGATTCCTGTGGAGACAGCTTTTCTAGGAAGCAGATAAACATACGTCACACTCCTTAGGTAGAAGGCAGTATTTTTCTCTTTTCTGGAATATACTTCCCTGTTATATCTGGAGATACCACTTCCTCCTCAGATAACTTCAGTTAAAATTACCAAGAAGACATCAGTAAAAATGGTTTAAGGAGACTTGATCTAATCTAGTCCATTTTGAAAATCTGGTAATGATGGGAAAATTTTATGAGAAAAGAGAAGATAAATTTTGAAGCATAATGAATGAGAACAAACTAAAAGTCTTTCCACAAGTGTGGGTCCTCAGACTTGTCCAGATCAGGCATCTGAAATTTCTTTCACAACCCAATAGGTTTTAGGAGGGGTAAAACATTATGGATTTTACGCAGCTCATTTGTCTGTGAAAACTTACTTCGGTCAGAATATTCTCGTAACCACGTTTGCCATCAGTAGCTGCTCTCCATGTAGATCGTATCTCCATATACAGCTAAATCCAAAAATTAGTTAATAATGGTGGCATCAAAATCAAAGGCCTGAATTCCCTTCAGCCAGTCAGAACACTAAATATCAGTGTATTTTCCCCAAAGAGTTGATTTGTCAACATAATTAAAATACTGGTCAATCACTAAAAATAAGCAAGAATCAAAGCCCCCAAAGCCCATCTCGTCCAGATGCTTCAGTGAGCTATGTTACACTGTGTTTAAAATAAAAGGCCAGACATTTCCATTCTGCTGAACTGTCTTGCTGCTGCTGTTCAAGTCATAATCTTCAGAGCTCTTTACCTGTGAGATCAAAATGCCTAATTTTCTCTCCTCAAAACATATAGAGCCTGAAATTTGTTGGGTTTTGAAACAGAAAAAAACAAATCAGTGTCTGTCCAAAGTGATTTGACCATCTGTAGCAATGGATAGAAAGAAAGGAGGCTGGGTGAGGAGGTAAAGATGGCCCCTTACGTTTAGGCTGAGCACTTGGGCCACGAAGCTTGAAGAAATCCAATTTTTCAGTTCACTTCTTCCCCATTATTCAAAGGTCTCCAAACTCTGCAGTCTCTTTGGTTCATACTTCAGTGAAACCATGTTAAACTAAAAAATGCATAGGCTGGAACCCAAAACAGGAGTTACAGAAAAAGTTTACGAAAGAGCTTAAAAGCACCCCGTGTTCTCAGGTGTCGGCTTGGGCTGCACTCCTCTCCAGCAGTTTTATTCTGTAGTCTGCAGTGACGTATTAGGTCTTCCTACAGAAGTGAGACTGTGAAAATACCACATTGAAATAGATCATGGACATTTGTGTGCTTCTGGAGCCTAGCCATTGGAAACACACAAATTGGGTTTCTTCTCTGGGTTTGCCAAGCATTAATGTAGAAACATGCAATAAAGAGACGTTAAGAAAACTCAGGGATGGTTACGTAAATCAAAAGGTGCCACAACTTTAGACACTGGTATTTCCCACTGCACAGCTGTGGTTTTCAAACTTTACATCCTATGATATCGAGACCAAACCTGCTTTAAAACACTCCCGCGATCAGGGGGAAAGGGAAGAGAGAAAGAAAGCCTCCACCATTTCAGGCTGGAGTGTAAATCGCATTGCTGGACCACCCTTGCACATATGTGACTCTTCACAGTGTACAGATGGAGATCAAGTGAGTTTACACCAGTAACACGATGTTTTCTGCAAGTGAATTATTCTATACCTTTTACATTCAGCTCTAGGGCAGATGGCAGCACCCTCTTGACTTCCTGAGTATCTTTCAGACAATGCTAATAATGCCTGTGGTGTGAACTTTGCAATCAGTGGTCTCTTTTCTCTTGCGAGAGTAAAAATGATTCATGGTATACCTCAATTTAATCTTACTTCTTACTGATTTGTTTAGTTTTGGTGAGATTTTAAAATCTTACGGTGATTAAAGAGTAATGCTATTAGTGCCTTCTAATGGGATTTACAGGCCTAAATAAATTGCTCGTGGTTTGTTTTTTTTTCTTTTTGAGTTTCTTTTTGCGTTTCTATACTCCACTTTCATGCAGCAATAGTCAGCCTGCTTCTTAGCCATTCGACTTGCTACATATCAGCCTGTGAATTCAAACAACAAGAGCAGCGATGCTGTTGGAAATAATTACGCAAGTTGTTTGAAGGAGATATTTTCCTTACAGATTTAATGAATTGCCTGTTTCAAAAGGGGATTTGCAAGGGACATGCAAACGGCTCGAGAAGCCTTCATCTTAGCACTATGGCGCTTGCTCGGCTTGTAGGTGACTTGCCCGTTAGCCTCTCTGTGTGTGTAGCTTTAAGTGTACAGGGGTAATTTAGCAGGCAAAGAATTTTAAAATGTAAGTGCTTATCAACGGGGCTGGCAGAGCTGCTCCATTAGCACATCTGGTCGGGCTGCTGCTTTGAGATGCGACGTGGAGATGGATGAGCTCCAGAGTAACCACACTTCCCACAGGCTGCAGGAGCCAGCAGGACTGCCTGCCAAGCCCACTAGGTTCATTAAGCTCAGTAGAACCCTGCAGGAAAAACCGATTTTTAAAATAGCTTTCAAAGGCTCCCTGGGTTTAAAAGTTCTGGATTCTTTTCCATCCCACCATGCAGAGAAATCTTTGCTTCTAAAGCACAATTTACATAGCCTGAATAAAGAGAGAGAAAATATCTTCTTGGTCTCTTTGGTGCACATGAGCTGGCACTTTTGTTGGAAGTAATTTGCCCTATTCCTCAGCTTTGCTCACCTAGTTCTTGAGCGGAGACTTATAAGTGACTAAAAGGTAGTCACTTTGTTGAAAAAATCTGTTTCCCTCTGCAGTTGCAGAAATGCTTAAAATCCACATCCTGAAAAGCCAGGCTGCATTGCCAGGGGTATACTTTTTCACCACCATGTTTTTGGGGGTGTTGAGAGCTCAGGCTTTTATTGTTGTTGATGTTGTTGGGGTAGGGGCTGGGAAGGGGTTATCAGCCTGGTGCCAGGAGAAGAACTGGGAAAAAAAATCTGTCTTCAAATTCGCAAAATGTGTCATCTGAGGTACGTATATCTTTTCTGATTTCTTTGTTCATTCTCAACATTAGCTACTTATTTCTTCCCTTTGTCCCAGTGCAGTAAGGTAAGGTAAAAATATAGACTTTTCATAAACTAAGCAGAAGTATGGGTGTGATCTTGTTGTTCTGAGTACCCTTTTAGTTTTACTTCAAAGGATGATGCCATTCTATAAATTGCCCAGCTCCTTCACAGCAGAGAAAAATGTCATTGAACACCTCAGGTAATGAAAGATTAAAATCTTATTAATAGTCCTAGACCTTGCTCTCAACGGTACAGTGACAGTCTTTGTGCCACAGGAATTGTTCGTGACATCAGACAAACGATGGCTGAAATTCTTGAAATGTACAGGTACTGTCAAAGTTCAGTCACTGGAGCTCCAGCTGCCTCATGCTTGTAAATTTGCTGTTTGAACACTGGGGGTGTTGCTGTATGGTACCCCTTGCTGTAGAGTAGCTAGAAACTTCTCAGGTGTTACAAAGTCCCCTATTTCTCAGATGACAGGGCATTTCTTCTAACTTATATCTCTCGAGACTAGTTCATTCTTTCATTGTCTCCTACTGAGACTGTCAGCCCAAGCCAGTTAATAAAGCCTTAACTCATCTAATACTACCTGTGTATTGGGATTTAAACACAACTGCATGGCAGTAGAGGAAGACCTGCCTCTGCGCTTTGAAGACTTCCAACCTGTCACTCATAACCGAAAAGAATCCCCAAGAAAACCCAAAAGCCGCCTCCCCATTTTCTTTTAAAATGAAATATTTTTTAAAATCGGATTTATTTTCTTAGTATTTGAGTTGGTTAAATAAGGAAAAAGTTGGTTCTAAAAATCTTATTGAATAGGATAAAGCTTTCCATTAACACATTGCCATTCATAACAGTCACATGAGTTTTTATGAATTTCAGTGAAAAAGGTATGTCTGGCCAATGAAACACAATCACATATCTGACTTGGCTTTATTTTATTTTTTTGTAGATGAAATAGTTCATATGCAATAAACCCTCCAATTCAGTAATGGAAATATCAAATTGAGATGAGTTATGATACAGCTCTCATATGAAATCACAACACCTGGTAGTCTTGTGAGGGTTAAAAATAAAAAACAGTCTTGTATGGTAATATTGAACCCCAGACAGACGTCCTTAAGTTTATTGTCCCCAAGAGCACCAAAAGGAGCTGTTGACCAAAAGTACAAGATAAAAAATTTAGAAAATTACACACTTCTTACATTTAGCCCTTTAGTGAAACTGCCAATTTCTGTGAACAACTGTGAGTGAAGAGGGTGGTGCTCCTAAAGTTAATTTGGGTTTAAGGGAGAAAAAGGAAAAAAAAAAAAAAAAAAAGAAACAGAATGAGCTACTTTCAGGCAAGTAAAACTCCATTAAAAAACTTAAATTATAAAGAAACAAATAAGAGCATACAAGGCACTCATGGAAAATGTGACTCACAGAGCACTACTGGAAGATGCTGAGATGTTATAATGATGACAGTGGCACAAGAAACTGCGTAGCACAGGACAGGATGGATGTTCAAAGCTGTGTGTGGGAAATGAGTCATGTGATGCCCATTAGTGTCACTGAGAATTTTGCTGTGAAAGCACCATGCATTTTTGAAAGTGTACTTTTAAATGTTTAATACAACACTTACAAGCAAAATTTAGCACAGGCACAAGGAATCTATGCTAATTCTCTGTATCTTCACTGTCCTTATTGTGCTTTTGTTTGTAGGAGTTAAGGCTTCTGTCCCAGGCCAGACCTTTTGTCTCACCACACTTGTTTCGGATGATGGATTTCTGAACTTTGGATACTTTAATATAGCATGTGTGGACTGAATGACAGAACAAGTGTGTGCTAGCAGAGATATCGTTTCATCAGCGGGAGCTTCTGCTTAAATATCAGATTTTTAAAAAGTGTTCCTGCCTTATGAAAGAGCTTGACAGCTGTCAGGTCAGACACTGAGAGCGCGAGGAGTGAAATCAAAGCCATCTTCCTGCTCTCCTTTCTCCACAGATTCTGTCTAGAATAAATACCTCTTCCCAGGTATGCGTGTAGTACAGATAAGAAGAAATTCTTGTAGCATGTATTTTTAGCCAAACTAAGTGAAAAAAATCCCTGGATTTTCAGAATTCTCAATTTTGTGCTATGAGTAAAATCCCACTTCTTAGCTCAGTGTGATATGAGGGATAATGTCATCCTAGCTAAGTGTATACAACACAAGTCTTCATGAAGCTCTGTGAAAGCTGATGCTTATGTTTGTGAGACATAAAACCCACTGGAATCAGCCAGGCTTCTTCAGGATGACTCGATTTACTGGCATGCTGCAACTTGCAGGATTAGAGTCAGTTTATAGGTGGAAAATATGGGATGAGATACATTCCTCTTTATTGACAAGAAAGGAAGAGTTTAAGGAGACCGGTAGGACTAGCGGGTATGTGGCTGACAAGGCTTGAATTAATTAACTTGCCCTACCCAGAAACAAAAAAGGGAGGAGAAATCGAACATAAACATGAGTAAGCAATGGCAACAGCCATGAGAGAGGCAGCTGCCTCCCAGATTTGGAGCATGGCGGTGATCCAAGAAGAAAAGTGATCAGCAAGGGCCTATCAGTAAATAGGCAAACCCAATAGTACCTCAGCTGTAAAAGCCAAGGGAGGTAAAAGATTGAAGGACTGAAGACCTGTGAAAGGACTTAACATTAAGACTTCTCAGGTGGGACTCCTTGGGGCCACCAGCAATACGCCTGGGAGAGGACATTGGTGACAAGTTGTTCCCCAAGTGCCAAGACAGAGACAGGCGTGTGAAAGTACTTCTACTAGTGGAGCGGTAGAGGAAATTTGGATGTTTATGGTCCATCATGAAGCAGCTCAGCTGAGAACTAATAATGAACAAACAGTTTGATATTAGGCACTGGAAGAAGAAGATTTCCATTCGATTCTTTGGCTTTGAGCAGAAGATTGGAGGGATCCAAATCTGACTGACTCTATTAAATATTCAATTAAAAAGTGATTTATTTTGTACCTGCCGGGAGGGTCTACCAGAAAAAAAGAAAAGAAGGAAGCTGTTCATGCTTTACTTACCCACAATGTTTTTTGTGGGTGGTATTGGTGGTTCCAATAATTTTCATTTAACTCAGGCAGAAAGGGTAAATATTAAACAATTATAAACAAATATGGAAAAAATTAATACTGTATAGAGGTGAAAGGTAAATAAATAGTCAGAAACAATACAATGATGACTGTAAGCAGAAAAAAATGCTGCAGGTTTATTGGTGAACAGGCAAATTTGATTAGTCTTTAAAGTTATAAAATCCATCTTAAAATCTTGAAAGCTTTAACAACACCAAAAAAAGAGGCTTTGTGCTCATTGTGATCCCAGACTACATCACACAGGACGTTGGAAAAATACAGAACTAAAAATTAACAGAACACCTTCAATTTTTTGAGCAAAAAAGACCAACAGTCCTCTGCCTGCCTGGCTGTAAGCAGAAGGATTAAGGTCAACAGGCAATAGTCTTATACCCTGGATGTAAGTGATAACAGAAAGGAACTAGAACAGCCAGGCAAGCGGAGCTCGGAGTCTGAACCAGTGTCAGACACCACATAAAGTTCCTGTGCTGTGGCCATCCCCAAAAGATAAGTGACTGCCTTGACATTTGGAAAAAAAAAGAAGTAAAGGCTGCAAGAAGCTCCATCAAGAGTCCAGCTGAGCAGGGGTTTTCACATGCCAGCAGGCTGTGTGCAGTATGAAGAAAGGGTTGGTAACAGTACCATTAGCACAGGGAAATTTTTCACGGGATCATGGAAAGCACTGCAGCAGAAGATGAATGGGCTACTACTCTGGAAACAAATGGAGCATTTTTTAATTAAGTAGGAAACGGGTGCAGTAGAAAGTATGGTAGTCAAAACCATGATTAGCACTGGCAGAGCAGCAGCAGTGGGAAATATTTAAGGTACATGGATAGAAGAATGGGTTGCAAATAGCAAGCTTCTGCCCCAAACTCGAAGAACATCAGCCAAATGTGCCAGTAGTTACTAAATTAGGAAGGGATGAGGAAAGGAAGAGGAGAAATAACTTTCAAGCCTGTTAGAAGGATGAAGAAAGAACAAATGAATCAAAATACGCCAGGTGTCTGGACTCATCAGGAAGGACACTGCACCGAAATACTTAAGAATAAGTTAGAGGATCTCTTCCAGAGAAAAGAAAGATTCCTAAAAGACCAGAGAATAGAGCTGGAAAAAAAATAGTTACCCCAGATGATTCATATCCTTGGGATTATAGAGCAGGAAAGGTCGAGAGAACAGAAAAATGAACACATGAAATGCCTGGGAGTAGGAAGACATGTTTGGCCAACAAGCTGTCAATATCCATTTCTTTCAAGAAAAAAAAGGAAGCAGGCCAGAATTATTTATGTCAGAAAAAAAAAAAAACAAAAAAAAAAAAAACAAAATAACAACCAAACAATGAAAGAACACAACCAGAAAATCCAAGCAGTTCTGAGAAGAGCCAGAGCTCAAACCCAAAAGCTACAGAAAACATTGGAATCGTGTCCCGTGTTAGCTCCGGAAGACAGTCAGACAGACCACGGGCTGCCCACACAGGGAATAAGAAAAAAGTTATTAAAAAAATCCAGAGAACGTAGGACTGGGTTTGTAAATTGCTGGCTGCCCAAACTGAGGGTGTAATTATGCTGCTTCACAAGCACATCCAGCAAATATGTGATCCACATCTTATTACAAAGTTTAAAGAACTTTTGTCTTTTAATTAAGGAATCCCAAGAAACCCAGCAGAACTCCAGGATTTCTTTTCACCTGACAGTTGTCCATTCTGAAGTCTTCAACAACACTACTCTGTCTGTTGCTCTTTAGAGAAACCCTTTTCATCTGGGTTATTTCTAAGCACCTCACTTATTAAGCTATTTCTGATATGACACTAGCTTCCATTTAACACGTTTACCATCAAATCCAGATTAAAATTTATATTTCAGTGTTGCAGTTTATGTTTTTATCCATGTTGATTCAGGATGGCCTTTAAGATTTGCCGGTAAGCACCCTTTTCAAAGACAAAACTGTGTGTGTAATTGCTTAAAAAATGTGTATGTTTTTATATGTGTATACTTATGAAGGATGTAAGGAAGAAACTCTTCATTTGCAGTCAGGTCAGAATGTAAAGTAGGTAGAGAGTATGATGTTGACAACCCTAAGTAACAAAATTTGAAGCAGCAAGTCACATTATGTCATAAGACTGATTTTAAAACTATCATATTAAAACCATGTTATTTTAGCAAATACATTCTTCAGATTCTTTTTATTTTACTTTTTTTCAGCATTAAGCCCTTGGATGGAGGGGCTATAATTAAAAGGCTTTTCCAATAACTCAATGAATAGAAAGGTATTAAAATGATAATATCATATTAAACGTTCATATGAAATATATTTCCTTAGTCCAAACCATCCATCCTGAGTCCTCAGGCTGGGGTCAATACATTTTTCTGACAATTTGCAAGGCTAATTTACTGTTTCTACAAGAAGGAATAACAATGAATGTCTGTGTTAACATCTAATACAACTCTAAGCATGTCTATTGTGAGACTAGATGCTTCCATAAGCTTCAGCAAACTTGAACAGTTGACTTTCTCTGTTTATGCAGTCAACAGAGAGCTCTATTCCCTTCCCTCCTGACAAACTTGACTACTAATCACTTTCTGAACATTTACACATTGTCAGAAGTTGTATGAGACCGAAGATGGAGCAATTATTTTCTACAGGTTATTTTCAAGGAAACCTTACAGAGAAATGTCATCCATTACAGCAGCATGGAAATTTTTCTTAGCACCACAGGGACTGCTGAAAAAACACCTGAAGTGCACACAGTGATGTTTCTCCACATGTCAGGCCCAGAAGCACACAAAGCTTTGGATAATATTTAAGAAGGAGAAAAAAGAAAATAAAAAGCTTTTGGCACTGTTTGCGTACACAGTCAAGAGACACAGTGACCACAGAGAATGCTATTTATAAAAGTATTTTTCATCCCATGAATGAGCTGAACAAACCGTGTTAAGTTTCAGCAACACCATGTGATATGTGGTACTAAATTTACATTAAAGACCCATTTGCTGGTTTAACTCCATAATTTATCGTGAGCCCATAATCCATCCTTAATCCATTCTGAGCCCAATAAAAATAAATACCAGAGCCTGAACAAGAGAGCACCAGTAGGGATTTATGAGTCAGGCATCCTGAGCCTACAGAAGTCACTGCAGTCCGGCAATGGGTCTTTACGGGCCCCACAATGCATTGGGGGCACCCGCGGGGAGACATCAGAGCCGATGCTGGGTGATGTAGTCCAGAAGAAAAACAAGCCCGCAGGGTTGAATGAAAACACAGCTTCATAACTGTTCTGGAAGAAAAAAACATCCTTTACCCACTGAATCACAGAATGGTAGGGGTTGGAATGGAACTCTGGAGATCATAGCTCTGCTGTTCCAGGAAAGACAGAAAAATTCTCTGTACTGAGAAACCCTTACATAGTTGAAAAGTAAAAGGAGTCATTCTGAACAAAGCATAATTTTTTTAATACTTTATTTATTTATTTATTACATAAAAATCAAATTGCTACCGATATTTAGAAAGAAGACCAAGGACTTGCTTAGATTCTTCTCTAAGAATTTCTGTGTATGTGGTCTCCATTCTGCGTTAACTTCTGAGCCACAACTGTAAAATAAAAGTGTGCACTTTGTGCGTGTGTTTTCAAAGGCAATTTTGGTGCATTATGTGGAAAAGAAGTCTTGTGGTTTTACTGGTTTCTTACATTGTGAACAAAGCAAAATGTATTGAAGAGAGATGTGAATCATAACTCCCTGGTGATTGACATTCAAACACCAGCACGATCTATGAAATGATGACTGTAAGTTTCAATACCTTTTTGACCACAGGAACCTGGCCTTTATCACTTTCATAACTGTGTACAATGTCCTTACCTTTAATATTTCACGAAGAGGGATTTTACAATCAAATATATTCATTCTGAGTTTGAAGGAAGATGTGTTCAAAATTTCAGACGGTGAAATAAAGCTTAAAATATTTAATCAATTGATCACAGACATTGATTTTGCTGGATTTACAGAATTCAGTGGACAATTCACTAGGGAGAAAATTGATGACCTTTCCTTGTGATAACATTTCCTATAGCTGAAAACATCCTCCATCTTCACTTACATGTTAACTGAAAAAAATGGAGGGTTCAAGCGCAGATGGGCTAAGAAAAGGGGACTCAAGAACTGAATGAAGATTATTTATGTATGGAAATACAATGAATGGAAAACAACAGAATGGGAATTTATGTTTTGTGTTTCACATCACTTTACACACTGCACACATAAAGTTAAGAGATGAGGGAAACTGATTAATATGTTTACTGACGCCTTTCTCAGTCAAACGATTTCCAGACTAATTTAAAGTCAGGCTTCAGGCTTCATAGGTGTGAATCAAAGGTGGGTCCAGTGATCTTGATAAAATACCACTCAAAAAAACCCCATGTGGCAGAAATCGGGATTACTGTAAGTGGGATGAAACCCTTTTATTTCTGAAAGTTTTTTGGCAGGGCGCATAAACTTGACTAAGGCTTCCACTCTCTTCTCTTTGGGGAGTACCTGCAGCCTGCCTGAAGAGCATGCGCTGATTAGTACCGCTCTGCGAAGTCTCAGCCAAAAGTCCCAGACAACAGAGAATGTTTTTTAAGTTGATAGCACTGAAGTATCGTAGCCAATCTCTGGAAGAAAATAAAGGGGTTTGGTGGTGGTGCTGGCAAGTGACCAGGGGCTCTCTGTCTTTCTTCTTGCCCTTTGAGAGGTCATCGAGCTTGGTGCTGTAGCAACCTTTCACTAGCCCCAACTTCACTCTGACGTCTTTGGGGTGGACCATCATATACACAAATCCCTTCGAACTAAAATGTCAGTCAAAAGACCTACAGGATATTCAAATCCTTTTGAGCTTGAACGGTAGTGAGGTAACCAACTACCAACGGGTTTTCTTCTAAAGCCCGTCACTAGGCTTCACTCAAACATTTCCCTTTCCTGAGATGCTACTGGAGCTACAGAGGGATAAATAAAGGTAGAACAGACAAGAGTTGGTTTGCTTCATTATAAAATACGGCACAACCTGGTAAAATAATGAAAATGTTATTGTTTCTTCAAGAACAACCAAATGTACCTGATTTCAGGGGGCGGGGTGGGGGTGGGGAGAAGAAGCAGCTTTTTATAATATTAAGCTCATGAGAGTTTTTTCTTGTAAAAGTCATTTCTTCATTAAAACTGTAATTGAAAAGGGACATGCTGTTCAACAAGTTCAGTGTTTTATATATGCCATAGAAATCCCACGACGTGTCTAAAAATGAAATTCGTATTAATCACTGACGTCCTAATCCTCCTGATATAAGATTTATATTCAGGGATATGTTCTCTTCTGAAACACCAGAATCAACTCTGAAAATGAGATTTTAGATTAGCTCTTTAGATAGTCTTCTCATAGGCTCATCCATATGAAATTTGCTATGTGCTTTCACAGCATCTGGGGATAAAGAGCTTCTCACAGCGCCCGCATTTGTCATACATGGTTAGAAAGCTAAGGTACCATTCATACACTTCACTTTGTAGTTCTTCTGAAAACATCAATCACAATCTGCCACCCTTTCCTACAGTGATTGGACAAGTCACTGTTCTGAACACAGCATAAACCACAAGGTCATTTTTCCCTAATTATTTTGGTCTACTCTAGAAACTTCATAAAAAGTTCATGAAAAGGCTTGTGAAAAAAAGTAGGCTTTTAGAAAGAGACATTTTACTACCTGACATCTTTACTTCCTAAGCATTGCTCTTTATTTTTTCTTTTGACTGCATTTTACAGAGAGCTGCAGAGTCCAGTAATAAAACTGCATTAGAATTCCATCAAAACTGCCATGTATATGTGTTTCACTATAAGCAGGAAAGGTACCAGAGCCTACTTTATTTTCTGATTCTTTTCTCTTTCACTCTACATTCTTTTGAAAGGAATTTTTTGATAAAGAGTTTCTCCTCACATTTCTCAGTGACAATGCAGGTAATAAGAATGTGCAACATGTGAAAGGGCCTTTCACAAAGCAATCGGCAATGCTGGGGGAAATATATGCAAGAGCCAATCAAACCAATGAATTTGGTTTCTTTTCCAAGGAACAAGTTGGCCTAGCAAAATACAAATCTTTCAATCCATAAAAAAAGAATGAGGTACATTGCATTGGACAGGAAATTCATAACATTCAAAGCTTCTTAAAGTCATGTCAAAATAATTCTATCCAAGCTTTACAAAGCAGAAATAGATTTAACACCAATGGCGTTTTTTTCGTTGTTTTCATATTTCCATAGTAAGTAAATACTTTTGCACTCTTTGCAGGCAGAACAGAAACGTGAATAATATAACGCAAACATACTCCCAGGATGTTTTAGCACTTTCAGTATTGCATTTGTAAAATCTGTATTGTCTTAATCACTTTCTCAGCAGGCTTGCAAAAAGTACAAATGTAAAAAATTAATCAAATACAAAAACAAAGAGTGCACTGTATGGATCCTATCTCGCTTGTAGATTAAAGGATCAACTTGAACAAATTTCAGCCCCCTTTGGCAGGATTTAGAAGCTAACTCTCTCATACACCATTTTAGAAACTTAATAGCGTGTTGCTTTACAGATGTTCAAGGTAAACTGCCAACACCCAGGAATAAACAGATTTTTCTTTGTTAAATGTAATACAGACTATGTGTAAGTGTAATTTGCATCCCTCCAGAGAAAGAAATGAGAGGAAATTCACCTATTGCATAAGATTGAAGTTAATATAATAAATTGCAAAATATTTTTTATTCTTCAGCTGCTTTTGGTTTATTATAAAATTATAATTTAATACTATGAGGTCTTTACCTGAAGGGGATGAATCCTTCAACCGGATTTAGGTAGGCAGATAGAACTGCAACCTCATATGCTTTGCATTGCTAAAAAAAACCCAACCCAACCAACCAAAAAACACCCCCAAACCCTTTCATTTCTTTAATTTCATTTTCTTTTCCTTTACTGAACATGATGAACACAGTCACCCTGTCTTACATAATTTCTCAGAAACGGTGGCCTTACTGACCATAAATTTCAGGCTACGAGATTAATGTTAAACCGCCCAAATTCCCAAAGACAGTTAAAAAATACATGCCAAACCAGTGTCAGGTCCCCTCCAGTGTCCCTGACAGTCTCAGAGTTCTTTTGGTGTTTTCCTCAGCCCTTTCAGACGACCATTCCTCCTCAACCTTCAGACTCACTCCGTGTTGTGCCACGGAAGTCAGTCCGCCGCTTACAGAGAGGTCTGTGGCTTGAGGAATCCTTCTTCTCTGTGCTTCACCTCGGAAACCAGTTTTGAAAGCCAGCCCTGACAGCTTTGTTCTCTTCTTCTGTCTTGAGTTTTCCTCTGCAGACATCCTAGCCAAGGAGGCTGGTTTTCTATGGGCTGTAGCTAACTTTTTTCCCGTGCTGGCCCAATTGCATAAGAAAATTCCCAAGCTAACATCCCTTTGTTGGTCATCACATAGGATATATGGGACACGGGTTCTAAAGGGCTGGGTCCATATACCTACATACAGACAGATTCAGCAGTAAGGATGACTAGTGAGAGCAGATTGAACAGGTAAAGTCAGAGTTCAAACTTGTGTATGTTAAAAACAACCTTTTAGAATTAAAAAGTGCCTTGCAAAGAGACTAGAAATTTCCAGGAGATATATTTGTTTGCGTAATAGGTAGTACATGCTAAACTGTGTGTCTCATTCGTATTCTTACCACCAAGGAAACATTTCTTTTGTGTTTGCACAGTCATATATTATTATTCCTGGGTGGCTTCTCTAAAATGAGAACTGGAAAACACAGTACAAAAAAGAAATGAATTCTTGATCTCCAGGGTGAACACAAAGGAGCAGGGTGGACATTTAAGGTCAAAACTCTTATACTAGCAAAAAGCCATCTTTTGCCCCATGCTGGTCAATTTAAAGAACAATGCAGCAATTTCAATTTATCCTGGGTCACAGAAGTCCAAGATACTGTCCGTTAAACAGTGAATTTCCTCCGCTCCACATAGCCGAGATAATTTATTGAGTTTCTAGAACTTAAATTCTGTCTTTCTGCATTCCTCTTTCCTTTGCCTCATCATGGATATTTAGTAGCTCCACTGCAGGGGGTCACAGGGCGTAAAAGCAGAAGAAGATAAGCATAGCAAAGAAGAAAGGAACTGAGTTAAACAGAAGCACAGAGGTTTATCAAGGGACTAGCAATCCATCTTGCTTCACAGACCACAGCCAGGGGTAGATATTTTTCTTTTGGAATGACACGTGTATGTGTTTGAAATAACTTATCCGAAAGCTGTTCCCCCTGAACTAATCTCTATTGGAAAAAGGCATTGTTCAGCCTGCTGCTGCTCAAAACACACCAACAAAATCCCTCTTGATTCAGGATGATCGCTGCTTTTGCCATCTCTTGGCCTAAGATGACTATATTTCCGATTTTGTCTACAGAAGAATCTTCCTACAAGAAACACATTCAAGCACATACTTCAGTTTTCACACACTCTTAAACCATAATGGGGAAGCTTAAAATTAAGCTCTAAAGGTCAGATTTTCAAAGGAATCCATACGAGTTAGCCATCTTACCTTATTAAGAATTATTTGAAAATTCCACCTGTGCATTTTGGCAGCTAATTTTTTATCTGTGAAGATCTAGACCTAATTACTTTCCTGCTCATGGATGACCTCAAAAAGTCTAGTGGTTAATTGTTTTCCTGATTTAGGGCATGAGCGTTATGACCCCTACATGATACTGAAACATTCTGGCAGAGTTAAGGACGCTTTTGTAGATTTATGATGTTTAAAATGTAAATGTCAAATCTATTACAGAGGTCTAGGGCCTGCAGAGGAGGTAAATAGCCATAGCTCCTCCAATTGCGGCAGAAATGCACTGATTGCCATGAGTTGAAAGTCTGACTCAAATCCTTTAAAGCTGAATTAATTATCAATGTGTTTGCTAGCTGTGAGAGCGTCACACAACCGGCTTTACAGCTGCAGCACATCTCGACATTTAGCTTTTGCCAAAAGTGTTGCTATTAAAATATGTGTACGCGTGGTAGACCTGCTTCCCTGCTGACTGGCTCATGTGAAATAAGACGTTCTGAAGGCAGGAAAAGGAACGTGAGGGAAATCAGCAATCGCAATTTCACAAGGAAGAGAAGCAACCGAGTTAAAATAACCTCCAATCAAATATTTTAACGATGTTATTAATTGTTATTAATTGGGGGAGGGAATGTTAATTCCATTGATTTTAAACCAGCTGTTACACTTCCCGCACAAGGAACATTGTGTGATGGCTTTGCACAGGTCTGGAAAAGCAGGAAGGTCCCCAGGCTTTCTGTCTGCAGCTCTGAATTCTGTCGGAAGCGGCTGATTTGCTTGTAAGCTGTGACTCTGTCCCTTCCTCCTGCTCGCCCCCTTGGGAAGAAACACTCTGGGTTTCCATGGTGCTAATGTACCTGCACAGCTTGAGTGGGACCTGATCTTCAAACTGATGAGCAGGTGAGGTGCTGAGAGGATCCAGTAACTTATACAGTAGCTTAGCACTGTGTGAAGTCAGGAGACCTTTAAAAAAGTAAAGGGAAATATGTTATCCTACATGGTGTAAACGAATGCACATCCCTGGGAGTCCATGAAGTTCACGCTAGCTAGACCAAAAGCATTTGTGCTGCTGAACATGTGGGGGGAGAAAAAAAAAAGCACTTACTTGCCAACTGAAGCTATTGAATATTTACACAAGGTGGCTCGACCCGTAAATGATGTACGGCTCTTAGTTTTACACCACTTGATCCCCATCCTCAGCAAATTAAGTAGATCATAAGTGTAGAAGAGGACCCTCAGGAACAGTCTCTCCTGGCAGAAGCCTGGCCCTATGATGTAGAACCAGCCATTAAAAATCACCTCCCAGTCCTGGGTGGTCCCTGAGGAGCATCTACAGTAAGCTGTTTTCCGCTGCAATGCAAAGCCAGCTCTTCATTAGCTTCATCCAGGCTGGTTCAAACCTGGATATCTCCCTCCTTGGAGGGAGAGTGAATTCATAGGTGATACCCTTTGGCGTTATACCCCTCTACAGATGAACTGGGAATTTTTAAGACAATGTAAACGATGCTGACAACTGATTCTTACGTACCTCAGAAGGTCCTACATGAGCACTCAAGTTAGTTACTTTCCAAGACTTGTTAAGCTTTTGAGTCTGTTCTCTAATCAGCATGATTAGAACATTAGAGCAACCTTTTACATGATAAGAAAATAAACATTTAAAGGAGCAAAATAACTTATTTTTCTCTTCTTACTAAACAGCAGTGACTGCAGCACAACTGAACACTTCTCTAGTGAGTTCCTGATTTCAGTTTTGAGAAGCCATGTGTCAATTAATGACAACAAGATTAAAACAACACTTGCATGTTAATATAATTATGGACAAACAATAACACATAAGCCTTAAAGAATAAGTAATGCAGCCAAATAGGCTGAAGAAAGGCTGTACACATCAAAAGGAATTATCTAAGTGTGCAAGATCCTCTGCAGACCCAGTATAAAAGAAACAAACAGAAAATCCCCACTAACATACTCTGACTAAGATAATAGAAATGTCTTTAGGCACATGAGCCTTGTCGGGTGATGTGGTGTATTGGAGACACAAAATTAACCACATGAAATCATGAGGTAGATCAAGTGGAAATTCTCAGCAGTTTCTGCCTTCTAGTTATAAACTTCTTACAGCTTGGTCACCTCTCCAGCTCCTTCAGAATGAAAATTACTCAAAATCTCAGCTTTTGCTTTTAAAAAACGTTGCCACAAAAAGCTTCAAAGCATGACTTACAAACCAGAAAGCAAACGAAGCTTCTCCAAATGTATCATTAAATACAACTTCCATAAGCTCCCTTTTCCAACTAGGGGAAAGAAGAGAAGAGATCATTTATTCATGATTTTTATGGGGTTTGCAATTAGCAGTGCTGTCTGAAGCCAGCAAACAGGGAAGGAAATATGTCCAGTGTTGCAGGACTTTAAGGCTCACTCTCAGCCTTTACATCCATTCACATTTGGCACGAATTACAGCAGCCATCCTGGCAGCCATAAGGCTACTTGCACCCAGAGCAGAGAAACAGAACTGGAGCAGGTAAAGTCTGATGAAAGGAATAGTGTGATGAGCTTTAAAGCTTCAAGCTGGTTCTTGTGCTGTTCAATCTGGTCAGAGTTCCCTGCGTCTCAATGTATCTTAATACAAATTCAAGGATTTACAACACTGCTAGAAGAATAAATAGAAGTGATGAATAAAAATAATGGGTGGAGAGGGGGATTCATAGAATCATAGACTGGTTTGGGTTGGAAGGGACCTCAAAGATCATCTGATTCCAACCCCCCTGCCACGGCCCGGACACCTCCCACTAGACCAGGCTGCTCAAGACTCCATCCAACCTGGTCTTGAACCCACCCAGGAACGGAGCATCCACAACCTCCTTAGGCAACCTGCTCCAGTGTCCCACCACACTCAGGGTAAGGAACTTCTTCCATGTATCTAGTCTAAACCTGCCCTCTCCCAGCTTCCAACCATTACCCCTCATCCTGTCACTACAGGCCCTTGTAAAAAGTCCCTCCCCACCTCTCCTGCAGCCCCTTTCAGCACTGGGAGGCCACTCTAAGGTCTCCCCGGAGCCTTCTCTTTTCCAGGCTGAACAAGCCCAACTCTCTCAGCCTGTCCTCGTAGGAAAGGTGTTCCAACCCTCTGCCCATCTTGGTAGCCCTCCTCTGGACTCACTCCAGTAGCTCCATGTCTTTCTTGTGTTGAGGGCTCCTTGATTGTCTCACCCATTGCTGACATAGGAGACCACTTGACTTGAAGGGAAGGTCTTCTGCCTCAGAGAGCTGCTTTTCCTTAAGACAGCAGGTCTCATTGTTCTAATTCAAGCAAAGTCCTCATTTTTAGTGCATTCAAGTGCAGTTTTCAGCGCTTTCAAGTGCAGTTTTCAGCAACATCTGTCTGAATTAAAGAAAGAACACTATGCTTTTCCTTTCCAGCTGCTTAAAAATTAGTTCTTCACAAACTGTGATTGCAGTTTATTAGCTCAAAATTATTATGAAAAATAGGAACAGCAAAAAAACCAAGAAAATTCAGGTATGGAGGAGGTAAGGAGTTTGTTGTTGCTTGTTTCCTGTTAGCTGTTCTGCAGCTGTACACAGTTTCTGCCTGATTCACACCGAAGATGTACACTAAGGAATGTGCAATGTAATATATTGTGTTCAGAATCACTCCTTGTTAAATAAATCAAAGATCTTAAATCTAAGATGAAAACTGTGTTTTCTCTATGTTGTGCTCACTATACCAATTAAGGATTCAGACAGAAAGAGCTACATGCTAAGCATATAATCTGGATTTCTGACATGTTTACTCCCTTTTCCTGTTTTTTATCTTTTTAACTATGTGGAAGAAATGTGGAGATATATCCTGAAGTCTTCAGTCAATTTTGGCTTAGTCTTCAGAATGCTTTCCTCATCACTTTGTAGAAAGTTACTGTATTTCTTTGAATGAATCTTTAAGGCCCAAAAGCTTAAATAGATCAATGTTTTGTTTTATTTATGGAATTTTCCTTATGTTGATGTTTAGAACTAGCGTAAATGTTTATGAAAAGTTTTAAGAATAAATATTAATTAAATATTAGCATGTAAAGCTTATTCTTTTTAAAATAATTTATTATTGCTATAGTGATATTATCATAATAGCAGTGATATAGTAGTAGCAATGCTACAGTAACAGAAAGGAGAAATACCATCTTGTGGTCCCACTGGAATTATGACTCAAGCAACCTTCATGACACCGCTTTATGATGTAAAAAAAAAAAAGCCACAGAACAATGTCTTCAGTATATCATAAGGCAACTTAATATTTATTAAGTTTTCACTAATAATTTTTGGGGTTTAGTATTGTCCAACAGGCCCGTTAAAACGCTTTGCTTCAAATTCTGGTGCAATTCAAGTTAAAGGGAATGTGGTCATTGGCTTCCACAAGCCCAGGATTCTACATGAAAAATTATTCACAAAAGCATTCTGATCTGAATGCTAAACATACTTAAGGTTATTCTGGGCATTTGCATTTTAAGATTCTTTTTCCCAGTAAAGTGTTAGCTAATTACTTCCCTGACAAGGCTTTTGATGATCAGATAAGGGTGACATAACTGGTTCCAACTGATGCAGTCAGACATTGTCAGTCTCCGTTATAAAGGGACGGGGTTTGTGGGGTTTTTTTTCCACATTTCCCATCTCCAGTGTGCAGCCAGGTGATGGAACATACTCAGCTGGTGAAACTATGCACTTTCCCGGGTCACCTAAGCAGCATCGCTATTAGCATAATGGGGCTGGCCCAGTGACTTGGAACAAGAATGAGCTATGTTTCACTTCTGAAAGCATGCAAGAAAAGTACTAATAGTGCCCTGCAGTAACACATAATGTGATTTTTATGAATCACACCCAGCAACTTATTGTGAGTTTGTACCAGATGGATTTCTGATGAGGTTTCAGCTAATTTGGGAGCCTCTCCACACTCAGGGATGTCCATTTAAAGCCTGATGAAAAATACATGGGGTGATCAAGTGCCAGGTGACACCAGCAACACTTGTAATTTGTTGGGTATTTCAGAAGACCCAGGAGCAAGACCTTTACAGCAAGTAGATCTCTTCTGCTCAAGGAATTTTCATTACCTTTCTGTTTTACAAGCTTTCCTGCTGGCTGCATGGATAATCACTGGTAAGTTCCTAAAGTGTTCCCTTAGAGGTGTCTGCTGTTCTCCCCACAGAAGAATAAGATCCCTTTATTAAAGTGACGCAGTACAGAGTTGCCGATGGATAGGTAACCAACGTTGTGTTTATTCCAAGGAACACTGATGCAGTGTGACAAAGTCAAATAAGTCATCCTTTTCAGGTTACTGGTGTCCTTTCCAGCGCAGGACTGAAAAACAGACCACAGCATTTAAAAGTTGCTGCATGCGCACAGGGTTTCCACACGGCGTTTTCGAGAGCATGTACCAGTTTCTAATTGCAGCCAGTTTAGCAGCCTTTTTGTCATCTTGCCTCACTCCATAAAAAATAACTTCTATTTTTAACCCTGGGTAATTTCTAGTTTGATATTTCATATGCGCTCCTATTTTAATCTTATTACTCTGATACTTTTTAAATTACTATTAAATCCCAATATGCAATTCATATACTTCTAAGTAAATTACTTGCCTTAAAAACACAAATTTCCCTTGGCGTTTCAACGCAGGAGCATCTCAAATGTATAAAGATGACAAAGAACTCCTGTGCCCAAATTACCGGACTACAGGTGATATGCACAGCGTTAAATGGATAGCATTTGTAGTTATATTTTATTCTGAATAGAGCAATAAAGAGTGGCTGGCATCATCAAGGCTGAGAGTTATTGTGAGTATGAAGTGAGATTCGAAACCTCGAGATAAAGGCTAACCATGATTCCATTAAAGTAGGGAACTGAGTCAAAGATGTTCCCATTACTACTGCACTAATACAACAAAATGAAATATGGAGCCATTTCCACACGTCTCTGCCGTGATGAATGACAATATAAACGTAGACATACCCAGAAAAACACAAAGCATTTGAGTTTTATGCCAGATAGAAGTTATGAGAAAACTCTGATTCTTTTAGATCTGAAGTTTAAAAAGTAAGAAAGGAGGAAATAAATATTCACCAGAATGTTCTTAATAGACTCCAAGGGACGGTAGGTGGAAGCTGATGTGCATTGTTCTAGAGACTGGGAATACAGGTGCAGAAGACTGGGGGAAATGACTGTCATTGACTTACCTACATCACCAGTTGGTGGCATTACTTAACCATTTCACTTCCCAACAGGGATTGGTTTAACATTTTCAATATACTAAATAATACCGTGTTAAAACTTAGATATTACAGTTATTCAGGCAAATGGTTATGCAGATTAATGTTGATTGGTTTAAGAACAGGAAAAATAGTACAAACCCTCAAGTTAATTTAATGTTAAACCTGCAAAATTGAGCTCTCTGAGGAAAATTAGCTTTTAAAGAAAGAGGCTTCTCCTCAGGCATTAGCTTGGCCATATTGCAAACAATATCATACATTAAGATTGCATTTGTGATATTAAAAAAAATCGAATTCAATTTGAATTTAATTGGAAACATAAGGAAGAAAAGCTGTCACATTATTATTCATTGATTCATTGATTGTAATGCCTGAAGAACCCATTCTGATCATCTGTACTAACACCACAGGACAGAACTGTGCTCAATAATTTCTGCATCAAGTTCACATTTCTTAATTGAGTATTATAGGCATTATTCTGTATAAATCCAACTTATTCTGTGTCTTCTAAAAGGACCCCTAAAGTTCTCAAATGATGAAGCTGTATTCCAAATTATTAATGTGATCCTATTATTACTATTCATGCAGCGCTCAGAGGCCCAGGCTGAACTCGTAGCTTGACTGTGCCCAGCACAGTGCAAGCATGCTCCAAAAAACAATCTCTTTTTCAAAGATTTGCATCCAGTGGCAGAAAAATAGAGGCGTATGAATTGCCTGAAGGTCAGAGGCTGAACTGGAAATGGGGGCTTCTGCTCTTGTGTCCCAGCTACAGAACTGCACTGCCACGAAATAGTCACCTCTCAAACAGTACCCAGGTTTTTTCCGGTGTATTGACTCATCAGTGCTTTTTTTCTGTGCACTGGATGTTTCTTAACATTATTTCTTCTCCCTCGCCAAAATTGTGTTGTTTGGGTTCTGTTTTTAAAAAAAGAACAACAAAAAATATAAAATATCTGCAGGTTATGGGCAGTTTTAGGAATCTGAAATGGCAGGTTGGACAAATGATAACCTGAGAGGCACGTGTACTGGAGACCCAACCTCCCCTATTCAAATTGTTTGGTGAGCTCTGTATCAGTGATGATGAAGTGCAGCGTGACAGTTGTTTGCCTCTCTCAGATTTGTGGCTGCATTGGGACCTGGAAATAGTTGACAAATTAGCTATACTAGTTCTCTTCCTGCCCCCAGTGCCGTTGCTGTGCCTATTCTGTACCATCTTTCAGCCCAGATGTTCAAAAACTTGCATATTCAATAAAAACCTGCACTTTGTAGATCAGTCACTCTGAGCCAGCCTGTAACAGCTCTCTCAACAAGAAATAGTTCAGCTTAAATTGTATTTTTATAACAAAAAAATCATTAATAAGTCATTATATACACTGTGCAAGAAAGAAAGGGGAAGAAGAATAATCACATTTGTTTCAATTATTCATATTTGTATGACATGAAGAGATTGTGCACCGCTGATACATAATAAAGCCTGACAAAAGGCAGCCCAGCCAGTAAAGAAAGGACGTCCAGGTCTCCCTGTGGGTTACAGGCACAAGTTATGGCGGTTCTTGCTGGTGTATATGAGCAAGGACCATCGCTGGGTGCGGCAGGGGCGCATGTGTGTGCTTCCCCCTGAAGCTGCGTGTGTGGCAACACGTGAGAACTCTCAAAATTCTGCGTCCCTCCTTGGGGGCAGGGGGGCAGAAAGTGGGCTTTTGCTGTAATCCAGCCTGCACTAAATGGCAGGCCTCGTTCTACCTTTTTTTTTTTTTTCTTTTTGCATAGAGATTTCTAGTTCTGGCAGGTTTGGGTAGGGGGTTGGTTGGTTGGTTTGGTTTTTCCTCATTTTATTTGGTTTGTTCCTATGGAAAACAATGACCACATAATTTTGCCAAAAAAAAAAAAAAAGGCAAGTGCTGAAGCTTGTTATGCTGGAACAAAGGTGAACAAAATTGCTTAAAATTGCAGCAGAAGCCTGTATTGTGACATTTCTAAGGGGCAGCACGTAAGACGTTATCATAACGGGCTGAAACAATTATTTTAATGAAGAATTAAATTAATAATCACAAATGAATACAGAATGAACTTTTCATATCTCAGACTATTAAATATACAATTTATTTAATTATTTATTAAATATGTGACCATGGCAGAGTAAAACTAGGCAATATGTCAGACTGAATTATTTTGTTGTTATTCTATCATAAGAAAAAAGAATATAAGATAAATATATTATTACCTAAAATATACTCAATGAATATTTAAGGCATATGTAAGTTAATTTTAAAGGCCTAGAAGCTAGTAAATAAGTAAAAGATTTTGCGGTAACTATGTATTTTGTCAAAACCAGACCACAAAAAAAACACTATGAAGAATTCAAGACAAATCAATCATGTATTCAGAATTAAGGAGACTTGGGTTGTTGAGGCACTTCATGTGGTGTATTCGTGCATGTATATCTATACTCACACACATCTCTGTGTGTGTGTGTGTGTGTGGGCACAATTTATAAGTGAGTGAATCAGGTTTTCTTAACACACAACCCATGTGTGCAAAGAGCGGTCAATTCAGAGGCAAGAAGTTTCATTAACCTAGAGTGCTTACACAAAGAAAATGATAAATTGATTTCTAGCATAGTGAAATTCTGAGCCTAGAACTTCCATAATATGTAAATTCAGAAGGAAAATGGATGTTCAATTTTGGGGTAAAGTTGAGGCTGTTGAATTCAATGGGTCAAAGACTTCATACCCAGTTTTCAGGCCTACCTCAGGCTGGTATGTTATAGTAGTTAACGTCTGGGATGATTGAATTGAAAAGCAATTCTACTTTAACGCATAATTCACGTGGGATTTTATGCACATCTATTTTTAACAAACAGAAACCAGTAACAGGGTATCTTACTATTTTGTAAAGTGTAGTGTGTACTAGGAGAGGAAGTAAACAGATTTTCAACAGTTCAGATGAGAAAAAGCATGACTGTTAGCAAGGGATTTCAGAACTTTCCCATTACTTTCCATTATAATCCAGTTAAACCCAGTGCAAGTGAATGAACTGACCTTTATGGCAACTGACTATGAACAGCATGTGTTCCTTAACTCTTTAGAGTATTGGCAGCTTTTACTTTGATTTTCCTTCCAATTACATGTAAGAAACTTACATTCTCTCCCTCTCTGTTTCTTCCTCCACCTCCCCATGACATAGTGAACATAATGAAAACCGAGTTCCTGAGGTCCCTTGTTTTCCTCATCTGTGGAGAGCGAATGTGTATTGATCAGTGACAGCAGCTGCAGAGGAAACGGAGTGGGTCTCCAGGAGGCGTAAATCGGGTATAAATCAATGTAAGTCAATAAAGCTATGACGGTTTATACCGGCTGAAAAGTATTATTGTATTTTTTAATTTATTACAAAGAAATTGGAAGTTATTTCTGAAAAAAAAAAAAAAGGATAAACAAATTACAGTGTTCTCAGAATATAATTCATGTCAAAATCTGGCTTTCAAATTAACTTAATTAATGGTTTTCTTTGATATTGTGGTGGTTTGGGATATACTAGCTCCTTTCCTGTCAGTGCTTATTCAAAATTACCAGGCAGGCTACAAGAGAACCTCAGAACGCAATGATTCAGGAGTACATACATATAGGTTTTTTGCTGACTATTTTATATGTATGTTATACTGAAAATGTAATTTTCTGGCATTTAGAATATTTAAAATGTTCTTTAGAGTACAAAGTCTAATTTTGCTGATATGACAAAGCAGAAAGGAATAGGAAAATAATGTTAAGGGGAGGTTTGAGGATATAATGCCCCTAATCCACCTGAAAATTATGTTGACATCATTTTCCCCATTAATACAAATAAGGCAAAAACCTATTGCTTTGTGTTGAAATACTACCTCTGAAATGGATTGTTAATGTAGTGCCAAAGAAAATGTGGATTTTCCTAGTTTTAGAGGCTGAAGTCTCTTCCAGGTAACCACAGCTACTTTAACAATGCTGGTCTTTTTTTCTGTATCACTATAAATCAATAACACTTTTCATAATGAACTGTACGTTTCAGATAAGTTGTTCATTACAAAACTGATGAAAGTATATGTTACCGAGAAAGCGAGAGCGTGATAAAATACTCGTCAAACGTAAAACCCCACAAATTTTCTTCTGTGCGAGTATATAAAGGATTGTCAGAGTGTCAGAATACTTAGCTGTAGGCAAAACAAGTAGCTGGTTCTGTTTGAGCAGCAGTGGTACACACTGCCTGAGCAATCAATTATAATTGACGTTTTGTTAGAATAGGAGTATCCATAGCGTAGAGGATGAGGACTTTCCACTGTCGGCCGCTAATCAATTCCTTCTGTAAATCTAACACAGAGATTGTATTTCTGTTCTAACTTCCTTTTCGACGCAAACATCTAACTATAATTAGAATGAAGCAGCAATCCCAATTATTGCCTCCCATTATTAACAGAGCTGAGTTACTTGGTTCGCTTTCATGTCAGTGGCCAAGCTCTCAATGGTGTGATGAAAGTGCAGGCTTTTACAAGTACATAAAAACTTCCAGAATTTGACTGTGAAATGACACAACGCGTTTTCTACAAAATGACAAAAATCAAGGTTTTTCGGCTGTGCTTCAGATCAGCGGTGTCAGTTTGAACAAGCCACACAGAGGAAAATATTCGAACTTAAATGTCAAGGAAGTAATGCTGGCCACTGCTGTAACTTTCTGTTAGCTACTTTGGTGCCTACATTTAGACATTCAGGTTTGAAAATGTTGTCTTTAACCTTCAGCTGTTGTAAATTCACATTTCAGATGAATTTGGCTTCACAGAAGTAAACAGGAACGTTTCTGTTGACACAGGGATGTTAAGAGCAGTCCATATGTAAGACAGAGTTCATAATATTATCTTTTTTAATTTTTTTTCCTGCAAATTCTTCTAATTAATCATAATGTTAGAATAGGAAGTGTAACACTGTTCCTGCCCTTCAAAACCAGGTATGAATGGACAGAGAAATCCAAAAGAAGCCTTACAGATCTATTAATAATAAAACTTTGGCACTTTGAACCTTGATTGCAGTCTTAATGATCTTAAGCTCTGCCTCAAAACAAATGACAAATTTTGTCCACATTACTCTGATGAGTATCGTAATGGAACGCAGCTCCAGCGTGTTACACCATCTCTGTTATCTGGCTTCTTCCAGCTTGCAGAAACTTGTTTTGTCTATTTGTTTGCCACAGAACAGCCTTCTCTCCGTATCTGGTGTTGATCTCCTTCATGCCTGCTCAAACTTCATTTCGCTCCTTTCTTTTCCTCCCATGGGATCAGATTTCCTTCTTCTATTATTCCCACAACCATTTTATAAAGCTATGTTGAGATTTCTTTTCTTGAATATGGATCTTCAAAATCATGTACAAAATTGCTGATGAAGCCTTAGTATTTTTGTGCAAGGCAGGGTGATTGTTGTGCTGGAAACATGAACGGGATGCATCGCAGAATTCCGTTTGTCTGATTCACCACTGGACCATATCGACAGTTTTGCTTTAACACTTCGACTCTAGAAAAATAAAATTGCATCATGGAAACAAAAATGGAATTATGTACTGATACAGAAACAGTCCAATAAAATATTTTGATTGACAAAATTATATTTTTGAAGGAAAAAAAAGGTCAATATTTGTAGGCTGTTCTGTACAGAAAGGTCACGTGTCCTACACCATTACTTTCTCAAGTCACAGAACAACACTGCTCGTTAACCTCACTCTAAAGACTGCAAATCCTTTTTAATGATTGGTTTCCGATAATAACCAAGCAACAAAATAGAGTTTTTTAAAAAAACAAAACAGATTTTTCCCTTCTACAAGTCACGATTTCTGTCATCAAAAGCCAGCAATAGTTGTGTCCCACAGCTGGATGCTGTAGCATGGCTGGAAGCTGAACATGCTTTCGTGAACAATGCAAACCAAAGGATCTTCTCAGACCAGTTTGTAGGTTGCCCTTCCCTTCCCTGAAAAGACAGACCTACCCTGGAAAGCTGCGGAACTGCAAAGCCTCTGGTCCATGGGGAGCAGTTTGATATGGGATGGAGCCTGAATCGCTTGACCAAGAAGAAGGTGCTCTGGTCATGTAAAACTGACGACAAATGAAAAAGAGGAAGGTGGTAAAACCATCAACTCTTCCTAGTAACAAATAGGTCTAATACAGTAGAGGTAAATAAACTCCACATGCCTCTCTCTGACTCTTTTGTTCGATCTTTTGAACAGATTGTGGTGAATACATTTCAACAGCCACATTCCAAAGACAGAGAAGGCACAGCTCACCGTGGTGAAATCCTAGAGGAAAGGCTGCAATTTTTCCCACTGCCTATCAGACTCTTCACTTGAAACAATTGAAAGCGTCATCTGAAATTAGGCTTATTTTCAAACCCTGTTATGTGCAATTAAAAGAGGGCTGTGAAAGACATGGAAAACTCTTTCCCAGCCTTCCCAAATCCAGCATACTTATTTTCAACTGTTCTCAGGATAAACCACCAGCCAGCTTACTCATACAGGCGGTCTATTTAAAAAAAAACACCACGATGTGCGTTTGGCTGTTGAAACATAAAGCTGTATGTCGTCAGGACACTGAAATCCTTTCAGCTCACAAGCAGTAACATTCCTAGTTGCTAGGGCCACGGAAACGGTCAGGGGACTGGTGCACCCCCCCTATGAGGACAGGCTGAGAGAGTTGGGGTTGTTCAGACTGGAGAGGAGAAGGCTCTGGGGAGACATTAGAGCGACCTTCTGGTACCTAAAGGTGGGCTATAGAAAGATGGGGGCAATCTTTTTAGCAGCACCTTTGCAACAGGACAAGGAGTAATGGTTTTAAACTAAAAGAGGGCAGTTTTAGACTAGATATGAGGAAGAAATTCTGCCCTGTGAGGGTGGTGAGACACTGCAGTGGGTTGCTCAGAGAAGCTGCGGCTGCCCCGTCCCTGGCAGTGCCCAAGGATGGGTTGGATGGGGCTGGGAGCAACCTGGTCTAGTTGGCAGGGGGATGATCATTAAGGTCCCTTCCAACCCAAACCGTTCTATGATTCTACGGTTTATATACCTCCCTGAGTAAGAGGTCTGATGGATTAGATCCTCACCAACATGCCTGTGAGGACAGAAAGTTGTTTGGTATTGCTTTCTCTTCTGTAAAACAGTGAGCCTGGATTTGAGATGGAAGTCTGTGTAGCATGAAGGTAATTGGAGATAGGAAGTAAAGATTGCTGCATGATTAAAATATTCAGTGTATGTGTTTATTTTTAGTCCTGGACACTTTGGCTGTGACTAGAGCAGTAAATTAAACATACTTGTGATCATTTCTTGGCACTGAAGCCAGCTGGCATGGAATGGCCCCTGTCTGTAGCACTAAATTCTCCTTTCCTCACTATAACTGCCTTTTAGGCCTGCGCTCATTTTCCAGCTATGCTCAGGATTTGTCTGGAGAGTGTTAGCTGGTCCAGGACAGAACAGTGCGAGTGATTTTTCCAACAGCTAGCCTAGGACAGAACCACGAGAAAGATTTTTCAAAAAAATTTCACAGTTTAGACAATCATGTTCCAATATCCTGGAATTATTCACTTGCTTAGCACTTTAACATATTCATTTGATTTTATTGTGTAAGCTCAGCCTAAAGGGTCAAGAAGTTCCCTGTTACGTTCCTGCTCTGCATGAGAGCTGAGAACATGAGCTAACGATTTTTTAATATTTTTTTTTCAGGTCAGGAAGGAAATTTAATTTGTTTTTCCAGGTTTTTGTTAGGGTGACCAAGGAACAGTCATTCGTTCAGACTCAAGTGAAATTAAGGACACACAAAACTTATTGGTCAGGCCAAAAGTTGATATAGCTCAGTATCCTCCCTCTAACAGCGACTAATAACTGACACCTACAGAACAGCATGATAAGCAAATAGCGATGGCTATTGGATACACATCGTATTCTGCTACAAAAAAAAGTCAGATATGGTGTGGGGAGTAAAAAGGTCATTCCCTGAATAGTACAATTAGGAAAACATTATTTTTTTGTACACATTGTACAACATGCCCCTATTTGCAATATCTCAAGCTATGGAAGAGGTAAGACTGCCTCATACAGAAGTTATATATGTTTCCCAGACTCCTCAAAGCATTCTCCTGTGATGTGCTTTGCCTCTTTCTAAGCTTGTGTTTGCCACCTGCTTGGTCCGTGGTCAGCAAGCCTTGCATAGATAGATGTTGTGTCTGTCAATGGGGATACTCACTTCTTCTTTTCAGAACTGATTTTTACTAAACCTTTGATTCGCTTGACACCTCTGTTAAATTACATTGCGATTTAACTGTAAGTTCAAAAGGTCCTGGAAGGAGACTGACTGGGAGAGGAACAGATAGACTGCAATTAAGGCAAAAACTATCATCTTAAAAAGATTAACTAAATATTACTAGCAAGTTTACTATTCAAATATAGTAATCATCCTTTTATACACATATACTCAGAAACATTGTTTTGTAGGTGCTTCTATTTACGTACAGTCTATTCGGTTTCATACTTCAAATGAGGATTCTTCACAGATTTAAAAATATGGGACTTCAAGCCAATAAATAATCAATTTAACATAAACCTAAAATAGAAAGAGGAGACAGCTATTATTTTCACTGTGCCTGACAGGCTGAAAGCTGAGTTAGTAGGCTGCCATTGGCGCCTGGGAGAGGCGGTAATAGGGTCACATATGTCCTGTCAAGCAAGTTTTCTTGCAGTTGCAACTGTTATTGCAAGGCACCTCAGTGGATGAAAGCAGCTGTCATCCCTCTGATACCCGCCCCAATACTGCTGCAGTGAATGGGAAGGCTCCTACTGGCTTCAAAACTCTGAGATTTGGCATATTTTCAAAGCTCTTGTTTTCCATCAAGTAATGAAGTTGTAGGATTAAGCCAGCTCTTACCACCACTCCGGAGTTACCTCCAAGTCCTGCTCCCTCGGTAGGTTTCCTGGTCGCATCCAGCCTGGTGTGGGAATGAGACCTCAGTGGAAACCCTCCTTCCACGTGCTTCCTTCGGAAGGGAACGCAAACGCAAATGCAGAGGCTGGGGGAATGCTGTGGTGTGCTCTGACAAAGTCGGGATGACCAGAGGATGAGGACTGGCAAACGCACCGCAGAAAGCAGAGAAGTGCTGCCAGCTGCTGTGGACACAGCCTGGGCAGGCACTTACACCTCGTTTAGTCTTTGAAGCACAGCTTTGACTGTTGCACTGAGCGAGACTCCAAAGGATCCACTCATTAAAAATACCATTTAGATTACCTGCTTATTGTTTTTCCAAGCAATTCTGTATCCATATGCAGCTTAATACATTAAAGCATCTAGTTCTTATTCACCACACCACAGCCGACTCATTAAAATTTATATCCAATCAACATCTACACTTACTGTTTTATTTCTAAAACCAAAATAACCCAAGTACGTAATGCACAACCTGCACATTCAACCCTAATAAACCTATTTTTCCCAGCTAAAAAAAACAGTGCTATAGTGTCTGTTGGTTTACCATACAAAAATGAAAAGTCTTGGACTGTGATATTGACTTAGTCACAGTTCATTCATTAGGCAAATTTCTCAGGCCTAATTTTTCCCTGCTTGCATTTCTAAACACCTTAATTTAGTCAACACCATGGATTTTTGGGGGAGGGGGATTACACTGAAGAAAAGAAACTATTCACGCTCGGACGGGAAAACACTATAAAAGGCTGCCAGCTTTGTATTCCTTCAGAGAAATATGTTTTGTATGTAATCACAAAACGTAAGACTTTATAAGATGAGGCATTACAAGCATGAATACATGAGACTGAAAACCCTCAGTAGGAATCCTTTGTGCAGTACAAACATTTCACATTAGCTGCACAATGACTTTTTTCCATCCTGACAAACTTGCTTTAATAGACTGCACAGTTCCCACCTCATTTACTTATCCACTCAACTGAAGTGAAGACGAAAAATAATTTAAAGGCCAGTAAACTTCGAAAATATGCTTTATTGAATTTATTGCTGTTTTAAATAGAAAGAAATTAAAGTAGCAGAATGTGTCTTGGCTTGATTTCTGTTCACCATTACAACATGCCTATTGCTATGGGCAGAACTTTTCCTGTCAGAGGTGTTATCACGAGGACACTGGAATGCCTCTTTTTCAGTGCTTGTGGAAATAAATCATCCGAACCAGGTACCACTACTTTACTGATCAGTATGTCCGCAGTAAATTCTGCTTCTGTGACCTTTTCAGTATTCTGTGTTTTGACTGAGTGTCCGTTCTAGTCACAGGTTGCTGAGGTTACAAACAGAAGAGGATAGGAATGGCAAGCGAATCAAATTACAGAATACCAAAAAGGTCAGAGTCGTACCATTTATACTACCCTTCACACAACATGTGAGGCAGAAAAAGTTATACCTCTGTCTCATGACAAAAATTGTAATGATTCAGTAAACAGCACCAGCGACAAATTCATGTTTGTGCCAAACAGTTGCGCTATAAAGAAATAGCTGTAACATCCAACACCTGAGATTGTGATCCTGTTATACCCAGGAATGAAGTCTCTTGGAAGTTCTGTTGTTTTACAATACCACAGGTAATTTCAGAAATATGCTTGAATAAAATCCTTCTGAAACAAACTACAAAATTATGTTCAGCTAAACCCAGTAAATCGGCATGTCTATATCCATCATTTTTTCCAGCTGTATTATTACACACATTGCAGTAGTATGAACTATTTTTCATACAAGATTGCTTTTTTTTTTTTTCATTTAAATTCTCAGATGGACAATGATCCTCCTCAGAATTTAAAAAAAAATCACTGCAGACCATAAACCTTTCTGGTATACACTTGGATTAATGTCTATCAGTACATGTAATTAGGGTTTACTATCCAGTTGCTGAGTCCTTAATCCTACTTGCAGTCCTCTACAGCAACCCAATTTTGGAACCAGTATCCACAACATTATTATTTCTAAAGTATTTTCAAAATTCTCCAACAGATGCAGTGATGTGGGAGGGTTTTTACATTTGTTGTGTGAACATTTACCCCTCAAACATTTTCTTTCTGTTTCCTTTTTTTTTTTTTTTACAATACCTAATATCATAGGAGCAAAATCTGACTTTCAAATCTTTCTGGTTTTCAGAAAGACTTTTCTTTTTATCAAAAGGGCAACCATGCAATCTGAGTAGAGCAGCTGCTCGCACTAAATTCTTTGTAGTTTAATAAAAATGGTGGTCAGACAGCTGTGGAACTGATGTGTGTTATGGCTGGCAACGAACCAGTTCTCAGCAGCACAGATCCAGAAATCATGTTGGAAGCAGATTTTTCGCTGAGAGCATATTTCATGGTAATGCAGAACATCCACTCACTTCGTATTTGGCTCAATTTGTTCTCTACTACACAAAGATCTTCTAGGTCAAACCATCTAAGTCTTCAGAACAGCTAGACACAGATCTCTGACCCATCGTCTTATTTCCCACGCCCATACTGCTTGTTGACCTTTGGTACTACATCTGGGGCAACAGTTTCCTAATAGGAGGCAAGAGAACTTATTTAGGCCAGATTTCTCCTAGTTTTTATTTAATGTATTTCCTATTTACTGTGTAGTCTCTTGGAAGCAGCTTTTAAGTTAGGCAGGGAAAAAAGATAAGCATGCCTTCACCGTGGCATGCTTTTTGAGCATCAGTTGTAAAGGTTTAACAGATTTAACACCCAGGTGATCTTATTCATAAGATGACACTTTGAACTGCAGTAGTGATTAGTGTTACAGAAAAAGAAAGGTCCCTTTCTGGGAAAGTAAATTGCTCTTAAACATTCTCAGGAATTTACTCATCCACTTATAGCTACCTCGTCAGCATAATGCTGCTAAGTCCACCAAAACAGTCAACAAGGTTAACTTAAAGAGCAGTTGTCTATATTAAGCAGTTCACTGCTTGACATAGTAAATATACACAGGTCAACCGAAAAAAAAAAATCCACTTGTTTTTTGTTATTGTTATTGAACATTTATAGCCACCATTGCTTTTCAAACAGTGAGTCTCAGCACTCAGGTTGTTTAGAAAAAAAGCAATCAGGAGGATGCCAAGAGGTTGAGAACGTTATTATAATCTACAGCAAAGAAAAATCTCACACCACAACCCCCCACATAGCCTCATCCTTCAAGGTCCAATATTCTCTGCCATAAATAAATTATAAAGGCTTCTTACCAATTCCGGTTTTGTCCATAGTTTTATTTTAGAAGTAAGAATGTTGGGAACATTTTATTTGTGTCTTTTTCATTTCAAATCGAGGAGGTATCACTTTACCTAACCATCAGCTTATCTACAGCTCTACTCTGTTACCAGGTTGCTCTGGGCATACCCACAGTTTCAGCTCTCTGAAAGTTAAACCTTATGAACGCGTTCTCCACTCTTTCTCAGCAATGCTCACCAATGCTTTGTCTATCGATACCAATGCTGTTTACATTTCCCTTTTTTCACCCTTCTTATGCAGTCCCCAGTTACGGTTGGAATATCTCATGTGTAGTAAAGAGGTTTCATTTTTTCATGAGTGATAATAGCTCATCTTTTTCTTCAGGCGAGATAACCATCTCTTTCCTCGAACTTTGGTTCATATTACTTCTAATAAATAAATATCAGTAAGTTCTTTCCCAACATATGTTTTTCACTTTGTTTTCTAATCATTATGAACACATACTTTTCGGTCTTTATTATCTTACAGCTGTGTATAGGGAAAAAGTCTTTAAGAGGAGAAATAAAAAAGAATTTTCCTGTAACAAGATCTTCCGTGCTATGTGATTCATAAACCTGCCCCATACTAACTGACATCAAGATTTATCACAGCCGAATATATCACAGCTACATGCACCAAAGCTTCTTTTGATCTTACTCTAAATTTTCAAAGAAATAAGCAAAGTAGTGTACATATATTGGCATATTCCTAACATAGAAATACAAATATCCAAAGTGAATAATTGAATAGCTGCATGTGCAGTTCCTGAAGTACCACATGAAATTGTGTAAACAGGCAGTCTCCTTGCACCTCAGTTTGGGAATCTAGTCACGTACCTTTAAAAATACAAATTAAATATGACAATGTTTTTTGTTTCTGAAAATGCTAAAGATAAATTTAACCTCCTTTTGTTGGTTTAAAGATGATTAGAGAGAAAATACCTTTAAAAAAAAAAATTCTTCAGACATTTACCCCTGTGTATGTATGTGTGTGTATTTTACAGCTGTGCACTGAAATACAGATCCTGAAGAGCAATTTATAGGATGGAAATTCCACTCTCCCACTGCCCAGGAGATACATCATTACTGGAAACACATAATCACCTGTAAATCTGAAGTTCATAATCTGCACAAATAAAAAACAAAAAAAAAGTTAATTATACCAATTTCACTTTACATGCTCATCACACTGTTACCTTTTCACCCTGTTTTGTTTTTTGCCTTCATCAGTGGCAATTACACTTTCTGCAGCAAACGTGCTTGGCTCTCTATTTCCCACAGGGAGTGGGGGATATGGATCTAACCAGAGCTGGCAATATGTAAACATTCCCTTTCACTTTTTAAAGTGTCAAGAGCAGGTGGTACAGCTATCTGTGTTTTACTCAGAAATTTCCCGGTGTCTAAATAAAAATTTACAGCATTTGCAAATCCTTCCAATCTGTGGCTATATCGCTATAGCATTATCTAGCATGATAGGGCTGCCAGAGAAAATTGGTATCAATCTGCAGCGGTAGGAGAGGGCCTGCAACATCAGTTGAATCCCAAAAATAGTCTCAGTGGACTAGCATAGGGACCTCTGCACAGGTATTTCTTAGAAACGCTGTTTTACATATCTGGGGTCTCACCTTGAATTTAATGGCAGGCGTTGGGGATGCAGGAGGCACAAGGGATCACGGGCTCACAGGTTCTGACGTCCGCATTCCCCTTAACCCCCCCCTGTGCAGAGTTCACCCGCAACGACTGAGCAGGAACATGCTGGTTCACTCGGCTGCCCGTATCACACCCAACGCAGCCCCGCGGAGCACATCGTGACGTGGAGGAGTATGGTCCTGGCGGGAGACTTCTCCTTTCCACGGTATTTACGTTGCTTCTGCCAGGTGTGTGCTTAAAGCTGCCACCTGATACGGGCAAGACAAGGGGCAAGCGGATCGCCGCTCCACATCACCTGTTTCGCAGCCAACCTCAGCTGTTGCTTTCGTTCACCTGCCCTTTTACGCACCCCTACCTCTTCGTGTGCTTTACTCGCTGCTTGTCTTGTCCTTCAGGTCCCGACTGGGACAGGTATTTCTGCATGAGCTTAAGGAAGATGCTGTTCAGGAAATGAAACTTAACATGGCACTCCAGCGCTGTGGATGATTCGAGCAACCTTTCTTGAAATGGGATTTTGGCTCATGGGGATGTTGTCAGCCAGGCTGGGATGTCTCAGAGGAGATCAGGACATGTCTCCAACAGAGGGTCAGTAAAAACCGGACGCAATTTTCTTGGCCTTCTTTAAAAAGTGCCTTCAGTAAGGACTTTGCACTGCATCCCCTGCAGCAGCAGCCTAATCTCAACGTTGGGGTCAGCAGGTGCCAGCACTGGGGTGTGGGGGGGGTGGTGATGAAAAAACCCCAACGAATATTGTTTGAAACCATGCATAGATTCAGGATGGAAACACAGAAACAAGTTATCTAAATGTTGACTGTACCTGACTTTTCAAATGCCACAGTCGGGCCATTTTAGCATTCATAAAACAAAGCTAATCTGGGGAGATGATATTTTCTCTTGATGCAATCCTCTTAAACTAAAATCCCCTTTCAGGTAAAATGTCACTGAAAGTAATTTCGTTACAGCAAGACGTACAGCATCTACAGAAAGTTTCTGATTTTAAACAAAACTGTTTTACTTAAACAAAAATAATGTTAAGTTCGCAGCAAGTAAATACCTATGCTGTCATGGAAGCAAGTGCAAGTAGAGGAACATGATCTAAAACCACTCATGTGACTATCAGTTCAAGAAAACTACGGTCAGAAATGAATACCTGGCTTTTCTGGTCCTGTATTCTTGAAACTCCCACTGAGTTCAGCTCCAATTAGGACGTTACAGGTTGCCCCAGACTCACCACCGCACACCAAGTGCCTGCACCTCTGGGCTACCTTTCTCCGTCTCGATTCTCTTTTCCATCAGGAAGGAAGGCTGGTATACCAGACCCTGGTAAAAATTCCACCTCCAGACATACACCCATGATTTTACACGGCCGGCCTCCCAAATCGCTATCAGTGGAGGAGACATCTTAGGGCAAATGCCGCAGTGGCCTTACGTTTCTCCCTGTGGTGACATGTCTTGACAGATGTGCAGTCTTTGCAAACAAATACCAGCCTCCTAGCTCTGGAGAAGCAGAGAAATAGAGGTTTGGGGCTTACAGGTTGGGGACTTGAAGCTGCCAAGGAAGTCATGTGAAACTCCTGCGGGGATGCAAAGCCATGCAAATACTCAGAAAACTGAGCATACACTTCCCCGTTTACCCAGTATCAAAGCAGGTAGGCCATTCTTTCCCCATGTTAGGGTACTTCTCCCTTCCTCCCTTTCTCCCTCCAGTAATCCCTGGAGAGATGTAAGACTGATTCCTATTAAAGCATGCATATGGAAAGTCAAGGTGTTAATTTGCCAGAGGAATACAAACCAATATTTTATTTAGTTGAAGGGTTTAATTGAGGTGGGTTTTTTAAAATGACATTGTTCATATGGGAGGGATGGCTGAGATTTAGAGACTTTGACATCCGTGCTGCCCTGTTATCCTTGTATTTAAGACTCTTGTTAAAATCCAGTGAAGCTAGAAATTGAGAGAAATAAAAGAAAATGACAACATACTGTACAATTCCTTACTGATTTCAGAGGCCCTTTGAAGTTATGTTGTGCAGTTTGTATGTATATTTAAAAGCCCCACAGTCACTGCTTAAAATAAAATATGCAGTAAAAGGGGAAGAAAAGGAAGAGAAAATACAGCTTTTCAAGGCGCCTAGTTTATACATTCACATAAGTTTATGCTTTTAAGGAAAATATAACAAGTTATCCTCCTGCCTGACATTTTAGTGTTCTCAGGTCCATCTGAGTTTGTGTAAATGAAAAGTATTGGTGTTCCTAATGTTTTGTCTTTGCTCTTTACTCTTGACATTTAGTGCTTAATTCCCTTTAGCATTCTCTCTAGTCTTGCTTGTGACCATTGTCTATCTCTAACAGGATGAATTATAGACTCTCACCAGTATGGGCTAAGAACAGAGCATCACTGTGCTGTTGCAATGCCAGATTATGGTCTTTCTGGCCCACTTTGAGCCTTTTTGTACATACTCCTCTTTTTACCTCCCTAGGAATGCTGCTCTCCTACACCAATTTTAGCCATGCTGGCCAGCTTTCTGGGAAATGTGGGAGGTAAAGAGCCATTCCCTCATTCCTGGGTGCTCATTCGTAAATGTTTGGAGGTAGCAGCTGGGTTGTCGCTATATGGCAAGTTTCCCACATACTGTATAAGGAAGTATGGAAGAAAAAGCCTCTCTCGCTTCTACTTTCTCTGTGCTTGTATCCTAGTCTTTGCTTTTTCTCTCTCTTATTTTTGTTCTTGTTTTTGCACTCTTTCCCTTTGCCCAGAGAAGCCATGGCTGCCCCCTGCCTGGCAGTGCTCAAGGCCAGGTTGGATGAGGCTTTCAGCCATCTCGTCTAGTGGAAGTTGTCCCTGCCTGTTTCAGGGGGGCTGGAACTGTACGATCTTTAAGGTCCCTCCCAACGCAAACCGTTCTATGATTCTGTGAGTATTCTTATATGTTGATGAGAAGATCTTTTCACAGCATTAAGTGATCCTGTAAAAACAGTGCTGTAGAGTTTCAAGGTATCTATGCCATGGTTTTCAATTCAAATTGTAACATTTTAATTAGGAGCTCCTCCTACAACTTGAAAAATAATTTATTTTGGCATTGCTCAATTTTAATTAATTATTTAAGTGTAATACCAATAGGAAATACTGTCATAAACAATTCTGATTTCCTAAAGAACATGAACAATGAACTTTAAAAGAAAATCCCTTTAGATTTTATCTAGTCTCCTAAACCAGCTGCTACTTTTATTTCCACAAGGACCAAACTCTCACACCTTTGATTCTTAATAAGGCATTAGGTTGCTAGCCTGAGACCTTCATCGCTTCACAGCCATATCTAAATTGGAGAAAACCTTTCGCAAGATGTAGCCTTTTTTTTTTTTTTTCCACAAACACCAGGACCCAGTCATTTGTGTGCAGTTGTATAAACATAAAAAATGATTTCATAAACATTAAGTGACCTTCTCTTTTACTGTATCATACCATACTCTTTAAGCAAGTGTTTTAGCCCTTTAAGATTGGGTAGCAAAATATCACCCTGAAATTGGTATTCCAAAATGGTTGCAGATAGGTTCTGATGTGTGGGAAATTCATGACTAGCATGTTGTCATTTTTCATCCAATTCCAATATACTTTAGATAGCTTTTACAAAGTAAACCATAACACACATAAAAGGAGATAGGGCTGCAGTAATGATTAAAAAAATGACTGGAGCATGGACAGTGTGGAAACTTTCCATCCTTCTTGAATGTCAACAGTGGGCTGAAGTCATGTTCAGTACCACAACAGTATTACAGCAGTCTACAAAACGTATTACTTTTACCTAACCTTGTAGAATGTCATGGTGCTTGAGAGATCAGGAAAAGGAACAGACTGTCTAGGTGCACCCTGTAATGATTGTGAAGATAAATCTGGGCGGATTTGTAAATAGGAAAATAAAACTAGTCAGTTCTACTCCTTCACCTTAAAAATAACATGGGGTCATTTGCAGAAAAAGAGCAACTGCAAGTAATCTCTGATTCTGTAAAATCTAATTAAAAAAAGAAGAAAAACCAAGAAAATGCCTTTGCCTACAACCCCACTGAGAGTAGGTCATGGGTACTGGGGGTTCTTTCTCTTTTGTGTTAATTTAATTGTGTTTTTTCTTCATGAAATACAAGTTACATGGAGATCAAAAACCAGTTTAAGTATTGGTTGTATCATACGATATAATTTAATATAGCTTGCATACAGTAGTGTGAAAGGCAAAACTTGGGCATTAAAACACGGCATCCCGAAATTGAAAGGGATTAATCCACCTCCCGTTTTCTACTGACATATGCTGTGAGCAGGAGTCTTGCAAATTTATGTCCCCTTGGCACATTGCGTTTCTGCAAAACCTGGCTGCAAAAGCTTAGTCATAAGGGCCAAAGACCCCTGCTTTAGCTCTGTCAACAACAGGGAGCTTGCACCGAGGAAGCATTTGGTCCTTGAAGTTAATAAGAGCTATGTGCACATATCAAAGGCAGACCCCCTTAAGCACACTGCTAAGGCAGAAGTGTGCTCGACTCTAATGGCATTATAAAGCTAAGCCGTAAAAGCAGTCACCCCACTGACTAACATGAAATATTAGGTTGGTGGGATAAATCACATCTTATGCTTAATTCACTGGTAAATTACATTAGAGGTGTATGGTGTGGGAGCAGAGAATGCACACTGAGTAAAAAGCCTTGTTCTATCACTTAATTTCCTGGAATACCGAAAACAGTTCTTTGAAATTTGCTGGTGTGTGAAATCCTCATACCTACATGGTACTATGGCCCATTACAGAAAGAGCACCTCATTATCACATCACAAAGTATCCTACAGCAGAAGAAAACCATCATCCTCTGTCCTTTCACACAGCCACCCCATTTGTTTAGACATTTTCAATGCCAACACTTCTGAGTCAATGTCTGGAAATGTTTCTAAATGAGTGGCCACCGATTTTTCACAAAGGGCTCTGAGGGGGCAGCTACACTGGGATAAAACAAAGTGCTTTGAACAGCGTTTAGAAATCTGTCGAGCCAACATACGCAGTTTAGCCAAGGTCAGTTGTTTCTCTCCACCTCCCCCCCACCTTTTTTTTTTTTCCTTCCATTATTTTATCATCTCTCACTGATAAGGTCTGACTACGCTGGCAAGGGTTCAGAAACCAAAACTGAGGGCCCCACCATGTCTGCTGCTGGAGTGAAATAAGCATCTCTTCCAGCTCTAAATGGCTTTCAATTCCACTGGTGCTGAAAGCCCACGTTATCTGTAACTTTGTCATCTAATGGTTATTTCAAGTCGCTCTAAGAATAGCGAAAAGTGAGTCATGTACAGGCAAGACCGGGTCTTAAAATGTAAGTTGTAAATCCTGCAGCTCAGGAATATAAGTAGGAAGACAACAGAGATAACACTTTGACCCCTAAGATCGCCAACATACACATCAAAAGTGAATGGTGCCATTAAAATTCCAGGCTCATGGTTTTGATGTGGTTTAAATACCTTACACATCTTCCTTTTTATTTCTTTGTTTGCTGTTGCTCCAACTCTTTGTTTTTCTGCTTCTTGCAGTAAACACCAGGACCAGAATCAGAAGCATCGGATGCTTCCACTTCTGCTCTGTAGATTTCATGCTCTGTATAGGACAATGACTAAAGCTGACAAATATTTTCTAAGTTGTCACATACAATCACCCAGCTTCATGCACTGATTTTGTTTTTTTTCTAAGGACTGTGGCAACAGATGTTAATGTGGTATAAATGAACACATCAATTTTCTCACACCTGCGATGACAAGTGTTAGGGAAGTTTACTTGCGTTCGACATGCTACCTGACCTCTACTTGTCACTTTCTGTTACATCAAGTTACTGCACTTCCATGTCAAGGTTTCTAGATCCTATTATAGTATAACATACAGCATATTTCCTGAGAAAGATTGAACAACTCTCATGTTTATCACTCTTTTAAAACAATACTATAAATTCTGTCTTTTGCAAGCACTTAGGAATATTTCTTTCAAGGGCAAGAAATAAGAGTGTAAACATGCAACAGGTTTACCTTAAATAGTGTTTACATAAATTCTATTCTAAAGCGTAGACTCAGTTAATGCTGTTGAGACATCAACTTCACGACTAGAATACCAGCTAAGTCAGCAGACAGTGTTTAAATTGACTATTGTGGATTTAACACACTGGCTGCTAGGCACGCTAGCACTGATTTATAACAACCCTTCCTGTTGCTTGCGCCATCACCATTGCAGAGACTCAACTGATCAGAACAGTGATATTTAGTGGGAAAAATACCATATTTCATTACACTTTGTTTGTTGTTGTTTTTTTTTTTCCCCCCAAAGTTTTCTTCACTGACCTGCTCCTGGCAGTTGGAGTCTCTTCACAAGGGCGATGGTTTCTGTGCATCCCTTGATAATCTTTCTGTCACAGAGTGCACCTGTGGAGATGGTTCACAGATTCAGCTTGTTGGGCTTGACGAGTAAATGGTTCTGAACCTCTTCATATTTCCCCAGAATCAAAGCACAGCAGCACTAAGAGGTTAATTAAAGAAGAGCAAATGACAACTGAGAAACTGGAATAACGTTTCAAATGTTGCTACTGAAATTTTGAAAACTTTACTTATTAGAGGATTAGAATAAACTGTAATCTCAGTTGAGGAGTGTCTGTTTCAAGAGAAATTACTAATGCATCAAAACCACGGCAGGTTAGAAGGAACGCTACCACAGATAAGGGAGTGTTCATTCTCTCTTGGGGCTTAAAAACGGAATCTTAAAGCACTCTGTGTGTTTTCCTTCCTCTCCTTCAGGAAATGTTCACTTTATTTATTTATTTTTTTAAAATTCAGAACAAATTTTCTTTTGAATAAGTGCTAAATAGCAGGACTTTCAAGTTTCCTTTTGCGTGTGAACTGCTGTCACTAGTGATGCCAGAAGCAACAACTCCAGCTACGCACATACGGAGCAGAAGTGTTCAACAGCCTAAGAGGCGTTTAGGGTCCACTTTGCTGTGGGCCATATGCAACCGCATGAGAACGAGTACTACGTGTTTTGTGTAGTCAGAAGAGACTTTTGGGGGCGTAATTACTGCTGCTAATTTTGAAAGCTGGAAAACAATTGCAATAGGGGGAAGCACTTAAGCACAACAGCACCCAGTCTGTGTTTGGTGATGTGTTCACCCGGCCGTGTAAGGTAGTAGCTCAGGTACAAGTAGCGTCATGCCATTTTGTTAGCACAAAGCTTTTCAAGTGAATAGCTACTGGTGATTTACATGGCTGTGGCCACCCACCTGTAACTGCAAGATTTTATGGTTATACTTTTACTATTACTTAAACTAGATAATTTAAACTCTCTCAGATATGTCAGTATTTGAACAGGTAAAGTTTACCGTCATAGTCATATAAAAACATACTATGCAGCACATACGTGACCAACATTAATGCCTCCCAGTTGCCAGCGTGTGGTTTTCCTCACAGTACTCTGAGACAGAGAAATATGGTTGTACGACCGACCTGGAGAAGCTTGCCCACACGGTTATGTGTTGCAGAGACAAGTATGACAGCCAGGTTTGCTGATGCTCAGTTGGAAACTTTAAACACTGCTTTGTTGAGCCTCTCCCTCATCCGCATTTTGAGAGCCTGTGCCGTATTTTTAGAAAGATGGATTACTAAACATGCATGTAGACTATTCATGTACTTGTTTTTCTTCCACTTCTTTATGCCTCCAGTGGTTCTTGTGCCTGTTGGCCAATTTCAATCACATTTGAAAGTGTCCTAAGTCTCAAAGACAGTAAGTTTCTGCAGGTTTTTTGAAACCAAAGATAAGGTAGAGGAGAGACGGCAAGCAGCACAACTCATCGATTCAATTGGCAATTTGGCCAGTCAGTATGTGTGTACAGGCCAGTTAATCAGCTCACGTGCAGCTCCAAACCATTCTCAGCATTTGAGGTCTGCTTATTGATATGTGCCATGTGAGAGGGGAAGAACTGGGTTATGATGAGGCCTGACTCAGTTAGATGCAGAAATCCACTATATACGCTGTTGGAAGACACACTTTTTTTAAGAACGGGCCAGCAAAGCGTAGGCATCAGGGCTGCATAATTCAGTGCCTTTCTTAGGAGTAAATAATGAAGATGTAGTCAAGAATAAATGCCAGCCAGTAAATCATTGTTGTGTTTTTGAAAGATACTGACCTCAGCGTGGCTCCTGTGCATGAACCTGCCCTGCTGATCTGCTGCAATACAACTGCGTGAGCTTATCTTGTGCATGTTTCTGAAAGAGCATGTTACTCTGGACTCTGCTTTACGCAGTTGTAAAACCAGTTTGAGACTAGACTGACTGACAGGACTTCCTAAGTTTGTAAGACAAAAAGCATGGGTTTTTTTTTTAGTTAGCTCCCATGATTTGGAGCCCCTCAGTATCATCAGAGGTTGTGCCTATATGGAGCCAAATACAATGGTCATTCCCGCAGTCAGGAGCTTCCATACTGCTGCTGGGTTAGAGTCATCAAAGAGTGCAGGACACAGTGAGCAATTAGCAGCTTCAGTTCTCCACTAGTGTGGTAATTAACTTGTCAACTAATCATAGCCTGCCAAAGACAGCGCAGTACCAATAAAATTACTTAGGAAAAAGTTTGTTCCTAGACTCAAGATGAATGTCTTAGTATCCCAAAGAATGATCTTTTTTTTTTTTTTTTTTTTCCAGTTTACTTTTCTGATACTATAAAAATGAATGTGCTGTTTGGAGGGGAAAAAAAGGAATGGTAATATAAAATAGAGTTCTATTCAGAGTGTCCCACTGAGCCTGTCACCTTGGTCACCTAACATCTCCTTGAAGTACATCAAGTAATTGGACTGGTAGTTTTAACTCCTTTGAGATTCTTTTAAATGTTAGGTCGATGGTTTACTTTTCCTCTGTAGAGTGTGTTGTTTGTAGCTCGCTTCTTCTGTCTTCTGTTTGGAGGTTTTTGCCTTCTGCTTAATTTTGCATCTAAATTTCACTTCTAATTTATTTCTATATAGCTCTAGTTCCCCAGTGCTGCCTGAGGACATGAAAAGATGATACAGTACCATTAGTGTATTAATGTACAATAATACTGAGCTTACGGTATCAAAGTAATCCTCATTGATTGGTGTCTCCAAAGACAGGAGATGGAGAATAACAATATTAAGCAGTACAGTTTGCCTCCAGCAGGAGCTTTAGCAGTTATTACGCTGCCAGGGACCACCTCAGTAGCAGTATTTTGGAGAGCGAGGGACATCAGCAGCCTCCTTATTCAAAGAAAAGTTGCTTGCTTTTTTTCTATGCCTACACAGGTGCTTCCCAAGATGACAGCCCGTAGATTGTATCCATTACATTAAAACAATTTACTGCTTATTGCCTATGGCTAGGTTTGCGTTGTTTTTTTTTTTTTCCCTCATGTGTTTATTAATTTATATTTCTCTTGTCTAGATACTACTTATGTTTTCCCTTTATCCTTCCTTTTCTTTGTCCTCTCAGCCCACAAGTAATGCTTTTAATTACAGCTGCAATAGAAGACAGCAGTATCAAGGATATCTGCAATTTCTTGGCCACCTACAGATTTTGGTCATAGATGCAAAACTAACTAGAAAAAAGAAACAACAAATAAGTCCCATTCTTTCTTCTCCTAGATAGGGTGTGGAACTGAAAGAAATGCTTACATAGCAAAAGAAATGTAAACCATACAGTTTTACAGGCAAACGAGACAATAAAATTTATACAATTTTAAAGACAGGGGACAACAACTTTAATCTCCAGAGCAGCACCATGTCAGGAGCAAATCTCTAGAGAAACTGGTCAACAACCATTTGTACACCAAGCCTTGGGAGGGAGGGAACAAGGGAGCAGCAGGACCAGCTGCACTGCAGGGCTGGGGGAGCTGGGAGCCAGGGGTGAGAACGCAGCTGACACGGCAGTGCCCTCACCCACACGGGACGCAGCCCGGTGGCACACACCAGCCAGAAGAGCAGAGCAGGTCCAGAGGTGGTGCAGGGTCAGCCACAGCCCTGTCATTGCTGGGTGAGTCCGTAGGGATGGGGCAGGTCTGAGGTCAAGCCAGAAAGTCAGGTCAGAAGGTAAGGATCAGCAAGCACATGGCAAGCACCGCCGCAGCACAGCTCTGGCAATGACCAAGGGAACGACCTGCATCTGAGTGCAGCTCCCAAGAAAGGGGGAGTGATGGGACCAGCAAGGCTTCTCCCAGCTCCCCTCTCAGGATCTCTCAGGACTACCTGATGCCACAACAACTATGCCCTGCCATAGCGGCCACAACACACTGGTATCTCCCCACTCACAGCTTTGGTACCTACGGGTAACCTTGGCTAATTTCTGAACTACTGTGTGTAGACTGAGTATAAACCATATTATTTCATACAATGAAAGCTTTTAAATCAAAATGGAATGTGACGTTAAGTCAAATGCATTTATCAACACGACTGTCTATAGCAACCAGTTTTATAATCCTGTCAACAGGAAAGGGATTTGTCTGCAAATCATATACTTCCAGAAACCATGTTGACTGGCATTAAAATTACATTTTTAAGTTCTAATTCTTTTATGTTGGAGTCCTTAGTTTAGACTTCCACTATTTTGCACAATTCTCATTTTTCTTCCATTACTGATGTCAATACATGGAGCGCTGGGTCATGCCTTTTGCCAATCTAACATCAGAATTATGTTAACAGTTCTCTAATCTCTTGAAATTCTGAGTTTTCCAGGAGTTTTGAAAATGAACGCCGGTACATGAAGGTAGCAGTAGGAAGAACTCCTGTGCAGAAGCCATCTAGTTGTTTGTCAAGAGTACAAGAGCTCCTAAACCAGTTAATTTTCCCCACACGGAGTGTACAGGGGCATGTTCCCGCAGCACACCATGTGCTGCAGCTGGCAAGGTTTAATCTTTTTAGCATGCCTTCCCTCCATCCACAGTGTTCTCCACAGATAAGGGGTGACATCAGTTTCTTCTGTGAAGCCAAGTCCTGGTGTTGACTTTCAGGTCTTGCCTTTCAGTGTGCACTCTGGGAAGTTATTACTTGTCGACTAGATACTCAGTCCATTGCAGATGGGATCTTTTCCACAGGAACCCTAAAAGGATGATCATGATTAGCAGAGTTAGTTCTTCTTCATTGGGTTGCTATATTTTGAATAGCTTCCTTTACAATCTTTCTCTTCAAGTATATTCACTCACCTGTCTCTGTATGAGTGCAAGGACTTTACAATTCACAAGGCAAATTCAGCAAATTACAGCCTCTGCACACAACCAGTACTCTATCCAATACTCATATCTGTTAGCATCCTTGCCCTACACAGTCTTTTAAGAATCACCAGCATCTCAAGGATCCTTTGTTTCCTCTTTTTCTCACAGCCTATCTTGAAGCATGTTTGGTAGCCTGCACCCTCTTTCTTTTTTCAGATCTACTGGAAAGAAATTAGCATAATTCTCTTGTTACAAAGGTCTTGTCTTTCTCCTTTCAAGCTTTCAGAATTTCAGCTGGCTTCTGGAGCTTCACATGGCTATCATTAGTTTTGCTAGGCCAGATCACAATTATGTGTGTCTGTCACCTCACTGTCTTAAGATGACTGCCTGCTCCATCCTAATTATCTGTCATCTGATGAGTCTTCTCTAGACTTTTCTCCACGACAAGTGAGCAGCCCATCAAAAACGTGAAAAAAAGCCCTGCTGTGATAAAGGAGAAGGGAATACAGCTTACTGCTTTTTTCCTCTGTGTAGCCTTGTTTGGCGGTGCTCTAAAAGCTGACATCTGTTATCTCAGGTCATTTCATAACCTTGATGTCTTGATTATTTCTGGGACAGATCTTTTATCCTGTTGGTCTGCACACAACACTGTCAGGAGATGTATGCATCTGCCTCGTGCCTGAATTGGTGCTGGATCGTCCATCTTTTTTCTTCTGTGGGATTCATCTTTTATCTCCAGACATTCCAAATGATTTGTCATCACGACTCAAGGGCTGAGAGGTGATTCAGAACTGACGGTTTCCCAGTGAAGGAGCTGCTCTTACTTCAGAGTCACTTCAGACTGTAAGCCTGAGATGTAACTATCTAAGAGACAAAAGCATTTCTTGATTAAGCAACACACTACTGAGAAACAAATGAACCAACTCTAAAATCAACGACCTAATTAATAAACACAGTACTATTGCTAAATTACCATTAGTAATTTTACATCTATAACACACAATTTTAAATCTAAGAATTACTATTAAAAGTTATGAATCACAACTACCGCTGAATTAAACTCATCAACCTTCCCTCCCAGACCTCTTAGTATTGGTGTTCAAGCCTATCAATTTTTACTCCACCCTTCCACCCCAAGTTTCTTGGGCATAACCCTGACGAAGTGGGTGATCCAAAGGGTTTTCCCCTTGATGTTCCAATAGTCTTGAGTCCACAGCTCCATTCCCAGCTATAGGTGTCCACAGTCATACTGGCTAAAGATTTAGCCTCTTTTGTTCTTTACACAATTTTTTATCGTTTCACATTTCTTCAATTTCTGGACTCACCTTTTTGCCTACTTCACACCTCCATTTATATGTAACTCCACTCAAACAGACAACAGTCCCCTAATTGCTTTTTTTCCTCATTAGCTTCAATTCTGCTACACCTTTACTCTAATTTGGTGTTTCTGATGTTGTTCCTCAAGCAATACTGGCCTTGCCTGGTATCACTAACTTGTTTATCTAGGTATGGGTGTCCTTACAAGCCTCCACTCCCCCAAATTCCCCCACAGCTACCTTGACCGTGCTGATCATGTATTATTTACCTTGTATGCCCTCTAAGGCAAATGATTCAGCTTCAGCCTTTGTTACTCTACCTAGCCCCAGCTGAGAACAGTCTGTGCAGACAGTCTGCACAGCAGAGGAATAGAGTAGGATGTTTTTCACATTCTCCTTTTGTGCTCACACAGCAGCCTTTCCCTTGAATTTCTTTAGTGACTCTCCTGGTTCCCTGCAGAGGCCTTAGCTAGCTACGACGCCTGGCGCTCCACAGAGACCTGTTGCTCGCAACAATGCTGAGCCACTGGCCCAGATTTCCAGTAACTGCAGCAGCTCACATCCTGAAAGGTTCTGGTTTGCCCTTGTAACCACCACAACCTCAGGAATATTGTCTCAGTGTCCTCCCTTTATTCAAACCTTGAGTAACTGTTCAATTCATTGCACATGTGAACTCTACTAAACGTTCCTAACTGCCTCCAGAGGAGCTGTTGTCAGCTTTGGGATTTCAGCAGCTGTCCTGTGCTGCTGCTCAACAGTTTTGATCTGATTCTGTGACGGAAGTCTGAACTTCTCAGCCACGTTTAAGATGTGGAGGGGAAGTGGTTAATGAGATCAAACTCCTTTCATTTTTTTATCGCTCAGCTAGTGTCAGATGTCTGAAGAGCAGTCTTGTGTGAAAGATTATGTGTTCCTTCACTGATCTCAGCCTTTGTTTGCTGTCGTAGGAAAGGTGCCAGTTTAAAGCAGTTCACCTACCAGTTGCCCCGGGTAACCCCTTACCACCCTCTCCTAAGACGATTTATATTTACATTTTCCTTCTCATTCACATTGTCTGGAAAGACTGTTTCCTTCCCACCTTCCCACATGCATTTTTGCCCTCAGGATGTGAGTCCCTCTACAGCTGCTCGCTAACTGCTGCCTCGATGAACCATGCAGCTTTGCTGGTCCATGGAGCTTATAACCACGTGAGACAAGTCAGTTATGAAATTTAATTCCAGGGAACATCACCTCATCAAAAAAATATGAAATGAGAGACCTAAAAACAGCTATGACAAATTCACTGATAATTTATATTAATGTGATGGCACCAAAGCATTCATTTGTTTTCAGGTACCTCCCATAGTTTTCTGACAGCATTTTATAGAAGCAAAATATAAGCACACTCACGTGAGTACCAAAGAAACCAGAAAAATCAAGACAAGCAAGAGGGATTTTTAAGTCTAAGCCCTGGAGACAGAAGATGCCATTACAGAACCTGCTAAATAATGTCCCATCTAAATTGCACTGAACCATGAACAGCTTTAATAACCTGAAATGCTCCCATTGCATGGTACAGGCTGGAGCTATCAGCTTACTTCACAGAAAATAACATGGAGTCTTCTCAGGTCACTGGGGTTTATTAGGGACACAGGCAGGAGAATATTGTCCATATATTATCTGTCCAAGGATCAATTTATCTATCTCTAGTAGCTGATTACCAAACCATTAGCTGAAATCTATTCAGGGCAAAACTACTATGTCTGATGGCATAAAGTAACTGAAAGAAATTATAGGAATTATATCAATTTCCTTGTCTGAAACCTCAGGGAACTAACTATATTATGTCCTGGTAGCATCTGTCGTCACAAATATCCTGCACATGCATCTTTCAAAATGGCTTTCACTAGAGTTAAGAGCAAGAAGGATTGTTTTGGGGATTTATTGATTCTTCTCAGTTGACCCAGTTCCTATTTGGCTCTCACAATCATATCATATAATAATTGTTTCACTTATTTTGAAAGAGTTAGGTTTCCTGACCTTACTAATGTCATGGAGAGCTGGATTTGGACCATCACTACTCCTTGTGGCACAGAAGCTCTTCTGAGTTTTCATTCCAAGTCTACTCAACCGAGAATGTTACCTGGTGCAGAACATGGCGTGGAGAGGCTGATAAATCTTGCATGAGCTGAATTGGCAAGGAGTACCTGTGTTCTTTCGCACAACGAACATTGACAATCAGCTCTAGCAGTCCTGATATAAGCAATTCTCACATTGCTGACAGTGGAATTTTGACTACATAAAGAGGTGGAATAATAAATAAGTGCTGTCAAAATTAAACTTGCATAACATTAATCAAATTTTAAAATGGGTGCTAACGGCAAGTGACATTAACTTAACAGTTTGGGATTATAAAAGAGAAGACAGTATAAAATCTTGCATAAAACAGTAAATTGATCAAAAATACAAAGGAACAAACCTAAACAAAACAAGATGTTACTGTATACTACTGTATATCATTACACTTCTCCATAAGTGTCCACAAACTTGAACAATGAACATTTTCCATAATAAGACATATGGCGTGGGAATCAATAACTTACAAGAAACCTTCCCTGCTCTGTAGCATTGACGCCCATGGAGATCTCCCCAAAATTAACATGACATTTTACGCCAGATGCTCAGACATGGATACGTGTAGAACTGAAAACATAGGCCTACCAGGCCAATGACACCTTCTCATGCCCCCACTGTAGTAGAAACAAGTAATATGTCTCTTTGGAATCGGACTATGAGAGTTCATTCAGAGCTACATACAAGAACTAAAGAGATTTTGGTGGAAATTGTCCAAGCAAAAAAAAAAAAAAAAAGATGTAGAAATTGCAAGAAGTTTACATTCTTACTTCTTTGGAGGAAAGAGAAGAACACGAGAAGGGTGAAAAAGCAGATTTTTCCAGTATATTTTATTTCTGAATGTTTACACAAATCCGAATAAAAGTACTTTTTTCCTAGAGGGATGATTTCCTGTGTGATCATTAATTCTCTGTGCTGATTTACAGGACAGAACGTGTCAATCCAATCAGCAAGTCACTTTTGTGCGTGTATGCTGTACAAGCTGTCTGTGAAGTGCTGCCTGTGCCACTGGATTTAAAAAGCAGAGCAGCTTCAGGAGTTTTTATCTCTGCATGACTGCTGGCTAGGGATTTGAACAGAAAAGAACACTGCAAGAGGAAATTGGTTTGGACAAGAAGAGCTTCTGTACATAATTCTTATTAATTTGAAGATGAAATGTAGTCTCTTAGAAACAGAAAAGGATACTGTGTGATGGCTTACTCAATATGGTTATTGCTACAGGATTCAGCCCCATTTTCTAAGGATTTCTAAGGATTAGAACTGACTGCCCAGTACTGCCTGTTTACTGGGAACATAATTACTGGAATTCTTCCTCTTGGAGATGAAATGTGCAAAGAACAAAAGGAATCAGTGAAGAGTGAAGCTCTCTGTTTCCCAGTATGTAGAAGAGATGCATGACAGCTCCAAGGGTGGAGCGGTGACTCCTTTTTTAACCTGGTTGAATTTTTATTTTGCCCTTGAACGTGGTTTTGGTCAGGAAAACTAAACTTGATACTGAAGGAACGACAGTACAAGGTGTTTGTATTTCCATTTAGCACAGGACATATGATTTGACTTGAGCGTAAATACCTGCTAAAACAACCAAAGTAGAATTTGTTCTCTGGGGCAGTGTTCAAAGATTTTGTCCTCCTCCTCTTCTTAATTAATAAACCACAGTACATATTTCCCTCCATATCTCAATGAAAATACGTTTCTAAACTCATGGTAGAGAAAAGCCTCATTGCCAATTTCTGGGGCAGAAGAAAGCAAGAAAGCTCTATGTGTCATAGGCTTTGGGACAACATTTCTGTACAACTTACGTATGTTTACTCTTGATTTCTATGGCCCAGCTCATCAGTAACTTCTGCAGGTGTCAGGGTGAGAACAGTTTCCAAACAGTAGCAGAGACTTTGACTCTATAATTTAAGGCTACGAGTGGTATTCTTCTCTTAAAAGTGAAAATTTCCTTTCTCCCTCTTTTATTTTGCTTTCTCTTCCTCAGTAATTTAAAGCATTTTTATGAGTATCAAAACTTAGCGCAATATTCATATATGCTTCCTTTGCTTGGTCATAAAGATATTAGTTTAGAAATAATATGTTGCCTTCTACTTAGTACACTGTTCATCTTACTATCTGATGGATGATTCACTGTCTCCAAGTACAATTAATTACTAATCTAACGCAAAGACTGTAAAAAAATGGAAGCATAACTGTAGGGGACATTACAGAAAAACAATTAGAATCCCATATTTGGACAGGTACCTCACTTCAAATGTGCACGGCTTTACAACCAGGAAAGCCACACAGTCTGGTCCTATATAGTACAAACATTTAATTATCTTTATAGTATTTTCTGAAGCTTTTGTAGAAAAAAAAGCTTCCAGAACAATAATTTAGATTAAATTACTTACAAAATGAAAGACTGAAAAAGAAATGTTGTCTTAAGATGTCATTTAAGAGATATATAAACCTGAAAGTTGCAGAAATAGCTAAATAGTCTCATGCATCTGGTAAGCACCATACAGATTGCATGAAATTTGGGGCATAGCTAGGTGCAGCTTCTCAGGATAAATTAAATGGGTTCTTTTAGTTATAGTCAGCTTACTGTGGTGTCTGCAGAACTTCTGCATTTAAAACACAGTTCCACTCATCCTGAGGAAACTGCTTAGGAAAATTATTAAATATGTACCAACTATACAGACCTACTGATCTTGAATGCAAGCAGATAAATCATACTATCTGATAAGAATACAACCTGATAACTACAAAGAATAAAAGAAATCTGTGCCAAATTATCTTTAAAAATTGTTTATGCATTTTTAAATTATTTTGTCTGATGTAACTGGAGGGACTACGCGGGTCAGGTAAGATCGCTGCATTAGCGATATTTCAAATTTTGCCTTTGTTTAATGTTTTGATTTTTTTCACAACAAATATATTTGATGTTGACCTAAAATCTCATGAGTGATAGTAAGCAAATTGGAAGATGACCAAAAAATGTTCAGAAGGAAAAAGAATCAATAGATCCTGTAAAGAAACACATCATAACTTGACACAAACTTTTTGATTAAGAAAATTATTTAAAAATGCTACACAAATTAAGCAAAACCAGTGCTTGTACAAAGCACATTGAGAATTAAGACTCATTTTTTTATAAAAGTTAGATTCTGCAAAATTTTGATGTGCAAGGTGATAGCTTTTTGTCACTACAGCTATATTTGCTTAGAGTGCAACTATAAACTCTATGAAACAAAAAAGAACCACTGCTCTTAGAAAGACATGTAATTCAGCCCTCAAGTTCTGCAAGACATCTGACAGCATCAAGCCACAGTCTTGTCCTTGCTTTTGGGGAAAGGCCAACAAATAATTTTGGGACAGACTCATAACCCTATAGTTCTCTCTTGATATTTCTCTGTCTAGATTTTCTCGATCACTTCTAGGAGGTTGATGGACCATTTTACTAGCTAAGGCAGTCCAAAATGTATTCAAATGTTTCAATCAGATTCTTCAAGTTTCCTCTAGCACATACTTTATTAAATTATTGATGATACAAAGGTTCACAGTAATAAAAATGCTTTGAAAATGTTTCCCTACTTTTATTACTTGGAGAGAAGCAGATCAATCATTCCTGAGCTTCAAACCTCTCTCTTCTTTTTATTTTTATAACCCTATCTCTCCCTACAGTAACACTAGGACTAACTTTACCTGTACATACAGTTTTTTATCTACAACAGCATGGTCTTGGTAGGAACAGTGTGAACTATTGTCCATATGTACTTTAAATGTCAAAGCTTGGAAGAAGATTCAGGAAAATGTCCTGTACCTAGGAACACGCTCCTTGTATCACCAAACAAATCCAAGACCTGAACCTAAGCTCAGTAGTATTTTTCCTGTTACTTTCACCCACCGCTCAAATACGCAGTTATATTAACACATACTGATTGTGACAGAACGGGTGTATCAGCCATTTTATATATCAATATATACCCAGGGAAAAGGTTCTCTCAGAACAGAACATGATTATGTACAAGCTATCTCACGGCTGCTTAAGCCACGCAGTAAAATTAAGGGTTTAACATTTGAAATAATGATCTCTATCTCTCAGAGCAGTATAAACTTTAGAAAAGATTATCATTAGCAGGGTAAACTGCAGAGGTATCATAAAAAAAAAAAAAAAAAAAAAGAGATATTGAATACTGATTAGAACTGTCAGTAGCAGACTGTGGGTCTGGGAAAACACCATCCAGTAGCGGCAGGTCTTACTGGCCAGTAACACCTCCATGCCTGCGGATGCTGCCAGTTTGCCTCTCAGCAGCTCCTGTGTACAACTGTGGCTGCTGCTTCCTTTGGCCTTCCTTTCTCCCTCCTCTCAGGTCTGACCACTTGTGATTTTGAGCCAGCAAAACCTTATCTCACAGTGTACAACAAAGTCTGAGAGAGGACTTCTCAACAGCCGCCTTAGACCATCTGAAAATCCAGCTTCAGCAGAGGACAACACCCCGCTAGTGACTTGGAATAGCTTCTTGGCAAGGATACAATCAGTAACATACCTAATTGGTGAGTGTTTGGACATCATGGTTTATTTGAGACTGTCACTTGAGAGCTATCGTTTTCTTCACAGTGTAGTCATCAGCGTGCAGGAGCAGGGATCTCCGCATCTTTATTTGAAAAGTCACAGCGAAGTTCTACACTGCTGTGAGATGAAAGCTGTTGGGAGAGAGATAAGGCCAGGTTTGAGACTTTGTGGAGTACCATAGCCAGCCACTTCTCCCTGGATATTGTCTGTCTTTCTCAGTGCTTTCACAGCAGGAATCTATGTTTTTGAGCTTATCTCCCCGTTCACCGAATGATTACAGTTGTTTTCTAGCTGAGAAATGTAGTGATTTGCCGAACAATGTACTGATGAACACGAGTTAATCAGGAAGATAAAAAGAAACAGGCAGGGACTTCTTGAACAGTGAAGCGCAGTGCAAGACCCACTTTTGACTTTCTAGCTTTGCTTCCAGCGAGCTCATAAGTCTGAGTATATATAGAAAATATTGAATTTCTGTCAGGTTCCGTATTCTTGCCAGGATTACCACCTGTGGGAATTACATCTAATTTGGAAACCTCTGCAGCAAAGGTTTGTATAGAAAAACTTGAAAACTTGACCCAAGTTTACCCTCAAAATCCATACGTTAACAAAGACTCTCTAACTGAAAAGTGCTTGTCAATGTTTCATCTTGGCAGTACAGTCATCCTTAATTAAGCAATTCCATTCCTTTTGGAGACAATTTTGCATGTATAAGAATTAAAAAACACTAAAGGAAAGATGAGAGGAATATTCTTATTTAAAGTTGATATTGCCTTCTCACAATTAATCTTCCTAATGGACTTGAGAATACGGTTGCTACTATAGATATTAACAAAAGATTATGAAAAGGATATGTTAATGGACAAGCCTAACTTCTTTTTTCTGTAAAAATTAAGATATTTAAGTCTGAATGAAGTGTTTGTAGATTATTTAATTTTCTATATTTTTCCAGATATTGCATTTTCTATTTCAAAGAAAAAATGGTAAAAAAACTTGTTTCTAAATAAATGAAAATAAGAAACAATCTAGCTGCATCCTGTTGTTTCATGTTGCTGAAATAAAAAAAAGGAATTCTTTCAGGTGAGAAATCTTAATATTAATATTTCACAAATAAAATTAAAAAATGAAAAGATCTGTTCCAAAAATGTCATACAGAATATTTAATCAGTCACAAAATACTTTCTATATTTTAAAATGCAGTTTGCATAAACCAGCACATTTTCACAAGTATGTCTTTTTGAGCTCAGTATTCTTTGTCAATAAATGATCCACTGAAAAAGGTCTGACCATATCCAGAGAGACAGATGTGTAATGGAAGCAAATTAAAAGTGAGAAATATTTTGCAACAGCCTCAAAAGTCTTACTTTAAAATTTATTTAAGTTGTATAAAATTATGAACTCCATCCCCAATGGATTATATAGACTGTAGAATGACAAACAAAATCAAAGCAAGCAATTTGTTCCATCAAAATCATGTTTTATTTCTCTTTCATTAATTATCCGGGAAAAAGAATAGACATTAAATTTGTAGATGAAACAACCATATAACAAAAAGTGTTCTTTTCAGTTTCCTTACGTATAGATCTTTCCCACATCCATTACATATTTCCTTCTGGATAATTATGAGGACTTTTGTACTATGATATTTAGCAGCTTCAAAACTGCAACTCCATTGCCACCAGGAAAATCCTGTGAAATGCTAAAGATCTCTGATTTGTCTTTCAAATTATATACTCCTTTGGGCAAATTTTTATTTGTTGATGTTTATGCATATTTGTGTGCAAGTGTATCTGGAAGACAGCAAACATGAGTTAGAGCTCTTCTGTATTCAACAACATCAAAAGCCACGGCAAGTAGGAGCAGTAATAGTAATATAACGTTCAAGCATTCCAATCCCAGAAAAGCACTCATCACACCCTTCCCATAACTGAAAGGACTTGTTTTTAAAACATTTCTCTTCCTTATGCTGTCTGATCTGGAAGTCCAATCTTCCAGCAGATAGCCAGTACGCACAAAGATTTTCAAAGTGGAATTTTCTGTCTCCTAGCAGTCTCAGAGTAGGTGCTTAGTGCAGGCACGTCAGATCAAACAGGCAGACCCAAGCTAGCTTTAGACTAACTAGCAAGTGCTCTGGCTGCTCGCGCGTCTCTGCCACAGATCAGAGATGAGCACAGTCTAAGCTCTGTGTTGCTATGGCTACACTGATAGCACTACCCAACCTAGTTAGCTTAAATCTAGCATATGTCTCCCGCTACGAGATGGAGCCTTGGTGACTGCCCTGAAGCCCTGCCTCGATACTCACTCTGTAAGAATTCAATTTTGCAGAGCCATTGTGAGGTTATTCAGAATCAATGGTCCCATATGTACTCCTAGGAGGATTATTCCCTGACTTCACCAGGGCAATGGGCAGGTGTACGATAGGTTGAATACATTCGTGTTGTTTTCTCAGCAGTTTAATATAAGAAAAGAAGATTCTTCATGGCTGTTCTTGTGCTATGTTTAGCCATCTTGAGCCTCACAGTATAACTGATTAATGGCTGTGCCATGCAGGATCCTGATTTCAGATATAATAACAAAATTGCACGGTGCTTTCCATGGCTCTCCACACCGACAGTTAGAACTGAGGATGCTGTCTGCCATTTTCCCGTCAGACGGGTAAAAAGTTACTTAGTAGGAGGGGAAGAGCCCAGGGGAATATGCAGTTTCTCTTCTTCCTTTCTTTAAGGGAAAATTAAATTTTGTAGTATTTCATCTACCTCTGCTCCGCTGTTGCATCAGCTTAGCAAAGTTGTTTCATCCGCAGCTTTTAGTTGTTATTGTTAAAGTTCTTAAGAAGGATGACCCATCCGTTTGAAAAGGCACACATTGTCTTCTGTGCAGAAAATTAAAATCACCTGAGTGGTGCAAACATGGAACTCCTTTGGGCCAAGCCCTACACATGCCAAGCCTCATGCTAAGATCACATTATGTGACTAATGAACTATTACGGATAGTTTGAGTACACTATATTTAAAAAAAAACCCAAACATTTCTCTTGTATTAAGACCACTAAACCATGTTTGGGAAACTGATGAATAATCAAGTACTAGTCAGTAATTAGTAGTTGAAAAACTATTATTGTTCTCTTTTCTTCTAGCTTGTGTTAGTTTTGTTTGTTCATTTGTTAAATTTCTTTTGCAACAGAATTGAGTCACAATGGTTTTTTTCATTTATGTTCCTCCACGCAGACATCAGTTTGCAAATGATGATTTACATGGGTAGAAATTACATTACATAGAATCCCCTCTACCTTTTCAATACAAGAGAATTTACAATGTAAAATATTAAGATGCATATTTAACTTATTTCTTTTTACTTTATCTTTATAAAGTTATAGAAAGTAAGCATCGAATTAGTAGTCTTTCTCACAGTGTTAAAATATAATAGCTGTCCTTCTAAAAAAAAGGAACAGAAATTAGTTGGAGATTTCTGAAGCAGTCGTTGCTTTTTTCAGTCCTAGCTCCCTGAAAACAGAACAAGACAGAAATTACCCGAAAGACAGAAGAAATATGCTTTTCATGGTGACTACTTCACTTGCAGCTTCTCTGTTAAAAAGAAAAACACAAAAACACATAAAGAAAACCAAAAAATCCCCACAACATAAACCCACCACATTATAGTTTCTTTAGCCTGTCAATGATCTGCAAACTGTAACAAGCGTAATGTTTGGTTTGGTTTTTTTATATATAGAAGAACAGGTGGATTAAGTACCAAAAATCCCAAATTATTTTTCTTTGTGAAATAAACCGATCATTCAGAGATGTACTCTAATCTTGCATCTCCAAAATAGTGGTGCTATGAGGAAAGTCCTGCAAAACTGAAGGCACAAATTGTACTCTGTCTTTTTTATTTTTCTGCATGAATATTGACTCTTTATTGACAGACCACGAGTTAAATGCATTTTGGGAAATGTAGTATAAGAATAACAGACATTAGAAGTCTTGTGACCACAGGGCTGTAAAAAACTTGCATCAGTGTTGGGTCCTAAGCTTTGTGTTGAGTTGAGTTGAGTTGAGTTGAGTTGGGTTGAGTTGAGTTGGGTTGAGTTGAGTTGAGAAGGGGGTTGGATTGCGAGGAGTCGTAAGGATTCTTGTTAGGAATTGAGAGAAACTTTTAAGAGACCTGGTCAGGAGCAGCGTGTGCATTCAGAATAGCCTGGGTAAGTAAAGCAGCTGTGTGCATTTCAGTGTAAAGGTGTTATTTTTCTCCTGTGAAACAGTTTGCTCTTTCCAGAAGGAGTGGTAGAACATCTTTGTTGGTACTTTTGTCCCAAGCAAAAAAAAAAATTATTTTTAGGAAAGCAAGTACTTCTGAATGAATGTGTCCTAAAGCTGCCAAATCAAGAGAATTAAACATTAGTTTAAACTGAGAATGTTGAAATATGTTGACAGCTGTAACAGCAATCATAAGGATTGTTGTGTTCTGAGGGAGCAACTTTTTCCCTTGGAGGAGGCAAACATAGTGCTTCAGGTGGATAGGAGTAGGCTTCAGTGACCTGGATGAGGGGTGAAGCATTTTTATATGAATTGTGTTAGAGCCTTTTCTTCCTCCTTTAATCCTAGAGGGTGGCTGAATGTATGTTCTGACTAAAAAGCCCATCAAAAGACGAAACGTTTTTTCAGAAGGGAAACAGCAACAAGGATTACCACATTAGAGAAGCAAAGTCATCTGAAGTTGGAACCCAATGGAGAATTGATGAACATGGGGACCAGCAATTCCAGAATGTTTCAGCAGGAACCTGTTGCTCACCCACTGAGAGCTGCAAGACAATTACTGGTACTCCCGACAGACCTTGCAAAACTTGAGGCCATCTCTGAGAATCTGTCTCGTTATGTGGAATGGTTTTGCTGTTTATAAGGAAAATAACAGCTATAGTAAATCCCAGGAAGAACTGTTTTGATTAAATGCAACAAACAGGATGAGCTGGAAGCCGCTGTGCAGCTGGAGAACCACGATGTAGTTGCAATCACGGAAACACGGTGGGATGACACACAACTGGAGTGCTACAATGGATGGCTGTAAACTCTTGAGAAGCGGTAGGCAAGGAAGGAGAAGCGGTGGGGTAGTCCTGTATGTTAGGGAGTGTTTTGATTGACTAAAGCTCGATAGTTGTGATGAAACTGGTGAGTGTTTGTGGGTAAGAATCAGGGTGAAGGCCAACAAGGCAGATATCATGGTGGGAGTCTGTTATAGACCACCCAACCAGGATGAAGAGGCAGAGGAAATATTCCATAAACAGGTGGGAGAAGACTCAGAATCGCTAGCCCTTGTTCTCTTGGGGGACTTCCACATACCAGGTATCTGCTGGAAACACAGTATGGCAGAGAGGAATCAGTCTAGGAGGTTCCTGGACTGGTGAGGGAAGCCGGTGAGTAGTGCAGGCACACCGCTGGACCTGTGGGGATGTGAGCCTGTATTTTTCACATGTCAAATAAATACCCTTTGCTTCTCAAGTCTCGAAAGCTACTGGGTTTGTTCCACATCAAAACTAAACACCCAAGAGTCAATAATTTTATTAATACAGTTTTATTTTCTGGCCAATGTTAATAGCTAAAATCCCCAATAGTGGTGTTTTGTGGATATATTGAGGATACTTATAATTAACTTACAGTTTCTAAAAAAAAACCTGTAAAATTCTATTTCTTTTTTTTTTTTCAGTTTGGACTAACTGACGTTATGATATAGTACCAGGAGAACATTACTCTTGCTTTCTAGAATCTAAACTTGTCTAGACCTTTCTTTTCATCGTTTGTTGAACTGCCTGAGTTCAACACTTTCTTGTACTTTGATAGTTTTCTCAGTTTAACTTTTCTACTAGGATTGAAAGCTATCTGCCCAGTTCTCCAGTACGCCTTTAATACCAAAATAGCAGCAGCAGAGGTTTGTTAGGTGTTTTGCTTTTATTTCTTTTTGTATAGGCCTCTTTTGAAATGCATTTAAACACGACTTAGATACATAAAAGCTTCGGAAAATGCAAATGAATCAGAAACATCAGAGTTATAATCCTCTTGGTCCTGGTATCAGAAGGTGACGAAAGGCTGCTTAAAAGAACAGCAGGAATATGCTATCTGCATGCTACTGCTAATTACCTCACACGGGCAGCAGCGCTGAAAGCTAATGTTAGCCAAAAGAGCCCGGCAAGGGACATTACACTGTGCTTGGAGTGTTACTTATGGGGCTGAAAGAGATGGCAGGGATTATGGGATGTTTTAAATTGGGGGAAAAAATTATTTTGAAGCTTTGGGATTAGGCTTCTCTCCATAAACACACATATACACCGACTTATTTTTGTCTCAATAAACGCAGAAGAGTAAATAAGAGGTAGCAAAGGGATCTGAATTATATCAACAACAGGTACTGCAAGGAGCTGTCAAAGAGTCACAGGGACATGTTGGTCCCTTGATGAATGTTTCTTATACTTTCTTGATTCAAAACACCTCTTTTTACCACTAAAATAAAATGGTATGCTGAAGGGCTGAAGCTTCTGTGCCTTGTTGCCGGACTGTTGCGATGCACAGGTGTAGCATCACAAATAAGTATTTATTTTCCAGGAAAAACCGCTCCACTGAAGGTGGTAATGGCCTAGCACTCAAAATGAAAATCTGTGGGATATCTTAAACTGTATGGTTTCAGAAGATTACTTGACACCATCCAGCTGTTCTAATAAGAAAAATATTCTGACCTCCTGAGACAGACAGCACACCCAGATGGCAGAGAACGACAGGACAGCTAAACAGGACTGTCCAGTACAGTCCTCTGAATTTTGAATTATATTTTGTGTTCATTTACATTATACGATGCTTATTTTTTTAAACTCTAAAGGACTTAAGAAGCAAGCATAGAGAAATCTCCAGCTGGATGGTTTGCCACAAGCCAAAGCAATAGCTCATTTTGATATAAATATGATTTATTTGTTTTTCATGAAACACTGTTTATACCTGCATTCCTACAAATAGAATTCCTCCACAATCTTTAATCTCTTTGGTTGGAGTCATGATTCTTGCTTACACATGAATATTTTAAAGGAGACTCCTAAGTCTTCAGAAGTGGCAGAGTAGAACATTAACTTCAGATTCATCTAAGAACTGATTTTTTTACTTTTATTTTTTTCCCCAGAGTCATTACTTTTCCAGACCTGCTTTCCAGTTCCCGGATTGTAGAGACCAGAGTATTCATTTGGGCAAATTAACATCAATTACCATTGATTTTTCTTGTCTGATGTTTCTCATTGATATTTTAAGTGAGACTAAAATGATTCATTTGAGATGTCTTGTAAAATTTCCCACCAAATCCATGCACTTATTCCTGCAAACAAAAGAATTCCTGACCCTCAGCTACTTCTTTAGTGACTGGAAGCTGGCGATGTAGGAGCTTGGTTTTGGCGAAATCAGCATTCTTTAATACACTAAGTGACACTACTGAGGTATATTGATGTTTCTGATTATTTTCAAGGTCTTGGGAATTTACTTCCTCTGAAGTTTTTTTTCTGAAGGGAGAAGATGCAGAAGAATGGAATTGATTTATTCTGAGTTGTATTTAATGACAAACTGAAAGAACAGAAATTAAGGAAAAAAATGCTAGAAGTAGTGTCATATCTCATTGAAAATTACAGATGCAAAGAGGGTTCCATCCTGACATCTCCAAATACATACGAGAACAAAGATTCCCATATAGCTAAAAAAAATTAAGACTCTATTTCCTCATCATGTTGAACCCGTTACTACTGAAAGCAACAATGTAATATGGTCTGTTCTATGAGCTGTCATTAGAATGGTAAATGTTGTCTCCTATAATATTATGTGTAATGTGAAATTAATTTTGTTGGAATAGATGCATACAAGATTTTAGTCTGCTGTAACTTCTCTGAAGTCAATGAATTTACTCCAGCTAAGAACAAGGTTTTTGTATAAATAGTTCTCATTAAAAGACACAGTGTCTTTTATTTCATCCTGTCTTATACAGTATAACGAGATTTCCATTTTGCCCTGCCCGGTCTTTTCTTTTCTGTGACCTGAGTTCTGTTCAAGTAAATTCTTTTCTCTTTTTTATTTCAGTAACAATTTGGATTTGTTACTCCTGCGTGCCTGATGTTCATCTTCACTATGTGCTTGCACATCTTTCTCAGTACTATAATGTATCTTTATTTCCTCTAAACTGAATGTCAGTTCTCAGATGTCAATTCTCAGATGACCTCGTATGGATCTAAAATCTTCCCTCAGATATGTATATGTCTCTCATCCTTAAGGGAAGCTATCCAAATATATTTGAAAACAAAATCAGCTGAGAATCCTTTCTTCCCCTCCTTTAGATAGTTGATCATTTATTTTTTTACTTTTTGTATGTTTATATTGCTGTGATTGGGCTGAGGCATAATGGTTTTATAAGTTTATGCATTAAAATGTGTGTAATAAAATCTTACGCTTCTCACAAAGTGACTCTAATCTTTATCTTTATTTTTATCCAATACTTAACTGACTTGAATACTGCATTTCTTAATACCTTATACATTGTGCCTTATACACGGCTATTGTTTTCACTTAGGTCATCCATCAGAGTTCTTTACTCTCTTTTTAAATATCTTTTAATGTATTTCCCCTCTCATTTTACTATTGTATGCTCTACCTAATACGAATAGCAAAAATTTTCTCCAGTGTTGGGATGAATACTAAATAATTGTCTTGACTTGTATTCTTAGATCTAACTTCTAACCATGTTTGGTGTATCTTCAGATAAAAGGGACTGGTATTTACCCACCCCTTCTGGAATACAGAGGTTGTTTATGCCGTATGGGAAGTGTGTGATGTTCTGGAAAAAGACAAATGTAAGTATATGTGGAAGTGCAGTGGCTTGAACAATATCCCATCAACATTCCTGTTAAGTAAATGATACACTTAATGTTCCTTATAGAATATTTCCAGGAAAACAATTTTTATATTGGAGACATGATTATTAGGACTAAAACTTGTACTAAAAAGAGAGTAAACACAGCCAAAGAATAGAAATATATCATCCACGTGGCGGATTGGCTAAAAATAGCTTCTGACTGCTGCTGAACTCAAAGCTGATAAATCAGCTAGAAATGCAGAATTCTTACTCCTGATTGTCCTAAAACATTTTAAATGTTGCATTCACTTGAGAAATGTATGGAAGAGTTTAAGAAAAATGGCTAATGGGAGAGGAAATGAGTTTCAGTGAGATGTTATTGCTTATGTTTACTTTATGAGGCTTCTGTTCAAGCATGAGGAGAGTCCTATTTCAACACTTCATGTCAGTGTGATAACATGATTTCTTCCATGCTTTCCAGTTCACACTATATCTAAGTAGATTACTGTATGTCTTGTGTTAGTATTTATTGTTATTGTCTTGGCCAGAAATAGATTACTGTACTCGAGTTTATCAAATTCTTTCAAGCAATAAAAAATGTGGTTTGTATTACAAAATTATTTCTACCCCATAAGTAGGAGTACATTAGTGTTGAAGCTAATTACATGAACTTTTTTAGATAAATAGTAAATAGATCAGGAAACAAATTAAACTCTGATGTTTGTTTGAGGTTTTTTTAATCAAAAAAACATTAGTAACATTTATAAATTATATGAGAAATAATCTCTACATTTGAAGATGTAGGAAAATCCCTAGACTGGGACATGCTTGAAGATTTAAAATGAACAAAAATAATAGTACAGAATTATTTAAGTAATAATTACAAGCATTTAGCAATTGACTGGTTATTTAATGGCCCAATTGAAAGGACTGTGATTTTTCTTGATATGTTGATAAATCTGTCATTTATTTGTGGTTAGTAACCAATTTTCAGGCATTTTGAATGCAGAATGTATTCCATTAAATTTATAAATTCATTAAAGTCCCTGTGCACCAGATGGCATAAAATGAGAAATGTTTGAAGCACTCCATAATTAAAGCTTCTAACATGTAATAGCCTGGCTGCATGTTTGACAGTTTGTTACATACATTAAAGCTTACAGCACTGCAAAATATTGTGTAAATAACAAATCTGTTTCTAAAGTCTTAGATCTAGAATAATTCAGAAAGGATCATGACTGTAACAAATTTATATTCTAATTCTTGAGTGTCTCCTTCCTGTTATTCTGAAGGGTAGAGGTCATAATGTGTTTTCAGTGTCTATTAAAGCAGCAGAAAAACAATTTACTGAATTAATTATATACAGATGTCATCTGTAATGTTACAGAAGTGTTCTACACACGTCCTGACTTGAGCAGGACAACATATAGGCAAAGTAAGGAAAAATGACTTCTTCTGGTGTGCTTTCTTTCAAGGTTTTCTTTTCTAGAGTGCTCTTAGAGCTAGAGGGTCAAATGGCTTTTTGGCTTTATAGGAGTAAGTGGCAACTCAGCCTCTCTGAGAACTTGAGGAAAGACCTCAAAAGAGAAGTATCTGTTAGCCAAAGAGTCGTCCACGCTGACCCTGAATAAAAAACCTGCTGGAACCTGGTGGAGTGACTTCTCAGGTCTTCAGAGAGATTGGCTTGATTTCCCAGCGCTTAAGCAAGATAGAAGAGCAGGGAAGATTTCATTCCCAGACCAGAAGTAAGAGCTATGGCAAGAACTGCACCTTGGAAGGATAACGTGCATGTCAACACTTCTGGGAAGTACGGTTCTCTCTGTAAACAACATCAGCTCCTCTGGCTAGGATAGACCAGAGCAGCCATGGGCAGGATAACATCTATTCTCAGCTTATTGTGTTTCTGAGTCTGTTTCAACATTAACAGCAGTGACAGTGGAGACCAAAAGTGCCAAGCCTCTCCGCTGAAACACAAAGGAAAGCCTCAACTCCTCCCATTCATTGCGTGGTTGTGCAGCCAGGCACAAGCAGTCTGTATGCAGACCAGACCAAGGGTCTGAAACTTTCTCCACGTCCCAGATACTCCTGAAAGGTTCTCAGCAAGGCTGACAGTGAGCCCAGCGGCACTGTTGTGGCCGAGCTGTCCACTCTACTGTGATCTGTCTAATATCTAATACTAGCTATTGCTACTACTACTAGTATCTAGTAGTAGATACTAGCCCTAAGAACACTGCTGGATTTGGCAGTGTGTTTAAACACACACTTCAGAGTTTTTCTCTAGAGTTGGTGTTTTCCTGGATCACGTAATAACTGAGATGTTACTGGAAAATTTTGTGGTATCAAATCATTTTTGCTTTGATTTTAAAAGTTGGAGAACTGATTCTTATTCCTGATTTATTTCTCTTTCTGTCTCTCGAGAGCAATAGGCTGCAAAATGATCACTTCAGTACTTAATTTGTTGATTGTTGAAAAGTAACAGTAGAAAAACTTACAGTTTCCTCCAGAGGGCTTTCTCTAAACTGGGTTGTACTTATGCTGATAACTCAGCTTTTTTCCTCACCTTAGTTTTTGTAGAAGCTTTCATTAGTGGGTCACCAATGTCTTATGCTAATTGGAGACAATTATGCAACCTTTTTAGTACTACTGAATCTGTGTTATTCCTTTTCAACATTTTAGGTCATCTTGTTTGAAGAGCTGAACAGGTGAAAGTGACAAAACCCCAGACCTATTACACTGACACTTCAGGGTTAAAAGAGTGACCTGACGGGTGACACCAGCATTTAGCCTCATCACACTGACAGATGCGGGTGCATTAGCCTGCTGAATCACTCCGTGTTCCTGGATCATGGGGTTTCTTTAAGTCGTAGGTAAGCCAAGGAAAAATGATCAGTCTGAAACTTAAACTGCGTCTCTCTGAAGCAAATAAGATCGTTACACAAAACACTAATATGGAGACTAAGAAAGTATTGCTTCATTGCTTCAGTTAGTTTAGCAGCTGGACAATAGCCAGAGGATATACTACAGGTAAAAGTTGAGATAAAATTCCTTTCTGATAGCATTTGGCACAGGATCAGCAAGGTCTGCTGAGAACTATTCTGGACTCCAGAGCAAAGAATATGGTTTAAGCCCCTGTGGTCCTTTTATGATGTCTTTTTCTGTTTGCTTTCTTCTCTTCCTTTTTCGCTGTCCTATCCTTGAATAAAATCTTTACGAAATGGGATGTGTCAAAATAACTTCTGTCTTCTACTGTGTCCAGGTACCCAAAGAACAGTGTTAACGGTCTTTCCATCTGCTTTTGAAAGCCAAAAAGTTGCTGTTGAGATAATGAGTTAGATTCAGGGAGATCTTATATACTGTAGTAGTTCTTAGTATACCGGCATGTAATCACCTGTACCATGGTAAGATTTTTAAGGTTGTTGAACATTGACAAACTTGCATAGATTGTCAGATTTTATACATTCTGGAAAAAAAAAAATAGTTGAAGTGGGAAGCTGGGTTAAAAGGAAAACAGCTCTTTATTTTTGTGAATTTGTTCTAGCCCTAAAATTATGTTGATTTGAGATTTAGATCCTCAGATCACAAATTTCTTTCTGATGCATTAATTTGTTCCAGGAGGCTATGGAAGATGAATGTTTACATAGGTTCACAAAATGATTGAAGAAATCGTGAGGAAAAAAATCCTCTGGACATTAAGAAATACAAGGGTAACACTTCTGATTGAAATCCCTGAACAATGGACTGCTGTGGCTTGGGAAAGAAGACGACATGCCTTTCCTTCTTTCTTTTCATTTGCCACAAAGCAACCTGATCTCTTTTTGACATTAGTTTGATATGAATTTGTCAGTTCTTCTGGTACAGTATTTTTGGTTTGTGCATAAAAAATGTAAGGAAACCTACATTTACTTCGGTTTGGAAAGCTGACCTGCAAGGCTTTTAAGTTGAATAAATGAAACTAAATTACCTGGAAATTTGCTGATTTAAACAAAGTTTTCATGGAAAGTAAGTGTCATCAAAAAGATGAAAGGAGATGAAGCACAGGGAAGATAAATCATGTCGCAGAGTTAGGAAAGAAAAATTGAAGCTAATGGAATTTTGAAATTACAAATTGAGGTTGACTTTTGGTGTATGTTCATTTTTTCTCTGAATGTAAATTTTTAATTCACTTCAAGGGAAATAAGACTTAGGACTGTTCCGTTTTAAAATTTCAAGTAGATTATTGATACCACTCAGTTCCCTTTTAAACATCCATTAAGTTGATTGGCACATAAAGAATGACAGTTAGCCAAAATGTCTCTTTCTGTGAACGTTTGAAAGACTCTTTCTCCTGTTTTTGAACTCCTGTAGAATGTGATTAGTATGATAACAATCCATCCATACAGGGATTCAGCAAACTTTTTGGCATTCAAGGGTTTTCTCTTCCTTTGTCAGGGTCCGTATATCAATGATTGTGAGATAATCGCGTGCACCAGCATCATGGAGGGTTCAGCCTTTCCGGTCACAAAATCCTCCCTTGCTTGTCAGTGAAAATCAGCAAGTGGACATGGTATTCAGCACTTCTGCAGAACAGCAACTTCAGTGAAGTGCAGACATCCATAGCAAATTAATATAAAACCAAAACTGCTTCCTAAACAAGAAAGAAAAGTGTGATCTACCGTTAAAAATCTTAAAAAATGTAGACTGAATTCTTAGCTGGACGTCCACAAATTGTTCCCAATCGTTCAAAGCCTTGTCTTTGTCTTAATTAAATGCTGTAAAGACATAGAAATGGATCATTAGGGTTCAGAATAAGGGTAAAATTATTTTCTGTATGGGTTCTAACGCTACCATCAGAAAGTACAGATATTAATCTAAAATATTCTCTTTTCTCTTTATTAAGGTAGTAATATTCATTCCAAAAAGTCTTTCTTTTATTCCTTGCAACCTGATATGGTTCTCATTAAATTTATGCATTGAATCAAAGTGTGGGAAGTTCATAACTCCATAATCATACTTCTGCTTGTTTAGAGATACAATAAAAGACAGAAATAACAACGGTTTTAAAAACGCTGTTAAAGTTAGTGTATGTAAAACCACTCTTTCAGCTTACATGATCAGCAAAATTATATCTTCACACGTGGCGGTTTCTTTGAGAAAAAGGTTTTTATGGAAGGATTACTAAAGCTGTTTGCTAATAGTTTTCTGTTAGTTTTTATTAATAGTGAATCGATGCTTAAAATGAATCAAACAAACAAGTGACAAGGAAATGAGAACTGTACAGGCGGTTTGTTTCAAGCTCTTAGGTGCCAGTTTTCCAGCTTTTTACGGTGATACCTACTGCCCCCTTCTGATGCGAGTTAGAAACAGCCCTCGTTTTCTTTGCCTCTCAGAGCTCTCACACCTGGTTTAAGAAAACGTGTTCTCACTTCCCCCTTTCTCCTCTGCCCCTGTAACGACGGAGATAATTTTCATTAAAAGTTAGACCATTGTACGGTCAGAAGGATTCCACTGGAAGTGTGGGCTTTCATTGATGCAAATATCTTCATCCCCTTTCTAACACCCTACAAAAATGCTTCTGTAGGGTACCCACACATTTTCTTTTTTTATGTAGCAAGAACGTGTGGCCTCCTCATAAGCCTGCAATCAGTAAGAGATCATCCTCTAGCAGAAACATCTATGATATTAATATTCACCAAATACAATTTTAAACAAATCTAATTTTAGAGAAAACAGCTTTAAAACTCCATCTTATATTACAACAGAACAAATTCTTTTTTCGTAGATCCGGCATAACACTCATTAGTCTGATTGTCGAAGTTACCCTGGAGGGCCGACAGCTCGGTGTTACCCTCAGTGCTGCAAGTTGTGCGGAGATGTGCGGCAGCTCAGCCCTCCTTACGGGGAGCAAAGTGTGGTTACGTCTCGTTGCACTCCAACTCCATTGTGGTTGGGGGCACTTGCAAAGAAAAGTGAAGGGCAGGGTGGGAGGTTATTTGTGCAAATCTGGGTCCTGTCCTCAAGAACCAGAAGTATTGAGTATAACTGAAGTTTGAGTGAGGTAGGAATCAAAGAGACTGAGCGGAGATTTAATCCTGTAGAGGTTTAAGACAATATCAAAGATATAGCAGTGTTGGGAGCATTTCTCAAAGTTGGAAGCCTGTGAAAGATGCATTTAATATCATCCTAAGAGCAGAATTTAGTTTATAAATCAGTGTATAGAGGAAGTCAGGAATCCCACCATTCCAGAATTCAGAAACCCTGTTTTTGGCATTTTCTCACCATGTTTAAGTTATTCCAGCAACAGAAGGGAGGATTTGTGTCACTGTCTGGTCCTGTTCCCACTCTGCAAGAGTCACAAAGCAAGGCGGGAGGTTTGGTCATGTACTGCCTCAGTACAGAGCAACATGTTCAACTCCCATGCCTACTGCTCACTTATCAGCTCCTGCAGTATTTGACCAGCTCCTGAGTCAAGGCCCTGAACATCTGCTGTAATTTGAACAAATAATGCAGCTAAAAATCGAGTAACAGCTTAGTCTTTGCAGTTCCTCAGTCTTTCTTTTATGTGCTTGTGTTTCTGTTGCCCCGTTGTTTTTGTGTCACTTTCTGGTTTTCCTTGGCATCACGACAAGATGACAGCTCTACGTGATGGCGTTGACATGTTCGTGCTCTTTACGACAGCTGTTAACAAAACAAAGCTTATCAGAAAAAGATGGTTTAATTTTTGTGGACCTTTGACTTTTTACCCTGCTTTCTATTCCACTTCCTTAATCTCCTGCAGAACTTTCTCTGAAGCTTCGAGCAACATTAAGGTCACTACAATGGCTGTTAGCCCAACGCAGCTGCCACCATTAGATATTGGCTATGTTAATTACTTTTCAGACCTATAGACCCACCCCAGCTTGATCAGTTTATTAAAATATTGTGGCACAGCCGGCTCAGTAACCATGCAATACTGTCAGAGAGTTGTTTGCAAGCCCTGGAGGTGAGTCTGCAAGCAAGAGGAGAGCAAGGGTCCCAGCGACTTTGTTCAAGCAACGTCCCTTCAATCACCGTCGATGAGAGGAGCGGCAGGCAAGTCAATATGTCAGGAGGCTGCCCGGAGGACCTTGTGACACCGTGGCCCCGTCTCTGACTAGGATGCTTTACAACTGCTTTACACGGCTTCCCTTATCTGTGCATGACGAGCTCTTGCAGGCTTCTGCACAGCATTTAACAGAATTACTTTTCCGAGTGGAACAGCTTCTCGCTAAGTATCAAATCCCATTACGTTAAACGACAGCCAGTCTAAAACGTCTTTCCTGCCTCACTTGGCCATCCTAAATTTTTAATTTCTTCTACGCTTACCCTTTTTGCAGTGAAGATCCTTGGTACGAAACCAGGTTTACTGTCTTAAGCTTGTCAATGAGATCAGAGTGTTGGGTTTTTTATCGCATTGACCAGTCTTCTTGGTCTGGTTGGGGGGGCGGGGCGGCATGGAGCCATTGCAGCGTAACGAAAATGAATGATTTCAATTGTTTATTCTTAGTCAACTAACAAGACTATTATTAGTTTCTAGACAAGGTTACATTGAGGGCTAACGTGAAAAGCAACATTAAATTTGAAGTTTTTCTTATCCTACTGTCTTTGAGCCAGAAGAATTTAGTTTAAATCTCTGTAGTTATCATGGGGCTGTTCATCTTTTTATTTTTGTTTGTTTTCCCCTAAATGAAAGAGATAAAAGGTTAGCATATGGTTATACCTGCAAATGGCTTCCAGCAGAATTGCTGAGCTATAGTCTGTTATTTCCAAACTCCTACCATCTCCTGTTAGGCTTTTTTTCCCCATTTTTTTTCTTAAATGAATTTAATAACCATGAAGAAAAGCAAACTAATTGAAATTATTCCCCACAACATTACCTAAATTTAGAGAATGCAATTAACTATGGCATACACATCAACACACATAATTCTGTAAAACACTTATCTTAGCTAGAAATATTGCCATTACTAATTATAAAAGCATAATCTGCAAGAACTAATAAGAATAAAGTGCACAAGCAAATTGTATTAAAAAATGCAAGGAATGCTGCAGAACAGAATTAGAGGTAGGAAAAAAAGGGATTTTAACCTTAAAAAAATGTTCAGTGATACTTCTGTTTTATTCTCCATGGCACGAACTGATTTGTATTTGATTCAGTACAAAGTCTGCTTATTGGAAACTCTTAGAACTTTACAATTCCGCCTCTCTTTCTGGAAAGAAATGATTTATTGGACCCTGTTGTGTTGCCAATATCAAAATCTTTTACTGTGGGGGTTTTTTTTTAAGGTTTCCACCCAAGGAAGTATTCTCAAACCTTTGAAGAGCCCCGGATTCTCCACCCACCAGAAATGCCCTGCATCTTGTTGAGCTCCACTGACTCCCTTGATGCCTGTTATTTTCACCAATGTAAAATATTCCTGCAACAGGATTACTTACAAATGAATTTTAGAAAGAAGTATGTCATTGTGATTGAGAATCTTCCCAGTTTCTCTACAGAAGTCCTTTAAGAGTTGAGATGGGGTTTTTAGTCTCATTTTTCTCAGGTGGCCATGACCTGTGAGACTGACTTTGTACATCCAGAATGGGGGACACTGGCATCGGACTTTTCTAACATTGTCAACTGCAAAAAAATCTACTAAAGCTGTGAATTGTGTATCTGAAACAGTAGAAGAAATATGAAGTGGAAGAATGAAACCCAGACCTTTGCATGTCTTACGAAAACAAAAGCAATATATTCCTTTCAAAAAAAAAAAATAGTGGCAGTTTTGTGTCCTCCTTTTACATCTGTAAACGGAATAATCCCACTTTACAGCTTAGGCCGAAGACCAGTTTCAGTGGATTAATACAAAAAAAAAAAGGCAGTGCTGTGATGAATGACAGGTGACATCCGTAAGAAATGAATACTTACATTCTGAGCAGGATTTCAGAGGTGTAATCAATAGCGGGGTCACACACAAAACACAGTTAAATAAATATTAAAAAGAAAGGTACTTTTCTAGTAGCCCTTGTCAACCTGCTGTGCTAAACAGGATGAATATTGTATGAAAGTCGTACGCTGCGTGTTCATGTAATTAAATACAGTGCCACAACAGCAAGGTAGAGGGAGGCGTTATGGTTGTGTCTTGATCCTGGTACTTTCTACGTTTTGAATGCTCAAATGTTGTGTTCTACAGCAGGCAGTACTGAAACACTGCAATTACTTTGGGTAACGCTAATTTCAGTATTTTAGGGAGCTGACATTTAGCGTATTTATTGGTTTCGTAGTTGTCATTAAGTAGGGAGAAACAGCTCTTTTTGTCAATCATGACTTAACTGTCTTAAATTTTACAGTTGCCTAAAAAAATTAATGCAGCTTTTTCTAATATTTTACTGATATGTTAGGTGAGAATCAAGGCCCCCTGTGTAAAATTTTAATTTATAAATTTATTTAAAATATTATAACTTTGATCCTGCAAATTCCTTTGAGACATCACACATTCCCTAAAGGAACAGGAGCTGAGGGAGATGTTTCAGGACATTTAGCTATCAGCTGCACTTGGAAGTTTTCCCTTCCTCTTTTAAGTGAAGTAGTGATTTTCACTGCTGCTTTGGTCACAACAAGTGGTAGTTATGATATTTAAATCCAGTTGTTTGGCTATTTATACCTGTTTAAACTTAGAGCAGTCTTTATAACTGCAGGGTCCTTTTCCTCAGGACTCCTGCTAAACTTCCTGACGCTGAGGTGCTTCCGTCTGTTTTATTGTGGCAAGAACCCTGAAACCTCACTACAAATTATTTTTACTGACAGGGCACAATTGCAGCAATCTAAGCAAAAGTGAGTTCTTTCACCCTGTGAATGCCAGTGAGTACTTTCAAGGACATAAATTATCTTCTGGGAAATCTGAAAATGTCCTATGAAAGATTAAATTGTGGTGTGGGTTCAGTTAGGTTCTTACTTATTCAGGAAAAAAAAAATCAGATTAGATATATTAACATATAGGTGAGACTATCAGAAAACAAAGATGTAGCCCATACAAGAAGGAAATATTGCTTTATAGTTAAAGGTTAGGGCTAAAACCTGGTCATACCATGAAAGGCATTGTAACCTAGTTTGAAAGAGTGCCCTAATTTGGCACTTCAGTAGTCCCTGCCCACACATTGGTAAAGCCACAGGTGGCTTTCAAGTGCACTGGGGAACTTTTAGAACCAGTAAAGCGGCATTAATCCTTCCCTGCCTGTACCTCATGGGTTTCCTTGTTTTCCATGTGTGGGAAGGTAGGCGGAGTTTTTATACTACTAACAAAAACCACACTTTCTAAAGTGCATTTTTCTCTTTTTAGTACTGTTATTGTTGTTGAAACTTTCCTTCTATTCTCCATTTTTAGTTTTGTCTTTTCTTGGTTTTGTATGACTGCCAGGGTACTTCATCTTCTGGATCTTCTGGTTGTCTTCACCCTGGTGCTTTTTTATGTTGGTTTGGTTTGGGGTTTCAACTTTCTGTTTTGTTGTTTTTTTTTTTTCAAATGAGATCAGCCGCAATTCATTGCTGTGCAGTAGAAAAATAAAGAGGGCCATTATCAAGCTACCATTGGTGGTAGAATATCAATCTTTGACTTCACTTGGTATTGAGTTACTTGCTAGAGGTATAGGAAACACCATCAGTTTGTTCTAGTGAAGCTTTCACATGGAAAACTTCAAAGTGGATACTAATTTTCCAAAATCCGAACATTGCCACAGCAGGGTTCAAGCTGACAGTATTTCAAGATCCCTGATACTAGCTAAAGGTCTGAGCCATGGATCTTTGGAACTGCCTTTATTTTCTTTATCTCATTATATTTTTCCATTTGGGGGGTGTGGGTGTTTATCCATTGAATCTGTGTTACTACAAGAAGCACGCTTTCTTTTCCCTGCCACAGGAACAGTGAGTAATGTAATGTCACCTCTCTAAGAGCTCAGTCCACTCCTCTGAGGTTGCTTTGTAGACTCTGTGTGTGCAGTCTCTAGATATAGATATATAATCTGCTCCTCGTGTTTGCCGGGCAAGAGAAAAAAGCAATTGATATAAATAACCTCTGTTTACCCTTAGCTCTTTGTTGCTTACAGTCCTGAAAGAAAAGAAGAGCAATGCATGGAGGTAAAGCACTACGGAATAGAGGAAGAGTCAATCTGTCCTTTTAAATAAACTTACTTCTGCCAATACATAGACTCAGAGAGTTAGAAAGGGTCTTGAGGTCATCTAGTCCCTTCCCCTGCTTCAGGGTGGCATCTCCTACTCCGAGGAGTTATTCCAAGGAGATGTCTTGTTTAACTTGTTCCTAAAGACCTCTTGGTGACAGAGGGCACATAGGCCTCTAGCACCTCTTCTACCTTTGACAGTTTTCCCCTAATTTTTAACCTGAAGATCCCATGTGGTAATTAAGATCCTTGCAACTTCTCCCATCCACCTGAAACACAAGGAGCAGATGGTCTTTACAAATTTTTCACTTTGTGAAAAGTAAATATTTAAAATAATATTCCCCTTGAGTGTTTAGGGAAAAACTTACAGCAATTTCCCACTGCTCACAAAGAGCTTCTTTAAAAAGGAAACTTGTTTCATTATTTCTTTTACATGGTAATTCTCCTAATAAAGTCCTGTGAAGCAACCAGAAAGGGGAAAGTGCAACTAATTGCTTTTGTAATTGTAACGATGATACAAGCGTAGGTGAGGAGTTCAGTCCCATGTTTACAGAGCTTTTTTGAGAGAGATTCCTCCAATGTGTTGAGATGAAAATTGCCTGGATTTTTCTTGCGTTGATTTGCTTGCTGCAGGTTGCATTGAGAAAGTTAGAAAGTTGTCCGTGAATAACGCATTGTATCTTGACTAATGAATCAGCAGCTAATGGAATATTTATTATATTAAACTAAACAAATGACTTCCTGGAGCCAGTAGTGAGACGACTGCTCTGTCATGTTGTGTTTTTAAAGGCTACATTTCCTAGAGTCTCTTAATGGTTTCCTTACTGCTCATGTGACCAGATCATGATTGCACATAATTACTGGTTAAATTAATTTGAAATTTTTTCTTACTCATTCTTTGAAGACAAAGTGGATAGTGTCCCTTTATTCAAGTTTATATGTACAGAACCCTTGTTTTACTGCTATGCTCTTTTGCTTTTCCTAGTGAGCGTTTGGACAGACCATCAGAGGACATTGACTGTAAAATAAGAGACTAGACTGTAAGATGCATAGGTGTCTAAATAGGTGAGCTTTTTGGACAAGATTAAGAGTATTAAATAGCTATGTTCATTACAGATTACTGAGGGGTGCATTTTCACCAAAGAATAGCAAAGCAAAGAGAAAAGACCCAACTAAGTTCCTTTCTGGTGAGCAGCAGATGTAGCCAGGCAGAGAAGGAGGTGATGTGCTCTTCAGTTGCTTCAAAGGTGGCAATGAAACGATACAGTGCCCAGCTGGAACTGGGTAGGCAACGGTTTGAGCAAAACATATTTACACATTGCATCCAAAACTTTAAAAGTAAAATAAAATAATCTTGGATTAATTGACAGATTTGGGCATATAGGTTTGTGTGAAGTTTCCGAGCTCCTACTTGTCCCACAACTGCATTTATAAGGGTTTTTTTTTCCCTTAGGTAACTAGAACTGTGAATCAGAGCATAATCAAGCCATAGATTTTAAGGAAAACTCCAATCTGACATACATCTCTTAGGATTTGCCCAGTTTTGAGTATGTTGTACAATATATTCAGTGAGTGATTCTCAGCTCCTTGCAACACCAACCTTTTAAATACTCCAAGAAAATGGATATGCTTATAGAAGCAAAAGCAATTTGAGCATGTTTCAAGGTGCCAGAGCCCTCATAGGGTGGTTATACATTATTTCATAGGGCAGGAGTAGATGATTATCTGAGTTACCCAAACTCAGCAAAGGAAAACTGCCATTAGAGAGGCAGTCGCCTGTTAAGGTAAGCGTGCCAGCGTGTTAGCTTACCACACCTCTGCTCCACTCCCTTTGTTTCCTCATGTAATAGCTTTTTCCTTGCCTGATAGCCAGTCTTTTGTTATATTTCACCCAAGTGAAATTTTCATTGCCTTTAGTACATTCACAGGGCAGAGACAGCAGGTTTTACATTCAAACATTAGACTCAAAAAGTAATTGCATGTGAGACGGATTCTTACGCAAGCTTTCTGAACAAATCCTGTGCAGAGCTTAGGACATTGATTTATATTAATTTTGTAACATAGAAATTATTTTTTCTTACTTCTTGGGGTGGGGGAATTTATTTTTTTCTGTGGTATACATTTTAAATCTATTTAGAATTTATCAAATTTCTGTTGTTCCACACTTAATTTTAAAACACCTCGATAATTTCTGGTGCAAACTAATACTTTTATTCTTCACTAAATGAGAAAAACAAAACAAAACAAAACAAAACAAAACCCAACAGTCTTCATCAGTAATGACACCATTGAAAAATGCTTCTGTATAAACCTGGCAATAACCTGTTCTCACCACAGATCCACTTAATTGCTTCTGCATTTATAATAGACACAACAGATGATTAATGCTTGGTACACTGAGCAGCAATCTTTGGGAATTACTTAAATAACTTTTGTATAATACCTTAGGCCATAATTATAAAGGTTTATGTAACTTGCAAATGATGCAAATCATGTTTTCTGCAAATATTTAACAAAACAGCAGCAGAACAAACTGTGGTTCTGAACAACTATAAACTGTTCTTCATTTATTTGGGGCATTCCATAACTTAAGCTAATTATGGTTGTTAGCTGTAGATAAACACATTACTAAAATACCCTTTAGTGCCTTCAAAAGATGGAATATGAAAGTTCTATAGTTATTAAATTGCTGATGAAAAAAGATTGAGAAAATATGTTTCCTTAAAAACTTGGAACAGGAGAGATGCCCCCAGCACCTGTAAATTGTCATTTCCAAGTTTCTATTTTTAATAAGTCAATTATTTGTTTATAGCCATAGATACTGTTATGAATCCATATGGACACCTTGCGGATAACAAAGGCAGTGAGCAAGTTTCCATACTTATTTGTCTTGGAATATATTAAAGTTATTAGCTGACTCTTAATTAAGCACTGGGCTCTGTCTCTGTTTGAAGCTCTTGATGTAGTACTGTATTTTATAAAGAGGTTGTATCTAGCAATGCAGTTTGTGGATGTTACCAAACTGGTGTGCTTGACAGGTGAGAGTCAAAAAATAGATGCGAGTTGACACCTATAAAATACCAGTCTTGACAAAGTTCCTTAACATCAAACTTATTTTTAATTACTTAAGCACAAGAAAAACCAAAAAAAAACCCCAAAACTCATAAATAAATTTGTTTTTCCTACTGTATAAGACAATGCTCATAGAACAGATATGTTCTGCAATGTTGCTGTCAAATAGTGCTTTAATTAGTGTAAGATACAGCTGATAAACCCTCACAAGAAAATAAGGAGGAGCTCGAGTCTGTTGACTCCTGTGACAACTGATGGCTCGTACGTCACTAGAGGCAAAGTGGGTGCGTTAGACACGGCAGCCCTGTCAGCTGCTGCGTCTGGCACCGTGCACGAGGCTCCATGGGCTACCACAGGAGATCCGAACGACACTATACCTTCTCCCTCTCGAAGGTGCTGCCTGTTCAGTGGCAGAATCTGTAAGTCCTGAACTACTAAAGATTTGAGAAAAGCAGGTCAGGCCACAGAGTTAATTTAGAGAAAATACAGGAATTATAGGCATACCCAAAGATTCTGCATTTCAGTGGGTAATCTACTTCCACTCACTTCCATTTTATACTGATGGAATACTGAAGAGGCTGATCTCTATAGAAATAGTTGGGAACTGAATAATATATTATTTTTTTTTCCACATTAAACACGGCGAATATAGGTAAGATAACAAGGCAAGATAATATTACTTTTTTTTTTTTTTATATTGTATTCTAAAATTCATTTGCCAAGAAAATTTTTAGTCTATGGAACTGCAGAATCCATCACAACATGCAGAGATGTGGCAGATGTATCTAACGGTTTATAGGTCACTTGCAGAGTACAAGGAATCAGCTGTTGAGAGCTCAGCCAAAAAGGGCGTTTTCTGTGGATGAGGAGAAGCAAAAGCCAACTTCTTGGCTTCAGATAACGACAAGAAACATGAAGCAGCCTGCTGAAGAGCAACAGGAGCTGAAACCAAGATCCCCACTAGTCCTTTTCCTTTCCTTTCCTTTTCTTTTCTTTTTTTTTTGTTATTCTTTTCTCTTTTCTCTTTTCTTTTTTTTTTCTCTTTTCTCTTTTCTTTTTTCTTTTCTTTTCTTTTCTTTTCTTTTCTTTTCTTTTCTTTTCTTTTCTTTTCATTTTATTTTATTTTGGTTTTTCCTTTTCCTTTTCTCTTTTCCTTTTCTTTTCTCTTTTTTTTTTCTTTTTTCTTTTCTTTCCCCCTGTTTTTTATTTCCTTTTTTTGTTTCTTCCAATAATGTGTTTAGCTATCAAAGCTATTCAAGCCTTAAAGAAAATAAACACAAGCAATATGATCACTGTAGCCCAGAGTAACCTGGATGATTTTGATACTCATATCTAACAAATCCAGCCCTTTCATGCATATCATAAATGGCCAGTACCTCTAAGAGAAAATATGAAAGAAACATTTTTTTCTCCCAAAAATCATTTGCAAATTAAGAATGAGGTCACTATAATTATTTGATGAACTGTTCAACTCAGTTACTCTCAACTTTGAATACACAATTTTATTACACGTGTACAGGTTCAATAAAACAGCTTCAGGCTCCCCTGAAATTATATCTGAAACATATATTTATCTATATTTCAATATTATTGAATTCTAAAACAATATAATGATTCCATAGGAAGAAATTATTGATAGTAGAATGTAAATTCACTTTTTCTCATTACTGTATAGCACATGCAATTATTCACATAGAGTGTATGCATATATGTATACTATATATGCATATATACACATATATCTTAAGTCTAAGACATTTCATAATTTCTTACTGAGTTACTTGTTACTATTAAGCAAAGGTCATTGTATACTTTAATGTTATAGACTCAAAATAATTTTTGCAGGTTAAATGTAAAAGTAAAATTGACTCTTGCAATTGTTTCTGTGAACATCTTCATGGCTGCAGCAGGACTGGAGGTCGTATAGTTTTGCCTAGTACTCTTTAAACATTGACCTTAGGGAAATCAATGATCATAAAAGGCTATATGGCTATATTGTGGCAAATAACATCTCCTCCAGAGCAGTCTTTTATGGGTTTTTTTCATAGGTATTTTAAATGCCTTGAGAAACTGAGCGGCCACACTTCCCTTTAGAGACTATTTAATAGAAGGCCGAGAAATGCATCCTAAAAATTAAGTAAAATCGTTTTTCAAATCTCAGTGTGTTAATTCTCATTTTATGCACTGAGGCCACCATAACTTGTGTTCTCCCTCAGTTTTGTGCTGCCAACATACTACGGAGCTTGCATCAGTAACTGGCTGTGTCAAAAGCAGTATGACAATCAGATGAAGTATTATTTCTGTTCAGCTTCTCGTGTTGAAGAATCAGATTGTGTGTCATTGATAGACGTGCATTGATACACCTTCAGGTGATCCCGATGGCATCCTTAACTAAGAAATCAGAGGAGAAATCATTCACGACATCGCCTTTCCAAAATGGCGGTACAAAAATATGTTGTCAGTAGTCTCATCAACAGTCCATATTGAGCAAAAAGAACCCCCAACAAGCTAAAGTGATGACAAGCCTTGGTGGTTGCTGTATCAGATCCAGTTTACGTAAAGCAAAAGTAACCCAGGAGCAGATCAGCCACACGCCCGATCAGCCTTGCTCCGTGCTTATAAGCACTTACCTCCTTAGCAGAAAGGCAGTGATCAAGATGCCGATCGCTCTGTAAACTTTTTGGTGTATATTTAATTAGAGATTTGATTCCAGTAGTGGTTAGGGAAATGTCTTGTTTCCTTGTTTGTTTCGTTTTGATTCCAGCGGAGTAAATTTATCTGTTACAGCCTCCTAGACAATGAGATTTGTAAGGTCAAATTCTCAGCAGATAAAGATCAGCTTAAGCTAACTTGTGTACATTGATGCCTTTGGTCATGTATTCATGTCAGATTTCCAAATAAAAATGGGACCATGAGGACATAAATAACACTGAAATATAATTTAGACAGCTGAGAAGGGTCAGATCTAAAGCTTTTCAATTTCAAGGGAATTATTCTTACTTGTTCAGGCCTTTGAACAAATCTATTTGTCTTAGATTCTACATAAGAATAGACTGCGCCATTTATAACAGTCACTGCCAGCAGTTTTTGAGGAGAAATTAAATTATTTAACTATTTCTCTGAGTTTCCGATATGTACTGACTATACCGCAAGGATAAAATGGCATATTGTATGATACATATCAGAAAATCAAAGAGCTTTATGGAAGCTAAGAAACAGTCTCATAAATTTCCATGCCTTATGGGGAGTTTTTAATTAACAGGTTTTTGATACATTGTCAAATCCCAAGCAAGCAAATGTAAACGTAATATTTTCTAATTTAAAAAATACGTGATAATGAAATTTATGCCTAATCATGAATTCAAAATTCTACTTCGTATAGCTAAAGCTGAATTTTGATCAAGGAAAGTGACATAATTCTAGAATAACCGGTAGAGTATCTCTGCATCTACTTATGTGCAGGTGACACTGGCCCCTGCTGTCAGAGCACATAATGTTTTAGGGAAAGAGTTTAGAAAAGGGGTTCTGATGTTTTTATCAGTAGCTCTTAAGATCAGATTCTTAGCAACTGTGCAGCTTTTCATTCTGGATCTGCAGTTCCAGAACTGTTGATCTTAAAGAAGTAAGTGCCAAGAAGCTCTTGCAGATCTGAGTTCTGGGTGCACAGTTAATAATTATTATTTATCTCACGGTCAGATCTCTTTGAAACCACCAGACGCCCATGAAGGAAAATGCTATGAGCTGCCTCACATAACTAATGCAAAGATTAATTAGAGTAGAATGGGCAAGAGTGAACTGATTTCCACACTTCCAAATGTAGCAAGTGTAAAATATTCTTCAAAGTAAATTATCACTGACTTGATGAGCTGAGAGACAGAACCGCATTTGCTATGAACTGCCTTTATCTTCAACACTGAATGTAAGAATGGTACATTTGCATAAAAATCTAAACTGTGGATCTCAACATTAACTGCTAATTGAATACTTCTGATTAAAATTTTAATCCTTGAAAGCAATTACATTTTCTTCTGAAGCCATTTTTGATTGATTCCTTCGGTAAAGATGCTGGGAACTCTTCGGAAATCATTTTAACACTGTTAAACTTGTGCCTCTCCGCACGTCACCCCCCTGGGAATGGCTAATTAGGGGCATTATCTACAGTCAGGACTTTGGACTGGCTCCACATTCATGTGAACCTATTTCTTCCCAGTGCTGAGGACACAGCTGGCAAGTGAGGGAAGTACGCTGACGTGGCAGGCTGGGACAAGTCAAAAGTGGGAACTTTCTGAGATCAATAATATTAATTGTAAAGAAAATAAGTGATTTCTAATTCAGCTGCTTCAGGAATACGGATTCCTTCCTTCCCCTTCTCTTGAACACAGCAGTTCATTATTCGAGATAAAGCCGAGGGAAAATTTTCAACTACAGTTCATGACGAGACTATAATCAACACAAAAATAATTTACTGTATACCAGTAAAGGACCCAAAGAATACCACAGGTTCACGTGTGTGTGTGTCTGTAGTATTACGGTTTTGGTAACCAGTACTACAGATCTAAATGTTTAATCTTTTTCATTGTTTGTTTGGGTTTTGTTTGGTTTTTTTATTTTATTTTTTTATCTTTTTTTTTTTTTAACTAAAAAATTAGTTAGTTAAACAGATAAGAATTGCTGTTCATTAGAAGAACACCCTCCACTCCACTCTGTACTTTTGTCTTTATCTTTTGTGCTTGCATAATTCTGATGACAGTAGGGATTTGCTGGATTTTAAGCCCAAAGTCTGATTTGGGCGAAGTGAAGAATCTTCGATCTATGCCTTGTGAAGATGGGCTTGGCACACTATTTCTCAGCACTACTGAGATGAGTTTTCTTCTGTGCTTTCCATTTTGGTGCAATATCAGTTTATTATTCTTTTATATGGCTAAGACTGACTTTGAACAGATACCTCTGGTTTTTATTGGGAGTTCTGTGCAATTTTTACAGGAGAAAAGGTTTTCTTTGGTGGGGTTTTCTTATCATAGCATTGAACACATTCCTTCCTAGGACTTCCAGGGTTCTTTTACTGCCTCTTAAACTAGTAGTGTCTCCTTTCTTTGAGTGGTCACTGCGGTTTAAACTGTAATCTCAGAAATCCCGTTTGAAGTGCTCCTGGGATGATATTGCCACTCAGACTATCTAGTTTTTGCTTTTGGTCTCCAAGAGTACACTTAATTTCCTGTGCTTGCTTATATGCTCCAGATTAAGTGCAGCAAATGAAAGGGTGGGTCTTTTTGTTGCCTTCACTACCCTTTGGATAAACTCTTAGAAGTGGTTTTAAAGTAATGATTTTGACACTCCCCTTTATTATTTACAGACTTCTGAAGTGTTTCTGTAATTCCTCAGTGTAGGTGGAGTAAGTCCTTTCCTTCTCTTTCTTACAAAAATAACTCAAGGTGAATATATGCCTTCTTTACGACTTCACCAACTCTTAAACATTTTTAAGAATTTTGATATTAGAGGTTTTGTGATTTGAGCTTGTTCCAATGTATTCAGAGACCATGTAACAGATTTGTGTCCTGAGGGTTTTTTTTTTCCCTTTCTCTCCTTATTTTTCATTATCTAACACAGAACAAACAAAATAAACCTTACTTTGAACTCAACAGTACTTTTAGGGGACAGCATGGGGATGCACGAAGTACCACCAAGAGACAATCATGCCACGTCAAACAAGCCTGATCTTCTATTGAGATTGTTCTGATAAACATGTTTGAAGTGTTCCGAAGCCCAGGGAACAGAGAACAGTACAGCTTTTTGTGGATGTAGTTAAGAATATTGCCTCACTTAAAGGTCATAGAGTATCAAAGAAATATAGCTCAAAGAAGCAGTTGCATGGAAAACCAAGGATCTGTATTTTAATCTTTCTTGATAAACTTATTTTAGAAGCCAGTTCCATCAATGGATGTGTGTCAAGGGTATGGTCAATTTTCACTCCTGATCCCTTACTCCCTGATCCCTGATTTTCAACTACTTTATAAAAGTTTCTGTAGCAGCTGTTCTAAAAGCTATTACAATCTTCGCTCTCTCAAGTTACATAAGGATACTTGTATTACTAATGTTTTAAATTGTTCGTTACAGGATAAAACTTCCTTTGCAACAGAGAGGGAGTGGTTTCAAAAGACTCATGTCTTTCTTCCGAGTAGCCATTCCCTTGAGAACTCTGTGCTAATAGCAGTTGGAATAGAGTACCCAATAAAAGGGATAAAATCTCAATATGTTGTTTCTAAGGGTGCTCAGTCTTCAGAGAGTAGAAACCAGTGAAGTGAAGGTTAAGAACATGTGTATTTTGCTCCTGTTTCTTCCTGTAAATGTCCATCTTCGCAATTACACCAGAAATTGTGATTTAGGTGACCAGTTCTTGCTGGTTATTGTGTGAGACGGCAACAGCAGCTCATCTTAATACATGCAGCTGGAATAATGTGATCTTATTAAGTATGCTGTTGCCATAGAAATTCCAGAGTTCTTTAATAATTAATGTATTGTTAAAAGCGAAAAGTATTTAATGTATGTGGTTGTTGTGAGGTATTTATTTTCAAGTCAGGTTTTTTAAAGCTTTTATAACCATTCAAAAAAGAATAAACAAATTCTCTGAATTTACCCACTCCTGAGGATAGGACTTACAAATACATGTGTCCCAATAAAACAAATACTAATAAAAAAATGTTTATGCCTTGATTTACAACTAATACAGAGATTAAGCTCTTTTCTATCTGTACTGAGTAAAAGGAAAGATATACTTGTAATTGTCAAGGTACATGTTGCTACTCAATAGGAACACAGAATGGGAGGGGTTTTTATATGGTGATGACTTCCCATCTGAACTACCAGGCTCTGAATATTTTTATATTCTGTGCCTCTTCTGCCACGAGCATCCACTGGAGGTAACTGCAGCCTTCTTCTTAAGACATTTAATATTTTTCAGAGTTATGCTGGTCAAAAGATCAGTGTACCTCAAAAACTAATGTCAGAGCAAACTGTTGTGGTTCAGTTCACAGTTTTACATCTGGAGGAAGAGCAGAGCCCTGTGCCGCTGCTTGTCATTCAGTGAATGTGTGTAGATTGTGATATGGATGAGAACATCATCCCCTGAACGCTCTTTTAAACGAGGAAGGTGGATTAAAGGCAATGGCTGCGGCTGTTTGGACCGGGGGCTGCTCTGATACAGTACCACGGTAGAGACGTGAGTCTGCGCGTCGCACCGGGGTGTAAAACACCTTTGGTCCTGCAGGCAACAGAGCACAAGGCGAATGATTATTTAGCACTATGCAAGCCGTGTGACTGCAACTGGATTGAAATCCTGCCTCTTTAATGTTATCCATCTACATCATTTGCCAAAGCAGGTTGAACATTCCAAGAGTGAGGAACAAATTCCACGTGTACCTTTCAGCCCTCAGCGCATTGCAGCAGTATTTGCTCAGACACGTGCGGCTGGGTGTCCGAAGAACATGTTGGGAAAGGAGCACCAGAGGCTTGTGCAGATCACACCCCCTTCCCCAGAGGTCTGTCCCGGGTCACTCGCAGACACATCAGGGAAAAGTGAGGGCTTTGGTCTGCCCTGAAATGACTGTCTCTGGCACAGATGCAAGAGACACGGGGCTGTTTTCTGTTTGTCTGGTTTGTTTTGTTTTTTTTGCTTAAGAGATTAGTGCTATTTTGAAAGCAACAGTAATGTTGAGAAATAGCATTTACAGAATTTTTCTGGGATTTATGCTGCTTACTCTTGGTATGTCCTTTGCTCATCACTCAAGATTGTAGGTGGCGAACGCTGGCATGTCTGATTTAACCCCCGCTGGCATGTCTGATTTAACCCCCCTCTCACTCCTCTCATTCTCTGAGAAACCATCTGAACTCATCCTTCTATTTCATGAAGTACTGAGAAGCCCTGAACAATGAGTTAAGAAGTGTTTTGCTGTACAGTACTTAGCACCAATGAAGACTGGGAGGGACACAGCTTTTAACATTGTCACAATACCACCAGATTGGGTTATTATATTTGGTTCAGGAGAAGAAAACATAGTGTTTGCTGCCTCTGAATCATTGTGTTGTGCATTGTAGGGATGGTATTACAAAGATCTGTTTGATATTTTTAGAAGTTCAGTCTGTGAAATTCTACAGCTTCCACTGTCAACATTTTTAAGGAAGCATTTCTGTCATTTTGCCCTGCATTGAAATTCTTATTCTCATTAAACTTTATGAATGACACTCTGGAAACAAGATACATTAATCAAAATGTTTGTTATAGTATCAAATCATCTATTCACTAATTATTTACAACATGCCTAAGGCTGATCTCTGTGCAAGCTGCATGGGAAAACCATGTTCATCTGCTCTAGCTTAACCCCTGAGAATTGTTTGTACCTCGATGGAGGAGTAGCAAGCAAAGGAAAAAGTAGGGAAGAAACAGAGGAGCACTTGATTGAACAATGATTTGTAATATAAAACCCAGAGAAACAAGATTTTTTTCTCTTTCAATAACCTCACTCATTTTTGGTCTACAGAGAGGACAGCATGCAGCTTTATAACCCAGTGGAATAGCTGTACTTACATATTGATACCAATTAAAAATAAATTGAATCCTTAAATCACAGTTTTATTTTTATACCATGACTATGCATTTGTTTCCACAATGGTACTGCAGGAGTTGTTCTTGCTCATCACTTGCTTCTTGCTTCACAGACTACCTGGTTATCAGCTCCAAAAACATCCACTACTGAGTTGACATCGATAAACCAGTCAGTTCTGTGAGCCACAGATAGTGCCCTGAATTTCTCGGCTACTGCATCTGGCGGGTTTAGAATCATTGCTTTAAACAAATGTGAAATAGCAACCTATAAAAACTATTCAACACAGATTTAAATTTCTATCCAATCCATGTCAGATATGCCAGTATTTTTTAAGTGTACAGTTTTACTCTTCTAGCAGCAAACATCCTACAAACTGCCACACATGAACTGCTGGAAGAGAGCTGTCTTCTGTTTTATGCTGGGCAGGATTATTCCCATTTCATGGTGAAGCCTGCTGTTTCTGTATTCTGTAGGCACTGCTGCTGACAGGTCTCCCAAGGTGGGCTCCTCATCAATGTTTCAAAATCCTTTCCTGAAATTAAACTATTAATTCACAGGGAAACTTCCAAGAAATATTGTGTTGCTTCCTTATTGTCATAATATGTTTCAGTAGAGTAAAGAAGCTCGTGTTAAAGTAGATTCTTTGTTTTGCTCAAAACCTGTCATTTTCACTGCGGAGCACCTGTTTCATGGAAGTATTTGCTGCAAATAATCATCCTGCAGAAATTTTTACCTTCGGGTTGGACTTATTGTTGAAATGAAGAAATAGTAAGAGATTTTCACTTGCCAAAGAGTGCGCAGTGAAGCTGTGGCTTAGTGTGCTTATCCCTTCCACAGGGTCTGAATGTGGGAAATGTAGATACAGATATAGCTAGAGGTAAAGCTGGGGACTACTGTCTGGTTTAAAAGCCATCCAGAATAAATGAACTAATGGTTTTTCTGGGTTCTGCCTCTCCAAAGAGAGGTAAGTCTCTTCCCACAAACTGAAAAAGTATATTGGCTAAACTTAGATAAAATTTCTGTTTTCTGGTGGTCTTAGTACGTGCGCTAGTTCTGAGGAAAGATAACTAAAAAGTTGCGCTAACAACCTTTTTGTGAGGGAATAGAATAGTACATAACCAGCAGCCACTGTAATCGTGGTGTTAAACTTTTTAATGCAGACTGAAATGAAATGTCAAAAAAGGTGTGTGCACCTCCTTGAAACGTATGCCTAAGATTTTTACTTTCCGTATGGTTTTTAACAGAGCCATTTCAAACTGGAATAAATAGGAAATAAGGTTTTCAAACAATTTTGAAGCATTTGAAAAGGGCTGAAATCAGAAATTTCTGCTGTTGTGATTTGGTGCTCAGCATTGACTTACGTATAACACACATCTCAGGCATTTTGACCATACCTATACATCTGATGTCAATCATTCTCTGAGTGGAAAATGAAATATTATTAATATGCTATCATCAGACTTCCATGCAATTACAACTAGGGAAGCAATTTATTTAGTTGGGTTGATCTGTTGCACTTGAGTTCAGTTAAACAAAATTTCCAGAAGGAAATATAAGAAAAGATGCGAAGCAGGTGAAAGAATGTCTTTTTAACCAGAAAAAACCTGATTTATGATGACTACATTTTTTACAGATTACTCCAGACCCACCCTGAGTCTTTTAGAGCAACAAACTGTAATTTTTTCACAGACTCCCAGCTGAGATTATGAAGAGGATCCATATATTTAAATAAAGTAGAGTTGGATACTGAAGCACAGTGATACGGACTGCTAAAATAAAGTGGCTCATCTAACCTCAGTATTGGAAAGAGATGTATATAGTGGGAGCCAGTGCTGGTAGTTGAAACCCAAGGAAAATTTATTTTTCAACGCTGTTCCAACATGAGCTGTTGCTATTTAGCTCTTCCACTGATACAAATTATTTAAAAGTAATAAATTGCATGACTGTGTCTTCTAAAAAAAGGCTAAGCTGGAGACATACACTTGGCAATTTAATATTTGTAGGCTGAGTAATAAAAATAGATTGTGATTAGCTTCTGGAATATATTTAAGCATCTTTCTAAAAATACTGTATTGATTGAAGAAGTGATAAATGCACAGCTGATTTGGCAGTATTCAGAAATAGCGTAAAATATACATTTTCATTTTGAGATGGCTGAGTGATCTTAAACTTCTTCTGTCACTGACACCTGGAAATGCTTTTCTCTTCCAGAATAGTGCTCTTCAGTGACAGTTCATTCCACAAATAGAGACGGCCACTAGATCATGTCACCACTTAAATAGCCATGAAGAACGTTTTTCCCCTTAAGTAACAGTTTATCATATTTTTCGCTCCTTTATTAGTGTTTGTACTTCTGTCTTCTGCTGCATATGCCAAATCTTACTGTCATTTTAGTATTAAAGGTACACAAGATACTCCGTTTATGAAGATAGATTTTAAAAATCAGTATTATTTGCCTTGTGTAGAGAGATTTAGAGGCAACAGAAGTAATTATAAAGTGCAGAGAAATTACTGAATGGCTGGTAAAACACACATTTAAAACTGTCTGGATGCAGCACACAGAGAACTCAACTTAGTCCTCAGGTTTGCAAATAGCATAGTGTGAATAATAAAAATCAAGTGCATCTAAGTCTGGGAGGGTGAGGAAAATGGAAGCAGTCTCTGGGTGTTTACTTGATGAAATGTTTCTGAGAGGTAAACATTGTCTTGTCTCCATGAAATGGAGTGCTCACGAAAATTTATTTTTAAATTGAGAAAAACACACTTCAGTTTAGAGAGTTTTGCCGTTTGAATTCATAATGGGGAAATAGTTCTGAAAAGGTGCTTGCTCTCTTGCTGTGTCCTGGGGTTTCGATTTGTGAAAAAATGAGAATTAAAATGATGAGAAGTCACAGCAGCTCTGTATGGATACACCCTTCCTTCGAAGTTTCCAGCCTCTCAAGAAGAGATAATGAGTGGGCAAAACCATGTGCCCTTTAAGAGAAACCCTAAAACAAGCCCCAAAAAAGTCTCTGCCAAGCTTTTATGAAGATTAAATAACGACTTTTCCCAATGCTTGTCAAAAAAAAGCTTTGACTGCCGGACGTGTATGCAAATCCATCACACACACTTTTGAGAATAACACATTCTACACACCTTTTGCCCTCTGTGGAAGATCAAATTTTTTTTCCTTGTGAAAGGAGCAAGTTGCAGCCTCCGCTCAGCTGTTCTCCGCTCGCTCAGAGTGTGCAGAGGTGGCCCTGGGCTTCGCCTTGGCCCCGCGGTGGGGCAGGAGCAACGGCAGGTTGAGCAGAGAGCTGGGCAGGCCGGCACGTGCCTTCCCTCTGCGCGGGCAACAAGATGCTGGAGGCAAAAGTCAGCCGCAGCTGGTAGGTCACATCAAGCCTGGGGTTACCACTTATCAGGCTGGCGTCAGCAAAGAGTGGGCAGCAAAGTTTTTCTTTCTTCTTTTTATTTTTTTTTTAATTTTTATTAATGAGAGACTGTATAAGAGGATTTGTGACTAGATCACTTCAATCACCATCGGGGTGCAGCATGCTGCGGCTCTCTACTTTTGGAGAAACCGCTTATTTCGTCATTCCCACTCCGGTTCTGAGATTGTGGGGATAATTACGACACCGTTGTCCTACGATTCGACGTGCAGTCGAATCACAAATCTAAGGTGGCTTTGGAGGAGAATACTGGAGCTCAGCAGAATGGTCCTTAGCAGAAAGCCATAACTCACATCGTGGAAATTCAGTTGATTAGTGCCCAGGCACACACAAAAAAAAAAGTAAGTAACACTTTGGCTGTTTCCTGGTTAAGGCAAACCGGACTTGGTACGTGAGGGTGACACACAGCAGATAAAATACCCCCACAGCAACCGTATCCACCATACGGCTAAAGCTCTGCCCTGCTTTTGTGACCACGGCCAGAGGACTCCTATTCTTGCAGTTTTTTCAACATATTGGCTCTGAAATGCACTTTGTATCTGCGCATCAGTTGAATCATCCTCACAGCCACTCCCACGCTGTCGTTTGGGATTTATTTTACCAAGGATTATGTTAGGCTTCCCCACCACTAATTGGCATTAAGCTGGCACATTCATTTCCTCTCGGATCCCCACTAATCTCTAGAGGTTTTGCTTTCCTCTTGGGAGGCCTCTCCCTTACACATCATTCTGGATTCATGGCTAGCATTCGTCTTTCCTGTCTATATCAGTTTGTATGACGTTAAATTAAAACATTTTTCTTCGGAGAGGCTTTGTTTGCCGAGTACGCTCCATCATTTTGCACTCCTCGGTTATCACACCACCAATATTTGTGTCATATGCAATTATATGGGCAATGTTTACTTCCAAATCATGTTGTTGGCCCTTACTGTGTGTACACAACTTCACTCAGATGGGTTTTTTTATTTTCAGTTTTAGCTACCTGTGTACAGACAAACCCAGGTAAAAAAGAACATTAATTATATGGATTTATCCTGCATGAGGAATTGGCCATTCCTGTGCAGTAAGCTTTGTATTATAAGGTAGTAGCAGGCAAGAGTGTCTTGCTGTGAGAGGTACAAGTTGAAAAACTGTTTTGCTTAACAGTTCATGGAATAGTTTACTAACCTGCAGAAATATCTACGCAATAACTATGTTTTGTTCGGTAGTGGTACCTGTGGTATTCAGCACGTTGTCTTCTGCGTTTTTATAAACTGCTTTTCATATTGTGACAACAAAATCTTTTATGTCAAAGTGTATTCAGGATTTTTAAATAATAGGGACAGTTTCAAATAGGAATTTTTTAGGGTTTTTAGCAAAGATTTTCTTTGAATGTGTTAAGGGTTTGATTTCAGTTTATAAAGAACCCAAACTGAACTTCTAAATATAGTGAATTATTCATGCAAGTCAAAAATGGGTAACTTCAGCAACTGTTAAATAGCTCATGTGTTACACATTAGGAAAAAAAAAAATCATAGGACCAGTGATCTTTTATAGTCTAATAGGTAGGAACAGATTATGTTAAATTATTCATAATATGCAATGAAGACACAGTGTTTGCCCAACTGGACCAAAAAGCAAGGATTAACTACCAGTGTTTTATTTAAAACCAGGACTCTATTTTTAGGAGAGGCATTCTATCATCACTGTAAGCTCATATTTTGCATATCAACTCCTGCCAACTCTTTTTCCAGAAAGAAAACCTCCACCTGTTTGCTTCAAGTCCTTTTAAATCTTCACTTGTGAAAAATCTTTGTGTAGTCTTGGGTTCACAGAAAAGTCTTCAAAGTCTTCTTTTTTTTTCTTCCTTTTTTTTTTTTTTTTTTTTCCTTCTTTCTTTTTCTTTCTTTCCCCTGGAGATTGTCACTCCAGTAATTTATTTCTTATCATGTAAGACTCAAGGTGACCAGACTTTGTCATTTAACAGATCTGCAGCTTTTCTAGTACATGTGGAGAGATCCAGCCAAAGACGTTGTGCTTTTGTTCATCACACTTTTTTGGGCAGTACCTCGTCTGACTTTGAAGCCTGCATCTCCCTAGGAGCTTTTTGAAAACATTCATTTTTAAGCAAGTCAACACCAAAACGAAAGTTGGGAACTTTTTTTAACTCCCTTGTCAGGTTTGTGCCTCTAGAAATCAGAAAGAGCTCAGCTGAGCGTTTAAGGTACTGGTCCATGCTGGGGATGGTGTGGATTTGCAGACTCCAGGAGGTGCTGGGGGAGATGTTATGCCTAAACACAACACTCTGCACAACTCCTGGTGGGTGGTGGGAGCACTGCCTGCTGCTGCCTCCCCTGATTCCTGCTCGCCTGCTCCCTTCCACAGCTAGCTGCTTCAGATGGTTATTGAGTGGAGACCAGGACCTCATTTCATCTGCGTCCCTTTTAGGGTTGCTACTGTTAGTAATAATAAACAGAAGCTTTTTATGGTTTATTTTTATTATACATATGGTACCTGTCAGAGATTTACAGCGTTCTTCTTCCCTAAAAGCCTGTTCCTGAGTGCTCAGCTGATTCACTAGGGCATATATGTATTATTAGAGATTTAACTCCAGTACTAGAATAATTAGAGCTTACCAAACAGGCATGCAAAAGAGCCAAAAGATTTATTATTTTTCCTTTTCCCTGCTCATTGCCTTGTAAAATGTTAACAGAAGGGAAAAGCACAAAGTTGAAAGCTTTTTGGGTTCCTACTTTCTGGATAGGCATCAAGGTAAAGTCACTTTTGGACATTCTCAATCCTTCTGATGAAATTTTCTAGTTGATGTTGCAAAAATATGCATTGGCTTCTTTGAAGTTCAACAATAATGAGTAAGGGTGTCTGTCCAAATATTTTAACACTCTGGTCACCAGCTACTAAAGATGAAAAAAGGCAAGACTCAAACTGAAAAGAGTGTGTTTCTCCTTAAAGCCATCAGAACTAAAATCATCTTATAATCCAGAAAATACAGAACTCCTCTTCTGCCACAGGAAAATAAACTCTATGAAAATCTACCAGGAAACAGCTGATAATAAATAAAAACTGGCAGATTGGAGGGGGGTTGTTTTCTTGTGCATTTTGTAGGGTTTTTTTTTTAAAGATTTGGGAATGTTCATTAGATTTCCTAGGGTTTGATATTTATTCATGTTCTTTATCTCTTCATACAGAGGTCTGTAGCTTGGTGCAACTGTGAACTAGAAAGAAAGGACTGAGGTACAAGAAAACTTGGGAGGGACGAGATGTGCTTTAAGGACTTATATTGTTACAAGGAAGGAAGGACTTAGCACACAGCAGGGCTGTGGATGTTTCGGACAGCACAAGAATTTGATGCTCGACTTTAACAAGAAAAAGAGCCAGACAGATCTGTCTTAATAAATAAATAAAAAACCAGGTTTTACCATAGAAAATACTGAAACACATCAATATAACAGAGTGCCAGAAAACTGAAAAATTAAATCACTTTCCCTGCGGCTATGGACAGTGATGGACTATCCTGCCCCTTCACCGAAATGATGGAATATCTTGCGGTGTGGAGGGGAACAGGCTGAGCGGTGTCGGAGGAAGCAGCTGATCCGGCGTTCGTGGCGCTGGTGCTTGGCCCTTCCACGCGTTCCTTCTCACGTGCCGACAGTCCCTTCCAGCCCACGGTGCGCATCGCCCCGGGCCTGTGCAAGCAAACGGCTCGTGGGTTGCGGTGAGCCGGGGTGAGAAGTGTCCTCGCGGAGTGTTGCAATGGAAGCTGTCCGCTGTCTTCGAAACTGACTTTGAACTGCGAAGGGATGTTTGCTTATCTAGGAATGAGATCCTCAGAGGAACTGTTCTTTTCGAGTGTTGAAGATTGTTTTAATAATAGATTCAAGTTCTGCTCGGAAGAGATATTTTAGAACAAGTTAACTAGCCTTTGAAGTCACAAACAGATACATTTTTGGATCCAGATGTTTAATATGTGTGTGTGTGTATTTAGCATGATATAAGTACAGATAATTGAGAAAAAGGAATTCCTACCTTAATTCTTAAATTTGTGAGCAAAGCTAGTCAAACAGTTTTCCACCAAAACACATCCCTTCTCATTTAGGGACTCACTCGGCGATAATTCATTACAGTTCAGTTAACACTGATGCTTTCCTTCTCCCAGGTGACTACTTTGCTGTAATGATCACTTTCTCTAGAAGCAGACTGTCAGATCTGGGATAGACCCTTTTAGGGTAACTGGGAACGGGAAGGGGAGAAGAGAAAGAGCAGATGGTAAGGGCAGTGGCACAGAACGAAATAACTTTGAGTTCAGGTTTCTTGTTCAGTGTCTTCCCTGAGTCTGTTCTTGAATGAATCAATATTTATTTATGAATAAATAATAGTCAGGGGGAGAAAGGAAAGAGCCTTAGACCTGTTCTCTTACAGCAAGAGAATACTAGGATATGTGTCTAGGTTCAAGCTGTTGCTTTGACTTAGCGCACTGAATCTGTTTTTCTCACTCCTCAGACCACTGGGTGTTGGTTATTAAGGAATGGTACCTCAGCCAAGTTTCCAAGACTTTAGTTTCACGATGTCCTGGTTTGGCTGGGACAGGATCCCAGCCCAGCCAGGCCGTTAGTGGTTTGGGTCAGCCAGGGCAGCTGCCCTGAGCGAGATGCAGGTGTGACCCATCCTGTAACATCACAGGCACTATAAAGGGGGAAGGTTTGGTGAGGAAGAGGAGCTCCTGGGGGTTCTGCCTGCTTGTCCTCCAGCTTTGTGCTCTGCCTGAGAACTGCTCTCCTATTTATTGTGGCTGCTGCATATTTGTGTGAGTACAACTGTGTGTGCCTCTGTTGGTATTGGTGTTATTTCATCAAATCTGTTTTTCCATCAGACTTTTCAGGTCTGCTCTCCTTTTCCCGATTCCCCTCCCTGGCTGGAGAGGGGTCATTGGGTGATAGAGCAGCTGTCACAGTTTAACCCTGGATATGGGCTAAATGTAGACACATGGAAACTGAAAAACTGTTGTAGTCTGTGATCTGCTTGCTTTCTTGTATCTCTTTACTTTCTTATAGCACAGGATATTTATTGTGGGTGTTTAAGATCCAGTCATTGTCTGAAGTGTCAAACAATCTATGAAGTGCTCTTGAGGTTACTCTTGAAAGTTGTCACTGGAATTTCATTCTTAGGGAGAATTAAAAGAAAAATATGCCCCCTTGATCATTTATCAAGATATATATAGCTGATGAAAATAACATAAGGAAGTAATGGTTCAGATGACATATGTGTCATGAAAATGTATTGCTATTGGGAAAGAAACTTTAAGGACAGGAAACAAATATGAATAGAAATAGTTCTAGATTTTTAATTATTTCTAATTGTAGATTTTGAATTATTTGTAGTGTTACAGTCACTTCTAAATTAGTATTTTCAGGCTGATGTTTGCTTAAGGTTCCTGTAAACATACCCCAATTTGTTTCTTTCTCAACAAACTAATAGTATCTATGGGGTGGTAAATGAAGGCAACTAAAAGACAGAACTTATAGAAGACTAATAATATATTCCTATGTAACAACTAATTAAAAGTAAAATACACTTGAATATATAATATTACCTATGCAATTATATGTGGCTTTTCTTGTATGGAGACTACACAAAAGTAGAAATACTGAGACACTGACTGAATGAAATATTCCTTTTGTATAGGGAAGCAGAACAATGTGTGTAACAATGGGAGTGTAGCGCTGTACTGAATGTTTCTAACAAGGTTTTATGTCCATACATATTATAACTGTGGTGTGTGATTAAAGTTCACATTAACAAATACAAAGAAGTTAAACAGGTATGAATTATGGGACCTAAGCTAGTCTCAAGAGCAGAATGCCTTGTCTGTAGTGCTGTGTGTGGTTCAATCTAAGATTTACCTCACCTAGGCAAGGTGGAATTAAATATATACACCATTAGCCATCAAAATCTCAGTCCTTAGCATCCTGTATCTGCACACTGGAAGCCTCTGTGTGGAAAACAAAGGATTTTTTCTGTTAATATTGCTGGAAGGAATTTATAGAGAGTTTATGCTGCTGTTAAACTGCTTTATGTTTCATTTCGAAATAAATTCCAGAGCTGAGGCCTGTCACCTGGTTTCCTCTGGGATAATAGAGTAATTTTCTCCGTTGTTTAAATTAATGTGACTTTGGGACAGAAACTCCAGTAAATCACCAGAGAAACTTTATCTGTGGCTGAGGTGAGCCAAATTACCTCAAGCAAGGCTCTTTTGCAGAGCGAGTGAGGCTACAGTTAGAAGTGCAGTATCACAGCAGTGCTCTCGAATGAGGTGGGGAGGAATGACAGAAGTAGCAGCTGAGGCTTAGGTCCTTATCTAGGGCTGCAGTGGGGGTGGGTTGTCCCAAATCCAATTGTGATTGCTGTAACTGGTGGTCTGATCACAGGTGTGTGGGAAACACGTGAACAACAGATGAACAACAATATGCCTGTCTGAATTCATGGAAAACAGCCCCAGCTCCTTAACTGATGTTATAGGGGCTTGTACAGCCGCTGGATGCCATAATTCCAGACTGTGTTTGGAATTATGGAAGTAGCTGCTGCCTGTAAGGAACAGGATAAACTTTCTAAATAGGAAGGAGAAAGGCCACTGAAGTTTAAAAGAAACCAAAACAACCCCACACCCAACCAAAAATAAACCAAACCAACAAACACGTCAGCAAACTCCTTTAGCAGTACGTAAGGCTTTATTTGCATAGCCGTCTGCTCGCTGCAGAGACCATCTCTGTCCCCGAGCAAATAGTTTGGTCAGAAGGTCAGAGTTAACTGTCGTTACCCTTAGTGTCTGGAAAGTGCTGGATTGTAAACAGCAAGGTACCCTTCCTTAAGAGCTCCACATTTATACGTTGAGGTTAAACTAGAGCAGCATCACCATCTGTCGCTGTGTCACTCCCACAGCACCGGTGCAGAGTCCTAGGGAGCATCAGAGGGGGGAAAAGAGGAGAAAGAGGACAGATGCAGAGTCAATATAACCAAAGCACAGGTTCAAGAAACCCAGAGCGTGAGCAATAAGGGCAATTCTGTGTAGCTGAACCTCGGGGGTTGTGCTTGCTGTACTCCCAGGCTGTAATAGCTGCTGATCTGCATTGTGCAAAGAGGGGTCCGCCTTATTCGGTGCGCATTAGGATGGATTTTTGTTTATTGGCTGAGTACGTGACAGCTGCCTTACAAAGGCATGCCTGTAAACAAAGTTAATTCTACTTCTTTTAGTTGCCACACCTAAAACTGCGATCGGTTGCTTTAGAATGGTGCTGAATTATGTAGAATACTTCATGATATTCTAGGTTTTTGCATTAGATTTGCATATTTCCTTTCTAAGTGTGCAATATCCTTGAAGTCCAATACTTAACAGACAGTATTGATAAAAAATAATGGGCCAAATTTATCCCTGACTTAAAGCCGTTATGTTTATTGGGAACATAAAGGATGAATAACATGATTTTTTCTTTTACTCCAGGATATATTTTAATTTTGTTTAAAGATTGATTTTAATGTACATACATTATGTCTCTTTCCATTTCCACAGATGGAGGTATAAGGTTTCCAGCAATCCTTAGGATAGTACTTAAGACAGTGTTTGAATGCTACCTGATTTCAGGCAGTATTCTCTGGGTAGAAACCCCATCTGGTCCATAGACAGCAGAAGGTTTGTTCAATGCTGTAAATGATTAGTTAATCCTGATTTATAATGTTCCCTATGCCAACCTTTTGTGCAATCTATCCAGGGACAGTATAACATGAGTGAATAGCATATCTGCCAGGGGACACATGATTGAGAAAAGTCAGTCTGAGTTTGGGAGGAAAAAAGAATCTTAAAGTTAATTAGTGCTTAAAATAGTATTGATATGTGGTTTTTGCTACTTTTTTACCTCTGTGCTTTAAGCAGTAAGTGAACTTTTAAAAAACATCTGGTGATTGATAAAGGAAGCATTGGTGAAAGTTAGAACCACATGAAAGCTATCAGGAAGCAAACATGAAGGAAATGATTACAGCAAGTGTTTGCTAATAGCTTTGATGTTAAGAGTATTTGAAAAGAAGAAAGCTACTAGTGTTCAAATTCTTATGTTCCCCCTGATTATACCCTTCTAGCGGCCAAAAGGAGCTACATAACAGGCTTCAATCAGCTCTGTGAAGTTTACCTTGAAATAAAGTACATCTAAATTGCCATCAGCCTAGGAACCTGGAGTAGAAACAGCTTGTTTTCTGCAGCGATTTGGGGAATAAACCTGGAAACACTTTCAAGGAAGCCCTGTAGTTTCCTGTGGTACCTGGGCAGGCAGGCACCAGAGGAGACAACACAAATGTGGCCTGGAACAGTGTCTCCTACCAAGCAAAACCACTTACACACATCACACTTTGCTCAAGGATGAGGACTTCGTGTGGCCTCCCTGTACTGGGATATTAAAACAAAATAGAATACAACAGTTTGGGGTTAATGATAGCACGCTTTATAGTGGATATTCTTCTGCTCATTTTAGGCAGATGGAAGCAGGTTGCATGTCTGTACCAACAGGATCTTCCTCCACAGGCGGGAGTCATCCTGAAAGGGTGAAGAGCACTTTCCTTTGGACTTTTACTGTGGTGGGTTCAGCTGGTACTTAAAGCTTCAGAAGACTCAGCGCAGGCTGCCCTGAGACAAGGCTCAGCCAGGGAGTCTTACATCTGCTCTGACCACGTATTTTAACTTTTGAGCTTTCGATGAATATCTATAGCCATCCTTGAATTCTCCTACTAATCAGTCTGCAAGTGGAGGAACAACATTGGATATTTTCGTATGTCAAGGGAGAAAGAGATTCAACAATGTCTCTTTCCTGTTTAAAGATTGTTTATAAAAGTCCAAGTCAGCAGTTTAGGATTTGGAAGCAATCTTAAAACAACAAAGCCAAAATAATGTGTAAATTGCAAGTAAGAAATGTGGTTGCTCTTCTGCCTTTGACAACTTTGTTTAAAATAGATATGGTGAAATATCTGTGCTTTAAAGGAAAATATCTTATTATTTTCTCAGATGATTACCTAGGTTTCAGTGAACTATCTTGTAGGAAATAAACCTTTCTGCAGCTTCTCCAGCCTGCCAGGAAATCCAGCAGACTGCTGCTTCAAGTCCTGATTCTGAGCATCCAGAAAAGCTTTCCAAAAACTGAAAGTCACTGCAAATACTTCATAACTTCTGGGCTAATACATATTGTGGGTGCATAAAAAAGGTATTAGTAAATACATACTTGTTTAACCAAAATATCAGGTAGACACAGCAAATAAATATCACAGTTTTACTAATAGATCATTCTCTCCATTCCTTGACATCAGAGTTTTAAAAAGGAAAAAAAAAAAAAAAGTCATGGATTCATTAGGTTCTCACACTGAACATAATGTATCTGTGAACTGCATTGTCAGAAATTTAAGCGAGATGGCAGGCAATACCCTGGCAAAACAAGCAATGGTTTTGCCTTCCTGTTGGCAAAAAATAACCAAACCAAAAACCTCTGTCTGCTAAAATCATACCAGCTTTATATCTGCACAAGGTGATCTCTCCTCAGGCAAGTTTCTGATAAAAAAAATAATTCCTTAATAGAAATTATGTAATTGAGTACTTCACACACACATACAAAAAAGTAAATCAAAGGAGAGTGGCTTTGAAATACATTAAAATAGTTGTTTACATTAATAATCAGTTATGCATCAGTTGAAGAATATTGATAAGCTCTGGCCTGGTATTAACTGAGGAGCTGTAAAGCTGGGTCTGCAAGGAGCTGACTGTAGTCAGAAAAAATTAGCAGAGCCAGAAATCATTCCGTAGATGTTTGAGTTCCAGCAGTTTATTGTGTACAGTACTGAGGGTTACAGAGCTGCAGTGTGCCTTTAAGGCTTTTACAGAAGGAGCTGAAAGACTACACTGAGGTTTTTAATGTTATTGCATTTGGTATTTTAAATTATTTTCCATATTCTGTTAATCTGTTGTTCTTTACTGCAAATTTAAACCTTATTTTCCCTCTTTCTTTTCTTTCTCCTTTTTTGAATCATATTACCAAGCCAAGGTGTGTGTATAAAAAAAATTAAAAGTGTTTTAAGTCAAGAGGCCCAGATGGCACCACTAGCTTAATATTAGGATTAGACAACTGAAGTAGAACCTTGGCCTGCAAAATCTCATAGAACAACTAAAATAGGAGTATTCCTTGTATGATTCAACCATTATGCATAGATGTTTTTATCTGAAGCATGTCTCGAAGTAGCTTGGACTCTTCTCCATTTATTCCAGAAACACTCTGAGGCTGCTGATGCAATGTTGCCTGAAGAAGAGGAGAGAAAATTAGGTGTCGGCTGTAATTCAGTAGATAATGCAGGGAGCAAAAGCAGTACCCTTTGGAAAAAAGGAAGGGCTGTCCTTAATCAGTTAGTGCTGTCTAATGTTGCAACTTTACTGTTTAACTGGATTCATTTTCTTTACTGCCTTCATATAGTCAAACCTGGAGTCCAAGCTGCTAGCGGTTTTGTAGTGAGTCCCAGAATATTTCTACAAAAATATGCTTTCTCCTATCATCACCCTCATAATACAAACTAAGGTATGTCTGTCAAAAAAACCCGTCCTCTTTATCATGCTTGTTCTAGTTGGACAGGAACCACAGCTATTTATTTCTACAATGCAGCCTCTCGGTTTAGTTGCACAGTAGGCACCACAGGCTGTACTAGTCAATTCAAGAGTTTGGTCCACTTCTGCAATGTCTGAACTGTTCTCCCTGTAAGAAAGTCAACACCAGGGAGGAGAAACTATCTGACCAAAGCCTGCTCCACCTTTAAACTCTAACAGCAAAAAAAAGACTGCCTTTCTATACTGTCTTTTGCAGTTCTCTTTATTTCTTTTATGTATGCAATAATAAACATACTTCATGTGTTGTATCCTGTCTATGATAGCTTCTCTTTCCATCTCCCAAGATGGAGTTCACCTCTTGCCTCTAAGCCTCTCTTTTTTTTTGGGGGGGTTTACCTTGGATTAGTCAGTTCTGATCACTCAATGTAAGGGAGCCTTGGTGAAGCACGTGATGCTTTGACTGTGAGGAAAATTGTTCGCCTTGATTTTTGTTCTCTAATTGATTAATTTTTCTGAGTTTTATAGGCCTAATCCTCTCTTCTGCCTCATCAATTTTGTATTGATATAACACATTCTTTTGATGGTGCAAGCTAGAAGTAATTCCAATTGGAAACTAATTTTTTTCATCAGATCATCTGCTTTCTTCTTCTGTGAAAAGCTGTTACTTTAATGCCATACATCTGACAGTCTGTTTAATTGTTCGGTTGAACACGCAGAGGCAAACAAAAGTGGGGCAGCAGGAGTTGACAGAATTCTGCTCGTGCCCAGAACAACATATGAATCAGCAGAGAGTTAGGAAACTTTCATTATTTCCTGTTATCTGTCGGTTTTCAGGTTATAGGAACACGACGTACCTAAAGCCTGTTTTGGGGGCCTTTTGTGTGTTTTAGCTGTGGGATTAAACTCAGTTGTAGCTCCCGTATCTGTAGCCACTCTGCAGCAGTGTTTATGAAAACAGCCCTTTGTGGACTCGTCCTGGTTTGACTAGATTGCTGCTGGAAGCTATCAAAGAGCCGTAAAATCCCCAGCACTGGCTTTACCTTTCCTGTGGGCATTGACCAACATGACAGTTACTTCACTTCGCAGCTGCAGCTTTTCCCTTCCAGCTCCCCAAACCCCTCGGCGGCAGGGATGGCAAAGCCTGTCTGTCCCGACCTGTAAAGCCTCTCTCGTTTCTTGCTGCCTTCGTGCCCAGGAGAGGATGGAACACTGGTACAGCCCCTGATTAGACACAGGGCCCCAGAGAGCGGCTGACTCCAGAGCAGAAATGCCGAAGCCAAAAAAACATTGATTTCTAACACATGGATCTGAAATCTAATCTAATTTCAGTAATATCAGCCCGTGACCTTTTCTCTTATTAGTGAATTTATGCACAGCTTAGTCCCTGACTCCCTTATCACTTTGTGTGTGCTGGTGCTGCTTTCAGCATAATTATTGGGAAATTTTGAGTGTTAATTGAGCATGATTGAATTTTGATATGAATCGTGTACAGTATGTGAGAGGAAAAGCGTGCTTGTGTTTTTTTTTCTTGGGGTGGGAAGGGACCGGGTAAGCAGGCATTATTGCAGGACATAGAATTCCGATTTTTCACGATCTAGTTATTTTAATGCAGTTCTGTAAACAGGAATCTGGTGACACAATGCCGTGTGGTACAGTACAGGTTTCACTTAAAATCCATTAAATGTATCATAGTGAGGCTCCTTGCAGTACTGGAGTGGAAGCTCAGATAACACTATCTTTTATAAACCCTCTATTTTCTGGCACTTAATATAGCCATGAAACTTTGCTTTGGGCAGAAACTTGACTAGCAATGTCACAATTTGCGACAAATACACTGGATAAAATTATTTGTTACAAATACTTTCCAACAAGTCTTGGTTTTCACTTCAGGAAGAAGGTCATGGCCTATAATAATTTGCTAAGTGCTTTGATACTCAGTCTGCACTACAACTTCAAAGCTGTCGTTTTCTTTCTTACAGTTTTATCACCAGTTAATACTGTTTATTTTTGCACCTACTGGTGCAGATGCTTTTGTTTCATCATTGAATGTGTGCATTGGTTAAGTGCTTTAAATTAAAAAATGCCACCTATTAGAGGCATTAAAAAATTGGGTTTTCAAGATAGTCTTGAAAATTTGTACGGTTGACCAGCCCTTTTACATAGCATTATTATCCTTTGACTCAGTCTCAAGCAAACAAGAATTAGGAATAATAGAGTTCCACAATGTAAAACAGTGGAATTCACTGTTGTAAGTATTTGCAAACATGTCTAATGTTTAGACATACTGTGCAGAAAGATGAGTTCATTCAGAAGGTGGCATTTGCCCAGTTTCTTTGTATTTGAGCTTACTAAGCCTACAGAAGGTGCTGAAACAGTTCAGTTAATTTTTCCCTGTGAATATTCAATCTGTTTTTACTTTGATTCCAAATGGTTTGGAAGTTGATGATCTCTTTTGCTTGGAATGGAATTACTTTTCCTTTGGAGTAAGGACGGATTGAGATGATATATTGTGAAATACCCAGGCTTGATCAAGTTTTCTTGATATATTTAAGCCTGAAGTTTAGATGAAAATCTAAACTTACATCTGTCTTTGCTAACACAGAAGTTTATTAATTAAATTAGTAACTTTAACTTAAAGCAATAAATCAATTTCTAATCTTACCCAAGAATGTCAGACTTTTAGCAAAAAATAATCACTAATTACTGTAACTTTAAGTTGTAAATTAAATTTTAATTTAAACTATAGGATTACAAACTACTACTTTTTTGCTAAAAATATACTGTTCATTTCTACTATTCAAAAGTTCAAAGATTAAATTCAGCTGCAGCTCAGTCACTCAGAAAATCTGTTTTCCATGATTTATAATGTTACCATATGAATTTTCATAAGAAAAACAGTTGCTTATTTCTTGAGCAAGTTGCAAAAGAGACTGTGACTATGGGAAAAGTACTGTAAAACAGCATCTCAGGAATACAGAATTTATAAGATAAGAGCAGCATATATACCTGGGAGTACATATATACTTATGAAGAAAATCATCTTGAGAACATATAATATGAATTTTTAAATCTTACTGAAATGATAATTACCACACTGAAGATTATGTGGACAGTTCTCTTATGAGGCCAAATTAATCATAAAGCTTTTTTTGAGTTACAAGTAAAAACTTAACACCAGCAAACATGAAGAAATGTGAAAAGAGAAGCTTTTCTATTTATTCTCTTTTCTTAGTTTCCACTGAAAACTCTAGAAAACATGTAGCTCAGGACAGCCTGGCAGCTAAGATGCTCATTGGTAAACAACCACTGGTGATGAAGAATCTGTCACTAAAACATCATGCAGTAACAGTTTCTTTTAATACTTTTTAATCTATTTGATATGGTGGGATAAGCTGCGCTCTGCCAAGGCTAAGGTTTCTGCAGCTTCATTTGCACTCCTCCGTTTGTCATGCACAAGTGTCACCAGGAGGACATTCAGGAGTTTGGGGAAGACAGCCTATAGGATGAAGGAAGTAAAGGAGACTAAAAAAAAAGGCAGTTATTTCAAGCCATATGTCTGAGGCTGTTTAGCCAGGTGTAATAAAAGTGTTCAAAAGAACCAAAATGCTTTGAACATATGGATAAGAGAAGTTGTCTGTAAAATGCTGGATTTTAGGCCCAGCATGTGCTGTCCTTTGCCTTTCTCATGTTACATGCTTCTACATTCTTCACACCAGCAGCAGGGCAGACAAACTTGTCTGCCTCAGAAGAACTTAAAAGCATTTTTCCCTTCCAGTGAGGGATTTTGCATTTTTTCCCCTTTTGAATCTCATTTTCAAGTGTCTCATTACTTTATAGTGTCCTGGTACAGGCTGGAAAAAAGATGTAGTCTTTTCTTGAGGCCAATTCGTGATGACACCTTGCAAACTCTAGAAATGGAGTATCTCTCCAGTGACCCCCACTTAAGGTTCACAACATATAGCTCTCCATTCAATGGTGTGAGTAATTCAGTGATTTCACATGGCAAAGAGGCTGATGTCCAACTGTGTTTAAAATGGATCAGAACTCAACATTGTTTTCTGTCTCGCAGGGCTCCAAGGGAAGAGTAGTGTATCATTCATTAATGAGTAGATGAAAAGGAGGTAAGGCAAAGTAACTATTCCTAAATAATAAATAGAGAGAGAGTGGGAGGAAACCATATATAATCAAGTTTTGGAAGTCCTCTGGAAAAAATATATTGTGTGACATGACACAAAAGAATTGAGATATAATTCATCTGAATGCTTAGGAGGGTTTGGGAATATAGTGTTGTCAGCACCAGATAATAATAACAAGCATAGTAGTAATATTCTATACAAGTTACAAAAATAACACTTAAATCTTGTCATGGATTATTTGAGAACAATTAAAATGCATTACTTTAGGCACAGCTTTTCAGTATTGTGTTTTGTACGTTTAAACTATACTGCAGCTGGCTGTTGGATCAGATTGATATCAAACAGGTCTCGCTGAACATGTTTCTTAGCAGCATACAACTGACTTAGAATCACAGAGTGGTTTGGGTTGGAAAAGACCTTCAAGACCATCCAGTCCCACCCCCATGCCCTGGGCTGGGACACCTCCCACCAGAGCAGGTCGCTCCCAGCCCCATCCAGCCTGGCCTTGAGCCCTGCCAGGGAGGGGGCAGCCACAGCTGCTCTGGGCAGCCTGGGCCAGGGCTTCACCATTCTCACCACAAAAAAGTTCTTTGTCTAACCTAAATCTACCCTCTTTCAGTCTAAAACCACTGCTCCTTGACCTGTTGCTACAGGCCTTGGTAAAAGCTTCTCTCCAACTTTCTTACAAGCCCCACTCATATATTGAAAGGACACAGTAAGTTCTCCCCAGAGCCTTCTCTTCCCCAGGCTAAACAATGCCAATTCTCTCAACATTTCTTTGTAGGAGAGGTGTTTCAGCCCCTTGATCATTGTTGTGGCTCATGGTCTGATAGAGTTAAGTTGAGGGGATGACTGACCAGTCAAGCTAAAATATTTATTAGAAGATTCAGTTTGCTTTGGCAAAAGTTAAAAGGGCAAACTCGATGTTCCCATGTCATTCTCCTCCCCAACCCCAAAGTCATAAAATTCAAATAAAATTCCTAGTAGCTAATTACTGGCAAAACTTATATCCTTCTTGTTAGACAAAATAATGAGCAGCAGATACCATCTGTGGAGGTTCCAGAGAGCCTTGTCTTCACCACACCTTTTAGTACTTCTCATTTTCATATAAAGCTGCTTCTGTCTGAGTCATATAATTTGGAAGAGCTTAATTTATTAGAGAAACATCAATTTATTTTCCTTAGGTTCCCAGTGACCCTGTTATGTTTTATCAAAACTTTGTAACATCACAATAACTTCACAAATACTATATCAAAATCTTTGGTGTTAAAGTATTTTAATGCTGTAAATGACCCATCAGCTAACATGAAAATTCTCTTGTTGCCCATTCTGAATAGAGAAAACTAAAAAGTTCCCTAATTAGTAAAAAGAACAAAGAAAAACAACCTCCCAAAAGTTGTCTTCTGACTCCAAAACAAATTATTCTTCCTATTTTCATTTTCTTTACAGTTAAAACATTGTTTCCAATCAAGAATGCTTAAAGGAGCCCTATGTCTCTTTAGTTTCACAATAAATAAATAAAATATGTCAAAAGAAAATATTGCAGATTTAAGTTTGTGTAGATGTATTTACAAATATTTTGTATTTTTATATACTTTTGCCATAAACTCAGGCTTTTGAAGAAAGAAATTTTTTTAAAGAAAAGTGGTAGAAGCAGAAATTACGTGTTTTCATGGCTACAGAAAATTTCAATAATTATGTTATGTGCTATCATCATTAGATCATCTTTAGTTTCCTGTTTTACTAAAAATTACTAAATTACTAAAAAATCAGAAGTACCGTATAGTTTTTATGCAAATACCGTTATCTGCACTGTGTTTTGATATCATGTTAGTTAAAAGTTATGATGTAGTCTTCCTGCTTTAGGAAGACCTCTTTTTGAAAATTTAAAAGTATTAAAGGGAAACTGAGGAAACTTGAGGAGAAAAAACTGTAGCATGGCTTGGATCTTGTAAGAGAACTAATTGATATCTTACAAGAGAATAAAATGATAGAAACATTATTTCTCATCAGTTCCCCTTTATCATTGTCCTGGGAAACCTGCAGACAGACCAAGGCTGACCTGGTTCAGCAGCCACAGTAGCTGTGGGCTAAACCAGACGGGAAAGGGAAGATTTCTGTGCTGCCTTTCCAGGGATCTACACAGTCCTCTGAGGCCTCAAGATTTTGGGTCCACGACTCTCCTAGGGTAGAATTGATATCTGTTTTCTGTGTTCTTTTTTGAGCTGGAATTTGTTCAGGAGCAGCTGAGGAAACAGTACGGAATGCAAGCAGCCCCTACCTTCCCAGGCACGGCCCGCATGATGTAAATGAAAACCCCACATTGCTGGTTCAGAGAAGCTGGTGCCGTTCAGGAAAAGCAGGGCAGTGCAGTGTCCCACACGCCGTACAGCACATCACTGGGTTTGGCAGAGCTCGAATATACCTGGAGGACTCTGCAGTGCATGTACAACATGCAGTTAGGTACTTCCCGTGTTTCCCCCCTCCGCACACAAACCTCAACATCTGTAGCATAGGTAGGGAATTGAAAGGAGATGAAGACTTCTGTATTTCAGGCTGTACAATTTTGGCTTCTTATGGCAGTTTGTTGGCCGTGCCCTTGCTGAGGAAAAAAATTTATAAGAGGTATCACACCGAAAACACTTCACTTTTTTCAAAAGCACTTCAGTTACTCTGGAATACTTTGATGGCATAATTTCTGTGACAAGCTGTGCTGTGCTTTCCCAGCAGAAGGAGCAGAAGGTCTGGAGCAACAAGGCTGTCTTTCCTTTTGATTACTCCAACTTTAATGCAAAGTACACATTGAAATGCTGTCATTTGAGCTCAGTTTTCTGGAAAATTCACAAATCCTTTAAATGTCACCCTTGTACACAGAAGCCTACCATTAAATAAATTAACAGCTCTTTTATAATGTAGGGTTGCAGCTATTGAATTCCTGGAAAAGACATTTAAAAGAAGGACTAGGCCAAAAAAGTAGATTAATAGGTTAAATCTCTGCACACATTATTGCTCCAAAAGGCAATCTCCTGTTTCCCCTCTGGCAAAATCACTATTCTTAGCTTTCTTTTCTAAGAGTTGTTGGATTTTTCTGAGTCTGGAGGGAAGCTGAAGGTCTAGGTGATGACTGGGCTGGGTGACAGATGATTCACCTGTCTTACTGGTTTAGGCTGTCCCCAGTTAGCACAGATGTTTATAGATTGCATTTGATGTTGTACAGTGAATTACAGACCTGTCAATAGGTTATTAGCAGATTTGTGAGTTGCTTGGAAAAGTTGGGGTATTCTCTGTCCCTGGCATTGAGTTGGAATTTAACCATCCCCTGATGGCAGTGTCCCTCATGTCTATTCTCTCGTGTCAGTGAACCTTAAATCACAAACCACAAGATTTTATATCCCGCTGCCTGTCCTCATTTTCTTGTTTCATGAATGTTTCTTCATTAACTGTAAGCATCCTCAGGGCATGTTGTTTCCCTTCTTTGCTTACCCCCAAGTGTTTTAGACTTATGACTTCAGACAAAGATCTTTTCACACTCTCCTCCTCTAGTTCTGCCTGCTTAAGTCATGAAACTGTGCTTTTTTTCTTTCATGGAGTAGTGCTTCCTCTTTCTCTGCCATCAGGGGCTGCCACAGTTAAACATTTATTTGCTTTTTGCAAAATAATTGTTGGATAGTTCATTCTCTTCCAGCACTTAAGCTGGTTAATTTTTTCTCATTAAGGATTCTGAAGAGATCTTTCTGTTTGCTTTGAGATGTTTGGGAAACCAAGGACACGCAGTCTATCAGTTTTAGCACAAATTCATATTAGATCGAGTGTCTGAAAATATTCCACCAGATCTAATTTTTTATTCTGTTTCTCTTCCTTTTTTATTTTTCACTTCCTGCTCTCAAGACACTCCTGCATTCCCAGAGGAACATAGGCAGATATATTCCTATATTTGTACTTATTTAGCAGGCTGCTTCACAAAAGAAACTTCTGGAAATTAATACTGTCCAGGAAGAGCCTCATTTAAAGGTTAAAGTCTTCAGGGAGTTTATAAAGTTTTCTTTTTGCTTTTTGCATTCTGGACTCCACATACAAGAAAATATAAGGTTATAAACAGAAATGCACAGATAACAGTATCTGTATATTCCAGCAGTTTCCTGGGATATCTGGTATCATTACAGTGATTGAATGACAATTCTGACTTTGTGTGCCAAGGCAATTGTCCTGCTCATTTCACTTCCTTGGTCTATAGTGTCTATAAAAGCAAAGCAAAACAAATCGAAGCAGCCAAACATAAGTATCTTTTTTTACCCTGAAATTTTATGAAACAGCTCTTTAGATGATATAGCTTAGAAGACTAGAGCAGAGGCATTATTGTTCAGTATTGCTTTAAGTAATGCAAAGGTGATTCTTTTTCTCTGTATTCTGACCATCAGAAATAAACTAACAGAAAGTCAAGTGCTTTACAGTATGAGGGGTAACCTTTATGGTATAGTCTCTGCAGCAGGCAATGGGTTATTTCCGAACCAAGTTAAACTGTTGCTTTAAGGAACGATCCAGACCCTTTCATTCCCTAAATGGAGTTGCTGAGTATCTTCACAAAGTCTGTGTCACAAAATGTCATTGAAAGAAGTTCCTCCTCTGGCCATGGTATAATGCTGCCTCCTTCCATCTGCGTATCTCACAGGCGAGAAGGTTTTCTTTAAAAATATTGATGAGGTCAGAAAAGGTACAGGAGGGGGGAAAGCTCCCTGGAAGAGGCCATAATAGGACAGGAAAGCACAAATGACACGTTATTGTAGTCAGCACTGAATAGAGGATTATAGCAGAGCTGAATACTTAAAAATATTGTTCCTGACAGTTTTTCCTGCAGATAGGAGAATAAATGTCCAAGAGAAAAGAAAAACTTTTTAGGTAACATGCAAGTTCTTCACTTTCTCTTAAAGGTTTGTTGTCAGAAGCTAACAAATTAGAGCAAAAGAACTGGAAGAAATTCAGAAACTTTGAAAGAAAAGAAAAAATAAAGTGCGTAAGAGAAAAAAATAACTGTTTAACAGTTTGCTTTCCAATTATTTGAAATTAAATTAATAATACCAGTTATGCTTCAACGTCATGTTTTAAATATGCAATATCTCAGTAGCCACGAGCTTTTCCAACATCAAATAGAACTCAGGGATCTGCCTCAAAAGCAAAGGGAATTAGCAATGACATTACTTGTGCAGGAATTTACTGTTTAAAGGTTCATATTATACATGTTTAGATTATATCTTCTTATAACCTTCCAAAAAAAAGCTCCTGGAAATAAGAATTAGGCTTATGCATGTTTTTCATCTATGATGGCTTTGTTGCTTTAATAATAATCTATGATGCAATCTGCAGCTAGTTGAGTACTTCATCGTCAGTCACAGTATTGGTCAATATTAGCTAAAAGACAACAAATACGTCATGTACGGTTAAAGGGCAATATAAAGATATTGGAAATCATCCAAAATAAATTGCCTTATGCCACCAACCTCACATTTGAATCCATATTAAAATCCAATCTAAAAGGAGCCTAAATTAAAAAAGCTTACTTAATTCCTTCAATTTGCAGAACTATTCCATTCCATTAGGCAACTAATTTCTACCTGTCAGACACAGAATGAAAGCGCTGCCCCTCTGGAGGAAACTTCCTACTTGTAGTAATTAGGTATGAAGAACCTGGGAAGATGCCTACACTTCGATAGTTGCCTGTGCTTAACTCTCAGAGCTTATCAACCCTTGGGTAAATGCAATTGAAGTGTCAGCTTCAATAGTTTCACGCTGCAGAATGAGGTTACATACTTCATAATTAAATAACAAAATTACTTTAATTTTTGTTAGAGTCATGAAAGGTTACCTTTGTAAAATCCATGTCTATAAATCCCTTTTATTGATCTATTATTCTAATAAGTTTTTAGACACAGTATGAGGAGGTCTTGATTACTATTAGAAGATAAGAGCCAGGAGGATGGAAGTAATGAACAACATCACGGCAATAATAAACAACATGGAGATAACAGAACTGTGCAGACAAAATAAAATTGCTCCTCCTGCAATTCCCTTTGGATTGCACCTCCATTTGCCTGTTTACTTCTTCCCTAAGAGCATGTACCAGAATAGATGGGGAAAAAACACACAAATGTACAATCTGCTGGAGAAAATGAAACACCGTGCTTGTCACTCAAAACTACTCTGTGCTTTCTTAAACACTGTGCAGTTTTTCACAAAAGAGGAAAATATATGTTCATCAGAATTCATTATGTTTTTCATAGTTTGTTTTTACATAAAGATAATGTATTTCTGGTCAGATGGAGCTTGACTTGACCATCCTTCACTTTATAGCAGGCAGTATTTTATTCTTTTACAACTATATATATTTCACTATAAGGGCAAAAGGGGGAAAAATAATTACACAGATTTATTACATTATTTCAATTTAAATCAAGACAAGTGTGAAGTTTGTAATTTAAAAAAAGTCCGAAGCGTTATAAACTGATTTGGAGGCATATCGGCAAATTATGGGAAAGAAACTATTCTGAGTGTAGGAAAGGTTTGCTTTATTTTATTGTCTTGTCCCTGGAGAATCTTCATTTTCTAACAACGTGAGCATTAAGCTGGCTGTAAGTCCCCTTAGGGGTGAACACAAGGTTTGCAAAGTTTAAGTAGGAAAATCTCTGTAAACCTCAGTTGTTTAAGAAAACAAAAGCAACTTCTAACTGTTTCCATGTAAGAGAAGGAACAGTAATTTTTATATTCCTGCAGAGTTTCTTTTATTAAATTGCATAATTATCTTGAAAATAAGTTGCTATTAGATGAATGCACACACCGAGAATTCCACAGTGTACTTTCAAGAATGGCATATTTGGAAAACAGCAACCTTTTATTTTACATTTTCTGCAATGCTTACAGTAATTTTGTTAACACTTTAAAATTTGTTGCACCAGTAGGGGGTTATGATCCCACAGCATCAAATTAGCATAAGCACAACCTTGTTACATACAGCTGAGGACAGAAAGGGCTTGTTAGAAATTTATGTCGGCAAGAAATAATTGTTTTGTCCTAGAGGGGAACAAATTCTAAAAGGTTCAACCCAGTTTAGCAAGAAAAATGGGGCTGCCTATGGCCCTTTTACCTGAATTCTTGGGTCTCAGATATTGATAAAGTTGAGTTTAAAAGGCTACAGTGGCTGAGATACAAAAATAACTATTATTCTTTTATGAAACAAATTGGATTGCTATTGTAAATGCTGAAAAAATAAAATTAAAGCCCAGTACCTTGCATATTCCATGGAGCTGGATTTTACTTGCAGTGATATTCCTTTAGTCTAAGCAATCCCTAAATTTTTGAAGTTTTGTGGATGATCTTTTTTTAATATGAACATGAATATATCTTCGTGTAACTGTTGAAAATATCTCAATCACCACTGTCTTCCACCGACAGACTCCCAGTAGGCAGTGGAAAAAAAAAAAAAAAAAACTCAGATTGCTAGACTGGAAAATATGTTCCTTCAAAAGGAATGGGGATTATGTTTGCTGGGTTTTATAGGGAGTCGGGATAGTGTTCCCCAGTGCTTGCCTGGAGTCTGGAAAACAAATACCATGTGAAGGGTATATCCACTAGAACAACAAGAGGAGGTGCTTTCCAGGGGTGGTTGAAAATATCTCACAGATAGTAAAAAAAATCTGAGTCTATGGAAATCATTATGTTTTGAGAGGAGATTTCAATCTCCACAAAATTATTTCAGAGACAGTCCTCTAAAACTAAATGCAGTATTTTCACATCAGATGAATACTAGTTTGAGGGGTTTTTACTTAACTTTTGAATTATCAGCACCAGTTTTATGAATATATTTGGTTTTCTATATTATATTGAGTATTTCTACACCACAAAGTGTTTGTCTTATTAAAGCAGTATCCGGCTCCTAATGAAAATATGGGATTTTTCCCTTATGTGGGGAAAAATGTCAGTTCTCCATTTTGTCTGGAAACGAAACCAAATTTCAACATGTTTAGAAGGTAGAGAAAGAACTGAAAAGGATAGCTGAGACCCATCTTTCAAATCTTACGGATGACAGATATTAGCAATTTGGAAATACTCTTTCGTAAAGACAGCCTGAGAGCTGAGGGTATCATGGTGCGAAATGACAAGTTAGAGAAATATGAAATCATGAAAAGTGCAAAAATATTAAAACTGATCTATATATTTACTTTTTCTCATTTTGAATGTTTCCTTTTAAAGGAGGAATATAAATTGATACTGAATTGCCACAAATTTAAAACAGGGAAGTATAAATACCTTTTAATTTTATATGCAGTGAACTTGTGGAACCAGTGAACGCTATGTGTTGTCTAAATCAAGGAACTTCATGTATTTCATGCAATGAATGCAGAATTTATAAAGAAATATTGCTATTATTAATCCTCCACAACGACCTCAGACTTAAAAGTTAAAACACATGTTCATTTTGACTTCAGTTATGAAAACATTTGCTTTAAGTAGTGGCATTAAAAAAATAATTATTGGGAAATGATAACGCAAACTTCATTTTTGAAGTCATCAGTGAACCACTAAGTGTAGAAGGCTTTTTGTTGTGTTTTGGCATGGTTTTTAGTTTGTTTGGTTGGTTTTTTTCCCTTGGACTTTAGGAATAATTTTTTTCTGAAATGATACCACTAATGGTCTGGTTTTTGCATCTTCTTAATGATCAGCTGTGATCGGTGTTGGAAAGCCTGTGCAGTAGTAAATGATCAGTGATCTATATTCTCACCCTTCCCACTATTTTCATAATCTGTGTTTGCACTAAAAAAGAAAAATGCTGAGGAAATTCCATCGTATATCCTTTGTTCATACCTGTACACTGTAAAAATTCGTATACGCTCCAGTTAGGACTATGGCAAGGAAGATCCTGCCCTTGTTAACTAATATGGGTAAACTCCCAACCTTCTCCCCTCCCTTTGTTGCGTTGGGGATTCTCTAACGTTACCTAGAAAAGAGAGATGCAGTTCAGCGGGCCGCTGTAGAAAACAACGAGAAAAGCCAATGATGAACTAAGAATCCTTTGCATTCTTCAGCTGGGAAAAGGAGGAAAAAGTTTCAGGTCTGTGTTTCCTTCCCAGGTTCTCTTCCCCCCTTGGTTGGTAAGCCACACCCAGAGATGCCCCTTTGAAGCTAGCTAGGTTGTAGCTATAATTGTGTGTATGCTGTATGTAATCACGTATGTTTTGAATCTAGTACATCTTTACCTGATATTGCCAATTAAAAAAGCAAACAACAGCTTAATTTTGATGTTAACCACTTACAATGGCCATTCATATCCCTGGTTAAAGTTGCCTGCATAAAACTTATTTTCCCCATAGCTTCATTGCTCAGACAAACAGTGAATTCATTATTAGGTTTGGATTTTCCTTCTAGTTGGTTCTGCCTTTTTGTATACAGCAGGTTTTTTTAAATGTAGAATAATAAATCTTTCAGGTGGCTAAAACTCCTAGTGAATGACGCTAAAGTTTCCCTTTTTAAAAGTTGTGGAAGATGTTATGGTTTTAATCATCAAGAAAGAAATAATCAAGTGATGTGATCAAAATTAACGGTCCCTGCAACTTAAAGCAAAGGCAAGTATGATGAGCCAAGGAAATGAACCAACAGCTTCAAATTCTTAACAAATTTCCAGAGGCAAGTACCTATTAATGTTCTGAATGAAGTCATTATCTTTATTAAAAGGTAGCTAAAGAAAGTTGTTTGTGAAGATAATCTATGATTAAGTTATAAAATTTAAAATAAAAATCTCTTTACTTTAGTCTCTATTTCGTTAGTGACAGATCTGAATAGCTCTTTGGAAAGTCACCTTATGTGTACACTAGTTTCTCTACTATTAAAAGGGCTTAACATAACATTAAGTAGCATTAGCTTCCTTCTTTAATTCTTTCAAAATTTCTAAAGAGTTCTCAGATGCAAGAGATAAAAAAGTAAAAGGTCGTGCGTGTTTAAAGTTGATCTATAACAACGAGAAAGAGGAAGGAATTTTTGGAGGCAAGCTGGATCTTTGTGGCTAGTTAGAAGGTGTAAAAAGTTATTTTAACGTAGAAAATGCCAAATAGATGTAAATGTTACCTAGCTATACAGAACTGACATTAAGATGCTAACGTGAGATTGTCTCCAAAATAAGTTCAATTTCAATTAAAATCACAGATTCCTTAGTTATATATATTCCTTGTGATATTTCAGTCAGAAGCAATATGAAAATTTTGCAATTTAGTGATGTTCCAGAACCATCTCAGGCTACGCAGAAATGAACAGAAATGAAACTAGAAGCCTGTTTTGATTTCAGTTGCAGCATTACTGGAGAAACGGCCACAGCAACATTTAAAGCGCTTTAAAGAACCCTGATAATGATACAATTTTTAAATCTGCAACATTTGTTCTAGAATACCTACATGCACAGTCTGTTTTATGTTGATAAGTATTTGTGGCAAACTGTTAGATCAACGAGATTATTTGATGGTTAAGCCTTAGTGAAATAGCGTGATGAATGCATGATAAAAGGTCACAAACGTAGGTCCAAATATGATATTTGAAATATTATCTTCAGATATATTGTTTGACCACTAGTATGGCATTTAGGTTTCTGTGCCAATCACTACGAACTGGAGATAGCACATTTATACTCAGGGATGTAATAAATCCTGGCTTACTTCTTTTTTTTTAATTCAAAATAAAAAATCTTCTCTAATAAAAATCTTCCCTCTAATAGCAGTCTCGTGATATTTCGCTTTTTTATAGGTTAATTGGCCTAGGATTTGGGGAAATCTGTAAGTTTGGCAAGTGAACTTGTGATATATGTAACCTTACCTGGATTTAGATGCTTTAGGCATTGAACTACTGTAGCATTAAGGTTGCTTCTGTAAGACATAGTAACTTACCATGTGTTAATGATAAATTGATTAAGAGTAGATTTATACAAAATAGACTTCTCAATCCTTGAATGGTTTGAGAACTCGTACTAAAATTCAGGAAGTTCTTATGAGTCCTACAGGTGAGATTTGGGTAAATTCTTAAGGTCCGTGACTGGTATCACTAAAAGGAAGAAGGATGAGAAAAGCTGAGATGCTGAAAAAGCTACGTGTGCTCTAACAAACAGAAGACTAAATGTCCCGTGCAGTGGGATGGAACATGATTTATTTATTTATCTTCAAGAATAAGTAGTGGGAATTATGAGTTTAGAAGTTTTTGCCTGATATAACTTAATTAAAAGTAATAAAATTCCAAGACAATAATCTAATATCAAATTCACAACTGAAGTTATTAGGAAAAAAAAACCCACTTTGAAAAAGTATATACTGAAAATTAGAAACCTTATAGCATTTTTCAGCATTACAAAGAGTTAGAGAAAATGGAAAGACTGCAGTAAATAACTGTAGGTAGTATTTCTAACAGAGAGACTTTAAATAATACTTCTGAACTAGCCATACTGATAAGAGGATGCCCATGAGAAATGATTCTCTTATAGTGGTTAATATATTTTATATATATAAATCTATTTTGTAGCTGGTTTTGAGAGCACCAGCAAAATAGCAGGAAATTCACTTCTTATAGACTTGTCAGGAGCATAACAGTGTTTCCAATACTCTCACAATTACGGTGAGCACCACCAGTATTCTTCACACAGAAAAGCCTGCTATAAGGAATAATCTGGGAAAAAAAATACTTGCTCTTGCATGTAATGTTGGGAAAGGCTTGTTTCACTACAGCAGAGTGCCGTGTTCAGGATCAAAGTGTCAAGTACAGTTTTGCATTTTAATGTTTATGCATATATTCCACTAAGCTAACAAGTAAACATTCAAAATGAGTTGCTTTATTTATGTTCTAACAAATATATGATGGTCTTGGAATCACTTCTTGCTAAAAAGTGCCATCCTGTTCACAGGCAGCTGTCATTTCAGTAAACGATGCTGATGCCATGAGACTTATTTATTTTTCTAAATCACTTTAAGTGCAAAAATAAAATGCATGAAATTAAATGCTGCGACTTTGAAAGTGCTTCATGTAACAATACGATGACAGAATATACAATACCATCATCATCATCATGATGAGTCTTACAATGGATCATAGACTCATAGAATGGTTTGGGTTGGAAGGGACCTTCAAAGAACACCTAGTTCCAACCCCCCTGCCATGGGCAGAGACACTAGACTGTGTTGCTCAAAGCTCTGTCCAACCTGACCTTGAACGCTGCCAGTGATTGGGAGTCAACAACTTCTCTGCGCAACCTGTTCCGGCGTCTCACCACCCTCATCGCAAAAAAATTCTTCTTTATATCCCTCAGGACACTGGGATGCATCTCATCCGGGTGGGGGGCGGAAAGGGGGGTTGTTCCATGTGAATGTTCCTCAGGTGGTTACAAACCTGATCTTCTCTTACGATGGAGGGACTTTGTTCCCCCAGTCCCTGCCTTGAGGATCAAGGACATGAAAGGTATGGGATGAGTAACTGCCAGTGAAAACTGAGGTGAAAACATTGTTGAGTGTCTCAGTCTTCTCCGTGCCAGTTGTCGCTCACTCTCCTCTTGTATCTTGGGTGTGGCGTAGTTTTTAATCTTCCTTTCCTGACCAACGTTCTTGTAGAACTCCTTCTTATTCTTCACATTCCTTGCTAAATTCTGCTCCAGCTATGCCTTAGCTTTCCTGATACCATCCCTACACATCTAGGCAGCATCCCTATATTCTTCTCAGGATACATGTCCCTAGTTCCACTGCCTATACATTTCCTTCTTACACTTTATTTTGACCAGGAGGTCCTTACTCAGCCATGATGGCCTCCTGCCTTCCTTTCCTGATTTCTTGCATATGGGAATCAAGACCTCTTGTGCTCTAAGAAAAATGTCCTTAAAGAAGTGCCAGCTCTGTTCTGCTCCTTTATCTCTGAGTTTCCCAGGGAGTCCTGTCCACTTATCCTTAAACAACTGAAAGTTCACTCTCCTAAAATTCAGGGTCTTGACTTTACTCATTGCCTGGCATATATCACTTGAGATTTCAAATTCCATCAGGGCATGATTACTGCAGCCCAGTGGAATTGACCCCTCTGATTAGTTCACCTATGTTGATAAGCGACAGGTCCAGCAATGCTTCTCCTCTGGTCAGGCTTTCTGTCTCCTGTATTAAGAAATTATCCCCAACACACTTCATAAATCACCCAGACTTCTCTAGAGATTGCTGTTCTGCTTTTCCAGCAAAGGTCAGGGTGAAGTCCCCTGAGCTTGCAAGCATGATGCTTCCTGTAGGTGAAGTAAGAATGCTTCGTCAACCAGCTCCCGTTGATCAGACAACCTGTAGTAAACACCAGCCACAAGTCTTGGCCCCTGATTTTCACCCACAAGATCTCACTGTTTTTCAAAGACAGCTCTGTGCGGTCAATCAATTTTTTTTACATAGAAGGCAACCCCCCTCCCTTTTCTGTCCTTCCTCTACAAGTTATAGCCATTGATTGCAATGCTCCAGTTGTGTGATTAGTCCCACTATGTTTCGGTGACAGCAATTAGATTGTAGCTATCTACACACACAGTGACTTCTAACTTGTCCTGTTTGTAACCCATGCTACGTGTACTGGTATAGAGACACTCCAGTTGGTCTATCAACCGTGTCATCTTTTTAGAGGAACAAGCACTAATGCCTTTGAGGCATTTTACAGATGTTTCCTTGTTGGTTCCTAATATATCAGCAACGCTTGGCTCTTCTCTGTTACTCAAAACTCCATCACCTTCCCCTATTAAGTCTAGTTTAAAGCTCTCCCTATAAGTCTGCCCAGCTTGGTGGCAAAGACCCTCTTGTCTGACTTGGTTAGGTGAATCCCATCAGCTCCCAACAGACCTGGCCTCTCAAAGGTCAATCCATGATCACAGAAGACCAAACCATTGAGTACAGCACCAGCCATGCAGCCAGGCATTCACTTGTTCGATTTGTCTCCTTCTTCCCAAGCCCCCTTCCTCTGACTAGGAGGATAGAGGAGAACACCTCCTGTGCTCCAGGTCATTTTAACACTGCTCCAAGGGACATATAGTCTGTTTTGACAGTTCTACGTTGTCTCATCATAGTGTCATTAGACCCTACACGGAATAGTAGAAGCAGATGATAATCTGTAGGGTTCATCAGGCTTCGCAACCACTCAGTAGCATCATGAATATGAGCTCCTGCTAGGCAGCAAACTTCTCCAGAGAAATTGTCTGCATGGCAAATGGATGCTTTGGTGCCTCTCAGCAAGGAATCTCCACTTAATGATACGTTATGTGCTTTTCTGGCAGTACTGGTTCGAAGGTGGGTGAGTGGTTGGATCAGCCTTGCATGGTTGGCTTCTCTTGGATCCTGACTGTTCCTCACATACTCTTCATCTTCCAACACCAGAGTGTTATACAGAGGCGGTTCAGATGATGGGGGAAGGTTCTTCCTTCTAGCCCCAGTAGAGACAAGGGTCCAGTCTCCTTCATCTCATGAGTTCCTTGTGTCAGTCAGCTCAAATTTGAATGCAGGCTTACCTTCCCCTTCTCAGCCTTAAGGCAGGGCTGTCACTCAGCCTGGGACAGTGCACAATGTCATGCAGCCATCTCCTGCTCAGGTTCCCAGATATTGTGCTTCCTATGGAGCTCCTCTTGTTTAATGTAGGTAACCCTTGATGGCTTAAATTTATTCATTGTATTCTATTAAAATGTTCTTTTTAGAGTATAACTTTTTCCTTATTAATAAGAATTAAGAAAAGTCTTTTCATAAGTAAACTCTCAATAACTGTTGTTTATTAAAATCCCTTCATGAAGAATATTCTGTTATTATTACACAAATTCAGTGCAGGTTGACACAGCCCTACAATAAAGACTCCAGCTGACTGCAGCACGTCTGGAATCTGAGTTGCAATAATTTTTTTATTGTTCCAGAAAGCTGGTACTAGGAGTCCAGGGCAATATCTCACTTCTTTTAGTCACTCTCCCACCATTTAACTTTTTCTTGTCTTTTCTGGAAGTGAATTGGCCTTGATGGTTTTAGAACTGAGCATGTCTATATGATGCTGGAACAAAGAGGAAGCTCCAGGCTGCGACCCTGGAGAGCTGATTTACCCATCACTTTCAACGAGCTAACAGAAAGATGTTGACAAAAAAAAATCATTTCAGTGAAGAAAAAGGTCTCAAAACAGTCTATGAAATATGATTTCTATTTTTTGGCAAGATTTAAGTCCACATTTCCTAGATGATGACATACAATTTTTACCAGGCTAGGCACTCAAGAATTTTTTTGTGCATAAGTTGAATTTTAATAGCTCCCACAGGGAGACATTGCGGAAATTGTCACACCATGTTTGATCACTGTCTCCTCCTGGATTTGACACTATGAGAGGAAGGAGACATACCTGATACTTTAAAGTCGGATGAATCCTTCCCATTCCATTATATGCGATCGTGTGTAATTCTTAGACCTGTTTGCATAGGAGCCATTCTCTATAGTAACAAGGAGAATTTACACTTTAAACTGAAAGGTTAGATCTGTTATATCAGGGGTATTTTTTGCTAAGGCACAAGAACTGCTAATAATCATAAAACTGTTAATTCTGTTAAAAAATCAAGTCCTTTTTTTTACTTCAGTATTCACTTATATTTGTGAATCTTTCTTACAATTTAACAGCAGACTGCACAGGGAAATACATACATATCTAGGTCAGCAAACAGAAGTACTTTTTTATTAATGAAAACAAAAGAAAATGTGGCAGTTTATTTCTCTTTATTCTCCTTTCAAGTTCTCTAGCTTTAAATTGCAGGAAAGAGGTGTTCCTTTTTGTTTTTCTTTAATACAAGAGAATGGCACTATCCCATAAAATTTGTGCTGCAAGGCACAAAATCCCTAACAGGACTGACAGTGTTAGGAAGCTCATAGAATGCTGCTTTAATTTTTTTTCCAATTATACAGATTCAAAACAATTAGACTTTAAAATGTGGAGGAATATATTGACAAGAGCAGGATTTTCTTACTCATGACTCGGATGCAGCTGGGCATGGAGATACATCTCTCATGTGACTGTTGTCTATCCACACATTCACCTCTGCATTCATGAATAGTTTACATCAGTAAGGTAAAAAGCACTTTCTGGTAAGAAATACAACAAAATTCATGTTAAAAAAGCAGGAAGGTAACAGTCCCTCCAACATAACTAAAACTCTTGAGGGTAAGGTTTAGTTGATTTTAGAAGTCTATTAGGATAAAAGCTTTTCTTTTTCAGTCCTCAAATAAAGGATAAAGATAAAATACACATTTTACCTAAATACAATTATTAATTGGAAATTTGAAATTCAAAAATGTAGGTAATTTAGATATCACAACTAAAAAAAAAAGAGTTCTCTACAGAGTTCTGTGCAGTGGTGACAGAGCTCTGAGACCATCTGTCCTGTAGAACTATCAAAAGGGGAAACTTATATGCAAAACATAACCAAAGACTGACGTTATCTAGGATTTTGTTCTAAACAACGTGAAACTTTGTGCCCCAGTTGCCTTAATTACGCCGCAGTATCTGAACACTAACTTCCCTGCATGTCGCAGAGCTCCTGCGGAGTTCTTCTGTAACTCTCTTCCTTAGAAGTTTCGCAGCTCCAAGGGATCCTGGCGTTCTCTCTGCTATGCTGCTAATGGCTGCCCTGGCTCCCAGTGGAACCAGTGGCAGGTTGAGTAACTGGTGTTAGAGACCAAATGTGTCTGGCATTTGCAACTGGAGACTTTCTAAAGTCAGCTTTGCTGCCCTGCACTACCAAGGACCGCTTGACACCCTTGTCGCACCAGTCAGGTGGAAACAAAGAATAAATATGGGGGGTTGTCTGTAACGTGCCTTAACTCTTTGGGGGTGTAATTTCCTCACAGGAGCCATTTAATCCATGTGAAGACAGATGTGTTGTAGGGAGCTGGTATTCCTGCTTGTCCAAACCCCTTTTTCTCTGTCATTTTCACGTCACATTTATGAAGATTTCAGTAAAGAAATAAGTGAGCAAAGGGGATACATATCATGTGGGTAGGATGGAAAAGTCACCGTGTAGGCAATCCAGGTGTCACTGAGCCTTGAAGGTACGCTTGTTTGCCTGTTAAGTAGGTAAGATGCACGTCTGAAAGAACTTTTGGGAAGAAAGAAATTCTTGTTTCTTCAGCTTCTGTTAGCGTGTTTTTGAATTTCAAACGAAGATGACTTTTTGTTGTTTCTGAATTTTTAACAAAGTTGGGCTGAGTCATTCCAGAGTTTTACAAGAGATATTGTTCCACTGGGATTAAAGGAATTTTAAGAACCATTTAGCAGCAGCCACTTAATGCTTTAAGGTCAAGCTATCTTCAACCACTGCTATAACCAATTATTTCAAAGGGATTTCTGTTGGGTGCCAAAAGTTGAATCTCTGGCAAGAGGAATAAGTGAGATTTGGGAGAAATGAAATTCTGCGTCAGACTCCAGTCAGACTGCCCTCCAGGCTCTGAGGAGCTGTCGAAGGGCTTGGCTCATTTCTGCCAAACCACACATCGTCAGATATGGAAGGAAAAGCGAAGAAGCTGACAGACTTTGCTTCTTTGGCAGTCCTAATTGTCTGCATACCCTTTTTTGATATGTTACTGAAAACCAGATGATTATGAAATATGAAACAGTCAGCATGATTTTTATCACTCTTTGTAAGCCTTTTGAGAGTGTTTTCATTAATTCTGGTAAGTCTTTTGAAAGTTTTCACTGATTCCTTTAAGTGTCACAAGAGATAATCAGGTGGATGCTACTGATCTGCAAAAATATTCTAAAAGTTTAAATGACCACTGGAAAGTATAGTAAACTGAAAGGGTGACCTATTTTATGTGTTAGTAAACAAATTAACAGTCATCTCTGCCATAAACTCGTTGTCTGATGAGCTGTCACTTAGGAGGTTCAAAATGTCTGACAGGTTAAGCTTATAGAAGTTGCATTAATGCAATTAGAAGATTATAAAGGGTATTTAGCACTGGAGCTTTCTGATAAATGGTCTTATAACAACAATTGGTCAGTTTATCTCCTTTTCTGTCAAGCATTCACCTTCAGTGAAAGCTTTGCGTGCATTTTGATTTGTCTTAAATTTATGCATAACTAGATTAGCAGTTCCCGGCAATCATTTGTTTTGCTTTTCTGCTTTCAGCCATCTCTTCTTTTTTTACCACCTGCTGTATTTGCCTTCTGCTCAGTGTATGCTGTTGACAGTTACTAATAATGCAGATTAAATTTACTTACTATGACAGGCAAAACACTGAGCAAAAGCAAAACAATAGACTCCCACATTCTTTTTCTCTGTTTAAGTAGTGGCTTAAAAGGCCAAAACAGATTTGTAAGAGCATTAACTCATTAAGAATACAGGTGTCTTATTCGGCTGAAAGATAGACAGTGTGCAAAACTGACTACGGTGGCATATTGTTGTAAGGTTTTTAACAGGGATATATATATATACACAAAGTATAAAATACATCTACAGGTCAGTCTTGATTTTTTGGAGTTCATTAGCATTTGCTACTGAGCAAAATATAAATATTCTTAAGGAATGAAAATTAGCTTGTTTTGGATGTCTTATTACGCTAAATTCCTATTTTTGGTATTTATTTCCCATCTGTAAATTCCTTGTCTTTACTTCTTGTTTATCATTTAAAACAAGCTAAAAGAAAACTATTTACAGCTTTTAAAGTATGGAGATCAAGCCCAGACAGAAGCTGTGGTTATTACGCATCTCAGACCTGTGGGTAGATGGTGGCAGAAGCGATGACTGCAGTGAATGGCTGCCCTCCGAGCTAACGTATCGGGGACCCGCAGTACCCTCCACACAGCAGCCTGGCAAAACTCCTGTATGAATTGCAGCACTCTATGCCTTTTCTATCTATTTAACTTGGAAGATGCATGAATTACAGTGATCGTACCAAAAAAACCTGTAGAGCTTCATTTTGTATTATAATAAGATTGTTCCACAATCGGCATTGTTAATGGGAAAAGATTTGGGGTTTTTTTTGTCTAAATCCAGGTCAAGATAGAATAAGCATAATTTAACCCCCAGATACAAATATAAGGACCCTTTTACACTGAAATAAGAATCATTTAGAGTATCAGAGAAGAAGAAAAGATGACCTCCAAAAAGATGAATGTCTGTACAGACATAAATGTTATAGAATATGTATATACTAGTGATTCATAGGTAGTCAACTATGCAGAATGCCAAATTAGCTGGAAATTCGCTGCCTGATGTATTTTTAAGAAAGAATAAAAAAAAGTTTTATGAATATAAAATTGAAGTTGTTTAAAGATGTTATTTTTCTTTCCAGCTGTGGCCTCTTCCAAAGACTTTCATTAGACCTTCAGATTGCAATGCATAATATTCTGTTGTAACTAGGGGAAGAGGATTTTTTCCATGGTGTCTACATTAGACACCTAATTTGGGAGCCTCAGTTAATTGCCTAGGCTCATTATATATCCAAAGAATAAAAGTAAGCATCTCCAAAGGGCACCTCACAGCACCTCAATTAGGAGGCATCTACCTACATTTATTATACGGAGAACTGAGGCTTTTAGCTTTAAGGATCAGTTTTCTCTACCTGTACACAGAGACTGTGAGTCTTACTTTGAGTGACTGGAGTTTTGCAGGCAGCAGGTTTCCAGGAAACTAGTTATTTGTCACGTGCTGTAAAGGAAGGTCCAGATTTCTCTCTCCAGCCGTCGTTAACATGGAGACCTCAACCAACACCAACAAGCTCGTTTAATGCATGATGTAGCATTGGTGAAAGGACAAAAAAGAATCATCCAGATCTGGATATTAGCAAAACAGGGTTTTGTTGTTTTTAACTAAGGACAACAGCGTAATACATGGAGGCATTGTCGGCAGAGAACGTGGCACAGTGGCGGGGAGAAGGAAGCCAGCTGCAGTAAGAGGGATTACAACAGAGTCTAGGCTAAAGGAAGCAGAGCAGTAGAAAGAAGTGTTTTGGTTCCTGCCATGGAGACTTCAGAGTTGCTGAAGGAGAAGTACTAGGAGTGGCTGCTGCAGTAGGTTGGAGTGAGTGAGGGGGTTTGGGATCTCGGAAGCTGGCATGCAACAGACAAAAAACCAAGTGCTGGGAAAAAGCATTCATGGCGCGGATCTGGAAATGCAACCTCCGTTAGCCGTTAAAACGGTGTTACGCAGTAGTGGGTGTAACAAAGTTACAAAATTCTGCTTTGAAAGAAATGGCAAAACGATCATATTTGCATCTGGAACAGTGTAGTGATACAGCAAGGCCGAGTGACTGTCGTCTGGTACATAATTCTAGTTTAGAAACTCTTAATTATGTAGCCTGTACAGTTCTGTGAGTATCTGAAGTAGCTGCATGTACTTATTCTGAAGCTTTTACGATAGGAAGGGAGAAAAGGAAGCCCTGAAAAACAGATTAATACATACGAGAAAATATTTTAGGGAATACTGGGCCTGATCTGAAAAAAATAGAGACATCAGGAATGTTAAAAGAAGTGCTGAATCTGACATGTTTAGTGATGACATATTTCAAAAATGTCAGAAAGTTTTTCAGAGATAACAGAGACGGGAGTGACAGAGATGTAGGATAGAAATTGGGAAACAAAAGCACAAAGGAGAAAAACAAATGTGCCTCCTGACACAAACAGATCTGTGAATCTAGGCTTAAGCAATCAAAAGAGCACAGCATTGCTTTATATTTTACCAATTAAAAACTCACTTGTAATTGATACCAGATGCCAAAACCCTGTCACAGTGCCTTGGTTTATAGGGACAGGATATCCATTTTGCTGTGGCACTAATACAGGTAAAATGTCGCAAGCAAGCAGATTTCTTCATTTCAGAATGAACTGATACAAGGGCGTATTAAATCAGTGTCAGAATATGTTCTCATAATCTGTATTCTTTATACTCTATCCATTCAAAAGAATTTCTGCCTTCTCAGTATGTGAGGTGATGGAGGTTTGAGAGGCAATAGTAAAACAAAACTCTGCCTGGAGACTTCACTGCATACACTGGGAATCACAGCAGACATTGGGCACAGGATAAAACTGGGAGTCCAAGGCTTATGAATTTAGCGCTTGAGGTATTCTGTAAGTTCATATGCATCACGCAGACGTATATTAATGAGTAATTAGTCTATTATGTCAAGTGCATCACTTCCTCTGCCACTAAGTTTTGTTTCCCTGTAGAACTCCACTAGTCACTTTACCTAGCTTTGGTCACAGTTACTGAGCAGAGAGCTTTTCCAAAATTTTCTGCTCTAAATGTAAACGGTTTTCATGTCTATGATTTTATACCTAAATTTCTCTCTTCCTTTTTAAAGCTTGAGTCAGGAATCCCAGAATCTCTCATTTTTTTTCTCCTAACTGGTTTCAGTATTAACAAGAGTTTTTGCGATAATGATTTGGTACTATGTGACATTTGCAAAGAATTCTGTTTAACATGCAATAGATGAGAACCTGTGCTCCATGGGGTCATGTTTTGCCACCATAAGTCTTCAAAGTCTTTTAACATTTTGCAGTTGAAAGCAATACCGCAAAACTCATTGTTTTAATTTAAAATTGATTCATGGCCAGAGAACTAAATAGTCTTTAAAAAAGCCACAACATCAATTTGGACTCCTAGATCTCTGAAGTCAGAGAGAAAAGATGACAATCAGAGAAAGAATAAACAAGATGGAGATGTTAGTCTAGCATTATTATTAATATTTTCTAAAGGAAGTCCAAACATGAAAGAAATCAGAGAAGAAATGTGCAACACAGCTAGCTTTTATCTTTTATTTGCTATGAGAAACAGCCCTCAGAAAAAACTTGGAAAGATTCAGGTGCAATAATAGTATGCTATTAATAAAAAATACAACAGCAAGATGAAGGAAAAAACCAAGGGACAAAGAAAGAAACATGAAAAAAGAAGAAACAAAGGAGACAGAGAATGAAGCAAAGAAAAATAATTCATTGCGTAATTTCATTCCTATCTTTTTATTTTCCCCCGTCCATCCTCCTTTGTTCTTTCTTTGTGGTATTTTGAGATATGAAGATTGAGTTCCTCCTTCTGAACATTGATTAGCATGCTGTGATTGACATGTCATCTGACAAAAGTTTTGCAAAAAATGAGCTATATATCACATACAAATTGTTCTGCAATTGGCTTCATAAAATTGCTATGTTGCCATTAAAAAATTTCTAGAAGCTACTTGTAATGGCAACATCATGAGCACTGAAATGTTTTTATTTCAGACTGGTTGATTCATATTTTGTAATTCTATGAACAAGTCCTGTGCAGCTGGGTTGTAAAAGATTGGTGTAATTTTTATTCTCTTTAATACTTTTCTTAATCCCATGGAAACATACTGGATAACACCAAATTCCAAACAGAATCAGGTATATCTCTTGTATTAACTGGACTGTGTTGGCAGTACTGTTCCATTGTTAAAAAAAAAACCAACCGATGACAACCAAATTTAAAAAAAAAAAAAACCACAAAAAAACAAACAAACCAAACAACAAAACAACCAAACAAATAAAGCTCCCCCTTAGCCCTGGAGCTGCAGTTTAGTCTTTTAAACCACACATCAGATTCACCATCCCTAAGAACCCAACAGTCCATTCTCACCTCTCATTAATGAGGCAGATACACTTCTGTGTAATTGTTAAGAGAGTCATAGAATCACAGAATTATTTAAGTTGGAAAAGACTTTTAAGATCATCGGGTCCAAACGAAGCTGTAGGCTGAAACCTAACTTTTCCTGAATCAGTCTTTTATCAGACACAGGATTTTTTGATTATTTTTTTTTCTTTTCTAAAGTGTCTTATCAATTTTTGCGTATTGAAATTAACCCTTTAGGAAAGCATGTGTGATAACTCAAAGAACGTCTCTTACATATGCTAGTACCTGGAACTTGGGTTTGAAAAGGGGAAAATGAAATCTGGAAATTGGATCAAATGTTAATTAACTTTTGTACTGAAAGCATAGTAGGGTCACACAATTCTTGTTTGGTTTGCTTCTCTAAGTAAAAATACTATAGAGTCACTTCAGACAGTGAAAATTTGAACAGTTTTGTAAAATCATATTTTTCAACAAAGGAATTGTGCAGCTCACTCTGTCTTTCCCCTTCTCTGTTTTTGAGTACAGTATCCTGTAACTGAAAGTGCCCAACAGGGAATACAGATCGAGCTAATAAAAGTATAACTGCCCGAATGCCACCAGGATAAACAGAAGCAAAGGGGGTCGTTACTTCCTAACTACTGTTGTATGTGCGCGAGCATCAAATTTCTTACATCGTCTGCTCCATTAAATGGAATTGTGTGGGACATGAAAATGTTTAGCACCAAACAAATCTTTGGACTGCAATAATATGTTTACAAAATTGTGTGAATATGGGCAGAGACTAGCAATAGTTTTAAAGTATTCTGAGTGATTCTATTGTACTTCATTTTTTCTTTTAAAAATTTTTAAACAGGTATTTAATTGGGGGCGGGCGTCGACTGATTTTTGATTTATCCTTTAAGCAAGTATCTGGTTCTGCTAGGAAGTAAGTAGTGTCCCTATAACATGAGATTATCAGCTTATAATTCTTGCAGTAGCGTCAGTCTGATGCCAAGATTAGACTTCAGAAGACTCTAAATATCACTGAGAAGTGCCACCTGAAGTCAGCGATGTGAATTTTATAACCAGCTCCACTTTGCATGAAGTTTGAGCCTTAACTTTACATGTGAACTCTGTCACACTTCAGGTTATTCAAAAACTGCATCCAGATTTGCCTGTCCCACCGTTTGTTCTCTGGTGTACTTTTAGAAAAGAAGAGGTGATCATTTTAAAGCACGGCAATCTAACTTTTGCAGGCTGAGTAGCCCATTGTTGGTAACAATGACAGTTTAGAAGGGGGCTCTTTTCTTTCTTCAGAATCCTTTTGATTATGCCGAGATTGCTAGTGCATAATTGAGCTCTGGTGAATGGTGAAGAGAGAATCTCTTGAAAATGAAAGAAAAACACTGATTTTCACAGAAGTGCATTAAGATCTTAAGGACACATATCCAGATCCTGATTTTGAAATATATTGAGTGTTTTCTTCTTTTGTTGAGCATCCTCAGCTTCTAGGAAAATGCAGCTGAGTCTGCAGATTGTAGTAGAAAAGGTTAGTTTTGGCAGGTTAGTCTTTAAGAAGTTCTGGCAAATATAAATAGCATAGGGTCATAAACAAAGCTATAATTCTTTTGGTTCCACAGGTCTCTAAAATGCATAATGCTACAAAATATCTACACATTACCAAGATTAAAGAAAAATTTAATTACTAATTTTCATGCAAAGAGTTAAGTTCTTCTAAAACTTTGTGCTCTAATTTGGAGGGCCTTTCTGGGAAAGACACGATGGACAAATCCATTGCAAAACTCTGATCCATATTTCTAAATATTTTCTGAAAGCATGACAGTTGAGTGCTCTGCACAGGCAAGAGACAGCGACAAAGGATGCTGTTTCCTTCTACAGCCCTCTGAGGGCTGCCTCTGAAATTGTGGCTCAGCACAAATACAGAATGACGACTTAGGGACCTGTAAAAAAATTATAAACGTGTGATTCATTTGATTACCGATGATAGATTGACCTTTATTTCATGTTCCAATTTGTATGACACCACTCCAGAGTTGTAAAGGGGAACAGGGTTTTTTTTGAGAGGTCAAAAGTCTGACTTGGTTGCTACTTTTAGAGAGCTGTTGAAGCTGTCAGCTGCAGTTGGCAAAGGAGAAACCAAATAACGAGTCCCTGAGATGGGTATGAATCACTGCTATGGGATACTGGCAATGCTAGAGCAGATATCCCAACAGTGAAGACTAAACCAGGGCTTTGCAATGCTGTCTATATTCCCAAACATCAGCTTTTATGGTACTGTCTTGAAGGTCAAATGACCACTCCTCACAAGCAGTGGCTTTCACTAACCTCTTAGTTACGCCTGCATTAATGACGCGTGTGATAACAATAAATCAGATCATGATGACGTCACGTGATGTGTGACCAGAGGACAAAAGCCATGCTGTATTTACGGTTCTCGTGACGGGCGATACTGAACCTTGCAGAACACGTCTGCATTCCCACAAAGTCAGGGTCTGAACACCAGGGACTGAGGTTCGTATGATGGTACATGCTCCTATGTGCAATACCGGCTTACAATGCCCTTGACTGCTGTGTGTGTAACCCTTCAGTTTATGAGGGTGTTCAGAAATATGGAAAGCAAAAGGCCAATAACTGCCACGAAAGTGCAACATTTGGACTGTTACATAACCACAAAGGCCACCTGAAAACATTCTTCATTGAAGAAGAAAAATAAGAGAACCTTTGGAAGAACTTGACTTATTTAAAAACTTTTATGTGGTAGTAGCAGGCAGCCTTTCATAGAATTTTTTTTTTATATATTTCAGTTAAGTACGGTTTTGATTGCTCTGTGGCAAGAAAAAAAAAAAAAACAAAAACCAGAAATTAATGTAATATCACTCAAGAGAAAAGATCAGAACACGCATACTGTACTTTATAGGGCAGTGAGAACAACTTCATGCTGATATTGCTAAAAATGTCATTGATACCAAGTTCCCTAGCTACTGTTTAAAGGCATCTTGACATACTCCATTAAAAAAAAAGCAGCTAATTTATCATTATTTGCGTAGTTATATCTAAACTTTGTGATTCACAGCACAGAAACTTTTCTGACAATTGTCCCATTTGTCTTTCTGAAAAGAGCAAAACTATTAGAGTAGAAGATTTAGAGCAGAGGTCTTAAAAATGCATCTAGAAGCTTACGCAGCAAAAAATTAAGAACATCTTTTAAAGCTATTAAAAACTTTGTTGCAATAGCTAGAAGCTTCTTTCCAAACTTGTTAAAAGACATTCAGAATTCATCTTTTTGTTCCCTTGAAGGCTTAGACTCGAATTTAAAATACTAAAGTTTTATTTTCCTGGGCCCAGAGACTCCTTTAAGCCTAAGTGATTCATAGGACAATCAAATTCTCTTGTATATGACGTGACATAATTACTTTTAAGAAAATTTATAATGATGCCATGAACTGTACTGTCTTTGGCCTTCAACCCTTGCAGTGATCATCTGTCCCAGGCAAAGGCTTTTGGAGACAGGAATTGGCTATCAATCACTACAAGCATTCTTGGTGCACTTTTTAATTAGCTGATTTGTAGCAATTACTGATTAAAATATAGCATTTTTTGGCTCCTGTCTGGCTGAAATAAGTTTGATAAGACAAAGACTTCTTGATGTCTGACAAGAGTTTTTTCAATGACTTTTATATAAAAACAGTCGCTCTTTGACATCACAGTTCGATATATAGTCTGAATTGTGCCAGATAAAACCCCAGAAAACCAAAACCAAAAAGCCAAAAAACCCAGAGCTTCGGGGCTTCACTACAGACTTTATATGCAACCTTTTCTGATTCAGGATTGCATTGCAGGTTCAAGAGGTTGAAACTCTCTTTGTTAGCATGTGTGTATGAACTTGAGTTTATTAAAGATCTGCCTGCTTAGGACTGACGTTACAGCTGACATTAACTTCCGTGTTAAAAAGGTGTTTATTTATGGGAGAACCAAAGTAGATGTGACACTAACAAAAACAGCATTGTAATATGCTGAATCTTTCAAGTCTGTTTTTTTTTTTTAAAGCAAAGTTATCATTGGACTACAGCAAGGACGTAGGCTTCAAGCTGAAGATGTTTTATGATGATACATCAAAGAAACTGCCTGATAAATCTCATTCTGAGGCAACAACTGTGAAAATCTTGACAAAATCTTGCGTTATTTGGTATACCTTTACTAAATAATTACTTTATATTGAACTTAAATCTCTCAATAAGTGCTGTAATTTGGAATTTTTGTCTTTATGAAATGAAAATTGAATTTATAACAGGAAATTACTACATTTTTATTATTTTAACCAGCCTAATTTTATATAGGAAGAATGTGTTTAATGTTTGGAGATACAATCTTTTCCTAAATACTTTTAGTTCAGTTTTTAAGGTACCCCTTGGCGTACATTAACGAAGCCTTCTAAATAAATTACTGGAGGCAAGGGCATCTGAGAATAAGTATATCGCAAACAAAAAGGTTTTGTTACAAACTTTGCAGCCAGTTTTACGTGATATATTTCATATTAATAGTAAATTCATGCTAATGTAACAGTCACTAGGGAGAACTTCAGAAATAGTAGCAGTAGGAAATGTAAAGTAAATGTTGAGGCTGATTTTCTTTGACAGTTTTAATTTCATTTCTTTGGGACTCCATTTTGCTGAGACTTTGTAGGAAGAAAATAGAAGATGCTTAGGAAACTGAGACTACTTTTGTCTTATCCTCCTGTGACTGCATGTGATAGCTGCAGCAATCTCTGGCACGCTGTTCAGAAACACAAAGACCAATTATAGACTGAAAACTCGTGGTGTGAATTACGGTATTCTCTCCAGGCAAGGTGGAGAGAAACAGTACATTCCTGGTCCTCTTCAAATGTTAGTGGCTCTGCTGGGGTACTGCGCTTTTGTATTATGGTAGAAGAAACTCTTCCTTAATGCCACTGTTTCGCTCTTTCTGTATGTATTTCATTGCTGTAGTGGCTCGTATACATCTATCAAACAGGGAATTTATGTCACTGACACGCTTGGGATGAGATGGAAAACAGCAGCAAACTCACAAAGGCATTCACCTTCTCGCTCTCCGCAAATAAACGTACGTGCTGCTACACACGTTTCACTTCTCTGCATATTTTAGAATAGAAATCAGAATTTGGACTCGTTCAATCTGAACGGCTGTATTACTATTCACAAATTCGTTTCTTTTTCCATATCCTCTCCTTGGCCCAAAAAAACTGTAAACCGAGTGGCAAAGTTTCAACAAGAAGAGCAACAGAGCCATCCTCCAGAGATATTTTGCCAGCCATATATTAATATAAACAAATGACTTCTATTCTCCTGTAAAGGAAGCCGTTCTCTGGAGGGTTACGGAGCTGTGGCAAACATGTCTCTCTGACATCCAGAATTAAGATTCAAAGCTCTGGAGAAGCTGAGATACCAGGGAAAGCCTTTGCACGTCTACCTAACAAACGCCCCGCTCACTGTGTTGGACTCCAGTCTGGTGTGCTTAACCCTCTGCCGGGGTTAGGTGAGGAGCTCAGGCTCCCCGCCCTGGGGGGTCAATTCTGCTCTGAGAGCAGGCTCGTCAGGGCCAGCACCGGCCCACCCGATGGCCGTGTGACAATGTGACGTCTGGTGTAGATTCTGTGTATTCTGCCGTTTTTCTCTGTCGTTTCCTAATTATAACAGGTACTCAGTGTAGCCAGAAACGTAGGACCGCTCAGGCAGCTCATTGGTGAGGATTGTACAAAGCGTGTTTTCTCCAATTTAGGTGGGATAGGGTTGGCTATGAATTTCAGCAACTCTTCTGTGGCCTTAATCACGAAGTTTATTTTAATATTAGAAATTAGGAAGGAAAGAAAGAGGGATAATTAAATTTCTCCCAGCTTCAGGCTCCATCAAAGATATGTTAAAAATAAAGCTCCAAAGAGTTATCTAATGGAACTTTTTAAAGATAGAAAACTAGTTAAACAAAATGGATAAATTCTTCCAACTTTTCCTAGCAGATAAAGCACACACTCTGGGTACTTTGAATTAATTCAAAAGTGTTTTACATAAAAAATGAAACATAATATGAAGATCTAAGAATATGTTACTGTGCTTATCTATGTAAATTGCTTAACATCTTTCCTCTCACATAGAAGTCTTAAAAAATTAGAACTTCTGATTTCACTGTACTTTCTTTTGTGTCAAATCCATCCTTTTTGTGTCTTTTATTCGTACCGTCCTGACCTACAGTCATTGGCAAATGAATCCAGCAGTCACAGCCCAGCTGATCTCCCACTCCATTAAGCTATAGAGAACATGGCCGTGCAACAGCCGCTCGTCCAAGTGAACCATCATTGTAATTACGTATGTTGTAATTATTATTAATTAATCACAGCAAAATGCTAATTCAGAGGAACTGTTTTGTGGAACGAGGTTTTTTCCAGTCTTGGGCTTTTTGGAGCAGAGGCGTCATAGGGTTTCGTGGTATTTATATCTTTTCTTCCTACCGTTAGGAAACATCCGCATCAATTAAGATCATGTTTTAATTGTAGTCAGGCAGACACTCAAGGCCATGTGCCACGAGCACTTGGCTGCGCTGCCTGTACCCGGGGGGATGCGGCTGAAGGACCCGCTGGAGCACAGGGGCTGTCACGTCTCACCGTTTGGGTGATAACGCTTTAATGAAAAACTTTCAGAAACCACTTTTTCTCCTTAAGCAAAGACATTAATTTTTAAAAGATGATGTTAAGCTTTCTTTTCTTTTTTTTTTTCTTGTCTCAAGGAAGAAAAAATAACAGCTAAAGTGGCATCCACTCTGCATAAGTATTTTGATGTTAGGAAATAACCAAGCATTTAAAGTTTTCCATCATTTGCAGTAATGGTGCTATCTGCTACTCGTCTTGATACTTTCTCCCAGAGAAAAAGGAAGATTCTCAGTCAGTTCTTAGATACATTTTCCACTGTGCTTAACTGTCAAATTTGAAGAGGCTGAGGAGAAGCTATGATTAGCATCAGATACAAGAGATACCGCTGACTTCTGAAATAGTCTATGTGATTGTGTTATTCTGTGATTCTACCATCCACCCAGCTGAGGACTGGCACTTTTCGTAACTGGTAAATGGCTTGTTTTTTAGTGAAGGAATAAATCAATATATTATGAAAGGATTATGCAGTCGGGCGAGGTTAGTCCTCGCTTTTCCTTGAACTGTGTATCTGGAAGTTTTAGAATAGCAACCACCCTTCTGATGCCTTTTATACTGTTTCAGTGGAAAACCTGTTATTTTAAAAGGAAATCTGTCTTGACTAGGCCTTTATATACATATATGTATATTCTCTCCAGCTCCTAATTTTTTTTTTGTATTGTCAGGCCGAAATGTTTTGATTTTAAGGGAAGTAAATTGGTTTCTTGGCTAGGTTATATATATTTATTATTATTATTCTTTATTTATTTATATATATATATACACACACATAACGTAATATGACAAAATAAAAATGCAGGCTTCTTATAATTGCATTACAGTAAATCAATGACTTTTCACAATACACTTGTTACCAACGGTCCAGCTCTTGCAGTAATGCAGGGGACTCAGCCTGCTTTTAACCCGTTGAAAATGGCGCTGAAATTCAAATTCAGCAGTGTCTCATCACACAAGATTGTAAGTAATATTTAATAGAATAACATGCTTAAGGTTGAATCTGTGGCAAAAAAATCATATTTTAATAAACCAGCATCTGCCAGCTCCCACAGACCTCAGAAAAGAAGCCATTGACTACTGAGAAGGAATGTCAGGTATCTAACCCATGGCTCGACACAGACGGTAAAGCTTAGCTGTTCTTTCACATCTTGTAATAGTTTCTTGGTAAAGCTGTTACCACAAAAGTTTGCAGGAAAAATAATATTTAAAATGTAAATATTGAAACATTTTTCTAGTTTCTGATGATAACTGAAAATAACAAAGAAAATTTTCCCCTGAAGAGAAACAATAGCAGAAATTTTTCTAATTATTTGCTCTAGTTGAAGGGGACAATCTCAGTAATATTTGCAATCTACATTTACCTGCTCTGTGCATAGAAAATTAAAAGGTTTTCTTTCCAACTTTCTTTAGTCCCAGTTCTTTTATACCTTTCCTCCCTTCCTCTCTTCTATCCACCCCCACCAAAAAACATTTTAAACTATGAAAGAACTCTTTTCAATTGTGAGGAGAAGGAAAAAAAATAACCATACTGAAAGTAATTACACTTGAAATTGGCATTTTAAATGATAGATTACAAAACATAGAAATGTGTTTGTATACTTTTGCATTTCCTTACTTCTGACAAAAATGCCCAAATACTAACAAACAGTATGTTACAGTATTCCTGTCTGGGGTTAAAACCTATGTTAAATAATATGGTAAATGAAAGCCAGCCTTCAATTGCTATTTCAGTTCACAAAACCTAGGTGTTTAGGCAACCCTCTCACTCTCTTTTGTCTCAGAGCTTCAGAACTCTGAACTGAATTGCACTTTTAAACTCTCTGTGACACTTCATCCTATGAACCATTAAAGAGAAATCGATGAAAATTACAACAGGTTTTGTGTTGCTTAGCTGATACAGTGCATTATATTTTCATTTATACCTTTCAAAACAATAACCAGTTCATTCAAGAAGGCAGGTTTATATAAAGGCAGACGTTTACTCCATGCAGCATGTCTCCTTCGTACCCATCACTGCGTGCTCTTGCACTGGGGTGGGTGGTGTAAGACGAGTGCAGGCATCCTGCTTCACTGCAAGGCCTCCACGTGACTAGTTAAGCAGCTTCAATGATATTTATGCTGTCATTAGAGAAAAAAAAATCTTCCTTTTCACAGGGTCTGATTTTTTGCGATTTGGCCAGGTGTTTTGGGATATTGGACATGAAGCAAACGCTGGTTTTACTGGGAGACTGTAACACATAGTAGGTATGAGCTTTATACCACCTCAGCCTCTGTGACCAGTCTACTGATTCTAGTTAGTTCTTTTGCTTAACGTAGCTTGCCTTAGGACCAAAACAATATCAATAAGGTTTCATTATTTGGGGTGCCCCGGTAAGCTGCTAAGCTGAATTCAGTCTCTGGGTGGGGGGAAGGTTTCAAAAGATCTATAAACTTGGGGGTTTTTACCTCTTATCTTGAATTTTGTCTCCTCTTGTCTAACTTCAAGAGAAGTCTTTAGTGCACGCCAAGATTTGGGGGGAAAAAACAGAGGTTTCATCAGCGGTAAGTAGGACAGAAGAAATTCTGGAGAACACAGGTTTTATATTATACCAGATTCAAATATTATTGTACTTTCATGCTGCATCAGAGTAGAAAACTCTAGAATGAATAAGGACACTAGAGTGGTACATAGTTTAAAGTGACAGGTATAATTTCTGATAGCAGTCAGTGCTCAAAAATGATTTGTTCTTCGAAGACCGCCCTAAATTCCAAAATATTAATTTGCAGTCATTCTATTCAACAGTTCTTCTGGTTTAATACTTATTCTGATGAGATGAGAAGAGCTGTAGAGTGCATTAAAGTGGAAGATTCAACTAGATACAGCATTGTCATGGGAGTTCGCATAGTTTAAACTAATAGCTGAACTTTAATATATATCTGATATCCCGAGTTTTAAAGATAACCTGCAGAAAAGGAAAAACAACTGCGAAGTTCCAGTGTGGAGCATGGGTATTCAACATTGATTACGAATTCCCAGTTTCAGTTTTTCATTAGAGCCAGCAAAGTCTTTTCAGTTTTATAATAGTAAAGGTAAAGGGCAGATGTGACCCACATTATCATGTTTGTCGGTGACCTCATGTCAAAGAAGGTAGAAAAATATTAATATTTCTTTTCCATTAAAATAGTATGTGTTACAACAAGACTTAATTTAGTTTTCTGTTGCTATCTCACAAGCACAAAGGTTCATGCACATTTAAAAACCTATAATGCATTTGCTATTTAAAATGCAGTCATTATGATCACAACGTACCACAGATGGCAGATATCAAAAGGGACAGTTTTGCAAAAACATATACAGAAATTGCGTGTATGCAAACTGACAAATAAATACAGTCACAAGGTCAGTTTGTCTGTTCTCTGTTCACATTTGTGAACACCCACATACATAGGAAGCCTCATTACAGCCAGTGAGGTAATTCATCTGGATAGGTCTCAGCATCTGCAAAAGGTTAATCACCTGATGGAAATCAGTTTATAAATGATTTGACAAAGAGAAACCAAGGATGACAAACAGAAAACAAGGATTACAAAGGCACAAAATTTACAGTAAATAACTTCACCAGCCTGACTTTTGGGGAAGTGGTATTTTATTAAAACTGAAACAGGGTGACTGCTGCGATAAATAAATAATATCAAAGGACCAAAGGACACATTTGAAGGAGGATATAAATCCACATATCATAGCAAACCAAATGGTCTGTCACAGAACGGCAACCGTCAAAGCAAGTTCATGATATTGGGGGAAAAGTGCTCTTGTCAGAGGCTAATCAGACTTTTATCAGAGTGCTCAAGAAATCCTTGAAATGCTTCTTCCTTTTTTTCCCCTATCCCTGTACTTCGTGTCAGGAAATGTCACCACTGTCTTCCCATAACAGTAAATAAAGTAGAGATTATACATTTGCATTGAAATCACCTTTTCCTAGTAGACATGAATATATACATCTTCATTCTGTCAACAAAAACTCTGGAAATCTATGAAAATGTATAACTTCTGAAAGTCATATAAGTACAAATAATATTATATTTTAATATCTTGACATTTCAAACCAATTTTCTTTTTTTTTTTCACACTTTCCACTTCATTTAATTGCAAACAAAATATTTTATATATATATATTTTTTTTTTTTTTATTTTAAAAGAGAGTTATTGTGAAGTCATGATGATGGGCTGACATCTGAAGTCTATGCTCAGGCAGAATTTCGCCTTACCTCAGACTCAGTACAGGTTATGCAGATCTGCTGGCTCGATGGCTCACTGTTGCTTCTTGTCATCATATTTTGCTCACAGTGAGCCTTGCATTATATAAAATTTTATTTACTTATTTTCACTGATATTGAGAACTTTCTATGATACAGAGTCCTACTAAACTGCAGGATCGCTCCTCTTTCTGCAGTCGTGGTTTATTACAAAATTTTTGTTCTGCTGGAACTAATATATTCCCTCAAAATGTAGGGAAAAGTTATGGGACAGGAGAATTTGCATAAAACTCAAAATATTAGCAGAAAGAAAAATGATCACAGGCCTCAGGTTTAAATTCAAATCTTGTATCTTCATTTTTTTCTTCTCCTCCAAAGGTAAAAAAATCTTATGATTATAATTGTTTGTTAGTCTGGACTGCTAGACTTTCAGATGCAGAGCTGTTACCCAGGAGAACAGCAAAAGCCCAGGGAATTCAGCAATCTCTGTACAGAAACCACGAGAACTGAGATCTCAGGCCTTTTCATGGAGACTGTAAACACGTCTGTTCTTCATTTTGAATTACAAGGAAGCCGGGTTTAAAAAAAAATATTGAAGCCTTTTATGAAACAAAATCTTCCACTTTATTTCCTTTAGCTCTCTGTCTCTCACCCACCCCCAAAGAACATAACTAATTACTGCTGCAGGGTGAGAAAGCAGAAAGAAAGTGAAAGTTGTTAATGGGTTCTATTTTTACACAGAAATAAATTATATTACCCAGTGGGACCATATAAGAATCTAGGTGGATAGACATCATCATTTTTCTCGCACAACTAGAGGGAGCCTGATTATATCCGATGCAAATTGTGAGATTAGTTTAATTATTAAATAATCTTTTGAAAGTGATCATTGCACAATAATAATAAGGGACAATATAGAGGCAGATATCACTAAGTTTCAAGAAACTACCATTCTGCTCCTGAAAAGCCATTAAAATCTTGACCCATATGTTTGCTGGAATCTGTCTAAGCACATAAGTGTGTCGCAAATACAGCGTTTCGAGAGCTGAAGTGGGTCTGGTTATACAAACATCCTCACTATTGTATCAGAAGGAAGACCCTTGAATCCAAACTCTTCTGAAATATGAAAGAATCTTCTGAAGGCTCTCTACATCAAGATCTGCTTGTTTCTTGCATTGCATGCAGTCACCTTTTTGTTGCGTCCAGCACATCTGCGCTTTCATCCTAAGGTTGCCCTTCAATGGAATAAACAGCTTACAGAGACAAACAGCACCCAGGCTTCCCCCAGTGAGCTCAAATGCTGTTGCTGCTATAGGATAAAGGTCAATCCAGGCATCTAAATTCACTGGCATCCTGGGATAATATTCAGGCAGATAAATTGATCTGAGACCAGTGCAGTATACTCCCACCTGCAAAGAGAGCCAGCTGAAAGCAGGTTGGGATACAGCCACAAACTCTGCACTCAGGTCTGATTTTGAAGGTGCTGACATGTCTTAAAGGCAGCAGTGATCTTACACACAACCCCCAGAAGTGTCAGCAATTCTGGGCAAAAATCTCACAGGAATAACTGGTTAGTTTTGACTTAGGGGCCACTGGATGTAGCTCGTGTAGAAAAAGCCACTCAACTAGTCTGACAAACTGATAATTAATAGGGTGCTTTGTAACTTGCATTTATAACCAGAAAGGCAAAATAACTAAGTTAAGGCACTAATAGGGACATGAATTTTCTGGTGTTAGATTTCTCTTGTAAGCAAACATTGAAAGGCAATATATATTTAGTAACCTCAAAAAAATTTCCTATATTCAAGTTATTAAATGTGCTTAGGATGCGTTTTCTGTAAAATGGAAATACTTCCTTGGGGTTTGTGTTTTTCTTTTTCCCCATGAGTATTTTGGCATGGCATTGCTGATTATAGTGTTTACAGAGAGCGCTCGCTTTCAGAATGTGAGTTTCTAAATAATGGTTCCAAGTACTGGCACTGGAAACCTGAATCAGCTGGGTATCCGTCCATTCACAGCATTGAAATGGGCGGTGGCACATGTGCCCAGTCAAAACATTTTAAAGTTCAAGTTAGGCACATCCAGTAAATATCCTGAGTTACATCCAGAAGGACCTGAATGCTTACACCAGAAGAAATCCAAGAAATTGTGTCTGTACAACAGCAGTAAAAGACGAGAATCAGACTCAGTGAATTCACGCTTAGAAAAAATGAAACCAGAGTTTAGCCCTCGCACAGAACAAACTCACGGCACGCGCTTCCAGCCTGGCCTTTTCTCGGGAAACCTCTGCAGATGAAGGACATCTCTTTCTTACGTTACGCCGTGCTCCAGAAATCATCCTCCCACTGAGTGACTTCCTCTCTTCGCGTTTCACCCCATAACCCTCCTTTTTCACTTTACCCTGCAACCAACCCCTCCCTCTGCCCAGCACAGCACACCTCCGTTCTGTGCTCCCTTCAGGCTGGAGGAGAACACTTGCATCTCAGCACTTGAGTTTCCGTGTGTTTGTTCTTTTACTTCTCCGTATCAGCGCACGGTCTGTCATTTTCCTTTAGCTATCTGTGTAAGCGTGACTATCGCTGCTTCTGTAAAACGTTTGCTCTCTATTCTTCTGCTTCTCTTCCTGTAAAACATTTTATCACAGTTTGCATAAAGGCCTTTACAAAACGGGGAGAAAAAGCGGCAGACTCTGTTCTATTTGCTTCTTCAAAAAGAAAGTCGAGCATATGCTCACACTTGCTTCCTTTGAAAGCTGTGATGAGAGATTATACCTGCTGTATGCCCAGAGTCCCATAATGTTAACATGGAGGAAGGTCACAGCTCGCTTTTCGGGGGCCCTGCACCCCGCAGAGCATCAGGTCCATTCACAGTGGTATTCCCAGCATTAATAGACTGCAGAGATTTAGCCGGTCACATGGTTCCTCTCAAGTGATTTTTATCCACAGACATGGCAAATGCTAAGCCTTTCTTGTTCACCTTTACTGACAATGAAGGGTTCAGCTGCATCCCGAAGCACGAGTGCCACAGATAATGTAAATGCAACCAGAAACCTCCGAGAAGTTCCTGTCTCTCTTACAACTCATTATCTCTAATATTGTCACTTTGTATTTTCATGTGTCTCCCCTCTGGCCACCCCTGCAAGATGGAGGTGAGAACCCCTTTTCCAATATTATTCAATAAAAGAACTTTTATAGGCTTATGTAAGAAACAGAGAGCTCTGGATCCTCAAATTTGACGGTTAGTGTGGGTTGACTTGAACTTTCCCCATATGACTTATTGAAACTGATGTATTAAATCAAATCAATAGGATGGATGTTACTTTGCCATCTAGCAAATTACAGCTAGGCTGAAGTGATCTGATGTGAAGTGAATTCAGGTGGGAGTGAGAAAAAATACTCTATACCAGAAGGCAGCAATTCTACTTGTTAATTGATGGGTTGTTAGCATGACTTTAAACAACTTGGCAGCTGGCTGGCAAGGCTTATTCTGTGGGTGAGCACATATGATATATTGATATTTAAAAGGATATAATCCACTCGCAATCCATATAATCACACTTCTTCCTGACACTTTTTTCCATCTATTCTCATGACAATCAAGAGCTAGAAGTAGTGGCAAAGGGAGAGATTAAAAGGAAAATATTTTCTGCAATCTTTCAGTTTATTTAGCGTTCTGAAAACAGTGAGTTTCACCATTTGTCTTCTAAAGCTCTAGTTGAACGACCAAGTCTTGTTGACTCAGGAAAGAGATGGAAATACCCTTTTCCTAGCGCTTTTCTAATTCTTCCACACAGCAATGGATTAGAAATAAGAAAGTACTACTCAGAAAACTTAAAAATTGTCAAGCAGATCTAGGAGTAGGAATCATTCTGGGGTTTGTTCTGGTTTTCTTTTCATGTTGTGTTTACAACACTTCAAGTCCACCGTTGCCTTTTCATTCACTGCTCTGTGTCTATCTATAACTCTTGTCCAAGCCAATTGGAGTAGTTTATGAGTACTTCACAGTCTTCAATTTATTTATCCTTACAACTACTGTGCACAGAAGAGTTTTTTATTCATTTTATAAATAATGAAATACAGGACAAAGAAAGCAAGTGACTTCCTCAGTGTTAGGACATGTGTTGCAGAAGAGAGAAACTTGAATTAAACCTCCTTGGGCCAAAGGTGTATACCATCCTGGAGCGTGTGGTTTCACCGACATTATAGAAGGCTGTAGGGTTCACAGTTCCACTCTTGTTTCAGATCAGCCACGTGGTCCACATCACACCAATTCGTTGATGCAAAATAAACCCCCCTCCTCACCAGATGACTGTAAATAACAAGTTCACACTGTAGGTGGACAAATGCCAGATGCAATCTGGGATGTTGACTTGTGTCCGGTGGCAGTATTGGGAACAGGATCACCCTTTTCAGAGGAGCCTGGAGCTGCGATGAGTTAGTGTCCAACGTCAGCTGTCACTCAGGTGTCTGCTTCCACTGTGTAGTTCTGTGGGTGCGTAGTTCCGTCATCTCTGAGCGTCTCCCTAGCACCATTTGAGTTCAGATCAGGAACGTGCCTCAGAAGACACTTACCCTACCCTACCCTCCTGTGCTTCATGTCACATTATGGAGACAACTGAACTGAACTGAAGTCCCTTAGGAATTGTCTGGAGGACGTGCTCAGGGAGTCTTCAACACTCTGCAGCACCTTACAGGACTATTATAATGAACAGGTCCAGAACAGGAGCCCCTGAAATGTACCTCCAACAGACACTGGTCATCAGCACCCGGTGTTCCTGACTGCAAATTAACCTCTGTATGACACTGCGCCACTTCCTTAGGTAGAGCCCCCTTTCAGGCATGTACTTTGTTTTGTAATATTCACAAATTGAATGAACACTTATTTGTACGTAGGGTGGCTGTCTAGTTAATGTCACTCTTATGCAGATATTCACCACACAGTCTGAATTAAAACGGATCCCCAGTGAGAACTCTTTTAAACAAACTCGATTATAGATGCATTTGGGACAGAACTGTATAATGGTTCTCCTAATCTGAGCGGTGTTGATGGAGAATGGCAATGAGTGATCTCCTCTGCCTTTCCACTGCTATAGGATAACGGAATATGATATAGAAAGGAAAAACCCGATCGTGCTTCCATTAGAGTGGTGGGATTTTTTTGGTGCCAACTGTGATGAGAGAATGAATAGCTTCCAAAAGTCCTAACATACAGCATGCTTGATGAAAGTTCCATGTTTGGGGCATCTCCAAATTTCTCTTGAGCCTTTAAGCACGTTCCCAATCTCCCTAGCAAGGAATAACTGGTGGTGAGGAACTTAAAAACCCTAGAATTAATATAAGAGTATTCATTTCCTTAATTTGCAGTTTTATGACGGAATTTCTCACCCAAATGAAAGTTTCACTCTTTGAGGTGAAATGTTTAAAGATGTCTGCACAACTGCAATAAAAATATTCAAGGTGATGAAAGACCAGGAATATGATGAGGTTATTGCAATTATTGCAGAGCTTGCAGGTACAAACCATCTGGCAGAACTGTTAATTTCATAGCAGCATATCCTCTGTGTGCTAACTTTGTCAAAAGCTTTGAAAGTCAGTATCCATTTATATTCTGAGCCACTGTTTGCAAAGGTCACTCTCTAAAGTGTTCACGCAAAGGCACAGAGAGTAGAATAAACCTGGATATTTATTCACATATTAGTTAGACATGAAAGGCAATTCTGAATTTAACTGAAAAATGTAACATCTATTCGATAATCCATCAAGAAACACTGAGCTGTAGCTCTTGAAGATGTTTTTAAACATTCTGATTAGACAGTACTATTTTATCCTGGAATTACTCACACCATGTTTTCTTTAATATGGGCCATTATTTTTTAATTATAAATATTTAATTTTAATATCTGATTATACATCTCCTGCATAGGTGCTTTCTGGCAGCAGATGAAACTTTTTTTCAGAAGAGCAATGTTCTGTCATAAATTCCTGATTTGAAATAATTTAATAATTCTGAAGAAACACTGTGGTTCCTATTAATCTCTGACTCCCCAAATACTGCTGTCTCCACAGAATACATAGCTCCCCAGGGAGAGAACCTGAATAATAATGTAGCCAGGAACAAACTAGAAACTATTTCCATCCCCTTGAAGTAGGGGTTCTTTCAATTTATCTGTATGCGAGCACATTTCATTTTTTACTTCTCATCTGAAAAATAAAAATCAGATAAAGGGTATTAATTTCTTTTTATTAGAAAGGGAATTTTCCTTTTGCAGCAATCTCTACCGATATCAATGGAGCGTTATATTATATACCCAAAGTAGAATAGATGCTGAAATATTGCCATTTGGGAAATTTATACTTGCTATAGAGTTTGCATTGGGTAAGCACACAAACAAATCCAGTGACAGGTTTTTGCACTATTTCTAGGGGGTTTTATACCCAGTTTACCAAAACCAATGGGGGTTGAATGTGTAATTATTTTCTTTTTTTTTTTTTATCTTGAGCTTACCCATTTATCCACCTTCAGGCAGTCGTGAAGACAAATATTTTCATCTCTGACACAATGTGAATATTCCACCCTGAGATAAGCTTCAAATATCCAAAAAAAGTTTATTAAAAACCTATGTAAATACAGACATTTACAATTCGTAAACTGAATGTTTCAAAGATGTGTTGGCTGACACTCTGAATGCTGAGAAGAAAAAAAAAATCTTTGCCTGTTTACAAGTAATTCTAAGTTTAAGACTTCTATCCAGGCAATATCCATATCTGAAAGGCTCATATGTAGTGAAATATGTTAAGAAGTATGAGCAAAAATAAGTAACTGTGATTTTTTTAAACACAAATGCCATATTCTGCAGAACACACATTTTATATGAAAATTCCACACTTAAGCGAAATTTAAAAAGCTAATTTCAAGCTAAATGTTTCAGTTATCAGCAGAATAGGGTTTGGGAAGAAATCCATTGAAACATATTTCTCACCTTTGCTGTGATAGATTTGTAGTTCATGCTTATTGAGGAAGCGTCTGAGATTCAGCATGAAAGATTCCTGACTCAGAGAGCTTATAGGAATGAGAAATATAAACAAATGAGACATATAGTGAGTGGAAGAAGGGCTGGATGTACAAAGAATGAACAGCAAACACCAGCTTGGGTGGATAGTACACGTCTACTTGGTGGAGTAAACAATAAACAAAATGTAAAGCAAAAGGAAAGAAAATAAGAATGGACAGAAGGATAAGGGAAACAACAATTTGTATGGAACAAATCTAAGGAAAGAAACTGAAAGATAAAAGATCAAAATATGACAGACAAAGTGCACTGAGAATTCTAACGATTTTTTTTAACTGGACAAAAGGCATGTATTTGCTGCCTTTGGATGTATTCATCTGAGCTGGAAACCGTTTTGCAGATTTTCTCAGGTCATGCACCTTCTGTCTACACATGCAGTCACAGCTCTGTTAAGAGCAGAGTCTCACACTAGTTTTCTCTGTACTTTTTACTTTGCAACGTTCTGTACGGTTGTTTGGTGTATATTAGCAATAGCAATTGACTAAAAAATCTCCAGCTGGAAAATTGATGAGAGTTATAACTAACACCGATAATCAGAGTGAAAAATTAAAACATTGAAAATGCTTTTACCAGTGCTTTGGCCCTATTCCTTCACAGCAAAACTGTGATTTTTCAGCGTATGGTCAGTTTAACGGAGTATTATTTCAGGGAAGGCTATTCTGTAAGAGGTAGTTTGAACCATTCGGTTTTGACATGGTTTGCGGGATTGCAGGTCGATGGCACTGGGCCTGCGGTATCATCTCCTGATGCGGAGGGTGGTCCTACATGGGAATGGTTAACTCCGACTAAAGAAGCAAGATCTCGTGATGGGAAGCGTGGGGAAGCACAACTGCTCTGCCCATGTGTGTGAGAGCAGAATGGTGGTTATCCAAAACAGGAACACAATAAACTAGAGTTAGGGTAACGACATTAAACGTCTTGTAACGCTTCTGATTTAAAGGCAGCTTTAGCCCTGTGTTCAAGGAGACAAATTGATTCTTGTATTCATTCCCTGGAAGTCAAACAGCATGGATCCCAAGGGAAAGTCATTGACAGGACAGTCTGGGCTCCCTAGAGACCCCCAGGGTGATACCTATGCCTTCATCCTAGAAACAGGAGAATGATGAAGAGAGACATGTGGATGTTTATAGGCAGACCTGGCCAATGTAACTAGCTTTGGCTCAGCGTTTGTCAGAGGTGTTCGTCACAAAAATAGGCAGCGTTGATGAGTCGAGTGACACTGAGTGAGAACATGACCTGTTTTTCCTCAAGGAAGTTTTCTTATAAAAAGATTGGAAATCTTATGTGTCAAGACAGCCGGCTTTCCAGGCTAGATGCAGTTTGAGTGTCCTTTGGTTACGGCTATTCTGACCATCTAGTCTAAACCTATGCAAAATTAGGCTATTATACAAAAAATATGTAATTCAGGAGGATCCAAACAATATCTTGTACAAGATGACTTGAACAACTCCTGAGCTTATACACACTAACTGGGGCTTTTTTTGGAAGCTTAGGTATGGCAAAACAAACAGCAAAAATAGAATTTTCCTCTGGGAGTCCGTAATTTTTCATCCATCAAAATGAACCACTTGGATAGATTTACAACCTAATCAACTCAGCCAGAATTTTGGGGAAAAAAATGCCAAAGCAAACAAAAATAAACAAATGCAAAAAAGCCCACCAAAAACAAAACCAAAAAGCCTCTACTGGTGTGAAGGAAGAAGATTTATACGACCTGTTGTAGCATCCTATGTCAGTAATAACCAAAATAAAGATTAATCTGCAAAGAAAGCAACAAATAGGAAGAGAACAGGAGGAAGCAGTAGAGTTTTGTCTTTCACACTTGCAGCAGAGATTAGACTGGAAACAACATTTCTCTCTGCTTTACAAAGATGACAGATAATCTCCTGGGCAGCAGATTCCAAACAAGCAAGAGTGGACCTCAAAGAAGCTGATCAAATTTTGTGACTGATAGAGAAAACTAAGAGGTCAAAGGAACACGAAAGAATTTGTAAGACGTAGGTATCTATATACAACGTGACAAAACACACAGCAGTAATGGTGAAATAAATTGTAGGCAGCAGAGTATCAATATACAATTGGTTTTGGGTTTGGGTTTTGGTTTTTTAGATAGTAAATATTCTTAGAAAGATCTACCAGGTAACCAACTGTTTCTTAAAGCTTTTGTCAGAATTTTTGGAAGGTTGTTCTAATAGGAAAATAAAAAGAGATCATCAGCTCTTTGCAGAAAGTATTTCTTGGAGTTGTGAAACACAAATTAAATTAATTCCCTGCTGGAAATGAAGGAGAAGCTTCATACGCACGTGTATATGAGAAGCTACGTTGTTAAAAGGAACTTCTGGTAGCTGAACCAACAGACCATAAGCTACACAATAAGTTCCTGACATGCTCAGTACAAAACATAGGCAGAATTAATGACAAAATGTGACAACACTGGCTTCCATGCATACCACATACATGCATCCTAGCTATGTAGAAAAGGGCTGAAAAGTTGGATGTAGTTCCTTTTTGTCCTTATTTGTAACAAAGAGACCTTGTTACTTTTGAAAATTATTGAAGAAATAATCATTTCTGAAAATTGCTGCAGAATTTCAATATAGGTAGAAAAGGAATAATATTGTTAGACCTATAGCCTGTGTACGAAACCACTGAAGTACAGAAAGAAGGAAAGTTATTTTGTCATGGATTGTACTTACACATTTGATATCATATTGCATTTTTGGAAAACTGCAGCTGGATGGAGCTGCTGAAAATATCCTAAAACCAATACAAAACCTCTGTGGAAATTCTCATGAAAAAAACGTGCGCAAAGTAACGGGTTTAACTTGAGGGTGGGTATAAAACAAGGTTGTCAATTCCACAGACGTTCTTTAACTGTTTTGAAGAAGAAATCTTGAGAAAAGCAGAGACAGAAACTCAAAAAAGAGAATGTTATCATTATTAGATGGAAAGAATAACTTTCCTTTCTTGATAGGTGATACCACCCCGAGTGGACATTTCACAGGAATTTCAGGGAAAGAACAATAGAAACATAAAAATCAAGTCGAAAGGTACGTGAAAGTACCAAAAAAATAATTGTTGCAACTCAGTGCAAAGATGCTGTGAAGTGTGCTGAGCTCTTTGAATCCAACACCGAATGGCACAGTCATCAGGAATGCTAAGGAGAGTTGTAACTCTCAAGGGCTGCTTTTGGGAAATTCTGCAACATTCAGAGACAAGGGTACACTGCGATAACATCTTGTGAGGAAGAAATGAAACCCTTTGGCATATTTCTAGAGGTATAGGGCCGTGACCTGTAAGAGACCAGGTGTCAAACATTTTTCTGTCCTAGTGTATCTTTACTCTCAGACATTGTAAAGTCTGTGCCACTCTGCTACAGTTCAGCAGTTTCCCAAAGTTGTGTGGAATTGAGCGATGCCTGATACACAGGTTCTAAAAATCCCACTGCAGATAGTCAGAATCAGCAAAACACCATTAACTATGTAAATTTTAGTTGAACAATTTGAATTTGAAAAGGAATCGTGACTCCAGAGATAATGTATTCAGACTGATGTTCCCCGTGTAGGAATACTGTTTATGCTGCACTGTATTTCCAGGTACTGTTTGATTTGTAAAGTCAAATATTTATGTCATTTATTGATATAATTATTCTGTGTCTTTGGAGAATTAACGAGCACCGATCAATAGTTTGGAGGTTAATCAGTGCTTTACTTCTTGACTCCAGTTAAATTTAGTTCAATTAAACAGAATTGATGCTAATTACTGTCCTGATTAAGCAGTGGTTATTACCATATTACCATTCACTATCAGTAGGCTAAATCAGTTCCCCAAGAGACATCTCAGTAAAGCAGCTATAGTGACATAGTATGCCCCAATTAAAGTCTATAGTGTGATAACATATTTCATAGAACTTCTCATGCTGATACAGACTAGAAACATGTACTATTTTGAAGACTAGACAGCATATAACCAAGACATGAATGAGTGTGTGTCAGTGAAAAGATGGAAAAACTTATAAATTGACCTTAAAGCAAGTTTACATTGCTCCCATGAACTAAAAGACCTTATATTTTCAAGAGTCAGTTGAATACTGTACAAAAAAACCCTATGTCCGCCTTGAGGAAAAAAATGAGAAACTACCTTTTCTGAAGGGACTTAAATATTTAAAAATATGATTCTTTGTTAAGTTTTTCACATACAGACTGTGTGTAGTTCTTTTCCCCTCTTTCCCCGTATTCCTTCTACCTCTTTAGGGGCAGGGGGGTGGATGTAGGTGTTGGGAACAAATCTGTGCATGAAGAGTCATTTAACTGGAAGGGGTAACAGTTCCGTACTTAATGCTGGGACCATACTTACTTTTTAATTTTTTAAAAAATGCATTAAAAAGCATACAGAAGTGCTACAAAAAGAAAAATAATTATGTCACAATCATATTTGCTCAATTATTTATTTCACTCTGTTGCTTTTCCTCCCCACACCCACCTTTTCTGAAGGAAGTCTGCAAGGTATCTGGAGTAGCTAACAATGATAAAGGAGCAACCCTTTGGTTTTCAAGATGGGTATAAACATTAAATAATTAATCTTCGTGTGACTGTCTTTTCTCTGTTAAGTTAGAAAAGTACAATTATTCAATATGTTTGTATTTGTCAGATCATCTGGCGAGTAGAGCTGTGCTTATCCAAATGTATAAGGATAAAGCGAGATTCATTTCTCGGTTCAGCTCAAAGCCTATACCTAAGAAGATAAAAATATTGTTATTCTTCTTACGATATCTCTCTCAAAAAGTTGTTCTGTCCTAAGAGACTGATCTCCTCCACTTCCCTCAGATCAAAACTTTTTATCTAATATTTATGAAACGTACGTTCCGTAAGGGTACTGTACTGATATGTGGGGATTTTATTTTTGTTTTGCTTCGTTTTTTAAACAGACCTATTTTACACCTTTCACACACAACATTATATTTCGCAACGACCATTATTTAAGGTTCAGGTTTGATGTAACTTGCCAGGCAATAAGTTGGAACAGAAGTTATCTGAGTTTACCCATTATGATTGTTAAGGACAGACAAAGAAGATAGATGCATGCCCTTTGCCAGCCTTGCCCCCTATATTTCTACCTCAGAGCTAAAGAAATGACGGAAACAAGGAAGTTGGTTTTGATCTGCCTGAGTGCTATAGCAAACCCTTTATCTTTCAGGCCCTGCAACCACAAAGATGAACCAAAGAGAAGAAAAATTAATATTTTGTTACTCTTTCACGAAGAGCGCAAACGTGGTTTTTAAATTCTGTAAATATTTACATCACACCAAAGTTCATTTTGTACAAATCCTTTGCAGTGGGCCAGAATATAAAATGTAAGATACAAATCAAAGAAATGTCAATAGTTGGATTTATTCAGAAATATTTTTTTCTCCATTTCCATTTTTCTGCATTAAGTTTCATACACATTTTGGGTAAATTGTCAGTGTTCATGCAGTATTTTGCTTTTCATTTTTTAATGTATTTTATTTTCAGGTTATGTGAATTATCCTGCTGGCTTATTCAGAGTAAAGAGACAAAAACACATCAACCCAAATGCAGAAAGAATCCTTGCCAAGGGACATCCCTGTTCTTTTTATAAAAAAACAAAGGTGGCCCAAGACCCAAAGCAAAGACCAGTTTGGAGTCCCATTTCTCCAGTCTCTCTGTTTAAAATATACAAGTTGGAAGTGCAGATAAGGAACGAGAGGTGAGTCTGTAGTACCACAAATCTCCGCTCTTTCCTCAGAAAGAGTCTAAGACAACAAAGAAAACAAAACAGACCTGTGTCTCCTCCCCTTCCGAACTTGGAAATCAAATTTGCAAGGAAACCTTCATTCACCACCCTGACACCGTATACAGTCTTCTGGTAGACTTACAGAAGAGTAACTGTATCATGAGAAATATGCTCAGCATGCTACCCATAGTTGGGCTAAACTTGGGTTTAGTGAGGCAAACCAGACTGTCGGTACAACAGACTCTATTTCTGAACCCTGAAGAGGCGATGATTGCTCCTGGGTTGCTGGTCATCCCTGTTGCATGAATAGCAATGGCAAAGTGCAGACCTGCAGCCACTCCGTCGTACTGGGTTTGGATAAACCAGCCAGGTTTGGCCTTGCCATGGATCTCTGTGGTACTTGCTTTGGGTCTGAATAAAACCAGCAGGTTATCGGCTGGGCTTCCCTTTGGAGACAAATAAATTATATAGGAAACGCAGCAGTTATGTATACACATAAAGAGAGGCTGAGTGCTTCACTTAGGGAAGGTGTCCATGTTGACAAATGAGCAACACAAGCTCATCCGAAAGGCAGAATAAATGCAGGCACTCGCAAAAGACTTTCATAATTCACACGAAATTGTAACAACCATTAGTACTTTCAGATGTTTAACTGAACCACAAGCAACCTCTGAACTTTTGGAGGTGCACAGGGCACAAACTGTAGTCAGGCTCTTCTCTGATGTTCAAGTCATTTAATCAATTACTATAAACCTGTTGGAGCCTGATGGATTTATAAGAAAATTATGTGCTTTTAATGTAGCACTTACACCCCTGGGGGATTGTTCTGGTGAATAAGTCTTTTTCTCACCCAGATATACTTTCTTGAGCAATTGCAATGATTTTCTGGTTTCTAAAATGATTTTCGCTCCTACTGCCATCCATTTTGCCTGTTTAGAGGTGAAAGCTTAGCTTTTATAACAACATGAAATACTCGTGGCTGTTACAAGCATGTTAAGATAATACTTTATGAAGGTTAGACTCAGAAAAATAAATATGAGTGGTGTAATTGAGTTATCTTGAATATTTGTGCTTTTGATCCATTATGATTCTTATATCGGAATCAATATAAATACATTATTATAGTTCATTATGAAAAAAATTAGGTATTAGGGAACACACATATTTGTGTGTGCATGTGTCTGAGCACTTGGCAGGTTGTATAGAGCTATTGCACAGCATTTGCTGATTATGGTTACCGATTATGATGGTTCAAATACGTAATTCTTTATTCTAATCTAATGTAATGTAGTTCACTTCTTTACAGAGAAAATCTAAGAAATATAGAAAACCTATCTGATGGTAGTGAGCACGCAGACATGACTATTTTGTTCTGTCCTCTTTGATGGCATCTTCTCTTCCTTTGTTAGGCTATAGGGGTTTCAAAATTGTCCAAGGGCTCATCAGTAGTATTGCTTATTGAGGAGAAATCCACATTGGCGGGAGACTGATTAAAGCATTCTGCAGTCTAGAGGTTATGAATAGGAAGAACTGCTGAGATAGGCTGGAAGAGCTGATGGTGATATTCTGATTTATGCGGGGACTGCAATAGACTTCAGTCTCTAGTATCACAGAGTACAAGAATAAGGCTGTTCAGAATCTATTCTTCTCTTTCTATGTTAGTCCTTTTTTTTTTTTTTTTTTTTTTGCCCCAGGGCTTTCTAAATCTTATGGGCATAAATACTAAAATGTCAGTGAAAAAAATTTATGGGTCATTTTGTTTCCTGGAATAATATATATCGTCATCTTCAAGGCCATGGTTACCTCCAAAAGTAAGTCACTCTGAGCCTGCTGATATGCATTAAGTGCATCTATATTTTGCACAACAAAGATCTTAGTTTTTGGAAAAAGTGAGAATCAACTGTTTTCTCAACCAGCATACCAGATGTATATTCAATTTTTAAAACATCTTACATCTATTAAGCATGTTCTTATCTTTTCTTAACTTTAAGGTAAGCTCTTCACATGGTTATAACTTATTGCAATATTTACAAGGTTACAGCAAAACCCCATTGAAGTAAGCGAGCACCTCGAAGAAATAAGCCTATAAATACAAACTTCCAATTCAAAAAAAGAAAACAAGTTAAAAGAAGCAGATGATGCAGTCTAATTGCTCCTTAGTCTATGCCAGGCACATAGTTCACTTACAAACAACAGCACCATGAGCCTTCACACTGCCCAAAAAGCTGCAGGATTTACTATTTTGAGTTATGTGCATTTTGGCAAGTCGATGTACTTACTCTGTGGCATTAGATCTTTTGGAGTAACAGATGGAGACAGCAATTTTTGAGCTTTTTGTCATTCCAGCTAACATTGTCTGACATAATTTTTTAGACTTGAAGACTGTTTGGAAAAAAAGGTACTCAAGTGCCAGATTTCGGGAACAATAAAAAAAACAATCTGCCTTTAGTAATTTTGTGCTGTTGTAGCAATACAAGCCTTCTGCTCACTAGCAGCAGCGGAATGAAGGCTCCCGTTCACACTTCTCCATCCTTTTGAGAAATCTGGGACAATTTTTTAAATCACTGCAGCGTGGACTGAGGAACATCTGTCAGCTGAAGCGTCAGCACAACCAGTTTGACTACCTGCATTGAAATTAAAGGGCCAGCAAAATAACAGCCCTGCTTGAAAGTACTAAATATACGTTAATATATTCCAGGCAATCATACGTAAAGCAAAGTACCTGGAAAACACATCTTTAAGGTCGGCAAGTTTCTCATGCCTTCTATATTTTGTATTTGTTGACATTTGCATAAAATAAAGGTTAGGGCCAAAAAACAACGGCAAACTTTTGCGCATTTTTTTTGGCCAAAGATAATTTCCGCTCCAAAAATGGAGTTGCAGGGACCAGGAGCTTCCTGAGGGCTGGGAGGAGCGAGGGGACCCCCCAGGGCTGAGGAGGGGGCCCATCCCGTTACCCCAGCCTGGGAGCAGAGCAGCCGGGAGGCGCCAGGGGCAGCCCCAGGCACTGGGCAGCTCCTTGGGGATGGAGCTTTGTGAAAAGCAATGAGTGTCCCATTTTCTAGGAGAACAGAACCATTTAATCCCATTTAATGTCCCAGACCACACAAATGGGTGGAGTGGGTCCTCAAGCTGAATGCAGGGTGCCCAGGGCCCCAAACCTTAATCAGAGCATAACTTTCACAAAACAGCTTCTGACGAGTGCGTATCCACGAATGTACCACAGGTCAGGGAACTTCCTCAGCAGCCATTCTGTGAAGGAACCGTCTGCAGATAGATTTCCTCCATCGTATTTTTAAAAAGACAAAGTGCATTCAAGTCCACAGAGAATATTAACCTGTTAGAAGAATGTAACTTTGTAAAAGTACAAAGCTATTCCACTGTCTATGTATTGAGACTGTTTAAGGTTTGACAGTGCAATGTGAATTGCATTTGTTATAAAAATTACGGTATTTTAAGGATGTCTAGAAAGATATTCTAGCTGACTATTTGAGATGAGAATTCAGTGATATTCCAGCAATCCTGGAGACTACCGTGACCCTAATAGACTGAGCTGTAATTTAGACTGAAGGGAAAGAAGCTGCCTAATAGGATAAAAGGTTCTTCCAGAATGAAGGGTACCAGAAAACATAAATGTTTGTCCAGATACATTAAAAGCGTTGTGAAAACTCAAATTTAAAAAGTTTAATAATAAAAATTTTAAAGTTTAAAAATCCCCTGTACACTGAGAAGAGTGAAAGGAAGTTATGGGGTGATAATATTGAACATGCTCAGGGTATCCCAAAAACATGAACTCCATATACTTTGCAACTAATGGTTTCATTAATCCAGTTTATGACAGTGGGAACTAAACTGGTGCAGTTGCAGTTGTGACTGAGCTTTGTATACATGGATATCGGAAATCAGGGCTGAAATATTTCTCCATCAATTGCTAAAATATACAGATACCACATTACAGTGCTGTAAAAGCTGCACTCGTTCTGGATATTATTTGATGGGTCCTTACTTGTTCTTTTGTTATTCTGAAAGCAAAGCAAGCAAAACCAGAATGCAGATTAAGTCATCTGAAGTGAGAAATTTGTATATGCAGACAGTCCTCACATTTGTTAAGATTAAAATCTGGATGTGGGACAGCTGGTGCCTACCAGTGACTACACATATGACAAGATTATAACAAGTCACTGTGGATTTTGAGTGTTTTAGCTATCTTTTATACTGTATATTCCGTAAGAGAGTGATTCTCTCCCCTTTTGTTCCCATGTTTCTTGTTCCTCTTTGCTCTTTGTCCCCCTCTTCTTTTTGCAAACCTCCTGGATGTGTTTCATGATACAAGAGAGTGCTTGTCTCAAATCACAAAGCATGTTGATTTGGGATTGTACAGTGGTATTTGTTGGTGAGGTATGTTGCCCCAGCGGAATGGAACAGAATTTCTAACAAGTGATTATTAAGCACCTCTGAAAACAAAACACCTGTATATAGATCACTGAGTGTGGAAATAGATGGATGAAGTCAAAGTGATCGTGAAGTACGCTTGTTTCGGTTTGACTGCCTCGGTATTTGAATATATGTATTTGACTAAAGCCTGGCCTAAGATTTTTCCCTCTGGTGCCCACACATGGCAGTGCCAGGGCATAGAAACTGCTCCCCTTAAGGTACCCCAGACAGTCGGTGGCCTCCTCTGTTCTGTGGGGTCTGCCCGAGCTACAGAGTCACTTCGGCCTATTGAAGCTTAAATTTGAGGTAATTTAATCCTAGTCTACACTAAAAGTGGCATCCTAAACCTAGCAGCTGAAGGCAAAACAAGACCCAAGAAATGAAAGGGGAAGCTGAATAATGTATTCAAACGTAACTTAGTTTCACACTTTTAAATGAAAGTAATTTACCAGTCATTATGGTAGGGTTTTTCTCTGGCGGTTCTTAAATGGCAAGTGAATGTTTTGTCTGTGCTGCCTGGTTTAAACAAGAATTACATTAACTCCTGTACCTTGTGTTAGACAGGCAACCAGACAGACCAAGTGGGTCCTCTCCAGTATACCACTCATTAGCCTATTTCCCTTCCTGAAAGGAGGAATGACTTTGAGTAGGCAAGAGTTTCTAGCGGAGGGAATGCTGTAGAGGGACAAAAACATTTGAGATGACTTTCTCCATCAATCACAGGCTAATGGAAAATGTTCCTGCCTGTTACTGTAATCAAGAGGGACTATGTGCTTGTCTATAGGGGTGAGTACAGACAGACAAGAGCTTGCTCCTCCTGCAGGGAAGTTGACCAAAGTGAGATTTGCTCTGAAAATTGTGTTTTACAAGCACAGCTGAGTTAATATGCTTCGTCTGTAGGCAGGATATAGGAGTTCTGCATCTGGCACTGTTACAGGGCTTCCAGGCAGAATTTGATTCTTATCTGCATCCTCAAAAGCTACGTTATAAATCTCTGAGATTTATATCCCAAATTATTAGAAAGATGAAGAGAAAAAAAGAGTAGTTTTTCACCGGTTGTGTTTCCAACCTGTCCTTGCCCCTAAAAGCATTCACAAGTTTGAATTAGTTCTGTGAACTTGTTAACACTTCAGAAATTACCTGTGATATTCAAAAAACCTTAGTCACCATAGATTTATGTCTGATATAAACACCTCAATTCAGCTGTATAGAGAAAGAGAATTCCATTTCTGAGAGGATTTTCCTTTTTTTTTTATTTTCACCACAACTTGGAATAAACCACAAATATTTAAAATCTCTGTAGGAAAAAAACATGTATCTCCAGCACCCAAAAACCTAGCAGATGTCCTCAAGAAAGTCACGTCCTTGAAACCCAAGTCCCGAGTAGTCACTTGGGCAGTAAAACATTAATTCACAAGAGGTTTTGAAACCATGTAGGATTTACTATAAAGTTTTGTGAAACTGAACACATTTCTGATTTGCTGAATTGACAAATGCCAAAAAGAAAAATGGTGCTTTCTTCTTTAAATGACAAAAGACAACTAAAAGTTTATTGAAGTCAATAGAAAGACTTGAAAAGATTGTCTAGAAATGTTTGTAACATGTGGCTTTAGTATTTGTAGATTCCTGCTATTGGCTCTTTGTTTTTAACCATATCCAGGAGGCAAAATATTAGCATAGGAATAAATTAGATAAAGACGTTCTTGCACAATTTCCATTCTAATTACACGGAACTCTGATTGCCCCCAGAATACATATCTGGTGAGAAAAAAAAAAACAAAACCCTAATTTATAAGTTTAAGGCTGCAAGTCCAACAAACTGCAAAGTGATTCATTGCAAAGCTAGATGTGGTCTTCAACTTAAAATCTCCTATAATTTATTAAATGAATCATTAACTTGATTTTTTCCACATATGTCAAGAGAATAAGACAAAGTTTCTAATCTATACTGATGTTTTAGATACAACAGCTACAGCACACAGTGGCTTTGTTCGTCCTGGAATTCCCTTAGAACAGCCCTGGACAGAGAAAATGTTACACCTATTCCTTACCTTTATTCCCCTTTTTTTTTTTTTTTCTCAAGAGAGGATGGGGCTTGGATTTGAGGGGGCGGAAGAGGCTTGTTGTTAGGTGGTTGTCTTTTTTCTCTCTCCCCCTACTCCCATGGAGATTAGTAATTTTATCCAGCACTGAATCACCGAACAAGAGATGAATCTTACAACGCATAGGAGTAAATAAATTAAAAAAAAAAAAAAGGCACACAGAGGTAGTAAAAACTGGCTTCGCTATTTTGTGGAGCTTCATGCTACACCGGGATTGTAAGTAAATATAATTTTGGCATCCTTATCTCCATATTACACACAAGTTGAGGGTTTGTCAATATTCTTCCAGGCTCTTTTGAACATTTATCAGTCAGCATTGGCAGCTGTGACAGGATGACTGCTCACTGAATACCAAATGTAGCAACACAAAGCTGTCATTCTTCAACAGGTTATTACTTTGAAACGATTATTATTTAAGATAAGTTTTCTACATATATTTAAGTCTACCATCTCTGAGTTCTAGAAGGGTGTAAAATACTTTCATGCAAATGGTATCTGTAAGCAGTACATGTAATATTAATACTTCTGTATAAGTGGATCTTTGTATTGAAAAGGTATTTGATTATTCCATAATATATCAAGGTCTTACATATGCTACTGTTTATACTAATGCTTATTATTAATAAAATGTAAATATTTTGAATGGAAACTCCTACAGAATGTAGGGACATTCTTGGATTAACATATAGGTTTTTTACATATTTATAAAAAATCCAATTTGACTTTTATTAAACAGAAAACCTGCACCACGCTGAATGCATTGAATGTCAAGGTTAGAGGGGAATAATTTCTCCAGGACTTGGAAATGCTTACTTCACAACAACTTAGGAGCTGAATGAGGGTGCAGAGAGAAGAAAAACACTTACGCTACAGAATCGCAGATGTGCATTTAGAACAGAACTGTTTCCATACCACTACACATTTGTGGCTCTGAAGTGGTCTTTGTTTCTGTGAATTCTCCGCCGCTGAGAGGGTGAATGAAAATAACTCAAGAGCTAGAGATAAACTGTGTTTGCTCTAAAGAAAACCGTGTTCTCATTAAAAGGTTTTCTAATCATCTCACAGCAAATAAAACGTAACGATGGTGTATATGCAGTGCAGAAAGTATCTGGCTATTAAAAAAAATGGACTGCTTTTGTTGATTACAAGATACACTTTTATAGCATATCTTGAAGCTCAATTCCCTCAACCAGATACAAAAAGATTTTCAATTAATTAAATTAATTTGGGAAGATACTGGAAATGTTTCTTATATATTTTAGTTTTCTTTTTCTTTATTTCTTTTTTGTTGAAATAATATAATAATGGTACTAATTGAGATAATCCAGGTCCTTTTCTTTTACAAAAAGAATGCGTTTATAAAACATATCCAGAGGGACCTGGACAGGCTGGAGAGGTGGGCCCATGTGAACCTCATGAAGTTCAACAAGGCCAAGTGCAAGGTCCTGCACATGGGTCGGGACAATCCCAAGCACAGGTACAGGCTGGGGGATGAAGGGATCGAGAGCAGCCCTGGGGAGAAGGACCTGGGGGTGTTGGCTGGCGAGAAGCTCGACAAGACCCAGCAATCTGCGCTGGCAGCCCAGAAAGCCAGCCATATCCTGGGCTGCACCACAAGCAGCGTGGCCAGCAGGTCGAAGGAGGGGATTCTCCCTCTCTACTCTGCTCTGGTGAGACCCTACCTGGAGTACCGTGTCCAGTCCTGGGACTGACAGCACAAGAAAGACACGGACCTGCTCGAGCGGGTCCAGAGGAGGCCACAAAGATGCTCAGGGGCTGGAGCAGCTCCCCTGTGAGGACAGGCTGAGAGTTGGGGGTGTTCAGGCTGGAGAAGAGAAGGCTCCGGGGAGACCTTAGAGTGGCCTTCAGTGCTGAAAGGGGCTGCAGGAGAGGTGGGGAGGGACTCTGGATCAGGGAGGGTAGGGATAAGGCAAGGTGTAATGATTTCATACGGTCCTGGGCAACCTGCTGTAGGTGAACCTGCTTTAGCAGGGGAGGTTGGACTAGATGATCTCCAGAGGTCCCTTCCAACCCCTGCTATTCTGTGATTCTGTGGAAGAGGGGAGATTGAGATGAGATATTGGGAAGAAATTCTTCCCTGTGAGGGCGGTGAGGCCCTGGCCCAGGCTGCCCAGAGCAGCCGTGGCTGCCCCCTCCCTGGCAGGGCTCAAGGCCAGGCTGGATGGGGCTGGGAGCAACCTGGTCTGGTGGGAGGTGTCCCTGCCCAGGGCAGGACGGTGGCACTGGGTGAGCTTTAGGGTCCCTTCCAACCCAAACCAGTCTGTGACACTGTGACTCTATGAAAATAAAAAAAAATAATAATAATTTTGGTTTCAGTGTCTGAGAAAAGAAACTGCTAAACATCTCTGGGGACTGGGGGAAACTCATCTTTCAATGCATATAGCAGCAGTATATGGTATAAAATGCTCCATATAGCTCATGGCATTCCTTTATTAGGTGTACCTTGTATAATATCTAATTTGGTAAATGATAATAATATTTTTTTTCCTTTTGGTTAATATTTCAAAATTATTTGGGTTGATTTTTCCATCAGTATTGCTTTTCCTGCATTCTTTAGTCTCATTACTATTTTGTTTGGTTGCAATTGGTATTGTTGCTGTTTCTTAGGTAAGGGCTACACTTATATTCATTTTTCAGGAGTATTCATGATGCCAGAACTCTATCAAATGAATACAGGAAGAAAGAAAACACAAAAGAATGCATATACCTTCAAAGCAAATTCACTAATAATGTGAATAAATACCCTGGGAAAAAGTTTATAGCATTTGCTCAACTCTAGTCTTGTTTAATTACTCCTTGGGAACTGTAAACTTAAATCTGTTGTCTCACTTAATTAGGCTTTTTCTTTTTAATCCAGCTTGTATTTTATTGGTTATTTCCAGACCTCTATTGTTAAGTTGGCAGAAGTTTAATTATTTCTTGATTTGCATGTAAAAACATCATCATTAATGACATTACAAAAAGGAAAACAGCTTCACTCTTTAAAGCAACAAAGGTTTTGTAGCCCAGTCTTTAAAAAAAGTAATCCTGCATCTGCTTTGTTTTATCCTGTTTAGAATCTTTGTGCTTCCTAACTGATGTGCCATTTTATACACTAGCAATTAAAAAGAAAAACAGGACTGATTGAAAACATTGATTTTGGATTAGAAACAATGAATTTCTCCAACTGTGAGCTGAGTGTTCATATTGTTCGTTGTTTATAGTTATTCAGGAATTAGTTGAGTCATTTATGCAAATGTCTATGTATCTCCAAGAGTTCAGAGGATCTTAGAACGGGTGATTAATTGCGCTAAACTTCTTATTTGAAATGGATTATTCATTATTTTCCTACTTAAAAACACTCCTTTTATCATCATAAGGCATAGGACCCATAGTCATGGACTAGCAATTTTCTTAGATGGGCAGACTGTAAAAACTTACCCAAGGAGGGCGCGGTCTCAGTGTGAGCTGAAGGGACAAGTGCAGACCAGGGGGTCAAAGAGAACATGAGGCTTATTAGGAAACGTCATTGACATACGAGCAGAAGAGTTATTTTCAAGATTTCTTTACGTTTTGCACCAAAGGGAAAGAATTCTGAAAGATGAAAAGTGGTTAGTCCTTCCGCTTCTCACCACACAGTCTCCCAAGCGTTAGAAATAGCATCTATAAGTGCTTGAAATTTAACACATGAGTAATAGAGGCGGGTGTAAGCAGAAGTGGGAGCCAGTAATGAGTGAAAGGTGATAATATGTAGGGAGGGACATGGCTGTGAAGGGCTTTGAAAGTGAGGAAAGAAGCTTATGCTTGATTTGCTGGAAAGGGGCAAGCAGCAAAAAGAGAGCAGATGATACCAAAGCTTAAAAAATGGTCTTCATAACACCATTAAGAGTGGGACAAAGTTGTCCTTATCATCAAACTGAGGTGACAAAAGCCTACATGTGTTAGCTGCATCTGAGTTTCTGTGTCCTGAAGGATACCTGGCTCTTAAGGAGGTGAGGGATATCTGAATTATAACTCCTGCAAGGCAGTGAAGGAAGGGAATATAAAGGCTTGGGAGGAATATCTAGGGGTGGCGGAAGCGTGAAGGTTTGTTCGCTTTTTTGTTCTTTGTTCTTTTCTTTTAGCTGATCCAAAGCAATTTATTTTGGGTAAATTCTGAAAAAAAAGAAAAAAAAAAAAAAGAGGTTCAGTTTGAAGTTTTCTTTACATAAAGTTGTTTTTGTGAGCCAAAATATATTTTAATGAACAAGGTCATTCAATAAAATAAAGTATGATGTAGTGGAAGTAAATTTTCACTGGAAAATCCAGTGAACTAGCAATCCAATATCTAGCAGGAATTATTCAAAAAATGTTTTCAAATGATGAGACATTTTGCATGCAAACAAGTCTGAGTCATTAATAATTTGATAATCAAAAAGAGGCTGTGTTTATATATCGTTAGTAATGACTAAGCCATCAATATTTCAGAAAATATTTCTGAACCCTTTTTTTTTTTTTTGGTTCTGAGTACTGCACAAACTGTCAAAAAAAAAAAAAAAGTACTTTGCAGAATTGTCAAATGGTAATTTGCATCTGTGATGTCATTACAATTTTGTTTCTTCATCACCACTACTTTTCTTTTTCTTTCCTGATGTAATATAAAAAGGGCTTTATAACAAGCACATACTGGTAGCAATAACCTAGCCCACAGAGAAGAAATGCACAGAAATAAATGCACAGAAATGCCATAAGTGAAATACCTCTGTGTTATTTCTGTCTTTGTACACTGTCACAGACGACAGTTAGAGACAGTATCTGTAAATCTACCTTGGGTTGCTTTAGAAAATTTAACTAAGATTAGACTATATTAATAAATATAGAGTAATATTTTCTTTAGATAACATTGAGAGAGCAAGAAAGAACACGAAGAAATGGACAATCCCCTTCCTCTCTGTCTAAGCTTCGAATCACAAAGTTTAACTAGTCACGAGAGCTTGGTACACAAGTATTGCTAGCTACCACCATTACAGTCCTAAACTGTGATGGCCTGTACTTGGCTAGAAATATTGGTCATTGTGGGGCTCATCATTCACAGAATCATAGAATAATTTACATTGGAAAAGACCCTTAAGATCATCGAGTCCAACTGTTACTCTGACACTGCCAAGCCCACCGCTAAACCATGTCCCTGAGTGCCACATCTACTCATCTTTTAAATACCTCCAGGGATGGTGATTCACCCGTTTCCCTGGGCAGCCTGGTCCGAAGCTTGACAACACTTTCAGTAAAGAAATGTTTCCTAATATCCAGTCTAAACCTTCCCTGGCACAACTTGAACCCATTCCTACCACTTGTTATCTGGGAAAAGAGACTAACACCCACATCGCTCCAACCTCCTTTCAAGTAGTTGCAAAGCACGATGAGGTCTCCCCTCAGCCTCCTTTTCTCCAGGCTAAACAACCCCATTTCCCTCAGCCGCTCCTCATATGAGCTGTGCTCCAGACCCTTCACCAGCTTCGTTGCCCTTCTCTGGACACGCTCTAGCACCTCAGTGTCTGTCTTGCAGTGAGGAGCCCAAAACTGCACACGGTATTCGAGGTGTGGCCTCACCAGTGCCAATTACTGGTGACAGTCGCTTCCCTACTCCTTTTGGCCACACTATTTCTGATACAAGACATTGGCTTTTTTGGCCACCTGGGCACAGTGCTGGCTCATGACCAACACCTCCAGGTCATTTTCTGCTGGGCAGCTTTTCAGCCGCCCTTCCCCAAGCCTGTAGCGCTGCAGGGGCTTGGTGTGACTGAGACCCAGCACCTGGTACTTGGCCTTGTTGAACCTCACACAGTTGGCCTTGGCTCATTGATCCAGCCTGTCCAGATCCCTCTGCAGAGCCTTCCTCCCCTCAAGCAGATCAACACACCCACCCAACTTGGTGTCACCTGCAAACTTACTGAGGGTGCGCTCAATCCTCTCGTCCAGGTCTTTGATAAAGCTATTAAACAGAACTGGCCCCAGTACTGAGCCCTGGGGAACACAAGTTGTGACTGGCCACCAACTGGATTGAACTCCATTCACCACAACTCTTTGGGCCCAGCCATCTAGCCAGTTTTTTACCCTGTGAAGAGTACGCCCAGCCAAGCCATGAGCAGTGAGTTTCTCCAGGAGAATCCTGCGGCAAACAGTGTCAAAAGCTTGACTAAAGCCTACATGAATAAGATCCACAGCCTTTCCCAGTGATATCAAACAACATTTGCTGATGTACCATTACAGCTTCTTCATGGCTTAGTTGCCTTCCAAATCCACTACAAATTCAAAACTTGTGTGGTTTTTTTCGGAGTAGTGACACTTTTTTCAACATCCTTACTTCCTTCTTGGTTGGTCTCCTTTGTCTAGCCAGCCTAATTTTCTCTTTTTTGAGAAACATTTTTCAAGGATGGTTATTGCCTTGTACTTTATTTTTTCACGTCTCCGGATATGCTGGGACTAGTCTGCTACAGCAAGCGACTTCACAAAATAATTTTCCCACCTTTTTTTTCCTGGCACTATTTTTAGTGGGGATGATGTGGGACATATGTGTCTTTTCAATTGTCAGATTTAAAAAAAAAAAAAAGTTTTTAAAGGCCAGTCTACTCGTTCTGGGGGTAAATCTTGAGACCTACCCACAATAAGCTCAAAAATGAGTTGCCGCAATAGATTACATGCCAGAATTAGATTCAGAACCTGTATATACCAAAGAGAAAATAAACCATGCCAGCACAGCACCAGTGATCAGTGAACATAAATGATCCTGCTCTGCCCCTTTCATGCCCATCTTGTCTTTAAAAATGTGGTTTAAGAGACTCAGGTCCAAAGAAGACGGTACAAGTATAGGTGAGTGTCTTGTGGCTTTTAATTACCTGCGATATCCTGGAGGGCTAAGAACGATCTAGCACAGGGTTGCCTGCAGACATCGTTACTTTCCCTTTTCAAAGGCTAATTATCTGTAGCATGATGAAATATGTCGACTAGCATACAGGAATTTTTACTTCAGTATGAAAATTAAAAATAATGAAACAAAGATGTTCTGGGGCTTTTTTTTCAGTCATGGTTTTGCTTATTTTTCTCTATGATTGATTGTTTTGTGTAAAGATTGTATTAACATATGTGAAAATATTAACTGGAATATGTTCGTGAAGTGCTTTCACTGAGGCCTCTTCATCTCAATTACATGAGACACTGGTGCATGGGATCTTTCATATTATTGGGTGCTAAATGATGTGGGTGAAGCCTTAGGCAACACAGTGCCACAGAATTACCTAATGTGACTATATCCCAAAGCAATGCATGCCCTCCTGCATCTTTTGACTAAATTGTCTCATGAATATGTAAAATGTGCTTAAATTGTGGAGAATGCAAAATTATTTACAATTCAAATACCATCACCCAAACGCATATTAAAATTAATGACTTTTGGATAAATGCTAATGAATAGGAAATAATTCTGCTTTAAAAAAATAAGAATATTCATACATCAATAATTGATGTATTTTGCTTTTGAAACTAAGTAGCTTCATTTCCAGTCAGAATAGAAAGAATGTCACACTAGTTATTAGTACTAAATGGTCTTTTATCAGAACTTGTATTTATGCCTACAAATAACTTCATGTTGCTTTTCTGCTTCTCAGCATGACCTTAGTCAGAATTATTTTATGCATAATTTGGTTTTTCACACACAGATCAACAAACAGGATACATGACTAGATTGGGCATGCTAACTGTCAAAAATTCATAATACAGGTATCGACCGAAATGGGAAAAGCAGACATGCTTCAACATGTTTGCTTGCGTGTACTACTTGCAGTGCTGAATGATGGGGTAAAAAAAAATGAAGTTACAAATTTTCTGAAGTTATTATCTTAAAATACACGCTTACATTCAACACTGGGATAGTACGAGCCAACATCTATCGTATGTGATGATGGCATATTGAATCATTAACTTGTTGACCATACCTTTCTGCTTTTCACATCTCAGTTTCTTCCACATGCATTTTTGGGATGGCTAAAGTGACACATCACTGGCTGCTGGTGTGCAAAATGATTAACTGCTCTAGTTCAGATAAAATAGATTAACATGGAATATGATCCAATAGAAAAGGGGCTTCTGTAAAATACCCTAAATAGAAAGCAATGGCTGAAAAAGTCAGATTCTAGTTGTACAGATGTGTTCATAAAAAAAACTTGGAATCACTGAGAAGCATGAAAAGAGAGCTTTCTTAGCAAATATACTGGGTTCTGCTTTTAAAATTCCCAGTTTAGGATTTAGGATTAAACATAATTCTTGAATTGCGTACACTGCACAGGTGCCAAACGCCAGAAAAGGGCCTAAATGAGATAAAAGGGTCCTCCATTTCACTTGTCATTAAAACTAGACTTAAATCTCGGCTTTAGAGAAGGTGTTACTTTCTGGCCAGGCAACTGATGAAAGGTCAGATTTTTACAGGTAAAGCAATCTTCAAAATCTCATTATTTCATAACGTTTTGGGCAGATTTTTTAATGGCAGAAGGAGTCATTTCCATTAAAACATTGATGGAAATCAACCTGTGCGCTTACAGCATTTCGCCTCCCCTGGGCTCCCTGCCTCTCCGGGCTGCTGGGTCCCATGAGCACTGGCTGCTAGAGGATGGCAGCTCCCGTGCAAGCTGTCCTCTGAAACAATTGCGTGGCATCAGGCACCCGGGAACAAACTGCAAATTTCTGTTCCTCCTATAGCAAATTGTTCAGAAGTCTTTTCTTTTTTTAAATCCCATATCTGTGCTGCCTCAGCCCAATGCTATTAGGCCACAGTGCCCATCTATGGTTCAGTTATGAATCTTAGGAGTCTCTGCTCTACCGTGCATATCCATTCTTTCCCTGCCTATGTATGCAAAAAAAATCAATTCTACCTTCACTTTAGTGAAAATTAATATCAGTGCCATTGACAACACTGACTGTATAGATCAAAAGTGAGTTTCCTCATGATACCTGAAAGCAAGGGACACTTTATAGTAATTTCTGGTTGATCCCACTTCCTCACAGATTTTTAATGTTGTGCTACTGTTACAGTCTAACAAAACGATTGATGTATTTCTTGGTGGTTTTAGTCCAATTGTTAGTGTCAAAGCAAAGACCGTTTCTCTCACCAGAGTGATTAGAAACCTGCTTCTACCAAGCATTTTTTTGTAACAAGAAAATATTTCTGATTCAAGTTTTAGTAGTTCAATGAAAAAAAATCAGTGAAGAGCAAATTATGCACAAATAATAATCGTTTATGAAACCCCTATCCTCCATCTCCATATTTTTCCTTCAGTTAGATACACCAGAGTGGCAGTCTGCAAGCTGTACTGAACTGTGACTGCACCCAAGACTGAGCATCAACAGATTGGTACTAACATTCATTAAAATAGCTGTAAAGGATTACTAATTTATCTTCTGCCAAGATGCCTTTGTAGCCCATTCACATTGTGAGGTGGAAGAATATTTCATGCACTTGTGATGTTTTCCCTCTATGCTTGTGTCTCAACTAGGATCTAAGGCTGACCTCCTGACATGTGTTTTATAGTGAAAAAATCAAGATCACTTTTACAGATTTGGAATCACCTGAACGCAAAAGTATCTAAATCCTACAAATTACTTCCAGATCTAACAGTATAACACATAGATGAGACCCAGTGGTTGATACATTTCTGTTTATCTTCAGAGTGCCCAAGCAGAGTACACCCAGAAAACCCCAACTTAACCGCCAAACCACCCCCAATTTCCCCCCCCAAAAAAAACAAAACAAAAAAATCCTTTGAAGGCACATTGTGAAAAAAAAGAACCAAAAACAAAGTCACGGTTTTCAAATAAGTATCTTATTTTTTTGTTTCTTGTTAAAACTTAAAACGATTAACTCACTTAAAATGAACCTCATTTTTACAGTTGATTTAGTTTGAGCAGTGAAAACAAAAACATACTCTCTAAACAGTAAATAAATATATTCAAAATATATATTTATATATAGTCATTTTCTATTCTCTTTCATATATATCTCTAGAATGCTACAGAATTTTGATCATGAATGAGGCAGGGCAATACTCAAATTCAAAGTATTCTGTTCACATTAAAACTAAAGTCACAGATGTTAGGGGTTATGACCTCGGTAAGCCTTTCTTGAAAATATTTAGTTTTCCAGCTATTCCTACAAAAACTGTGTACATGATGAAAACATTCTTTATGTAACGAAATTAAAGCAAAGCATTTAAAAGATTTATTAAAAGGCAGAAAGGAACTATCCCATCTCTCTCTCTCTTTTTTTTTTTTTTTTTTACAGAAAGAAAAGGTATCTGATTAAATTTTGTATTTCTTGCACCAAAAGATGTTTTCAGCAATCCAAATCTTTCATCAGCTAGAAACTGACTGGAGACCATGCAGTCCTTGGAGACAGAAATAAATAAAATACCTCCAAACAGCTGAAAACCAACTTACTCACTTAGGGGAGAGATAAACCAGGTTTTGAATTTGATTTAGTTGGTGATAGAAATACCCTAGTAATCTTTTAAAAAAAATTGCAGGACATAAAGAAAACTCAAGCACTCAGTAGGTCATATCAAAAAGCAACAGGCATAACAGATTGTGAGGCTGAACGATTATGTGACTCAGAAAACGTGCTGTAGTCAGACCTCTGTGGTATGATAAATTGATATGTAAGTGGTTACTTTCTAATGCTAATTTCTCTAACCTGTCTAAAGTCAGTTTTATATACGGAATGTGAACTGTGGGTATTGTGCTCCTGTAGTTAGGTTTCTGCTTGCAGTTCATATCTGTATTTTGTTATTTTTAGCGTGGAAATATGTTGAATTTAATGCTAAATGCATACAAAGTAGTTCCATCAGCTGTGTCAGTGTGATTTGGGACACTACTGAGAACAAATACAGGAATTAAATAAGGAGGCATTCTGGCTGGTTTTTATGGTGTACTGTGAATATAATGGAATGAAGGGTCCATTTCTTTGTGGTTTTGGGTTTGGGTTTTTTCCTTTTTTCTTGATAGTCCTAACCTAACACAGCGTGTGTTCCCTCAAAATACTGGAACAAAAGGGAATGCAGAAATTGTGCCATTACACCTTTCAACAGTATCTCGTCAAAATGTTGTCTGAGGAAATAGCATATGTAGCAGTAAAATCTTAAGGTACCAGTGTAGGTCGAGGGTTTTAGGTGAGTAAATTTACATATTCTACTCATATTATCAGTACAGCTCCTTCAGTCTTGGAAACAGAGAATAAAGCATCTCCCGATGCTAGTGTAGGGCCTATCAGAGTTTGATCTATAAATTTGCAAGTTGTCCAGCTCCGGTAGGCACAGTTTTCAGCTTTTATTAGGAGCAGAACGGGATTTACTTGTGCAGATAACATTGGTTAAGTGTTAAAACCAACACTGCTCATTTAGCCATCATTGCGCTACTTTGAAATCAACTGAAAGCAAAAAACTGCAAGGAATAGAGAGAGGTTGTCCTCCATCTCCTGACCTTCCCCATGACATTCAGAGGTCTGGATGCAGCAGCAGTTTTGACTGGGTTAGACTGGAAGTCAGCTTTTGCTCTACTTCAGAAATGGGCAGAAAGTTTAGTTTATCACACTACAGTGAACAACTTGATGGGTCTTTAGGCATATAAAAGGTAGTTTGAATTGCTTGCTTGTCCTTTACCCATTTAAAATTCTACTTCTGTTGTGGCCTTCCCTTTTTTTTCCATGGTAACTGTTCAATACTCTGAATTAATTTTGGTGTGTTTACCATCCCAACCCGGAGGACAAAAGGGTGCAGGGGAATGTGCAGTGACATAAGCCACAGGAATCAACATGAAGCCACAACTCTACGTCCTATGACCTAACAAAACCTCACGGGAATCAGTGCTAATCAGCATTATGTGATGCCAAAGTGAAAAGACTCCGCTACTTTGGGCTCCACACTATCGCCTCTGCAAGTTTTCAGGGTCAGTGACCCGGGAGCTTCTCACCGGGCAGCATGGTGTAAATGCCAACCAAAGACTTAGAAAAGGGGATGCTCACACTTGTATCCCAGTTTGTCTGCCTGGAGGGGAGGACAGGGGTGAAATATAACAAAAAACAGGCACTGAATACTTTAGAGGAAAACATTTGCATTTACAAGTGTCAAAGTATAATTGTGTTTGTCTGCATGGTAAAAACAACCTCATTAGCCCAGTTTTCATTTCTTCCTTTGCATTTACTTTTTGGTGGTACTTTGAGACACATTAGAGGTTGAAAACACTTTTTCCCTCCAACTATGACTCTTCTAACATATTCAAAGAAGGTTTCACACAAACTTATCATCTGATAATCTCAAAAACGAGGAGCAGCCTATCCTCTTTTCTGAGATGGGTGTAACTGAAGCACAGATGAGCAAAATGACCTCCCAAGGTTAGATGCCCTCTTAAGCTCCAGGTTAGATGGCAGGGAGTGGATTACAGCGCCAGTCTTCTGGCTTTTAAGCCACTGCATTCCCATGTGTTTCCCTGTTCTCTTTTGCCTGGTTCTCCACCATACATTTCCACTGAGCAGAAGCTGTAAACCAGCACAGAGCTTTTCATTTATGTAACCTTTCCCCAATTATAACACAAAGTTTTGTCAAGCATCCTAACATATCTTCCAGTGAAACAGTTCGTAACAGCAATTTGCATTCATGATCTAAAAGTTTAAAAATAATGTTAAGTCAGCAACCACAGGTGATAACTAAAAGAAATGATGAGGTACATGTTGTGTCATCTACGGAAACAAGCAAGTGAACAGTATGATTTATCACTGCGTTATTGGCACTTGGGTAAACAAGTGCTTTTGGAGCAATCCCTTAGGGTTCAATTAAAAATGTGCCCCAAATTATGAAATGAAGTTCTAATAATGAGCTCAAACTCCTTCAGTCACTGTGCACAGCCTAATGAAGAGCAAAAATGGAAAATGTAGCTGATGCAAGAGTTTTTATGCTTAAGTCCTCTACATTGAAGTAAAGTAAGAGACAAAAAGAACATACACTAAGGACTAGATTCATTAGAAGGACTAAATGCCTGTTTAGAGGACTAATTCCAAGAGAGGGCATTTTGCTGCAGATCCCAATGGGAGAGAAGTCTTTCCCTTTGACTAGGAGAGGTACCAGCACTCTGGGGGAAGGGAAAGGGGGAAAAAAAAGTGACAGTTAGACGCTTCCAAGTCTCCTTTGGGCATTGGATGTTTTCCCAGAGTGCTATTGAGGGTGCTGGTGTCTGTGAATGCTGTTCAGCAGTGCCCCCTACCACGGTATTACCATGCACCTAGAAACATGTTCATTTCCACAAAAACCAGGTTGTCCCAGAGTGACTGGAAAAATATGTGTTAAAATGCAAACGTGAATGAAAGAGAGGTCAAGAGTGGAGAGAATTTTGTGTGCTGTTGGCACAGAAGAGTTACCAGGTGCTGTTTGAGTACCCAGAAAATATAAATAAAGCAGCGAAGTATGGAGTCCTTCTGTGAGGTGGAAGAAGCAGAAGAAAGAAGGCACTTACCTAATGAGAGACTAGAGGAACTATGAGAGAAGCAGGAACAGACTCAGAAACGGATGAAGAAGTAAAATCCAGAGAAAGATAATACCTTTAAAAAAAAAAAAAAAAACAACAACATTTGGCATGTAGTGTGTAAATGTATAGCTACCAGAGTAAGAAAATTCGGGACGAAAGCAGAATATAGAGAATGCCTGAAATCTTGCTGGAAAAGAGTACAGACTAACAGTGAGAGAAAACCTCAGCTAGAGGGAAGAATTTCTATATTGGAAAGGATAAAGAGGCTTTGAGTTAATGATGTAAAGCATGTTGTTTCCAAAGGTACTAGTGATAAAGAACAATAGTGAGAAAAAAATATGAGAGAGAGCCTGAAATTTTTAAGAGGAGAGAGACATTTAGGAGTCATGGTGCTAGGTTATATGTGATGTGTGAAACCACCATGACACATATATATAAGACCTAAATCAGCAAAACACCGACAGTCTTCTGTCTGGGACTTAGTACGTGATCAGCTTGGCTTTTTCTGGAGTGACTGTATTTGAATAGAAAATATTTCAGTCTATAGAGAATTATTTCTGTCTGTTGTGATATCAGTCTACCGATCTTCTGGATTTTAGCCCAGCATGGAGGATGGGAAGAACACAAACAAACACAAGCTGTGGAAAGTTAAGGTCTATGTAACTAACACAGAGCTGTCATCTCGGTGAATATAGACACCCAGTCATAACTATATACAGAATTTCAACATTATGTAAATACATCTGGATAAGCACAGAAGGTCGGGCACGATTTGTTTTTCACGAGGTGGATGAACTCTTGATGGAACATAGTGCAGCTGAGATTTGGTAGGGATCTGTGCAGCTGCTGAGAGCAAAAAAAAAGTAGTCAGGACTGTGAGTATAGAGTGAACATTTGTCAAACTGACAGTACTGGAAATTGGTATAACCTCTACACCCAGGAAACAAATATGGTGTGAGGACTAGAAGCATAAACTTCTCTATAATTACATCCCTGAGAGGTGGAAAATAATGTGGATTCCAAGTATATATTAGATAATATATAATTCAGACTCTAAGTCCATTCCCCATTTATTTTTTTTTTATAATCTCAGCAAACACTTATCTAAGTAGTAGATCTCACAATTCAGAAATGTACAAACTGGAAAGCAGACTGATGATATACTTTCACTTTATAGGGGCTCTAGCAATTATAATAAAGAGTTTAGTGTTTGTTGATTTCAGCCAGATTTGAACTAGTGACCCAGACAGAAAAAGATTAATTTACAACTGAATTTTTTTAACAGTGTAGAACATGGAGATTTAATAGGTTATATTTTTTATAACTAAAAAACCCCACCATTGCTGACACATAATTAGTTCAATGAAATAATTTATTTCTAATTTTCTGAACGAACAGTTGCTTTCTGGAGGTTTTTCCATGCAGTAAAACCAGGTTTCAATTTTAGTCAGGAAAGATTTAGGGGTTTTTCCCTCCTTAGTTCCCCCTAATATTGCAGGGATTAAGTATACAGTGACAAGGGAAAAAAACTCCAGCATTCTTACACAATAATTTAATTATTTACTGAAGTTATTATTTCATTCTCAATTAATAAATAAATAATAAACATAAACCAGACATTCCAGAGGAGTTTTTCAACAAAAATTTGAAGATTAGGAAATGCGAGAAATGCTACAACTACTCTACCAAGTGTAATCGGCAAATTATGTTTATATTTTAAGTCTGCTTAAAATACTAGGTGTCAAGTGATTCACATTTCAGCCCTGCTCTGCCATATGCTGTGTTTGCGTTTTTGGGTACATCACATCTGTACCGTATAGTTCTCAGCTGCAAAGTGGTAATAACAGCAGTTCTTTAATCTCAGAGTCACAGCGAGTCTTTAATCTATTAATATTTTCTTTAGGATTTCAGCTGGAAGGTGCTTACTGAGGCATTTAACAACAAAAATTTTGTCACTGCTTTTATGGCAGAGGAAAACTGGGAGTTTAGACCACAGCCTTACATCAGCCTTGTTCTTATTCTTGTCCATCCTTTCCCCTAAGGAATGGACACACTATGAGTGTGTATCATGGGCGTTTCTACCCAGGGTCACACAAGCATTTTTTCCCAAGACAGTCTCCTCCACAGCTTCATGCACTGCACCACGGGGATTATCACTGTGCACCAGTTGCTTTCTGGCATTGTACCAACATTTACTTCAGCAATTGATGTTTGTTGAGAACTGGGTTCTGACCCCTGTTGCCAGCCTTGCTGACGAGAATCATCTAGCTCACTTCACTCCGCCGATGAAATCAGACTAGCTCAGACCAGCTGCTCTTTTGTTTTCAACAGAAAATGTGGATTCTCCACACTTAAACAGAATTTTTTTACTCTTAACTGTCCCTCCCAAGGTAAGTCAACTGGCTAGGCAGTACCCATGTGACCCCGAATCAACTGTCAATGCTAGCGGAAGCCATGTAACCACACACAGCACAGAGGGTTTCAGTCTGGACAAAAGAATAGTCTGGGTTTTCTTGCTCTTTTTTCCCATTTTAAAAAACTCACAAACAACCAACCTCACATCATGCAGCTCTCCCTGGTGTGCAATCTATCCCCAAAAAGGGGAAGCTGTGCTGCCAGCGTAGGCTTTTCTGGTGGACTACTCCCATTTCAGTCTGAGAAAACTTAAGAAAACCTTGATTCAAAATAGGCATTTTAAATATAATTTGTAAAAGAATCAACACTCACTAGGAATACAGGCAGAAAAAGCAAAAACTTTCATCTTCTGCCCACCCTTCCATTCCTGCTGAGCTCAGCAGATGTTTTATTCACCTTGTGAATGCCAGAGCATGACCCAGGTTTATAACTTTTCCTGAAATTTTCAGACATTTCAGACATATGCAAAAGTCATTGTTAAAAAATGTAGAATTTGGCTGACACCAACTGTACTGTATGAGACCAAAGCCTCTGTGTATGAGTCCAACAGAGGCTTTAGGCATTTGGAGACTTGTGGTGGATTTAGGTCTGAATTTTTAAATGAGAAGAGAGGCTCATGCTTTATACAACTGCTGCAATAAATGGAGCACAATTGCAAAACCCAAATTGTGAACTACTTTATCCTAAACAGGCAACAATACAGAATGACTGCGAACAATGGGAACCGATGTGCCTTGTATAAAAAAGATAACAAGGAAGGGTTGAGGGAAGAAAGCGGACATTCCCAAAAAGCAGGAAATGGACTGAGAAATCTAGGGTCTAACACAGAACACAGTTGTGGTGAAACTATGAGCACGTTTCCGAAAGAACGACCATTAGAGAGGAATAAACCTGTACAATCCCTTGCTAATTCTCGCAGATCTGTGCTCCCTATGGAAACAGAGATTTAAAGCCTGCTAACCTAAGGAATATAAAAAACATCAAAAGCAGAAAAGGTCACACCAAGTTCCAGGGGAAGCTTGAAGCTTGATCTTTATGTTAACAAAAGAAAAAAATCAGCCCAATTTTTCCGTGGTAGTGACTTAGAGAGAAGCTTTTAAAACCAGTCCCCAACATGTAAAAATGAGATTCAAAAGCAGGATGTCATTTTCAAAATCAGATTGGAACAGGATTACTTAATTAAAAGAGACAAATTAAAAATAGGAAAGAGTACAGCTGGAGCCTGGAAAAAAAAAAAAAAAATGATGGTGGGGGAAAAGAAATGTGAAGCACGTCAGTAAAAGTTTAAAAAATAAAGAAAAAAGAAAGAGACGAAAAAGTTCTCAGTAGATGTTGACATCAAACATGAAAAAAATATGGGGATTTGGAAAATAATTTCTTAAAGACATGTGGGCTATAATTTTAACAGCAGAAATTGCATTAAGTACAGACAGAAAGAAAGAAAAAGCTCATTATCAAAGATTAGCTTTGAAGTATGTGGCTATGACAAAGGTACTGTAGTGGATGAAAGCCAGCTATATTCAAGGCTTAATAATTCAGCGTTTCTCTCCGAGGCACTCTCTAAAGTTGTATCAATCAAAACAAAAATGCATTTAGAAATAGGGTACATCTGCAGAGCAAAAGACCATGAAAGCAGCCTGAATATAGAAAAGCTGGGAAAACTCCTGTCCAACTCACTTAAACAGAAGCTCTCATTAAATGTTTGCTGTATGTGTGTAACTCGGCTTATGGGCAGTGTAAGATGACAATATGTAGTCTTTGTTATATTTTTTATTTTTATTTTTCCTGAAGGATTGAGAGAATGAAAGAAAGAACAGCTTAACATTGAAATGAAAGAACTACAGTGCATAAGGTTGAAAGTTTCGCTGGGTTCAGTAGGTCCTGTGGGACTCAACTGCAAGGCAATTAAGGTGTAAAGTGATCACAGTTCACATTATTTTTCATTTTAGTGAGAAAAAGCATTTTTATTTTTCCGCTGAGGCTTAGAGCTGAGCAGCGTGGATGATGATGTCCCTCCAGACTGTCCTGACAAAGTCATGAGGTACTGGGAATCTTGTAGCTGAACTGCAGGCTGCCTCACACTGATAATTTCCCTTTTCCAAAACATTTTTAAAACCAGAACAAAGCACTACCGCTATACTTTCTAGGCAAAGTTCTACAAAGCTATTGAATAAGAACAGATAGACATGAACATTTTTTTCCAGGCCCAAATCGACAATTACATTTCTAATGAAGGGCTGCGGACACTGACATTTTCTAAAAATCAGGCTCTTGGTGCTAAACAGAACTGTTCAACCCAGAATTTTCCATGCTGAAACTCTTTCCTGTCTGTCCTGCAACCAGAAAGACCATAACCTTCTTTCTCTGCCCCTCTGTGGTTTGTTCATTCTCTACTAACTTCCTGCTTTTACACTTTTTTTTTCCTCTAGTCCCATTTTTTTTCTCCTATCTTCTATACCGCTCTTCTTGGTGGAAGGTCCACCCAGGCACCCTGCCAAGTATACCCTGTTCTGCTGCACACAGCTATTAACGGCAGCAATTGCTTTTGTTTTCCATCTTCTCGCCAACAGCATGAGTAAAATATGACAAGAGACTTACCAGACAGGCTGTTCTTTCTGTTCCTCAGAGCATTCAGTGACATACCAATTTGATGACAGAAGCACCTAAAACGATTACAGAAATTTAGGAAACCCTATTTTAAAACCCTACCCTAAAAGATATATTTGCAATTGTGTGGGTAAACTGGAGAGACCCCATAAATCCTAGTCACAAGGCCTTCATCACCCCTTCCACTCCCTTTATTCCTATAACAGGTATTTAACGGAGTAGATCTGTCACTGGTGTGCTAGCCATATGCCCACTTCTACTGGCTTTGAAAGTCTGTAGCCACTGATGAGCTGCTCTATTCTCACGTGGACCTGTTAGCTATTCACAATTACTCACATTATCAAATCTACACCAGTTAACTAAGTGAGGGGACTTTAGGTTTTGTTTATACTTGACACAGAGTAAATTGGTGTTCCAGGAAACACTTTTGGCATGCTCAAGCGAGGCAGTAAAAGCCTTGCTTTTCCGAGCGTGTATCAGGCAGTCATATTTCCCTAGATGTATATCAAGCATACATCAAATTCTTACAGGATAAAAGAAAAGAGTGAAGAGATAAAACTTCTTTACTTTGACAGCATGTTGACATGGTCTAGATTCCTATTTGCCAGCATGGTGGGAAATAGAATTATACAAGGAAAGATTTGAACAAAGGCAGCTGAGGTCAAACCTTGTGCTATGTCAAGAACCGTAAGTGTAAAAAGAAATGTAGCTCCATGCAGCCTGAATAGAAAGAGAATGAGATAAAATAAACTGGGCTTAAACAAAAAAAAATGGTATAATAATAGATTTTTTTTTTTTAATGGACTCTCTTCCAGTTCACTTTTATTTTTAGGAAGCTGGTGTCTTACCAGGCCCTGGAGTTGGACTTGCACACAGACAGCTGCTCCATAACCTAATGCAAGCCAGTTCTAAGGAGATATTGATGTGATCCAAATTTGCAGAGATTATTGTTTCATAAATCATTTAAAACTACCCAAGAAGTAGTTCATCTGTACAAACTCAAAGTCTCTACCAAATACTGTCATTAATTTCCTCATGTTGATTTCAGTTCCTTAATTAGGTGTTTATTTCCCTTCCTTTTTCTCACTTTCAGCAATTATCTCAACACTAAGATTATAGAGAAGTCTACACAGACCACGTACCATCAAGCCCTATGAGCTGCTTTTTCAAGCCTTGCAGTCAGAGATCGATGACACCCATTTAATTAGAGCCAGAATGTAGAAGCTAGACCCTACCTGGAGATGTGGACCTTGTGCTCTGGGGCTAGAGGCAGATGGACAGAGCCACCGGTGCTCAGCCTGCCTGCGGACACCACAACAGGCTGATGGAGGAACTGCCACATCTACGAAAGGCTGTCACCTGCTAATGCTGACCAGGGATATCTTGTCTCTCAGAAAGACCAGGACTTCTTGCTTCCAGCTCCCGCTGGAATGGCAACAGGGCAGTTGTATCTTTCGCTGGGCGGGTGCTTATCTTTCTAGCAGGTGCAGCTCCTCACCCTCAGGTTCTTTGATTTCTGATTTACAGCAGACCTCTCCTGTTTCCGTCAGTTCTCAGCTGTAACCAGAGAAAAAAGGTCCACCCACATGATGCAGCCAAGGCCAATGTTTCTACAAGGTTGAACTAAAGGTAATATAAATAGAGTGCACTGTTCCTTGCAGGTAAAGAAAAGGAAAAAAGAAGAAAAAAAAAAAAAAAAAAAAAAAAAAAAAAAAAAAAAAAGCAACCCGAGGGCAAGCCACCTAAGGACACCCAAGCCTGTTCTCTGCCTAAAGAGGGTTCACCGAAACGGAGTTTTACAGGTAGGAAGATGGATGGCTCAGCAGTATTCCCTCTGTCTAACAAGAAATGTTTTTTCTAAAGTATATCTGAGCATTGTTCTTAAAGTTAGTGCTGGGGAAAATAGATTTTTTGCACCTCATTTTTCACTTTTAAAAATATTGTTCTATTTTCCTTTTAATACAGGCATTTAGAATTTTTATGTGAGTACTTAATGTATATTCAGATGGCTCTATCTAAATATACTCTAAATTCTTATTAACAGATTATTCTCAACAAGATTAGGTGTCTTATATTTTAAAGATATTTCTAATTCTGTTGGAATGTTTGACTATCCAATACACGCAACAGGCAAACTTGCTTTGATAGCTTAGCCTTTTCGGGGAAATACGTAGTGCAATCCCTATACACAAATCCACTTGCAGAAGCAGTATTAGCTGTCGCACCTCCTGAAGCTGTCCTGATGACTGCTGATGGAAGACAATGAGTAAAACTTTGAGCCACTTTTCTCACCCTCATTAAACTTGCTCTTGAGCAGCATGTGGCGCTGCAGGTATTGAGTTCCATCTGTGTGTCACCAGCCTCACCTACAGAGAAAAAGCATTCAGATGTTGGAGGCAAAAACTGACTTCAGAGAAGCCAAAGTTTTCAGCTAAAAATAAACCTTTGCTTTCAGAGTTCTGCAGAACTCTCAGATATTCGAATTACTGTTCCCTATTAGGTACTCAGAAATAGCTTTTACCAAAAAGTTTTCGGGTGATCTAGCTAATTGGTGAAAATACTGATAGTTAACAGCCGATAACAGTATTCTTCATCTTTTGAATTCTTGAATTTACGAGTTCAGTCATTCAAAAATTACCAAATGTCCTCAAACTGATAACATTTTGCTATGACAACAGTTTAGTGTTTAAATGAAGAATTACAGAATCACACAGACTCACAGAATGGTGGGGGTCGGAAGGGATCTCCGGAGATCATCCAGTCCAAACCCGTGCCAAAGCAGGTTCACCTGAGCAGGTCACACAGAATCATATCAAGGTGGGTTTTGAATGTCTCCAGAGACACCTCAGCCTCCTTTGGCAGCCTGTTCCAAGAAAGCAGGTAATAGTCAACCTTAGTTAATGATGAATTGCAGACACTACTTTGAAGGTACAATCCTATAGTAACCCAGACCCTGAACTGGCTGCAGCGAACTGTTCAGCAACGTGAGTGCACCTGAATATTAGATGATTGCCCACAGCAGCGCACGTTAACTCTGATGCAGTAGAAACATCTGAAAACTAAAGGGAAGGATGACCACCTCTCTTGCATCACCATTTCTGCTGTGGCCCTTTCAGTCCTTTCATAAGAGGTGAAGACAACTCTAACGTTGATCAAAGCAAATTTCCCCGTCATACATGTAAAACAGAAACCTTCGTAACAGAGTAGTAAATCCATACAACACCTATAGCGCCGGGTTTTCGCTGTCGTTCGCTCTCCTTTTTTTGCCTGATTTTGCAAGCTAACAGAGAATTCGATCTCACACTCAGACCTGCAGTGAGATTTGCCTAAATCTAGCGAAGTATGGCTTGAAACAAATTTTTCATTTGCCCAATTCAATTTTACCATCTCCTGCGGATACAAAGGGTATTTAAAGCCTGTTCTGCAGACCTTCACCTTTCTCACAGTGTGCGGCTGAAAAAGAGTAGCCTGAACAACCCAGCCTTTGGACACAGAGCAGCACATACCGGGAGCCTGGCTGCTTCAGCCACATCTCATTCTGTTTGTTCCAGCAGAACTCTCATTGACTTGAAATTGATATTTTGACTAAGGACTAGAACATTTAATCTGTATGTCAAATGGTGGAATAAAGTATGCTGTTTTCCCTGACGTTTCAACAACTTTAGCTATATATGTTTTGATGGCCTCCAGTATCACCCAGCTATATTTTTCCTTATTACTGTTTTCTTACCAGGACTTTCTCCCTGATAAGTTTTGATCAAGTTTGCATAATAGAAATGTCAATCATTATAAACTGTGCTGGATATTCTGATAACTTTCATTTAAAGAAGCCCAAGATTTCATGTTCAGCAAGCTTTGAGGTCTTCCTGAGATAATGAAGTAGTCGTTGAGACTTTTTATGTTGCACCTCTTGCTGCAAGGATAGTCCATAAATTCAGTTCTCTGATCAATAATGACTGGATACAAAATTCCTACAGCTTATTTTGGCAAGGTGCTTATTTAGGTGGCTTTGGCGGAACCTGATAAGTCAGTGAATATAGAAGTAGCTTTCCAATTATTTAAATATATAATCATAGCAACCCTAGATATAAATTTTAATAACAACTACTTTAAATGGATAATATCTCACAGCAGACTTTGGTACACATAATGTTTAGATGCTGCTACTGAGCGCTCTTGAATTACTTGTTTTCGCGGCCCGAGCAAGCTTAGAAATTGTGGGGTTTGCTATCTCTTAGCGTGGTAGTAATACTTACAACATATCCAATCGTGCCTTTTCCCTGCAAAAATAAATGTGTCACCTGTTATGTTGGCATATCTCTAATTGCTAACAAATTAGTTAAACCTAACTTGTATAAATTATGTCTCACTTTAGCTACAAATATCATCTATAGACGCAGAGACTTTATTTAACCTGATGTAATTGGCTGCACATCTTTCTAGGAAAGATATAATTTCAAGTTCTTCAATTACGGAGAAACATTATCTTTAAAGATCTTACCCTGAAAGCTATGATTTTTTTTTTTCAGAAATGTTTGAGCAAGAAACATCTTTTCTTGTATTTCTTCTTTTATCATAGTCACCACATCTCTGCTTATCAGCACTGCAACACATAGCTTAAAAACACATACACACAGATAACACTTCCCTCACTATCTTCCTGTGTTGATAAGAAAAGAAAGTAATTTTAGTGGGATTTAGATACATATTGGAAAGGCCAAAAAGAGCTTATGAAAACAAAACCTTGTTAGTATGTAATAAGACTGCGAACATGGCACTGCCAAGATCACTTCATGAATATGGACAGCCACACCAGGGGCTAAGACTGTCTTTTGTTGTTTTGTTGTTCAATGTGGAGCTCTTTTTTTTTTAAAAAAAAAAAAAAAAAAAAAAAGATATTCCATTGTTAAAAGAACAAAGGTCAAATCAGACTGTAACTGTCTTTTAAACCTCACCTTTTGCACATGTTAAGTAAACACCTCACAGAGACATAGGAGTTAGAAAGTCTCATTTTATTACTGCATTTGAACAACTTCTGAAGCCTAGAACGATCAACCATACCCTGCCAACGTCTTATCAAGTCCCTAATTTTAGCAGGTTTATTTTTTTGCTAGATTTTTACCTCTTGGGTGAAAATTTGTTCCCATCCGTGTTCACCTCATTTAAATTTTCAACAAACTTCAGACATAATACCTGATCCTTCTCTGAGAGTGAAGCTAAAGAAAGTCAGGATTCCTCATATTATCTCTAATATTTTTTCACAGAGGAGATTGAGTGAAACCATGTTCTGGATCAAAAGAGGCTGAAATTTTGCTATCTTCTGGTACAATATGCTATTTTCTGATCTACTGAAAAGGCTTAGTCAAGGTACAAATCTACACTTTGCGTAGAGTCACTACAAGCTTGTTACGGGTTTGTAGTTAAAACCTCCGAAGGCTCCCCAGTGAGAGACTGTTAATTTACTACTGATTAGACTTGTTTTGGTGCTACAATTACAGTACCCTTTTATTGTCTACCCCTTTATTTTGGCATATTTTTGCAGTTTATCTCAAAACACTAAATACGAATATGAGTGCTTATTTTTTTATTACTAGCTCTCTGCATTGTAAAAGAAACTATAAACGTTTCAAAAATACCTCTGTGTGTGTGTATGTGTCTTGAGACCAGGCCACTTGTGATTTTTCCATATTTCAAGTTGACCATCACCTGGGCCCTGTAGGTATTAGCACAATATAAAAAATCTCAGAGCAATAATAATGCAATGTGTAGTTTATGTATTAACAATAGTTTTTTAAAACCGGTATTCACTACTCCATGTTAATTTACATCAACAATGCACTAGTGCATATTTTTGATGAATAATGTCTTGCACTTGCGGCTTTTTTCCTCTTTAGACCATTTCACTGGCACCTTTCCCTTTCACATCAGTGTTTCAGGACATTGGGGGAAGTTATCTATATATGGGCCCAGATTTCTTTGTTCAAAAATCTTCGAAACTATTTCATTTGTATTTTTGGTCTGGTAACATACCTATGCCATATTGACAAACCGTACTTTTTCTTCATAAATTAAATGTCTATTTATTGTTTGATATTGACTTACACTGTGTTCAACCCATCCCCCATTAAAAAAACAGGAAATATGGTTAAGTAATAGGAATACCAAAAATATTTCAAAGACTCTGAATAATATTTTTTTTCCATAGACAAAAATCTATCATCGGTAGTAAATAATGTAGACAGATGAATACTCTTCAGTTAGCTATTGTTTAGATTGTTGATAGTGCATTTTTTGATGTGAATCAAAACTCTTTTCAAGAATGTTTAACAGATTGGTTTAGAATAAAATTTATTATCAAAGTAAGAGAATGCTATGCTAGAATAACGTGTTCGTCAATGATGGCTCATGTTCATTTTTATGTCTTGGTTGAATTGTACTGGGATCTTTTAAATCGGGAGATTTTTCTAAATTTCTGTGTAATTCCTTCTCGATACTCTTTGATAATGATCTGTAAATATAGTAAGATATCTAACATATTCAAGAGTGAAGACAATTAAATGGACTAGTGACTTGGCTGTTATCCATAGCCCAGTGACTGTGGCATATGGAATAAATCTGGAATAGACGTGTTTAAGATGTTGCTTTATGCTAGATGTATAGTATGAATAGAATATATTTATAAATATATAAACATTCTCATATAAACTTATAAATACTTTCTCTAAAGTGAACATCCTAATCACAGAGCTAGTACTGTTCTGAATCATGTGTGTGTCTGTCATATCATAAAATGAGACACATACAATGAGGAAAAATTTGCAAATCTTTATCCATGTTGTTCAAGTTCTGCAACATTTTCTAGTCTAAAAAAAAAGACAGAAAGCTGGAAAACGCTCAGAATGTGTGAAAAAATGTGGGGTTTTTTTCAGTAATATAAGTATGCTTTATGTTAAGCTGTTTGCACTTAAAAATATAGTAGAGCTGCACACATTTATACTTAAAAGATACCTGATACAAAATTTTGTTCTCTTGGTTATGATAGCAATTAACCCTTTTCTGTAAATTCAGTTTATATAAATCCCTGAAGACAGATTCCTTTAAAAGTGGGTATGTAGTAACTAATGTGCTTAAATGTGTCTAATCTGTTAGCCTAGGTGTGTGTAATCAGACACAGGCAGGTACCTGACTTGCACAAGAAGTAAACATTGTCCCTGAACACGTGATCTAAATACAGCAATCTGAGCCAGTTTCATTCATTCATGTCCACAGCTAAATTCTTCCTCCTAATGTGTACTGCACAGTTCCATGTCTCTGATGTGAGACACATGGTTCATATTTGTTTCTGAAAAGAAAACCTGTTCCTTTATTAAACTCATTTACTAGCACACCATTATAAATTAAATATGTTCAATTAAATGATCAGGTCTTATGCCAGGATGTTCTAGAAATACATATTGCTGGTTGTTAATCGCTTTAATTTTAGGAATAACTATTGAGCTTTTTGTCAAACTGAGTATATACCAACATTTCAGATATCTCTGTTGTTACTGCTAGGAGTAGAAGCTAAGGAAAGGAACGAGCATTTCTATTCTACAATTTCCTTTAATTCCCAAAAATGTGTGTTATGTCCTGTTGGCCTGAGTACAATAATAATTTAAATACTGAGGCAGTTTTATTCTTAGTATCTTCTTCCACACTCAGCCCTCCTCCCCACACTACTTTGCCCCCAGGTTCACACCGCAGTTTCTTTTTTGAGGGTTGTACAAGCAATTGATGGTTCACAGAAGAAGTGGAAGTTGTCCCAACAAGAGTGGCCATAGTTGTTTGGAAAGGTGCTTTCAGATTTCCTCCAGATGAGAGAGGAACACACCGATATGTCCTTCACTGATTCCTTGTTTGAAAGGGCAGAATCTAGACAATAGCTTCACGGATACAGAACATGAGGAACAACCACAAATCGCAATGTTTTTTGATTGACCAAACCAGTAGGAAAAAAAATAATTCACTCACTTCTACTCCCCTAATCGTCCCTCGACTTCCATTGTCTTTGTTTACAGGTTTCTGTAGACTTTCTGGCCATGTCAGTTAATGCACACTCTCTAAGTTGTCTCAGTGATATTTACATACGGCATTTCAAATCTTAATAGCTGCATTTGTTTAAAAGTTTAAATTCTTAAAAGGATTTTGCGCATTATAGTGAAGTTCCAAAATTCTAACTTTTGTTTTGTTTCTGTTTTGAGTCTGTCCACCTTATGAACCGTCGCAGGGGCACTAACACACTGGATCTCACCTCTGTGCCAAATGCCACCAGCTTCTGGGGAGCTGAGTCTGGAATATTGATTCAGACCCAGTGTGGAGGCCCCGGTTGAACTACTTTAGATTTAAAATACACCTGATCTCAGATCATGACTCAAAAGCATTTATAAATAGACATTAAAATTAGGTTCACTCGTCCCCGTCTAGATAGCGTGATAGAACATAGAAATAATATAAAAAGCAATAAAGCATAACATTTATGTCATCATCTTTGATTTTATGCTGAAAGATTTCCAGATTTCACACAGCATAAATTCATAGCTTCCATGTAGGTGTTTTTCTTTTTTTTTCTTTCTTTTTTTGTGTGCATGTGATATGTCCTTATAATATAAAGAAGGCTTATAGCGTGCCTTTAAGCTATGAATAGCATCCAGAATATCTCCTCTCAATCCTGTTTGTCCTCCCTTGCAATATGCAGAGGCACTGCTGAAGTTCGGGAAAGAACAGGGAATATTGCAAGACGTTTGGCAGTCTTTACTAGCAGAATAATTTATTGGGAGCCTATGTCTCTTATCTGTAAGGCCTGCTCAGATTTCACATCTGTCAACTTCAGAAGGTAAAAGAGATGTGGGAGGGAATCATATACTCCTCCTCACATGCTTTCTTGGAAATCTTGAGCACTCCGTTCAACCAGGTCTGCCATATTTCTGGTATTAACTCTAGTCAACTAAATGAAAGGGCTCTGCCTATTCCTTCTTCTCCTCTGTTTCTTTTCTCTCTCTCTTGTTCTATGAGATGAAGCCCCTACAAGTAATACCTTGGTTTTGTCCAAAACCTGGAAAACAAGACAGCTCTGATGGTACTATAGAGATGTACATATATATACAGCACCAAGGAATCATTGCACATTTCAGTTAGCTATAGAGATTAACCATTTGGTCCATTTCTTGGTCACAAGTAGTTTGAAATTCTGCAGTATTCAGTGTTATACGGCGGTCTGATTCGTTTAACTGACATTAAGTTCTCCGTAAATCAATGGGCAGATTTTCCCCCAGTTCACAAACTGAGAAGACAATTCCTCAGTTCGTCCCCTGAACCTCCTCTTTGACACTGAAATGCGGGGGACTGAACAGTGTCAGTTAAGATTCAGTCTTCTTTCTACAAAATACAGCCTTTGCATCACAGAACTCTGTGACCAGGTTTAAAAATACACTCCTGAACAGAAGTTGTGCTATCCCCCTGCTTATATCCCCAATTGTGCCGTAATATAATGCACTTTAACAAAATTTGCAGAAATGTTCTACGAGTGCATGTTGGAAAATTCAAACAGACTGGCTCTGCCATCTGCTCCTTCTGATAAGAGACTCATCTGTCTGTTGAGCAGGTAGCGGAGAGACTGACTGAAAAAAAGAGAAGATAATGAAACACTGGAAACATGCTGTATCTCACAGTTACTTGTGGACACACATCACCTAATTGGGGGTCAAACCAACGTTATTAAGTATTTAAAATGCATTTTGGATTCAATTTGAATTAAATATGAATATACACAGAACACTACAAAGTAAACCTATTGATGTAATTTGGCCACTGAACGCAACTCCATCTCTGTTTCAGTGACAAGACTAACAAGAGGAAGTGCAATTGTGAAGGAACGCTTATCTCAACTGTGTCACTCATAGCACAATAGCAAAACCCTCAGTCTGCTGGGGGCACACAATTAAAACAGCGTAGGGGTTAGCTCCATAATTGCAGTCTGTCCTGAGTAAGGACAGCGTGCCGTTGCAGTGTCCTGGGAGCAAACATAGGAATGATTCATTCCCTCTTTTTTTTCAGTACCAACAGGAAGGTCTTCCAGCTCTGATCTATTTTAGAACCTGACTATTTTCTTTTCCATTCAAGGCTAATCACAGCCTAAGGCACTGAAAGCTTGGCTTTTCCTCAATCCTGATTTGCTGCTTGCAACCGTAGGCATGATCTCCATCCCATGCACAATAGTACAAAATACAGATATCTTAGTAAGCCTCTAATGCTCCTGCACCCTTTATTTCCCTTTATGTTGCCAGACAGTCGGTCCTTCCAGAAGCTAACGACGTTAATGACTACTGTTCGTTGTTACGGGATAGCAGCCTACCATTAACATCTGTAACTCTGTGGCAAGGGTAACTCGGGCTGGCAGGAGAGGGTTATCCTGAAACAAGTTTTTAAAAGTAGCTTAAATGTGCCTTTGTTGGTGACACCTGATGAGGGCATGTTCATGATGAGGAAAGGACATTAAAAGGAAGAATCTAAAGCATATTATGAAGATGCTGAGGGTCGTAGTGTTTTGTTCCCCATCCTAAAAGAGGATCAGGAGAAAGATGGCCTTACAGAGATCATGAGAGGTTGGAAAAGGATCTGTCATAGGGGAAAAAGAGAAGAACAAAATGTAGGCACTGTGATTAGCTCCAGGAGTGGATCCTTAAGGGCAAAGATGAACTGCAGAGGAACAACTCTGAGTGGGATAGAACTAATATTAACCTTTTGATTGAAGTGACGGGGACCGAGGGAAAGCCCACATGTGAGGCAATGTGCTCTTCGGTGGTGTGGGACTCTATTCAGGACGAAAGGCAGAAGGCCTGGGAAAGGATAGACTTGAGGGAGATCTGACTGAACGTTAGATACTCCCCTGCATGAGGTAAGTAATGCCAAAGGGACTATTCTGAAACGGCAAATAGTAGAAATATCACAAGGGAGAGCTCTGGGGTAGTGAGACTCATCAAAAGACTGCAGTCAGGAAAGACAGCTCTCAATAAAACCCTTCCATCTGCTTTTCATTCTCTCCTGTCAGTCTCTGGAAATCCTCTCTCCTCAGTGGAGTAAATCAAGCAGTAACTCTCTCCAGACTGGATGAAATCCCTCTGTAGATCTCCTTCTTTTTGCCTGACATATTCTACCATCAACTTCCACAAGAGGATTTCTAGTGTTCATGTCTTCCACTGACCTGGCTGTGCCCTGTTTCTGGGTGTGCCTAGGTTTCACAGTCTTGTCTGAACTTCTTATGGACTTTTGTGAAGTTTATACATCCCCTTAGGCCTCACTTCCAAGCGTATAAATGTGGAGAGGTTTTCAAATCCAGCATGGTAATTTAAAAATAAGGATGTTAAACCAGCGAGTATTACCACTGAAATTCAGTTTGAAACATAAAAAATCCAAATGTTGGGGAGACAAGCCACTCTTGATTAAAAATAAATGACATTTTCTGCACAGCATTATAGCTTGAAATGTCAGTTGCTGTAGTCTTATCTCTCTGACTTACTTTCAGTGTGTGTTAAAAATCCAGGAACAGGGGTATTAAATAACCGTCTATCTTAATACTGTGGCAGAGAAATGTTAAATCTGTGCAGCAAAGTGATCTTAAAATACAGATAAACAGTAGAGAACTTACTGTAGGAGCAAAGAAAAGTTATAAAACATTTATGTTGCTTTTTTGTAGCCTATCGAATCTTCCATGAATTTGACGAAGAGAACTGATCTATTTGTATGTGTTGAACCAGCTAGTCCACTAAGGAGCAAAATAGTTTGGTTACATATCACTAAAGAAAAAGGAGTTTTGCAGGGTGGGTGAGAACCAGTACCAGTTCAATCCAGATCCAATTATCACCAAAGCTGGTGATGTGTTTTCTTGGCTGCACGATACTCCTATGTTCAATGTCTGGAATAAACCACACAAGAATGCTCCAGGACCACTGATCAGCTTTGTACCAACCGAAGGTTCTTTACAGTACGAGAAATTATTGCAATTCTTAGTGAATTAGTGAACTTTTTAGTGAAGGATTTCTCGCTGCGCAAAACCTCACTCATAAACCACCATCAATCTTTCATGAAGCCTGTCAAAGGCAAAATTTTAATAGATAGAGGCAACAAAAATACCTGTTGAGTTTCTATAGAACTTTAATCCAGGCTAAGGCAAGGCACAGTGGAGAAAGAAACACACATTCACAGGTACAGTACTTATCTTTTTAGCTGATGAAGGTACTCATGTCAAAAGCAAGATCCTGTCAAAGTGTGATTTCTTGCACAAGTACATCTGCTGCCTTCAAACTTTGAAAGGCTATTTGCCGTCAGTACAGCTTACCATTCCCATCTTTTTTCTTTTTCTTTTTTTTTTTTTTTTGATCACAAAAAATTCAAACATTTCCTTTCCTGGATTATTGCAGCAACATATGTTAATGTGTCAAAAACAGAAGCTTGACAGAAGCTTGGTAAGGGTGTAGGTTTATATGGAACTGGCACGAAAATAAATAGAGTAATGTTAATTGTCCTTTGGAATCAAACTTCTGTATTTTAAGCTACCAGACCAAGTTTCACATTTTACAAATGTTTTGTGTTGCCGCTCTGTTTGGGCAAGCCGATGTTCTATGCACTCTGTGTTATGGGAAATCTCTCAAATTCACCTTTTTGGTCCTGTTTATACATCTGCTCCAAAGAGAGCAGGTACTTTGTAGCCTTCAGTCTTCCTTTTCATAGTTCATCCCTTAAGAAGTGGAAGCACCATAGCAGATGTGACTGAGCCTGCCACACTCGCCATTTTTTCCACAAATGGATTGTCCCTGAAGTAGTATTGGGGATGACCCCAGTAGTGGATCTTTCAACTAGCATTGTTTTGAGATGTGTGGTTCAGTGTATACCCTGCAGGTAACTGTGTCAGGCTCTCTGCTGACAGAGGAACCATTGACATACCAATTTTTATTGGCTCTTACCTTTAAATTCTTGTAAAAATTGTGAGGAGTTAGGCAAGTGCTTCAGCACCTGTGTGTATTCAGAAGCTATGGAGACATCTGTAATAACCAACGCTGCCCTTGGTTATCACCCTCGGAAATCTGCAGTGACCTTTCTTATTAGCACTACCCTCCAACATAATGAATTGGGGCTTGTAATCACCTGAAAAGAAGACATTAATTACCCTGCCACTTCTTTTTCTGCAAGTTGTCTTCACCTTACAAGATCACATATGACTTCAGAGAAGGTATAAAGCCCAATCCCTATGTTGTACACGCACAACCAATGAACTGTAAACTACAGTTTCTATAGCTATAGTAAGTGGTCATTATGTGTAGGTATATTAGAATAGTTGTTTCTTGTTTAAATGTGTTTAATTTTTCACAAGCATATGCAGAATATTTGTTTACATAGTTCCTTTGTGTACAAGGGAAGCCCTCCTGGCAAAGTTAAACACCCTTGCATGCATACAAAATTTTGTATTTCGATTGACAGAGCTTCATTAAATTATTTATAATTACCTTCCTCATTCCTTTTTGTTATGACTGGTCTGAAACAGACACGCACAAAGGCAATTCTAACTGTGCACTGCATTAATATGAATAAATATTCCAGGAGGCCAGGATTAAACACCTTCCACATATTTTTCCCCTGTGGAGTTTACTTAGCAAAATCATGAATCACACAATTTCTGATAACATGGTAAGCAATTCAGAACATTTCCTTTTCATACTCTCATGCCACTTTTTTTCTCCAGTACAACCCAAAAGTTATGGAACATAAAGAAAAGAGGGATATAGTGGGAATAAAAGATATACATAAATGGTACAAAATAAGAACTATATTTCTATTTGTTACTTTCAAAAAGTACTCCATTGGCGTGCCCAGAGTTATGCAAAATTCATGTATCTCTTAACAAAAAGACAGTTTTTACTATATTGCAAATTACCTATAGTCATCTTCTGTATTTTGTAATATTTAAAAATCTGTTACCTTGAGCTGTTTTAAGAAATGCATTCAGTTCCTCTCTGTTTAGAAAATGCACTAAGATCGTGGTATCATTGAATTCAAGACATGCTGGACTTCGTATTTTTGCTCTACAGCTGTTAACTAGAAATCAGCAAATTTGTGGTTCAGGTCCTAATTTTAGTATCTCCATCATTCTGAATTGAATATACCAGAAGTCATTTCTATTTGGTATATGATACTTCTGTAGTTCACAGCTTCTGAGACTGAAGGAATACCGGTTCAACTTTGAGTACAGTTTTGCACATTTGGGATCACCAAAGCAGCTGAAGTGGGTCTGAGTAAAAGTTCTCTCTCAACACCGTGTTTGAGGGTGAGGACTGACTGCTACAGCGACGTAAGGAAGGAAAAGGGACAAAGATGCGGTACTGTGTAAAACGGGATCTTGCATCACCCTGTCTGTGGTAACCATGTACATACGTGTGTGCAGGCGCGCTCTACCTGCGTGGCAAACACAAAGCCATCAGTGTTAGTTCAGACTGCAGGGAAAAGAGGGCTAAATTCATCCAAATTACCTTGGACTTACTCAGATAAACCAGTTCGCTTGGACCTTTATTGCAGATCAGCAACATCTAAAACCTTGGCTTTTTCTTGAGTTGATCTTCTGTTATACGTGTCCCAGAGTGAGAGAATGGGTTGTTCTGACCCAGTTGTTAGACCTCGGTATGAGAGGGGTTGTCTGAGTTGCAGTGGACATTTGCTGGAATAACTTCATGGGAGAAATGAATTCTTTCACATTATGAAGTTTACCTGTTGGTTAGCCTGATGGCTAAGGTGCTTGCCAGGGATTGAGAGTTCAAATATTCTCATTTAAAATATTTGCCTAACCACTAGGTAATAAAAACCCCAGTATCATCCTCATTATAAATATTTGCCTAACCACTAGGTAAAAAAAAAAAGAAGTATCGGCCTCAGCATTCTTTTGTTTGTTCACCTTTTATTGTACATGACCCAAATTAAACGTTTTGCTACATCTCACATGAACAGAATTTAGTGTTTTGTTTGGGTGAAAGAAGTTACACGTTTTAATTTGGGATTTATCTAGCTGGATGCTTTTTATTCATTTTGTTCTTAATTTCTGTCACTGAATTGAAAAATTAATTACTCAGAAAAGAAGTCAATGAGATCTTGTAACTACACGTTAGTGCTTGTGGGACATCATCTCTGGTTTAATGCCCAGAGGCTGGAAAAGCTCTGTTCCAAAGAAAGGTAAAATCCAGGTCTCACTGGTAAAATCACAACTGCACATATTCCTAGGGACTGACTACTGAAGTCTAGGGCTGGTACCCCTCACCTTCCAAAAATTCACTCATATCAGACTGTCAGATGGGTAGTAGCTATAAATAAATAGTAAATTATTTTTTATATTCTATGTCTATTTGTGTACATACACTTCAGAGGGTCAGTGTAACAGGAAACGAATTTAAATCAGGCATAAACCACCAAAAGTCTCCTGGAGTATTAACGAAAATCAAAGATTCCAAGAGCGTGATTACTGTTGGTGTACAGTTTTCAGGTTTTTCCACAATGTAATCTTTATGATTGCTGAAAGAATACCACTGTATTGTGACAGGAAAAAAAATGAGATTTAGCTAGACGTAATTTTTCTTCCAATCAGCCTGTGAAATACGAACAATGAGGTTATTCACACATTCTACTCTAGAAAGCAATTTGGGTGCACATTTGAAGATGGCAGTTAAAAACCTGCATTCCTGTACGCAGACAGGTAGAATCTGCAGAGGAGGTGATTTAGAGTGTGGAAGCTAAATGCCTCAACTACGAATCCCCCACAAAGCATGCAAATAACATCTTACACGTTGGACAGATGGCAGACCCATTACGGCTGGATGTCCGTATAAAAGACAGTGCCTGCATTTCATTGTGGTCTTGGGACACCAGTAAAAAGGCATCACTTATGAATCCAAAACTCTTGTGACAATAGTTACACACTGGAGTAAGCACTGAAAATATAAAGCAAAAGTCAGGCAATGTCTGTAACAGTGCAGACAAAGCCACACAATCTCAGCTAATCGCTTGGTTAGTGATCAATGTCATCTCATATAAACTAAGCAAAGGTGAAAATGAAACATTGACATTGTGAACGCTTGATTAAATCTGGAGCCGATTAGGCTGGCACGGTTTAAGGTAAGAGTACAGGTGGTAAATCATCTCACTCTTGGGTCAAGTCAGAGAAAAGATACAATTAGAAAGGCAAGTATACTGCAGCCAAGATGATTAGGAGAGTGGAAAATTAAACGCTTGTTAGCAAAGCCCTGACAGGCATTAAGAATAATATATTAAATAACTGCTGGTTTGGATTAAAAGTGTTCTGTGCAAATCTGTTGAGGTAACATGGAAGTTGTAATTGTTGCCCTCTGTTTCTCCATTTAGAATTTTGTCTATAAATTACTGAATTCATTCACAGGGACTAGTCCTTGTAATTTTTTCTCATAGTCAACTTCTCCTTCCATGCTCGTATATCCAGACTCTGCTGCTGCTTCTTCCTCCACAGCATTTCAGCGTCCTTTACTCTTCCTGTATATTCTGTTCTACGTAAGTCTCCATTGCTATAGGACCTGGATGCTTTCCAGTACTGCATTATGTATGAATTAATATGCTTTAGCGGAGCACAAAAGAAACTTTAGTCAAGTGCAAATTATTGGGCTTGGTGCAAAAGTAACTGGGTGAAATTCAATGCCCTGTGTTGTGCAGGCAGTTGAATAGCCTGTAGGTCCATTTTGGCCTTAAGCTCTGTGGTTGTACCTGAAGTAGCAGATGCGAGGACGTGGTGGTGCTCAAAGGTTGATGTAGGAGTATTTGACACGCACCAGGTCCTCCTCATCCCCCATTCACATCAATGTTTTTCTCTTGTAAGAAATGAACAATATTACAGGGTCTTTAAAGAGATTTCTAATCTAAATAATTAGGGAATTGGGACTCTGCATGACACTTTAGCATCTCATGTCATATTCAACCTGTGAAACTGTGACTGCACTGCGATACCTCCTGATGAGCTGTGTCTCAAAAAGGCATCAAGAAACCTCCTCCTTCTGAGAGGTCTGACCATGCTTGAAAATAAGAACTATCTCTCTTGTTTTATTCCAGGGCAATAATTTTTTTCAGACTTCTCAAGTCCTGACAAATAATGACTTAAATAGGACTGAAACTAGTAGGTGTGAAATTGTTAACTTTTACAGAGACATCTTGGGTCAGCAGAGAGTGGGTGAGTTTGCTTATTGGATCCTCGCTGCTGACGGCACAAGCTTCAATGGTTACTATCTGCTAAGCTTTCCAGAGAGTGATAGTTTTGTACTGATTTTTTTATTTATACTGAAATCTTGAAGGATTTGTACTGCATTCTTGCAGCCGTGCCTCTTTTTCCTATTCCTCTTATCATTTGCCCCGTGTTTGGTTTTCTAACTAGCCCTGGTTTGCAACAAAATGTCTTTCATCACACTTTTAGATCTGCAAGTCAAGCGAGAGTGCTCAGAGGCCATAACATACTCTAGTAAAATGGCTAATAACATCAACAATATTATCCAGACAAATTATGTTTGCTTTGAAATATCTTTTTGGTGATGTCTGAATGCACACTTCACTGCATTCAATTTGGAATAAATATTGTTTTCACAGATGAACCGAAAAGATGGTTTACCATTAGCTGTAGAACTACTGGCCAGATGTTTCTATTTAGAATTAAAGTTGAGTTTGCGTGCCACTCCCAGTGTGGTCCGATGCAAACAGGTCGTATAATTCAGCTGGGCCTGTTTGAAGATACCAGTCTGTATAGTCAGCTTCCCAATTTTCTTTGCTCTTCTGAAAGACGTGCACTGAGCTTTAACAGCCCTTCCAATGTAAAGCAACTGCTTTCCATGTCAAACAAAAGCCCTTATTAGTGTGAGGTAACGTGTCAGCCTCTAAGAAGATTCTGGCATGCTGGCAAACTAATAAACATTCATAAACAAACTTGAACTAGACAATGCACAGATTCTCCGAAGAACGTGCTATAGTCTTAATCCAGAGAGCGTTGTAGTAATTAACAGATAAAAGAGGAGGTTCATTAAATGAATATGCAGTGTCATGAAATCAGAGCTGTGCATTGATCACTGCTAACTTAAAGATTCTTCCTTAGCTAGGATATTTTGACACCCCATTTATCACTAGTTCTATTTTTAGATTTTTAATTAGCAGATCACCAACCCTTACCTCATTAACTTAGCTTCTGCAAAAACATTATTTCTAGAGATAATAGCTAGGTTAGAATAATCACCACTCCCAATTTCTTGAGCTGCAAGGAAGGACAGGACTTCAGCTTCTATGACATGAAACTATATTTCATACCAGGCAAATATGACCTTGACTCAACAGCATGTGCCCTATTTTCTGAACAATTTCTCTTCATTTATTTTCCTAAATGCATTAACCTCAAAACACGCACCTTTTCAATGACAACAGAAACATTTTCCTAACTTATCTTAAATGCTTATTTCTAGCCCTCTGTTTGAAAAACTGTTTTGGGATATTGCTCATCAGAAAATTGTACCTTGATGTGTGTTTAACACAGCTTGCTGTATATTTGTGTAGATAGGATTTTAAATGATTGGCCTTTACAGTCTTTTTATGAGAGAAAATGTTTCCAGAAGCTAAAACGAACAAAATAAAAACACATTTACACTTACGTTTGTTAAGTATAAAGGCTTAAGAAACTAATAAGAAGCAGACAATTGATAAATCAATGAAGTACATCTTGTGCAGATGTGTCCTTCGATTTGAAGTACCTGTTTTATTGCTTATACTGTTGGAAGGTATGTTCCATCACTGGTGACGGATAGGAGTATACATCATGCCCTACTGTTTCAAGACTATATAATTATCTCTGTAATATGCATGTTGTATTTTCAACATACTGCTTAAGGCTTAAGGATTTCCTGTTGCAAGATCCACAATTAAATCATCTTAATATTGCCTTTTTGCTCTAATATATGTAGCAACAATGGGAACATTAGGCTAGCCTCAATTAAATGGCCAATGAAATAGGTAGCTGAACAATATTTGCACCCCTGGCTGTTGTATCCAATTAAAATTCCTATCAACTGAAAGAATTGATTAGTCTCTTCAAGCAGAGAGGTTTGCATCGTGCAAGCAGTCTAAATAATTTACATTAGAGCTTTCAGCACATTTCAAATGCTGTCATCTCTGCCTTGTGAAACAGTTTATGGCATCCCAAGACTTGCTTTCATTACATGCACTGATTTTGCAATCAATGGTAAGCCAGAAGTTCAGAACACAATCTGAGAAGGTCATAGTTCTGCCACTGAAAGTAGTCTGGGGAAAGGTCACCTAATTATTTTGCATTTTATGATGTTTAGAGCTGTGCTCTGATATGTAGCCATGTGTATGCAGTCTCGTTAAACACTAATGCTAGCTTTGTAATGAAAACAATCCATTTTCAAACTTAAGATCTAATTTTCTCATTTGCAATGACTTTGATGTAAAAAAAATTAAGAGCACAGGACTTTGTCCCGATGTGTACACAAAGTCTGAAGCTTATCATTACATTATTAAATTAATGCAGAGGATGACAGAATGAATTTGTGAGGAAAAATATCATTTGCAGTAATTATACTGGAGTGTTTTAATTTAAGCAGTCACACACATGTTTGGAAAGACTCATTGAGTCTCTTTTCCAGTGAATGATACAGAACTGGAGGATGCGGTATCCTACTGCATAAGTTAGCAGCAAGTAGAAAGGCTTTATTAAATTCTGATAATGGAAACACTGGTATCTTCTTGAAGAGTTAAGGGGTCTAACTCCAGCAGTGGACCTCAGGAATTATAGCAGCTTTTAATGTATTTGGAGCACCTAGATGGAATCTGAGATTAGCAGAGAGGCTTTCACAAAAGATGTAATTTTTTTTATACTCAGATCTTTGTTCACCTGGACCATCTGAGTTTGCTGTAATGATAAGAAATTACTGCCTTTATATGGGAGTAACTCACCATCAGTCACTAAATTTTCAGTCTAAAAAAAATACTGTTGTTCAGGTGACAAAAAATTCAACACTTACCAGTTTTCACCTGATTTTCATTTACGTAGATGTCAGCTGCTTCCCAACTCTCTTTGTATCCAAAAATCCAGAGGTAGGGTGTTGTCAAAATCTTTTGACATAAGCTTATAAGGGGTACTTGCCAATCCAGAGCCCATCAGCTATCCACTAGTAAAGTCAGGCTATTCCAAAACCAAGTTTCCTTTGAAATGTTACCAATTCATACCAGCTGAACCTCCAGACACTTGTGAAAAGTTGAGCTAAAAAGTGGCAATCCAGTTGAATCTCCTGAGAAAATGTTGGGTTTCTTGATCCTTGCCCTGTCAATTTCTGATGCAATTAACCTTTTTTTTATTATTATTATTATGCAGCAGACTAGTTTCTTCTCTTCATCCCTGCCTTGGGACATAGCTTGTGGGTAGTGGAGGGTGGGAGATCAACTTGCTCCAATCTGACAGGAGTGAGATAAACTGAGGTAATTGTCCTAGATGTATGTCAGAGAGTCCTTGTGTTTTAAAAAGGGTGAATCCAGCTCCATCCACTAGTCCCAAGGATATTGTTGTGATTACTGCACGACTCCTAGTCTGTATCCAGAGCGGGTGGAGGTAGATACAATACCTGCTCCCTGAGGTAGAACCCGCATCCCAGAAGAAAAGCAGGCACAGGTGGACTACCAGCAGGAGGGCAGAGGGCCTCTGGTCCCCACACCCACATCAGCTAACTTCTTGGCACACGCATTCACGCCTGCTGTGGCAGCACATTTGTGCAGCGGCCCTGGAAGGACAAGGTTGTAGCAAATGCATTTCGATGCCAATACCTACAACTAAATGTGCCCTTGAAATAAACCTCTCCTGCGTCTTACCGTATCTGTGGCAACACAGGCATCCCAGCATCTCTATAACAACCTCTAGCACCAACAGCACAGCACCTAACAGCTATGGCAACACAGCAAAGGGACCTCAGATCAACAACAGATCTCAACGTGCCAGCGTCGGTGCCACTCAGCAGCCATTCAGAAAAGCTAACGAGGCATTACATTACAGGAAGCTTAAAAGACCGAATACATAGATAATATTATATTGTCTTTCTATAAATCAGTGGATGCTGAAGTCTCATCCTGGCTGCAGGACTGGTCACCTTGTCTCAGAAAATGTATTGTGAAGGCAGAGGTGGAGACAGCCCGCAGAGGAGTGATGAATCATCAAGGGCATCTCAGAGATTAAGAGAGATTGAGAAGATTAGGACTGTTCGCTTTGGAAATAGGAAGAGAGAACATGATCAAAGTACCTGAAGTACTTCAAGAAGTGTTTAAAAGACAGAGTAGTGTGATTGGAAATTACTTTTTTCTCTGTGTCAGAGCACGAGGGTCCGCTCAATTGCATTAAAATGAGGGGGAATTAAAACCAACTCTTAGGGACCTGAGGGCACTAACAGGCCCTCGTGGCCCTGCCCAGGTCCTCCCAGGTTCCTCCCACCACCCTTTCCATGGCCCTGGACCCCATTTCAGCTGAGCCCAGGGCCATCAGTCACTGTCCCAGAAACATCCCCACCATCCCTGTCACTGGGATTCACATGACTCCAGTGTTTAAAGTCAAATTTATAGTATAAGTTATTCCAGTTGTGAATTGCATTGTTTTCCTTCTTACAAAGATAATTAACTGTTAAATTCAAAGGAAGCACATTATTATTGCTGTATACCTTGAAAAGAGGTTTGGATTTTCAGTCCTGTAAATCTGTCACAATGGTCATTGATTATCTTACCAGATCTTAGTTGAGATCCGTTTGTATGGCTTCTTCAGATACAGTTCCCTTTTACATGATGGTATAAAACATGAAGACAGCAGGATGAAGATCTCCATAGGTTTATGTGTGACATATATTACACACAAATGAAGTCTGCCAGAGTAGTGGTAGAGACAAACAATGTTGTAACAGGGAGAAAGAATGAGACCTATTCGTCTTCTTGCTTGCATTAATTAATACTAGCGGTCTGAGGGGAGATAAAAATCACAGTGAGACTCCCTGAGTGGTCTGAGACATGTGGCTTCATAAGCTTAACATGCTTTACCAGGAAGAGGATGTCTGTGTTGAAGTTAAAATGTGGGGAAACTAAAGGGGAAAAAAGCTTTTTCTTAAGTAGGAGTTGTATAACTAATATAGCTTATCTGATATTCAGTCGTTCCCAGATCAGAATCATAGCGTGTAGGCTTTGGGAGCTCAGCTTTGCTTTTGCTCCTATATAACAAAATTTTACACTATTTATTGATAAAACCCACACAGATGCCTATTAAATGACAGCGAGAAAAAGTTCTGGAAATCAGGTTCAAATCTTAAAAATTTTGCTGCAGCATTTTTCTCCAAGTAATTCTCTTGCATTGAAAGTTTCACTGAAAATAGTCACAATAAATGCAAGAGCCAAACTGGAGCTCTAAAAGAACAAATAGCAATAATCACTTAACACTTTTCATCAAAAGGTCAGTGCAATCAAGACTGGAATATTTTTTCTTCCTTGATTTATTTTTTTTTTTTCCATGACCATGATGAAAAGATAAATCCTTTCAGCCTCAGTAAATATACACAGGAAGATAGCTGTATTTTGCAAAAACCTGGTAAACTGGAGCAGGACCTCGTGATGACTGAATCTTGATTAATCTCTCCATAAAGGTGCTTGAAAGGACTCTGCCGGGGAATATTCAGATCATGGCCCTAGATCTGAACTGGATTAAATTGCATTTAATATCCTCCTTGCCTTGCTTCATTCTACCTCTTATTCCCTGTATGCCATATTAACAAGGGTCAAAGCATAACAATACATAACACTCTGTAGCGGAAAGATCTCACCAGTGCAGTGGAACTTGTGAGATACAAGGACATGACTTAGACAAGCTATGCAGGGTCTTCTGTAAAGAAGAATTTTTATGTATGTTCCAATAATAGAGACCTTGAATTTGAATGACAAGAAGCCGTTTCATAAATAATATCTGCTGGTTGAAGGCCTGTCTTTGTTTGCATTCATTTTTATCTGAGTAAAAGGCACACAGGATAAAAAAAGAAAAAGGAAGGTAAAGGGGGAAAAAAAAAAAAAAAAGAAAAAGGAGAAAAACAACATAGAGATGGGGGTGGATGTGTCAGGAAGACTTCTGCGAGATTGTTCTGATTCCACACAGTTGTTTTTCAGTTGCACTCACATAGGCTGTCTGCAAGCTGCTTCAGAGAGCAGGAATACTTTTCCCCTACTCGTGTTTGATTCCTTATGCTGGTTGTACCACCAAAGTGTTACCTATATGGGAAGAGGCCAATAATAAGTGTGGTGAAGGTTATTAACATGGCAAGAAAAATCATAGTTAACTTCCAAGAATAGTATGGTCTTCAGGGCTTGTTTTAGACAATCTGTAGAAATCAGGAAGAGATTGTTCAAATATATGAATTTTTCACTTGAATTATTTCTTTGGAGCATTTTGACTGTCTCCATTTCAAATGCACACCATAGGTAGCTCTTCAATACCTTTGCTTTCACAAAAGCAATGCATTACAGCATAAATACTTTACTTTCTTACACTATATAATTATCAAATGGACCCAAATATAAATCTGCGACTTCTCAAGTAAAATGTGAGATCATAGCTCTTACCTTTAGTAACACTGCACCCCACAGCCTCATTAAAAATAACAGTCTCTTGTGGTGTTAAAAATTACTCTGCAGGAGTCACTTTGTGTTAAATATAGTCCCCCTAAAAATCTTATTTGATAAGGTATTGAGTACGGGTTTAGAGACGTTACCTGAAGGAAAGTGCAGCATTTCAAGTTAATGATTTAATCTTTGGAATATTACAACTACAAATATTAAATTGTTCAAGAGTAGTAATTATAAAGTGGGTATTATAAATAGCAACATATGGCATCGCTGTGAGTACAAGGCTGAATTCATTCCTGAGGCTTTGATGCCATTTACAAACCTCTTACAGTTTATGGCTGCATCTGAATTCTTGAGTGAAATACCTCCTTGTGTTTACTCCAGGGCTATCTATTATGCTGCATGTTATTTAAATGTATTCTAGTGTTGATCCTCATGCTTTGCGTCTGAATTGTTTTCCCCCAGTCATTAACACGAGCTTGCAACTTTTTCCCTTAATATGAGTCCTTTTTTTTCCAAGAGAAAGAACACATCTGAGCAGAGACATTGCCTTATTGATGCCACAAATCACATATTCCACCTATTCACAGGCTTTCAACATTCATGGTTGGAGTAAAGGGAGCAATTTTATACGGAAAGGAAGATTTAGGGACATTTAATTCCGTTTTTCATCTGGATAAGAGAAACGAATTCTGGGTGGCCAGCTGGCTTTCACAGATCAACACTGATTTATGAAGTCTAAATAATGCTATTATACTGCAGTGACCTTCTTGAAATGGATCTAAACATAAAGCCTCTGAAAAGGCAGCTCATCAGCCTAGCAGAGACAGCACAGAAAGGTCCTGATATGGAGGCCTCCTAGAGACACTCAAGAATTCATACTGCCCTTATGAGCCAAATCAGAGCATAGTTTGCTCAGAGCAATAAAAAAATAAATACAAGAGTAATGTCCCTGTCATAAATAACTTAAAAACAAAGTGACAGATGAACAGTGGAAAGAATTTTTGACTGGCTTCTGAAAGATAATTTAGCAGCCTGTGTTCCACTGAAACATTTCAGTAGGACTTGCACGAATATCTAGACTTTTGATGAATGCAACCTCTTACTGCCATTTCCCAGTTTCGTCACTCCAGTTTGGGTGTTCATTCATTATTTTAACTTCTGCATATTTTGGCAAATTAAACATTCCTGGGAGTATTCCCAGAAATTAAAGGCAACTCGTATTAAATGGCCCACATCTAGGCTAATTCCTCAACTCCCAAAATTGGTGGCCTGAGGCAAGCAACCTATGTGAAAGGATAGATCCCTTGAATGCTTTCTCTTCCAAACTATATCTGAAAATTATCTGATAGACTGCCAGCTGGCATAGCCCGACTAATCTCTGTTATGTTATTTTATCAACACACTACATCCAGAGCCAAGAAAATTACAGGTTTGGGGTGGGAAGGGATTTGCTGGAAGTGAGTTGTCTGCATCTGCAGAGATACTTATCCTCCTTTCCCTTTATGCTCCTTACAGTAACACTTACTGTCTTTATACTGTAAGAGATCAATCCCAACACACACTTACTCTTAGCATTTCGGGTTGTGGTCCTTCTGGCTCTTCCAGCATCCCACACAGAGCTCTTGAGTACTTCCCAAATGTACACTTGTCAAAAACACCCCCAAAACTGTGGGATCTTCTCTGATTTTCTGGTTCTGACCATGCTGGTTACCTTCAATGGAGGTGATATTCAATAGGAGAGACATCCCCATGGCTGTGGAATTCTTTTCAAAACCTGTTATCTACAGAAGAAACCAATTCTTTTCAATCCTTATTCTCTATGTGATTTTGGACCTACTACCCCCTGTTAGATTTGGGACACCTCTGAAGTGTGTCAGTAGAGGTCTTTCCCTTCATATTGTCCCACTATGATATCTCTACTGTATGACTATGGACCACACACTTCTCATCTGACAGCCCATATACTCATAGGGACTCCTGTCTACTTGGCCTTTCTCACTTAATACAGAGTTTCTGCTGTAGTCCGTAGGTGCTTTCCTTGGTCATTCATCCCAGATTCTGATGCTTTGTTACTGTAAAAATACGTGGATGCAACATTTGGTTTCATTGATCAGCTTAGACATCGCTGCATTCCACAACCTGCCCATTAAATAGTTTGCATTTTATAATTAGCATTTTAACAATTAAAACTGTGCTTTTAGAACTCTTGTAAGCTGTGTTGTTAGAGATCCCACAATGTAAGTCGCTTTTTTCAATACCTCAGCAAAACTTGTCAGAGCAGTCAGACTTAGCAGCCAAACGTAGCGGGTGTAATTAATCATGACACTGTTCAAAGTAATAGCCTGCATTAGGGGAAAGGTGATCATCACCTAAAATCCAAAACCTTGGTTTTCTGTACACCTGGTAGATCAATGATGTCATTTACCACAACGCAAAAGCAGGCTCTGCGCTTACTAATCTGGATCTGCGCAATAAGTCCTAATGAATAGAAAGTGTATCCTGTTAAGAAAGCTGAAAAATTTCTCAAGCACACCAGGATTAAAGGAGACATACTTTGTTCGGGTCCCTGACTATGATGCTGTACTACTGGAAGGTTACTCTGGATTACTAGTAGTCTACAAGCAGTCTACAAGCATCAATAGTACTATTAGGCTGATGAAGACTTCTTAAAAAGACTTTTGACTAAACTAACAGTTTTTCCAAGAGCAAGGGTCAGAAACTTTATGGAATTACTTTTCTCCTTTGCTAACTTGCAGTGAATGGTAAAATTGCTTCCTGTGTATTGTCCTATTCTATGTCTGGTTGTGAATTGCTGCCCTAAATAATGAACTAAAAATATGAGTTCATTTCTGTGCTGTATTATGAATGTGTTATTGTCACAGCGTGTAATTACAATCATTCACAGTGTGAACATGAGGTCTGAATAGTAAATTGTCCTGAAAACAGTCTTCTCCTGTGAATTTATGAATTTCCAAGCTTACCTCTCATAATGATTAATACTGTATCGCCATTTAACTCTCAGGTCATTCAGCAGAACAGCCGCCATACCTCAGAAGTCATGGAAATGAAAAAGCACTTACTGCACAATGAAAATAAGGTCTTATGACAATGTAATTAATGGATATTATACATTTATAGAGTGAAGATGCAGACAATAAATATAAGAAATCATCAAAAGATCTTCTACTACTGCTTCTAAGAGGAAAATTAAAAAATGGGATTGTCAGGGTAAGGAAAAAAATGTCTTTATATTGTCATTTGGTGCCATTTGTACTGGGAGGAACAGTTTTCCATAGACAGGGAGGAAACATCAACAGAGCAAGAAAGGAATAAATGCTGCATTAGCAAGATATTTTTGTACCTGGGGTTGGAAGATTTGTACTTTGCAGCACGGAGCGTTCAAGTTTTAAAGACAAATCTGTTCCTATTAATCCGTGATGACAATGTCTGTCTCATGGTGAAAGGCGTCTTCAATTAACTTTGAGGAAGGAAATTTTCTGATTTTTTCCTTGAGCTACTTTGCTGCACTAGTGGTTCCACACAAAAGACATTCAGTAAAATGGCTTACCTGAATTCTAAACTACACCCTCGATGTTTAAACAAAGAACATGAAATTAGATATTGCTACACTTTATCTGATTTCCAGTGCTGAATTATTTTTCTGAGAAAAATGTGGTTTTTTTAAAGTTCTTTTCCCCTTTTTTAATCCCTCTTGCAAAATGCAGCTCTTTTTTTCGGTAACCTATACAGAATCAACATGATCACGCACAATGAGAAAAGCCAATTTGTATGAAAGCATTTCACAGATTTTTTTTAATGGTTCCACTGCAAAAGAAAATTTTCAGCTGTCATCCTTTCAAAATTCAAAATTTACTTCCCAGAGGTCAATAATAGCATACATAGTTTCTTCTATTTTCTTTTTTTTTGTTATTATGATGTGGATTTTTTTTAAGAGACTTCTGTAAAGGAATGCAAGAAATGTTCATCTGTTGTCAAATTATGCTATCAATAAGTTGGTTTTAGCCAGAGATTTGCAGCTATGCGTAGGTTTGTCTACAGATTTAACAAGAATAGCTTCATAGAATGCTCAGACAACTGAACATAAATGAACTTTTAAAAATTAATTTTACGATATATCTATACGACTGGGCTTTAGCCCTTGTTTGTTGTGAAATAATTTACAAGATTTTTTGAAGCGATGAAATAATATAGGTCCAGAAGCCTGATTAAATATGTTATAGTTGATGTGATTCGTAATCTACACGTTATTTAAATGAAGCCAATCTTATCAATTCCTCTGTAACTATTAGAATCGCCAAGTAAGGAAAGAATATGCCAATCTTTTAAGCATAGATTTCTATTTATGCTAGCATTGTGGGAACAAACAACCCTAACAGCTGAAATTCTAAAAGAAAATAATATAATAAGGTACCCAAAGCTACTTTAGTGTCTCACTCTCAGTGATTTCACTGGGACTTGGGCACCTAATGAATTTGTGGGGTTACCCCTGCGTTATACAGGCAAAAGTACGTTGGTCTGGGAAACAATTTACTCCATTGGGACCTCTGCTTTTGACATGAGACTTTACCTCATTCTAGGAAAAAAGTTAGTAACTTGTTCAATGCACAAATTTTGAAGCAGTTTTTCTTTCTATGATCCAAGGATCTTGGGTGTTCAATTGCTATGACAAAAGTAATGCATCTAAGTAATACTCTGACCCATTTGTAAGAGGCACGGAAAGAGGTGAGATTATGGCATTTTAGTACTTTCTATTCTTCTCCAAAAGTCTGAAATTAAAATGATCATGAAAAATACTCACTTGATTGTTTCAAGATTCAGAAATATTTGTTTCAAATGAATTTAAAAGTTAGACTTGAGTTGTTTCCTTTTTTTTCTGATATGAACTTATTTTTTCCTCCAACACTTTGTCCATTGTTCTTGTCTGTTTGTGCACGCTGTGCTAATTTTAGCTTTGTCTAGCCTGCTTCCACACTGAAAAAAAACCCTCTTAATTCATAATTCAAAGAGCACAAAGTCAGCAAATACTAAAGTAACTCTATGTGCAACATCTATGATTAATTATAGCTTATTTTCTCCACAATCTTATGCTATGAAGAATGAGAATTTTTCTTACAAAGAAGAAGTTGCTACAGAGACATCCATTTTGTTTTTTTTTCTTTGTTTGTTTTCTTAATGGATTTGAACAGAGGTGGACGTTTTCAACATGTAATGCCATCGTAATTCAAAGGCAAATTCAGTAGCAGATGATGTTCAGGAGAATCTCTGCAGCATCTGAAGTCTTAGCATAAATGAGAAACTGTGACTAGGGCAGGAATGTTAAACAACAGAACTGCTGCATTTTGGCTTCGGCACGAGCCATAATCACGAATGACAGTGTCACTCAAGGCCACCAGCTCTGCCATGGTGCAGTCTCAGTTGGACCATAGAGGAAGCAATCTCCACACCTCCCATGGCACTTTCCTGCTACTTCTTCTTAGCATTAGATTGGAGTGATACGGAGGGTTTGCCTCAGTTTGCATTAGCATCAGTTTTACACTAATTTTCTGTTAGTTCCTAGGTAAGTACAAAGGTTCAGAGAGCAATGTATGCTGCCACCTCCTTCTGGAATAGCAGAACTATATGATATTGCGTGAGCTGGTGGGTTAGCTTAGGATAATGTGATGTGAGAGTCCGTTTATTTATAAAACATTATTTAAAAAAAAAAAAAAAAAAAAAAGAGTGGAGTGATAAAGCGTCCCTGATTTGTTCTCTTCCTTTAATGAACTTCTAGATCAAAAGCAAAGTCAGTGTACTTCAAGTTCATAAGCTGTATAGACAGTAAGTGACAGATTCTACTGCCAGTTGCTATTCACTTTGAGCAGTAACTTTTATCTTAGAGAACGCTATTGATGCCAGAGTAGTATTTGAGATACTTAAGGATAACAGAATCCTGTATTAATGCAACACTGTTCCAGATTCAATCTGATTGCTTCTGTTAGTCACTGTGCATGTAATATTTATGTATCTTGTGTAAGAGATAGTAAGCAACTATGAGGCATGAAAATCTGATTTCAGTTACACCGTATCTGCAGGATAATCTGTAAAGTTTGCAAGAGAAAATCTTGTTTCCCTAAGGGCCTGGCCGAGCCTAGCCAGCCTTACTCAAAAAACAGCCTCTTTTTTATTTTAAAGTGAGGAAGGCTGAGGGCTGCAAGTCCCTGAGCGCGTCTAACAGGCAAAGCATCACCAGAGAGGAAGGAGAATGAAAAAAAGCCAGACTGCTCTGGGTAGCTGAGACCAGGAAGCTCTACTCCGAAGCAGTCTCTAGACAGAAGGGCTGTAGGCAAAAAAAAGTAACACCTTTGTTATCAATACCGAATCTGTGAAATTCCCAACACCTTGTCACTGTCTTTTTGTCTATTTAAAAATTACTAGTGTAGAATAGGAAACTGGATGTGAGAAAAACAAAACAAAGCAAAGAGAATTAAAATAAAACCTTAATAACCCCATTTAACTGCTTAGTTGTTGGGGTTTTTTAATTACATTGGGTGGCTGTAAAAGAAGGAAACTAGTTTAATCTTCTGAGGAGAGACTTAAGATAGTTACTTAGATCTTCCTAAGTAATAATCAATAAAGATTTGCAGCTTATGGAACTGTAACATGTCTAAACTGTCTTTATATCGAATGGAGACCTTTCAAGTCCTGCTGCCTAAGCACGGATACCTTCATGTAGCAATATGGTACAGGAAGGATTGATTAGCAAATAAAGCAGTCAGATAAGAAAGTGGGTTTGTTTCCCTTTTGATAAAGATCTTGACACAAAGCGTGTCACATTTAATTTCATCATTTGCATAGTGGCTAAGTGTAGATGATGTATTAGGCTTTTGACTGAGAGGTCAATACCATGAACAACAGACAATAAACCAAAAAAAGTGTTTCAGGAGTTTGCTTGTCTTATTTAGATGATGCTCTCTTGGCTTTATAAACTACTGTTCATGTACCCAAACTATTGCTGATATTATTGTAATGACGTGAGAAAATTTCAGTTGTACAAGATACGCCGATGTATCTTCTAAAAGCTGCTTTACTTCATTTTGGAGTGAGGCACGGAATCTTTGATGAAGTGGACAGTCTTAGAGATCTTTTAGACAATGTATAAGAACACATCATGGCTTTTTAAAATCAGTGGCCAACTTTTAAAATTTAAATCTGCCTTTAAAAAATTCAGTTAAATGTGAGGCTGCATGGTGTACTTTCAATTACAGTTGCTGTGGACTTTAACAGGAAACACGAGAGCTCTGCATTTTCAGAGTTTTCTGGGGGTTAATGTGTAGACAAAACTTATGACAGTTTTAAAAACCTGGAAAATAATTCCAAAAGTGTAATTCAAAACTTTTCATTCCTTTCCAAACCGTTTTGTGTGAAGAAGCTGTCTGTTTACAGGATTTCACCGCACCAGACATGCAGTTAGTGAGAAATATTCCCATTTCTCATTAACCTGATAAAATTTGTGGATCTAGGGTATGAATCTACTTCAAAGGCTGGCAGGGGTTTATTTCAGAACAACATATGAAAGCGGAAAGGGTACTCCTACTGTTGACTAGCGTATTTTTATCAAGATGATCTAATATGTTGCTCTATTCACTGTAAGAGCAACCTTAGGGGTCAGCATAAGTCAGCTGATCAGATATCAAAATATGTACTTTAAAAAATTAAAAGTTAAAGTTTGATGGAGTTGATATTTGCAGACAGTACCTGGGGTGAAGGTTCTATATTTTTTACCTGCCTTTGTTGTTTTTCTTGGTCATAACTATTGATTGCTGCGTTAAAATCCTTCTTATCTCAGACAGTTCTAAAAATCACTCCCTTAGAAACTGTTTTAAGTAGAAAGCAACGATTCTTAAAGGACTTAGATGGTGCAGAAATTGGGCACAAATGCAAATATATAGGCTTGCATTTCTAATACCAGAATTACAATTTTTGGTTTCAAGTACTAGTTTAGTCCTGTCTCTAACAAAAATACAGCATAATTAATGAAATTACTATGTAGACAGCATTGCTGAGAAAACAAACAAACAAACAAACAACAAGCAAACCCCAAATGTTATCTGAGCAAGCACAGAAATTTCATTGTGACAGACAGAAATCACGCAGGTAAGACTTATGTTACCCGGTTCTGGTTGTTAAAAGGTGTTTTGTTTGACCTGTTTATCTAGGCTTTCTCTCTAGTGGATGCAGCATTTTATGGGTCATTCCCAATAAAATTCATCTGCTTCAGAAAACTTTTCAAGATGGGATTAGTTGCCATCTAAGGTTGTCTGGCTCTCTCCATCAACTATAGACAGAATCTAAACAATTCACCTTAAAAAAGGTAACTAAGTCACATGAAAAGAACGTCTCCTGTTTAACTTCCTTGTTTTTTTGGTAATTAGTTTGCCCAGAGTGATCCCCAATGCACATATAACGCTGCTTTGTACAGCCCTTTGAAGATGTGGACCACATTATGTGATATCAATGTTTTAAATACTGTCGCTACTGCTGCACGTTGTTGGCATGAAGAGTAATACAATGGCCAAAATAAACCCGTGGTAGTGTTATTCTTATTGGTGCCTGTATGGTTTTTAGTCTGCTTGTGTATCTGCAAAGAACTGTAGCAGCACAGTAGGAAACTGTGCACTAATTTTCCACTCCCCCCACAAAAAGAGGCAGACAGACAGACAAAGACAGGCTAAGAGAGAGTAAATTACACCAAATAATTCATAAAAGTAGAATATCGAAAAAACCCAGGCTGTTTAGGTTTGAATCCTAAGAGACAGAAAAGCGAAGTTAAGGAAAATTTCTAGGATGTCACTTCTTCCTGGCACAGCTACCTTTTTGTGTTCGTATTATTAAAGTCAGACAACTGTTAAAACAGCTCTTGAGATCCCAACAGATGTGAATTAAACACACCAGTTTTATTCATTTTAATGGAATTTGGCTTTTTTTAGTGCTTAGCAATTTGCTTTTTGTGTTTAATAAAATCATGGGTTTAATGAGCAACCAGGGTAGACAAATGTATTCAAATTTAAAGAATATAAATAGAAGGGGGAATTGTAGTAATTTAGAAATCATTTTAATAAAGATTTTGTTATTATTATGCAAATACTTAATTAGAAAAATCAATTCAAATTGGTTTGTAAACAAGTTAAAGATGGTGAAAAAACTAATTATAATAACAGAACATCTGCAAAAATACACAGTGTTCTGAAATCTACTCTGAAATAGTACTGTGAAATCAGGAACAGTAACAGAAGCTTTGAGATTAAACTGGACAGTAAACTATTGTGATAATAAAATGCTTATTTTGCAATTCAATTTAAAATATTTGTTCTCCAATACACTACTTGAAAACTTCTGAAGTTTTTTTTATTTATTTATTTATTTATTTATTTTTTTAACTTTTATCAAGAGGGAACAATTTAAGGAAAATTTAAAAAGATTTACCTGCATAGTTTCTCTGGACAAGGATAAAGAATGGTGCAATGACAGTTTAAAACCATCAGAAGAGCTAGTCAACATCATGCACAGATATGGAACCTGTAGGAATGGATGAAGAGAAGCGTAGGCCAAAGGTCTTGAAAACCCTCTTAGCTCAAAGCTTAATTCTATTGAGGTATGGAATTTCCTCTTGAGAATGTCTTTAGGTCTCATCACTTCAATCTACAAAATTAAGACAGGTGCTGTGTAAAACTTTCTAACAGTTACGAAAAAACCTATTTTCTTCATTCTAAACTCTTAACCATTAATTATCACGGTTTCTTACAAGCGTTTTCAAAGATGTGTGTGTAGAATTCAGAGAGATATTTGAATTTTACATCTGTACAAAACAAACATAGTCCCTGACTTTAAAGCATCAGTGAAAAAAAAAAAAAAAAACCCTATATTTTTTATCCAATTTTCATCTTATTTGAAGGAGAACATATCAGTACCAATACAAAAAAGAAACTACGCCTGAGAATGTGGCAGACAGAAACCTTCTATCCTATAATCACAAATCTAATAAAATCCATGTATACATAGCCATTTATCTTGCAGAGTTTTTGCTGTCTCATTTCTTTTTCTTTTTTATTTTTTTTTAAATTGTTTCACTCACTTGAGTGAAATCCCATGGGAATTTAATGGAATACATAAGGCTTCAGTTACTGGTATTATATAGTACTAGTGGAATGTAATCATATTATCAGGTCAGTAGAAGACACTTGTTTTTTCCCCTCCCTCAGTGAATACTAGAAGCTAACTACTGCAATAAATCACCTTTTCTCAGTGTTGCAAAACCAATACATATGAGGTCAAACATATCATAGAAAATCCCATAAAAAATGGTAGCTTACTCATGAGATATGACAATTATGTATCTTACCAGCTCCAGTCTGACTTCTTTCACTTTGCCTTTATAAAAAATAAGCATTTGATTAAGACCTCCAGAGTTTCTTTATGGAAATATTCTTTTTGTTGGCTTTCTCCTTAATATTCCCCAACACTTACTCTCAGTGCATTGAAACTGTTTTAAACTAGCAGTATGGCACACGTTGGGATGCATCCAGAGGCAGAAGGCAGATAGCTTTTCTGTTTGGCATAGGAGGAGGAGACACACAATAACCATAGCCAGTGTTCACTAGGCATAAAATGAGCCTTGGCAACCTTAGCTGCAGTGAAGGAGATCAGTTAAACAGGAAGGACAACGCATTTCTGACTCAACAGTCTTTTTGTTTCTCCTGGTTTGTCTTTATGGCTTCAGAATGTCCTCAGGTGTCTCTCCTCTGAGATTAGGATGCCTGAAATGTAAGAGAGAATTCCAGTCACCTCACTGAAGCCATTTAGATTTAGACCAAAATGGTTAGGCTAAGTTAGATTAGACTGGAGTCACTGTCTTTCTCAACATACTTCTGGAATATCTATCATTTACTGAGGGAAACAACACATCTAACTTACATGAGTTCAGCCCGATTTTGGCACCTAAATTTAGACAAATGACTTCCAACCTGAGCTGTTTTATGCAAAGGAAAGACGAAAATTTCCTTAATTTTTGTAAAGATGGGAACTGAGGATTCAAGGGTGTCATCAAATATAAAAGTATTCTGCTATCAGTATATAGTTCTATGTGATTAAATATTCAAATAGAAAAACGTGAACTTTCCATTTTATTGTTGTGTTTGGTTTCAGTCAAGATAGAATAGCTATCTTCTTACGGAAGACCTTTCAAAAGACTTGATAGTTTTGCATGTGTTTTTCAAGTGTATCCGAGCCTTACTGAAAACAGTCCGATCTGTACAGACTGGTTTTTGTAGATTGTATCCTCCTTTTATACTTTCAGTTCACATACAGCAGGAATGCGAGTATTTCAAGCAGATCTTGTTAAAACACACTTATTTCGCTTATGCTACATTCCCTTGGAGTAGTGGAAAACCACCTTGAAGGGACAATTATAAAAATTATTTCTGGCAATTAAATTAAAGTAAACATACATGGTCTGCAAGGTGTAAGGCATTTAAACACTGTCTCTTTAGCTAATTAGCTCATAGTTCCTTTTGCAGCAAATAAGTATGTAAGTGCACTATGTGAAACAGCAAGTTACACAACTTGGAGGGCCAGCATTAAATCCTTTTAAAAAACGTGAAAACTTACACACACAACAAGAATCCACCAAGCACACTGAAAGATGCTGATGCTGCTGCTCCCTGCAAAGAAAGCCCTCTTTCATTCCACTCTGATAGATGCAATGACCTCTATGAGCCAAGTTAATTTGATGCAAACAAATTGATAGTCACCATAGAGCCATCAGTGTTCAAATACACCATTGGTGGTTCGTAATTTAATGTACCTGTCAGAAAACGGAGTCTAAAACATTAATTCAAATCTTACTAAAACGTGTAATCTCTAAAACAAAGAGCAGCTTGTATCTAAGATCTCCTTAAGTACTGAATAAATCTTGTTTTCTGGTGGAGGGTCATTAGAATGCTTTTAAATATAAAAACATGTGACCATGGGGTACAATATATTGTTAAAGTAGTTCTCCCCACCACTACTCCAGATTCTCTATACATAATTCTTTTTTTAACACGATTTCTGCATATTTGCATGTCCTGTAGCCTTGTTGAAGAATTTACCCCTAAGAAGTTTTATCCTCCTGACTATATTCCTAGTTAATGATAACACAATCATGTTAGCTGTATCTAAATCATATGCTGAATAAATGCCAGTGTTTGAAGAGTGCACTCTGCAGTACAGACTACAAAACATGCCTGAGGTTTATTTCTGGGAAATAATATATAAAAGCATGTGATCGTAAAAGGTATGTGTGTAGCATACAGTATCTAGTGAAAATAATTATTCCTGAATGTTTCAGTATTTTTTACTTTTCTTTTTCACAGGTGTTTGTATAGAAGAAAGCTTTTTGTTGTGTTATTGAATAAATACAGAAAACTAGTTTTGGTCTGACAGACAAAAATTTAACTGATCAGGCAATTAAATTGTCACCAAACAGACTTTCTTCAGTGCTCATTTGGGCACTGTAGGGTGGATGGGAATGAGGACAAGAGACACTGAGGAAGTAGTACCCTTGGGCAGGAAGCATATTGCTGGGTATTGATCTCATTTTCGTGGTCTGCCATAAAATGTCCCTCAGGAAGTGAACCTGAATGCAATGTAGTCAAGTCCAAATGGTTTCTATTCGTGCAAACTATGAAGATTAATAACTCACCTGTTAAGAGAATCCCATATTAAGTGATGGCTCTAGTTTGCCTCCAAAGAGAGAGAGAAAAGGTAGTCATACGATGTCTCAAACCAGAAAGTCAGCAACGTGAGTACAGCTTACTGCTCCATATGCCGTTAATATCGACCATTCATGACATCTACATGCCACTGTAGAGCTAGGAAGTCATTAAACATCAGTTAGAAAGAAACCTGCACCAGAGTCGGGTTGTGTTGGTTGGAAAAGAAAACATCTTGAAGATGGTCACGGTATTATTCAAATTAAGGGTGGTTTTTTAACAGGTTTCCATGTGAACCACAACTTTGAGAAACTCAGAATCGCCAATTATTTCTACATATTTCAGTCCTGAGACAAATTTCCATGCATTTCGGTTATTATAAATGATATTTTCCTTATATACGTACAATGGATCATGCACTTACAGTATTAGACAACTACTTGGCTGTCATTGTCCATTCGGATGAAATTTTTTAGCAGTTCACCTGAACCTTGCACTGACAACAGCATTTCCAGGAAGCTGTAACAACTGAACACGTAATTTATCGATTTTTGTACAACGAAGGAATAGGAAACATTTTGTGGTTTTATCTTTGGAAATAGCAAAGTTGCACGTAATTTAGAGCATTTAAATGTGTTGCAAAATGCATTCAAATTAAAAACGTGATACAATTAAAATATATTTGAAATATAACACTGTTTCAAATGATTCCTTATTTTTCTGTGATTTGCAAATCCGACTGGCTTAGCACATGTTTTTTGAGCCTAGTTACTGCTAAGGAAAATGTCAAACATTATGGTACATTCATTTTTCTCATGATGCTTGATACTTTAAAATGTTACTCAGAAGGCTGGAATTCTGAGGACACATCATTAGTAGGAGTCAGTATTGATATGTTTGTATTTAACACTAATATTTTTGTACTCTGAAGTTCTTTCTGATTGAAAACCCTTAAATGCCATTTGCTTTACTTGCCTAAAAGATCAGACTGGAAAAGATGGAACCCAATTCATGAAGAAGAGCTGCCTGATGGTTCTCAATGACTTTGTACTTATTACTATTTCATACTCAAAACCTATTAATAGAATATATAAAATCCCAAAAAAGAGTTACATTATTTTACCTTTAAACAGAACATAAGTCAGGATGTTTTTTAAAGTAAGTCAAATCACTGTAAATGTTCTCATAGCTTTTCCTTTCATATAATGAAATATTTTCCTTTTTGAGAGATGTATTCAGCATAGCATGAGTAAATGGGCTAAGAAAACTTGAAAACATTAACCTAAACTTTTAGCTTTGGAGATTTTTTTTGTGGTAGATGGGGAGATAGCAAACTGAATCTCTATTTTTTTAAATATGTCTGTTACAAAATGTAATGTTTCACAAATTCCAAACTTTTGCAGCTTATGCATGTGAGATTTTGATATCACTCATTCAAATGCATACCAGACTGGAGCTGGAAATTTACTTCCATTTCTTATTACTTAAGACCACTTGCAGATCATTGCTTTTTTTATGTGTGGCTCTCAGTGTAGTCCAGTTTATAAGCACTGAATTAGTGTCATCAAAATAAGAAAATTATAAGGAAGTAACTTGTGATTTCCATTTTTTCACTGAGTGATGAACTTCAGTCTCTTATGTCTTTTGAGAAGATCATCTTGTGAAAGAATCTGTTCTTACATGGGGTTCCTCAGGGTGCCATTACAGGGCAGTCTGGTAAATCAATCTCTGCAAGAAGCTTTCAGTTTGCAAAATCAGTTGCTGTTCTTTAGCTCATTTTACACATAATTTGCAAAAACTTGAAGTGGCAATAGCGTAATGGAATTTCAGCTCTCTTAAAGCTGAGTATCTAAGCTGTATCTGTATGAAAAAAAAAAAGAAAAATTAAACAGTGCATTGCAATCATTTGTCTCTGTGGTTACATTGATAGGATGGTCCTGGGCATGGTTTTGTTCTAGACCAGCTAGCACTCTTCTAAACAGCTCATTTGCTTTGGGATTTAGCACAAGCCAGGGGCTGTTCCAAAAAGTCAGTCTGGTTATAAGTTTCTAACCTGGAGAATAGAAAGGTCAACATTACAGACGTTACCCTACCCTGCTGGTTCCTCTCAAGTGCCAGAGCGCAGTCCTCAGCCCGTTTAACCTACTAGTGCGGCTGTAGGTCTAGTGTGGTCTAGGTATGTAGATTCCTGCCTCAGTCAGTGGAAAGGGACTAAGTGTCATTAATCCTACTACCCACCCCATCTCCAGGACCTATCTTTATGAAGAAAAAAGCACCCTCTGAAAATACCTGTTTTTCTTCATTAGAAGGAATTGAGATAACTGGACAACTAAGGTTGAAAAAAATGCCTAGCTTACAGGTGGCTAGAGTTTGCTCACCGGTCCTACAAAAACTGAAATGGGAGTTTAGGAGGATTAGTCACAGGAAGAGCTGTCTCTGTGCCCACGTAAAAGAGAACTTTAAAGATCCTTTTAGGTTCAATTACTATATTGCTTCTGACAAATAACTTCACCACTTCATATTTCAGTTTACCTGTCTTCAAAATGGATCCAATGCTTGCCAATTTCTAGTCACATTTTGTAATTTAACATTGTGAATGCCTGGTTGATCTTAGACACTATCATTAGATTGAACAAAAAATAATGTTTTTCTAAAATCTGTTGTGCCATGAAAATGTGAAACCTAAGCCATAACAAAACCGTCACAATTAAGTAATATCACTGGTGTAAAATGATCATTCCTCTTTCTATATTAACCAAGCCCTCATCAATTCAACAAAGGAAATGACTTCTAGTGGTTTAGTTACACCAAATAGGAATATTGGATGAAAAAATGATATCTCTTTAGAGTACCAGCAAAATTCTCTGTGTTTAGATATTAAATGACTAATAAAGAAATGCAAATGGCCATTGCTGGCTGTAGTTCATGCTCTGTTGTATCCAGTAGGAATGAGCATTTCAGTCCAATTGATGTCTGAGGTTGATGTCTTATGTAGATCCTGGAATGAAGGAGTATCTATTGGGGAGAAGAACGAGCATGAAATTATCGTGCCAGGGAAGCTTGAAGCAGTGATTCTGGAAAATCCCAAAGAGATCTGACATGTTGTACATATTAGGGTGGCAGATCAGCAGAAGCACAGGGGGGGTGGAACTATTTTAGAAGTTGTAAAAAAATCTTAACTAAAAGAAATTTGAGGAAAGTAAGAAAAAGAGATGACAATAACTGGGGAATTATTCCTCTACTTTGTATTACAAGACTGTGTACAAACCTGAAGAAACGTGTAGCCAAACCACTGAACACTTCTGCTTTGTTCTCCTTTTCTCAGAGGGTTCCCAGGCATTGCCTGATACCCTGGACCTTTTACCCAGAAGGCCCAGAAACTCCCAAAGCACAACCCAGAGACCAACTTCTACATCTGTTGACTGCACTCAGGGAGCTGTGCTTTAGGCCCAGCTCTTACGAAGGTCTCTCCTGAGCGCTGGCTAAATAGGGTGACCCTCCCTAATCAGAGGGAACCTGCAACAACGGCCCCAGGCAACCTGGTGAGGGTGACTGAGCACTGGAACAGTGCCCAGATACAACCTGTGGAGTCTCCACCCTTGGAGATACTCAAAAGCCATCTGGGCAGCTGGCGTTGGGTGGTCTCACTTGAGCAGAGCAAGGAGCAAGGTGTCCTCCAGAGGTCCCTTCCAACTTCAGCTCTTCTTTGGTTCTGTGATTCTGCCCTCCCTGCTCCCGTGTTTGGATGTAGCCTGAGGGCAGACCTACTGTGCTAAGCAGACAGATCCTCTGTGATCAACAGCACAAATATAGCCCATCCAGATAGTTTGCCTAAATCAGTTCCTCCAGCCTGCATGGTTCCAGAGTGGATGTTAATCTAACACAAGTGCACAAGTTGTAGAACTCTGGTCAATGCCTTTCTACACTATTTACTTAAACTGCATGGCCGTAGGCATTCCGTATATAAACACACTCGATAAACAAACATAGATACCTGTACGTGTTTGGGTGGTCTGTTTTCCTGACGTGATAATTACTTAATGTTGAACAGTGCATATCACGAGATTCTTAAGATTCTTCTTTGGGCACTATGCCTTGCCAGATCTTATTTATGCTGTTGGCGAGCTTCTAAATGTTTCACAATTTGTACTTAAGCAAAGGACTTTAATCACTTCTCCTAGTTCTAGCCACATAAACCAGCTTAGGATCTCTCAGTAGTCACTATAAAGAAATAACTATGTCTGGAGAATGACTGATCTGATTCTAAGTTGGATATAATAAATTATTCTCTAGAGATACATCTGTCATTCTGTCAATTACAGCAGAATGGGCATGGGTGGCTGCTGCACTTTTGACAGCCAATTCTCAGATTCTACATGACTCCAGTAAAGTGAGATGAATTCTAGCTCAGCTATCCACATACAGATGATGGAAGTGCTGAAAATTAAACAGAAGCTGAAATAGCACTTTGATCAGAGTATTAGGAAAATTCATTTTGTTGAGGTATTTTATTCAACAAGTATTGTCCTTGTCAGTCAGAAGTTTCATTGTTCTGATAAATTTAATAAAATAATTCCGAGGTGTCAAATGTTGCTTTCTTTGCAGAAGCAGAAATAATGGCTAGGCTGCAAACTTTATATGGCTTTGGAATATTGTTTAGGGCAATCCATTGGAAATACTAACAGTACAGATGGCATTTTCCAAACAAGACAGAATATGAAAATATTTACACATAGTTGTTGGCTTGTACACTTTTCTATGTCACCTTTGCTCTACTCCTGAACTGAAACTCAATAAAGAAATATATAAATAAAAAATGAGATTCTTACCTTTATGGTTTGTTTTTCTTGTAGAATAAGATTGCAGTAGCAGCATAAAAAAGGCATGGATATTATTTTTGCAATCTAAAAGTAGATGATGTTTGGAATATCTGGGTCAAAATCTTTAGTTTGTCTGGGTTTTTTTCTTCTGTTCTATTGTTTCCTTCATTTTCCCACAAACATGGCTTCTGCTAGAGAAGAAAAGTGGGCTTTCTTACGACAGGCTGTGTATAACATCCATGATACCACAGCTCCTTTTTTCATTTGTCATCCTTTGTAGTATTTGTGCATTCCCACTATGGTGCAGAACAAGGACTAAAGAAAAAGAGAAAAAAAAAAAAATCACAAAGAGGCTCCTCGTTTAGCTTGAAACATGAGAAAACAGAATATAAACCCCAGAGCGTTTAAGATTCTTCAATTTCATCAGCATACCAGCAGCACGATCCTTGTCAAGTCTTGTGGAGACATCGTAAGAGGCAAGTTTTAAGAAGGATTTAGAAGAGGACTATGAGGTTGCATTTGTAGGTATCCATGAGACACCATGCAAGAAAGGAAATCCCTCAGAAAACTAATGAGTGAGAGTTGTTTTATATGTCAATCAGAGGCATAAACTGATCTTTATGTGGTAAAATGGAGATAACCTGTGAAGGATTTCACCAATCGAAATGCTTGTTTGCCGTGTCAGGGAACCAACAGAGGTACCCAAAGACACCATCCAAACATCAGCAGTATTCTGCAGAGTCGTGGATCAACAGGACCACACATGCTTAAGACCAGGAAAAAGGCAGCTGTAGTAAGCAGGGAGTAAAATGATAACATCACATTCAGAGTTTTGGCCATGTGTATAGGTAGAAATGTCTAGATCTTGTAGATACTCTGCAGAAACCTAGATACGTCTTTACCTTCAACATCAACCTGCAGCCTCACACTAAAAGTATTGCCGAAGTAGCCATGTGAGTGGTAGTAAAATACAGCATTCTTCAGTTCAGGAAAACAATTTTCAGGTGGTAGATACAGGGATTCTGACAGTCACTAAAAGTAATTTTGTCTTTTTCGTATGACTCAAATGCAAATCTGCTTGCAGCAAAAACTGGTGACACTGTTTGGCCTTTAGATCGTCCACCTTTGTGACCACAGAACAATTTATGAAGCCATGATCTTTTTCATGTGTTCCTTATCAGCCTAAATTCAGATGGAGTAAGAGGTAGCCATGAAGCTTTAAGTTGCAAGTCAAAGCAACTTCGGTCCAAGGACCATGTAAAAGCCTGTCTTGCAAGAACTACATCTTCCTGACATTTTATTCCCCAATGTCATATTCCTCATGTCTTCCTGATTTTTTAGCCTTTTCTTCACGTTTTTCCTATTCCTTTTCAGCCCTTTCTCCTTCTCTTTCCTTCTTTCCTTTGCAGGGCTCCCCTGTGATCATACCGAACCAACTTGCAATGCTTATATCAGCACAATCACTATTCGCATATATTTCTGTTTGCTTAATTGACATTTTTTTTTCAATCCTTTCTCATTCATTTTTCATTTACTTTTTCTGGTGCTTCCTCTTAATGTGTTCATTTTGTCCTCCTGTGCCTTACAAGCAACAGATACGATAAGTATCTGTCTAAACATCTATGAAAGGATAAATGTTTTGCTGCAACGCTAAGTGTGAAACCATCTTGCTGGGTTTAAAAATGATGTTGCAGAACGAAACTGATAATCAGCTTTACTCCAAATGAATCCAAGACCTGTATCTCTCTGCACCCTTTTCTGTCCATTTAAAAGACAGCTGTATACTTCTCTGGTGTGTGCTGGGAAGAAGAACTGAGATGAATCACCATCTTTTTATGAAAGTGTTTCATGTAAACCTTTATTTTTAGATACATAAAAGACTTATGACACTTACTTCTTTAGAAAAATAAATAAAATACGTTCGTTACAGTTTTAGTTTGTATAAATTAATACATTTTATCATCCGAGATTAAAAATAGCTTTTGTATAAAAATAAATATTGGCTTCTCGATAAAAGAAATTGGTTTTTAGAAGAGGGAGACAGGGCTTTCAAGAACAACGCATGAGAAATATTTCTAAGCATAGGAAGAGACATGGAAAAAATAGCAATGTGAGAAGCTCAAAAGGCAGAAGATCAGAGAGAGGCAAGAAAAGAGCAAATGAATGGGGGGAAAGAGGGGGGAAAAAAGATCAGAAGGAGGAAATCTGAACAGCAATTTGTGGTGAAAGGAAATCAAGTAAGGCCTAGCTAATGAATGTAAGACAGGGAAGAAATCATGGTACAGTGGTTTTGGCAGTGCAGCGACATAGCTACAAGCACATAGACAAAAAGGGTGTAGTCAATTTAATACAGGCAGCAGAGGATTTACCAAAATTTCACTGCTCATCCTGGATCACCAAGGGTAGAGAATTTCCCTTTAATTTCCTCTACATGTCTGTGAGACCAACTGTTGAGTTTATTCCACCAGTATTTCAAGCGCTGGCATATTATTTCTAGAGATGTCATATTACCTCTAGGTACATCAGTGCACATAACTACAGATTCAGTTTATAGCTATTTAATAAAAAAGTTATAACCACAGAACTTCTAAATGGTGCATTTTTGTATCATTCACATGTAAAAAAATTTAATTGCCTCTAATGCTAATGTACACTTATAGTGGTAGTGCAGAACACTGACAGCAGCAAAAGCCTTGATGTATGTCACACGGACATACTGAAACATCCAGAAGACCAAGTAGTGACTTTCAGAGTTCAAACCCAAGTCAAAGCCAGTGTGAAATGACCACCTGAGGTATTCTAAAAAGTATATGCAGTGAAATTCCCCAATGCATGTACATGTAGATAACCACACACAAAACTGTGAAAGCCCCAATGGATTCTGGATTCACTATTTTGAGATTTAGGCTACAAATCTGATGTAAAAAGTAAGTGGTTGTGCCTGAATTGAATTAATTTCATTTTATTTTTATGCTTTGGTTAAAATGTTGCAAAAAGTGCCTATTCACAAATCAGATTCATACAATTACCCTTACTCTCCCGACGTTTTTCTGCAATGATTTTGTTGTTTATAGAGAATCCGATTTAGGCTTAGGTCAGCAAATACAGGATTTTTTTTTTTTTTTTTCTCTCAAGTACAGCTGATTCATTTCCAAACTGCAAAAATTGAAGGGGCTGACAGATCGGCAACATATCTTCATCCCTCATAGTCTGTAACTGTTTCTTTTTCCACTGGCTATAATTCCCAGAAGTGTCAAAAATTATTTCAAAGGGTAGTAAAATGTCAGAAAAAGTGTTACTACGCAAATGCATCTCACATTTCAGGGTGAGACACTGCAAAGTGACTATAATCAGTGACAGCAGGAGTAAACAGCGATTGAAACAAGATATTATGGCCAGTTCTTAGGCTCCTGCCCAGATGAAAATCTGCAGATGCCAGTCCAGTGGGTACCATGGAGGAATATGTATCAAAAGAAAATACACTCTTAAAAAGTTGGAAAAATCCAGATCTGCGTATTATTGTAGAAGAGAATCGTCAGTATGCTACTCAATATTCAGTATGATACATCTGATTATCTGTGGTCTACGCTCAACTGTATCCAATTACAAGGTATGTCACTCATCCCATACAAATCCAATGCTCTCACTATTTATTACTGTAAAGTACTGACACCAAAAATGCAGTATCAAAAAGCTAAAGCTGTTGGAAAATCAATGGTAAAGAACTGAATCGTGTTTTGAGCCTTCAGTTGTGAAATGCTATGTACTTTATTTTAGAAAGGATCTTTCTATCATCTTTCTACCATCCCGGAGATACATGAACAGAAGGAATTTGTGCATAATATTAAGCTTCAAACCTACATTTACTGTTATCTATAAAGATTACCCAGCTCTGCTACTTTCAAGGTGTAATTTTTGAAAGATATGGTCCTAGAAGAGGCACTCCCGTGAACAAAAAACTTGTGTCCTGCAGGAAAGATGGATCTAGCTGTTTTGCCAGGGAAACCCCTGTGATAACAGGAGACTGGTCAGCTTTCTGAGAAACAAATGACAAAGGTAGAGGCGGTGGCTCACTGGCAAACTAGTCCTTACGGTTAGAGAGTGCTTATGCAGCCCTTGTCTTCTCCTGTGGAGCAGTCTCGGGACTTTGATAGTTCTTTTCTCCAAGACTAGTTTTGTGCAAACCTGTCTGTTCACCTCAAGACGCGACGGCTGGATGTGTGGGTAGATGGAGTGAGCTGGGGCTCAGCGTCTGCAGCGGGTCAGGACGGCAGGGCTGCTGCCTCTGGAACGGCTGCGGCACTGCTCGGTCTCTGGAAAGGGTTGTGTCAGAGGGGAGCTGGGAACCCCCACTGAAATCAGACCAGCATTGCACAAGACAAAAGAGCAGGTTCCCTGTCTGAAGGTTTGTGCTTATCTCTGGTTAAAAAGGCTAACAAAACCGGACTGGTTTTTGCTCTTGGAAACATGAGTGAAAGCTACTGCCTCACCGAGCTTTCTCTGCCTGCAGAGAAATGAGAATTTACTTCTTCTAAATTCCGATCTGGCTACTGCCACTCACGCCTTCGTCATTCTGGCACTGCCTTTCTACAGCGCATTTCATCTGGGGCAACATTGCTGGATTTAATCACGAGATTCAGTGAACTGCAGTGAAGTCACTTAACAGTCACTTAATATGCTGAGTCTTTTCACTGTTAACTTTAAGCTCACTTTCTTTATAATCCATGTCCCAAAAATATTCAGGAGGTTTAAAAGCTCAGATACTAATACTAGGAGTTTGAAATATTAATTGCAGATAGTATTTTAACATCAGAAACAGAGATATGCTCGTTTGAGTTTCAAAGACATTAAGTAAAAAGTTCTTAGTCACAGGGCATATGTGATTAAATATTGTCACTAAATTATTCTGAAGCAATAATCAACGCTTTACTATATATTTGTGAAATCTAACATGCAGATTTACAATGCTGATTGTGCTTTATGCTCACGCGAAACAGCCTTCTATCTTACTGATGGATGGATGTAGAGTAAACAATGTCACCTTCATATTTCCTTGTGGATGTGCTGTATAAACAGCTTGGCTTTTCTAAAATATATATGGAATATATATGGAATATATATGGCTTTATTCCTAAACAGAATTTCGTCAACTGTTCGCTACCGAGCATTGTATTTTAAAAAATACATAATTCGGCATAGTGCTTATTTCATATAATTCTAGGAATATCTTTTTAAGTGTTAGCTTTCCTCATAATATTTTAATGTCCAAATTTAGGTTTAATACTTTCTACATGGAAAAAAACCCTACAGCATTGTTTTTTATTAACTGCATAAATAGAAAATTTAACATATTAACCCCTGATAAAATCCATTTACAGGGACAAAGCATACTTTGGAAGCTGCTGAATTAAAAGGAAAGATTTGACTTCTTTATTTATTCACAGAAAAATAAGAAAGGACAGCAGAGTCTTCTCAGCATACAAGTGGTATTTCTTTCCTGCTGTAAGCACAGAATTTTTCAGCCAGCTTTTACAGCTCTTAAAAATTCTGGTTAAGGGATGGCACTTTTAACGTGATAGTACTCTGGTATGGGCACATTCTATTTATGTGTATTTTATTCAAATACTCCCTATTCACCTCTTCTTCTAGGAATACACTATGGCAAGTAAAAATGAACACTTTTTATACTAACATAAACACACCTCCATTAAGATTTAGGCCTTGTTTATAGAGGCTTGTTCATTCTTCATATTGTTCTAAAATTATAGTTGATACCTCTGTTAGTATGTTTATTTCTGCAATGTAAAATGTTGATGGTCATACGGAACTTGAAATTCCATATAATTAGCTATATTTTTTGATGTTTTGGACTTCAATCACTGTAAATCAGGAGATCCCAAAACAGCACAATTTTCATATTGCTCTTTGTTTACAGGTTGCTCATCATCACTGATTATAGCCTAAGTGGCTTATTTTCACTATGAAATAAACTCATGTTTTTCAGAGGCCAGCACCAATCTTAGCCACGTTTAAATAAGCTGCATAAAGCAACTATTTCTGGGTGAAAGCCAAAGAGCAAGAGGTGACTCCATTGTCATTTCTAGAATTAAGACACTGTCCAAATATTTGCTACCCAGCAGAAAAACGGAGCACTCTGTCTGATCACTGCTTTCCCATGACTTGTCCAGCAGAGCCTAGCAAGTAATGCCCCGGGCGATGATCAGATTGTTGAAGATCACTTAAAAGGATGTATAGTCCCGCCATCATCACGGAATGGTCCGTTGGTTCTGAAGCGACTAACCAGCCAGGGCAATTTCTTCAGATTGGTCTCATCTCCATCTTCTTCTCCTCATTGAAAGAAACATTAAAATGTAGAAATGTTAGTTTGAGCTCGATGGTGAATTTTTAGCCACTAACATGGACATAAATATTAATGGTGACTGACAGTTCTGATACTGCATAAGCACCTCGTTACAGTCAGTGGAACTAACCTTTCCTGTTTGTTTTTCTGCTGGCCTGGAATGTGACCTATGTTGTATGACTGGTAGAGGACAAAATAATTCCAAAACTTCCTCGTCGGCAAACAGGAGGGCTTTGCATTTGCTCTTTAATAGCCATCATATGTCACGTTTCACAAGGTACAGCTAGTCTCCTTGGGTACAAAACAGATGGCCGAAACTTAATAAAAGTGATACTACTGGGAATACAAGAACGACTTGTACCAAAACTAACTTTACGCTCCATTATAGGCCCCAGCCGAGCAGTTACCAAAGTGATGTGAACTCTCAGACTGCAGCCAGATTGGCCTCTTGTCCCTGTAAAGAGATAGTGCTATAAAACTGGATTTTTTTTTTCCCCACATGCACCTGCTTGAAAGTCTCCATTACTTCCCATCACATGTTTCCCAGATTAACGTGATTTGTTGTGCCACTCAGTGCTCTTAACTTCTGTGTTGCAGGGCTCGCGGGCAAGGCATGCTACAAGCTTTAGTTTTCCTAAGAGACTCATCTCTTTTGAGGGAGTTGTCACAGGAAATACATCACATCAGTCTTCTAGATTTGTCTAGGCCAGCCATTAGTTTCTAGCTTTAGTTTAAAATTTCCACTGTACAACCATGAATCCCTAGCGATTAGGGACGGGAGCACTTCATCTCTTGCACCACCATTTAAACACATCACTACTCCTAGATGAATGGTTTTGGATATGAAAACTGAGCCTTTTGAAGACAAATTTTGAGTGCTCCTGTGAATAATCTCTACCTTTCTGTCTCCACGCAGTTGCCTTGATGGCTGCAGGGCTTTGGCCCGGAACTGGTGTTGTACTAACACAGACAAAGACGCCAAAGATGATCTTTGGCAGGCACGATGCCATGCATTCGGCTAGGCAGACTCTGGCAGCACCCGAGAGCACATTTCCAGATTCATCATCTGCATGGACGGCTTTTGGATCGATAAAGGTTGCATCCCAGAATGCAGCGTAGGCGTCAGCAGAGACCATGCTGACACGACTAGGAGCGGGAAACAAAGCATTTTTCCATCATTATAAGATCAGAATTGCATCATGTGACTACCAGTGTGGTTTGGTAAAGATGCGAGGTTAAGGCCTAATCAGACACCAAAGACAGAAGAGAAAATGAAAATTCAGGCTGTCAGGCTAGAGGAAAATAAGATAGCTGGCTGAATTCTGAGACTTCTAGGTCTTTGCTCTGTATCAGCATGCAGGTGCCACTAGCACTTCATGAAATACATTCTATTATATTCAGTTGTTTAAAAAATGATGTCCAGTTACCGAAGCCATCTGTTCCTCTTGGATCTGTCTTTCAGTTGATATTTATTAAATAAAAATGCACTTTCCTTTTTTTTATACCTTTTTTTTTTGCTGCCACTTGGCAACTCATTGTTTCAAAATTGCTCCTTTGGCAGACTTTGCTGCCAAATGGATTTCAGCTGAACTGCTCGTAGCTCTTAGCAGGGGGAACTCTACCGCACACAAACCAGCAAGGCACGCTTAGTAAGCGGCTGTCGCAACAGCAAACCCTGCCCAAACTGTACTTTTCTGTTCACAGGCAATTTTGTGTGGTAATATTTTTGACGGGCTGGTGTGATTGGAACGGGTGTGTTCTGAATCCAGTCATCCAAAGAATAGCTCAGAAGTTTTGTGTGAGTAGAACTACAGAAAGGAAACATGTAATAGTGCTCTACCCTTAATACCATGGAGACAAAAAACTATATCACACATGGAACAATAAAGGCAGTCCTAAAGTGCTATTTGGCAAATGCCATCTTTGGCAATGAGCTTGAGTGATACTATTATTGTTAAGACTGCGTTAGTTTTGTTTATTATGAGTGATAAAACAACACACTCCTTTTTTGAATTGTCTTTTTTATTCTCCCTATGTGGGTTGGGTATATAGCTTAAAAAGAAGCAAGATGTTGCTGAAATGCATGATAATAATTATTCAGTAATTACTTATTAGGTAAATAACTAGCTTTTTCAGTGAAAAAGAACCTTGTTGCTAATGAAAATTAAGCCAAAAGTATTTCAAGTGTTATATACTGGATAGTAACACAGAAGGATTCCGCGGTGAAAGCAAACTAGCTCTTTATTAAGTGGACTGTTGAAAAATATATTCAATCTCCATGCCGTAAGTACCCGCTGCCACCTCCAAACTGTTCTCCCTGCATGGGGGCATTTCAGATTCCATATCTGTGTTTCTGTTCATAGCCTTTGATGACGTATTTCTTAGAAATTCTACATTAAAATCATCCATTTTTAAGCTCATTTAAACCCATCTACAGATAAGAGTGGTTGCAAAAGACATTTTGGAAGGTAAAATTTTGCTTTTAATGCTGATGATTTATCACAAGACTTTTTCAGTCATGTAATCCCCAAATAAGTATTGATCGTAAAGCTTTCCTAGACACAAATAAAGATTCTGGAATGGAACAAGTAATTTTACCAGAAGCGATGAAGAAACCTGGTTCAAAGAACACGCATAAACAGTAATGTGGGGTTTCTTTCATTTTTTATGGATAAAAGAACCTATTTTATCATATGTCAGATCTTGGTAATATCAATTATTATGGATGTTCAACCATTTTTTTAGTTTATGTTACTCAGTTTATCTTTACTGTACACCTAAAATTTTACTTGAACATTTAAATGACTGAACTTCATAAATGAAGTGTAACGCAATAAAATAAACTAAATTTAAAAAAAATTAAAATTAAAGCTAAACTGAAGCCCATTTGTTCTATTAACAATTTTGTTTAGTTCACACTAGCTTTATAGGTAACAAAATAATTAAATCTAAAAGCAATGCAAACTTTTTAAACAGTGGGAAATGAGATAAACTTGAGTCCCTATAGTTTTTTCCCATTATATAACGGGTTGTTTTCTACTCTTTCTTAATTCACTAAAGAATAAGAACAAAATCCCTCTATCCAGGCAGCAACAAACTTTAGCAAATTTCTGACTTTAAACTTGTGACTCAGGTCTGCCTCTAGTTACGTTAAAGCTTAGTTCACTGTACACTATATGATAAGCATAATAATGAAAAGCTGTCAGCCCTAAGAATATCCCGGAACAAGATTAACGTCGCATTTAGAAATTGTGAAAAGTGTTTATTTCACTGAAAAGTTATACTACCAACGCCGTACAAAAGCATTTTTGGGTGCCACTGCTTTATGATGTGAGGTTAGAACAAAACAAATTGGAATTGTTTAAATCAATAACAGCTAGCAGACATAGATCTGCAATGATGTTTCTAAGCAGTTACTTCAGTTCCCAGGTTCACAGCTCAGGGTTATCAAGAGATGGAAGATGATAGATGGGTATAAATTATGCACAGCTTCTAAGCTTTCTGCCTTCCTTTTAAAGATTTTAAAAATTCACTCAGCTCTGACTCCCGGCTGCCTACAGCCTATTATTTCCTAATCCAAACCATGACTATGCAGCAGGAGAGTAGAACATGTTTAAAGCAGTTCCCTTTGATGCACGAGCAGTTTCTTCTGCTCCTGTTCTTGTTGGCTGGGATTAAGGCTTCTGCAGGAACAAAAGCAGCAGCACATGACTCCGCTGCATAGCAGGGTCCCCTCCAAAACCAAGGAGGGCTGAACTTCTGTACGTCCTAGATATCACTTGCCAAAAAAAAAGAAGGTTCATACATAAAGTTGGACGGATGGTTACATCATAGATTTAAAGTTTTGAAATTTTGTGTCCCTAGACTTGTGAATTCTGCTCAGATCTGTTACGTAGACCGGTGTGAGCTAGCTTGGTGATATAGCTTATTTTCTGCCTATGTGTATATATATATATATATATATACACACAGGGAGAATATAAGTATGTGCATAATCCATACAGTGTATATGGATTATATGTATATTTATCAATAATATCTATACATATTTATCTATGTGTATAATATCTATACATATTTCTATGTATTTTTAAATATATGTATGTATATTGATATAGCTATCTAGGCAGACATTTATTTTCAATTGCAGAGTCTGTTTTTCTCCTTTTTTATGATGTGGATACCTGAGTGTTTCCCTCCTTTGTTTCCTTTTCCCATGGCCTCCACATTTGTATAATGCTCTACCATCTATTTTATCACGACTGCCCTTCTCTTGGCTCGGCTCCTTAGGAGCTGGCACACACACTGCTGGAACTCTCTTCAGCCTGGATTCGAATGGTGCTGTTGGCCTCAGTGTGACAGAAACGGCAGCCAAAATAAAGCGAACAGATATGGTTAAATGGTGGTATCCAGAAAAGCACTTCAATTGTTATAATTCTCTGCCTTGGATGCAAGCTGCTCACTAAGCAAGGTCTTTCCTGGCCATACAAAGAACTTCTGGGGAACTGGCCAGCTAAAAACAAATGCCTATCTAAGCCATTGACGTAATTTTAAAGTTCATATAAATATGAAAACATACTGTGAAATGGACTAATAAAGTGTGAAGGGAAATAAGAAGGGATTTTTTCTATTTGGAACATTCTGGATTCTATGACCCAAAGCTCCTTTTCTTCATGTCTGCTATCCCGCCTGTTGTTGAGAAGAACTGTTCTGCAAGTTTTACAGTCTGGTGCTCTTCTGGATGATACCTCTAAGTACTTCTCTTTCATTTGACCAAATTCTCTTTCTTGAAATCCTGTAAAGAGCTACTGAGATATCACATCATAGGCACAATGATTTTTGCAACCTCTACAGTATTCACTACCTTTCCTTACGCAGGAAACTGTTATTGCTTCACTATTTCCCAGTCCTGCTTTTGTTATACAAAGTGGAATCCACTTTCTAAAAGGTTACTGGTTTTTGCAAAATACAGCCTTAATTAACCACACAAAAGCTATTAGTAAACCAGAATTTTTTTTCTCATTAAAGAATTATTAATCAATTACACCTTGTTTTCCCGTCTGACTGTAAAAGTCCATTTTAATTATTTCACAGAATGAGCTATTATAAATTGAACTGGGTGCTTATACGTCTGCACCTCAGATGGCTTCTCCGATTTTCAGTAGTGATAGGGAAAAAAAAAAGCCCAAAAAGTGATACTCAGCTCCTTTAAGTTTTCTCTGTAGGTAAGCAGTTAGCTTTGATTGGTTGGTGGAGCCTGCTAAGGGAAAATACTGAATCAGTAAAGCTTTCACTTGAGCCATGCCCCATTTTAGTCAGTGTTTCACACTCCATGGGTTACAGCTATAAACTAAATTTCATATCTGCCATTTATCCTTCATGGGCTCCCTGTCTCAGAGTCTCTGTATTTGGAGCACAGCTAGCAAAAAAAAAAAAAAAAAAAAAAAAAAAAAACCACAATAAAATAGATCTCACAAAATCAGAGATAGATTTAGCTGGAGTTGGGATGGAAAAAATACTTTTCATCTTGGCTTTTTGGAACATAATTATTTAAGAGGTTAAATGATTCCGTAGACAGAGATCTTCCTTCACTGTAGTAAAGTGATGTAAGAGAGGATTAGCTGAACTAGTAAGACAGTAAACTAGTATTTTCTCACAAGTCCATTATTTTCTTGAAAAGGCATACCAAGAAATGTATTCCGATAAATTCTTCGTAACATGGAACATTTTATGATCTGTCCATTGGGCAAAGGTCGAGCACTAGGAAAGAACATAATGTGCACTTTCCTATTTCAGGATGCAAAGGGGATTTGGAGGTGTGGTTCATGCATTTGGCCAGCTGCAGATCTCCACATACGACCTATCCAGACGTGATGAACTCTGATTAGTGGAGAGAGACATGTACTTTTAGGGACTGATTCGCCCATTCTAGGTATGACCTAAGTAAGCCAGAGCAGCCCCAATGCACATGTTATACTTTTCTAACTGTATGGGGAGTCCAGGGTGACTAGCTTGAACACATGTGCATGGCAGCTATCTAAAATGATAAAGGATATCTAAAGTTACATTATATGGACCCCATCTGCGAAGCCCAAAAAGAGTGCAAGTGTGGCTCAGACATACCTTTACACATCGCATCTCTCAGTTTATAGGTCTTGCCTTTACTAGTTTTTTTTCTTCTCCACCCATTTTCTCATGTATGTTAATAGCAGTTCAACGACATATTTGCTTACCGAAACATTAGACCTGTAACCTCTTTCCTAAATATAGCCAGATAATAGGCATCTAGACAGTCCCCAAAACTAGACAACTGCCTTCAAATTTCAGGACAGATCCTCAAGAACAGACAGAAAATTTTCCATAAATTAACCCCTCAGAAGCTGGGGAAAAGGTGGCAGCAGAGACGATCGTCACATCTATCAGCTCTTCTGTCAGCTGGTACTGGCATGATGTCACTGAGGTTTTGAGGGAATTATTATATGGGTTTCTTTGGCTACGTTAACAAAGCAGGATATTTTTTCCTGCCTTCATCCTGCCCAGTTTCTCTTCACTGCTACCAGAAGCACTGGTAGAACTGACCCATATCCTTTGCTCAGCTGCTGTCTTGCTGCCCCGTCATTTTCCAGCTTGCTTCCTAGCTTCCCACCCACGTCTCAGCCATTTCCGTATCTGGTCTCTCCTCACGTTGTCATGAAATCACACGACCCTAACAAGTGAAGCCTTTCCTTTTTCTTTGTTCATCGAGGAAGGCACAAAATAAAAGACCACAAAAAGTGATGGGGAAAAAGGGCTGTTGTTTGATTCCAGTTTGGGAGTGCCAATACAGATCTGTGCAGGAGATTATCTATAGTTATAAATACTTATATATATTTATATATATAACCAGAGACAAAAGGATTTTACAGAAAGTGCAAAAGTGCAAAAACTGTCCTGAAGAAGATTAATTGAAATATTGTTTGGTGGAAGTGAGCAAGTTAATTGGTAAAAGATTGAATTCTGTACATGCATGGGGAAATTCTCCTTACCTAACTGTAATTGCCTAAAAACTAGCTATCTAGCATGTCCTGGTTTTTTCAGGCTCCTTTTAACACCAATGAAAAGAAACAGAGTTGTCCACAGAGCGGCTCACTCTATTCCGAAGCACGCAGGGAAAGTCATCAGGTTATTGCAAGAAACAAAGCAATGCAGTAGCACAACCTAAAGTTCAAACCCAAAATATCATGTGTGTGACACCATTCACAAACAACAAAATGACCATTTTCCTCTGGAATGAAAGTACACTGCCGCGCCTCCCTATTTGATCAGCTTTAAAAATACCGAGTTGTAAACTATAGGCCAGTCCTACACTCCTAGTAACTTCAATGAAAACCAAATTGGAGTCCCTATTTCAAAATCAGTCTCTCGAGTAAATTTTAAGGACACCTGTCTCCATTAGCTTAGTTTAAAGAAACTTTCGCAACTGCCCTTGTTCTAGCTCACTGCTCAGTGCCAAGTGAACTACTGTGGTTTCACACAGATGCAAAAAAATGTTGCAATTTTTCAGCAAGTGCGTGACCTGTAAGGTCATTACTTAATCTCTAATGTTTTTGCTGTTGATTACAGTGTACAGCACTACCACCATAGAGTTCTGCAAGCATGTAAATGAAGTAATTTCTCACTTCAGTGCTCTTCTTTCCTTCCAAGTGAGTGGTTCAGAGGAAGAACTTTAAAAAGAAAATAATCACCTAGCACTATGAAAAGCAGACATGTGCTTAATCCTGTTATTTATGCCACACTATCAATCACTGATTCCTCTCTAAAATTTAATTTTAATAATGTCCCTTATCTTTATATATCACCCATCTATCTTAAATATTTAATCATTATTTCATGTGAATCCTCTTGCACAGTCTGCACATGCAAGTGCTTGCAGGGTTGTGTTTGATTATCTCGGAGCAGAGAAAATCTATTTTCAGTTCAGATCATTGAATGTTTGTGTTTTCTTGTCTCTTAGTGTCTTTCAATATTCCGGGGAGGTTACTGACAATTACCTGGGGGTTTAACTTTGTTATAGAAAAATCTCAATCAAGTGGTTGGAAGTTGCATTTAAGACATCTTTGTGCAACAGTGTCAACAGGGGACCAGCAATAATAATTTGGTGACAGAAAATCTATAAAACACATTAAGGCAGTTTCAGTTCCACTTCTTTTTTTTCCTTAAGTCTTGTTACATTCACAATTGGAGTCACGGAGACAAGATCAAAACTCTATGAACAAACCCTACCATAAAGGTTTTATTGTTAAGTACTTATAAACAAAAGGTTTAAGATCCAGCATCCAAACTAAGCTTTACTTGTTCTGTAAACACTATCGATTTCCCTCAGATTCCTGAGAAATATTTAATCCAAACTCTGTTTGTCCTATGAAAATGAAGTGTCGGAGTTGATCCATATTTTCACTTTACAATATTGAGGTCCATAGGTTAATACACTAAGCAAAGTGGAAACTCTGGGGGTTTTGTTCACTTTGTAGGCCACAGGAAAGACAGATATTTCATTTTTTTCCATCACATGATCTTGCAGCAACAGTATTTTTCCTGCACGGAATCTGAAGATGTGGTTCTGCATTGCAGCAATATTCGATATCCTGTTGAAGTTGCATTCTGCTTCTGAGATGAAAGCTTAGGTTGTGATAGGAGCATTTTCATTCCACTGCATAACTTTAGGATTCTGCAGGAAAAAAAAAAGAAGTCAGCAGCAGTTTCTTTAAGCTTTTTCAGGTATCATCATAGCAGGGTCTAAAAAGTGCTCTTTCCCTAAGAGAAAGCCCAGAGAAAGTTGAATATTTAAAGGTACATTTCCAAACAAAAAATTATTCAAAATTTTACATCAATGAATTTTAGGGAAAAGTTCTTCTTTTATTTAGCTTAAAGCAGGATGCACATTAGCTCACTTCTAGCTAAGACTCATTTATAAACTATTAATGGTTTCATTTGCATTTTCATCAGGAAGAAAAGAGACAGTTATTGCATAGTTCTTTCTCTAGACACTGAGATATTACTTAATTAAATATAGTTTATGATTTTGTACAGGATATCTGCAGAGTTTTGATGGGAAACAAGAATAATTGCACAGTAGTTGTGCAATGGTTGTATTTATCTTTATCTTAGGCTATTTAAGTCTGCTGTATTAGCAGGTTCACCGTGACATATGCATATAAACAGCTTTAACCTTCTCATGGCCCACCAAGATATTGTCTAACAAGAAACATTTACTGTTTTCTGTGATGATTTATGTAGCTGGCTTAATATATTTCATTGCTACATACTCCTGACTACGGGACCTGATTAAGGGGTCCGTAAGGGTCGTGCCCCAGCAAGCTAATCTGATACCTGTATGTCCTCTCATTCTTGGCTACAGGAGCCCATGACAGAAGGAGATTAAACTGGATTAAAAATATCTTCTTCAAAAGAGGGCGTTATTTATTCATCCAAAAGTAGACAGTGTGCAAAGTAACGGATAAAAGCAATAAAGGACCACATGTATCTTTCTCCCCACCAGCACCATCACGTTGCCAGACTCACCTTTCAGAGGCAGTTGGGGAAAACGTTCGTTCCTCTCCCAGCTGGCAGGCGTCATTGCCCCGTGTCGGTACGTCCTGATTCACTCCGCGTATCCCCCGCCACAATCCCTTTCAAGCCAGCAGCCTTAAGGGAGAGGCACTCTCTGATTCTAAATGTGAGCTGAGAAACACATGGTTTGCCAGACTTTGCATTGTGAGGCAATCAGCAGCCAGTACTTCCCTCAAAAAAATCCTTCATTCTCCTGTATGGCAGCACTTTCACTGCTTCTGTTTTGTTTCCTGCGGAATTTCTTTCTTCATACTTGTCCTTTGATTTATCAGCATGCATTTAGGCAGGGTAATACCTGATATAGGTAAACTGAGGTTCAGAATTTATTTTTAAATTAATGCTCATACAACTCTATCTTCTCCAAACGAAGTTGACAGTTGACAGCTAAGTTCATGTAGTCATGTAGGAAGAATGAAAGAATATTGAAAAACTTAGTGTACAAGTATGATGAGTCAGTATTTTCAATAATGGAAAATCTGTAACGATCTGCAGTTCAGCAAAAGTAGCTTATATTGTCTGTCAGACTCACAGAGGACTTTTCCATTTCCCTCAAAATGCTTTTGTTGATTTCCAGGCCAATGCAAACTACCGCAGATGAAGGTTCCTCCCTTACTCAAGGGAGGATGCAAATAGTCATGGCTCAAAACTTCGTGCCTGTAAAATACAAACATATAAAGGCAAAGCCAGGTCAGCGTTCAGAAAGGAGGTAATGAATGCAAGGGCTGTCAACAGTCGTTATGAAAACTTCTTTGTTTTTTGCAGGAGGGGTATGGCTGGAAGGGGACTGTAAAATGCTTTTTAGAAGTGAGACGGGACAGGATGTAATGGATTTCAGGATCCACCCTTGTAGGAGTTCAGATATTTGACATGAGACTCAACCATGGGATACGAAAAATGAATGTGGTGTGTGTCATTCAGCTTCAGACTCCAGGAGCGGATCTTAAATGTAAGCGGGGCCAACTCTATTAAGTTATGTGATCTGAAAAATTGGGGAAAAGAATTGAAAATCAATCTTCCTCTTCACAGCGAGGGAAGGCGACGTAAAGAATGCATGAGGCACAATGTGGGAAGTTGTTTATAGATTAAATCAGTGAGCAGTAGTGGCACTGCCTTTTGAGCAAGATGCAAATGGGAAAGCAGACCTACCAAATGTCCTGAGAGGGCAAAATTAAAATAAAATAATTTAGTTTTGTGGTCACAAGGAACACATCATTGCCCGAGTTTCGTCATGTAAAAGCACAACCTGAAAGTAATCTTTTGGTTTGTATTTGACATATGACTTCCCCTGGAAAGAAACACTTTTTTGTCAAGAACTCCTTCTTGACTGGACTTCCTCCAAAGCAGGTATGTTCTTTAGCAAGTAGAGTTGCAAAAAACAACTGACTTTCCAATGTGGATGTCCTCTATCCAAAAGAAAGGCTTCTGTCCTATGCATAATGACAAAAAATAATGCCTGAATATGCCTGTAATAACAAAAGGGAAAAAAAAAAAAAAAAAAAAAAAAAGAGTGGTATGGTTCAAGTCTTCCTCTGCTTGCTGACTGAATTCCTTAAATCTCTAGCTGGGCAGAAGCAACATTTCTTCCTAGTTCCAAACTTGGTCATCAACTTATCTGACATTTTTCAGGAACTATAAATGAGAACTTATCTATTAGTGGAAATTGCAATCCATTAATGACGAAGCAAGAGGCACAGTCGGTGATAGTCTTCGGGTTTCATTCTTCTGTTATACACCCAACTCAACTTCATAATCTCATAATTAGGTATAAATGACGTGGGACTGTGGTCCCTGCCTGCTACAGAAGCAGGTTGAAAGTGCTTGCATTAGATATGTATTTTCTGAGATGTTGAAACTGATGAGCTGAATTTCATCTCAAAGTACTCAAAGAAACAGGAAGCAGTTGATGAATTACAAGCAGTTTCAGTTTCAGATTAAACATAAGGGAAAATGCTAATTGTTGGCATCTTAAAGCCTATGAAAGGATTGTCCAGGTAGGTAGTAAAGTAGCTCTCAGTGGAGGTTAGAAAAAACATCTGTTAGGAATGATATAGGTACAGTTCATCCTGTCTTCAGCCAAGGATGAACTAGATGAGTTTTTCAAGTGCTGTGCAGACTCTGTGACTTTATAAAGTGTTCTTCTGATGGATTGATATAGAAAAGAGAAAGCAAGCTAAATTCCAAATCAAATTAAAAAGGCACAAAAAAGGCAAGAGAAGTTATCTAAGGTACGACTCAAGAAATAAAAGAGATAGCACACTGAAAGGATCAAAGCAAACAAATACCAACCTCCTCCTTCTATTTCTGTCTCTGCCTTATTTTGCCATATCTTGTCACATCGACAGATATCTCTTCATGTTGTTGCAATACTTCCACAAGCGCAGAATCCTTTCCTCTATTTCCCTGCTGGTTTTATCTAACGTACTTTAACATAGGAATTGGGTCTTCTTATATCACACTATGAATTTTTTTTTTTGGTCTCTGAAATGCATCTTTAAACACAGGCAAGCCATTTTATTTTAATATTTTTCCTAGGAAAAAAACCAACAACAGCTGATTTGAAGTTTGACATCTTCCATGATGGCTTGCCTAATTGAATTTGTTTAATATGGTGCAGGAGTGAGCCAGTATGATCATAATTCAGCATGAGATGAAAGGCTTTTTATGATCTTCTCTCAAGGTTAGTCAATAAGCTATTTGAAGCACTATATATGCAACCATAGGAAAAAGAGGTAGGTTCCATAACTGCTAAAATATATTTTCTTTCTGTAAAATCTAAGCTTCATTTATTATGTTTGCATAGACCCATTTCAAACTCTGTGAAGCCATCAAGTCAGCAGAGTGCTTGTCAAGTGATAAAGACTTATTGTTAGTTACCCCACGATACCTTCTCTTGTCAAAAAATCTTGAAAGTTATATTATAAATATTAATTGAAATATTTTAGATTGATTCCATTTCTTCACCATTCGCAAAGTTGCTCACGTTTCAGATGTTTCTTAACTGGATTCCAGCAAGACCATTATGGCTCCAATCTATTCAATCTCTTACTTTTTTGTGCAGCAGCCTTTACACTTTTAATGTGCTGATATCAATGCCTCTGCCACTTCCCAAACCTTGAATGATTACCTGAAGGTTCAGCCCTCTAACCCATGAATTGTGAACCAGGAACCAAGTGCTACAGGATTATATCCATAAATTGCACGTAACAAAGAAGATAAAGGAATAAAATCTAATGTTTCTCCTCAGTTCAGCTTCTACTTAAATAGGACAAGGCTATAAAATATATTATTAAAATATTTTTTAAAATCCAACTTGGTAAAATGCTGAGGATAACAATGATGGAAATCTGGTTGCTAATACCCAACGGCCAGTTTTTTGTTTTATCTGTGAAGCGAAATGCGTGCCAATCTTTAATAATAACCACCTTCCAGAGGCAGACCTTTATTTATGCATCTGTGGTAACAATACAATAGCTGTGTTCTGTAGTTATTTTAACAATAGCTTCATTCAGGGATCTGTATGTTCTTTCAAATTAATTATTTAAATGTTCTGTCAGGTGCTGCAGTTAAGTCCTAATCGTTTTGGAAATGGATGAACAGAGAGTTTAAATGACATGATCACATCAAAACGCACCAGGGGTACGATCACAGAGGGCAAGGGCACGGCTGTGTGTCCGGGCAGGTTTTCTGACCTCCAGTGACCCAGACACTGAACTCTGGAGAAACTTTTTAAGATAAGTATTTCGTTCAAATATATTGGGCTCATTCAACTATAGCTGAGGAAACATAATACAACCATGCTTAACTTTTTAAAAACACTAGCAGTTCTTTTGACATCAGCAAATTACACATGTTCTGTATCGTAGTGACATGTTACCATGATGTGTAGTGACACTGAGTTAAGCCTGCATTTGGCCCTGGTGCTGAGACCAAGACCTTTCCCACTGTAATAGAGAGACTTCAAAAACATAGTAAACTAGGTTTCATAGCAGCAGCCTGTAACGTTGAAGCCTACAATGTCAGTTCTCTCTTTGGTAGAACAAATGCCTCCTCTCCACTGTACCAGTTTTAAAGAACTTTGAAACTGGTACAATTCTCTTGAAGAAGAAAAGCATATCTATTACACGTGCACCACACAGAAGCCTCCACGGTTCAAATTCTCTACCTTAGCGTTACAGAGTTGATGTTTTATCTTTAAACCTCATCTTTCTGAAGTGCATCATTTAAAGTCAGAGTCCTCTCGTGAATTATTCTAAACTTTCCCAATTTAGGATAGTTTGTATTGGCAAAAGTCTTGGCAGAATTATCCATTAATTTTATGCGTCTTGACGTGTCATTTAAGACTCTCCAACTGCTATGATACCACATACCTCTCAGGGAAAGAGAGACACAGTCTCTATCCCAGAAGTCAGCAGCCTAACTAGATAAAGCAAACAAAGGACTGCAGAGAAAATAAGGCTGAAGATGAAGTGACTTTCTCAGGGTCATGAAATAAGATAGTAGCTGTGAGGAAAAGACTCCAAGCTTTCTGTTCCCAGTCTTCTGAACATCTCACCTATTTTCTAAATAGTTCCTCCATTTGTTTTCAAATTTCAACAGGAGATTATAATTTATATTCAGATCTGGTATATGTAAGTAGAATATTACTGATTTGTAAATAAGCTGAGATGTGAATTTGCCTAGTGAATTTAGCTGCAGTACAAAGCAAGATATAAAAAATGCATATACTTCACAAAACCTGATCTGAACAATCTTCTCACAAGTTCCTTTTTGTCTTCTGAGATGCTCATATAGCTGTCAGACCCTGTAATGTTACTGAGCAACGCAAACAAAAGAAAGCTATAATTATGTTTGCCCCAAATAACAGTAAAAGATCAATATCACATCCTGCCTGAGTGTTATAATATGTAACACCACAACTATTGCTGAAAGAGGAAGAAAGGCGTTATCTTCAGCCTTATCTTTGTCCTCCTTCCCACAAAGTAGGAGGCAAAAAACAAGTCTGTAAGAATAGAAATGTTTAATTAAGTGAAAGAAAATCTTGTGAACAGCAAAATGTTCAACTCACAAAAGAAGGAAGTATTTTGCTTCATCAAACTTATGAAAGCCATCTTCAGGGGATTAGATTAATACAAAAACAGATTCAGCTTTTAAGTTAGAAAGCACTTACACTGAGACTACTATTGTAAGGAGGGAGAATTTGTCAAAATATGTCATCTCTACGGTTGTGTTCAGCTTTTGCAGTGGTGTTTTACCTACTTCCACACCATACTTGTCACCATTTAGAAACTGTCTCTGCGTCTTCTGCGCCACTTTTGTGAATGTGTTGTCAAGTCGGTTTTTTGTGAGTTAGGACATTTGACTCTCAGTCTGTGGATTGTAAAAAAACTCAGAGTGGAGGCAAAGACTCTTGTCTGCTGTGCTTACGCTTTCACAAACAGGCTGGATTTTATGCAAGCCCTTGCAAATCTCCTAATCCTTCAGTAGTCCATAGACTACACGTTGAAAATCACCCTATAGAGGAATAGTTGCAAATAAATTCCTTGAGAAGGTGCAAGTTGAACCCTTTATAGTCTTTGTTTATTTCTGCCGATATTGTCTTTTCCTGTCACACGTTAGTAGGACTGAGCACAACGATTATCTCTGTAGCAGATCTATAGCTCTCCTTCTGCCGGGGCTGTCGAGAAGGAACTGGCTACCTGCTCTTCCTATTGACAGGGATTGGTTTTGTGTCAGGGTAGTTCAATGCTGGAGAACTGCGATTAGGTCCCTTTGCACTACATAAACGGTATAAAGGAGCGATGGGCAACACGTGGTGTCATGGTAATGCAGTGATTCTAAAGCAACAAAACCCAAATATTATTCAATGACATTATTGTGATATCTTCATTACTGTCATTGATTACTGTGTGGCCTAGCCTGGTCCTTTGCCTCTTTCATTTCCAGGAAAGCACTGCAGTGAAGGAGAGGCCACACCTTGGTGGACTAAGAGGAAACATGTGTGTCATGGGACAGAAGTCACAGAGGTTAGGGAATGTGTTCCTGCCTTCTGCAGGGCTGGGGAAGAGAGGAACGGACACCCTGAGCCCCAGAGCTGCCTCAGACTGCATCCTCCAAAACAAGGAGGATTCCATTCCAACTGCTGTTGTCTTAGGGCTTTAATAAAAGTTTGCATTCTTGTTATAATGTGTTCACCTGAAGCTGGCCGAGTTGGGAACATCCTGTCCAAGGAGAGGTCCCAAGACTCTCTTACACTGCCTGCAGTCAGATAGGGAGCAGGCAGTAATAACGAAAAAGAAAGCCACTCCCACCCATGCTTCCCAAAATGCTAGTGACTGCTTGTCAAAGCATGGGAATCATCTTTATGCTATTGTGACCATTCAACATGTTTTTTAACAAAAAAAGATTCATATTTGTCACCCATCGGAAAACCAAAAAGCTCAGAAAAGTAGAGGTGTTATGTTGAAACAGTGAGCACGATTCCCTGATGTTGCAGCAGTATGCTGAGCCCTCAAAAGAAGCCTGAAGACAGGAGCTTGTGGAATGAGCGTGTTTATCAAGCAACGACAATTAAGTTAAATACTGTGTGTAGGAAGTTACATTCTGAGTTCCTGCAGAAGATTTCCTCTGTTCCCTGAGCTTCTGCCTTCTGATCCTCTTTACAGTCAGTATTCAGATTGCTTTCTAATAACAATCTAAAATTATGTATTGTTGGTTTATTAAGTGTTTTATAATAAGATTGCTTATATTCTCAGTTTGGTAATGTTATATGGTGTTTGATTGTCTCCCTTTCTCAAACACACACAAGAAAAGGAAAAATATCTCTTACATGTATGACTCCCATGAATCCTACACCCTCTGCTTTTTAAAGCCTTAACTGTCTTTTATGCTTTTGTTCTGTTTACTTCTTGTTTGTTTCCTCTTCTTTAGTCTTCCTAAATCTTTCTCTTATATGTCAATCCCTTGACTCTTCTGCTCTTTCTATTTGAAGTCAAAACCAGCAGGATTCCTCCTTCCTCATCCTACTTATTCTTGGTTTTGACCTTGTGTATAATTCAAAATATACTGTCTTCCATGCACAGATATGAGATCCAGTCTGGGACAGTCAATACATAACAAGATCCCAGATGCTGCAAATAGAAATATGAGCAAGATTCCAGGTCATGCATCTTCTCAGGGTGCTACCGAACCGAGGCTCTGTGATGCTGACAGGAGACCAGCGCTAATAACAGCGCTAATAAGCCCTGAGTTCTGTAGCAGGTAATGTTTTTCTCATTGTCCTGAAATATAATCTAGTGTATAACCCTGGTCTCTCCCCACACACACATATGTGTGCTCACACTTACACGCACAAAAGAAATTCAGAAGTTGAGGACACGCTGCTGTTATGTCTTCTTGACCTTGGCGTATAACCCTAAGAGTAACGTGGACGTAATAATCTGGGAGGTGAGGGAAGGGCATCACAAACTGAGCCCTAGGGATTGTGACCACTGCGGGAAGAGCACAAAGGATTTATCAGATGGCCCCAGATGTGTCTCCAGGACTAGCTGAAGCTTTTTACTCAGGGCACAGGAGCCCTTCCCTGAGCTCGAGCCTCAAAATTTCTTTCTGAGAGGAGATCAGTCGTTTAAGGCACACCAAGCAGGACCAGCGTCGCCCACCTTTTATATGAACAGATCGTCTGTGAGAGGCTGGCGTTAAAACCCATATCAGTGATTGGAGGCAGTGTCCTTACCTGAGGCTACGAAACAGGCTGGATGGGGTAGTACTTTCCACCCCAACTGCTGCAGCTGGGGCGCTCAAGAGAAATAAAATATTTCAGGGCAAAAAGGTAAATATGAATAATTATATATGTCCAGTGGTGAGAGTACTTATCAGCAAAGAGGCAGATGGGAGTTCCAGCCCCTGTTCTTACCACATTCTTCATTCTTATGCAAAGAGACCTTATGATAACATACAGAAACAGCCCTGAAGTAGGAATCAGAGCGCCAGCCTCCCGGCAGAGATGAAGGCCATAATCTTTCCGTGCCCTCTCTCTCTGATCTTGAATAATTTGTGCCATGGTGCCATCACCTCTAGGCAGGCAAAGTTTTCCACTATCTAATTCCTTCAAACATTGTCTTTAGCATGTCCTTCCAGCAAATTAGATATGAGTTTCAAATCCTTCAGGCAGAAGGAGGACACAGATCTGTCTTGTCCTTAGTAAATGGAATAACCATTTTTCGAAGGAGCAACCGCAAGTGCGTTTTTCAACATCACTGTGACATCCATCTACATGTATTCTAGGAACGCGTAGATATACTCCAAGAACACTCACCAGATAAAATTTAATCAGAAACTGAGGCAGAAAAACGCCTAATTCTTTGATTCCATGGGGAATTAAGTGGCAGAAGGTGGCAAGCTGCTGAACAGGGCATACTTCTGCAAATGCTCAACAGCAGGACACCTTGAAAATACAAATGTGAGCAGTGAACTAAATGCAACTGAGCAGCAGATAGATTACATTTCATAATTTTAGTCCTAAATGGTGCCTGAGTCTTTCTGTAGACAACCACGTCTTTCACTGTAGCTGTCTGTGACTCAATATATTAAATACACATATCTCTTGTAAGAAGTAGAGCTGGTTAAATATGTTCTCCTGGAATAGCTGGATGTCAGAAGACTGGAATTGGCCCTTTCCACAAGAATACACGCATTCCTTCAGAGCCATTGACAGAAAGCAGCAGGCAGCAGGGCTAGCCTGCTTGTTGCCCTGGCAGGCAGGTGGCTTGCTTGGCTGACCAGCTCCCAGCCTGTCCTGCTGGGCAGCCGGGGACACAACCAGCGTGTTAGCTTGCCAGCTTTTTGGCTGCCTGACTGGCAGATGGACTTGCAAGCTGCCTGCCTGGCTGCCTGCCTAGCTCTCCTTTTGCCTGCTGGCTGATTTACCTGCTGCCCAGCTCCCCAGCTGCCTGGCAGGCTGCCCGGGTTGCCTGATCATGGGTGAGGTTATGGGCCCAAAATAGTTTGTTCTGCAAAGCAGGAGACTGCGGTGTTGGTGTTTTGTTCTCATCCAATCTGGAGTGTCCCATGAAGCAGAAATTCCCATCCCAGCAAGCTTCAGTAATCAGTTTACAACATTTATCCTTGTATTCCGTACTGGCAATTATGAGTTCTTCAGACTGAAGAAACACCTCGCTGGAATTCTTTGCATAACGTTTGCCTGACTCGTTTTAACTCCTCGGATTGGTTTTTACAGGTTTTCTCTAGCAGAGTCAGAAAAGATTTTTGGACAGGCTTGTAATGTCATATTAATCACTGGCTCTATTTCCGCTGAATTAAGCTACGACTCAATCCATAAAGTACTAATAAACCCTAATATGGACTCATGAAAAATCATAATGATGACAGAATCGGATATGTGGCCAATATCTGTGCCAAGTGGATTGAACCTTTTCGTACTTACAAAAAAATAAAGAAAAAAGATTATGCTTGTCGTAAAGATGGCAGGAGTCTGCCTTTTCTCAGAATACCGTACCTTTAATAGTTCCAGTTTCAGTTTAATCACACTGTCCTAAAGATTTCACTCCGTTTAAATAATGAAAAAAGGTGTTATAAAAATTGCATGAAATCAGCTTGCCCCAGGACAGGTTCTGTTGGATGTAATTACATATGCTTCAACAACTGGAGCAATGTGTTGTGTGAAAGGCTTTTAAGGTGACAGAAGTTAATTGTGCAGGTTTTAAGGTAAAAAGAAAATGGAGGGCAATGATCAACACCCTGAGAAGCAGCTGTTTAGGTTTTTAAAACTCGAGAGGGTAAAGATGTTATTAAATTATAAATGGACAAAAACCAGTGGTAAACAGGGGATACACTTCATCGTACAGGGGAAATAAAAGACTCTCACCTGGGTGGAAAGTATTGCACTCCCGTCAGATTTAAAGCTCTTTATGATATACCTACATCTAAAATAAGACAGTTGCCTATAAAGAAGGCTGTGACATTTCCCTAGTGACACTGGTCTACGAGGCAGTACAATAAGAAATATCACTTTTTTTTTTTTTGTCTGCAATACTGGTAATGACAGTACATCAGAACTGATGTGCAAGGCTATGGAAAACATTCAGGCTTCTTTTTTCCAGCTGGAATACACAAAGCTTTTTTTGAAAGGACCCTCTGGGTGGCATTTCTCTAATGAACAGTGAACTTGCTTGCCCAAGCTGTGTCAGATTGTCACAAAGAAGACAAAGGGACTGTGCGTGCCTGTGCATGGTTTATTAAAATTAAAAAAATAAATAAATCAAAGACCCAATAAATGCTCTCATCAGCTTGCACTATGCATATGCTATAGCAGCTCTTTAGAATATAGAATACTTGGTGCATAATAAGTCCTGTTCTAGTTCCTGATTAATACATTTTAATTTCATATTGACTTTCAGATATTTGGGTATCAGCTCTCCCATTATGCAGGAGTCACTAGAAGCATAGTAGGGTTTTTTATTAAGCATGATTTCTTGAGTTACAGCCCTTGTTCAAGGATATTGCTACCAGTACGTTAATTGCTACTAATAAATTAATTATATTGCATTGAAATACTTAATAAAATAGAGGCACACTCAAGGAGTGAAGGATTATTGTTGAATTTTAATGTTAGATTCAAATAGATCAATTTTACTGCTTATTCTTTCCTGTTCTATGGCCACTTGATTTTGATTAGCTGGAAGCATGCTTAAGAAACTCCTCCAGTCTGCTTAAAAAGACAGCAACATTTCACATGAGAGAACGCGAAGAACAATATGCCATTCATCCACAAATCTACCTGACAGTCGTTAGCAAATCTGTAATTTTATTTCTTGTGAAAGGCTCTTAATTCTTAGCCATTCTCCCCAGGGAGCTCTGACTTTTCCATGACTTAATCTTTTCCAAGTCTAGTCTATTCTTTTTTTCTAGTTTTAATTTTATCCTGTTTTCTCCTCACCCGTGTTACTCTAAATAAATCTCATAATCTGATTTCTTCATTAATATACACAGTGTGCGTCAGTCTTGTCCCTAGAGACAAAGAAAAGAGCTTCTGGAGCAGAGTTAAGGCGTAATGCCCAACTCCTGAGACAAAGCACTCCTATACAGGGACGGCAGCCTCCCCGTAGTCATGGTCAGAACTTCACAGCTCAGCTAAGGCAGCACCCCCAGGTGACTGCCAGGCACTGGAAAGGAAGTCTTCTTTACAATATTGATTTTTGGTGCTTAAATTCTTCTTATGTCCTCTTTTAGGAATACAAAGTGACTTAAAGATCCTCCTCCAAATAAATGACAACCTGAATGAATCATTCAAAGACGGAGTCCTTCTGCTCCTTGCATACTTTCTGTACGACTGCATGCTCAATGTTTTTTTGTGCTTATTTGAATCCCAGTTCCTCTCCCATCCTTGTCTTGGCAGGATGAGGGATATATGCTCAAACCAGTTAGTTTCGATGTATAACTGTATACTATCAAAGTCAATAAAATACCAAAAAGTTGCTATATCCTGTATTTGAGGTTGAAGGGCAAGAGAAGGTGGTTTATATTTTAGCTGGAGCTTGCAGTCAGGCAGATAGAATGAATTTTAAAGAATAAAGGCTCCAATCTTATAAAGACTAGTTTCTTGTTATTAGGATGAACAGCTCTGTGGAGTTCTGCTGCCCACGGATGCAAATGTTTTCTCCCCAAACTCAACCTAGATGTAAATAGCATCCTGGAAAACATCCTCTCCAAGGTATATGAAAGACACAAGCATATGTCTGTTCTGTACCTCTGAAAACTGCCAAATAGCTCCACAAAGTACACATGCATTTCACATTTTTCACGTTTTGTTCTAGTCTTTGGGAATGTTCGCACTTAAAATGAAGACCACTTTGGTGAAAAGCTACATTTCTAACTGTGACAAAGTGCTAGGGAAGAAAAGTTGACTATGCCAAAGATCATACCTAGAGATCCTTCTCAGTAAGTTATGTCTCAGTAAATGGATTCACGGCCACAGTTTCTGACTCACTTTTTCAGTAATTATGAGTGTATTTTTTACATAGCATGTACAGTTGACCCGCAGCTTCTAAATGGAGATGTCATGGCTGTCATGTCAGTTCACTGGCTCGCTTTGTCAATTTTTTTTTTTTATTTTTCCCCTCCTTCCCTAATGGAATAAAATTTTTCATGAATTTTTGTCTACCATAGTTATTTGGTGGTTCATTCAGCCCCCTCTTTGCTTGCAGACTTTTAGTTTCACCATACTAAGCAGTGTGGGAATAGAAAAGGAAAGTCACTGAACAATGTGAAAAAAATGAGCTAGAGGTTCCAACAAAATACATTTTACAAATCCTTGATGCTTATTATGACAGCACAGTTAGTCACCGACTTGCTGTGTTGGTGTGATGCTATGGAAAAACGCAGGGACACAGTGTTATTTTGTCTCTTCACAGACTGAAAGGCAAAAAATGAAACCCCCTCTGGGCAAAATGTCCCTAATAAACAGTGTTGACATTAAAATATGACAGGATGACAGGCACAATGGTAAAGAAAACGTGAATCACTCTTACTGCATGAGACGTGATGAAGGTAATGTATGAATAATCCAGAGGTTATGCTAGATAAAACAGCTTAATTCATCTTTGTCATTTTATGTGTAACATGCATATTGATTCAATTCCAGCTTCTTGAAGGTTGGTATTTGAATCCGTCGAAAATCTACTATATTAACTGGATCCATTACAGGGATGGTGATTATCAGTGGTTTATCCAACATCCAAACACTTTCTTCAATTATGAAGCCCATGACTTATTCTTCTGACAGAACCTGTTAATGCGTATTTTATTAGAAGTCTTCCACATTCTAATCTGAATACTTGAAAAATAATTACTTATCAGATTTGCAGTGTTTAAGCTCTTCTCTTTTTGTTTGTCTGAAATGCATCTGTAAAACTGTAAACTTTTAGCTTGGTAGCCTTTTATTTTGAGATAGGGAAAATAATGCATGTAGAAAGATCATGAGCAAGCTACCTCCAAAAGATCCCTTTATTAACCTTCTTTGTAAAACGCTCTGTTCATTTTTCTTCAATGTACTGACACTGATGTTCAGATGCTTTACGTACTGCAAAATGCATCACAGAGAAAATAAAGGTGCAGATAGAGTGCCTAGTCTGTAGCTTGCCTGAGTAACCAGAAGCCTTCTCAGAGCCCATATTAGTTTAGTCTGTACTGCAAGCAAAATACTGACATGGTTATTGTTTCTCCACAAGCCTATGTGGAAATATATTATTGTCCAGTTAACTGGCAAGAATTATTACAATAGATCTTTGGTTACATGCCTATTTTGTGTATAAATAAATAAAATCTCGCCTAATTCAGACAAAAGGAGTTTGCAGTTAGTGAAGAGCAGCACCAAAAAAAAATAGCATAAGGAGACAGGAAACAAGCAGCTATGCAGAGAAGTCATATATATGCTCTTAATTTCTTTATGATAACCTCTGTACTTCTGGTGAACATCAAAATCTTACGGGAACATGATCTCCCTTCTTTCAAAGAAACAGAGAAGTGTGATAAAGTGGTTATATTTTCACTGAGAATGGGTAAAATTCTTTAGCCAATGGTTTAGTTACTTCAGCACCTACAAAGCGTTAGAGGCGTTCCAAGGCCGTTAAGCTGTTCTTGTTCCCTCTTTCGCTCTGTCTCAATTAGTACTGAAGTACTTTCTGCCAACTGGAACAGCTTTGATAGGAAAGATTGACCAAGCACCACCTGACGGTTTGCTGTCCTGAACTGTGGAAATATTTCTACATATTCCTGCTGATATTCAGAAAGAAAGACAGGATCTGAAGTGTTAAAAAAATAAAAAAAATTTAAAAAAAATCAAGTTCTGTCTTTGCTAAACAAGAAAACCCTCATCTGTACTAATAGTTTTCAAAAATTTTTTACTCCAAATACATCCAAATGTATTGGAGTATTTGTCATACGCAAAAGGTGCCCTTTTTATTTCTCCTTTGAGGCAGAACTTCAGAAAAAATAAGAGGATATTAGAAAAACAACATCCTTTGAGAATTTTTGCTCCACATTATTTTCCTTCACTTTAAACAAACCACTGTCTTTGCTCTACCTCCTTTATACCTCCCTATATCTCACCTGATCAGCAGGTTGCTGTAAAATAAAATTAAAACTGGCAGGGGCTTCTTGTCTGTCTCTGTACCCTGCCACTCATTTAATTTAACCCTTTCTCTTCTCCCATTTTTTTGTTCCGATCTAATGATAAATGTCCACTAGTCCTTAAGATGGGTTTTATCCGTATTATGGATAAAACAAAATACAACATACAACACTTCTGCTCCTGTTTTGTGGTTTCATATTTTCTTCCTCTCTTCTTCTGTCCTCAGCAAAACTCATGCTCAGAAAATAATAAAGAAATTGCTGAATAGCTTTTGTTAGATCTTTCAGAACCTCTTTCCTAACTTCCCTTGTTACAAAAGGTCTTTCCAGTTTAGAGCGTAACAGAAAATTTGCATTTTTTTCTGTATTTTCCTTTAGTGTGGGAGCTGTTGAGAAGTCAATAGCATACACCTGGAAGGCATCCACTGAAATAACTAGTCCAAACATCGGTCTGTTCACTCTGAACGGAAGCTCCATCCTAGCCCTGAGAAGCTGTTCTGGAAGAAATCGGTTGAAACCAACCGCATTAGGTTCCACAGGATCACCATTTTGTAACAAAACCCTTTTTCACAGCTGTCACTACTGAGAATAAACACAGAATGAGGTTTTAAGGCAGTTGGGGAAGAATGAGTAATAGTTTGACCCACAGCAAGTTAAGCTCTCTGAGCTCTAAAAAAAGAGGAATTCTGAAAATTTGGCAAAGCCATTAGTATTTCAGACTTACTCCAACATCGGCACATTGACCCAAGGGTAAGCTGATCACTCTCTTCGACGTGTCCTTCCCAATTCACAGAAAGGTGTTTTACTCACGTTTTAAGAGAGCAGCCTGTGCATTTCCACCAGCTCCCCTGGTGCAGACTGCTCCGGGCCTCACCTCGCCACGTCTTCCATGGCTTCCAATGCTACGGTTATGGAAGCTATATTGGCGCCGAAGAAAGAAAGGAAGGGCTAATTGTTCCAAAATCTAGGCGGCAAACCCCGTGCAGCTTGTTGGATTTCCATGACCTGACTTCACTGAGCAGTTAGATCTCGTGCGGCAGGGAGGAAGGCCTGAGGATGCTCTACCCCTCTGTAGGCGGCGCCGGTGTGGAGCGGGCACAAGCGGTGCTCCTGGTCGGAAGGGAAGAGGGGACGTGCCGCTGCATTCAGCCTCCAGCCCTATTCATTGTGGCAGTAAGGTTTGTTTTCAGCAGTGGAATCTCCTGCATTTGCATTGAGTCATTTATCTTCAGTACAGTGTAGATAACCTTCTCAAACTATCAAAGGTAGGTGTAAATCTATGAGTGTTTTGGCATCAAAATGATTGAAAATCATTTAATTATGCTGTTTGAAACAGTCTCCACAGTACAAGCCTCCCTGCGATCAGCACAGTAGAAATACTTTCCTCTGAAATGAATATCCTTAAATGCAGGATATAAAAATCAGTGACAAGCAACTATTAATATGGAAGCTATTACATAACGAAGCCTCTCAGTGCCTGCCCTGCTGCACTGAGAAATCAGGCGTTCCTTATGAGAAAAGATAAAGTTTATGAAACAGAGAGTGCTTGGTTTTGGGTTATATTGATCTTCAGTGGCATCAGATAGTAGTCTGCAATGTTTCGTTTTCAGGCTGCAGCCTGAGACTGTCTCAGAAGTTGTTATTTGGTTACAATCAATTCACTGCTGCTAATTTTTCCCCAGGAACAAACGGTTAATTTGTAATCTGAAGTACGAGCCTTATTTTGATGGTTAAATAGAATCCCATGTGATGAGGTTAGAGTACTAATAGACATGTCTATCCGTATCCACATCAGTCTGCAAAATAAATGCTGTTTGAGGATGCCAGATCCTTTGTAGCTAATACTGGCCTTTCACTTTTACCTTCTTATTTCCATGTATGCCTGAAACGAGCAACGACACACCAAAAGGCTGTTTCATTTCTTGTTAGCAGAAAGGCAACAAGAGAGTGTAATTAAGAATCAGTAACCTGGATAATCTTCCTTTCAAGTGGGAGCAGCTTACAACAGTGAACTCATTTTCCCCGTATGGACTGCAGGTGAGTGATAACCAAGCAATGGGTTACTTACAAGGACAGTTAAGCTATGTTTTCGTGCAAAGCTTAGTCAATCTAAGAGACTGTTGTCACCAAACCAGAGGTCTTCCCTTCTCCGTGTGTATTTTAGCTCCCTTTTGTAGTTCCACCCCTGTTTTTCATGAGCTCCAGCACTCATTAGAGCTTTCCTCAAGCTCATTCAATTGACAGAGCAGAAAAAAAAAAAAAAAAAATCTTTTTTTTTCCTATATTGTCCTTTTTCAAGGTTAGTGAATTGGATTAACTCACAGGGGAGCCCACACCTAGTGCAAAGCGTGCAGCAGCAGCTTGTGGTCAAGAGTGGGAAGGAAAAAGGAGGAAGGAGAGAGCGGAGTGGCATCACCATACATCAGCTGGAGTGAGCAGAGGGATCTACTCACCCTGCCCAAGGGAACCTTCTTCTTAAAGTGATGAGGCCACATGAGGCATGCAAATTGGAAACTGAAGATCATTTCTTACCAAAACCTCTATTTCACTAATCAAAAAAAAAAAAAAAGGAAGAAAAGGCTAGGCTAGGCGGGAAGGTAAACATGGTTACAAAAGGACAGCCTTTGGGGTTCGGTGAGGTTTGGGGGTTGGGGGTTTTTTGTTGTTTCTTTTTTTTTTTTAATAGGAGGACTGGTAAAAAACCACAGACCAAAAATGTCACAAAATATTCTTATGTTTCCTGTACTTTCGTGATATGTTTGATTTTAGGGTCTTCTGAGAAACCACACATATTCTTCAGGCATTTTTTAGAGACACCTGCTAAAACTAGCTGTAGTGGTAGCTTTCAACCACTACACAAGTGAACAGAATTAAGACAGAATAATTTTGGCCCATTGATTCAAAATGTGCTGAATAATACAAAGCACGTGATCCAATATGCCAGATCAGTGTAGAATACAATGTCATATGATGTCACCAAATGCAACTCAACACAGTTGGGTACCCCTGAGAGATTTAATTTCCCAGCAAGTAATGAACAGATAACCATCATATTGGGAACACTGAAGAACTTTAAATATTTTAGCCTGTGTTCTCCTACCAGAAAAGAAATCACATTGGTAAGACGAGAGAAATGTTATCTTAAAAGACCTTGTACAGAATAAGAGAAAGAAAGGGATGTATGTTTTAGTTGTAGTGCTTTTATATTTAAGTGTTCTACAAATACATATTTGTTTTGTGGAAATGGAGCTCCTGTGTCTTAGAACATATTGAAAAAACCACTATTTTTCCAACAGAAGGTTACCTCATTTAGTGCCTTATTTGCAATATGAGACCTAAATTAGGTTGTTTCTGTGCTTTAATTTTGTTCAGACTGTGAAGTAGCTGAGTAATAGTTTGCTGGCACTGAATTTCCATGTAAGTATGAAAATCATAAAAGTGTGCTCAAGCAGCTCTTGTAGAGCACAGGCTGTTTTATTTATCCTTTTCCTGTGCCAGGAGCTTACCACATTCACACCACTATATGAATGTATGTTTTTAGTACCAGTTAATGGATACATATTCCCATTTAAGTTAAAAGACCTATTCCTCCCTACTCAATTTGCTAGTGAAACTCTAGGGAGTGGGGAGGGGGATTTCTTAGTTCTGCTTGTCCTGCCAGGAATTCTGTATGAGCTGCCGCTGAAGTACCTGTGAGCACCAGTACTCAAACCTAGTCCAAACTGGTTGATCCCTTGGTGAATCCTGAGAAAATATTACGATCTTCTTTACGTCCAGGTCTCATAAGAACACACCTCTTCACACAGCCTGTGAGCCATGGGTTAAACCCAGCTTACTAGGAGCCTGCTGAACTATCGTATGCCTTAGGCACTTAGGTACCACATCATGATCACAACAGGCCTACGGTAGCTGAAGGGTCCTGCACCAAATAGTGCGTAGATTGGGAGAAAGAGATAAGGAAGAAAAAAGAAAAGAGGCAGGGAGCACTCTTTCAGTCTCTCTGCCTTCTCTCATACACCCCAGTACTAACAAAACTCTGGAAGATGAAGGAATGGGGAATACAGTCCTGCCTACTCCTGCCTTTTTCTCTGATCTAGCTCACCAAAAAAATGTTGAAAAGCTTATTTCCAAGAATGTTGAATCAAAGGCATCAAGATGTAATAGTTTGAATTAATTAAAGGTCTGAAGCTGAAGTATTTAGAGAACATAAAACAGTCAGGTGGGCAGCCTCAGAAATACAGTGGCAGTATTTCACTTAGTTCACTTCAAAAGATGCTCACGTGAGGATTCAAGGCACTTTAGCTAATACACTTTAAATTCAGATCTCAAATTAATTTAACCACCAGGTAGACAAGCCCTTAATTGAGCATAAAAACCTTTAAACCAATGTCTTTTTTCTTCTGAAATGATTGTGATATTGCACAAAAGGTGACAATGGGCCTCAGAAGCATGGATGGCGCTGTCTAAGGAATTTTCCGTTGCACACAAGTGAGAGGGTTGCCCACAACACATCCAGGATTGACTGGGCCGGTGCAATGCATCTTGGCACCCAGGTTGGTATCCCTCACACTATGTATGAAAGGCGTATGGTTGCGCCCTGCTATCCTGGGCTAGTCTCCTGTTGCTCTTGAAGAGCTTTCTGTCTGGAACCCCCACAGTGCCTCTTCACGCCTTCACTGCCCCTGGATCTCCACAGATCCCTCTGTGGCCTTTAGCCCTGTAACATTCATAGCTACTTCAGTCATCCTGTCGCGATCTCTGAGCCACCAGTGGTGCCCCAGTGTTTCCTGCTGCTCCAAGGCACCTCTAAGGCCTTCAAACACTTACTTGACAGACGAGTATTTAATGTACAAATAAAGTGTTGAAATAAATGGCAAATGACAGATAAAATGTTGAAAATAACATGCTACTTCAACACTTTATGCTTCATCAGCTTCTTATTTCAACACTTTACACTCAGTGTGAAAATGATAGGGTTTATCAAGGTCATTTATCTTTGAGTAATGTTAACATGCAGGGTTGTGATATAAAACATCCACATTACTTGCACCTACAATGTGCTAAACTTTCAATGCACAATTTGAAAAATTCACCAAACCCTGGTTACTTTCACGGTCTTTTTTCACCAGGGATGATGCATTGTGAATATTTGTAGAGTCAGCCAGCAACCCGAGGTCCTTCCTTCTCTTAAAATAAACAGCAGTAGTAGCTGACTTCAGCAGTCTCTGTGACTGCTAAATACAAGACTGTTTTATGTAGAAAGGCTGAAAGAGGAACTGGAGTCAGTGATTCAAAGTATAAAATCTGAATTCGGTGTTTTCAACAGACTCTTTAGTCAAAGCCAAACTTTTTTAGTGACTATTAATTGGTAGAATTTGTATTGCAATGGCACCAGACAAGGATCTGAGCTCAGATCTAGGCATCAAGAGTGAGGAAGATTCAAACATTTTGCCAAATAAAATGCGGTAGAAATGTGCAAATTTTGATATTTTGGTTTACCAGATTGTAATTTACTTCTCTTCATTTATAAATATCAGAAGAACACAGTTCATGGACAATGCACAAAGTCTGTTTGCTGTTTCTATATACTAACCACTTTTAGTCCTACGTACAGAGCCATCTGAATCATCTGTTATTATTGCAATTCCCCAAGTGCATAAGCATAATTCCAACCTGGCAGTGCCTTAGAAGGTGGTGCAATAATCTTCTGGTGGGAATCAATACTGTTACTGAGCAAGCCTTTACTTGCTCAAAAGAAAGTTTCTGAAGAAATTTTAGATAAATGTGGATTGTTCCTCCCAACATAATCATGCCCATCTCTCTCTTTCGGTGCCTAATAAGGAAAAACTTTGATCACACCTTTGGAATAGTGCAGGAAGACAAAGGATGTGGCAGAGGTGGCCTGAGGAAACAAAAAACTTGAAACTATTGTGAGTTTCCTCTGGGACAGTCTTTATTTGTCTGAGGAAACCAATTAAATCTGATTTTTCTAAAGGTTGGTGTTTGAGTTAAGGTTTATATTTATTTGACCATAATGCTAATAATTTGTTTTGCATAGCTGAACTAATTTAGGAACTTTTTAAATATTTAACCTGTCTGTTTGCACCAATGTGCTTTCTTTTAGGTGCAAAATCCTTTTTTCACACTGCTGTGTTTCTTAGCATTGAACAACAGTGGCGTATGCCAGGGATCATATTTTCAGGGTGCATTATCAAAGGTATTGGTAACAATTTTGTGCAGCTCAACCATCTCCCTACAAGTTACTGATATAAACACATAACACAAACGAGCTTATCTGCATGAGGTCATTCAAGTTCCCACTGTGCTGCATAGACACCACGTTCTACTGAGTTATGTACAACATCTGTCAGCAGAAACAAAGCTCTACAAATTACTGTGAGCAGTGGGAGCTCAGATATATATCCATGGGGGAAAAAAAAAAAAAAAAAAAGGAAAAGAGATTGGAATATTGTTATTTTCAGAATATGACAAGTTTGTAGGCTTTAGAGTAAAAATACATTACAGGACGTAGAGAAAGTAGGTTGTTATGGAAGAACCACACACTGCAAACAGGACCAGGACAGTTGAAACTGTCCTGGCAACGGGATGAAAAGTCCCTGTGAGGTTGATTTTTAGCTGCCCTCCAAGAATACTTTCAATACAGATTTGTTTATCAGGTATATACTACTGAAACAAAACACTTTGAATTTTAATGAGTTTTCAAGGTTTTTGGAGAGACAGAATTTGAAGCAAAAAAAATAACATCAATGTAGTACATATTTGCAAATAATTTTGTCCAGTAAGAATCTGGTTATTTGGACACAGGAACTGAGCACAGAATTTCACTGAGTTCTATAAACAGATACTTTAGGACACTGCAGCAAAGGTAAATATATATTTTTAAGACCTAAGGTATTCTGTAACTTGTAAGTGTGGAACCATATGGGTAATCACTTCATACAACAGCTTGTGATATGCTTTTTCCCCTTAAAAGTTACAAAATGCAGACTTTCTCATGCAAAGTGATTCTGCTCTTCTACAATGACCTTGAGCAGAGCAAGGAACTGCAGTCTCTAGATTGCTTTTAATTGCGTATCAGCAATTATAGAAGAAAGATATGCCATAACTCTGGTCTTGGCAGGGGAAAAAAAGAAATTATTATAAGTTTTTAAAAAAGTTTATGTAATATATATTGTACTGGGCCTGGCTAGCATAGAGTTAATTTTCTTCATAGCAGCTCATGTGGGGCTGTGTTTTAGATTTTTGACCAAGGCAACATTGGTAAGACACTAATGTTCCAGCTTTTGCTGATCAGCGCTTGACCAGTGTCCAGCTTGGAGGGTGTGCAACAGGTTGGGAGGGGAGACAACCGGGCAGATGATCTGGACTAATCCAAGAGGCATTGCATAGCGTATATGCTCAGCCCTGAAAGGGAAAGCAGAGGGGCTGAGGAGGGTTAACCATGTTTTGCTCAAGAACCAGCTGGGCATCAGTCTGCTCATGGGAGGTGACTGTTCGTCACTTGGTTTGTTTTCCTCACTTCTCTCTTCTCCCGCTCGTCCTTCACTTATTTTATACTGTTGATGTTGTTATTGTTAATTATTAGGATTTTAATTGTTGTTGTTATCTTGACCCACAATTTTTCTTCCTTTGATTTTCCCTTACCTCTTCTCCCACTATAGATACGTGGGGGAAGTATGCAAGCGGCTGTGTGATGTTTAGCTGTCCACTGGGGATAACCTACAACATACATATGTACATAAATCTACAATTTTTTCATTAAGCTTCAGCATATTTTCTCACGGTCTTGAGTAACAGCAGACATCCTCAGAATTCAGTCTCGTACTACATCCCTCAACCCCTCTGAATCATCCAAAGAAATATTCTTGAGCCTGTGCAGTAGATTAGTGAAATGATCCGTGTTAAAAAATGTCTTTTCCCCTACCTCCTCCCCAAAAAATCTAGCATTGGCACAAAAGGAGGAGTCAATTAACTGCAAGACAGTAACAGTGGTCTGGAATAAGATGAAGTGGGTATGTCTTCAGCAAGCTTCATTGCAAAGAACAAAACTTTTAGTTGTCCTCTAAATGTCCTTTATGATTTCTTTCCTATGCAGCAGCACACAGGCGTTTGAAATGGATCGACCGCTCACAGTGTCAAGCGCTCTGCATATACATGTCTCCAAAATTATTTTAGCCCGATCAGACATTTCAGTACAGAACTTGGAGGGGAAGGCAAAGAATAGAGAAGAGAAGGGACTTAGGTCATAGGGGTAAGTGACTAATAGAGCTGCAATGGAAGTTCAATTAGCCCCGTGACATCTTGTCCATTTAACTACCACGAACCACTGCGAGACCTTCGCTTTCTTTAACTTCCAGAACATAATTTTACTGGTATCCAGCATCCCAAAAGACTGAAGGTCAAGTAACCCCTTGTAGTCAGGAAGCAGGGTATGAAAGACAGAGCATTATGTTCTTGTCAGACATCTCAAACCCATACCCCTGCAGTTTAGGTTGTATTTTTTTAATCACTATTGCATATATCTCTAGTACCAGAAATCTTTCAAAGAAAGCCAGTAAAATTATGTTTTCCTCATCATTATTTTGTAAGGTTGCTTTGTGTGAAGGTTTATTTAACTTTTTAAGTAAATCAGAAAAAAAAAAGCAGGATTTGAAACGTATAAAAATAAATTTTTAGGTGTACTAATGGTTGTTATATAAAAAGTTTGCAGTTAGGGATTCTGTGAAGAGAATGTTTAAGAAAAGCCTGCTGTTAACAACGCAAAATATGTAGTACATTGTTTACTCATCTAAAGGAAAGAGGTGCCAGACTGCTGTTGGAAACGGTGCTGACTTGTTTGGAAAAATAAAAAATGCTTCTCTTTAGAAATGTTCTAGTCTTTGCAAATTTGTGCAGTGATAAAAAATTATAAAAAGTTTGCAAAACCTACAAAAATAATTTCAGAACATTGAATTCAAGCTCTGGCTTCTCTCACTCCTCCTCTCCACACTTGGCAGACCGTTTTTCTTCTCAGAAAAATACGTAGTGACAGGGGACGAAAGTCATAGGTACAAGAAATGCCAAAAACTTTCCATCCTAAATAGTTTCTCTGTTGTCTTGTAATTTGACTTTTGTTCTTCCTGTTTAGAAATGCTTCATGGGGCAGAACTAGAAAAATGGAATTTAAACAACTAAAGAGAAAAAAAAAGGCTGGGCAATCAGAGCAGACGTAGTGAAGCCGTACATCATGCCTAAATGATTCTGAATTAACAATCTGTAAAAATACACGTGTTAATTTACAGATAATCTACAACAAAAGAAATAAAAACATGTAAAAACTTCCCAGACATCTCTTGACCGAGTTAAGTTTTGGCACAAAGCAACTGGTGTGTTTAAAACAAGCTTACACGTTGAATAATAGGGCCTTAAAGGGAATTTCTTCAATGCTGTACTTAGGGGAGTATGTCAGCCAAAGAACTATATGCTCACAGATTTGAAATAAAAAAAAGGACTGATTGTAAGGGACTTAACTGCTCTTGATCTTCACACTTGTTCCCCATTGATATCCTCGAGGACTGCACAAGTGTATCAAGAAGTCTATAGACTCTGCTTAGCTGGTTGGCAAAGTCCTCCATACATAGTGGATTTGAGTTTAACTTGGTTATGCTGTAGGGTAAGTATTACACATTTTCCAGAATTTATGGAGCAAGTTTCAGAGTAATATTTTGTAATTTTAAATAATATATGAGTTTGAAAGGGGGAAAAGTGTTCATTTCCAGTCCTGCAAGTGTGTTTCTTTCTGATAAGTGAGTGAGAAGCCTGAAATATCATTAGATGCTGCCAGTACAAAACGGCATACCTCCATGCACAGTCTTTGACAGAAAGAACGTGCTTTTTTTTCATTTGCACTGATAGATTTGTAATGGCAGGTGTGTGTTCTGAATTTAATATTTCTCCCCTAGTTCTTATGCAGGATGGTTTACATTATTGAACTCTCGGCAGATGAAGCAATACTTATGCTGATAATATATATCCCTTCACATAGGGCACCAGGATTCTGTGGATCGTTTCTGAACAGCGATGGGGCAGCTAAGGAAAAAGAAGCATACAGCGATGCTTAAATAAGGATTTTTTCAACCTCTGGCTATTTTAAACTTTGGGCATTTCTCATAAGAATAATTCGAAATGTCTTGGGTAGTTCTTAGCACAGAATCACAGAATTATGATGCTCATATCAATCAGAAAAGACTCACTTACATGGTAAATAGCACCAAAAAGAATGCAGGCTGATCAGATAAATGTTGAGGTACCAGTCTTCCAGCAGCAAAAGTGTAAGATAGCAGAAGGGCTGCAGACAATTATGTCTGAGGAGGGAGAGAAATGAAGCCATTCCCTTCAGAGGGTAAACCACTGCAACTCAGGAGGGCGGGGAGAAAAGCAATTCGCAGATGCTGATACGCCTGAGGGACTAACACTGTTGCAGGACATCTGTTAGATCACCTGCTATGACATACACCGACACGAGGAGCGGGAGCAAGATCACTGCTGCACATGAGCTACCCTGACCCAAAGTCCACCATGCCCTTGAGGTCTAGCTACATGGGTCTCTCCCTTACAGAACCCATAAAATACGTGTTCTGGAAAGAAATTAGTAAAGGGTCAAGATTTTTTTTTTTCTACTTCTATATAAGAATCTTTTTCAGAAAAGAAAATATAGAAAAAAGTTTGCATAAATGTAAAGAGGCCTAAATTGTTATGTGGACACCCAGTGCCGTACGAACAGAAGCTTAGGGCTGGTCAAAATGAGGAGGCAGTTTCTTTTTACTTCGTATCTACAGTAAAATGATCAACTTTCAAGCCCAGCCCCAAGGAATGGAACAGCTTTTGTCTGCATTGCAAAACCAGAAAAGATCAGAACTAGGGTAAAGAAGCCTGCAAGTGATGCATGATATCCTAATCCATCTGGTACGCTACAAGAGTCATCCAAATCCATTTCTATGGGTGAGATTCACCAGAAAGAGAGGTCCTGTGTTTTCTCTGTTCAAAGCTCGCCAGGGGCAGGGGGTGGGGAAAGGTCACCTCCCCCCAGTTCCACTCTACTGGCAGCATAAGAAAATGGTAATGAAGTTGCATAGTAAGTGCCTACAGTTAATTGAAATACAGTAGATATCTAGCAGGGTATGTCTGAAGAAGACAAAACATCCCAAAGGATACTACTCCCCTCCATTCCTGTCCAGAAATTAAATCATTTATTCAGAGAGTGAGGTTATCCATTGTCTTTGTCCATTTCTCATCTTTTCATCACAGAATATGTTTTCAGACAAGAGAGGCTGTATGGGTCATTCCTGCACAGCCACCTTCCTTTATCAGTCCCTGAATTAAAACCAGGCTATACAGCTAACACACAGCTGACCACTAGGCAGCATTTCCATGGTTTGTTATACCATTTTTTTTGTGAACGGTTACATCTTCTGCAGTTTTCCTGCCATTATCTTTTCAATATATCCAGTGGCTTTGCCTGGCTTCATATACCAATTTCCTTTCACGTTCTTCATGTTAAAATCTCTTCACTGGATACCCAACATCTTTCAAAATGCTCTCGTGACAAATGCTTCGGTTGTTTCTCTCATTAAAAATAACTGCTTCCAGCCCACAGAGTAACACTGCCCGCTAGTGCACAGATTGGATCTATTTGTAGTTTGAGAAGCAAGGGGGTTTTTTGAGTTTAGAATTTCATCAGCTCCTGTGAAGCACTTCTCCTTTTACTCTCATCCTGAAGCAAACCTCGGCAGCAGTCAGGTTCCCTCTGTGCACGTAGGAGTCTTGCATGTTCTTTGACTTCACAGGTGCCGCATTTCACTTGCCCTTCCTATTGCGTCTTTTTCACGTTGCAGCCATTTCATCTTCTTGGCATTTATTATGAGTCAAAGTTGGCCAAACCAATCTTCCAAGGTCAATTATTAATTTGATTCATCAATAATTCAAGCATTTTTTTTTCAGCTGTGTGATGTCATCTATGTTAGTTAAGGACCTTCACTTTAGATCATCTCAAGTCATGCCCTCTACCTCATTTATCATTCTTACTGTCTAGTTTAAGAACATGATGAAAAGCTACAGCGATTCTACGGTTCCTTACGTTACACCAAGCTTTGACTTGTTTAATTTTTCATTAAGTTTTTTTGCAACGCTGCAGGAGTCTTCAAACACAACCTTCACAACTGCAATTATCTTATCTGAATGCCATGTGGTTTTGTAGCTTTCCGCAATGCTTCCAGCCAAGCTGAAACGAAAGTCAATGGAAACGACAAACGTTGATATTGGCCTCCTCACTTTCTTCCTCAGCCAGCAGAGCATGCATACCCAGTCAATGCAGCTTCAGTTTGAAGTTGCCCTAATTGTCACCCCCTTTTACTCTTTAAAATGCTTCTGTCTGCAAATTACTGCTCTCACCACGATTTTCCTGATTTGTATTTCAGCAGAATATTTTTACCAAGTCTGTTCAACTATCAATTGCAGTCAGTACCTTCATATTTCTTCCCCCCATACATACTTCCATCAAAACTGACTGCAGAGTCAAAATGCTCCAAAAATTTTCTTTAACATGGTATTTTTCTCTAGACACTCAGTTTCCTCTCAGCTTAAGCATTTTGCACATTCATTTTTTTTATTCCTGATTTCCTTAAGTTGTTGAGTGTTTTCTTTCCAAAACTTTTACTGGTCCCATTTTAGAAATGTCTTAATTTCTTACAATAATGTCTTCATACTTTCAGTTTTCCCCAGAACTCTGATTTCTTTCTGTATCTTAATCTTTGCAAAGCTTCTCCAACTATTTCTGTGTTTATGTCCGCCAATGATTTTCTTTCCTGCGTTTAGTTTTGCTTCCCTGAATCTTTCCTGTCCAGTCTGTAATGAGATTTCTTCATCAACACGAATTAATGGACTGAAAAACTGCCTAAAAGTCACCTTGAATGCCTTCCTTGTGGAACTTTCCTTTCATCAAAATCAAATTTGGCTTCAACTACACCCATTTATGGAGTCTCAGAGTTTATTTTTTTTACTTAATCCTCTTTCCCACAGGCCTTTCATGAACACTGGCATTTTCTACTCTCCTGTTTTTAACAGCCAATGCCTTTACTAATAATAAAGTGCTCTCTCTTCCTTTTAGCCCGAGTAAGTGGTGAATTCCATAAAACCTTCCGATGTCTTTGTAAGAAATTCACCTGCAGCCTATAATCAAACTGTGCGTCTCAAGGCAACTCTGAACTTTGCCTTGGTCAAGATGAGAAAAAGAAATTACTGGGGGGACACACTGATGTTGCCAAGATTTAGACTGGTTTTAGTATTTCTGTCAAGCAGCTGAATAACAGCATCTTTTCCAAAAGAATCATGTCCCCTTTTGAGAATTATCAACAACCTGCACTAACATATGTTCTCCTCTTCTGTTAAAATAAGGTCCTAATAATTCACAAGGGACCATTGAAATAATAACAAGTTACTGATTTGTGAGGATTGCTTTTGTAATATGGTGACTTCATCATTAAAATAATTAGGTTTTTAAAATGATTAGCCCTCACAGTCACCATTTAAAAGCAAACTGTGTCTATTATTCTGGAATTTGTGATCAGTTTTGTTTCGTGTAATGGGTGGGTTGCTATCAGATGTTTGGCAGACTACAATGCAAATTAAGTTTTTTAGTCTATGGAAATATCTATTAACCATACACATTTCCCAACTTCAAAAAGCATGCTTGAAAATTACAGTTGATTAGACTCTTTGTTGTGAATTGCAGAACAAAAGCTGAAAATCCTGCTCTGCTTTTCGTTTATTATATCAAACAGTGATGCAATTCCAACACTGTGTAGCATAAAAGGTGTGTTCATGTTTGAAGAACGGTGTCCATAAGGCTTAATCTGCAGTCTATGTTCAGAGAGGTTTGTAAATCGATTCTTCACTAGATGCTGTAACTCTTGTGGATTGAAGATAAATTACTGAATTCCAAGAGAATACAACACAAAGAAAACCATTAGCCCTGACAATTCATAAACAAAGTAAAGAGCATTATTCATTCTTTGTTCTCGTAAAATAGTACCCAGGTTTCAAACACTAAAAAGGATGCTCACATAAATCACTGCAATTATTTAGTCAAAATGAATTTGTTTATGAACAAGTGCACCAAAAGGAAAAAGGTTGGTTTCTTTATAAGAAGTAAAGAGAGGGAGGAGAGGCAGGAGGAAACTTCATTGTAATCCCAACAGCTATGTTAACAGCTATAGCTTTGTTTTCACTCTTTTTTCTTTTATTACCTCGCTCTTGCTGACCTATTTCTTCATTGAAAAACCAGAGTGTCTGAAGCACATAGAATGCTTGTAGGTCAGAGGTTCCCAGCGTCTGTGCACCGTGGTGACAGTCTCAGGAGATTTTTAACCAGTCAGAGTTTTCACAAATCTCTTCTGAAAACCTGCAGGTTGCTGCAAATTAGGAGGGTTTGGGCTTGGTTCGGGGTTTTTCTTCCACTATATGCGTTTGCCTTCAGCCTTTGTGAATTTGCGATTCCCTGGATCACTTGGCTGCCTAGCCCCAGAAATTAAAATATATTTTACTTTTCTTTCTGTGACATTAAAAATGCATTGCAATGAATAATATAGTAGGGCTGTGTATAAAACTAAAGCTTCTGCATCCCTTTTAAATGTTTGTTCTTTAGCAGAGAATCTCTGAGGGAAACTTATTGAAAGGATGAACAGTAATTTAATTTTTTATCACAAGCATTAGTGGCAAATAAAGGACAAAAGTACTTTGCAGGGCTGAAGAAAGAGAAAAGATATTTATCATGGGGAAATATTGCATTCAGGCTGAGACTCTGGCAGTGCACATTCTTTTTCTGTTCAAAGAGAAGCAATAAGGAGATTAATATTCAGGGTCTAGAATCATTTCCTATTTATGTCGTAAGCAGCAAGTACTAAAGTAACTTACCATGAAAGTGCACTTTAAAAAGTGCACAGTAAATAGATGAAAGCTTTTTGTAAGAAAAGATGTTACTGAGAAATAATTTTTAAATTCTGAAAAGAAATTCAGTAACTACTGTTTTTCCTCAAGAACAGGCAGGAAGAATGTTAAAAGTAATAACAGGCTAAATCATCGGTCCATACATATCAGTATTTCTGATACAGGGAAGACCTGCACTTTTTTGGGGAGACATCCTATGGAAAATGTTCCAAGAACTTACCAAATGTTCACAGATTTGAAATATCATGCCACGTCACTACGATTTCATGGGGAAAAATTAAGTGCTGCTGTAAGCAGAAGTAATTATTGAAGTTCATGGAAGTTTAGCCATGTATAGAGCTCTTCAGCTCAGGTACCATTTGTGATGTGCTTTACTCACTCATGCACAACTTTTTCTGATATCAGAGTAAACTTGTACATGACAAGGAACGGGTCTTTGTACACTGCCAAATAGCAGGAGAGAGATGACAGCAGTAATGTTCTTCCCCCTTCCCAACAGTAACTATCAGTCAATATAGTGGAAGTCCAAGAAATACTTATTCGGTATTTCATTTTCTTTGCAGATATCTCATGAATTGCCATCCTTTATAAAAGCCAACAGACAGTTTGGTTTCCATAGGTCAAACGGATTTACTGCGGCAAGTACTGCCACTCCATTTCTGCATCACCAGTGACACCCTGGGTTGTATTTTTTTGAATGAAAGTTGGATAAGCTTTTTCTTCAGGACAATCTCAGACTGAGCCCAAAGATGCTTTGACATTTTGCTGAGCTGTGCAGAATTAAGCAAGAATACCCTCCGATACACAGTAAATAGTGAATAAAATACTGGAGTTTCTGGAGTACCTGTGTAAAAGAGCCCACCCGTAACAGTGAATCACCAGTGATCGTTGCATACTGTACCAGTTTTTCCCAGTAGTAGTAGCTGCACATCTCTTTCTCTCTCTCCCTTTCTCTCACATAACATACAGAGACATAAACAAGAGAAAAATCATTTTCCCGCTACAAACTGTAATAATTCTTATAGCTGACACTCTACCCCAAAACATGACTCCTCTCTAGCAACTTGCCAAAACTTGATAACGCTATAAAATAATGTCTTACACACACTATCCTCAGAATGAGAGGGGAATTGAGTCCCAGAAGAAATCCTTCATGTAGAGGCCTTGACATAAAGATACTAGCTATGAAGAATATTCCATATGATGATAATTTCTATCCAATTATAACTTCTTCCAATACCCAGGCTAACTTATTTTGAAAGTGCCATTTTCAAGCTGAATGCACTGTTACAAAGCGTTGCACTTCTTATTTTTGTCCTTGGTATTATTCTAAGTACAATTATCTCTTGGTGGGGGAGCAATGGTGTAATTAAAATTGTATAATTTTCGAAGACAGAAAGTATCAATATTTAACGCGTGCGTTTTGTCACCCTTCTCACAGCAATCCACACATAATCGCAATGGAGTATAAAATAACGACGGCCCCACCAGCTTGCCTATCCTGCAGTCCAACTCCACACACAAACCCCAGCATTCTTCACTTCAGTTTACCAGCTCTGCCCCGGCTGCAGGTTAATAACAGCACGACAAAGCCGATTGTGGGAAATGCTTTACCATCAAGGCCTTCTAGTCCGCTCCACAACATGGGGACGTCTCTCATCCACATCCAAAGGAACAGGGGATTTATAGGACAGACCTTACCAATTGCTCCTCACTCGGAGGGCGTGCAGACTTCAGAACACCGATACTTTCTAGACAGCACATGGCAGTTATATTACCGGCATTTTTTTCAGACTGATAGTTTGAAGGCCCTCAGCTTGTACTTTGGATTATTAAAACCTTGTTTTGAGAGAGCAAAGGAAAGGCAAAAGTTCGCTAGTGCTCTTTCTCAAAAGAAAGGCTGTGCCCAAAAAAGAAGGTTTGGCTAAACACACATTCTTGTCTGATGAAATCTACTCTAATCTAACCACTGAGTCAAAGCTTAATACAGAAAGAAGATCTTGATCCTGAAACCATTGTCCTCTCTGTGCGTGTGTGTATTTTGTTTATGTCTGTATAGATGCAGTAATGAGTTGTGTGGTCAGAAGTCAAAAAAAGTCAGAAGTGCAGTGTACATTTTAAAGATTATTTTTAATGCCATAAGACTAAGCAGCACAGCTTAAGTAGGAAGTCTCATGGAAAACTTATTTTTATGCCATAGAACTGAAAAAAGTCTTCTGGCAATAAGAAGCCCAAGAAAAGGAGCAGTTGTACAGTTTTTCTTTTTGTTAAGAAGAAAAGTGAAATCAATTTGGGAAGCAAAACTGCAGGTCACAGGAAGAACAGGTGAGGAGCAAGGAGACAGAAGAAGCTGTTGCATAGAGAAATGTAAGGCAAGCCTGTTTTGTGAAAGCACTTGAAGGCACTTTGAAAAATGACAAGGGTCTCCAAGGATTCCTGATGGAGCCGTCTCACATTCTATAATTTGCACTGAAGGCTCCCAGATACAAGCAGCATCTTGAAATGTCACCTTTTTTCATCTCCAGTCTCTCCAGTGGAAGTCCAGCTAAGTACCTGGGCATCTCATGACAACTAAGCTGTTAGACTTTTTGCACCTGGAAGTGTAGAGCCCGTCACCTTTTCTTGAACAGAATTTTCTTTATGGGCACCCAGTACTGTGGAATGGAGTCAGGACTGTGGATCGGAGTCAGGGGACCACCCAAAACATAAAACCCAGTGTTAATATTCTGTAATGAAGAAATGCAAGAGGAGAAGTGCCTCCAGAGCAGCAAGGAGCACAGACAGGTAGTGTTGATTTACAGGTTCAGAACTTGTAAATACTCTTTCCTCAACACTGTGACCTTGGGTAAGCAGCCTGACTTGCCTGCATTTCTGTTTTTTCTTCTCTCAATTCTCTGGTCTCTAAAGGAATAAATGCACTTTGGTGGCAAAGACAGCTTCTAAGATGCATAATCGATGTATACACACAGTTTTGAGGATATGACTGTCTTGCAGGTACTAATTTTGTTATGATACTCCAAGATGTTCTTTTATTTTCTTTCTGTGGTACGTGCTAGTGGCTATTTTGCACATGTGGAATCCTGAACAGACCACAGGGCCAAGCGAGTGCAGGATTCTTTCAGAAACAAGCCAACAGTGAGGGTAATACAGAAAAGGGCTACAGAGTTGTGAAAAAGTGATGTGTGGAAGAGATAGGTAATTATTCATTACGCCTCATAAAACGTCTAGAGAAACATCCCTCCCCACCCTTCCCCAAAAGTCCTTTCACTAGGAAGTAAATGTAAAAAGAATGGGACAGAATCCCACTAGATGGTGGAATACAAACAATTACTGAAACGTGCTGTGGAAGTCAGAAGTAAAAAGGGATTCAAAAAGGAGTTCTAGTCAAGAGAGGCAGGAACTATAAAGTAGATGGTCATTTGCTCAGGTGTAGTATGAACTGCTGACTGCCTCAAAATGAGATTGCGTTGTCAGGAGACAGCTTGCCTTACACTTAATTCTTCCTTTCACTTCTTTTGCTCTGGCCCTGCCAGGTGGGCATGAGGTCCTTTGCAAGGTGACCCTTGGTTCTGACCTAGTTGAGGCACTCTTATATCCTCACGCTGCAGGATTAGCTCCCACTGGACATGAGAACCACAGCACTTTCCCTGTTTCCTCTTTAAAGTAGAAGGAAGAAAGAAACTATGGGGAAAAAAAGGGCTGGACCGCTTGTGATCGCGGTCCTCAAGCCAGCCCCGTCATGCTGCTGGGAGAGTGAGAATGGGGTGTGAGATGGATGAGAGGCTGGGGGAAAGGAGTAGAACCGTCCCTACAGACTCCACGTGCACAAGGAGGAGGTAAGCAGTCACTACACAATTGGACCCACCGTCTGGGTAACCCGTCACTGGAGACTCCAAATTACAGTCTAACCCTTCAATAAGGGCCTAATACCCTGTAGACAAAACTTAATGCTCCTTGAGTTCGTTTAGTAGCACGGAAAATAAGGCTGTAGTCTCTGGTGGAGAGAATAGTCTCAGAGTAGTTAACTAAAAGTGAAGTTAGCTTTAGTGATCACAAGAAGAAAATACCCCTGCAGTGGGAATCCTGACAGGCTATCACCAGAAACGTCCGTGCTAGAAGACAAGCAGTCTTCTCGCTCTGATCGCAAGAGTTATTTTCCCACATAATAAGAACAGCACGAGGAAGGAAAATCATACTGCAGGTTCTTGTTCCCTTCCTTTTTTTGAGCACAGCCCTGATGTCTGCAGTGCCTCATAAGCACTAAAGGCACTAAACACTTTTAATAGAACTCTGCACTCTATTGCAGAAGAAAGATTTTTCCCATATGAAGGCTCCATTGAATGGAAATCTTTAAAAGTCCAGGAACACCTGGATAAAAAATATCTGAATCTTTTTCTTGCTTATTCTACAACAGCCTTTCTCCGACTTCCCCAAAGGAGATTTTGATGCCTTTTTTTTTTTTCCCTTTTGGAACAGATCATGTTATGTTTTAATGCAGGCAACAAAACATTATGTATTTCATTGTACTTCTTATTTTCTCTGGCTGTTTTCTCTGATTTACATAAAGAAGGGGAGAATAACATGGTTAAATTGTCCTGTAGGTCACTGTTAAGCAGTAAAGTAACTGAAGTCAAATACTGGAATAAGTTCCAGATGGCTGCTTCTTTTAAGTTCAATAAGGAATGACTGCAGTGATAGCGAATTGATCATCTCTTTGCTGGAATACTGTGCTATATTGTCACTAACCAACAGCACCACCTTCTGCCCTGGGAGCAACATGACATCTCGGAGAGCTGCAACCTAGGAAGCTCCTTTCAGTGGCTTTATGCAAAGCATAAATCTGTCTTCTCGGTAGCTGGCTGGCTGTGTAAGAAATTTCTTCAAGAAAATATGCAAAATGCATTCCGTAAATGCTTCAGTCTGATAATCCTGTGATTTATACATAAAATAAAATGTTGGGAAGACTGCATCTTTTCGTGTCGTTCTGTAATTCAGTAAATGTGCAGGTGAGTTCATGCAGATTCGTACGTCTCATCATGGCAACAGACATTTTAAAAATATCTCAGTGTATAATCCAGTGGGTATTGATAACTCCTGAAGCTCAGAAACTATCTAGCATGACAGCCAGAGAAGTCACTGTCATTGCTGCCTGGTTCTGTTTAGGCAAAAAACATATGTTAAATTTATATTTTAAGTATTCTTCATAACTGTTTCTGCCATCAACTTCTCACGCCTTTGCTGGCAGCAAATGAAATGGTGCAGAAATCTGATGTACCTAGGGAAACTGCTGAAACTGCTTTTAAATCTTTTTTATTATTATATATTTAGGCACCTGAAAAGATAGGAAATAAGGGGCAAATAATGCCACTCTTAAGCCTATACCTACTGTATGTATATATATATATATATATAGTTGAATGTCTAACAAGGCTTGAATAATATGTTGCAGATAGGGAAAGATGAAAATAAAGAAATGGTTTATTTCAAAATCTTCCTTAAATTGTGTGATGTCAGTCCAGCACAAGAATGACACACAAGACTGAAAGATCATGGCTAAACTTCTGTGCCAAAGTCTCCCAGCATTTTCTGGAGAAGGCAAGTTCAAACACCACCGTGATCTGGTAACCACCAGGCAGACCCTTCCACTGGCAATGTCATTTATACCTGCATATCGAAAGTCAGCCATAAAACACTTTCAGGTGCATTTCTTTGGTAGAGGCATTACTGTGCATTGCATGATTTACGTCTTTGGAAGTCTGTCACACGTTGTGTTCAGCTCTCGCCATAAAATTCTCTGGAATAAAGTGGATAACGCTAGTGTTTCTTGGCTCTCCCCTTGCTTTAACTGAAGTATTTGTTACTCTCAGCGCTGTTTGCTGTTTTCTGGCTTTCAAGAACAGCATTAACAGAAGCGGAGCTGTATTATCTTATCAGGACTTTATATTTTCAAGTATCCAGGATGCGCTCACCTTATCTTCTTCCCACACAAAACCTGACTGGAAAAGACAGACTTTTTTCCCCACGATCAATATCTGACCAAGTACTATCCAACACAAACCTCTATAGTCTAGACACTAAAACGAACCTTTCAGCAGCACATCCTGATTTCTGCTATGTGCCATGACCATGGCAGTTTATTAAAGCATCTGTTTCAGTCTCCAAGTTAATGCTTTGCAGCATGAACCCCAGACCTTGGAGGCTCTTTTCCCTGCAAGAAGAGGCGTATAACAAAGGATCAAGCAAGTAAGGGGTCTGGATTGGGATAGAAGAAGGTAATTCAAAACTGCTAATTGTAATCTAACAGGATCTGTGATCAGGCACTGCAATGGAGGCCCCACAAACCCACTGAAATGAGGGAGGTGCAATCACCAGCCCCAGCAAGACGAGTAAAACAGAAAGACAGCCTTACAAGTTTCCTTCCAAAAGCAAAAGCGTATGAAAGCCCAGTAACAAAAGTAAAAGCCACCTTCCCCATACAAAACCAACTAGAGTCCTACCCACTAGCAAAGCCCCTCCTTACAGGGTTCCAGAGCCTGTGCTTCACCCCTGAATTTGGCTCGTTCAGCTGAAATGTCTTTTGACGCCCCAGTACCTACCCCCTTCACCCAAGCATGCAGAGGAGGTGAGGGACTTAACACCCAAACCTGCCACCACTTTCAGAGCCCTAGGAAGGGAGACTTGCTGGTTTGCAATCACTGTTTAAGGGAGCAAAACCTCTCCCAGTATGTTTTCAGGGATTTTCTGCTCGTTTGCAGGCTGTGTTCTGCTTTCTTACAAAGTAATACCACAATTTCCAGTCGTCCCAGGGTTTTTTTTACACAATGAGGGGTAGCAGAATCCGGCCCTTCAGCACTATATATTTCAAGTCATTTAAATACATGGCAAAGACATGCAAGTGAACTATTTAGTATTTGCAAGGACAGAGGAACTGAAGACGGCGATTACAAACCACTCTGGGGCACGTGTATAAACTCAAGTAATCCATTGAAGGGAGATAGCGTTAACACATAATGGGAGCAAGGAGATCAGTATTCCCTTTTCACTGCAACACCAGGAAACATCAATATGCATTGCTGTGCTAATACAGTGTGCAGTTGTTTAGCAAAGTCAGAACAAGGCAAAAAAAGAACAAGATTAGAAACCCACGAAAGCGTGTCCTGTGCATGGATTGGCTGGGAAGGGCTTTTGTATTGCAGCCGAGCAGCTACAAACCAGAGACCCCTTTCTTGACTACCAAACCCGAATGTCGAAATGGGAATTTCTCTCTGTCGCCTTGGAGCTGGTTCGTACCATCAGCCGTGGCTTTGCTAGCGCCTTTGCATCCTGGTATTTCGCAGGTTGATCCTAGCAATGATTAAGGTCTTGGATGCTACAAATGCCTGCTAGAAATCCACTATCTCCTAAGAAATCTTTTTTTCCTACTAGTCCTCTAAGCCTCTAACAAAATACCACTGCACAAAATACTTGGAACCAGCTTCCAGCAGGGTAAGCCTTGCCATCCTTGGCTGGTGTGGGCTTGTAGGAGCTTTGGTTGTGAAGCAGGTAACCATGTCCACAATTTTGGCTTCTGTAACCTAGCACGGCTGTGCAAAAAGCTTTTTGTTGTGCAGAATCTCAACACTTTCAGAGGACAAATATAAACTTTTTTTTTCTCTCTTGCAAGCCAGATGTTACCTCTCTTAATACCCTCTAATCCTGTTGTTAGTCTGCTAAGTTTCATATGAATTTTCCGTGTCCCCTCATTGTTTTTGTGTTCACATATATTTACTGGTACTTTTAAATGCCCTTCTAATGTTATAATTTCCAGCCTCTTTGGTCTGAGTACCTGATGAGAAATGCCCTGTTCTTCATTCACAGAAGAGGAAACCACATCTGTACAGCTCCACGAACCACGTGGGAAAATAAGTTTATATTTGTTTAAGTTTAGCAGTTAACAGGAGTCAAGTAGTGTGGAATTAGGGGAAATTCACATCTTGAAATGTAGACTGAGTCTGCAAAACCATTAAAATTTATTTTCCATTGGAGAATTGTGAGGTTAAGCCATTAACTTTGTGAATTTGCAGAGGTTTCCCAGAAGCTTATTCAAATACAGTGTTTGTATCATGTTAAATCTATTCTAGTTATTACCCTAATAGCATAAATTACCACTCATGCAACGGAGAGTGACAAGATACTTCTAACAGTGCCTCTGAAAACATAAGGTCACTTTGAAACTAGGTAACCTAGAGACACAAGCAGTGCGAGTTTTGTGATGCTTGTGTTCTTTTAGGGGCTTTTCCAGTCATTAGGGTTTATGCAGAACCAGACAGACTATCCATAACGAGCTTTCAGCGGTAAACACAGGGAAACCCTTAGGAGCTTGGCTTTTTGGGGTGCGTGTGGTTTTTCGGTTTCATTTTGTTTAACAAGGGCAATAATAATGAACATAACGGGCAGCCTAAAGGACAGTGATAATGAGTATGGAAACTCTTGATTCCTTACAGTTATCTTAAATATTTAAGAAAAGAGCAAGACTTCAGCATGTTGATTTATTTTTTTTCCCTTTTTTTTGCCTGTCTAGGCACCTATACTCACTTCCCATGAAAATTCGAAAACAACCTACTAGTTGTTTTGTATTCTGCTCGTTGAAGGAGACGAACAAGGAACTCTGCGTTTCAGCAGGGAAGGAGCTTGCTGACCCCTCTCTCAGCCGGCCTCCAAAGCAGCCACAACAAAGTACAGAAAAGCACTGTGCATCATTAGGATTTTCTAACTGCATTATGGAGGTATGAGACTGTTCCAAACTGAAGAGGTTATACAGTTCTTCACATTCAAGTGCCTCATACTAGAGGTCTGGTAGATACAAAAGGAGCCTACCTGCTCAGTCAATGCATTTCTGAGCTAAAATACTTGCTTTAGAGCTTGTAAGACAGACCTTTTTGTTCTAGGACAAGCAAATGGGAGAAAAGTTTAACAAATACTTCATCTCGTTTATGCCCTAGAAATCTTACCTTACATCAAGGTCCTTAGAAATGAAAAGATCTGCTCCAGAGTCTTGTGAAAACAATAGGAGTCTTTCTTCCCATCTGAAGATTTTATTTTTTTTTGGAGGACTTAAAGCCATAATCAGCCCAGTTGCAAATTTCTGTGAGAACAGGGCTCCGTTGTGTGCCTGAAGATCCCGTTTAGAAAGGCGTGGCCAAAAAAAGAACAATATGGATACTTTCAAAATTGTACTTTGTTAAAGCCTGGGTGTCAAAGGCAGTTCTTAACCTTTGAAAGACCCTGGGTGTAACTCTGCGCTACAGCATCTTCAGTAAGATGGGCTCAGACTGCAAAATGCTCATCTGCAATTGTCTTTAAGTGGATGCATCTGAAACCGTTCAGGTTGCAAGGGTATTTGAATCACATTTATTTTGGAGTAATTATTTCTTTTCTACAGTAATGCAGAGAGCATAATTGTACTTTTGCATCCAGCTGTGGCTTAATTGTAGCAATATGTGCTGGTAGCAAAAAGGGAAAGAGAATTTATTGATGGAGTAAAAGGCATTTGCTGTATTGTCTCTTCCTCAGCATTTTTCTCAGCAAGGTAGAATTAATGGGGGAATGGGTGACCTCTAAATGTGCCTGAACTCCACTACATTCTGAAAGGATCATTGTCCAGAAAGCTGTTTAAGATAATTTCCTTAAAAAGCCGTTGGCAAGCACCTAAAACCTCTATTGATCCTGGTCCAGCAGGAAATATCTTAACTTCCTAGTCTGAGCAACTAAGGATTTGCAAACTTCTTAGCTGCACATGTTCCCCAGACTGCTTGGAAGGAAGTAAATAGAGAAAATGTTTCCCACAAAAACAGGGAAAAACCAAATCTCTATGATTACAGATATCAGCAAAACACTTGACAGGATGAAAAGGTGCCTTTAAATTGAGGAGATTGAGGCACTTAGCCAGTCAAGAACATCTTATGAGTTAATTTATTGCATATGTTTTGATAAGGAAAACCAGAAAACGACTGAGGCTGTTAAAAGATTATCCAGCAGGAGGAGATGAGATGGTCAGTTAAAGAAGATTCCCAAGCACAAAGGAGAGAGGAAATGAGTTATTAAGAAAAGAGGTATTTATACCTGCTGGGGATCAATCCATAAGGATTATTTAGAGTAGGAAAGCAGTGAATCCCAGTGTACTGAGAGGAATTATTTTTTTAAGACATTTCTTATAACTCTGGGCATGTCTGACTGGTGTATAATCACAAATACATTTAGGAATGTAACTGCACTGTTAGAAATTGGAGTCCAGCGTTTTTGCTTCGTCGATGTTTTCCCCAATCCCATTCAGCTGACATGTAACCACAGGTGCTATCCTTCTGGTTAGCAGTCTTCCAGGTTTTGATGTCTCCGTCAGGCTCTTAGCTGATACCTAAACTTATTTTGTCTGCGGAGCACGACTCCTTGGTCAAAGTGTACACCCACAACGGGAACAAAACGTTCTGGCACGAGCTGGTGTACCTCTCTGTGTCCGTCAGACCCACCTGCGCAGGGAGGAAGGCACCCTTCTGAGTTAAAGTCCTCTCACCACAGGATATGAAGCATCACTTGCAACACCAACACGGCAGAAGAGCTGTTCTAACCTCCACGCTCGTGGCTCTTGCTTCTTTATGAAATTCATTAAACCATGCACTGGGGGAACGGCGTCTGCCCCGATCCAGCTCTCCGGGACCCTGTGAATGTCCATCTACAGAGCTGATTTCTTGGCTCTACACTTACTCTTGATCTCAAAGACTGTTCAGCTTGGATCACATCAAAAGGCAGTTCACCCACCCTAGCATATCCCAGAGGCTGGTGGTTTAGGCACTGGGGGACACTAGTTCGGGGGACACTAGTTCAGGTGACACAGACTGGACATGTGAAAATATTTTTCGGTCTCTGAAGTGTCATACACGCTGGCTACTGAGTATAACCGAGTGCAAGTGTCCCTCTTTGGTGCTTTCTATGAGAAAGGCATTTCTGACTTAGCAACCTAACTCCAGAGAAGGATGGAAAGCTGAGAAACCTCAGCATCTCCTGGCTGTTAGGTCATTTCCCTTCTCTGTTTTGAACTGTTCTGTCTCTTTTCCCCTCCAAAAAACAAACCTCCCTAGTAGGGACTATCCCTAAGGAGTGTGCAAGTGCAATCTGGTTTGTAACACTTGGTCTCAAAGCCCAGAATTGATCCTGGGGCTGTTTTTTAGCTGTGCAGTTGTAACCTTACTGAGTAGTCTGATTGGGCTGCTGTGGATTCTGCTCAGCAGCAAACTGCGTACAAACAAGGTACTGAAGCCCATAAGTCATTTACAAACCCCACGGCCATCCAAAGCATGCTGTTCTCCCTAATCAGCAGTGTTGTAAAACATCATAACTTCCAAATACTGGAAAGCTTGGAGCGGGGCGAAGAGTGATGTTAGTGCTGATGGATCATGAAAAATCACATCTTACAATCACATTATTTCAGTTACAATAACTTGTCTCATCTGTATTACGTGCTTTTGGACTAAGATACAGCCTTTGGACCAGACATGGTTTCTTGTAATGACTTCAGACATAAATATTAGTGGATTATCTCATTTGGAGCAAACGAGAGACAGAGTCTACAGACTCCCTGCTTCCTTGTAGGACTAACATCTATTATTCAAAAACATTTCCATTTGCCTTTCAATAAGGACAGAACATATTTTTTCCCTCCTGACATAGTAACAAGCTTCTGAAAAACTGACTCAGTGAATGTTCCTGTTTTCTAAAACAGTCGATGATTTATGACCATTTTTAAATTTAGCTTATAACTTTGGCAGAAGTAAGATGTGCAACCAAACAAAACATATAAGAAATAATTATGAATTAAACAGAAAAAAGCACAGGATAGTTTTATGCTAGCAAGAAACATTGTTACTTAACATAAGAAATATGCCTGCAATATTGATAGTTTAAAAATAGAATCCTGAACCTGAAACTGTTTCAATTTCAAATGCATTCATTTTTGAATTTTCAGATTGGTCCTGGTTGCTTTGGTTCCAAGTGAAAAGCAGAAGATCTTCTAGTTGTAGTTCAAGTATGGCCAGAAAATTTGCAAAACCTTGGCTTTTGGCCAAAAATGTCAAAAATCCTGCACAAGCATGTGCTCTACTAAGAGACTTGCCTAAAATGCATACTAAATATATACTAAAATATACAGTAATAGTTGATGCATTCATTATTTATATAAGGTAAAACAAATTCAACTGCTGGGAATACACCTAGGAAGTTGGAAACTTAGTTCAAGGTACTGCTTCAGGGAACAATTAATTATTTATACAAAGTGAAAACAGGTCTGAAAGAGGCTGGAGGAATCTGTTGCCATAATACCTGATAAACTGATAGTTAGGGTTATCCCTTGGGAAATGGAAGATAATTTCAAACTGTAAGGGCATTAGCTGTTTGGGGTATCTTCTTGAGGCATGTTACCACACACAAAATCTCATGAAAAACACCTTTTAAGACTTTAGTGGTATCTGTTCCAAACCTAATCCCTTATTTGGCTGGAAATACAAACCCAACATTTAAAAGGAACCAAACATGCATGCGAATGCTTCCACTTGGCTCCTAATGGTGGCTCATTAACAAGTGGCTAGAAATGTTGGCTTGGCTTGTTTCCCTAGGAGCTACAGACACATTTTTAAAGGTGTTTAGGCACCTAAAGATGCAGATAGGAAGCTGGCAAAGTTTTAACCATCAGGCACTTCTTTGCATCTTTAGGTGCCTAAGTACCCTGAAAAGCTTGGCCCTGAGAACCGGGCTTCAGGCTCTGTCAGCCACAGGCCTATTTCATGGGGTTTTCTGCCAGTTTTATTTATCCTCTTGGTCAAAAGAGCTACCTATACCTTCTTCCAGTTAACCTGATTCATTTACCTGAAATACTAAACGGTTTTCACGTACATCACAGGTATGACCAGCAGTAACAACATTAACAACATCGTGTTTTTACGTTAGTAGCCATTGAGCCACTTGCAATTTCTGCAGACTGGAAAGGCCAGGTGTTTTTCACATTCAGTGATCCACAGTGGAGATTCATTTCTGCTTGGCTAATAATCCTGGGTTATCCTCCTTGGTATAACACGGCCGATAAGCAACTTCTGAGCTATTCCCTCTTGGATCTGAAACTGCAGCAAACCATCAATTTGCTCCTTATCTCATGCAAGGTTTCAAATCAGGAACTCCTTCCCATATTAAGAAAGACAATGACCACAAATAAAATATCATCACAGTTATCAAGCCTAGAATAGGGAAGACTTGGGCTAGAAAGAGCAGGAGGTTATCTTGTTTCTTTCCTTTTTTTTATGATTATTACAACCAAGCCCAGACACCTAAAGAAGGAACTAACGTGGTAAGAAAATGATCTTTGGGCAGAAATTAGTGTCTTAGACCATCTGATGTGACTTACAACTTATGCTGAGAATGATATGTGCTTGGTATTTGCTTTGCCTTCTCCTTTCCGGCTTTGCTCTCACACTGTGTCAACCAGCACAGTATCAGTCATGCCTGATGAAAACCCAGAGGCTTGAGAGGTTTCTATATGAAAGTTAACATGGATATTTTGAACTTTCTCTATTTTTTTTCCACTGCCCTTTTCCCTTCCACCAACAGCAATTCCCTTTTGCCCCTGCTCAGTGTCTTGGGTACTTAAGAAAGGATGGCTGTATCTAGCACTAATGAAACAACAAATCACATTTTACTGGAGTGCTCTATTTCATTGCGGATCCCTTAATAAAAACGAACCACAGTTTATAAAGTTATGACAGATCAAACATTAACATCTCTCTCTGCAGATTAAACCTTACTTTCAGTGCGTGTCACTTTACTTTCCCCCAAGGTTTACTGGCTTTTGGTACTGATCGTGATTGATACATTGCTTACATGCAACATTAAACCTGAGCTTTGCCTATTTCTGGTAGATGAAAGCCACTTCTGTTCTGAATGCTAAAACTTAAATCAGTATTTTTCCTCGTCCGCGCCATCACTCCTTTCACGGATCTAATGCTACATGTAAAAACTTTGCTTTCTTTCCTCTCTGGGCTGCCTTTAATAATTTCAAAGGCAAAATTCAACAGAATTAATAGTAATTTGAGGCTGTGGCAGATGATGGCCTAGATTAATACTCCACATAAACCTTTAAATGTCTCCAAGCATTCAGGTCACACACGCTTTTTCTTTGACGTTCTGTCAGCTACTGTGTTTGCCACATACAGCTGAAGAATTCTTTGGATCCTTCATTGATTTTCAGCCCTCACATGTTGTCACAACCCTTTACATTTCATTTCTCTTCTAGAAGGACTGTTGGCTCAGAGGCGGAACCAACCACCGTTTGTAAAGGGGAGAAAATATCAAAGTGTCTTTCTTTGTAGGAAAATGATGCTTTTCAGTGGTACCATGCCCCAAGGATGATTTTGTACTGAAGACTGAAATGGATTTTTTTGCGTCCCAGGTGATTGCCACAAGCAACCAGTTCTGGCGGGCTCCTCAGCTAATCTGGGTGTTGAAATGGCAGATGATGGTGGATCTCACAGCAGACGTCCAGTAGGCAAGTGCCACAAAAAGGACCTGCCTGGTTACAGATGTGTTGGAAGGCTGCACTTGTGTTTGCAGACAGAGCAATTCTCTGTACTAAACCCAGCGGGAAAGCATGGTGTTTTACCGTGCCTGCAGGAGAAGCAAGTCTGTGGAGGCAAAGGAGGACCAGCAACCGTTTCATGAGATTGAGAGGTTATGCTAGAGAATAAAACTCTAATTTATTTATGTAGACCACCACAGGCTCCACAGAAGGGACTCAGAGAGACCCATCCTGGAATACTCAGTCACCTTGTGGTCAGGATCCTCCTTCTGCAAGCAGAAATTCAGTTCCAAAGGGTCAGAGAATGAATGTGAATCTGAATATTTTATATCCTAAAAAAACATAAACCAGCAGACTAATCGATCAAACATGAGTTACGTTCTCTGGTTTTATTTGTTGTCTGGCTTCGTGAGCAATGAGTGAGCTAGACTCAGATAACAAACTTCAAGATGGGATTTACTGGTGTAAATCTAAAGACAGAAGTTTTCCTCCAGACTATGCTTAGAGCAGTAACAGATGAGCAGTGTCAGAAAACATCACTCCAGCTGTCTAAACCAGTTCTTTCTTAGAAATTATCAGACTGATGCAGAGGAAAAAGACGTAACTTCTGTCTTAATTTTTGCTGCATCAACCCATCAGAGCTGTCTTTGCACAGAAATGCAAGATTTGCTGTATATTGTTTGTGGCTGCCTTACAGCTCACAAGTGCTTTTGAGAAGGTAGTCAGGTGATAAGCCTCACCTCTACTTTGAATTTTCTGTTCAGTTTTGTGGTTCCCTGTGCAGTGTACTGTTTTTTCTTGAGCATCTTATATTGAGAAAACCTTTCCATGATTTTTAGGATACCCTACACCATGAGCTTGGCATTCCAGTACGTGTTGTACCTAAAAACTATGCACAGTGCATTTGGCCTTCCTTTGTTCAACAGTAAACGACTACACAGGATGTCTTGATTTATCTTCCTTAAACATTCATTATGGGGCATAATTGCCATATCTCTTATTTTCATTCCCCTGAGCAGCCCATTTTAATCTCATACCATATGGAAGTGATTGCAAGCCATCAACAGCGAAAGAAAAGCTGAGGTAGATTTGCATTGGGATAAAATGCACCTGCTGTAACATAACTGTAGTCATTTCTCTGCAGAATGACATAATCCTAGACTATGTCAATAACATAAATCAGTGTTTTAGGCTGAGAAGGAAGATATTTGCAATCGCCTCCATGTAAAGTTATTGATCAGATGAGGATAATGACCACACTGGGTGATGAACTTGCTTAGCGTATGTCTTAGTTTTGCACATTGCATTTTGACAGGGCAAAACGTGTCTCTATCAAACTGCAAACTCCCTTTTATGTTCCAGGACACCATTTTGTATTATATGTTGAATGCATGTCTTATTTCTCCGAACTGTTCAAAATACCTACCCTCTTGAGGTCCAAGGCTTAATACCTCATTAAATTACCATCACAGGAAAGTCCTCAGGGCTACATTCTGAGGTTATCAGCTCTTTGTTACTGGCCTGCCTTCCCAAGTTACAACGTGTATGCTGAAAAAAGGCTTGGCTGGAACAAGCATTGTGAAGAAGGAGATGGCAATAATCTCATTATCTTTAAGTGCCCTGTGTACATGGAACTAGAAGGAACATGGAAGACAGGGCAGTGTCGCCAGAAATCCTGGCTGACTTCTGACTCACGGTACATATGAGGTCAAATTAAGTTAAATAGTCCACTAAACTTAGTTTTCCAAAATCTGCCGTGCCACTTCCTTGAAATACTATGGATGTCCTTGTGTTAAGCTCGGTTTCCTCTCTTGCCTGCTGACCAAGAAGCCTGGGCCGAGAACAGTCTGGACGGGACTCTGGGAAGCAAAGACCTCAGATATCAGAATATCAGGCAGCCAAGAACTCAATACACAAGTTTTGTGGCTAGTAGTGGGTGCTACAGGGTGTAGGTACACAGCGAAGCAGAAGACAGGACCTGGGTCTCCCATCATCTGCTTTTCTTACCAGTGTGTTCCCTGACCCTACCTCAAGATGGCCAAAAGCCACAACAACAGCCAGTGACCAAGAGCAGAAAGAACTCAGAGAGTCAATCCAGTCCAGGATGACTTAGGAGCTATAACCATGTCATTCTGCAGCAACCTGGCACCAGTAAAATAAAAGAAGAAAAATCCCAAGGCTGGTCCAGAATGTAGCTGTTCTTCAATAACCACATTAGGTCACTGGACCACATTTCTTAAGAAGTCGGTTTCCTCGAGGCATGGTTGCCTCGTCCAGTTACTTTTAGCAGTTTCCTGGTAGCCTTGGAAACGGTCATAACAGCTGATTCTATGGGATCTAGGGGAATCTACAGGAGACATTTTCATATATTGTAAATATTTTCATTCACTGGGAAGTAGCTGAAATCCACAGTTCTATAAAATATTGACCTTGTTTATTTCTGGAGAGCTGCATCAGGAATTCTTGAGCTAGGTACCAAGGCAATAAGTTTGTCAGATAATCCTTTAATTAGATTAGAAGGTGCAGCTACTATATGTCAAATACTTATTGATAAAAGAAAAATCCTGTCTTGGGGTTTCCTAAGTACGTAAGGTCTCTTTATTTGCCACATAGTTAATTTAAAATTACTTCTAAAAGACTGCATTATTCAAGAGAACATTTAGATAGATTAGTACAGCTGTAAAAAGGCTCAATCTAACCTGAAAAACCTTGAGACCTCTCTCAGTTTATTGTGTGCACCAGGGACACCTTTCAGCTTTAGGGGACCCGCATACATCCCCTCTCTCGTTGTTCTGTATGGCAGCACGAAGAAAAAAGGCAAACTCAAGCTCACTGCGAGGCAGCACAGAAGGGCAGGGTACATCTTGAAACCTCAGAGCTTTATATGCCTAATACCAAAGATCATCCACCTGTATAACATCAGGTCTCTGGCTAGGAAGCATTTTCAAGCTGAGTTATTTTATGGACAGTGATATGGTCATTGTCCAGCGCAGCACTTGCCGCACTTTTTCATCTGACTCTCTGCCCTCTGAAGACTGAGGGTTACTGAAGCCACATCCTTTCTTCCAGCACAGTACGCTAACTACTGCTCTACAAACTATTCTGGGTAGAACATTTTCTTCATTGCACAGAAATATCCCTTCTCCTGTACTAGCAAAATCCAGGCATCTGAGCAATTCAGCTGGACGTCTAGAATGAATTACACCGAATTCTACTTTAGCTGCATTTTCATCAATGAAGTTTTTTAGCGGCAAGTAGGTGTATATATATGTGGCATGCCAAATGCTGGACCATAGCTATGGAATATGGAGAATATTAGTATTTATAGAGGTTGACACACACACTTACACATGGCCTTATTGAGAAATGAAATACCTGCTCCCAGTATACTTGATAGCTGTTTTCTTTTTCTGTGGCTGCACAAGTTCAAAGTGTATATTTGCATACCTATCAAAGTCATGTTAATTTTTATCACAGAAAACGTTGTTGAGAAAAGGTTGGGGTTTTTACCAAATCACTTAGGATTAACCTGATATCTGTTAATGTCATTCCGTGAAAAGTTTATAGTGACAAACGCTGTGTTCATGACCTTTACTGTTTAAATGAGCATTTTGAGAGTATCAGCCATATTGTTGCTTTTTTGCTGTTGTTGTTTGCTTTTAAGGGCTCAGCAGCTGAAAAGATGTTCCCTGCCTTTACCTGGAAATTGTACCCGGTAATGAACTTGTCCGTAAGAAGAGCAGAGCACTGTTTTGCCACACGGACACCGTGTTGTTATTTTTGGTTTGGTTTTTTTTTTTAATACGAGAGAGGGCGTAGAGCAGGATGACACATACCCAGAGTGTAACAAAACCGCAGCGTGAACCACTCACCTTTGTACTTCCTAACGGTTTGTAGGAATGTAATGAACATGACTGCAGAGCTTTTCACTGCCTCAGGCCCTGTACCAGGAACTCAGAATACATGGAAACAACGAGACGTCGGAAAGGAGACGGTGCTTGTTTTTGAAGTAAGAATGACTTTCCTAACTGTCTTGTACACACAACATCTGTGAATTTCTTACACGGTGCAAAAATGTTAAAATGCCTGGCCTTCTGTGGGCTGAGCAGTAACGGAGCCTGACAGCCCATTCTAAAACAAATCTTGACTGAGGTGGCAGGAGAGATGAGCGTGGAGCAACTCCCTCAACTGCTGCTGGCAAGCACGGGGTCACAAGCGATGCCACGGCTCCGGTGGACTGCCAAGGACACTTGGTGTCCGGGTCATCGGGCAACAACAGCCCGTCCTGCAAACGCCTTTTGAATGCAGGTGAGAGTCAGGCCGCTCCTCGGCTCCGCCGAGGGCAGCGAGATTTGGGGGAATCGTCCCTTGCACGGGTAACGCGGCTGGCATCCTGCTGCGCCGCTGGTCCTGGCCAAGGGCAGGGTGTCAGGATGCAGGATGTTACCTTCTTTTTAAGAATAGACGTTTATATATATAGAAAAGTTTATAAGTGTGTTTAATGTTCACATCTAAAATTTCGCTGAAAATACCGAAAGATTGTATATTGCTCTTGGGCCAATGTGCAACTAGAAATCTATCTTTCCATTGCTGCCTTTCTGCGGAGAGAGTATCACATGGCTCTTGGAGAGAAAAGCAGTCAGCAGTCGTCTTTCAGTGCTCAAGCAGCAGCCTGTATACATCTAAAGCTTGAAAATATATTTTAAAACTTCTGGACTACGAGCATAATTTTAAAAATTATACAAGCAGTCCTTTTCAGCTAATCAGATGGAAAACTTGGATATTTACCTTAGTGATATTTATATTAGACTCAGCGTGCATAGTGATACTGTTAACAAAAATAATTGTGATAATAACCGTTTTCCAGTCTTTCTCTATTACAAATACAGCTGGAAGAAAATTAATTTTTCATAAGTTTCTGTCTTTCCTTCTTTTTTTCTTCTATCAGCTTCCTGAAATGATAAATGAAGTTGCTTCTAGAAAGGTGAGTTGCTGCAGTGATAGAGTTGTTCTGTGTCCTTCTTTATATGAGGCAGATCTGTTGTCATTTAGAAGGAGAAATTTTAAGACAATCATCTAAAAATCTCTATTCATTCTACGAGACACCCTGTAATTACTGCTAATTGCATTGTTTCAGAAATTGATGGAGCATTAGAAGAAAGGGAAGCAGAAAAGGAAAACATCGTCTTCAACAAAGCTCTTGGAACAAAAAAAAACTACCTTTGCCTCCAGGGCACACGAGGCAGGGCAGTGCTGAGAGCCTCCAGCACAGTCTTGTTTAGAGGACACACTGTCATTTACTGTATTAGTCAAATTATCATTATTCTTTGTAGTGGGCAGATGTGGTAAGTTCTATTTTTTGAGTGTGGAGGTAACAAATGTATAGTTTGTTTTGCCCAGAATCTTACCCACTCGGGTCAGGGCTAAGACCCTAGAACTAGCCTTCATTATGGTAAAAGGTTAAGCACATATGGGTGTTCAAGAGCGAGTTTAAGATTGAAAGGATGAACCAGGACTCCCAATAAACGTGGGTGTCAGAACACAAATCCCTGCAGCCAACGTAAAGCTACCCCTGAGGTTAGTTTGGCCTCTCCTACCAACTTTTTCTGCTGCTATAGCTTTATCAAGCTGCCCTTGATCCTTATTTGAGGAAGGTTAGGTCATGGTGCTGCCTGTATTTCCATTAACAACTTACTAAACCAGCTCGTAGAGAGCTGATGTTGGTGTCCCTGCCTCAGACCTCAGCTTTAAGACCTAGGTGGCCAGCAACACACAAAAGAGAAACAGATCCAACAGCTGCAACTCCTGGTACTATGTGGTCTGGAATTAAGTGTTAGCAGATCAGCTGAAGATCAATAGCGTTGAGTACAGAAGTAACAGGATCATTCTGACTAGTTGCTGCTTTTTCCAGCATATCTAATTAGGTGCTTGGTAACTTCTCTGTTAACTACTGTGAAAAAAAAATAGAGTGTAAATTGGCTATATTGGAAGGGTATATGAGTATGTGTTTTGCCCCTGTTGATGAAGAAAAGTAAGAGGTGCAGTTAATTGATGGAATATATTGTACATCTCTAAGTCAAAAAACTTTAGAAAAGTGTTCAACTGTTTATTTCTTCACTGCTGAAGCACTGGCCTAAATTCAGATTAGAAAGACCATGTTTGATACAAACATGAACTAAAGGAGAAGTGTTTGGGGGGGGGGGGGTGTATTTTCATTAGAATACAGAAAACAGGTTTAGGCATACATCCAGCCTCCAAATCACAGTAAGAGGATTTGAACAAACAGCAGAGCTGCACTTTGACTGTATGCTAGATATTACACCGTTCATAGCCCTTTTAACAAGCTTATTTTAATCAGGAGTAAATAGTAGAAGCTCTGTTAATCAGAGATATCTAGGTCAAAGTGCAGAAGTCTGTGTGTTTTTGGAACAAGCCCCAAAAACCTCGTTTTGTGGTACTCCAACGCAACTGAAACTACATATGGAAGTTTATAGGTGAGTTCATTCTCAGTTGCATGAATGTATCTTCACCAGTCAATGCTTTCCTCCATTTTGAACACGTGAGATCAGCACAGACAAACCACGCGAAACTACGGGCTGCCCATGAAGATAAGCATCCAGCCTGGCGCAGGCGTTGTGCCTCCAAGGACAACACACATGAAAACTGTTAAGGTGGTTGCCCTTCCTTCAGGCCTGAAAAAAGCAAGTGTGCCACCTGGAAGCGTAGGATTCTGCGGGAGAGGAAAGTAACACGGCATCTGTGTGTTTTCAAAGCACTGCCTGCTTTCGTTTCCCAGCCACCAGCACTGCCACAAAGGCAGTTAAATAGCGCAGCAGCAATCTTCTCTTTCAAGAATCTCGTTCTTTAGCTAAAACAAAACAAAAACCCCTTCCAATTACAGAGATTAAACTCTTTCTCTGCTTGTATAGCACTCTCTACCTCAAACCCCGCATAATTGAAATTATCTATCAACATCCTTAAGTCTCACAACAAAAGTAATTATGGGAGACAATGGGGAAAAGGGTTTTTCTTTTTGTTAGTGCTCTTTGGTTTTTTGCTTTTTTGGGAGAGGGAGGGATGCAAGCAGAAAAAAAGCTTTTTCTGTTTATCCTCTGAGTTGATAGCAGCCATGTTACTACAGACAGTACAACCTTGAACTGACTAAAAACCTCTGCTAAAAAGTCCGATCTGTTGGCTCTGTCCCATGTGTACGTGGCTATACGGCTTCTGCTAGACTCAGGGCGCAAGTTCGGTGGTGAATGGCTGAGCAGACATACGTTGAACAGTATTACCTGCTAACATCTGCCATAATAATTAAACCCCGCCTGAAGACTAGCAGTGTCTCCTACAACAGCCGCTCTGATTCTGCTCGTATAGGATGCAGAGAAAAAGGTTACCTGATTTCTTTTCCAGGTTGTCAGGGGGTAGCAGGTTCCTTTAAGGGGAGCCAAGGTCTACAAAAGCTTTCTTTCACACATTCTGTGCTGGCCCCCTGTAATTAGTTGCCTAGCAGCCTCCACAGCAGATAGCGAGCATCTGGCTTATAAAAGGTTACTTGCTGGTTAGAGCTGATCCTGGAAGGGGAAGATTTAATGAAAGAGAACAGGACAACCTTAAGAAAAGATTCAGTGGCTTGCTCCAGGAGTAAAGCACAGTTGTAGTGAAAAACCAAGGATGTAAGTGCTGGCAGCTAAAATGTATGGGTTTGGGACAGGAAGTCAGGAAAATGGTCTTTAGTTTTGGTTTGCTGAACTCTTAATTAGTGAGATGCTTGAAAAGGAAATTCAGGGACTGTTGTCCCTGCTTCTGGTTAGGAGTGGAAGGGCAGTAGCCAAAGAGAGGGAAGTGAAGGCTTCTGGCGGTGGGTCAGTGGTTGAACTAGCTGCCCTGGAGGACAGCAGAGCTTCAGCAAAGCTTTTGTTAAGGTTTCTGGAAAGAAAGCTGGAGAGATACTTACTCGTTGACTTCCCAACTGGGTGCTCAGCTGCTCAACTTGTCTCAAGCAATAAAATATTTTGAAGATCTAGTTACCAAATCTGTGAACTGGGCCTGCATGGAAAAACTTTTAGCGGAGAGCATTCTGTTTCTAAAAGATTGTATCCAGACCTTCCGGCTACCAAGCTTTTCAGCCTTTTATCAACTAGCACGTAATCTTCTGTAGGACAAACACACTGAATCAGTCTGGCAAGCCCCTTCTTAAGTAGCTTTGTCTAGGATGTCTGTATTGCATTTATTATTTATTTATTACCCCGTTTGTTAAAAATCATTCTGCTCAGAAGCTATTACTTGCTTACGGCTAGCTGCAATGGACTTTTTTCCCCCCTTAAGGAACAGCAGGTTTTTGATGTCCAGGTTCCTGACTTCAGGTTCTGTACGGTGGTTTTTTCTTTCCTCTTAATGTTGACCTCTTTGAGGTCTCTGCCTGGAAACTATGATTACCGAAGGTTTGAGCCAAGAAGCAGATACATGTATATATAAAATGCTAAGTATGTGTCCAAGTGCTGTCTAGTGGGTTCTAGAGAATATCAGGGAAAATTTTTGGTCTGACAAACTTCTTATTCTGGTATCTTTTTTTTCCTAGTGCCTTCTCTCTTACCCTCTTCACCATCAGATAACTCTACACAGCCAGTAACAGACGAGAACTTGGGCAGTTGGAAAGGGAAAGGAGGGAAGCGGAACAACGACAACAAAGCAAGAAGGAAACAAGGTATGTGTACTAGGAAATCGGGGTCTTTGGAGGAAAAGTGAACTGCTCTAGCCATCTCTTGCTACTAACCTGAGGGATTAGCAGATAAGAACAACATCCGCACCATTTTTGTCGTCTATATATCCAACAGTGTGAAGGAGGGAAAAAAAAAGCTCTAACTGGTTGGTGAATGACTGGAGGCTGCAGTAAGTTAGAGAGCGATGGTGGGAATACAGCTGGGGGGACTCCTTCCAGAAAGGCCTCAAAGCAGGCACTCCCTGCTTGCTTTTGCTCCTATTACAGGTGCTAGAACTTGGTAGAGAGTAGTTAACAAATGCAACTAGCTAGTGCTTCTTTCTTTTTCTTGTTTTTAGTTAAAGGCAAACATAATAGTTTGGGAAATGGTAGGAATGTTAATAGGCAGAACAGAAGGCATTTGATATAAAAAAAAAGCTTGATAATCATTCTCCTTCACTGGTTTTTGAAAACAAGTAATGTGCACTTATATTTTTGCAAATTAAAAGGTTCTAGACACTGGCCTTAGTTCACATTTTGCTTTATTCCCTGAAGTAATGTTTTCTGTATGATAATTTTCTTTCCCTAGGAATATATTATTTGATCTGAGATGCATACTTAATAAGGGACAGACAAGAATAAAAAAACACCAGAAATTTTCAGACTCTTTGAAGGATAAAGGCAGATGTTAACCTACTGGAATATGTCTGTTATGCTAGTTCTTGCTTATCTGTTGCCTGTAGATGTGTTGTCTTTGTCATATCTGTGCTTACATTTAATTACTTCTGAACTCCTTAATGTTTATTTATGAAAATACCTAATCTTTTTTTTTAGATCTTCTGTTTAAATGATTTCTTTTGATTTAAGCCTGAGCCATGTTAGTGTTCCAGTGTGTTGACCTTTCACTGCCTGCATTAGTGGTGATGAATGTGTCAGCATTGCCAGTCGCAAGAAACCACTGCTGGAGGAGGAGGAAGGCTTCAATTTTCAATTTTCCCCCAGAAACAAGAGAAGCAGGGCGTTGGGTTTTTTATCAGAATAACAGCAGAAATAACAGGTCTATAATTATTATCTGGGAGGTGCTAACTGCTATCTTTCCATGCCCTTTCCTTCATTTATTTTGGTTAGTTGTTAACAATAAAATGATAGTGGAAAATGGCAGCATATGGCGGTGGGCAAGGGAGAGGAAACACAAGTGAGGGAATGTACCAAGACAAAAATAAGTAAAAGTCAAATCTGTGCTGATGGGTCATTCTCTCTCATCTCTCCGTGAAGTTAATTAACAGCAAAACATGCCTTACGTACACTAACGTGCCCACCGAGCCCAACAGTAAATGATTCTGTCTTCATCCATTAAATTACAGGAATAGCTTGTGTTTCTCAGCCTTGAAGTTTAACTGGAGCTGGTGAAATAGAAAAACAAATAAATGGGACTTCAAACCGAGCTTCAAAAGCATTTTGGCTCTCCAAAATATGTGACTTGGTATACATGTGGGTCAACAATATGATGTTGTACTACATGATTTTGACTGCAGCTAGAAAAGGGATGACTTGTACTCCCTCTTTTAAAGCCTTTTAAAGACCAAATGCTGGGTACCATAAACAGATGTTTCCCTGGCCCAGACTGAAAGGGCAACGGTGCTTTAATTCCCCATTTCTGTAGCTTTCATTTATGTTAGCTGCTCCATTTAATTTCCTCTGTAAGTAAATTCTTGGGCTTATTACAAGAAAAAATAAAATGTGTTCTGTTTGTAATTTAATTTCAGGGACAAAGAGGAGGCCATGGCTTTCAGTCTTAAAGAGATGTCGTTTCTGCTGTTGACACCTGTCAGTAAGAGCAACAGTTGTGTTGCTGGTAGATGAGCTGCTGTGCTTTGACTAGCAGATTACAAATAGTCTCGGCAGAGTCAGTAAATGTGACAACAAGAGATTCTAGCTACAGTAGAGTACAGTCTGATAGGATGTAGTGCTGAATGCCTGAGGGATGAAAGAACCTGCATTCAAGTTCCCCACTGAGACTTCGGATCTTATCTAGCACGTACCCCATAGTAGGACGAGTGCTGGAAAGGAGCACTCTCTTGAATGCCGTGCGTAGAGTCTAGTCTCTTTTTCTCTCTCTTTCCTTCCACTAAAAGGCAGATCTTAGAGTGCTTTCTGCAAGAAGCAAATCTAATATCATTGCCATAATTCTACCTGTACTTTCTCTCTATAAAAGAGATTCTGACTTTCAGGGACTATTTGCTATTTTGTGTTGAGCAGAGTGATGGCCGCATTTGGTCTCTGTCTCTTATTTTATGAAATGTTCTGATATGTAATCGGAACAAAAAGACTTTACAATAGTCTATAATCTGTTATTAATAACCTGGTAACGATAACAAAGGTAACCTCATTAATGTCTTCTTTCTTTCTCCATTATGCACACAGGCATATATGTATGCTATTATCTGGGCATTTGTCTTCTGTATTTCTGGTTACCATTTGGTTTTCAATACTAAATGAGTGCTCAAATATTCCTTCCTTACTCATCAACACAAAACTCCCATTAATTTTTTTTCCCATCCTCTGTTTCAGCAGTATCTGGCCTTTTGAGTCTAAATGGTCAACTGTGACTGATGCCTGCAGAATTGGGCTCTCGTTTGGTACTGTTGTGTGGCTGTGGTGTTTTCTCCAGGTGATCGTTCTAATCGAGGTCTGACCTGTTGTACTTTGCTGTCTAAACCCACGCTATTTTCTGTTTCTTAACAAGAAATAGAACTGCTGAATTCCAGTCTCTCAAATATTGAGAATCTGTGTTTCTAAAACAGAGTTTTTTGTTTAACACATGATAAAGAGTGGAGAGGGCTTCTTGCCACTCATCCAGTTCCCACATACAGAACTGTTAAGGACTTGATCATCACCTGATGCTAAAATAGAGCAGTCCAACGTGTTCTTGGGAGCCTAGATATTTTCAGGAAGCAACGATTTGCCAGCATTTGCACTATGCACTTTCTATCTCAATGGCTGAAAAGAGCAGGAATGGGTGGAGAGAACTTGATCGACTTGATGCCGCTGTGGGGCAGTGGGGAAGGCTTTGCTGTGCCACAGACTCCCTGCATCAGGAGAAAGGTACAGCAGCAAAGGAATAACATGCTGTCTTTTAAACCTGAGACTGCTGTCATATAGGAAAAGGGGGAGAAAGCCGGATGGCTTAACAGCTTGGTCACAGATTGTGGACTATCTTATTTACCTTTTCAGCTGCTAATATTATTACTGATATAAGACAGACTTCAGCATTGTTGCTGCTGTGCTTTTGGGGTGCAATCTGTCAAAAGCTGGGGTCCCATGCTGTCGCTTGATTTAAGCGTAACGGGTACCAAAGGCAGATTTGGGGTCGGTCTGACTGATCTATCTCTTAACGGTGAGGCTGGCTAAGATGTAGACTAAAGGGTAGTTTCACACCGTGCATCTGGTTGGACTCATGTAGATTAAACACAACTTTCCACCGGCACAGCTATTGTGATTAGGCCTGTGAGGGGGGTGATGTCCTCATGTCAGTCTCCACCCAGGTTGATTATGCCATTACGCTTCTTATTTATGGATGGCAACTTGAGCATTGTCAAAGGCAAACTTTCTGCTATGTAACAGTGTTCCTTGCTTTACCAGGGGAATCCACTCAGTCCAGAGCTCTAGAAAACCTGAACGTTGCTTCATTTTGTGTGGTTTAGTGCGTGAGCCACCACAGGCAGGACTCGGGAACAACGACAAAACCATGCGTGAAATGCAAAGACTAAATTTGCTCTCGTTACCTCGCGAATCTGGGGATCCCCCAAGCAGCACCCGGGCAGAGGCAGACAAGTGGGGATGCAGGTACCACGAGCTCGATCCGTGCTAGAGAGAGAGATTTTGAAGCTGCTGCTTTCGCCTGCGTGTCAGGGATTTTCGCAGGTGTAGTTTTCCACTTTAGTTTGATCTTTCCCGCAGCAGGGCAGGAATCTCAAGCATGTTCGATCGGGTGCCTCCGAGTCTGTCACAGGCCTATGTTACCTAAATACATCTAAATGTTTTTCTTTGCTGCAGAATTGTCTACATCTCTGTAAATAATTTAATTGGGCTGTGAATATTCAGTGATTGAAAACTAATTACTTTGTGGCTGAATTTGAGCGCTGCCTGGCTGCTCTGGAGTTGCGGGCAATTTAACAATGTAGATAGTACGTGAACATGGAATGTTAAAGAGTGACTGGGACTGAGCTGAAAATTAAAAAATAACTCTCCTACAGTCTGAAAGCACACCACTGACCAGGCTGTTTGTACCATCCAAGGGCTTTGCGCAGACAGCTTCATGCACAGTGCTTTCTGAAATATCTACGGGAATATTTTTATACACCATTAAGTAATTGCTTTCCCCTCCCCACAGAATTTCGTAATCATTTTGCTCATAAAGATTAATGACGTAGCACAAGGCATAGCATTCGCTCCTGTGAGCTTCAGCTTTCAGTTTTAATAGCAGGTTAGGTATCACGCAGTTATTTTTCCTACAAGTTTCTTTAAACATTTCCACCAGCAGTCTCATTGTTTCTGGAGGGAACTTGAAGTCTGTGCTTCTCCTGAAGAGGCATTTCAGTCATGCTAAATTGCATGGCAGGCGGTGCTTCTCTGGTGTGTGATTCTGGTACCTATAAAATGCAGCCACCATTGAATATCCTTCCTATAGAACTTTAATCCCTGTCTTCCAGGGTCATGGCAGACCAAAACTGTTATTCCTCTAATATATGATTCTACACTGTAGTTTTTACCTGACTTGTAATAGACTCCTAATATGAATGCCTGCCGTTAAATTAGATATAGAATTTATATTTAGCTGCCCATAAAATAGTACACTTGTGAAGAAGTTTGCATTTTAAATTGCATTCTCACCTTTTAGAAGTGATTAGGCAAAAGCTCAGGGAGCGTGGAGGGGGAATTCATTCACCAAAAAAAAGTGTACTATGTATGCCTAAGTGGAAAGCAAGGGAAATGAGAATAATGGAAAAATGGAAGCACATGAATAAAGATGATACACAATGCTTGTATCGTTCATCTATTATTCTATGAACCAGTCATCAAGAGTGATACGTTCAATAGTTTACTAAGATGAGTAAATAAGACTTTCCATTAATTTACCAATTTATTATCTAAGTTTCTGTTCTATGTTCATATATCTCAAGGAAGATGTGTAACCACTGTCAGAAGAATGGGTTTAAGAGCTGTCTAGGTTTCATGACAATGAGCTAACAGGATTTCAAGGTTCTACTCTACTGAGTTTAGTGCTACCATGATAAAAATACTTGTAGAATTTGGTTTTCTCTTCCTACGTGTTTATATGAGTAAAATGAGAACTTTTCACAAGAAGTGCTCATCTTCAGTAAATTAACTAAGGGCGCAAGGGGAAGCATCCTGCAGTTCAGAGAGGTCTTCAAAGTCAGTAAGCATTAAGTGTGCTAGGTTACTGCACAGACCTTGCAGAACAGAACCTGTGAGCTTAGGCCGAGCAATTACTGAAGCAGGAGAGAGACTGACAGCACTCTGCTCAGAGGAGGCCTCTCCTTGTTGGGCACCAAATGACCTCTGAGGTGGGTTTTCTGCAATACTGAACAGAGTTTAGTGCTGCTCAGTCTCTCTGTGGCATGACAGGGTTAGTTCTTGGGAATGAGTGTAACAGCCATTATAGCCTGATGCAGAAATAGTCAACCAAGCTATGGGTGCAGCAGGAAATTTTTCACCTATTAAAAAAAAAAAAAAAAAAACAAACCCACACCACAAAACCAAAACAAAACTCCACACACATTCTTGATTGGCTGAGGTGTTTTGGTATTTTAATATTTATTGTATTATATTTGCAAATCCCTGTAATTATATTGCTTAGTTTACATTATTTCCTTGGTTTTTTAGTCTACAAAAGTGTCTCAGCAGTATTCCTAAATCTCTCCTGCAATCTGTGCCGTGGCTATATCTTTCTTCTGCTCATACCCAAGAAATCTACCAAAATAAACAGCAAATTCTTTTTAATTTTCACCACATTCCAAACAACTCACAGCATCTTTAGAAGACTATGTCCTCCTGGGAACTTTGACTGCACTGCACGAAGGAGAATGAGCAGAAACCTAGCTGTGGACCAAGGCCAACCGTCTTGGCACTGCACCTCGGCTAATACTCTTCTCTGAAAGTCCAAGTTTACTCTGGTAGATATGTGGAGCTTAATTCCTGAACCAAAGCCCCTGCAGTGTGTTGAAATAGCTTTAGCAGTATATCTTGTAGATTTTTCTGTTGTGATTTAAGTACTGTGTAGTGATAATGCCTGGGGGCTGGGGGTGTTTTAGTTTGGTTTGGTTTAGGCAGCCTGCTATGTCTCTGAAAAGATAGAGGAGAAAATCTGGCCTTTCCCCTGCTGCAGCTTGATGGGTGGACTCGATGCTTAAACTCACCTAATGCAAGAAAATCTTTATGATTGTATGTTTGTAGTTTGATGGGACCCAGTCCTCTCTAGTAGCTTCTCTAGGCTGTGTCCACAGGGCAGGACCTCAAAGCCTCCTTCTGCTATCGGAGTCCTAGTAGTAAATGGGAATACCACTGTGGGTTTGCAGCAGCTGAAACACTTGTCACCACCAAAACAGGCTCAGTGACTCCCCACAGCTTGAGCCCGTGTCAGTAAATGCAGTGCAGGACACTCCAGGCTTCCTGCTGATTAGCACTTGTTTCCACGCAGTATCTTGTTCTTTAATTAAGTCAGTCATCTTAAATGTAATGTTAGTAATGGTATATTTTTAAATGGAGCAGATGGAGAGAAGTCCAGGTGGCCTATGGGAATGGAATCTGTGAAAGTGAGTGTGCTACAGGATTCAGTGTTAATGGCACGTGATAAGAGGGAGAAGTATCCTGAAATAGGAAACTAGCATTTTTATTGGAATCACAGAAAAATGAGATTGGAAGGGACCTTCAGTCAAAGTAGGGGCAACTTTTAAATTACACAGGCTGCTCGTTCCAAACGTAATTCAAAGGACATCCCGGCAAGGCAGTGGAGAAGATTCACATAAGGATTTTTTTTCTGTTTCTCCCATGGTCCTGGGGAATCAGTCCATCGGATTCACAAGCTCCTTGAGGGTTTTGATCAACTGCTGCTTTAAAATACAGGACTGAAATGCAGGACACAGCTCCAAAACGTTACATGCTGTGTTTCTGCTCTCAGTCTTCGCTGTGTCTTCTTTCCTTGATGTGCTTCTGCATAGCACAGGGTGAGCCAGAAGAAAAGGTAGGGAAACTACAGGGATCTGAAATTAACCTCAGCTCGTATCTTCTCCACGAAGAGAGAGGCTCATGCAAAGTTCCAGTCCTGCCCTGAGCTGTCCTCTGGAACTCTCTATCTCTACTGAGCAGAAGATCAATTTCCAACTCAAGGCCACTGTTAAAAGTGTGAATGCCTCCCAGGGTACAAGTTGGTGTCAAAGCAGAATCCCAAAAGGCCGAGGTGGCCTTACCATCCAGGAGGTCACATATTCATGGCCAACTTTTTGCATGTTGTCAGTGTCTGTTTGCTTATGTCTTAGCTGGGAAATGCAAAGATTATTCAGGTGAATATAAGCAATCCGGCCCAGTGCTATAAAGACTACACGGTCCCTTTACACACAGTAAGCTGTTGACTTGAATTTAATGGAATAAATTATCTTTCTCCTGCACAATCATCACTGTTTTCTTCATTGTTTTTTTCCTGATGCTTCTGATTGTTAAAATACTTAGTCATTCTAATGTGCTTCCCTGTGCTACTCACTTTTCAGCATCTGAATAAGTGATAAGGGGGAATATTCAACTAATGAATCTTTCTTAATTGTATTTTCCTCATTTGAGGAAAGCATTCTCTTAGTCAATTTTCGAACAGATACTGCAGCTCCTGATATGACTCGGTTCTTGTACAAACTTGTCCCTCATGTAGGAAGTGATGTCCAAACTGGCTGCAAACTGAGAGCTTCACATCTAGGGGCGATGGCAAACGCTGCTTTGGAAAGACTGAGACATTGCGTGAGCCCCTCTGTGCTTTTGCAGCCTCTCTAAAAGGAGGTTCCCAAAGTCATTGAGATTTGATGCAATGGTATAAGGAACCTTTTTTGTTTACTTATACTCCCTCAACACTTCCTATACTTCATTTGGCTCTGATTTCCGCCCCCACACACACCATGAGGGAACAGTAAACTTCCAGTCAGATTTTCCTCATTACTCTTGGAGGTTTTTGTGACGACTCAGCTCTTCCCTGGACCTGCGCTGACTCGCTGAGATTCAAATGAACTGTTTCTTATTCATGTTGCTTCATGGACTGTTGGCTTGGGAAGCAAGTAAGAAACCCGGGTTCTTTTGGTCTCGACCCCTGAGCATTGCTTTCACAAGCACAGAAATAGTCTTCTTCCCCATCATCATATTTTCGATGCAAATCTGTGTATAGATTTCAATGCCATTCATTTATTGCTTTTTTTTCCTGTACTGTTACCTTCACATTAAGGGAGACTTTTCTAGCTATCAGTAAATTCTGTAAAGAATTTTGAGTAAAGCTCTTCTTGGAGTTCGAATAGCAAGTGATCACTTGTCAGATTTGATGCATATTTGCCTCAGGTAGTGATAGGCAATGGATAAAGCCAGGAATTGTACTCGCTGTCTTACACATTTGATCTCTTCTTCCCACTCTTGCAGCAACAGTAGAGTAACACGAGTGACTACTGTTTCTTTCCAGTGTAATAATGACCTGAAGGTCTCCGTTCAGAGTTTCAAACACAATACCTTTACATAATTACCCATCCACGAGGATTAGAGAACCACAGTTACACAACTTAACAGAAAACGTGCTTAAACACGGCATCATCTGACTTCTATCGGATGAGCGTGAGTGAAAGAAATGTCCACAAAAGGTCCTTGACACGGGCAAAAAAAGAAAAGGACGTATATTCAGCTTACTCTAGGGCTGGCTGACAGTGGGTGAACCGCAGACCCTGAAGGGGACCCTGCCTACTGGTTCAGTAACAGAGCTCCTGCTGTCAGATGAGAGGAATTCAAACCGATTTGTTTCTCAAGAGGCTGCTTTCCCACCTAAGGGCAAGAAAGGACCGCTGTTTGAACATGGAAACTACACTTAAGTGTTACATGCTGGCATACAGGACTGAGCTGGGGGAGAAATGTTTTTCTTTGAACTTCAACTAACTTGGCACGTGGTGAATTTGTACGTTATGCTCTGTGCGTTGTATGTTATCCAAGGCTCCCCAAAGCTTTTGTTGATGCTTGACTGCGTTCCAGCAGATGGATCAGCGGGAGCAATGGAGGTTTTTCTCTAGTTTTGCACTGACGTGTTTGCCAGACCCTGGACAGTCTGGGCTGCCCTGAAAGTCCACAGAAGCCGATGGGCTTTGGGTGGTCAGTCTCTGTCTCCAACAGAAATTCAAGTTTCAGATTGTAGCACTGATTCAGTGCGTTATGATCACTGTCTATTAGTCATCCACAAACATATGCCAAAGGACATTTTAATAGAAAACCTAATTTTCCTTATCACTTCTTTAGCATTAGAGTGAACTTTAAGCTCTGGTAGAGCTATTAACAATGGATGCTACAGGATAATACTTGCCATTTATAGTCACATTTATGCAACAGTAAATACAATAATATTGCTTGATTAGTCCAAACCATGTGAAGTAACTGAAAAAACCGCGTATTAACACGTAGCTTGGTTTAAGGTAGGCTCACTTAAGGGATCTTAAAGCATAAACCTTTTTCTTCATATTAAGTCTTTTAATAGAATACAATGCAAAAACATAGTTTTAGAACATTAGGCAAACTCAGGGGAAAAAAAGGACATTATTTATAGTGTCCTTCAGCACAGCTATTTCTGTTCTCAGTTGTTTTTTTCTTATTTGCCAGTCTGCCGTTAATCTGTAAAGCTCTGCTGTATATAATCGTTTCCTCCCTTTCAAGACGTAGATACAATCGTTTAGGCTCTGCCCGCAACGCCAGCGGAAAGAAATTTGACACTTTATCCTCCTGAGTGCCATAAATAAACAGCATCAGATAGTGAAAAAGAGAACACCGATACTTCCAGGCATAGAAAACGATTGAGAAAGCACTTGCTACTACTTTCATTTTTACTGTGTTCCCTAGTTTTTCTTTTTAACCTGATTACGCCTGGGATTGTTGTGGGAAGCCGAGCATCTGACTGCCTTTGGTTCTTGCCGGTAGCCTCTGTAAAAGCCTGCAAACAGCAACAGCGCTCTGAGGCACTGCAGCGAGTCTGAAACTGGACTTTCTACCTTCATACGTATTCCAAAGGATTACGCAGGGTCTCTTCACGAGCTGTTTTAAGAGAGGTCTGCAAAGACCTTTGTCTCAGCTCTCCAGAATAGTCCAACACAGCCAGTGAAGGAATGCTATACAGCACTAACAGTATCATATTTTGCTCTCACGTACTATTTGACAATATTTGGGATTAACATTGCTTTGAGATTTATTCTAATATTATTACCAATCAGGGGAGGAAGAAGTCAGGAGCAGTTTTATTTACAGATGAGCTTTTTTAAAAACAAAAAGTACACTTACAGTTTTCTACTCAATTATTTATCAAGCATGTTTGGGTGGGTTTGTATGCTTTGGAAGTAAACATAGTTACAGTACAGCGAACCCGCTAACAAAGTATACTGGAAATCTTTTTACAGAACCTGTATGACCGTGACAAGCTTATTCAAATGGTGTTTGATAGGAACAGAGATATTCTTTAAAACGTAAGTTTTGGAGGTGTGAGTGAAAACCTCAGATAGGCTCCTGTTAGCGACCTTGGTCAAAAGAACATGGAAAGCAAGTTTGTGATTTATTTTTTTCCCCCCCAGTGGTCATTATGAGGATGTCTGTAAGGACGTAGTCCATTATGAGGATGTCCAAAAATGGAGTATGACTGCTTTTGAGAAGGTTTTTCACCTTTTTCCAGACATGTCCTACAAATGTCATATTTCTCTTTATTTATAGATGTCCCTTTGGTACCTTAAGTCTAAGATACCCCAGAAGAGGTAATGATGCAAAGTTCGGATATTTCTCTGCTTTTGCCAACTTCTAGTCTGTAGAGTTGTTAAAATAGCTTATTCTTAACCAAAGCAAGCCTGCAGTACCAATATTACCAGTTTCACCTTGTTTGTATCAGATTACTGGTGAATACGTATTTGTTTAAATTAATTTCATAATCACAGAATAATTAGGTTGGAAGGGATCTCTGGAGGCCATCTACTCCAACCCCTGCTCAAAGCCGGTCAAATCAGGTCGGGTTGCTGAGGGTGGTGTCCAGTTGCACCCTAAATATCTCGAAGATTCCCAGCCTCTCTGGGCATCCTTGTGTTTGACAACCCTCAAGAGCTGGGGGTGGTTTTGTGTGGTTTTAGTAATAGTCATAAAAAACGATCAGAGTTTCCCAGTTTCCAACCTGTGCCTTGTTTTATCGCCGTGCACCACCAATAAAAGTCTGAAGGCATCTTCTCTGTATCCTCTGATCAGGTAATTATAATACCCTCCCTTAGAACTCCATGAAGAAAGGCATTCATGAAAATTGCCAGTAATAATAATATGCACTGCTCGTTGTTGATCAATTTTTAAATGAACTGGTCGTCCGTGACAACCATACTGTCCAGGCACAAATATATAGGCTGCATAGCTTACAATTATTTCATCAGCTGATTTATTCACACTCTGCTACTTTGTGGAAAATTAAAAAAAAAAAGAAATCAGCTAGAATTCAGAAAGCTTTCAAAGCTTTATGAAATCAAAATTCATTGGGTGATTTATTCCTAGGAAATAATTTAGCCACTTTGACTTATAATGGAGCTTGCAGTCAGGACAGAATCCTCCTAACAAAAATTAGACAGATTGGTTCCTAATTGCAACGTTATACGTTCCAGAGCCGTGCAGTCTTTGGGGTTTTGTCTGTATTTTTCTCTGAGAAGAGACATCCATATAAAACAGCTGCAGCTCCAAAAGGACTTTCAGTGGTAAATTGATTTGATTGATTCAAATTTGATTACATACTGGAAACACATTTAGTTCAAGTTAAGCACATTAGCACACATCAGCTAGAATAAAATTCCAATTGCTTCTTTGTTATTCATTAATGGAACTTAATGACTCCAACAAAACATTAATGAAGAAAAAATATTGGCTTGCATAATTCATTTGGAAAAATTAATTAATTGCTGTATTAAGGGCAGCCTACTCCATATAGTAATTACTGAAGCTTTGGTGGGGAATTACTTCATGATATTTATTTTGCAAGCTGTTGTTTACTCCTTTCATTTCACATTGATTTCGTTATGCAGATAGTATATTTTTCTTGCAGGAGGAAATTAAACACACTTTGAAATTATGATCGTAACTAAGCATTTACAATTGATAGGATGACTGCATTTTTACACTCAAACTGTTAACACGGTGTTTACTACATCCAGCATCTATTGGAAAGATGAGAAAATTTGCCTAGATATAACACATGAAGTCAGGAAAGGTCACTGCAAGAGCTAATTTACCAGTTCCAGTGGACGACAGAAATAGTCACTTCGGCTCTGCTGCACCTTTCTAACAAGTAGAAAGTATCTTCTGGGGCCATATTTTCTTATTGTTATGTTCCATTAAGAAATATGTGAGAACTTCCCATAAGATCTTAATATTAAAACAATGAAGGCATCTTCTAGAAACACTGGTTTTGGTTTTGCTCACGTATTTCTTGACAGCTACAAAGAGAAATTTTATTTCAATGGACCTAAAATTTTACGTAGAGCTAAAGTAAGACAGAAGGTAGTAAGAGTTGCAGTCCAACCCCCTTTCCCTCACACATATTTTAATCATATGGATTTGTTGGGTCTGATGGAATACTAAATCCAATGCAGACATTTACAGATGAGGCATGACAGTGCTTATTATTTTGGCTCCTAGCACCCAGAATTTGGCCAAAGTACTCTGCAGCTCTCACACATGCTGTGGGTCAAAGTTTTCTTAGCGTGGAAATGAGATCATCATGGAAAGAAAGGGGAGGGGAGGAGGCTGGTGTGTCAAGGGGACTGGAGTTCACCCTAAACCGCAGAAGACGGAAGCGTTGTGAGGTTCCCATATCCATCCATCCATCCATGGACAGTTCCAGCAGCCATCCCAAACATTGTGGTATGAAGACGAAACACCCCATAAGGGGGACCAAAACCACAAGCTAGACCAAGCCGATAAAAACGCTGAAATTCTTTCACTCCTTTTTGTTCTAGGCTCACGGTCAGGCATGCAGCTCCTTTCACTTTATGTTCAAGGCAGATCACTTTCAGTGGAAGGAAAGTGCGAGCCAAGAAACCGCTCAGTAGAGCACGTGTCCGTGGGAGATGTGGACTGAACGGATGAGGGCACTCCTGTCCCCTGGGTGAGCATTCTGAGCTATTTCTTCATGTCACAGCTAGGGTTTTGGAGAAGGTAGACATCCAGGCAGGGAACATCAGCTCTCATCTCAGGATCCTGCCCCTCTTCGGTATATAAGGCAAACAGGAGCGCTCAGTATGTGATTCCTACCCCTAAAGGAGTCTTAGTTCTTTGCTGGAGCTAACCCTTAGCTGATAAAATTAATTTTAATTGAAACTGGACGTGAAAGTGATTTTAAGTTAAATAGCAGCCGGTATCACTCAGAAGTCTTGTTGACAGCAAAACCAAAGTTTCCCTGGAGGGATACAGCTGACTGGAGCCAAGTGTCACTTACCTAATAACGGCCAGCCAAGAAGAAATAAAAAAAATACCAAGGCAACATTTCCTTTAAGTGTTTCCTCAAAGGCAGGAGGACTTTTGGTTTGGTTTAGGTTTTTTCCTTCCCTGGAAACGTTCTCCTGTCTGTGTTAGGTGAAAGGGAAATGTGTGAGCAAAAATATTCCAGACTTCTAACCAGAATCCCAGAAGAGCCAGTTCCCTGAGCGCTTGGAAGACCCTGCAGGCTCTAGCTGTAAAGTGAAACCAAATGTCATCGTACGGACAAAACCGGACAAAATAAATCAGAGTTTTGTTCTGCAGCTGGCTTTGTATTGCTGCTTAGAAATGTGGGGGGGTTAATGAACAGTGCTTGGCTGTTTAATTATTATTTTAATAGAAAAGCAAAAGCTGCTTATATGACTTTTGGCATTTCAATCGCAGTCACCATGTACGGTTTGGGTTTTCTTTTTTTCCACTGAAGAAATTAATTTTAACAACTCCAGTTGTCTAACCAGCAGAGAAACTGTCTGGCCACGGGAGATATGATCCAAAGCTTACTGTAATTTATGTGATCTTCTCGCTGCATTTAGTAGGATTTGCATTAAATTTTGTACTTAGCAATACGCATGGAACATAGTAGGATAGAAAACAGATACTGGAGATGCGTTAGTGTAGGTGGTCACAGTTGGAATGAATTGCTAAAATCCTCTAGAAATGGTTTTCTTAGGTGGCTATTTTTCTACAAATATGAAGTCTTCTCATTTTAATACACTGTCATGAGAGAAATCACTGTAGGCTGTTCTCTTTTCTGGTTTGGGGGGGTCAAGAGAGGACTTTTTTCCCAGTTTCTCTGATAATAAGAGCGGAAACGACATATTGTTTATGTAAACTGAGGCAGAAAGTGAAGCTACTATAAAAGACAGAAGTTTCCTTCATCGTAGGTGAAAAAGAGATGATCAGTAGAAGACTTAAACTTTCTTTTTGTTAGCTTCTGGTCACTAGTATGTAAGACTTCCCAGTGAAGCTGAGAATGACCCACGATATCAAAGGCCCAGCAGCTTCTGTGACTCTAACCCGCTGGCAAGCATTGACCAGCACGACAGGCTGGATGTTCTGCTGCTTTTGCAAGCAAAAGACCAAACCAGGAAAGAACCTGAAGAAAACACCAAGGCACTATAGGGGATTCAAGCCTCCAGTCTCTCTTCTGACAGGCAGTGCCGGGTGAGCAGCAAATGGCAGGGGAAGAAAGAAGAGGTGGAAACCAGATCATTCTCTTTTCCTTTTCGTTTTCAATGAGCGAGCACCACACGTGCCACAGGATGGCAGCACAGGCTGCAAAATGCGAAAGGGCTGCTGCACACAGAAACCAGGACAGAGAGGATAAATCGGTGGCGAATCTCCTGTTTTGCAAATCCTCCCGAGGGGCAGGGTATCGCTGAGCACCACCGGCTGCAAAGTGCAAACCTCAGCTTTCCCGGGACGTGACTCGTGTCTATGGAAAGGACTTCTCCAGTAAAGACCCCGTTCTTGAGATGGAATAGGTGTTTCTGCTCAGGATTGTAAGGAGTTGTTGTATCTAGTGGCCTTCTTTTACTTTCCCACCACCCTGAATTTTCTCTGCTTTCTTTAAACAATGATTCCTCCAGCTCAAGATGCGCTTGATGCGCTCTGGGACCTGCTCCACCCGCACAAGCTTAAGGTTACGGCTTAGCAGGGCAGGGCGTGCTTGAAGGCAGAGACTGGTTCTAGCAGAAATCTTTGCTTTTCAAGTACAGCTGTCTCTGGCATCGTATCAGATATTTCAGGTTTTAAATGGACAGGAAAAACGACCCACAAGAAGGAAAATAGGCTGCAGTTTTGCTACCCGGTTGAAGGTGGGCTTGGGAGCTGTGATGGAGAAGGGATGAGTTTTAAAGCTGAGCAAAGTGCCCGTCTCTGCTGCATTTTTAACCTCCCTTTTGGTTTCTTTTTGCTTCCTTTCTGTCCAGGATTAATCCTGACCATCTAACTTTATGCTCCTTTTTCATCTGCTGACAGTTAAGAAGTATATAGCGGACAAACATGCAGTTAAATGAAAATATGAAAACCATAACACTTACAAACCGTCTGGAAACATAAAAGGATAAATCACTTTACCTTGATTGGGATAGTGGCGCCTTTTAATTCTATTTCACCCTAAAATGACTAGTGGGAGATTGTTGCAGTTTAAGAGTTACTGCAGTGTTTAGTCTGCATCCCGCATGTTTGCGGTAGCCCAGGATGCAGTTTTGGGTTGGAACAGGTATTTGAAGCTGTCGCTTTACAGCCATCGTATGCTGCCATCCTGAGGCCAACCCTCGCAGCGCTGGTTTGCCGCGCACACTGCTGCAAGCTGCTGCACTGCCTCGCTCCTTGGTGAACTGTACCGTTCAGGCGGTTTAAAATCACTGCAATTTCAGAGGTAGCTCGAGATAATCCGTAATTTTAATTCCAAGGAGATAAGTTTCATTTTTAACAAGCACACAAGCTTCTATTGCATCTTTGGTTTGTATTTCTGTTTTGAAACTGTGCTAATCACTGTTTTTACAACTGAAGCCTAATTTGATGTACCTCTTCACTAGATGCGTGTAGTTCTGCGTGCCAGAATTATTCTTTGCCTTTTGTGGACCATAGATTATCTGTCTGTAAGTGGTGTATAACCTACAACCTGTTATCTTTGAGTCCTAAATGCTGTCCTAGAATTCAAGGGATGAGTATGTTATCTTCATAGCTGCGTGCTATTTCTAATGTATGTTTTGGTCGTAAGAAAAAAGCCCTGAAATGAAATTTAATGTTAAAGTTAAGCAGTGAAATGTGGAGGGAGGGAAACTGGGAAGATACATTTTTATGATTACTCAAAAAGCTTAAATACCTAATGGAACTAGTAAGACCCTTCGTAGGTTCTTTCCTCTGTCAATCTACATGCAGTATCTTCCTCATCTCCTTTCACTGATTGAGTCATGGATGCTGCTGAACCTATTTTATCACGTCTTTTTCATGGAAATGGTCACCTAAGTCCTCATTCTTACACCTGCTCTCCTTTCTTTTTTTTTTTTTTTTTTTTTTTAACTTGTTTCTCAAGGAAGGCAGTTAAGAATTTCCCAGGGTGGAAACTGAATCCCACAAGTTTCTTACTCAACCCACCACGGCAGAACTGGTGAAAGACTGGGTGCAAGATTCAACACTAGTTTATCTTCTCTGTTTGTCCCAGTGACGGTGTACAGCAGCGCCTGTGCAGGAGATTTGCTCCTCTGTTCGACTGTGGATTCCTTTGCGCCAGGGAAAGCCCCTGCTTCGGCCTGACAGGCAGAATGGGAGACAACATGTCCACTGAGCTGTGTTACGGGCTGGACTAGTACTTAATGTTGTCCTGTGTCGTGTTTTTAAAATCGACTGCAAACATTTTAAATGATGAAGCATAAACCCCCTTATTATTGGCAATGAAATTGCTTGTTTTCAGCTGGCGTTGGTCTTATAGTCTGAAATACGACAGCTTTAAGTGTTGTCTCTGCCATCCCCCCTAATGTAACTGCAGTCTTTTCTTCTTTGTGTATAACATTCATGCTTTAAAACTAATTGCATAAGGGTTAGCTTGTCTTCATGCGGCCTACTGCAATATTTAAGATCAGTGGGTATGTTCAGGACAGAGCTCTGCTGCCAAGAAGCACAGGATGGAGCTTCAGGACAGGGCTGAGAGACCTGGGTCCCTTCAGCCTGGAGAAGAGAAGACGGAGAGGGGGACCTCATCAATGCTTATAAATATCTAAAGGGTGGGCGTCAAGAGGACGGGACCAGGCTCTTCTCAGTGGTGCCCAGAGACAGGACAAGGGGCAACAGGCACAAAGTGGAGCACAGGGAGTTCCACCTCAACATGAGGAAAAACTTTAAGGCTGGCAGAGCCCTGGAACAAGCTGCCCAGGGAGCTGTGGAGTCTCCTTCCCTGGAGATGTTCAAAAACCTGCCTGGACGCAGTCCTGTGTGACCTGCTCTGGGTGAACTGCTTTAGCAGGGGGGTTGGACCAGATGATCTCCAGAGGTCCCTTCCAACCCCCACCATTCTGTGATTCTGTGGTTCCGTGACATGCACTTTCTGCAGGAGGACCCAAGTTTCCCAGGCCCTCTTTCAATCAATCTAAAATAGCTGCTGTTGGGATCTTCAAGAAACACTGAAAAAGCTCAGCGAAACTTCTTCCCAGGTGTTTGACGGCTGGGGAGAGAGAAATGTAGGAGTAGGAAGCTGTGGGACAGGAGAAAGAAAACTTCCAAGCTCTCTGTGCTTACTGTTGTGGAGTAGAACTGTAAAACTGATTGAGCGTACGTATAACGTGATTTTAAGTTAGGCCAAGAATACACATAGCCTGCAGCTAGTTGCCCTTTTCAGTGCTTTTACAAACACACACGCATTAAATATGGAATTCTAATGGTTTTCTGCAAGGGTTTCTTTGGGAAAACTTGAAGGGCTAGATCCAGCAGAAGTCAATTCTAGAAATATTACGTCCTCTGTAAGCAGGAACTGGTATGAGTCTTTTTATTTCTTTCTCTGTAACTACATGTAGCTAGATTTGCATTACTTTTTTTCTTTAAAGGAATTTTGGGGTTTGATCTAATTCTTACCTATAGAAGATTTCTTAGGTAATCAATTGAGAAGTGAGCTTGGAGAAAAACAGCTTGTAGCAGATTTGTGAGAATATGATAATTAAAATATTAATGGCTTGTTGAAACTTGTATAATTATGAAAATCAATGCAGTAAAGACACTCAGTTATCATACATGAATACTAGGAAAAGAGGAAAAGTACAATAAAAACTGAAATACTGAAACATTCCATCCCTTTACAGTAACAAGAAATAAATTAAGAAACATGAAGTTTGTGAATACGCGTTTTACGAAAAACATGATCATCATTTTGAGAAAAAAGTTATGTTTTCCATTGTAAAATGAACGCAAATATTCAAACTTTTCTGAGTACACAAGAGAAAAAGCAGAAAAAGTAGCATCAGATGATAAAAGTCAGGTGGAACACTGCAGCGCTGTTCCATCTGTGGACTGCAGAAGCAGCCAGCTGTGTTAGGCAGCGTTGCACATCTGGTAATGCTGTCCTTCATCTGGTAACGCTGTCCTTCACCTTTCAATCCAATGCTCCTTTGGTTCACTTCTGGTTTTCATGCAACTGGAGTAGTTTAGACTGATACCTTGGCAAAAAAAGTTGTCTCAGCCAGAAAAAAAAAAATAAAATAAATCCAGTTATTGAATAGATTGTAGAAAAGCTATACTGTGTTAAAATGGGGAATTGGACAAAGGTCTCCTTCTGTCTGTCTTAAAGTACTTCACTGTGTGTCAGACACATACTTAGCTAAAGGTGAGCAACTCAGGTGGCTGAAAGAACGTATAATTAAATCAGCATTTGTTGACAACACTTGCGGTCAGCTAAGAAAATCGGTCCAAAAGTAAGGAGCAGGATGTAAGAGTCACCCAAATTACTATAAGAAGTTAAGTCCAAAATCCCAAATCATCCAAGGAGAACAGTCTGCCCAGAGGTACTACTGACACATTATACTAGGATGACTACAACAGTTTTTCTCCAGTCATTCCCGGCGTTTCTCTCCATGTAAGTTCTCTGTCCAGACAGAAAAGCTACCAACTGGTTTACCCCTAAGAATGAAATGAGAATATGAATATTGGGGGTATCAGTGGAGAACCTGATATGTCTTGCAGTGCAACTCCTTCAATAAGAGCTGTGTAGCATGTATACATTCCACATTACAATGGTAGCAGCCCTATTTACAGCACCAATTCTGTTTCACGTAGAGACAGTCAGTGCATTGGGCTGAAAGGACATTCAACTCAAAGCTGCCTTTGGCTTTAGCTAAAATCTCACTCCCTTTCCTCAGTGCAAATGCTTTTTGTGCCTTGGCAAAGTGTTTCCGTTTCTTCCTTTCAGAAGGTTTAACTGCTCATACCCCAGTAAAAAAATCTGCTCCCAAGACACGTTTTTATGTGCTCATACCGCGCAGCCACGTGTGGGTTTGCTGTTTAACACGGGCACGTGTCTGGGAAAAGGTGGCCACTGTAAAACTGAACATCCCTTACCATTAAATCCACGAAGCAGGTGGTGTTCCAGCAATCTTAGGGTGAAACAGCCCATGTGGTTTTGTCCATGCAAAAAGGTCTTCACCCACAGCCAAGAGCAGAACCGACACCCACCTGGTCTGTGGCAGGGTATGTGCTCTGAACTCCGAGGAGGAGCTCCTGGTGCTTCACCCTGCGCTTCTTCCAGATGCAGGTGCGTTGAGAGTCAGCCCAAGAGATGAAGGCTGCAAGTCTGAAAGGGCACAAAACTTAAAGTTCTGCCAAATTGCGCTTCCCCGAATTTGTATCTTAGCAGTAAAGTCTATGAACTCCATCCTGGTTCACTTTTCCTGCGAACCTCGAGAGTTACTACTGAAGAGACTGTTCCTTTTGCTTCCAGCCTGCATTTCCTCTGGCAGCTGCTATACTACAGTTGTGATTTTACATATGAACATCACGAAGCGTTTGGGAATGCACTTGATATGAACAGCAGTGGAACAAAGTGCTATAGCAGTTCCATTTACATAGCACAGTGCAGATGAGTAGGAACAGATCTGTAGAGCAAACCAACTGATGTTGAGTAGCAGTGTCCACGCCACGTGTTTGAGGGCAGTTTATACTCAAGTATGGCTATTCTGATCCCACAGGCTGTGGGTTCCTGTGTGTTTCACTCTTCAAGGTGAGGGCCAAAAAACAGGACAATGAAGAAGAAGACACAATGGAAGAACAAAGAACTTTCACAAGCAAGATTTAGAGATTATGTTGATGACGTCTACCTAAGCAAGCTAAAATAAAGATCCACCCCCCAGCTTCCCTGCTTCCAGGTGTTCACTGATCACGTTTGTAGCTTGGTGTCCTACACTTGGTTATTCACTTTGAAGAGTTTAATCTTCCTTTCAAATATGATTTTCTGATGATTGTGTTGGCCCAGTTGCCTCACAGGGCACTATAATTTAATGTTACTTTCCAGGACAGTAAACTAAAGAGTCTTACATCTTTTGGCAAAATCAGTTTTACTGGGTGTCTCATGTGGCAGGAGTCAGCTTTAGTTGCTCAACATCTCTCTTCTTCTGTTGCATTTATGTTTGATCTTGTCCATGGCTGAGTCATTGTTGTGGGAAATTTTGCAATCGTTGTTCTTTGAGAATTTTTATTATCATAGTAATTTTGTTGAGCCAATTAAATCATGTTGGTAAGACATGTTTGGACAGTAAGAGGAGCAGCAGAGCAATACTCAGGAACTGTGTCAAATCACATCAAGTAGCAAATCTCACGAACAAATATATGAATTTGCAGCCTGCATGACCAGAAGAGGCTAAGAAGCAAGTTGGTGTGGATCAGATATTTGTACATCTGCTGATGGATGCATAGGTGGAAGCAACACTTTCAAATAGATCTCTTCTCTTCTCTTCTCTTCTCTTCTCTTCTCTTCTCTTCTCTTCTCTTCTCTTCTCTTCTCTTCTCTTCTCTTCTCTTCTCTTCTCTTCTCTTCTCTTCTCTTCAGAAATTTGTTCACTGAGCAACTAGGAATTTTAGCATTTTGAAGGCATTCCTAGAAGACATGTTGTCTCTGCTCATTTCCTCTCATGGCCTTTCTCTTTCCTGTGTTTGCCTGAAAGGGAACAAAGTATTTGATGCAGATTTCAAAGACAAACAAATCACAAAGACCATTGTGAGAAATGGAAAATGTTCATTTCAGAACACCAGGAGATGAAGATGCTATTCTTTCTGTAAATAAGAAAAATTACTTTCTCAGTGCATTAAAATTGTAATGATTTTTTATATAAGCTTAAAGATGTAGTTAGTGCAATACTTCAACTTTTTTTTTTTTTTGAAACTTGGCTTGCAAATTGTTTTGAATAGCTCATGTTCACACAGCCATTATCTACATTTAAGCTAACTAGTTTTGATATATGCCTTCTGCCTTGATCTTAACTACTTTTAATATTCTCTTCATTCTTAGCATGATGCTATCAGTTGTCCCAGATTCTGCGCCTACTATGTCATCAAAAGTTTTCTGGGCTTCACTAGCAAGATGTTCACCAGTTCCTGTACAGCTATAGACTTACTAGTTGATCCAGACAAACTGATCCTGTTTTCTTTATGCATTTGAGTTTCACAGCCTGGGGTGCATACGACCTTGACTTAAATGATATCAACAAATTTGTCACTTGATGATTCTATAATATTAAACCTGTCTCCTTTCTGTTTTTATTGCAATGAATCTGCCTTTCTCTGTAGAGTGCCAAAGATAAATATGGCAGCTGTTTCTGAAGGCAACTAGAAAAATATTGTATCCCCATTTATCTCTAAATTTAGCGAAATTTTATAAGAGGTGCATGAAAAGCCTCGTGCAATATTAGTTTAGGGATGGCTTCCTATGTCAGACAGAAGACAGGTTTACAGCAGATCCCAGATCTCACATTCCTTTCACAAGCTGCTGGGTCATACAACCCGTGCATTGGGCAAGAGTGCCACAGTCATCGGAGCAGTGTCTACGTTGACATTTTGCTCTAGAGCATTTCGAAGTCAATGTCCCAGTCATCCCCACTTACTGCATACTGGTGCATTTCTCGGACCAGTTTTGACACCAGCGAACCGGATTTGTTTAGGAGGAAACTCAATCAAAAGCTCTGCTCTGTGTGTTCATCAAACACACTCATCACCCCTAACGAAGGCGTAAAGCTTCAGCCAGCGAACAGCCCTTTGAATAGCCTCTAATCACAGGAAGGGGACATGCAGGTGAGGGAACCAGGCTAAAGCTTGACTGAGGTCACCTGAAATTGCCCCAACCATCTCCTGTGTATAAGCAAAGGCCTTGTGTGACAGATTGTTTGCTAATGTAAAAGTAGTCCGAGACTCCTACAGGCCCCGCTGGATTAGCCTTTGGGGCTCTGGTCACCCTTTCGTGTAGGGTGCAGGGAGGTTCTGGGAAACCCACCTCATGTCAGCAGTTCCCAGCACTGTCTTGCAATGGCCCAGTTCCTGGATTTTAAATGGTATTTTAAAAGGGAGTGATTTCTCCCTTGTAACTAAATAGATCTATGCAGATGAAGAACCATTTCCAAACCCGGTTTTCACTCCGCCTTCAGTCTTGTCTTGCAGTAACTAACTTATTCCACATTTTACCTGTGCAAAAATGTTTCAGTTTACTTCCAGTAAAAGAGTAAACCATAGTGTCAAAGTTAGGTCTGTTCTCCTGATACTTATTGATCAATGTTCTCTCTAACTCATTCTCTCTAAAACAGATTGTAAGTAGATGCTTATTAAGCTACAAATGTTGAATGATTTGCCTGGGGTTTTGTTGCATCACAGAACAGGCCATAGAGAGGAAATATATACTCTACAAAGCCTGGGATGGGTGTGTTCACTGTCGGTCTGTTATTCTAATGTCAAAAAGGGTCAATTAATACTTCCATTTTTTATCTGAACTTACATGCACTATAGTACATTTATACTCTATCATTACACCAACAGCTAAATAATGTTCTGTTCCCGTTCTTGGTGACTGTCTTTTGCAGTTTCTGTTTCTACCCTACTCTTGTTCCTATCATTAATGAAACAAACTTTCAGTCGTAGCTGGGGTCCTTGTTGACAGTAACAGTGCAGCCCAAATAGCTTCATGAGGAAACGGCAGGGAAGGGAATATTCTGTCCGTCAGGTCTGTCAGTCTCTGTATTCACAGGTCTTTAATACGTAAACGTGTGTGAAACCGACAGCCGCTGCCCGACACCTTGCTACAAGTCTGCAGTCAAAAACACAACCGCTGCTTCCAGGAGCAGCTGATCACACAGGCTATCTCCTGCTTAAATCAAACCGTGCCTTTCAGCCGCAATAACAACCAACCAAACTGCAGTTTATTTTGTTAGAACACCTACCCTGCTTTGACTGATAAGCGGTCTCTTACCGTTCAAGCAGAAGTAACTGCCTTGGAACTGCTGAACTCCCCGACAGCTTGCAAGGTTCATCCTCCCATCAGATTCTTCATCCCATCTACATCTTTTCCTCTTCTTTTACATATATATTTTCGTGTAGGTGTGTATCTCCCCCCAAAAGATCGAAAGCATTTAAAGGTCTAGAAAATGAGTTCCAAAATTCGCATTTGTCAGAAGGGCAGCAGCGCAGTTTACTCCAGCGAGCTGTCACAGGAGGTGACATTAGGGTCGAATGACTTTCAGGAGCGAGTTCCAGCCTTTCTGTAACTGCACCGACTCTCAGAAAACGTGTAGTGCTGCATTTCTGGCAGGCACGCATGGCAGCGCTGGCCGAACTCTTCTTTTCCGTGAAAACCCATTTCCAGAGACAGGGTGCAGAGAAGGGCTGGCGCCTTCCCCTGGGCTCAGCACCTCCTGTGTGGAGATGGGCACTCTCGCTGCGGGGAAGGATGCAAAAAACGAGGCAGACGTTGCTGCCCCACTTCTGCCAACAGGTTGTACTCGAGAAGGGGTTTCCGTCGGCCTGTCCTCTCACATGCTTCGTATTTGAATGGGGGAACACAGTAAAAGGCGGACTGAGAGCAGAATTCACTTTTTTTTTTAAGCATTCTGTGGGGTGATTGGAAAGAAACGCATATTCCTCCAAAAGCGGTGCCTCAGAGACCTTCCATGTTGTGTATTATACCTCACTCTGATACAGGCAAATGCAGCACCAAAAGCGGGTGTCAATGCAAATATCTGACTGAAATCAGAGCAGACTTTGGCAAAATGAAATCATTTTAATAATGGCGAGGGAGACAGACTTTCATCAGTGTCTGCACCTGACTCCATTCAAAGATAAGTGAGCCTCACAGTGAACAAAGGGGACACAACTATTACCGACGTCTTCCTGTCACCGTTTTTCTGGTAAGAGTGAACCAGGCTTTCTTTTTTCCTGATAATCACGTTAGAGACCAGTGTGATTCATGCTACACCATCACCAGTACACAAACGAGACAGCTGGCCTAGGAAACAATCTCATTATATAAAACATCACTAGTTAGAGAGTAAGTTTTGGAGTTTTTGTCCTGAATCTATACTGCACACTAGGCTTAATATTTTACCAAACAGGTTTTTTTCTCCCATACAACTTCTGTGAGGTAGATAAAAACTTAATAAAGCTAACACTGCAGAGGTTATGATTGTAGAGCTACCTCACATCATGGTATGATCCTTGAATTTTCATTTTAATATTGTTATTTCCTTCATCGTTTTAAAGCATAAAAGATTATGTGTTGTGTAAATGCTCGCTGGCTGCTAAAAGCACCGTGACTCTGGAGTTCTAGCTATCACCTGGTTAATTCAAATTGTGAGGAAACAACTCAAATTCTACTTTCGGTAACACATACAGCCATTGATCACAGCGAAGGCTCTTTTGTGTTGCTACAGAATTCAGCAGTAGCATGAGAAATTCATGTATCCTTTGATTCCCATCTAAAGGCTTCCTGTATTTGCTTGATGTTAGTGCTACATGTTTAACTTCTTCCCTTTCTTTTTTTTTTTTTTTTTTTTTTTACTGTTGCAGTGACTGCTTGAGCTGTGCAGAAAACAAAACCCGAGTTATAAGGTGATCTTGAAATCATGTGTCAGGGTGGCAAGGAAAAGGTGCCAAGGAAAAGGTGCCAAGGAAAAGGTGCCAAGTGCTTTTGTGTTCTAGAGCACAGGTGGAGCAAAATCATATACTCTTTGATCTGGTCAAATTACAGCCTCCTTAAAGTGGGAGGAAAGAGATGGGTCTTTATGGGCCTATTTGATCTGTTTAAACATTTATGTGATAAGTTTGTAGTGGTTTGGTTGTAGTTATGGGATGGCTTAATTATAGGTTGATCTGGCAACACTACCTATATTTAAGGAGTTGCGTAATGCTTCCTTGTTTGCCCGAGACTACTTTCAGTCACTCATAATGATTTCAAAAGATTAAGATCTTTTGCATTGAAAATTTAAGTTGTTTGGGATCAGGTGGAGGCTGATTCTTTTCTCAACTACACGTTTACCTTTAGCTCAAAAATATGCTTTCTTAGAAAGTGAGACAAATAAAACCCATCACATACACCCACACAACGTACCTGACCAAAACTTTCAATGTCTCCAGCTTTTTAAATACAAGCTTGATGGTTTCCCAGGGATTACTCTGCTGTCAGGTGTGTGTGTATTGATATCACACCCGTCACACTTGATGGAATCGTGAGTCTGGTTTGCACTTTGCAGATAACCCGTTAGGGTCTGTTGGCTCACGTGTAAAGAATGGCCTTTCTGAAGCACGTTTGGTCTAAGAATCTTTGAAGTCGACCAAGGCCTTTCAGTTGTCACTGTAACCATAGCCCTCGTAACTGAACTTAGTTACACAGGTCACATTCATTTGACCAAACAGAGACCTTCATCTTCAGATTAAATGGATCATGACCCAAAACTCCAATGTCTAAAGCTCTACTAACTATAAATTCACTGCAGGATGGTTACCTCACTTGTAGATGTCTACATTTTTAGACGCTTATGCAAAATTATTTGGTTTTCCTCACATACCCTGTACTGCTGCTCCTGCTGTGCAGACAGCCCACTCAGATGCAGTTGACGCAGGAGCTGAGCTGGAAGAAGAGAGAGTAAATTGCAACAAAGATGTTTGACATATGAAAAAAAAAACCCAGACCTTTTGGGAGGCAAGAGACGATACCAGTATTTACACATTGGCATGTCCTGGGGCCAGAGCTGAGAACAAAGAAAGCAAAGGGGAAGAGAGAACTGGGGTAAGACAGGGATCTAAAATCGTATGAGGAGGCTGGGCTCAGAGAACAGAACAAATTGCTTTGGGAGTTGCTTGAACATAAACAAAGTTGGTTTTCCAAACCATATGAAGCTAGTACTTTGGGGTTGCAGATTCCTTCAAGGTACTTCATGATGGAAGGCATTGCACACAGTTTTCAGTGTGCTCCAGCCAAAACAAGACTCTAGGTGTTTGAAAACTGTGCAAAACAAGGTATCACTTCTGTAGATCTCCTTGCTTAGGTTTGCTGATCGTCAGTATTACCTGGGCAACTTTTAATCTAGAAAATCTGATTTTTATACGTAACCTTTTTTTTTGATGTCATGGATTTATCTGAAGATATTACAGAGCTTTGAATGAATATTTGTGTTGTTCCACTTGAAGTGGATATATACTGAAGGGTAATAATGAATATTTGGGTGGAAATCAACAATACTTCATGGGTAAATATACACTGTCCTCTAAGAAAAATAAATCTACTAGTGTTGTAAGGCCAAAACAAAAACCGTGGCAATGATGGATTTCACAGTAGTCTATTTTTAGTATAAGTAACTCTGTTAGACAAGTTGGTGCCCATCTCATCTCAGGTACCTTTCTGTTCTGATAACCCAGTCCCTTTAATGTAAAAAGCTTGCCTTAGATGCATTCAGAAGGCTCTGAGCGGGATTAAAAGCCTAAGAGCACCTCGTATAATAGCCTTCTGATAAAAGAATGCTTTACCCCCTTACCCTCCCCTTGGGAAAATACTTAAAACCAGAATTGAAACCAAGGTCAGTGGGAGACTCCAAGGCCCATTTTCATCACGATGCTTCGGTATAGCCTCAGCTTGAGTCACCTCAACCTCAGTTTCAGGCCTTTTTTTCTCTCCCCTCCCACCAGTTTCTTCCCAGCTCAGCTGCCCCAACACTCAGCACTGGAACAACCCTCCACCTCCCGAGGATGGCCAGCACACGGATGATGAGCTCAGCCCTCTGACACCGGCGGCTGGAGGAGGTGGCACGGAGTGCCAGGGTACACGGACCCCCTGCTGCCCACACTCCTCCTCCCTTTGCAGGCCCCACACCCTCAGACAACACCGGGCTGGAAGAAGTGTCACCCTTTCCATGAGCTACAGCTGAAACACGGCGGGAATCTTGATGGCGGGTGAATATTGAGGCAGGTTCAGTGCCCTCAAAGCTGAGGAGGAACCAGGTGTGCTGCCAAGGGAAGCATCTGGGTGGCCCGTCCCCAGGCCATGCAGAAGCACCGGGAGGAAGCAGCGAGTGACAGCAGCGGCAAACCCTCCGCTGCAAGGGATGGACACACACACACACCTGCCAACCTGACCTGTTGTACACAGAAGTTTGCTGCTCGCCCCCTGAGAGCTTGTGGGCAAGGATGAAAGAGCAGACCAACACGGCTGACAAGGCAGCGAGCGTGCAACGGGCACAAACTGAAACATGGGAGCCACCATCTGAAGACCAGAAAACAAGTTTCTACTGAGAAGGTGACCAAGCACTGGAACAGGTTCCCCAGAGAGGTTGTAGAGTCTCCATCCTTGGAGATACTCAAAAGCCATCTGGTCCCTACACCCAGCTGTGGGTGGGCCTGCTTGAGCAGGGAGGTTGGCTGAGGTTGGAAGGGACCTCTCTGGAGGTCACCTGGCCCATTCTGTGAATTCACCTCTTCCCTTGAAGCCAGCTGACGCTCCACCGGCCCCTCGATCACAGTTATCGTAGGGATCGTACAATCCCTACGATACCAACACCCTGCAGCTTCGTAACTGCCAGACGTGAAGGTTTGCGTTATCTGCTGCCATTGGTTTCCCTTAAGAAGCTTTGAAAACAGGCACTACGTATTTTTTTGCAATTTATCAGTGAGATGACAAGAGTAACGCTTTGTATTTTTAAGATCTTAACTCATCAAGCGTTCTGTGATCATTTTAGAAGCACTAAGACAGCCCCACAGGCAACTGGCCAGATTGTGCTATAAAACTTCAGCTAGAGCTCACCACTGCTCAGGCTGCAAGGGTAAGCACTACCAGCAGTACAATATCACAAAAATACCCCAACTGAAATGTAAAATTCCAATCCCTCTCGGAAACAGGCATGCCAATCTTCGTAAACCAGTTCACGTGCAAGAAGTGATCAGTTTTTGTAGAAGTTCCTTTTATTTTGCAAAAAATTTAATATTCGCTGTTGTACAAAATATACCTAATAGGTGTAATGTTGACACAACTAGATAGTTTGCAAATTACCTAGTTGAAGAGAACAAATCTTCACAATTTTTTAGGCGATCCACGACAAGTGAATTAAACATTTTGAAGTATTTCATTTGTAAGCTTTACACAAATGTTATTTGGTACTTAGTATCTGTAAACCTTAATGCTTTATACAAAGTTTTCATTCACATGATTAGAAGATACAATGAAAATAATGTTTTACAGTTCATTTTTCAAGCATCTCAATTAACTTTCTACTCTTGGTTTTACAGAAATAGCTGGTTCAGTTCAGAACTTTACTTGTTAAGAGAGAAAAAGAAGTAGAAGTGATTCCAAATTTGTGCTTTGTTTAAAAACGGGCAAAAAAGGCAAGTAACTAATTATCTATGTTTGTTGAAATGTAAAAGAAAAAAAAAAAAAAAGTAAAACATTTTTAAGGTAAATTAGACTAGAAAACATTATTTTGATTTCAATAAGTTATTATTTTAACTCCAGAGTGGCAAGCTGGCAACTACCTACTTAAAACAGCCAACGCCAATTCAATTAAAGCTCATACAAATTTGGTCTATTCTTCTAGAACAGTACTACTATTATATTTCAGGAAAGAAACCGTATTTCCAGAGGTTTCTCTACACCACCCCCAAATAACTTTCAGAAGAGTGCATTCTGTTATTTATCCTAGGTCCTGCTGAACTATAGCACTTTCACACAATTAAAAAAAAAAAACAACAAACACCAAATATTAAAAGGAGGGGGGAGACATTAACATTCCCTTAGAAGGCGTACAGCCAATACCCCAGACACAAAGAAGCAAGGACATCACCAGGGGACAGACCTTCACCTGGCAGCAGGTCAGCAGAGCTCCACTGGCATCAGCAGAGCTCTCCTGACCGACACCAGCCGCAGATCCGCCTGTCCATGGACAGCAAAACTCCTTCAGGTTAGTGATGAAGGAGACAGTGTCCAAAGGAGTCGCGTCAGCACGCATTTTTTTAAATCAAGGAAGTTCGTTAACACCTTGGTTCTCATCTAGTATTCCGCTGCTGGGGACTGCTGCTCTCCCCACTGGCGGGGGATCTAGTTCAGGGCGAGTTCATCGCCACTTTCAAATGACAGACTAAAATACATTTCACGTTGGTCGATGAAGTTAGTTCTTATAAACATTCTGAAGCCCATTTACAGCGTGAAACAGAAGGTTTTTAAAGTACTATTTCATAACTCTGCTAAGTTTTTATACTGTTACGGGTTTTCGCTGACCATAATTTGTGCGGAATGAACTGCAACCACTGAAGTCAGCAGCAGCTGTGCGCCGAAGTTCAGAGCAGCGTGACTCTCTGTTGTTATTAATAATTCCTTTTACAGATCATTAGCTACACTAAATTTTTAAAATTATCTCCCTAAGGCATATGTTTACAGAGCAAATCCTAAAAGCAGAATAACAGCAACAGAAATAAGTGATTGCACAAGTCTGTCACAGGCAGGAAGACGCTGGTTTAAGGCACAAGAGAGTTCCCGGAGTGCAGAGGACAGATTACTTAACCAGGAGTGCAAATATTAAAAACATATAAAACTTAGGAAGCAGAGGCTGAACTCCAGAAACACCTTACGGCAGCATTCAGGTCTCACTACCGTCATCTGCCAAAGGTATTTCAGACTTTTGTATATATATATAGTGTATATGTATGCTTGGTCCAGTACAGTAACAAATGGGATTGGGATGGTTTCTGCCCGAGAGCTGTGTCAGCGCTCACCTCCACAACCACCACGTAACACACTCAAACCAGACAGGTTATCGGAGCGTGATTTCGCACCTCAGATGAAGCTGTCTCTAAAACACGCTACCACTCCCTCCGAGCTCTATCTTCTGCCAAGTTCTACTTGCAGAAAGAGGCAGTTTAACCAAGTCTGTAACTTTAACAAGTGAAAAAGGCCGTGGGGTCAGCTACACTGGACAAAACTCTTGGCAAAGTTCATCACTTCGGCAATGACACTACGTTAAAACTCACAAGAAACTGAGGTACAAACTTAGGTCAAGTAAACATGAGATTTGTCATTTGAAGCACGATAGTTACCCCTATTTCCTGATTATCTTTTTTTTAAATCTTATTTCCTTAAAAGAAAAACATATACTCGCATACAATGCTGATACCCTACGTGGAGATGCCATAAATCCCTTAGGATAGCAAGTTTGATGGGTGGTAACCCATTAGGAGAAAAATATATTTTTGAATATTATTTTACATATATACAATATATATATATATTTAATTTTCAATCAAAATATAAAGTTTTCTAAGGTATTCATCAGTATTTTTCATGTGAAAAGTGAAAAAGTGTTTTGTATCTCAGTTCGTATAAGTTAAAAATTAACAAGGTATTTTATATCCACCAGTAAAGTTTTTTGTTTCATTCCTAGAGGATTAAAAGAAAACAAAGAAACAGTGAGTTAAAAAGCTTTCCTTCTCCAAAGCCAAATACAATAAAATTTTGAAGCTGAATAATTAATTAAAAGGACAACACCAAGTTTTGCATTTTAAGTAACCACAAAGAACAGGAAACGTAATCTAAGTAGAAACTAGCGTTACTACATTAACATAGTCTAAAGAAAATAATATTTTGAATATCTTATTTTTGATGCAGTGTGTCTAGCAGAGATAAAAAAAAAATTGTGGTAAGTTTAAAGTAAGAGTTACTTACAGTCTCACCAGTCTACATTAATTTTGATAAACCTCTCCCCTCCTCAGCTCCACAATACCTAACATCACAAAAGCACGACAGCCCCTTATTTACAGGTTTTTTCAGCACTGTGAAAGGCACGTTTATCTTTTTACGCATGTTTCTGCTAATGTCCTAAACTTGGGTTCCAGCTGATCTAAGAAGTCAAGTGCCTCTTCTTCATGCTGATCACTGCAGCAGCCTACAGAGCCAGCCAAGGATCCTTTTCCTTCATAGTTATATGAAAGGAGATAATCTTCAGAATGCTTCTGTTCTTCATCCTGTCTGCATAGGTGCACCTTCTGCATAGGAAGAGAACACACCTTCTTATTTTCTTACATTGTTATCCTAAACGTATTGCATAAAAATAATTTCTTTTGATTTACCTTTCATTGATTAATTTTTAATCAGAGTGTGTCCTCTAATGGATTCCTACATACAAAAAACGCACATGATTGGTCTATATCATTAAGACTACAAATTATAAGTATTTAATAAAGAAATCATTTCTACTAATCATGTATGTAACAATAAAAGAGGAAGAACCTGTTTAAAGAACCTGTCAAGCAACTAAAATCCACTCGAAATTAAAAGACTGACTTACACATAACTAGTCAGGCAAGTAGTGAGAGTTTTTGATCTCCAAAGCACGGGGTAACTGCATTTCTACGGCTACACTTTCATTCCTGCACCACTGCTAAGGGAAGTGTCGGGTTTAAGTTAGTACAAAGCAAGCAGTTAGAGTAACAGCAAACAGACGGTCTCAGAAAAACTCACAAAAGCTTGAGTAAAGTAATTACTCTTAATGAGTAAATATTCTAAAAGAAAAAGTAGCATAGTGCCTACAGTTTAATCCAAGAAAAGAAAGTCATTTACACTTATGTCTAAAGTACGTAAAGGACGGCCAAAGGGGATGAAGGAGAGGAAAAACCAAACCAAACCAAACCCAGAGCGCCACCTTTCTAGCACAAGTACACGTTTTCCTTGAAAAGTCTGTACAGATTGACCTACACTCCAAAAAAAAACCAAACCAAACGAACCCAGCTGCAGAATACTTACTTCCCCTAAACGAGGATGGGTGAAATTATGCCATTCCGAGTAGGAGTATCTACATGTATCCACCACAGGCTGTCCTCCTCCTTCTTTAACTGATCCCAGAGTCTGATGCCCGCCTCCCTTGACCGATTCCAAGGTATGCCCTCTTCCTTTTACCATTTCAAATGTTTGTTGTTCTCCTGTTTTTATTCCATATCCTCCTTGATCACTTGTGTTTTGGAAAGGAATTATATTGTGATCCTGAAAAGAGATGCAGCAGTGGAGATACCTTTACTTTTTTCCCTCCCCACACTCTTTTTTTTTTTATTTAATTCAAAAGATGACACAGCAATCAGGAAGTGTCAACACTGAAAACTGGAAAGTCACCAGCTTTGCACTGTGGTATTTTGAACAAAAAGCTGTACTTTGTGTATAAAGAGCAGTAAGTGGCCTTGGGAAAGGATACCGTGACAAGGTGTGTGTGTGTGGGAATAATCTGCCTTTAAATATGATATGAGATCCAAAAACTGAATCTTTTTCCCAGTGAAAGCTGTACTATAATCCATATGCAAGCTTCTGAAATCATCATGTAAAAATAATGTTTGGTTTTCAAAATCAACAACCTGTAACCCATTAAACCAGACACACCGTCATATGCAGAAGTTTCATTCTGTTTCTTCACACAACAAGTCTGTGTACCGAGTGAAATGTGGAAAAAACAGTATGGGATCACAAATTAGAAACTATATTATCAGTTTGTAACGGCACTACGTTATGCTTCATAAGCAATGAGAAATGTCACACTTGGCACCGTTAGGATTTCCTGGTTTTCAAGGTGAAGTAAACTCAACGGGTTTTAAACTAATCTCCTTTTCTTGGGGAGGGTGGGGGGCAAAATAAGCAGGAGGGGGGGGGGACAGAGGAGAAGGGGAAGAGTCTGAAGAGCTAAGTCCTTGTGCATGAATGCAGTCCTGGCTGGATTATGTTCACGGTACACTCAATCTTAAAAAAGTTTAGACGCCAAAAGCAAGAACATATTCCATGAACATGGACTGTTCAACTGTTTATTTCCCATTGGCTCAAAAATCAACTGTACTTGGGGTCATTTTTCAGTGAAAGGGCAGAAATTGCACCTGTAATTCACAATGACTATCTGCTAAATGTAAAAATCCTTCCCCAAGGAAAAGCGATAATGTTGTGCCATAAACACACATTCAACATAAGCAAAATAGTAAATTTCCTTCTAATCTTGTTGTTGAAAGTGACTGAAGTGATTAAAATGTTCACCTGAAGGTTCCAACCAAACAGCTGAAGTTTGGAAGAACTGTAAGCAGCCACGCTAACAACTACAGGATATGTTTGAATACATATAGAACTACCAACTCTGCCTAAAGTAAGAATTTTCAAATTCTTAGGCAATAGCAAAGCACATCTGATGATCCCTGCGTTTACCGCTTATTTCCTTTACTAAACCACTTAGTCACAGATGGCCCTGAATGAAAGGCTATGGATACCTTAATTACATGTTTCCACGTTGAAGTGAACGGACAACTTACCATCACTTCTTCTCCTGGAGCTTCTGTATTTGAAATTATTAGATTGTGATTGGCACAATCATCAGTCACATGCCTCTGCATTACCCCAGAGCCGCAGCAGCCACAAATTGTGATCAGGATTACTACAGAAAGGAAGTAAGTGAGGAAGAGACTATGAACTTTACCTTATAATGGTATCCACTTCTGGCTGATAATGAATTTTGTTGTATTAACCTTTTTAAAGGCCTAAGCATCAAGCTTAAAAAAAATAACTTATTTCCAAAAACGCCCATACTCAAAATGGTACAAATATACATTTTTTTTCAAACAGTATATGGAGTTTTCACTACACTGTTGAACTATTTCATTCTTCTAAAATGCATCTTGGTTTCCCCGAAATAAATGCAAGCATCCTTTATGAAAACACTGAGACTATACAATTTAAGAGTAATAAAAGAATTTGGACCAAATCCAGGTGAAAAATCCTGTCTTATGCCTATAACAAGGTTGTACATAAGACATTTTTCACATATGAATATGCAGATGTCAAATTACATCGTAAGGAACTAACATGCAGGTCCCAATACCAGAAACTTCTGCTTCACAGAAAAGGTCAAGAGAACCCTGGAGGACTTCAAGCATGATGTTACAGAAGAATCTTATTTAATTCCTCGTATTCAGCTTATCCCTCCCATAATATTACTTTGTGTAGCCAGGGGAGACTCGGCCAGAACCGATTTTGTGTAAAAGAATCACCAGCAACTACCTCTCCTAAACAAAGGATGAAACATCTCATTCAGATGAAATAAACTTTCCTTCTCTTTTCAAGTTAATAGCTTAAAAATAAAGAAGCCCGTGAGGAACAGAACAGTTCTGCCTAACTGAGCAACAAAAACTCGTGTGGAAACTGGCCAAAAGCCACTTTCAAGCTCATTTAGCTTCTGCAGCTACCAGCTGTCAGCGAGACCTGCACCAGCGGCGCCGGCGGGTCACCTCCTGACGCTGACAGACCCACGGCAGCACTGAGAGGGGGGATGCGCAGGGCAAAACCGAGCCACAATGAAACAAGGGGTCTGTGTGGGAGGGATGCAGTCACAGGCTAGCTGGTGTTTCACACAGTTGCCCTCCTGAGCGTGCCCGCATCTCAAAGTTCCACCTCCACGCTCTAGCACCAGTTTGGGTACCTGCCCTGATTAGATAGAACATGGATCTACCCAGCCACTGAAATCGGTGCAGGTCCCAATGTTCTATCCCCCTGAGTAAGAACAGCGAGCTGAGAGTGAACAGGGGCAGACAGGTTCATCATTACCAGAAAAAACAGAAAAGAAAGATGAAAAAAAAGTTCAAACACTGAAATATTGGTTACTGTAGCATGTCCTCTGGTGATTTATAAAGACGTTATTAGCCAGAATATGTCTGATTCTGGTAAAAAAAAATTACCTCTCTTTGCTGTTACGTATCCCTGTCACTGCCTCAGTGGTTAACAGCAATATTAACCTGTTAAGAATCTGTTTGTCTTTGGGCAACTCCAGTTAACATAAGGTGTACCGAAGGGTTCGTTCTGCTGTCAAGTATCCAACCTGTCCTTCAACATCACATCGGCTCTTGCAAAATGCCTTGTGAAATCCAACGTCTCAGACACCCCATGTTTTAATCCATGGCACAAGGAAGGTCACAAAAAGCTCTAGGAAATTGATTTCAGCATTCCTACACCAGAAGTGTGCCTCCTAAAGCAGCAGTAAACTCGCACACAGACTTCACCATACTCGCTTCAAGACAAGATCTGATAAGCACTGCAAATCCCATCCTCTCTCAAGCACTGATGGCAGGTTTTTCAGCCTTGCTAACAGGAACACGCAGAACATCTTACAGAAAATGTATTTAAAAGAATAAACAAAAATCCACACGCAGTAACTACGGGACAAGGAGAGCAAGCAGCCTGTGATACCAATACAACAGAGCCGGTACGTTAAGTCAGCGGTGAGGGCTACACAACTCCTTAAATAAAAAAAGAAACGTTTGAATCAAGTTTGAATGGGGTTTTCCCAGCTAATTTTAAAACGAAGTGCTTTGCACTCCGTGTTAAAAACACCCAAGGGTACTTACGCAGCAGCAAGAGGGACCCCAAGATCATGGCCAGGATGGCCCACACGCCCAGGGTCACGTTCCCACCAGCGAGCGCACGGGTATCCTCATTGCATTCGGTTGGAGTGACGCAGTCGCAGACGTTAACTGTCACGTAGTTCTCTCCTACCTTCCCTCCGTTATCAATCACACTTACGGGAATAGTGTAGGTTCCAAATGGAATAACACCCTTTGGTGAAAGATACACAGAATTATCTGTAAAAAGAGACAAAACCAGATCTAGTGTTAATAATACCCGAAACTGTAATGACAAGTGTGACCACCATCACCATCCTCCCTTCTGTTACAGCTATACTGCTACCAGATCTGCACTTGCTAGTTCAAAGCCAGCTTAAATATGTCGCCACAAAACCACATCTGAGAAGGATTTATACTTCGAGCACCTTTTAAAGGTTAGAATTGAAAAAGCAAGCCTTATACAGCCTTCTGACATCGTATGATTTGAAACTCGGAAGCTGATTCAGTTCATTACAGTAAGTGACACTATCTGGGCTTACTAGTAAAGACTATCAGCTGAACTGACACTTATTAAAAGGGCTCCTTGTAGCATGATTGGAATAATTAACCGTGAATGTAATTTATACCTCTTCCAGTCTTTAGCTCTATTGCCATATTCAGTGGGAACAGCTACATCCAGTGGGAACTAAAATCCAGTCTGCTGCCCTAATTAGTGGCAATGATTAGTGACCATGTGTTTTAAAGGGCAAAAGAAGTAATTCGTAAAAAAACACGTGCAAGGCAGACACTGATGTACGTCTCGGTTGCTTTACGGTGAGGTATACGAAACTACATGTACCATCTAAAATGTTCTTTCAATTTGCTAATGCAAACCTCGAAACTCTCAGCTGTCGTTGCTCCCAGACTTGGCCCTCCTTTGCCTTTCATTAGTGGATGTTTCACAGAACACTTCAGAACCAGACTCTTTTTGGGCTAATTCATGACAACGTAGTAGCAGATGTACGTGCTGCTCTCGTTGCCATCATCTGGCACCCACCAGGAAACTACCACTGGCTATAAACTTTTTGTATCAGTGGATTTTAGGAAAAAACAAACAGTGATTCCTTTGGCAATAAATTGTTTCCCTGCTTCTATCGAAATCCTAAAAATGAACACAAAAATATTAAGGGACATAATAATGTTTTCTTTCACCCAGCTCAGCTTTACCAAAAATGTGCTGGCTGACAGCAGTACTAAGACAAAAAACTGCCAGGAATTTTTAGTCAGCCTCTAATCAATTTTACATGAAGTTTCAGTTTTCCATTTCTCCACCATAATAGCAGCCCAAGGAAAGTTGTATTTTTTCTTTAGAGTATTAGCTATTTCATTCTTAAATTCCGTATGAATTATGAATGTACGCTTTTCCAGAGCTCTTGATGCACGGCATTACATCCATTTTTGTTCTCTCACCATTGCTCTACTGTTTTTACATCATTTCAGACAGCAGCTGACCGCTGACCCAAAGATGCGGGGGACACATTCTTATTTATTCTTTAAGGGGCAGAACATAATATCCTTCTCCTTGCCTGTGTGATGCCAACAGAGCCACCTTCGTAACTTCTGCAGACTGATCAAGAATACTTTAGCTGTTCCCCTTCATTTCTGGCGTACTCTTGACGCAGCAAACGAAACCGAGGAGTCACTAGAGATCACCAGGGCTACCCTGTCAGCCCCACTGACCATCCATCCACCCACCCATTCATCCAACCTGTTCTTACAGTCCAGTTCCCCCAAGGCGGGGAGCAGCCGACAGCTCAGCGAGGAGGAGGAAGCCTCAACATACCGTTGTGCCGCGTTATCTTCCACGTGGAAGCCAAGCTACGGTCAGTTATGCGGTACACGAAGGGTGTGCTGTAGGGAGACTCGTCACCGTCCTGGGCAGTCAGGCAGATGGGTTTCCTGTCTCTGCACATTATATAGTCGGTTTTAGTGATTCGAGGGTAATTCTTGTTCCCAGGCTGGATGAAAACCTGAATTGTTCCCGTGCCTGTTTTGCCATCTATGAGACAAAAACATCTACTTTCAGCACTTACTTCTAACATTCAGCGTATTTATTTCTAGTCTAAACTTTCACAATGAAACACCGTCAACTGTAAGATCCAAGCTTAGAAGTAAGGTAGAAAGCAGCGGCTGATTTGGCCAAAACAGAGAGGGGGACTTCCCACAGCTCTCTCTTGGCTGCTTCTCTTTGCCTGGCTGGCTGTAGAAGGGATTAGCAGCTCCCAAAGCTCCGTCTTCTGCATGTGCAGACAATTATTTCGTTGAGCGTGTGTGTCTGCGTGGGGACAGGTACTGTTCTAACAGGAGGATGAGAGGAGAAAGAGCCCATAAACCAGGGGTGAAGGACGCTCAGCCAAACTGGGAGTCGAAAGCAGAAAGTGAAGGTCTCCAGGCTTTCTACTTACGGAAGAAGAAAATAAACTACACTTCTCCTGCCCTCACTTCCCCTGGGAACACAAACACTTTCCTGTCCTCTTCCCTTCGAGTCACCACACAGCGGCAGGATTCAGCAGTGACACATACCAGGTCACCAGAGTTTTCATGCAAGAGGTGAGTGAGCTCTCCCTCCTAATCGCAGTTTTTTCCAACGCAGGAACGGTAAATGCTTGTATATGCATTCCAGTGAAACTACATCACGTCTACTTTACAACGTTCTCTAGAGATACCCGACTGCAGATGCACACACCATGTTTACCTTATATGCAACACAAGTTCTAAACAATTTAAATTCATATTAGTTACATTCAATTTCAATACACGAGCTTTGGACAGCTAGGATTTTTAGCTGTAAAGCAACTTCCAAAGGGCTGCTCTTTACTCCCACTGATGTTTAAGCACATGAGGGCTCAAACTAAATCCTGCCATCGGATTTATAAAGGCAGTCCATTTTTCCTTTTTTAATGTAAGATACATATTTCAGACTTAAAAGCATGACCTATAAGCCTAACCTTTTTCTTTGATAAACAATTTGCTACATTTGGCATTTGGGAAGTGAAAGGTGTATTTAACCTTCTCAGCTAGAGGACGTTGAAGCAAAACTATGTCTTTTCCTACAATAAACGCATACACCCAAATTAATCAGAAAGAACAGACGATCACTCACATTAAATCAGTACCAAAACCTGTTTTAGAACGAGAATTTGAGCGTACAACCCTTCCTTTGCAATCAGAGCAATTTGTAAGAGCTCCCCACCTGGGCAAGAGATAGTGTGAGCAGCTACAGAACCTGGATGACTGAGAATAAGAGTGCAATAACATACAGCAATGAATACAGCTATCCTGAGAGGTCCTTTTAAATTAAAGGTTTCCAAAGGCAAGACACCAAGAAGTTAAACAGAGGAGAAAACAGTAAGAGTTGTGAGGTCAACAAGTTTTTTTTCAAAAAGTTTTTACAGAAAGTTCTCTGCCTCTCTGTCTTGGTTGTCAACTTCACAGCTGACAGGTGCTATCACTTAAAAAAATAAAAATAAAAACCTCAGGAAATAAAAGGAATACAATCACAGGAAAATCTCTCTATTTAAACCTAACAAAGGGTTTTAAATGGCAGCAGCTAACTTTTGAAAACATTGAGAGTTTGCCCTGATTTCTAAATGCTTTCCCTGCTGTATGATATTCCCTAAGCATTGGATAGAGCGACCCCAAAGACAAGACCATGGACTAGGTGGGCCTCTGGTCTGAGCCCGTGCTGAATTTGCACACAAACACCTGTTAGACCCCAACAAATACCAACAACATTTAGTACTCACTTCTGTCTACTGCAAGGACCGTGATATTGCATTGACCTCGCCTCATTTCTCCTACATCTCGGTCCAACACTTTAATGGTCCTGACTTCACCCGATTTTTCATCTATGCTGATCCAATTGCACTGGCCAGGTGGAATCCGGTAGCTATTGGGAATAATTTGTTTAGTTAAAAATCTCAAATACACACACACGTAGGTACATACATACATAAACATACACACATAGAGACGTGCATTCACATACACTCAGGTGTACGCATGCACCACACACATACACAGCCTCAACAACTATTTCCCCCTTCCCATATCCGACCCATCTCCAAATAAACCAGTCGCTAACAAACCTTATGCCTTCGCTATTCCCAGTTTCTGGATCTTCCGCCAGGTATCTCCCAATACTCGTCCCGATCTCCTCGCACTCCTTCACGTCCATGCGGAACAGGCAGGGTTTGAACACCGGCCCCTCATCCACGTCCAGGACGTGCACCGTGACGGAGCTGGTGCTCTGGGAGAGCTGTTGTGAATGGGGTGCCAGCATGTAGGGCGCCTCGTTGTTGACTGCAATCACAAGGACCCTCTGCTTGGCGCTTTCATAGTCCAGTCCCTGTAACAAAGGTGGGGTGTTGGGGGTTTTCCTTCAAACCAGTATGAAACTTGGTACTGTTTTCCCTGCCCTATTATTAATGGGATAAAACTGTACCATGTTTATTTACAACAGAAGTCGGCTATCCTTCTGGAGCATCCAGCTTGAGACACAGCAGAGGGACATGATTTATTAAAAAAAAAAAAAAAGTTAATTTTTTAAGTTAGCCAAAGAAAAGGACCTGAGGAACCACCCACAAGAAGATAAGCAGCATCACTGTAAAATTTTAGATGAATACTCCGATAGTCAATTACTAATAGAACTAAACAGAACTAAATGCAATGGGGGATTTTCTCCCCCCCTATCTAGTTGGCCATTATTTTAGGTTACATATACTTCCTTTCCAGCACAAGTCAATCATGCTTCTTGCTAGCACCTGCATTTATTTCCAAGTAAGGCTTCACCCATTGCAAATACATCTCAACTTGTGGGGTTGATCAGTGTTTCTGGATAGAGCGACCCCAAAGACAAGACCATGGACTAGGTGGGCCTCTGGTCTGAGCTTTCTACCGTTTATGCTTCAGACAACTTCTCCAATGCCTTTAATACAGCTATTTATATCCTAAAGTCACAATACTCTCTAGTCTCTACACCATTACACTGAATGTAAGAAATTTCAGGTGAGTTAGTATACCAGGGACACAGCTTTACAAAAAGCTCTAACGATTACCAGCAACAAAAAACATAATTCATAAAAAAAAAAAACAAATTTAACTGGCATCTCTACCTTACAATTTACATCTTCAAATTTTAATATTAACCTTCTCTGCTCCTTAGAATTTACCTGTTATTGCAGTTTTAACAGATAAAGAAGCATGAAGAGGCAAAGGGACATGCTGGAGTACAGGAACAGTGGTCCTTTTATCTCCTACCTGTAAAGTACTGGATATAACAAGTCACTAAACTAACACACATGTATGCAGACTCCCTCACACCCCAGAAAAGCAAACCCAAAGTCCCTACCCTGCAAAATAAAACCTGGAGAGTTTTATACTGAGTCAGTAAGTTTAATCAATTCCCAGAGAGAACAAGACTGAGGGAGGTTCTCATCCCGCTCCTCTTTTGCCACACTCCCATTTCTGTTAAAAACCCAGCCATGAAGCACTCCTCAGTCACATCCCTAAGTCCAAACAACTCCAACTGTGGAACCAGGCAAAAGCACCAAGCTCTTCTGGAATGACAAACCCAAGGGAATTCCTTGAATTCTGTGCAGACAAAACTGAGAAGCAGCCTGAAAGATGAGTTGTGCGGGTTAGGTACCCCACACGAGCCTCATTTGCACTGCATTGCGCAATCTGCTCGAGAAGGGAGTTCAGAGCGGGAAGAAAGCATGATCTCCCTGACCGTTGCAGATGTTGCTGAATAAAAAAAAAAAAAAAGAGTTCTAGATTATTTGTTTTAAAAGCAACACCTGAAGACGCATTCATTTTCCTCTAGAAGTTCCATTTTACTTACCTTAACAACACACAGTATTCCTTCATTTGTGCTCTTGTCTGTTGTAATTTCAAAGGACCCATCATCATTTCCTCTGATAATTTCATACACTGCTCCTGAGCCAGGAGAACCAAGTTCATCCAGATCAACAACAGAGACTCTCAGTATTTCTACATTCACTCTGTTTTCCTCCACTCGTGTTTCATACTTGAAGCATTAAAAAAAAAAAAAATCAATTTAAATCAGAGAATACTGTTCCATGATGCAGGATGGAAGAACACTGTATTGAAATAACACTGCTTAAACCCAAGGGGTCAATTTACCAAGCTGCTGTACGATTTATGTTGTTTTCATGCATTAGAATATTTCCCCCACTCCTCCCTTACACCCTAAGTGAAACAGTGAACCTTTCCTCCCAGCACAGTTGAAATCTCAGCTCCTTCATACGCTCAAACTATCACCGACATAATTTAAGTCTGGAATTCTCCTTCCAGGAAAGGTAAATTATCACAGTTCCCCTCACTTACACCAGCTATAGATGCTAACTTGAGTATAACATGATCAAGCTGAGCATTAAAAAAGGCATTGGGGTAAATTAAAAAAAAAAATGAATACATAAACAAGCCACAAGAACTCGAAGAAAAGCCAAGAAAGGTGAAATACATCTGTACTTGGATGGCAAACAATGAAAGGATTTTTCTTGGTTTTTTTTTTAAATCTTTTTAAAGAGCTGTGTTATTTTGTACAAGCTCAAGAAGCACAGAGAAGGGTGATTCTGAATTAATACTACTGATGATATTCTACAGGAGTGAGTGGAAAGGATAAGGTACACGTATTCCTCATGGATAACGAAATATTTTTCATAAATTTTGTATTACAAAATCTCCTGACTGTGGTAGTCGAGCCGTATACATCATTACTGAGATGTACTCATGTCCTGAGTAATACAAGTGGCTGCAACAAGCAAGGACTTAAGGCTGTTACAGCTATTGGTGAACAAGGGGTTTAAATAATACTTCTGGAAAAGAAAAAAAACGTTGGAAAAGCATTGGAAATCCCAGTGAAAATCCTCACAGCTACTTCACTAACACATTTTCCTTCGCAACACAGAAGCAGCCAAAAGCTGGTCAAATGGTAACGAGGTCATGACAATGCTTAGGAGTGAATCTGTCCCCTCCCTGAAAATGGTTCAATTATGGGATTTCTAAGACTGTGCATTGCAGCAGAAGTGAATGAACGAGTCGTGTCAGCTTTCTCCCAAGGGACATAAGGCAAATGACTCAAAACGACGAATACACCAACAGGTCTAATTACCAAGCAGCACAACCACCCACAGGGCATTCCCAAACGTCTGTATTGGCATTAACTGTCTCAGGGCATTAGGCTCCATATTCGAGGAACTGCTGCTCATCAGGAAATTAGAAAGGGAACAAAAATAGGTGGGTTTTTTTTACCTTTTAACAGACATTTCATTGATGAAGACTTACTTGCATCTGTCTAAAGGACGGTGCGTTGTCATTTGTATCTTCAATTTTAACGACAACTGTTCCTGTAGTGCACAAACCAAAAGGCTGACCTGCCATATCTCTCACTTCAACTAACAAAGTGTAACTGGGCACCAACTGAAAAGATGAAGAAAAGCATACAGGAGTTTGACATACTTGTGTTTTTAATCACATAGTTACAACACAAGAGTATAACTAAATATTTCCCTTCCCAACTCTGCTCTAAATACACTGCTCCCCTACAAAATGAGGCAATTAGCCTTGGGGCTTTTTCCCTGTAGTTCCAAAAGGAAAACAAGTGAAATACTTTTCAGTGGCTAAGCAGCACTGAGTTCAGCATCTGTTTGTACAGTGTATGCTATAACCTGTCCCAAGCAAAACTTCTCACAGCATCAGCGTTATTTTCCAATCCCTGAAGTTTTGGAAGATAAAAATGATGTATTTCCATCTGCTAGCTACGTCTCCCCTTTGGCCAGGCAGAGTATTCCCTTGGGTTTCCAGCTGGTAAAGTATTTCAGTGAGGATGACCAGAAATGGTGCCACAATCAGCCTTTGTTTGGGCAATACATGACAGAACAATGCCTGCCATTTGGCACCATCTGCCCTTACCAGCACCAAGTGGATCACTGATAAGCAGCCCACTTAAATCCCTGCCTTGAGCCACAACAGCAAAAGGCTTTTTTTTAGCCTTATAAATACCTGAACAACCCAGGGAAGTGGGACTGGGGGCGGGACTGGGCACAAAACAAGGGATTTTTGTAAACCAAGACAGTTCCAAACGCCTGGAAGTAGCATGAGGTTTCTCAGGTGGAGGAAAGAAATCTCCTGTTCCACTTCATAGATTTATCTTTAAAAGACAGGCAGTGGACTCGTTTTTCAAGCTTTCCTTCCCCTCAGTAGTCCCTGTGATTGTTCCCTTCATGCCATGGCGATGCTCACAGTCGCTGCATTCTTCTCTCACTAAGGAAGGTTGTGCACTTGCAGGTACGCTGCTTAACTTTGCAACACACTGCCAGTGTGCATTTTCAGCCATGAGGCAACGTAACTATGCCGGAATATGACTCTCTTTATCCTCAAAAAAGATGTGTCCGTAGTAGTATTTTTTTCTAGAATGACTGTCTTATGCTAGAAATAGTAGTTTGAATTACACAGGCCTGGAGGTTTTTCTAGCATAAACAATCTCTCACATGACATTTTAGCAAAAAACAAACAATCCACCCCAAAATAAAATAAAAATTAAAACATCCTGTATCTTATTTACTTGAAAGCTAGCTGATAAGAATAAATGGTTTGCACTTTAATTTTAGAAATGTTATTATTACTGTTTACTGTCAGATATTGGAGGTATTTCTATTGAGTATAGGACGACTGACTACTTCCAGAAAAGTTGGTTCATCTTCCCTGTAAAGAAGCAAGAAGCACCTCAAATGGAGCTGGATTAGGAGGAAACAGTATCTCCTGAATCTCCAGGGATTCATGAACAGAGAAAGAATAAAAATCCATAGGATTAGGTGGAACAGAAGAGTGGCGGGAGGTCCCCTGCCAGATCAGACAGAATACAGTAGATCTATGCAGAAACTCTTTGGACCCATTACAGGTCTCTGGAAAGCTTCAGAAGCTCCTTAGAGAGGGAAAGAAAAAAAAAAAGTAACAGAAATTATGTATCTGTGATCCCTGTGCCAGCAATTCAGCGTTAAGCAGCTATCTGTGTGCACTAGGTGACAGCTAAAGATGCTTCAGGAAAAGATCACCTCTCTGTCCAGCTGCGGTAGTAATACAGAAAGGACACCTGTGTCACCATGTAAAGAAAACGCTGGGGTTACTGGTGGAGTTTGTGACACAATGCGGTATTTCAAGGTAGTGTGCAGAGTATAAGGCTCATCTCTGTCCTCTGCAGTCACTTTTCCAACAAACACACCTGTGAAAATAATACAGCGATTTTGAGCTCCAGAAAAATCTGTAAATAATCAAAAATTATTTGAACAGGTATTCTTGTTTTAGATACATGAAAATAGCTATTTGGTCATTTAGCTCTAAATGAAAATAATACTAAAACCACAATAAATAATAGTAAAAATACAGTAATAGCGTAAAATTGTCTAATTTAATCCTCCGGCTATTTTTGTTTTCCTTCGTAGATGAAGCTGTAATTATTGCAGGTGTCAGAAAAAATAATCCAAAGAAATATTAAAAGTTTAGCTCTTCATTAGTGTTTTTGACAGTGGCTTCCAACTGAGCATCCCAAACACAGCCGGGGGGGTGGAGGGGGAGCTTCGGTGCTTCCTGCTGTGGTTCCAGCTGCAGTACTGCCTGGCGGGGGGTGCTGCTGTACTTCATCCCTACGGCCCGAGTGCTTTCGGGTTTACTTTAAATCAGTCACTCACCCAGAAAGAAGAGCAGCAGCTCCGAGAACGAAATGCAGCTGGTGTTTTGGGGTGAAGGGGAAGGCACCTTCCTTCCTTTTTTGGGAAGCAAGGCAGACTTTCCCTACGCCATACCTCTAGCCTAGGAGATGAGCGAGGAACAGCAAACCGCAGCTTGTGCATTCCTTATTCTCCGGGGTCCCCCTTTCCCCCCGCTTTTGCTCTCTGTTGCACAGGCACGTGAAGTCAGTAAGGGGCAAATCCCTGCCTTCTACAGGTACCGGCAGAGGCAAGACTTCTGCCCCCTGCCTTCTCCCAGGAAAAGTCCTACCTCAGTTCATCAGCTCGGACAAACACTGTAAGATTAACCAAAGGCATTTTACACCTTCAAACACCACCAGTGTAGCTGTTTAGGAAATTAATTTGTCAAAAACTGCTGTTCTGTCAATCTAAACATTTTATGGAAAGAGGTGATTTTGGATCAAATGAAAAGAATAATGTTCTGAAGTTCTGACGCTGCTTTAGGAACAGCGTAAACTGAATCACCTGTTCTTAAAAACTTCTTTTTCAACAATACTTTTCACTACGATTGAGGTGGCATTTTGGGAAGTTCTAATCATTAAGAAATCTTGAGCTGCCCTTTAAAATTCAGCCTTTGCTGTAAAGAAATACTCCTTAGGAAATCCACTGAAATGGATTAAAAGGCAGGCTTACACCTCGTCATACTGGCACTTAACCGAGCTGAGCAGCAGCAACCGCGTTCACTGATTTAAAACAATTCTTACCAGGTTTGGAATTTTCAGGGACACAAAACTCAAAAAGGTCCTGGGTAAAATACGGAGCATTATCATTATCATCCTCTATCCTGATAGTATGCACAAGTGGTACCTCTGGTGAGTAACCGTCCGGAGTGGTTGCAAAGCAAATGATCTGCAAGACACAAATTCAGTAATTTGCTTCATAAATATTGCTACAGTTCAACGGAGGAGGCCATAAAACGACCCTTCTCCAGGCCAGGCTCTTCAGCCACATGGAAGGGGAAGTGACTAATCTCTTACAATGACAGCAACACAAAACTTTTACATGCTTTCCCATCTTCCCCCTTTCCATTCCTCACACTACAAGTATTTGAATCACTTTCTTCTCCTCCCCGCCTCCAACTCTGTCAAACACTTTTTCCAAGCCTCTTGAACACATTTTTTTTTCCAGGTGTCTATGAGGCAAGCTCAGCTTTACCAAAAATTTAGACATAAATATTGCTATTTAGAACAAAATCAAGAGCAACAGCAAAACTATTTGCCCATTACAATATAATCTAACAAAATGCAGTAATAGGTACGGCAAAATACCCAAATATTTAGAAGCTGTTTCTACTAACTGCCTTCTTACACTTCTCAGCCAGCAGAGAGAGCAGTGTACCTTGTTAACAAAACACCAGAACTGAACAGCTTGAGAAAGAGAGGCTCAGAACAGCCACAGCCGTCTAGACTTCCTCACCAGTTTTGTTTTTATGCAGACCTTTTCAGCCTTCCCTGAAAAACCCTGGGATAACTTCAAACTCTTCCCAAAAGTGATGCAAAGCCAACAGCTCACTACATTTACGCTGTAATTAGTCTAAGCAGTGAAAAGCAAAATTACTCCCAAGACCTAGACGACAAGCTATTTCTTTATTTGACACTGATTTCATCTCTGCAACACCAAAGATATTACTCAGAACAGACAGCTGATTCCAGATCTTGTCTGCCCTCAGTCTCCCCTGTAACCCAGCTTTCAAATATATACATGACAGGAAAAAAAAAAAAAAAAAAAAGATTTAATTATCTTTATACAATTTAGGCCTGTACCTGAAAGCTTGGATATTGTTCACGGTCCACTGCACGAGTAGCAAAGATATTTCCAGTTTCTCTTTCTATGTAAAACAAACCCTTTGGATCTTGATCAATTCCTGGTCCACTTGCAGAATAATAAATGGTGTAGTTCTGAGCTGTGTCTGACTGGACCTATAAAGAACACATTTTTAAGCCCAAGGAAAAACAGCAGCATCATTCTACTAGATTTTCCCTCTTTTTATGACCACGTTTGGCACAAGCAGGAACTCTTCTTCGAGAAAACAAAAAACAAAACTTGATTTACTTCTACTTCTTTAGCAGCTTAATCTTCAGAGAACAGGAGAAAAGCTTGCCATGTAACTGCCTTCCTTCATAACGTGTGTAGATGAGAAAGGGTAGTTTATCCAAACTCACAAATGTTTAGGACTATCGAACAGTTAAAGAAACGACAAGTGTGCCTAAAAATAATTATTTTGAAATCTAATCTCTCTAGAACCCTGAACACACAACGCACGTTCAGATACAGATGGCTTGTTATGTCTGTCCCTGTAAAAGAGATTTGGGGTTTAGTGCACTCACTGAGAATGTGGTTTGCAACTAGAGAAGAAAAAGCAAAGCAGAGAAGGAGGGAGGGAGAGAAGAGAAAGAGAGGAAGCCGACTGCCTCGAGTATCGTCCAGAGCCAGGCCAATTCCGCCTCTTTGCATCCCATTACAAGCTCCAAGGAGGTCACACTAGCAGTTACCTACTTACAAACACTCTGCTCCCCAATACTGTCCTCACCCACTGAACAGCAGAAGTTAGGAAGGTAAGATGAGTAGAAGAATGATTGCTCTGCACAGACTCTGTTATTACACTTGTCTCTTCCCATTTGCTACCAGCCACTCTGTAATCTAGCGGAGGCCAGATGGATCTACGATAACTTTAGTTCTTGCATCTCTCTTTCACGCCTACTTGCTTTCCTACAGTAAGTACTTTTCCTAATAATACAGGCCATACTCAGCCTTCAATGCTACAGGCATACACCTCGAGCTCCAGAAAGGATGTAGACGGGCAGGTAAGATTTCCCCCGCTCTGTGTCTACAAAAGCTTCTTCTAGGTAATGTTTTGTGCGGGTTGGTTGGTTGGTTTGTTTTGTTTTTAATTACACACTTCACTGATTTTCAGGCCTCTGAAAACGCCCCTCTCCTTCTTGCAACTTTTGCACATTTCCCGTTCATCCTCACAACTCTGATCACAAGTTATTTCAGCTGCAAGATCACAAGATACACAACGAACAGGACAGAACAAGACAGAGGAATAACAGCAGGAATGGCGTCAGTAGGGAACACGAGAGCCTGCTTTTGGTCTTCTTTTACCATAAAAGGCACACACAAAACCAGCTTGTGTCATAAAATTCGGACCCGTATGAAATATACCTGCTGAATTTGTAGTGGAAAAGGTCCCAGTGAGTTCTCTATCATAACAGATGGAATAGGGCCCCACCTTCTTTTGGTTCGCTTGAGAACTGTATCTCTAGCATGCCTGGTCTTCTGTGTCTGGGTCTAAAAGATAAAAAAAACAGGTAAGAATATGTCCATATATTCTTAACCGTGTATATTTTTGTTTAACTACTGTTCTGCGTTTCCACTTTTTTCCCCTCTGTTCCAGCTTTCCCACTGACCATCTATTTTTCCAAGGTCTTAATTTCTGATTTTACCTGCGATATTCTTCCAAGAGGTTTTTCATTTATTGTCATGCTCTACACGAATAAAATTTGCTGTAATTCCTTAAATGTGGCTTTTAAGATTCCTGACATTCCTGATTAAGCTCCTTGCTAGCATCTCCCATTTTAGCAAGGCAGTCTGCTGACCTAAGCAGCAGTATTCAACAACTTCTAAATAAAAATAACACTCTACTCCAGCGTGCTCGGCCTGATTATTTGAATTCCAAAATTCAACGACAGTAACCCAGCAGGAAGCTCTACTCTGGGAAATGCTATTTCAAATAAGTAAGGTACCTTGAGACTTGAAGCTCACCTTTTTTTCTTCTTGCACCAAGCTAACGGGTATTTTCTTTTGTACTCGTTCTTGAGTGTCTTCAAGTAATATGGTAAAAGTCTTCTTCTCAGCAGACAAAGAAAGAGCTGATGTTGTGTACACAGAACCATCCTCTAGAATTTTAAAGTTCCCATCGCTGGAACTGATAAACTCTGCAGACTGAAGGCATTCTTTCAAATCAACTGTAAGAAAAAAAATATTCAGACAATAACTCAAGCAACAGAACAGTAACATCCCTCACCAAACAAACAAAAAAGTTCCCTAAGTAAAAATTCGATTTACTGACACATGGAGTCTTCAAAAATTTGGTCATTCAGTATTTAAGCACCACAAATACAGATTCTAGACCCCAGGTATGCACTCGGATTTGACCAAGCTTACTCAGTAATTTGCAATTTTAAATTTTCTTAACAAAAAAAATGTAGCAACTTCCACACTTGTGTTTGTTAAATGTTTCCCAAAGGACAAGGGTGCTTCACGAACATCTTTCAACAAGACACTATTACACTGGCAAAATGACTGAAGCATCGCAGATGAACTAATACATCTCAGTACAAAAAGCATTGTAGACACACTCGTCACTGGATCAGGAGCTACTGCCTTTGCCTCGTGCTCCATGCCCCACAAAAATCACTGCAGATGATTAATTAATGCAAATGCCCAATGGAGATACTACATCTTGGCAGTTTCGCCCTCAGGAGGAAAGCACTGACTGGTACTATGTGATTTAATAGTCTTGGGAGGACAAAGGCCTTTAAATTAAGAGGCAGACAGATGGGAGAGATAAAGACTAGAACAAACCATTGGCAATTTTTTAATATGTACATGGTAGACTCCCATGCAGTTTCTAGTAAGTACCAGGTAAGTTCAGGATATTTTTTAGTGTATTTGCTATCACTTGTGGCTAAAATAAACTTTAATGCACTTCAATGAATTCAGTTCATCTCTAAGTTAACTCAGCACCACAGCTGGAGAAAAAGCAGAATCAGGATAATCATAATGAACCGCAGCAAGACCGCAGCAGTGAGCAACAGCTATTTGGCACCCTGAAAACAAAAGATGAAGGCCAGAGACCTCAACTCAAGGCAAACGACCCTGGCAGAGTACAAGAGGTGTCAGTGTCGTGTTCTCAAAATTAAAACTTTTCAATACCCCTTTGATGATATCATAGTGGATGAGACCTTACTCTATGAAAGCTGACTGCAGAATTCCCATAGTAGAGTAGATTCAGAATTTCACCCCATGTATGTAGATTCTATCCGCAATAAATCAAATTTCATTCTCTTTAAGGAATGCAAGAACAGATGGGAAGCGTAATTTTAAATATGACGTGATTCCTCACTTTCTCTTCTTAAGTCTTTCTTTTGACTGCTCAATGAACATTTCCCAGACTTTCTGTAGTACTGCAGCGGTGACTTGTCAATCTGTACAACGACAATTTAGTACTGAAGAGAGCATCGCTGCCTCATTTAAAGGTGTCTCATACTGCTGCATACCACAGCACTGCACTTCCAAAAATACCAGACTGGAGATTTTGTTTCTGACGGTTATGTGAGTCAACGTTATGCTCAGTCAGCCACAGCTTTCTGGGATCTTTTTTCTTTACAGCCTCTCATATATGTTGCGTAAGCCAGAAATATTAAAAAACTTTACAATAACCAGGAAAAACCCAGCTCTTTTTATTGTCAAGGTATGGTCCTTGTATCAATGCAAAATAAAGTATGCGTTCTCAATAAATGTTTAAGTAATGTCATTCAAGCTATAAAGGTTTTGTTTAATGTTTGGGAAAAAAAAAGTTTATGTTATGCAATTCCTTTTATAGCACTGTAATAGCATGAAGTTTTGGTTTTATATAAATCAGGTTCATTTACACAGAGAAATGCTCAAGTCTCTGAGAACACACTAAATACTTCAACAGCTGCAGCAACCTTTTTCATTTTTAAAATTTAACAGTGAGGTCAATGAACTTCCATTTCTAAAGCTAGGTTTTCTGAGCACTTGTGTTGTGACCGACTGCCAATCCACCTCATTTGTTCCTTCTGTAGGAACGTGGATCAGGATTGCAGATTTGGAGCCTATTCCTCTGCTGCCCTAGGACTCACACAGGGCACCTCCGAATCCTCAAGCTCACTCTCAGGCAGCACAGCCCCCTGGAGCAGCTCCTACCCCACCCCTTTAAAAGCTGCCTTTCAAAGACTGGTCTGAAGGAGAAAAAAAAAAAGACGAGGGGGGTGTTTTCTGCTCTCCCCTACTCCTCTCGGTCACCTGCACGCTGCCCTGACTGAGACAGCCCACCCAGTCAGACCAGAGCACTCTCCCAACCAAATGGGCGTGCAGGGCACCTCTGTGCGGTCCTGAGCGCCCCAGCACCGCTGCGGGTCACACCCGGGCCTCACGGAGCGGCAGCTTCTGGGTGCTCGGTTGTGCAGCTTTTGTCTTCTTTCCTTTCTTTTCCATTATCCAAATGACTCACTGCCTTCTTCACACGACTCTGTGGGTTACGGGTGTGCTTTGAACATCAAGCTCCTTATTTAAACACTGAGCCCCAGACTCCAAATTCTGGAAACATTAAACTGCCATTCTCATTTTAAAATAAATACTGTAACCGGACAATAGCTGTTTACGCAGAAGTCAAATGGATGCACAGAGCCAGTGTCCAAATCCGTAACAAACACAGGGCGTATCCTTCACAAAAACGCTGATCCAGCTGTTGAACTGGCTGTCCAGTCATCCATTCATTCCATTTAAAAAAAAAAAAAAAAAAAAAAAAAAAAGTCTCCTTCCCTGTTAACAGCATCTCCAGCAAAGGTGCAATGTTAAGACAGGCATCTCGCAGTTTCTCACCTCTGCCAACTAACGTGTCAGCCTCTAGTTCGGAAGGAACATGAAAAATTACTTTCTTGCAAGCTTCACAGCACAAACTCAGTACCTAGAAAATAAAGTAAGAAATCAGGGGGAAAAAAAACAACAATTACGCGGTATTTTGAATAATAACTACCAACACTGAAGCTGCCTTTGGTGTGTTTGGTTTTTAAGACGAGCCAGTGAAAGGGCACAGAAAGCACTCTTCAGCTCAAAATTCAGGTACCACGCACAGCAAAGTTTCAAACTGGAAACAAGATCGGACTGCTGCTCCTGCCTATGTCCAGGGCTTGTGGGGTTTTTTCCTAAAATCACAGCAGCACTAACATTAACAGCAAGAGCTCTCCGAGTAGAAGATTTCACCTACACTAGTACTTTAGCAGCGGAAAGGTAACACAGAGCTCCGCTGTGCCCTCCCTCTAACAGCGTTCTCGGCCAGTTTAGATCCCAGGTCTCTGACTATTCGGGCACAACCGTGGGGATGCTGAACATTAAAGGCACCAGTGTCATTAAAACCACATGACGACGCTTGTACTTACGTATCGCTTTGCATCTTCAGAGCACCTTCTCAACAAACTCATTAAATCTAGCTTCAGCAATTAGATATGACACAAATAAAACGCCGTGTATCACAGCAGTCCACTCCCATATAACCAGTTACAAAGTGGGTCCTCCTCAAAATTCAAATAAGTAGTAGATAACCAGATCTTTTTATAAAAAGAATCATATGGAGGTACAAAGATTTTCCTCAGCACAGAGCCATTTAGTCCTGATTATATTCATGTGTGTATATATATATATATATCTTGCCTCGTTTCTATCCAGATCTTTAAAACTGTAATCCAAAAATCACACAGCCACTTTAACAAAGAAACAGAGAAATGTAAATAAATGCATTCACCCTTTTAAGTACATTTATTCTTTCAGGATGAAAGTCTAGCAAAAAGGAAAGTAGCTTTTACTTTGCACGTACCTGTAGCATTAAAGGTGTAAAGAAGTAAATAGATAATGAAAATTCTGAAAACGACTTGCAATTCTTATTAAGAAGATATTTAAATAGAAATACTTTAAAATCTTTATGACATTAGGAACCTTTAGAAAAACAGCGATCAGCTAAAAAAATGAAGTTGAAATGTGGAATTTAATCATTGCATTAAAGCAATTTAAATGCTGTGTCTGCACCACAAAAGCTCTTCATACTGTTCCTTACATATATACAGAGATATAACAATATGTATACATAAAACAATTTAAGCATCCCTTCTTATGTATTAGTAGGCACTTTCCTTAATAACAGATACGTAATAAAACATTCTCTCTTGATAGAGGTCGCATTAATTTTTAAGTTATTAAAATCACACCATCTTATTACATTGTTCTAAGATATTTTAAGATTCAATGGCATCTAATTTTGAAACAGTAATGCCAAGCTAGTCTGATGTCAGCATGAAGAACTATTGAGGTGCTCAACAAATGCAAATGGTAGTTATTTGCGGATATCACGATATAAGGAAACACCAGGTAAAAAGCTGTGATGCCCTTTCACTTTACATAAAGACAACACTTCATCAGGTTTTGTGTTTTGGGGTTTTTTTCTACTTGACAGGGGAATATCTTTTTTTTTTTTTTTTTTAACTAGACGTGCGAGTAAGCTCGCTTGGGTTTCATTATTAATATCCCAGCAAAGGCAGGCATGCAAAGCAACACTTTCATTCAAATGCACATCTATAATTAATACAAAAATAATAAATTCAGTGCTTCCACACTACTGAGTATTTTTCTTTCAGGCTCAAACGACCATCTGCCCTCTCTCTGTGAGCGCGATGACAACGGGGAAGAAAGGGGGCAAGAAACAACAGACAAATCACTTTCACTCTTCCACTCCAATAAAAACCCAAACCCAAAAGGGAGCGAGAACTGCCCGACAACGGCAGCCGGTCATCACGTACGAAAACTAAACCGAAGGCCAAGGTAACCCCTGAAGCGCTTCCCGAGGAGCTCAACCCCCCGCCCCCCGGAGCAGGGACAGCCGTCGGGGGGCCGAGGGGACACTCACAAAACCAACCGCGCGTTAGTTTGTGCCCTAGGAACTACCAGAAGCACCAGCGCTAACGACCAGACCATCTCCCCACCGCCAAAAGCCGCCCGACCCGTTCTCTCCCTTCCCCAAAGCGCCCCCCCCCCCCCCCCCAGCGCCCGGGCACCCCGAGGTGCGCCCCGAGGTGCGCCCCGAGGCCGCGCAACCCCCGCGCTCCCCTTCCCGCCGCTCCTGCGCCCGCACCCGGGGCGCGCCCCTCGCACGGCCCCCGAGAGCCTTTTTTTGGGGAATAAAGACCCGCGGGATCAACGCCCCCTCCAAAGTTTGGCGGCGAAGCAAGGAACAGCGCGGAGGAGAAGCGCCGCCGCCGCCGCTCCGCTGCCCCCCGGCGCCCTCCCTCCTTCCCTCCCTCCTTCCCTCACTCACCAGGAGGCCGAGGACGAGGCGGGGGGCTGCGGGGGCCATGGTGCGCGGGGGACGGGGGGGGGGGGGGGGGGGGAAAGAAGCGGCCGCCGTCGGTGGTGCTGCTGCCGCGGCGAGCGAGGAGCGCGGGGTGGCGGAGGCGGCCTGTCTGGGCGGGAGCCCGTCTACCCTCTGTCCCCTCCCGTCTGCCAGAGGAGCCGGCCGGTGGGGAGGGTGGGACCGCGCTCAGCAGCGGCGACTTTAATTACTTTTTTTTTTTTTTCCCCCCCCCCCTCCCTTCTTCCCCCACCCCGCTCCTTTTGGGTAGTGCCTGGCCCGGGCACGGCGCTGCGACACCCCGCCCGCCTGCCCTGCCCTGCCCTGCCCGCCCACCTACCTACCTTCGCGGCCAGGCCCTCCCCTCGCTCCCCGCCCCGCCGCGGAGACCCGCCCGGGGTGGCTCAGCCCCGGTTTCCCCCCTCCGCGGCCTGCCCCTGTCGTCCCCCCCGCCCCCCCACCTCCGCGGCCTGCCCCGCGGCGCCGCTCCCCGCCCCCCCCGCCGTCCTCCGCTCCGCGGGGGCGCAACGAGCGGGCGGGTCCCTCCGCGGCGGTGTCAGGCCCCGGCCGCCATCACGCCCGCCCGGCCCGGGTTAACCCTCGGCTTTTCAGGAGGGTTTCTCGTTCGGGAGGGTTGTGGCGCTTTGTTTCGGGCCTTGTGGGCTTCACCTGTGGGTCCTCGGCTTCAGGGTGGCGTCAGATGAATAAAAGCAGAAATAATAGTGCTAAACCCAGCCGTGCGCGGTGGCACACGCGGGTGGGCTTTCCGAGGAAGCACCCTGCGGTTGAAAACCCTTCAGCCTGAGCGGGAATGGTGTTTCTGTTGCTGGCTGGTAAATACAGGGATTTCTGTGTCACACTTTGCTTCAGAAACAATTATTACTGATTTGTAATTCTTTGACTGATTTTGTATTTTTTTGACGGTTGCACTCGATGACCTTAAAGGTCTCTTCCGACCTTAATGATTCTATAAAGGGCATCAAAAAGGAGATCAAGTGGATTGATAGGTACTTTGAATATTTGTTTACATTCAAGTGCACAACTGAGAAGCAGAAATTCTAAAGAAACACAATTTCGAGCTGATAAGTGGGATCGATGACCTTGTTGGGTCCGAAAGCAGGAGACGTTCGCTTCTTGAGGTCACGGGTACTGTAAGCGGCAAGAACGCAGCAGGGAGAGGCGTAACCGTCAGGCAGGTGCAGTGGGACATTTGCACGTTTGTGGGGGCCTAAGAAATGCTGGAATGGCTTAAACCACGGCGGTGCTTCCCTCTAATCGTGCGGGTGATCCGTGGGGGTGTGTGCCCTGCGGTTACAAGCGAGCCTGTCCTGGGCCCAGCGTGCTGGGAAAGCCAGAGGTGGATTGAAAGAGTTCCTTGGGCATCGGGCGCTGTGATAACCTGAGATAACCTTTGATAACCTGTGATAACGCTCACAACCGTGTGCTGCAGCACCCCGTGGCACGCCGGTGTTGCAGGCTGGCTCTGCTGATGGTTGCACCATGAACGTACAGCGTTGCACCATGAACGTACAGCGTTGCACCGAACTCCATCCTACACCGACTCAGTGGGAGCAGAGGCAAAATGGCTGCGATGTTTCAGTTTTTGTTTGAACCGGTAAAGCCTGATTTGTCTTCAGCAGCCACCTCACACCCCTGGCCTTCAGCTCGCTTTGCCTGGCGTGTCCCACCTCAGGTGTTCACGGAAACACACGGCAAGAGCCCGCAGTCCCCCGTACCCAACCCTTCGCTGTGCCATAGTGGGTTTCACCAGCTCGATGGGAAGCACAGCCTAATTCCTAAATGTTTTAATTCGTTATGCTCCATTCAAGTAATAATTGTGGACATAGAAAGGGAATGAATTTGTCTGGACCTGCAATAATTTCCAAACGTAATAACCCAGAATACTAACCCTGTGGTCAGAACTTCAATTTTTTGAGCTTTCTAATTATTTAGTGTCGGTGTGGGACCAACCCGCGTCTGTCAGAATAGGTGCCTGGAGTCCGTTGACCCAAACCGTCTATTCCAAAGCCCTAATTAACAATCTTAAAACTCTGCCCTGGCTTCACACCAGTCGTGTTTTCCTCCTCCTACGTGGCGTTCAGGACTTGCAGTGACCCACCGGACCCCAACACTGAACGTGAAGCTCTTTCCGTGGTTGCGAGAAGCCTGCAGGAGTTCCAGTGGAGGCTGGGCAAACGCTGGCAGGAGGGGTACAGGCAGGAATAACAACGGGATGGGGTCACGGCACCCTCAGCCCGAGGCTGTTGGAAGTGTCATCGCTGGCAGCCTTGTCCTTACTTTTCCTGGACATCAGTGTAGGGCCACAGCTGGAGAAAGCACACTGGGCTGGGTGGGCCGTGGGGTCTGACACAACACGGTTGGTCACTTCATGAGCCTCCCACAGGAAATCTGGAGCCCTCCTTACTGTCGGTAGCGTCAAAGTTGCTCTGCTGTTCAAAAATCCAGTTGGAAATTCCACCTGGGTGAGTAAATGCCTTTTTGTCGCAGCACTTTTTAGAGTCATTCACGCCTTCCTCATCACCAGGAAGCATTTGTGCGGCAGGGAGGTATTTGAAAATGGGCTGAAGAGTGGTGTTGTGTAACTGCAGTAAATCCCTGCCCTATTTGCTATGTATCCATCAGCTTAGGGACACGTTTCGAGGCTCTTTTTGAACGTGAGGAATCTCTCCTAGCTAGAGCTCTGAACTACCCATCTTCCTTTGCAGTGCAGTGACCCTGGGTGTGCTTACACGTAAAGTCCCCGTGAGCGCGTTCGTAGGGCTAGAGTCAGGGAACAAGAATGTGAGGGGAAAAGCCGTCCTTTGTTTCATGCTACTTCGGGCACGGAGAACCTGCAAGTGTCCACAAAGGTCACATCGTTGCAGGATGAATCCTCCAACATTGTCAAGCCAAACTTTGATAGCTGTACGCATCACAGACTTGGAAAAAAAAAATTTAAAAAAAAAGATTTACTTGTAATTTGGTTAGCTCAGAGCCCACTCAGTATATGGGGTTATTAAAGGGTAGGCTGAGTGACCATGTGAATACATATGAAATACTGGAGAAGAATTAGCATGACTTTTGTAGAGGGAGGTTTTATCTCACAGATCAACTGCAGTGTAATGCTGGACTCAACAAGCATATTACTGAGTTTCACCTAATCAGTGCGGGAGAGTTCCAAAAGTTTGGTAAAGCCCATCACCAAAAAAATCTTGGTGAAAACTGCAATAGGAGGAGAGGTTTTGCTGAGATCATAGGCGCTTTAAAATGGGGAAAAAAAGAAGTTCTTACTATGGAAGTGCTGCTGTAGGGGAGGTTGACAGCTGGAACCTGTCCATATATTCATAAAAGATGTGGGAAAGGAGATTAACAGTAACACGGTAACAGCGGAGAATTAGTCATATTCATGACGGCCAAATCTAAGGCTGACTACCCAAAGTTGCACAAGAGTATTACCATATTGAGTGAACAGGCGATAAATTGATAACTGAAATTTAAAATTAATATACTAACGAAAAGATTAACTGAAGTGGTAAGGACAGAATGACGGGCTCTAGCCTTGCTGTTACCTGAGTGAGAATAGATTTGGGATAGTTCTCTGGGAATCTCATGAGCTCAGTGACCAATGTCAATCAAAGGGACAGAAGCCAGCAGTAATTATTTGGAAAGAAACAACACAAACCTCTGTACGTTTGATTTTATATATTCTCTGTAACCACAGGTATCTCCATAAATTAAAACCAGTTTGCAATTCTATTAAGCCATTTCATAAAAGGAGTGGTGGAAGCAAAAATGGTACAAAAAAGCAGCAGGGAAAGGTGGTGGTTATGAAGACTGAGCGGAGCAGGATTCTTGAGCTTGGAAAAAAGAAGTGAGGTCTGCACAACTGATAGTGATCCAGAGAAGGACCGCTTAGTGTTTCTCATAATCCAAGTACCGCAATCATTAGAGCACAGATACTGAAAGCAGTGCCACCTTTGGTTCGGAAAGTTGTGAAATGCTTGTTGTTGGAAGCTGTCAGGGTATATGACAGGAAGGAACATGCAATATTTTCTGATTTCTACTCTTTTTCTATAAAAATCAGCTACTTTCTGCTGCTGAGGGCAGGAGTTATTGAGCTAGGAGAGCAAACCACTTCTTACTGCTTCCTTGGGCAGTTCAGAATACTTTCCTGGCTGGCTCTGCTCAACTCCTCACAACACGTAGAGCAAAATAACATGGAGAAAGGACTGAGGGAACACAGAGGCCACATTTCCCTGTGCAGTGGGATGGTGCAACCTTTGCTGGTCGAGTAAGCGAGAACCTGCAGCCAGCTATTTACGTTGGAAGCATCCCTGGATGTGAAATTTGCTTCCTTGGTAGGCCACCTCAGAAGACAGAGGCCCAGCACATGTTTTGGTCAGGGGTTTCTGTTACTGGGCATTGTTAATAAAATGTGCTAAATGTTCTTAACTTAGGTCAGGCATCCTAACTACCTTAAGGGTGTCTGAACAATAAACAACAATGACCCAAACTGAGAAACTAATTAGCTCTGAAAATTTGCCTTTCTTAATCATCAAAGAAGATGGGGTAAAGCTCGTCTTTAATTTAGAGGATAATTATTATCAGTGGTCTGAAGCTTCACACATTACTCATTCCCACAGGAGGGTTGGATTGAATAAGGCTCTGGAGCCTATAGCCTCATGGGTTTGCACTTCTCTTTTTCTCATAATAAAATGCCAGCATACTCTGAGATTTAAGATGAAATCTCCAATTTTGAAATTGCTTTCATTTAAATGTCGGTCTACATTTTAAGTTATATCAGTTTTACATCAAAGAATGATGAAATGGACCTTCTGTACTTAAGCTACCTTTTCCTGTTTGTGCTTAGTAATTCTCATTATCGTTCTCAAATGAAAACCACTATTTGCCTGGCAAAAGGTTCGCTTTTCGTGAGCCGAGTGTACCTGTTGTCACAGCAGATCTTGATTTTCTTGTGCTTTTTTGGAACTGGGAAGTAATCAGGTATTTCATTGCTCTATTTCAAACACAAGCTGGGTAATTTCTTTCTTTGCCATTTAAATATATATATACCTCCAGCTCTTTATATAAAAAGATCTTTTTCGAAATTGATACGTTTTATTAAATAGTTTTTGTTTTAATAAAATTAGTTTAAATACAGATAATGAATGTTTAAATTAAATTGAAATAATTTCTTTAATATTGCATGAGCATATTTAACACTTGAATACAAAACTGTCTCTTCAGGTGAAATGCCAGGAAAATAGTGGCTGCCACGTGAGTTTATTTGGTCAGTTTATTTGGAAGTGAGGATCTAGAACATTCTACCTCTAAGTGACAATGAAGGAAAGATTGAAGCTCACATTAAAAGTAAATTCTTCATAATTAGATCAAAAACTTGGGCCAAACCAAAAGAATTTAAAAGGAGATGGTTGGTGATAAAGTGTCGTAAACTAACCTCATGCAGAAAATTCAGCACTGGGAGTCAAAGTGTATCTTGTAAACAAGAAATTCAGTGCCGCTTTTTTGTGTGTTTAGCAAGTTCCTCTAAATGCTGCTCGTTCCTCTTTTCTTTTGATATGAGAAATGACAGAGAATGACAGAGAAATGACAGACCTATCTACCGTAGGTGATACGATCTGGACAGTCAAGTGGTAGCTATGGTAAGAACAAACAGTATTTGTAACCAACTAATCTTCACTATTACCAAAATGTAAGTATTTGTTTGCTGGAGCACTTGGTCCTGAATTACAGGAAAAAGCGTAAACAGCTTTCAGTGCAGAAACCCCTCCCAGTAAAGGTCACTGTTGTTTCTCAGAAAATCTTCAGTCGTTACTCAGGGGCGTTTGAAAAGCAAGTGGCATCTTAAAAGTTACTGGGAAAGGAAGAGAGGGTGCGAAATAGAAAACACAGTCGTGCCACTGTGTAAATCCATGGATTTACACTTTGAATATTGCATGCTGGTCCAGTCGTCTCAGAAAACACCTACAGGAGGCAGAGAAGCTATCAAGAATGGAGATAAAAATGAGTGATTTTCGTATAATGGAGCTAAATGTAGTATCAGCAATGGAAGACAGGGGGTGGAAGGTCAGATGTGTGAGGAAAAGGGCCATGACGGTGGTTTGCAATGTTAACAAGCGACATACAGAGAAAAATAGGGAATGTTGAGTCGCAGTTTCTTGCAAGCTGAGAATTTACAAGGTATCAAAGGAAATGATCAGGCAGTAGAGGTAAGACAAATGACAGCAGGCACTGTGGTTTGTACAGTAAATAATCAGATGGTGCCACTCCGTGCTGTCATGTTATGGAGAACAGAAGCAAAAACGCATCAGAAAAAGGGTAAGAAAAAAATAACACAGGGCGTGCTCACCAGTGGTTGCTACAGACACAGGTCTGAACGCTTGACTTCGGAAGTCCCTACATACTGATTGGCAGAGTCGGAGAGTATACAGGGAAAAGACCACACCACACGTGCTCTGCTGCTTATGCCTTCCCCCTGAACATCAGTTACTGTCTGCTGTGAGAGACAGGCTGAATTAATGGACATTCAGTAGGATGTGGTAAAGCAGTTTAATGTTATTCTCCTCTCCTAGAGTCTGTTGAACTTTCCTAGGGATCTAGCAGAGGTGAGGGTGTTCAGTGACATGAGGCAAATGTGATTTCTTGCTTTTTAAAAATCTCATAGGGCACATTGAAAGATCTGTATTATGTTTTCTTCTGTATTTTCCTGGCTACATAGTAAGGAAATTATTTAAGAAAGCAGTATGTCTAAATGGAAAAAAAAAAATGTACCAGAATGAAAATAGCTTGTTGAATATTTTTAAACAGGAAGGTTTTGTTCTGCACAGCTTTATTTTGTCTTACATCAAAGATGCATAATAAAATTGCATAGGAGTGGCTGATACGGGAGTTACTTGAGTCTTATTCATCAAACATTTTTTGATGCGCTCTTTACTAATCCTATGACTCCTTTTTACTCATGTCAGGTATCAAAACTGAAACTTTCTGTATCCGTATTCCTTGCGTGAAAGTGAACAATTAGGTAGAAATCACTTGAAGAGGTTATTTTAAAAAGAGCAAGAGCACTCCCCTGACACATTGGAGAGTTTTTATAATCTGCAAAACAGTTGGATATGGGTTAGAAAACTCTTTGAAACTATGAGAAAAATACATAGTAGCCTGAGTTGCAGGAAATTTTATATTTCCTAGACACAGTTTTGACCATAAAAATGCTAACAGGCTACTGTAGGGATCGATCATACTGTCATAGCACACTCGAAAAATCCCACCAGTGTTGACAGGATCAGCTGGATCATACATTGTGAACTGGAATTATGGAAGTAGGGTGAAATTGCACAGTGGAAAGTAACGCACATAGGGACTAACTCCAGAATTTTTGCTCTAAATTGAAGGCTTATCAACTGCAGTTGGTAGTTCAAGAGAGGGGACTGGAATTACAGGCAGATCACAGGAGGACTATCCTGTCTAGAATGACAGGGAGACATTTTAGGATGACAAAAATAATTCTCAGTCAAGACTGAGGAATTTTAGCATTCCCGTGGTTAGTATTAACAAGATGTTCTTTAAAACGTCACTTCAAGTTTTTGTCATCTATGCTTATAAAATAATATAAATTTGAACATAGATAGAGAAAGGCTAATATAATAACGGGAGAAGGTATTTTAGAAAGTTATAAAGTCTATTTAAGCTATCAAAGTGGGAGTTTTAGAGGAGATATAATTATTCTTTAAAATTTATCTGGTTAATAGTCAGATTTTTAGGTCTAATAATCTTACAAAAGGCATTGGATATATAAGGTCTGTAACTGTTAAAAGAGTGAAAATCTGTAGGTGCTTTTCAAATGAAATAAAATAGGCAATAAACCTTCATTGTTTAAATATGATGCTCGTGAAGTTTATGAAGTGTTTTACAGGCTCATACTCGCTTTTAATATGCTGGCAATATTTGTTGCACTGTCTTTTATTGAATTCAGTTGATCCCACAGATCATGGATTCACTTAATTTGTACATGAGACAGGAAGGAATTTTTACAAATTTTGATGCACAGCTTAGACTCCAGGGGAATTTTTATTCCCTTACTTCGAAGTTTGGAAGATATCAAAGACTGGCAACAGTCAGGGATAAGATATTACCAGTCATTAGACTTGGGGTCAGACAGGGGAAATGCGAAGTCCTGCACCTGGGGAGGAACAACCCCATGAACAATACATACTGGGGGCCACCCCGCTGGAAAGCACCTTGGCACAAACGGACCCTGGGCTCCTGGTGGACACCAGGTTGAACGTGAGGCAGCAGCGTGCCTTTGGTGCAAAGGAGGCCCATGGCATCCTGGGCTGCATGAGGAGGAGCGTTGCCAGCAGGTCCAGGGAGGTGATGGTGCCCCTCTACCCAGCACTGGTGAGGCCGCATCTGGAGCTGAGCTCCTCGGTACAAGAGAGACATGGACGTACTGGAGAGAGTTCATCAAAGGGCTACAAAGATGATGAAGGGACTGGAGCACCTCACATATGATGGAAGCTGAAAGGGCTGGGACTGCTCAGCCTGGAGAAGGGAAGGCTTGGGGGTGGACCTTGTCAATGTATGTAGACACCTAAAGGGAAGGTGCAAAGAGGATGGAGTCAGGCTCTTTTCGGTGGTGCCCAGTGACACAAGGTGAAGGGATGGCTCCCTGAGCACTCTGCCCTTTGAAGTCCAGCTGTGCAGGTCCCAATGGTTAGGATGTAGCTTCAGGTATGAAAACCTGTCCTCGCTGAAGTCACTGGCAAAATCCCAGGATTTCATTCCTGGACTTTAACTGTAGCATTCGTTTGGTAAAACACAGTGATATGATGGAGCAGCTCTGAGGGTTTCCTTAGCTCCCAGAGCCACGGGCAGTCAAGCTCTGACAGGGCAGCTTGAGAAGACAACCGCAGCAGGGGACTGGAAGAGCGTGAATGTGTACCACAGCTGTGACAGAAGTGTTGCTGTGCTGTTCTGTGACATGGTGTTACTGATCGTCCTCAACAAATATTCTATACTGACTAAGTCTTACTCCTGCCTCCTGTTCTTTCTATCCCTTTGACTCCCTCCCCTTCCCTTTTGCTTTCATATTCTTGCTGGTTTGCTGATGGTACCCCATCCTCTCAACTCACTAATAATCTGTGATTTGTTATTTGTCTTGCATTCATGACACTGTATATATTCTGGACTTTGCTTAAAACTTCATTAAGTTCCCCAGCATAAAAAGTAACGACTGTATTCTTCTGTCATTTAGCCTGGTGCAATTACTAGACCTTCATTTTTGCACTGGTGAAAAATCAGGAAATTTAAGGAGAGTCTGACATAAGCTTCCTTTAGTTCTCTGCTCTGCAAAAATAAAGTTAAGAATACTTTTTAGAAGTTAATCTATATGCACACCTGTGTATGAACATTAAAATTTTCCTTTAACCTTAGCAAATATTGGGCAAATATTTAGACATAGAATATATAATTCACAGTGTGTTATTAATGGTGTTTTTAGAATGTGCATTACCATAGAATAATTTCCAGCTGCAGCGTAACAGTAAATATTACGGCATCATTTTTAACAGAAAATGTTGATTCACTAAAAAACTTTTTTAATAATGCTTTTGCGTTGATTACTCTCTGTGTAGCAATGTAGTAACTGACACAGTAGTGTTAAAAGGAAGATAATAGAACAGCAATATTATGATGTGGGCACGGTAAAACAAAGGGTAAAAGGATTTAATGTCAAGGACCTAAATCTAAACATCTATTTTAATGATACAGCGTTCTGACCAGAATATTTGAGACAACTATTATAAAAGTAATGAAAGAGCCTTGCTGGAACGCAGCAAGAGGCGAAAGTGGCAGTCTGACATTGAAAGCTTGCCAGAACAACTATTCTTTAACTCCCATTAATGAATCAAACACAATTTGTTCAGGCAAATGAGGGACTCTAGTTCAAAGTTGCATGTTATTATTTTTCTGGTAAATGATTTGGCTAGGTTACAATACATTAGTCTATCATTCAGACTGGTTTCTGTTGAAGACAGAGCTATAATCTATGTGCATATCATTGAACTGTAGACATGTTCCCCTGTTTTCTTTCCTACAGCATCAGAAAGAGGTAGGAAAAGAACTTTTCCTGGAAGGTGAACCTTCCTGGAAGGTGAACTCTCTAAGAGAAATTTCAATATTTTTATATACATCAGTAATATCATGAAAACCTCGGCAATTGCCAATGAGAATGAAAGCCACAACGAAAATGAGTCACGACCATTTGGGATTCTTATGTGCAAACACAGAATTGCTCAAGAATGTTTTTCTCTCCTGTCTTTTTCCATGTAAATTGATTATTTAGGTCATCTGACTATTTCAACAAAATCACAGAGTTAATTTGACAAATGGAAGTCTGAATTTAACAAATGCAAGTATGTCTTCAAACCTTCATTTTCTTATAATCAAGAAGAAAATATTTAATACTAAATTTACTAAAATTTAATACTAAACTATGTAACAGTCATTTGATGGCATTTCTGTACTGTGGCGTGTCAGAAAAATGAAAAAGTCTTACAGACACAGGGAAGAAAGTAGAATGGCTAAACAGGTTTTGAAAATATTACTACATCTAGTACTAGTTTTGTAGCTATAGTGTTTTGTAATTCTGTTACTACACCTTGTCCTGCTACATCCAGTCCGTTCCCTTGCTCTGCTGGATATAGACATCCGAGGGAAGGGTATCTATAGGTGTGTTAGAGAGGTATGCAAATAGTAGGAAGAAAATGAAAAATGTGTTACAGAAGTTTAATGCTTCAGCTAGTGAATGACATGCATTAAATTAGCCTTGAGCATCTGAACTTGGTGGCCACACAGTTGCCTCCAAAGAACCAGTCCAAGTCAGTGGTCAGCAGCTGGTTTTTGTTCCTTCTTGAAACAGCGGTTGCATCTCGCCCCGCTCGTCTCTCAGGCTTTGCTCAAAGGTCAGCAGCACAGTTCTGCCCCTGAGCCCCCAGCCCAGCCGTACCCTTTCCTCACGGCAGGAGCAGCCCCATCCTGCAGCACCCAGTATGGGAGGACCATGCAGACAACCCTCCCATGGAACTCCATATGGGAGGCTGAGCTGGCTGCTGGCTGTGAGGCAGGTGTTCCAGATTTTTAAATCCCATCAGCTGGTAAATGAGGGATTTTTCAAGGACAAAAGTGGGAAGAGAAAAGTTTCTGGACCTCTCTGACACTTTCTACAGCCTCCTGAAACCTCCATGTCCTGTCCTAGGCCTCTCCCCAGCTTCACAGACTGGGAAGTCGCTGAGCTCTTCCAGCCCCCAGAACTGACAGAGGCCTTTCCTGTTCCCTCCAACGCAGCTCCCCGAGTAACCCGTGTGTCTCAACCATACCTCATCACACACTGGTGTCTCCGAAGCCCTCTGAGCCTTCCTGCCCTGCCAGATCTCCAGTGTCTGACCAAACTCCCAGTTTCCCCTATCCTGACCCGCTCGCACATGAAATGCCCTTTGTCACCACCTAGTTTTGCCTACATTGTTGACGTGCCTCCAGCCAGTTCTGAGATTAGTTTTGAGATATATGTGCCCTGAAACATGTTAATACCCAGTCTTTATCCTACCATAATGCAGATAAATCATTATCTCAGAACAGCATTCATAGAACTATGAATCACTCATTTTGTTCCCAGTCACCTGAAGTTACTGGAAGCTTTTAACTCTGGTGCGTGTTGGTTTGAAAGACTGATCAGCAGTCTTTTTTCTGCGCTTTTTGATACTGAAGTCACATTAAGTCATGAACAGATTCTCCCAAGTTCCCTCACTACTCTAAGGTGAGATGGGCCCCCTGCAAAAAGGTTTGGTGATGAGGGCATTCACCTTTGGGAGGTGCTCCTCTCTGCTCTCAGTCACTGCTGTCCTTGCCTAGGGATCTCAGCTTATTGTCCTGTATTAGATGGTATAAACCCAGGCAATTCTGCCTTTGCTTATTTGGGGGAAAAATCAGTACATAAAATTATATTCTTACTTCTATTTTTGCTTTTCAATAAATTATCACTCTTGCTTTGCCTGTCACTTTACATGGAAGCATCTTGTACCCAGCTTCAAAACTCTTTCAAACTCTACTTCTTTCTTTATTGCTGTACTATTATTTGTTCTGGCCCTAGTGTGTTCTTTCTGCACTGTTCCATGCATTTCTGTAAGAATTTCTTCCAGGGCTGGAATACCATCTTGAAACTAGTTGTGATATCCAAAGGGAATTACCAATTAATAAAGGGTAGGGAAATTACCACTGGAGTCTTTTAAAGTTTTCTTCAACTTGTACCATATCTTGACTGTAAGAAAATAAATTACATTAAAATAAAAGATGCCCATTTGTTGAAAGAACATGACTAAGCTGCACCTAACGATGTCATACTATATATCCTGGCAAGTGATGATTTACAGAACCACAAAATCACAGAATGACTGAGGTTGGAAGGCACCTCTGGAGATCATTTTATCCAACCTCTGTTCAGAGCAGGGGCAGCTGGAACAGGTTGCTTAGGACTGTGTCCAGCTGGATTTTGAATATCTCCAAGGATGGACACTCCACAACTCTGGGCACCCTGTGCCAGTGCTTGACTGCTCTCATAGTAAAAAAGTTTTTTCCTTTGTTTAAGTGAAATTTCCTACGTTTCGGTTTCTCATTGCCCCTTGACGTATCACTGAGAACAGCCTGCCTCCATTTCCTTTCTTCCTGCCATCACATTGACGAGATCCCACCTGAGACTTCTCCAGGCTCAAAGATCACAGCTCTCTCACCCTCTGATTTTCAGACGCTGCCAGCCATTAATCACCTTTGTGGCCCTTTGCTGGACTTTGTCCCTTGACCCATTTCTCCAGCCTGACAAGGTCCCTCTGGATGGTGGCACAACCCTCTTGGGTATCAGCTGCTCCTCCCAGTTTTGTGTCACCTGCCAACATTCTGAGGGTACACACTCCCTCCCACCATCCAGGTCAGTAATGAAGATGCTTGGCAATATCAGTACTCCAAGTAGTGCTGGGCCTCCAGCTGGACTTTGTGCATCTGGTTGCAACCCTTTGAGCCCAGCAGTTGACCCAGATGTCAGTCTACCTCACTGCCTACGTATCTAGCCCATACATCAGCATTTTGTCTGCGGATGTTATGGGAAACAGTGTCAAAAGCCTTGCTAAAGTCAAAGTAAACAACATCCACTGGTTTTTTCTTTTCATTGTCCAGCAAGCTGGTCGCTTTCAGGTTGGTCAGACAGGATGTCTCTCATAAATCCATGCTGAGTACTCCCAGTCACCTTCTTACCCTTGATATGTTTGGAAATGTCTTTCAGGATTACGTGGTCAGTCACCTTCTCTGGGATTGAAGTGAGTCTGACCAGCCTGTAGTTCCTCAGATCCTCCTTCTTGGCCTTCTTGAAGATAGGAGCGACATTTGCTTTCTTCCAAGCCTCAGGAACCTCCCGCAATAGCCGCAACTTCTCAGAGATAATCAAGAGTGGCTTTGCCATGTCATCACCTCGCTCCCTCAGCACTCGGTCCCACGGATCTGTGTGTGTTCAGTGTGTTTATATGTTCCCTGACCTGATCCTCCTCCACTGAGGCTAAGTGTTCCTGGCTCTAGACTTTCCCTCTGGTCTCAGGGATGTGGGATTGCTGAAGGCAGGTCTTCCCAATAAAGACGGTGGCAAAGAAGGTGTTGAGTACCTTGGCCCTTTTCATGTCATAGTGGAGGAGTTACACCAGAAGCAGCAAGTGAACACAAGCTTTCAATGCAAGGAGTCAACAAAGCAGAGTTAATATGACCCTCAGATATACAGAGATTGGGGAAAAAAACGTAAGATTTACATCTGTGTCCCATACTGGTGGGAACAGTACTAGAGCAAAGTGCCTGATTCTTATGGTAACAAATTTAAAGGCAACAAATAAAAAGCTACAATTATTAACTGAAAATTAGTAGATACTCTACACTATGATTTTAATAGCTCAGCATGTTAAAAAAAAAAAAAAGGAGGGGGGGAGTTGGAGACTCCCCTGAAGATCTTAAACCCAGACCAGAGACTTTTCAGAATAATCACTTCTTAAGACCAGAAGGATGCTTAAGTATTAACCAAGCACAAATTACTGGGCCTACTGGTAGAGGAGTTGACATATGGTGTAAAAAAAAGGTCAAAAGATCAGGCACTGTGACAATTCTTTCTGTTTAAGTTCTTGGAATATTGAACGGAGATTGTCTGTTATTTTCTGTATACCATGTGACACAAAAGAAACCAGCCCCAGCTGAAACGTCTAATGGAATTGAAGAAAGAAGAAACATTTCTATGCTTGGCATGATTTTAGTAACATAAAACAGCACATGCTCTGTGTTCCTGAATAAAAATCCTCGTGCAATTCTGCAGGCATCGATAACACTCATGGCTGCCTGTAACTGGTGAGCTTGGATGTCTGTGGTGCTTCCTGCAGTCTTGGCCCTCTGCTTGCCCAGACAGCAGCAGATTGACGTACAAAGGGCTGTCCGCACGAGTTCCCATCCAGTGGAAATCAGGGCACAGAGGAGAAGACATGGTGGGAAGGTGGGATGGTTTTGGTTTCCATCAGGACATGGTTGGGGTTCTCTGCTTGATGTTGAAGCGCTCCCAAGTCTCACAAGATGTATTAGAATATACATAGAATTGTTACACTACCAAAAGCTGTTTTCAAATTACAAAATAAGTATTTATTTATTGATAAAGAGTAGAAGGATACTTTAAATAATCTCACATATTTCTCTTTGCTTATTACTTCCAGATTGCTTACATTTGGTCTTTTTTTTTTCCTATTTTTTTTATAATGCTCCAAAAAATCTGCAACTATGTGCCCAGCTTAAAAATTAAAAAAATAAAAATTGCCTTGCAATTTTTAGGTAAAACTTTAGGGTAAAACTTTGAATTTCAAATTAGGTTTCTCAGTCCCTAGTTGGTGTTTTTTACGTAGATGAAGACACACTGTTCCTGCTGAGAACAGTATCAAGATCCATAGAACTTTTTAATGATGTTCTGGTTTGGTGACTACAGAAACCACAAAAGAAGACCCTTTGTGATTTCTGCAATGTGTAGAGTACATTTTGGATAAAATTATAATCCCAGAAATATTCACCTAGGAAGTCTTCGTCCTGACTGCTCCCCACATTAAAATCTTGAAATTTTATCGGTTTAATGCCGGAAGGATTTTTCCTGTAAAATCTCAGCGTTATGGCTTGCGCTCACAACAAATGTTAAAACCCTGACAATAACAGAGCAATTAACAGATGAAATGCTTGTTTAATTATTGCGTTGATCAGATCTTATTCTGTCATGGGAAGAGGAAGCTGACCAGGTCCACCTCATCCACCCTGCGTTAGTGATACATTCATTTAATATCACCGCCTTAAGTAGCTTATACACACACACACATACAATTTTCTTTCACTCACTCATGCTCTTTCATGTTATTCAGTTTTACATGCTTTACAAGGTTAGGTGTGGTTGTTTCTTTATTTTTCTACTTCCCTTGCCATGTTCTGTCTAAATTATTCCATTTGTAAGCATCGACAAGTTGATACACGTACGCTAGTTTCGGCACACGTTTAACATTTATTAGTTTAGATGTTTTTTCGAGATTATAAAGGAAGATGGCTGTAAAACCAAAATACTTTCCCGTCTAATTAATTTATACCCTTTCTTGTAATCAGTTTGGTTTATGTATCTTTTCTTTTCTCTCATTTGATCTCTACTTTTGTCTGATATTCAAAAGAATGAACACCTTATTTAAAAAAATAAAATAAAACAGCTTTAATTTCCTTCTTCATTGTGTTGCTATGAGCAAATGATATTAAGAAGCTTTTATCTTTGGTACATTACTGCATTGTTGACGACCACAGAATAGAACAGAGAGCTAATTATGTAAAGATTGAGCAGACCTGAGTTCACATTATATCAGAATATCAAGTAGTAGCTATAGTATTACCAGCATGTGTATCTCTCTTTGACATATGCATATCCAGGAGAAAGAGCCCTGCATATTTGCCTATACACAACTGTATAGACAGCGTGAGCTGTCCGTGACAGGGCACACCTTCCTGGGTTTTCCTTCACCTTGAAACTTGCTTTTGAGTTCTTGTGTGAAGAATTAAACTGTACGTTAGAACAAGGAGTTGGTCCTTCAGATGTCAAGCTATACCATAAAACACCATTTTTGGTGCAACTCAGAACCAGAAATATGGTCGTGACAGTCCTGCTTATGGTCCTGACTCTGGTTCTTGGAGCTTTTTATGGAAATTTAAATCTTTGCAAAGGAAATGCAAGTTAGACTCTGATCCTATTTTATGACTTTGTGCACACTTTTTAGAAGACTAAATAAAACCACAAAGACGAAGACAGTTGCAGAAGAGTACAGTCCTGTCACACATGTTTCTTTCTCATGATAAAATGAGAAAACAGCTTACAGGGAGACATATTTTTAGTAATTTTCCATTGTAGGGAGCTGCAATGAAAATATGCTAATCAGAGTGCATGGAGGAAGAAAGGAAAGAAAATATGGGTGGGTAGTCAGTAATATCCAGTTGGATTTATTAAACCACTCAAATAACTGGTATTATAAAAGGGAAAAAAAAAAAAGAAAAAGAAAAATGCAAATACAAAAGCCAGACTTTATTTTCATAGATGGTGGTGCTCAAGCCTACAAGTAGACATCCCTGAAGTGAGTTACCAGCATTACTAAGGTATTTTATACAGTATATAGAAAAATACATTTTATCACTTATCCACCTGTAAAAACTAAGCCTCTACCTGCAGTAAATATCTGAGTTTGTATCTCGAACATTTAGGAATAAAAAAGTCCTTTCTCCAGTTAAGCCTACATGAACTGTGTTTCTAACACACACGTGTTGATTTGCTGTCATATACTGATAAAGTATTCTGTGTGAAAATGGCCTCAATAAATTCTGCTGAGGTACCTGCACTGACACTGGAATTGAAATCTCATTGTCAGTACCTTTAAAAAGAGTAGAAATTCTTTCTAACCTCACAGTTAAATTAATTCATGAATAATTTAAAATGTCATTAAATGCCTTGGAACTGGCATTCATTATAGAATTCATAGCACTGGACTTATTCAGCCTCACAGAAACAAAACATTGGACTCCACCAGCCTCACCAGCTGATGGTCAACGGAGGCCAAAACGTTCATAATGTCAACTTATTCAAATGTTGATATTCATGGTGCTTGAATTCCTCACCTTTATCTATCATCATCTCTACTCTCCAGCCCTCCAATCTTTCCACATCCTTTGTGCTCCACCCAATGGCTTTGGGGAAGTCCTCTTTCATGTTTTCATTCTTCAGGGAGCCACCATCCCTCTGAGGCTCTCATTATCCTAGGAAAGGAGGTTGCTACTCAGTGTGGCGTACAGTGAGTCAGTCAAACTGTGTTTACGGACTTTGCAAAGATAGCATTTTTTTTTCCTGTAGGACAACAGTGTGTTCAAGTCAGCCTCCGTGTTTTCTCTCATCCCAGTCCTCTCCCTTCCCATCCCCAGAGCTTGAAAGGCTGAGCAAGCCCTACAAGACACTGCCTGAAAAGTATGAAAAAAGAAAAAACCAAAACTACGGAGGAGTTAGAGGAGGGATAACAAGAGTAAAAGGAACGTGAGGGAGGAACTGAATGGACAGATGGGAGAGAAATTCAGAAAGGAGACAAAACGAATGAATGAGTAGAGGAAATATGGTAAGATTGAAGAAGAAGTAAAAAATATAATGAAATTAAAAAAGAATACAGCAAAGAATATAGAAATATGAAAATAATTAGGAAGCAGGAAAAATGAGCCAAAGAAAAATAAAACTGCATTGAAAAGCCAAATTGTTTTCTTTTTAGTGCTGGTGAAGAAATAAATCCTACTCTGAGAAATGTGACAGCATGAGCTAGGAGCATGATTCACAAAAACAGTGATATGAAAATAAGGAGGAAAGTTGCAAAGGGTACCCAGAAGAAAAAAAAAAAAAAAAGGTGAAATTGAAGTTAGAGGAGGAGTAGCTGAGGCGTTTTTAGTGTTTGTTCTCGCCTCCTTTCCGTACTAAGGAGCTGTCGCTCCCTGAGCAGGGAGTGTTTGGCTAATGGAGTCTCAGCCCCGGGGCAGACAGGAGTGCCTCACCTCACCCAGTAGCCAGCACCTCTCCCCATTTCGGGAGTGGTATTCACAGGCTGGAAAGAGGCTCCAGGAGACTCCCAGTGCATGTCCAGCAAGGAGAAGGTGTGGACAACACCACCCGAAAACTCATGCCCGTTTCCTCTTCCAGACAAGTTAAAAAAAGATGGCTTAGTGTTGGTGGTACAGCTCAGAAAGCTCTCAGCCCTCCTCTCCCGTGGGTGTTTGATGGAGGCTCCTGGAGCTGTGTTATAACTGGAATGGGGAGGCCCAGTTTTCTTCACCAGCCGGGCTGTTTTCAGCTGGTGTAAAACTACTGGCCTTGTGGCAACAACTGCCTTTTTGCCTCATTGGAAACTGTGAATTGAAGTCCTCCGTTGGCTAGCGGGGCACCATAGCGTTAGGCCACCACAGCGGCTGGGCGTTATTCAGCAGTCCGACTGGGTTAGGTTTAGGTAGTTTCCATTCTGTAAGCAGTGAAGTAGACCCTGAGGAACACAAAGTTTGGGTTAGACTTGGCTTGCCTGCAGAAGGCAAGTCCAAGGGTCTGTACCCTGATCTGGTACGCGCAGATCTTCTTATGAATTTGGCTAAGTAAAAAAAAAAAAACAAAACAAAAAAAGCCCCAAAAAGACATGATACTAGATGGGTTTTCTCATGTTTTTCACTTGAGCTTTGTGTGAACATGTTTAGTCACATGACAGCACCAAACTCCCCACGTACCTCAGGCACATGGATGCAAGTGAAACTGTCATCTTACACTTACTAAAACTGGGCAAACATATATGGGTGGTTCCTATAAGCTCACCTTCTTTTTGAATGTGCTATACCACATCTGAATATTCCACTCCTTAACAGCAGAACACCTTGACAAAATCTTGTAAGTGTACAGTATCATTCATTCAAATGAAATCTAAAATACATAATTTGAAAAAAAAAAACAGGATATATTGTGTACAAATACGTTTGATTGGTGAAGAGATGTTCTGAACCAATTTGAGAAAGTTGCAGCAAGCGATAGCGTTTCTGATGAGTTCAGCAAGGCAAGCTCGGTCATGCCAGTTTGGTGAGAAAGCTGAACCTCACCCAACTGTGAGATTTTGCACTGGAACCTCAAAGCATCATGAGCAATTACGTTTGAATGTGGGCAATGATTATAGCTAAAACAGCAAAATACTTGGTATGGGTGAAAAACAACCCACTTAAAGTTAGCTTAAGTGTTGTGGATGAGGTTTTTTTTTCCCCGAGCGAGTCATTTCTGTGTAGGTGAAACATGCCCAGTCTTTGCACCGCTGTACGAGAGGGGATGGGGGTTGCTCTCCCGCTTCAGAGCCACCCTGGCGGGCCCTGCTGAGGGAGGCAGCGGAGGGCCAGCACGGCTCGCGGCGACGGAGGCAACCATAGCTGTGGTGCAAGAACAGCACCGGCTGCTTTCAAGAGATCCTGCTCGCACGTAAACACAGCCTGCCCCACTAACAGTCTGAAAGAGCTGGCCTTCTACAAAAGCAGTGAGAAGGCAGAGCTGCCAAGTTTCCCTGTTTTCAAGGCTGGCTCTGATGCGGTCTGGTGGTATAGTCCTCCTCCAGAAAAAAAAAGGTGAAACTTCCCAGTGCTGGTGTTGATGGCACTTAGAAGTAATGTTTAGAAGAGACTTCCTGCAAATGCTGAGTAATGTGACAAAGGCAGGTCTTTGAGGGCTGCCACATTTCCAGTGATTAATGATTTCAATTGAGTGATTACCTACCGTGACCAGTTAGGTCCTTCCTCCAAGGTGCAGCTAGAATATTTGTGGGAAATTCCCGAACACCTGTAATAGACTTGGCTCTGCCAGGGCAGCCGTGTAGGTACGCATGAGAAATGTTTACAGGTCAGCATCAGCAAAGTAATCATGTAATGGCAGTAAGAAAATGAAGAGCAAAGCAGTTATAATTTTCATTTCTGTAGTTACAAAGAGTACGTAGGATTAAAAACCTGGCTGAATGCATACTTTGTTCACAAAACTCTCCTAACTTTCACATCTTTGGATCATCTTTTGCATCTTTGGGTCATCATCTTTTCTTTCTTGTTTTCTGTGTCAAAAACTAATATTCAGACATATCTGTCTGAAAATAAACTCTGTATATTTGTAACAGGAAACATTCATTAAAACTTAAAGTAAATCAAATTCCTATGAACTGCTCAGTGTAGGTTCATTGCAGTGCCTTACTAACATGAGCAATATCACCTAGCGTAGTATTATCACAAATGAGAGAAAATCACACCTGTAGACACAAGTTATACATAAAAATCTCAAATGTCACTTCAAAATAATAGACTATTTCCACGGTTTTAGTTGCAGGAAGAAGGTGAATGCAAATGCTTGAAGATCAGAATTATAACAAAAGCCCCATTTAAAAACAACTCGTTGTTTTTCATTATTTATTTCTTTTTTCCACCAGTGCCATTATTTTAAAGTGCTGCTGATATGCAGTACTACTTGGCAGTACTACGCTTCAGTGCAGAAGCTAGGCTGCCTAGTACAGTTTGTGATCAAGTCTTCAATGTTTAGTGTGTATATATGTTCCATTAGGTATCGCTATAGTATTCATGCATCTTTTGACACTTTGGCTTAAATATAGATAGTTTCTTCTTGTATTAAATTATGAATTGCTTTTCAGTGAAAGGAAAAATTACATATCCAAGTTAGCATATGTATAGAAAGGGAAAAGTTAAAATCTGACATTGAATGGAAAACATACTGATTACATATTCACATCAGGTATACCACAACCACTTGCCTTTCAACCACTATCTCTTCATCAGCTTCCTTCCTGTCAGCTCTTCATCACTGAATAGATTTCCATTGCAACAAAAATTTAAACAAATGTCTCTGAACGGACAAAATATATAAACTTCCCTTTCCCCCAAAAATAACTCGACATGAGTATAACTATTTGTAAGAAAAATGCAGTCATTTGGAAGCGTTCAGTATTAAAAGAACGTATTTATACCGTCAATAGAGTCATAAAGCAGCTTAAATACATTTGGTAATTTTTTTCCCAAATAAGAAAATTCAATATTATTATTATTATTGCTATTGTCTGTGATGATATCTACATAATTTTTGAATTGTTTGTGTTGTAATTATGGTATTAAGGACTATATCTGCATAGAAATCAGTGTGCTATAATATTTCATGATTAAAGGGGTGGTAAGAAAAAGTACATGAGTTTCTCTATGTTGTTTGAACACACAGGGCAAACTTCTAATTTATTTTTTATTACATTAATAGGTAATTCAGTATCATCTTTCTCCAAATATCTTTTGTTTATGTCTGCAAGTTAAGTGAATTACCTTTAATATTGTGAAAATATTAGTGTCTTGAAAATAATTTATGGGTACTAAATTATTGCTTTTGCATGCCCTAAGGAGAGTTTTCTATTTATACAGAATTAAAAAAGAAAAAAAAAAAAAGAACACTGTTTCTTATATTCAGTGTTTTCTGAAAACAAAATGATGAATTATTAGTATTGGACAATCAGTCACCAGTTCAAAACATTCATAACAAGCCATAGCTACAGTTGCTGACTCTAATAAATCTCAACGGGTACACACCTTCTGAAGTCACGCTCTGGCTTTCAAAGGTGATGTTCCACTTTAATTTTTACAAGGCAAGGTTTTTTAATCTTGTATCAAAGATATTAAAACAATTTGCCATGGAGCGTTGGAACCACTGCTGTTGGCCTGCAACACATCTGAAGGCAAAGGACTTCAAAGATACCAATCGCTGCTAGTCTGAATTTAGTAGGTGAACGTTGAGCTTGTTCTTTCCCAGCGGTGCCCGAGCCCACCATGCCGAGCTGAACGTGGGAGCGGGCACACGAACCGCTCCTCGGAAGACCTGAGCAGGGCTGACCACACGCGGCGCCCGCAGCAGAAGGCCAAGACAATCAGACGTGTCCTTAACTAAAATAGTGGTAGGGAACCCTACATCAGTGCCTTGCCCAGCCTTAGCAGAATTAAGGCCACCTTTTTTTTTTATTATTTCCTCTGCAACTGCCCTAAATATCAGGTTAATTGGGGTGGAGCCACCTTTCCTATTGAGGCTGGGCCCTACTTGGGCAGCAATGGGCACTGGGAGGAATTGAGGAGCTTAGTGGTTAGAGCACTCAGAGTGCCCCAGTCCTAATAGCCAGCACCTTCTCTGCTTTTAATTTGTGGATTACTTGCCACTAACATACTTCAAATAGTATTTACAGGCTTGATCCAGATTACAGAGCTTGACCTTTGTGAGATAATGGTCCCTTCTGACCTTAAAATCTGTGATAGCTTGATGCCGTTGAATGAGAGTCATACTCCTTAATTCCTAAAAATGTTTTTTTATAAACAAGATGAAAATGTGGTGTAATAATTCCTGTTTTAATCTAACAACCCATGTTGCTGACTCTGTACTTGATTTAAGTGGGTCTGCAATCAAAGATCGATTGCTGCTTTCCTTTTATTTATTTGGGTTTTTAAATTGCAATGTAAATAAACCAAAACTGTGAAGTAGTTTTAGAATTTTTTTCCTGTAGTTAGCAAAAGCCCCATTTCTAATATATACCTGTTCTGAGAGAAATGTGCAGAGCGACTGGGTTTATGTAGTGAAGCTGTTATTGCAAGACATTTTTAGCTAATATTTATGTCCTTAAAGACTTAATAGAGTAAAAAAAAATCTTATAAGAAGTTGGGGGGGGGGTTCTCATAAAGTATAAAACAAATTTATTAAAGTTTTTGAGAACTGAAATTTCTTCAGTATTCTGTGGGTTTGTTGTTGAGGGACAGGAGTGAGGACTTTATGTAAAAGACCTAATGTGATAAATTATGCTTCTTATTGGCTAATAATTATGTGCTTGTAGATACTACCTTCTTGCTTTGAAAGCTTGTTCCAGTGTCAGGTGAATAGTTACAAAAATCACAGTAAGTTGAAGCCATTTTCTTGCAAGGAACCATCACTATGGTGTGGAAATAAGTCTGTTATTGGTATGGAAATAAGTTTGTTATTGATGTTTCACAGAGGCTGCAAGCCTGCACAGATGCAAGCTCATACATAGTCCGGTTTATAATTTATACTTTTTTGTATATTATATGCCATGAATATTAATGTAATTTAAATTCAAGCACACTCTTGTCCTCTAGCTTTGAAAGCGTTTCTTCACATGCTGAACGGTAAGTCATTGAGATTAATGGGAGTTGTTATGCACATCATTAAGTGTTCTCAAGATTAGAACAATTTTTTGGTTAGGGAATTCAAAAAGATTATTTACATATGCTTAACAAATAAGATAAGATATTAGCATAAGGTATTAGCAGAACATGTGTACCCAGTGACAGAGAGAATCCTTGCTGAAATATGTGCCTTCCTCATCATCCCCTGAATCAAGAAATGAGTAGTGATGAAAAAATGAATGGTTTTTTGGAACACAAACCCAGAGTACCTGAAAGTCACAGAGGGACTGAGGAATTTTGCAGATAATTGTATTTCACATTCCTATGACTCATGATAACAAAAGTTAAGGGATAGGAGTTATTCTGAAGTGCCTTGAAACTAGGCACATACAACTCTAGGCTCTGTCTCGTTCTTTGTATTTCTCTTCTCGCTGTTAGAGAAATGTGAATATGTGAAGAAGTTTGTGGGTATCTGCCCTGCTGTAGTCGCTTGTAAATTAGAGTTTACAGTCAAGAAGTTATAAATGTTAATAGATTTTCAATTAGAAAAGAGGCAAATAGTTACAATTTCAATGTAATACTGGGAAGAGTATTTGATCAATAACCTAGCTGCTTTATTGGATGGGAGAGAGCATTCTTTTTAGAAAACTAGTGTCATATCATCTGAGTATTGTAAATGAAGAAGATGGTGTTACTGTTAGTGTAAACCAGGTCATTAGAGATGTTATGCATAGTGCAGAACTTAGAACTTCTTGTTATCTAAGGATAAATGGGAAAATTTGTAATGGGAAAATTATCTTTCTACCTTACTAACTTGCATTGTGTTTAGTTGGAGCATTGGAGTTCAGAAACTGAAGTCAGATTACAGTGATATTCTTGCTCTTTGTAACGTTTATCTGCTTATACACTTGATTGTAAGCAAGCAGTTATTAGTATACTTAAATTTGTGCCTTTTTCCAAAGAAGACATGTATTCTTATACAAAAGCATTCTCATACGCTCACGGTAGGAAGTAAAAATGGCCTTTGGGTTCCTCGCTGACCACAGAAAGGAAGAAACGTACGTGTCTGGTACTAAAATCAGGGGCATATACACAGTATGTTGAAAGTTTTTGGGATAACAGTTTTTGGGAGATGGGGATCCCAGGCACGAGACAGAGACGCACAGGAATAGCTACCCTGTCCCCTGGGAAAATGCCAGTTACACTTTGTCTTTAAAACAATGTTGACGTTCTTTCTCATTTCTTATTAAGCAGTGTTACATACTAAACGGTTAACTGTATGTGATCATATTGGGTAGCTGGATTTCAGGGTCAGATTATTGTCCACCTCAGCAGGTGTACAGCACTCGGCTATGTTTAAAAACAACACCTTTGAGAAAGGTGTCCTGCACTTGAAAAAGAGAACCGCCAAGACAGTAGAAATCTCCACCGGAGACTCTCGTGAAAATAAGTATTTTTACCGTACATTCCCACTACAACTGTCTATCTTGGCAAGTAAAAAAGTATTGTAACAGTAGTCTGTACTAGTCCCTTTACGTTAACACTCACATACGCACAACACGCCCCCCCCCCACTGACCTTACTCGCACGTGTGCAACAGAGTGGTTGGCCGTTGGTATATGCAGGTATGCCCGTTTGCTACCTTCTGCATCAACGGGTATATTCGGTCTGTTCAAAACGTAGCTGTAGTTTGTGGAGCACCTACCAGGATTTCTAAATGTCCATTTTTTCCAAAGTGTTACAAATCCTTATGAGAAGTGCACAATGGTTTTAAATAAGTTTTGGGTAGTGATTACCTTAGATTGCCAGAAAAACGATCTTGTGAGATTTGAATCTTAAGGATAATAGATATAGATGTTTTTTCACTTTTGTTCTGCGGGCCAAGCCTGATAGATATTCAATAAGAATTTTGCCTAAGAAACAGATAGAAGTAAAGTTTCAGGATTTGCCTTGTTTCTTGACTTTGTGGTTAGTGGTTGGTTTCCACTTAAGTTCTCCCAGTCGTACATTTAGCTGCAGTCAATCTTCTGTAGTGCAACTCTTCTGTCTCATCTGGGTCTGGGATTTTTCAAAGCAAATAGGCTTGTGACATTAAATTCAGAACGCATAGTCCATTCTTACAATCGTACTAGAAGTGGCTATTAAAGTTTTAGATTAAAAAACATACAATCTCATCTGCATGGAAGTGTACAGTTCCCTGTCTCCTTTCCCTCACTTCTCTCTCACTCCCCATTTCCACACTGATTCTGTTACACTTCTTCATAGGAGCTCTGGTGTGCTCGGTGCTCAGTGCACTTGGAGGCGTAAGTCTGACACCAGTGGAAAGCAGATACAAGGCTAAGACAGTTTAAAGGCTAAACTATTCTAGCGAACGTTTTGGGAAAGATTGCTTTTCCCAGCGCAGATTCTGTCAGCGGGCTTTGCTTTGTCCAGGAGATGCTCTAAGGGGCTCTCCTGGAGGCTGGCGGGGAGCCAGTCCTCTCTTTGTTGAAGTTTATTGGTGTTCTCTTTGAAGTCAGGAAGAGTTTGGCCATCTTCCTCAGGAGAAGTATGTGAGTGCTCCTTCCACGTGGTAGCAGGTGTGATTTTTTCCTTTCACTGGAAAATTGGGATGCCACTCCTGCAGCCATTCTGTCCCCAGCTACCTTCCCTAGTGCAGGACCAGGTCTGTGTGTACCAGCTCGCAGTAATCGTGCCACGTATTTCAATAAGAATAATTATAGCACCAATAAGTGTTGGGGAATGCTCTTGTGATATCTCAGAATACAGTTCTGTACCGTTCCCCCAAAGGGATTTTGTACCAAGGGTCTGATCTTGTTATAACCGAGCTCATTAGTCAAATCAGACCCCATCCACACTTCTATTTTGTCAAAAATGAAGGCGGCAGCAGCCACACCTTCCCCTGGGTAGCAGTGCATGTCCTAAAGCCTCCGTCCCAGGGAACAGGCAGTCAGGTGAAATCTTAACATGACTCACGTGCTCTTGCAATTGAGTTATTCATTGCAGGTGTAGTCCTTGTACAGAAGCTGGCCTTGCCTCTCACTTCTGCAAGACCAGATTTTGAAATGGCAATAGTAGTATGTACATGCCAGAAATATTTTATCAGATGTTTCAGATTTGTGGGGAAATTTCATCTCTTGTAGTATTTCCTAATTGTGTTTGATACGTTAAAGCTTTTGATCTTTCTATTTCATATCAAGATTCAGAAAAATAATTAGTAAACTCCTGTATGGTTTCAAATATTAGATCTGCAAACTCTCATGTATTTCTGCTAAAAGGAACAACAGACAAAGAGATCAGTGACTCCTGTATTACCTTATTTATCTCTCACAGATCCAGTTTTATTCACGGATCAGTAGGATCTACCTAGACCTACTTACATAGAACTACCGATATATGTTTTCCTGTTAATTATGACAAACAATTTTGGACCAACTACAAACTTTTTGCAATATATACATGAGATCAAGAAAGGTAGATGCTTTGATAAAACTGTTGTGAATTTCTCATTGAAATAGCAATCTTATTTCCCGGTTGCTAACCGTGAAGTCACTACTCGCTAATCAGAAGAAAACAACCTGGTAAACAGTCTGTGTAAACAACTTCTTTGCAGGAGAACATGCCTTCTGGCAGCACAGCTTCTTTAAGATCGACATCCTTTTTGAAAATCTCGTTTATACATTTTCTTACTAAAGTAGGACTCTTAAAGCGTCTTTTAAGTCATGCACATTGAAGTACAGTAGTTTGAAAATAACAGGTGAGTTTTCTTCTGATTCATACGGTTCCAGCCATTTCCAAGGGGTTATTTTACAAATATTAAAATATTTATTTTTAAGATATTTTCTAGCTCCTATCTCCCATTGTCTTACTGCTTCCAATGTGAGAGCTTACAATCCCAGTTCCACATCTATTAGGCATAGAGGCATCCCTTTATTCCTTTGGCTTTGTGAAGAAGCCTCACAGTTAGCTTCAGACAGAGAGACAAATTAAATATATTTCACAGGCATTCTTAAGAAGACCTAGTAAGACAGCTTTCCTTAAAAAGACTTCTGATATGTTATTTGTCATAATTTTCCAGGCATAGGTTGCTTTTCAGATTTTACATTCACAGACACACACACAACATCCCCCCAAACCTAAACACAGCTTTCCCGTGGTGTTGTTACAAAATCGCACAGAAAAAAAAAGGATAACAGAAATCTTGAAGTTTCTTCATGTAACACTGCCAACAGTCCACTGTCTCTCTGTTCCCCACCTTCCTCCCAGCTCGCAGGGTTCTGTGTTCACCTGCTGCCTCAGCCCCTGTGCCCCCTTGTCCCCAGCTCCCCTGGAAATCCACCCTGAGATCCCCGTTTTGGCTGGAATCAGACTCCCCTCTAGTGAGCCAGAGAAGAGGTGACAGAAAGTGATGCCATCTCCTGGCTTTCTTCTAAGAGTGATTATCCCCGTTCCCCAGGTCACTGCGATGGAAATTATGCATCTCTCTCTCTCCCCGCTTACTGGGTGTGTTTCAAAAACGGGGCTCAGCACGGGACAAACGAAGCATCACGGGTACGTGGAAAAGTCCTGGAAATGGGGGGGCTCACCATGCTCGTCTTGCATTACCAGAGAGGGCCCAGCGTTGGCACGGCTTATTCGGGCCTGTAGGGATGGATCCCAACGATGGAGACTTGGCGCGTCTCCCTCGCCAAAGAAACAGCCCCTCTCCCAGCCTCGGGTAATTACAAGTCTTTGCAGGATCACACGGAGCGTGTTATTTATGCAGAAGTATAAAATCTGAGTTCAGTCTGGGTTAGAAAGTGACTGGGAGAAACTGAACACGCGGGCGAACGTTGTGTTTCTTGGCATGGGAGCTGAGCTCAGCCTAGGCCCCGCGTCCATTGGCGGGTTTTGTTTTTATTAGTTGCATAAGTGGGAAATAGGTTTGAGCCCATTTAACTCTGTTTTAAAAACTGCTTGTGTGGTTAAACTAAATATAGAAAATGCTTGATTATCTGCTTTTATGGATCATTTGTCAATGACAGAGGGATTTATTAGTCCATGTACTCCTGCTTTCTGCTACAGACTTGCAGAAACAGCTCTGGTTCTTAAGGGAGGGATCCAGGCTGGGTCAGAGTGCAGTAAGGATATTTAAGGCCACTTGTCAGATCTGGGGCGTGTGCTGCAGCTGTGCTCGTTCCTCCTTAGCCCCGTGTTTGAAGCACCATCTCTGCCAGGTCCATAGCTTCGCAGCATTGTGCTCTGGGGCTGTCTTGGCATGTTTCGTTTTGCTCAGGGGAAGAGACTGTGCTTGGCGTTTGGCAATGTGGGTGTTGTCTGTCTCCACTTCCAGAGCCATTAATTGAATCCTGTATTTTTTTTTCAGCATTTCTTCTTCGCTTTTCCTCCTCTTCTTTATTTTTTTCTGATCTGGTTTGAAATACAAACACAGCTCGTTTGAAAAACTCTTAAGAAAAATTCAGAATTTCCACTCCACCATCCATTTTTTTCTACAGACGCAGTGCGTTGTAGGCAATGCAAATGTTTACGAGGTTATATTCCCTTCTTTTCATTGGCTGCAGTGTGAAGTAAACACATCTCATGTGTGTCTTTGTGTATCCTCTGAAGTACAGAGACTCAGGGATGTGCTGTTGGTCATTCTAAATTATTTCTGTGCTGTTCTGGTTTTCACATGAATACCAAACTGTAACAAAGAATAAATCTCTATAATTATTAGCTGAAATATCAGCTTTCCAATCATGGTCTGAGTGGCACCAGAGAAGCACAATTTATAAAGTGTCTTTGTAGTTTTTCCTTTTTTTTCTTCTTCTGTTTTGACGGATTATTTTTTGCACTTTTCATCTGTGTCCATTTAAAGACAGCTGTGTTAAAATCCATAATTTAGCAGGTTCCTACTTGCTTTCGTGCTGCTAACTGCATTTCAGTCATGACAGCTTTTTGTAAGGGTTAAGCTTTAAATTGATGTCCAGTTATGATTTACAGTTATGTTATTTCTAGTGTATTTCTTTCAAAGTATCTAAAGAAAACAATAAAATACTGAAAATCAAAAGCAAAGATTTCAGGTCTATCTTGTAACCTAGTACACTGTGCAGCATTGCATCCCCCTCACCCAACTTGTCCATGTGACTCGTTAACATGATCAGTACGTGCTTCTGCATGCATTTGTCCCGTTTCTCCTATGTTTCCAACAAAATACATTGATTGATTGTTATAGTTCAATATCTCTCTTAACTAGTGGATTTCCTTTCTCAAAATCTCTGTACACCTTTAACCTAGAGGACACAATTCATTGTGTAAAATTAGTTTGGTAATAACAAATTTTAAAAGTGAAATGATACTGTCGAAGTGGCAAGCTCTACGTTTTCTTTCTGGTGTTACCCAACACTTTTTGGCACTGACTCACCTGACATGCTGGTTGCTGCTACTGCAAGTATTGTGCAGATTAGCTAAACCAATAAGAAATCAAAATCAATTGCTAATACTGAGAAAGTAGGAGATCAACCAGAAAAAAAATCACAAGTTTAGAGATTTTTTTTTAAAAGGATTTATTATACAGGGTTGTAAAAGAAAGCTCTAAAACACTGCTCTAAAGTAAAGTCATCAGTGTCATGGCACAAAACCCAGGAATTGTGGTCAGCATTATATTTTGAGTTGAAAAAGTGATTTATAGATGCCATATAAGCTGGCAGTGCTTTAAATGTTTAGTAACAAGTTCTAGCTGCCCCAGCAGACCACACGTAGCTGTGCTTGTCACATCTGAGTGGCCTTGGGGGCGTGTGCAGGTTTGCAGAGTCCCACGTCGGAGCCGTTCTGATCTTCTGTGCCAAATCCAAACCAGCGCCTGAAGCATCACGTGGCCCTTGGGAAGAGGGCGAGTTCTGTACGCCCTCCAGCGTGCCATACTGGCCACCAGGCAGAGCCCGCCACTTCGACCTAGGGACGGAGAATGAATCCACAGGGTCAAGAGAGCAGAGACAAGGGCCGGGGAGCGCGCCAGCCCCGTTGCGTGGTTGTTGAGGACAGAGCTGGTTTAGGACTGCCCTGCAACGTTAGTGTTTTGTTTCTGGACGAGTGTGGTTTCTCTGCAATTACCCCAATTTGGCCTGCAGGTTGTGAAGAGAAAAAAGTTGGTTTAGAGCAAATTAAAACTCTAATCGTGCAATCCTTGCTAGTTTGTAGCATGGCAAAAGCTAGAAACTCAGGACTTAATCTGCCTACCCGGTTGCAAGCAAAAAGGAAAGAAATTTAGGTCACAGGAAATCATCGTTTTTAGGGATGAACTGCTCGTGTGCGCGTCAGTCCTCATCTCCCATATTTTGTGAAGGTCAGTGGCCTCCCCAAACCTCCCAAACGTTCAGAATTCAAAGTTCTCTCAGAATAAGATTTTGAGGACATTTTGCACGACAGTGCTCCTTCATGGAACAAGTTCGCTCTACCTCTGAATCAAGTGAACTTTAAATCTCCTGCTAAATCCCACCTCCTTCAGCTAACCTTTCTGACCTCCTCTGTCTCCTTACATCTATTCCTGTGCCTAATCCTTAAATTGTTAGTGTTGCAGTTGTTCAAAATAGGCTCCGAATTTCTCAGGGCGGGAACCTTGTCTAAATTTGTATTTGCAAAGTGCCATCCACACACTCTGCACCTGCGGCACTATATGGACGATAAGTTATCATGAATCTTCGTCGTGAATAACAGATGTGTCTAAAACTCATTTTCAGTTTACTCATTTGAAAAAAAAAACAACCAGCTTTTAAAGTTTACAATCAAAGCTATGATTGGAACATAAACATTGCTGATACTAAAGATATTTAAATGTTATTTCTTTTATCAATAAGAGATGGAATTCAAATTTAGTAACTGCAAGCAGGCTTCGCTATAATTACCATTCATCTTTCAAAAGCATTTCTTTTTCTAATTATGTAGCTACTACCATAAAGTTAGGAGGTATTGTCATAGAAATGTCGTATTTTTAAACATAATTTGAACTTCACAGGGACGGGAAGATATTTAAATCAAGTGTTTTGCCTGGGCCTACAGAAAAAAAAACCACACCTACCGTTGTTGGTTGTATACCCTTATAACGCCACAAAATTTCAATGCAATTACTCTCGATTTGCACTCTGCTGTAAGAAAAAAATCATGTCACGTTTTTCCTCAGGAAATCCCTGCATGAGATTGCTGTAGGCTGTATGAGCTCGCTAGGAACGTGTCACTATGTACTTGCCTTGTTCAGACACACTTCCCTGGATCCATTACTGGCCACTATGAGAGAGAGGGAGCTGGGCCAGGTGTGGTCTGGTTTGGTACAGTTGCTTTTACAGCCTTAGATGTCTGTGGAGGACTTAAGATCATCCCATAAGATGCAGACCAAACAAGTAAAACGAAGGCAATACTGTTGTTTAATAATCATTCCTAATACTTTTGCAAGAACCAACATGATTTAGAAGACTCGTTTCCATAGTCAAAATCCTGGAGATACGAGACGCTCTTTCGGTCTTATCTGACCTTCTGCAGCACACCGCATCGGATTTGATTCTAATCTTGCTTTGCAAATGAGAAGCAAACTTCATGGAAATGAATGGAATGTCATAAAACTGGATTTTAAATTAGAATTGGGCCAATAACACTGCTTTAAAGGACTGTAACACAATTGACTTCAAAGACCTCGCTATGACCTAAATGTGAAGATAAAGGGAACGTGGTTTATTGACTTCACTTGAGATTTTACCTTGAAAATACTCAGAATTTACCTTTTTATTCTTACTTCTAATTCGGATTTTAATGCAATCAGTCCTATATATATAAATACAGTCCTATAAACATGTGCAAAATACCCATGAAAAGCACAAAGTTGGATTCAGCACGCGAAGACTGAGGGGAAGTTTCTCCAGAACTCTGAAAAGTCAGAGATCTTGTATTTCATGGGATTTACCAGATTGTACAGAGCTTGGCAAAGTTTATGGAGCTCTGGCGAACGTCTTCTACGAGCTGTAATCTGGGGACAATGTGGCTGCCAGAGCTCAATTTCCAACTTGTCTTGAGGCCGTCCTGTGCTTATATATGCCCCACCTACAAATGTGCTTAACTAAAAGGCTAGCGCTTATGAGTGACGTTCAGTCAGCATTTTCACACGATTAACTTGCCAATTAAAAATGGGCTTGGTACTGAGTTTAGAAGTTAACTTAGATACTCCTAGCTTGGGCAGAGAGTTGCTTTCAGGCAGGGTGAGGCCAAGTCTGATGTTGTAGGAGATGTTACGCCTGCTTGGAGAGAGACGCCGTGACTCGCCGGGGAGCTGGCGTGGCCTCGGCCGGAGCACTCGCTCCCTTGGGCCCTTTTCCCTGGATGGCAGCCAGGGGCAGCAGCACTGCTGTGAGATAGGAGCGTGACTTTCATCCAGCCAGTGGCTGCAACTTCACCCGGTGCCTCTTCTTTGTTTACTGTGGTTTCTTTCACATCCTCGCTATTACTGTCGTACTTTGGCATACTCCACTTCGCATGATGGTTTCAGAAAAAAACAATTTCCGTCATCAGTTTAAATTCTTTAAAATAATTATTCTGGTCGTAGCCTAATTACATGTTGCTTCCACTTTAAGAGGAAAACTATATATGTCTGGAATTTGATGAGTGTAACGTGCAAGAAAGAAGATTTACAGTGTTTTAAGTATACTAATTATATATATTTTATACTAAGAGAGAAGATAGAAGATACCACAAGATGCCTTTCCTCTAGGTGACGTACAGACAGAACAAAACAACAACTGTTTGTCTTTGGAAATTTACCTCTGGGTTTGGGGTTTTTTTTGAGAGGAAAATGCTTATCTTGGAGATGAAAACCATGAAAATATCTGGAAAATAATGAATTCTTCAGACGTGGTGTTGCACATGGAAAATACACACTTCAGTCTGGAAACAAATTGATTATTGAACGCATCTTCATTGGTTATTGAATGTTACGGAATAAGGGGTTACCTTCTTGACTTCCTCCTGTAATAAACACAAAAATGTTTGGATAATCAGAAAACAGAGCTTGATTATTTTAAACAATTGCAACAATTACTTTTGGTCTGTACCAATATTCTGAATTAGTCTGAATAATAATGAAGAAAATTGTATTTCCCTATCACTGTCCAAATCAAATAGCAATACAAGTTCTCCCAGTGGCACTCGTGTAGATATCACTCGTCAACACCTCCTACTCCTTGCGATCGCTTCAAGGGCCTTATCTTCTGTACAAGATGAAACTTGATTCATTTACATTTTCCCTTTTCAAAGCAACAAGTAGTGAAAGCCAGAAACTCTCCGAGACCTACATTTTTCACATGTTCTCTGTCACTGTCAATCATGCCCTCTTAAGTTAGACATAATAAGCATATTTTCCAAAGGAAATAAATAACACTCTGAAGAAACTCCCCACAGATATGTCTCTGACCATCTAACTACCTTTGCTTCATTTAGCAACATGCTCCAGAGCTTTTCAGTGGAGGTATTATGGTTTTTTATGGTGTTACAGCATTTTCTGCATTATTGGTGCTCCTGCAATGCAAAAAAAAAAAACAAACATTCATGAGAATCAAATGTCAGCAGACATATTCTAGTAGGTATTTCAACCAGTGATTTTATTACTCCTATAGGCTTATTTTTTTTCTCCAAAGGTTACATATTATTCCTAATCAAACTGTAGAAAAGGTCCGTACCATTGAGGCTTAAAGTACCTCTTTGCCTCCTGTGGGAAATGATTTATCTTCTGTCTAAATAGGATTTTCATTTTGCATATCCTGCCTGAAAGCTTATTTGCCGTTATAAAAATAATGCAGATAATTCGTAGAGACAGAGAGCTGATAGCAGCAAATAATATTCAGTGTCAATTCATACAGATGAACTGGTACAGGCAGGAACAAACCCAGAAAAGGTGTATGTAAACCTGCTGTGGTGAGGCAGGCTCCCTGCAAACCAGACTTAGCTCTGAAGTTCGTACGATGGTTAAACCAAAACCAAGACCCTATAGTTTTTTCTTTATTGACAATGAAACTTGGGAGCTGAATTCTGTCCGTTCATTGCGTTGACTCTGTTCGCCAGCGAACTACAGGAGGCCAATGCGCCCCGTCAAATGCGAGTTCCTCAGCCAGCACCCATGGGCAGGCGTCTCTGCAGGGAGTGGCGCTGTGCCCGGGCTGTCACTCAGCAGAGACACTTCACCCGCCTTCTTCAGCACAGCAGGATTTTTAAATTAATTACAGAAGGCTGCATTAGCCACCCCTTCCTGCAGCACATTTCTCCTCCCGTCAATGTGCGTGATGGTGTCTCTCTTCGGTCAGTCTCGCGCCATGAAGCGCGCACACTGACCAACGTCGATCACGCCTCTTCGATTTGTGTATCCAGCGGTGTAGCCAAGGCTGTCCTGGCTTGAATATTTCCTCGGTTTGCCAGACTGCGTAACGGTGTCTCAGAGACATGTCCTGATTAGGAATGATACTTAAATTGCCGCACACTTCAAAGTTTTTAGTTTCAAAACACTTAAAATAGGAACCTTAGCCTTGTGAACCATCCTACAGTAGCTACGGATGATCGGCTCGCTCCGAAGGAGCACCAGTTGTACTCCTTCCATGTATGACAAATGTGGGTTTAAAATCATACAAACTTGACTCTTTAACTTTTGGTTTGAAAAATATATTAGTAGGCCGGGAAATGAACAATAGCAGGGAGAAAACAGATCACAATGAGTTTAAGGTAATACAGAATAACAGTCATATATTTTCAGTGATTGAATAACCTGATAAAACTATTGGATTCTTTTTGTAAGAGCCGAAGAGTGCCAGGAATTTAATAAGCACGTAGGATCTGCTTGACATTCAAAAGGCTGACACATTCAAGAAGATCTTTGTCCTCATTGTATGACTAAATGGTGATAAAATTATCAGTCCAGAGCTGACTTTCATAATATAAGGCTATAAGACCTTTAGGGGGTCACTGAGTCCAGATCCTTGTTGTTGTAAGCAAAACGTCAGAGGTGTCCTTTCCCCAAAGTTATCGAGTTCCCATCTCCTAATAATTAGATGTGTTGTTTGCTGTCCTTTAATTATAACCTCAGTGACACTGCAGAAAACACATCCCTTTGTTTACATTGCTTTAATTCATGGAAAAGCAGTCCACCTTTGGGTGGAACATGGACAAGTTCCTCTCCTTCAGTTACTGTAATAAACCTCTCCTAATACTTACTGTAACAAGGTACTTGCAGTTATTTAACTTGTAGTTAAAATGTGTATTACAAGACCATAGGATTTCTGCTGTAATTTGTGGGAAAGGTATATGCTCAGCAATTCGAATATTTTTATAATAGAACGCTGATTCGTTGTAATACAGCTTTGTAAAGAATATAAACAAGAAGACAAGAGAATGACTTTTTATTCTTAATATTAAAGAATTTCTTCACAAATCGCTGAAGCTTTTTTACAAGACAAAGCCAGAAGGGTATATAGAAGTTTGAATTTAAGAAATCCAAAGGAAATCCTAAGGAAAGAAACGTTATTTCTGATATCAGTGAGGCTGGATTGGTAAGCGTGTTATGTCCGGAGGACTTGACTGGCCTGGAGTAGCAGACTTGAAGGCTTCAGCAATGTGTTGGAAATGGCATAAAGCCTGACAGCTATGAGGTGCATCAAAGTGACCAGAAGGGGACGGAGACAAAGATTTCCCTATTCTGGCTTCCATGATTTGGAGTTATTTCAGGGATCCTTCTAAAACAGAAATTCAATGATCTGGCTTGTTTTGAATTTCCCTCTTCTTTTTCTCTTTCTCAATCTCAGCTGAATCTGAGCGGGAGGGAGAGTTGCCATCCCAGTATCAGGTTTTTATACCACATTTAGTCCTTCTTTCAAACTTTCAGGCAGGTTTGGTCACCTATTTCCCTACTTTCCAAAGTCCTCTTCCTGAATCATTCTTGCTGTTTTCCTTTCAACATCTTTCCGTGGTTCCCTTTTCCACAGCATGCTAAGCTCAGGCTCCTTCAGTGCTAACATGATTTCCCCATCCGTTTGCAGGTCTGGTTCCCTTGACTTCCTTTCCACAAACTTCCTCTGTTTCACTTAATCACCTGTCTCCTCATTGATTACTTCATTGATTACTTCATCTCTTCATGCCACCTATTCCTGGAACGATCTCTTGCTCTTTTCCACCAAACTTCCCCCTGCAGAGAGAAAGGCCCATCCTCTGCCTTCAGATGACTCTTTCACCTTCTCTTTTCCCCCTATCCCAAGAGTCACTAATTTCTCATAAACTAGTGCTTTCACTGGTCACTGCCTTGTGACTTTTTTAGAATAATGAAAGATCCTTCTTGATTGAAAAAGAGGCTTTGATGTTATAACTCTTGGTAGGAGATTTATTTTGATGGGCAGAATACTTCACACAAAATAAGAGATCACTTTTTTTGCTGGAGTTTTTGATGACAGCTGTTTTTTCTGCTTGACAGTCTGAGGCAACGTGCTGTATTACAGTTGGTCCATTGTTTCGCTTCCTTCCATTTTGACATGATGAGAGACCACAGAAAATGGTGAGGCAATATAGAAAAAATAATTTTATTAGGAAATGTGGTTAATTAGATTTATTATGTTTAAACATTCATTTTTCACAGAGATGGAACATCCCCATCAGGTAGAACTGTGCGTTAATCCATCACTCTGTGTCAGTTATAAAGTATTACTAGTGAGGCTAAAACAGAGGTTGTTTTCTGAGCTGCCCAGGACACTCAGGCTAGGATTAAAATCAGAAAGTAAAACTGTTGCTGGATACATGTATTAATGGCAAAGCAAACCACCTGTATCTCAGAGATTCTTTGCTGCATTTTTGTGTTCTGTGCTACGATGGGAGTTGCTGTCACACAAGTCTGCGTGCAAGTTGAAGTAAGTTACCACCTTCAGAATCAAGATACTCACAAGTTTGCTGTTGCTTTTCGATTCTCTTACTTGTTAATTTATGCTATTCCATTGTAAACAGACTGGGTCTTAACTTATGCTTTCTTTATAGTTGCTTAGGATGAGCAAACTACTAGGGAAAAAAAAAGGTACGTTAGTGAAGTGACTCTTCCAAAGTGCAGATCTTTGGGCAGTGAACCCTCCAGCGCCTCCCCAAGAGGCTGATACATGGTCTCGTCCCACCTATTGCCCTCTGGAGCAGTCAGAGGTCTCTGATTAGTCCAGTCAGATTTCTTTGATACTTCCTCCCGGGTCATTTGGGGACCTGTGCAATGTGGCCCGATGGCAGGAGAGGTGCCAGGAAGGGAACCGCAGCTGATTGCGTAGCAAAGTGTTGGAAAGCCCGGCTGACATCTGGTCTCACATATTCCATTGTCCATTTGCTACTGTTGATTTTTAGTCACTGTTACCAAGACAAATACTTCCCTCTTCCTCAAAGAAAGTAAGAAGCAAAGGAGGCGCAAGCCCGTTGCTTTCGCTTATGCAGAAGTGTCGTAACTTTGCCATTGACACCAATGTGTTTTTCTGGCTGGATTCACATTTCCTTCACAATCATACCAATAATCTACTTATATTATTCCAAAAATGGCCGCATATTCTGTCCCCTTTTCCATCCCAAATCTCCTGAAAAAAATATGAAATCATCAGACCAGAGAGAGATGAGGTTAACCATGCGTTTAAAACTGCTATCCATTTTGCTGTCTCAGCACTCCAGTTTTCCACTTACAACTGAAGAGTTTTTTCACCTGCCGGATAAGTAAAGTAGATCCACCAAAACCAGATAAATACCTCTCCATACAGTGTCTCATTGAGGTCTGCCAATGGCATACCCAAATTTGGAATTTTTTTATCGTAAAATTGTCAAGTAAAACATACTTAACTGTTATATTTCATGGTTCGGACCCTGCTCGATTACAGAGCATTGGAAAATCACTAGATTTTCAAGCAGGCTAAATAATGTAAAAGAGGTCCTTATAAAAATTAACAATACTACCTGTATTACAGGTCAAATTCTTCAAGCTATAATTGTCTGCCTTCCCAGTCCTTATTACATACTTTGTGCATTTCCTTTCAGTTTTAAGTAGAGAAGTGTATGCAGGTTATAAGCTGATAATGACTTTCTAAAATGCATTTTAGCACTTAATTTCATTGATGATGAAAGATAATCCTCTACATATTTTCATAGCAATGTTAAAATCTCTTAAATGTTTTATGTTATAATGGAAGACTTGGTAAAAATCTAAATCTATATTTCAGCTACGAGTATTTGGACTAGTATTTTATGTTTTCTTTCATTTTTAAATGCAGATCACACTATATTCATTCATGTTTTATTTATATTCTGACAGATTTGCTGTAATGTTCTTTTGGAACTAATCTTGAGAGACAAGCTCATAGTTACTGGATCTGTACCCAAAAAGTACTGATGCACTATATAAATATTCACGATGGTCAGTGAATAAACAAAGACCACGAGAATAACTGTGCTGGACCAGGCGGAGAAGATGGATAAAACAGGATACCAAGTGAAAAATTATGAAAACAGGGTAAGTGAATAGTGATAATTCTCCCAGGGATTGCAGCAGACTGATTATTTGCAACTTGGGGAGTTCATGAGCACCGTGTTTCTGTGACCCTATAGATTTTTCTTCCATGAACCTCTCCAGTTTGTCCTTCAATCTGTGCAAACTTTAAATTTCTCAAACCCCTTCCACAAGTGCTTAGCCTTAATACGTGCTGCATGAAAAAAACCACCTCGTTTTGTTTGTTTTGAACCAACCACCTATAGATTCATGTGATGTCACTACTTCTGCTGTATAGAGACACAATGAACGAGTGATGCCTATTCACCCTTCCCATGCCACTCCTCATTTTTTATGACTTTATCATATATCCCCTCAATTGTCTGCTTTCCAAGCTGAAGTTTCCTAGCCTGTGTAATTGTTCCTCCCATGGAAGTCATTCATACCTTTGATCATTGTTGCTCTTCTCTGGATGCGCTGCAGCTCTTTCATATCCCTTTTTGAGGTGGGAGAATCAGGGCTGCACAGAACTTTCATTATGTAGGGCACCCTGATAATCAGAAGAAATGTTTCTCAAATAATTTTAGTGTTTACATTTATTAAAACATTTAATTCTCTCAATTTCCTATTACAAGTCAGGATTTGAAATTCAAGGTTGACTAATGAATACTGCTTTTGGCATAGCAAATTCGAGTTTGTGTTTAAGTGATCCAGCTCCAGGGTAGCATATGTTTGCAAGTTAAGTTTGCCTATGCTGAAACCAGACAACATAGATCCAGTTCCACCTTTGAATGTTTAGATAATAATGAGTCATGCTAATAGAGGCTGTCTAGAACGGTGCAACTCCAGCTCGCTAAAGAATTTATTATAAAATATATTAAACAGGGGCATAGACACAAGTGAATCATAGATGTTAATAGACCAGAGCAGTCTAATGTAGTAACAAGCAGCGCGAGTGAGATGTGCCTTCCTAAAGGTGTCCATGCTCTGGTGATAGCCCAGCTGGGACCGCTTGTCATATGGGATAAAGAGGAGAGCAAAAGAGCACGCCCTGAAAAAGGGCACCAGCCCTGTCCCTTTCCCATGTTTTGGTGCAATTATTCAAACATTGATTTAGACAGCTGACAGGCCATTTGTGGGTGTAGATGGGATAAACTGGCCCGAATCAGCTCTTTCTGTATTTCAGTGATGGGAGAATTTGACTCCATTTTTTGTTGAACTTGCTATGATTCTATTAGAATTATAACTTACAGGCATATTTTATCCTTTTTTTTTGTGGTGTAGTTAAACTTCTGTTTCAGATTTTTGTTAAAGGAACAGAGATTTCTCCTATAAGTAACAATATTCTTTTAAAATTAAATATTTCATCAGGTTATCCTAAACATGGTACTTTAATCAATTTAATTCATTCATTCCTGATCATAGTATCACATGACCCACTCAGCAACACAGAGAAGTTTTAACAGATAGGCACATCTTTCTTGAATAAAACCAATTGCTGCTTGTATTTTACAAGGATGTTTTTACTTTAGGCATTACTGTGTTTCTTGGATTTCTTACTGGATTGTTTTGCAAAATTAAAACTATGGCAAGTATTTTTTTACTATTTTTCCCTTAATTATACATAAGTTGTATTTCCATAACAAGCTTAAAAATTCATTCAGGGCATCCAAAGTGAATATATATTTTAATAAGTATTCATTTATTTCTATGCATTACTTAGAAAATGAAAGCAATGAGAAAAAATGTTGCCAGATCAACATCGTGACTGAAAATTTGATTAACACAATGTAAAGATGCTTGAGGTTCACATTTCCTATCATATGAATATTTTGGAGTATTTGTGTCTTATCACACTGCTGTGAAAACTGAAATATTTCTCTCAACCTTTGCAATCAGCAAGAAACAAAATAATTAAACACACAGCAAAAGGTTGAATTTCCTTATTTTGGACCTGTGAATTAACGAGATACAACAATCTCAGTGCCTAAGAAAATGTTACCAAATTGGCCCATTTCTTCAAAAATATCTAACATGAGCTAACCAGCTTTCTCCAAATAAAAACTTAATGAAAAATTACTGAAAGACTCTTGAAATCACTCTGAAACTCCAGAATACATTGTCACTTATGATTTTTAGATGTGTAATGGAGGCTTACACATCTTCTATGCAGTGGTTTCTTTCTTGTTGAACAGGTTGGAGTTGCCTTGAGTACTCCACCCATGCATATGTGAAAGATTAGGAATGAAAAGAATTGTTGAAAAATATAAGCTAAGAATGAATTAGTTAGGTGTGTGTCGTACAAGTGCACTCTGCTTTGGGAGGAAACAATGGAAAATATTCTGCACTGAATCAGAAAAAAAAAGTACTGATTTTTTCCCATGCACTTTGAGGATAGGGCTAGTGATGTACGGAGTTCAGTAGTCACATTACACTCCTCTCGGGCATGTCTGGCTTTCCAAGATAGACATAAATTTGACTAAATGGACTCAGAATTATGTTGACTCCCCAGCTCACACGCAAGTTGCATCTGTTTAGAGGAAAGTAAATAGCGCTGCAGTAAGAGGAGCTGCTGAATGTGTTGCAAGCAGATTTTGCAAGACATGGGAATCATGCTGGAGAAGCCTGTGGTAAGAGAGGACCGACGCAGAGGGTTGTCCCTGGGGAAGAGCTGGTAACAGCTGCCCGCTGCATGTGATGCGCGGGGGTCAACAAACAGAGAGGCCGCCTCTACGTGCTGAGGCATCACCACGAGGAGACAGGCTGAGAGGGGGCCCAAAGCGTGAGTGGGCCTTTACTCAGCACACGTGCCTTGACAGGTCTGGACAGGCTGTAGATGAATCCTTCAAAACTGTAGCTTCCTTGTTAAGGAATGAACAAGTGATAATGGATGTAGGGGAGGTACCACGTTGGAAGTCACGCATCTTTTTCCTTGCAATCAGTTTGCTGCAGTCTGGCCCGGGAAAGGGCTAACCACAGTCCGGTTTTATCTAGTGGGTAACTAGACATCATCTCTTGAAGTTACCCAGTAAGAGGCCCATGAGGATATTTACAATTAAATCTCCAGCACAGAAGCACAGCAATAATCATGTGATATACTGGTATTGCACGCAGGGCCCAGTGCCAACGTTACGTTTCACACGTCCAGCTGTGGTCATCCAAGAGCAGGAATATGAGTGGTGCCAAGGCCATCACAGAAGAATATAAGAGATGAGCTGAAGTGGGGCAATAAGAAAGCTTCTTCAAAGGTCTGTAGCCTCCAGTGTAGCCCCCACGTTTATGGATCCCTGTTCTGTGTCACAGCCGAGGTGACACCACTGTGATGTCTACCGGCAGTAACCCAGAGCTGATTGGGCTTTTGAACTGTCCTGCCCTGTGAAGCTGGCCTGTGGGAAACTGATTTTTTTTTTTTGCCAAGAGTTGATGATTTAATGATGTCTTTTAATTACAAAATTAAAATGTTGCTCCATAAAATTTTTAACTTTATTGTGCCCTGTCTTGTTTTCCTCTGTTACACTATAGTGATTGATGATCACCCATCTTACTCTGCTATTACTTCCTCGAGAAGGGATCATTTCAGGTGACAGCAAAGATTCCTGTAGGCAGCAATCACAGCAGTTTATATGGAGCTAAATAGAAGACCTTTCCTGCCTTCTGGTTGATATGGCTAGTGCGCAATCTGTAATAAAGCTTTTAGTCAAATGAGGCTCAACTAGCCCTCTCATTAGAAAGGAGCACTTGATGAATGAAGTTCACTTGCTCTTTCTTTACTTTGGGATCTGTGTTGGCTAAACCCTCGAGACTCCGTGGGTCCTGAGCCCTCTGTTCCTCTCTTTTGTTCAGGATCTCCATGATTCAGGATCTCCCACCTCAGGACATGCTCCATCAATGGGGAGCTCTGGCCGGCATGATGCTGAGACTTGACTCTGCAGCGCTGCAGTCAGTGTGGGTTCAGCTGCTGACTTCAGCAGAGTTAGGAACAGTTCCAGCCCACCAGAAGCATGCTTGTGTAACACAAGTCGTGTAAAAGGTCGTCATTTTCATTTTCTGTCATTTCACCGGCAATGGACCACACAGTCCCTAAATTCAATGCTGAATCTTCCTGTAGCGTGCAGGGACAAAGCTTAAGATCTTATGTGAGGATCCTGAAGAACCACAGAGCGACATAAACTGACTACTCAGCGGTATTCAGGAAGGAAACTTAGTGGTTAATCCATGGCTGTAAAGAGGATTAAGAAACCATCGATTTGCTATTTGGATCTCCTGTTTGAGATAGATGATTAAATCAGTCCTTTCTCATAAAACGTGGGAAGATAGAGTTAAATCCAGCTGTCTGGAGTACTCAGACTGGAGCACTCACTCTGTTTATGGGGCATATGCATTTAAATTCATCTTCTGCCTTATTTCTGCACTACTCAGGGGAGTGCCCAAGGTTATTAGGTATTAACTGTCTGTGGAGAGACATTAAGAACTGCTCTCCAGGAGCCTGTTGGTTTTCCCACTAGGCTGGGAGTCAGGAGGCTTAGCTTTGAATCCCCGTTCCAAAGAACACAACGCAACATATTTGATGTTTATTGGTAAGTGGAGACTAGCCACTCCTCCTCCAAATCTGTGGTTTGTGTGCCAAGAAATGTCTTACAGGGACCTCAAATAGGACCTCACAGAGCCAACTCAGGGTTTCTCAGTGCTGGATCTTGTCCTAATAACTTGCTTTCCATATCCAGACTCGCTTTCCTCAAACCCCAGTGACAATGGCAGGGGTGCAAACAACTTTTCATCACACATATTGTTAGATTTGAAACATTGTAGGTCTAGTACTTTAAAAATATTGACAGTCCTTTATTTCTACAATGCCCTGTGGCTCTCAAGGCTCTTGCACTGTTGCTGCTGCTTCACAAGCTGCTGGATAAACACAGACCTCAGCAGGAGCACTTACAGTGTAATCAGAACCATGGTGAAGTTAAACACTGTGGGGTAAAGAAAGCAATACACCAGCTCTGCTGTTTCAGCTATTCAAGTTAGCCCGTCGAGCCTGGTGGAAGGCAGTGAACAAGAGAAGGGGAAGGACAAGAAAAAGGTTCTCCTATTGACATTTTGCTGGCTATCGCGCAGCTCAGCACGACCCAGTACTTCTAAGAGATCTGAAACCTCTGAATCTTCTTATGTTTCCTATTCCGTCATGTCTTTATGAGCATGTAGTCCTGGCCCTAGAGGAAAACCCTGCGCTGATTACTCAGCTCGTGTGTCAGCCGAGACACTGGCCAGGACCTCTGAAATTACCGTCTAAATGCCGGGGAGCTTCCTTTGGAGAGAAGATTCCTCCAGTGTGCCCCCCTATACCTCTGTGAGAACTCAAGCCTGACCTTAGCAACTCATGTAAACAGGGCACACAGAAATAACGTGCCTTTTTAACCTTTTGTCCTCCAGTGCACGAGGCAACGAATGCCGTGAGAGGCATGGGTCTGTCTGCGTTGAAACTTGGAACTGACCCTGAAGGCCAAGCCACATGAACAGCCTTTCGCTGTCTCTATCTTATCTAGAAAGCATCTCCTCTTCTCAACTTTGATGCTCATGGAAAATAGAAACAGAAGTGAGTGTGTGTGTAGAAGGGAAGGGAGTGAAGCAGTCTGGGAAAGAAAGTGATGGATTGCTGAGGGCAGATTTCAGATGTTAGCTGTGTCCTTGCAGTGATTTCTATGAGCCCTGCAGGGTAGAGCTGAGCAAGGACAACAGATGCTAAAATTCACTGGTGCTTCTAAGCTCAGGCTGGATAGTTATTAGAGTGAGAAGGAGGAGAACAAGCTAAATGTTTTTATTAAAACAAATATGTATAACAAGTCTGTGTTTGGGAATTGATCAGAAGTGTCATTAGAACTTCTTTTTTCTGGTCATATGAAATATGGGATTCCTTAGGAATAATTTATTTTCTGTCCTCTCCTCTTCCTGTCTGTTGATCAATGATTCATTAATAAATTTCAAACATCTACAAATATTCAGTATTATTTAGTACGTTTTTATGATCGTTTTTCATTCAGCTGAATCTGCAATCAGTGCGCTCGGTATTAATGTTTTTAGATAAAGACAGTTGCATCCTAGATACACTGACCAGTTACTTACAGCTACAGCCAGAAAAGGATGTAGGGGAATGACTGATACTGTAGGTATACACGCAGGATCTCCAAAGCCTCCGTCACTTGCTGTCTCCACTGGCAGTACCTTCATTCCTCCGTCATTACGTTACCACCAGCAAAGACCCGTTGGCACCCACAATTCTGACGCACGGCCTGCGTAATGCCATTGAGCTTTTGTCATACCTGTGCCTCCCGTTGCCTTTAGCCAAACTGGGGATGTTGACCCAGGGATGGCTTTAGGCTTGGGCAAAACAGGAAACCATCTACGTCAGCAGGCGGCCAAGTAACCACAGTGCCAGCGGTGGCACGACCGTGGCAGCGGCTCAGCGTGGGCACCAGGGGAAGGGCATCAGCTTCTCCAGCAGTGGGTACGGCTCGAGTGGCCGATCGGTGCCTTTTGCTTGGAGCATTTCATATTGCTGCTCCGGCTGCCCTGATGACAGCTCAAAAGGAGAGCAACTGCCGTCTCGTTCGGCCGGGAGCCGTTAAGCATTAGGAGACATAAAGTCTCCAACGAAATATGTTGGTCACAGGTATGTCAGAAACATTGAAAAAATCAGTCTCTGTAGGGAAATATCAGAGAGCAGTTAAGAACCAGCTAGGAGATCGTGTGACATTTATGGAGGGTATCAGTAACGAGCAAAAGGCCTGTAAAGGAACGGTAAGAAGAACTGCAGAAGAAACTCTCCACCTAACTCGGTGGATGAAGAATATCGTAGGAAAGTGCTTTCACTGTGTGGTAGGATCTTTTTACCTTTAGAGTCCTTTTTGTACTGTTAGACAAACAGGAGGCCAAGAGTCTGGTACTGTTCACCGTGACTTGGCAGAGAAGGTGGAGCAGATAGAAATATTCATTGATATATAAGAGACCACAAACAGTGCCTTGAGTATGCAACTGAGATGACAAAAGACAGACCAGCTAAATGATCTCGATGGATTTCAAGCTCATTGCCACATGGAGAGAAGACTGAGGACAGTGTTGACATCAAAGGGCTTTTGATTATTACCAGTGTTCAATAAAATTTGTCCTTCACAGAAAGAGGTCTGGAGGGAGGTGAGCTGGAAAGCCACCAACGGCTCATGTTTGTAGAGCAAAGAACACGCTGCCAGAAATAATCTTTGGGTTTAATTTCTCACAGATCTTAGTGGTACAAAAGTGAGACTCAACGTACTTAGTACCAAATAGTTTACCTTATGTCATATAGACTATATTGTAGGGGTTTTGCTTATGATATTCTACATGTAATGCAAAAAAGTACATTTTCACATGTTCTAAATGTGTAATGTTACATATATTTGTCCTGCATACTCTTTTCTTCTTTGTGTCCTAAATAAATATAACTCTAAAGAAATAACATATGTTTACACAGAATAAGCAAGTGTGGTCATTTGAAAAAAAATAGTTTTTTACTAATACCACTATTTTTTAAAAAATAAAAAAAAATCCATTATTCTGGAATTACTGAGTTATTTATTTTTAAATAAAAGAACATTTGTCTTTTTTTCTCACCTCTTCTATGACAATAAATATTTCTGAATGTATGTACACATATAAATATTTAGAAGGACACATATTGCAAAATTAGCTGAAAGTTTATTTTAGTATTTCCTTGGTTGTGAATGAAACCTAATTCCAGAAGATTATCGTTTGGGGAAAACGTGATGATGCCCTTGCAAAAATTCACACTGCAAGGAAAAAAAGGCAGAACAAGCAAACAGAATTTTGATATTAGTATAAAGACATAAGTATTATAAAGATGCTTTTTATAGAGAACGAGCTTTTATTTGTTTCTTACATGGAAAGGTGGTCGTTTCATTTACAGTAGGACGAATTAAAGCAACGTTTTTAATAAAAAACTGGAATGAGAACGCACTAAACCTATTAAAAAGATGCATTCTTAAATTAAATGAATAGTTGAGGTCAATATGTTAAAGAAATTACATCACTGACTTGCAGATAGCAGTCCCATTTGCAATTAGCTCCCCTTGGGCCAGTCTGCTTGATAGTCAAAACCACATGTGCCTCTGAATGTGTTTATGAGAAAACAATGTGTCTGTCCCAATATTATCTTTAAATGGAGCAACAACATTTAATCTCATTCCTTTGCCGTGAGCTGTACTGTGAAAATTTTCGTTCCACATGGTTGATTTTTTACACTTTTTCTGTTCCATTCACTGCCGCTGCTTTCAACAAGAGATCGTTTTGGAAGTGTGGTGCGTGCGTTCATTGGTGCGATGTTTACTTCATGTGTTTCTCTGGGGAGAGCAACTTTTTGGTGTTTTGCTGGTGCCTGTGTGGTTAATAACTGCTGATAATACAGCAGCACACCCTCTAAAATGTCTCTGCCCGTTTACTGCTTTGCAGTCTCTCCACAGGGTAAGTTTGCCAACTTTTCCCAGCCACTCTCACTCTTACAACACTTGGAAGCATACGGGACAGTCTTCCAGCTCCTGTTTGAAGGCACATAAACACTCGAAACAGTCAATGCTTTTTTATGGTCAAGGCCATATATCCTCGTGAGATGACCTTTTATTTCTGTTCTTTCTATGGCTTATTTGTGTTTCCTGGTGCTTTTACAGGCAAACTGAACGACCAGTGCCACGTCCCTTGTTCTGGACCCTATCCATCCAGCTTGGGTGACCACACTGCCATGCTGGTACCGTCATCACTGCCATCGGAGTAGCTATAGGATCATGGGAACACATGAGCTTTTCCACCACATCAAGGTCAAGCGCTCGCTAAATGTTTCTGTTCCCTTGTTTTGGGAGAGTTTTGTTGTTGTTTCTGATATCACTAAGTTACTTTTGAACTTGAACAGCTTACTATTAAAGCTCATGGGTAGATCACAGAAAAGTCACTAGCTCAAAGTTATTTATATAATAAATGTATACACAGGAGGGGCAGATAGGCATAGAACAGCATTAGCAAATAAAGCAGCGTGCAGATGCAGGCATCCCACAGCGGGTTTCACTGGAAAAGAAGCAGAGGGCCCAGCGGTGATAAACATCAAGAAATTCGGCATGTTTTCTCACTTGTGTGTTCCCGGACACCGAATGGATTATCACTAGATCAGGTTCATTTGTTTGTTTAATTTTTATACCTGAGCAGACAAAATAGAGAGGGTGACCGTTTTGAACAACGAAAAACTGGTTAAAAATGTCGGGGTAATGCGTTGTTCACAAAAGGAGAGTGGAAGCAGTCCTTAAAACGGACATTACAGGATTTTCTCCACATAGGCATGCTGATAATTGCGATACTGATTGATGGGCAGCCATTAAACTCTATACAAGGTTACTCACTGTTTTGTGGCTGTTTGTTAATAAATAGCATCCTTCTCCTGAAACTTCCTCGAAACATCTCACAGGGTAGGAATGTCTGTAGCCAGTTCTACAGGGAGGGAAACCAAGACACAGAGCTCTGAAGTGTCTTGTCCAAGGATGTGGACTCTTCTGGAAGGGCACAGAGGAAGATTCAGATCAACTGGGTCCTAGTACAGCCTTCGATCCTTGGCTGATTTCTTCTTCTTGAAATATTGGATGAAGATTAACTCAAGCCAAATGATTTGACCGTGTTGCATATTGCAGCCATCATTAAAACTTATTTTTTTGGAGAGTGCCACAGAGAGAAGCGACACTGTAGGGTTTGCCAGGGAGCTGGAGCATTCGCTGGGTTACTGAGGAAAGCATTTAAAAAAGCAACAGCAGGGAAATAGTGGTATGGTTTTATAGCCAGCATCTCTTTCGTGGCCTTCTTCTCCACCCCCGGTATGCAGGGCTGTCCCTTCAGGAAACGCTATCCCTCCTCAGGTTTTCTGTCCCAGGGGTGGTCAGGCAGGTCCCTTTTGTGGTTGGATTGCGGTGCGACGACCAGGGTGGCTCTGCCAAGAGACTGAGAGAAAAAGGTGGTGTTGCTGTGGCAGTTGCTGTGTACCCAAAAGCCCTGAGAAAGGGAAAAAGCAATGGAGTGGTTGCTGGAGGGTCAGCTCCTCCTCAGGCCCAGCTGCACATTGGGTCTTGCCTTGTCCCGTGATGGGGTAAGGCAGCTCGTAGGAAACCGCTGCGCTCTCCGCCAGGAGCTAGTCAGAGCACCCCGATCCTTCACCTCGCTCGCGTGTGTGTTCAAAGCAGTGTGGGTTTGGTACGGTTTGCAGGGTCAGGAAAATTGGCTGTCGAAGCTTGAGGCCCTGCTGAGCCCTGGAGTCACCTCTGGTGAAGGAGCCAAATGGGAAAGAAAAGTTTGACATCCAGGGTCCCGCTTCAAGGCAGGAGAAAGCATGCTGAGCTTGCCCACACTCAAACCATGAACAGGAAAGGGAAATAATTTTCTTTTATTCCGTCTACTTCCCAGCCCACCCTCCGAGGATGGAAGGGATATAAAATATTAGTTCTCTGGAGTTATGATCCCAATCTTAAAACTTGGTGTCTGCAAGCAACCTTGCCTAGACCAAGAAACAGATCTAGAATTAACCGATTTGTTTTGCACGTATTCCAGATGCTTTACACAAAGTCTGTTTTTACATTTATTCAGTGTAAATATGCTTGAGGTATACGAAATTGGATGTACAACCAGGTAACTTGTAAAAGTACCTAAATAATGTGACACAAATAACATTACAGGGAAGTCTGTACAGTGCAGTAGAGCAGAAACCCCTGGACTAGTACTGAGCTAGCACTGTTAGCTGCATCAGTGGCACGTTGTATTCAGACTAATTAGCTGAAAAGCTGCTATGCCATTTCAAACCCCTACCTAGTGTTTCTTCGTGGTGCTGTTACATGCCTATGATTGCTTCTGGTGGCAGATGATGGGCATTTCAGGTGTCCTGTTTTCACCATGTGAGGAGAATGCTGAGATGAAAGATTTTGGCCTTTTGGAAAAACTGTACAATTATTTGTAACTTATGAAAAACCAGTACTGACAACAAGATAGTAGATATTTTCTTTACATGTTTGTCTGAATGTCAAATGCAATCTTGTTCTGATTTCTGCTACATTTCTATATTTGTGGAGGATGATAAATTCATCCAACTCAGATTATCCAACTCGGGTCTCTCCAACTCAGAGAGCTTTGGTTTCCAGGTGCTACAGATCTGAAAAGTTTTGTGTGTTTGTTTGGTTTTTACACGGGCTTTTTGTTTGTTTGACACAGTAAATTGTCCCTGCCCTTCCTCTTCATTGCAGCCTTTCCTGATCTGTCCATTCCTTCTTCAAACACTAATAAATATTGGAATCCCTGCAACTCTTTAATGGCTCCATTCACTTTGGGCCCCAAAGTGAAGGGTGAAGGAATGGACTTACATCAGCATGACTATTTGGGTGGAAGCAAGTCAGCAGGTAGACTTCTGGGTCACCTTGCAGCCCAGCAGCCCAAAATGGGGTAGTTTGCATCTGGGACGTATTATCACATCCTGAATTCTTCTCCCTTTCAGCTACTCAGGCTTTATTATGCGTGTCCTGTGGTCCTCAGCCACATGGCGATTTTCAAAAGTCAGGGGTAGAACCTGTGCCTCCTGCCTAATGGGTAAATCTGGATGGTTTTCTAAGCATTTGTAATACTTTCATATTAAAGACTTTTTTATCTAGAAAGAATGACAGATGGTATTTGCTGTGAACTTGGAGAGGGTAGATGGTGCATCCTTCTAACATCCACCTATAACTTCCAGTCTTATAGAAAGCTGGATAGATAATAGATACACTAGCAGGGGATATTTTCTTGATAAATTAAAGTACATAGCATAAGACCAGGCCGTGGGCAACGTGCTGTAGGTGGCTCTGCTTGAGTGTTGTTGGACTATGTAATCTCCAGAGGTCCCTTCCCATCTCAACTGTCCTGTGCTTCCATGACTACAAAAGGATTCTGTTTTTCATGGATTTATGAGGGGAATTTGTCTCTTCCCTTCTTTCTTCTTTTTCACTCACACTTTTAATAACTCACTTCTTAATAACTAAAAATACTTATTAATGAAAGTTAAATTCTTTTATATGTTCCCCAATGTTTGTCTTCTAGAGAATCCAAGCTGAAATATGTATAGACATATGTGGGAGTTATATGGCATGATTTACAGCCTCCATTACAGGAATATCGCTGATTTAAGTACTGACTCAATTTTATTTTTATACTCTTATAGTATTAGGCCAGTAATGGTAGGAACACCAGAGAGTCACCTTCTCCTCATCATGTGAGCCTTATTGTCCTCGTGGGATATTAAATTTAAGGTGGGGTCTGTAATGTAATGTCTGTGGGGTTTCATTATGTGACCCACAAATATAAAGAGACCATCCATAAAATATATAAATAACAGTTATGTTTATCTTCTAGCTAAGTGGGAATAATAAGGCTTTTCCTCTGTTGAAATATGACCTTTGATCTTTGGTAGCTACTCCCAAATGAACAGCACACTGCAAAACTATCGTGGAGGAGAGTAAAATTTCTCCCTCCTACTGCTTTGATTCCTGTAAAGGCCCTTATTTACCTGCACAAATATTTTTTTCATGTTTCATGTATTTGCTCTGGCATGCATTTTGCATATTTTTGGTAGCGATTTGGCTCTCTGTCCTTATGCTGTAGTGAGGATATTCAGAGCTTATTCAGGGCAGGTAAGCAGGTGTGAAACCACTAATCCCAAAACATTTTATACCAAGTTGCTGTGCACAGTCCTAGGGGGTCCACTGGGCTCCTCAGCATCTGCTGGGCTGAGCAGACCTCAGGGCCTTACTGTGGTTGCCCGCCTGGCACAGACTCCTGCCTGCTGCAGACTTATGGACATGGAACCGCCCAAGCCCACCAGACTAAGCTGGACCCAGTTCCCAAATTCTTGGGTTTTTTCTCACAGCCTTGGTCTCACAGGCTTCTCAGCGGCATAGCTCATCTTTCCAAGGGCAAACTCGGTTTGAGTCACACGGGTATATTTTTGGCAAGGGTTCAAAACCTCACTGATCGTTATCAAGCGTAAGAAGGAGCTGCATCTCCAGACAAAATAACAGCCAGCTGCGTGTGCTTTCCTGCCTTAGCTGATTGCTGGGCAGTCACTTAGGTCCAAGGAATATAAAAACACTTCCCTTTCCCTCTGTTACAAACTTTTCCCAAAACAGAACCCGCTCCCATTCCAGCAGCAATCATGCTGTCTCTCGCCCATCAGTATAAATCACCGTCTGTTCCCTTTACAGTGACACTCCAGCATCAGTCTTCTCAGAAACCTCCCCCAGGTAAATGCATTTAGTTTCCTCCCCTTTGCTAGGCTTCAAACTGGAGAAATGTGTGTATATCCCACACAGGAGCCAAATCACTAAAGGCAGTCTCCTTTGGCTTCGTACAACTAAAAACACGAGTAGAATACAAAGGAAAAAAAAAATTTATTTCCCCTGAGGAGAAATATAGACAAAAGAGCCACACGTGAGCCTAGTAGTCAAGTTGCTTAATGTAACTTTGGAGAACAATTAGAAAGGCACAATGCTCGAACCTGAGAAGAATGGGATCAGGTTTTTTTTTAAATTGTCAAATACTTGAAATGCAAAAGATGTTTTAATTTTAATCTAAATTACTTTTCTGGAGGTGCTATATCAGAAGCACAGATATATTTTAGTTCCAGTGAAAAAAAAGCATTATGTCAGTTTTACTTAGAAAGACACTCCCTAATTTATCATACCATAACCAAATTACGCTTGAGAACTACTAATCAGTAGGTGTCTATTATACAGCAGAGCGTTAGCCTTAGCATGTACAATGCCTTTGGCGTTCAACAGGGCATATACTGGAAATAAGAATACCTTTGTCATTTGGCCAGAGAAGCAATTATCTTTGTAGTTCACGATTCGTATAATAATCAGTTAAAATAAGGTGTGTCATCTGCAGAAGCTTATGAAAAAATTAACGTTCTGGTTCTTATTTAGCAGCTTTAGCTTCTTAACTACTTGCAAATTTCCTGAAAACACTGACTACGTACTCATATAACCCAGTTTCTCTCTCTGCAGTACTTCTTTTCCCACTTCTCCCCTCCAAAATTCACAGCTTTAAAAGAAAACTAGAAATCTCCAGTCACATTTAGGCTACAAAATTCCTCACATTCTGATTTTCTGTCTCCAACTCCGTGTATGCACAGGTGAACTACACATGTTCACATGTTTGTGCACAACATCAGCTCCTTGCTGCTGTTTCCATACTGGCATGACAAACGTTTCAGGTCAGATCTCTGAGCCAGGCAGGGCCAGTGAGCTCTAGCTCACCTTCGGGTACCCTCGGGAGGGACTGTGTCCCTGAGGGAGCTCTCTGCTGCCTCTTCCTCTCCCTCCTTTCCCTTTTCCCAGAGGGAGAAGTGATACATGTGCTGTGAACAACACCACTAGCAAATTGTGTCATCTTGTTATGCTGTTTTATGTGCTGTTTATTTAGAGTTATTTACACTAAATAAAGTATAAGCTGTTATAAACACTATTTATTTGGTGCTTGCTTAATCCCCACCCATCTGAGTGGAGTCACTGGGCATGCCAGCTATGATAGTACACATGTATTTGAGCCCAAGGTCAGGTGGCTTATGTCTAACTTCCTTACATAGCATTTGCTACAAATTAGATCAGCCTTTTGCTATTAGATAATTGCAAAAAAAGGCTTCCCTAATGGTGTGACATCATGGGGCAGAGACTACTCCTGTACACTTTTGTCAGTGTCTTCATTTTACTGAGCAGAAAGAATCATTAATATAGAGTAATTAACAGTCTGTGATCAAATTTCAGGCCACCATCCACCTGCTTTCTTCACAAGACTCTGCGCTTTGACCATTGGGGCTTGCAGGTGGTCACCAACATCCGTGTTAACAGCCTACATCGTAGCCAGGGGATCTCCTGCTTGCTCTGGTTGCAACCATCTTAAGCACCACAGCACTTGCAAGTCTTGCATCGCACACGAGACCCAAAATCAAGTAAATGATATCACAATTGAGTGTTCAAAGTATTTAAAGCTCTTACTTATTTCAAATAACATTATTTCTCCACTTATGCCAAGACTGTGATTGGTAGGATCAACCCCTGGTCTGATGGATCAAGCCAGTCTCACGCAGCAGTTCCTAAGATCCCGGGTAACTTTTACTTCTTCCTCCAAGCTGCTGTCGCTTACAGAAGTTGTCCTGATGATATCAGAAAGAACTTTTCTGAATTCACTGTTTTCTCTAGGACAACTGCACTCTTGCCAAAAGCCCAGCAGTAACGTACTGAGGACAGCATGTACATAAACACATAAAATGGCAGGAAGATTAAGCTACTTACACTGTTATGATTTGAATTCTTCTACATCATATTGTTGCACTGAAAAAAACAGAACCTAAAGATACATTAGTCTGCCCAGAAAGTGACATCCAAAGTGTAGTAATACAATAAATTTTTCCAATTACACAGCTCGTAGATGGGAACTGAGGAAGAAATTAATTCTTAAGGAAGGAATCTTTGTGGTCTTCTAATCTGGCACAAATACCAAGATGATACACGAAGGGAGAATCACATCTGGAATCAGAATTACCTGAAAAAATGCTATTTAATTTATGACAACTTTATTTTTACTCTGCTAAAAAAGTCATGCAAAGCTTTCTCATTGGTATCAAATGTATTAAATGCATTGACGTTTCTACACAGGTTCCCTCTTCCAAAAAGGCTGAATCCCATGAAGCCACAAAACACATAAACAGTTTCTGTTTACCTATTCATGGGAGTTATAACCAGCCAATAAAGTTAATTGACTAAAATATTGTTTTTATGGAGGGAAAGGGGATACTTGCCTACCTACCTTAAAGGGGAAGCCAGTCTTTGGTGGCCTGTGGCCATACCAGAGCATCCCGTCCAGTGACCCAGTCAGCCTCTCTCTATGCAAGGATAACCCTTAATAAGTGGATGCAATATTTTATGGCAGGTGTACTGTAGTGGACTAAACACAGCGTTAAAACCCCAGCCTTTCTGATCCCAGTAAGAGCTCACATAATCCCTCATACGTATTTCTCTTTCCTCTAATAAAGGATCTGCATCCCAAAACATGCATAATGACACCTTCCTTACCAACATATTTTATTGATTTGTTGATGTTTGCAATATTATTGGAAGAGGAAAAATTCTTCCGGTGTCCTCTTGTGTGAAATCGTTACTCAGGCGGAAATTGTATTGTCTTCCAGGCGAATTTTTACTGAGTAAGGATCTCAGCTTTTATTGTTAAATTCACATATTCATGCAAATTGACTGCTTAGCTTACTTACCTCTTGAAAACTCTGTATGTGACAGATGCTGGTACTTTTCAGTGCTATCAAGACATTCCTAACACATAGATACAGAAATACCAGGGTGGAGAGGAAAAAAAAAAACGTATTTCAAATGAGAGCAGAGGCAAGCGGAACCACAATCTCGACCACTAGGAAAAACCAGTTTGTTTAAATAAAATATCAGTAGCCATTTTAATAAATGGGCTGATACTACTGAAAAATAAGGTTAATGTTTTCTATAGAGTTCTTGCTTAAATAATGGAGTGAGGATCCTGGACGATCCAGCTGTGCCATCAAAAACAAATCCCTAAGAAAACATTGGACAGATTCAGAGCACTGCAGAAGAAACTGTTGTCTCTGCTTCTTTAGCTTTAACTTGGTGCCTAGGACAGAGTTATTGTCTCTTTACAGATGATTACAGTAAACCTTTTGGGGTTTGGGTGGTTTTTTTTGAGACAGACTGGAGCAGTCTTGATCACAGTTGATGACTCATAAGAAAATAAAGGCAGAGACTGTCTTTTAAAAAGGTCATTTTTTAAAAATATGGTGATGGTGCATTCTTAAATGAGTCATTTTGTTGTATGTAGCATAGTGTTTCACATATTTTGGTCATGTTCAGGATCAACGTTTTTAGTAGGTTTGCTCTTTGTGAAGTTAAAAGTCTCAGCAGTCTTTACAGTATTGTGCTTTTGCCTGTTCACTGAAGTTGGTTTTAATTAGAGCTCAGCGTGAGCTCAAGGTCTTGGAAACTCCTGTCTGCTTCTGGGAGAGAAAACTACATTCACGTGTAATCTGCAGTTGTTCAAATATCTCATAAAATCTGTGAAACTGCTTTGGATGCTGTAGTGTGTCATACAAAATAGCTGAGCTTAGGTAGTGTCTTCTCTAAAATGTCTACCAGCCAAAAGATAAACCTGCTAGACAACTCTCTAGGGTGGGGACTTTTTGTGAATAATTAGCCTTGAGCAATGAAACTCCAGAGCCACACCTGGGCAAAATCTTTGATCTGTCTTTATACAGCTAGAATGGAGTTATAGAGTTTATGCATTATCCTGCTGTTGCAGGCGATAAAATCTTTACTCTTGCATATACACTGCACCAAGTATACATGTGTGTGTATGTACACATGTATATGTATCTCCAATATGTGTATATATATATATATATATATATGTGGTAGAAATGGATGTTAAGGCTCACAATTCAATCATATTTCTCCATCGTTCATTCTGATGTGATTTAAGCACTTTTAGGATTTGTAATTTTTCCCTTCTTCCTTTCACGTAAAAGATGAAACTCAATGACAAATTCTTTCTTGGTGGTATCACAACAACACGTACAACAATCAGTGTGCTGACAGAGCAGAATCTTTACCTGACCTATTTAGTAGGTACACATGTCAAAGACTGTAAAATGAAATAAATTAATCATTTACAAAGTGTATACTTACTTATTTATTTACACATAATACCCACTTTTTTAGACAAGATTTATTAAACAAGAGAAAGGGTCAAATAGTCTCATGTATCTGATCTAGCTGCATAGGGCCTTTACTGGGCAGTCCACAAGAAATGTGAACTGAATGATAATCATTTTGTCCTCCTGTAGCCTTGGGCAAATCCTTGAACTTCTCTGTCTATCTTATACCTGCAGTAAGAATTATAATAATATAGAATTAATTGGTTATTTGTTTGCCATTTTGAAGATTGCTAGCTACATCCCTCTCTTGTTTATGCCGATATGTCATATCCCAAGAGAATGAATTTGTGACTGTGTCATTTAGAAAAATTCACAGGCAGTTGCTACCCTCATACATAGTGTTGTAGATCTCTTCCACCACTGAGTTCTGCAAATACACACGGGAAATGCCCATGTTGTTATGAAAATTGTCAAGAATAAAAGACTTTTCTTCTTTTGTAACAACAATTGGGTTTGATTTTTTTAAAAAATAATTACATGCCAACTATGTATTAAAGCTCTAGGACTATTAAAAAAATTATTCTCATGCAAAATTATTAGAAACTTGGTCTCCCTATCCACTGAACTGAGAAGTTCACCAGACCATTGTATATTCAGCAGATAAAACAGGCCCAACACACTCCTGTGAGTGCGAAATCTTTGCTGGCTGTAGCTCTTCAGTAACATCGACGTGTATCTGCATGGCTGGGCCGTTGACCTTCCTTCGGTCACACTCCTCACAGGAATACTCCGATTTACTGAACTGATGCTGTTGGTACCACTAAGAAGTAACCATCTGACTAGTGGACAAACCATCGGGCCAGTAGCTGTGAATTGTAGTTCTTTCATATTTTTCAAGTCAGGCTGACTTGCACACCCAAAGAGAAATTCAAGATGAGGACACTTTAATTTCATTTTACTTTCAATATTGATATATTCAAAGAGCAACGCTTTTTACACATCCTGACATTTATTTGAAATTAAACTCCTTTAAAAATAAAATATTTTGTTCCCTTCTATATAATGCAGGAGTTTTATTGAAATAAGTGCTTTATAGGCGGGTAGAAACAGCCTTTTAGCACCACTTTCTGCGCATTTTGTACTGACCATATTATCATGCATCTGATAAAAATACACTAATATTTTTCCTTACAGACAAAAATAAAGTGACATATAGTCTTTTTTCCAGGTATAATTCATGAATATGCGTGTATTCCTCTTCACCTAAACTTTTATACAGCTGTACCAAAAACACAGCACGGTTTATTCTCTGATGTCAACTCTAGGGAGTTCCGTACTAGACTAGGACTAAATGTCTAAAAAGGGATTAAAAAAATAAGGCTGCTTTAACACATTAAAATTCACCTTTGTTTAACAGGTAATTTTGAAATGAATTCAATTTTTTTTTTGGTCCATTTGTACCTCAAAAAAACCTCCAAAAAGCACATTTCTAAGGGAAAAAACCCCAATTTTTCTGATCCCATGGATGCCTGGATGCCCTGAATAGAAGACTTTCCTTATCTTCCAACTGAAAAAAAAAAAAAAAAAGCTGTCAATCCTTCTTCTTGCACCCTCCGCTCAGCAACGATGGCTCCACCACGCAGAGTCCGAGGCGTGGGGCTTGTCCAGGAGAAGTGGAGCCAGGGGGACACCCCGGGTGGGGGGCACTCCCCACCTCCCTCCGCAAGGGAGAAGCCCACACAGCTTTTCAGCTCCAGCAGCACGATGCTCGCAGCCTGTCATCACCAGGGCCTTTTTTTTGTGTTCAGGCTCACAGCTGATTCTCCGAGAAAGCCCGATGAATCTCACATCTGAGTGAGGTTTCAGTCAAAACCTCAAATAGCAGTTGTTAACGTTGTTTACAGCGCTGTGGTTTCAACTTCAGGCTGAGAAAACAAACATTTAATGGGCAATAAAATTTTCAGGAGACTTGAAAAGTAGGGGAGTGTGGTTTTTCTTGGCTGCACACTGTCTCTCATGCTGAGATACCAAGGAACTTGTTCAGTGTGCGGTTTCTTTTTAAGACCCACACAAAATGCTTTTGGTAAGTTGTTACAGGCCTAAAATCCACCTCAGTTAGCATTTTAGCTGGGGATTCACATACTCAAGCACTCTAAAACTTTTGCTAACAGGGTTGGTGGCAACAGAGCATACAGCTATGGTTTTGGAAAGCTGTGATTCCAACATGAACTTTCCAGTTACATGCTCAAAGAACGACTATTTATTTTTTGTGTGCTTTCTCCCCCATTTGCCCTGTTCCGCTAAACCCCAGCCTATAAAATCCTGCGTTACCATGACACACGCTCCAGTGCAAACCCCGGCCTAAACACCATTCCCACTTAGTTACAGGTTTGAGAATGGTGGTGCCCGTCAGCAAAAAAAAAAAAATCGAGTGGGAATAGATGCGAAACCTCTATAATCTACAAGGAGTGAGATAACAGAAGGTGTAAGAATTTCTTCCCCCCTCCTGTTTCTCACAGAGTCAGCGGGATCGGGCCAGCACTCAGCTGCTGTAATTCACGGTCGGGTGCATTCACCGACATCCGAACTGCCCCGCTTGAGGAACTGGTTCACGTCCACTTCTGTGACCCGGCTGTGGGCCGGCGACCACACAGACATCCCCAGCGTTAGCCTTTCAAAATGCTGCGGTATTTATTTAAGCATGAGATGCTTCTAATTCTGGAACTGCTAAAAAACTAGAGAGCATAAAGACTGAGAAAACGCAGGGAAAGAAGATTAAACTTTCAGGCTTCAATGTAAACTTTACCTTTCACTCTAAATGAAACGGAACTAGTTAAACAAGTTAAGCTGTCACTTTGTCCCAGCTGGTTTGTCCCTAAGAGTCTGAAATAAGATTCACTTTAGAAAGGCGAGATTGTACCCACCTTGTTGTGGTTATCTGGGCCGCACTCTATGGCTCTTCTTTACATACTCCCCTTCGCTTAACGCTGTGATCACCTCTTTCAAGAAGCAGGCAGGGCTGATTTCCAGGCTCTGTTGATGGCTGCAGACACAGGCTTCTTCGCACTCACAGGAGGCTTCTGTTTCACCTCTGTGGGGTTAAAAACAATCCAAGCTTCCCAGGTGAAATATTTTAGGAATGTGCGATGTTTTATTTCCTTATGGGGTTACCACCTTCAGACGGTACACACAGCGTGCTGGCGGCCTAAGTTAGTTAAAATAAGAAATATTTCTTGATTTGTTTGAAAAATGTGTCTTTTAGTTATGGATTATGTGTGTGTATGTACAACATAGACTCAACATGCGATTCGTATGTGAACGAATACAAAAATCACAAATATTATTACAAGTCAAAGGTTTCCTGCACTGGCAATCACATGCCCATGTAAAAAAAAAAAAACTGCTTTGATTAGTGAGCAAGAATAATTTAATCCAGAAGTATTTCTAAGCCCTTTTTTTCATGAACAAGAATCGTTTCTTCTGGAAGTACTTTTATGAAGACAGGCAAACAAAACATCTTTGTTGTTAATACCATTTTATTGGGCTATTTAGGACTGATAACGTAAGTAGAATAGATCCTAACAGCCCTCCCACTCCATTCCTCAAGTCTCCTGGGACAGTTCTAAGGCTCAAGATGCTCTCTCTTTTAGTTTCAGCCATATAAATAAACAACAGATTTTTCTCCAAGTATGACAGCACATTCTCTACAAACTGAAGCCAAAAACAACTGATGGAACAAACGTGATCAAAGAAGGAGCCTCTCAAGGTATGGCTGATCTTGGAATGGAATGGAATGGAATGGAATGGAATGGAATGGAATGGAATGGAATGGAATGGAATGGAATGGAATGGAATAGCATGGAATGGAATGGAATGGAATGGAATGGAATGGAATGGAATGGAATGGAATGGTATGGAATAGAATAGAATAGAATAGAATAGAATAGAATAGAATAGAATAGAATAGAATAGAATAGAATAGAATAGAATAGAATAGAATAGAATAGAATAGAATAGAATAGAATAGAATAGTCCTAGGCTGGAAGGGGCCTACAACGATCAGCCAGTCCAACTGCCTGACTACTCCAGGGCTGACCAAAAGTTAATTCTTGTCCAAATGCTTCTTAAACACTGACAGCCTTGGGACACCGACCACCTCTCTAGGGAAACTGTTCCAGTGTTTGACCACCCTCTCAGTAAAGAAATGCTTCCTGATGTCCAGTGTGAACCTCCTCTGGAGCAGCTTTGAACATTATCTTAGGAGGTAATAAACTGTTAGAGTGTTGTATCATAAATTTAATATTTCATTTAATTATGGTTAACAGATAGTTTATTTCCATCCAAGAAATTACTCTTAGGAAAGAGTTAATTACATCTAAGGTTTCAATAACACATTTTATATGGTTTTGTCCTTACTTTTAGTATCATTAGTTAACATAATGCATAATGAATAATTTTGAGCCAACCAGGAGCACTGTCATTGACACCTACTTTATAAGCATGATCATGTTGTATGTCATTGGCCATAGTAGTCCTTCAGACAGGAAACGCTTTGAAGAATAAAGAGGAAGATGTCTCCAGAACAATTTAACTCCTTTTGCAGTCCGCCAAAATATTTTGATTGACACTCAAATGCTACAGTCCTTACTCAGTCAAAATGACCTTCGGAATCAAGCACTCTAGCTTAGGTAGTAATTTTTCCCCTTGGAAAGTGTGCAGAAAATAATTACAGTTATAAACATTTGTAATATGAAATATATAATTGCTACTTCTCACTTTATAAATGACTGTACAAGGAATGATGTAGTAGAGAGTAGTGGAGCAGAGAATAACTACTTAATGGCACCTTCTGTGAACAACTGTAAGCGCAGTGTCCCTTGTTTCCTAATCGATTCCACCTTTTTACATCTGCACAATACTGTTGATTTTTTTTTTAACAGCTCTTGATAGCGTGGATAGTAATGAAGTGAACTGAGAAACAAGCCTACTCGCTATTCTCCAGATATATTAATATGCATGATGAAACACATTGGCTTGCATGCCTGTTAAGTAGAGTAACTTGTCAAGACTATTTTTCTGGTGTTTTCTTGGACTCTGTTTTTCAGTCAAAGCTAAGCAACAGGCAGTATCTTGTTCCCTGCTTAAAGTCTATGTGCCCTAAGGTCTGCACAATCTCTGAAGTTCTCCAGAGCTCACTGATACCTTTCTTCACAATTTACCCTATTTACACCATATCAAACCACATCAAACGTGAAGAAGACAACTTGTCCTTTTCACTGTTTATGTTTTCCTGGTGTGTTTATCGATTTTATGATAACCATTCCTTCAAAGATCCTACAAAATCCGACTCAGATCTGAAACACTCAGTCGTCCTTTGTGTGGTCAAATGAAATCCAGGAGGAATGATTTAGCAAACCCAAATCTGTCTCCAGCCAGTTTTGCCCACCCTCACTTATCTCTCTTTTTGCAAAAAGCCAGACGAAAACAATATTCTGTAAATGAATGTTAAACAGTAAATGTATTCCACCCTCAGAAAACTATAAAGACTAAAAGCTTTCTTACCAGTTCAGACTTTCTTCTCCGTCTTTTTTTTTTTTTCCAGAGATATGAAGGTGTGCTGTACTCCTTAACAAGGCTAACACTGAAAAGATCAAGGAATGCTCTGATCCGTGTTAGCGGGATGCTATGAAAACCAAGCTGCAACATGCATGTTGATGTACAAATGCTAGTAGTGATTTATCAACATGATTTCCACATACTCAGGTACTCCATTCAACCCACCTCAACACACGCCAACACAAAAAAAACATTCAGTTTTACTACTAGAAAACTTGTATCCACGGCAACAAATTCTATTCAGTGTCAACAGCAGTAGGTTTGGCTTTAACACCGTTCAGCGATACACTTAGTTTTTAAATTTTAAAGGACAAAGTCATTCCGCCTGTGTGAGTTATGTCAAAAATATACTGCTTCTGCATAAAAATACTTAGTTTCACAAATATGAGACGGGGAATGGCTAACTAAGCAACAAGTGTGCATAACAGGCTCCTCCCTCTGCTTTTGAGGATCACAAGCTGAATTGGATCCAAGGTTTTCAACTACTGCAGAAAAACAATCTGTAGGAACAACAAAACTATTATCATCCTCATAACCCTGATATATAAACAGAAGCACTGTTTGTAAGACATACAAGCTAACTTTCTGACCTCCTAATCTCTGATAAGGCTTATTTCATGTGGGTCATTTGTAAGATGCCTAAAAGAGAGGTACCAGGTTGATCAAAGGCCTCAGAAATTTGGCCTGTGATAACAGTTTGAAAGAACTGGTATTGCTTAGTCCAAAGAAGAGGAGACTAATGCCTCTGGGAGGCATTATCCGTTGTTCAAAGCTGCTGCAGGAAGGAGAAAGTACAAGAGGAGGGAGGTAATTTCAAGACAAGTGAAGCTGTGGAAGGATCTCTAGACAGAGGTAAGGTGGTCTGAGACAAAACAGAGGAAGACCCTTTTCCATGCCATTTATGAGCAGCTCCCAGCCGCTCCGCATGGGCAGCGTGCCTGCCTAGCTTGCTTTCCTTACCTTCACCCTCCTGCACCATCTCTCCCATCCCTCCCTAACTCACAGAGAGGTACAGCTCTCCAAGAGCACTGCTGGCTCCCTTCACACAGGAACAGTCTCCAACAGCTAGTCCTGTTCCCTTCCCTTGTGCTTCGCTCGGCCACCCCCTGAATCAAGCATATATTTCTGAAGAGCCTTGAACAGACTCTATGTGAAGGCCCTCAAGGATTTCAGGACTGCCAAACAGTGAAGTTCTGTATTACTTGCAGGATACCATAACTTGCAAGTCTGTTTTTAGGGAAGCCTAAAGCACTGCAGAAACAATAGCTACTTGAGAACTCACAAGGGCTTTTTAAATACTGTTCTATGGTCTGTTTGGATGTCAGAGGGAAAAACATATGCTGGGAAGAGGCGTGTCTTGCAACACTTCTTTGGCCAGGTTGGATGGGGCTTGGAGCAACCTGGTCTGGTGGGAGGTGTCCCTGCCCATGGCAGGGGGTTGGAACTGGGTGAGCTTTAAGGTCCCTTCCAGCCCAAACCAGTCTGTGATTCTTGCAGAAGTAATCCATGTCAGGGGAGATAATAAAATACACTTGGGCTTCAACCTCTAAACTCACGACAGTAAATTCATCTCTCTAGAAAAAAGAAGCATTTTATTATTTGGTAGACTTACACTCACTCCATATCTTTATATATCTGAAAACTGAGCTGAAACGCATATAAAAAAAGAGACCTACTTAAAGTGCCCCTATATTTGGACTGGATGATTTCAGTGTTAACTCTTTGTCTCATTTCTGCCTATATTTGTTCATAACAAGTTATTTTCTCCCTTCTGAAAAACAGGGATCTTTTCTTTTTTATTGGACATAGAAATTAGCTCTTCCCACAGTACAATTATTATTATTGCATGTAATTGTGAAACCAAAGCCCCATATTCCATGAGCTAATTCACATCCAAGCTTTTTAGCACCAAAACAATGCACATAACTTTTGGTTTTGAAGTTTTCCTAGGTTGCCTTGTCGTTTGTCTTTATTTGCATTTATTTCTCTTTCCATGAATTCTTGTCTGAGATAGAGCGACTTCGAAAAGTGCAGTCAACCAAAACCATCGCTTGGTTTTGGAGAAGACAAAAACATTGCCCTGTAACTAGAAGATGACCCTTCTTCTTGGAAGACACTAAAATGAAAATTGTTATTATTCCATGGGGTTTACAGCTGGTCAGATTCCTCTGCCTTCTCCACCGTCACTCACATTCTTTTTCTTAAATTCACACATCAAAAAGTAAAGAACAGTGTTGTTATCTGAGGTGTAGTATCGCCACAATTGAAGTTGAGGTCAAAAGATAAAGGGCAATATTTGAAAACTTATACTGCAGCTCGTTTGTCTCAGATTCAGAAGGGGAAGCAGTTGAGGGTGAGGCTGCATCCATGTGTTTACACCATCAAGGCTCTTCCCCTGCTGTTGAAAGCGTGTCTGTCCCAGGTTCCTATCCAGGCCAAGCGGTTGATGCCTGATAGCATCCTCTCTTTTCTGGATGCAGGCCAATTCCTATTGAAGTCACCAAAGAGAAACCCTCTGGCTTGAGCAAGAAGTTAAACTGGGCTCTCTTGGGTTTGTGGGATAGCCTTGGGCAAGGCACAAACCCTCTGTCCCCTAATTAATTTATCTGCATGCTACCTTCCAATATTAGAGCAAGCCAAGTTAGTGCTGCATTTGGAGGGTGTAGTTCTTTTATGTTGCATTTCAAGCCGTTCAAAGCAAAGTCTGATTTTAGGCACCTATATATAATTATAAAACTGAGATCATCAGGTTTAGAAGCAGATAAAATCTGTAGGGTACACAAAGGTGTTACAGAGTTCTTGGAGGCTTTTTTCTTCCTATAAGATAATTCACTTTCTGTTTACTGTATTATCTGGAAAATGGACAGCATAAGATAGGGACTGGCTAACAAAGAATAATAATAATTTTCATTATATTTACATTTTTTCCCTTATGATAACTTTAAAGTTATGAGAGGCGTAAGCCATAATACTGCATTACATGACGTTTCTGAAAAGTGAATGTAAGGAAGGATGAATTTACTTCTGATATGAGGAAAAAATACCTTTCATAAGCTGAAAGTCTTTTCTTACGGCATACACTCAGTTTTAGGCACGAAAGTTTCAATTTCTGAGCAAATTTGTAGGAAGATTAAGTAATAAAAGGTATATATTCAATTTCTTATTTCAGCTGAAACATGGTTTAAATGACAGAGAGAGAACTGGGACAATACTTGCTTACTACCCCAAGCTGAAGCTATAGCCTACAAAACTCAGATCAATCACAGAACCAGGCTTGCTGACCAAACAGTATTTAATTGTTTTTACAGTGTGGACCAGGTCTGATAGGTTAGGGAGATGTGGGAAAATTAGTAAAGGAAACATTTAACCCTTGTTCCCAAACATCCAAGGTAAGTATCATAACCAGTCCCTGGAATTTAGTTAATGTGGGGAATTGCGTGGGACTCATCTGACCAAACGAGTGTGTGCGACACTGACACAAACATCTAAGCTTAGGCTTTTTTATAGCCAGCAGAGACCTGGCCGATAGTTGATGGATATGTCTCATCCTAAACTAGATGCCTACATTTGGTCAGATTAATTCTGCCCTGTGTGGCATTGACCATATTTACTTCACTTCCACTTGACTACAGATGGTGACTAGGTGACCCCGGGTTACCTGTGTGACTAGCTCAGATGCAGACACCTACATTGCAGACACCAAAATTTAGATACATTAATATTGGCCCCTGTTTTGGTAAGATTCTCTCATCTGTTAATCAGATAGAAGAGCCTGAGCAAGGCATAGTTTAAAATAGCCAACTGATTAGGTTACTTTCTTGGAATAAGGAGAGATTTTTTGGGACAAATCTTTGTTCTTAATTATTCAAAGCAACGACTGAGATCGCTATATTTTCCGTCCTATCCAAGTCTATTAACTACAGGGCTACCACATACTGTTCTGATGCGAATGGCATTTAAAACTTCGGAAGATCCCCTTTTCGTTCCAGTGCGGTACAGGATTCGTCTGATAATCTCTAATAGTTCAAAGGGATGGAAAAAAGATCTTTTGCTCATTTCGGTTCCACACCTCTTTTTGGTACAGTGCGTGCCTCCAAGGCACGTGTGAACGTCTAACCCTTTTGATCCATCTGGTGGATACGCAGAGTGGGAGTCATTAAAAGGGGAGTTGATTTACATTAATTTACACATTCATAGAGCTTTTTCCTATCTGCTTAACACGGTACACCCTTACCCGGTCCCTTGGCACCCTGATTGAACCAGACTTAGATTGCCTGAGTATTTCTTAGCCTTAGTCTATGAAGGCTGAATTCAGAGATGATCTACCAGATGAACATGGAATCCAGTGTGGGTCCAAGGTGGTTTACATACCTGGTAAATTAGATAAACTTAGATTACCACGAGAGTTATTTCATCTCACAACTACAGTTACTTTAAATTTACATAAAACTTAATTCCTGAAGGTGGCAGCATCATGAGCAAATCAATATACAGCCTTCAATGCGTGCACAAACCCAGAACACGACCGTGCAATTATAAGTGTTAATTTAACAGTAATGCCACATATGACCTTTTCACGTGTATAACTGAGAGTAAGTTCTGTGCTAGCAGTTGGTTTGAGGTTTGCACTGAATGTTTCCCAGGGTTTTCTCTTGAGCTGTAAAACTTAAAAAGAACATCTTTTCTTTTAGATGCCTTTTAGTATTTCATGCTCCTTGTTCTCATGAATTATTGTTAGCATTACATACCAGATATGGCGATTTTTGAACATTTTGGGCCTGATTCTTTGTTTCACAAAGGTCATTTTACATAACACAGGTATTGTAAAAGGATTTTCTTCTCTGTGCACGTTAAAGCCCTCTGCATAATACACTGTAGGGAGTCCCCATTTGCCTACAAGTAATTTTTTTTTTCTTTATTCCTCATAGTTACTAGCTATGTCTGTGTGGGTTGGCTGGTTACAGAAAAAGAAGGGGATAAGGGTTTCACCCACCATTGTCCCTATGTATACAGAGGCATGAATCACCCAGTTTTACACAAGCAAGGTTTTTTAAAGCTGCCTTTGGTAGCAAACACTTGAGATCATACTGAAATCGGGGGGGGGAAGTTCCACTGAGCTTAGAGATTATGGGATAAACCTTTTATTTAACGCGACTCAAATCAAAAAAAAAAAAAAAAGCAGAGAAGGGGGACAGGCTGCTCTTGCAAAGTCCCTGGGATTGCCAGAGGGAATCTCACTCTGCCCCCAGAGGAACACAAGCTCTACTCCATCCTCATCTCCTCGGAAAAAAACAGGCTTTTCGGAGAGGGCGAGTCTAGCCTTTCACGCTGGGGTAAGCAGGGCGAACCACCCCATGCAAGGTGGCACAGCTACGGGATGTAGCCCCAATACGTGGGCACGTTCCGCAGTGCTTCCTCCTGGAAGAAAGGATTTGCATCATTCCTTCGTAACGGCTACACCGAGGTGTTGCAAACTAGCCCTTAGCTCTTCCTAGCCATTTTCTGGTACGCTGAGCACGTTTTCTGGTCCAAGAGGACTCTCTCCCCGCTGGAGTGCAGGCCTCTGGTTATCAGGTTCCCGGAGCAGAAACCTCCAGACCAATGTTTTGTGTTTGGGTCTCGTTCAGCTGGTGAGGGTGGCCTGGCTTCCCTGCACCTCTCCTAGCATGCTGCTTTCGCAGAGGTACCCAGGAACTAGATGGGTCCATAAAGCACACGCTATTTAATTAGAAAAAAGCATTTAGGAGAAAACATGGCTTAAAAATGTTGAAATAGCATGCATAATACTTAGCTTACCTGCTTGGCACATGGGTTTTTGCACATCGAAATCCTTTAGAAGGTTTGCCTCTGTCTTGCTCAGTCTTACATCTGTCAGTGACGAGGTGGGTAAAATACCTTTTCTCTCATGTCAGAACTCAGATTGGCCACATTTTCAGATCCTCCGTCTTCTAATGCTTCCCAAACCTGACCAGACTAGTCTAAACTAATCCCACAGGGCAACACTTCAAAAGGCTTTTTTTTCTGCTTAATTTCAGTATTGCAATTTACCTTCATTATTTCTAGTTCCTACAGCAAGCATTCCCTGCGCTAACAGATAAGCCAGGAGGACTCACTAACAGCTCTGTAAAAATGTGTCTGTAACCTCAGCAAAGTCAGGAGAGCTGCCACGGAATATTCGGTGCTCCTGTAACATCTGCAATATTAGCACAGGCGAAATGCCACCGGTGCTGACAGCCTGCTATTTGTGCCGGGGATTTCCTTTATTCTTTAGAATTTCACTCCAAAAATTGTTTTTTTAGCAGTTCTCTCTGGCAAAAAAATGCAGCTGTCAGAGATCCACTGCGTCGCCTCCGGCCCCAGCTCTGCCCAGGCCGAATTAGCTCATCCCCAGTGCGGTTGCACGACCGTCAGTGTTATAGCTGCGGTTTTGTTTTCACCTGGGCCACTTTGCCCTCCAGACGTGCTTGTAGGCTGAGACGTGAAGGCAAGATGTCCGAGCGTATCGCAGAGAAAACTGGAACGGCTGAGTGGTGTTACCTCAGCTCGTGGCAAGAGTTACTGACCCGCCGTTCTGAATAATCGGCAGGATAAAAAAGAATTATTACGAGGAGCAAAATATACATATATGACACAGGGCAAAAGTTAAACTGAGCAGAAATGAGGCCTGTGACTCCCTTCTGTTTCTGAAATAAACTTAGGCTTGCAGAAAAGCCCTGAGTGCAACAGGGTGTATAAACTGGGCTGTGCCCAGGCACGGCAGGGTCGGTCGCCAGAACACAGTCCTTCCTGGGCACCTTCCCGCGCGGGCACTTTGTGTGCCTCCTGCCTCTGTATCCCCTCGTCTCTGGTGACTGCCACACAGAGAAGGTGGGAGTCCCAGCTCTCTATTCCTCCTTCCACTCCTTTTTCTCTCAAAACCACTGTTTTCTGGATTTCTACCCCGAGCTTTCACCCAGGCTGTGACTAGACAAGCCATAAATACTTTACAGACCATTAGATCCAGCTGAATGATAAGAAAGGTTGTCTAATTAGCTGCTGCTTAAATGCTTTTCCAATGATTGATTTAAATCCTTCTATTTTAAAATCAAGTTAGAGTTTTGCCTGTTTTTCATGCCAAATGAAAGTATATCACGTATTTTGATGAGTGGAAATTAATCTGGATTTGGGGAAAAAAAAAAGCCAATGCAATTTCACAATGACAGCCCTGGAGCCTTTCAATCATTCACAGGTTGAAGATGTCCTTTTTTTATAAAAAAGTGAACAGAAACGTACACGGTCTCTTAGTCATAAGTAGAAAGTTTTACTGTTACAACTGGTTGCTGTGACTCCGAAAAATATCCACGGCATTTTTCCGGCAATGTGAAAGCAGCTGGAATTCATCGCAGAGTTTTTCTCCAGTTAAAATTATAAACACCACCACCTGACGTGCAAAGATATCAGAAATACATTGTGGTCTTCATCTAAAGAAGTGTTTTTAATGCCTGTGCTTGGCGATCTAATACATATGAACAGATACGGTCAATTTACTAACCCAGAAGGACCGAGGTGCGCTGCATAGGGGTGTTCTAAAGCACGTTTGTGCTTCTGCTTTTGCAGACTTTGCTCAGAGAAAGCCTCCAAATGAAGGGTTTCAACCGTATCTGAATCTCCCGCTGTTCAATAGATATCAGGCTTTCATGGGAACCGAGAACACCGAGAACACCAGAAAATGGGTTTTAAATCAGGGTGACTTGGCTTGGGAGTTTACACTGGCTTCTGTCCAAGCAGAAGGATCCAAAAGAGCAAATTACACCTCCACACCCAGTTAGAAAGTCTGCAGGTATTAAGTTGTTTGTTAAGTACAGTCATTGCGTTAGTAATTTTAGCTGTGTTTGTTCTTTGTGGAAGGCAACAGGCTCTTCCAGATAGTTTCAAAACACGGCAGGGCAAAACTTGATCTTATTAAAGCGAAGTTTCTACACGAACTGTTGTTTCTTGCTTCACAGGTTTCCTCTGCTCTCCTCAGCCAAAATTATTGCTAGTGTATCTTCCTCTGTGAAATGTTTTTTTTTTTACAAACATTTACTTCAGAACCTACACTGAAATTCTTTGCTTTAGGGAAAACAAGAAAAATCACAATGTTCACAGCAGACTCCTTTCCTCATGGGCCTGTCTTTTTATTCTTCCTATTTTGTATTTCTCCCAGTCGGAAGAAAAACTGCACCTCTCTCTTGCAGAAAAGTTCTGCTACCTTTTTTTTTTTTTTAATTTAAAATAAAACATGCTTGCACGAGGACACTAAATCAGATAAATGCTTTGTAAACTTCCTTAGACTTCTGAATTTCAGGATTGCTTAAAGCTGTAGCTCAATTCTGATCAAAGAATGCCTTATTATAGAAGCCTGGTCAGAAACATTCATTTTTCTGAATGGATTTGACTTCAGAAAGCAAGGACGATGCAATTATTACAGTAATAATCATACGTTTCACTTGGCCCTTTGCTGTTGTACTAGGGAATTGCTCTTAGAACTCCAAAATGAATGAAAAGGTCTAGAGCTGCTGTCTTTCCTCTGCAACAGCAACGTTTCGGTGCCGTGCCAGGCTTACTCCAATGCACAGAGGAGTAACTGAAGGGAGAGTTCAGTTCAAAGGCCGATACGCACGCAACCTTCAAGCCCAGCTTGTTCCTCTGGCTCCGTGGGACTGCTCACAGGAGGAGGAAAAGCAGGATTGCGCTTTGCAGAGGGAAACGTTGCTTTAACTCTTACCGCGTTAAACCACAACGCAACCCAGAGGAAGCCTGCAGGTGCCGACAGTCCCTAGCAAAGACACCCTGCCCAGCAGCGGACCCCAGGGCAACGCAGCGCCCTCAATCACCCACATATCTGTCGGGTGTCTGCAGGTTACTGGCATAAACTTATGGGAGATGGAGCTGTGGCAAGCAGACACGCAGGAATTGCGGGCAAAACTCTCTCTCTCTCAAACTCCCTTTGCCTTGCACACCGCTGCAAAACTGCTGTGCAGCCTCCTGTCCCCTCGCTGAGGAGCTCGGCTGTCCCTCAGGCTCAGCGACGACGGCGGCCAGGGCGGTTTGAACGATGCCAGCTCGCAGAGGTGGTTCATCCTTCTCGTGCCCGTGTCCCCAGGCACGCTCAGGATCGGCGTACCTCCGCTCACATACGGTTGCTAGGCCAGAAAAAAAAGGTTCAGCCGCCATTGCTGTGGATTGTTAACTCCCAAGTTTAAGAGGGATGAATGCCTCCTGGTTGGCTAAATTTGTAATCTGCAAATGGCAGTACAGATTTTCTTTCGCCTTCTCCTGCCTCTGTGGAATTTCTTGTCAATTCAGCTGCAGCGTAGACACTGGAGCTTGTTTTGCAAGCTGTGCTGAAGTGGGCTGGTAACGTAGCGAAACAGAGCTTAAGCCTTGAGGCTTCTTCTCCAGCCAGCTGTCAAAGCTTTGAAACTATCATGCGTTTAAGGCACTGAAAGGACTGTGGAGCATGAGCCCGATGGAATGTGTGGTATTCGTTTATCTCTGGAATTTTACATGTCCTGCTTGACGAAGTAGACCTACGCAGTGATGAAGTGGAAGGTGAAAAAAGCTGCAAAGGAGAAAGAGCCTCTGCACTTAACACAAGCTGCTCGAAAGCTTGAGTTCACCAAGAAAAACTTTGGTCCTTCACTGAAAATGCTTCCAGGCATGAACAATTGATCTCATACCTGGTCAGATTGCACGCTGATGGTGCTCAGCTCTGGTGTGATTTATAACAACCACTCTAGAAAAGGACAGTATTCTCCAATTAATGGATAGTTTGAGCACTGAGGTCGAAACGTGGGTAGATGCCTGGCCCTGTGTCGCAGAGGAAGGGTGAGAAGAGAGGGAGCGACCCGCACATACCTTAACCACAGATTCATCCTTCTCTCTTTTTTAGGAGTCAGTTTTAGCTTTGTGCTAAGATCTGCAGATGACTGTGGGACCAATTTGCAGCTCACACTGAATGTAAACAGCCTGTATTGCAACCTGCTTAGGAGTTAAGAGCAGTTTATTCATTTATATATTTGCTTTGAACGTAGCAAAAAAGGCAATGTGATGCTGCAAGGTCACTGCAAAAGCTGCTAAAGAATTCATTTAAACATCCAAATGACAAAGTTTAGAGTTGGACCTGCCATGCAGCTCCTTTAAGTCATACAACATGGTTTCTGTAGTCCCACCACGCAGAGTAACTTCTGTAAGTGGAGAAATGCCTGTACGGTGGATTTCTTCAGAGAGATGGAAAGCCATCTCACTGTAGGCCTCTGGATGATTTTCTGACTTGTTAAATGTCGTCATCGTGTGCTCCCTCTGTAGTCACTGGGAGGAGATAAGTGTCTCCAGCGAGTAATTGAGATCTTGGACGCTCCGATTCATCTCCTACAGGTGACTTCCTCTCCACTGCCTGTACAGGGATACTACTCCCTTTTGATTTACCTAAGTTAGATGCATAAAGCTAAAGTTTCCTCCAGACTAGCCAGGGGAAATCCAGTGTATTCTTCCCTCTTTGTTTCCTTTTTTGTCCTGGAAAGCAAGTTACACAACAGAATTTGTATTTAAAATACATGTATCCCTCCTGCATATAAGAAAGGTATACCCAGGCTGGGCATGATATCCTTTTCTCAAAGAAATAATAAGGGTTTTTTTATTGTTATCCTCAACTGCGCTAAGACTTTACCCCAAAGATTTTGGGAGTGGTTTGGGACCACTCAGCTCCTTTCCATAAATCTTGTGCTCCCACAGCTGGAGTTTCCAGCCTTACTGATGGACCCAGTTTAGGGGGTGGAAGGAGACAAAACAAACCCTCCTCCTACTCCTCAGATACGCTTGTTGCCTTTCTGGGTGCTTCCTTGTGGGAGAAGTAAGCTCTCTGATGGATTGCTTTTCCAGTGAATGACGGCACGAGCAGGGAAGGAGAAAGCAGAGCAAAGCAGACCGTGGCCTGGGGGGCAGGGGAGTTACGGATTATGGTGGATACAAAGAAAATGGCACAGGAGCGTCGGGAGTCGAACACCCCCTCGTCAATCACTCCATGACAACCAGCTACTAGGAGATCTTGCATGGCCGTGGCCCACCTGTCTCACTTCTCTCAAAGTCTGCTGTCGGTACTGTGTCATCGGCCATCTATGTATTTAAACCTAATTGCATAGTTGGGATGCAAAGAGAAGGAAAACACGGAGCTCTTGATTAAAAGATGGGGGCTGCTTTTGTAAACAGAGACTGAGGAAGGAGTCTTGCAGCTCACCGTATCTTCTTCCAGGAGGAAAAGAGAGCTGTGACTGTTGTTGTTATTACCACTCGAGACCGGGAGCAGAGAGGTCCCTCGGTATTTTGGTGTGCCATAATGATGTACGTGAAGATTTTGACATTAGAGGGCTCTTTAACTTCAGTAAACTAAGCCATAGCAAGACGCAGAATCTGGAATCTACACTAGAGAAACACAAGCTGTAAACAGAGTGCCAGTTTTTCAGGTGGAAGTGTAATAATTATTAAACAAATAACCCGGGGAAGCGATGGAATCTCCAGCACACAAAGGCTTTAAGTCCAGACCAGGTATATTTCTGAATTATGTGCTCTACTTCTCATGCATGGCCAGTAAAATTACTGTAATGGTCCCCTCTAGCCTTAAAGCATATGAACTGCTTCCTCTGGCGTAGCAACCTAAGGCAGCGGGCCGAGGGGAGAAGGAGCTCATTACACCAGCCGCTGCCGCTGTTCTTAAAACCACACCCCAGAGGAAAGGCGCTTGAGAGGAAATTGGTGCAGTGGGTTAATGAAAGGCAAACAGTGACCAGCACAAAGAGAGGATTCATCTGTGTTGCTCTCTGTAGGAGTACCATTTGCACCAGCATTGGCGGACCAGGAGAAGCTTCTGGGAAATCGCAACTGAGGGTGAAACCCAGGATTTAGGCAGGTTCTTCCGTCGGTGCTGGTGGTGCAGCCCTTTTGGGTTTGCTTGCTATGTCTGGGCAGAGACACGAGCCAAGTCTGACCTTTCTGGAAGGTCCAGCAAAACATACCAAGCGAAAAAGCTTACAGGCACAAACTCAGCTCACCGCAGCCACCACAAATTACTTATCTGGAGACCTCTCAAACTTTTCCAGATGGCCTCCTCCTATTCAAAAGCTGGTTGAACCTGCGCTGTGTACCTTTCTGAGGTGAAAGAATCAAATCTGAAGCGATTTAGAAAAACATGCAGGTTTTGATGGCCTTTCCTCAAATCATTTGAACCGTACGGTAAAATCAGACTTCAAAATGTTATTTTTTTTCCCAGAAGATGAGAAACTCCAGGATTGCGCCAACAGATATAAACGCATCAGATAGTATTTTCCAGCCATTCTTAGTGATCAACAGCAAAGAAGGGCAGAAACAGTGTCCATAGCGGGAGCTGGTTTGGGTAGGGTTTTTTCTGAAGGACTGGCTTTTTATTCACGATAAAACATGATTGAGCTTTATCAGGATTCTTAGAAAAACTGTTTCCACCCCTAATCTATGGATTTGGTGTAAGCTGAAAGAGTTACGTTCACTGAAGAGAATGACAGCCTGCTTTTTGCTTTCTTAGCAATTTCCATACCGAACTACCGGCTGTGTCACTGTCTTTCTCAGCAGTTTCCTAAATCTAGTTGTACCAGTAGAGTGAGGTTGATTTATTACCCTATTTAGCTTTTTTTGACAGCTGTTAAGAAAAAGACTATTAGTTTATTTTAGAAGATCGTGTATTTTACACAGAGAGAACCAATAGCATTCATAATATACAAAGTTCTCCTATAAGGTTATTATAGGCACCTAGTCCCATTATCCAAAACATTCAGCATTCCTTTACCTTAATTTTTTTTTCTTTTTTTATTTCTTATAGATTCTTTACATTTCTGGTGTTGTCTGCTGTTCCTTTCAAGTCTGAAACATCTGAGCAACCGCTTAAAGGGGAAAAAACAAGTAGTTCTTTTCCAGAAACATTCTGTTGCACACCACAGGAGTTTTCGTGTTTCCCTATTGTTATTACCATTATGAATACCATTAGTACTAATATAAAACATTTCTACCACACTGTAATTTTTATAAACATGACTGAAAACAAATTCTCTTTCCCAAAGGGGCTTGCCGTTAATTAACAGAAAAGGCAGACACAGTTACGGTCAGATCATAGTCCAAAGACAGGAGGGCAAAAAGAATATATATACATATATATATATAGTGAGTAGATATCTATATTGTGAGTGGCGTGGCCTACCCCTGCCCCGCATGCAGCATCGAGTGCATTGCTTCCTGGAGCTGTGTCTCCATCACCCCACAGGCAGTGCTTGGCTGAAGCAGACCTAGGGGTCACGCCGGGCTCTGCAGCTGCTTCGGCAGAGCTGCCCTGCCCAGCTTCGGGGCTCAAACAGTGGGCGCAGCGTTCTGCCTCGCCGGAGCTCGGCATGTCACCTTGGACGTGGGGTACAGAAGCTGTTTATCAGTTTTCCGTGTGACTGGCTGTTTTCGTAGGTGTGATCCTGTACTCAGTGCGCTCTAAGGCCACACCTCTCCATTTTCACCACTCTCATGCCCTGTCTAATTACATGTGCACTGTCATACTCTTGAGAAACCAAGTGGATAACTTGTGAATATCATGACAACTCTCTTTTTTGTCATCGTTGTTGTTGTTGAGGCTTCAGTTTTATATCTAACAACAACAAAGACACTTTTAGCATTTAATCTTTGCTGCTTCTGACAACATCCTTTATGCATCACAGTCATAAAGGCATAAACTGGCAGTAATGATTTACTCTTTTTCAGAACAAAACACCAATGTGAAACCCAGTATTTGAAGACTTATCCTTGTTCTTAATACCTGTTTTTCTCCTGTCGGCCTCACTTTCTCACCCTTTGCCTTTGTGTATGAAGAAACCCCAATGGTTGAAAAGTATCTTGGAAGCTCAAAGATGGCAATCTGTGGGTCAGTGGCATGCACTTTTTTTTTTTAAATTTGCTACAAGAGGCAGCTTTATGCCAAGGTCCCTGTTCAGTACATCCCCAGCTGAGGAATGCGTGCAGGGGTAAGGGGAGGAGGGGATGACTGTGAATTCAGCCAAATGGCAGACAATTTAATATTGTCTGAAGTTACACAGGTATCTCACCATCTTTTGGCAGATGCAAGGTGTTTATGCATTCCCATTATATTGTCATATTTCATGCACACATTAGACAGACCAAGTGATCAGAAAGATCAGCTGGAAAAACTTGTTTCTCCCATAGCGGTGAGGGAGCTCTCCTCAGAGGGGACACCAGAAGAGGAAGCTGACGGAGGCTGTAAAGGCCTGGAGGGTGAAGATCCCCCACTACATGCACCAGGGAAGGACCTACCAACAGTGACAAGTTCTGCCCTCCTGAGAGAGACCCCTGAGACACCCTCCAAAATGCCACGGGGCTCAACACCGTGTACATATTGCCACTAGGGCTGTGGGGCAGGCACTAATGAAAACTGGCCACTTTTAGATTTGTGTGGCTTAGGTCTGAACCTTTCTGTCCAAAATGCCATGCAAACCAAATTACAGAAATATATATCTGCTGGTTTAGAAGGGTTTTCTAGAGGCAATTTTCCCATGTAAACCACCAGAAGTGGGGAAGACAGCAGAAAAAGAAAATAGTCAACATGGATAATACATATTTCTCTGGATTTTCTAGTATAGCTAGAAATTTAGTATATCTAGATTTTCTAGTATACCTAAGTTCAAGTGACTTAAAGTGAGCATGACTTTAAAAATGTAATGTGTCCTTGTGTGCCTGGGGAGCTGTGGCTGCTGCAGCGGGTGGGATCTGGGAAACCTGAGAGTAGGCAACCAAGAGCAAGGAGTTTTACGAGGCGTAGTAAAAGGTGTGTTAATTAATCCAGAGAGCAATAGGAACTGAAACTTTGCAGAGGGGGCAATGCCTTTCCTCCACGTTATGGTGACCAAACTAGAAAATTAGTCTCCTTGGCATTCCAGGAGAAACAAAAACCGGTTGATTTTGTGAGAAAGACCTGGATAAAACAGAGGACTTTATAACAAACCTAAGTCTGTGCACAGTATGCGCATTAATGGAAAATGATAGACAGACATTTTGTAAGAAGTATTTTAAAAGAGAAGCTTCAAAAACCGCCAAAGTGGATATTTGCTTGCCCAGAATCTCAGTTGTACATGTAATCCCAGTAATTGCTTCCTTCTAATTAGGCTTGTAATAGGTACCCAACCCAGTCTAGATGTTCTTCAGCAACTTGTCTGAGAGGTCCGTGGGCCAGATTGCAACAGAAGCTGACACAGGAACAATGGAGCAACGCACCATGAGCCTGTCTGTCATCAAGTGACCAGTGCAGGGGTCAGCCCCATCTTCAGCTCACGCACAATTTGGAACTCAGGCCCAAATAAATCTCACCTGCCTGACTAAGCACCCTCCCATCGAAGGCAAAATGTCAGAAGCACAGTTACTTCAACTTTCTGCACAGTCAGAAAGAGCCATCTCTGGAGTCTCACCTTTGAGTTATCTTGAGCAGGTGACACTCTGTTGACTATATATGTATTTGTGATGCTTACGTGGGGCAGGGGATACGAATCTAGACTTTGGAGGGATATATAGAAAAGCTGGTCCGCAGAGCAGGCGTGATAGGCTGTGGTAAACAGGCTGCATCGTACCAATAGCAGACACACAACGTACTAAATGCTGCTCAGCCTCTGGAGATCCACCTTAGGCCCTGTGGGGACGTATTTCTTGGATTTAGGGACATGAGAAAGCTCCACCATCTATTCTTCAGCAGGGCATTTTGGAAGGCCTAGCAAGGGTGGCTGTTTCAGGTCTTCTGGTACAGTGTTCACATGCCCCTGTGTCAGGAGAATAAATTAAAAGCATGATTCACATAATTTAGGACTCTGACTTCATGGATCTGTATTTCTTGCTCTCCCTGATTACATAAATTAGGGAAACCCATTTCACCTGCAGAAGCAGATTTCCCCTCATGGGACCGGTTCCAAAGTTCAGCAAACTCAAAGACATCCTCCTCCATGAATTCAAGAGTCTCCAGGTCAGTCATTTCCCGGAGATGAAAGATGGAATCCAGAACAACTGGAGAGATAAAACAAGCTGATCTTTATTTCCAGCAATGCACCAGGTTCATCCTTAATGGTGCATAATGACTGTTATTTACAGGGAAGGCTGACTCCTGATTAAAAGAGAAGTTTAGTAGTCATTCTTAGAAGGTATGCACTTTATTTTGTTGTGTAAGTCCCCATTGTTCAGTAGGATGCCAGTGAACGACCTGGAGAAGGTGACTAATGAATGACTACTTGCTGCTTCTCATAACAGAGAGCATTCAGTAAAATAATCAGTCCTCATGTTTAAAACAACAGAAGGAAGAAGTTTTTCACATTGCACATAACTTAATCTGAGGAACTCGTTGCCAGAGGATGTTTTGGTGGTATAAAAGTGTGAAAACAAATTAATGGAAGAAAGGTGCATCAAATACTATTAGGCATAGCCGTATGGTTGCAATTTCCAGCTCATGAAGTTCCTAACCACCAATGACCCTTTTCTGGGAGCTCCTTTCTGAACTTGGCTGTTACATCAAGCAGCTGCTGTTGGCCACTCTCAAAGGCAAGCTGTTAGGCTAGAGGGAACTTTGGTCTGATGTCTATGACTAGTGATATGATACATTCTTATGTCATTATCTCCACTTAATACTTTTATTAAGACATCTTCTCAAAAATTCAGTATACAATCACAGAATATGCAAAGATCCTTGGCTAGATTAATCCTTTAAAGGCTTTGTCTGAAACATAAAAACAGTGCAGACACCTACATTACTAGTGCTCATATAAAAACAGAAAATAACAATTGCATTAAAGAAGAGGTGTAATATCTTATGTAAATAAAATGTAAAAAAGTAGTATTGCATTATGGAAAACACTAAAACATGTATTTCAGGCTCAAGCCTGGGCTTTGGCTTTTTCCCCAAGAAAATAACTAACAAACCTGACATCTTAAAATATTTTTTGTAGATGATGTGGAAATTTGTGATCATTTCACAAAAGCTAGTTGTTGAAATGGAAAGAACAGGGGTCACTACTTAGGAATTCAGTGTTTTCTGTTAGTCGCACAGTACTGGAATACCACCGTTCTCCCTCTTCAAAGGAAAAAGAAAATAACCTTAATTTTACTCAGCGTTTTCCATGTCTAATCACTAATTTTTAATAAAGCGCTCCATTAAGAGGTGGTCTTGACTTTACTAGTTACTGTTGCCAATGGTGATATTTTAATGATTGCTGAACCATATGACTCCCACTTTCTCACTGCCTCAACACTTAGATGCAGGCTACACCACAAAGATCTGCTCTGAAAAAGGCACGGGTATCCATGCACCAAAATAATTTGGAGGGGCAGGGCAGCACCTGAAGTCATTATCAATGTAGTGATGACTAAGACAGCAAAAACATCCAAGCCAATGGCTGCTTCTTCAGGGGCCCGGTTGGTACTTGAATGAGGCTGGATTCAGAATGTCTTTGTGCTGTTAGTCACGCAGTTCACACCGCAATCACTGCCTGAGCAGCCAGGTTAGACAAGAAGCTGCATGCTTTGCTGGTGCCTCACATACCTGCTCTACACAGTCAGTTGAAAAGAAGCGATCACGCTCCCAGTAGTGTCGTGACAGCTGGTTTGTCAGGGCTGTGGAAGCGCAAATGCAAAGGCAGCAGGTGAAGACCACTGACCGTGCCTGCAGCAGCATATACAAGTATCTGGCCCTGGCCATCCGAAGCCTGCGATGGGATTTCTGTAATCACCTTCAAGCACACTCCATTAATTAGAGTGCAGGCTCTAAGGGCTAGAAGGACAGGCACTGGTTTCCTTTCTCTCGTCCGTCCTTCCTTTCTTCCTGGGAAGAAAGGGGCAGTTAAGGGATTCGCTTTCCTCCCACCACGTGCCAACGCATCACGAGGAGCCTCCGCCCAGCAGAACTCCTGCTCCCTCTCCTCTAGCATCACTGCAGCGAGAGCTGGAGGGAGAGCGTGCCTGTCTGTCTGTCTGTCTCTCACAAAGGTAGCTGAAGCCGTACACAGGCTGGCAGGAAGGGATATTCTCCAATTATGCTCGAAACAGAGGCAGGATGGGGCACCGTACCAGATGGCCCACTCTGGTATTTCATCGCTAATTAAAACCAGAAACAAGCGAGTGTGTGTGTGTGAAGTGCTCAGGTGGACGAGCAGTCTGTTCTGAGGTATGCCTGATGCCAGCCAAGGGAGATGAGGGTGGGAGAAGCTCATTAAAATGTCCTGCCTTTTAAAACCCACGGGTGAAAAAACCCCAAGATGTGCCCTCTAAGCTGCTATCCAGAGTTAGACAAAGCATGCCAGTGCCATTGTGGGTGCCACTCCTGACACACAGCCCTCATCAGACCCATCATCTTCACCAGTTCTTGCCTTCAGCACCCTCTCGTCTGCCCATCCTGCTCAGCAGCTTTCAGGGGGGAAGGAGCCGGGCGCAGAGCTTGTGCTGAGTGTCTGAGATAACACAGTCATCCAAACAACCAGGACTTTGTTTGAGCCAAGAGGGGAATGTGACTTTCAATCACGTTGTCTTGGCAAGCACAGAATAAAATTGAAAGTCAAACTAGGATGACAGCAGTGTGCTTCGGGGGTTTACTTACCTTTGGGTACCGAAAGCAGTAAGACTGGGTGACACTATAACATTGCTCAGGGATCAGAAACCACGAATGCTTTAGTACAATAAATTTAAATTGAGATGGTGAGGTTAGTCATGTGAATTTAGACATACAATCCTGGTTCATTTGGTGCTGATCATGGGCTTGGAATAGATATATATGTATGTGTGTGTATATATATATATGAGAATATATATCTAAAAAATCCAAACCATCCTGTCATGAATGTTCAGCTTTTCAAGTTTATACACAGACCTTATTCTTGGTGTTTATTTCTCCAGTTCCGCAGTGGTATGTGTCCTTGCATGCCCTCCACCTGTAAAGGCAGAACTTCTGCAGCATGTGTGAGGTAGCATCACCGTTCAGAAAAACAGCTTATTCTGAGGTAAAATGGGAATTTTTAGCTGCAACTGATATCAAAAGGCCAAACACACATCCCTTTGGGTCTTACTAACTTACACATTTCAAAAACGTGAAATGCCAGTATAGGTTTTTCTTCTTTTGTTGAGAGAACAAATTGCAAAATTAAACCAAGAACCTCACATTTTAACAACACTAAAAGTCAGTGAAATTATTCCTAAAGCCCAGAAAAAATTCTCCTTACCATGTGCAGAAGGTTAGCCACTCAGCTGAGGGGGGCACACTGGAAGAGTGAAGAAGTGCTCCAGACACAGTCTTATCACTTTGTCCTTTATGCCCAGGCATGTTTCTGCTCTTCTACTTGCTTATGGGAAGCCAAACCTGTTGAAAGTGACACCTGCCTTTGCACCATCTAAAGCAAATTCACCTTTAAATCAGGTAAGCGTAGGGGTTCGTGCTTTAGATTGCCAAGCCAAGATCTTCAGGTTGGGTTTTTGTTGGGGTTTTTTTAGTGGATGCTGAAGTTAGGCTCTTAAAATCATCTTCTTTTGAAGTGATGCTGTGATGCTGTTACCCAACTTAGTTTCCTAATTAGCAGGCCTGATTTTAGCAGCGCTAATCTGGTGCTTGACATGTTTGAAAGCCATGCCGCTTAGATGCTTGGACATGACTTTACAAGCCTTTTAGAAATGTTGCTTGAAGTTGAGCCTTCACTTGTGGCAGGATTGGTCCTGGGCAGCTCCAGATTGCTCCTAGAGCTCCTAGAGCTTCTTACATTTCTTGCTGCTTTGACTTTTTTCTGTCTTAAATCTAGGATTATAGTTGTTCTTTGTCCCAGCATGGAGGTTTATCTGTAAGCAGGATAGCTCATGAGATGTCTAATGCATTTTCAGTTAAAAAAAAATATGGTAAAAGCAAATTTTCCAAATTAATATTAGCGTTTTACTCTTTAGCCACTGAAAAGCCCTATCTAAACAGTAAAATACAGAACACGTTTCAAACATTAGGACTGAATTTTATTTATCCACTCCAGTTTATCCACCCTACTATTCTCAAAACCTAGCTTTAACTTCCCTAGCATACATTCCCTCTTCTTTGACAGTATTTAAATTCCAGAAACGTAATCAGATACCTTTAGTTATCTTTCACATAACACTGATGATTCAAAAAACTGAAATAAGTAATTGAAGAGATAACAGTGTTAAAGTATTTGCAATTTAATATAATTGGTAAAAATAAATATAATACAATTTTTCTTTCGTTTCATAAGCTATAATGGCTGCAAGATGTCTGGAACCAAATGTGTATCGATATTTTGTTTTAGAGAGAAGTACTTTGGAAAGTACTACACACTCTCTGAGGGAAGCAAAGAGATGATGCTCCTGAGACACCATTCTTTCTCTGCGCTGCCTCTTTGTACACACCATGTATACACCCATGTGTGTACAGGCATACATGGGACATAATATCACCTGCACAATTATAGACTTCGTTTACAGCGTCCCTAGAGTGAAACATCATTTATTCAGAAACTGTGGTGTTATACTGACCTATGAAAATAATTTAAAGTGAATTCTCAATTCAGAGAACAGAAAGGAAAGCAGGATTACAAGCGGAGAAGTGGAGTTCTGACTGGTAGAAAATACCGATTTGAGATTGAAAAGTCTTCTCTGAAGCTGCGGTTCCCTTTTCTGCGCCGTGAGCTCCTCAGAAGGGAGACCCCGTTAGTGTGAGCGTTTTAGAACGAACACCATGGGGCCTGATGCTGAGGGCACCCTCTGGGCAGTTTCTGTGCATGACTGCAACACACAGGTTCCATCATACCAGTTATGATGTGACTTCAGTTTGATTTTGATGCTCAGTATAATACCAAATACAGCATTGGCCTTTAACAAAGCACACATTTCTTGGCTTCTGTTGGATGTTTCAGCAAATATTATGATCTCTTCAGTTCTGATAATCCCTAGTTATGTATCTATCTGCCTTTACTTATGTCACACGTACTGCAAAGTCCAACTTTCCAACAGCTTTTAATGAGGTGAGATGTTTTATGAAATAATTCCAGAAGCATGCTGGTTTTTACTCACACATTTTTTCTACAAATCTTCTTTTTACTTTTTCATGCATTTTAAGGTGAGAGACTGATTGCTCTCCAGTGCTTCTGAAGTCAAACAAATAACGGCATCCCCTCTATTCCTGAAGTATTTCTGCAGGGCTGCTCTCCAGCCGCTCCTCTCCCCTTTCACACTTGTGCCAAGCTTTACTCCACCCTGGATGCAGAATCTGGCATTTTGATTTGTTAAATCTCATCCCATTAATCATAGCCCAATGCTCCAACCTATCCACACCCCTCTGCAAGGCATCCCTTGCCTCAATGGAGTCAACACCACCTCCCAGTTTGGGATCATCAGCAAACTTGCTGCATCCAGGTCGCTCATAAATGTCTCGAACAGAACTGGCCCTAGAATCTAGCCCTGAGGAACACCACTGGTGACCGGTCACCAGCCAGATGTAGCCCCATTCCCTACAACCCTTTGAGCTCTGCCCTTCAGACAGTTCTTCACCCAGTGTACCACGAACCCACAAAGTTTGGCAACTTGTCCAGAAGGATGCTGTGAGGAACAGTATCAAAAACCTTACTAAAATCCAGAAAAACTACATCCACCGCCTTCCCATCACCCACTAGGTGGGTGACCTTATCATAGAGGGGTATCAAATCAGTCAAACCCGACTTTCCCTTTGTGAACCCACGTTGACTGTGTCTGATGGTTGCATTATTCTTTAAATGCCTTTCAACAGTACGCAGTATAATTTTCTCCTCAAATTTTCCAGGAGCTGAGGTCAAACTAACAGGTTTGTAGCTCCCTGGGTCTTCCCTCACGCCCTTTTTGTAGGCTGCAATAACACCGGCTGCCTTCCAGTCAGCAGGGACCTCCCCTGACTCCCAAGACCTTTGGCAGATGATCAAGACGGGTCCTTCCATAATATCTGCCAGCTCCTTCAGTACTCTGGGATGGATCCCACCAGGCCCCATGGACTTACGAACATTGATACAGCTGGTCCCTTACAACTTCAGTGTCCACAAATGAAAAGTCCCACACTCGTGGTCCTCTGACTCAGGGGACTGGGCAGCCAAAAGTCTGTCAGCCCAAAGTCTATCAGAGCCTTCAGTTCTTTCTTTCTAGACACTGAAGATGACAGTCTAAGTAAACTCAATGACAGTCTAAGTAAATTCGATGACAGAAAAAAAAAATCTGCCTATTCTCTTTTCCTTTAAGTGGCAGAAAGTAAGGAAGCCTGAGATAGTTCAGCACTAAGTGAATCTAAACAAATACCCACAGACACGGTAGCTCTTCACAGGTCTTCTACCTGTGCCCATGTTGACCAACCATTTTCTCTTGAGGGTCTGAGGTCAAGACTAGTTCTGCCTCCTGAATTAACTCTTCCTCAGGAGATAAGAATGGATAAGTGAGGATAACTTTGGTGTTTGAGAGAGAAGGTGGGCGTGGGGGTGTGTTGTTCCTCTAAGACTTTCATAACTTTCCACCGTGATACTCGAAGCCCTCTGAAGAACTTCACTGGTTGGCACATGGTGTGTTGTCTGATATCACCTCCCGGCTGCTGCCACCATGGGGACGTGCCAGCAAATTTTCTGTCTTATACCAGAAGTCTGTGCTTTCTGCGACCTGCCTTACACGGAAAACTCAAGGGAGTGGCACGGTTTGCACATGGGTCTTGGAAAGTCCATGGGTGGTGCAGTTGGGACAAAGAGCTGGGAAGTGCTCCTATGCTTGTCATCGCACAGACATGTGGAGACACGGCAAGAGCCTTAATACTGATTTTTGATGGTGGGACTCATCAGTCAGAGGGAGTCAGGGCAGTAACTAACTCATGCAAGCAACGTTAACCTGCATGCAAGCCTAGACCCTGCTGCCAACCCTAGAGTCGGTGAATGTGGCTTCACCAGAAGATAAAACTCACTAACTGTTCATTTTAAATAAAAGGAAAATTGTACCCCAGACTGGGAGAAGACAAAAGCAGGTGGGAAACACTAACTGCTTGAAAAAGCAGCAGGTGACTGTTACCCAGGGCACTTATGAATCTGAACATTTTTCTGCTGGTGTTGCCTCCAAAGGTTTGACAGGGAAGGCAGGCATCATCTCAGAGTGAGCAATTTCATGACTGCATTGCTCTAATCGTTCTCATTGCCGCACAGTTTGTTTTTCTTCCTCACCTTCTGCTCTTTGTGTCATGTTTAACTTTTCTGGGTTTGTTGCAAGGCTGTCTTTCTGATCGTGTTCCTAGGTTTGCCCTGCATGTCTTCAGCAACTCAGAAATGACAATGTTATTATCAACAGTTACCAACAACAAGTAAGCTGAAAGGAATAGGCTGCAAAAATCATCTATTCTGAGGAAGCTGAAAATTTGCCTTGGACATCATCTTGCCTAAATCAAATTTTTACATTCCATTTCATATCCAGGCAGAGGGGTTGATAACGTAACGCATCGTGTTGTTCATGAAGCTGGTAACAAGAGATACTAACCATGCTAGCAGCTCGTTTTGTTAGAGAGAACTTCTTTTGGACTGGAACAGATGCTTAGAAGTCTGGAATAATCTTGACAGGAGAAGCCCACGCTCCATAAAAATTTTGTCAGCAGCAACAGTGATCCTGCTGATCTTCAAGTGAGATTCCCCAAACATACCAAAGCACGTGACAAAACATAGACCTGTATATCATAAGCACTGCAAACTGTGTCTGTGTGCCTTACCTGTCAAGTAATTCCCAGGAGCTCCAGCTGGATATGGAATGGAAATGGAAATGGAAAATAAGATACATCAGAGGTGAGTGCATTGCCATATGCCACTTGTAAGGTATCTTTAAGTGCAGCAGGTGAGACAGAGTCCTGTCCCTGCTTTGCTGAGGTACCTCAGACAAGTCGCTTCATCTTTCTGTGCCTTGGGTTCTTCACATCACAACAGGGCGAATGGTGCTGACTTCCTCATCCGCCGCTCTGACGGAGCTAACGGCGTTTCCCACTTGCCTTCTCTTGCTATTCCAGAAACTCTCTTCTTTAGCCTTCCACGTAGGTCTGAAAATAACACAAAGTCATTTAATCTACGTTCCTGGGTGCTTGCCAGAAAACAGATAGTTTAGGAAAGTCTTAGTCTGGCTTCCTCTTTACAGAGTGGGGGTCTGTACTGGCTGAGGAATGACAGATCCTCCAGGTAAGTGCTGGAGAAACATCCTTCCTTTAATCAAGACGGCAAGGCTACAGCAGAAAAGTTTAATTATTTAAGTTGTTGGGGTTTTTCACTTCCCACACAGGAGACTTTCACTCAAGGCTAAGTCTGAGACTGCAGTATTAGGGGGTGTGTTCGTGGTTATCTCATGTAGATCCAAACCCTTGCTACAGCCCAAAGGCGCTGTCCTACCCATCCTCTGCCCCTGGCTTGGCACCCACAGCCCTTCCTCCCTGCCATCATCTGCTCTGGATGTTTAGTATCTTTAAAAAATGCCGGGTTTAAGCCATTTAGGAAATCTGAAAATCATATGCAGCCTCTCACACAAGTTAGTATATGCATGTTCTTTACAGTCATGGGTCGTATAAGATTGTATAAATATGTATGCCTAGATAAGAAAGCAGAACTGGGAAAATATTTAACATAAACGTCTAGGAAAACCAAACAAAAAAGTCAGAATTAAACTCCCCTTAAAGAAACAGACTGAAGTGAAGCAAAGCAAAAAACAACCAGCTATACTGAAAAACAAATATTAATAAAAAAGAAAAACTTTATGTGATTGATATTACGAGACTGAAGAACTAAAGGGAATACATTAAAAGTGATAAATCTTTTAATTTAAAAAATCAATTAAGACATCCACATTAGCCTAATCTGTAACAGTCTCATACAATCATGATGAATTTATGCATAAGTCAGTTCTGGGTTTATCATCCCAGACGGCACTATGCTTACTTTAAAGGCACATCTAGTTTCTTTCATGTGCTTTGCCCTTATAGCACAGCTCTCGAGTTAAGGTTGGGAGCTTTAGCCTACAGGCAAACATCAACGTTAGCCATGTATGAAAACACCTACAACTACACCTGATCGAGATACCTGTTCTGACACCCCATTTCCCTCCCATTCTGACACCCCATTTCCCTGAGTCCTTTGGCATTCCCGCTTGGTAACCTCGTCACTCGTCCCGATGGGAAGGGGCCTTGGGAGCTGGTGATCAGCTCTCCTCGAGCAAGGCTTTGCACCAGCCCCCACGCTGCAGCAAGGGCTGGAGGTGGATTTCAGCCAGTAGGAATTTCTTATCTGCAATTCAGTGATTTCTTCATCATCAGTGACTACCTCCTGCTTCACCTCTGACGCAAACGAGCCAAAGAAATCACGTAGCCTTCCCCTTTGTATCATATCACGCTGTAGGATGATACCGATTCTTCCACCCATCTGTAGCGACAACAGGCTCATCGGTAACTTCAGATCGTATTGATTCCATTTCCATGCATTTTGCAAATGACAGATAATATATGGGTCAGGTTTGTTTAATGAAAAGCGCTAATTTAGAGCCGCAATGAACAATCACAGTATTGCCAGAAGTTCTATCAAGTGAAAAACTTTACCATGTTTTGCCGTCTAGATGAGACACAGAAGTTGTACTTAGCCACCTAAATATTAAGGAAGTTTCTGTTGAAACCAAATGCACAGAGCAGCATTGTGTTGTTATTGTTATTGCTGCTTTTATATGTACCTCACACCACTGACTTTTCTGTGTGTCTCCCTCTCACCGACACCTTACAGATTCTGAGGGAAAAATCGACCTTTGTGTCCGTGAGACCTGGCCACTTCAGAGAAGGGCGACCCGAGCACATTACCCAAATTGCTCTCAGAATATCAAAATATGAAAAGTACCGAAATTTTATCAGAATGCACAAATGTCCCTAGCTTTTCTGTAATGAAGGTATTTGTTATTACTTCATCCTGTCATTCTTTGTTGCTTCCTGTTCTTTATTTTCTAGGTCCCACGAAGCTCTTGTTTGCTCCTGCATACTGTGCACCATGGGAGGTGTTAAAAAACAACGTCTCTCCGGTGTCTTTAAGTAAGAAAACCATTATATTTAGAGGCAGGAAGCAAAGCAGCCTTTCTGAGTGTGGAGCAGGTTGATTTATTCTGAAATCCAGCAAGGCACCGCGTGGGCACTGACCCAGTGAGGACAGCAACCGACCCTGGACTGGGGGACTTGCTCATTGCTGACCTGGGGCAGAAGCCCCCTCTCTGAGCCCTAAAACAGGGGCAGGCGTGAGTCATATTGGGGACTGTGCCAGGAGGGGTGTGGGAGCAACCTTTTTCCTGTGAGATGCTCAGAAAGTTGACTGAAACGTCTACGATATAGATGTGTATATAGATATATTTGTGTGAGAGTAGACTGCACAAAAAGCTAACGAAGCAGGAGGCTTAAAAGCTTACAGCCCATTTAAAAAAGCTACTCAGGAACAGAGTTTTAAAAGTAATGAGACCACTGCAGTGGGAAAAGGATGATTTTTAAAGCACTCAAACATGTGGTTACCTCACGCACATGGAAGTCGCTAGGAACCGGGCTCTTAGCTGGCTTTGCCGTATCAGTAACTGATATTGTTTTTAAAATATGTTTGAATATCCATGAAAAGAAAAGCGAAAATTTAATTAATTGCATTATACGTCAATTATATTTTGAATTATGCAGCTCTGTTTGCACAATGGTCCAAGATCCTCTCCTCTGCTGTTCTGTAAGCTGCTAACAGGGGTAAGAGAAAAATACACAAAAATCTTCTTACAAAATGTAAAGGAGGCAAAAGCTCCAAGAGCACAAAACAAGGTGGATGCCACTAATTCTGTCTTATTAACTCAAATATTCCCAAAGGGTAACGGTCAGTGGTTTAGGTTTTCTTCTTCAAGTGCGATCAAACTACTGTACCTTGTTTGGTCATTTTTGTTTAGACCAAACTATTTTTTAAATTATTTTTAATGTGCAAATTATATTTTTGAAAGTTTGATCATTTTTTTTTAAATCCCATTTGAAATTACATGACAAGTTTTTCCATTGAATGATCGTCCTTATTTATCTTTTCTGACGAGTCCATGTGCACTCTTCATAACGAGGTATGGCACAGAGATATAGTGTAACAGCTGGGGGTTTTGTTTTCACTTTTGCTGGGAATATTATTGTTGTTTGAGGCATTTTATCATCTCTTATATACCAAACAATCTTTTGTTATTAAAAAAAGGTTGACACAACAGAAATGATATATTTTGGACTGTAAAAGAATATTCATATTTTACATTTGCAAGAAATAACTTCTTCTACCCAGTGGTCAAAACAGAAGTTGAGAACTGCCAGGAGCAGGTTTGAGTGATACACACTTCCAGCCTTTCTTGGTTTCTTATCAAGGCTCCTACATGGCTTTCACATGCAGTGATTTCTCGATAATCTAAATCAAATAAGTTTTATCAATCCTCTTTCAAAGATATTCCAAAAATAGTCTATTGACCCAGCTCTCTGAAGGTCTGTAGAGAAGTTTGAGAACTACTTATTCTGAATGTTTGCCCTTATTCTATGTGTTTCCCCTACATAGAAACTATAGAACTAACTCTGAAGCCCCAGAACTCTGGGCCACTTCGACCACTGACTATTGCATTAGTAGTATGGATATTTTACGTGTTACTGCAATAATGATAACATCAGTATGGTACGAAACGTTAAAAACCACACAAAAATAACGTTAAAAATTCTGCCAATAAAAAACCAAACCCTCCAAAATAAAAAATAAAAAATAAACCCTCCAAACCAAACACTGGCAAAATCTAGAAGGAAAAATATTTTAAAATCAGCATCTTTGGGAATATTTGATTATGCAAAAGTTCTAAAACGAGATACTTTGGTTCACAAAAGAACACGTATATTTTGTACGCGCCACAAAGAGCTTTTTGTTTTTACTTAATCCGAAAGCGAATTTCAGATTGTTGAGAATTCCCCAGAAACGGGGACAATCTAGATGTGATCCGTTTAACGCTGCCTGTCCCAGTTTGCCCCACTGACTCGCTGCTGGGCATGCCGAGCCCGGTCCCAAAAGCTGAGGGGCAGCCCCAGCCCAACGCAGCCCCGCTGAGCGGCGTGGAGGCAGGGCATGCGGCAAAGCTGCTTACCCAGCAGGAGCACAGGGGCTCATCCCGGGAGGCGCTGAGGAACCCCAAAGGTGCTGAGGAACCCCAGAGGCGCTGAGGAACCCCAGAAGTGCTGAGGAACCCCAGAAGTGCTGAGGAACCCCAGAGGCGCTGAGGAACCCCAGAGGCGCTGAGGAACCCTCTTTTCCCAGCTTGAGCTCAGCCCTGGGAGATGCCCAGCGCTGCGGTGGGCTTGGCAGGGCCAGGAGCACAACCGGCCGTGTTGCCCTTTCGGGGATGAAGCGTCCCAGGGTCACTCCAGAAGCTCACTCCATCTTTTTCTTGCCCATTGCAGGGCAGTTCAGGTGTCCCAAGGACTCAAGGAGAGACTTACGACGCCTCTCCTGCAGGACAGAGGGACCTACTGCTGAGCAAAGTGGGGAAGCCTCTTTTGATTTCTCAGTCCCTCATATATCTTGTGCTCGAGTCATCCAAAATGAGTCCAGAAGGGAGCTGTGCAGCACATCCTCCCTTTCCTCCACTACCTGTGGATTTGAGCAGCTCTCCAGTTTCTCTGGCATGGGACACGTGTACACCTCCCGCTGCGTGTCCGCGAGAGCACAACCCATAGGAAGGGAAAGGTACGGCATGAGGAGGCTTTGCAGATGGTGAAAGCAGGAAGTCTCCTTCCTCTACTTCAGATATTCTTGTAGCCTAATGAATAAAACACTACTTTTTCCCCCAAATTAATATGTTACCTCTTTAATGACAACCCCATGCTGCTCGGAGTGCTGCACTTCCGTGAGCAATGTGCACGGAACTGACTTCTTCTCACCTGGAAGTAAACAAATGGACTTACATTTTAATTCCAACTAATCATTTCTTAAAGTCCGTATTTTTTATGGTAATATTCGTTAAGCTCTTCTATTATACTTAGTGCAAGGAGAAAACTGGTAATTGCATTCAAAGCAATGATAAGTTACCATTTTAATGATTCCTTATGTTGTGAGTAATTTATAAATCACTCGGTATCTTCTCAGCGAAGCTTGCCTTCTGTTTTTAAAATGTACCCTTTCGTATCCAACAAAGGGTTTCAGTGCAATAAGAATTAAGGTGTGTCTCTCTGCTTTTACCTGCAAGCAATAATGATGTTGTCAAGCGTTTCAGGTGAGACCAGCCCAGGATTTTGGGGTGGGGAAAGACACTCTGTTATACAGCATCTTCAGTGCTTCCCTCAGAGGGAGGCAGAGACACCTTGAAGGGCTGAGTGTAAGGACATCTACCGAGTGTCTTTTTAAATAGACACCAGAGTTGGGGGGGGCGGGGGAAAGGAGCCGGCTTGTAACCATAACTCAGCTGGACTTGTATCCGAGAAGTCAGATGCCATGGATTGGCTCCCTCACCGAACTGCTGCTTTTCTCTTCTTTTTATTGGTAAGTCAGATTTTAAAACAATATTTGTAAACTCTGTGATTATGCCGGTTGAGTCTCCCTCAGCAGACCATCGCATTTCACCGTGTAAACTACTTCCCCAAAAAATCTTGCGAAATTTAGCATAAAAAACAAAGCTGTGCTTATTTTAAACTGTGCTTCTGAAGGTTCTATACAAATAATTTAGTTTTTCATTAAATGCCGATGAATGTTTCTTTTGATTTTGACTTTCTGCAGCCTGTCGATGTTCAATAGGTGACTTTCTATGTTTAATGCATGCCTTTTGAGGTGAATGTTGTCTGTGGCTACCATTTAAGGAGCCACTGTTATTAATAAAAGTCTCACCATTATAAAAATCCTAATAACTTGACTGGATATCATTTTCTTTCATCAACTGAGGGAATATAAAGAGCAAATCTCATCTTCTAAACTGATTAGCAAGAGAGCTTCAGAGCCGAACAGATGCTACGGCTACATTCAAGAGAAAACCACGAAATTTAGCAAAGACCTTAGCTGAGTAAAAATCAAAACTTGGCTTATTATTTCGCATTACAAAGAATTCCTCTCTTGTAGTGCACTAGTGTGCGAGCCGCCACGCGCCGAGCAAGTAAATGCATGATGAAAGTGTCGCTCTTTGGGTTTGTTTTTCTCACTGTAAACCGAAAGTTGTGGCTATGGCCAAGTGGAGCAGTTGTACAGTGTGTTCATCAAGGCACGGAAATGAGCCAGAAAGGACCCAAAAGAACTACGGAGGCCTTTCTACTCCTGCAATCTGACTTTTGTGTGGATTATTTTTACTCATCTGTGCTGCTTTTCTGAGATTAGGTAGGGGTTTAAGGCCCTGAAGACTGAATAGAGAAGGTTTCTATTATAGTTGTGTCCTTCTGTGGCTTTCACAAAATTTTACGTTTTACACAACGTATTAGTAAGCGTAAATGTTTGTTAATTTCTCGTTACCGACCCCTCTAGAAATGTTACAGTCAGGGGAAAAAGCTTTTGTGGTTGTAGAATATGAAATCCTAAAACTTACTTTGAAAAGAGAATCCATTAATTTTCGGTGACAGCTCTGCAGCCAGTCAAGTAGAACTAACCCACACAGGGCGGCTGCCAAGCAAACAACACCACAACTTGGCAGGAGCGAGTTACGGTTCGGATGTGTTTCTGCTTGTTCAGCGCAGCGCAGAGGTCTCTGAGGTTGGCACGGTGCACATCACACTAACACCTCCGAGTTTTCCTGTAGCACTGGTGACTATTTGTTTTACCCAGTTACCTGGTGATGCGTACTCCTGATGTGTTGAAATTCAACCAAAAAAAAAAAAAAGAGGTGACTCTACTGTATCTAAGATCTGTCCATTCAAAAGAGATTTTACTGCTTTATCTTCTCTCGGCAACTCTGGAGCCATTTTCTTTCTTTCAGTACATTATTTTTACAATTGTGGCTGATGCAGGGTATGTGTTGGGTCAGGAAAAAGGAGCAATTGTGACAACTGCCATTATGTGTTGATGACTGTCAAATATTTGAACTTTTACTACCCAGAGGAAAGTTGTTGTTCTTATTACGCGTTCTTCTGCACAGCAGTGTTCACGGTGGCCTGTACAGCTTAATAGCACCTTTCAGCACTTTATCGAAAGCTGACAGACAAGCTTTAGAGACTTAAGAAATTGTAAATTATGTAGCCAATTTTAGTGCATTCTGAGAAGCAGTCTTGGTTTTCGGGTTGATTAATCTTTCATTAAAAGCACCTGTCTGAATGGTGTCTGGTTAGCATGCTGTTAATAAGTCGTATCAAATAAAATCGCTGTGGAGTTATACATACTTCAGTATACTACTAAACTTTCATAAAAAGAAAACTTACCAGCCCTGAAACTAATAATTTTCTATATGCATTTCACCATTGGTGGGACCGATTCTGCAACCCTTGCTCACGTGACTTCAAAGGCGTTATTGCCATGAGTAAGGGAGTTCTGTTTGTGGTACTTGCACAGACACGTTTTATGGAAATAACCTGTTTGATCAGGTATGACTCTTCTCCTGCCAGCTATCATGTGACAGCTAACAATTGTAAATTCACCACATCTCTTGCATGCACTTTTGTCTGGCTGCCATTTTCCCATGTGCTGTCTATGCTGGTTGCACATAAAAATATTAAGGAGCCAAATCCTCTCCTTGCATATGCATACAGAACATCTGCCGGGATGTAGCCAGGAACCTGCAGGCTCTTCTGCCAAAGAATTTTGTTGTAGAAATAGAAAGTAAAGCAATTCCACATGCAGGAGTTGTCACCTAAGATTAGGTTCTTAAATCTGCAGTTTTACATTCCTCAGTAAAAATGGTCCCTAAGCAAATGTGCATTTGCAGCTAGAGCACTCTAAGCTGTATTAGAATTCAGGTTTTATTGAGATTTATTGAAGAGACTTAGCATGACTAATTAGAAAAACTCAAATTTGGATGATAATGGCATACACCCTGCACTGAAATTACTTTTACGTTCATTTTTCTAATGGTTAAGCTCAGTTACTGTACGGAAATTCATTATTTCTGCATGACTCAGCAGAACAGAAACAATCTCAGTGGAAACTTTCCCAAAGTGGTCAGTTCTTTGAATAAATATATTTTAAAATAGGTAAAAGTTTGGAATACATCCTTCTCACTGACATGAGTATTGTCATACTTCTGCTGCAATAGCAATGGATTCTCCATCCTAGGTGCAATACAAACTATTGATGTCATTTGCTAACACAGGAAGCAATAGGAACACCTGAATTCTGCAGAATTAGAAAACAAAATGCCAGAAAAATCATCCTGAAAACTTCCCCTTTAAATTGGAAGAAACACATTCATTAGTGACCTACAAAAATAAAAAGTATAGACAAAACCACACATTTTGGTTTAAAAGTCATCAACTGGCTTTCTTTAAAAAAATATTAGGTTTTGTCTTATGTTTCAACTCAGCTTCTCATTATTTCATATGCACTGACTTATCATTTTTTAAAGCGCTGTAGAATGAATAAAAGGAAGGGTTCGTTATTTCAGCCCTTTGCTAGTCAGAGCTTTGGCTGAGTAAGAAAGACGTAAAAGTCCCAAAACGCTGACACAACCAGAGCTACCATGGCACCCTGATGACTCACATAATGTGTGTGAGTTCTCAGCACTCCTCCCATGCAGGCCAATAACAATACCGCTGTTGACTTCAAAGAGAGAGAAGCAGACCCAGTATGAATAATGCTGGGAAGATGTTAAAGGCGTGTTCAGTCATTTAGATCTGAGTAGGTGGAGGAGGGAGGATTCCATAATTGCGTATAATATTGCTTGGCAGTCAATTAATGATTAGTTAATTCTTGTTTGTAAATTGCTTTGAAGGTGCAAAGAACTATACACATCCTATGGGCCTGATTCTGTCCTCAGTTACATCAGAATAAATCCAGAATAATTCCGATGTGACTCCAAGGAGTCATTTTGGACACAAGGTTCAGGCTCTGCATCATTACAATAAAAGAACAAGCTTTCAGACAGGCCACCGTGCAAATGACAGTCACCACAGACAGGTTTCCTGCCGGCACCTCTTCCAACCCCAACCAGAAACAGCTTGTGCAACAAGCCTCTGGCTTCTCTGCACTTTCCATTCTTTCACAGTCCCTCAGAGACTAACAGAACAGCAAATCTTGGTATCACTCTGACCAGCTTGCCTACCCCAAGGTCCTCAGGACGCATCCCACACATCCCGGTGGCTCCTATTGCTTTAATTATCGTCAATCAGTGAATCTATGGAAAGTGCTGTACTCGGACACTAGTTTAGAAGGGAAATTTGTTCACTGGCTAGAAGTCTGCTGGAGTTAGCTGCTAGGAGACAGCACTTCTGTGATGGAAATAGCGCTAGAAAAAAAGGGGTTGCATTGCAGAGATATTAGAAATAGATGACTGGGGTGTGGGGAACCTTCTAACTGCTGTCGATAGTGGAGAAACAGAAAACATTAGTTGGGGAGGCAGAGGAACCTGCATCCCTGGGTCAAGTTGGATAGATGTCACTCCAGAACTGCTGAGGTTTAGCTGGTGAGCTAGACAACTTTGGGGTCTGCCTGCCCACCTTCCTATAACACGGTGATAAACTGAGAGACACACCAAACGCAAGCATCAAGTTCATCGGATCAGCGTTTTCAAATAATACCACAAACTACTAAAAACTCTGGATTCCGAACTGTCAAGACTTCTTTCAAGACCTTCCATTAGCAGCACATAGCAGAATGGGGGTTTCCTCAGTTAGTATGGGACAAGTGTGGAAATACGGGGCCTAAATTCGCAATCCCCAGCATTACTAATGAACAAATTCCTGACGTTCCCATTGTTGGCACTCAAAACCAAAGGATGAAACTCCAGTGTAAAATGTGTATCCTTCACTGCTTGAAAACAGAACTCCCTATAGGCTGAAAGCAAGAGCTTTATGATTATTCATGTCCTTAAAGAACAGAACTCTTAGTTCTGAGAAACTCAACACAGTTTTTCAGTTAGGCCTGTGAGTATGAGAGTGATGTGGCTGGATGTGAGACACTGGTTTCACTGTTAAGTAACAGAATAGACCACAGGGCGCAGACAGTAGAGAAGATTCACTAACGTTGCACGGGGAGGTGGACACCCGTACTTTTCTGGGTCAAGACAATTGCTAGCATGCCAGAAGGGATTTCAGCGTCAGGGTGGAGAGGATTTCACCGCGCTCACCAAAGGCGGCTCTGCTCAGCGGGTGGGATCAACTGATAAGAGACATTGAATCAGTGCTATTTCTGGTGGACTTCACCAGCCAGGTTCTCTGGTGAGGGTGTAATCTGCCCCTTCTACTCTCCCATGTTTCCCCAGGCTCCAAGGGGATCATAATATGACAGGTCTGAGCTCCCACTGGGGTGAAAAAACCCCTCAGTTTAAATGGAGTCTGATATTGTCCCTTCTCTGAGATAAGTAATGGCTGCACATGAATCTGAACCCCATTCTGCAGCTGCAGATTTAAATAGTCCCCGAGACATAAACCCAGATTAAAATATGTATTGTTTTTTAGCGCAACATGAACGTATTGCAATGGTTTTCCTGCAGAGTACTTTTCTTAACCATGATACAATAGAATATGCTCAAAGAAACAAGAAGACAAATCCTTACTCCAAGAACAGTCCAATAAATCTCAAGGTTTATGCACACCACATGGGCAAATCCACAGTCTAAATTCCCTTACTCAGAAGCAGATTAGGGCAGACATTATGTGCCGAGGTCTCCGGGAACATCCTGGGCAAGAGCAGATGGTTGGAGACACTGCTTTGTAAACATCAGATGGTGAACCTCTTATGGCATATAGGTAAATGGGGAAAAGGAGGAAGAGAGAGGAAGGAGAGTGAAGCTGCTGTTCGTTAATCTGCTGCATGTAAGAGGTTGTTTTAACATGACGTAAGTGGGGAAAAGTCTGTGCCCTTCTTGCAGCCTTGACAGTACAATGCAATAAATTTGAAGTGAGGAAAGTCCCACCAGGTAAAGCTACCATAGAGAAAAAGATTGTCACAGATTTTATGCAAGTATAACTGACATAAAACCTGCCAGATAAAACATCTCAGGGAAAAAAAAAAAAAAAAAAAAGCAAAAGCTATTGAACAGTACTGAGAAATGATAAGGAAAGTGGAAAATTGATAATTACAGCTGTTAACCACATTGGGTGAGAAAAGAGCAGCTCTGCAACACTTTTTGAGTCACCTGGGTATTTTGTTTCTCCCAATGATGAATGAAGGAAGCATCCAGTCCAGCAAATCCCGAATTCTGCACCCTTTATTGTCTGAAGAGAGCAGAAGCAGGTCCTAAACCCCAAAGAGATGCTCTGAAGAGCTACATTCACCAAGTGAACTTCATTTTCACACCTTTTTTAGGAACAAGGTGTGAATTAATTAAACTGCGCCTTCTTTTAAATTGTGCTAATCAAGAAATTGAGGTTTCTCTATGATTTTAATTTTAAATTTAAAGTAGTTACATATTTCATCTGATCCTGCTGCCTATATTTACTCAAGGCTCTGGTTGCATAATTAGATCTCAAATCAAAGCCCACTGCACTCCAGGGAAATTGCCTGATGACTGCAGTTGGCCTTCCATCTTACGTTGAATCTCCTCAACCTCAGCGGGAAGTTTCAAGAAAACATTTTCATTCTTTTGGGTTAAACTACATAGTTAAGTAATCCAGGTCTACTGTGGACTTTCTAAACAAGAAAAAATAAAGAATAAAGAAAAAAATTCTCCAGAACAAACAAATACTCCTTTTCTAGTTTCCTAGGCACACGTTTTAATAACAACTCTTGGAACCACTTCTCTCTTCAGCTGAGGTGTTACAGTCTAAAAGTCTGCGTGAAAGCCGTAGTTTGATGTAGGTACAACTTGAGATTTGCTATGGCACACCCCTTCAAACTCAAAGTTCTGCCTTGAAAGAACAATTTTGAAGGTGTTCACTGTCAAGGAATTTAAGTGATGGATATAGGAAAAAATGAATTGCACAAAGTCGTTTATGGAAATCCTGTAGCCACTGCCTAGACAGGCTATTGCAGTAACTTGAGGCAAAATATTGCAGTCTAGCAGTGTATGGCAGTTGGGGTTTGCTTACTTCATTTTGCCCTGCACTTTTATATGCCAATCTTCTTATTGTTCTTGCAGGTACTCTTGGATTTCAGCACAGGATTTCATGTAGAGGTAATATACATTTCTTTAGAAACTGATTTTCTGATCCAATGAAATGTAACCAATGCAAACATGAAACGGAAAATACCGAACTAAGACTTTTCAGAACCTGAAGATTGAAAACATGTTTAAATATTAAACAGCTGCAGGTAATAACCTGCTCACCCTCTCAAGAGAAGTTCTCCTGAACCTAAATGAGTATCTCACACAGAGGAATAATTTTAAAGTAAACATGTACAGTCTTAGAGTTTGGGTGGGGCTCACAGACATATAAAAAAGCACACGGTTTATAACAATCCCCTTTCTCCCTATTGCTGGAAATTCTGAATGTCTGTATTAATTTTAAATGGATTGAGGTTACTGGTCATATGATACTGGACTCTCTGTCAAAGGTAAAAGAATGGGATGAAAATGGAATGGCAAGATGGAAAACCTTCAGAAGACAAAAACGTGAATGGATCAAATTTGCTGCAGCGTGTAGAGAAGGAGAAGATAATTCTAAGAGGAATCCAATTGCCAGAGTAAGTAGAAAGAAATACAAAACTGTTTGCTGACAAGGAAGTTTTTCTAAAGACGGGCTAAAAGCAGAGAGATTTAAAAGTGCATTTGCTTAGAGTAGTCAAAGCAAGGAATGTAGAATAAAAGAGAGACGATGCAATATTTCCAGCTCTGCTGAGACAGTCTCGCAAGGTGAGCCCCCACGGCTGCTGAGGAGTGACCAACGGCTTCCTAGACAGCTCCGACTGAAGTCCCTTTGAGTCCGGCATCTGTCTTCTAGATCACAATATTTTTCTGAGAAACCCCAGAGCACAAGTTCAAGGATAGTGCATGAGTTCCGTGGGCAACAGAGCAAAAATATCTCCCTGTGCCCTCACCATGACCGTACCCTTACTGAGGTCCAGTCACAGCGTGATACTCTTGGAATTCTCCCTCTCCACTTCCCTGACAGCAGATTGAAGAGCAATAGAAAGCCTGTCCAGCACTTAAGGGGAGGTGGATCTCTAGGCCGACTGTTTTGTAGAAAAGCCTTCTGCTGGTTCTGTCAGTTGAACCTTGTGATCAGTGGCTGAGAAACCGAAATTATAGGGAATTGTTTACAGGCACTAGTAATAGGGAAAAAAAAAAAAACCCTGCAGGTGTCCTCACTAAACCGGCATGAATTATTATTATCTATTTTCGCAGATTCGATCAGATTGCGAAGAAAACAATCCAATCACATACAGCATCTCTGGAGTTGGAATCGATCGTGCCCCCTATGGAATATTTGTCGTTAACCCAAGAACAGGAGAAATTAATATAACATCAATAGTGGACAGGGAAGTAACCCCAGTATTTGTTGTAAGTACTCCCCTTTTTCTCTTACCTTTAGAATGATGCATCTAGGGTGGGGTAGGGAGAGCAGAAGGAAACAAATTCATTTGTTTCAGACTGTTACTTTGCTTACTTCACTTTGGGTTTTAAAACGAATAAATCTCTTTATCTAGATACGTTGCTTTGCTAAACACTCAGTGACGGGTGTAGATTTGGAACCACCTCTTGAACTTCGAGTCAGAGTTCTGGATATAAATGATAACCCTCCCGTATTTGCCCAAACTGTATTTACAGGATCTGTTGAAGAAAGCAGTATGGACAGTAAGTAACACTGTTATGCCTCTCCCAGTACAGTCAGTGAAGCTCCCAGCACACAGTTAACATAAACCTGGGGTGCTCCTTCTCCTTTTTCTTAGGCAATGGCATGTATTGGCCAGGGCTACTGCAGAGGAAGGAGCAGCAGATGCTTCTCCAAGTGCTCGAGCTGGGGCCCAAGCTCATTGCCTAAAATTAAGCAGCAATGCTTCCTTCCCCCTTTCCTCCCACACACGAACGCCGAACGTTCCAGTTTCTAACCGTACCATCATGCAAATTCTTTCAGACATGAAAATCTAAAATAAATCAGTTCATCCCTTCTCATTAAAAAAAAAAAAAAAATTAACATTACACCTACGCTTACTTCCTTTGAGGGTATATAAAATATATTTATATATATTTGTTATTTCAAATGTTTGTATTTGTAGTCTGACTATTTCAGTTGCAGTAGAATATTACTACATAAACCCTTACTTAAACCACTAAAATGGTTCCTTTTTACCAAAAAGTACATCAATCAATATTAGACATGCAAACAGCACTGAGGCAATAGTGCCTGACGCTCATTTTCTACTTTCCAGAAATTCTCATTTAATACTGTGGAGATTTCTTACATGAATATCTACAAGCTCAGTACTTACTGGTTTTACACAGCTCCTACGGCGACTTAACGAAGTTCAGTGAAAATCTGCATTACTCGATCTGATCTTAATTGTCAATGTATTTTAAAGTCATTAGCATTCAGTCAGAATCAGTGCTACAAAATCAAACTTTTGTTTTCCTTTGTAAATGTCAATGACTAGACAGCATTCCACCATTTTTATACACCGAGTTTTGGCATTGTCTTGATGAGTCTTTTGCAGGAACAAACCAGATTTTCTGATTTGCTATTTTAATTATTTTTTTTTGTTCTTAGACACACTGGTGATGAAAATAATTGCATCAGATGCAGATGAACCTAATCACTTGAATTCTAAAATTGCCTTCAAGATAGAGAGTCAGGAACCTTCAGGTCCACCCATGTTCATTATGAATAAATATACTGGAGAACTCCATCTTGCAAATTACCTTGACAGAGAGGTAACACTTCCTTTCCAAAGTTAAATAACATGATGGTGTGGTGTATATGTGTTTTAGGAGAGGCAGGCCAGGGAGGGGGGAGGGGAGGGGGGGAGAAAGGTTGTGGTTTTTACAAAAATTAAGGGATAAACGCATTTGTTTCTCTAAGTTACAAAAAAAGTCTACGGCAGTTCCTGCATCAGGCAATAGCAGCAAGACATGAGTGTTGAGAACGTTTCAGATGTACAGGTGGTCCTTCCAACACGCTCATTTCTCTTTCTGTGACAGCAACACAGCAGCTACACTCTTGTGGTGAAGGCATCAGACCGGGACGGAGCTGCAGATGGAATATCATCCCTTTGCAGCTGTAACATTAAAGTTATCGATGTCAATGACAACTTCCCAACTCTGGCTCAAAGCTCTGTAAGTTTTTTAATACCAAAAGCAACATCACTGTTTGAAAACCCTGTTCCAAAACCCAGTTGATAACAGAGCCCTTACTGACCATAGAGTGCTTTCACATGTGAATGCTCCATTGGATTTACAGGGCTCTTTCCTCAAAATCCAACCCGTCGCTGGTGCACCAATTCTGATAACACCCACAGAGATTATTTTTGTGTCCAGAGAAATCAATCCTGACACTGACTTCTCCGTATTCAGAGAAATCCAGTCTTTCAGGTGTCCAGACCCATGCAAAATGGCAAGATTATGTAGATTAACCCAATCTTTGTACGCTCTTTTCTTGTGGAAAGCACAAATCCATTTCCTCTAAGCTGCCTCTGCAAATACGTGAGGTGATACAGCTCTTCAGATCTGCAACCAGAATCAAAATTTACCCAGAATACATGGTTGTTATTAAATTAGCACGGACATCCTTCAAAAGAATCTTTGCAGCCAGCTCTGTTTTCCTCACATTACGTATTTTAGCGCTCACTAATAGGTATTATCTGTCATTCCAGTTTTCAGCAAGTATTTCAGAAAATTCACTCAGTTCAGAACTGCTACGAATACAAGCTCTGGATGCTGACGAAGAGTTTACAGACAATTGGTTAGCAGAGTTTTACTTTATATCCGGTAATGAAGATAACTGGTTTGAAATTGTTACAGACCGAGCTACAAACCAAGGAATCCTTAGAGTAATTAAGGTATGGATAACTATTGTGATTGAGGTTGAAATAATCATCTTAAAATAGTCATCTTAAAATAGTTTTAATTAATTGTTAACAAAATTAAATGAGCAGTAAAAACACTGTCACTCAACTATTTAAAATAGAAAGCATTTAGATAAAATTAAAGGAACTTTTACTTATTATCTAGTTCTCTGTGGTTTATCTTTTAGGAACTGAATTACGAACATCTCCAGAGTCACTCACTGGTTATCGGTGTCAGGAACGTAGCTGCCTTCCACCACTCTGTTGCACAAGACTTCCAAATGTCTGGAACACCCATCACAATAGAAGTAAAAAATCTGATTGAACCACCACGTTTTCAACCATCTTCACTTGTAATTTCAGTATCAGAAAGCACAAGAGCGAATTATGTCGTAGGAACATACACAGCCATTGATGAGGACACTGGGGCTATTGCATCAAACGTCGTGTAAGCTCTGCTCTGCTTAACTCCCTGGGTGGAATAATTCTTTTAACGGAGATTTCAATGGGATAAGGAATAGGTTGTTTAAAGTGTGCTTTAAAAAAATAAAAAACAACTTTAAAAGTGTTAGTAGACTAGCAATAGACTAGTATATTCTTCAGCCCATTTTTATGCTTTTGTTTCCTGACCTACTTTCCTTAGCCTTGTGCACAACACAAAGAAAGTAACATTTTTCTAACAGGCTGTAACTTAAATAAATCAGAACAGATTTTTTTTTTCTAACCCAGCCTAAGAATATTCTTTCTTGAAATGTTTGCCACAAATAAGGAATCTGTTAGCATCTCTAAAAAAGCTAGCAGAAAACCCCAGTAAGGGCTGGCATTATACAATCAGAATAGAAGACGTGTCTACCAGCTTATTCTATGGTTAAAAAAATATATATATTTGGCATTTATTTCTCCTGAAATTAATGATAATTAATGTACGTAGAAATAAATACATCCAGTTTACAAAGGTTTGAAAAGTTTTCATAAAACAGAGAAATATGTTAGCAAATACAACTGTAGAATGTTATAGGAAGAGCTGCGGATTTAACTACTAATAGCAACTGGGCTTCCAGTAAAGGTTTACAGGGTCCAGAAAGATTTTACTTTCAGACTGTGATACCACTTTCAAAATATAATGGATTTCTACACATTTGCTTTGTTCCTAATTATTTTTCTGGTCTACATCTTTCATAGCCTACAGGAATTTTGTTTGAACAGGGTGAAATGCAATAGGGCCTACTGCAGTCTAAAGAAAAATATTCCAAAGTGACAATGTTGTTTGCAAAATGAATTTGTAGTGCATGTATTCACAGCATAACGCTGAGTATTTTTACTTCACCAAATACAGATATAGTATAGGACGTGACCCGGGTGCCTGGTTCAGAATCAACCAAAACACTGGTGAAATCACACTGAACAAAGCCGTTGACTGGGAATCTGTCTATGTAAACAACGGGCAGTACAGAGCAGAGGTTCTGGCTATCACCAGAGGTAAGAAAGGAGATTAAGGTTTCTGAAACAAAACTCTCTTTGTTCCAGATCTCTCTCCATGTTTTTTTCCTGCTTCTGGTTTTCCCACCTGAACTGCACTATTCATAGTGTCAATACTCACTCCTGACCACAAATATCTTCTTTTTACAGGGGTTCCTCGATACACTGCCACTGGCACCATTGTGCTTTCAATACGAGACATCAATGACAACTGCCCAACTATTAATACTGAATTAAGGAAAGTGTGTATGCATTCCCCGTCCGTGGTTATCACAGCAAAGCATTCGGCTGGTGAAACGTATGGTCTCCCCTTTACGTTCAGCATACATGGTGAACCTCAAACTACATGGATTATCAGATCATTCAATGGTAAATTAACCTACATTTTATAACAGAATAAACCATAGTAATAAGCTCTTACCTAAGACAACAGATTAGGATAACCTTTCAATAACAAACAGAACAGTTATTAGAATCTATTCTAATCTCACTGAAATGTGATTTTATGCTCATATGAATCCAAGAAGTTGCTCTGGATTTGCATATATATATATATATATATATATATATATACACAATATATATATACAAACACACACAATAATCATGTCAGAACTAGAATCAGAATTATTACATATGTTTTATCTAGTTACCAATTTTAAAGGAAATTAAAAATATACTGATAGATATACTGCAATATATATATTATAAATATATAATATATATTATTTATATTTGCAGTATATATAAAAATATATTGCAAATAGAGCAGTAAAACTGTACTTTACTTGAGTGTAGCTATGATAAGCACCTCTATGGGTCTAAACATAATGAGGTAATTCAAAAGGAGTAATCTGATACCTTTTTATTTCTATATTGTCTAAAAAATTCTAAGCATACGACGAAACTCTCAAATTTATTTATTGAAGTTATTAGCTGGCAGCCCTTTACTTTTATGATAGGAATATGCAAATGGCAAATAAAGACTACAGCTTTGCAATTTACTGTACAAATTGTACTTACTTGTGTTGCTAAGAAAAACGTTTTAGTTTTTAAGCCCAGTAGAGCTTTTCCAGTTTTCTCCAACAGGACATAACAAACTAATGAATTAATCAAATCTCATACATTGCTAAATGACAGAATTTGCGTAACTTACTCTATGCATAGAAGACTACATTAAATGGTAAATATCACAATTACAGCTACTCTTGTGTCTCCTATTTGTCCTAAACAAATGCAAATAAGTAACTTTAAATATTTTTAAACTACTGGAAAAACATTTGAAAAACACATGTAAATTCCTTGTGAGAGGAAGAAAAACCATATAAAGCTTGCAATTTTTATGTTCACCCTTGTGCAAATAAAGATCAGGAAAAGCAGCAGCAGACAGAAAAAAGTGCATTTGCCCCTTTTTTATTTCTCACGTTAAAAACTGATGACTAGAGCGATCTGGCTCAGGTTTTCCAAAAGAACAAACTCTCATAGGTGAATATCACGAGTTTCAGCTTTCAGTAAGTACGGCAGATGCGTAGGTAACTGAAGATCTTAGAATGGGAACACTTAGTCTTCATTCTGTTCTATGGACATTACTCACAAAAAATACAGATTTGTGCAGCATTGATAGTCAATACTTTAATCTAAATATTTTCTCTTTTTTTTTTTTTTCCCCCCAAAGCTTCCTCTGCAGAACTAGTTAGTCAGAACATAGACTTTTACTTGTACAGGATCTACGTCACCGTGAGAGACAGCCAAGGCCGACGCTGCCTTAAACCACACATAATCCCAGTGCAAGCTTGTCAGTGCGACAGTCGTAACTACTGCACCAGCGGGGCCACGAGAATCATTATCATCGGTGGCGGCGGCAGCGGTGGCAGCGGCGGCAGCGCTGGTGGCGCTGGTGCTGGTGGCGGTGTTGTCAGTGGAGGTGGTGCTGGGGGTGGTGTTGGTGGGGGTGGTGTTGAAGGCGGAGGAGGCCAGGAAGGCGCAGGAGGAACAGGTCAAGAAGGTGGTGGTAACGGTGAGTTTAGACCTGGAGAGACTATGGACCACACAGACTGGACGGGTTACACCGATGCGTACAGTGACGGTAACGAAGGATATTCTGCAGCCACTGATGATATTTATGGAAGCGGAAATTACGGCAGAAGATTGCCATCTACTACCACACTTAGCGGTACTGCCATTGGCCTGATGTTTCTTGGCGGATTAATATTTGTTTGTAAGTATAAAACTAAGAAAACAATTTTATTCTTTTTCTAAAAACTGTAATTTTTTTAACTCTTCTAAAGTAAAGTGACTTTTCTTTGTTGTTAGTTCTTGGTTGTTAACCTGTTGGCTCCTGTGGGCCATTTGACAGCGAAAAAACTGTCTTTTAAATTTTAAGAATTTTTATGTATTTTATATACTACAGATTTATATAGATATTTCATTCAGAAATAACTACCCTGTCACTTACAAATTACACTTTGCAATTCATACTTCCATTACATTTCTAAAAGAAATGGACAAGTATCAGCTCCAAGTTGGGTATGAAAAGATGCAAAGTACAAGCTTCCTCTGAACTCCAAGCCTGATTTCACTAGCAGAGCAATAAATACAATAAACTTAAATTTTGAACCTTTTGGCTATTGCTGGCAGACATCACATCTATTAAAAACAAGTATTAGTGATAAGAGGATCGAACCAGATCATTCATTCGTGTGTCCCAGTATTTTCAAAGAAATATGAGTTTCAGGGATAAGAATGACTCAAGTTAGACTTTATGCAAGCAGTTACTTCTCAGAACACCACAATCAGATGTGATCATCTTTCTTCCACGGCCTGGGCATCAAGTAATCTACATCTAAAATTTCCCAATGCAGAAATACTGACCACAAAACCAGAGGAAATAGACTTTTCCCCTGATTTTTTTGAGGAGGGTAGTTTGTTTGCGGTTTTGGCGTTCGATGTTCAACTGAGAGGTTCAGACGCTTTGCTTAGTCTGGTTTAGGCAACTGTTCCCCACCCCCGCTTCAGTGACACGAGGTTACTAGCCCAGCCATGGAAGTTAAGGACCTAAAGATAGCCAGAATTACTATCGCAGAGCCTTTCTAAAATGAGCAATGTTTTCAACGTTGGCGTTGAAAGCATCCAGCAATTTCCAACACCGAGTTCTTGAAACAACTAGGCTTAATGCAGCACACTGGGAAACCCGACTCACCCTCTGTAATCGTTTGTTGAAACGGGTTTGGGGTTTGCCTCTATTGTTGTTTCAAATCAAGCATGATGTGTATGTGATGTGAATAATGCAACTGGAGCCCTAGCCAAAGCTCAGCGTAGCCGGGCGGATATCTCTGCGCTGATGCTCATGTGTCTATTACTGCTAATGCGGATTTCTTTCCAATTACAATATCTGAAGAGACAAATGCAGGTTTGTATATCAAGAATGAGTATCGCTGCATGCTATACACAGCAAGACTGGTTCTGTTTGTTTAATTTTCATATGCAACTTCTATTCATTCAGCTGAGTTAGATCAAAGCCTGTTCCCAGGTGTACAGGCATAAATTTGGAGGAACAGCCCTACTCCACCCCCGCTTTGCTCTGCTGTAACCGAAGGGACAAATCATTCCGAATTTCCAAATACATACCTTTCCAAAAGCAGCTAATGATTCTGAAAGCCAGACTTGCAGGCTGTTCGGTTTGAAACATTTTAAAAGGCATATTTTCAAGAGTTCTTGAGCACCTGCCCTCCGGGAGAAGCAGCTATTCCTGTGAGGAAGAGATGTCCTGAATCTCTTTTTCCTGTTTCTTTCCTGTTAAGTGATTCCAATTTTGATGTCAATGAGCGACTGTTGTGGCTGTGGACCTGGCGCTGCAGCTGGAGTTGGAACTGGATTTGAACCTGTACCTGAATGCACCGAAGGGGCAATTCATCCATGGGGAATAGAAGGTGCACAGCCTGAAGACAGGGTCAGTACATCCCACGTATCTAAAACCTGCAGTAACTCATATTTACAGAAAAGACTGCATTTGGCTAGAAGCAGGACAGTGATTGTAGCATTGTGTCAGCCTCTAAAAGAAGCCTGGTATTCTCAACAATTCCCAGGTAGATACGAAAGGTGATTCTTAATTAACGTTTGCAGATGGAGTCTGCGTGTCTGAAGTTACGTTCAGTTAGCTTGGCCCAACAGTTGGGTGTTACTATTCCCTCAGCTCAAACACAATAACTAGCAAGCTTTTTCAGTGCAAAGCAGGACAAGCTAACACAAACCATCTTCACCGATCACCTTTTACCTTGACCATGAAAAAAACCTGGATGGAGCCTTTTTTTGGTTGGTTTTTATGGAGATGGTAATTAATAGCTATTGTTATCAGCTTAGACTGCTAATCCCTTAACACAATTCACAAAGTCTTTGTCTTCATATGAGAATTTCAAAGTCATAACTCAAGGAGTGAACATGTTGTTTTCCAGGATGTCTCGCACATTCTTGCCCCAACAACAGCTGCGGGAGGTGATTTCGGTGAACCCTCTGGTAAGCAGATCCTAAAATTTTATGTGTGCGCTATCCTAAAGCTATCTTTCAGAACTTCATCTCTTCTGATTTGAGGAGCACTTTGGTTTCCCAGCTACAAGCCATGGTCTCCCACTCCTCCATCTACAGACAGGCAAACTGATGCTAGTAGGACTTCCAGTATGAATAAAGGATCTGAGGTTTAAACCCTTGAGCAGATTCATTTCTGCAAACTAGATTTATCATGAAATACCCGCCGAGGCTTTCAAATCTCAGGCAATTTTTCTTTATCATTCCAGCTAGTGAATGGAGGGTCTTTTCAAGACACTAGTTTTAGTAGAAATCAATCTTGAGGCCAGAATAAGGAAATTTTATTTCATAACGCAGTGGTGAATGATTCAGTTCTTCCCAATTTTCAGGCTCTGCTTCCCGCAAGGGAGAATAGGACAAGTCAAGTTAGGACAACAGGTCAAGTAGGCAGTGACTTAGTGACCATTTGTGCACTAGCCCAGACAGAAAGCTGGTATATAGGACAATAAATTTTTGCTTCTGAGATAAAGTTCCCCCAGGAATTCGATGGCCATGGAGAATGAGTCAAGCTCTGCAGTGCCACTTTCTCTTTTTCCCCATTCCTCACTCCACAACAGGAAGGATGCTGGCACAGGTCCATTTTCCCTAGCTCCTGACAGGAAGAAATGTCGCTCTGCAAGACAACGTCTCTGATGACTATTGATTATTCAAAAATGTTCTCATCCTTAAAGTAAAATCAAAAGAGAACATTTTGAGGCATAAACATGAATTAAGAGTCTTTGTTCTCAGGGAAGTTCTGCTGCCATGACAATTGAAAAGTTTAAGACTTTTACACACGTAACTTACTTTATTTCCACTGTTCAGTACCATTATAGTGAAGGCCTCTGGTTCAAATTCTATAAACTGGGACTAACAAAATTAAATTAAAAACCAACATAATTTAGCCTATGTTCCTTGGTGTAATCATAGTCAAGACTACCATGTGCAATTGGTTTATTACATTACATGCTGATATTTAAGACTACTCATTCCTTGTTATCATATAAGAAAAAATCTGGAGAAGATAAAATCCTGTAGGTACGACTTTATCGTAAAGGTCATTTTCATTCTGCATTATGAACACCGACGGTTATTATGATCAGTTGTTGTTCTCCCAAATCCCCCTTAACAATCCAGCGACTAGAAAATGTGAAAGGAGTTACAAAGCTATTTCTTTCCAAAGAGTTTGTGGCAAAACAATTTTAACCCCAAAGTGATCATAAATATACATTTATGTATTTGCATGAATACCCATAAGCATTATCTGATTTTCTAAGGCAAATCCCATGACAGCACACATGCACAGGAGACAGAAGACTCTCTCCCGCCAATTACACGAGTAAATCATTGGTTTTCTAAAGCACAAGTGCACATGCAGCTTAGCCTCAGGAATAAAATCAAGGCCTTAGACGTCTGCCAATATGTGCTTAACTTTAATGGCAGTTTCAATGTTTGGCACGTGCGCATGGATCTGTGACTGAAATTAGTCTAAAATACCTCTAGAAACTCAGCAGTGTCATTGCACTACTTGTAAAAACAACCAGCAAACTCTGTGCAAATTTTTGCAGAACACAGGCAGGATAACTTTTCTTCTTCTGTTTTCAGACATATATACAAACACATACGGAGGAGCAGGAGGAGTAGCTTCTGGTGTTGAAGAAACTACAGGGGTTGGCTATGGCACTGGTACTGGTTATGGAACAGCTGGAGGAATTTCTGGAACGGGGGAAGCAAAAGGATCAATTGGAGGAACAATAAAAGAGTATCGAGAAGGAGGGGTGAACATGGCCTTCCTAGACAACTACTTCTCTGAGGTAATTAATTACTGATCGTCTTTCGTGATCTTCCGTGAGCCTACTGCTAGATTCTCCTCCCCAAGTTACATGGTGGAAATCCAAAATTTGGATTCCACTCAGATTGATGATGTAAGACTGGTGTGAGAGCAAAGCTGATCGTACCAGTAGGAACTACAGCACTAGTAGTACTGCTTTGGAGCTGCTGGTATCCCAGATTTGATTGCCGTTTTGTAAAACTGAGGGACACAGTGCAGTTATGGGTAGCAAGCAATTAAACTGTTTCAGCTTCATAAGTGACCACCAAATTTATATATTTGCCACCTTTTTCGGTGTATGAATACATAACTTTGTGAAACTGTCCACATGTGCTTCCTGTACAGCTTGTTCAATGAAGTGGCTTTAACCCTTAAAGATCTGTGAACACCAGTGCACTTTCTTCCTTATTTTAACTGCCATATCTCTTCCCTAAAAGACTTGTGAACTGCAAATGACACAAACATGCAGTTTTGTAATTGGCAACATATTAATTAGCCTTTACATACGGGATAAAAAAAAAAATGCTATGGAGTTTACACGATTAATGGATCAATGGGATATATTTTCATAATTAGTGGGAACTGTGAGGCATAAATACTATAATTGCATATGTCACCAAAACACCAGTTAATATATAAGGATTGCTTTATTTCACAATATAAACAAGATTCAGTGGAGGAGCGGACAGAGCAGTCCTGAAGTCCCCTCACTCACCTTAAATTCTCCTCTTTCCTGCCCAGTCTGCACTGAGCAGCATCCCCAAGGCCATCAGAAATCAGTGACACCCATCCTGCTCAAAATGGATTCCCCTCTGGGCTCACCAAGCCTTCCTTGCTGTGGCCAACCCTCTGTCCCATCCCCTCTGTCCTGGCCTCTCCAGGGCTCCCCTCACCATCCTGCTTCACTCGTCTTCCTACTGCTTTGTCCCGATATTGCTGCCCAAAGAGCACATTTGTTCCCCTGCCCCTTTCACTCTCTCTGTTCACCCCCCAGTCAGACCCACTGACAGCAGACCAAATTTGAGATGTTAAGTGCTTGCAGAAACAAGAATAAAATATCAGTAACATTTGAATAAAACTCATTTCAAGGTCACAAAAATGTTGATGATATAATTGCTCCCACTAATGTCCTGTTTTTCAAGTCAGCTGAGCCTCACTGTGGTTAGGGAACGCTTACTGCTGTTTTAAGTCTTCATGGTTAAAATCCTGATGAAAAGTCACTCTGTTCTACTTTTTTTTTCTGGTTTTGCAAACTACAGAAAGCATTTGTGTACGCGGATGAAGATGAAGGTCGGCCAGCAAACGACTGCCTATTAATATACGATCATGAAGGAGTCGGCACTCCTGTTGGCTCTGTGGGTTGCTGCAGCTTTATTGGGGAAGATACAGATGAAACGTATTTGGATACATTAGGACCAAAATTTAAGACCCTGGCAGAGATCTGTCTGGGCAAAGAGATCGAACCTTTCCCTGACGTCAACTTGCCCTGGCCATCCGTTAACGCCACCTTTCCCAACCCTGAAAGTGATCTAAACCTCCCACCACCCGGAACCACCATCGTTGTCAATGGATCTGCACCGATGCCTCCCCCCGTTGGCACTACAACGATTGTTACCGAAAACACCTACACATCCGGGTCAACCATACAGCCCCCGAGGCCAATGCCGGATCCTTTGCTCCACGGCAACATGACGGTGACTGAGACCTACACCTCCGGATCCCCCTCTCTTTGCGTTGACCCTCTGCGTGCGTCCAACGTTGTTGTCACAGAAAGGGTTGTCGGTCCTGCATCTGCCTCTGATTTGCGTGGCATGCTAGATATCCCCGATCTCACAGATGGGTCCAACGTGATCGTCACAGAAAGAGTAATCGCACCTAACTCCCGGCTCCCGACCTCCCTGAGCATTCCTGATTTGGTAGACGGGTCGAATGTGGTGGTGACAGAAAGGGTGTTCAGGCCTGCCTCCGGCATGCCAGGCAGCTTAATAAATATTCCCTCGGAGTTATCGAATGCCCACAACGTGGTGGTCACTGAGAGGGTAGTGTCAGGGTCTGGGATGAGCAGCCTGGGAGGGACAAGCCTAGCGGGGGCAAACCTGGGGGGCCTGAGCAGCGCGGGTCAGATGCTCAGCGCCGACTGTCACCTTGGCCAGGCAATGGGCACGGCGTCCCCCGGCACCTCCCGGAGAAGAGTGACAAAGTACAGCACTGTGCAGTACTCCAGTCAGTAAGGTCTCTGCCGGCACCCCTTCCTGCCGAAATCGCCATTTGCACCAACGCTCGTTAGCTGCCACCCACCAAGGATATCGTTATTATTTATAACTAGGAAATAGCGCTAAAGTTTCAGGGATTCCTGCTTGTGTGAGGATCTCCGAAGGGTGCCCCGTTTCAAGGTCAAACGCAGGACTCTGTCAGTGAAAGGAAAGTTGAAGTCAGCTTTAAATTTATTTCTTTCTCTCCACCTAGCACGACAAGTGCACAAACAGCTACTAATGTTTTTGGAGAGAGATCTGATTGCCAAGAGGAGCAGTGAGAGGGGATCCTTGTGTGCGTAGACTACCATCATGAATTAATGTCATATAAAAAAGTGTTAAAATACTGTATGCTGAGTGATCTCCCACAATGAGTAGATTTGGGTTAACAGCCCCTCACTGACAAGACCGGAAAAGAACGTAATTAATAACTAGTCAACTCAAGACTAAATAAGCACTTTCAAATGCATCACTTTACTTTGCGTGTAATTCAAGAAGTGCTGCAAAACAGCACTTTCAATCATTTCTCCCACCCCCAACAATAGTTATAAATAATAATCATATAAACACAGTACGTTTTCATTGCTTTCTGAAGTTCTCAGTGAAACAAACACTCTGCCACGGCCTGCCATGCTGTTACCCTCACGGGGAGGAGCGTGATCTGCAATTCGCCGCAGCCCGTGCTGCCGCATTGACACTGTCACCCAGGAAGATGTTGGCTTCATCTTTCCTCCATTGCCATCAGAGCTTTACTTAAATCTAAGAGGACTTCAGCCCTTAGCCAGATTTTTGTGCCAAACTATGACTACCACTTAAATCTCCAATGTCAGGTTATATTAAGAGGGCTATAATATACTGTGACAGCTCTCTTTTCTAATACTGGCAAGAAAATACTGACAAGCTTAGAAGCTTTGTGATGTGGGGAGGCAAGAGCAAGTATTGTATCACTGACACTGGTAGCTGAAGTCCTTCATGAAAAGAAAAAAAAACATTTGGGAGCATAAATTTGCTAATAAGCAATGTGGAGAATTGTTATTTCATATGTCAATGTATTTTGCATTGATATTTTGAAAGTTTATTTGAATGTGTTAATTGAAAAAGTCTTTATGATTCTATAATCTTAATTAAATCTGGCTTTTATTTTCCCACAAAAACAGCTCTACTGGACTCTGTTATTCTAATAGTACCTTAATATGGCTTAGAATATGATCTGAAGGAGCAAATACTGAAATACAGTATCTATCTCATTTTACTGCTGTATCATATGTATAGTAACCATAGTGTACGCAACATTGCTTCAGTGTAAATAAAATAGTCAAACAGAGGGACTAGCTTTTTTTTGCTAGACCACCAAATCAGTAGTTTTCCCTGAAATTTTGCTTCTTCAGCTTTGATGGACAGGTTAGCGAAAAGTTTATGAGTTGCCTGTCAGCCTCCCACTCTCCAAAATGAAAAGAAACTTTCAGTTGTGTCTCCAGATTAACTTATCGCAGAAGAGCCGGAAGAGGTTTCTGAGCTGAGACAAGGAAAAGGGTTTTTTAAAAGATGCTTTTGGAAATGCAACTAGATCTGCTGTCCAAGACAACCTGCAGTGCCCTCTGGGTCAATGCCACTGCCATTAACATCAGTAAGCCCTAGGAGTCATGACCAAACCCAAGGCTACCTCCGGAATGGGTGCTTTTCACGGCTTCAAGCCCTTTTCTGAAGCAACTGTGTTAGAGGGTCTCCTCATAATAGCTGAAGAATTGCTATTTTTGGTTCATCCCGCAGCCTTGATTAGCTCAAGTATCACTAAAATGGCATTGACTTCAGTGGGAATTGCCTCTCCTATGCATTACGTACCAACTGCAAGTACGGTTTCTGGAACCAGTCTTTCAAGGAGGAAAATAAGTACCCATATATAAAGCTATGGCCTTCTATATCTGGAGAATTTGTGCCAAAATTCACTAAAATGGCAACAAGCTCCCTTTCATTTTGCTAACCCCCTATTTGCATTAAAAAGCAAATATTTGAAATACGTGTGACTGACCATTTAGAAAGCCTATACAGTACAGCCAAAGCCCACTAGAATTGTTTTTTAATGTAAAAAAAAAATAATAAAAATGAAGTCTTGTGTAAATATTTCCGTAATCATCTTGTGCAAATCAGAAATATTTTTCCTAATTGTTCTTCAAATAAATAAAACTAGTCTTGGGGAGCACATGCTGAATGCTTTGTGGCCCTCTTGAACAGGAACACTGTGTGAAGTATGAGTGTCTGAACTAACTACGGTCTCTTGCGTGTCTAGAAATCGAAAGGGGAAGAATTAACAGAGAAAAAATGTTTCAAAGGACAGATTTCGGTTATGTAGTAGTTGTCTCCTTCTAGTGCTATCTTTTACCAACTTCTTAAAGATCAACAGCTTATTACTTAATACAATTTCTTGAAAGATTTCTAGCACGTTTTAATATTGGTTTCTCACATCAAACAGCAATAAAATTATCCCTCAGTGCCTTTCTAGAGCATTTCTGAATACTATTTTCTCTTGCTGTGTAGTTTTTACAAACTTTCTTAAAACTGCTTTCTTAGAGGATATTTTTAGGTTACTACAAATCGTGGAAGAAAACTGTACCTGAAGATGTCACCAAGTACTGGGTTCCTTAACAATTCTGTGCAAGTTCTTTTTCTAGCTTTATTATTAAAAAAAGCATAGAGTTTAATCCTGACTAGCAGACATTGGGTTTGTTTCTTTTCCTGCAGTTGTAAGTTAGAAGCCCGCTCGCTGTCTACCTTTAATTAATCATATTCCTTAATAGTGCAGAATGAATGGTTTTCAGGGGAGAAAGACAACTTTGAGTAGTGATGTCAGTCCTGCTCTAAACCATTCAAAACTCTTACTAAAGGTCAGCAGCGTGCAACACCAAGTCTATGGCTTTATTTTTTTTTACTTGGGTTTGCGGAGCAGGATCCTACAGTGTTACTCGTTGAGATCTTGGCATCCTGAAAAGTGTACTGCCGTGGAAGAAAAGAGAGCCACAAGCTGAGGTTCTTGTTCGATTTCTGTCTCGGGAACACTGTCTGAATTTGAACTGCAGGTTTCGATACTTTTTACTCTGTCCTGATTTTGTGGTAATAAATAACACATTTGAACCGTTGTGAGCAGCACCTACTACGTGCAATATGAAAAGACAATTTAAGCAAAAAATTTTCAAAGTCGACTGTTTTGCTTGAATTAACACAACTGCGTAATTCAGATGCTCGTCACTGTTGAGTAACTAAATGCATCGTTTTCATTCTATTTAAAATATAATTATTAACAGTGTTACTGTGTTTTCATAAATAAAAATATTAGAGATTTATTTGTAATAATTTCTGAATGGCACTGAAAAAATACAATAAATGATCATTTGGAACATCACGTTTTAAGTAGAGTGGCTCAGGGTATTTTTTTTCCATTTATCAGTGGGAAACACGATTTCCTTAAAACTGCTGATTTGTGCAGGAAGATTCTAGTTGTAATTTTCTTTCAGAAAAAAAAAAAAAAAAAAAAAAAAAAAAGATAATCTGAAACAAAAGGTGTTGATTTAGAAAGTCAGGGCATCCCAGGGTGAAAATATTTCATGTGTCAAATTGACTAAGATACTTTGGTTTAGGTCATTAAGCAGAAATTTGTGTCAGGTGTCACAGGAATTATAGTACAATGTCCTCGAGCCACCATTCTCTGCCTTGTTCTCTCTCTCTAGGCGGCCTTTTCCGTGATACCTGCAACTCTGAAGCAGTGCTTCAGGGGAGCTGTAGCCTAACGCGGGGGTACCAGCCACAGAGAGGAAAGTGAGCAAAAGCCACTTGAATCCCAGTATTTGGGCAGCGCAGGGATCGCGGGGACATTCGGACCATACAGGTCAAGCTGAGTTGAGCCAAGCAAAACCACTTTGGTTCTGAAAGTAAAACCAGCATGTTTTGACATTTCTGCATCAAGTTTCTTTCTAGTGTCCCATGCCAGTATAACAATGATTTTTTTGTAGAGAGGTTTTTCAAAAGGGTTTATTTTAATGCAGTAAAATACTGCTTTTAAAAAGAGAATCATATATTTATTTCTAAGTCTAATGTGTCATTTTATCATGCCTTAACATTTTGACACCTTTTTTCTCAGTATTGCATACAGCGTGGTTTTTGGCACTCACACATACTTCAGACAATGATTTAAATATCTTTTCAGGAAGTTCAGTTAGGAAAAAGCATTGTGCATCTTCCAATTGATAGCAAAGACATTGCTGTCAGTCTGAGGACACCGCTATTGCCAGTGCAACAAAGATAACTTATCATTCACCTTCTGTGTATTTAGTGCCCAAGCAACTTCAGCTGAAATCTATGGGAGTGCATATACAAACCAAAAACGGGTCAAGTTAACTCATATTCCAGGTGCACTGAAACTTTACAAAAAGGAGAACAATGACAAAGCTACAGTTGGTGACAGTTTTGGATGCACTTCGGTACAATGACAAATCTGTCCTATTTTCTTGTTGCAACCAGTAGTTAAACAGCATCTTGTAATACAGGATACAGCACAACAAGGTGTGAAATGGAACAGTCACGAAAAGCCAATTTAGGAAACAAAAGCTGCTTAATGGACCTTCACCCTGACCTTTGCTATTCATCACACACTACTGGGCCTACCTGCAAATTTAGTTAGCTATCTGTTTAGCCCATTTATTTTTCCTATTTTTTAGGAGAGCTCTAAAAAATAAAAATATCTATATATATATAATTACTTACGGGCTTTTTCCAACTCAGTTATTCAAGATTTGATTCAAGCCAGTAAATAAGTAGGTAAAATAAACAGTAATTTTGTACCTGCAGGCTTTGACCTTACAGTGATCGAGCAACAAAGATTTAGGCAAGGGTCTGTCCAGGTGCCAGTCAAGGCGGGCTCAGGGTGTCAGGGAGGTGAAGCATCTTGTGACACTGGACCAGGACTCAAGAGACCAAGTTCTCCCCAGGACTCCTTATAGGACCTCAGTAAGTTGTTTAATTTTTCTGAATTTTCAATAAATTGTCTTTGAAATAGGGGAATGGCAAGACAATCTACTCCCCTTAGGAATACGACCATAAATTCATCAATGTTTGTAAGAAGCTCAGAGGTTGAGTTGTTTTGCTAATACATATAAATAAGTTGCCAGCAAAGCGCCTGTAGCACGCAGACAGAGGACACTTCTTGAGTCCTTGCTGCTGAACGTCTGCTAAAATGAATGCCATTTGACTGTAAAATCCACTCTAGATCCATTATTTGTACATAAACAGCAAAATAACAGCTATTGGACGTGCAAAATTTACTAATAATAGCAGGAAAGTAATGCTTTTCTTGTGTTGTTTCTGGGTATGTAAGTCTGACTTTTATCTCCTTGATTTCTGTAGTTAATATATTATGGAATAAAAATGACCATGGTGGGCTGTAAGTGCACCATCAACAGGCTTAGAAAGGGACTAGAGACATTCGTGTGCAACAGGTCTATAAACACAAACTAAACAGCCTCGTCTGGGTGAGCTCTAGGGGATGGACTGCAAACGATGGCCAGGCTTGCACACGCTTTCTAAATGGCATCTCCCATTGCCATTGTCAGGGACGGCATGGAAAGAAATGCATCCATTTTTCCTGTAAGTCTCATCAGTTACGCTCCAATGTCGTGCAGGGGGTGCTTTCAATTTTATTGCACCCAAGTTCAGAGTCTAATCTGAAAATTCAGCAGAGTATTGCCAGTGATTGCAAATAGCTTGCTCTAGCACCTCTTTAGGAGCTTTAAAGGTCCTTTCCAATCCGAACCATTCTATGATTCTTTTCTATGATTCTATGAAAATTTGAAGGAACTTCCCCTGTTATCACATTCAGTCCATTGATAACTGGCAACCACATTATAGTCTCTTTTATGAGCTGACTGAAAAAAAAACCACACAATTGAGTTCTTGTCTCTGCATTTCCAACCGAAAGCCACCCCAAACCCCACCAAACTGAGCGTTCACTGTACTTCTAATTTCCAGCCTAAACTTCAGATCAATTGACATCTGGTTTTGTGCCTGTGGTGTTCTTCACTTTTAAAACGGAGACCTATTTTTTTTTTTTTTCCTAAGCCAACCCCTTCTAAGGTTACCTGCTGACTTAGTGTAGAGGCACACACAATAATTTCAAGTATATTAGCTCTTATATCTCAATTGTGAGGTATTCTATTCTATTCTATTCTATTCTATTCTATTCTATTCTATTCTATCCTATTCTATTCTACCAGCTGCACAGCAAAGAAATTGTTTGTTTATATCTACCTAAATGTTCTCTGTCGCGTAAGATTTCCCAGAAAGAGCCGCGCTACCCTGTCAGCACAGCCTACAGACAACTCCAGAGCGGCCCTGAGTGCTACGCAGAGGAAAACAACAAAAGAGTTGCTCTGCCACTCCTTGTTCCGTACACATGAAAGACGGGATTTTATACTGTCAGAGAGTAACAAAACACCTGTGTTCAGAGCAAGGATCTGATCTGGCTTTTTTCCAGCTCCATCAATCCCACAGCTCCTGGCTCGGCAGGCTTCCTCATTTCTACAGCTGCAGCTGGGAAGTTGAAACAACCCGGCCACACCGGGAAAGAAAAACCAGGCAGGCAGCAAACAGAAGAGTGGATGTAGGGGAAAGAGCTGAAGAGAGAAAGACAAGGAGAAAGCAGCTGAGTGAGAGAGAGGAGGTAAAACAAAACAAAGGGGGGTTATTCCTGGTGGTTATAAGGGACTGAACAGCTCGACTTTGTTTAAGGAGCGTGACAGGAGGCATGGAGAGTCAAAACCACAGTTCACACACACAGGAAAAACAATGACTCCCTTCTAGGAGTGCCAAGTGTTTACTTAAAGTATCAAACCGTGTTGCTAATGTACTTCTTTCCTCAGTCCATTAATTTTTGCCCCCAAGGGCCCTGGTCCTGCAAGCACTTCGAAGCTGGTAAACCGTACCTAATGCAACCGTCCCAGTCCCGAGCTGTGCGAGGGTTAAGAATCCTCTCCGTGATGTGCACATTTTTTCACAGAATACACATCATCCATTATATATTTGAATAAGTAAATGTAATTTTGATATATTCAAGCGCAGCCTCGATACACTAATTTCTACCGGGATCTTTTCCCAACAACCAGGTGGCAGCTGGGGCCACGGTGCAGCAAAGAATTTTTAAACAATGTAGAAAAGGTTCATGACATAATTTCAAACAATGTGAAATACTTGCATGAGAGCTTCATGTGAATCATAAAGGAATTTCGACATTTCATTTCTAAGAATATACACTGGATTTTCCACGTTAACGCCATTTGCTAGATACTGCACGTCTCACTTGGACGAATCGCTTGTCTAAAAGAAGAAACTGTACTTTTCTAGGGAAAAAAAAAAACCCAAACCCACAGTAAAGTCACCTTTGCTTTGGTAAGAAGCAGAGGTGGACTCTGCTGGCCTGCTCTAGCCCTCCACCCCAGGGAAGCCAGCAGTCGCCTGGCACCGCTGTAAAGCATTACTCAGCATGAGGAGGGAGTGGCAGGCAGAGCTGGGGGCGAGGCAAGGTTTCGGGGGAGTCCCCAAGGGCCAGCCACTGGCCCTTACGCCCAGGCCACCCGGCGCCACCGTAACTCGTTAGAATACTTGTGCTGGCAACTATTATCCCTGGAAGCAAACAGTCTCCCTCCCAGGAACAGTGAGGTTGGTTTAGATGATAATTTATTTGCTGCCAAAAGTTTATCAAGAACATTTGGACAGACATTCGTGCTTTGAGAAAGGAGCAACCTGGCGCACGCCTCGCACCTCGGAAAGGCCCTTTCCTCATTCGGCGCCGATGAAGGGCTCAGCTGCTTTTACGGTTTGAAAAGCAAAGATGAACTTTCTCTTTGTTCTGCGGTGTCGGTGAACTCTGAACTGCTGCTGTCTCCAGAGGGAAAACAGAGATCTAATGCTCTGCGGATCCTCCCATGCAAACGGACCGCGGCTTGGCTGTGGGAGGAGGAGCGCTCCGCAGCCAGCAGGTTAATGTGGAAGAAAAGCAGAAAGAAATTAGACTTCAGTGGGCAGGGACACAGTTAGTAGCTGTGTTAGAAACAAATTGATACTGCTCAGCATTTATTTCCTAACATCAGGCAACTATTTCTCTACAATATGAATCATAGAAGTTTTCCATACAAGGGAACTAAGAATAAAAATAAAAGCCCTAAACTTTTTTATGATGACTGAGGGTCTTGTAGGTCGCACAGGACACGTAGCTGACGCATGTGAAAGTTATAAGCAACATAAAAACAGACGTCTAAGTTCTGGCAAAATAATTTGCAGAAGAGCTTCTGTCTCTCTGTGGCTATTGAGCTCTGTGAGGAGATGATGCCACTCACTCCTGCCGTAAACACACAGGTAACTTCAAAGGGAAATCAATGCTAAGGATTATTCAAACGAAATTAAACTAGCTTTTTACTCTATCATATAAGCACTAAAAAATTGGCAAATAATTGTAAATATGTCTATTACTAACACCCCATTAAGAGTGCGTTGGATAAACAACCAAAAGCTTTTTCAGAATTCCAGGGAGCTAACTTCCAGCTTAAAAAGAAAATTGCAAATCAAGGTTCTTCTCTTGCAGCTTTTTGATGTAAATAAATACTTTCAAGTTATGCTTAACCAGCAGGCTAGGAAACATAATACACATCTAGGATCAGAATCTACTTCTAAATCACCAAATTAAAAGTGGTGTAAAATGAAGCCTCTCCGAGACATGCTCTGCCTCACTTATCTCCAACAGGAATTACTAAAAGAGAATTTCACGCTACTTTTACTAACATAAGCTGCACTGGTGACATTGTCTGTTAAACCGGTACCGAATGACAGCCCTGCCCTTGAGACCCTGACGATCCTCAGAGGATCTCAGGCTGTATTCTTGCGCAAACGTACGCTTTTCTGTTCAGCCTGATGACCACAAAGTGATCAGCCCAGCGCGGTGACTCAGTGACAGAATGAAGAAAGAGGATGGAAATGCATAATACTGTTCATCTCATGTGTATCGGCTTCTTTGCTTCTGCCTGTCGTTTTCCTTAAATTAAGTAAATTATATTAGTGCAAGGGTATCAGCAAACTCCTCAAACTGTGAAATAACATTTGTAAATAATACAAACAGTTATACATAACCTCAGAATAAATTGCGAGGTAAAACTGTTTGCCTTGTGATCCCCACGTAAACGATAATTGTTGCAAATGACATCACGCGCGACGTGGAATCATCTATTTTACCCTGTTACAACAGTAACGAGGGGACACGGTGGGACTGGAAACACTCCCGTAAGGCTGGTTTGCCTCACCGAGCCCTCATACTATCACACGTCGTATCACAACCAGCCGCTTCAGAAATTATCTACGACAACGGTGATCTCGGAAAGATGAATGAGGTAATTGAGAAGAGCGGAGGAAGGGAAGTGTGTTTAATTGTTTCGCCATCACGAGGAGTCAGTTAGGCCTTCCCAAGCACCAATTAATCAGGTGTATCCCGGAAAGATCTCTGCCGGATAAGAGCAGGAAGGATATGGCTCGGAGCGCATTAAAAAGAAGATTACAGGGAAGGTTATGCTAAAACAACTCTCAATTTTATTTTCCCACGAGACTGTATTCCCCCCCTATCAATGAATCCTTAATTTCTCGTTTTGTTGGCACGGTTTGGGTACGCTCCAGCTCGCTTTTCAGGGCGGGGGAAGGGGGTACAAAACTTCTCCAGCCCCAGGGAAATGGCGGCGGCCCTCAGCGGCCTCCCGCGGGCGGGGCTCGGCGGGGCGGTGGAGGACGGGGCTTCCCGCCGCGGGCCGGGCGGGGCCGGGCCGGGCCGGGCCGGGCTCCACCTGCCCCCTCCCGGCTCTGCTCCCCGCCCGCCACACTCCACCCACCCGCGGCTAGTGGCGAGCCCCTCGACGGGCCGCCTCCATTTCCCCTTCACGGGCGGCCCGAGGAGGTGACCCCGTCCCCACGGGCAGAGAGAGGAGGTGGCGGCCATGTCGCGGGGCGCCGCCGCGGGGGTGCGGCTGCTGGCGCTGCTGGTGAGTGCGGGTCCCGACGGGGGGGAGCGCCTGCCCGCGGGGGGGGGGGGGTGGGGGGGGGTGGGGGGGGGGGGTCCCCAGGTACCGGGGAGGGGGGCAAGGCGCTGCTTTGCTGCGGGGGATGCTGCGGGGGGGTGGCGGCACCGGCCCCGGCGCCGCGGGGGGCTGGTGTGGGGCGGCGGGGGGGAGCCCTTCCCGTCGGGGCTGGGTAGCCCTCCCGCCGCCGGCCGCTGGTGGCGGGGGAACGGGTTTTCTCCCGTCCTTTGGGAAGCAGGTAAAAGCGATCGCCGTTCGCTGTCCGAAAGCAGGTGAAGGTAGAAAATCCCGGTCAGAGCCGTGTCTCGGGTGGGTGGGGGTGTTGAGAGGCCAGGGGGAAGGGGAGCGCAGCGTGGGGTTCATACCGCTGCCGTCTGCCTGTTCAACGTGTTGCCTGTGTTAACAAATTGCGTTACTTTCGTGAAAGAATAGTGGCAGGAGGGAGAACGGATCGTGAAATATGATTTAACGTAACTCTTTGTTGCCTTGGAGAAACGATACCAGATCCCTCACGATCCAAGGCACTGCAGGCCGTCTCCTTCCCTGCCCTCGCTCTTTTTTAGCCATCAGCCTTTAGACCTTCCATCCTATGAAACCACTTTTCAGCCTAAAAGCAAGGAATATTTCATAAGAAACTGACACGATTTGGTTTGGACTGATGCTTTCTAGCTGTTTCTGGGTGGTTTACGGGACGCTCTCCTCCATACCCATGGCATTGTGCTTTAGCTCTTCGCCTTTCCAGGCTGGCAGGACGCCTGCGGGTGTCGGGCAGCGGCCGAGGAGCCAGGCAGGGTTCGGTAACGTCTTGTCCCACGGCCAGGATGGCAGGTGCTGTGGATCAGGACCTTGTTCCCTCAGCTCGAGGTCCTGCAAAATCAGATTTGTTAGCTGGAGACCCGTTGGCCTGATAACTTAAATGTTGACTTGTGCTTGGACACAAGTCACCCAGCAACAGTAAACCCTGTTCGCTGTTTGCAGCACGGTTTGAATGGAAAATGCTTTATCCTCGTTTTGCCCCCCAAAAAAGCGATGGGAAACACGCAGAGTACTACTTGTACAAAAGTTTCCATCAATTCCTTCTATAACACATGAAGCCACACCGTTGTGGCTTGCGCTGGCTCAGGACGCTGTTGGTTTTGCCCGACAAAAGGAAGAAAATCATTCTTACCAATCCTCATCATCCTCAGACTCGGCTAAAGCCGGGGCAGGGTGTGGTATACTAAAAGTGAAGGCAGTTTGGTGCCTAAATGCCTCATTGTTGGATGGAATATTAGAGCAAACAGAGCTACCTTAGTTGTCAGGAGAGAGGGAGGCACTGCTGGGTTTTGCCCTTTTTGTTTGGTTGGGGTTTTTTTTCCCTAATCTGGACAAAGCCATTCATGTGGAGGAAAGGCTAGTTTGAGAACGTCACACTAGGGTGATTTATGTCTTTTGACATGCAAAGATGTCACTGGTAATTTCAAAACCTTAAGAAACTACTGAGTAAAAAACCAAAACAGCCTAAAAGTAGTGTCTTCCCAAAGCGTCTGCTACCTTAGAAGCATCGAGAGCTGTAAGCTCTTCCTCTCCCAGTTTTTCCTGGAAGTATCTCTTGGTCATCTGCCCTCCCGCCCTGCCTGCGGGCTGCATCCCTGCATCTTCATCCCTGGGTAGCTCGCAGAGGTCACGGCAGCTTTCCCCGTGTCCCTGCCTCCAGCCCTTTTCCAGGGAGGCGCAGGACAGTGCTGCGCCCGTAGGGTTGGGTTGGGGCTAGACTTGGCGTCTGGCCGCGGCACACACCCAGAGCCGTGGGCCTGCCGGGCGGGCACGGCTATCGAGGGTTATTAGACTGGGTGGTTCCTCGGTCATTCCTGAAGGCGGTGGACATCATGTCTTCAAGAGAGGAAATTTTGGAATACTTCCTGCATTTGAGTGAAAGAATTGACAGATCTGTGAAGCTTCCTTCACAAGTAGCAAGACTTACTTTTTCTCTGAACGTCTTCTCAGATTTTTCCTTCGTGTTTGGGGTGTTAGACTTAGGCTAACTATGGTGAAATTCAGTCCAGAATACATTGGATCACTGTTGTCATGTCAGAGCCAGCAGCAATTACTTTTCAAAATTCATAGGAACAAGTTAAATTTAAAAACAAACAAACAATGTGATGCTTAGTTTTAGAAAGAGCGAAAGTGAGATAATTCAAAGCAGCCTCACTTCTACCGCCAGTAACATGTTGAAACATGGTAAAAATATTTACAAGCATCTGTGCATCAATTTGACAACTTAATAGTATTCTAAGAAAAGAGGGGGGGGAGGGGGGCAGAACTGTGGTATGATTTGAAAGCAGGTGAGAAGTAAGATCTAGTACTTTATCCATCGTATTGAACTAAAATGGTATATTATTTTGGACACCAGACTTTCAGAATAAAGTGAATCTGTCCAGGAGAGACTAGAGGAGAATAAAAAACGCAATCTAGATTCAGGAGCTCCTGGTTTTTTGATTCTTGAAGTGAGATTAAAGAACTGGGAACTGAGAAGAGAAAGTGGGTAAGATGCGTAAGTTTTCAGATATGTGAAGGGCGATTGTGAGAAAAAGGGGATTGCTCTGTTTGAGGAGAGCAGTATCAGCATGGCAAAGAGGGAGATTCGGTTTGAGATTGAGACACCTTCACGTAGGTGTTTGAGTTTCTGTTACAGTGGATGGAGACGCGGTGGATGCGGAGTGCAGCGATGTGGCTGGAGCACATTGTGCTTTCGAAGCAAATCTCCAGAGTGTGTGACTCTTGATCCCTCGTGGGTGAAACTGCGTTGGGAGATGCCTCCCTCTGAACGAGGGCGATTGGTCTGTGGGACCAGGCTAATTCTAGTGTGAAGCAACAACCACAAAACACGGGTTGTTCAGTGTTGGGTTATCAGCGGCAACTGCTTTGCTCTACATATCCTGTTGTATCGGGCTTACGGAGTAGACATAGCTACAGTCATGGAGTCCAGAGAGAAACAGCAGATGTGGGCTGGCTTTGGGGTGAATTGAACTGCTTCCTGATGACCTTGGCTGTTTTGGCTGTATTTCTGTTGAGTATAACAGGAGTTCAGGCACTTAACGTTCATGTAGGCATGTAAATTTGTGTGCCTTAATCTGAAACTGCACCTCATCCAAACAGCAGTATGATCGACTTGCAAAGAGCTAAAAATTAGGATAACAAAATTAGGATAAAAATTAACAAAGCCTTTTCTGTCTGTAAGGTTAGCTGGGCACCGCCTTAGGTCAGCTAGCGAGGCTGTGGGACATCCAGCGCTCCTTAAAGAGGTTAAACCATTGTCAGGAAGCACTTGGGTGTAGCTCGTCCTGCCCCAGGGCCAGCAGACCGGTAGGTAACCTCGGATGGTCCCTTCAGCCGCCTTCTCTAAGCGTGGAAGGTCGTCACTTGCCCGTCGTCTTCAACACCAAACTGACTGACAGGAGCTGCGAGGTCCCAGGCTCCTGACACACCGCGTACGTGAAAGACCACATTTTTAGGACTTACAGTTTCATGGGGTAGCAAATACGAAGAGATACCATCTTGCTTGATCACTCTTCATCTTGACACTGTAAAACTAAGCTGTGAGTCAAAATCTGTCATTTAGTCACTTCTTGGCTGTACATTAACACGCGTTTGGGCAAGAGCAGCCTTGCACTCCCTATACACGGCCGTCACTCCCTTCTCCCCCTGCCCTCTTGCCTACTCCTCCTGCTTTCCTGTAGTATCTCATTCCATTTTTGTTACTTCAGGCCTCAGGTTTTCCACCTCGTTTTCCGTAGCCAACCAGTTGTCTTCTGACAATGCCTTCTCAGCTCTGTGTCATCCACAAATGTCATCAGTAGATGTCTGGGTTTTGTGCCAAGGCTATTGATGATCCCCATCAAATGTCAAACAGGGCTTTCCTACTCTTACTAAGCTGTTTAATAGAAGGCAGCTCTAGGATATTAAAAACAAAAAAAAAAAGGAAATTCAGGTTTCAACACCTGTTGGGTATGTGACTTTTCACTTTTTCTTGAAAATGTCATTGAAAAGTGCTCTTCCACTTTGTAAAATTTTTGGATCCTTTAAAAATTTTTAATAAAAACGCAGGATCCCTTTATATATTTGTTCTAAAGGTATTTATTCATCTCGTAAAAGGTGTTAAAGAATGGCAGTTTTATTTATTGATGTCTCAAAGTCCCATATGAGATTGCCCGTGGGCTACAGATTGAAAAGTACAAAAGCAAAAGTATTTTTTACTGTCTTAGCAATAAAACAGAATGTTTTGAGGCTGCTTTGCAGCATTTGCGAATAAATTGATTTTGATTTTTAGTTATCTTAATGAAAGACTTTCTGTTTACAGTGACTAATAGGATTTTCTCCGCTTTCTTTGTATGTGTCTCGAGGGAAGCCCTGCTGCTTCTTGAACTTCAGACAGTTCTGTCAATACTGTGCTTCTCAGGTTTCAGGTACAAGGAAGCTTCTCACCTTGTGCCTCTTGCCTCCGTTCAGCATTGAGACAGAAACACTTTTCCCTTCAGTTTGCCAGTAAGAGCAAACAAGGATGTTGACGATGACACCTTGACAGCTATTCACCTTCCAAAAGAGTTGCAGCTTCTGTGGAAAAACCTTGATTATAAGCCAAAATTCTCCTGTCATTCTTGCTGGTACAATCTCATTAATGATAAAAATGAATTTTAAAAATCCATATTACTAATAAAAGCAGGCAAGATAAGAATATTCATGCAAACAATTTGGTCTAAGGTGTCAGATCCTGTAGCCCTCACAGGGCATACCCGTTAGGGAACTTGTTGATTTTTGTCTTTGGAATATATAGATTGGGAAAATCGGCATTTGGAAAACAGTTTTGTTGTACAAGTCGAAACAGCAGTCTGCTACATTGCTCAACACTGCCCGCTGCATTGTGTGGGAGAGAGATAACATCTTTAAAAAAAAAAAGAAAAAACTGTCATCAACGCAGCAGTCAGGGCTGAGTCAGAGGGATGAATAGGGAGAGCCCAGTTAACAGTCTAGAAACCAAAGAGACTATAAAGAGCTACTCCCTGATTTATTTCAGTAGGAAATCACCTTTTTTGAGCCTACTTTGCCTTAGGCATTGGTATTAAAAAACCCCCAAACACCTGAATTGTAAAATGAAGGTAGGTGTAACAGTGCTGAGACCAATACAAGTGTCCTCTTCTCTACCTGTGCAAGGCTCAAAAGCTTTATTTGTTGGTTTCACACGTTGTAATAACCTACTTCCTCTTGTTGCTTTTTCCCAAAGCCTACATTTTTGCACTGCTCGAGGGGGTTTGTTACTTGCAGAGTCTTTGGTGTTTGCGGAGTGGCCGTAAACACAGGGTCTCGGGTAATTTGGCTGAGGCTCCAGTTCCTTCCAGCTAGGACTGGGCACCAGACTGGGGTGTGGAAGGGCATACATAGCTATCCTGGTGGATGAAGAGGTGGGCAGTCCCAATACCGAATGTTGGCCTGTAAGATTTTGTCAGAGCAAGGGGATTTGTTGCTGGCACGCCGTGTGTGCGTAAGGGATGTACGTGTGCCGTTTATCCTCCCAGCGAGGCGCCAAGTACAGAGCTGCTTCTGTCGGTGTTTTGGTTAGTCCTTGCTTTTAAACATTATTTAACCTGTTTTGTTCTCTGATGGGGTTGGTGACCCGCCACAGGCTGTATAGTCCGTGATTTTGCCCAGAAGAGCGGCTGCTCCGGAGTGCTGCTGGCAACCAACACTTACTTCAATCGATGGCAAATTCCCATCAGTTTTGAATAGCAAAGCGTTACTCAGCACTAAAAACCGGCTGTTTAAGAGAGACTCTGAAGTCTGCATTTATTGGAGGGGGCAAAAAACCATTAATTGCTTATTATTTGTTTCCTGCTGGGAGACGAGCGCAAAACTTAATAATTATATAATTATGGCATATGTTTTTAGTCTGAATGGTTATGGGTGAATTTTTCAGAAGCTATTATGGGTAATGGTAAATATTAATTGATAGAGGTCAGATGCCCTCTTCCGTATGGCTTTGCTCTTCTTATGAGGCGGGTCATGTCAGTTAAGTTTTAGTACTGCTAAAGTGACGTAGGATGAATAGTGACTGTCGTAACTTCCATTGCAGGTCTGTTTGAATTATGGAAATGGATTCCACGTGAAGGTAGGAAATAATGAAAACTGCTTTCCTTTATCAGTGCCTGAAGAAGGGTTCTCTGAGCAAAGTGTCTTACTTCAGTTGATAAATACCTTTAGTTTTACCGTTTTCTGAAATGGGAAAGCTGTGTAATGAATAATAATGAAAGCTGAAATGTAAGTGAACAGACTCCTACATCCATCAAACTAGGTGGTGTTCAACTTGGAGGAACTTCCCCTAAAATACTGAGTTTGTAGATATCTGGGGGTTTTTAACTCTCTGTAAATGGATTCAACAACTTTTTTATGGAAGGTCAATTGGAAACAGTTCCAGATGTTAATCTGGCAGTCACAGGCACAGCAGGGACTAAGCTGGACAGAAGGCCGAAGGGTGTCACGCAGAGTGAGAATGAGGGGTAGTAGAGCAAGGACAGCAGAGACAGCGGACGGGTTGAGTACAGGCCTGCTCTTCCATGTGGTCTGCTTCAGAGAGACGGCTGAGCACGAGGCAGATTGGTGGCGTGGTGAACAGGGTGACAAGGCAGAAATGGTGGAAAACCAGCCTCAGTGCCAAACTTCTTCCCACATCTGATGCCAAGTACTTAAGTCTTCCGTTACAGGTGTATTTTTACCAACCCCTGGTTAGGGGAGCGTGCTCGTGTGTTTAAAGCCTGTCTTGCCTAATTCTGTCTTGATGAAAAGACAAGCGCAGTTTTGCTCTTCAAACAGCGTGAGGAGCACAGAGCTCTTAGGCTGTGGCTCGGAAGGCTAATGCTGCTCCGTGATTTCAAAGTTACTAGCTGTTGAAAGAGCAAAAGCTGGGCTACAGCAGCAATAAAACATCCATCTGAAAGGGCTAAATGTAATGCTGACATTCAGCCTTGTTTTTTCCACAGGTTTATCATCGAAATGGCAGGAGCGGCATTTTGTCTGATCCCACCAGCCTGGTCAGGCAGAAGCGAGAATGGACAGTCCCTCCGGCTTTCATACGGGAAGAGGAGGACAATTCCTATAAGAATCCAATCGCTAGAGTAAGCCCAGAAAAGAGAGAAACACAGAATACATATAAAAATCGACATGAAAATGTGAAAAATAAATGAATCAATGAAAATATTGAAAATAAAGGTGTGGCTGCCCTAAACACATGCACAGATATTTCTCTAAATTTACAGCACTGTTGAAGGACAGTTAAGTTTGGCACATTTCCTTCTGCTTCCTTCCTTCAGCAGATGAGTTACTGTTGAAGCCTGATTTGGCTCGTTTTTTCCCAGCCACCAGTTTTCATAAAACTTTTGGGAATGCAATATCTTTGAGGTTTTTTCACTCCACCACCTGTGTTCACCTGCGGTTGAACTCGGCAAGGGGGTCCCAAAACTGCTGGTGGTGCTTGGGCAGAAGGGTGTACATGGAGCGTGATGATGCGTGCCTGATTTTTTAGGAACTGGAGCTAAAAATAACCAAAGTGTTCTCTTTTGTGCGAGAGTGACAGGCCTGTGGTTCAGCAGCGGTGTTGAAAGCTGAATTCACCACCCCTGAGCTTGGGAAGTAACTGCAGGTGGCAGCAGGCTGCTCCCTCTGCTTGGGCTGCCTCTTGGTGGTGCTGCTGGCACGACGCACCCCTGCCTTTGCAGGCGTTGCGGCCGTTTGCTGACAGCAGAGGAACGGTGGCCCCTCTGGTCTGTGCGGCCTCTTCTACCTGTTCCTCCCCAGGTCTGACCTGTCTTCCTCCACCTTGTCACTCCCTCAGTCCTGCTCACACTCCCTAGCTTAGGTCTAATCTGCCTTAAAACATCGTCAGATTTTATTTCCAGGCTTTGCTTAAGTAACTTCAGTCTCCCCTGCTCAACCCATCATTCCAGACTCTCTTTTTTATTTTTCCCCTTGGTCTTTCTCCACATTTTATTTGCCCCCATCCATTTGAACAGCCAGTTTCCTCCTTTTTCCCCTCACTCCAGCTTTTCACCTTCTCACAGTTGAATATTCCCCAGCCTTTCCTTGCTCTTGTATCCTATCCCGCTCTCTTTGTCCAAGCAGCCCAGATTTTCTTCTCCCACAGACCTCTATGATTCCCAGCTGTTGCACTGCCCATCATGTTGCTCATCTCTCTGCACCAGGTCTGCAAACGAAACATGCAGCTCTTCCTGCATTCCTCTCAACATCTGCGCACTCAGAGGAGTGCAGATAAATGTGTTTAATATTTATTGTTGTTTGTTCATTACCAAAGCAGCAAAAATACTTTGGTTGTGGTTTTAAATGCGGTTTTATTTACCAAATGCCATTGAATCTGTTATATTCCTGCTAGATACATTCTGATCTAGAAGATACAGGGGTAGTGGTGACTTACACTATATCTGGCCAAGGAGTAACAGAACCCCCTTTTGGATTATTTGTTATCAATGGAAAGACTGGAGACCTGAACATAACAGGAAGGGTTGACAGAGAAAAGACTCCGATGCTGCTTGTAAGTTGAATAGTAACTTTTTCCTTGTAGAGCCTTCCTATCCATTTATTTTGTTCAAATATGTTTGCTTCAATTAGTTTTAATGTTTCTGCGTATTTGTGTGTGTAAACATTCTTATATTTATAAGCATATCAGATATGCTTAGGCAATGCTTAGATTTTGTTATATATATATATTTCTGGTTTGCGTGTGTATTTATATATATTACAGTCAGTCATTGGATCTGCGTATTGTTTCTGTCTGTGTTATTTCAGCTCAGAGGTCATGCACTAGATAAGACTGGAGCAAAACTGGAAGAGCCAATAGACCTCCCAATTAAAGTTGTGGATATAAATGACAATTCTCCAGTGTTCTCACATGAAGTTTTTGTTGGTTCAGTTGAAGAATTAAGTGAAACAGGTAACATTATTTTTAGACTTCTTTTTTTCATTCAACTTTTCCCAACACGTCCAAAGGCACAAGTGACTATACTCTTTGCAGCAGCAGAGCTGCAGGAACAAGGATATGTTCTCTTGCTTGCGTGGGACAGGTTATCCACGTGTGAATACAAGTTTTTATTCAGGGCTGAGCTGTGTGGTGGGATTAAGGGAAAGCCTCCACCTAGAGACAACAGGGAACAGCCCTTCGTCTTAATGGCACCTTTGGTTTGGTGTCAGAGCTACCCCAGATCCAGGACCCGGAGTCCTTTGGCAGGAAGGCACCTCTGGCCTAGCAGTCCCAGCCTGTTTGGGAGGGACTCCACCCTGCTTGATCTCTGGGCTGGAGAGGTACTTCACTGTTGACTGCATGGGGCTGTGACCTCAGCCTCAAAGAACAAGGTAGTGGCAAGTTTTCTTATCACTGTCAGTAGGCATAAGAGCAGCAGACTGTTTCCCAGAAGAGAAGAAAAGCTGGAATAAAACAACCTAATGAATACTTGACATTGTGTGCATTTCAGTGTCGCAGTAATCTGAAGAAACAAGTTCTTGACCATCCGCTTGGGTGGGGTATTGAGTTCCCTCTGCTCTCTTTCAAGGCAGTAGCAGCCACATGGTGATTGCTTTCTGCCTGAATTCCAGCTAGTGTTCACACTCGGGCACTGCATGCTGAGGTACACCCTTTCCCAGAGGACAAAACCCTGTGCCATGAGTTATAAGGGACCACGGGGACCACCATGGAATTTGAGTAAAGCTCTTGGAGGGCACTAATACGGAGCAATTGTTTTAATAACTTTCAGGTAGAGGAGTTAGTAGTGCTCCCTTTAGAATACTGTGTGAGGGGAATGTAGCTTGTTGTTCAAAACCTTTCTTCTCTGTATAATATCAACAGTTTTCTGTCTGAATTTTTTGAGGGAATTCAACCTGTTGTTTTAAATCTGGTGCATTGAATTCTGTGAGTTACAGATGTGTGGATACAATCTTTTGTTTGCTAGAGGATATACTTTTAACATATACTTGTTTTAGGATCGCTTCTTTAGCTCTATTCATTAAATAAATAAAGGCAAGAGCATCAGGAAATTGTGCAGTGCATCTGACAGCATGCTCTGGTTTGGCATGACAGTAAAAATACTTGCCAGTGTGTGGCAGTGTAAACAAATACTGTGTTTTGTTTGCTTTTTCCAGGTACGATTGTAATAAGGATAAATGCAACAGATGCAGATGAACCAAATAACCTAAATTCCAAAATTGCTTTCAGGATTGTTTCCCAAAGCCCTAGCGCTGCATTCAGTATGGATAAGGATACTGGCGAGGTCCGAGTAGCAAAAATAAACCTTGACAGAGAGGTAAAAAAAAAAAAACCTTCCCTTTTCTAATCTGTTAACAGTGGCCTTCTGATGCCTGCTGTGTCACCTTCAGCCCTGCAGGCTGGGGTGAGGAGCTGGCCCTCTTGCCTTCCTTCCCCTCCCTTCTCCTCCTTCCAGGAGTGGAAAATACAGGAAAACCAGACATTACTGAACAATTTCTCAACATTTTACTATATAAATTTTAGCTGTCAAATATACTGCTTAAAATATAATTTAGTCTCTGACAAATTTACTTCCAAACAGAATACAAAAATGAACAACGTTCAGCTTCGTTCATTTTTGTGTTTCAGCGTTAGTGATTTTGCAGGGGTGGGGCAGAGAGAATGACAAGAATGACTGTATAACCGTAGCATAAACACAGGTAAAAAATCAAAACCTCACATCATCTCTGCTTTCAAGTAATCAGTGACGCAAGGGCTTTTTGGTTTTGAGAGGTACTAATAGAGATTAAAGCCTGGTCTGGCTGATGACTGGTTTGCAGGGACGGGGGGGGGGCGGGGAAGGGGGGTGTGATGGGATCACGGCTGTATTCCCCTGTCCCCTCCCTCGCGCCGCAGCAGGCCGATGGCTCTCGCTTTCTGTCCCTCGCGTGCAGCCAGGGCAGCAGATCCGTGAAGCGAGTGGTCATCGCTTTCTGCTGGAGAGCAGGTGGCAGAGGCAGCCCAGCTCCCCCTCTGCAGAGCTGCTGGTTCATCCCGAGCTTTTGTAGCCTGCGATGGAAACCGAGGTGCAAAGAGTTGGAAGCCACGTGTTGCCGGCAACTTTACCCGGGCGTGCGTGAATTTTCAGTGGCCGTGCGCGAATTTTCACTGGCCAGCAGATGGGGAGCTGGATGGTGGCTCTCCGCAGCTGAGGGCCGCATCTCTGCCTCTAGCCCTGCCCTGGCGTGCTGGTGTCACTGGTCCTGGCCCTGTTCGTGGGCACCGACTTTCCCTTTGCCACGGGAGTACAGGCTGACTCTCGGCAGGGGAAATGCAAAAGTCCCAAATCCTTTTCAGAGCCTCAGCTCTCCTCCAGCAGAGCCTGGCGAGGTAGCTGTGTGTGAGATTTACTACTAGCCAGAGAAGAGGAGTTATAATTGGCCACGAGATGGGGTTACCAAAATGTAATAGAGATAATACACCAAAGGAAAAATTTTTAGCCTGGTTTAAACCCTTTTTTTTTTTGTCGTGGCAGACCCAAAGTAGCTATTCCTTGGTGGTGGAAGCAAAAGACCGTGGTGGTGAATTGGGTGGGAACGCTGCAACATGTTCTTTAGAAATCAAGATTTTGGATGTCAATGACAATGTGCCTGTGGTTGAAAGTCACTCAGTAAGTACAGTCATCACCTGCCAGTATCCCATTGCTCACTCTGAGGCTGTGCAAACCTTCCTGCGCCGGTGAAATGAGGTAGATCATGACATCTTTCTAACGAAGGGTGCTTTTGATTGCAGTTCGAAGGAAGCATTGAAGAAAACAGAGCAAATGTGGAAATTCTGCGAATAAAAGTATTTGACAAAGATGAGGAGTTTTCTGATAACTGGCTGGCAAACTTTTCGTTTGTTTCTGGTAATGAGGGTGGCTTTTTTCGTATAGTGACAGATAACCGAACAAATGAAGGAATTTTGACCGTTGTGAAGGTTAGTATGTTCTTTAGAGAGTCTTATACTTAAGTATTAGAATAATTTATTCCCTCTAAGTTGACGTACAAATTATTTATATTCAATCAGTATGTAAACTGCAAATCTGCAGGGTGGACACTCCTCCTTTGGTGTTTTCTTTGTTGGTGAATTCAGTAATTTCATGCAAAATAATAATTTTGTCCAGCTTTACCATTTGCATTCTGTGTGATCTCAAACATGTCTAGTGGGGCAGAAGTCCCCAAACTTCCCCCGTCATTGGGCAACAGTACTAACACATGTGCTGTAAACTTTCCCGTATTTTTGCTCTCCTTGCTGGTCTCAATTTAGATTTATTTCTCATGGCCACAGATAACGTTGCAGGCAACACCTACTCCGTGAGCCATGGGCTGCAGACTATTTTATGAATTTCCATAAATTGAAATTATGGAAATAGTTTCCATAAATGGAAATTTGTATTTTCTGATTTTCACTCCCCTTTAGCCCACAAGAACTGAAGATGCATACTGCTCTAAGTATGGTTTTTATTTTTTTTCTGCTTTGATTTCCTTATCTGAAAACTGGTAACTGTAAAAAAAAATTGATAAGCATTATTAGGTAAATTAATCAGGTTTAAAAATAAAAATAAAATTGGGAGAGCCAAGTAGTATTGAGTTCTGATTCACTGAAAGTAAAGACAGAATATATGGATGTGACTCGTTGCACCTTCCTTAAATTAGTTTAAATTCAGTAATATAAAGACATGCCTATGGTGCCATCCATTAAAAATCAGTAATCTGACTTACGTACTTTTAAAGAGTTAAAGCATTATGTATTGAGAGAAAAGTGTTAACCAACAGTTCTTATTTAAATAGTATTATTTAAATATTAAATGTATGAATATTGTCTACATATCAGATTCTGTCAAGTTCTGAGTGAATTTTTTTTTATTATTATTCCTCTAGGAACTGGATTATGAAAAAATGAAAAGCCTGAACTTGGGCATTGTTGTAACAAACAAAGCAGAGTTCCACAAGTCCGTTAAATACAGTTCTAAAGCACAGACAATTCCAATCAAAATTAACGTGATTAACGTGCGGGAAGGCCCTCTATTCCCCGGGGGCACCAAAGTTATCGAAGCGAGTGAGAAGCTGCAGATAAACCAGGTTGTTGGACAGTATCAAGCCTATGATGAAGACACTGGAAAAACAGCAGAGCGCATCATGTAAGAGTCTGTTTATAGCCATCGTAGCTGAGCATGTCAGCAAGCACGTCTGGCTGTAAAAATGCGTATGTTGAACCGAAATCATTTCGGAGGCCATAGTTTTGCGTAATTGACACCTAAACCGACACAATCATCACCATCTTCACTATTCTGTTACGCAGAAAATAGCTGAGGTGAAAACCCCGCTTGTTTGGCTGTGTCTGGGGAGCCGTGAAGTGTTTGTGCTGAAGCTGGCCGTGCTTGTGTGCTGCTTTGGAGAGCAGCTTTGCTCGCCCCCCTTCCCCGCCTGCCGAGGCGTTCGGAAGCGATATGCAGGAAGGTCCAGTGGTCGGGCCCAGGGTGTAGAGCGTGTTTGGCTTTTGGATCGCAGCTCTTCAGCTGAAACGTGGGTTTAATCCCTACCGTGGCTTTTGCAAGCGGCGCAGAGCAGCAGAGACCCAGTGGTGGAGCCCTCTCGCCCGGGTGGCTGCTGCTCGGCTGTTGCTGGGAGCAGGAACAGGAACAGAGGGGAAAGAGCAGCGTGGCTCCCGCTCCTGCTCCGGTCTCGCTCCCTGGGTCTACTTTTTATAATACCTCCACACCTAAATTCTGGCTCTAGAGGGAGAAGCAGGTTTCAACATTCAGGGTAGGTTTGTAATCTTAAGGTTTATGGTTGAAACCAATTCCCGTGGCAGGAGCGTCAGACCGAGGGACTGGGTCTCTGCTTAAACAAAGGGTAAACACACTGTGAAGCTGCTTTTTCCGCTGATGGTTGTTGTCCTCGTTGTAAATGTGTCCATCTTGATATGCAATTTCAATCAGATACATGAAAGGAAGAGATACAGCAAACTGGATCACAATAGACCCGGTCACAGGTGAAATCAGACTTGCCAAAACGCTCGATTACGAATCGCCTCATGTAGTAAATGGTACCTACACAATCACCATGCTGGGGGTAACTACTGGTAAGTTGAGAGGGGTTTGTTTTCACACGAGTTGGTTTGGTTAGGGTTTAGTTTGCTTTTCTACAACCATAGTTGGTTTAACCTCCCTGTTTAACCTGTCTACCTAACCACCCAAAAGCTCGGTGCCTAGTGCAGTTTCCCATAAGCTCTGCATTTGGAGGAGAGACACGGGCAACTCCCTGAAACAGGGTGAACCTTGGAATGGGTTCCTGAGGTGCCCGTTTCTCTTCTGTGACTAGATGGAGGCGAACTTTGTGTAAGTTTTGCAAAGACCACGTCTGATAGAAACATCCCTTGCCAACGTGGAAGTTGCCGGTGTCTCAGTATGCTAATTGACAGGCTTCAGAGTCCTAAGTGTTCTTGAATGCGAAGCAAGAAAGACTCCCTGAACTTCTTGCCAATCTAATTAAATTCTTTCATAATCTGCATGTAACCCTATGTAGGAAATACATACGGTTTTTACAAGTCAAAATAGTAAAACAAACTTGCCTTCAGAAGATCTTTGTCAATATGTTTATTAACATTAGGAATTAAGTATTGGTCCCATAAGCTCCAGGGAGATCTCTTTTAACTTATTTCAGAAACGTCCGTGTTTTGGAAAATAAGAAGGTTTTTTTAAGGTGAAATTTTTGCACTTTCCACATCAGTCTAACTTTTTGTATTTTAAAATCTTAGATTTTCCAAAAAAAACAGTCACCGGCACAGTTGTTATTCAAGTGAAAGATGAAAATGATAACTGCCCAGTTATTGTGAACGCGGTGCAGACCGTGTGTTCAGATGCAAAATCAGTCGATGTCACAGCTAACGATTTGGATGGTCACCCAAACAGCGATCCCTTCAGCTTTACTGTCATTGATGAGCCACAAGGGACAGCAAAACAATGGATGATTGCATCCAGCAATGGTAAGAAAATATATTTTTAATTACTTTCGATTCTGTGGAGTCCTAGTGTTGTAATTTGATTTCAGTCAAACTGACAGTTTTGGCTGATCCAGACCAAAAAACCCCATCTGTATGGAGTTGGGCGTGGAGTTAAAGATGAGTTAAACAGGAGGAGTTAAAGATGCTGAGCTTGTACAGGGGTATTCAGGGCTTGGGTCTGGCGTGTGGGATTGGAGTTGGGCATGAAGACACATTGCTCACACTCTGCTCCCCTCTCTCTAATGGCTGCGAAAGCCCCGTCACGTCTTCTGGGGCCTGTGGCCTTCCCTCAGTTGGACCACCTTTGCCTAGGTTGAGGACCCCCATGTGGTGACCAGGGTTTTGTGGGTAATGCTGGGATGAAGCCATTCCCGTCCTTCCACAAAAAACATGCAGGGTTTTTTGTTACCACTGAGCTTGGAGATGTGGTTGTGTTAATGGCTGCAGTTGCTCTGACTTACAGATAAATTAAAAAAAAAATCTGGCTGCACAGTGGGCCTTGGAAAGGGGAAATAACCTGTCTAAGGCTGTCCGGCGTGGTAGGAACAAAAATAAGTCAGAAATCGTAAATAATGAGTATTTCAGAATGGCACGAGGACTTTCTTCTTACATTTTCATTCATAAAGCTTGAGAAATGCTCGAAGGAAATGCTGCAGGTAGGTTGAAGGCACCAGAAAACACTTTTTTTGCTTCTCAGGCTCATTATTCTGCCCTCCGTAATCCTGCAGCATAACACTGCGAAGCCATCAGCAGAGTCATCCTAATGGCCAGGTTTGGGACCAAAAAGGTCCCAAACAGGGTGGCGTTCCGCAGCGGGGCACACCACCTGGGCATCCCTTGCCACAGGAGCAGGGCGGATCTTGGCTGCTCGGTCTCTGCCTGTGGTCTACGACACATGAGTCTCCTAAAGGCTGAAACTGGGTTTTTTTTGTGAATTCAGCCTTCAGCGACCCAGATGACGTGAAGGTTGATGCTGTGCAGGCAGTTGGGCTGCCTTCGTGATGTCTCTGGTGGTGTGAAACTCTTTGCAATTATCTGAGGCTGCAACTGGCAGCTGCTTCGTTACCAGCATGAATTAATTGATAAAAATAATAGCACATACCCTGTAGCAGCAGCTAATTAAACTTAATTCCATTGCATTGGCTGGACTTACCGGGAGGGGGCTTGTTGGAAGGCTGTGAAGGTTTTATTTCCCTTAATCAACTTTCTCTCTGCTCATTTCTTGTCTTTTCTTTTTCTTTAACCCCCTGCTTTGCCTCAGGCACCAGCATACAGCTGGTACCACAAAACCTGAAGCTGGGAAGAACTGAAGTTCCCATCCTCATAAAGGATTTCCAAGGGTCCAGCTGTGCTCAGGCACAATCTCTGCAGCTGACTGTTTGCAACTGTGCAGATGACGGCGCGTGCAAAGAGAAAGTGGTTGGTGCCAAGTCGGTGGGTTTGGGACCAGGAGCGGTTGCGCTGATCATCTTGGCGTTTTTACTCTTGCTGCGTAAGTAGCTGTTTCGTGTTCTCTCAGAAGCACTGTAGATAAGTACAGTCTGTAAATACAGTCTGCAAATACAGTCTGCAAGGCATCAGGAAAGAAGCGTCAGGCTGCCAGGTTTTATCATCTTGATAACGTTCTGTGTAAGCTCCTGCCCCGTGTGAAGTCATGGCAAATCCCTGACTGGTTTTGGTAGCATCAGCACTTCACCCTCAAAGGATTTCAAGCGGTGCATTTTAAATTTAATATTTAAATTTACTAGCTTTAGTGTCTAGCGCTGTAAACAGCAGGTGAGGAAGCAGGAAGGAATCCTTTCGCTGTGCCTGCACCTCCCCAGGGGAACCCTAACTCTTCCCACTCCAACCGCAGCGCGCTCTCCGCTCTCTTCTCCCTCACTGCAGGCCCAGGTCTGGTGCCTTGCTCGGAGCAGCACGTGACCTTGCTCTTTGGTGAGACGAAATAGAAACTCAAAAATAGGAGAAGAACATTTGTAGCCAGGGTACGGCCGTGGGTACTAGTGCTGCATTTAAAGTGCAGTAGTTTGTTGCCTGTGCTGGTGGCACTCTAGCTGTGGGAACGCTCATGCCGCACGGATACTTTCTGCTCCTGAAACGGGATTGTTCCGAGTTCCCCAGGCCACGCTCTAGACTTGTCAGAGCAGCGGTGAGGTGGAATGTACCTGACGCCGTGTCCTTACCTGGTAGCACTAGAACAGGAGGAGTTAAAGATGCTGAGCTTGTACAGGGGTATTCAGGGCTTGGGTCTGGCGTGCGGGATCTTTGATACAAGTGTAGCTGCGTGTGCGTGTGGTCGTCTGCAGGGCTGAGGCCCTGACGGGTTAATTGTCGGTTTTCTCTCCAGGAAACCAGCCTGACACAGGCTTCTGGGGGATACCTTGAGTATTTGGGAACCTACCTTCAGTCCTTGTCAGCCCTTGTACTGATCAGTGCTGGTCACTGGCTCGTTAAAGATGCATTTCGGTATGGGAGCTGGCCAGACTTCGCTGCTGGCTGTCAGCATGCTTTGGCCCTAATAATCACGTAGTTAATGGCAAACTCTTTCCTTCCCTTTTCCTCTTCCTTCCCTTTTCCTTCCCTTTTCCTTCCCTTTTCCTTCCCTTTTCCTTCCCTCTTCCTTCCCTCTTCCTTCCCTCTTCCTTCCCTTTTCCTTCCCTCTTCCTTCCCTCTTCCTTCCCTTTTCCTTCCCTTTTCCTTCCCTTTTCCTTCCCTTTTCCTTCCCTTTTCCTTCCCTTTTCCTTCCCTTTTCCTTCCCTTTTCCTTCCCTTTTCCTTCCCTTTTCCTTCCCTCTTCCTTCCCTCTTCCTTTCCTCTTCCTTTCCTCTTCCTTTCCTCTTCCTTCCCTTTTCCTTTTCTCTTCCTTCCCTTTTCCTTCCCTCTTCCTTCCCTTTTCCTTCCCTCTTCCTTCCCTCTTCCTTCCCTCTTCCTTCCCTCTTCCTTCCCTCTTCCTTCCCTCTTCCTTCCTTCCCTCTTCCTTCCCTCTTCCTTCCCTCTTCCTTCCCTCTTCCTTCCCTTTTCCTTCCCTCTTCCTTCCCTTTTCCTCTTCCTTCCCTTTTCCCCTGTAGTTATTCCGCTGTTGCTGCTGCTGTGTCCCTGCGGCTCGGGCGCGAAGGGGTTTGCTGCGATACCGGACTACAGCGAAGCAATGTTGCGGCAGTGGAACAGCGAAGGAGCAGCTCCCGAGGAGAAGGCATGTATCCCGAATGGCGTTTCTCTCTGGTTTCTCTCCAAGAGTTCAGTTTGGCACTTGGTCTCTCTTCCACCTTACAGGCTGATGGTACAAATCTGCATGGCAGATTTTAAGGGCACCTGAACATTAATTAAAATTAACCCCGTGAGGCTCGGTGAAGGATGCAGGGAAGGTGAATTCGACCAGCGGCTCTAGAAAAAGCAAAACCAACCGTAGTGTTTAAATCCCAGAGTAAAGGGAAAGCAATCAAGCAAATGGTGATGGTGTCTGAGCAGAAGATAGGAGTGTGGGAAAAGCATCCATGCTGTAAAGTGAAGCGTTTGCATTTGCAAGCCTGGAATGTTCTGCACCCCTTTGGAAACATGGTAGAGCAGCGAAGGAATGGGTTATAAAGCTTAGCTTCTCCTCGCTGCTTTAGAGCTTCGGGCTGCATTTTAATTGACTTCCCTGTGTGTTTGCCTTCTTAAACAAAGGAAAATCTCAATTAAAAAAAAAAAAAAAAAAAGGCAGAAAAAAGTGCAAATCTGCAGAGGGAACAGTGAATGCCAAGAGAAGTTTGCCCTCTCTTGTTATGCTGCAAAACCCAGTTTTCAAAAAAGGGGCATGACACTGCCATGCCTTTGCACAGTAACAAAGAAACAGAAGTAAGGTAAAAGGCTTTGATTTAGGGCCAATGCTCACACCAAGTTCTTGTTAAAGGACAATTAACAGGGAAGCCAAACTGCTAGAAAAGGAGCAAGGGCCTGCCAGCACCACAGAGGCAGCAGCCAGTGCACGCCCCCCCACTTTGTGTCTGAGGAAAGCTGGGCAGTGTCTTTCTTGGAACAGCTCAGCTCCCTGCAGTTTTGCAAGCCTTTTTTTGGTGGTGTTTTTTTTTTTTTTTTCCCCTGCTTTCACTCCCAACCCTTTGAGTTTTAAGAAAACAATGATCTGTAGAAACATTTCTACAGTCCTTGGGAATGCAGTTGTGGAAGCTGCACCCTGTTTCAGGAAGCCTCTTAGCCTTTGCAGCAACATGTGTCAGTGCGAATTCAAACAAGTCGTAAACCAGCACCCTCCCAGGTCCCACCCAGCCCCGCTGCTGGTTTGGTGAGTTCCATGTGCTAGACAGCGCGGCTTTCATGTCCCATCCTCATTTGTGTTGTTCTTGTAGCCAGTGCTAAGCTTCATCCCACCCACTGGACTGGGCAACTCGAGAGGAGCGGCCAGCGGAGCAGCAACAGCGGCGGCGGCAGCGGCAGGGATGAGTGGAGAGGAGGCTGCAGCAGGAGGAGGAGGCAGCTCTGCCTCTCACGTGAGAGACCGTCTCAGCACCATCACCAAGGAAGGGTGGGAAGAGCAAAGACATCTCCTTTCTGGTGCTGAGTATGGAGCCATGGCAGCCGGAGGGGCTGAAGGCCTGGCAGGTGAGGAAGGCAAGACGGTGGTGGCTGGAGGAGGAGTCGCAATGGGAGCGGCAGGAGCCATGAACGAGGAATTTTTAAGAGACTACTTCAATGACGTAAGCATACGACCTGAAAATAACAGTATTTTGATATTTACACTTAGCACTGTGAAATGCTGCTCCTGTTGTTACAAACCCGGATGGGTAGATGTGTGTGTGTAAACAGTCCTGATACGGTGGTCAGGGTTGTGTGCATGTGGAGTTGGGGCCGTTCAAGATTTTTGGATCAGGCTTGGGACTTGGAGCATGACCATGCTCGGTCTTGTAGCACTGGCTGCGTACCAGGTCTCCCACAACCAGACCCTTCTCTCGAGGGAGGTCCTTGGGAATGGGATCGGGAATATTCAGCAGTGACCGAGGAACCCCTTGCCCAGGAGGGAGCCATGGGAAAGGCCGCGTGAGCTAAATCTCAGGAGTTTAAGCACGCTAAGCTGGCCTGTAGGGCGGCACCTGTGACTCATGGTGAGTCACAGCTACAAGCTTTGCCATGGAGCAGGTTTTTGAAAGATAAGCCATGGGATGCCTTGGGCGGGTCTGCCTTTTCAAAGTAGCCGGTGAAGTAAGTGGTGCTGGACTTGTCTCTTTGCCCAGCAGCCTGGGTAAAGGGCCGCTCATCAGGAGCCGGTGAGGCACATGTTGCAACCCCCTTTCTGACTTCTCTTTTGGTCTTGGTGACCTAGCCATTGGCCAGTAGGTTGCTTCTCCTCATTGCAGCTACTCCTCTTGGCACAGCGTGCGTCATTAGTCCGTAGGCTGGTGAGCTCCTTGCAGTGAAAGGTTTCACTTACGTGTGCCACGGAGTACACGGATTATCTGTCACCTGCACAAACCAAACAAAACCTCTTCACACGCTGATGATGGGCTTCTGCAGGGGAGCAGCTGAGCAGGTTTGAATCGTCCCCTCAGGCCAAGGAAGGATTTGAGGTTAAGATAATTGTACGTCTCCTGAGTGCTGCAGCTACTGGTCTTCTGGGTGAAGAGCTGCAGCAGCAGCAATTCTGCTTTCCTTCCCCTCTTGGCGGTTCCGAATATTAAGACGTACTTTAAGCAGAGCTGCCTGCTGAAGCCTTGCAGGAGGGCTTAGTAAAGGCCATACTACAGCGCTCTGCTGGGAGGCTGAAATATCTCAGATTATAGGGGGAAAGAAAACCAAACCCAGACAAGTAACCAGAGCAAATAGTTTCAGACGTCTGCTGATTTTTGGAGAAGCCTCTCGGGCAACGTGCCTCCTTCCAGGATCAAACGCAGATAAACATAGAGAGTCACTTTGGGTCTGGATGTGGACCACTCTACGCAGGTGCCTGAGCTCATACGCACTCTGGAACTTCAGATGTGACAGGAAAGTGGTTCTGAGCCCAAGCCAGCAGCCGTGTGAGGTAAAGCTGGTTCAGCAGGCCCAGAGGATTTGGCTGCCTTCGCTCCTGGAACTGGAGCCGGTGCAAGCATGCACACAGGCCCTCATGCTGCGCCAGCAGCAGCTCCGTTGCAGGTGCTGCTTTCAGCCTGAGCTGGCCCTGGGAGCTCGATAGTCAGAACCCAGGAGCCCTTCTTGTTGCAAAGTGGCCTCTATAGAGCCTAAAAATTTATGTGCTGGACTCTGTTCCCTTGCTTACCAAGCCATTCAGCTTTGTGGTTTGTTTGCTGTTGGTCTTCTTGGGTGTGATCCTGCAGGCTGTGCCGGTGAAAAGGGCCGTGGCAGGGGATAACGTGTCAGCGGGTGCTCATCAAATGTGCCTTTAAATGTTAGGATACTCCCGGGCATAGTTTTGGCTCTCTCCCACAAACACCCAGTTAGAGGTGAAGTTCACTCACTGAACCAAAATAAAATCAATCTCTTTGGGAAGGTGGAGCGGTATCACAAATGGCACCATTCCCGGTAGGAATAGCGGCAGGTGGTGGTAATACCCAAGGTTTTCCTTGGTTTAATCTCAGGTTTTTCCTCCCATCAAGTGTCCTGTCAAATTCAGACTAGCTTCAGAAAAGCAACAAGCACATCTAGGGACTGGCCTCGCTTGGTTGACAGTTTCTGTGGGTTCAGTTAAATTGTCTTACTTTTTTGACCAAGAGTTCCTGATTTTCAGATTTATTAAGTCTAGAGCTGGCATTAATGAACTTTTGCTTGCTTTTTATTTTCTGTAGAAAGCTGTCTCTTTTGCGGATGAAGATGAAGCCCACGCTGCCAACGACTGTCTCCTGGTTTATTCCCAGGGAGAGTCAGGCTCCCCCCACGGCTCCATCGGCTGCTGCAGCTTTATTGAGGGTGACCTTGATGACCATTTCCTTGATGATTTGGGAGACAAATTTAAGACTCTAGCAGAGATATGCATAGGCAGACACATCAACATGAAAGAGGGTAGCTCCAGGAACGAATCAGGTTTCGGTCTGAGTGACGCCAAGTCGCGGTTCTTAGATCAGCAGAACGCTCCCAGCTCCCAACAAGCCTTTGCCTCAGGCACCCGCTTCCAGCCCGCCCCACCAGTGGGTGGTGGCGCAGGAGAAGACACCCTGTCCAAGGAGGTGGTCACGGAAACAACCTTTGCATCCCGCTCCGGGCAGCTCGACGCCCGGCCCCTCCCCATGGCCCACGCGGAGACCGATTTCACCGTGACGGAAACGTCCTACTCCGTGGGGGCTCCTGCCCGCTCGGCCGCCGCCTTCCCAGACCCCCAGTTTAAGGAGAACATAGTGGTGACAGAGAGAGTGCTGGCCCCCGCGTCCACCTTGCAGCGGCTGGTGGAAATCCCCGATTTGCCGCGTGGGAGTAACGTGGTGGTGACGGAGAGGATGGTGAAGTCGGAGGGTGCGGGGCCAGGAGCCCTGATGGTTCAGGATCTTCCCGACTCCCCGTACGTCGTGGTGAGGGAGCGGGAGAGGGTGCTGGTGCCCGAGGGCTCGCTCGGCTTCCCCGCTTCGGCAGAGGGGGTGAACGAAAGGGTGGTGACGGCCTCGGGGATGCTGAGCAGAGCCGAACAGGCGGCGGGTACCGGCCCGGCAAGGCAAGAGCACGTCTTGATCACAGACTCCCTGCTCAACCCGGCGGGCTCCGACGCGGAAGGGCCACCTCCTGCCAGCGCCACGCTGAGCAAGTCTTCCCGGGTCACCACGTACAGCACGGTGCAGTACACTCGCTCGTAGCCTGGCCCCTTGCCGGGGTGGGGGCGCGCGGCACCCTTGTGGCCACGTGGGCCTCGCCTCGGGGCTTTCCTTGAGACCTGAATTTGCTGGAGCTTTCAGGCTGATGTGGACTCGCTTGTGGTAGTTTATATATAAATAAGGATTGTGCCCGGGAAGCTAGTAAGGAAATCTGCTGTTGTTGTTCTGTAACGTTGACAGTGACGCTTTGGAAGTGGAAGGCTGTGGGAAATACATTTATTTTTTCCTTGTTTGCTGGTTTTGTAAGTGCTTTTTGTTATTCCGTTAGTGTAATAATACCACATAACCCCAGCTTCATAATTATGGGAAAGCAGGAAAAAAGAAGTCTAAAATTCAGTGGTGGATAGCAGCCTGCAAAGCCCAAGTTAGGTTTCTGAGCTGCTGTCTGCTGGGTCTGCTGGAGTTAGGGCATCGGTTTGTCATCGCACGTTGGCTGTCGGTTCCCTCGTGGGCCAGGGCAGCTCCTCCTGAGCTGCAGATCTCTGCACCTTGCTGAATTGCTACGAATTCTCTCCTTCCTGAGAAGCCCAGGCCACCAGAGCCAGAGTCCTCAGGGCAGTGGTGATGTCCTGGAGGGATGTCACAACTTCAGGTTATCAGCGGTCGTCCCTTACGCAATCGGTACTTAGCGCAGGGGTTAAAGGGAGCAGGTAGCAAAAAAAGCAGAGAACTGCAGTTTTTTGGGTACCTCGATGTAAAAATTCCATTACTTGGTGTGGGTCTCGGCTGACATGGACACATAAGCATTTGCATCGTATCCATTTTTCACTGGCTCCTAGTTGGTCCTTTAATAACGCGTGAGGAGCAGCCAAAACTTGCCTTAGCTTTAGAGCCAGAGATTCAGTTCAGTGGCTTCGCTAGCGGAGTCTGTGACCCTTAGACGTCTATAAGATCTGATTTACAAGTGCAATTAACGAAGTGATTTTAATTCTGTGAACTCACAGATCCAAGCGCAGAAATGCAGCCTGCTGTGGGTGTCTGTGAGGTTCTGCTGGCTCCAGTACCAGAGCTTGGGTGGCCTGTGGAGTGCTGTACAATGGCAGCTTTCCTTAGCTCTGGCAAGAGGAGAGCAAGCTCCCTTTAAGTCTGCAACACTCCAGATTACTTCTCTTTCTATGAAATTTAGGTGGCAGAAGCAGAAGGCAGTACTGCACTGTTTGGCACTATGTATATAAGCACGTGTAAATATTTGTATGCAGTTTGAAACGGTTTAGAGTGAATTTTATAAAGGAAAGACTGTCATACGCTCCTCCTGTTTCCTCAGAGGAGAAGTGTTTTAGATTAGGTGTTGGTACACTGTTTGTCTCACACCTGTAAGATCAGCGAGCCCGTGCGCCTGCAGAGCTCTTTCTGCTCGTCTCCATCTCTCCTGGAGTTCTCCTGCAGCTGCAGGGTTACGTTTTCTACTCACACGTTTTGCCTTTGACTAGAAATGCTCTCAGTACATTTGATTTTACTGATAAGGATGTAAAAGTGCATTCAAAACCATAAAAAGTAGGAACCGTGGCTATGTTCAACAGGCAGCTTGACAGGTGAGCCTTTACATTAAGTGGAGGAGTACTTCCAAGCAAATCAAACTTCTCACTTGCTTGGACTTCTCTTAAACTTCATTTTTAAAGTACGTGTATTTGCTTTTAAGCAAGCATGCAGTTTTAGGTGGTCACCGCTTTTCCCTGCAGTTAGAGGGAGTGAACTTATTTCTGACTTTTTAATAAGAGTATTTCTGTGGTTTTATGCAATCTTAAAATAAAGAACTCTACTGTATTTTTATTATTATTATTATTCATTCAGTTTTAAGACAGCTACACTGGCGAAAACACAGACTTTCCTGCTCCAAATAAAAAGTTTAAAGATAGAATGAGGATTGGGATTTCCCAAACAGCCTGAAGGAATATCTGAAAGATGCAGATGTAAATAAAGTTGCTCTCCTGCTAACCTACAGATTCTGAAAAAAAAAATGTGAATTCTGCCTGCTGGTTAAGTGCGCTAAATTCTGTAAGAACCTGATGTCAGACAACAGCATCCTGTCTGCAAATTCACTGGGCTTTGAGTCAAACTCTTCCAATCAGTTTGTACTTCCAAACAGCGTGAAATAAAATATTGTCTTAGTTTTACGGCTGTTAAAACATAGAGTTGTTACCATCCAGAAGAAGCTGTCAGAGGCAGGATTGTGTCACAGAAATCCCAACTTCCCTGTGTGTTGTTTATAGCTGAACATTTATCACGGAGGTGCTAGTGCTGTGTTTGACTGGAGCCGGTACGAGTGGATCTTCATGATTTGGGTTAGCCTTGCCCCAGGACTTCAGATGCTATCAGCGTGTGCTGATGCTGGCAAACATCCATCAGACTGAGTCAGTCACTTCTAAGGGGGCTGTGTTTTGTAAACGATGGTGGGAGGAATGCACAGACCCAAACTAATGGAAGCGCCTGGTTAGCGTCTGACCACGAGATAACCCTGAGCGCAGGACTAGCCCTAGGCCCTTATCTCTGCAAGAGATGTGCCTCATTCTGACTTCAAAAGTAAAAACGAGCCTGTAATTTTCTTAACTGAGAAGGACAGAGCCCGGTCGTGCTGAAACACCAGCGTGGCAGGGACTGACTCCACGCTGCTCTTCCGTGATTCATGTTTCCTGCGAATCCTCGCTCGGTACATCAGGCTCCACCAGTATGAACCAGCCTGCTGCAGCACGGACGTGGCTGTCCCCAGTGCTCCCCCCAAAAAGTATTGCCTTTGTTGTGCCTCGGCACACGCTTGGAGCCAGGCTAGACTTGGCAAGGCGGGATGATCTCTTCCAGGCTCCATTCTTTCCTGGGCGTTTGACCGTTGTCCGCCATCAAAGGCTTGAAGCTTGTCAGGGTTATCAGCAGTAAATCAGTTTTTAAAAAGTTAAATAAATCGACTGCTCTCGATGGTGAGTGTTTATGGCCTTGAGGCATCCCAAAAATGCATCACTCCCTCTGCTTGTGCTGTAGTGGAGCCGGTGGCTCTGGCTGTCTCCTCTGCTGGCCCCTTCTCCCTCCTGGTGGCCTTTGAGCTCCCCCGTGAGCTCAAAACACCCTGACAACCATCTGCCTTTCCTGCCTTGTGGGTAGGAAAGTGGGTCTCTGCCTGCTACCAGGGCGGCCCTTCGAGCGAACCAACCTGGGTGAAAATCAAGAGCAAGAGGGAGGAAAAAAAAAACAACCTCCTTTTGGGTGTTGAGGACACGAGGCCGGGCTGAACAGGGGCTCAGAGTGCCAGTGGGGGGTGTTTTTTGAGCCCATCTTGTAGCACAGGAGCTGGGAAGCTCAGCCCCGGGGTGCCTGAGGTCCCGTGGGTGCCCAGCGCACCCCGAGCTGCAGGGCAGGCCCTGACGGGGCCTGTTGTTGTTGGCCCGACAGGCAAAATGGCTCCTGTCCGCCTGGGCCTGCGTCCGCTTCGGCCCAGGGGCCGCGCGTGGAGGGGGCTGAGGGGCTGCCCCAGCCTGGCCACCCCGACCCGGGCTGCGGGCTGGCACCGTGCCGTGCGTCACAGCTGGGGGGGGCGGGGGGGGGGGGGGGGGGGGGGGGGGGGCAGAGCAGGGACTCGGGGATTTTTGGCCTTGAGGGGATTCGAAGCCCCTGTTCCATGTGGGGACGGGCGCCATGTCCCCTGCCCGCCCCCGGAGCCGAAGCACACACGCTCCGTTACAAAAGCTGCTGCGAATGACAGAGTTTGCGCGGATTCAAGGCGCGAGCACGTGGTTTTCCAAGGCGCCGAGGGTCACTGAGCGCCTAGAAAATGGCTTTCAGCTCTGGAGAAAGCCGATAGCTGGGAGCCCTGGTGGGAAGACCCTCTTTCCTAGGTGTCCCCTCACGGTGACTGCTGCTGGTGAGATACCGGAGGAGAAAGACTCTTGGCGTGGTCCAGGAGAGGCTCGATGTCAAGAGGGAACAGGACAGCAGTCACCTGGGGCAAATGGGCGGTAGATTAGGGAGAAACGTGGAGAAACGTGGCGTTTTGCTCTCCCTGCAGAGAAAGCAATCCCTGAACAAAAAACTAGCGCGGGGCAGGGACCTGCTTGCCAGATAAGCCGTGCCCAGTGCCCCAACCCTGCCGTGACAGCTTCTGCCAACAACCAGCTGCGCAAACGTTGTGACCCTCGAACCACACAAAGCGGTGGCGGTCTCCAGCTCCCACTTTCTCCGGGTGGCCTCACCTCAGGAGCTGGCCCTGCAGGCAGTCAAGTCTCCCCAGCACGTCCTGGTGCTCAGCACCCTGGCAGCTGGAAATCCAACCCAGGACCGCTACCCCAAGAGGGGGATGGATGGCGATACAGCCGATGCAGAAGACACGCTGAAAGCTGCTCACAAAATGGGCACTTTATTGAATTTCAGGTGCTGCCGCACAGAGCGGCCATGCCCGTCGCTCTCTGACAACTCCCTGGGCACTACCGAGTGCTGGAGGGTCTCAGGTTTTGCAGCCCAAGAGGATACGGACAAAATAGGTTGTACCAGTGCCCCAGGCCACCCTCCTCACTGCACCACGTCTTTTATTTCCACAGGCAGAAGAAACACCAAAGCAGGCAAAGCTGCAGATGAAATTTGGAGGCAGTGCAGGGCTGAGTACCTGTTCCCCTGTTGCGTGAGGGCAGGGGGTGTGTGGGGAGGTTGTCCTCATTTTTACAGCTCCCCATTCATGGAGCCACTGAGGCTGGAGTGAAAGGGGGCATGAGAGTAGAGGCCACAGCTGAAAAGTGTCATTTTTTTTAATACTAAGTAAATTTTTTGGACATGCCAAATGCTGAGGGAAACTTCCATCATCACCTTGTATTAGCTGGGGAAGCCCAGGGAGAGAGAGATTCACACTGTGCAGCTGTTCCCTCTACTTACTCCATTATTTTCCTTTAGTTACTGAAGTAAGTGTACGAAGCGATAGCAGTGGGTTTAAAATTGCCCTGAAACCCATTTCCTTGAAATATGTATCAGAAAGTGTCTTCAGCCGAACGGTGGGAACGCCTCCAGAAGGTGCTGGGGACGCGCTGGGGGTGGGGGAAATGGCATGGCAAAGAGTTTGTTCTGCAGGGTGCTGGGGGGGCGGGAGGGTTTATAGCCCTCCCGCCTCAGCTCCAAGCTGGTTTCTGACCTACCGATTCGAAGGTTTCAGCACAATATTTCTCTTAGATCTGTTATCTCTAGCAAATAAGACTCAAAGATGAGATATCACCTCCCAGTGATGAAGCAACAAACTGCATCGATTCCCTGGCTAATGATTATCCAAGATCTTTGGAGCGTGGCTAAAGTTTAAACCCGGGGGGAGCGCAGGATTTGAGAGGACAGCACCGGTACCGACGGCTCTCCCTCAGGCCTGGCAGCCAGCCCCCCCAAGCAGCCAACTCCCCTTCTCCTGCTGGGGATGGGGCACCTGTGGGACACAGGAAGGTGGCAGGCACTGAGCTGCTGGGAGCAGCTGGGTGGCAGCGACGTGGCACTGGGCGGCAGGAGGACACGGGCTGCAGCGGTGCCCTGCGCCGGGTACCGGGGGCAGGGCTGCGATGGCCTCCTCCAGCCTGGCTGGTTGCGTTCGCTGCCTTCTCCTGCCACCCGTGCTGGCCAAGCTGGTGCCTGCCTTGCTTCCCTTGAGTTATTTCCCTCGCGAAAACCTCCCAGCATTGCCTCTCTAACGTAAAACAGATTTATGTTCTTTTTCCTAACTCTGCAAGCATTACCAATTACTCCTCTCATCCTTTCTTGAACAGAAAAACAAAAGCAGAGCTCCCAAGTAGAAGGAGTTAACGTACTTACGGCCATCAGCTTTAAACGGAGCCAAATCCCATCTCCCACACTGCACCTGATGTCACCCACACCTGACAGCACAGCTAGCGCTGGCGGGGCAGGTGCGCTCGGTGTGCAAGGGCGCTCGCCGTTCCGCCGGGCATCATCCTGTGACACACCTCACGCTTCTGCCCCGCAGCCAGCGAGCCGGGCTTTTGCAGCAGCAGGAGCTGGTAAAAGAAGACCTAAGTACCAGTAGCAGGAGCTGGGAAAGCAATCGCAGTAGAATTGGGACTCCTAAATTGATCCAGGTCAGTGTAGAAGCACAGTTAGCTCTTCAAGGATTAAGGCAGTCTCTTAAAGGAGATGATATTTTAAGCAAACAATTCTGCTAAAAGATCCTGAACATTCAAGGCCCCCACTAACCCACTTGTAAGGTATATTTCAGTGTGTCATTTACCAAAAAATAAAACCTCACTATTTTATTATGTTTCCCTTCCTACAAATCCTGCTGGTAACTTCTAGAGCAGTCTGGGATCCCACTGTAAGGGTTTTGGCTGGGATAAAGTTGATTTTCTTCATAGTAGCTCCAATGGTGTTAGGTTTTGGACCAGTTGACGACACAGGGATGTGTTAGTCCTTCCTGCACAGTCCTTGCACAGCGTCACGGCCTTTTCTGCTTCTCCCGTTGCCCTGCCAGCCAGCAGGCTGGGGGTGGGCAAGAACTTGGGAGGGGACACTGCGGACACGGTGCAAAAATCCGTCTTTGAAGGCCACGGATGCAGCAGAAACATTCTTGCTGTCATCTGGTGCAAGGAGGGAGAAAATAATTTGCGGTAGGAAGCTCCAGAGCAGTGAGGTTCTGCTGTAAACGTGATTTTAGGCTCCTGAAAGATGATTTATCGCGTCCGCTGAAGTTTGGGACTGTCAGAAAAAGACAATGCAGCACAATACGTGATGGGGTGGAAGAAGGAGAGAAGCTGTTATTTTTTGAATCGTTTCTGGAAGGGGGTGTGCTGAACGTGCCTCTCCGCCTGAGCTTACGAAATTATCTGCTGTGTGTTAGAGAGAAATAACCTGCGGGGAATGTTTGCTGCCCTGGAAGGAATTTGTACCACGAGTAACTCGGCAGTTCACCCCACCAGGGCCCATTTCAGAGCGCGCCTCCTTCGCAAAGCCCTGCCCTCAGCTGCCCCCCCTTTGCTTCTCTCCCCCATCTCCCTTTTCCTGCTGTGCTCTACAGCTGGGTTTAAAGGATCAACAGGACTCGAAATACTCCCCTGTGCCGCCTACTCGGTACTTTTTGTCCAGAGGGGGTCGAGTTTGACAATACCTGACCTGTCTGAGTGCATTAAGGTTGTTTGTGGTGCATCAGCAAAGAAATCCAGGCTTCCAAAGGGAAGGGCAATCTGCCTTCAGCTTATATTTTTCCTTTATTTACCTTGGTGACAGAATGATTTCCAGTTTTTTATGGCTGGCTCTGTCTGCCACAAGAGATAAGCTCCTGAATCACGGTGACAGAGGAAGGGCAGGCCTGGTCCCTGGTGCCACCGCAAAGAGGATGGGTTCCTTATCTTTACCGCCAACAGATGACCAAGAAGGGCGTTAACGCGCTTCTTGAAGCAGAACCATTGAGTTTTTCTCTCTGTACAGGAGAGTGTGATGCTCGCTGCCCTGCCTGCCTCCTGCCTGCAGCCCTGCCTGCCTCCTGCCTCCTCCTGCCTCCTCCTGCCTGCAGCCCTGCCTGCCTCCTGCCTCCCCTGCCTCCTCCTGCCTCCCCTGCCTCCTCCTGCCTCCCCTGCCTGCCTCCTGCCTGCAGCCCTGCCTGCCTCCTGCCTCCTCCTGCCTGCAGCCCTGCCTGCCTCCTGCCTCCCCTGCCTCCTCCTGCCTCCCCTGCCTCCTCCTGCCTGCAGCCCTGCCTGCCTCCTGCCTCCCCTGCCTCCTCCTGCCTCCTCCTGCCTCCTCCTGCCTGCAGCCCTGCCTCCTCCTGCCTGCAGCCCTGCCTGCTTCCTGCCTCCCCTGCCTCCTCCTGCCTCCTCCTGCCTCCTCCTGCCTGCAGCCCTGCCTGCAGCCCTGCCTGCCTCCTGCCTCCTCCTGCCTGCAGCCCTGCCTCCTCCTGCCTCCTCTGCCTCCTCCTGCCTCCTCTGCCTCCTCCTGCCTGCAGCCCTGCCTGCCTCCTGCCTCCTCTGCCTCCTCCTGCCTGCAGCCCTGCCTGCCTCCTGCCTCCTCCTGCCTGCCTCCTGCCTCCCCTGCCTCCTCCTGCCTGCAGCCCTGCCTGCCGTCGGCCCGGTGCCTCGGGGGAAAAAAAAAAAAAAAAAAAAGAAAAAAAGAAAAAAAGAAAAAAAAAAAGGATTTTTCCCAAAGACGGTGAAAACCCCCAGTGGGAGGTGGCGGCAAGGGGTGCCTGCGGCCGCCAGGGGGCAGCCTGCGATGGCGCCTGTCCCTGCATCCCCCCTGACGGCAGGGATGCTGAGCCGCGCCCCGCCGAGCCGGGGGTGAGGGATGGGGCTGCGGGGTGAGGGAGGGATGGGGCTGCGGGGTGAGGGATGGAGCTGCGGGGTGAGGGATGGGGCTGCGGGGTGAGGGATGGGGCTGCGGGGTGAGGGAGGGACGGGGCTGCGGGATGAGGGACGGGGCTGCGGGGTGAGGGATGGGGCTGCGGGGTGAGGGAGGGACGGGGCTGCGGGATGAGGGACGGGGCTGCGGGGTGAGGGACGGGGCTGCGGGATGAGGGATGGGGCTGCGGGGTGAGGGAGGGACGGGGCTGCGGGATGAGGGATGGGGCTGCGGGGTGAGGGAGGGATGGGGCTGCGGGATGAGGGATGGGGCTGCGGGGTGAGGGAGGGACGGGGCTGCGGGGTGAGGGATGGGGCTGCGGGGTGAGGGAGGGACGGGGCTGCGGGGTGAGGGATGGGGCTGCGGGGTGAGGGAGGGATGGGGCTGCGGGATGAGGGATGGGGCTGCGGGGTGAGGGATGGGGCTGCGGGGTGAGGGAGGGATGGGGCTGCGGGATGAGGGATGGGGCTGCGGGGTGAGGGATGGGGCTGCGGGGTGAGGGATGGGGCTGCGGGATGAGGGATGGGGCTGCGGGATGAGGGATGGGGCTGCGGGGTGAGGGATGGGGCTGCGGGGTGAGGGATGGGGCTGCGGGATGAGGGAGGGATGGGGCTGCGGGGTGAGGGACGGGGCTGCGGGGTGAGGGATAGAGCTGCGGGGTGAGGGAGGGCCGGGGCTGCGGGGTGAGGGCCGGGGCTGCGGGGTGGGCGAGGGCCGGCAGCAGAGCCCCGAGCGCCCTCCCCGCCGGCGAGGACCCGCCCGGCTTCGCCAGCGCCGCCGGAGCTGACGGGCCGGCGGTTTGGTGGAACGGGTCCGCCCCGGGCGCAGCCCTGACGGCAGCTGGTGACACCCCAGGGTTTGGGCTGCTGCTGAGCGGGGCTCACCCCGCACCGAGGCTGCTTCCCCAACCTTTTCCCCAGTAGGCTGGGGGTGGGTAAAAACTCGGGGGGGGCTATAGCCAGGAGAGCTGACCCAGGCTGACCAAAGGGACATTCCATCCCACAGGACGTCTGCTCAGCGATGTAAGCTGGGGAAACCAGGAGGAAGGGGGGGACACATTCGTTTTGAGTTTGAGTTTGTCATTCGGAACAACTGCACGTACCGGAGCCCTGCTTCCCAGAGCGTGGCTGGACATCGCCTGCTGATGGGGAGTAGAGTATAAGACCTTTTGGGTTGCTTTTGCGCGGCTTTTTTGCTTCATTAAACTGTCTTTATCTGACCCACGTGCCTGTTGTGATATTTTCTCTCCCCTTGTCCAGCTGAGGGGGTGAGAGTGATAGAGTGGCTTGGGTGGGTACCTGCCATCTGGCCAGGGCCAACCCACCACCCTTGGTTACAAAGAGCTCCAGGGGCACCCGCGGGGAGCTGCCGTGCTCACCACAGCCCGTGGGAATGAAGAACGAGGTCCTGGAGTGCAAGACAGCCTCTCCTTTCTAGCGTTCCCTTTCGTGCAGGTCACAAATCCCCTCCAAAGAATAACGATTCTTCCAGCTTTGTCACTGAGCTCTTCAATAAGATGTTCCCTGGCAACACATGTATGTCAATAAACACGTGCGGCAACGTATCCACGCTTCCGTGTTCTCAAAGGACAAACCCCTTCTTAGGAGGCACTTCTGGCGTTTTTCTTTTAAAAGTTTTGCCACTTTTTGTAACGAAAAGAAAAACCCAGCCTGACTAACAGAGCTGCAGCTAACGAGAGGTACCCCAGGGAAACGGCAAGTTTCTTTGTTGGTCTTGTCATCGAGTAATGCCGGAGCAAAGTGCCCGGCAGCACCCCTCCGTCCCCCTTTTCCTTCACTCTTCTCCCTCTCGGCTTTGCGTGGCGTTAACCTGAGGCATCTCTGCCAGGGTGCTGGGCTTACCCAGGGGATGAGTCAAGCTGTGGGGTGGGGAAAAAGACCTCCCAGCGTCCCAGTTCACTGTGTGGTGGTTTGTGTAGAACTGCCACCCCAAGCCAAAAGGAACGACCAGTCAGCGACACCTTTAGAAGAGAGACCTGTTATGGATGTGTATTTTCTTAACAGCAAAAATGAAGGGGGGGGGGGGGGTGGTGTCAATAGAAAATGTCACCCCCTAACATTCCGTGGTTCTGTGAAACAGCACAGGGTGTCTGCTCCCTCAGAGAGCTGACGAACAGTCTCGTTACGTGCTGTGCAACACAGCGCGTTTTTCACCCTTTCCTCTCTCTTTTCTTCGCAGGTTTTCCACAGAAAGCTGATTTTCTTCTACTGGTGCCTCTTTCATGGTCCATCCTTTGCACCCCACTATGCTGGAGCCTAGATTTGACCCAGGGTCAAGACTGGACCCTACTTGCCGCAACAGCAAACTATGATGTTTGCTTCATCAGGGTTCACTCGGTAGTTTCCTCAGCATCTAGGCCAGGGCACCACGAGAGGGTCCAGCAATTCCTTTTCCTTCTGAGCAGAGCTTGGCCTCGGGTGAGAGGCAAGCGTAACCCTGACGGGCGCTGCTGCGTTAATCACAGCAGTCGTAATTACGAGGTCAGGGACGAATTAGTCACCCTCATAACCGGATATTCGGACAAACAGCAAGGCTCCCATCATCCTGGTAATTGAGTTTGCACAGGAATTTCGTTCTTGGTAACTGGTCAGAGATGGAGTTTAGCCCGCGGATGACTAACCATGAGAGCAGTGGGATGTCTGGAGGAGTGAAACGAGAATGCTCTCTTTTTTTGAACGGTATTTTTCTTCCTTCCAGAACGACTTCAGATGAAGGGCCCTACCTGATCTCGGGCAAAACCTTATTTTTTGGTTGGTTTCTGAAAGCAGACCGCTCAGGGGGGGCAGCAATCAAAAGCAGAGGCTGTGCTTATCGCTGCCCCGAAGCACCCGCTGGTCCCTCTGCCTGCTCGCTTCTCCGCCTTCCGCCATCTCCACCTGGCAAGCTCTCCCAGCCCCTTGCTTCTGGTGTGCTCCCTGGGTGCTGCTCTAATTAAGCCAATGCTGCCTGTTCAGACTGAAACCCCCGAAAGATCTGAAGAGCTGAAAGGACCCAGGTGGGAAGGAAAGAAACGGAGCAACCTCCCGTCCTCCTGTGCCGAAACAAAAGAGCCGCCGCGGCGGCAAACGCCTCCTGCAGCTTGCTGCGAAGGGCGGGAAGAAATCAAACCCCCTTCTCCTCTTGGAGTCTGGAGGAGGTCTGTGACACACAGGGGAAAATCTGTGCTGGGGTAGGAACTGCAGAGGGAATGTTGGCCTTGCCTTTGAGTGGCTGAACTAGCACACCCCAGCAAGAGAAGTTCCATTTCTGGGCCCGCTGCTCTGGTGACCGGCTACCCTGGTGTGGCCACTGAGCTAAAACGGATCTTAGCGAACAGTGTCCCGTTGGAAAACAGCACAGTTACCTCCCAAGAGAACTTACATGCAAAGCTAAGGCAGAGTGGGGTGACAGGAGGATTACACAAGCTCTTCAGGAAAAAGGACAGCATGTATTGATTCCTCCTAAAATTTGAAACCAAAAAAAACCCCTAACGTCTCCTCTGCAAGGGACTCTGCAAAGCAGGGTGTCCCTCAGACACAAGGCCAGCAGGCACATGGGCAGGACGTGTTTCATGTCAGCTGCAGCTTAAACCACAGAGACTGCCCAGAAAATATTTTTCTTGAGTTACTGCTTCCCTGGGAGACTCGAGCACAAAAGACACTGAAAATACCAGTCCCCTGAAAAGCAGGTACATCGAACTGCCCACAGAATTGCTTTTCTGTATGCGGCTACTTTCTGTTTCTGTGTTTTATTTGCGTGACAGTCTGTGTCCATCACCTCCTGCAAGCGCATCCTTCTGTTTACCTCTCTCCCTCCGCACGCCCTTCCCTTCTGTTGCTTTTGCAGCCCTTGTTTCTCACCATCCCTCCACGCCGATCCTACCTTTCACTGCCATTTTAGCCAAGCACTTCTCCTCCTCCCCTTCCCTGCCCTTATTAAATCTTCAGCTCATGCTTCTCCCCTCCCTCAGCCCCAGGGATGGGTCCCCGCACAGCTCTGCCCTTCTTTCTGTCTCCTCTTCCTTGCATTGCTCTCCTCGGTGCAGCTTTTCTACCTAAAATAAACCACACGGGGTTTTTTTGCCTGCGTTCCTACACGACGAGGTGGTACTCCTGTGCACCACCGTCCCCTCCGCCCCGCTGGGCAATGACATCTCCTTCCCAGACTCCCTCTCCCTCTGCCGCCCCGACACCAGCCAGATGTGCTGTTCCTGGATTTTTCCGTCCCCTTTTCGCTGGTTCCCTCTCAAACCCCACCCTGAGCAATTTCTGCCAGAGGTTCACCCTCAACATTTAACAATTACCTTGGCCTCTCAGGTTTGTTTCTTCCTCCGCTTTCCGAAGCTGCTTGACCACTTTTGCTTGAGAGAGCGGAACCGCCTCGGCTGGGGGAAGAGAAAAAGAAACGGGGAATTTGTCAGTGAAGGCAGCAAATGGGCGACCTCTGAAAGAGCTGAACTCTCTAAACCATTTTCTACACTTTCCTGCTTTCTCCCAAAATAAGCCATTTCTGAGACACACCCCTCCCTCCAAGAGCAGAGACCCCTGGGGTACCCCAGCAGACAGAGCCACCCTGGGGCGCAGAGGCTGAGTGTGGAAAGGATGGGCCAGTTGTTCAGGATCCTGCCCAAGCCCTGAGGATAAGAGCTCTGTGGAGCGGTGAGGGCGGGGTGGGGGCACAGCAGCTAAAAATCAGTTCTCAAACGAGTAACTGAAATGTATAATTACACAAAAGCACTGAATAGAGGTTTCTGCTAATCTGTGATCCGATAATCTTCTTTCGTTGCCACTTAGCAACAGAATTACAAACTGAGGATGGAAAGCCAGGGTGACTTAAAATTCCTCTCTTTGCTAGGCAGGGAGGAGGAAAGGTCCCCCTCTGGGCAGGCACAACAGGTTTTCCAGGTACTGGCTGTGTTGTGCCTTTCAGCACTGTTATGCAGACACCTGAATTTCAAGTTGCCCAAAGTCCAGCTCAACTGGGCAAATAAAGTTGTTTAGAAGAATTAGCAAAGTTTACTCATAGAAACAGGATTAATCCAAACAAATACATCCACGGGCTGCGTTAAGGTCATACGTCGCAAGCAGGAGGAGTGTGGAAGAGACTGGTGGGCCAAAACTGCTGCACTGAAAATTACCCTTAGCTGGTAGATAGAAACAAGAGTCACCCACCTTTTGGGGGATCCACAGTGCCACAGAGATGCTCAGAGATGGGTGCAGGAGGGTGTTATCCTACTGCAACAATCCCTACCCAGAGCCACTGGCCTTCATCGTCCTACCTGTGAGAGGGACTCCACACATGACAGAGGGCCAGCCCACCTCAGCCCTCTCCTAGGTTCAGCTCTTCGCACGAACAGCATGAAAAGGGTCGGATTCACCTGCCTACCACCACACTCTTTACATCTCAGCCTCTTTTTTCCACCTCCTTCTTACCTTCTTTTCCTTCTTAACTTTTTTCCCTCCTTCTTCCCTTTTTTCCCTCCTTCTTCTTATCTTTTTTTAATTCTCCCGTGCTTTTTAGCTATTCAGTCTGGAGCAGCCAGGCAAGCCATCATCGTTTGCAGCATTGCTCTGATCCTGGGAGCAGAGAGGCCGTTAAAAGACACGCTGGGAAGACGGCACACCCTGCTTGTCGTACCCAAACCATCAGCAGACTCTCCCCCCCCCAGTCCAGCTCGAGTGCCTTTTCCTTTCCCTGTGCCGTGATCCGCAGGGACAAGACTCCAGGGACAACAGCTTCCTCCCACCTTGAGCCATTTGCTCCCCGTACGGTGGAAGGGATGGGCTCCCATCCCAGCGGGGCTGCCCAGCAGCAGAGGAGAGAGGGGAGGTATCACAGCCAAAGGGCAACAGACCCAAGGGTGCTGTCAAAATGGAAGTTTAATTTAATATTTACATTTTAAAAGGATTAACTTTGTTTTGCTGGGTTTGTTTATCTTCAGCCAAGGACGTGGCTCTTTTTTTTTTTTTTTTTTGATTTTTACAGTGAAGTTTTGCTCTGAAACCGAGCAGCCAAGACCTGCCTACGCCAGAGCCGTGAGTCCCTTTGTACCACAACGTGACTCCGCTTCAGGTTGCAGGAGCCATTTCTTCCCAGGCCAAACCACCCCCGGTGGCACGGGTCTGGCCCGGGGGGCTGCAGAGCTCCACGGCCACCAGGTGCCCTGCCACGGGCCACGGGGGAGGGTCCCCTCGGGAACGGGCTGACAGGCAGGTGAATGGGAAGGGCAGAACAGGGCACCCTTTTGGGGTGTTTTGGGGTGTTTTGGGGTGGTTTTTTGGGTGGTTGGGTGAAAGGAGCAGCTGGAGGAGTTCTGGCTTTCGAAAGAGCCCAGGGGGTGGTTTCTCAGAGCAGTTGCACTCGTGTTGGCAGGAGTTACTAGAACATTTAAGGACCTCTGCAGGAAATAAACCCACCATCCACCATCCAGCTGTGGTTTTGCACTGTGCAGTTGGGCACGTCACTTCAGGCAGAGGAGGGAAAAAGTCTCATTTTCCACGTATAGCTCAGTGTGTTCAGGCACGGAGTTTTCCCCAACTTCTGCGTGCCAGATTGCTCCACAGAAAGGAGCGTGACTAGCAATTACACACCTTTCCTGCTATTTACAGCCTTCCTCCGTAACGGTGCAAGGAAGGAGCAAAATTAGTATGTGTTCCTCCTTTTATGTGACTTTTCGTACTTTGAGGAGGAACTTCAATAGCCTCATCAAGCTGGTGCTAAGAAAAGATCCACGATTCAGTCTACAGTCAAATATTCCCCAGATAATAGCCGTGGGCTGGAGTTACTTGCTGGTTTTTCCCATTTCAGGCTGCGCTGCTTTCATCGTTTTTCAATGATTAAAGCACCCACTTGCCGAGTATCATCGTTAAAGAAAAAGCTAAAATTTACTTTTTCCCTGTCACCAGGAGCCCAACAGCTAATGATGTCAAGCTCTTGGGAAGTCATCAGCACAAATAGCCGATGGGGTGAAGAAGTCTAATACCGAGGACAGAGGGAATCTTTTAAAGGACGTGAAGGAAAGCAGAACAAAGAAAATCATCCAGAGTGCCTAAGTCTTCTGTCCTCTCTTGGGGGAGAATGCTAATGAGCAAGGGTGGATAAGGATTTTGGGCTGACCTTCCAAAGCGTTTTGAGGGATCCAAGTGATCCTAAGGACTTGAATAGTTGTGAACATAAAGGGTGGAAACCATCCTGCTAGGTGTGGACGAGCTGCTAGCCTCGGTGCCTTCCCTGGCCTGCACGAAAGGGGATTAAAATTCCTTCGAAACACACTCAGAGGGGAAAATCACAGAGATGAAGGGGATTAAACAAATTCAGTTTAGCAGTACATGTTTCCCTAAGCTGGTTCCAGTGGCTCCAGCGTGGCGGGCTGTGAGGCAGAGTTTCGGGAAGAGACGGGGTGCTGTGCACTGCGTGGTGTGGCAGCGAAGGGACCGTGGTGCTGCCCTGCAGACAGGGAGGGCACCCCCCGGATCAGCCCTGCACGAACGCCGGGGTGAGGAGGGGCAGGAGTGGGCCGTGAGGTCTGGTCTGGGCACTGCTGTTCGAATCACAGAACAAGCACAGCTCATACTGCAAGGACTCCAGATTTCCTTTTCAGTCAAGCAACACCAAATTTCTCAGCGATTTGAAAAACCCAAACTCAAAACTCTGGAGGAAAAAACGTCCCAAAAGGTAAACCACAACCTAGGCCTGTTTTACTGGTACATTCTGCAGCATAATCTGCATGATAGAATTTATAGATTTTTAGAGCCAAGCAAAGAGAAGGGTTTAGACTAATTGCCTGAACATGAAAGGCCCATGGGCTTATACTGAAGTTAAATCATTGGTATATAGCATTCAGTGACAAACATCCAGCACCAAGGGGTCCTTTGGACAGCTCTGCTGCAAGCTTGGATTGCTGTGAGCAAGGAAAATGAGCCTTCCTAGAAAGTTGCCTGAGACCTCCACAGCCCATGAGGGTGAGCGGTGGGAGTAACGTTTTGCACAGGGCGGTTTTTTACACAACATTTGAAATCACGATGCGGACTCCAGGTTTGTAAAACCAGATGTTGGAGTCAGGAACTCAAACTTCCTCTCTCTCTGACTTGAGTACAGGTCTTTTTTCCTAACTCTAGCAGAGACCTGACCGGCGGCTCTCAGCCGGCTGCTGTTTCACCCCTGGACGTGACGTCCTGCACGACACACAGAGTTACGGGGGTTGTTGTTCTGCTCGAGTTTGTCCTAAACATGCATCAGGCCTCTGCTTCGTGATGGCTCTTGATAAAGCCTCCCGGGACGCAGAACAGGTCCCGCACTGTCCTGTGACAGGACGGTTTCTCAGCAATGGGAGGTGCTGGGCACTACACGGACCGAGGAAGAGAAGCCACGTGCTCCCCGCATACACAGACATAGGGCAGGGATAAAATGCACACCCCAACTGCATAGCTTATAATGGCTGTGACTGTAGATCCGGAACACCGGCCCAACAGCCACACGTACAGCCAGGCTGTAGCCTCAGCTGACTGTTTTATTTTTGTGCTGCAAGAGATGTCCTGAACTTAATTCAGAGACAGTGAGCAAAGAAACTGCTATTTTTATCCTCAGCAAGCGTTGCACTGAGCTGTTCCCAGGCTTGCACTCTATAAACCTGAGCAAGTCCCTGTTAGGTGATTAGAATTCAGTCTCCCAGCCTGCCTGGCAGTAGCAAAGGGGCTTCAGCAGGGAAAGGATCCACATATATTGCCCTTCTTCCCCCGTTTAAAGCAGCAAGCGGTGTTTGCCACCACGTAGGGCAGGCAGCACTCCACACCGAAGGCGTGCTGAGAGTCTGTGTACTCGCAGGTACGAAAACAGGCACAAGCTACATTTGCCCTCGCCATACCCCGAGTCACGACTGCCAGTTAACGTCCTGCTGGCTCACGTAGCCCCACAGCACCTCAGAGAGTACCAATGACTTCTGTCCCACGTAGTACAAAACCAGCTCCATTTGCTGGCCACGTCACGGGAAGCACGAGGAATCTCAGAGCCACTTGTGTGTGCTGCAGCACGCCTTCGCCGCGCGTTTCCCGCCTTGCTCAGGGTTAGCTTTCCCACCCGCTGCGGGTCCCGCCGGCTCTTGGCTCAGGTAACCAAGTCGAAGAGCAGGGGCTGGTCTATGATAGCTGTTAACTCTTTTCTTCTGCTTATGCATCACACTGTCTGCTGGTTCGGCAGCACAGAAGTGCCTAGCCCTTCCTCAACAGTATTTCTCCTTGAAATGTTGCAGAATGCTCTATTCTTCTTCTTAAATTTGAGGAAGAGCAGAAAGACCCAAAAAAAAAAAGGAAATCCAGATGTTACTACTGTGTTGTACGTCAGGGTCATAATCCTCCCTGTTCCTGCCCTTCTGAGATCCCTTTCTCTTTCTGTCCCTCAAAAGGTTGTTTCCCCTCAGACCCATTTTCACGTGGCACACGTCCGTTTTTCCAGACCAGTGCCACTTGTAGAAGTACTTGGAAACTGATGCAAAAGTTCAGCGAAGCCCACGGCAGGTACAGGAACAGTGTCTATGAGATCAAATGATCAGCGCAGCGCTCCCTCGGGGGTGTGGGCGGGAAGCAGGCACTGATTCAGTTAATGAAAAGAAAGGCAAAGGTGTGTGGCTGTCACTGTAACTCGGTAGCTTCCCACCCCACAGCACGCCCGGTGGATTTTATTCCCGGGCAACAGTTCACATCCAAGCTCCATCCGGCTGAGTCCGTGTGGTGATCCATGTACGTGGATCTCCACTAATGAAGGAGTGATTTAAAGGACGTTATAGGATGATTAGGCATTAACCAATGGCTCAGGTGGCCCTGTGCAAATTTGAAGAAGCTTTTTGAAGAGACTACCCAGGTGGCCCTGGGCTGCTGGAAAAACAGGCATTTCCACACACCTGTTTGTATTCAGGTACCAGGACGAAGGGCCTTAGACTCAGCGTTTTACAATCTCGAACCGCAAGATGCTGAGCAAAGTACAGAGCTGCAACAGCTTTAGCAAATAGATATACAACCTGAGAAAAGATTATAATTTAACCCTACAGAATCTTTTTAATGGCCATAATAGCTAGGGGAAGATTTTAATTGTCGTGTCAGATCTAATCATTCAATTGACATCAGCAGTCCACTGAGGAAAAACTAAGAATTTACGGAGATTCCCTTAAAAAATGTCATACGCTCCCAAAAGAGCCTCGCCAAAACCCTCCGAAAACGATGGCTCCTGTTAATGGGTTTTTTCAGAAACATTCGAGTCATGTTGCAGATTTACTGCGTACCGCTTACTGTAAGAAGAGCACAAAAAATAAATTTATAACCTGAACAATCTTATCATTTTGCTAACAAAGAACCTGACCTTTAAAAACACCAATCTCAGGGCAGGTTTCAAGCACCTTTCAGTGACAGGAAAGGTTGAGGCACCAGGGCTGGCACAAGGTTACTCAGTTAGCTTTGTGTATAAATTAATTTGGGGTTTTTTTTGCAATCACTTACCTAGACTGATGGATTAGTAAGTAGACGTGAATACATATTAAAGTTGGAGAACAGAAGTTTGTTTTAGAGAGAGCACAGGGACTAGAGGGGTAGCTAAAGTAGTACCTCATAGTGCCCAGTGACCTTGGAGCTTAAACACTGCAGAGCAAAAGCCTGCTGAGACGAGCAGGTGCCAGGAGAATTCATACGTTACAAACGCCCCAAAGCAACAATCATCTATTTAGATGTTTCCTTTTTTTTTTTTTTGAACTTTGGGCTGTGTCCCAGGATGCCCCTTGGACATAACCTTGAAATGGCCAAAACCTGTGAGTTTGTACCTGAAGCCCAACCCAACCCATCTGTCTGCTAAATGGTTTGTTAACAGTTTACACTTCCTTGTTTTCAAATTAACGGGAATTTATACAGGGTATAAAATAAGAATGTTTTTCTCATTTTTTCTGTTCAAGAGCAGTAGTGTTTCCTTACTTCCCATTAAAACAGCAGTGTCAGTCCTATGAACAAAGGAATTTCAGAGTGACCATTAAAACCCTAACTACAGGCATACTCCTCACAGAAAACCAAGCAGGCTGACAAACACGCACACACGCCTGAAATGCCACTCTTTTTTTAACGCGATTCTTTGCAAATTGAAATTCAAGCTCAAACCTGACTCTCCGTGAGCACATTTTTTAATTAGAAAAGTATTACCCCTGGCTTTGCAGGGAGGGAAAATGTTACCTGATTAGCAAATAGTGAAGCCAACAGAAAATCTCTCACTGACTTCAGCAGGCACTGCACTGAGCGCTTGCTGACGTGGCCAGCGCTCCGCCACAGCAGCCCGGCTGGCAGACACCTGGAGTAAAACCCAAGGAGTTCTTGATTCTAGTTCAGAATGAATTCAGGCAAAAATCTCAGGCCTGTTCCTATAAATCCTACCGGAATGTTACTCCAGAAAAGTGAAAGAAGGTGTCACGTTCTCTATAGTACAGAAAGGATTTTTTCAGAGCTCAGGAATTCATTAATTCTTTGGAAAGTGCTAGGGAAATCTATCTATCTAATCCATCCAGATCACTGAATGGCTTACCATCTCTCAGCCCCTTTCACTCCAATGTCACAGGAGTAGCTTATGGGGTTTTATGGCCCAAGTCAGATAGACCAGCCTGTCTGAGCATTTTGTCCTGCAGAAGCAGTCGGCTTGCTAAATAAAATCCAATACAAGGGAATGGCGCAGAGAGTAAGGAGCTTATCCGTGTAAAACAAGTGTGAGTTTGTGAGACTATATGGAAGAGAGAGGCAGATACTGCAGCGCAGTTGGAAAAATCCTCGACATAAACAAGAGTATTAGTGGGACATGTTTGTTCTTGACCTGAACACTGTAATGCTTCCAAGCAGGGAGCATGTTTTCATTAAAAACAGGCATTATTTCTAATTCTTCAGAGATGGACTTCAACTGATTCGGAATTCAGATAAGCCTTAAAGCATTTACATATTTGAGGATTATCTAATTTTTTCCATAACTGGGGTCTCATGCTTCTTGGCTTCCGTAAAGCTGAGGTTACTGTGCACACCAGGGACTCTGCCTTCCTCTTCCCTGGCCCCTTAATCACCCTCTTTGCTGGGGGATCACCCCTTCATCTGTGTGTCCCCTAGTCCCCAAATAGCTTTATGCTATCTCTGTATTAGCTATAGAACCCTACTGTTTCTTCCACACTAGGATTCCCAAATATCTCTTTCTGAGGGGTTTTCAGTGACTCTGTCTGCTCTTTTCTTACAATATGCTGTTATGTAGGATTTTATGCTATTATGCTTTTATGCTGTTCCTCTCTGCTAAGGCTCCGTGCTGCACCCCTCCCCTGGTGACATGTTTCCCGCTCTTCACGGCAGCTTCCCTGCTCCTTCAGAACGCTTCGTTTCCCAACCACACGTACTCCTCAACGCTAAGCCCCTTTTAATTTCACTTTCACATGTTTTTTATATCCGGGATAAGTTATTCGGTTTATAAGGTTCAGATTCCCATCACGCAGAAAGGGTTTAACAACCACAGACAAACACCAGTCAGCGGGATGCCCAGCCGTCACCCATCCCCTTTCTCCTTCTCTCTCACACAATGTTTGCTTCTCCCCCAAGGCAGTAAAATTCCATCCACTGAGGTTGGTACATTCTGTAAAAATCAGAGAATTCAGTCGGATGCAAATGTAAAAAACTCCGCCGGTACCAAGACGATGGTGTCTCTTGAACCATCGTGTCCTTCTCCATTTAAAAACCAGCCACGTGGGAGCCTCTTCCTTCCCTTTGGTTTCATCTTTTCTTCTGACTCTAAACAAGTGCCTTTTTCTTTCAGCAAATACTCTGCTCATCATTCTTCCCAGCCAGCTATTCCATATTCCTTAGCCCTCCCCTACGTTTTACGGAAAACATCAGCATGTTGCGCTAATAGGTTGAGGCTGACAATGGAGGGAGGAAGATCCACCTAACACTGGGCTCACTAGGCTTCAGTAATTTTAAGTTAGGCTCACACAGGATTTTAATAGAATTCTATATATATTCTAGATGCTCCATGGCCTTCCAGTTCAGAGAAATAACAAAGACCTTTTTTTTTTTTTACCTTTTCGCTGAGTCCACTCATCTCTTAGAGCAATAATCTAGTTATCTGCAAAATGTGTGAAGATTTTGGAGATTCCCAAACACAAACCCTGATTTCCCTTCAAAATGGTGCCCCTGTTAAGAGTCAAAGGACCCCTGTCTAGTCTGTGGCTGGGGAGAGCTGAAGACTGAAGGACAAGGGCAACAAGATCGTTTGGGGTTAGAATTTTCCACGCTCCTTACCCACTTTGAAAACCAGCTGCCAAACAGTCAAGGTTCTAATAGAGGAAAGTAAAAAGAGGTGATAAATCTGCTATCCCTGTAGACCTGGTTTTTCAGAAACTGCTGCCTTTCAGGAAAACCTAGGAAAAACAATTACTTTTTTGGAAGTTATTCTCCCATGGGAGAACAATTTTGGGTGCAGGCAGGTGCCAATATCATTAGCTCCTTGGCACCATTCCCTTGCAGAACAGCTGGCAGCAAATGAGCAGCCAGCCTCCTCGCACTGGAATACAGATAATTTCTCTTCCTGACGTTGTGTCAGAGAAATATTTACAAACAATGAGAGCAAAATAACGAAGTAAACCGTCAATGCACAGGTCTAAGAGCAGTATTTACCACTCCAAGATCCGAATACATCCCAGAAGCACCAGATTGTAGCTTGGTCTGTTACTCCTGGACACCTCGCGCTGACTTTCCTGTGCACGCAAAAAGAGCGCACGATGCTGCCCACGGACTGCCCTGTGGTGCTGTAAGTACAAAGGGCACTTTGAGCCCAGTTCAGGAGATTACTGTAATATAGATTTTTTTTTTTTTTTTTTTTTTTTTTTCAAAAACCAACTTTGCCTAAAGAGAACGATTGCATAAAGCAGCCTGAAGGCACGAAAGCCACTGGGGAATACCGCCCATGACGTCTCTCCAAGACCTTCACCACAACCTCACGCAAGTTAAGAGGCAAAATTGGTTTTCATCAGAATCCTGTGAAATCAGTAAAGACTAAATGTGCCAGCTCCTGCAGACTCAGGGTTGTTTAGGACATGGGGAAAAGGAAATGCCAGAGGGCTTCCTTCTCTCTCAGCTAGCACAGGGCACGCTATGGACAACGTTTATGTGATGCAGTTGGAGAAACCCAGCTACACCATGCCAACTCCCCCGGCTGACACACTCTCCTTTCCAACTTAGGTTGGGGCTGAGCTCATCCCTGAAGAACCTCTTACCTAAATGTACATTTCAGAGCACGACAGTAACACTTCCAGTACAACAGGAGTCTGGCAACAGGAACATTAGCTAGATGTCAACTTCAGCTACCAGTCTGTGGTCGTTGCCTTCGCTCCTTCTGGGGCACGTGGAGCAAGAGAGGACTCATTTCAACTGTCTTGGATCTTTACGTTCCCAAGGGGACTGTTCTCTGCAGGTCTTTTCCCAGTGACCAAGAAGAAACCTCACAGTGTCTACCTGAAGGTTAGACAAGATGAATCCTTGGGAACTTCTGGTGCGAGGCAGCACGCTGTCAGGGCCTATCTGAATGAAGTTTCAAAAGAAACATCGCTCCTTTTAAACAAGCGAGGGAACTGCTTGGGAACCTGTCTCCCAGCACGGACCACTAGCACTGCTTGAGCCAGACAACGAACAAACTCCACCAACCCCCACCGAGTCCGCATCTCTGCGTGGCAACTGCTCTTCAGAACGCACTGAGTACATGGAGGAGAACCGTGGAGCAGGCGTGGGGAAAGCATCGGGGCGTTACTGTGCACAACCTGAGGGCAAGGTAAAGGAGATCTCCTCCAACAGGTTGGACTTCTGGGCAAACAAAGGTCATTTACATTATTCTGTGGAGGGCTTTCTACGAGCCTAATCTCCCCAGGCAAGGGTCATGTTTGTGTCCGTTACTTATTCTCTTTGCTCTAGTGATCCTGCAGTCCCTCCATTGACTGCAATGGCAGTGCTATTCATGGACTGACTCAAGGATTGGACAGTTTACTAAGCAAATAATCAGAATCAGCAGATTTGGAGTCATATGGGCACCCAATAAGCGGCCTGTTTTGTTGTAGGATTGGGTATAAAATCCCAAATCCTCTCAGCTCCTAGCTGCTGGCACCAAGGCTCACTAACAGCAAACAGAATGGCCTCTCACTCTGTGCTCTTTGTTTTCTTAGCTGGACTGGTATTTTTCTCTGAAGCTGCACCACTGGTAAGTCTCTTTTTATTCAAACTCAGACATTACAAGAATGATAATCTAGATTTTCTAGATGACTAGCATCCTCCTCATCCATGAAATTCTGTAACCATTAGGCTCTGCTGGAGTGTTGGTTTACTACCTTTTAAAGTAGCTTCTTCAGAATTCTTAAAACTACTTTTTTTTTTTTTTTTTTGCCATTTACCCATCGATTTTAGGATATTACGAAAGCACCAGGGATCTAGGAGGTGTGACCTTTTATTTCTGTCTCTTTCTGTCTGTTCCTAACTCGCATCTTATATCTTCACTGCAGAGGCAGCTTTACCTTCTTCACCAAACAAGTACTGCCCTAAAGCACTAAAAACATGTTTTCGAGGTATGACTAAGGATTCTGTACAGTACGAAGTTTAAGAAACAAATATCCTTTCAGCCCTAGGGAGGTCATAGGTGTTTCTTTGTTGGTTTCCTAGGCTAACATACCCTGCCTGCACTTATAGTACTTTATTATTTTCTTATTTGTGACCTCATTAAAAAGGTATAACTTACAACACTTTCCCAGGGCCATATGCAACTCTATTTATCAAGCAAATTGTGTGTGTGTGTGTGTTTGTAATAAAGTGCCCAGTATAAAGCTCTAAGACACTTTGCTTTAAGAAATAGATGTTTGCAAACTAGCTTTGAATACCATTTGGCAAAGAACTTGCTGTCAAGTCAACGTTAACTCTGCAGTAAGAATCCATCTTCTCATTGAAAGAAGGTTTTTGCAGGCGGGTGAACAGCTCCTACACAACTTCTCCTGCTTTCCCCAAGGTCTCCCATGGCTCTGTTGATTCCAAATGCCCTCTCATGGTGAAAGTGCTGGATGCAGTCAGAGGAAGTCCTGCAGCCAACGTAGCTGTTAAAGTCTTTAAAAAGGCTGCAGATGGAAGCTGGCAGGACTTTGCTACGGGGTAAGTTACGTGGTCTTATGGAGCCACTTTCAAGGGGCCTCGGGCAAACAATTGAGAAATAAAGGGAATGGAGCTCTGATCAAAAAAGCAGTATGTTTTCTAGCACGTGTCACGCTGTCACTGTTAACAGCACACGAATTCTGGTCTAAAAATCCATCAAATTCAAACGGAACTTATCCATGACTGAAATACGTGCTAATTGCAAAAGTATGTTGAGATGTTCATCTTGTCTTTTTAGGGGAATAGGTTTAATAATTAATTTTTCTCCTAGCTTCAGTACTTTCATTTCTATCAAAAAAACCCAAAATAGAATCCTATTTACTGGAATTTTGTAGGTACTCCAGGCTAACCTCCTACCTTCACATGCAACGGACAGAGAGCTTTATTTGCAGCAGCCCCATACAAAATCCCTCCCTGTCAGCTTCGTACACACACAAATAACAAGCACATTAATCTCCTCCTGTGTAACAAACGCTCTGGCTGGAAGAAAGTCCTGGACCAGGAAGTTTTACAGAGTCCCACTGTGACCCAACACAGAAGCACAATCTCAGCATTTGTTCGTGCTCATTTCTACAGACCTGCATGGCTGTCGCTGGAACGACAGCCTAACACTTGCAAAGCATCCTCAGAACATCGCTGAGGGGCAGGCAATAATAATAATAATAATAATAATAACAACCATAATAGTAATAATAACAATAATAACAATAATAATATCTGCAGTCTGTGGGAAAAGTGCAGGTAATACAGGAATACAGGTGACGAAAATTCAAATAGGTGCGGCATTCAGGCGTTGGAGTTTCGTTGTAAGAACTGATTGAATCAGATTTTCAAATAAGTCAGGAGAAATTCCTACTAACAGCAGGATAGTCAAGCAGAGGAGGACAAGCACAAGCGTGGACAGGAGCCACCAGAGCATCCCACTGCCTTTTACTAGGGTTTTTATAACATGATGCACACAAAAGCTGCATTAAAATAAAACCCAAACAAACAACAGAGGTGAAGACTACAAGGAGAGCTACCTTTCTCTCCATCTGAAGGGTTTCTTTTTATAAAACTCCAAATAAAAAAATACTTTTCCCCATTGAAAAGGAACAAGAAAGGTTAGGAGACTGAGGAAGAAACGAACACCTCCACTCCCAAATGCTGAGTGTTAATCTAGGAACAACTGCCTCTCAGAATGGATTTATACACCTTACTGAACAGAGAAACCCCATGGAAAAAAAATGATGTTTTCGAGGAAAGCAGAGACAAGGATAACCTCTTGGCCTCAGTGAGTATTCCCGCCATTATTAGGAAACCCAGATTATTTCAGATGTTTCACCAAGTGCTCTTAAAGACGTAATACAAAATACAGTTTACAGAGGAATAAGATAAATGCAACATCAGTGTTAAATGCCCTCACTTTTGGGGCATAACAGTGTTTTCTTGTTCAGTTTGCAATGCTGCTGCCAACAAGCCCCAGGAGAGAAATCCCGCAGTTCTTCTCAGCCAACCTCTGCTGACACTTGAGGTCAGCACACCCCTGAGAAAAATCAAACCACTTCTTCTTAAATATAAATTGAGAAGATTAGCCCTAGGCAAGTGAGAAGCATTTTGCTGGGGGAAGGCACTGGAGGAATATTAAACCACAATTTTTAATCGCAGGTAAAGATTTGGACCTTTCCCTTGACTTGCATCTGCACCAAGGTTGCTTTCAGCAACACGATTGACTTGAGCTGATGACACTTGTTTGAAGGGGGTTTTCACACGTGATTGCCATTTTTTTTTCTTTTGGAAAAATCAGAGTTTCTCTGTGTTAAACCAGAAGAAAATCTGAATGCAACCAAGGAACACAATCTGTAACTACCCCTGTCAGGTCAATGATGTTTTGAAGTTACAGTAGATAGGCAGATGCATATGGAAAATTTGCGTTTTCGACAAACGTCCATAAAGGTTATATTCTCCACCTTTTTGTTTGCTTGTTTTTACTTTCTAACACATTTTAGGGAATTAGGCAAACGCACCTAGCAACTGGCCAGAGGAACAGTATTTAGACGGCAGGGAGGAAGCTCGCATAGCAACAGCTGACTTTATGAAGAGGCTTAGTTCAAAATTAGTCCAGGCAAAAATATGCAAGAGCGAACTCAAGCGGAGATGCACTCTGAGGAAGGCTTCAGGGCACAGAGACCTGGCAAGCATGTGAGCTGGGTTCTATAGGAGCTCCTCCCATGGCTAGCTTTGACCTTCTCACTCCTCACATGTTTTTGGAAACCTAGGTCTTATCGTGTAGTTCAAGAGCTACATTCATCAAGCACAGCTCTCATGGGACCTAGGCTGTAAAGCATCATCCAAAAAAAAAAGACTTCAGCATATTTGAAGTGGTTCCTCCCACCCTCCTTTTTTTCTTTCTTCTAAAACTCCAAAATAATAATTCATGTTCCTGAGATGCTTTCTCAGCAGTCTGCACCTGAGGGCAGAGTTGATCTCCGCGCAGCACGTGTCCCGAGAGCTCACAAACACCACTGCACAGACAGCGCAGATTTAACTGGTCACGACATACAGCTAAGGTCCAGACAGCGAAAAACAGGATCAGGATGGCAGTCGGGGCTGCAGCTGTAGTAACTCAACCAGTGGTTTGCAAATTTTTTGGCTGGAAAAGCACAGCTTTTTTTTTTTTAACTGTCTGTCTTAGAGAAGATGCTGGCAGCCCCCATCCTGCTAAGAACAAGCAACCATACTGTATTTGTTCCCCTACTCAGACAGAAAAACAAGTGCTGTTCAGAAGGAATCATTTTGCTACCAGGGAAGAACGCAGGGCATCCTCTGCCTTGTCCTAATCCCATCCCGGCTCTGATCACACGCTGTCCTGTTGGCTGCCAGCGCAGCAGCGATGCCGAAGGGTTTGCTTGCGAGAGCACTTGCACTGAATGGCCACCACTTAACAACTAAGAAAGTGCCATTAACTCCTGGTAGCGGGCGAGGGTCTTCCAGTGAACTCCTGTTCCCGCTTTCCCAGCTCTTCTGGATGGTTACACCTGCAGCTCTGGGTCAGCACCCATCAGGGAAAGCACCATTCAAGCTACATCCACGCTTTTCTCAAACGAAATCTTATTTGTTTGCCTGAACAAGGATTTTGAGGCCATTTTTCCTTTTAATTGCTTTGTGCCTAGACTATCCAACTTGTAAGCGGGTGGATCTGAATTGCTAACTCGTACTGTGAACGCTTCTGCAGCACCTCAGCAGTTCTGTTTCACTGGCTCAAGCACACTGGCCGATGAATTCTTCCTCCTTTTACCCACTGACTGTTATGAAGGCGATATAGGTTAAGCCAGGAAGCCCTCATTAACAGAAGAGAGATGTGTACACTTCACAGACTGCCCGTGAGCCACGTTTCAAACAGGGCTTGGATTCTCTGCAGGTTGAGTCTCCCCTGGACACAGTTGATTTCACTTGTATTGGGCCAGTGAGACTTTGGTCGGTCTTCAAAGTGCTAAACTTGAAATAGAAGAAAACCTGCAAACTAGCATGGGATTTTCCACCCTGTTACTTCTTCCTTTAAGGCAAATCTCTGTCGTTCAGACTTTTTGCATTCACCACCATTAGCCAGCGATGACAAATAAAACGGAGGCGGCAGCAGCTGGGGAAGAAAAGCTGCAATAGCACGAGTGATTCTACCTCTGACAGCAGCACGTCTCTGCTTTCTCCCCTCCCTCTCTTCCTCCTCAAGCTTTCCTGTTTTCTGCCCAGACGGCTACTCCTTGCCATGAGACAAGAACGTTTCACTCGTTCTTCAAGTCAAGGCTTTCTCCATTTTTCCTTCAACTGCATCCCGTGGTTAGGAAGTGCTACAAACATCAAATAAATACTTTCAGCAGAAGAAAAAAAAAAAAAAAAAAAAAAAAAACAAAAAAACAAAACTGGTAAAAAAATCAGAAATAAAAGGATGGAAAAGAGATAAATGGGGTTTAGGAGCTAAGCACGTAAATATTTGAACAGCTGTCATACAAAGCTTGTTCCTTTTCAAACAAACAGGGTGCAATGCCAGCCATATTCCCTTCTTGTTTCTGGGCTTCATTCACCCACATTTTTTTGTTACGAGCTGAGCACATAATCTCTCTGAGCTGGGAATTCCTATTGCTCATTTATACGGCACCCAGTGGAAGAGGCCCCTGCTCTTTGACTGAGGCATTGTAATTCAAATTAATAACATCTTGTGATGCTAAATTGCTCTTCCAAGACACTACCCCTCAGGGTCACATAAAATCACATCAGTGTATAGGGGTAAAACCTGTAGCCTCAGTGCTAATAACTAGAGGATAAAATAATTTTCCACTAGAATCTCTCTTCCCTCTTTAATTATAATTTGAGATTTGGCATCTTGCCTTTCATCATGACAATCCTTTTCCAAAGCCACTAACAGTTGGTTCGAGGGCACTTGGTACAAGTTAAACGTGACATCAAAAGAGGGGCCTTAACTATAATCCCTGCCCTAGCAACCGAAATGACCAAAAAACCAGCCAGCTTTGATTTGTGATGTATACGGACGAGGCGGCAGCAAGGACAGGCTCTGCAATACAGAAACATACACTGCATGGGAGGGGGGAATTGTTTCAAATTATGAAGAATTTGATGTGCAGCCCCTCTGCTATTTGCTGTTCCACATCGACTGCTTCTGTTCAGCATTTAAATGACAGTATAAAATGTTTACGTAGATATTTTACCATTACAGGAAAACCACAGAGTACGGGGAGATCCACGAGCTCACAACAGAAGAACAGTTTGTAGAAGGAATATACAGGGTTGAGTTTGACACCAGCTCTTACTGGAAGGGACTTGGGCTTTCTCCATTCCATGAGTACGCTGACGTAAGTATTTGCAATAACCACCTCTCTGCTGTGCAGTGGCATCAGCTAGACAGAGCAAATACAGTCCTTTAACCCTGAGGGAGCGGCATCGTTCGGTGAAACGGTTCAGTGCGACACGACAGCGGGCAGACAGAGGCAGCACACAGCCGGCTGAGCCAAAGGAAGCAGCCAACTTCCCTGCAAATGCCCACACAACAGCTCCTCCAAAGTGGAGCTGTGCCCGTTCACCCATTCAGACCAGTGGGGACCTTTGCTCAAAGAGAGCTACGTTATCCAAAAGTAGGCAGTGTTTCAAAAAAAAAAACAAACAAGAAAAAGAAAACCCATGAAAAAAAAACAGGCACTGCTTTTATTGTTGCTGAAGGAATACAGGGATTTGGAAACCCTAATTTTATAGGAAATAAGTTATTCTTTCATCAGACATATTTCCCCCATATCAGTCACCTGAAAACCCCTGAATGTATGAGCTGTAATTACAGGAAAAAACAATTCTTTCTTTAAAAAAAAGATGCTCAGTATTGAAATATGCAATAGGAAAAAAAGGCATAAAAATATAAAGAAATAACCATAGTGGGAAAGGAAAAGTTGGCTGTTTCACCGATACTCAGATTTCATAACCAGGCCAGCAATATAATTATGTTTTGTGCTTCCCTTTGCTTTCAGCCCTACACCGATTTACCGTGTGCTCTATTCTATTACATTTACTTGGCACTTCCAAAACATTTGTTTAAATTATTCAGGCTTAATCTGCCATTAAATTTAAGTTTCCCCAAATTAAGTAGTCTGGAATGGCTTGTGTGGTAGAACATTCTAAACCACAAGTTTATGAAGCTCTGTGGAAGACTAAAACAAATGACTGAAGCCCAGGTCCGTGAAGCGTGAGGTGCAGTTTGGGCCATTTAGGTCACATAAACAATCCTCAAAAATATTCCCCAACCATTTGGATACCTGAAAGCTGCTGGGGCCTGCGGAAGGGCTTCAGCTCAGAAGGTGCTTAAAAACACCCGGTTGAGACTGTTCCAGCTCGGCTGTTGAAGCAGCTTTCCTTGGATGTAACAGCCTGCAGGCCAACAAACTGGCCTGGGAGGTGGGCAGAGGTCAATGGCTGTCTGGGTGAGAGGCAACTGACCTCCTCACGTCCCAGCAGCTTAGGCTTTGGCAGACCAGGATGGAGGAGGGAACTCTCTAGTTCTCTTGTAGAAAATAGGTCATGGTTCAGAAAACAGATCAAACATCAGGCTAAAGAGAGCCAAAGAAAGCGGGAGCTTAACTCACGTGACGACGCTTCCCTGCGAACTGGGTGTCCCAAGTTCTAGGGACAGACTTGGAGAGCAGCAAATTTGAGTTATGTTAGGACAAGGGCCTCTCCTTGCTCTGGCAAGTCCAGCCACTCGGTTCTGAATGCAAGAGCCGACCCATCACCAGCTGTGTTGAAAACAGGAGCGAGGCCCTGAAGCACAGAAAGCAGCTTTGGGCTCCAACTGCCCACCTGGCCTGGACCCCTCACACGGAGGTGGTGTGCAAGTCCACTAGGTGGGATTTCACCTCTCTGTTTTTCTTGTTGGCCCTTTGAGACACCTTCCCCTCATCCTCCCGTTCCACATCGCAAAGTAGTTCGCCTGGCTCAGGAGCAGGTACCTCCACCTCGCTTCACCGCAGCTGAGGCTCTTTGTGGACCTCGGCCCAAATCTCACAGATTTCTCAGTCTTCAGCAAGCAGCGCAAAGAGAACGGGAAGCATTCCCCTTCAGAGGGGTAAAACCCCTGACTGGACACGGGGAGCATTCCCCTTCAGAGGGGTAAAACCCCTGACTGGGCAGAACTGGCGAAGTATTCTGCAGAGGCAATGGCGTGTGCTTGCTAATTCTTATTAAGGCAGTTTGGGATATACATTGTTCATCGTGATCACAAGTTTTCTCTTTTCCAGGTGGTGTTCACCGCTAATGATTCCGGTCACCGCCATTATACCATTGCCGCTCTCCTCAGTCCTTTCTCTTATTCAACCACTGCTGTTGTCACTGATCCCCAGGAATAAACACGTACTGTCGTTCCACAAACACCCTCCTCTGCTAGAACTATCGTAGGCTTTTAGGAGGAAGGTTTTTCCTACTGCTAATGCATAACTTTTTGCTATGTTAGTTGTTTGGGGTTTTTTTTTTTTCCCATTTTATAACCTGGCAAATTTCAGACGAGTCAATAAAATGTTAAGTCTTTAAAACGGTTTTGATTCTACTGGTGAAGTTTTATTGTGTTCTAAGGTGTCATGATTTGCATCCAAGTGCAAAGGACATCTGGGAAACACGCACGGCGCAGCACTTGATTTGGTTCTGTTCTCCTCCTCCACTACCTTAAAGAAGTCTCACCAAATGCATTGGCTCAAAGTAAGAAAGGTATAGAGTCGCGCTACCTTAATGAACCTGACCAAAGACATATACTTGAAGTTATAAAGTCATCGTGCTCCTCAGTTTACACGCAGAAGGGAAGGTCCCACTATCCACTAGGCCACAGGGTAAACAGGAGAAATTCCGAATACCTAGCAGCAGCACAAACAATGCAGAAAGGCTCTTCAAATACATCTATCCAGAGAGATTAAAGAGTTAACATCTCTGTACCTTTTTCAGACTTCAGGTAAATCTCAACACTTTGTTGTTCCAAGAGGAAGGTTTGCTGCTCAATTAATCTAGGAAGTTCTGAAGCAATTTCAATTAGCGCCGCATTTAACAACTTTGATCTTTAACCCATCTGGCTGCCGTATTCAGGTTCATTCCAATTAAATCTCCAATAAGTCAAATCTCCAGCCATCACTACAAAAAAAAAGTCCTAAAATAGAGGCATCATCTCAATATTCTCTTCAGATTTTTAGAAACAGGGAAAGGTAAGCTGTGGAGTGACTGTGATTCAAACCATGTGGTGGATAAACCGACCAAAGACTTTGAGGGCTTCAGCAGTGATTTCTGCAGACTGTTGTATTTAAAATACCCTGAAGCAGAGGAATTGTTTTTTAACAGGATTACAGAAACTACAGACAGTTACTGAAATGATGCCATTCAGAAACCATCAGCACTCATCTGCCACTGACCTTGGAGTTTACCTCTGCACCCACAGCCCGCTGGGATGGCTGCATACTGAGTGAATTCACCAGTTACAAAATCCTGCCTTTAACGTTTCACTATTTGGTTACTTTTTTCCCTGATTTCTAGATACTACCATGGTTACACAACTCTTGTAAGCAGTGCAAATAGTTTCAAACCAGCACCCATCTTAAAACCTGCAGAATTCATGGGATCCTGCTATTCCCAGAGCTTGAAAACCAGTAGGTTTGATTTGCAGTGGGCTATGCCCAGCCCGCAAAATAGGACATAAATATGTTCATGCAGTGGTAGTCATTAAAAAAAAACCCAAACCCACAAAAAAAAAAAAAAAACAAAAACTGCTCTGCACGTAGTCACCCATCTGATGATAAGACAGACCTAGTAAGAGAGTGCACACACATGTGTCTAACCAAAGATCAGAAAGAAGTTTGATTTCAAGAACTAACATTTCCCTAAAATGAAGGAGATGCTTCTGGTGGGAGCTGACTTGCAGTGGTACAGGGAAGTCCTGAACTTGAACTGAATCTAAGGGACAAGTAAAGTGATAGGACTTAAAACCCTGTTTTAACTGCTTCAGAAAGGGGTATGTAGGTCTCCGTTTATCGTGCTGCAAACCAAAGGTCACATATTTTTCCTGCAGGAGAATGCCTAAGACAGCTAGACAGCCCACACATCATCTACTTACCTTCTATCAGTGGTGGCGAGAAGGCCACCACAGAGAGAAATCTCTTAACAGATAAACACGGGTGAGTCAATCATGCCACGCCATAACCACAGAGAAGTTCTTACTGGACTCGAAATTGCTGAGTTGATGAGAAATCTGTATTTCTCTCAACGATATGACATCTCTACACCGTTGTCCCTCAACAAAAAGAGAAAAATAAACCAGAATAGACATTGTTTCTGAGAAAATAGTTCACCGCAGTTGGGCTAGGCAATATTCACAATATTTCCACAGGCAATGATAGAGGAGACTTATTTTTGCAGACAGGGTTCAAGTTTGTATCAGTTACTTATTTTCTCATTGTTTGCTGAGTAAATAGGATGAATCAGCATGTTGAAAGTCATACGGGTTTTCTGATAAGTAGCCTCAGTTTAGAGGCCTTGATATAAAAATCACAGATCCCACCAGTTTCTACTTGCTGACACTGAGACTTCCTAGTGGTAGGCAAAATGACTTTTTATTCTGTATCTCTTGTTTTCTTAGCTGGCCTGGCATTTTTCTCCGAAGCTGCACCACCGGTAAGTGTCTCAGGATTGAAGTCCTTCATACTGATGTAGTTCCTGCTTTTTTTTCCCTTTTTTTTCTTTTTTTTTTAAACTGTAATTAGTGTAAGTGAAAAATAGAATTTCATTGCAATTACTTTGATTTTATGGTATGCACTGGCTGTAGTTCTCTCCTACTGCTGCTTTCCTGGTCCTTCTTTCTCCTTCTCTAGCGATTAGCGAGGGGGCTTTATGGTGAGAGAAGCAGCACTTGTCATCAGCCTCAGCAGCTACGTGAAAAACAGTGTAAGACAAGAAAGGAAAAAAATCCCATATTCACTACACGGAAGCCTTAGGCCTGTGGAAAAGTCACGAATAGCCCTCACACCGCTGTGAACAAGCTCCTGGCATGGGGGATTTCACTTCCCTTCATGAGATCCGTGCTGGAGAAATGCCTCCTGTAGTCCTCTCCCCTGCCGCTCTGTCCCACGCAAGCCAAGAGGGGATCCCAGCACCCACTGGCGCAGCCAAGGGCAGAGCCAGAGCCAGGATCCCCCTTCCAGAGGGCTCATCTATTCCAGCAAAGCGGGCTACAGCCGCGGCCACGTTATCCTCCAACGTCAGCCTCGTCTCTCCCTCTCTCTGTCTCTCTCCCCTGCTCATTCTTCCTCTCCAGCTCACGAATACCTGACCACCCTTTGCGAGGAAGCAGCCTCAATCATTGAGCTCCCAGGGTGTAAAAGTCCCGAAAACAGGTGGTGGCACTAGAGCCCCCCTTGCCAACGCCTCAAGGCAAAGGCTGAGGAGCCTCTGCGTTCCAGAAAGGGAGCGTGAGGAGTCAGGGCGTGGGTCTGGCCCAGGGCAGGGCCCCGGCTGGTGGGATGCTCAGGACATCACGGACCGTAGGCGGGGACGCACAAGAGGGCTCTTGGTTTTGACCATCTCCATCACAAATCGTTTTGCAGTGATCAAACGGAGCTCAATGATTGCTGTTTTGAGATCATCCCTGATTACCACCTTCCACAAAGCTCTACTTTCTCGCTTTTCATCTGCAGAATTAGGTCACCAAAGGTCAAAGCCCCAATTCAACTCTGCCTTTGAACCAGCAAAGCATCAGGGCATAACCACGGCTTGTGGTGAGCAAGTTGGGAGCGAAACGACAGCCATCCCACCTTTGAAGGAAGGTTTTCCTCTCCAGTCCCTGCAGAGCTGCCAGGGGCGGACAAATCTCATCCAACAGTGTTAGGAGAGAGTCTGTACGTGGCACTTACCAAGTTTACAGCAGAATTAAGAGAACTCCATGGCCACAAGACACCAGAGGCTCTCAAACCCAGACAGCTGCGCTCGAGTTGCCACTCCAAAACAGGGAGGAAGAGTTGCCAGAATTTTAAGCATTCCTACTGCCTTTGATGATTTAATCCTTTCCCGTTGAGGTCACAGTTTAGTTACAAGTCCACGCTGGAGCTGATGTGCAGCTAAGCCACGCCAAAGAGAAAACAGAGAAGCGTTCTCCCAGCCGGCCGCGGTGCCTCCCCAGCGCGCACGTCTGCGCTCCGCCCGACGCCTTCCTCCCCGCTCCCACCCTGCCCAGCCCCCCGAAAGCTTCAGGCTGTATTTCTGCAGTACACAGGGATCCTCTTGGGGGAAAAAAATTTAAAAAAAAGAAAGAAAGGTATATTCTGTAGATCTAAAGAATAATATCCCTTACTGCTTCATTATGCACCGTCACTCACCTTTCTCACAACATTAAAACTCTCCCTTCCTATCCGAAGGACTCTGCTGACTCCAAGCATCCTCTTTCTATAAAAATTCTGGATTCAGTCCGAGGAAGTCCGGCTCCAAACGTTCCAGTTAAGTTATATAAAGAAGCTGCAGATGGATCTTGGGAACTGTTAAACTCAAAGTAAGTCATACCAAAATAATGAGTGAGAGACGGGAAAGGCAAGGGGAAGAGGCCAAAGAGTTGAGAGACGGGTTTCACGTGCTCTAACGTTAAGATGTCCTTCGCACTCAGAGGAAAGAGAACACATTATTGGATGAATTTGCTGCAGATTGGCTTTTAACTGTAGTACAGCTTCAACTACCAAAATGGTTTTATAATGCTTTCTAATTACTGTGAGCACAAGAAAGTATTTTAAACGATCCTTTAATTCAATCATCGCTTCTCTTCGATTTCATTACAAAGGATTCTATTACTTTTTAGTACCCAGCAATGAACTGCTGCATTGTTACCAGAAGAATCAGGCAGACTCTTCTGGTTTGTTCGAAACTAAGACTCCGGTTGAGAATCCTGCCTTTATTGGCTATTTTCCTTCTTTCTAAATGGATTTTCATTTCCCACACCACCACAGCTTTCAAAAGAAAACACGGAACTGTTTTGAACCCATACCACATCCTACCTGCTAGCCGCCTTCGCTTCAAGAAGTCAGCCGAAAGGAGAAAATTCGGGGATTAAGCTTTATCAACTCCTCCCCCACAGAGAAGCAATTACATCTAAAATAAGAAAAAGAATCTCCCAGATATTTAAATGTTGCCACATCTTTTAAAAAATATAGTTATATAGAATATATAACTCTATATATAACTCTCTCTATATATAGAATTTCAAGTGTAGATAACTTTTTTTTTTTTAAAATCGCCCTCAATTTTAGGACATATTAACACTTTAAAAATTCAAAAGCAATTTTTACTTAAAGTATAATCTGAAATGAAACTGGAAAAAATTTTTAGGGGGTACAGAGAATGAACGTTCTCCAACAAACAACATCCCACTGCTGCCCTTACCTCAAGGGAATTGTAAAGTCTCACCTGAGACCTTTCCAGGTCTGTTAACGGTCTATTCTACCTAAAAAAGTGAGATAGGGCTAAAGCCGACACAGGGCAGGAATTCCAGCAGTGGGATCCCAGGCTCAGACGCATTTCTAGGAGGTCCATGAGGAGCTGTGTGTAAGGGGCTCTTTGGTGTCGCAGAGCAGGGGGCTGGCAGAAGCAACAGCGCTCTCGTACGCGTCCTTGAAAAACACAGCTACAGCGAAGGCCACCACGTACTTGCACAAGGTGGGGGACAAAAATCTCTCCATGTGGTCCTACCTAAATTGCCTCCCACCCCTCCAGTGGGATGACAGCTTCAGTCTGGTCACTGGAAATGCGCAAAGTTTTCTATTAAGAGGGCGTTCAGTTTATTTGTCTTCAAATCTGAGCTTAGATGCTCTATATAAAGACAGCTGGCTGAACAGCTGGATGTTAACTGAAGCCTTAAAAACATACCGAACATCTGAAACAAAGCACAAAGTAACCTTAAGGCGAGGTATGCGAAAGTCATGGCAATGCTAAATCAACCTCTCCAGCCTTGTTAATCTGTAAATAATTGAATGCTAGCAAGAAATTCTGCAGTAACTGTTCTCAGTTAAAGACGTGCTTGGTTTTAGCTGAGAAAGTTCATTAGATAAATGAAGAGTTACCTAACAATGATCAACCTATGGCAAAGAAAAAAATAGAGACATTTGAACAGCTAAAAAACCCCCTGATGACTACAGAGCAACTAAGATACCAAGGGTGTTCTATGACTTCAGTTATAAGCTATATTAAAGCACAAATCCTAAGTAATCCACTGGACAATGATTTAAAAAAATAAATAAAAATTCAACTTTATTTTTCTCTCCATGCAATTTGAACAAAATATGTTCACAAAAAGATTTGGCAGCTAGGACACAGAACAGGGGGTTGTGACTACTAAAACCAGGCACTGGCAGCGCTGTCATGTGCAGATCACCCACCCAACCAAAAACTTATAATTAATAACTTATAATAATTAATTAACTTATTTCACAGAAACAGGTTTCAGCCAAGAGCTATCTTTGAGAGACAGCATTCAGTATCGGTTCTGGAGCCCTAAATCAGTTGGTGTTCCAAGGTGTATAGCGTCAAGCCAGCGCTATGGCCTTGGGCAGCACTGATAGCACCTTCAAACCAAACAAAGCCCTCTGTTTGCTGAGGATGGAAAACCAACGGGTCGATACAGAGCACAGGGAACTCAGGCAGGCCACGCCGTTGGCTGACCTACAGTCCTTTCAAACAGCCAGCGGCAAAAAACGTTCGTGCTCACAAAACAGCTCAATAAATTTAAAGAAGAAAGGAAAAGTATGGAAAAATCAAGAGCTGACCCCACTTACTTGCACAGTAAGCGCGTCCTAGAGCTTCCACGTGGCTTACAGCAGTGGTGAGGTTTTCCCTCTGAGGGGGTTCACCTAATTAACTCCCAAGACTCTGCCAAGGGTCTGTGAGCAGTACCCGGCTGAGCCCCAAGCCGTGCAGAGCAGGGACAGGGCAGGCAGCCACCTGCTGCGGCCACCGTGGAAGCAGCAAATGCCAAGAGAAGCTCTGGAGGAGCCGTGATACGGGCGGACGTAAGGCGTTCCAGACCAACACGAGCGTTCACCACATTCCTGAAGCTACACACCACCCCCCCCCCCCAGTTCAATTGCGTTTTTCTCGGGCTTTTAACCAAAATATAAGTGTGCATTCTTCTGCCACCACACAGACAAACGAATGACAACGGAGAGCTCCACGAGCTCACGACTAAAGAACAATTCGTAGCAGGGACATACAAGACTGAGTTTGACACAGCCTCTTACTGGAAGAGACTGGGCTTGAATCCCTTCCATCACCATGCTGACGTGAGTATTCGTTTTCTCCTGCACTTTAGTGGCAAAGAATAAAGATTCTTTATATATCTAGGCTTCAGTTACCAATTGCACACGGGGAATTTCCTTTTCACTTTAAAATAATTTCGCATTAACACTTCAAATCCAGTCTCAAAGCTTGTAACAACGTACTCATGAGAGAACCTAGTTGCTAGCTTCCCCATAACTCTCATTAAGCTCTTCAATGAATTCCTTATGAAGAGGTTTTCTGTCCTCCTACCTCTACTCAAACCTGTGATTTGTCCTGTGACTATTCGTAGGCACCTGAGGGAGAAGAGCAGGTGCACTACTCTGTTAAATCTTCTGGGAAAAGGATTTTTCTGCCTTTTGGATGCTGTATTTGTACAGCTGCAGACAAAATTCAGATTTTTAAAGATGATGGAAGTATGATCCGTGCTCTGGATGCTTGGATCCTCAGTTCACAGCAGGAAAAAAGCGTAAGAGGCCTCCTCAGTTTGCACGGGACAGATAAAGCGGTTAGAGGAAGGTGGTCCAAACCAGGTACCAACTGCAGGGTTTGGAATCCCTGGGGGCTCTCCCCTTCCCTTCCAGAGCATCAGCCCTTTCCTACGACCTTCCAGGAGCAGGAGCAGTCCTGTATCAGTTGTTGGCCGGACTGGGACACACCAGTGAGCACCAGCAGCTGTACGGTCTGTAACCGAATGGCAACAGCCATTCCTCACTCCTTGGAGAAAAGGTGGCAAACCCCTGGGTTAAATTTTGTCTCTGCCTCCCTGAAACGGACGAGATGGCATTCTTATTCCAGACAATAATGAAGGTTAATGCCAGGTAGTCTTGCCTCCTGTGATAACTGAAACAAGAGAGGTAAGATGAAAGATCTACAGCGTGCAACTAAATTGACTACACATCAAAGTAAGTCTATATTCCAGACTAGAAATTAATTTAATCCAGAGTGCAAAAGCCTCCTTTCTTAAAAATAAGCCCCAGCGTGGGTCACGTTTTGCTCAGTTCTCTGGTGGCTTTTATCGGTGTTGAAAGGAGCACAAGCTCTGCATCACAGCGTTACTAAACTGGGGCCATTCTAAAAGTTGACACCCATCATCTCACCACACAAAACAGGGGGAGAAGTCAAAGGACAGGCCACGAGCTGACGTGGAAGAGCTCAAAAGGGTCGCTGTAAATCATTCGCACGTAACGTCATGACCAGGGTGTGGCCAAAGCGCTAACGCAGTCCTCCTCTGTCTACCAGACACCCGAGTTGGATTAAAGAAACTCATTGCTTCCTATTCTGGCCTGATGACCGTTACTGTAGCACTACGTTTAATCCTGTTCCTCAACGTTCAGGGCTTCGTAAGGGCAAGAAAAATATTCAAATACTTGAAGGGATGTTTCTGGTGGTTGGTTTTGTGGGATTTTTTAAATAAAGGCAATAAATGGGGTTCAATTTAGACCTTCAATAAGGAAAAAACCCAAACTTGTTGCCATTTACGAGCACCAACAAGGAAACACGGATTTGGATAATAAATATATATGACGAAATTTGAAGTAATATAAGTGCCATGTGTGCTTTTAACAAAGGATATTTAACCAGCGGAAAAAACCATGTGTGACAAGCAGCCACGGATCCCAGCGATCAAAGCAGCACAACGGTTCCATCCAGGCTCGTACCTAGAGACCACTTCCCATTTGTCTTGTATTTGTTTTTTCTTTTTCCAGGTGGTGTTCACAGCTAACGATTCTGGGTATCGACATTACTCCATTACTGTTCTCCTCAGTCCCTTTTCTTACTCAACTACAGCAGTAGTCAGTGAGCCAGTGGAATAGAAGCCGACATTAAGCATGAAAATTCAGACATGTAAATTAAAATTTCCATAAATGATAACAACTTAAGTTTCTGACTTTATCAACAGCTTTAGAGTTCATAGTAAATGTTGAACAGTAACAGTCCAGTTGTTTATTAACTTTGTTAACTTTAGGAAGAATGTGTACTGACTTTTTTTTCAAATACTCTTCTGAACACAAGTATTCTGTATTTCTGTATTCTGTAAGTATTGCTCTTCTGAATAAAAGTTTAGGGTTTCAGAAAACACAACAAGCTCTACAAAAAAAATCCACTGAAACTCCATTACTGGGATTCTGAGAATAACCCAAAGTCTTCCATGAAGTCAATAAACGACATTGCTTCTTGCAAAGGGAGCGAACAAAACCCACCTGAAGGCGTCTCACGAAAAGCGAGCACACGGGAAACGCGGTCCCCCTCCTGCCGTCACCCGTGCTCTGTTGCTGAAGCCCACGGGAGATGAAGTCACACGGGACACCTACCCAGGGCCTCACGTAACCACCACGTAACCTCACCTCCCAGTGCTGATTCTTAAGATACAGAAGCAAAAGCAGCTTAAAAGCGAGAGCAAGCCAGAGCAGCACTTAAGGGTGATCAGGATGCCACACGCACTGAAAACGCCTCCTGCCCTGCTTTCCCACATGTTGTAACTGGGGACACTTTCAAGGAGAGTCCACATCCAGTGCTGCAGAAAAATGTATTCATCAAACATCCCTGAAGAAGTTTTTTCGTGTATTTTCATTAAGTTCTGCAAATACCTTTGCCCCAAGTTGAAGCACTCCCCAAAACGACCTGCATGCCTCTAACCACCAGACGCTTTCGTAGTAGCTCTAAGATACAAAGAAAAATAAGGATGACTGATGATTCCTGAGAAAACCAGCTCCCTATTTAATGCCAGGAAAAAACAAATGGATTCTTCTCTTTCCCGTTCCTGTAATCCACATACAAGGATGGTTACTCCTAGACAGAAATAAGTACAGAGAGGAGCCATGAGGAGACGCAACAGAACAGCAGCCCTATCTGGAAAAGTACACAAAAATGTTGAGTCACTTAGCCTAATAAAGCCAAAAGCTGAAAACCTTTAAATACCAATAAAGGGAAAAAAGATTTGTTAGCCTGAGGCTTGAGCCCATCACAGCCTAACCTGATGCGTCTGCTGGCCAGGTGTCCCTTCCTTCCCTTTGTTGTTCCTTCGAGGAACCGAGCACTAGAAAAATGAGCACTTTCATCTAGAAACAAAACACAAAGAAAATATTTTCTCCGCAGAACCTCAGAATAAACAAGCCAACACAAGCTTTAGAACATTATATTTCATAAAAGACAATGATAAAAAAGTACAAACATTTTCATGAACAACAAAAAAACAAAACTATGATAGTACACAGGAAATTCCCAGCATTTGTTTCAGTGCATTTTTCATTAAGCCTATCTTACATACCTCTACAAATAAAATAATCTTAAGTACACTTCCTCTTGCTGATACACAATGGGTTCTTTTAATATTTTTAACTAACTGGCTCATTAGTCACCCACTACAACACAGTCATTAGTAAACATAATGATAGAAAAATAGTCTGGCAAGATCCAAGAAAAAGGACATTTTGCACTTGCTTTTCAATATACTGTCTACTGCAAAATGGATTTTATATTTTATATTCTCCTACTTAAATTTGAGCTACAGCAAACGGGCTTAAGAGTATCTTAGCGTATCAACCAGATTCCACAGTTAACATTTCTGTAATATTTTTACTTGCTAATTTGCAAGACCTTCAGAATCTTGTAAAATACTCCCTCTTTCTTCTCCCTCCGTGGTCAGTCCTCAAAGGGAAGACATCCTTAATTGGCCTTGTCAGCAATGCAAAAGCCAACGTGATCGGCTTCTCTCTACATTTTACAAGAATCACGAAAATATCAAAAGGAATGTGCACAACTCTTAGTTCTGCATCGCATTTATTGTGTTTGAAGGCACTGTCTATGTTAAAACCCACCACAGAATAGTACCGAGTTCAGGCAGGCAGTACACAAGCACTATCTGGATGCAATTTAAGATGGTAACTTCTAAAACTTCCCAACAAAGTGACAGAAGGTATTTAGAGAAGGGTTGGTTGGCAGCGTGGTTAAGAGTTGGTTAATTTAGTATCTGCCAGTCACTTCGGGGCACCAAAACGTAAACTTTTGGAGGACTCAGCTGTATATCATCACCCGTTCCCATGCCGCTTTAAATCCCATTTTTATGAGACCATACATGATTAATCACTTAGAGCTGTCAGGGTGTATTAGTTCAGCCACAGCATAGGTGTAAAATAGTACGTATATATGTACGTGTATATATACATATATATGCATTAGAGTTTTTACAAATTGCATATTAATTTCACAGAATGCCTGACAAATGGGCACAGAAGCATGCTTCAGAAACAGCACAGACCTACAGCACCAAAGGATGTTTCATCATCACAGGCGTTAAATTGTAGGTGAACTTGTACTGAAAACCAGAAATCACCGCAAAATTACATCAGGGATTTAAAAATCTATTCAACAGTTCTTAAAGAATTGTACTACTCTGTTACGAAGTAAGACTAATTTTATTTTGAAGATATAGTTGCTCATACAGTATATTAATTATCTCCCCTTTATCCATACGCTTCAGAATATCCTATACACTCAGTTATAGAAAAATATATCAAGAGGTGATCAAACCACTTCAGCGTGCTTTGGAAGGATGTTTTGTTCACTTTATGCTTTTTGTTATTTTCATTGCCTTACATCACCCCTAAAGCATGAACTGGTAAAGATTAACTGGCAGATTTTTAAGGTCATTGCAGTGCCGTTTAAAATATCCCTTACAACGGCTCCCAACTGCTGGAGTTAAATCATTACATTTCTACTAAATATTTGGGATGCCTACGACTACACTCAGAACTTTCCTGAAGGATGACGGCTAAGGGCAAAATTAGCTGCTGGGATGTCGAAGAAAGAAAAGGTGTTTACGGCCAACAAACTCAAATACACAAAGCACCACACCGCCCGCGGCGGCGATTTGGGAAGCCAACACCTAGTGACGCGTTCAAGTTAGCACTCTCTGTCAGCGCTCTTACAGGACACTCTGTGGATAAGCAATCCTCAGTACGTACTGCTTCCCACTCTGCAGGAGAGCAGAAGTCAGTCTTTGGTTCCTAAAGAGTTGAGTAATGGAGAAACGAAACAGTTTAATAGATCTTGGTCAGTACCTTTGCGCTAACGTAGAAAATATACGATCCGGTCCTTTTCCTTAGTATTAACAAGGGACGTAAAAAAATATCAGGAAAAGATAATAACGCTCAGCAGCGGGATAGTTTAGGTAGCATAACATCACGAGCCAACAGAAAAGAAGAAGAAATGTTGTTCATTATAAGCCAAGGAACGAGGCGAGTTACTCACACGTGTGACACCACAAAACCAGAGAAACAGAGAGGAGCGATCCTGAGCGGGACTGCGCAACCTCCCTCTCAGCGGAAGTCACCGACTTGAGGAGACTTAGTGCGTCGTAGAAGCGCTCAGCACTCGACCAGAACAGGCCCTGGAATAGCTATATGGATTACTACGGGTGGAATTTTAAGAAGCCCTTGGGGTTGGCCTGCTTTCCGTCCCGCTCACGCCATCGGCAGCGGAACAGCCTGACCAACACCGTGGTTCTGAAAATCCCGCCCTGCAAGCATTAGAACTATTAGAACTATGGTTTAGTATTTTCTTAAAAATCTAACTGTAATATTCTTCCAATGAAGACACATTTTTGGCTCTTCTGATTTTGGAGGAATAAAAGTGCTGTTTACTAGGATTTAAAAAGAAAAAGGAAAAAAAAGAACAATACCAAAATACTGTACGCACCCAGACACATTGTTTTAGGCGTTAAAATCCCTGACATTGACACTAGTGGCACACTTGAAACAGTTAAGAGCTCCTGTAGATCATAATACACAACCACCGCAAGATTTTCTGTCATACACATGCAATATGCATATAAATAGGATTTAGATGGCAGGCAGGGTATCATACAATTTTGCTGGCAATAAATAAAATTAAAAGCTTTCTTTCTAGCAAGTTCATATACAAAATTGATTTTTCTATTTAGATATGCAGGAGGCCTAGAGCTCAAAACTAGTATAACAGTTTGCAGTCATAGCTGGCCAACAATTAATATTTCCTTCATTTCACATAAGGTATAACCTTTTTTTAAGCATACTTACAGTTTACACTTGTTCTTTCATGCTAATAAAAACATTCCTATAGAATTCAAACGAGAACACACTCAAGTACATACTGAAGCATAAAATATTGAGCAATTTAAAAGCAATGTATACACATTAATTTACATCACGTATTTACAAAACACATTTTACAAAGAAACAAAAGCATTAATTTAAATACGGGGGGGGGGGGGGGGGCAGTTTAGTATAAAAAAAAATTCCTGGAAGAAGAGGTCTCAGTCCCTGCTTCCAGAGAAGCTACAAGTCTGTTTTCTGCAGTTTATTTAAGTGATTAAGATAGAGAATATGAAGAATGAAGGCTTGAACAGTAGTCTCATGCTGTAAACATCTGAGTGGTACTGCTGAGTGGTAGCTGCTGGCTTTTCTTTCAGGACAAAACGCAGGGTACATACAATCACTTCTCATCCCAGATATGCATCATCAAATGGTCAAAGATCTCTAATTCTAAGCTGCTGTTTGTTGGTTTTGTTTTGCTTTACAGTGTCTGTTAGTAGCTTCCAGTGTTAAAAGTTTGTTCTGGTAGGGTAGCTTGTCGTTCCACCTCCGTCAATAGTCTCTAACAGGAGCAAGTTCTGGTATGAGATTAACAGTTATATTTTTATACAATCTACCGACAAGTATTTTAGGAGTATATTTTAAATTGTTCAACCCATCAATATACTGACGTTCTCTGGAATACCTCAGAAGTTTATATCTGCAGAGGGAGTTGGAAGAAGAAAACACGAGAAAGGTTTGCAAGAAATAATTCAATTGATGTTAGACATGATACTGTAAACAGTCGTTTCATTTTGAAACACACTTTAAATTCTGAAACTACCTCTCAGCCCTTTGAAATTACCAAATTACCTACCTAAGCAAGCCACTTTCTGCTTTTTAATACGCTTAGATTTAATGTCCACATATACAAGTTAACATTAAGACTAAATAACAAAGAAGACATTTAACGTGTATGCTTTTTATGGTCCCAAACTAAACTGATTTTTAAAGAACATTTAATTTCTTCACGTTCTTTTCCTATAAAACTCGACTATAGAGCTCGGAGAAGATCTAGGAACCTTCACTGTTCATCATTATACATTTAAATGTCTGAATTGTTTCTCATTTCATTCTTGAGGCTCCTGTCTCAGACCTGTGTCTCAGACAAGAAATCAATCAATCCTTGAGGAGTTTTCAAGCCTGTTTCCATGCAGGAGCCACTTTCCCTAGCTGTACTGCTTCCTTCTGCAAAATATCCAAATTAACCAACTAATGGAGCCCTGCCAGCACTAATGCCCGAACTATTAAGGAACAATAACATTCTGCACCAAAGATTATGATGAGAATATCTTCTGACACACCAACTCAGTCTCTCTCATGGTTAAACAAGAAATACCTGAGCACCGAACTTCATGTGTTTGAGAAAACACAAAGTTTAGCACTAAAGAGGAAATAACACTGATAAGCACTGACTGCTTAGTTGTAGGTGTGTAAGAAATCATTTTACATCCTCAGCTCTAGTATTTGAACGGTTCCCTGGTTTTCTTACCGTCCTAAAAACTGGACTTCACCCCTGTGATGATGAGGAATGGATTTGTACTTCCCTAAATCCCCCTCTGGTCTGGTTACATTGAATCCAGCATAGTGAACCCTGCAGGGTAACACAGAAACAGTTGAAAAGTATTAAAAAGATGGTTTTACTAGTTACAGCTAAAGTGAAAAACATGCATCAAAGCTTATAAGCCAGGTCTTTGCGTTCACTGACATTCTCTCCCTAAAAAACCCTAAACACTCCTCACCCAACAACCAAAAAATCTGGCAAAACCAATGAAGCGTGAAATAATAATAATAATTTCATGTTTAGTATTTCCTGCTTCGCTCTTAAAAAGCACAACAGCATAAAAATACGAAAATAGTACGAAAAAAAGAATGAAAACACACACAACTCTCCCTTTAAAACACCTCTCTCTGTATAAACTCATGCAGACGCTTTGTCTCCAGCTCAACTGGAATATTTTACACTTGTTTACCGTGAGCAGGTAGAATACAGTGAGACTGTTGTCCGTGGTCCAATTTGTGAGTACCAATGCAGTCACAAACTAACCTACCTCTCAAATACTGCTCCTAAGGTACGAAAGAGACTTAAACTCACGCTTACTCTACAAGTCTGTGGGGTGGCATTCAGTAACGCTCAGCAGCAAGAGAGAGGTAAATTAGAATCAAAAAGCAACGCACAGACTAGAAGGAATGAGACTAAATATGCTTAACGCTGTCACCTGTTGTAATATCTGTTATTTGTTAGAAGACTTCTCTCTTCAAAGGCTGTTAACTGTCCCCAGGCCAAGAGAAAAGAACATCAATATTTATTCCCTCAAACATGAACTCTTTAGAAATGTTGGAATTTGTTCATTTAAAAACAAATCAAATAAAGGTAACAACTGACAAAAAACCAACTCCCTAATTGCTCTCAAAGGGGGGATACCACAGGACAAGGAGAAAGACATAAGCACTGACTGCTCACCTGTTCCAAAGATCATCGTCTTCTCCACCCCATCCCCAAAAGGCATTTGGAAACCCATTGATCTTCTTGAACTGTTCCACTGTCAGGCCACTCACACCGCCAAAGAACTCGTTGTAGGGAAGACTGAAACCAAAAGACAAATCCTGAATTATCAGCTGAACTCAGATGGGGAGCCCTCTCTTTGAACACTACCTTTCAAAAAAAGCCAAGAACCCCAAACTAAGGGGCATGAACAGACCCTGAACGTGTTTCACGAAGGGAAACTGGTTCACAAATCGCTGCCGCTAAGTCACACATACGGAAGTTGAACAAAATCCGGCAGTGCTGTCCGATTTGCAGAAAAGGTGCTCAAGCTGTAGCTGAAATTAGTATCACCACATGAAACAAAAGTCCATCACTTATTTCAGATGGCTTATTTAGACCCATAGCTGAAGAGTTAAGTGAAGCCCTCAAACTGTTTTATCTTGACACTATTCCACTGAAAAAACCTCTCTTTAGTCAACTGAAAAAATTACAAACTAGTAATGCTTCAATTCAGTCATTTTGAACCATAACTGTGTTCTACAGAACTGTTAAAACTTGAGAGGAACAGTTTCACAGCACGTGTTCAACCACAGTGAAATACACCCTTATCTAAAAAACAATTTCCCAGTTTTCAGAAGCTAAACTTCTGACTCAAAAGGATCTATAGGCTTTTTTGTCAGTAAGCACACAGTAATTACTAAGATATTATTAAGTAATAAGCAGTTGGCCAACACGAACAGCCACTATAGCTATATAAGAGCATACTAAAGCTCAGACAATATGATTTCCAGTTTTCAAAACACTTTGTCAATCTAAAAAAAAAAAAAAAAAAAAAAAAAATTTACGTTTCTATATTTACTTCCATCAATACCGACTTAACCCAGAACTGCTACAGAAAAGGTGTTCCTCTCTCAGAAACAGCACACAATTTCATCAAATAAAAGTAATAAAACATATTTCTCAGGAGATGCTCCCAAATCTGGAACCTTCAAGGAGTTAGGACTAACTACAAAAAAATTTACCATTGCTTAGGGCACAATTGCCACACTGAAGGACAAATAACTCCAGAATGCAAGGGGAAAGAAAAAGAAATACACAGTCACGTAATTTCTGATCTCTGTGGAAACACAGGATTCAACCAAATCTTAACAGCTCTCGGGGAAGGTTGTTACTATATATCCCTTTCAACATCGAACTGAAATAACAGGTGTTCTAAAAACGAAAAACCCCACAACAAAATCCCAAACACCTCCCCCCAAAAGACAACCAACAAAACCCACCAACAACCCAAAACCAACCCACCAACCACAGTTAAAAACAACAGGGGTATGGCAGTTTCTGGAACTGTTTGAGGTTTCTATTCATATGTATGCACTGTGTGTGGTACCCGTGCTCTTTTTTGTATATATAGATAAAAATATATTTATTTTTATAGTTTATAATACGTATTTATATCTACTTTTATCTATTTCAGAAACATATATTAGTAAATATCTGTATCTAGTCATTTTATACATTTTATAAATTATATATATAAAGTATTTTATAAATACACATAAAGATAGATGAAATCTCTTACACATTTATGTGTTCATTTATATATTTTTAAATACCTACGAAATATTTAAAGGTTTGACGGCTAATTGGCTGACAACCTGAAGTCCAAACACGGAGTTATGTTTTCAGCGCATTACTTGTGATCTGTCAGGTTGACCAGGTTCTCTAGTTGATCAGCTTCACAAATAAAACCTCAGGATGGCAAATACGTACGATGGAGCAAGCAATAAGCTACAGCTTTGTGTGAAGAGTGCAGTGAGACAGCAGAGTGTTCAAAAGCAGGTGAAACATCCTTAGTGTAAAGTGGCAGAAGGAGAGGAGGTAACAAAACTGCAGGACCCACTACATTCAAAGGTCAACAGAGACTGAACACAAGACACGAAATGGTCTAGCAGTCAGAACATCTTCTGTTCAAAAAGCAGCACAAAGAATAAACAATACATTTACAAGAAAATTAAGGAAGACATTTTTCCCCGCGGTATTTTGCTGCAGATTTCCTGCTTATCTTTGTTAACAGCCACTGCAAAGGCCTCTGTAGCCAGATATATTTCTAATAAGCAAGGTAAGCTTTTCCCCCTTGACTAACATCGCCATATTTTCACCTGATTGCAACAAGTTCAACCCTGAAAATTATAAATAATATCATCAAATTAGCAACACATCAAATGTATGCACTAAACTTAAATCTTCCTTTTAATAACTAGATACTTATTGACGTAAGTAGCACGGCAGGAGGCTGTTTTATTGGTTTCACTCTACTGTCACAAACTTCATACACGCTTTAAGAAAGTTTCTGGGTCTCTAAGAAACAGTGTGAATTAAGCTAATTACTTACATGTACATGTACTTATCCAGCTTTGCTGCAAAATGGCGTGGCATTTCTCCACATCCATAATAATTCCGGTCATTTTCAGGTAAGTGATCCACATCATGAAATATTATGCAGTCCCAGGCAGCATCCTTCATAGCCTCTTTGAAGCCAACGTTAAAGAGCATTGCACGATTAAAAGGTTGTGTACCTGTCTTCAACCAGAAGACAAAGGAGACGTTGTAATGAATCAAGGAGAGACAAAATTTCAACACTCTGAGAAATGCCTCCTCTACCACACAAACCAAAAGCACTGACCAAGATGCCTCTTATTTCTCTAGCTCAGCAGAGCTCCGCTTAGCACCAACAGAATCAACTGTACTTCATCAGGATCTAAAAAGTCTAGATGTTCTCCCCTCTTGCACCAAACTTAACAGCACTAGAACTTATAGCACTAGTAACTGTGACGTATCAAAACGTGGGTGGTTTGGATTAATCCAGCATGACGTTATGAGCTAAAGAAGCACCGATGCAAACCAAGTGAGAACCATTACGTTCTGTTTCTTGTTAAAACAGACAACTAGAGTAGAACGGAGTATTTCAGTTGGAAGGGACCTACAAAGATCATCCAGTCCACCTGCCTGACCACTCCAGGGTTGACCAAAAGTTGAAGCTTGTTATTAAGGACATTGTCCAAATGCCTCAAATGCTGACAGCCTTGGGACATCAACCACCTCTCCAGGAAGCCTCTTCCAGGGTTTGACCACCCTCTTGGTAAAGAAATGCTTCCTGATGTCCAGTCTGAACCTCCTCTGGCGCAGCTCTGGACCATTTCCACGTGTCCTGTCACTGGATCCCAGTGAGAAGAGCTCAGCACCTCCCTCCCCACGTCTCCTTCTCGGGAAGCTGCGGAGAGCAGTGAGGTCACCCCTCAGCCCCCTTTTCTCCAAACTGGACAAACCCAGAGTCCTCAGCCGCTCCTCACAGGACATTCCTTCAAGCCCTTTCACCAGCTTTGCTGCTTTCCTCTGAACCATTCAAGGACCTTCACATCCTTCTTGAACCGCAGGCCCCAGGACCGCGCTCAGCACTCAAGGGGAGGCCGCACCAACGCCTCGGGACAACGACAGCGGGATCATCACCTCTTTTGGCCGGCTGGTCATGCCGTGTTTGGTGCTCCCCAGGATGGGGGCTGCCCTCTTGGCTGCCAGGGCCCACTGCTGGCTCCTGCTGAGCCTGCTGTCAACCAGCACCCCCCGGGCCCTTTCTGCAGGGCTGCTCTCCCGCCGCTCCTCTCTCCTTTCACACTTGTGCCAAGCTTTACTCCACCCTGGATGCAGAATCTGGCATTTTGATTTGTTAAATCTCATCCCATTAATCATAGCCCAACGCTCCAACCTATCCACACCCCTCTGCAAGGCATCCCTTGCCTCAATGGAGTCAACACCACCTCCCAGTTTGGGATCATCAGCAAACTTGCTGCATCCAGGTCGCTCATAAATGTCTCGAACAGAACTGGCCCTAGAATCGAGCCCTGAGGAACACCACTGGTGACCGGTCACCCGCCAGATGTGGCCCCATTTTTTTTGTCCTTGAAAACTTACAAAGAGGCCACGTTGTCACCTATATACCAGCCCATATTTGAACAAAAGCAACATGTATCTGGCCACTGCTTAAACTGGGCCGTGGAGCCGAACTTTCCTTCTTCATTCAAAGGATTAGAACAGAGGAGTAACAAATTTTAAACTCTTGATTCATCCAAATCTTGGCAAGAATATCAAATTCCCTTTAGTAAGGAATGCTGAAGACTCACTTTCCAAGCAAATGTTGTTACCTGTTCAACAACATAGAAGGCAAATTCCAGCCGCTGCTTCTGCAACATAGGTATCAGATGACGGAAAAAGATTGGAAGATGCTCATGGCGGTTCCGAAAAGGAATAAGGATCGCCACCTTCAAAAAATTATATATATATTAAGCTATTATACTAGCATTTTAAAATGTTAACGTTTCAATACAGATCAAGCTTACGTAGGTTTTCCAACTTTCACACTTAAATTGGCTCAGTGTTTTACACTTTCATTCCTGCTAGGGAAGTGTGTTGGAATTTTGCTCAAACAATTAAAAAAAGAAAAAAAAAAAAAAAATCGAGTGAAATATAAGTAAGATTTTCCTTTTATGTTCACTTGCTTCTAATTATACTTTAAGCAACATACACACAGGACAAGTTTGCATCCACATGATAAAATGTTTAGTAACAACAGTTAATGAACCTTTAGAAGTTACTGACAATCTATTTCAAGTTTTTCTGCAAGCTTTAGTCTCTTCTTGAGCACAGATAGCATAACACATACACAGTAACATACTACATATTATATACAATATGTAGCAGTAAAAGACTGACTGCAATGGAAGCTACTCTTATACACCAACAGGAAAAAACCAAAATGACAGAAAAGCAGCATCTCACCTTCCACCGTGGCTTACAGTCTTTTGGTTTCCAGTGTCCTCCTGGTTTAATGTCTAAATCTTTTGAAAACAGTTGCTGAATTTCATCAAAACTAATTTCACTCATATTGACATCAATAAGGCCTCCTAAACAGAGGGGAAAAAAAAAAATATTTATTAATTTCAATTAAGACAACAGATCTAACGCTAACAGGTATATCATAGACAAATAGCATCAGAAATTTGTTATACTACCTACAGATAAGAAAGAAATAATTTATACTGACCTCTTAATATTCAGTTTTTACAGAATGAATTTCAGTATTTCCCAATATAAACATTCCTTCAGTAAATCCTACGAGCAAAATACTCATTTCAAAGGACACAGAACATACAAAGTAACTTGAATTCTGACTCTATTCTAGAAAAATCATCTTTCAAGTACCACTGTCAACAATTCCACATCATCTGCACCACTGAGCTGATATTCAAATTCTGGGTGTCTTCCTACCTGCACTTCCACGAAAAAAGAAAACGCATCATCACTGCACTCAAACTTTCTCAGTTTTAAGGATAATTGAAGCTAATTACACGCATTTCATGTGCAGCCTTCACCCACTAATTCACCACTGTCTGCATCAAGCAGCTGGATTTGAGAATTCCCACTGATAGCACTAACTAGCCCAACAGGAAAAGCATTCGCTACTGAGGAGAGTGGAATTCACTAAGACAGTGAATTAAGACCACAATATGGTAGCAAAAAAATCAAGTTAGTACTTATTGTGAGGAAATATTTACGCTTAGATGACTGTTAAAAGTTGACAGACACTAGCTTATGCATGTGTATAAATTTCAAAACTGGAAATAAAGATTCATAGCAAATAGCCCCAAAAGCAGCAGTAGAAGGAATCAAGCAAATCTGGGGAGAACATTAGTGTAACAGTCATTAACCAGGAGTTCAAGTTGTTCTTCAGCAACTACTACGCTGGATCATACAATAAAAATCTTGCAATAACTATCTGAGAGCCACCATAAAATATTCTACTTATTTTTGTCTAAAAATTTAAGCCTTTTGGTAAGGGTTGGAATTCTAAAGTCAACGAAAGAAATCACTCCCCTTTTCTCCCCTGTGCTCATACCCAAAAGATCACTGCATGTTGTAACACTGAACTGACTACCTAGCTAGATCTTTCGGAAAGATCGAAATTTTTGGAGCATACCAGGAATAACTGTTGCTTTCAGAAGAAAGCAGAAGACGCTGCAAGAGCTAGTTTGGGTTTGGATATGATTAAATGTAGAACTACTTGGAAATACAGATGGTAACTTTAAAAAAGGAGAATGATAGGAAAAAAAGGATCAGGAACAGCACAAGATGATCTTTTAAGCGCAGATTTAAACAAATCCACATTTATTTATTTATTTTAGAAGAGAAAGGAAACTTGGTAGTTGCCTAAAAAAAGACTGCATAAATATACACCAGGACAAGTTAATCTTACAGAGCTTTAAATAAAAATATTTTTTTAAAAAAAACAGCTGATGATCATTATAGTTGTATCTGAAACTCTTCGATAACCTGAAAAAGAAATCTTACAGAAAGTAGAAACAAGGGCAATCAACAGAAGACCAGTTTATACAGTAGAAACACGCACAAACTAAATTTTAAAAAAATAAATAAATCACCAAATCAATTTCAACTACCAAGAGGCAGAGAAGCAACAAGAGCCTTCCAGTTTATTTATAGAACCTAATGGGAAAATAAAGATAAATAAAAGTCAATTACTATACCAGAAAAGGAAGCAAACAACACATGACGCAAAGGACTCAGGTGCCTTAGACTCCTGAGAAAAGCTGAGAGGCGATTAAGATGCCCACAGACTTTAAATTAAAAAAAAAAATAAAAAAAAATAGAAAGAATGGTAAAACAGTATTTACATGAGGCAGGTGCTTCTGACTTGATGGGACATGACAAAATTCCCTCCGGACCGTTTAAAATGCAGCTATAGTAACCCCTGAAATATCGGTACTGCCAAAAGTACAGAGCAGATGGGCCAGGAGAGATCAGCAGCATTTCCCTGTCCCTGGTGTGGGGCAGGAGAAGCAGCTCAGTAAATACCTGGCTTAGCATTCACCCCTTCACACTGCACAAAACACGTTTATAGAGCCCACAAAAAAGGAAGCCGAGGAAGCAGAAAGCATTTTGAAGAACTGAATCAGAAAATAAAGTAATTTCAACAAATCAGATACATACTGAAATCAATAGAGTGAAATTCAAAAAAAAACCAAACACCAACAAAAGGATGGGTGGTTGAAGGAGAAATGAAGCACACACTCACAAAACAGGACATACCTGCCTATGCTGCCGTGCACAGAAAGATATTTTGATGGTTTATAATGGATTGCCTATTAATACGGGACAATAAACTGTAATGCAACTGCACAAAAATGGCAAAACTCATTCTGGAATACATTAACCACTGTTATTTAGAAGACAAGGTAATTACTAGTTTGTTTTGTAGCCAGGGTTTTAGCCAGATACAATGCCTCAAAAGGAAATCCAACTGGAGAAAGTCTACAGCACAAAAATCAAGAATGACAAGAGCTTTAGAAACCGTGCAGCGTAGAAAGGCTGAAAGGACTGGTTTAGCTACAAAGGAAGAGAGTGACAAAACGACAACTCTTTTCCAAGACTGAATAATTCGGTACACAGACGGTAAACTTTTTTTCCATGCATCAAGAAGGGCAAGGAGAAATATGACCAACTTGCAGGAGGGGGGAGGAAAAAAATAAAAGAAAGAAGTGAATGCAGGGTGAGAATCAGGAAAAGCTTAACTACTGAGTCGATGGAATACTAGAATACACTGCTTCTGGAGACAGTAGAACTTCCTCCACTGATTGCTTTTATGATTTTTTTTTTTAAAATACAAAACAGATTTTTCTAATATCTCTTTTAAATGGTTCAGGTGCATTCAACCCCAGCATACTGAGGTGATCAAGCTAGAAGATCTGGACATTTCTTACGTCTCACTAAGAGCCAGTTCTTAGACCAACCATGAAATGATCCGGGCAGATTGCTTAAAAATTCTTGATGTGGGGGGTTTGTTTCATACAACTGAAAAAAACTGATCTGCTTTCCACTTACCTCTCAAGTCAGTATTAAAATTACGCTGACTAAAGACTCTTTTGTACTGAGAAGTGTCTTGCTTACGAACCAGCGCTCAGCCAGGGGGGTATAACCTGAAAGACTGCGTCACACACAAAAGGCACTGGTTGATCCTTTTTTAAGAGCATATGAACTCGGGACAAAACATGATTTTACCACATCCCTTTCACGATACAAATTTGGCAGGTTGATGTAAAGAAGAGCAGTTTACTTCTGCAGTAACCGTAGGCTATTAAGCAGGTCAAAATATACGTGATTCAAGCAGATTTTTTTCCCCTGGCTATCTCAGGACCACCGACAACATTCCATTGCATTAAACAATCTTCAGAGAAGAATTATTTAGATTAAATACAGAGATTGTGATTAAAAAGGTAGACATGAAAACCAAAGGGCAAGACATACATCCCTCTGATGAACAGTAACTCACCCAGCGAATTATTTCCTATTAAAATTATGATTTCCCTATTAAATTAAGCAGGACAGAATAAGCACAAAGATGGCAAAGAGAGCAGCAGTAAGGAGACCTATAGACAAACTCTGGTAGAGTTACCTATAGCCAACGAGGTTCACAGCAAGGGCGGCAGAGCAGAACGCAGCCCTACTCTGGCCACTCTAAATACCCATCAGGGCGACCAAGTCCCCACCAGGGACTGCAGGCAACGTGCTGTAAGCAGGCTGACCTACTAAGGGGCCTTGGTACCTTCTGACTTGCCCCATCCCTCCACCCCTGGGCAGCAGACCATACCCAAGCAGCACAGGCAGCAGAAGTCAATACAGTTTTGAACCAACTAATCTGGCAGAATTCAGCCGCCAGATCCCTGGAGAGGTTCATTAAAAATACTAATTTATATGCATTTTTCAGTCAGCATCAGCATCATTCTTGCTCCTCTGATTATCCAGAGTTGACTTTTTTTTTAACTTTTTATTTTTAACTATGTATTTCCCAAAGTAGTTAAAACATGTGCTATTGGAATAATTTAGTTTTATCTATTTACAATGTGGTATTATAGAAAAAAACATCCACACGATTTTGAAAGTCAAACCCTATTTCTGGAGGGAAAGAGGTTGAAATAAGGATATTATCACACCATGGCTAATTGCTACTTAGCTTAAGACAGTTTTCTACATGATTTAATTCATAAGCAACAGCAACTGATTTGCACTTTCGGCTCTGTCTCTGTATATGTACAGTGTAAGAGACAAAGTTTAGAATTTGAAAGCGTTGAAGAGAAACACAGATAACAAGCACTGTTACTGTACTCTCCACCGGATAAACTTCCCTATCGAGATTAAAAAATAAGTTACAATGGAATCCAGATTAGCCTAATAAAACCCACTGTTTTCCTTTGAAGAAAAAATGATCAACATTTCAGTTCGGCTGTGAGCAACACTGTTCGGCATGATATGGACCTGAACTGCTGTATTAAATATTTAATTACTTGCTCACGTTGAATGACAGCCTACAGCTTAAGTCAGCCGTTAGCCTAGAAGACAAGAGGTTAGAATTTTGGAAGGCACCACAAATACCTTCAGAAACTATTTCAAATTTTCTCTCTCACAAATTAGTAGTTTACTCATTTGATTTTAAATACAGCAAGTAAAATAAACACGTTAGCATAACAGATACTGCCAAATACTAATAAACAGTCACTTGTTTACACTTATTTACAGAGAGCTGTTGATTCTTCTTCTCTAGTTGGTACATTCTGACACCAAATGAGACATTTCAATTTAACAAATTAGCTTTGAGATCTATACTAATGCTACTATTAGCTCTTCACTCAAAAATACTAAGCCTGTCTACAAAACATTTACCAGAACTGAAGTAATTCCACGGATTACTGACTAAAGTTATGATTTCTTCCAAACGCAGAGCGCAAATAAACTACTTAATCATCCCTTGCTTCCTACGGCAACTGATAATGTAACAACAATTCCTACCACAGAGAAAAGAGCTGAAAACTCAATAGTGGTTTCTAAGAAGGAACTCTGTTATAGCCAAAGCACTGCAATTTTATAAAGGTTAAATATAAGAACTACCTGATAGCAAGCGATCAGTGGTGAAGGTCGAGGTAAAGCAGTCACCATCAGGAGTGATTTGCCTCTTTCTTTTTAATTATCAGAACTGGTTTCCTACCTAACACTTCTGGCTCCGTAAGGATTTCTTTCTCTACAAGCTGGAGGAGAGCAAGCAGTGCCCAGAATTCTGTCTGAATCTGAACAACGGCAAGTTTGCCGGAAAGGGGAAATCACATGAAAATGTACAGTTCTAAACAAGATTTTTAAAGATTATTCCCTAACAAAGCTACACTTTGTCTACAGAAAGAAGATAAAAAAAAGTCATGCTAACAGCCTTTCAGCCACTTTATTAAACCAGGCTAAGGACCCTGAATTACATCGAGGAACTCTTGCAATCTGAGTTTCTGTAACTGCTTTAACTGTGCAACACCTGCTTACAAGACCTCCTACGCTGTGATGCTGCTCCCTAGGACAGCTGTGATACCACAGGTCTTAGAAAAACCCAGAAAACCGAAACAGGAACGGTGCCAAAGTACTCAGCTCAGTTTCTTATTTCTGCACGATGCTCCCCTGCGACTAAACACTTTCAAACAAAATAATGAGAAGCTTAGATTCTAGGGTTAAAGACAAATAAAGCTAGGGTTACCTAACCGAGCTCTGTTTAATAACCTGGGATCTTAAACACCTGGGTTCGAAAGTTTAAATTTAAAATTGCCTGAGGATGAGAATTTTTCACTTGTTATGTAAGCACTGCTTCCTCATGACGACAGGGCTTTAGCACTTTCTTACCTCCATCACATCTCACTTCACTACACCATCTCGTTCTGTTTCTTGTATATTGAGGTAACTGTGATTAGCTGATGAAGATCGGAGAACTAGTTTCTGACTCACGAATCTTTGTATTCGTAACACCACTTCCAAAAAGGAAATTTTTAACTATTCCTCAAAATATGCAACCCTGAATGGGTACTTTTTATAAAGTTAAAGTATTTCTACACATTAATAAAAACATTTAATTTGTATAAAGTAAAATGATTCGTAAATAAAATCATAATATTCATTACTTTCTGCTATATACTTACAATTATATTTTATATTAAAATAATTGTATTTTGGTTTAAGTACAATCCAATTTACCAGACAAACATTAAGGTCAGTTTAAAACTTACGCATGTAAGGCAGCTTCTCTGGACAAGCCTGGTAAGGGGAGTAAGTGAAGTTTTCTGGAAGATACATTGTTGTTTGAGCAACACAGTCACTAGAATTGTTTCCTTCTGGATAATCTTCAAAAGAGGAATTGAATTTTGTAAAAACCTATGTTATCCACTGAATTTACAACATATCATCATGCAGGTGAAAGCATTAACTTGGTAAGCAACAAATTCCTAGCAGCATGATTAAAAAAAACCCTCAACATTTTACTGCACTAAAAGAGCAGTAATTAAACTAAGATATCTTTGTTCCATCTATGACAAACATTTCCTACTAAAGTGAACTGATAAAGAGTAACTATTTGGGCTTCGCTCCAGTTAGAGAAGTAGGACTTGTGTCTAGGTTTTCATAATCAAGCTATGCCATTAAGGTTTGGCTAGGTTTTTTTCCTTCATAAAATGCTTTAAAAAATGAAATTAAATAAGAAATATTCTTACCTGTGCCGTTCAGTGTAGTATTTTTGTTAGTGTACAATCTGATCATGTGTCCTATTGTTTTTACATTTTCTCTCAACATTATACCACGAGCTTGCACCATAAAGAGATACGTGTTTGCTGATAAAACAAAAAGCAATTGAGAATTTGAATTAAAACAAGGTATTTCCAAGTTATTCTAACATCCGTTTCTGATGTGTTCAGTATTTGTTACTACGTCTGAATCCATGACTAGTGACTATTAATCCTTTGAGACAAAGATCCACAAAGAGTGAAACCTAACAGCAGCAAAACAAAAGAATAAAATGGATTCATATTCACAGGTCTAGACAAACCCCCAAAATTATCAATTGTCCATACACACTTTATATGACATTTTCACTTCTCTAACTTACAAAAAGCACCTGATAGTGTCAAGAAACAATTGAATTCATCAATGAAAAGGTTTCCATATGCAGACACATCCCTATATCCATCTACATATAGAAATATAGGACAAAAAAAAGTCTGGAAAATCTTTTAATCTCATAGAACAGTCCCCCTTTTTACTCATTAGCGAACACAACTTTCAGTCAAATGTACTGCTGCTCACTCACCCGCAACAGCTGCTTCGTTACACAACTGCTACAAACCATTGCCAACCTCAAAGCATTAATGTCTGATAATTATATGGGAAATATTTAATATAGGCATCAAGGGTGTGTAAATCAACATTCTGAGTAATTAAGCAACTCGCTAATAACAACAGCATGAAATACTTCTCTGTCTCAGCCCCAAATCTGATCTCAAGATAATTCTTTGTCCTAAACAGAAGAAAGTAAGTTGGAAAAGAAGCTGCACTTCTGTCTGAGTATGCAAATACCTATCCAGGGCTCACAGAGCTCAAAAATCAATGCAAAGGGAAGGACAAATTCCCTTTGCAGAACAGTTTTTACTCTGGGTAGCAAAGAGGATCAGCGGGATTATCTGTCACTTCACCTATGTTAAGCACCCGCTTGTCTGGCAGATTTTTGGCTCGCTGTAACTAGTAACCAACCTAACCAAAAAAAAATGCTTTGAGACTGTGGAAGAAAGAACTAAACACACCAGAAAAACAACAGATTAATCTTAACCTGTCCTAAAGGGATCAGAGAAAGTTAGAAAATTATCTCAGGAACCCCACTTCAGCAGATGACCCGGCAGTACCATGACACAAATAACTCCAGATCGGTTGGTATCTCCTTACAGCCGAACACAAAGAGACCAGAGCTACAGAGAACTGTTGATGATGGACTGGGGCATTTCCAGAGGAAAATACAGTGACTGAATCCACCACGGTAGCAAACAATACTACCGACACCCACAGAGATAGAAATACCAACATCATCTTTTCAGGAATATTATTTGCAAACCTTACAATAATGTTTTTGTTTTAAAAAGAATGAATGGAGGGGCTCTCCCTGCTTTCAAAGAACTCCTTATTAAAACAAGGTATATTATCACTTAAAAGAGAGGCTCTGAACACGTCAAGTGCTACGCATGGCGCACAATTCTCAAACTCTTGGCCACGGTGACCAACTGTTTCAGTTAACCAGAGTTTACACGTGTGTGGAAGTTACTCAGCTGTTAGCATCCTGAAGTTGTCTCAACACACCCCCCCAGCCACCAAGACAGAAACAAAACCAACAAACCTACAACCTTGACGTGATGACAGAGGTAGGAGATGGAACAAGAACGATTCTTACTGAGATTCAAGACAACTGGATCCAAGACAACAGATAACGCTCAGATTTCCTCACAGAAAACTTGCACAAAAACGTCTCAAAATTTTAACCCGATTCACTGTAAAGTGGCACTTTGGGGTTCCAATTATTTTCTCACAGTTGTAGTTTTCCATTCAAATTCTGGGGGTTTTTAGGGTGTCTTAAACATTTCAGGGAATCTGTACCATTCTTGAGTTCATATATGAAGTTACCTACTCAAGAAACCTTTTCCTTTAGGAATTAACATAAAAGTCATTTGATCTGTTCCTCCAAGAACAATCACCCACGTTCAAACAAACAGTTTCAAAATTCAAGGCTTCCCTGAAAGCAAAACTAAGTGGAAATGTGCCTTTCAAATAGGACAAAATTTTCCTAATTAACAGAGAATGACTGACTTTAAACTTTAACATATTTCAATTTGATATCCTCCCTTCTCTGTTCCTCATGTATTACTGTACAGCTCTTCAGTATCTTCTTATTCCAACACTAAAATGAAGTTCTTTCCAAATATAAATCAGTAAATACTGATTTCAACAATAACCTCTGTAAGATTGTGCTATGTTGTCCTTTTTAATGTGATATCAAAAGCCAAAGTCACTTGAGTTTTTAACACTGCAGAACAGCAGGTTTATAGAAACATAACCTTAATTCACACCTACCAGGCGTGGTGGGTTGACCTGGCTGGCAGGTAAGCTCCCACCCCGTTGCTTGCTCACTCCCCTACAGTGGGATGGGGGAAAGAATCAGAAGGGCAGAAGTGATGAAAAACAAAACCAAAAAAAAACCCAACCAGACTCACCAACAGGAGACAAACGCCCTGCCAGTGCCCAAGCAGCAGCTACTTTGGGGGGAAAAAACCCCACCAGTTTTGTTGCTGAGCGTGACATGCCTTGTTATGGAATATCTCTTTGGTCTCACAGGTCAGCTGTGCCAGCTGTGTCCCCTCCCAACCTCTTGCCCACCCCCAGCCTAATCACTGTGGGGACAGAGTGGGAAACAGAAAAGCCCCGACGCTGTGTGAGCACTGTGCAGCACCAGCCAAAACGTTCAGTTTGTCAACACTGTGCAGGTCTCTCAAACCCAAGGCACGTACGCCCAGACCTCTTTCTGATAGCCCATAAGTCACCTCATTAGCTGCTGGTTGTTTCTTTGTCATCACCACCACCACAAGCCCCTACCCTCAAACTTCTTCAGAATGACACCACCTTTCTTAACGGGAGAGGGATCAGTGCTTTTTCTTCTATGTACGTGTCCACCCGCCTTGGGAATTTCTTTCTGGCTGCTACCAATTCACATCGATCGCAAACTCTTCAGCTGTCAGACAGAGGTATGTCACTCACTACACACAGTGACGGGAATTATGGTCACTGAGCAGCCAGCATTGCTCCTGGTACGGCCAAGACGAAAGGTCTGCCCCAGAAGTCACCGCAGGGAATATCAGTAAAACCTACTCAAACACGTTATTGTTGCAGTCTCAGGACTGATACAGTACAGAACTGAGACTAAGACCTTCAAACAAGTCCACAAGAAAGTGGAAAAACTTTACTGTAGTGCAGATAATGCAGACATAAACCTTGCTAAAACAGACTTTCTGCAAAAGCTTCTGCATCTCCCCTTTGTTGAAGCCCAACTTCCTTCTTCTGACAAAACGGACAAAAATTAGAATAAATACACCAGACCTTTGTGAGAGCTAGGGAAGGCAGTTCTCTCAAAAGCAGGCATCATGAAAAGACAGAATTAAAAAACCAGCCAAAGTCTGCTGCCACCTTGGCCTAAGTATTCGAGAGCTGCTCTGGCTAACATGAAGATCTAGCCTTGCCATGTTTCCATCAAGCTACTCTTGTAGTCTCCCCCAATCCAACACCTCCTCTTCCTGGCTGGTCTGCTTGTCAACTCACCGTCCAGCTCTACCCAAATACAGAAACACAATGAAACATCTTCCTTTCCGTGCAGTCTCTCTCCCCGCTGCCTGGGTCTCCAGCGCAATCATAGTTACAAGGAGCACAGACCTGATCCCTCTATTCCACTGTCGTTCAACAGCTGCTTAGGAAGCAGCAGATGCTTGAGTAGCCAATTAATTACTTCAGAAGCTAAAAGCATCAGGCAAAACCCAAAGATATTCATTTAGTCCTAAAAATAAACCTCATCTACTGGCACAGGTTTGTCGGCAAAGACCTGTGAAAAACAGCACAGTTCACATGTCACATCACCCAGCCACGACAGCACCAAAGCACTCAAGGTAATCCACAGCGGCCAGAAGCGCAACAGAGAAACACATCTCTTCTGCCAGCGTGGTGAGGGAAGACAACTGCCAGCAGAACTCTGTCAGGGCTGGAGTTCGATGAGGATTCCGCAGCAATCCTCTTTTTCAGCTGTCACCGGTACTTTAACACCAGTCATCTTCCTGGGCTTAGCACTGGTTTCCACAAACCTTACCCATGCTGCCACAGCTACGACCCTTAACGTGCTGGGGTGCCCCTCAAGTGCCTGTGTACTGACGTACGCAGCACGGGGAACAACCACGATGACTTAGAGACCTGCGGGCAGTTCCAGGGCTACAGTCTTACCAGCCTCACAGAGACGTGGTGGGATGACTCCCAGGACTGGAGGGCTGCCGTCTTCAGGGACACGCTGCAGAGGGCCCAGCAAAGGGCCATGAAGAAGGCAAAGGGATTGAGGCATCTCTTCTACGAGGAAAGGCTGAGACAGCTGGGACTATTCAACCTGGAGAAGAGAAGGCTCGGGGGGATCACATCCATTTACGTGAAGGGTGGGTGTATATGGATGTATGAAGGGAGGGTGCAAAGAAGACAGAGCCAGGCTCTTTTCGGTGGTGCCCAGTGACGGGCAAAAACTGAAACACAGGAGAGTTTCTCCTTCTGAACATCAGGAAACACTTTGTCACTGCGAGGGTGACCGAGCACTGGCACAGGTTGCCCGTGGAGGTTGTGGAGTCTCTGTCCTCGGAGATACTACAAAGCCGTCTGGACACAGTCCTGGGCAACTGGCTCCAGGTGGCCCTGCTTGAGGAGGGGGGTTGGAGCAGATGACCTCCATAGGTCCTGTCCAATGTCAACTATTCTGTGATTTTCTTCCACTATTGTCTTTCTGCGTTTGTACCAACCGTCACTCCTGTCACACTGCAACGCACGCACAAACCAGGGAGGCAAAATTTCACATTTAACAAAAAAAACCCACCACCTAACAGCGTAACCACCTAGAACTAGTTTTATTCACATTCTCCTTATTTCACTGCACATGGTCCACAGTAAGCAAGAAACAGCACTTCTGATTCAAGAAACATACAGAACCCAGACTGTCACGCCGTTTACAAGGTAAGCAAATCGGAAGTGCAGCGCAGGATATAAACCAACACATCCATACAGGACACCTTGGAATAAATACTATACTCGATGTTCCACCTAAAGCAACCGCAGTGTGAGCATGAGCTCCTACCCAATTCACACGGAATTTTCACTAGCATTTGATCCCGATCTGAATTGGCAATCATGGACACACAGCCAAACGTCAGTCATCAAAAGTCCTGGTTTTAGGGCATTATTTAAAACTCATTCTGACAAGGCACATTAGGGCGTTAAAGGGATCATCCTGTATTTCAGAGATGTTAAAAATATCAGACGGATCATATTTTTGTCTCCAGTTTTTGTAGCTCACTAGTTATTAATAGGTTTATGTGTTAGACTGAAAACAAGACCCTCGGGGCAGGAATGCATTAATTCTTAAAATACACAAATATCTGTTAAAATGGCTCAATGTTTTACATCAGGTAGCTTCCTGTCATTTAAAAATTCACCCGAGGACTATTTAGACCTTTTTTAAAGAGAAAGGTCTCATTCAGAGATCACTCTCCATTAGGGAATCAAGCTTCTTCCAGCAGCACACCAAAAAATTAAAGCACTTCTCACAAACTGCGTTAGTTTATCATCCCTTAGCTTCACAGGAAAAGCACAAAACTCAGTTTTATATCAAAATGTAGCAATTTATCATGCTGTACACACACACCAAAGCAAAGCCAAAACAATGTGCCATGCACTTAGAAGTAATCGATGTAGTAAAGCATACGCCAGATCAACTGAAGTTAAAGCTGGGTCAATAACTAACATTCTAGGAACAGTAGGGAGTTAGAACTGTGATTATTTTAACAAGACAGTCAGAAAAGCATTAATTAGATTACAAGCTATGATTTCTTAAATGACAAAGAAGAAAAGATGAACAGAATTGAAGACCACAATTTTAATTTAAAAATGCAGCTTTTATCATACCAAAAAACCCAAACCAAACCCGAAAACAAACACACAAAAAAGCCTTATCTCAGAACACTTGCAAAGCAATTAGCAAAACAGGTTAGCACTCCCCATACTTAAAAAGTGAGATAATGCTCATCAGAGCAGCTGTAGCCACATTATGCATTGATTTTCTGGGGGTGGGGGGTACCGAAAAGCTCAGGCAGGAGATACTTCATAGAGAATCCAGGGACACTGCAAAACTCAAACGCAATAAACACAGCTTTACAGAAAACAGGTCTTGCCAAATGACCGCTGCCCCTGAAGGTCCTCATCCGCGACCCCTGTTTTCACAGGGCTTCTGAAAAGCACATTGAACACGTCCCATAAAACCTGCCAGGGATTCGAATGGGTTAACAGAAAGTCCTCCACTAGTAATTGCAAATGGGGAATCATCTCACAGGAACATTTCTAGAACAAGTCCCACGTGGATCTCTTCTCATCTCAAGGTTATGTGATATTATTCTCAGCAATACTGGAGTTATAAATACTCTATTGGCAGAGTTCATGCATGGTAAATTAACACAAAAGTGTTAAAGATTAAATTCTACAAACTAATCCAAATATACAGTAAGTAGAGCTCAGCTGAAGATTGTTTCTCATCACAGTCACGATTCCAGGAGCCAGGAATATTTTCCACAACTACAAGATTGTGACTTCAGTCCAGATTCATTGAACAACTCCGCAGCGAAGGGCGATACCCAAAGTAACCTAAGACTGCTGTAAAGTGGTTCCTATTCACAGAACGAAATTTACAGCAAGCAGAGACAAATCCTATAGGAAGTGTTCCACTTCCATACGATTTTATTTATTTTTACAGATTTATTGTTGATCAGAAGTTGTTTTCAAAATACATGCAACAACCAGAAAAGAAGCAAAAAATTGTATGCCTTGAAACTCATTTTCGACTTGATCTGTTGATGAATATTTAATATCAATTTTGCACTATCTGTAATTTAGCAATCCAATCCTATTTCACAGGGATGGTGAGACTGCATTTAAGCCTGCATCTGTATACCTCCTTGTAAGGAAAATGTCTTAGAAAGATACAGACCACCCCAATCTACTGAAAATACCAAAAACTACTGACGCTTCTGGAAGCTAATAGGGATCATTCATATGGTGCAGATGGATGAATCTGTATCAGCTGCACCAGAGAGGCTTCAGCATTGTTTTTAGTGGTGTGTTTTTTCAATGCTCCAGGACAAGCTCTGTGTACTCAGTGCCACAAAAGGCATGCCGAACGGATGAGTCCTCCGAGGAATTGAATAAATGTCAGTTCACTGTTTACTGGAACCAGTAAAAGAGGAAATGTCATTGATCAAGTCTCCATTTATGGGCGAAGAAAAAAAAACTTAAATCAAAATTTCTTTCTCAAGCAATACTTTTAAGCATGATAAATGATACCACGTTCAGTACAATTTCTAACACATTCGATACTACTCTGTCCTCCAGTCTCAGGCTATCAGGTGACTCTATAGCAAGTCAGAACTAATTCAACAGCCAATTCTGAAACGGCAGAGATTCAAAAACTGGCATCGCTGTCATCACCCACAACACAACTACATACATTTATTTTGTTTTTTTTCATCCACACAAGGCAGATTCAATCAGGAAAGTAAATATTTTTCCTTGAATTTCTACTATTTTAGCAAAATTTCAACTCCAACGTCAAAATACATCATTAAATTTCATTAAGAGATTTGTTCAGTGAAGACTGTTCCAGGCAGGCTGACTTTGGACATCAACAATTAAATTGTTTTATAATGACATTTTAAGCCTAAGCTTTGCCAATTCTTCCAGAATTTTGTTTTAATGAGTTTAGTTATTGAGAAAAATAGAAAACTGTAGTATCTGTAAATGGAATGTTCCAAGTATCATCAAGAATTAAATAAAAAAAGATACATACTCAATAAGCGAAGGTAAAGAAGGACAACTGCAAATTTAAGAAAGTGAACTGACCATCGGGGATACTTTGCAAAAAAGCCTCTTTTTTAACTGAAAGTTCCGAACCCAATCTCTGCATTGCATTCACAAGAATCCAGCACTGGATGCCACACAATGCACAATCCTTGCATGCTCCCCATAATCCCTGCATAATTTGGATACGAAAGATTGCCCAAAACAGGCTAAGAGCTGTGGAAAAGCAAGCAGAGATGGCCACTTGTAGAAACAGCCTTATAACGAAAAGCCAGTGTGGAAGCTATCTGTCACCACAGACCAATGTGGAAACGGTTACAGCTCTGGCCATGTCAGTAAAACACCACAGCTCAAATAAATGCTTCCAGGGCATACAGTGCCTTCCTCCTCAATAGATGAGAACACCACATTCAAATAACTGGCTGGCTTAAGTGAAAACTCATTTCACATGAGGTCTCCTAATCACTTTGTCCTTGTGAAGTGAGCTGTACACCATAACTGCCTGTATTTTTTTCCCTTTTCTGCCTAAGAGCAACACCACAAGAAGAATACTCCATGAAATCTTATGCAGGCAGTTCCCTGACTAACTGAATATACCTAAGGGCTTCAGGAAAACTGTCAGATAAAGATGCAAAACAACTGATTCAGAAAAAAATATGCATGTTTAGTCAAAGCTTATCTGCTGGTAAAAGTGAAAGACAGTCATGAATGACTGAACTGCAATAATTTATTCAGCATCAGGTGCTAGGAATGACTGTGCTGGGCCAACATCATGGAAAAATCTTTGCACCTCCCAGAATAAGGCAGAAAACTTACCCACAAAACTGCCTGAGTTCATGAGCTCAAGCCATTAGTCAGAATGCCAAGGAACTTTTGATACTGGAAATCAGTGATCAAGCAGAAGAATGCGTAACCCTCATACTCCTCTTTGCACAAGAAAAGAAGGGAAGACCTTAAAACCGACTAAATGTTTTCTGTCGAAGGGTTTGGTTGTAATTTGTGGAACTGAAGTGAAAAACCTGCAAGGCGAGCAAGACCACTGCAGCTCACGAAATCACTCCTGCCTCCAAACGAAGCATTTAATAACGGGTGAGCCTTAATAAAGGAATACAGCCAAAAATAGCTCCCAAACAACAACCAGGTCTGTAGTACAGGCATTCCCTGCAGAAATTACGAAACAACGGGACAGACAAGTTTCATTCACTCAAGAAACTTGTAAGAGACCCATGAGAACAATTCTCTAGAAAGGAGTAAAAGGTGATAGCAGAAAAAAAAAACAAAACCCAACAAACAAACCTGTGAACATCTACCACATCCTGCAAAAGCCATCAGTCTGTTATCAGAGGATACTTCCAGTCAAACACAGCCAACAGGATGCTGCCCTGCATCAGCAACACCATTACCAGCAGATCAATAGAAACAACTACTCTCTATCCAGCAGCTTGTGAAACTGTGTTTGGGGTACTGTGTCCAGTTTGGGGATCCCAGTAAGAGACAGACATCAGGCTACCAGAGCAAGGCCCAGAGGAACGCTTCCAAGATGGGGCATAAAGTAATAGGATACTGTTTGTAGGGTTTGTTCAGACTTAAGTAGGAAAGCTAAGGGGAGGATGAATTCTTTTGCTGTCTTCAGCTATGTAGTACAAGTGCATAGAGAAGACGAAATCGAACACTTGGAGATAGACAGAGAAGAGACACACGGCCATGCAAACAAGTCCATGCAAAGTAGGTGCAAGATGGGAAATTACAATGACATATTACAGCTTTCTCACAGTTGCCAGACACCGGAACAGGTTTCCCAGAGAGACTGCAGAATCTCCATCCCTGGAGTTACTCAAAACTCAACCGGACATGGCCCTGAGCAATCCGATCTAGAAGGATCTGCTTTCAGCTGGAGGTTGGATCAGGTAACTTCCAGAGGTCCCTGCCAGTCTAAATTTTTCTATGACCATACAGCAAGTCTTCAGAAATACCACAACTGCGACAGAAGCCAGGAACACAGAATATCAGCCCAGAGGCTGGGCCCATCACTAGGGGCTCAGCACCTGGAAGCACTGGCAACCATTCACCTTGCTGAGAGTATTTTCAGCTCTTTCCCCCATTCCTGTGCAAGTTCAAAAAGGAGTGAACACACCGTTTCCTATTAGGAAAACTATTTCTAGTAACAGAATAAGAAATAGCCTGATACCAAATTGTGAGCTAAAACCAATGGAGATGCTTCCAAGTTCCACCCAGCCTGCCCAGCTGCCCTTTGGTTGGGATTGCCGGAGTACTAAAGTTTCAAGAAAAGAAGCAGAAGACAGAGAACAGTAACTGTTTTTTAGCTCCTCAATCTCATTCCACCGTTCAGGATTTCTAGTTGCCGATGTCAAAGACAGACTGCATCTCCCCCGATCACCGCACTGTCCCATGACCAGTTCTTCTGGGAACTACAAAGGTCACCACGTCCAAGCTGGCCGAGTCAGACTGCGGTCGGCTACAACGCTGGCAGCTCCGCGGTACTCCTCCACGCTACCTGGTAAAGGTTCTCTGCTGAGTCAGACGGAAAGGAATAACCTAGATATGAGTAAGAGATCATTTTCTGAGATCAGTTATGTTGTCCAACGCGGTTTCAGTTATGATGCTGACAGAGAATGGGAAAAGCAAGGAAAAATAATTCTCTGGCAACACTCAGATTGGCTCGGCAGTGAAACAAGATCAGCAAACGCTCTCTTGGTCACCATTGCCTTGCCACTTTGTCCTATTCTCCTCAGCTTTGGATCCTTTCCATGATGTAAATTCAAACCTAAACACGTGTTCCGAATCGCTGTCAGCACCAGACATCGACTATTCAAGTCCCTTTTATCAGTGCTGTTATCTACAACACTGAAAAAGAACATATTGGTATATTCCTGCTCTCAGCGGGCTTCTCCAGTCCCTAACTGCAGTGTACACAGATATTTGTAACTTCCAGTGAAGTTTCAGAATCACAGGCCACCTTCACTGACTAATTCAAAACCAGCAGCTCCCAGTGCCAAGGGCTTACTCGTGCAGACATCTCCTGTCTTTGATAAGCTATGAACTGCTTGCTAGGAGGGGTTTCCACTCCCTTAGCCCATAATTTTCAAATTTTCACTCTGCTTTGACATCTCAGGAAGCCATTCTGCTACATAACCCACTTATTTTTTCCCCTCCCACCTTCCAGTACACTGCCGCTCCATAAAACATTTGGGAGTCCAACTTCTCCCTCTCTTCTCAGTTCCTCTGACCATCAGGAAGAGAAACCAGCCAGGGAGCAGCTCCAGTTCCCTACAACACAATTAGAACTTTCCTACTCTGTGCCTTGTAGCTTCTTGAGGAAGAAAGCGTTCTGATGAACCAAAATATCTTCACTCAAACATATCTGTACACAGGAACCGTGACAGATCCTAACCATTTATGGCTTAACTGCAGAATATATTTCATGAAAAGCTGCTGCTAACAGGTACTCCATAAGCAATCTTAAAGCCCCCCTCCTCTCCACACAGTCACCTTTGACTTAGATACCCCTATTTTGTCACACTCGGTGGAAAGGAGAGCAAGCTCACCGAAATACTCTATTCTATTCTATCGCAATATGCAAATGGCACGAGCATACAGCATCGGATTATCAGATGAATCATCTGCCTATAAACTTGGGGGGGGGGGGTGAGGTGTTAGTGGGGTTTTTTCAAATCTTCCATTCTTACAACTAACATTTTCCCCAAGAACGCTGCCAGCATGCCTGGTGGTTTTAAGATACTATTTGACCTTCTCTCCATTCTAAACAGTAACATTTCCAGCAGCAAATTCCTGGGAAATCAGCATCACATCTGCAAGATGACAGGCTGAGATTACCAGTGTAAAACTTTCCTATTGCCCTTTCCTTTACCATTTTCTATGTTCCCTCCCCCAGTAAAACCAGCACAGCATGGCGGCATTTCAAACTGGATCCAAGACATGCCACAAAGAATAATTCCAATGTTGTGGGGTTTTGCTTTGTTTAATCTGGATGAGTTCACAACAGCATACAGAGCGAGGGCAGCACGCCATTGATCAGGAGCCAGAAAGAGCCGTAATCTCACCAACTCCTGTAACTACCGAAGGGTTTGTACCATTAAACCACAGCCCGAAATCGCTAACTGCGCTACAGGCGGCTGAGAGAGCAAGAGAGACCAGTCTGGGTACGATTTTTTTTCCTTAAGGTTGATCAGACCCAAACCACCTACCCCAGGAATACTTTTGGTCCAGACTGTTGATTTCATTTCACTGCTGCTACAAAGGGAACTGAACAGACATGTAAACCCCAAGAGCTGAGCAGCAAGATGATGGCGGGAAAGAAAAGTCTCATCACTACAGGCTCTGATTCTAACAAGGTATACGCCGTGTTTAGTAAGAAGGGGATGTACTTCTACGAAGATACTCATTGAAGAAGGAATGTTTAAATAACAAAGTAGAACTCCAGCTGCATATATTATGTACGACGTTAATAACGATATGGAAACTGCACTTTGTTTTCTAAATCATACACCAACCGCTTGTAACTAAAGTCTGCTCTGACACTGCACTGGTGTCTCACAGAACCACGATGTTTAAATGGACCCCAGCAGCGTCATTCTCTCACAAGACTAAATTACAGCCCTTTCAGCGGGGAAACACTGACAGACAAGGAACTCAAGAACTCCAACCCCTGACACATCATCCCGTAATATTTTTTTATATTTATTTGAACTGTAATCACAATTGACAGGCATGCCGATATCGTATGAAGTGCTCTAAGTATGGGAGTAGTAACTGCACCCTGAAAGGCTTTACAAGCCAGAGAGAAGACTGTGAACAAGAGGAAGCCAAACCGCAGAGACACCAGTCAGCAGGGAAACCATTCCTGCAGACACAGTGGTCAAATCAATGTGGACATGTAGTAATAACTGCCACGAGGAATTTTAAGCACTGAGGACGAAGAGCAAGATGGTTTTACAGCTATTTAGGTACCTGATGAGGAAGGAGTAGTGTGGGAGAAAGTGTTAACGTTAACCTGAAAGAAGAAAAAAAAAAAAAGGAAAACGCTGCCAACAGACACCCAGCACAGTGAAACACCACAGGCACCATACAGGACACCGTTGCCTGAGCTCAGGGGTCAGGCTCACCAGTTCTGAAAGGATCATCCAGTGAGAAAAAGCCTGATGGTCTCCCAGAAACAGCAGAAAAGCAAACTTGGGAAAACCGCACATTTTTTTGTCTGACTCAGACTTACACAGTTATTTTACGTAGCTTTTCTTAAATAAATGATTGGTTTCCCCTCTGAAGTTGTTCCTTCAGAGGTGGAAGTTAAACTACAACCCGTGAAGAGCGATCCCACCAACAGAAGTAAACAGAAAATATTCCAATTGGTTCTCAATTGCTGTTCACACGTGCTTTATTATTAACGCAGCTACTAATGAATTAAGAGACGAACGCACTCGGGTGACTCCAGCGGGCAGTTGTGCCGTTCTTTCCCGGTTTCTACCGTTAATTTATAACACGATGACACGGTGAGCTGCTTTTTTTTGCCTCCCTTCTCCGGCCTGGGAAGCAAGAACAGCACTTACCTACCTCGCGATGGCAGATGAATCTTCTAGAGCATCAGAAACCAACAGAACAAAGATGCGACATTAACGCACGTTACCGCCGCCCCGACCCCCCCATGGCGAGGGGGGGGGGGGGGGGCCTCGCCTTTCGACCCCCCCAGACGCCCGTCCCGTCCCGGTGCCCGCCGTGAGAGGCCGGGGCGCACGGCTGCCCCCCCCCCCCCCCCCGGCCCGTTGGGCCGCGGATCCCACTCCCCGCCCTCACCCACCCACCCACCCCGAAGCAGGGGGCGGCTCCCGACTCACCGATCCCGGGGGCCACATAGATGAAGTAGAGGCAGGAGGAAGAGAAGGAGAAAAAAAAGATGAAGGCGAGCATGGAGCGATTGGAGACCCGCAGCACCTTCCGCAGCAGTGGCATCCTCCCTCCGAGCCGGCGGCCGGCCGCTCCGCTCAATCCCGGCGAGCCAGAGGGAGGCGGCCCGCTCCTCCCATGGATCGGGCAGCGAGAAGGTGACGAGGGGGCTCCGCTGGCCCCCTCCCTCCCTCCCGCCGCCTCCCCGGGAGGGGGGCTGGCCGGTGGGGGCAGCGCCGCGGCCCGAGGAGGAGGGAGGGCGGCGGTTTGGGGGCCGGGGCCCGGCTGCCCGCCCGCCCCCCCCCTTCGCAGGCGGCCGGAGGGGACCCGCCTGCCTTCGCGCTGCTGCCTCCGGGGGCGGCCTGAACCCACCGCCGCGGCTCGCAGGTGGCGGCCGGAGCGGTGAGGAGGAGTCCCTTAGCGCTGCCGCGGGGCTCGGCGAACGTTCCCGCCGCTGCTCATGCCGCCGGCCGCCCGCTCTGCCGCCTGCTGCCCCCTCGCAAGCGGCGGCGGTAGCGGCAGCAGCATCCCCGCTGCCGGCGGGCAGTCACCTCCGCGCCCAGCCCGGCCCAGCCCGGCCCAGCCCCGCCGCTCCCGCCTCCTCCCGCAACCGGCGGGGAGCGCGCGGCGCGCCGCGGCCCGGCCCCGCCCCACCGAGACCCGGGCTACTGCGGCGGTCGGAGCGTGCGCGAGACCCCGCCGCGGCGGCGGCGGCGGCGGCAGACTGCAGAACTGCGGCGGGGGCGCGCGCGCGCGCGCGCTCCCGTCCGCCCGCCCGCCCGCTACCGGCGGAGGGGAACGCGGGTGGGGGAGGAGGGGGTGCGCCCGGCAGTGCCGCCGCTGTACTGCGGCACGGCCCGCCCTGCGGCACGGGCCAATGGGAGGGCAGGGAGAAGCGAGCCCGCTGCCCTGATTGGCTGGTGCGTGCGCGAGCGTTTGTATCACCGGGGCTGGGCGGGGGTGGTCGGGCCCGGCGTGGCCGCGGTCCGGCGGGGTCCGCGCGGCCGTCACGTGAGGGCGGGGCGGGAAGAGGCGCTGGGCGGGAGCGGGCGGTGAGGGGAGAGGGTCGCTCTGCTCTCCCCCTCCTACGGCCATGTCGGGCGGGGGATACCCCTGCCGTGCCCGGGATACCCCTGCCGTGCCCGGGATACCCCTGCCGTGCCCGGGATACCCCTGCCGTGACCCGCCACCTCGGCGTTCTGCGGGACACGGCGGGGAAGGGCCGCGTCCGGCCGGCGGGGGCACCGCCGGGTCTCTCGGGAGCTCGGCCTGCCCCGGCCGTGCCCGCTTGTCAGCGGGGATGCTGTTCTCCCCCCCCTCTTCCCCTTCGCAGTCCCTGCTGCCCCTCTGCCGAGTGCGGCTCTCGTCGGGCTTGAGCCGCTTTTGGTGCAAAACAGCTGGAAATGGGGCCAGCAGACCCAACAGTTCTCCACAGGGCACGTTCGAAAGTAGTTCCTGAAGATCTGGGTACACTTGTGCTTTCAGATTTGATGAGTGATAATCCACACGCCCCATTAGTGCTTTCCTCTCAAGCCCATTGCGTGAAAAAAAAGGATTTTAAAAGTGGGTAACGTAGCTATTCCTTCTGGCTTTAGCAACTAACCCTGGCGGCCACAAGTTGCTGGGTGATAGGGTCAAGCCACTGATCTCTCGGTTCCTCTGCTGTTGCCCGTGGGAAGATGGGTGCCAAGGGGCTGGCAGCTGGCTGGAGTGCGCCCAAGTGCACCCGAGATGGCAGCAGGAGCGTAAGAATCCAGATCCGTGTTGTTCACGTGTGTTGAGTTTCTTCAGACATGGAGTAAAAAAAGGATGGAGATATGGAATTGCTCGCCTCCCCCAAATACGATTTGGTCTCAGTCACTGTGCTTGTTTTTATGCAGTAGGCGTTACTGGTGGCTTCATTTTGTTTTACCCAGCTCCTGATCTAGTAGAGTTAAGTTGAGGGGATCATCTTAGGAGTTTCTTCGCTCCAGTCGCAGGCACACAGCTTCCAAACGCTCCACAGGCTTCTGTATCAGTTTTTTTGGATCATAAATGTAAAAAGTCTCTTGACGTGTAAAACTCTGAGCTAGAAATACAAAATTATTGGTGAATCACTGAAGTAGTGATGCAAATAAGTGATAGTAAAATGACCTTCTACTTAAACTTGGGGCCCCCAGCACAAGACAGGCACGGACCTGCTCAAGTGGGTCCAGAGGAGGCCACGAAGATGCTCAGGGGGCTGGAGCAGCTCCCCTGTGAGGACAGGCTGAGAGATTTGGGGGTGTTCAGCCTGGAGAAGAGAAGGCTCTGGGGAGACCTTAGAGCGGCCTTCAGTGCTGAAAGGGGCTGCAGGAGAGGTGGGGAGGGACTCTGGATCAGGGAGGGTAGGGATAGGGTGAGGGGTAATGGTTTCAAACTGAAAGAGGGGAGATTGAGATGAGATATTGGGAAGAAATTCTTCCCTGTGAGGGCGGTGAGGCCGTGGCCCAGGCTGCCCAGAGCAGCCGTGGCTGCCCCCTCCCTGACAGGGCTCAAGGCCAGGCTGGATGGGGCTGGGAGCAACCTGCTCTGGTGGGAGGTGTCCCTGCCCGTGGCAGGGGGGTGGCACTGGGTGAGCTTTAGGGTCCCTTCCGACCCAAACCACTCTGTGATTCTATGCAACAGTCAAAAAGAGGTTTCTCTGTCCTCCAGCATCGGTAGATGTTGAACAGGAACATTTCTATGTGCAGTAGAACACAGTACACGCAGTAACGATCTATAGCCACATCGTGGAATTTCCTCATTGTCGCTTTGATGCAGAGCACAGACATAAGAATTTCCTAGTGAGGGTTTCCGTAGCAGAGGGAGAAATTCTGCTCCTTCAGCTCTGAAACTGAGATTTGTCAGTAATACTTTGATGGATGTTATTGCAGTGGGTACCAAATGGATGGGTACATTGAGTGATGCATTTTGTCACAAAATTATTTCTGAGTTACCAGTAGTGGCTATGTAACTTGACATATGTCATTTATTTTATTGAGTGTAAAACTAGCTATAAAAATACAACATTGAGCTGCTGTATACATATATGGCTTAAATTTGAAGCTTCAGCTGACTTTAATATAGTCCCTGTGTACATGAACTTGGGTTTATGAAGCGAAAACGTGCTGTAGCTTTGTGTCTTGTTACCATCTCACATTAAAGTTGTCCTGGTTTGTCTGGGACAGGATCCCAGCCCAGACAGGCCATGAGCCGTTTGAGTCAGCCCGGGCAGCTGCCCTGGGTGAGCTGCAGGGGTACCTGTACCACAATGTCACGGTCATTGTAAAGGGGGGAGGTTGGCAGAGGAAGGGGAGCTCCTGGGGGGTTCCTCCTGCTCCTCTGGCTTCTTGTTCCTGAGGACTGCTCTCCTGTTGACTGTGACTGCTGTGTATTCGTGTGGCTTCATATAATTTTGTTGGTGTTAGTGCTGTTTCATTAAATCTGTTTCACTTCAACCCATGGGTCTCTTCTCCTTTTCCCGGTTCCCCTTCCTGGCTGGTGAGGGGTCAGTGGGTGACAGAGCAACTGTTAGAGTTTAGCCCCGGATACAGGCTAAACATAGACAAAAGTAAAATTTATTTTATATGAGATGCAGTGTTTTTACTGCTTTATTTTTACACAGTGTAGCTGCTGATTCCCTGTATTAGCTGTAATAACAGAGTGTTGACACGTGCTTCTCTGATATTCCACTTCTATTTGTGGTTTTGCTGCTGTTTCAGAAGACTTGTTTCTGTGCTGTGAGCGTAGGGAAGGACGTTAGAAGAGCAGCACAGCGACAACTTGCAGAATCTTGTCAGAGCTGTGAGACCCACGGTACGTGGAATCTCAAGACTGGCCCTAAGTTTTGTGTGGAGGAACATTAAGCGGTGCCGAACACATCTCTGTCTCTGCATAACTAGAAGCCAGTGCCATGTCTAAAGCTCGACAGTATTTGTTTTCTTTTAATTGCTTAGACTGCTAGATGGGCTTTTGCAAGACTTTAAATGCTACTCTGATGCGCTTGAGAACCTGTGAGATAATAAATACGTAGAGGCATTTGTGGAAGAATATCAAAATGGAGTTTCAGAAGATAGGTGTGTTGTGTTTAATTGAATCTCCAGCAGCAGGACGCTGCAGGAGCAGCAGCGTGGCTCGCACACACTTATAGACGACTGGGCCCAGGTATCTGCTCTGAAAAGAACACTTGAAACATCCTCCATCTTCTTTAAATATTATTTTCCTCAGTAAAAAGATTACTGCACAATCGCTGGATTACTTCTTTGAATAACTTACAATATTGCAATGTACTTAACCGTTGTAAGAAAAGGAATTTCCACTGAGTAGACGTTGCTCTCTGCTATGTTTCATCCTGCAATGGAATTTATACAGAAAAGTTCTTAAACAATTGTAGCTTACTCTGGAAGAAGGTGACGACTCAAAAAAACTTGTTCCTCGCTCGTGTTTTCAGTCGAACCATCCAAAAGTAGATTTTCTATCGGTCATTCCAAAAGGCCACAGATTTCATCAAACCCACCAAGTGCTGCCAGAGGAAGTACGTGCACGGAACTGACGCGCTTCCCACGCTGCATTGGCACAGTCGTGCGTGATGATGATCTGCCGACAAGATCAGGCACCGATCGGTGGGAGGAAAGTACAGCGCAATTTTGGGTAGGACAAGAGGGAGAGGTTTGATGATTTTTTTTCAGCTGGGTCGCTTCTGGAATGCATTTGGAAGAGAGACACCACAAACCCTTGTGGCTTTACGATTGTGGATGTCGGGTGCAGTGAGACAACGGGCGGGAAGGAATGCCAGAAGATCTTGAGGGAAGAAAAAGTACCTTAAACTACGGTGCTCACCGACGGTAGAACTTGAGCCCAACACAAGCGCCTCTGGAGAGGTGTCAGAGGTTCTGCTACCCAAGGAGGCGGCAGGGGGTATTCTGCTGACATCAGAGAGAACACGTACGAATGTGCTGCCCATGGAGCCTCCATTCCTACAGTCTGCAATGCTGTTTGTACATCTCACATTTTGTTCTCCCGCCATTTACCGCTGCATGTTTCTGTTAGTTCTTACTGCTCATACCCAGTCTTTGAATCAGCTGTAGTAAACTCTTGTTTAACTGGCTGTTCTTCCTCTGCCGCGTGATGGTCTGTCTTGAGTCTGTCTTTCCTCCGGTTAACGCTCCTGTGCACGGGGCCGAGTTTTACCCCTCTGCCTCCATACTCTGTATTGTTCAGGCAGAAAGATTGCGTGACTGTCACAACTTTTCTTGTCATTCACCTGTTTATCAGCAATAAATTACTAAAGTACCACGTAAATCTCGCAACTTTTGCATTGTCTTTTTTGTTTCTGCAAGTTTAATCACTCACACCAGCCTCCTTGCGTCTTCCTTACACCCTACATTTAAATTCCAATCCAGTCGTGTTTACTTGCTCTCTGGTTGCTGTCACTTTGTCTTCCCTCTCAGCTGAGCCAGCCCGACTGCCTCGTTCAGGCTGTAATGGATAGCCCAGCAATGATTCCTTCACACTCTTTCTGCAAGAGCTCTCTGCTACTCACGGCACCTTTCCCCAGACGAGCCCGGAGAGCTGCAGCCAAGCCACAAACTTCCCTGGGTTCCAAAGCAACCTCTGAGCCACAGGCAGAAGTACATGATCAGCTTTCTCCTCACCGCAGGGAACTCCATGAAATCTTCCCTGAGGCTTGGCTTCTGAACCCTTTTGCCATCACTGCTCCAGTTTTCTTCCTTGCCTTTTCTGATTTCCGAAATGGTGGTAATAAAAATCGACCAATGAGCATAGCATGGTTTTGTTACTAATCCTACACGTAGAGGTTACTTTGGTGGTGTTCGTAAATACCTTTGGGGTTTCATTTACTTGGATTTAGCAGCTTCACTTCTATTAATAACACTTTGTTACACAGGGCAGCAGCATTTCAGGATCCTGTACGATAATGGGCACGTAATCCTTCTTGCAAGGTCAACAAGGAGTTAAAACGCCTTGAGTTAAAAAGCTCAGGGTAAGAAGCACGAGAACAGGCCTGACAATTCCAAGAAAATGCACAGTCTGTGTAAGGTTTTGAAAGATTAACATTTTTAAAGATTAAGATGAAGATTAGTTACGATTAAAGATTAAATCAGGTTGTGTCAGGGTGATCTAGACCAATTCAGCAAGGAAAGTCGGTGTCCTTCAATGGGGCACACAAACAGCTAAAACTCACACCAATAGGTAGCGAGAACCAGAGTAATGTGGTTATGTTTGGGGTCATGTGACCTAACCTCATTACATCAGTCGTAATCCCGTTATTAAATCGAATGTCAAATTGGAAATATTTTGAGAATTTTTCCGGGAGTACAACTTTGGACCTGAAACTTGGTTTCGATAGCTGCAGGCTCAGAGTTCTACGTCCCAAAATAGGTTTGTAAGTGTGATGTAGTTGCTACCAGGGAAGAGCATTACCCGACAGGGAGGGCTGTGAAGCTCTTCTCTTTCACGGGTGGAAGGAAAAAGCCAAAACATTAGGTAAGACCTTACCTTCTTTGCTTCCCGTGTTCCTCCCACGTTTCCCAGGCTGTGAGAGTTTGGAAAATCATAACGCTTTTATCTTCAAATAAGTGAATAGATAACGACTGGGTTCATCTTTAACTTTTCGAGCTGATACTGCTTTTTTTGGTTTGGAGTAGATCTGTTTCTTATAAAAAGCTTCAGTTACGACTCCTGTGCCTCCATTCCGCTACAGAAGGAGAACATCTGCAGACCTTTGCTTCTGCAGGGTTGGAGTTTGGCGCCCTGCAACTTTTGTCATCTTTATACTTTGATGAATACCGTTGTGATAACTGTCTTATCTCTCCGATGGTCTTCAACCAGTTTCTCAGCCAGAGCAGTTAGTTGTTTTTGTCACCAACTTCTGTAGTACTGAAGGGGACAAATAAAGGCAGAGACAGCGAATAAAATAATTAACGGTCACCTTTGGATTTACAGACAAGTCTTTCACCAAAGCCAGTAGGAGCAGGGGGTTGACATGTCAGGGCATGGCACGACCAAATGCACCGTTACCATACCGCGCACCAGCAAGCCGAGGACGGCTGGGAATGCCTCTGGCCTTTCCCCCCCAGCACAGACCAGAGCCGCAGACCGCGTGTTCATGTGCCGCCCTTGACTGGTGTTAGCTGGAGAGAGGAAAGAGAGACCCGTGCAATGGGATAGAGGGGACAATCCTGTCACGTAACTTCGGGCTTTCTCACATCGTCAGCTGAGAGGAAGCAGCCCCTAATCTGCATTTTGCAGACAGCGATTGGCATAAGGAGCCTCGGTTCGCCAGGCTGTGTGACTTGGCCGTGTTTTCAGAGGTACGCGAGATACCCAAAATCACAAATAATCAGTCGTTACTGTGGGAAAACATTCATTGCCCTAACCACTGCTGTCGTATCCTAAAAAGGGTGAATCTAACGAGGATTATTGTCTTGTGATTAGGCACTTTGTCATTTTTTCTATGTCATGGATGTAACTATTTGCCACGCCGTAACATAGTAAGCATCTCATGTGGAAAAGACAGTGTCTTGCATTAGGTCATGTGTAGATTCCTTTAAAATGATGCATCCGTAGCTGTTTGAAATCTACATGGCAAAGACAATGTGCCAGTAAAAGACATTTTTGTTGCTGTAAAAGTGCAGCATGAAGAGAGATTGATAGAAGAGTAGGTTTACTGTTTGGGTATCGTGGGAGTTATTTCGCTGTAACTTGTACAGGTGAAAAATAAGTGCAGAAGGTGACATAATCGCCACTAACATCAGATACTATTTTTTACGGAAATCAGAATTTAAATGACCTGAATTACATCAGAATCAGTCTGAAACCTCTATTTGCTGCATTTGGAGTAATAGCGGTTCCTTAAAACATTTCTGGGAAAGGAGAGTGGCTAAGAAATCCTGAGAGCGGACTGCAAGGCTGAGCTTCCACCCCCGGGCTGCTTCTCTAACCTCGCTTTTAAAGATGTCATTCAAGCCTCAAAAACCAGAGCACAAAACTAGATGGTGCAGTTTGGCTGGAAATCACTGCAGTGGTGAAAGAAATTAATAGAAGATTTTTGTGGAAGGCTGGAGGAGTTTTGCTTTGCTTTGTTTGTCGTGGCTAAAATCTTATCCTCGGAGATGCAATTCCTTTGCATATAAAAATAGAAACAATCTGGTCCCACTCTTTCTACTGCAATTAGGAGAAAAGCAATCAGAATTTGTTAAACAGAGTTCAGAGAGAGCAGAGTCTTACATCTTAGGAGACAGATGTTTTCTGATTAAGCTTTCTATCACGGTCTCATTTAGAAATTGCACAAGTCACAGAGAACTTTAGCAAAGGTTACGGTTGGTGCAATTGCACTGCTTTGTTCGGTTCTCGACACCAGCGTTACTGACTTCGTGAGAGAGTGGTTGAACCCTTCCCAAACCCAGGAAAAACATTCTTTATGCAGAAAAACCAGAATTTGAGTTTCTAGTTATTTCTTTTCCTTGTTTTTTTTGCCCTAGTGTTGTTACTTACATGTTTTTCAGTACGTGTGCTGTGACATTTGTGTTTCCACTGACGGTTTTTTAGTTGCCTTACTTTCTTCCACGATCACTATTTGTTTTCTTCGTTTCCTCTTTCTTTTTCCCGCGTTGTCTTTTCAGCAAATATGGAACTTTGCAAATAAATATGTGAACAAAAGAAGCATTCGAAAATAAATAGCCCTGTAACACAAAATAAAATTAGTCATTTATAATATTTGTGGTTCAACAGAAAATGCTTTCTAGCTTTAATTTCCTGAAAATCATATGTTCATTTTAGTTATTCCTGTATTCAGTGTGGCTTAGTTCAAAATCCTTAGCTCATGATTTTAGAGCTCCTTATGTTCAGCTAAGTCTAGAAAGACTTTGAAAATGTCTTAGAAAAATGACCCAAATGCTCTAAGAGGCAACACTAAACTATCAAATTTCCAGGGCTGTTCTCATTATCCTGGATGCATAGGGGATTTGCAGAAAGGTGGAGATGAAAATATCCAGAAAACATGTTCTTACAGTCCTGCAGGGAACTTTGCAACGTTTCTGTCCGCAAAGGTTTCATTGATGGATCAGGAATTACGTAGGAAATAGAATTTTTTAAGTGTTGTATAAAAAACTTCTCTTTTTCAATGGATAAATTCATGGTTGCAGTTCTGATCATTGCATCTCCAAAAAGTACAATTTAAAAGGGTACAAGGAGAAGTGGAAAAAGAGAGGCAGAGCTGTGCTTGGCTTTCATACAAAGGAACCGAAATGGGTCAGGACACTTCAGTTTGGAATCTGACAGCTAGAACTTGGTAATTAGTGAATGGTTTGGGGGTTATTTTTTCCCTCCAAAAGCAGAAATTGGGAATCCTCCAAATAAATGATCAGGCTGCAAGTTTAAAGCATACAAAAAGAAGTGTATTTTCAAACAATGCAAAACCACATTTTAGAGCTCGCTGCTACAGGGAGTTATAGGGGGCAAATGTTAATGTGGTTTGAAAAATTAGTCCAAGTCACAGGAGATGCATTTAATAGTTACTGATGAGCTCAATGGTTCTGTCTGAATTCCTGGTTCCAGTAGCCCCCAACCTGCTGGCAGCAGACGCTGAGGAGTTTTTGTGTCATGAAGAAGCAGATGTATCCACCCTCTTTCTTGACAAAGTCCTTCTGTCTGGGACAGCGCAGGGAGCTAAATGAATCCCAGCCATTCTGGGCGTTTAAAAATTTTGCAGTTTGATCCATCGCAGCAGGTTAATCAAGCAAATAAACGCTCTGCTAATGGAACACGGTAGAATAACATTTTAACTCTGAACTATTCACTGCTTTTAGCATAACAGAGAAGTTCTTTCACACATATAGGAGCCGCATTGTGAAGCTCACAGATCTGGGAGAGCCAAAGTTTCAGTGGAAGTTATCAGACAACCTGCCTCCAGGGCAGAGCAATAAGGGTGAAGCCTTACACTTGGAAGCAGGACTAAATAACTTGCAAATTTATTACCCAGCATTATTTATGCTGGTGGAATCCGTGCTGCTACTTCTGTGATTAGATCGCTCCCACGTTCATTTTTTAAATATTTTTATTTGAAAGGATTAGCAACTAAGCATCTGTACATCCAAAGCTATAATTATTGTAGCTTTACTGACTGTAACAGAGATTAAAGATTACGGTTCAGATCAAACCATTATGTTCAGCACACACAATACAGAACAATGCAAAAGGTAATTGCTTCAAACTAGGAGGTTACTTTGAAAAGAACAATTTAAAAAGAGGAGCTATGTCTAAGGCTCAGACTTACAATCCATACAGCTGATTTCGTTACTGGCTGGACGTTAGGAGGGCTTACAGCAACTGAATACGTAAGCGTTCCTAGCCCCAGGAAACGCAGAGCACTAAGTAGGCTGTTGCCTGGTCCTGCTCGGGTCTGTGCAGCTGAGAAAAACCAGCAGGTTTTGGGCAGTGCATTTTGTTGTTCAGAAACCTGTTTGGGTGCCACAGCTCAGATTCACGATCTCCCGCTTACTCTTGGGTCACCTTTGTGTCTCGACACTGCTCCTTCTCTCAAGTCTATCGGTACACGTGAATAGGCAGGTGGAAGGCAGGATGATGGAGAGTCATGGAATCGTCAGGGCTCGAAAAGACCTCTAAGATCATCAAGTCCAACCATCAGCCCAACACCGCCATGCCCACTAAACCATGTCCCAAAGTGCCACATCTACACGGTTGTTTGAGCACCTCCAGGGATGGTGACTCCACCACTTCCCTGGGCAGCCTGTTCCAGTGTTTGACCACAGAACTAAGAGCTTAAGGTTTTCTGTTTAATGATTTCACTACCATCCCATTATTTTATTACAATTATGTTATTGTATTATAATAAATTCCAGCCATAACTGAATTGTACTTTTTTTTTCCTGGAAAAAACAGAAATCTGGACTTCTGTTCATCATAAGCACGTGTAAAGTGCTGTGAAAGTGCACATCAAACTCTGAGTTACAACTCATGATCCAACAAAGCTTTATACCTGTTCCTCAGACACTAATTGTAGGATAATTAGTTAATCCTTGAGTGGGTAGTTCAGCCTTCACTGGGTCCTTTTGCAGGCCAGTAGCTTCTGGCCTGCAAAATGGACATCATGGCACTGCTCTAATGCACGTGGAGATCTTCAGGTGGAAAGGCATGGTATTAACTTATATTTCTAAATGTTTTATTGGATGATGGTTATCTGTCGTGTCCTAAATTATGTGTTGTATTACTGTCTGCAAACACTGCATTTTGGGACATTTCCTAGACAGGGCATTAGCTGTCCTGAAAGGAAATCAGACTCGAGACTCTCGGCTGCTGTGGAGTGTCACAGTTCCAGCAGGCCAAAGATCAGTCAGCCTGTTCAGCAGATTACAGAAGACAAACAGAAATCCACTCTTTAGCAAGGGTCAATATTTGCTGTTGCCTCAGTTTATAAGACAATAAAATGTCATAATGTGTGAAAAGAAGGGAATAGCCCTTAAAAGTAAGAAGAGGGAAGGAGCAAAATTGATCATCTTTGTTACAGGATGCTTCCCAGTGAGAAAGAAAAAAACCTGCGAAGAGACAGTGCACACATTAGGAAGAGAAAAGGGATTAAAAAAAAGGTGCTGTGTGGCAAAAGGAGGGTGGATTCTTAAATAACATCGTTGTGCATATGCTGCTGTAGTTTCCAGCAGAGACAAACAGAGCATTTTCCTGCAATGCACCAGGATAAATATGATGTCCATCTTTCAATCTCTGGAAAGAGACTGGGTTCTTAAATATTGCCTGAATAGTAACTAAGGAGCAAAAATATAGAAAAAACCCCTTTGGTTACCAGAGAACTGAAAAGAGAGCTGAGGGAGAGAAAAGCACCCCATTTCTCTAGGATACTAAAAGCTAGAAATTAGTTAATGGCGAATAATCAATGTGAAATAGCAGCCTGACTTCATTACCTTATGCCATGTAGGTCAACAGGAAACACACAGACAGAGACAAGTATTTAAATTAAAGATTATTTTCATTCAGCTTTCATAAATGCAAATCATACCAAAGTTATTTGCTTCTTCAATGAACAAGGCAATGAAGTTTCACATTTCGGGTTTTAGAATCGTGAGATACTTTAAATATCTAACTTAGAATGGGATAAATAGCCTTCAGGAAATGTTTGGGATTTTTTTCTTTCTCTGTCTTTCTACTCACTGTAGAGCCTAGACAACTTGTTTAAACGTTAGCAATTTAATCCCATCTTCCGAGTTTAGGATTTTTACGTCTGTCATTTTTAGATGTTTCTAATAGATGGCCAGGGATCATCCAACTGTTCGGAAAGGCTGAGGCAAGGATGAAAGAAAATCAAAATAGGCCAAAATAAATTGTTTGTGTAATAGTTGAGAATGGCTGTATGTTGACTGGGATTCTTTGTGGGTCCAGGCCTGTCAACAGAATGAGGACTTTCTTTCACAGCATCTTCTGATCCCATCATCTCCATCGGTTGCTTTCAGTTGCCCTTTCTCCCCTAACATTAGGATATGGCAGTACCATCTCTAAAAGTCTGTTTTATTTCCCCACGTACATTTTGTTACATTTCAATTTCATGTTGTAGAGATCCTGTGAAAGAACATTGAATCCGTGGTCACAGGTCACACTTCGTAACCTCAAGACACTCTTTAATAGACTACAAGGTGACTAAAGCATAAAAGACACTCTAAAAGCACTTTTACGGGAGTTATTTGCAGCAAGTGCCAGTTGTTAATGACCCAACACAAAATGTCATCTAGATTCCACGTATTAAGGATCCCTTGTAACCTAGGTAACTCGCTGTAGTTACATTTACAAGAACAGAAATGCCAGCTCTTTAAAAGGAGCCAGAAAGGTGATGTTCTTAGTAATAAGCCAGCCTAAAAATTAACTATAAGCTCCAATAACAGACAACTGACCTGAAAATTTGGAGCATCTACTTTAGTTGTACATCAAATAGGCTTCTATTGTCTATTCTCGTTATACTCATTTTTTCCATTAAAACGAAATTCCCCAGATTAAACACATATAGATACATCATCATTAAAATTGCAGGATTTAAAGAAAGCCCCCATTAATAAGAGATATGCCTGATTTTTTCGTTCAAAATCTCAGATACCTGGTTTGAAAGATTGGAGTCCTTTGAAATACTGTAATGCATTAAGAAAGCAGGGGAGGAGGCCACTTTGAATTGAATTGCAAAGGAATGATGTAGGTTGCCTTGTAAGCTGACCAAAAAATTATCTCTTATCAGCATTTGTTAGGATCATGTTGCTAATCCTAACTCCATGGATCTTTATGAGACTTTTGGAACACTTAGTTTATATGTCATTGAGATACCATTGCGTTAAAGTGTGCTTATACATCCATGCACTGGTTTATTTGGGTTTTGTAAAGATCACGTAGCTGGAAATGCTGTGTATTCTGAGAATTAAGCAAGTGGTTAAATTCACTATTATTATATGTGTCCTGGGTTACAGTGTAAAATGTGCCAAAAGGAAAAAAAAATATTCTATTACCATCTTCAGGAGCTGTTGAGACCAGGCGGGGCGGTGCTCCCTGCCTCCCCCCTCTGGACTATCTCCTGTCAATGGGCACAACAAGGCCTTATCGCCTGACCCATCGGTAACTCGCTCCTGGGCTATCTCCTGTTCATGGCCCATCAAGGAACTGCCTCACGACTCCCCATCCCATGGTGAGATGCTCCGCCCGGGGGGAAGGAGCCAAGCAGTCCATGCCAAATAAAAACGGAGATCTCCAACACCCTAGCAGCCTTCTTCCACTGGATTCCCAGAGGAGCTTTTCCCCCCACTGGAGTTCCAGAGGACAAGAGCTACCTACCTACCACTGGCCCTTCGGAGGAAGACCAGACTCTTTTACCTGATTGCTGCTTCCACAGAACTACATCCATCGCTTCAGGAGGACTGCAGCCAGCATCTTATCGGACTGCTACTGCCACCCTAACAGGGGGTCAGGTTGTATTCCTGACTCTGTCCGTGTAAACCAGTGGGTTGTTTGTTTTTCCCTGCCTTGTGTTATATATATATATATATATTAGTAAAGAACTGTTATTCCTATTCCCCATATCTTTGCCTGAAGGCCCGTTAATTTCAAAATTATAATAATTTGGAGGGAAGGGGGTTGCACTTTCCATTTCAAGGGAGGCTCCTGCCTTCCTCCGCAGACACCTGTCTTTTCAAACCAAGATAATATGGAAGTGGAAGATGCCATTAATGTTCCAGTGGCACAGAACAATTCTTGTAATGAAGAAAATGCTTCTGTGATTTTAAAGCATAGAGCTAAATGTACTAATATCTTTCTTGTCTAGAAAGCTAATCCGGGATGTTGCTTGTGTGTTGTCCATAACTTGGCTACTGGGCACTGAAAAGCTTCTGATCTGGGTTCCCCAGGTTTGTAGTTTTGAGAGTTGCTTGTTCTGAAGGTGGAGAGTTTGTGCGGAGCCAACAGCCCTCCGAAACGATCCAGTACACTCCTTCAGGTTCAGGCTCCCCAGTATTGCCCCAAGAGGGTGGGTAAATGTGTGAACAGTTCAGAAGATCACCGAGGAGATAAACCTCTTTCTCACTCAGCTAAACCAGTGTAGCATTTCCCAAATATGAAAGGGATCAGATAACTTTTCTCTAACCATCCATGAAAACTCCGAGCAGACCAACAATACCATCTCTCAGTCACGTGTGTTCAATTTGGTTACCTTTTCTGTAAATTCAGGCAGAACAAAAAAAAAAAAAAAAAAAAATCATTCTGCCTGCTAGGAAGCTTGAACATTACTCATAAAGGCCCTTGTCAGCTGGGACTTCAAAACATTTTTACGAAGCTATTGGGCACAGTAAAAGATGCCGCATTGGTTACACAACTGGGATATTAGGAAAATTATGTTCTGTTTAATATGCTTGCTCGAGCACATTTTCAAAAATGCTGAAATAGCCGTAAAATTAGGTTCTGGAAAAAGATATATCCCTACTCTTTTCTCATTTCCAAGTGTAAATCAGCAGAAGGAAGTACAGAGAAGCAATAAAAGCTCCCCCCCAAGTGAGGGGGATACATTTAACCTCCACGGCAAAGTGCCTTTCAGCTGACTTTGGAAAGGGAACCAGGTTCTGTTACCCTGTTTGCACAACGCTGCTCCTCGCTTCGGTCCGTAACCAGTGAGCAATTAGGCCACGGACACAGCGAAGTGGAAGTATTGCACAAACTGCTTGCTATATGAACAAGCATATGCTCCTGTATTATGAAGAAGACTAATCAGCTGTAGCCTTGAAATAAAACAGCAAATAATTAAAGATTTTTGTCTGGCACAGCGTATAGCACGTATTTTAAGACAGTCACACAGTGCAGGCTCTTAAAGGTAATTATACATATACATCTGTTCATAGGGAGCTTAAAACTTCAGTGTCTCCTGAGCATACCATTCCCATGAAGTCAGGAACAGTATATCCTGTAGGAATCAACCCACAACAGTAGCGGAGAGGACAAAAAATGAACTTCAGCTACAAATACCTGACTGGAACATGAGCCGTTCTTCCGTTTTTTCTTTTAGAGGATAGCAGCAGTTCACTGCAGAAAAAAAAAAAATAATTAAAAAAAAATCAATCCCAGCTAAAGAAGCTTTCTGATTCTCTGTATTTTTCTTCATCTTTCTAGGTTTATACTTCTCTCACCATCACAACACTGCTCAAGCGATTAAATCAGCAGAGGGCACTTCTTTTCATGCAGGCAAGAGAGGCAGGCAAGAAAGAACCACTTTCTGGAAAAAGCGGGGTGTTTTTGCAAGTGCCCCTCTTCTCCATTCAGCTACTTCTCCTTTTGTTCTCATCCACCTCGTCCGTTTCAAGTTTTTATATATTTTGTTGAGAAGGAAGGGGGTGGCTCAGGCTATTTTTAGAAGCACTGATTCACAGTCTTTTATGTTTCCCTATTCCCATCAGGCTGAGAGGAGTGCTGGTTACTGGTGGGGTACAATATCTGGCATACACCACAACAACACAGTTACAGCGTCACCTGAAATTACCTTAGGAACTTGCCAAAACAAAAAGACCCACACGTTTAATTAGAAAGTTGTGGTTTCTCTTTAATGAGTTAGATTCATAATTCAGAGTTCATTTTAAATAGCTTTTTAGTACATTCTTTCCTTCCAGGTTCAGGGATATTATAGTTTATGTCTGAAGGAGCTCTCTTTATCATTTGCATGGAGAGGAGATCGTATCAGATAGCTTTGTCAATCACCTCAACCAGGGTGAAACTAGCAGAAGAAGGAGAGGCAGAAAGAGGCACTGAAGCAGAAGTTATTTCTTAGTCTGCAGTATTCATTAATATTTTGATTCATTTTTGTTCTCAGCCAGTCGAGTAGAATACATTTTATTTTTATATAGCTTCTTACTGCACAAATCTCTCTCTCTGAATTTCACTTACACTTAATTTATAACCTGGGCCAGGCTCTTCTGTCACATCCATCTTGTGCTGGGGAGCTCCATTAATTTCTGTGGAATTACTCCCAATTTCAAATGGAAGAAGAATGCATCTTCCCTTCATTCCCTCTCCATTAGAGCAAAGAGCGAGCAGCAGCTGTGCTCCTGCTCATGCTCTGCAGGGAAACATTTAATTCTGTCTAACGTAGCGAGGTAGAGAGGAGGTACCAGCAATAGCGTTACTCAGTTTAAATAGGAATTATGGAACTATTACAAACAGACAGCTGTGCAAGGTGTTGCTTCTTTTAGTAATTGTACATTCCTCTTTGCCAGAGAAAGCGGGAACATCGTTCAGAACAGTTGATCCCACTTACCGAAGCAGAGGGATCTAGCTCTGCCTCCGTTGCATCCAGAGTACACAAAAGAACCAACGCTTCTCAGCTTCTCCCCATCACCAGCCCAAGGCAGTCCAAGAGCTAATTCCATGATCAGATTTAAGGGAAACCTGCCAGCTCCTATGGCTGTCTTCAAGTAGCTGGCTCGTGGATCTTGATTACAGCTAAATGCTGCAGTCCTGCACAAGGATCGCGCTTAGTCATTATATCGGAATAAAACCCATTCACTTCCCAGTCACTTTGGACCCCACTATTTTTCAGGAAAACCAATCTGACTTAAAAATCAGCTGTGGAGAGATAAACACTCGTCATGGAGCGTTCTCCATATGTATTTCTGTTAAGAAATGCCACAGCATCCTACCTGGGCAGATTGAAGGAGAAGAGAGAGGAGAGAAACGAAGCTTCCTCTTACACCGCTTTTGTCACCACAGTTGTTGTGCACCCAGGTTTAAATACACTGAGAAACCCTGACTTGCAGCCACAGAAAACCTGCCCAAAAGCATGCTGGGGCATGGCTCAAGAGCTGGAAACAAGCAGGAGCTCAGGGAGCAACTCCCTGTAGGGTCTGATTAGAGCATACCTGCAGTTAATTGACAAACCTGCATGTGCTGGCTGAACTTAATAATTAAGACAAGTGTTTCTAAGATTCAATTATTGCATTTTTAGGTGACACGGGAACAAGAAAGTCACGTATTAATTGCTTCAAACTGTTTGAGATGCTGAACATCCTGCACAGCTTAGCGTGTGAGGCTTACTAGAGGAGTTGCTATTGCAAACTTCTGGGGAAGTTTTCAAACGGCTCCCACCTGAGTTAAGAAAACGGAAAGTCATGATTTAAGACAACTGCAGCTGGGCAGCTTGCCTGCCAGTCAAGCAGAATAGCTTTGCAGAGCTGCAGTGGTATGGAGCTGGTCTTGTCCTCCCTTTACAAAGATGAAAAATATGTAAATGTCTTTGATATATGTGATCAGCCCAGGATATTGGCAGTCTTTCGCTTTAATGTGATGTTCTTGCGGTAAGTGTTTTCCATGGTCAGTGAATAAAAATGGTTCAGGCCATTGATTTCCTTTCAGCTTATAAAAAAAAATAAAATAAAAACTCTAGCAATGCAAGAAGATCAAAACATACGTTAAAACAACGCTTGACCTGAACTGCCAGAAGGTTTTCTGATAAGATATTAGATTTATCCCAGCTGCTGGATTAAGGGAATAAATACTCGTTGTGAAGTACCTGGAGGTAACTCAGACAAACCCACTGTGGCAAACCCCCCTGATTTTAGCTTTATACACCCACACGGAGTCCAGCTGATTTCAGCCAGGCACTGCAGCGAGCAGAGACCCACCCATTATGTGAGCACCAGACTGTCAACTCAGTATTTGTTAACATGAACCTTCTGGATGTATTCTGTTGTCTCCAGATCTCAGTAACTCAGTCATTTGTGTCTGTCTGAGGAAAACCAAATAAACATAAAACCGAAAAGTGGTAAATTTAGGATAATTCAGGAAAAATACCCTTTGAGACTCTCCCCTCTAAGTCACGTTTCCGTGTGTGCTAGTAACTAGTATCAAAATCTTTTTTAAAATGTGTATTAACCACATCATTCGTTCCTAAAGAAGGGGTCATGACTGAAATAAAGAGTCAGTTCTCTCTCTGGCTGCCAGAGACTTGTCAGGCTTCACAGGATGAAAGGGAGAGGCGCTGCTCTGTCCACGCTCTGACGTTTTTGCACCACCACCGCCCCCACGCCTGCACCTGACCCCTCCGCACTGCGCCTGGCGGGGTGATGTCCCCAAACAGCCCTGCCTCTTGGAGCAAAGAGGGCACCAGTGGGGGATACAGGCAGGCAACCTAGTGTTGGAAATAAGGAAAGATTTGCACCCAAAGGGGTCTTGGCACACTCTCTAGTGTGACCTGTGTCACACGTGTTCCCTCGTCTCATTTTGATGACCTCATCATGATGCAAATTGGGTAAAAACCCCCCAGTTTTAGCCCCATGAGCCAGCAGGATGAAGCTTACATTTTGGGCCACAAATTTGTTAAGAAATCTAGAAGTATCAGGTGACTCGGAAGTAAGGTTTGCATGTTTATGAGAGCTTCTTCATATGCTTTTGCGTAGACTTCAGAAAAGGGTTAGATAAGGAACCAGAAAACCTCGTGTAATTGTTCCAGAAACAGTAACAACGTAGGTCACTGCAGTTACCATAGATGGTGATTCGCCAGAGATTAATTCCTCAAAAGATGTTACACCGATTGCACAGATTTCCGAATCTAATTTTTACTTAAAACATTTCTTGTGGCAAAATGGAGCGTGCTACAATGTCGGGGGGGTTGTCAGTACAATGCTGAGCCCTGCAGTGAGCCGAAGGGCCAGCCCATCCAGCAGTGAGTTAGGTAAATGAGCAAAAGGCCTCCTCAGTTTCAGCGGGGTGTCCTCTTGCCTCTGTTTTCACAGTCTAACTCTACATCATTTCTTGGTGTTTTGTTATCCAAATGAAACCCCTACAGAAGGTGGCCGGTGCATGCAAATACCCAGCTGAACACACACTTTAGAATTTGTGTAGACAAATTGGGCTTTTGCAAGACAAACTGTGTAGTAAGCATTAAAAAGAGCTTTAAGAAAACTCTTGGTTCCCAGCCAGTATCCGTATCATCAGGTTTTAGTATCCCGTGGGAAATAGTTTCCATATCTGCTCCAGTGAAGTTCAGCTTCAGGTTTGCAGAGCAGAAAGTCATCCCAGGATGTTTTTACTGAAAACTTAAGGTATTTCTCCCCACACCCTTAACACAGAACACTATTTTTTCTCTTAAAGCCTGTCAGATCAGAGTCATACTGTTGACACTGACATTTTCTGACCTTTTCCGTGACTGGTTCTCTGTAAGCAGTGCCCACAGAGTGAATCAAACCAAACATTAAAATACAGACAATCCCAATATATTCCTTCCAGGCTTCCAGTTCACATCTCATTTTCTCTGTTCCTGCTTATTCATTTGTAAATTCTTTGTCTCTAATACATTGCGGTGTTCATTGCTGTCACTTAGGAAATGAATAAAGGTGAGAAAAAGTTTTGTGTGCACTGACTATACAGAATGCCTTCTATCTGAAACACACATTGGTTCTCCAGCCTTGCTGTATGTAAGTGTATCACGATATTCAATATATCTATCCTCAATACCCCTGCACTTTACAACTCCCTCTACTCTGCAGATGGGAATTTGAGGTATAGAAATAGTAAGGGTTTGGTCTGCCAAAGGAACTTAATATTAAACAGTTCCAGCATCCATATCAGGGTGTAAACCCCCATTTAGAGTCTCCACTCACACATTGCCTAACTGTAGAAACACACAAAGTCCCTAGATAACTAAGTTTGCACTATGAAGATACCTGAGTTTTCCTGAGGATGCCCCAAATCCAGTGCAAGAAGCTAGGAGACAAAATGGGGTTTGGAAACTGAATGCTTCTCTAAGGATTTTATACGGCTGGTAAATAGATAAATCTAGATAAATCTAACCAGAACGTGCTGAGCAGACAAGATGGTGGTGATAGTGCTGATCGCTGAGCCGCCCCAGACCCAGAGCTGCAGGAACGTCAATGCTAGTGCCACTGTAGTGAGTGGTAATACCTGCACGGGTTAAACGGATAACGAGAGGTTAAGTGAGATTTATCACAGGACAAGAGTAACCATGCATTATCAAATGGCTTGGGAGATCCAGAGCAGAAAACATATTTCAGCACTAAGGAAGATCCCAGTTAAAATCCAGGTGCTACAGAGTTCACCCATTTCAGGGCAAAGTACTAAATGTAGAGCTTTTGTAATGCCATCAGGTCGTTGACGTTTAGCCGTAGTACCTACCTGTGGAATAATCTGGTGTAGCTGTACAGCTGAGTGCTTCAAAGTTTGGGGGTTGGTATAACATCACCTGAAATTACGAGGAACTGTTTGGGGAAGACGAAACCAATCCTCACGGTCTTGTAATTCGGCATATTTTCCTACGCCTCGTAAATTTATCCCCAAGAGAGTTTGACTACGGCACAAGTACTCTGCATAGGCATCAGAAAACGCCACCTCCCTCACATGTTCTTTTTCCCTGTACTTTAATGAACACTAAGATACTGAACAGTGACCTTTAGAGTACGGTGACTGACATTTGTACCTCACCACTGTTGTTTCAGTTCTCTACAGGTTCAGGCAGGTACACATGTAATGATTACATGTTCATTGTATTCTCACAGTTTGCTTTTAAACGCTGAAATCAGAGAGTCAGCTTTGCTTTTTCAGTGAAGCTGAACGTCAGGACAATAATCCTTGGTTCTGTGCAGGTGTCCTGTCCTACAAAGGAAGCACTCTCCTGATTTAGGAACACTGGCCTGGTGTGTGTTCAGAGGAAGAAACGTGATGGGAAAAAAATCTTTAATGTAATGAATGTACTTGCAGTTTTCAGTGAGAAAAGAACGGTTCAGTCTTTTTCAGCCATATAGGAAATTATATACTTAATGAAAATAATTTGAATTTTCAACTGGATTAAAAATTACGTTTCGTCTCTACTTTTAGAGATAGAAATGGCGTTTTATCTCCCTACCACCCCATTTATCTCTCAGATTTCCATTCTCAAGAGCTTGTAGCTCTGTCTCCATTATTAGACATGGAAAAAAAAAAAAGTTTGCATCTTATTAGGGTTGACCAAATACAGCCTTTCTCCTGTTAATGTCAAACACGTGTGAGATGATACCTTATCTTCCCCTGTTGCACCCTGCTCTGCGAGTCAGTAGCACGGTTGTGTTGAATGGAAGAGGACTGCTGGTTATCGTCCGAAGGGGAGGGTTTGGGCCTCTGACAAACCGTGTTTTCACAACGTAGGTGAATTTCCGTTCCTGAGCAGGAACCTATTTTAAGGGACCTTTAACAAATTTTTCCCTGGGTATACAAAAGAGAAATGAGAGATTATTTCCTGAACAATAAATTAGTATTGAAGAGTGGGATGCAAGCCTAGTTTTGAATTCCCAGAGTCTCAGAAACATTAAGTATTTTATTGCTTTTTCCTCTTGCACTAATGTACTGTTTGCCTTTAACCCTAATTTAACTTGATTTTTCTTTCAAGTTTTATTGTCTCGGGATATATGGTTTGCAGTTCTTTATATTTATGTCTTTCATTAGGGGGCAGCAAAGAAAGAATCAGAAGATGAAAGTAGGCTTTTGTTTTTAGTTTTAGAACTCAGCATTAGAACCATAACTAGTCACTAGATGTCATTCTAACACACCAAATAATTTCTTTGAAGTGAGGAGGTTTTCTACCATAAATGCTACCTACCTGTCTCTTGAGTTTCCATTTAAAACTAAATGCTTACTCTACTGCAATCTCTATTCATTGCAGCTGAAGCTAATTCAGTGTTCCAATATTCTGACCAAAAAAAAAAAAAAAAAAAAAAATCTATAGAAACTTTGGAGCCGCAAAAGGAATTCCTACATTCCATTGAGCTGTCTGCTGAACCTCATTAAATAATCAGCCACTGTGAGTTCTCAAAAATGGAAAGATCCCATAAATTCTAGCATGTTTGAACACTGTGTGAAAATTCACACTGAAAATGTATTTTTCATTATTATTTCATTATATCTGCCATCCCAGAAAAGCACAAGAGCAATATTATGCCACTTTAGTGACCATTGTGCTACTTTAGTGAGTAGTCACAGGAAACAACCCTCTTACAGAATTTTTTTTGGTAGAAATAATAATGCAAGCTCTTTCCTATTTATGTCAGAGGAATGAAACATCATTACGTGGTGCCATCGTTCTGCAGTAGAGGAGGACTGGGCACTGCCAGGGGCGTAATAGCAGGGAATTCTGGAGTTTCAACTCACTAGAGGAGGGTTGTTTTCTTACTCCTTCCTTTTGATCTTTGATCCATGGCGTTCTTCCTCTGCTTGTTGGTATTTTGATGAGTGTGACGGCCTAAAACAAGCACCTGACGTTAGTAGGTCGCCTGTGCTCAGATTCAAGATTGAAGAGGATGAAGACAGGGACACGGCCAGCCCATCGTCATAATTTTTTCCCTTTATTTTTTTCTGTTTCTTCTTCCTTTTACTCTCAGCCCTCATTCATTTCCCTTTGAAGTCCCCGTGGTATCAGATGCCTATTTTCCAGATGGATCTATTCAATATTTCAGTCATTAAATTAGTGGTGAAACATTACTGTAAGCTCCTGCATGTGACTGGATACCCTCTTTACAGAGCAGTAGCTGGTCTATTTGCTGAAGCAATCCCCACCCTTGTTTGTTCAGGGCTCTTGACTGGAAATTGTCCCCCATTCAGTAGAAGAAAATGTGTGAATCCCCAGTCCATGATGATCAAAATCAGTTACTTCAAATCAAGTAATCAATGAAAGAAGTCTCACTAAACCCAGCTGGTTTTGGCTGAGGTAACCCAGGCAGGGCTCCTAGAAGCTCTTCAGCAGAGAGGTGAGGAGTAGCATGGGAAGCGAGGAGCAGCTGAGGGTAGTCAAGGCTCTGTCTGACATGCATCAGGAAGGGCACAGCTGCCCACAGAAAATGTGGAGGAAAAAATAACATTTACAGAAAACTTAAATGTATAAAAAATGTTTGTAAAATTCAGTTTCATCTGCAGAAAGCCCAGCTTGTTACATGCACCAGAAGTGAACTGAACTGAGCACAATGAGAAATTCACACATTGAGAGCTTGCTTCTCTGTTCATATTTCATTCCTGGCCAATCTTATGACAGTTTAAATCTTCCTCCTGGTAATCCATGGACTACTGTAGCAGGAAAGGGTGTCAGGAATCTTAAACTATGGGTAGAGTGTGTCATAAACAATTGTGCCTATGCAATTTCTAGGGTACTATATTGCATATTGTTCTACAAGTGAACACAATTTGTACCAACTGATGACCAAAGCAATTAAAAAGAGTGCCTAACAAAGGTAATGAAGCTTCTACTAATTTATATGGCATCTCTGAATCAGTGCAGTTTTTAAATTTGTAATTTAGGTAGATCTATATATATACACACAAATAAAATTTTTATTAAAAAAATATCTTTATAAAACATTGCAAACCTACACTGTGACACCTGATGATTTACAGCTACCTAGAAGGTCCATGAAATTAGTTTGCTGCAGAACAATTTCTCCACTGAAAGTTACTTACAGTTTTTTTAATGGAAGACATGGCAGCAACTGAAAAGCTTTGCATTTCTATCTAGTTCTTAATTTGTGCAACCGCTCGTTTCCCATGAGAATTATATTGTTGACAGGATAGCGTTGACACATGATAAAGGAGGGGAAGGGGCAAATACTGTTGCTGTAAGGGAAGGCCAACTTCTAGCCTATTCATATTTTATGTAGAAACTCAAAACTTATAATTTAACATTATTTTTACAATAGAAATTATCATAAATTTACTGTTGACAGTAGCTCACTGGTAGATTTGTCTCAAACCGGAGAGGCACAAAGGCCTTATTCATCCATGCAGCTAATTCTTCATTTCAAGAATTTCTATTTCCAAATGTTATCAGACATGGGGTTCTCCTAGACTGCCTGCACAGTGTTAGAGGTTGCTTCTGCTGATTGAAAATGGAGTACGAGGTTTCCTCCCATCTTTGCTTCCATGTATTCCCTCTGGTGGGCGTGGGGTAGGTGCTGCATTTCCTAGAACAGCACGACAGTAATGTATGATCCTGCTGCCCGCCTGGAAGGTGTATTGTGAATTTTGCCTTCTTGACCTGGGACCCAGCGTTTCTGGAAGGAGGCGTCTCCATACCACCTGGAGCAGTCCTTTGTGTGGGTCAGAGGGGGGGCAGGGGTTGATCTGAAAACTCTCATTGTGATTTTTGTTGTGCGTGCCAGAAAACAGACTGGCATAAACAGAAACAGAAAGCAGAAGACAGCCAGGAATAGCCCATGCCCAGTTCTGCATGAAATTGTCTTAGTTGAACCATTGAAGCATTTCAAGGTTGTAACTGGAAGAATCACAGAAATGAGATTCCTTTGCATAAAAATGTTTCTCATGCTGTTTGCAAAGAGGACAGAGAAACAGAAAGTCTGAATGTAAGAACTACAAAGAAGAAAAACAAGTCCTTCGGGTACAGTGGAATGTTTTTCCTCCCAGCCTTTCAAAGAGGCAATAAAGAGCCATTGTCCTAACCTGAATGACTCGCACCAGTGCAGTTTGAAACCAGCGAAGTTAACTGTCTTAGATTATTCTTCCATAAGTCATAGCTTCTCTTTGATACAACATTCACAATCTCTTTGAAAAATTCCTGGCATTAAGTTATCCTCCTAGCAGCAGTTACCAGAAGATACACAAGAATCAGAGAGATGAATTATGTACTTTTCCAATGGAAGATAGTAGAATTGTTGCATAGTTTTACATTTTTATTTGTCACCTTTTATCAATTTAATGTTGGCAGCAAAATGATTACACCCTGGACACTTCAATCTCAGCAATTCATAGGAAGTATCTCAGAAATATCCGTGTTGAATTCACAAAATCCATCAGTGTGGATCTATTTAAAAATACAACCATTATTTCAAGCAATAATCATGACCGATTGGCGGATGAAAGTTTCATTCTTTTGTGGAAGAGAAACTCTCTATTAGTGTAATTTATCTAGGGCTTTATCTAACCATCGTAGAAGCCTACAAAATATTTTATTTATTTCCACCTTCACGTAGCCAAAGCTAACTGAGGGCTTAAATGAAATTCTGACACACACATGGAATTCTTCAACATGTCCATGTTTCTCTGGTTTGAGCCATTTTTACATCCCTGTTACCAAGAAGCTTCTGTTATAGCTGTGCCAACACAGTTGTGTTGGGGAGATGCAATATTTGCAGGGAAAAAAAAGATTTTTAGCCCGTTTAGTGCTTCTGCCTCTCCAAGACCTGCGAGCAGCTATGGCTTGCTACAAGCACAGTGAGCAATGGCATTATTTTGCTGGCTGGCTTATATACGTCCAGGGTTTAGGTCAATACCACCCAGTGTGAGCGCTGTAGACAGAAGCGGTGTTTCTCTCCACTCCTGGCAGACAGCCACGTCACCGGGATCCTCATACTGAAAACAGAAATTCAGGCCTTTATCGGAGGCAAGAATTTCCCATGTTGTCAACGACAGTCAGATAAAGTGAAGGGGTTTTGTGCAAGGGGGTTTGAAGACATGGGCCAGGGCTTGAGGGACACTTTAGAGTATAAATCAGTATTCGCTGGTTTATTTTACGTTAAGAGTATGTGAGGGCCTGTGTGTGAAAGCTTTAGGACTTTTGATCTCCCCTCCTGTGCAAGTGACACCCGGTCAAGTCTCTTGGGCTACACGTCTAATTGCCAAAATTATTATTACTTGTAATTAATGAGCACAAGAAAAGATGGCTGGTTCTAATAACTCACCTCGGAGTGCCCTGTTGTGAAATCACCTTGAGCCCTTGCCAATGGTCATTATATCACCGCAGCAGCCCAAGGGGTTTGGGCTCACTTGCGTGTCAGGAACCTGAACCAGGCTAAGGGTATGTCTCCCAGTGGTAAGCGTATCCTAGTTGAACATGAGGAGATGGAGAAAAATCCCATCTAAGAGGAAATTGCAAGATGGCACAGAATAGCAAGGGCACGTAGGAAGTTTAGCTCATACTTTGGCTTCACCATTAAGATTTTTTCATTAAGTTGCTGGCTTCCATTAAATTACCACCTGGACCACGCACTTTTTGTTTCTTTTATAAGAAACTGAACACTGCAGCTTGTTCTGCTCCTTTGCATCCTACTGGAAGTCACTTATCTCCCCCTTCCTCCACCCCTCTGTGTCCTCCTTCAACCTGTGCCTCAGGCAAGGGGCTTTGAGTGTCCGCTGTCCCTCTGTGTAATTATACTCCACCTCCTCAGCTCCATCAGGTGGGTACGTTCCCCTACCATATACCTTCTCTCCCACCTTTCCTTCCTCTACAATTCCGTACTTTATTTAAGCTGGTTCTGGAAAACAATCTAGAAGTTCCCCTGCTCACTTTCAAGTGATTGCTTATAGCAAGTCAAAAGAAAACACAGTGTAGAGTAGTGGCTTTTCCTTTTCACAGAATAGCAGGAAAAAGCGATATAGATTATTCCTAATGGAGCTAAGATTACTGCTCAAGGTTGTGCGCCCATAAAAGTTGTCAGGCTGGATCTGTTATAAATGTGAGCGGCTTATTCCAAAACTGGTAACTCTCTGGCTTTAGCCGAAGGCCCAGTGTGCTAGGAAGGGCAGCAGGGAAGTGGTTAGCTGGTGAGGTTCACTCCAGAAGTGTGCTGGTACAGGGCCTCTGTCCTCATACAGGATATATGACAAACAGAGAAGAACTGTAGGAAAAAATACAACACTTGTTACCTGGGCAAAGGAAAACACTCCATAGCTGGGGAAGTACCTCTAAAACCATGTGCCGTACATTTGGCTTCTGTGTATGTAAAAATGATCCCTATCATTTTTACATACACAGCAAGAGAGAGAGAGGAGAAAGGAAGAGCCTTCACAGCGTGGCTACTTTCCTTTGCAAAGCACTTGTCTTCTGTTTTCCTCGAAACTTGCATGAGAAGCTGGTTTGACGGCTGGCAGAAGGAAAAGGCAGGCAGCAGTTTACCCGGTAGTAATCTTCAGCCACCTAAAGACTTCAGCTGCTGCTATTCGGCACTGAATTGGCTCCGACAACAGAGGCAAAAATCAGCCCTGTTTATTTCACAAGCGTGGCTTTCCGCTGCTTCGGCTGGAGGAAAGCTTTTGCTGTCTGATACCACGTCGTGTGGTGCAGCAGAGCAGCCTGATCTCACCCAGCTGAGGGCAAACCCCTGCGTGCACACAGGCCACCTCCCAGCATCTCCTTCCAGACAGAACAGGCTATCGACACCTTGCTTCGGCCTCGCGGGGCCCGCAGAGCACCAAGCTGTTCAACCCTGTAAGCCAAAAGCGCTTTAAACTCTTGGATTTCGCACTGGAATCGCCTCAGGGTGCTTCCACAGCTGGTTACAGCTGAAAGGCCCCTCACTGCCTTTGGCAGAGAACTACTGTTTTCCAGCTAAGAGCAAGACCAGAAAAACTGCCCCAAAAAGTTCTATCTGATGCCTTAAGAAGCCGTCCACGAAGGAAGCCCCAACTGTCCCCCCACATCTTGTGGGGTCTCAGGCGGAAAGGCTGACCAAAGAACCGAGCCTGCCGCGCCAGGGTGCAGAGGCAGTGCTTTAGGCACTGAGCCATCTGTCTCCTGTTCTACTGAGAGTGGGAAAAGAGTGAAAATATACATTTATTCTGCAAAAACTGATTTAAATTTTTAAAAATCCAGAAAGCTGAAACCTGAAGGCTTTGGTTCATGGGTCTGTAGCTCAAAATTAATTGCTAAAACTGCTACCACAATAAGATCAGTTAATTAGGGCTGTCTGGTTCCTTGAGCACTAGAGGACACGATCATCTGACTTTGCTGTTTGTATACCGCAATGTACTGAAAATAGCAAATAAAAGTTACACATGACAAAGTATTGATTAATTGTCTCAAAAAAACCCCAAAAAGACAAAACAGCATTAACCGATTATACAAATCTTTAAAAGACAAACTCATGGAAACAACATTTCCTTCTGTTGCAGTTTTGTTTGGAACAGCAGGCTGTGCTCCTGAATTAATTTTACAGATGAGACATGGCTAATCCACAAATAAGCCCGTTACAGTCGGCGGATGTAACAAAAGAAATGCTTGCCAGTAGGTGCACATGACATCTGGACCTTGAAGACATTTTCACGAGGAAGAGTATGTTTGGTAACACATTAAAACTTGAGGAGTAGGTCCCCACAGAAAAAAGCATCTACCAAAAATCCGTACCTGCTACAGTTCCTCACGAAAAGCACATGCTCACAGCACATCTACATGAGACAGGCGATTTTTACGATTCCCACGGATACCAAATTGTGTATAAAAAAGTGAAAACTCATGCTTTTCCTTATTCTTGAAGTGAATCTCTTCCACAGAGAGAACTAAAATGATAGACTAATTTTAATGTGCTACTCCTGAAATCTATTTTCAACGCATTAAGTATCAAAGCAGAGAAGTCTTTCAGTTTGAACAGGATAGAGTGTAGTACAGGTGAGATCCTGGCCCTTTTGAAGTCATTGGCCTGTCTCCTACTATTTGTAAGGAGACCAGAACGTTAGCCTGCATGTTCAGGTCCGTGTTAAACCTAAGGGTGATGGTGGTAAAAGTAATTTACCCTGGGACACTTAAAGGTATTTGATTTCCAAGAAATTTGGAAATCTCAGGAGTTTCATATCTGAAAAGGGAAACGTAGGTTCTTTCACATCCTCTCCCTGTCTGATAGGTACGATGCCAACCAGGAGAGTAACCTCCCCGTGTGAGCGCTGGCACTTGTTACACCCAGGCAACCTCAGAGGTTTTAAACACCCCTAGGCCAGTTCAAAGCCCTCTCCTCAGCGCGGGGAGGAGGAAGAAATGAGACACTAGCAGCAAGGAAAACTACATCCGTCACCTAGCTCCTGCAGGTACTGCTCTGCTCATTAAAATGACATTCAGAAAGACACTGGAGCACGTGCTAATTTAGCTAATGACTTTCATAGAATGATTCTCATGCTTAAACATTATAGGGATAATGAAGTGCTTTGAGAAGCAAATCTGTCACTCAAAGAAAGAAGTATGGGCTGATTTTAAAAAGCGGGTGGTTAGTAGTTTCTCAAGCAAAAAAGGTTTCTGTGTTGGTCAAACTATAGAGAGTTACACATCGGTAGGAAAGATTCAATCTCGCTATGTCTGACTTAATTCAAGCCATATGAGAACGGTTAATTACAGCCCCATTAAAACTAGGTGTTCCATATCATTTAAGGAAAAATATAAAAGGATGCCAGTAACGTGAGATTCAATGGCAAGAAGGAAATTCCTAGTTTGTATGGGAATGAATTGCTAATAAGGGCTTTAATGTGAATAAATTGATGTTTTAATGCTAATTATTTAATTCCAATATATTTTGTTAAGCTTAACTGCATGTAAAGGAGCAAGTAAAACTTGAAATGTACTGACCTTTGCCCAGTGGTGTGGAAAATGCGCTGCATAGTCAAAATCATGAGCCAACTGGGTAAAACATTTTGATATTGCATCACAGGATGAACTGTATGATTGCTATTAAAACCAGTGTTAAGTGGCAAGGCTCAGCATAATTTTTGCATTGCTTTGACAATGCTATCCCTACAACCTACAAAATTTCTCGTAAGCTCAGGTTGTAAAAATCCAGACCTGAATACTTATGGAGAAGTTTTCATTAGATTTGCAGATGCTCTGCCAGTCGCATTTATGCAATAAAATACTGTTAATCATGCTAAAACTTTTGGTCTTGGCTTAAGACATCGACAAGTTCAATTTCAACATAATTGGCTGCTTGTTACCTGTATGGGTTTCCCACAGAGGTGGCCCAACTTCTGTTCTAGCTTCTGGAGCAGCACTGGAGTAATGTAACAGCCAGTCAAGTCTCTGATGTCTCCAGAAAAGGGTTTGTTTATCAAGGACCTGTGCAAAGAGTCACAAGAAACAGCTGTGCCAGCTCTGGAACTTCCTTATGCAGAACCTGCTGTGAGAGCTTTGCAAAAAAACTCACACATTTTGTTGTTCTCGCTTCAGGTTTGGGTGTGATACAGTGGTTTGTGGTGTCGGTATTTCCTCAGGAGTACGTTAATTGTTCTCTGGGCTGCACTGATTGGTTTGCAGTAACCACGCAGCAAAAAGGAGATCATTTTGGGCAAACATATGCCATTGAGACAGCTCTTCGATGGCTTTAATCCTCTGAGATTTGGTTATCTTTTCCTAACGTAGGAATTGCACACAGCATAAAATAACCTGGATTAGTGGTGGGACTGGAAGTTGGCCGTTGCGTGGGCGGCAGCAGTTGTGTTCCGTACGGCCAAGCCGAGGTGGATCCATGCTGACAACCTGGTGTGAAGCAACCACTGGGCTGCTCCCGAAGAGTGAATTTCTCAAAGCTGATGGAAGCTTTTCTCCCACGCTTACGATGGCCACGTATCCAAACAAAAATGTGAGTGAATGTGCATCAGTACAGAAGCTGGTTAGGGCCCCGTGTGGTGTTTAAAGCCCAAAGTAAGAGAAGCTTTGTAGCAAAAGGAACCGTTTGACCAGAGAAACCATCTCATCCTTTGTATGCAGCTCTTTTGATCCTCAAGCAGTTTCTAGGTTTACAGTAGTTTTCTCCTCTGATCTGTCATGGATGGGAAGAACAAGATCACGATTCCCTTTGTGAACTCCCTGAGCTGTCTCCTCAGCATCGAGATGAAGAGGTCATCTGCACATAGAAGCAGGTCTTTCATTCTCCAGTTAGCGAGCGCTTCCCAGCATGGAAGCAGACAAAATCATGTTCTTGGGGAGCTTTCTAAGATAGTCTTTGTAAGTTGATTCACAAATCCAGCCTTCAGCGATGAGAGGACTCAGTGCAGTGCAGTCCAGAGTGGATCTGTACAGCCAGTAACTGTGAGGTACTTTTGTGGTGGTCAGATCTCCCAGCAACCTCGTAACTGGTCCCTGAGCCTCTTTTAACATGCCCCAGCAGACCGTGATGGCAGCAAGGATTAATATGGATGCTCAGTTTTAAAAGCCAGGGTAACAGGAGTTCAAAACTTCGTAACAGCCCACGTGCACCGCGCACTGGGGTGAACTCAGCCTGTTACGGCAGCAATCGTTCCGTGTGACGAGGCTGAAGAACAGTTTAGGATCTGTATCTGGAGACTCCCGTATTTAATTTAAAAAGCACATTAAGAACATCCCAGCTGTTTGTTCAATCTGAAGGCCTCTGGCACAAGCTGCCTGATACCTAAAGGCCACATCAAAAACCAAAAAGTTGCAACCTAGCATTGTGTCGATTTTATTTTTAAGCTTACAGTCAGATGTTTTCTCCTTAGCCTATCGCCTTTACTCGCCTTCTGTTGAAAGACATCACATCTAGCTTTCCTGAGTGGAAAAACCCCACGCTTTTTTTTTTTTTTTAACAAAAAAAAGATAACAAATAAATTGTCGTATTTGATGCATGATAAAACCAGCAGTTTGGCTTGAGATTTTTTTTCTTTTCTACAGAAATACTGCTTTTCAAGGAGAAGGTGCCGCGATGAACATTTCACTGAGTCCCAGCTAGAGCACGTTTTTTTTAAAAAAAACCCTCTATGGTGGTGGTGGTTGAAATCCATTGCAAGATATTTGAAATCCAGGCTTGTGAAATAGCATTTTACAAACTCTAGAATTTTATAGACAAATCTAGTCAATTCAGTTATTTTGGCAGTGGAAAACCTGGATCTGAGGAGAAAAATACCTCTCTCTAAATGATTTTTTGGCATTCTTATGCACTAAACTAGAACAATCTTATCTTCTCAGTGCAAAATGAACCTTTATCTTACTGGGAAATAAAAATCAAAGTTTTTGTTAGCTTATTGAAGAGTGACTTTAGTGGAAATGCGGAGTGAGTATTTTTATATATATATATTGATAGCCATCTCTCTCTCTTCATCATCTACAAAGAACAACTCTTATAGAGCACAGGTAGTTTCCAAGTGCCTCATCATGAAAATTTAAAAAAAAACAAAATTGACTCAGCCAAATTTATTGAAAGACTTTGATTCTTGCTCCTCTGGTTTCCCCTGTCGCACAAGGTAGAATGATTTTGCTGTTCTCATTTGCTGATGATCTCTTTTTCAGAGGTCAGGACTGCTGCCTCTTTTTTTTGCTATCTTAGCAGCCTCAAATGGTGATGTCATCAGTCAGGCCTACTTCCATTCATTCTTCAAAGAAACCCCCCAAAAAATCAATACCTTCACTATCAGCACCTAGCTAATTAAAATTCTCGTCGATAGAGCATTAGCCAGTTAACTGTCAAAAGGCATTGGAATGCATCTGACAGTTTCTCAGCTTCAAACAGCAGATTGCAGCAGGCTGTTAAAATAATTGCTTTCTGTCACCAACAGAAGCACTGAAGCCTTCTGGTCATCTGAGGCACACGAGTGTAGCAGAAGACCTCAGATTACCCCTCAGAAAGAGTGACTGCGAAAGAAAAGTGGGTAAAACCTTGGGAGGAAAGTCCTGCACATTTGTAATACTTTATCAGATTACCAGACCCTCTGGTGGTTATCAGTTAATTCCATGCAAAGAAGCTGTAACATATAAAAAAGCATAAATCAAGATAAAATAAGATGTAAGAATCATAAAATAGTAGGTGTCTTCTCTTAGATGTGGCTGGTGCCTTCTCCAAGCCACTCTTGGTTTGCGTAAGCAGCTTCGATCTCAAGGGCACCTATAGCTTTCTTTACTTTATAAGCAAACTGTCTGAACTGCTGCATGTGAAGAGCAGACAGTATTACTACAGGTTGTAGAACTTCTCCACTGAGCAAGTGCTTCTGTTTCTCTTGAGCAGCTTTCTCAAAAGAAATGCCTTCTACCCAGGCAAGCTGCCTCCTCGATGTAGGAAGCGATAACGCACACCAGGCACATCTCCAGAGGGCAGAAGTCTGTAGGAACTCAGAAAAGCTTTCTCCTCCTCCGAGAAGGATTTAGACTTCCAAACTCGTTCACTGCAAAAAAGTTTTTCGGATTTTCAGAGCACACAGCAGACGTCTTTGTCTCCTTGTCCCTATCACCAGTGAAATGCATCACAGCAGCCAGAGCCCCTATTTATAGTCATAATATTCAACAGTATGCAAAGACCGAGGGGGAAAACAGAACGCAGGTTTTGCTGATCTGTTGCAGCTTTTGACGTTTTTCTTTGAAGAAACGCATAGACCAAATTTCAAATGAGGAAGGTAAGTACACAAATTGTGCTTTTCTAACACCAAACTAAGTAGCACATGCTTTTCAGTAAAGTAATTGCGGGACCACTGTGAATGTCTCCAAAAACATAGATTTAAAGACAGCATTCTGTTTGCTATTCATTATGTTAATCCTTCAGCTTTCTTTATTTAAGTCCATATTCTGAATCTTATTCCTGTCCGTATGATTTGTTCACTGTATAACCAAAAGTCAATCCGTTAAGTCATTTGCATAGCAGAACGGTTGACTGAGCACAAGACTCAAATACTGAATTTTAATCCAGAGGAAAACAAAACATACCAGCAGGTACTGAGCTAAATCCAAGTTTAGCTTTGGCCACCACTGAGAAATGTTTGTGATCAACAAATCTGTGATTAGATTTGCAAGAAATTTTACTTCCTACTGGTCAGAGCGTGGCAAGTGTTCCTGAGCAAGAGAGTTTATTTTCATTCCAGAGCCTTGTATTGTTTTTTGGTTGTTTAGGATTATTACACAGATTATCATCGTATCACGTATCTTGCCACCTGTTAAAAATAAACTGTGTAACAGGTTCAAGAAAAGACGTAGGATCAACATTTCACTTTCTGTTCAACTGCAGCACCACTGCCTGCGGAGACGCCCTCAAGAGGGATCATTCTGTGGTTTCCTTGTTTTAAATTAACTTGTGGTTGTGCATCACATTAGTTTAATTAGTATAAGTGCCAGTAAGTCAAACAGCTGTAACGGGTAATTATGCAATTACACATAATTACTTCACTGAGATGAGTTATAATGCAGGCATTCTTATTAAGCTTGAAAGTCGGAAGGAAAGCAGTGCGTGCAGCAGCGGCCTGGCGTTAGCCAGCCATGGCTCCACATTGACTCTTGATTCATGAATGGGTTGCAGCCGTACAAGGAGACAGAGTCAAGTAAACGAATATTAGTTTAACGATCTCGACTACTCAAAGGTGCACGAGACTTTTTACAGAGTCGTGGTAGCCATTTCAGTCTGTTAGAGCAGGCCTTCAACTCGGGGCTTAGGGCAACCAAGAACTGCACTTTTTGGGTAAGAGAGTATGTGCCAGGATCTTTTTCCCATTTATTTTTTTCCTACTGTGACATGAAAGTCGAAAAAAAATCTCCGACATTTCCCCTGGAAGATGCTCATGCTTGAGCCAGACAGAGACAAAACGAACAGAACAGAAAAAATCCCCAGTTTGGTGCCTATTTTGGCGAAAGAAAGTGTAAAGAATTGATACCACCTTCTGCCAAAAGAACAATTCAGACTACCAGCTGTTCAGCCAAATACTGCTGAATTCAAGCATTTCTTATGTGTGTAAGTGATCTGGGGCTGGCATAATTGTTCTACCGATCCCAGAAACTGCGGCGGCCTAACAAGAAACAGTTAAAATTGCAGCCTGTGTTAAGAGAATGCATTAAGTTATGTAAAACTCTGCCATGGAACTGCTCATAGGACAGAGCACTGGAAATGCTTGGTTTTGTCATTTTAATAAGAAACTTAGGGTTTGCCTTCCCAAACAAGTGCAGTGACTCATTTAGGAACACCAAAACCTCTCCCTGCAGAGGAGGTAGTTATGAAATACTCCGTACACAGAATCTCTTTTTGCAACCAAGTTCATTTTTTGAAACATGAGTTTACCACAGAAGCTCATTTTATTGGGTAATGGATTTAAAACAAATCAAAGGGAATTAGTTTTACCTGTAGGATTCCCTAGTCCAGGATGCTGCTCCTGCTGACGCCGTGTCCCAGAGGGACTGGACAAATTCATGGAAGAAGAGAGCTGATATAAATCCAAGCTCTCGGCTTAGGAAATGCCTGAGAGACAGACCACTGCAAGCCAACGTGGAAAAGCAGGAGTATATATTTGCCTTGCCATGTTTTTCTCCAAGTATCTGCCCCTGAGCACTGTCAAAAACATGGTACTTAGGTAAGGTGACCATTCACACGAGTTGCATTAAAGAACTTACCCTTTGGCGCGGGAGCACAGTGTCTCCCTGCTGCCCAGGTGCTGTTTGCCTCAAGAATTTCTCGTTTTTTTCTCTAGGTAATTAAACTGTTTTCCATTCTGAGCAGGTATCTGTCACATTCAATTTAGAAAGAACCCTGCCTGTCTTCCCGCTCCGAATCCGCCTGCCGGTCCAGCCCAACTTTACGAGGAACACGTGCGAAATGGGGCAGTACCTCTACTTTGGTTGCATCTCCAGTCAAGATACAGTATGATTCAAGTTACTGAAAATTTGTACCAATGTAGGGAGAAGTAAAACATTATCCTGGGTTTTTTTGTTTGTTTGGGGTTTTTTCCCCAAGCTGCAGGCTGGTCTTTTCAGTTAGCTAATGGCTCAGGTCTCAGAAACCGGCTTTCCACAGTGAGCTTGATCAGTGCGAGCACCAATAGCCAACCTGAAACATCACACTGAGAAGCTAAGTTTCTTTTTTGATGTGTAGAATTAACAAGATGAACCACAAATGATCTAGTCAGTGCTTTCTGGAGTACATTTGTGCCCCGCTTTTCTCTTGTTTGTAAAGAAAAGAATTGCTCCTGAGAAAAGGGGTGGGCACCAAATTCAGATTTGAGGGTTATGGTGATGCAACAGTCTTGGCTACAACACACATCAACGTGGTTTTGGCTCCGCAGAGTGCAGTGCGAGGAAGGAGGACCTGCTGGTCGCTGATGTCCCTGATGGAAGGAGCCCAGCAGACAAGATTTGGGGTGAAGCGAGAAGCGCTGCTGTCTTCCCCGTCTGACTTGATACAAATGTGCATCTCCAGCGTGAAGAGGGACTTTAAGATCTCCTCAAGCTTTTTACGTAACACAGATGGAGGAATTGCAGTTCCCTTCCTCTGTGTGGAGTTATTCCTCCTACTTCCAAACCAGAGCAGCAGGGAAGGACGTGCACACTCGTGTGCTGGAAGGGAGGTGGGTGAGCTCTGCAATAAATGGTCTGTGCTACAACACCAGGTTGAGGTTGAGGAACCAGAGGACCGGACATGCTCCCTCCTGTCAGCTGAGGTTATAGGTGGTAACCAAAGAAAGAGCTGAGAGTGGGGAACAGTGACTTCAGTTCTCTTAAAGCATTCTGGGAAAAACTATTTACTGCCGCTATGAGAGGCAAAAAAATTGATGGGTATTTTTCTTCACCTTCCACGCCAAATTACAATTCAATACAACGTAATGCCTGTAAAACGCAGCCTCCTGAAGTCCTTTAAAAATATTCGTGTGAGGTTACTTTGGCTTAGTCTGTTTTACATCCACACAGACCTAGGGTGCTTAGTTATAAGCCTGTCATGTTAAAAAGTACGTGTGAAAATCAGAAAATCCCACTGAAAGACGCAGATCTTAAAACTCATCTCTTGCTTAATGCACTATGTCATGCAGCAGGTCCCAGCACAACCACTGGGCAAATGCATAAGCCACTCAGAAACACAGAGGCCAGATGCTTGAAACAGATCCAAGCCAACTCCAACAGCCCAGCCTGGGAAAAAAACCCAAAGATTTCAGAACAACTGTAATAAATGATAGGTCTTTGGTACTTCTCTTACCATTTCAGGTTGTGATTCGTCGTTCATGGAGGAACAGGAGCTCATACACTTAATATATCAAAATTTTATTGTCACTGGGGTCTGCTGCTACCTCTCAGAATGCACAGAAAAAAACCATATATACACACACAGAGGTATGTATGTATTAATCCAGCCACATGAAATTTAAAACGTGAGGAACAAGAGCTACGTTGTCAGTTATGGGACTGTCGTGCTACAAAGGTACAGGAGAAAATACAGCAGAAGTTTGGAGAAAATCCACAGAAATACCTCTGAGCTCTCAGAAGTCGGATGAGGTGAAGAAAACTGTGTTTTGATCCTCAAACAGAGAAAGTTTGTTTATGCAGTAACGTCAATCACATGAACTACTACATGTACAGCAAAAAAATTGTCAGTAAATATCTGTGTTGGAGCAATCAAAACAAAATTTGTTGCAATTTGGCACTCACGTTAGTAGTACTTGTCTTTGGTTATCAGCTGCCTGTATAGCTTAGAATGAAACAAATTTTGGTGCGTTTTCTTGAAAGGAAGAGGTTATTAAATCTATGAAAAAATGTAGAACTTCAAATGAACAAACCATCTTGAATCAGCTAGCTAATTAATTGCCAAAAAACTCACTGAGAGTCAACATGTGTGTAAATAATGAGCACAGTGTTGCGGAGTGAGATGTTTTATTCTGATGGAAAAGTAATCACAGTCAGTGATCTATTTAGAAGAAGAATGTATAACACTGGATTATAGTCTGAAGCCTTTACTGACGTGAGTCTAGGATAAGAAACAGTCGCAGGTAATTTCAGGCAAGATTAACGTGCCAGAGAAAGGTAATTCTGGTTTAAGTTTTGACCATTCAGGTCGGGTAGATAGGAACAGTCCATAATGTTTCCATTTCCAATGTTGAAGCCATCAAGAAAAATTAAAAACTAGCAGAAATATAAAGAAAAAAAAATCCCAGGACTCCTCTTAGCGCTAGTACAATACTTCTCAAAAACATTACTTTATTTGCCTCCTTTGTGCAGCTTGTTTGCTCTGCATTTACGAGGTGATTTGTCAGCAGTTCTGGAGTTACATGGCAGCGTTCTTTTAAAGGTTACGTTATGGATGCTTGTTGTTTAAAGCCAGAATATCCTCTGAAGACTGGTTCGGACGTCTTTTAAGACGAGTACCAGTCTCTGCATCACTCTGGATAAAGCAAAGCCACATCTCTGATGGTCCCCACCCTTTCCTAACTATCACCCTCCAGGTCTACAAAGGCAATGACAGTCTTCCACTGCATATTACGGGTCGCTTCCCTCCTGCTTTTGTGGTCTCAGTGCAGATTAAACACCAGAGCAAGACAGGATGCTCTGCAGAATGGTGCTATGTACCACGGAGAATAAGGGGAACAAAACGTCACGTCCTACACGGGAGAGACAAAAACCTCCCAGCTGTGGGGTCCAACCCCGCCTCTAGATGGTAGCCAGGAAGCAGTTATATTTTTGCACATGGAACCTAATGCCAGAACAACTCCTAGCATTGTGAGAAGACTGGCTATCAAACAGCCTCCTTCCTTGATTGAGCTGAGAGAGAATTAGTCTTGTAGCAGCTGCAGCCCTCCTGCCTCTGTGCCCTACACGCAGCAGAGGACCCCATTTATTATTTTGCTGTCCAGCTCAAAATTCTGTGGCATGACAGGACGTTTTTTCCTCCCGAATTTGTTTTCCTGAGGATTAGGGTGGTATTTTGCACTGATACCGTAACAACCCCTAAGAAGCAAGTTACCATTACAAAACAATTTCTAAACTAATTCCTGCAACGCTGAAAAATACATTTTTACACAAAAGTCAGTGTGCCAGAGGGAGACAAAGGAAGAGGGAATGTGTATAACAACAGGATCTGTAGGATGTTGAGCTGTTGAGACTGGAAGGGACCTCTGAGGTCCTCTAGTCCAACCTCCTGTTTCCAACAGGACCAACACTGAAGTCAGAGCAGGTTGCTCACACCTCATCCAGTCTCGCTTTGAATGTCTCCAAGGGTAGAGATTCCAAGGACCTTCTGCTCAACCTCTTTCAGTGCTGAACCTCTTTCACAGTGAATAATATTTTTCCTTACATCCAGCTGGAATTTCCCTCGCTCCTTGCTGCAAGGACCCTTGTCCTCTCAGCGTACACCTCCCAAGAGGAGTCTGTTTTCACAATAATGCCTCCTTAGGTCACTGAAGAGTGCACTTAAACCCACCGCTCCTTAGTCTCCTTTTCTCTAGGATGAACAAACCCATGATGGTGATGGTGACAGTGGCAGTGATAGCACAGCACCCACTCTGAGCTTATAAACCTTGCATGGATTTCGCAGCTCAGGCTCAATACCGGCGTATCACAACAGCTTGCATTAGAGATTAGAGCTGGCTTGCATCCTTCTGGGGCAGCCTGCAGGCAAAGCAGGCTTATACCACCCTGCAGCCTCTCAGGTCGACCAAGCTGGAAGGATACTACTGAGATTCCAACAAATATTTGATCCGGTGGCGCTCACTAGAACTGAGCGCAGTAATAACCAGTTTTACCAGCTGAGCGGCATTAGCAGAGAGTCAGAGTCTAAGCTGCTGGAACTGAGCCCAGACACTCAGCCCCAGTAACGCACATCAGTTTAAAAGGACCTACCTGAGCCTTCACAACCCTGGAGAAAATAAAGAACCCATTATTATTATGGAGCTGTATTCCTGTAGCAGTTGGACACATCCCCCCCCCCCCCCCCCCCCCCCGTTTTAGGTAAGGACCAAACAAGCACAGAACAAAGAGTTGGTTCGCAGTCAAACGCCTTGTAAGTACCGTGTGTTCTAAATAACGTTGTTATGAATGAGAAGAAAAAAAATATGATTTAATCTTCCTTGAAGAGAACGGTCAAGGCACTACAGAATTCAGTATAGAATACTGAAACTGATGTGCCAAAAGTACGATGGCAACGTTACAGAACAAGCTAACGAGTACCAAAGAGATAAATTAGGTTTTGTTATTGCTTAAGGAAAAGGTTATCATTGCTGCAGGACAAAGCAGGCAACATCCCTCTTGACTTGTAAAAGTTTCTAAAACGAGCAACCAAGCAGAATATGTAACTCCTCACCTTTCATTCAGTGAACGACTAATTGTTTTCCATCTAATTTTAAAACTTCAGTAGCAACAAATTGTGACACTTGGTTTTCCCATCACCTCTTTAACCGTATCCCTACTGTAGGCCCTTCTGGAGGTCATCAGGTTGGTGTTAGGTACGATTCTAGTACTGGAAGGAAAACACCTTATTGCCACGCTTCTTGTGCTGCGTTAAACCTCCAAAAGGCTGGCTGAGATGTTGTGTTCCTGTGCTGTGCGAGGACACCCCCAGCCTGTCTCAGGCACCAACGCCTCACTTGTCTGTGCCAGCAGCCCTTCCTCTCACTGCGCCTTCCCCTCAGCCTCGAGAAGCCTCCAAGGCCCTCGGGGAAATTGTAGTTACGACAGCCCGTGTCCCTGCCTCCAGAAGCAACTCGCAGACTTGAATCTTTACGAATTTGTCTGTTCAAAATGTGTTGCTGTGTTTGTAGGCGACAGGGCGCTGGGGAAATCGGTCCTAATTATTCCACTTTGCAAATACAAACATGTTCTTCTGTATTATTAGGAAGTCATTTTCCAGAGGCTCTGTGAATCTTGTTGCTTGAGTAGAGACTGATGCCTCCCAAGTGATTCCTCAACGGCTCTGCCCTACGAACTCTTTTGAACATTTTTGAATGATTTTGAGTTTCAAAGAGACAAAAAAGGCCTCGCTTCTCTTCAGTGTGAATGACAGGCAACACTGACCAGGGAGGAATGGATGGCAGTGTTTTGCTGAGAACTCACTGCCCCTCCGTGGTACACCACATGACAAACGCTGTGGCAGTGAACCCAAAGAGTGTGTCCCTTGCTCCCGGGCACATGCACTCCATCACAACGCTTACCTATCAGCGTGTAACTTCCTGTAGGCTTGTCCCTGTGGATCGGTAGATTTTAAGGTTATTCTTTAAAAGATTCGCTTTGGATATCTTCTCAAACCTGAGGCTGTTGTCCAAATATTACGCTACCGGTAGACACTAAGGAATGTTTAAACGGTGGCAATTTGTCAAGAGTATATGTGGCAAAACACCGAGGAGTGACAGAGCCATACAATGCAGCAGTGTTTGGGTGCTGACAGAAGTCATTTGCCCTGATTTACAAATACAGCTGTCACTTACTGGCATTAAGGAAAGAGGTCTGCTGTTTCAAGTCAGGAATATGTTTATTCTGGGTCAAAAACTAGCAGCCCAGTCATCAAAGAATGACGGGAAACACAGCCTTGGCAGTTGCTACCTTAAATCTAATTAAAGTACAGAACAGAGTTTGGGAGGAAACGGTAAAGACTGTGAGGTTATTGGGTGTCCCTGGTCATGCCCAGTTTAGTCATGTAAGGGAAGGGTCACGTTTTGAAACTGGAAGTGCTATACGTTAAAGCAAAGGTGAGTTTGTGCAAGCTTGACAAATTCTTTTGCGCGTATACGAGAGGTTTTCCTTTGTACCTGAGCCAACATACAGAATCTGTTATGCAGAATAGATCTTGAAGGGTGGTTTGGTGGTTTTTTAATCTCTTAAGGAATCTGATGGAAAAAGAGAAAGGAAAAAGACAAGAGGGAAATGCGCTTTCACACAAAACACCGCCATCCTTTTCAATCTGTTAGTTAGGGCAGAGAAATTGGAGTTTGGGAAGGTTTAATGTGACAAATTGTCCTTGCTCTGACCCCTCAGCCTCATAAAAAATCTGGGGTGAGATGGAGGCAAAAGAGTTGGTTACACTTTTCTTGTCATTTTTAGCTTGCTATAGTTGAATAAAACCCTACATAGCCAAGCTTTCCGTGTGTAATCTTCTAGCTCATCTGCAAGTGTGCTGATTAATGAGGAAAGATTCATGCACAGAACGGCCTTTTTTCCTCAGATGAGTTCCCACTAAGTCACTCAGCCTCACTGTCAGGAGTGTTTCAGGGCGGCTTAGTAAGATCTCTTCTCTCATAAAATCCACTGCCTTGAGTCAACCTCAACAATTCCTCTCCTCTTCAGCACTTGGATGTTTTGACTTGGTTAATCCATGGACAGCACATGTAAAATAAAGCCTGCCTTGCCCCAGAGAATTTGCTCTCTCCTGTTTCCTTACGCCAACCACCGTGGTACCACGGTAGATTGCGCTATTCTTCTCACATTAAAAGTCCTGGTATAGAAGAAGAGCGAGGCAGTACCCAACCAAATTCTTCAATGTTCATATGGGACATGGGAAAGAAAAAAAATCGCACTTATAGTTAGTTTGACAATTCCCTTGCCTGTGAAAGTCTCGCTTTTACACCTAATTTTTTGAACTTTTATCTGTGCACTGTATCTGCTCCTTGTGCTTCTAGTGGGGCCTGAGTCCTAGATCTCCTCACCAGCTGCCCCTCTTTTGAAAAATTCCAACTGGATATTCTACAGCTGTATATTTTTCAAATCAAAGTACCTTAGGGAGGACTGTCAGCTTCGATTACCTTCAAGGCTGAAGGTCAGGCAGGTTACCAGTGAAAAATCTCCGGCGTAAACTAAGCCACCCCGTGCACGACGTCTGTTCACACCTAAGGACCGCGCACGGAACCCGCGCTTAGTTAACTCGGCAGCCTGAAATAGCCCCGCCGCGCCTCAGCAGCAGCGTAAACGTACCGGCACCAAGGTGCAGACAACGATGCTGCAGCCCTCGTTTGCACCCTGTGAGACTTGGGAAGCGGACGAGGACACATCCCTCTTCTTCACCGCTGAAATGAACTAGCCAAGTCTTCTAGTCTTCCCAGCAAGCAAGGATTAGCATGTTCTCGGCACACAAAACCCCCAGAAACACGTTGTTAAAGATTTAACAAAGACAAGAGTTGAATCAAGCTTTCGCGGCAGACCATAAAGGCAGAAGGGTTTTGTCCTCGGCTCAGGCAGAGCCTGCAGTCCTGGCCAAGACAAAATTCCTGTTGATCTCCTTGCAGATCTCCCACATTCCTTCTTGACACGTGACAACCCGCCTAACAGGATGGAGGTCTTAAATCCTCCATCCAGGCCGAAAGAAAAAGACATTGTCTTCGCTTCTCTAACAAACACTGAATAGTGAGTCATATTTCCAAAGGAATTCCCTGGGGAAAAACATGTCCTTCTACCGTTTGTTTTTAAGACTAGGTAGGTGGTGAATACACAACTAAAATGGTTTTCCTTTTGTCAGTCCTGTTGCAGTTTTCGGTGTGCCGCACAGATCACTCAGCAGCTCTACGTTCCGCTTCACCTTTCTAACCAGCTGCCACCACCCTCCCATAGAGTAACCTGTGCAGCTTCCAAAAATTAGGTGATAATTGCGATCATTCTGGCAACGTTCACTGGAAACATTCAGAAGATGCACAGTGATACAGCAAAGGGAAATAACAGTTTCCTAACACAAGCCGTAACGAGTCTGTCCTACGTCAGACAGTGCGGTCTGTACAGGGGGAACATTTTTCCTTTATTTCAGTTTTATTTTTCTCTATTTAGCTAAATACTGATACCAGAAAGGTGGCACCAACGACTGCATCAGGGCCAACACAGCAATGTGCCAGGGCGGAGGGAGCTGCAAGAGCCAGACCCCAGAGGCAGGTAGGGAGCTGATAACTGAAAGCAGCAGAACCAAACCACCTCCCGTTCAGCTGGGCTGGGCAGGGACCAGACCGAGAAGAAAACAGGAGCTAATTGTGTGCCTTCTGGGAACCCACTCTGCCTTACGGTTTGGTTAACACCCTGGTTTCATCGGCCTGGTCAAACTGGGTTCCGCTGGGAGCGCTGTTTATTTTGACCTGCTGGGCAGGCAGCGGTCTGGCGCGGGCACCGTGGGAGCATAAAGCTGCTGTAGGATCCTCTCTGCCTCACAAAAATAAGTGGAGAAAATCCACTTGCAATCAGGAGTGGAACTTAATCCGACACAGGTAAGAACGGAGAAGAATAAAATATTTTGGGAAGAGAAATCACCTACGTCAAGCGGTGCAGAGCGCTTCCCGATACCTTGGACCTGGGCCAAGCTTTCCCTGCAAAAGTCTTTAAATGTTCTTTCTGCCTTCCAGCTTTCTGGCTCTGCCTCTCTACGGGGGGAGCAGCCAGGGCGTTATTGAAGCAACCCCCTCCCCAGGCAATTAGGCTGTTTGGGGTTTGCCTGCTGTAGGAAGGTGTTTAAAACCCAGCAGTAGTGAGTGATGGAGGGGGAAACGATGGATTGGACAGCGAATGAAGAGCAAAGCGGTTTTAAGCTGCGGCCTTAGCTAGTATTTTAAACCAGCACAGTCATTTCTGTTGTACACCTCTGTCCGTCAGAGAGCACACTGACTGCAACCACAGTCCGTAGAGAAGCTGCCTGTGACCGTGCGTGTAGAACTGGGAAAAACTGCCTGTAGGAAAAATGACATTTTCCCTGAACAGCAGGTAATCGGCATTCAGCAAGAGCCTTGTCTCGGCATGAAGCCTGATAGGAAGCAGAGTGTCATAGCAGAGAAATGAGATAATTGAAAAGGAAAAAGTGCTTCAGCACTCAGGACAACTTCTGCCAGTCTCTCTGAACTAAATCTCAACAACTGACTGGCAGACAGCGTCTGCCAGTGTCTCTCTGTCAATGGAACAGGTTGGCCCTGACCCTCTTCAGAAAGTGCGACACATCAAACAAAAGACAACAAGACTCATCCTCATTTCAGCTCACAGCTATTAATTTTACGGTGTGACTCCTCCAAATAACAGATGCATAACCAGAGCTGTGCCCGGATTCCAAGTGATGGGAGACCAATTTCCAGCACCTTGACTCCTCTAATTACACTGACAAGTCTCCTGAAATCTCCGCTGCGGTTCTTCAACTGAAACCAAAACGCAGACGATTCTCAATAGCGTCTGTTGAGCTGAGAGGAATGAGAGGATTAATTAGTTGCAGTTCATAAAACAATAAGATTAAAATCCGTGAGTAACCGCAAAGTGTAATTGGCAATAACGATGCAATCACCACGGTGCAGGAAGGACAGGATTGGTCTCAGATGTTTTACATTTGGAACGAAATACATCGATAGCGCCAAGAACCACGGACGAGGGAGAAGGCCAGATCACCAGCTGCTTCTCCAGCTCTGCGGGCCTGGGCAGCTGCCTGCCTCTCCCCGAGGCTGGCACGCCGGCAGAGGAGCGGTTCTTCAGCAGGGGAGCATCACCTCTACAGCTCCAGGAGACCCGGGGCCTCCGTGGGTCTCAGCGAAGGGCTGCGCTGGAGCATCCATCAGCTCCATCAGCTCGCTGGGGTGGGGTATGGGTAGCTCTGGCCTCGGGGCCTGCGAGGTGTCCTGTGAAGGAGGGGGTGTGCAGCAGATAGTGCAGTTTTGACCCTTCCCCTGCCAGACCCCCCAGGTGTGGCGCAGGCTGTGGGCCGCTGGATGGTGGGGCTGCCGTGCCGCTGCCCTCCCAGGCACCCTCGGCCATCGGGCATCACCCAAGGACAAAGGGTTCAGCTGGTTTGGCACCTTCTGGATCGTAAAAAAAAACACCCTTAAGATTCCAGACCAAGAAAACGGAAGCTTTTCACTTCAAAACTGCTGTATTGAACAGTTTTGATATTTCCGGCAGTGTCCTGTGCCACCCCGCAAAACCAGTCACTTCTCTCACCTATCCCACAGCTGCTTTTTGCAATTCCCTGAAAAACACACCCCGCACATTATGGTCTTCTTGTTTCGATGGGTGAAGTGCCCTCCTGCCCTGAAGGGTACCTTCGGGGATGTAATGCTTTGATTTTCTGTCTCCCTGGTGCACTGCTTGCACTGCCTGAGCCCGGAGAACCGGTCCAAAATACAGATCCTGCTTGCTTATGCAGGCGATGTATCCAAAGAGTCTATTTCTAGCCTTCCTAGGGGCACCAAACCTGTAGCATGCTAATCATATCTTTCCTGTCCAAAGAGCCTCTCTTGGCTTTGCTTTCCAGATGTCCTTTACCCATGACATGACGGGAGGAACACCACTGAGCTCTCTGTTAGACACCCATCTCTAGGAGAAGGCGTATTTCTCTCACAGAGGGACGACAGCACGAGAAGCACGTCGTGCAGTAACGCCTCTACTGCTTCCCTCTACAGAGAGGGTTTTTGTCTAAAGGGGGAAAAAAATAACAGGGATATCCCAGTCTCCCTTCCATCCCCGTTGCAAGAACATGTCATCTGGGCAGGTGGGCCAGAGAAAAGCTGTCTTGTGCCTCGCTAAAAGAAAGCCAGAGTCAACGGGGAAAAAAAAAAATGAGACTTGCAGCACGTGCTTCTGGCCTCCACAGCCCGGCCCAACGCTGACAGCGCCTGGGAAAGCAAAAGCCATCAGTCACAAAGGTTGGACGTTTCACCCCGAAACCGGGCAGTTCGCAGCTCTTTACTGCTCTGTTGGGTGTAGTGAGAGCAGCGGGTGCCGGGTGCGGAGCTGCCCAGGGGTGCTCTGGGTGCTGGGGCGCGGGGAGGAGGGGAAGAAAGGTCCGTAACAGAAAAGAAAGCCGAGGGAAGGCAGCGAGCGCAGCAGAGAGGAAGGAGGGAGCCCAGCGTGAAAAGACGCAGCGTAAGGGAGGCAAAGTGCCACAGGAGGAGCAAGAAGGTGGTGGAAAAGTTACTATTTCATTTCAAATCGCGTTAGTCACATCGACGTATGACTAAGAAGAAACTAGAAGCAGAAAAATTTCCTAATGCACTTGCAGTAATAATTCTATTTTTATCCTGAAGAAGCATTATATTTAGTCCTATACAAAGCTTTTGAGATGGGTTCTACACTCTTTTTAATCACCTGTATCCAACAAATGTAATAATAAAGCCAAACTGCCAGTTAAAAAAAAATATCTCAGAAATCTTCCGGTTTTTAAAACATTTCCTTCTTGGTAACTCTGACCCAAAAAAATGAAGCCAACAGAAGATACACGCAGCAACTCCGACGATTTCATAGCGCATGAAAGATTCCTGAAATAAGGAGCACGCAGAGGCCTTCCCCAATAAACACGGGAACCTTTTCTGCCACGGCTGTGCTCGTGAAGACTTCGGAAGGCGTAACGCTAACTACTGTAAACACGCCTTAGACCAACCACTCGTTCACGTGTTTGAACAGGCATTTCTGAGCACACGCTTCTGCTCCCCCGTTTTCTTCCCTCCCACTGCCACTTCAGCACGCAACCGTGAAGCGAGCTGGCTCTGCATGCCGGGGTGCACTGACGGCCTGCCCGTTCAACACTGTGGAGAATTCTCTTGGAAATTAATTTGGTTTTCACTCTGGTTATGGAAAGCCATATTTTTGGAGCACAGGGCGGAAATCATGCTCGTGTCCCACATCTGGCATCTGTCACTCCACCTTCTATAAAAAACAATTGCTGGAAGGAGTAACTAGAAGTCAAAGAGCATCGTGGCTTGTGTGCAGCAGCTTATCCACGGATGTACGAGGGCTAGTTCTGCAAGGAAAAAACAAGGACAACATTTCAAAAGTTCTGATATTACAAATCAATAAATTACCTTGGATCACTCTTTTTTTCTTAAAATGTGGAATGCCAGATAATACACTCCCATTTGTCCTGCCAAGCACGTTAAAAGCATCCACAGGAATCAAATTAAGGTAAGAAAAGTTGTACAAAGAGAACGACAACCTGTGCGCTTCTGAATGAAGTGTTCCAGGGCTCTGTCACCCTCACAGGGAAAAAGCTTTTCCTTATGTTGATGTGGAACCTCCCGTGCTCCAGCTTGCACCCGTTGCCCCTTGTCCTGTCACCGGCCATCACCGAGAAGAGCCCGGCTCCATCCTCCTGACACTCGCCCTCTATGTATTTATAACCGTTGAGGAGGTCACCCCTCAGTCTCTTCTTCTCCAGGCTGAAGAGACCCAGCTCCCTCAGCCTTTCCTCGGAAGGGAGGTGTTCCACCCCCTTCATCACCTTTGTGTCAAGTTTTCTTTTCTAATTACTTGTACTTTGCTGTACAAATGCTAAAAAGAAAGGTTAACAGCTATACCACTTATTCCACTGTGGTTTCATTGGGACGGCATCAAAAGATGATTTTAGTTGTCCATCTGAGCATTGTAACTAACGACAGAAACCATTTGTTTGGTACTGAGGCCTAAAACAATTGATTTCTCTTGGGGGAATTAAATTCTCCTTTGGTTTACAGAGAAAAGAGGAATAACAGTTAAATTGTCAAATAAATAACGGTGAATCTTACTCGCTGAGCACAGGAATTCTTAAAAATCACTTTCTGTTCTAATCAGCGAGTGGTGTTCCATTAATGGCTGAATATCTAGTAAGATTTACAGGAGATCATCAGCTCTTAGGAAGATATATAGGCATGATCGCTGAAGGAATTCTGCCTGAGGAAGACTGGCAGAATTTACACACACAGCACTTTACATCATAGAAGGGATGTATGACAACGATGTGTGAGAATGCGTGAACCTACAGGAACAACAGAGCAACAGGCCCTTTAACAAAAGCACTCCCTCGGAGGTCTGATGGAGCTGGAAGAAGAAAGGGCATGCTTTAGCAAGAAGAAGAGTTTATGTGAAAGTTAAAACCGAAGCGGATTAAATCATCTGTCATTTCTGGAAGCGAGATGAAGCACTAGGAAAGCAAACAGAAGCTCAAGATTGTCTGGGAGGTGGTTCCTTGCTACGGCAGAGACATCTGCTCCCTGGCACCAAATTTATTCAGCAGATAAAGGAAAATAAAATGTAATTACAATATTAACAGAATGTAAAACATTAAAAAAACCTCAACTTTTATAATTAGTTTTTCAATTCATCAGTATTATTCTGGAAAGCGCTTAATGCAGCCATGACTCCAGCTCTAGTAAGAGTTAGCAGGCAGACTCAGCCTCTTCACTGTTAATATACAGGAATGCTTAAGTGTCCCTTTGTAGCAGAAACACAAGGACCCTCCATTGCACCACCAGCCAGGAAGGCTTCCCTAGAGAGCGAGTGCCCGCACGAGGACGTCAGCCTGACAGGCTCTGCCCGACGGATAAGGAATGGGAAGCTGCAGCTGACGAGAGCTGGAAAGCAGCCGGGAGCTGCCTCCTCTTGCGGAGCACTTGCGGAAAGAGCGGGCTCAGACTTCGGGAAGAGGCGGCCGACCCCGCCACGCACACCTTCCAAATCAACGGGGGCGTACGCACCACAGACCCCAACCCTGCTCTCCCCTCCCTTACCCCCAGGGGAAGCCCCCGTCCCCAGGCAAACAACGGTTGGAAACTCAAACCCAGGGGCGAAGCACGGCAGGAAGATCCAGGGAGGGCACACAGGGCAGGTGCCCAGCGCCTGGTCCCCACCAAAACCCGACGCAGCCCTGAAGCTCGACTCAACTCCTCTTCCGGCGTCCGTTCGTTGCTACACCCTGTGTCCTGACCGACCGCTGTGGCCACAAGGATGCCTTACTACACTAAACACCTCACGAATTGGTCTGAGCACCCATTTTACCGCTCCTACAGGGCCACCAACTTCATCCATCCATTCATACCGAACCCATTAACAGGAAAAAGCATTGACTCCTACCCCTGCCTTTTCTCACATGGGAGGCAGGCAGGCGGAGAGTTTATAAGGAACAAAACACAAACCCCTTCTGCTTCTCTGAAGGATAAAAATCATCTTTTTTCCCTCACAGTAGGGGTCTCCATACCTATCAGAAAGGTGCCCAGCTCTGATCATAGCGCAGGACGCCTGCTTCATTCTAAACCAGGACGTTTTCCTGTGACCATCCACCCAGGCCTTCAATACGCGCAGAGGACATGCTCTTACAACTGCTTTTGTGTTTCGGTTTGTAATTAGAATCCTAGTTTATGTCGCAGCAAAGAAAGGAACTGGAACAACTAACAACCTCCTCCTTTGCTCTACGAGGTATGAGCCAAGAAAACAAAACCAACAAGATAAGGGTTGCAGCACAAGCCCTTGACACAGAAATGCCTGTTGAAGAACTAATGAATACTGATGTAATTATACAGCAGACAGACTAAGTAAACCCTCTTAAGCAGTTTGAAATATAATAGTTAAACCCACCACGAACACAAACATTGACCCGTATCTCTCAAAACTCTTGTGGAAACGTCCTCTGTCAGAATAATGCGACTTGTGCCACTTGAGTATTTGAAGAAGTCTTAAAAACACACCAGCCATGACTTAGGACATTGTGGTCCACAGCTGAATGGCATCAATACGCCTTCTCTTTCCCTAAAAGAGTGCCAAGATGGGAAGAGGACTGATGACACAGCATGAGGCTACAACGCCAAGAATCACGCAGAAAGGTCGTCTTCCAGCCTGCCCCTCAGCACGAAAACCTCACCCCCAGAAGCAAGGTGTTTAAGGTTAGGCACTGCTCCAGGGCTGATAAGCCCGCGCGATCCACAGCCGCATCAAGTGCGACCACAAAAGGCCACGTGCTGTGAGTGGGCGCTGAGACTCCTCAGGACGCTCGAAGGGCTGCAGCCGGCCGTAGGGCTGTACCGCTTACTGGTAAAACTGGAAACCTTGTCCAAGCAGAAGGCAGCAGGGCTGAAGGCAGAGGTTTCCCAAGCCAGCGTGGTCCTGGGAAGGAATTCCCTTCGGCCACCAGAGGTGCCCAGCTTCCCTCGCGCCCAGCTCACCCATCACAAACCCCGACTCCCGGCGGGTTTCGCTGCCCTCGGTGCCCTCCCCCAGCCCTCGCCCACGCTCAGCAGCCGTGAGGGCAAAGCCCCGGCCCGCAGCAAGGCACGGAGGGGCCCCAGGCAGCTGAAGGCCGGGGGTGGGAGCTGGGGACAGCGGGCCAGAACTCCAGAGGCAGCTGCTGTTATAATTAAGTTTAGATTTTGAATAGATAATTACTTTTCATTGATCACTCATTGCTTTTAATGAACGACTTAATTGCTTTAAGGAATAACTAACACCATGTATTGATGATATTAGTTTACTTTAAGGAATAACTAACGCCATGTATTGATGATACTAGTTTACATTGTAGTAAGAAATACACAAAACCTGACTTTTGCTAAGAAACAGCAGCTGCAGGCCTTGCAAAGCAGGTCAGAGCTAAAGCTGCTGCTAATTGGGAAATCGTCCAGCACACAGAACAGGGAGGCAGGAGACAGGGAGTGAAAGTGCCCATTCCTGGCGTGTCTTATCTTAGGGGATGGAACCAGAGAAACTAAGGAATGGGAAGGTGAAGACCCTCCCATCCTCCTTTGTAGATCAGAGATCTTGATCAGCAAGATCACCAATGATTATATGAGTATAGGAATCCTAATGAAGTTAGTTAATGGGGAGGACCAATCATTGTAAATGTCAAAATTCATAGCGGGCATAACACGCATGCTGATGTTAAAATATGTCAAAGACCAGGACTTTGCAGAAAAAGGATATAAAATGCTGAATTTTTTTTACGCAACTTTGAAGCACGTCAGGTGGAGCCACCCCCCGTGCTGCCCAGCGCTGCAGCGAAGCAGCGTCTGCTCCTCTGCGACTGTGGAGACACCACCACGGCCACCGCAAGCCCCCAGGCACGCCAAGGCCACCCGGGGGTGGCACCAGGCCGGGGACCGGAGGCGAGCAACGGGGCCAGCGAGAAGGCAGCACGGAACACACAGCACCAGCACCTGCAGATTGCTGCAATCCCATAAAAAGGAAGGAAAAAAAAAAGGCCACAAGTCCCTACAGTGAATATGGTGTATGTTTTATTCTATTTACAGTACGTCTGTTATAAATATAATACATTTCTTGAAAATCTTGAGTAGATTTTTTTTTTAAAACAGATCAATTGTTATAGTTACATAATAAAGCCAGTGACAATTTAAATGACAGATCTCATGGTTGTGAAATAGTGCGTTCTGTGCTGAGATGAATGAGAAATACTCAAACCAGCTGAAGAAGTTCTTTTCGAAACACCTTAGCTGGGACCTGTGGGTCAAAACCTTGAAAGGTCACCAGTTCCCATCAACATGAAAACTCAAAATTTTTTAAAAGTGAAGAACCAAGAAACAGAAATGGATTCGAGACACCTTATTGAACTTCACAGTAAGGTTGGGATTTATCATGACTAATGGCTTCAGAGAGGAAAAAGCCAGTGAGGGTTTCTTCCTGAACCATATCCTAATACAGCCACAAGTATTAACACACCATGCTGGAAGTTGTGACAGCAGTCAAGCTGCCTTCTTGACAGGGCAGAGGACATACAAATATGTTCAGATTTGGAGTTAAAGAGTATTTTGTGTTATGAATATCTTAATTACCAGAGCAGAAATACATTATAAAAGGATAAACGTATTTTTCAGTCCAACGTGCGTTGCATTGAGAAACAAATCGACAAGTAGTCTGAATATTTTGCTATTTTCTTTCCTACACAATCTTTAGTAACAAGTTAGACGTTTGAGGTGCTATTTCCAAAAACTGCAGCAAAATGTCAGCCAGCAATATAAGAAAGGAATCCCATTTATTTCGTCTTTTAGTGTGATTTTTTTTTTCCTTTCCAGGAAGTGGTCAGATATTATTGATAATAATCAGTGCAGGCATGGAGTTCTGCTGACTCGTTTCAAACAAAGTAACTTGGTCCACTAGCTTGGCAAATACTCTGGGGGTTCCAAGATTGTAGACACCTGTATGAACGAAGCAAGCTTTCAGCTGCAAGCTATAGACCTCCTGGCTTTTCAGTTGAAGCTTATACTGTGTTTGCCCAAGCCACGTAAAAGATCCATGGATTTCTAGTGCTTCCGGGCTGAAAAAGAAGGTGACAAAGTTATTTCGCTGTACCTGAAGCACCCACCCCAGTCTACACGATTCCTTCAACCTCACGCTTTCCCAACACTTGAGGATTCACTGTGTGCCTGTCACTGGCTCCTTACAAAGAGATGCTTGTCTATGCTTTCTGAAAGCTTTTTTTCCAAAAGCCAGGAATTGGAAGCTTAAGTTATCATTCTGGCAGTCTTTGGATGCCACAGTGCCCACCATCAGTCACCTCTGACGGCTTGGAAGTTGCTGAGTGCTTTTCCTGCCTGCGATACTTTCCCTTAAGTCACTGCCTTCCCCAAACACACCGTGCTTGCTTTGTTCCCCACACCCCCCACCTCCCCTTACCTTGAAGGGATTAAGGTGGTTCTAGCAAGACCAAGCTAGGCTTTGAAAGGATAACTGTTGAAATCACAGGTACAGACAGAACTGTGCTTCACATTTTATCAAGGTGCTAAATGCAGCTACAAAAAAAAGCAGCTGTCACGTCTGTACGTCCTCTTTCCTACTACACCTACACGCCCAGAGCACCTAAGGTACCCTGGGGTTTCTTTGTGGATCCCTATATCCACCCGTCAGCTCAGTGTAACTCCAGGTCCTCACTTCTTCACAAACACCTTTCAGTGTTGACTCACACTTCACACACTCCTTCAAAGCAGCTCTCCCCTCGGCTCAGGTGAGCCAGTACAAAACTTTAAACCCTTTCTTCGGTTCCCAATGTACCCTACACAGAACATTAATTATACAGACACATACAATGACGAATCCCAGCGTATTCCCAGCTTTTTGTTAGTAACACCAACAACAGACCCAAGTTGTCACCGTTTCTGGAATCCCCACATAAGGCACTCTTGGGCCTGTCCCACCCACCGAAGTTCAAGCAGACAGTGTGTCCCACAGAGACAGCCAACGTGGATAAACACAGGCTGGTGTGGGGCTGGGAGGTGTGTTTGGGTTTATTTCGGAGGTTTCAAGGCACAGGACTACACTATCCTTCCAGAGACACATCTTGGTGTTACAAAACGCGACCAACCTTGTGAAAACACACCAGATGGGTCAAGAGCTTCCTAATCTTAACTGATCTCTAGAGACAGACTGAAGTCTTCTGTCCTCTATTTCTGAAGCCACTGTATTAGGCCTTGGGCTTTTCACCTCTTAACTGTCTGGGCAGACTGTGGGCAAGAAGCAAGCGCGGCCCATGGCTCAGCCTGCCTCAGCGCCTTCACCCTCTGCCTTCCCTGCACCAAGAACGTTCAGTCAGGGGTCCCACAAAGTCTGTTTTGTGGTAAGCAGATGGAGCAGCATTACATCTGCTGGGGGGTGTCCCAAGTTGTGAAGGAGTTAAATTGCCTTGTTTTAACAGAATTGGCAGAATTAACAATGGTGTCTCGTGGTACTGAATTCCCCCTCCCACCGAATCCTTAGTCAAACGTTCAGAAACCATTCACAAGACATGCCCTCAGCGCTAATATTTTTGGACATAATACTACAGTTCTAACCAAAAAACCAGTCATAAGAATCAGCTGATAAACCCAGGGGCAATCTTAAAGATACCTAAGGCCCTATTACACCTTATACTAAGCCAAATGGCAGGAGGAAGTACTTGTTTAAACTTCCAAAGTTGTTGTCTTCAAATTACTTGGTATTTTAAAAATGAAAACCCAACAACAGATGTTTAAAGTTAAATACAAAGCTCGTATGTCACCAGTTCAAAAGCATTTCCACTTTCCTAGAAAACACTGCAGAGTTTAACTACCTAAGAGTCACAAATCCAGGTCCTGCCTTAGCAATGGTCCGAAGCAGAGTCAAATTGAGCACTCGCTGAAGACTCCCATTTGACTGTATGAAGCCTTTATCACCTTCCATCCTTTCAAAGAAGGCACTGTCAAAAAAAATCCCTTTCTAGATATTCAATTAAAACATTACAATACTCCCCAAAACTAGGGAGCATTCTCAATGAAATACTGTTTTATTGGAGGTGTTCAAAGGACGTACAGACGTGGTGCTCAGGGACAAGGTTTAGTGGTGGGCTTGGTCGTGTTAGGGCTGGACCCCCCTGATGTTCTTAAAGGTCTCTTCCAACCAAAACGATCCTGCGATGAACATTCACACGTTACCTTGTTGTTTTATGCCGCAAATCAATCATTACATCTACAACAGCCTGGGAACAATTGGAAAGTAGGAGAGTGACAGGGACCAGACAGAGGCTGCGGAGAGAAACAGTTGCACAATAAAGGAAGGATGTCTTACTCCGGGCGGCCTGATACTCTCCAACAGTCAAAACAAATGTCAAGTCATATAAAATCAACAGGCACGTGTCTCCTACACAACAGTCAGTGTATGTAGCAGCTTAATCACTTCACATTCCCTACAGTAAGAGCTACTAATTGGAGTAAGCGACATGGGCCCAACTGAGCCAAACGAAGTTACCGCCTTCCTTTGCCCAGCCGAGAAAGCCTAGGCAAAGCATAAATACCTTGGTTTACAGAAGTCATCTGTTGTGACAGGAGACTTTTCAGAATGTCAGATGACACGGTGCACTGTGCTACTGTTCAGCACGTTTTTGTCTAGGTACTTGTCTCCTGCAAAGGAATCGCTGGCATCTGGCCCCAAGTTTTAGTCAGAAGTGCCCAAACAGGAGAGCACATACACACTTGGTGTTAATTTAAGCCTTTATCCCAAAATCGAACCCATACAGTTAGTTGATATTCTGCTTGTTCACAATTAGCACAGCTCTGAAGAATAATGCTGCAGCAGGACAGTCCCCAAGATAGTCGCAGGCAGGTACACAGACTACTGCAGCTGAAACAGCTCTATGAATGCGACGAGTGATTTGTGTCACTGCAGTTCCTTCTCATTGCTTAACAGTTTAAATATCCTAAACTTGACTAACAAGAAAGGAACAATTAGCAACTGTAACAAGTAAGATATGAACTTGTTACTGGAATAACGCCTGCTTTCTAACCGTCATTGAAATATGCCACCTTATAACGCGTTTAAAAGTTAGATTTTTTAAAAAAAGAATGAATCTTTCTTTTGGCAACTTATATTAATCGAAATTTCAGGGAAAAAGGTACCACACAGTAGAGTTCTCAGATGAAACAACTCAAACCCAAATAGGTACCTTTATGTTTCAAATACAGTTCATTTCATGCCTGGAAATGAATCCAGAAGGCTTTGTTCAGATCATCTTAATTCTGAAAGACTCACAGATTTTACAAGCTCCAACTAATTCACTCCAGCAGTCTGCTTTTTGACAGAGGTCGATTCTGACAGTCTTCCAGGACACAAGCCCCAGTGATCTAAACTTACCACCCTTCCTTCTGACACAAGCCAGAACCACGTGCAGCTAATCTTGGCAAGTCAGATGCTGCAGACAGAGCAGTTCTTTTGACTTAAAAAGTACCACTTTCTGCCTAGCTCCTCCTCAGAGTAGTCACACCGTTCACTCTGACACCAAAAAACAAACACAAAGGCAGCAGAGTATTTCTTTTTCCCAGTAAGTTGGATAACATCACTAGTTACTGTGAACTCTGGTATTACAGCCCGTTTCTCTACACGAAACTTCCGTTTCACTGATCAACTGTGGGGCAGCGAGTTTAAGAATTGAGCAGGATTTTACCCCCCCATACCAGACTTGTATCTTTTGTGTAACATAGCATCTCCCAGCAGGATTGATGTCAAATTAACAACGTTTCAAGTTTCTAAAGAAAACGTTGCACAAACCTTTTTTGATGAAAAGAATGACTGAAAGACTCTGGATAGTGAAGACTTGTCTTGATAAGATTAGAAAGCTGCTCTGGTGTTGGTCTTGCAGGTACTGCTGTGTTTTCCGGTCGAAAAAACTTTAAGAGAACCATTTCTGGCAATTCCTGAAACAAAGTCAGACTGACATTTAAAATATTGGCATAAGGTACTGTGCAACACAACAAGAAATCCAGTCACAGAAACTACCATTTTCTATCATGAACTCTCTGGAGTTAGACACAAGCCTACAGCACCATGAGGCTTACAGGTGTTTCCCAAAGAGTTTTGTATTTGAGCGCGCTAGAGGAGGAACTGATACGATTTATCCATCACCATCTTCTGAGACAAGAGATTTCACAGCTGCTTGTGAAAACAGGATCTGCACCAGTTTCACAAAAGCCTGCTGTTGTTGCAGGGGTTTGTTAAGTGTTTGGTTTGGGTTTGGTCCTACGAAAAAGGGACAGCATTTACACAGTCCCCATTCAGCAGCTGTACCTAAAAAAAAAATAGCCATCACCTACCCTGGGAAGCTCCCAACAGGAAAGCCAATAGCCAAGTTTCCCAAAACAGTCCCAAAGTAAAGCAAACAGCAGCTTACAGGAAGGTGCTAACCACGACAGAAGGATTTAACAGCGCAGAGTGTCTGAAAAATTGTAGAGCAAGCTCTCACAGATACAGAAGTCCCCTCGGTCCCCAGCTGAAAGCCCAAGTCAAGCACTGACGCACTACCTGGGATTCACCCCCGCCCTGGGGGCAGAACCCCTCTCTGAAGCAGACTAACTCAGATGACACAGAAATGCAACACCAAACGAGGCAACCGCGCCGCATTTGGTCCAGCATTACAGCACCGCTGCAACTGTCCAGCATCGTCTCAGCTGTTTTGCAAACGGGATTGATTTGGGAAGGGAAGGGGTTGCCTTTCATTATTCCCTTGTGAATCTGTTCTGCAAAAAGTCCACCTTTAGAAGAAAAAAAAAAAGAATTTGCAGCAATAAGTGTGACTAACTACTAAAAGCAAGTGAAAGAAGATTTTTAAAGAGCCACCAGCAAGTCAGGTCGGCGTAACAAAGCAGTACTTTTTGTTTAAGCACACTGGGTTGTACCTTCGAAGTTGAAAAGAAATACTACAGGCAACCAAATCTGACTCAAAAATAACAAACACTGGGCCTTCTGCAAAAATGTATGGACATCTCGGCCACCGTTTGCCTGTGCTGGTAATACTGGGTAGACATCCAATGTTCTACCAAGCTTGCAACTGGATACCTCTTGAAAGGAAGACTCGGGGTTTTAATAAAAGTAATTTGAGAAGAAAAAAAGATATTTGATAGTAAACAATGAAATATATTTTAAGTGATTAATTTGGTATTTCCACCCTACCCTACGGGTATCTAATGATGAAAATTGACACACACTGGCCTCCAGAGAAGAGATTGCAGGTTTTCATTTAAATTATCCTTCCCCTCAAATTACAGTCCAGCAAGCAATTATTCAACGCCCTCGTTAACCACGTACCAACATCCTACACACTGCAGTTCGCCCTGCAGTCAATTACCTGTTCCAAGTCCTCCCAATCAGAATTCCCGAGTATTTTTTTAAAACCCTACAAAAGACAAATACGAAGGTTTATCTCTACAAACAGTCAACAACATCACGAAACGCAGCAGGAACATTTACTGGTGGAACTGCAGAGTGCCGTTCATATTTCAAACCTTTAGTTCTAACGTTACACTTCTACTGAAGGACTGGAAAGCAGCAAGATTAACCAGTTACCATCACAGAGCTAAGCCTTAATTCCAGCCAGCTTCTGGGTGTCAGATTCAGAAGAGATCTCTGTGTCTTCAAGTTCAGATGCTCAGAGCCTAGGTTTTTTGTAAGTGTGCACCTAGAGCAAAGGCTAAGACACGACATTTAGTACATGACTCTCATTACTTAATGCTTCAGGAGAGAATTAAGCACTTCCAAATGGTAAACCAAGAAGATGGAATAGACTGGTTTGGGTTGGAAGGGACCTTAAAGACCATCCTGTTCCAAGCCTGGTGGTTTTGGTATCACCTCTGAAATGAAACACTGCCAGAAAGCCCACATCCCTACTGTATGCTTTTTCACGGACTTTACTTTGGGCTAGTGCTGGTCTAAACCCACAGGACCGAATGAGCAACCAGAAACAGATCAGTTCTGCCTGGAAGGTATCCATTTAGGGCCTTACAAGACCACGATGAACACAGAGGGCTGTACATGGCCACAGTATCTTAAAAAAAAAGTGCACCTGACCTGAAACACACTCCTACACACTTGACCTCATCTGGACTTGGGTCAAAACCAAGCTCACACTCGCATGCTCACGTGTTTCAGAATTACCCCCAACACGCCAGCGTGCCCAAGCGACCAGCCTCTGCTCGACAGCTTCTCACCTTCCATCGGTGCCAAGGCTTTGCCAACCAGAAGCGTGGCAGATGCCCCAGCCCCATGCTACTACTGCCATCCCACCATAACACACCGTGCTTTCCCTTGGGAAGCTTTTGGATTGAATCCACCAGATTAGAAGAATACGGGAGACAGCAATAAGAAATAATATTGATTAACAGCACTGGCTGTGAACAGATGTTTAAAGTATTTGGAGTTTTTGTGCTTTTCCTAAGTTAGAGAGGCCAAGAAAAGAGACACAACAGCTGTATTCCTGATGCAGTCACAAGCTGATCTTCAGCTAAAACAACCTGATTCCTGAAAGCAAGTTTCAGAAGGGAAAGGGAACCCACAGCAGTATTGTTGTCAAAAAAACAACAGCCATTAGTTACAAATACCCAGCCAGTTTTTATTGGTGAGGTTTCAATACTTGACTCAAACAGCTACTGCCAACACATCTGTTCAGACCTGTTTGCTTCACTAACACCTTGTGTGATTTATTCTTCAAACACTGTTGCTAGTGACTGTAACGTATCGCTTTGTGGCACCTTTTGTGTTTCTGATTCAAGGAAATAAAACTATATTTAGCATTTCCCCCCTACCTTTAGCAAAAGGCCACTTATCAAAAATACAAGGAGAGAAAGGACAGGAAGACAAACATTTTTCACATTATTCAGAGAGCTGATTCAGACGTGAAACAAAAAAAATGCTTCAACAATCAATAGTCTAAGTGTTCTTTCAGCATACTATGTGTTATGATTCCAAACAAAGATGTAAGTAGTTCACATCACCTGGTAAGCCCAGTGTCCAGTAACCTACTCTCAAAAGCAGGCTATCTCAACAAATAAACACTGTCATGTTAACAAAAACATCTGTACTAATGACAGAAAACCATTAAGTGTTAAAGCCACAGTTACCATTGCCTTGGTTAGAAAGAAAAAAGTTTACAATTCACAATTCTATTTTGAACAGACAGGGAAGAAAAGGAAGCACCTGCATTTGAATATAGAAGTAAAATTCACACAGAGTTTTACTGTTATTTTCTTTCTTTTTATGTGGGTACATACAGAAAAAGATTTTAAGCCTCCCCCAAGCCCCACTATCGTGTGTTTTATAGAAACCAGATCTTTTATCTGGATTTCAGCGAATGCTAGGGCAAGGTACACTTGGAATAATCGCCTCCTGCTGTCTGTTCCCCACCTCTGCTGTACGCATTACGTGCTCCACAAGGAACCCCCTGCCCTTGCATCTCAGCCAGCAGCCTAACAGCTTAGCTTATGCTCAAGCCCGATGATAAAGATGGCTTTGTAACAGTGCACCCAACTACCAAGCTGCCAGCATCTGCTGGAAGAACCTGAGAAACACAAAACAGTGCCAACGAATACAGATCTACTGCTCTGCTACTACAGCGCTTCACTACAGCTTTGCTTCCCAGAACAGCTCAAACTAAATCTGTAAAAGCTGGCAAAGAATTAGTCCGAGATACGCCACAACTGGCAGAGCAGCAGAAGCCAGCCAGTGCACAGAATTTAAGCAAAATAGAAAGCAAGCTATCTGGATTTGTTCGATACAGTTATTTGATGAATTCAGCTATGGTTTGACAATCGTTGACAAAGATTTCACAAAGGGCTAAAAAAAAATAATAATAAAAGGGGTGCAGAAAGAAACCTTGTTTGTGTTTTCTCCATGTCTATTGTGCAACTGTTCTTGGTTGGGGATGGCTGTGACAGACAAAAAATTCCCTTGCTGGCTGCAGCAGCATGAAGGAGAAGCGGTTCAAGTCCAGAAGAAAGTCGCTGAAGAGCAGCAAATAGAACAGAGCAAGAAGGCAGGGAGCAGACTCCTGCATCCTAGGGGACTCCCTGCTTAGAATCTGCAAATTTATGTTCAGATCTGAGCAGCCCTTTATCATTTGAGGACTAAAGCACACATCTCCATCTCCCTCTGCTGTCTGGAACACAGAAAACAACTGACTACTTTACCATCAGCACGAAACATTCAGGAACAGTCTAGAGTTTCCAACCCTGTTTATGGCTTAAGAGAGTAAATACAGACTTACAAGGCAAACTATTTAAGTGTTACATCGTAAGTCTCAACACTACATACTGAAAATGTTTAAGTTAGAAGTAACGTTTGGGTTTGGGATCCCCCGGCTTTTCACTGCTTGTGTAACACAAGAACAAGATAATTCAAAGATGATATGAGATCCTTAATAGATTTATTATCTTCTCTACCTAGCCTCATTTAACCCTATTTTGGAGATTCTATTCACTCCACATTTAAGAATTAAAAAAAGTAACCTGCTGCAGTCTCAAATAGCTTCATTTGTTATACCTCACCTTCCGTCTCAGAGGGGTTTATCTACTCTCCTCACAGTATAAGGCACCAGTTTCAAAAAAAAAAAAAGTACATGAGCATACAAAACTTCTCAATCCTTGACAGTCCCGAGACTACAAGCTCTTAAAATCCAAGCTAAATCTGGGCTTTGGTTGCCATGAGGACGTAGAATTCACACATTAGAAACAACCACCATCACTGCTGTACAAGGTTTCAGCTGCATCACAACACAGATGCATTTTCACTTCCAACCAAGGCACTGAATGCTTCAAAGGAACTGTGTTCCTTGTGCTGGAGAAAGTGAATACAGTAATCAGTGTAACAGCTAATAATAGTAATAGATGAGAAACAGATTATAGACAGAAAGTGCTAATATAGCAGCATGTATTCCTCAAAACGAACTGAGGGTACACCAGGACCCTCCCTGGTGCTGGTGGCAGGATTCATTTCTTTTAGTTTGATACTGAATTGATGGAGACAACCAGAGCTCCAGTGCATTCAACCAGAAATGTAAGTTTCTACCCCAGCACAGTCAGTCATTTATTTTGGGATGCAGATTGATTCATCCCTACTACTTCTCTCCCCACCCATTTGCTAGAACCAGACCTCAATGAGGTCAGAAGGGAAGTCCACAGTGGTTTCTCTCCTAACTTTACAGTTTACAGTGTGATCTACCATTCTACACACACCTTAAGACAGGAAAGATAATACCAGAGTGGGCAGCTGTCGGACTAATACAGCTCAGGATTGCTGCGCACAACTTGAGCCCACATGTGCAAAGGCTTTTTGGGGTGGGGGGTGTTAATTGAAAAAAAAAAATCACCTTCAGACATCAGAACTTAAGATTTTCCTCTTTTTCAGTAGCAATGAACACCAGCCCGCTTAGCTCAATCTACATGCCGCTTTCAACCTATTCCCATCTATTTCATAATGCACAGAGCTAAATGGAAAAATCATCTTAATGTACAAATACTTAAAGGCTTACGAACCAAAGCCAAGGCACAGCTTGCAAGTAATTCACTACTTAACGTTATAGCACGGTATTTATGGAAGGCACATTCGTCCCACATTGTTTTCTTAACAAAATTAGCATATAGCACTATCTGCTGCAACTTTGAGTAAGAGCTCACTAAAAACTACGTGATGTTGGCAACATTGGTAAAAACATAAGGAGAACGGCCCCAAAGCAAGAAGGAACAGCAGCGTGCTGCTCAGCAGAAGACTGAAGTACAGACTTGTTTGGTTTGCACATTAGTCTTCGCACCAGCACGTGTGTTTTTACAGGAAACTTATCTACAGCTTCCATAGCTGTTACTGATTCATGTACCAGGGGACACACACCAGTTCCTTACAGATATTATTTCCTCTGAACAATCAAACAGGCTATAAAACTTCAAAGTGAAACGATATGCTACTAATTGATCGATTCCAATGGAGCTTTCAACGTCTTTTTAGTTGCTCCAGCGTTTCTGCTGTGCCAACATTCTACACTAGAGGTCTTCACTTCAGTTGTGTACAACAGTCACACTTATAAAATTTATTTTGTAACACTCAAAAATACTCCCACCACTTTAGTATTAACTCGTTCATGAAATAATCGTTAACTTTGACTTAATACCATTAATAAGCTCCTAGTTCTACCCCGAAATACCACAGAGCAGTTTACTCCAACAACTGCATAGCGGTGTAATTTGTATATTGCTCTTCTCATCTTTAAACTGAGCCTAGCTATTTCAAAAGCTGAAGCAAGTCTGAATTACTTAGGAGTAAGACACACCTGACATTAGATTCTACACAGGCACCCAAAGCGATTCCACTTATTTACAAGAAAACACATCACGTCTATTTTGGGAAAGAAGCAATTGTAATGGAAAACTTCATATTACATTACCTGCTTCTGAGGGAATGAAAAAGCCTCCTTCCCAACTGTATTAAGGGCAACATGATGCTGGCCTTCCAAAATAAGCTGCTTGCTGTCTTCCACAACATATGCCTACAGAATATAACGCAAAGACATTAGCAGACCAGAAGTTATCAGAAGCTTCACAATACAGAATTACTGACTTTCCCCCTTCCTAGTGGAAGATGCTGTACTGTTCAAAACCTAAAGGCTATCGTGTCCGGGTTTTTTTTTAATGTGTATTTTTAATTTTGCAAGCACAGACAGCAGCTGAAGTTTAGACTGCCAATTTCCACTACTTCATATTTGCATTCTGGTAAATGAGATCCTCAAGTCAGATTGGGTCACTCTTGTTAACGCTCACTTTTATCACAGAACTGTCAATCTCTTCGTTCAAGACTTCAGAATTTTCTCTTTTAAGAGGAGAACTTGTAAGAACTAGATGCATCCAGAGTAATGTAAAGCCACTTCAGCATACTTATTACAGTAACAGCTATTAAGACTGTCTTTTTAGCTCATTTTCCTGTTTCCAGAAATGAATTTTGCACGAGGACACTTGGAAGGCCAGGATGCCGTGTTAGAATTACTTTCTAAGAGTCACATTTCACAGCCAAATTACCACAAAGGCCACAACCACACCTACCTTCCACAGCACAACAACGTTCAAATCAACTTCGCTGCACCTTTGTATCAATCTGACTGTCTCATCCAAGGATTGTTTCGCAGCCCTTTGGGATGTGTGAGTATGAGATTGCACGTGCGTTCTTTTAAACTCAGAGGACAAGCTTTGAAAAAAAAAGTCTGCACAAGGACTGGCTGAACTTATTATCTGCAATAAAAAAAAGGCAAGAAAGAGTGCTCTGAGAACAGGATGCAAGCTGACACGAGTTACTCTGACAGGGCTCATCACGCGAGTATTTCAGTTCCACGACCTCGCTTTGCAAACCTACAGGATGCCACACCACTTGGTTTCCACGCTTGCCCTGTCAGAGATCAGCCCTTCCTAACGAGCCATCTAAGGGAACACGGGGGAACAGAGCTATAGATTATTGACCTAAAACTACAAATACCAAACCTGGAAGTAAGGGCTTTGATGACTACCACCAGACAGCCTGCTGGGATCTATCAGGTGGAGTGGAGAGAGCTGAAGTGTCCAGCTAGCACAGATTCACTCACACCAAGCCCTTGTTGCCTGTTAACGTTTCCTTCAGGTTGGTCAGTTATTTATCAGACAGGAACACGCATTTTGCTAGCCACGGCAAGTAGATTGCACAGCACATTCCCCACGCAGGAGAGGCACAGCCAGAAGCACTGTGCTGTTTATCGAGTTTGTCATCATTTGTGCTGGGCTTTTGCAACATCAAAAGCTTGATAAGGGGACAGCGGTTTTAAGACCGACAGCAATGACGCTTGGAGACAGCAGGGTGAGGAGGAAACTTGAGCTTCCTAACCCCTCCCTCAAAAACATTAGCCTTTCCAGAATATGCTGTCACAGAGCAAACAATCTGCTTTTGGAGTAACTGTCTCGAAGGGAGGACTGCCTCCCCATCCCCCCACCAGACAGCACTTTTGTACAAGAAAGCTGAAGTTCACGCAGCTCATCCAACTTCAAATGTGCAAAGAGGGATCCTCTACCTCAGATTTGTAGTCCTAACTTCAATTTATATGGCTCTAAAATGAAAACGGCAGCGAGTAGGTTTTCTTTGGCTTTTAAAAGCCGGATGCATATATGGAAAATGTACACGCAGCATAAAAGGAGCAATCTGACATCCAGATAACTAAATCCACTCTGCTAGGGTACATTTCTGATCTGATGCAAGTGGCCTACTTTCCTCAGGTTCTGGAAAAGCAATCGCTGCACTAAAATCATTTGTTAAAAGGGTTTTTCTTCAGACAATGCCTGTATGCTTAAAAAGATTAAGAAAGCATAGTCGTCTAGAATCTTAAAGAAGAATCAAAGAAACAGACTCCTTGAACTGACCAACATACATTAGCAGTTTTGAAATTCTGATACCTACATCTATTAGAGGTTTCCAGATTATTTTTAGAATAAGCTACAATTAGAATTTTTAACTTATCTTCGTAAAATATAATCAAGAAAAAACAAACAATAAAACCAGAATCTGTTACCCACAGAGCTCTGCTAGAAAACTAGAGGGCTGAGAAATACCCAAAGGAACAGCTCTGAAGAGTTGGAAAGCAAGGAAAAACATTAACAAAAAAGTTAGCACTGCAATATCCTCCCAAAGTAGTTCAGCTGTGGAGTTGGGAACTGAAAACTCCTGACTACCCACTAGCCTAGGCTACCTGACCTGCTCTTTTTAAAAAAAAAAAAACAAAGAGAGCTGACCCAGAAGACCAGTCGTTTTTGACGTGCAAAACAACTTCCCAACTAGGAAAGCACTGTTCCCATTTTTAAAATTTAAGAGGCTTTCATGAGGATACCTTGCACAAGACAATATGCAGTTGTACCAGTTCACCTACCTGTTCATTTCCAAAGACAATGTCTGCAAATGTGTAATTTTCTAAGGGATAAAAAGAGAAGGCATTGTTTCAGCATCACGAGAAGTCACAGCTGCAGCACACAGCACCCAAACAGTATTTTCTTCAAAGTTACCACACTCAGGAGAGAACCTACCTTCTGAGTTTTTGCACCTTACTGCTTTAAAGCATAACTTCGCTCTCTCTCTGCTAGCAAGTTTAGTATCTGAAAGAGAAAGATTGAAAGACTTTTTCCCACCTCAGCATAACCGGAGCCCCTCCTCATTAGCCAAAAATCAGCCTTTAAAATTCACAAGTAAGAAACACACAGATGATACTCAAGAAGCAGGACTAATCAAGCAAAGCAAGTGCATGGTAGTAAAGGAGATGCATCTTTTGCTGACCCCTTCCATCTACTCAAGCAGGAAGTGAGCCACCACACAAAGGAGATACAGAGAGAGAAAGAAGGAACAGAAGACGAAAGTTTCAGTTTATCTGACTGGTTCACCCTCAATATTAATGCCAGAGGAATACATGCCTAGACTAACTTAAGTACATAAAATGTCAGCATTCAAGTAAAGCTAGCATCTGTTATTTATCTAACAGCACTTTTTTTTTTTCCCCTGGGATCCTTAGCTTTTTCAAAAATTAGCAGGTTGTATTAGCCAAGGCAGGATACAGCACTAGCAATTCTGGTCTAGTTCTAACAACTGACTAGAGCACTTGTCAAACACTCTGTTGATCAGTTAAATTTAACACGGATATAAATAACTAAAAGTAAAGGAACACTGAAACATTTATCGGGAGGCAAGTTACCAGCCAACCCAGACACGGGTTTCTCTACATCACAGAAATAATTTACCTCCAAGTTAAGCCCATTTTTAAAACTAATGAAGTCTGAAAGTTATCTGACAACGCACTTTTCTTGAAACTCTAACAAAAGAAGGGCTGTAGTATGTTTGAAAGAGACATAAAAGTTTTTAGAAATTAATTATTCTGAAAGCCAAATTCAACTCTCTAAGATTCTTTTAACTGTTCTTGTCAGGCAGAAGCTAGACTTGCCATCCTTTTGGTGATCAAGATACTCACCTTTGTCTTCAGAGGCGTTAACGGATTTTTGAAGCTTCCAGTGTTTGCTATTACTTGAAACTTGCACTATATGAAACTCTTTAACGCCAGTCTCGCTCTAAGGAAGAAACAAAAATCACGTCAAATAAGACCAATCACAACTGTGATGTTCTACATCGCAGAGTAAGTGTTCCTTGCAAGGTGGCACTGTTAGAACCTTAATTTAACTCATTATTCACAGCATCCATGATGCAGTACTAAGGGGAGACAAGAAGAGACTTAAGGCCCACTGCAACATAAAACAGCAGTCCCAGCTGACAGCAGCTTCCAGTTCCAGTAAACAGAGCCACACGAAGAGGAAACAAAGATCCCCCCGAAAAAACACCGGCAAGCTAGTACTTTAGATTAAAACTACTATAATAAAACATAGACTTTTAACTCCAATGCAGAACACTGTCCACAAGGCCAACTAGTTTCTAAGATTACTTTAGGAACATTGCTAGGTCATAAATCCCTGATATTGAAGAATTTTTATTTTTATTTTTTTACATATGCGCACAAGGAAAAGTAGCTTTTGGGGCTGGTTTCCCCTCTCGGAAAGGGTGAGGTGGCAGGGGAAAACTGAGTCGCACACAATGCCATCTGTTAACTCAGTACTGTATAAAACATTCCTTCCTCCTCTAAGGAGCAAGGGACAATATTCACTTTAGTAGCTGAAGAAAAAAACATCTTTAAAACAAAATGACTAATCAGGGATTCCACCACCAGCAAAGCAGCTGGGCGTTCTATAAACAGGATTCAATTACCTTGCCTTGTGGCTGAAAAAATGGGAGCGGCTTTACCAAAAAACTGAGTAAGTTTAAACCAGCGTGGTACAAAAAATTGAAGTATTTTCATCTGCTTTGCTAAGTCAAGAGATCACAACAGACATACCTGTATTTGGGTTATATTTGCAAAAATGTCTTTTAGAGTTTGGCAATAAATTTAAACACCGAAGCTTCCTTCAAGTTGGAGCTTGTATTTTGACTTCACATCACCACTAAATTCTACCAGTGTTTTCACTGAAAGGTTGTGGAGGGCACAAGTTGTCTAATTCAGAACTACCTTGGAAGTTGTGATCATCAGGAACATTCATGAATGTTGAATAAATCTTCCCAAAAGAAAAAGACTGAACTACAGTACTGGAATTTGCTTAGGATAGAGATAGTTACAGCAGACTTCCAGAGAGTCGAGATATAACTTAATGTTAGGACTCTCTTTCCAAGGGTAACTGTAAGGGTCATATATGCACAGTTTACTTAGTGTCTGCAAAGCAGTGGTAAAAAAAAACCTTTTACTGAAGTCTTTGTTCTACTGGTGACACACACCCGCTGAGCTTTAAAACAGTATTATTTTTAATAAGAAGAACTTACGGTATTGATATTTTCTACATCCACAAACACCAAGAGATTGTCCCCTCTGCCTTCTTCATCAAGGGCGTTACTCCTGCAGACAGTAGCTCGAATGTGCAGAGAGCGGCTAGTACAAATAACTGCAGTGTGCCTTAATACTCTATGACTAGGAAAGAGGGGGGAAGAAAGAAAAAAGGACATTGTTAACAACAAGACTGCTGTTCAGAACCTGTCATCAAGAAGTTCAGGTTTTATATTTGCCATCCATATTAAGGCCATTAGACAATTTATTCCTTTCACCCACCAGACACACACTTGTCTTTTGAGCTTCCTATCAAAATTGTATTGTTTTTAACAACCGTGCTGCGTGGGCAGGTGCTGCTCAAACCAGTCTCTTAACCAGTCTGAAACGCTGGAGAAAAAGTTCATTTGTTACCATGATGAAAATACATCAGAAATATTTCAGATGTAAAACAACTGGCACAAAGCAAACAGGCATGTATTGGCACAGGGATATCATTAAGCTATTTAATGCCACCACACGCTTTGGAGAAATAGAGGTTTGAGTAAATAAACCATAAAAGGCCCGCTAGTTAGTCACATCTCATGCATAAACATTTACTGAAAAGCATTTAGGCAGAAAACCACTGCATTCAGCAAATTCCCTTGAACTGAGAATCTTAAAAAGTTTACTTCTAGAACCATCACTACTCCGCCTTTTTCCAGACATGCTCAGCCTCCAGGCTAGCAAGCCCTTTGCAAGAGTTATCTTCCTGTTTTTCTAAAGATAAGCAAACTTCCATTTGTGGACACCATCAAAACACATGAGCTTTTTCCACATAGCAGCTCTGTGGAAATATTACCAGAACTTCCACTTAGAAACATTAGGGGCACATAAAAGTTCGATATGCATTACCTACTAAATAGGCTGAAACATCAGGCAATACTTGTTTGGGGAGGGGAAACCCATCAGTGGTTTCCTAAATTCTACTTCACATAAGTTTATTCTGTACATTGTGATGTTAACAGTTTTGCAGTTTATCTTCAGACAGATATACAGATGTCTGTACGGCTTTCAAGTGGCACAAATTAAGTCATTTTTTAAAACCCGAAATCTATGCTCAGTCTACAAAGGAGTACTGTGAAACAGCATCACATCGCGTAAGCTCCCCTTGAAACTTCACAGCAGGGAACAAATACATTTCCCAAACAACCATCTTCCATCTCAAACACCTTACTTTGTGAAGGCTGTGAGCTCAGAGGAGAAGAGTTCTGTTCTTAAAAAGGAAGAAAAAGATAACTGCATTGTAGGGGGACAAATTCCCTAGTCCTACAGACCAGCTTCAAGCCAAAGGAAGAGTTAACTGTGGCATTTCAGAAGCTACAGAAAAATCCAAACAAAGGCTGCATTTGCACAACTTTTAGCTCGGTTTCAAGGACATGCTGCTGATCCACTCTCTTGACCATCTTCAGCTCACTCTGCTTCGGTTTACGTTACGGAGCAGTCTCACAGCACGTGAGCTCGGCTTCTCTCTCAGAACAAGCCTGGAAAACAAGCTCCAGCCCCAGGCAGACATTCAGTTCAGGTGACTAGACCTCCTCTGAAGCAGCCCTGCTCCCCACCATCATCCTGAATACGTACAGTACAGAGACCAGGCGTGCCTGTTTCGGCTGCAGTAAAGTTAATTTTCTTCACAGCACCTAGTACAGGGTTATGTTTGGGATTTGGGCTGGAAACAGCGTTGATAACCCAGGGATGGTTTTGTTCCTGCTGAGCAGACTCACACAGCATCAAGGCCCTTTCTGCTTCTCACCCACGAGCAGGCTGGGGGTGCACAGGAGCTAGGAGGGGACACAGCCGGGACAGCTGACCCCCACTGCCCAAAGGGCTGTTCCAGACCATACGACACCATCCTCAGCAACAAAAGCTGGGGGAAGAAGGAAGGGGCAGGATACACACAACACGCTCAGAACGATGGCGTTTGCCTTCCCAAGCAGCCATCACCCACGCTGGAGCCCTCCTCTCCCGGAGACACCTGCCAGCAGGACGCAGTGAATAAACTCCCTGGTTTGCTCTGCTTCCGTGCGCAGCTTTGGTTTTCCCATTAAACTGTCCTTGTATTAATCCATGAGTTCTTTGTTTACTCAAACTATCCTTGTATTAATCCATGAGTTTTCTCCCTTTCACCCCTTCAATTCTCTCCCTCATTGCAGCAGGGGGGTGGGTGAAGTGAGCAAGCAGCTGTGTGGGGCTCAGCTGCCAGCTGGGGTTAAGCCACACCACCAGGTCCTCAGCCCTGATGACTCCTTGTCTGCGCTGCTTAAGGTGGGCAGACACATTCTCCAGACAAACGAATCCAGCACACACAGCTCCCTAAGTTTCTCTCCCAGAAAACAGTAACATTTATTAAGTCTGTGGCCAGTATTCGTAGTGGGCTAAAAACTAAATCTAGATAAAGCCTGTTGCAACTTTTCCTCAGCTCTAGCTATGAGCTCTAACAGCTGTAAGGTAGCAATGGAAGAACAGTACTCGCAGAAGAGTGAGACAGAGAGGTAAAAAGGGACAGTCTTCACTTCTGAATTTGTCTGTTTGCTAGATTGCCACTCTAAGCTTCCTGAAGCCTGATCTCTTCACTTTCTGAACAAAGGCCTATTCACCTCAGAATCTTTGAAGAACAGGTTTGTCAAAAAAGTTAACCCCTAAGCCTTCTTAGCCTCAGACGTGGTTGGGACTCGGGAACAAGTGACCTAAGAAGTCAACTTGCTACCTTCCACACAAAGTTCGAAGAAAGGCCTATTTGTTAGCTTGTTGGGTCAAACTTGACTGTCCACTGTCTCAAGATGGTCCAAAAAGGAACTATACAACAGCATGCAAGTCAACCTTGGTATTTAACCCCTCCAAGAGTAACTTTCACCATACTACAATCACTAACATTTTAACAAAGGACAAAATCTTTTGTTCAAAGTGGACAAGACTTTGTTTTAAAACATGCAGAAACAAAGTCGTGACTTTTTTCCCCTTTGCCTCAGGAAGATGTGCTTCCTGAGAAACTAAATACAAGCGAGTTTGTATTCACAGCATTCCATCAACCCTCCTCCTATTAAATTATTTGAATAATCACCACTTTGATGGAAGCAGTGCAGGCTATGTCATTTCATATGGAAATCAGATCATGTAGTAGAAAAAAATTATTGCTTAGAATAGCAGATAACAGGCATCTTACATCATCACAGCAACTGAGAGAAATTCAGTTGGGTTTACATTTATGCTTGCAATGTTTATAATGTGTCTAAGTATGACAGAAAAAAGTAGACAGAAGCTTACCACATTTTTGAGTGTCTTTTAATACTTTCATAGTAAAACAAAAAGTTAATTTCATGAACACCTTCTTCATCTGGTCCCCGTAACCACATTGGCAGCTGCACTGAAGCCCCAGGAAGAAGAACAGCATCAGGAAGTGGGACGTGTATTACTTCAGGCTGACCTCCTGTGCCAACCCCAAAGTCTACAGAAGAAGCCGAAGATAGCAGTGCTGTACGCACAGAGGTAGGATCTGTCACAACAGTCTTGTAAGCACTACAGTTTTCAGAAGCTGAAGGACTTAGTGGCGTTAGAACAGCAGTATTTCCACCAAAAGTAAAAAACTCTGGATGCTTGGACACAACCTTCAGTGCAGTAAGAGGACACTTGCTTACGTTCACAAATTCTACATATGCTTTTCTGATTTCTCCACAGAGAAGCCCTGTAGGAAAATTTATAAAGAACACCTGCATGGGAGAGAACAGGAGAAAAGAAAAACCTGAACATTGAGCCAAGTTACGAATGCACACGAAAAGAACCACCAACATGTTTAAACTGTATTGCTCTCTACAGCTTCCTGAGGAGATGTGGGGAGGGAGGTGCTGATCTCTTCTCCCTGGGATCCAGAGACAAGACAGGTGGGAATGGTCCAGAGCTGTGCCAGAGGAGGTTCAGACTGGACATCAGGAAGCATTTCTTTACCGAGAGGGTGGTCAAACACTGGAAGAAGCTTCCTGGAGAGGTGGTTGATGTCCCTAAGCTGTCAATGTTTGAGAGGTATTTGCACAATGCCATTACCACGCTTTGACTTCTGGTCAGCCTTGAATTGGTCTGCCTTCAACTAGCTGACCGTTGTAGGTCCCTTCCAACTGAAATACTCTATTATATTCTACAGATATATATAATACATAATGTATAATATTACATAGAATGTTGTCATAATATATTATGATGTTCACAATATATTATATAATATATAATATTATATAGAATGTTGTCATTAACCAGTTAGACTATTTTAATAACCCTAGTACAGAAAACCACCGTGTTTTAATTAACCAAGTTGAAGAACTATGCTAGACAAATGGCAAGCAAACAGAAAAAAAAGCTTCTTAGCCTGTTCCACCTCACCTTGCAATCTGGCTACAAAAGCTGCTGCCAACCAAAATTCTGAAAGGAACATAACAGTTTCAGAAGGATATTAATTTGGAGGCTTCAAGTTTCACTTGAAAAAAAACACCACAGAAGTTTGGCACTGAGAAATCAGACACTAACTAGAGAGATACAGGCATCAAGGTCTAAGACTTCAATGTCAGAATTATATTTATAAGCTCAAGATTCAGATATTTGCTCAAAACTGTCAACAGAAAGTAGCCACATACCTCCAACAAAGGCATTTCTTCTGTAATAATGGGATCTAAGCGTCGATCAGGTCCATATTTAATAGACGTTTTTTCCTCTTTTGTGTTATTAAGTCGAGGCCCTTGGATTTCTAAATCTTGTCGTCCTCGTACAGATAACCCATTGGAGACAAACTTTCCTGAAACAATGTTTTTTAAAAGTTTGAGGTTTGTTTTTTAAAGTAATTCCTAACTTTTTTCTGAGAAGTGATCCAAAGCTCCCTACCCAATCATAAAAACCACTTTGATTTTTCTGTTATTGGGCACGTGCAGTGGTCACTGATTAAGCAGCATCCCTGACAGAGAACTACTGAAAGCTCACTGTCACAGAACGCGCTGCTCTGCTGAGTTCAGCCAACCAGTTATTCATTGGTGGGGACTTCTCTGCCCTTTAATAATTCGACTACAACTTGCAGGGTGGGGGAAGAAGGCATGAAGCAGGATTTCCTTTCCCAACTTCTTCCAAGCTGGAAGTTGCCCAAAACATTTTTGTTTCCTTCAAGACTGGCTACCACTCTCCAAATGTTTATTTCAAAGGTTTCCAACTCGTGGATATTTAAGGAAGCTTTGTTACTTCTTTTAGACACTTTCAAACATGTGCTTTAATCCCCATTTCCTCCAACAACTAAATTTTCCCTGTGAGAGACAGTTTCAGATGAATGACTCAACAAAACAGATCAAGTAACATGCAATTCGTAAGCCATTTATATGTTAATATAAAGGAAAGAGAACCAAAATAAAGTCAAGATGCTAAAACAACTGTAGCAGCCAAATTGAAATTTGGGAATCTATGCAAAGAACTTCAGTGCAATGTTTTGACAAAAGCTGAAAGCTAACAAACAGAGCAAAAACACCCAGAAGAAAAATGAATGGCAAGGGGGTTAATGAAAGTTGCTGCAGATTAAACATGGCATCGGTGGAATATTTAAACTTTGATTTTTTTTTTAATGGTTTCAGAATTTCTACAGATTTAAAAGGAACAAGTAGTATGGGTTTGGCAGAGGTTACTTCCTTTCTCATGGGATTCCTAAAGGTGCCAATCTGTTCTTTTCCTGATCCAGTTGTTGCCCTTGTTTCTATGCCCTCGCATCATTATAGTCAAACATTAAACACTAAAATTTAGTTCTACCCTACAGAAGCCATGTCTCCCCTTTCCAGAGTCACACAACTTAAGGGAATAATACACTTACCTGTCTGTAATCCAATAGAAGGATCTATCCCATCTAATGTCACAGCACCCTGAACAGTGCCAAGATTATAAACGACTCCCAGAATATGTAGCTCCCCTGTTTGATGGGGAAAGAGCTTTAGTCTTGCCTGTGGAGATACGTTAAATTTTTGTTGTTGTTGCTACTAGAAAAAAAAAGTATTATTACATTTAAATGTCCGATTGCTAAAGACACTCACAGCTATGTTACTTTATAGTCGTGTCAGACAACCGCATACAGTAACTACAGGTCATTTACTGGATTCAAAGTTTCATATACACAGAATTTACCAAACCAGTCCACAGCTGAGAGATGCTCATTACATCGGGAAAGAACCCTAAACTGTAACAAAAATGAACTTTAACAGAGGCAAAATCACAGAATGGTCTAAGTTGGAACCTAAGTTGGACCTCTGGAGGTCATCTTGTCCAATTCACCTGCTCGAGTAGGGCCACCTAGAGCCAGCTGCCCAGGACTACGTCCAAATGGCTTTTAATATCTCCAAGGATGAAGACTCCACAGTCTCTCTGGGCAGTGCTCAGTCATCATCCCAGAAAACAAGTGTTTCCTGATGTTCAGATGAAGCCTCCTGTGTTTCAGTTTGTGCCCGCTGCCTCTGCTCCTGTCACACCCTCCCTTCAGGTATTTATACACACTGATGAGATTCAGATGTTCCAGTACTTCACGTGTCAGTAATGTCTTCTGCAAGTTCAGCATTAACTTCAGATCATAACAAGCCTGAACTCCACCCTGAAGTTCAACACTGAAAGTCTATTTTTAAAACAAAGAACAGTACTTACCACTTTTGTCTCCTCACTATTAATTAAAAATTCTGCTATTGCTTCAGTTCCGATCATATCATCATCGCACGTTCCCTGAAAGAAGAAACAGCTCTTCAGATACTGTCACTCCTAGGCAGAAAAAGCGCCATAAATATTAATTCCCACACCTTTCCTAAAACGTTCAAGGAAAAAGCATACAAATCTCAAACTGCAGACAGGACCAGCAGGTGCTATACACCCAGCTTCTCAGGCTTCCTGAATTAAAGCAGCAGCTAGAGAGCTCAGTAAACACTTACTTGAGAGAAATTTAAGTTTTATCACTATAAATTGGAACCATTCCTAATCAGCTTCATTGATACTCACAAATAGTTATCATACCATTAAAGTAGCAGTTCAGACCAGACAGGAAAGCAGATAGTAATCCTTGCAACTTGTATGAAGCCATAATACTGGCAAACACTTACAACAACTTTAGAGATCACCATGTTCCAAATATTTTTGGCCAGGAAAGCAAGTTATTAAAGAAATTTACTGTAATATCCAGTACTAGAACAGACTAAAACCTTAAAGAAATGAACGTGAGAACAGTCCTTCAGAGAGAAGTTCTGGCAAAATGAGCTGAAGTGTTAAATCAAGCAGTAGTAAGTAGTTCACCTGAAGTGTTCAAAACATTCATTTTTAATACAATAAATTTTCATTTTTCTTCTAATCCCATGTCATACCAGCACAGTTTTTCAGAACACATTTCACTACACACAGCAGCTTGAGTAAGAAAAAGGTATTTGACAATACACCTATCAACATTGCAAGTCACTTCTGCTGGTCAAGGCTGGTGTGACTCAGAAGAGAGGTACCACACAGACACGGGAATGCTGGCAGTGTTTTGCTTTCCATTCAGCTTGACAATGCTCATTACAGTATGTTCGTCAACTTGGCTGCTTTGTGCCCTATGGACCTAGGAAAATTTAAGCAATGCACAGAGCAATTCCATAGATACTTTTCTTTTTGCCCTTTTTTTTAAAAAAAAAATGCTTAAACTAGTTGTTTTCATACTACGGAATTGTGAAGATTGAAGTTAATAACACTGTATTCCATAACTGTAGCTGTCTGGTTTCCACTGAAAAAGGATGAAGGTTTCCTTACCACCTCTTTTGTTTCTCCCTCATGCTTTGCATTGAAGTCTTTAGGTTGAAACTTCCACAGCAACGAGAGGTCAGTCAAAAGCAGCGGGACTTTCAGAGGGTTTCGGAAGGACACTTCTACAGTTATCGGTTCTGTTGGCAAGAAGATCATGACAACAGGCTATGTCCGCCACAACCCGCACGTTCACCCAACTCAAAGCATTCTTGCGCTAACAACTTGCACAAGAACGTTGGTTTAAATCCACAGTAATACAGGAGAGAAGGTACAAATTTCTCTAACTCGCTTTATTTCCAAAGTGTATAAATCTTAACTTTACCTTCTATCACAGCCAGGGGAAATTTGGAGTTATCCGAGTAGCGATTTAAACAGAACTGTGTTGGTTGAAAGTTTGAAGGTATTATTCCTTTATTTATCACAGAAACAACCTGCTCCTCAAGTTCCTTCCACTGTTGTGACGATTCCGAGTCGTACTCCTGATCCAGACTCACGTGCGTAGCTGCCTGCTTTTCACCTAACACGAGCAAGGCAAACAGGAGGTGAGAACAGTGGCGTGCAACAGCTGCAACAGAGCGCTGCACCAGCAGTTTGCTAAGTATTGTTAAAGTATTTGAAGTTCTCAGTCACTGTTATTTGTATGCTGCAATTGATTTAACTCAGTGAGCTGCAGGACATTTTAAAATACACACATGGAAGACAAGGCTAAGGGTAATTTGAGCATACCTCTATTTGCCAATTGCAGAACTGCAAGATTTTAGCATGCTACACGGTACGCTCATCTTACAGATTATTTTTACCTTATGACAGGACTACAGCCCCACAGTACAGCCCTGGTTTATATGAGAATTTCCACTCAGCTTACTCTACATTCAGGAATCAGTGTTTCAAACATTTCATGCAAGAGAAAAAGTTAACTGTAAAACTCATTTCTAGCATTGGCATTAGCGTCTGGCATTTGCTAAAGCATCAATAATCCCTTTCATTACAGACTTGCATTGAATCTTTCCACCTATGACAGAGGAAGCCAGCACATCCACATATGGGGATTTCATATTTACACAGGAATTCTGAAAACATCTAGCAAGTAGATCCTAAGCTTAAGCTTTCCTTTTGAAATCTTAAGAAGTTACCTTGTCACATTAGCTTTACATAATCATAGATTTATTTTTTAAAATGACACCAACTCTTGCATATACTTTGCTTCCAGAAATAAGGGATTTTATCTGTTTACATAAAATTTTCTAACCTTCTGCTGGTCTTCGATCATGCCCAAAGAAAACACGGGTTGCTGAGCTGTTAATGTACGGTAAAGGAAGCTGTGGTAAGGGACCATCAGGTGACAGCTGGGTCACATTCTGGAGCAGAGGAAAACAGACTGTCAGGCCATTATGCAAATACACCACGTCCACGCTGTACGTTACCGACGACTGAACGACAAGGAAGCCAAACTACACGATCAAACTCAAGTGTCTGAACAGGTGGTATTTTTAAGATTCAATGAAACACTGCAGTGAACTGTTTTGATAGTTTCTTTTGCTTTGACAGTCTGAAGGTATGTGTTTGGGGTTTTTTTTTTCAGTAAGAGTTTAAAGTTTATAATATCTTTATGGAAAAAGGAGAATAAAGACTTTAATCCAGCACTCTAATCACCGTTGTGGCTGCATGGCTGTTACAAGCTTTACTTGACACAAAGCTGGACTCTCTAATCAGAATGCAATAAACCACATTCACTACACCACCACCATTACACCAGACTCTCGCCACAGCCGAGCTGTGGACTCAAACACCAGTCTTGAGTAAGAACCGCCACAACTTCGCAAACACCACAGGAACCCTGCTCACAAGCTTTAAAACACAGGGATCAAGTACACGGCTCCAAGCTGTGTGGTGATATCAGCACCAAACACATCATCATGTACTTTGTATACTACAATCCAGAAGCACCCAAACTTACAGCCAACTCAATGAGTCACTTGATCTATAAAAACCTGTATTAAAGAATAAAATTCACTACAACTTGGATGGAGAGTACTTTACAGTACCAGAAAAGGCAACAGAGCTACCTAGTCTTTCTAAACATTTATCATTGAAAGTCTCAACAATCATTATAAATTGATCAAAACAAGACAGATCCACTTCATCTAAAAGACACTGAACTATCACAAGCTGCAATTCAGCCATGACCCTCAAAAGGAAGATTTCATTTTACTGTAATAAAAACACATACAAGGAGTCACACTAATACCCATTAGTGGAAGTAGTGGTAATAAACACACGAGATGCAGCGTATTTGGGGTTTTTTTTGAAGCCTAAAGTAAAAAATTAACACATCAACTAGATAAAAAAAACAACTCTGGAACAAGACACCTATGACGAAATCATTTAATGACTTAATAGAAAGTTACCGGTAATAAAATTACTGATTACTCAAGGAATAAAGACAATGAAAAGTGCTTTACCTTATAAACATAAAGATACTCTCTTAAAAAAGCTCCTTGCTGAGCTGGAGGTTGTTTACTATCGTTGATCAAAATATGCCTGAAGGCAGACACAGCATTGTCAAGCTGACGAAGCGTAAAGGACTGGCGACCAATCGTGAAGTTAATATGGTCTTCTGCAAGAGACCAGCCTTTCCCTTTGTAAACCTGCATGGCTTGACAGTAGCAGCGTAAGGCGTGTTTCTTCTGCAAAAAAACCCAGAAAACCACAAGCTAATCTCTCAAATACTCCCATTAACCACTCATTGCAGTATCAGGAAGATCGAACAGGAGGTCAGGAAAGTGAAGGAAGTTTTTACCACCCCTCCCCACAATGCCACGTGCAACGTTTGCAGAACTGCCTCATACATCTGGTCAACATTAATCTAAGCACGAAAGTGTTGGTACCTACGGTAGAGCCTAGCCTGCAGATTAAGTTTGTGCTGTCAAATATTAGTGTAACAGGCAGTAAGCTAAAAAAAATAACATGAGATTACTTTTAAAATCGTGTTCTGTGTTGCTTCAGGACTGACTGCTGAAGTCTACAGAGCTCTACCGCCAGCCTCGGGACGTAAGCCAGATTTAACACCTTTCATTTCACTCTAACTGATCTTTCAGTGTGACACTTCTAGGCCATTGTTGTTCAGACGACACACTTGGGACAAAATCCATGCTTAAGCAAACCAACAAAGCACAGCCCTGCAGTACATACAAGACAAAAATCACCAATGGCATCAGCCACTGGGAGATCGATGCTCTACTCCCAGTCAGCTCCACAGTTCCTTTCCTGCACACACATCAGGACGTGGGCATTCAACCCCAAGTCCAGAGACTGACCAGCTGCAGAGGCATTCACTGTACAGGCAAGTCTCATCTTCTAAAAACAGGGAACAGCATTCCCTTATTTACAGGAGCAATGGGAGAAATCTAAGGTATGTTCAAACTGGTACGGTGATGGCAGCGGAGGACAAGCAGTAAATCCTTAACATCAGCAGATATTACTGACATTTTAAAACACAGTATTACGGTATGCAGCTGAGCAGCCTGGCTGATGTCTCCTCAGTAGTATTTAATATTTTGGTGCTTCTAAGGATATGAAAAAAACCCAACCTACATTTACTTTACCAATGAAAAAGCATTTCTACAAGAATTGAACACAAACAACAAGAGAGCTGTTACATGAAGATAAGTCCAAGTTTTACAAAATGCATGCACTTCTCCAGGCAAAGGAGTGAGATATAAAAGAATAAGTTATAGAAAACCCCCAATCAATAGCTCCCTGTCAGTACTGTATTGTCATAACTATAGACAGGGAAACTACTGCATGAAGAAAAATCAAGGAGGGAAATAGAAATACTCCTACTATTCTTCACATCTGTGATTTTAAATACAGAAGCCAAGAATACAACAATACTTTGGTCCTTACCAGGATGATAAAAATGAGATTGAGTGAGGTGGGAGAATACCCCCCCAAGGCCACAGGGCTTTGTTTTAAGTAGAATTCTGATGCCTGAGTTCTCCTGTATCATTGATTTGCAATACAAATGTACTTCCATCACAGGTTTGCAGCTCAGCAGTAAGCTGAAGTTGACTGTACTCAAGGACAGCCCCCCAACCGAACTCCAGTGGCTAACCTCAGCAGGAATAAAGCACAAGCTACCTTTAGGGAGTCTATCCCCCAACTGAGGCAGGAATAAAGCACACAAGTTATGTCCAACAAACTTTATTTACCACAGTTAGAGCTGCCTGCACAGCAGTGTGAATGGAAGTAAAAACAATCTGATTTGTATTGGTTTAATTGCCACTTAAGTCTAAGCAGCCATAAAGAGATGCTTTAGTTTGTCTTGTAGTAACTGTTCACACACCTGCACCTCCACTAAAAAGCACGTGGTTAAGGCACCAGGAAAAAGATATCTACATTTTGCTGTTATTCTAATAAATTAAGAGTTTAACAAATCCCTAACTCCTGCAACCTACTCATATCTCAAGAGTAAAAAAATACTCCTTTACCCAAATAAAAAAGCCTCGTATTTCACTGGGTATAAAACTGAGACTCAGAAATGAAGAACACACATCACTTAAGTCAGTCATCTCCAGCACTACTCCAAATACAGAAGTAAAAGACTAAGCTGATCAATAGAGAAGTAATTCTCAGATCACAGAGCTGAATACTTCTGGCTAACACAGAACTGTCACAAGCCAGGCATCTTTTCCCAGACTAATGGCACATTTCACATGTTTTTCGGAGTGAGTACAAAGCACCAGGCATATTTTCCACGCAGAAAGGTAATACTTACCTGACCTGCTTTACTAAACCTATGGCCAGCCAGTATCATATGAAATGCAAACTTTCTAACCATGGGACTTTTCATGTTGATAAAGCAATGGGCTGCCTGCTCCAACAGAAGCGCACTGCGAAGATCTGAATCCTATTTCAAAGTAAAAAGGAGAGTTAGCCCCAAAGTTGAATATACAAACACAAAGGCAACAGTGGCCTTTTTTTTAATGCTAACAGGGACAGTAAGCTGCAACATGCTGTGAAGCTGAAGATAGTTTTGTACACAAACACTATATATATGTTTGTATATAAAAAACCAAGACTAAAAGTATTTTTCACTTTGTTCTATATATAGTGTTTGATACCGAACACGCTGGTATTTTTTTCTCCAGTGGATTTATATATCAACGTGTTTCAGTACGAGTCACAAAAGTAGTATTTTCTGCCTTTTCAGTTACTCAGGCTATGCTTTCTAACACCTACCATCACCTCTGAAGCACACCTTTTCCCCTCCCTCCCCCTGCAGACATTAGGGCTAGAAACAAAAACTAAGAGCTTTAACAGGATGAAGGAAAAATAGAGGGAGGAGTAGAACTTAGTGAGTTTGTACTACAAGAACCACGATGATTTCTTAATAATGAACAATTCATTACCCACTTTTTCTCCTCATGCCAAGACACAGCTATCTTGCCTTATCCAACCAGAACATAATCTACTTGATTTTACCACAACTGAACCCCACACTATTGATGACTTCCAAGTACGTGTCTGGACCACAAATATATTCCAAGACACCTATACAGCACCCTATAAAGACTTTCCTTGCAACTGACAGAAGGATGGATGCTACTTAATTTTAAGTGTTAAAATGATTGTGCAGAGCCAACAGTATTTAAATTCTTTCCTTAAATAACATACTGCTCACACAAATTTTGGTAGCAAGCTTAAGTTTCAAGAGCAAGAATGAAGCTACTAAGATACTTGAGAGAGAAACTTACAGAACTAAGCAAGTTTATCCCACACTTACTCTGTCCCAGGAAAAGTCTCAGAAGCATCACAGTCGGTGCAGCCAGCCACAAAGCCAGAACTGCCTGCCAGTTACACTTCCCTCCGAGCAACACAGGAGATGTTATGCTGTTGCTGGTATTACTTTTGCTTCACTCCTTTTGAAGCAAGATGCTTTCTGGGCTGTTAGAAGCTAATTCCATGCTTAATTTCCACCAATTAATTCTGCAGAAGTGTTCAGACTAGCTTTCACTTACACAGTAAGATTCTAATGATTCCTAACAGCTGAGCTACAGCAATGACTTAGTTACTTTAACTACAGAGAACTTCTGATGATATGTGGGACAGTATCCATACCTGCTCTGACAAGCCATGCTAATACTTTTAACCCATGAGTTCTTAAACTGAAAGCATGTCACACAAGAGCTAAGTAGATGTCAAAGACAACTAGTTATAAAGCCAGAGATAACAAATGCACATTTGTCACGTTTCAAGAAGTCGAGCAAGTCACTTGACTAGAAAGAAAAACAGTACTAGTTTCTTCACTTGCAGTGTAAACTTTATACTGGCTCCTTTGCTACCTTCAGCTAGAAAATATCATAGGACAAGAAGCAGAATGCGATCTGGAAGTGCTTGGGTAAGTAAACAAATAGAGGGAGGGCAAGAGCGGAAAAAGTTACCGAGTGTTTTACCTCACTGGTTAAACGAATCAGAAGAGCAGCAGCCTCTGAGTATTTGCTTTGACTTTTTAAGATTTCAGCACTAAGCAGCACACAGCGTTCAGCCAGAACCATGTTCCTAAAGCAAAAACACACATGTATTAACAAATATTTATCAAAATAAACCATGGAAAACTTTTCACCTCAAATCTGACAAATTTTCTCCGTATCACATCAGACTGATGTTCTGTTGTTTATCTGTCTTAAAGTAAAATATACGGAAGTTCATCCCCTGCAAAACAGCCAGGTACACGTTGTCCTGTCCTACTATAACAGCAGCTTTTTGAAAGTCAGACCTAGAGAGCATTTTTGAGGTCAGTACTGTATTTACAAAAATACCAAAAAGACCCAACCAACCAAATGATCTGATGAACGAGAAGTCCAACAGCCAGAAACAAGCTGTGCTGGGCTGACCTTGGTGGGTACCAGGCGCACACCAAGCTGCTCTATCCCAGCCACTCCTCAGCAACACAAGGGGAGAAAATTAGATTAAAAAGCTCATGCGCTGAGATAAAGACAGGGAGATGACTCACCAATTAGTCACAGGCAAAACAGACTTGGTTTGGGCAAGATTAAATTTATTTATTGCCAATTAATACAGAATACAATAGTGGTAAATCAAAACTAACACCTTCCCCTGACAACTCCTTCCCAGGCTCAACTTCACTCCCAACTCTCTACCTCCTCCTCCCCGCAAGCGGGGCAGGGAAAAGGAGCTGCAGTCAGTTCATAACGTTTCATCTCTGCCACTCCTTCCTCTCCATGCTCTTCCCCTGCTCTGGTGGGGGGTCCCTCCCACAGATACAGTTCTTCAAGAATCGCTCCAGCATGGGTCCTTTCCACGGGGTGCAGTCCTTCCTTGTTCCAGTCTGGGCTCCCCATGGGTCACAACTCCTGCCAAGAACCCCAGGCTGCAGCTGCCTTCAGGACACATCCACCTCCTCTGGCATTGGGTCCTCCACCAGGATCCTCCAACAGGCTGCAGGGGGACAGCCTGCTCCACCACGGCCTTCTCCACAGGCTGCAGGGAAGCACCTCCTCCTTGCTCGCTGACCTCTGTGTCTGCAGGGCTGTTGCTCTCATTTTCTCACTCCTATCTCAGCTGCTGCGCAGCGAGTTTTACCTTTTGTGCACGTTACTGCAGAGGCACCACCAGGGCTGCTGACAGGCTCCGTTTTGGGCAGCAGCAGGTCCACTTTGGAGCTGGGTGAGAACAGGCTCTGCCCGACACAGGGGCAGCTCCTGCTATCTTCTCACAGAAGCCACCTCTGCAGCCACCCCAATACCAAAATCTTACCAGATAAATCCACCACACAAGTTTAATAAGCACTCTGTTAAGCATAGCATAGATCCCATTCCATGTTATCCTAGATAAACTGACGTATCTTACTTTCCAAAAAGTTGAGCCACCAGGTCTTTCAACTTTCATTGGATCAGTATGAAAGTAAACAACATACTTGCAGATATCTCGATAGGTCTGAATCGCCGTTTCCATATAATGAGCAGGATACGGTCTAGGAGCTCCAGGCTGAAGAAAAGCTGATACTGCTGCCATTTCCTACAAGAGAAATTCAGTACTGTCACTGCAGTTCAAATAAATTGTAAACCTCAAAATGCTGAGAAACCTGTTTCAACAGCTACTATAGTTCAAGATCTTCATCTAATCTGTTAGTGGCGTATAAAAGCATACCCACCACACTAATTGATAAGAGGTTTAATACAATAGCCTATTTACAGCTCTTTGTAATTAACCAGACAGCAGCAAGAGTTATACACGCCCATAGAAGTGTTTCCAGTTAATGGTACCCCGAACACTACGCAGAAGCATTGATTCAGTACTGCTTTACCAGTCCAAGAGATAATTTCCTATGGCAGGAACAATCTTTCTGATCAGTAGCACTAGTGAGAGTTTTGCTTAAATGAAGTTACATACTCAGCTTCTACAGAAACTCCAGTAAACATGCACTGCGAAACTTTACTTCTTTCATTATGGGGTGAAGATAGGATCACAAGATAGGATCACAAAGTTTTTCGGCAGTGAGTACCAACTAAGACTTGTAGGTTGCAAAAAAATCACAATTAAGACCTCTATGAACCATTAGGACACTAAGGTAACTTTCCAGATTATCCAAATGCAGAGCAACTCTCTGTACTGCAAAAATACACATTTATGTAAGGGTTTTACATCAACATGGGACAGTGTCTAAGAATGCTTCCACAGCTCTACAAAATAAAGTTTCAAATTTTATCAAGTTAAGCGGACTAAAGTCTACAAAATGTAGCTTCTAAACATCTGAAAACAAGCTTCTTACTTTTCCCCAGTGCTCCCATTTACCTTGCTGAAAATTATTTTAGACACATACACCGTCAATCGCTGGAGAAATTAATGAATGAGTATGTGTTTACACTGAAGTTCAGCAGTGACATACTCAAACTATATCCCTCAAGAGTCTTAACAAAAAAAGGGTACAATATGATAATTATAGTAACATAGTCTTGACTTCCTGGCAAATAATTTGCCGAAGTCTAAAAGAGACACAATAAAGTTATTTCACACCCGTTTGAGTTACCAGACTATGCGTTTAAAGACCCATTTTGCTCGAAGTTGCGTTCTAAGTATTCTCCTTGCCATATTTCACATTTTAAGAATTAACTTCCATTTTTATTCACCCCTTTATTCCCTTCATAAAATAGCAGCCAATAGATTTGAGAACACTTTAGGATGTGCTGAAGATACGTAGCAAATTTAGCAAGACCCTTACAAATTTGGAGGAGGAGGGAAGAGACTGCATTTCGTTACCTTCAGACAGATATTAAAGATCATTAGGAAAAGGTCACAGAGTGTTTATGTTACATGAAGTACCAACCAGTGCTCCAGCTGCATAAAGCATTGCCTGATCATTTAAGAAGTCTTTCTTTGCTGTATGGTAACAGCTATACGCAAGTTCATAGTGTTGCACCAAAAAGCACAAGTCTGCCATTTTCCGGATTTGAAGCTCTGGTGCTTCTGGTGGATACCTATAAATACAAATATTTAAATTCAAAGTCATCATTTTAATAACTAGAGCAAGACATGCTCTATAAAGTCGTCCCTTCTCATCTCAGTTTCTAGTCACAAAGTAGGAATAAAACCTGCATTGCTTCAGCCTTACCCAAAAAACAGCGAAGGAAAGCAAAGCTGCTTCCTTTCTGCCACACGTAACTTGGTTTCCCACCCTACTTTCTGATTAGCAAGACTCACCGTCCCACTACCATTCAAAGCAAGCATTCCTCTTCACCAAGAAATACTGAAAAAAGCATGCAGCTATCACTGAAACTGCTCAGTAAGATCAACTGTTAGAGCTACACAGAACTGTAAGAGAAGGAAAACACACCAAACCAACTTTGACTGTTCACCTAGCCGTAGTTGCTGCTTCTCCCCATTTCCCTTGAAAGAAAAAAACCCACTAAAAACTATGCCTTATGCCAAAACACTGGGAAAGTTCCTGTCCTCTAGAAGCATTGGTCTAAGTTTTGGTCAGTCAAATATGGATGAATCACTTCAGTGAAGATCAAATACCTTTCACAAACACCTTGTCCAACTCTGCAGGAAGCAAACCATGCTTCAAGTTCAACACCGAAAGCTGAAGTTAACAACATTTTGATTGTGAATCCAAAGACACAGAGCATCTGAATTTAAAGCTGCATGTAAGCAGCAGGGACATGACTTTGTCTAGGTAATGTCCAAGAACTATTCAGACTTCTGTGGTTAAGATAAAACAGTTGGAGTGCTGTTCATAATGAAACATCCTCATTCTTAGAGGGAGATTACAAAGCACACACAATGAATATTCTGATAAAAATTTAAAATCTTTTTTTAGTGTAAAAGGTGCAAAGAGTATGAAATTTCCCCTTAATTTAGCTCTCAAACGCACTTGCAAAAGCAATATACTTAATCCTCAGCTGCAGTAAAATACAAGAGCACCTATACATGGGGTTTGGCTTAAAGAAAAAGCTTGTAGTAGTTTAACAAAAAAAAAAAAGACCTTACAGCAGACCATAGCTTCTTTTTATTACTATTACTCTTAAAACACATGTTCTTTGTAACTTAGAAAGCTTCACTGTAAATATAGCAGGAAGACAGCTCTGTAAACAGTTTCTTTCATCCCCCTTTTCTTTAAGTTCTGCTACTCCTTTATTGTACACATTTAGGCATAGCACTTTTCCTTACTTCACTTGTAACTAAAGTATTTTACATTATTGCTGATTCAGTTCACGCTGCAGAACACCAGCAAATGAACACAGGCTCTCCCTCCCCCCAGAAAAGGGTGTATTTTCAGTTGGATCTAAAGGTAAGGACTGAAAGTACTTACAGCAAACCAGAAGTATTCTTCAGTTCATTTATACTTTTCTCTGGAACCTTGCTGCCACTAAACCATTTTTTAGTAGCAGAAAACAGTGACCGACTCAGGCCCTTCCTGGATATTAACTGCAAAAAGACGCTAAATTAGAGCACTACATTGCAAGAGATATGCTAACAGAAGTTAAATTAAGACAAAACCCCAAGCTTCATGAAGGCTTCTTAAGTTCTGGGTTTTTTCCATAAAACAGAAATATAAGCAATAAAATAACCAAGGTCACACTCCTTCAGAATGAATCACTGAGAGATAAAGTTGCAATTCACATACTTATTCTATTTCAGACAGCTGAGGTTCACTATCATTGCTGTAAACCACAGACATCTCAATCCTGAGAACTGAAACATTTAATGCACCAGTTAGAAATCTAACAGAATATCTAATTTCTGGTATTAGTCCAACCTAAAAGCTAGACTAGGTATGTACTTCAAGAGAGCACATTCTCCCTGTCACCACCCACATAAAGCACCACCCCACTGTGAACACTGACTTCAAGTGTCAAGGGTACCAGTCCTACCTGCAGGCAGGGTTACAGCTTTATTCTTTTAGATAATTTCCACTAGTGACAAGACTTCCACAGGGAATTACCATTCCCAAGATCTAAGGCAAACTACATCTCTCTATAAAGATCACTTTTAAAAACCACAACATCATGCTTTTCTCACCACGGCTAGGAATGTGTGACTACATTCCCAATGGCAAGGCTGTTTGCTGCGCTTCATAGATGCGCCTTGTATGAAGGAACATTAAAAAAAAAACTTCCCAAGCATAAACACGGTCATGAGGCAAACTCCCAAAAGTGAATTCAGGGAGAGTGTGTTCCTTACAGCGCCTGATACTCAGGATCAAACCCCCTACACATAAAACTATCACCTGAACGGACAATTCAATCAAAATATAGAGTTCAAGTAACAGATTTACATTTGGGCCCAAGTCTAATGCTAAATTAGTACAATCAAGTTACTTTATTTAAGTCAATCCATCTCTCCAGCTGTTTAAGATCATATAAAACTGAAACGCTTGTAAAAGAAAGGGCTTTAATGTGATGGAAATAAAACTTTAATGCATGTCCTTGACTTAACATGGGCGTGACATTAACTATCACATCAAAAAACCCAAACCTTAGTTTGACAGAAGAATATTCAGTTGCAAAAACTGCCGAGATCAGAACAGAACTGCACAATTTATGGTGTCCCTGCATTTCTTCCCCTGTCAAGCAGCAACAATTGAAGTATGCAGCTTTTTTTGCAGACAACTATTGATGACAACACATTTCTTAACATTAGTCGTGCATTCTAATGTTAAAAACCAAAAAGTACACTTTGGTCCCTGTGCCAGAAGCATAAAATATTAAGATTTTAGGAGCAAGGACACATATCCCTGATAACAGTTCAGACAGGCTTTCACCAAGAAGCCACCTTGCACTGAAGCTCTGTTGATACAAATTGCTTTTGAGGGTTTTTTTAAAAAGACAAATTGAGCAAAAATAGTAACTTCAGCTATTTCTCTTAAATTTACTTCCAGTTTTCAGTGAGATCAGTGAATCTTTAGATGAAGGAGGAAGTAATAATTTCAAAACAGATTGTCTGATAACTGGATTTAACCCCCAACTGTTTTTTCTTATTATGGCAAAGGGTTTTTAAGAGTAAACTGACCTGATCATTAAGTTGCCGAATTGTCTTCTCTATATGTGGCAAAAGTCCCCTAAATGTGAATTCCTGTATGAACTGTCTAATTCGATCGTGATCTGTGAGTGTTAAACAAGCACCATGAGGCGTTCCAGAGTTTGATTTCTTTGAGTCTTGCAGTGGTGCAGCAGCCTTCACGTAATCAGTGCTGTCCAAACTGCCACTGGGATGATCCAGTTGAAGGGGGTGAGCCTTAAAGTTATTTGACAGGCCATCTATTGAAAGATTGAAACAAAAACCCCAGTAAGTATAGAGTTACTTAAACATTTTGGTGTTTCAATATTTTCATTAACCCAAAGTTTTCCTTACTCAGAACTTTGTTAAGCAAAAACAGGCACCAGTTATCCTGCGCTACAGACCAACGCCGAGCAGACAGCAGCAGAGCACTGCCTGAGCACCACATCACTCATGAAATCCCTCAGAAAGCTCAGGGAATCTCAGGAACTACAACACAGCTACGTATGTTTGCTTACTGTTCTCCACTACAGTGCAAAGAACCCCCAAGCATGCTGACTAGTATCAACGACATCGGAGGAAAACTACGAAAACGTTAAAATCAAAGTCAAATATTCATGAAAATTTGGAAACGTAGCAATTGCTACAAATGCTCTATTGGATCCATTCACCCTTTTCTGTTTATGTTTTAAGGTTAAAAAAAACGCTCACTTTCCGTGCCCTTCTGAGCAATCACGATGCAAAACCACCTCCTCCAAAGTCCTCTTAGTTCAGTGAGAAGGGCTGCTGACCACTGCTCCATCTAGCTATCCATACCAGACCGAGACACTGTTTCGTTCCAAGACTTAAACAGTTCCCATTTATTATTTCTTTTCTATATAAGAAAGTCAGCTTGTTTTATCTGTCCCCAGCTATCGCTGCGCAAAGTTGAGCTGCGAAAGCAAATCCTGAATGGATTTTACTCATGAAATGTAAAGCTGGGTATGTAAAGGTCAAACAGCAGCTGGCAGACCACATCCAGGCTGTAAGGCCCCAGAAAGCCAGGCTTTTAGGCAACAGCAGGCTCTCCTACACATACTAGGTCTCCCTGTGCCTTTCAAGCCAGGGGTAAAGGATGTGGGCTGAGCCAGGCCAGTGTGGGGTACCTCCACTTCTTCCCTGTTTGATGATGCTTCTCATTTCAATCCTATACAGCTGCCTTAAAAAAAATTAAAAAGCCATGTATTAATACGCACTCAATTTCATTCACCATCCTCTGCCATCCAGAAGCTCAACTGAGACAAGCGATTCCAGCCAACTTTGTAAATCACTACTCTGTCATTCCCAGATTTAAAAACCAAAATACAAGGACAAAAAACCCCCAACACGCAGCTTCCTAACAGCACACTAACCAGAACTTTTATGATTGTGAAAAATCACCCGTTTAATCCTATGTTACTTCTTATCAACTGTCAAGAGTTTGCAGACAATATCCTTACAAAAGATGAGCCAAATACATCAATAGCTATCTCTTTAGAGATACATCTAGCAATTACCAACAACCCAGCAGATCAGCACCACTGTGTTTTTCTTTCTGGACACCAGGTTACAGTATCTTTGAGAATTTAGAAAATGATTACTTTGAATCCCCTAACCAAGCACTCCAGTGATTGCTGTCCAAGATGTGAAATAGCTGTGTAAATGCTATCACATCGATGCTTTGATCTAAGTTATAAAAATACCTTTAATTTCACTCTCTAAGCCATCTGATATCAAGTGATCGGTACTCCTGTTTGAAATGACAGTATAAGGACAATCTTCATAGCAATCCTGCCAGGAAAAAAAAAAAGGAAAAAAAGTCAGAATTTTAAGAATACCAGAGCATGCACAAAGAAGTCAGTCAACAATAGTTAACTTTAATAACAGATAACTGAATTAAGAAAGTCTGTTTGTTCACATCTATTCATTTCCTAAGTAGTTTGTGAGGCTTTAAGAAACTGTCCTATTGTCAAGATGAAAGTCACATTCACCAAGTGAAACAAGTCTCTTCTGGCTTGCTCAAAGAGCTCCACCGCCAAATGAAGCAAGCAACTCCAACTCTTACATAGTGACGCCTACAGCAGTTAAAATATGGTCCCTAAATCCATTTCCTCAACAAGCTCATAAAAAAATATCATACAAAAAACCCAGTCCATGTCGGATCGAGACAGAAAGAAAAAAGATCCAAATAGTTTGTGGTGGAACATGACTTACTGGTCCCCTAAGCTTACAAAATATGAGACGTTTTGACTTCCCAGTAACAGCCAGATTTAGTAAAACACGGACTCCACAAACCAACCTTTTAATCAAATGCAGTTAAAACTGCAGTCAGTCAAAAGCAAACTCAAGGAGGAGTATTTTTGGTCCTGAAGCCAAGACTATAGACATTTATGGCAAACAGAACTCAAAACTCCGAGCTAACACTATCATTTGCCATCCAAGCAGACGACAGACTAGACTGAACTACAAGAAGTTACCAGAACCACACATATCCCCACAAAACGACACACCTACACTGCTTAGTGAAGTACAGAAGACCCAGAGGAAAAAAAAAATAATCAAGCTTTAAGAGTGAAGAAAATTAATCAAAATTAAGGTAGAACGTTACTATGAATAGGACCCTTCGGAGGTTGCTTGCTCTTGTCAGTCTTTCAGCCAGTCTAGTGTTTCAGTGCTCCCTACTATCGATTTAAGCAGCACAGAGGACAGTTCAGAGAGAGGACTCATCTTATGCCCTCCCAAGAAGTCACAACTACGTTAGAAGTATCTTCACTGCCTATTAGCCCATTCTGTAGAAACACAGACCTAATACTAAGGCAAAATTTAACACAACTCAAATGGACTTTCATATGCACCTTATAAATTGTTTTTAGACTACTACAATACCTGGTTCTGGATAGTGTTTTTCTGAAGATACTGACTCCAAGGATCTGGTATCTGTTCATCTGTTCCTCTATTAGACACACGAGAATTTATTTTCAGCAAATAGCAACCCTGAGTTCCATACCTCTGCTTCATCTCTTCATAAATGGAGTCAGCTCTAGAAAAATAAAACAACATTTACCCTGTCTTGATACCAAACCAATTCTATTCCAAGTGTGTACTGCAACAAGCTATTTCAGACTATTATCCACAGGGATTAACAGAATTCTCTTCTTTTTAAAGCAGTCCTTTATGCAAGAGTGAAACTGAGAATCTTTGAGAAGTAGTTCAGAGCTAGCAAAGACAGTATCTATCTCAAGAAGCTAGGACTGATTCTTTTCATTTTATATGAACACAAGAAGCAGATCTAAAAATAATACTTAAAGAAGTCTGCCTTGATAACAGTCAGCATACTAGTCAATGGATCCTGTTGTATGTCTCATCTCAACGGGATTTATAAACACAAACACTGCAGTCTAAGAGTTCAGCTGTGAGTTCACCGAAGGCAGGAGACCCACCTTTGTTCCTCTCCTGTGCTGACATCATGCAGTAACACGTAGTATTTGAGCGTGTTTGGTATAAACCACTTGGGATATAAGTATTCGCTGCTGTGCTGAATTCGATGTTGTTCTTGAGACAGCTTCAGAAATTGCTCCACAGGCTCGGGCTCACTAGAAGAAACTACAAGCATACCTAAACTCACGTTAAGGACATGTAGCAAAAGAACCCAGAACAACCATCAACGATGGAACAGAATGGGAAGCGTATCAAGTAAAATAGCTAAGTGCAACGTTTAGGCCTGTAACACACGCTACCACAAAAGTACGTGCAGCTAGAATTTGGCCTTCATCCCGATACAATACAACATAAAACAGCCAGTTAACTAACATCTGTAAAATGAGGTGAAACGAGAGTTTGCTCCAGTTTTGTCTGAACCCAAGTTTAAGCCGATATGGAACAGCTCACACATCTGTACCTCCCTGCTGAAATGATCAAGTAAAGAGTTAGGACCAGAGCAGGCGTTAGGAAACCTGCAGCATTATAATTATTGTAAAGCTAAACACCAGCTACATTGTGAAATAGTGCATTTCTTTATTTTCCCTTAGACAAGTACTCAGGCCAAAGTTTTGGTTAAAAAAAAAAAAGTTAAATCATTCAGGCATCTTTCCAGACTTCTTTCTGTCCAAAACAGCTCGAAGTTCACCAATTTTTCAGGACACCTTCCCCAACTTCCCCCTTCCATCTGCTAGAAAGAGCTACAAAAAGCAGCAGGTGCATCCCGAACACACAAGCCTCCATTGTACATAAGGGACAGTCAACAGATACCTACAGAGCTACAGCAGAAAGTGCTTTATGATGAGGAAGTTTAGTTCACAGGTGTTAGCTTAGAGTTCAGTTTGACACATAAAATGTGTTTTAAAAAAATCAAAACAAAAAACCACCACTAGCCACAAAGCCCTGAACCCCTTATGAAATTAGTCTGTACAGTAAGACATTCTGTATAGTAAGCCATCCTGAAAAAAAAAATATTTCAAATTATAATGGCAAAGAGTTATTGCAAAATTTCCAAGTCTCCTACAGCACATTCCTGCAGCCAGCTGTAACAGCCTTCACTAGAGAGGTCTGTAACACCCAAAGGATACACGCAACATAGTGGTTTAAGAATTCGTGATCTGATGCAGGCATGGACTGAAGAAAGCACTCTCTGTAAGACTCAAACCAAGGAGTAGTAGCTGGAATACACAACGAGATAGGATGAATTAGAATATACAGTGAAACTTCTGTTCACTCCTTTATGAAAAGGAAATACGAAAGACTACACCTAAAAGGGAAGCTTGCAAACTCTGGCAAGGTTTGCATGGCAGGGGAAAGAAGGAGAAACAGTCTCAGGGGAAAGCATCTAAAATACACACAAGTGGGAGAAACAGTAACACTTTGAACCACATCTTGTGAAACCCAACAGTATCTTAAGTAACTTCCTCAATACTGCAGGGTCATGTGGATTCAGTCCTTGTTCAGAGTCACTGCCCTTTACCACCCCTTTAAACACACACAGGAAAAAAAAAATGAACAAATAAAAATTCTTGGAACAGTCACCAAATTTACCTCAGCTAGGGATGTAAAAATTGAACGAGAAGCAAAGTGGGTTTTGCGTATGCAGAGGAATTAAGAATTACCAAAACCCTATCCTGCCAGTTCGTCTAAAGTTTTTTGCAAGTGTTGTGACTTGGCTTGACAGTAGTCCTCCTCCTCTGCCTGCTAAAACAAACAGTTCAGCTGTCAGCTGGCAAAGCAGAGATCCAAAAAAACTAAAAGCTCAGACTCAAGTGGTGCCATTAATGCCTCATCATGTTAACCTGCCATGTTCAAATGCCCTTTTACAACTGGGATTTCATTTGTCTAAGAGTTACAAATCAAGGGAAACCAAGTATGTCTGAGACATCCAAGGAACATGTGAACTTAAAACATCTTGTCTGTTTCTTTCCACTCCAACTAGCAGTCAAGCGATGAAGTATTATTTCTTCTTTCAAGCCTGTTTTATGCCATCTCAATTCTGCAACTCCTTTCCTTGAGTGGAAAAAAGACCCCAGAGCATCATCAGTCCACTTCAAATAACCTGATTTCACACTGAAGTTAGCTGGAATCCAGTCTCAACTCACCTGCAAACTAGAAAACAGTAACTAGTACAGAAAAAATGTATTAATAAGAAATCTTGAAGTATCGATTTCCTTTATGCAGCCCCAAGAAAACACATTCCTTGATTTAACTCCCATAATTTCTAATGCTTTGTAAACTTCCTCCCCCCTCCAAGAAAGCCACCACCTTGATTTCTTAGCTGACTTCAGGAAACAGAGTTTCATTTTTACATTGGAATTCTCTTCCAGTGCATTAAGTTAATGCATTTTGTTTAACCCTACGTTGTCAGGCCATCTCACATCACCTTCATCCACACAGAAGTCAGACACAGTCACACTTTGTAACTGAACTCAGCAGTCAGCACATATTGCAAGAAAAGATCAACAGGAGGCAAACTTCTAGCTTTTGATTATAGCCCTTCCAGCAACCGCTCTCTCAGCGCTTATCTGGGGTATAAAAAGCTCTTGGCTTTACTAAGCCCTACATGTAAATACACCAACTATTTAAATTAAGGAAAACACAGCTTGTTATTAAAAACAAGCCATGAGAAAGTGACTCTCATGCATATTTCTCACAAGTACAACAAAGCCTTGTAACTCAGGTTCAAACCAAACATTGCTGAACTCCTTCAGGCAGAAATTTCAACCACCTTTTAGCTTCAAGCTGTTTCCAGTTTTCCGTTTCTGGTTTACAGCTGAACCACAGCAAAAAAGTTTTTGAAAATCGGGGAAGTACACTTTGGTTTGGGGTGGGTTTTTTCCTCCCCACCCCTTTCTCGTTCAGGCTATTAAGAACCTTGGAAGGGGCTACAAAGGCCACTTTGTACAAAGTGATCCCCTCTACACAGCCACAACACACATTAACAGTATTCACTCAAGAGTGAATTACATGGCTGTAATCATTTATAGTCGACACTTAAAATAACAAACATGCACCACATTCCAAACAAAAAGCAATATTCAAAAAAACCTTTCAGAGATGCGACATCCCAGAACAGGTTATAGCGGTGCACAGCAGCACTGTGTCGTTCAGGCACACAGACCTGTGCAGTCTGCATTTCTCCAGCAGCACATTTTCAGTACACTAAACATGCAGAACTGAAGTTTAGGTGAACCTGTTAATACGTTCAGAAATCATTAAGAAAATCTGTTCAGCAACCTTCGTACATAACAGCTTAAGAATGAGAAGTCTATGTCATGAAGTTCTGTACTCATTAGCTACCCGACTGACCAAGATGAATTTCACAGATACCAGTACTCAGCACATCCAGAAAAGGTGGCATCCAGCAGCACCCCAACTGTCAAAAGGATAGCTATTACTAACCGAAGGCATAAACTCTGTTAATCTCTAAAACTGAACAACATCAAAATCTGACTCTTATAAACCACAACACAGAGCTTCACTGAAAGTTGAGAGGTCAATAACCAATGCATTTTGGCAGCAATAAGTCTTATAAACTAGGTGAAAATGTATTAGAAAGTTGGTTGTTGGGTTTTTTGTCAGGTTTGGGTTTGTTTGGTTTTTTTTGAAGAGTCACACTCCAGAAAGCCTGTCAATATAGCAGAGGAATATGTGCTCTAAGAACAGTCAGCACTTCAGTTCCGATTTGAATAGTGCTACTCTCCCCTGAGAAGGAAGTTTAGAGAAGCAGAAAGTATTTACATTTGAAATGCAGACCAGCAACAGTACACAGGTCCATAGGATCAAACAAGACAGTGCTTTTACAGCATCAGGTCATTTCCCACCACCACTCTGCACTTATTGACTGTACGGAAAGATCAAGTGATTTAGATTAACAGGGGTAGAAATGTGACCGAAAGAAAAATTAAACAACCATCACCAATGATTTTTCATTTAGGAGGAAAAAAAATGGAGGAACATACATCTACGCCAAGAAAAGTACTAAACAGTCTCAGCAGATGGTAAGGAAAAGGTGGATGGGGCACACAGAAAAGGAATAAAGGGCAATTTGGCAAATTGGCACCAACCACAAAAAATACCTGAATAAAACGTGGATGTGTTCAGTTCCATCAGTGTCTCTTTCCAATTATTGTACCAAGGAACACTAGCTTTAACTGAGCGATCTGACAGAAAAAACATGGTATTATTATACTAAAAAGGGTCAGGTGCAAACACACTATTGGCTTTTACGCTCTGGTAGCATGAAGTAGAAAATCTGTACCATGCAGGCCCATCAGGGACTGAAGACATTTGATTCCAGTTAATCACAAACATTTCAAGCTCCTCAACATTTATACAGTGTATTTCAATAGAATTCCATATTCATTTCTGGTTCAGCCCAAATTCTGGGTTTGAATAAAAATGGAAATCTATAAAGTAGTAAAGAATTAAGTTATATTTAGATATTATTTCTATTTTTCTAGTTGGAAGATACTGTAGATGCAAGATACTAATTCCTGAGATTTCTCGGCCTGTAGTACTACAGTCGAAGTAACCGAAGACGTCAGCTGCTGAAAGTGGTTGCCCCAACATTCTCTCTCGTCTCCATCATACTCCTACATTGCTGCACGCCAACATCAGCATCATGCAGCCCTGACAAACACAGCCAGGGAAGTGATCCAGCTGACAACTTATTTGAGAGAAGAAAAAAAAAATTAAGCCTTTAGCGGGCTCCCTTTTCCTCACTCTCCACGTGCACCAGTGTATGGGAGAAGCAGACATGGCTGAACATAAGCATCCTTTTAGCAATCAACCAGGTCCCTCAGTGCAAGAAGATTACGGAACTATGAGACTATTAAACAAGTGTAACAAAGAAGAATTACAACCAGTTAATGCAATTCACCACAGCAGTTCCAAAACTTTTCTAAATAGGAGTAGGATCATGGTCCCAGTGCTGGAAACACTCATACATGAGCTTCTTAAACAGTATCGTGGCTTCCTTCAAAACAGACTGCACTTGATCATCATTAAAGATTAGGGAAATATGTTTTAATATTGCTATCCTAGAAAACTAATTCACCAAAACGGAAAGAATAAATTAAAGAACAGGTTAGGGTATTTCACATTTCCATGCCAAAAGATTACGGTTTGTTGCCAGGAATGAATGCTTCTGTTGGTTTTTCAATAAAATGCTTTAACAAAGTTGAAAAAATTAAGTTCCTTAGTAAATACTCATAGTTTTCCAAGTAGAAAAGGAACTGTACCTGACAAGCTAGGGACTTCCCACATCCTCCTACAATGGAATGGGATCCAAGTTCTACCATCAAGAACACTGTGCCAGTGCCTTGTGCTAAAGCCCTAAAACAGGGTGCCACAAAACTGCAAAGCTGTTAGATGATGATGTCCTTCTGTGTGATCTTAAATAGCTTATACACCTCTCCTGTCAAATGAGCACATAGCCAGTCTGAATGGAAATAAGAACCTAACCACCGAGAGACAGAAGACAGTCCGCTCTGGTAATCTGTACATCGGAGGCTCCGGCAGCAAGTAAGGAAAGTGAGTTATTTACTTCTATAACCACAAAGCACAGCCTGATACAGCCACTGTTTTTCTTCCCTTCTTCCAACACTCCTAAACAGAGATCATTAGAAATGTTATGGAAAAGTCTCTTCACTGAAACCATTCCGCTTCCTTAGGGTCTTCCCGTTTCTAGAATTAAAGCAGACTTTCCCTCCAAGCAAATTTCACGCCCCAAAAAAACAACAACAACAAAAAAAAAAATCACAATTCCCCAATTTCACAGGTAAACGAGGGCATGGAAGCTGAACGGGTGCATTTTCCAATAGCTCTCAAATATTAGAATTTCCAGGCTCAAGTCTTTTCCTTTACTATCAACACGTCACACCAAGTTGAGGATGTGGCTTATAAATTAGGTATCAAAAAAGGTAGATTTTTGCAATTCATCATCAACATATAAAAGCAACATACTATGACAACATCAGTTACTAATCCTCACAAAGTTTCCTCAATCTTTTGCTCTAGCAGAGCCCAATTCCTCCCTGCATACTGAACTTTAAGTACCATAAATTACTCATGTTTAAGTAGGGCAATGCATACATGCTTTGAATCAAGTATGTACTCAAAGGCTTCAATGGATTAGGGTCTTAATTGGGAGGAGCTTAATCTTCTCAGCTCTCAAGATCAGGTCTCATTTAGTATTATTCACAATGCCTTAACCCTTGGAGATCTGAAAAAACACATTCTTAGAATATTCTAGCCATTCTGACAGTGAAATACAAAGCACTGAGTTTCACAGAAAAAAAAAAACAACAAACAAACAAAACAAGGAATCACACACCTTCCCTCAAAACCTTGTTTCCTTAAATGTTTGGTGACAACTTTATGCACTGTATGTATTAAGCAGTAAGTAAAAGGAAAAACAAAAGATGCCAGGAGGACTAACTTCAACATAAAGCTGCACATTAGTACCAACATTATAAGCTCTGACACTCGTATCAGTTTTGTAACAAGCAAATCTCATCTGATGAGCTATTAACACAATCAAAGCATGAGTACTTTCTACATTTCTACATTAAAATAATACGATTTAACACAAGTACAGAAGAATTACAACATGAGGAAACATTAAATTAAGAATTAACCACTTTTAGCGTTCTATAAAACCAACACTATTTGATAAATCTGAAGTTTCAGTAAAAACAATGATCAGCTCTCAAAGTAATTTTAATACATGCCATGAAGTTGAATTCAAGGTTAGAAGTTCCAGCTTAAGTTACCAAAACCACCGTATCATTACATACCACTAATGTTGAGATCATAATCTCCAGCTGTGATCACATTAGCTACTAGTCCTTCAGCAGGCTGACTGACAGACACGACATCATTCAGGAGCTTTCGAATGGCACCAGGCTGAGGTGGGTGAGTAATAATGTTGTTGACTGCAATCTTCAAATTTTTAATTATGTGAAGCTGATTATTAGGATCTCTCATGTGAACTAAAAAAGAAAAAAGAAAAGGCTTGCTGAAGAGTATAAGAGTTAAAAGTTACCATGAAGTAGTATTTCTCCAACAGATTTTTCTTTTTCTTTAAAGATTACTTTCTTAACTAAACCTAAACCTCTTCATCCTCCATTTTAGATCACAGTCCACTCGAGTATCAAAAACGGAGTGGGGGAAGGCAAGAAATGAGAAATTACTTCATGTTCAACACGAGGCTCATCGAGGTATGCTGACAAAAACGTAGCATAGGATCTTAGCTCACAGGAATATCCACTCAGAGTAACCAAGTACTCAAACCACGTGCCCTACACCGCTGCACCCCCCTCCTTGTGGGAGGGACTCAGCTTGCCCAGAAAGTGCCTACAGTAACCACACACAACATCTCATGTTCCAAGGAGTCATCAGTTTCCCAGAAAACTGGGATTTTTGTTATTCTACACAATAACGGCGCTCAAGAAACTTGACAGGGATAGCACAGAATTAGTTTATCCAAAATGAACGTATTTCATTTTTAATACTACAGTATGACTATCTTAACCTTGTTTGGTTTGGGTTTTTTTAAAGAAATGGTTTTAGAACTCCCCTGTTCTCCAAATAGGGTCACACAATTGGTTTATCTTAAAAGATTGTTATTGAAGTTGCACTTCTTGAGTGACAAACTTTTGGTTAAAATTCATCAATTAAAAATAAAGTCAACGTTAGTAACACCAGCGTTCCCAATTCACTTTTAAACGCTTGTTTAAAAACCAGAAAGTCTTACAAGCACTAAATTTTTATTTCAGAATTAGGCATGAGATTTTTGCCTGACAATAGTGGATTATTGCATGCACCCTCCAAAAAAAAATCCCAACAGTGCAGGGAAAGTGCCCATGGGCTTGGTGTTTATGACAGAACTACAAACAGCTGGCAAGCATGTAAGTTGTTGGTGTGGTGAGGTCACTTATTTAGGAAAAGTGAAATAGACTGTAACCAAGGAAAATAATATTCAAAAAAAAACCAGATTCATTATTAAAATGAGCCTTTAAAAGGGCAATACCAACCTTTGTTACTAGCACACAGTAACTTACACCATTTTGGCTTTGTTTCACTCATCTAAAAAAAAATATTTTCCTCACATTAAGACCAGCTTCTCCAAGAAAGCCATCAGACAGACAACAGCACCAAAGAAAAAGGGGTCAATACCAAGCCTAAAGGACAAGGCAGCAGCAAAGTCCAGCAAGGTGATTAATGAACAACGGTACTGAACTGAAAGTTAAAGCTGAAATTCCATATAACTGTGACAGCCATATGTAGGGCTTTATTTTCTATGTGTTTAAGAAAATACCACAGTCAAATTTCACTTTTTTCTTTAATATTTGATGGCTTTTATTTGCCAAGCTCCTGCTTTTGTTGGGTGGTTCTGTTGCTTTTTCGAAAAAGTCTCAGTCTCCTGAAAAGCAAAAAATTATTAATCAAAAGAAAATGTAGGGGATTTTTTTTTTTTAAACACTTAACTGGCCCACCTTTCCACGTAAGGTCTAGCTCTGTGATCTCTTCACCAAGATTTGATTAGGCTGGAATCGCTTTTGCATCTTACAAAGTTACGTTTTACCATAACCGATAATTTGAGCTTCACATGACTCGTAAACGCAGAGCTCCCTTGGTAGAGTCTTTGTGAAACTCGCTCCCTCAAGCCATCTGTTCTTGAAAAAAGTATTCATGACATTTTCAGACGTTACAATTCTTGTTCTTCTCCTCCTCTTGCAACTAACCACAAGATTCACACGGTGAAGATCTGAAACTGAGCCTCCGCTCCCCTCCAGCCTAGACAGCACTCCACGCCTTCGCCACGAACCTCTTCGGAAGAAACAACCCCGCAGCCCAAGCCAGAGCACACCAGACGTGTTTACACTCTGAGCTGTTAAAGCAGATTTCTATCGCAGTCCTAGTCTGGACTGGCGTAGTTCTACCCTCCTCAGTCACACCCTCACTCCCACCCTTTAGCCAGCACTGAAGTTCACGGGAAAACACAGTGAAGCAGTTCAGAGAGCTCATCCCGCCCAAAACAACCTACAAATCTGTGGGTTTTTTCAGCAATAACTTTCAGACCGAACTGGTTCCTCATAATAAGGCTGTATCAACACAGAGGAGGGCAACTGCGCTGGCTAGACTCAACCCATCCAGTTCGGCACTTCTATCAGAAAGCTGAAGAGTGGAATATTTTTCCCCCCATCTTATCACACAGGTAAACTATCAACCCTGCTGCCACGTGGTGACTGAAGAGATCAAATGTAAAGGAAGCGGGAGGGACAAACAACTAAGAAACCAGTCTGCCCTTACCAGCGCAGCTGTAACACTACCAGCCATCCTTGGTGTCTCTCCTCAAATATAACAGCCACAATCATGAAGAGCAAACACATCTCCGTACAGGGCAGAGATGACATTTCTGGCATGCGGGCAACGATAAGGACTGACATAAAGGACTGACTTGGAACACCAAAGTTCTCACCCTAATAAAAGAATTTCTAGTGTTATACATTTCCTTCAAGTGTTCTTAAGACCTTTTCAGAAAGTATTTTGCCAAAAGTGGGAGTAGCACCATATATTAGAATAAGATCTTTCTCATCAGAAGTTGAAAATATTCAGATGTTCACTTAAATACTCATGAACAAGGAATTCCTAACACCAAACTAAGCTCCAATAAATGCAGTGCTCCCATTATAACTGCTTATTTCCAGCACATATTTAAGGCTTAGAATCAGATACAGTCATCAGAAGCTCTCCTTTTTTTTAAGGCATAAAACACTTTGGTTTAAGAGTCAACAAGGCTATCTTAAAGTGACACTTGCAAATTGAAGTGTACACTGTAATTCTCTCTCCCAGCGAGGTAGTATTAGTTCAGATAGTATTTTTAAAGATCCTTAAAAACAGGATGCTATTTTAAAGAAAACCTACCCATACAATACATACCTTTGTTAACCTCGGCATCAACTGTTACTAACAAACACGGGAGTTAAGAAAGATTGCCACTTTGACAGTAAGTGTGAAGGTATAAAATCCACAACATGCTTTTGGTTTCCTTCACCCAAGAAAAATGGAAGTTTGGGGAGAGTTTTGCTTTTGTTTCCCTCTAAACTCAAGACTTGTCAGAACTGTAAAGTTGTTCTCTCCCTTTTTCAACCATTTCTCCTTCAGTAACAAAAAGTGACTTACTCATGAAGGTGGAGCAGCTAAAAGTGACAGCACAGAGCACTTGAAACCTGTGCTCAGGATTTCCTACTACCACAGCTTGCTGTATTGGTACTTTTGGCTACACCACCATCAGCAAGTTGCTGATGGAAACTGATAATTGTATTAAAACTGATCAGTGCAGAGCAGCCCACCCCCCTCCGCTACATTATGGATGTTTGTGGGGTTCTGCTCTAAATCAGATCTAGTCTGGTCTCCTCGGCCTGAGCAGCCACAGGAAGCACGTGGTTTAACACTGGCCTGAAGAACCAAGCAGTTAACACGTGAGGGACACTTGACACACGCACAGCGGAAAGCTCAGCTTAGTTTCTACTTTCTGTGTGTCAAAACTGTTTTGCATGTAAATCAGGAGACCCGTTTCACAACTGCACTGCTTCTCCGAGGAAGAATGCTGATGAGCACGCAGCCTTCAGCAGGCTCATGAGCTGCGTAAATCCTGAACTTCAGAGAAAAACCCGTATTGTAACGGGACTCTCAAAATGCAGCAGCAAAACAGCGACTGAGCTCTTCAAATTACAGAAGAGTTCAGGAAGTAACACACGTTCTTTAACGTTTTGCACAAGTACAAGGGACAGCTTACTTCTGAAAAGATGAAATACTAATCAACCCCATTCTACACTACAAGTTCAATGAAATGGTCTCTAAGTAAAGACAGGAGCGTTAATAAGGACAGCGCGTCATGCTCCCTTAAGAAAAACTGCTTTAAAAAGTGAAGACATCAAAACAATTGTAAGCAGTGAAACACACAGCGGGGGAGGTATGTGTGCACCACATTCTGATCACTAATCATGCCTCTCCTCCTCCTAATTGGACATGAAAAGCACCAGGGAAAAAATTTCCTGCTAAGCCTGGTCAAACCTGTCACGGCAGAGCAATTTCAGAACTCACCCCGTGTTCCCAGGTCTGGCGCACAGGACGCAGTTACCAGTGTCACTACGCCACAGACTCCCCCAGGCAAGTTTCCCTGTCACAGAGCGCCACGAATCCTGGAGCTAGAGAAGCTGCTTACAGTTATACCAACTCAGGAGAAGTTTTATTGCACTGAGCTACTCTTCTGCTTGAGGAAAAAACCTGGTAGTGCTTTCCCTACCCTCAGGCACGCTGGCTTCCACCACAAGAAGTTACCCAGAGCACGCAGTGACCTTTTTTCCATCAAGCTGGAAGAGGAAGTCACCCTTGGAGCGAAGAACCGCAGCCAGGCTGCCGGCCTGGTGAAATAAACCGCACAGAGCGCGGCGCAGCAGCAGAACCCCCTGTGCCAAGCTTCAGCTTCTTGGTTCTCCAACTGCGGGGGCGGGTTCTGAACAGCAGGGTGCAGAGCGCCGAAGTTCGGGAGCCTGCACGGAACAGCCAGGATGAGCCTCCTCAAAGGTGTGTTACAGCTGCAGAACCAGGAAATTAGAACTGTATCATGCGGTTCACGAGGGTGTTCATTCACACTATCACATGATGGAGCTCGGAGAAGACCAGTTACAGAAACATCAAAACCAACTACAAAATTAGGAACATCAAACAGCAGAGCTTGCCTTCACAAGTTTTTAGAAGAAAGCAGAAATCGAGTCAGCATCAGTGCAGTGTCTCAAGTAATAAGCTCAAAGGCTTATGTTGTATCAAGGAAGAGAGTCTAATCTTCAGCCATAACTAAATCCTTCATTAAAGGAAGGTGAAGACTAGTTTCGTTTATAAGTATCAACTGTTGAGGTCTGCATTTACACGGGCAACACCGAGGATGATTCAGGTTTGCAAGTTCCTTAACTGTCCCAACAGCTGGAACAAAACCAGTTACAACCAAGCAACAACAGAATTATTTTTCACAGCGAATGCTTTTTGAACAGCCTGCCTGGTTGTGTTTGCAAGATGCGTTTTGAAAGCCTTTCACCAAAGCACCTGCAGAGATGTTTAGGTAACTTCAGAGCGCCAAGGACGTGAGCTTCTGCGTTTATTATTTTTAATCTCTGCTGCATTCTCACACAGCTCATGAGTGTTGCTAAACAACAAGGAAAACATTTAAAAACAAGTTATGGCTAACAAGTTATTAAGACTCGCCACAGAATTAAGGCAGATTTTTAACGTGTAGTAGCTTTTAAGTTGGTGCCTTATGATGGCAATGCAAAAATCTAACTCAAGCGACAGCAGAAGCTTCATTTTCTTGCACCGTTTCCTCAACGCATGACACGAAGAGGCTGAAGTCTGAGCGAAGCGTCTGTCAGAAACCAAGTCTGACAAACGTCACTGCGCTGCCATCGCGATGAGCGGTTCTACTCCAACTGCTGTCCTGCACACTATTCTGGTGGGCAGCGGCTTGAAATGCATAGCTTAGTCAAATTTAAAAAAAAAAACACCACCCCAGACAGTGAGTTAAAGCACTACAGTAAAGGAATCCCATTGTTTCTCTTAAGTGGCCGATTTCCAGCTTTGCTATTTTATTTTACATGGTCACTTCACCTACGCCATATAACCGGCTCAACTCCCACCCTTCTCTTCGCACCAGTCTTTACTCATAGAAACGTCAACAAAACACATACACTGTAAAAACACAGGTGAGAGAAAGCCAGGACTTTCAGCTGAAGTTACAATTAACATTTCTGAAAGACTGACCACACTTTCAACGACTGCGTACTTCAGTAACAGCCCTACAAGTGTGAAATCCAACAAGTCCTACCGCAAGAGTCAGGTACAGGAATTAGCCAGACAACAGCAAAGTCACTTTAAAGAAATAAAAAAATCCGTTTGGAAGAGCTACATTTACAGCCACCTTTCCCTTCAGCCGTGCGCTCTGCGATGTCTCCAGGACAAGCCTGACTTCCGAGGTTCCACAGCGAAGAGCCGATGGAATAAAATTAAGAGACACCCGGGACAACCCCGGCCTCCGCAAAGCCTCTCACGGCTCCAGGCAACACCCGGCCGAGCGGCCGCCGCCACGGCCCCGACGAAGGGGTCTCGCCTCCCGTCTCCGCTCGGCGGGCACCAGGTCCGCTCCACCCGGCCGGGCGGGTCCCCTCGCCCCCCACCCCCCACCCCGGGAGGCGACCGGGAGGAAGGGAGCGGCGGCGCCGCCTTCCCCGCCCCGAGGTAAACAAGCCGCGCGTCCCGCTCCGCTCCCGGTAACCGACCTTCCGAGGTGAGGCGGCAGAAGGGCTTCACCAGCTCGGCGAAGCTCAGGCTGTTCTTGCGGGTGAGCCTCTCCGCCTCCTCGCTGCACAGCGCGGCCACCAAGGGCACGAACGAGTCCTGCAGGAACTCCTGCACCGACTGCACGCACTGGGCCATCGCCGCCGCCGCCGCCGCCCGGGGGCCCGAGCCGGCCCCGCCACCTTCCTCCGCTCTCCTCCGCCCGGCCCCACCGGCTCTTCCCCTCCTCGTCCACCCGCCGCTGAGCCTCTCCGCGCCTCCCGCTCACGGCCGCCCGGTCCCGACGCCGCGGCCACCGACCGCTCAGCAACCGGGCAGCGCCGCCATGTTGCGCCTCAGCCGACCCCCTCGGGGAGCGCCCGCTCCCGGCGGCCCCCGCGCTCGCTCATGTGATTGGTCGAAAGGGGCGGGGCCGGGGGCGGGGCGCGCACGGGCGGAAGCGGCCGGGAAGGGGGAGGCGACGGTGGCCGGGATGGGGGGGGGGGGGGGGGGCGGGAAGGCGGCTACCCCGGGGGCTCGGCCTGGCGGCGGGAGCGCGGTTTACGGCAGGCCCGGGGCTGGCGTTTGGCCTCCGCTGCCCCCGCACCGGGGCTCGGGGCTCAGCGCTCGGGGTGTCAGGCGCCCCGCCGGGCCTCACCCCGACACCACCGCCGCGGTTGGGCAGGCGGGGGCCGGCGGCCTTTGGGCCGGCGGAGGCAGGGCCTGGCGGAGGGGGTGCAGGCGGAGGAGGAGGAGGGGAAGGTGGGACAGGGAGGGGGTTCGGCAGAGTTCAGCGGGGTTTAGTGCAGGACTGGTGCTTCCCACACACACACACACACACACACACCCGAAAAACTGCTCTGGAGTTTTTATTATTAAAAAAAGAGAATTGTTTGGGGTTTCTCTGGCGGCCCCGTCCCTCTGTTGTATGCGTGGAATGAAAATCGTGCAAAATAGCGTCGTTTTCGAGGTTCACCTCTTAAAGCGGGGTGCACAAAGGCCTGCTTTGACGCGTGTGACCTGGCTGAGGAGGTGACCCGGCGGCAGCCAGCCGTGGTGACGGGGACAATGACCCAGGAGCAGTTTGGAGTGGGTTCTTCACAAGTGCGGGGTAGGGCAGTAGGGGAGGGTTGGACTGTGCTGTCGGGGACAGTCCTTAGGGCAGGACAACAGCAGCACTTAACTCTTTGGAGATCGAGGCTCAACAAGACTATAACAGAAGATGATTTCAGCAGTAAGCTCTGGAAATCGCTAGCCAGTCTCTGAGTGTTTGACAGGCCTGTCAGAAGCAGGGAGTTTTTACAAGCTACTGAAGTGAGACAGGTGAGAACAGGAGAGAGCTTCTTCCCAGGGAGGTCTGAAAACATGAGATCACTCCTTCCAAAACATTCCAAAAATGTCAGAGGCAGAGGTGTTATTATCACTCAGATTCAGTGGGAGATCACACGTTATTTTTCAGATATGATTTACAAAGGCATAAGAAGCCAAGCCCCGTTATTTCTCCCACTGCCAGAAGTACTCTTCATGTGCAACTAATTTCTATGGTAAATCTTCATGTATTAGAACCTTTAAAAAAAAAAAGCACAAGGAAGATGAGGTTATTTTTATAGTTGATATTACAGAATTAATACATCTAGAATTGATACATCCTAATTGAAAAACAAATAAAACTTGGAAAAGTAATATGTAATTGTCTTCCCTGACAAATTCAGTAATTTGGAAACTAGTGTTAACTCATTCATCTAGATCAATTGAGTCAGCAACTTCCTCTGTGAATGAAAAATTGGCTACTAATTCAATGTAGGCAGTAAGAAAAAACCTAATAGGCCATACAACTCGCTGTTTTTCAGGACTGAGTCCTGGGAATGTTATCCAAAAGCTACTAAATATTGCAGAAAAATATTTTGGCTTTGACAGGTTTTTAGAACAAGGTGAAGGCCATCCTTCTGCAAATATTTATGGCTTATCCACATTTGGAAATTCCCCAGAGCTATTCCAAAATAATGTTTTCACAGATACTTTAAAGTGTGACCTCCACATGGGCGCTTTGGAAGGACAGTGCTCCTGCCCCATTGCTCTTAAGCCATTACTTCAGAAGAGCACACGAATTACATCTGGTAGACTGAAGTGGATCAGAAGAACTTCCGATCCTGTTCACCATGACTTGACATGAACAATTATTCCAGAATTCTGACCATCATTGTGTCTTTCAAGCAGAGATTCAATTTTCAATTCACGTTGCTGGCAGCGATTCAACTTTTGTGTAGCTCTTAGCACTCTTTGGTAGCCATTACAGAGTGAGAAATTGATCATTTTTATTGTAAAGGGTTTTGGGTTTTTTTAGTTAGAGCAGCTCTGCATTCTAAGCCTACATTTGTGTGCTCAAAATGTATTCTCTGTGTATGAAAACATTGTACACATTTCCTTTTCACGCAGTATTAGGAATTTGTTCCGTAGAATTTCTCACTCTCGTGACGTTCTCTCCCAGTATGAGACTGCCCAAAGGACTGGTTATGCCACGATAGTTTCTGCTGTCTCATGGGCTGTGTTTTCCCATGACTGACAACCTTTGAGGCAGCCTCTGACTTGCCTGCCCTGCTAAGGAGGGATGAACAACCCCATCTTCAATGAACACAGTAGCTCAGAGTGTTTTATCCCAGATCTGTGGCTAAAAAATGATGTCGTCAAAGAAGATTCAAGTAATATTATCTTTATTTACAAGGAATATAATATATCATCGCTAATTACTTGTGTCCTTCCCAAGCCTGGCAATGTGTGCTCAGGCTTTTGCTTTCAAAGTCTGACAGCGTACAACTAGATAGGACAGATCGTGGACAGGAGTACAGAGGGATAATACAAAGTCACGAATCCACGCTTTAACGATCTGAATTATTTAACTGAAAATACTGGGTTTTACAGAGGAAGAGATGGATCAAAGGAAACAGCATGTGAACAGAAGTGAGATTGTATAGTGTGGGGTGGGACAGGGGAGACCTAGTCAGAGCAGAAAGAGAGAACAAATAGTAAGAAAGTGTCTTGAACAGACCAGAACAAAAACATCACCGAGACAAAAAAATACGGCCACTGTTTCAATTTTTAAAAAGCTGAACTTGACTGTAAAATTTGGACCTGAAAGTGCTCGGCCTCTACCCCTCTGCTTCTTCCTTGCTGCTGCCGGGAGAGCTTTTTCACTCCCTTGGGCTGGAAGCTTCCTGAACTTACAGCCAGTTAGCTCTCATGGGGTAGCTCCTCAAAGTTCATCCAGGACCCTGATTTCTCAACTTTTGGACTTGCCTGTGGCCTTCACGAGCTTCCTGGACAATGTGATCCTCTGGGATAGCTGTTCTGCACCAGCGTCACTGATATGGAAGGTGGATTGCTGCCAGAGGGAGGCTGTGGTGTCTGAGGCCGTGCTCCCTGCAGTCTGCCATGCACAAGTAGCCCGCTGAGTTCCACGGCCTTCCATCGATCAGGAGAAGCCCTTGAAATGCCCTTCTGCAGCTTGCAAGGTGAACAAAAGCCACCACACACAGACAGAAGAAAGAACAACTCATCCCGTGCTGAATCAACACACCTTTTCCCAAAAGACAAGGGAAAAAACCAATTCTGAAGGAAGATTTTACACAACGAGGTGGTAAGAACTGTGGCAGGGCCCTCAAACATGTGCCAGACCCTTACGTGCCAAGCCCGTGGTGGCTGGAACGTGGCCCAGGCCATCCTCTGCCTCGCAGACGCGCTGGCTGAAGCAGGAGGTCAGATCTGAAGACGCAAAGGTTACACAGTGGGGTTTGCCCACCCTCAGGGTGGGTCGTAAAGAGGAGTAGATGGTAGCAGAGGGTCTGTCTCCAGCTGTTCTGTACCAGTGGGATACTCTCCCTGCCAGTGCCTTTGATGGGCACTGGATGGGGATATGAGGGCCCGCAGTTCTCCTTCCAGGCAGGATAATACAGCTCCTGTGAACAACTCCCAGTACCTAGAGAGAGCCGGGAAGAGCTGGTAGCACTTGATGATCCTGCTGTGGGTGGGAATTCCAAGGTAATAGTTCTCTAGGATCTCTTTTTTGTTCTCCATAGAAGCAGCCATCTACCACTCCCCTGACCTAGCCCAGGATTAACAGCAATCTTTTATTCTTTGTCTCAAGGCTTTTAAATTAAGATCCTCTTTTTATTAACAGATGTAAATCTAAAAAGACTCCATAAAAATCAATGTAAGTTTTTCATATAAATATGGGGCCTGCACATAACAAAAGAGAGAGAAGAAGAAGAAGAAAAGAAGAAAGGAAGGAAAGCAAGTGGGTCCAAACTCAGCACCAGGGGTTGGCTCCACTCACCACAAAACTTAGGGACAGGTATAATTCTTCTCCCTTCCTTGTAAGAAAAAGTGAAGCTCGTTCGCTCACTCTCACACACGCCCTCTCTCTCACACTTTCCTTCTCTTTTCCTAATGATCTCAGAGACTTCTACCTTAAATCAGTCACCCTTGCTGTACGTTTCTTTAAACTGCACTTGGATAATCTTCCAGACTCTGGGGGGCCCTTTGTCAGAGGAATTCCTGGGGATGTTGCCCCCACTTGATGAAACTGAATCACCCAATTAACACAGGCCTGACTAACAAAGCAATACTTAATGCGTAGGCACCGTTTGGACTAATTTCCCCAAACCAGTTTCGTTTTTGCAGTCACATGCAAAAGCCCTACAGGTAACGTGGCCCTAGTTCAACGTGTGTACTGGAGTTTAGAGCTTAGTGTAGGGGTAGGACGTGGCTTTGACTTATGGGCCGTCAAAAACCAGTGGGTAGGTGTCATGTGGATGCAAGGCAAGCTCTGGTTACAGCGTGCACACACAGACGTGTAGATGAGTAACTGAAAGTATGAATTAAAACCAGTTAATTAAAACCAGTTCCTTACATTGCACTCTGAGTTCACTGAGCTTAGCTGTCAGAGTAATGTGAAATTTAAGCAACCTGAAGAGAAAAAAAAAAAAACCACTGGGGCAATAATTAGAGAATGTAAATGTGGAGACAGCTGGGGGTGTGAAAATGCATTGTGAGGCGGATTTCTAATTTCAGAACTTCTCATGATGCAATCACGGACATATTATGTCTGTTCACCTGAGGTGAATTCACTCAGAAATTAAAGGGGAAAAAAAAAGCTTTTTTCTTGCTCTGCCATGAAAGTGAACAGTATTTTCTGTCTAACATAAAGCTCTCTTCTTTTATACCATGCTATACAGAAAAACACGAAATAAATCCTGACCCAAAGCTACTTTTTGAGTTTCATTTGCAAAAAAATTACTGTAAATTAGACTGTACCATGCCATGTATGAAAACCAATTTTCCTCTAAGTCACTGCGAGGTGATCTGCAGCCACACTCCGTCAGCAGGACAACGCTGGGGCAGGAGCTGGGGCTGTTGTGAAAGCCATCGCTGGACCGATGCCCCCCACCACCCCAGGCCACCGTGGCCACCACCGACGGTGCTGCTGCCTGCTGGCGTGGACAGAGCCAGCGTGGTGCTGGGGAGCTGTCACATCCTTGAGTGATTCTGTTCGTGTAGTCGGGCTGGATTGTCACCAGATCTAGTTTGAGACCAGATGCGATATTTCTAGCAAATGGATTTTTGTTATTCATTGTCATTAGAAATTTTCACGTTACCTGTGCCAGCCGTGTTGTTAAAAGGTGTGAGATACTGAATGTACAAATTGTTGCTGTTCAGTTACATTTTACTACTTTCAGTCAAACGCCAATGTGCAAAGGAACTCGCAAAGACATCTTAATACCTGATTTTTCTCATCTTTTTTCTTAAAAGGGAATCGTGGCACATTATTGTTGTGTTCGAGTGGATTTTCTCTTCTGCTTTTCAACATATTTGAGTAATTACTCTTGGAGACAGAAGGGTAGGATGAAAATGAGCCAAACAGTAGATTCTCACTTAGCAGTCAGTGTTTTCCTGGCTCACAAAGAGTATTTTTCCCCAGTTTTTAGTTGCATAAATGAAGTCCTACGTAGTGCAAAGTCATACAATAATAATAAAATGCCTTGGGATGATAGCGTCAGAGTTTTCCATTGTCCACCAGATATTACTCCAGGGGATAAAATCAATTTGAGATTTCCTGTCTTTCGTATGATTAGAATCACCTCCCTGTCTTTCCACAAACAGATTTCTTTTACCTCATTTAAGAGACCAAACAAGGCAAAAAGACTGAATAAACCTTTCCTCATCATTTAAAGAAATTCAGTCTTTGAATCAACAGCACAGATTTTCACTGCAAAAGGCGTTTCAGTGCGTTAGAAACAACTAAGTAGCCGTAGAAAGGCCATCTCAAGCTTGCCAGAATTTAACAGTTGCAATAGTCAAGCAGTCGCAATTCATCTATCACACCGCAGGCTGAATGAATAGAAAGAAATGTTTAAAACTGCCTTTATTGTACGCAAAAAGGTGTGAGAAGTAATATTTTCAAACCAACGTTTTGTTATTTGGGTTCTAATGAATAGAACGTGCAGTATTCCTAGGAAGTACCCTGTTCAGACTCGCTGTGACTGTGAATTATCACAGTTGCTGAAATAATTAAGAGCAGGAGAAAAACAAAAGAGAAATACTACACAAGAGATATGTTTTTTACAAATGGCACAATAAAAAATTCTCTCGGAAAAGATCTCTTCAAGTTGCATGTTCCTCTCATTCTCTGTGGCTGGAGAGTTTAGGGAAAGATGAAACAGCCCAAAGAGCTTGTAAAATCTATGAGTTTTAGTCCGTTTAATAATTCTTTCAACCCTAGTGCTCGCTGAATAAAATCAGCAATGAAAGTAACTTCTGGGCGTTTCTCTTTCTCTTAGGAGCCCCCGTGTGGATGTTTGCTGACGGAATAGTTTCACGAGTAATGGAAGCCAACTTGGGCCTCAATTACTGGCAAAACCCCAAGCAGTTCCACCTTCCCCCATTGCTCTCCACTTTGTACCTCCAGCCTTTCTCAAGTGGACACACCATCACCTGGAGCAATGAACTGACACCCCTGAACATTAACCCTATTTTTAGGAAGAGATCCAGCTTAGCGCTTGGCCAAAGCTGCACGGGCAGGAGAAAGGCGCCGTGGCTCCAGGCCGGAGACGGGACCAGCCCTTTCCGAGGAAGCCTGGGCTGGGAGTGACCTCAGCCGCCTGCAAAACCACCCTGGAGGTGACGGAATGACCCTTAGACGGCACGAAGTGGACCTGCAGAGGCAATCCGCGGGATGTGACTTGGGCACTACTTTGGTCGGGGTAGGGAGCACGCTTGCTTGCTGCCCTTTGGGTTCACAGGAAGGAATGGGTTTAGATGTGACTGAACTAGAAAATCCTTTCCACGGACACAGCTACGGCACTCACTGCTGTTGGGAGTCCAGCCCACAAGCCAAAAAGCGTCAGCTGCTCCAGGCTACAAAACCCCCTCCTCTCAGGACGCACCACTTGCTGATGTAGACGTCGCCGTGTATTACCTTCTCGCAGCTGCATTTTGGGGGTAGCTTCAGTCTGCCGCTGTCTGCGCTGAAGGCAGGGCAGCTTCCTCGGTGAGGCAAAGGGCCGACAACAGGGAAACGAGGAACGTGTAATTTTGTTCATTGGGATTTATTATTCTGCTTTTAAGTCTCCCTGCTGGATGTAAGAAATACTGCTTTCATTCTGCAATATTATTCCACTTCTCAATTGCTTTATTATCATTTGAAGCATAAATTAATTAGATCTGATCGGAATTGTACCAGGAGTTACTGAATTTGGTGTGCAAGAAGTGATTGTTCCTTAGTACTTGTAGGGATAGAGTGCTCAGCTTGGGAAGAGCACTCCACTCCAGCAGCGTGCAGGCAGCACAATCCTGACATGAGAGGGAACCACCCTCCCTGCTAGGAACTAGAATCAAATGGATAATGACATGTTTGCTGTTTGGGAATGAGGGGAAATGGAGGAAGGAAAAGGAGTGTGTTAGATTGAGTCTGACAGCGCTGGCTCCCAAACTGGAAAGCCATGACCATAAGATATAATCTCTTTTCCTTCCACGTCTTGTGTCCTGCACCAGCCATGGCAATGTAAAGTTCAAACTTTCCAAACAGCCTGATTAAATTTTTACATTTGGTAATTCCATTTAATTCAGAAATTTTAGTTTTGCGTTACAGTACGAATTACACCAAAAGCATGACGTGATGAAGTCGAAACAGAAGGTTTTTTAAAATTAAACATTCCACCTGACTTCAGACAAAGGTTTTTTTTCTCCCTCCAAAATGCCAGTTGGTGGGAGATTTTGAAATTTCAACTTTTGTTCCTGTTTAAGGTGAAAAAAAAAAAATATAATGAGGTCATTTCCTGAGGAAAAGAATTCACCTGTTAGATCTACACCTACTGTACTTCTTCAAAGTCATCATATACGCCTCAGCTGAGACCGGCAAAGAGGTGTAGCGCCTCTAATCCGAGTGTGGTCTGTGTAGCTACACCCTTTTTCAATCATTTAAAGGCGTTGTGATGGCTCGCCTCCCCTTTCCCCCCTGCTGATGCTACCCCTGGGGCCTCCTGTCGCTCTGCTTCACTTTCCAGGAGCCCAGCCGGGTGGAGCGAGCCGTCTAGATCCCTCAGCTAGCCACCGACTCAGGCCTGCTGTCCCTTTCCAGGGGAAGTTTCTTCAGGGGGAAATGCAGCGTCGGTGCACAGAAAGTCGAGCGTTCACACAAGCATGCGTTCTCGCGCAGAAGAAAAATACAAACCCAAACCTGATTTACTCGTTACAAATCATTTCTGCTTCAAACTGACCAGGAAGGCAGTGAGTGCTACCGGTCAGGCAATGGTACACGAAAAAGCACTCGAAAAGTTGAAGCTAAGCCAGCAGGCACGAGCTGCTAGCTTGCAGAGAAACGCTGCGGGGGGAAAACCCACCCCGGTGTACAAAGCTGGACCTGGAAGGGCCATACTGCAAGGAAGAAGCGTTGGACCCAAATCTCGGGGAGATGGCGAGGCCAGAGCGATAGCCCGAGGGTGAGGGAAGGGCAGGCAGGAGGGCAGGCCCTTGCAGCTGCGGTGGGTGGGCGGTGGATCTGTGTGGAAGCCACAGCTACGGACAGGGTCGGAGCTGGAGGCAAGTCTGAGGAATAGGGAAATCAAAATACCAAAGGAAGCTTTTAAAGGGATTTGGCTTTAAATAGATTGTTTTCCTATATGTTGATAACAAAAAAAAAGGTAAAAATTCAGGCACTGGTTTTTCTCATCGCTGCTTTTCCATCAAAGAAGCACGGAAGCTAAGTAATGTCATAAATTAACAAAACGATTTTAAACCTTCTGTAAAAATGCTAAACTTTGAAGATATCTGTGCTTATATGGCCTATCAACTTAGCTGAATTCACAAGGGTTTTCCCTGGGGGAACTCTATAGTTCCTCGAGGTACAAGCAGACGTTAGAGATTACACCGTGATTTTATAAACCCAGCTTCTTGGCAACACCTGCTGTCACCAGGCAGCATGTCTGTACTTCAACTGACCTTACCAAATCCCTTAATTTTATGACTCATTCAGACAAAGGTTAGGACGTTAAGGTTTTAGGAAGCTGTACCGAATAATATCAATGTCAGAGATTACTTTCTCATATAATAGTTTCATTAAAATCAGGTAAACAGGTGAAGGGTCATCACGTAAGGAAGCTCACTGAAACTGAAAATCGCCTTTCAAGGCACAGCCCTGCTTCCTGACACACATGCATGCTCCAGTGCCTCCCTTTTGGCAGTGGGAAATACTTGCCTCTGACAGGAAACCCGTGAGGAAATCCTCTACAATCGTAGCGGGTTTAATGGGGCCAAGGGAACAGAGAGGAAAGGCGGCTCAGCGTGCTCTTTTTAGGCCAGTCAACAAACATCCGTGGCTGGGCTTCGACCTGTATTTTCAGCCGTAAAACCGTGGCTTGGGCGCGGGTGGGAAGTGCTGTGGGGTGCAGCCGCGGTGTCCGTTCCGGGCACGCTCCGGTTACACCGAGGGAAGTCCCTTTGCTCCTGACCAAACGCTGTCGCTAATGGTTGAACACGTCTTTGCACCATTCGCACTCTCCTGTCAATCCAGTATCGAGTCTTAGCTCCTGCTTTACCTTCTTCTGTTTATAATTCAGATTTCCTTCATTGTCCTTAGTTTTACCAGGCTTGGATTTTCTTTGGCTTCATTCGGCAGTTTTTATTGACGTATTTGTGATTGCTCTCTACTTCTAACTCTTGTCTTTCCTTCCTTTTCCAGAAAGGGCTTTTAATAAAATTGTTCATTTTAGTGTTTAAAATACTGTGGAGCACTTACCAAGTAGTGAAGTCTTCAGATACACACCCTGATTTTCATTAATACTGTTAAATTTCTCCTCTGATCCATTCTCAGGTTTTCTTATTTCTTAACTAATTTTTTTTTTTTTTATCTAGGAAACTAATCAGGCAGATGTAGACCATTTATTTATAAATAAATCATCTGTAAATGCCTGCTCAGCCATAAACACGTGTGCAAGTAACAGATCCTGGCTGAGCCTGTACTGCCTGCCCTGATTTGATGGGATCGGTTGTGAGCACTGATCTTCACGCCACCACAAGCTTCCAGCCTGGTGATCGTTCCAGCCCTTCCCACCACCGTCAGGTCTGTGTGTGCCACCTACTCGGTACTGGAAAATTATCGTCGATAATGCCAAAAATCTCTAATGCAGTTTTATCACTGTCTTCATGAGACTTCCACTCTCCATGCATCGATGATGACAGAGCCTTTTTTATTTTCACATATTATTGACAGGCATTTAAGGGCTTATTTGGGGGCTTTTTTAAAAAGCATTTTACTTTTATCTTTCATGATTTAATGTTTTCCATACATTAATGATACTTACATTAAGTCAGATTTTAAATAAGTGTGGGATTTACCTGAAAAAAGACCCTACAGTTTTAGTCCCTGATTGATTTTCTTTTATAACTTGATTATCTTACAGTGGCTAATGACGTTTTATCACATTATATTATTAATGCAATGATACACAAAGAAATTAAATTTGGGTGTAACTGAGATCTTAACCAAGTGACACCAAACGTAACACAGCAATAGACAGAATCAGAGTTCAGCCAGTGGCTGATTTATTTGGTACTAAAGAAAACCAGTAACTGACAGAGGAAATTCGTGGACTTGACTCTGACTGACAAGATTTCACATACGCTGGAACATACTTTGTTGCAGTTTCTATAAAAATGCATACTGCTGTCCTGATTTTTGTGGGTTTTTACCTAAGATGAGATATAATTCTTCTTAGATCCGCTTCTGTTGTTCATCAGTGGGGTAGCATATGAGTAAACAGTAAGCACAGGAAACACTGCTGTCCTGTTGTCATTACCTATTTGATTTGGCAAGTTAACAACATGGCTGCAAAAGCTGTTTATATGAGATAATCATCACTGCTGAGTTTGAGCCCAGAAAATGGTGATATCTTCCTCCAAAACCAAATCTGTGATGGAAATTTCCAAGAAAAATGCTTTGACAGTACTAGGTTTACTGCAGGCCAGATGCAAACTGAAAGATACAGGACTCGCTGATGCTTTCACCTGGGAGTTGCCAAATCTACTGCATTTTCCTTTTTATTTCTTCCTCAAAAGTGGGTCATACTTGACTTAGTGTCTGTAAAAATATTAAGATACAGAAAATATATTGGATACTGGAAAAATATATACATATATTGAGACATGCCCAGATGCTAGTTTTTCTGATTCTATGTTCACACTTCCTCAATATTAAAGAAAAAAGTAATAATCTGTCATAATAAAAAATACACTGCCCAAGAGATATTGAAATCTATCCCACCTGTACCTAATAGAGCAGATACAACTTTTAGCCAAATGAGAAAAACCTAGACAGATCCTGATTCACTTATGTGCATTACTAAACATATCGTAAAGATTCCAGTGCTTGTAGAACTTTGTTCTTTGGGTGTTCACATACTTGGGGACACCTAGAAGGAATCTCATTTTCATTCATCACAGGCAAAAATATCCCAACAGTTGCTTTGGTGGGTTGCTTTGACGGCTGCGTGAAGGCCACCGTGAGATGTTTCTGCATGGTCAACTCCTTCCAGGGTTCTCCCTGGGCTTCGGCGGTCATTTCCACTGCGGGCAGAGCTCCGTGCACGGGGATGCATGATGTGAGAGAAGAAGCCACGAAAAATCACAGCTTTGTTTCCAGAGCTCAGCAGTCCTTGGGCACCTTAACTTCCACTAAAATTAACCTACGGTTGTGTCCACATGAGGACATGCCTCGTGTCTTCCATTGTCCCATGCTGTTATTTGCCACAGACTTCCCCATCACAGCTATCATCAGAGCACTGGGTGAAGAAGTAAGAGGCTGAAAACAGGTAAAACAGAGAATCAAGGTCCTTCATTACAAATAGAAAGAGCAAAAGAAATTTCTCCCAAAAATCTATTGTCATTGTTTATAATTTTTAGCCGTTACGTCTTTCCCTATTCTCTTTGGCAGCGGTAGTTGGCAGTCCATCATGCTGGCACGAAGAATGTGGGCCATGGCTGTCCACACCTGAGAAAATGCCATCTCCAGTGCTAATGGCAATTTATTTAAAAAGTAATAATTGACTGAACTGTCGGCTGCAAGACAACTGGCCGCCGCCTGCCACCATTTCAAGCGCCTTGTCAGTCGAACCTGCGCTCAACAGCTACACGCCTCGGCGGCTAAAACAGCATCACTGCCAGCTTTCTAACCTCTCTTAAAAATACCAGTATTTTGTCAAGTACGCGTTACAGAGAATCGCCACAAATGTGCTGCGTTTCGCTGATTTTGACGCTTTTTAGGCTTTAAAAGGTCGCGCCTCCCTCCCGGATGCCTCAATCCCCTCCCCACCCACAGCACGCCTGCACTCGGGGAGGTAAAATTCCGTTGAAAAAACGGGGGTTCCCTCCACCACCCTCCCCACACTTGGCGGGGGGGGGGGAAGATTGGCCGCTCCTCCGGGCGGTGAGGCCGGCTCGGGCCGGGCGGGGGCGCCGCGGGGCTCCCGCTCCCTCCCGGGGCGGGCGCTCGGGGCCTGCCGGGGCCTTCCCGCCACCGCGGGGCCGCCGGGCGGCCGCTCCTCCGAGGGTCAGCGCCCGGGGCCGGCGGGGGGGGGGGGTCTGGCAAGGGCAGAGGTTTGGGGTGCGGACACCCGGGGTTCGCCGGGCCGGGGAGAGGGGAAAGGTCCGCTTTGCACCCGCTGAAACTCGGGTAACCGTGTCTCGTCAGGTGAGGGCTGGCGGCAGCCCCGTGTGGCGGCCCTCGGTGGGCTGGGGCAGGGCAGCTCCGAGTCAGCCCGTTTTAAGCCAGAATTACCTTAAGTAAGTTGTGCCTGTTTGGCTGCTCACTGCAGAGAGGGGTTGTGACATCTGCTTTTTTTTTTTTTTTTTTCCCTGTTAAATACCTAGAAATACGTCTAGATTGATCCCCGCTAAATCTGCTTAAGAGTAGGGTATACCAGAAAATCAGTTTGGGGATAGCTGCTTTACGATAAGGCCGGTTATTCTGGGCCACTTAAAAAAATCCATGTGTAAAACTAGCTGTTCTAGAGGTATCAGCTCCTGGTTCAAATTCCAAGGGAGTATTTCTAATAGTTGTCTTCATCACAGATTTAACATGAGCCATAATTGCAGCATTGCTCCTAGTCTGAATCTTGCCTCGATGCAAGCATAGCATAAAGACCCCGACTAGAATCAGCCCAGAGCCATGTACATGGGTATAAAACACAAAAACAAACCTGAACCATCTCCTGGTGACGCCCCTTACAAACGTGGAACCGGGCACAGGCATCTGTCTATCAGTAATGGCAGTCAGAAGTATGGCTCAGGCGGTGTTTAGGATAACTCTAGAAGGGGAAAAAAAAAACCCAAAGCCATAAAAAGGCTTCCTAGGATGTTTCTGAGCCCTGTCTTAGTTTCCAGGACCACTTGCTGGCCTCAGAAACAACTTTGCAGAGTTCCTTTTCAACAGAAATCCAGCTAAGCAGCTGTGCCTTTTCTGCTCTTCACCTGGGAAGGCTTGTTTTTATTATTTATTCCACGTCACAGCTCATGGAAGATGATGTGTTCCTGAGCTGGGACATACCATGTATGTATGTCTGAAAAGGCAACTGTCTGCTGCGCCTTCGGTATCTCCAAGAACTGACGTATTCGCTTTGGTCGGATGCGAGAAGTGTTATGCAGCCTCTAACTAGAGGCTTGAGGTCATTGTTTGGAGGCTGAACGAAAGGAAAAAAGCAGGGCTTTAGCAATGTTTAGGGTCAATATCCTGAGAGGCTCAGGTTTTATTGCATCTGCCTGCACTGTTTTAAGTTTTGTTTGTTCATTTTATCTATTTAGGTACAGACTTGAGCAAATAAAGCAGAGTGATAAATTGGGCTAAGGGTGGAGGGTTTTTTTGTTGTTGAACCTGAAATTCTGGCAAATTGTTTTTATAGTCAACTGAACAAGTCACTAATAGCAAAAGACTATTTGTGTATAATGCATGAGTGTAGTTGTTCTTCACCGACCCTTGTATGCTTTATATCACCTTTTTTCCTGCTACTGACAGTTTTAGGGGGAGAGGGAACAAACTGGCAAAGGGTAATCTGGTTTTTATGTTTTGTGACATTAAAAGAGGAAAGCTTTCAGACAGCACGCGTGAACCTTGTACAGGGTTATTTATAGAAGACTCTTCTGTTTGGCAAGGAAACAAAGAAACCTTTTCAACCCTGTCTAAAGTACAGGAATAATCTAAATTAAAACCTGCCTGAGGGCAAACCTGGTGTTAACAATTCAGAGTTTATCCTTGGACAGGGAGCGTGTTGGGTCTTGGCTGTACTCTCTTTGCACTTTGTGTAATCATTTATCTTCTGTGAAATAACTGCAAAATACCACCTTCTGTCTGACTTCGGCTTTGATTGTATTTTAGGTGGCTCCACGGAGCTATACATGAAGAAGGCTTCCAAAGAAGTGATTACATCTGAAATCCTCCCATAGATGGATCACAGGCTGTTAAGTGTGTCAGAAATGCTGTTGCAGAGTGCACTGTCAAGCTTGGCAAGTTGTTTTACAGTAGGTTAAGAAGGTTTCGCCTCAGCATCCAGCTCTGCTCCTCTGCTGGGGTTGGTATCTACATAGCAGAGCTGGTGGGGGCAATGCGGGCTGGTGACTTAGCAGCTCTGGTGCAAAGGTTGGCATTTTAGCAACTGGGAAAGCAGGGGGATTTGCACTAAAATGCCAAACTGGGTAGAAGGATCTGAGAGGTAAGTATGTGATACCTTCCACTGGGGGAGGGTTGGGAGAGGAGGCAGAAGGAAAGGTGGGCAACCTTTGGTGTACGGTTGGACTCGATGATCCTAAAGGTCTTTTCCAACCTCAACGATTCTGTGATTCAACGGAGGGGCAGCACAGGGGGACGCGAATGGCAACATCCTACATTGGCACAGCATGGCCACCAGTACTGCCTGCGTGCTCTGCTGACCGTGACCACAGTGGTTTATGGGTTTAGGTGCCTCTCTTCTGGAAGCAACGGCATTTAAATCTCCAAGCAGAACCGGCAAGAAGGAAGATGCTCCTGCCTCTTCCCTGTGTCAGTGCACAGTCAGCAGTTTGTTTGAGTGTCATGCAGCTGGGGTTGCAGTCTGAAGTTTGCTCTTGTTGTTTCTGCTGCAGGGCTGTGAGACTCGGGGTGGGGGGGGTGGGGGGGCAAGTGCAAATTTATGGTAGAGGTGCAAGGACTTTTGTCACCTCCTCGCCCTTATCTGCCTGCTGTCTGTACACTCACCCAGGCTAAGCAGTGTGCTCACTGCGGGTCGCAGGCTGGCCTAGCAGCTCGTTCCGCTCCTCCAAAGCCAGAGGGGCTGTCGGTCAGGCAGTGTGCATCCTTTTGTCCTTCCTCGCAGCCCCAGGCTGTCACTTTACCCTCAAATCCCTATCTCAGCATGCTGGGGAGCCATATTCTAATGCAAAGAAAGAGAATCTAGTGCAAAGAAAGGCCATCTCCTGTCCCATTAGCGCTGGGACTTTGCAGCAGCGCTCAGGTCGTGAAGGGCAGTAATGTTTTACTGCAGGAAGGTTCACCAAAGCTTATCTGTCATATCCCTAACTGACAAAAAGCTTTGAAAAGCAGCTGCAGTGACCACTAATCGAATCTGCTATGTATATTATACCGTAATATTTCATAAAGCTGTTTTTAGTCTACACATAGTATATTCACACATGGTGTATTCCATGATAATCATCTTTTTAGCATACAGGCAGTGTTCTTATGCTAATCCTTGAAGGAATAAAGGTTGCAGCAACTTCATCTTTTATATTACAGAGAACCCACAGGAAGTAATTCAGCTTTTCTTTTGATGAAGTGTTTTAGGCACTTCTGTTGTAAGCACAGAGATGAATTAATTTGTTATTGATGACCAGAGAAATCCTGTATGTTTCTCATAACACTTCATCATCCAAACAGTGGCTTGGATGACAAACAAATGGATTATTTGTTGTTAGTTTATTATTTGAATGATAAACAAATGGATACATGAATGGTTTGGATGATAAACAAATTCTGGTTTGAATAAAACAAATGCTTTTGCATGACTGTTCTCTTGCAGCTAGTAAGAGGAAATATGTTAACCATTAGATCTATGTAGGTGGACCGTCCTCGGGATGTCTGCAGACACAAATTACCCAGCAGGGATCAGCATAACTGACAGCTGATCTGACAGTGCACCGTGCCGAGCAGTGTTCTCCTTGCTCAGAGAATGCCGTAACGGACCCACTTACTTCACATTTCTGGTTTTTTAAACACTGATAATATTTCTTCCGTAAGACCTCCAAGATGAAAATTGAATCCTTGCATTTATTTATCGCGCTGTCCAATTGGTTGTTTAACACCTGGGAGAGATCCAAGCTGTTTCAGCAGGAATTTTATAAGGCAGACGTATACTCCATGATGGAGGCTACGCAGTGAGTCATGGTATTTGCAGACTGCTAGACTGGATTTCTTTGTGTGTATCTTCTTCCACACCTTTTGCAATCAAGAAGTCACGAAAAGAACTGAGCGGGTAACTGCACCACGAAGTCAGGAAGCTGCATGTATGCAGGAACAGCATGGCCTGGTGCTCGGAGGTGCCAGCTTATGGGTTCTGCTGCTGTCTGATGGTGGGACAAGGGAAGGGTGCTCCCTTACCTCACTTCTTAACAGGTATTATGCATCTGACTGTTGTTTATAAATTACTTGGAGATCCTCGAATGGAAACCTGTGTACTTTAAATGAAAGTTTAACTTCCGTAGTAAGAATACAGGTTCATTAAAAGATGCTGCCAATCTCTTGAAGACATTTCTAGTTTTTTATTATTATAAACACAATATTCACTTCTTGCTACCCTTTCAAGACGGCTTTCACTTTTACCAGCTTTGCTAATTTGGAGGTTCATCTTGCAAACGGAAAGTTATATGCAGTCCTTGGCAGCAGGAGGCATGCCCGATGCTGTTTTGAGGGGGGATTTGTTCTCATTTGTTTGGTCCTGTAGCACCTGAAAGGCCGTTGTTTGCCATCTACCTCCAGCATTGCGTTGTCATCCCCGGTGACACAGCACTGGCCTGCTCCTGGAACGGAGCTGCAAACAACTAGGAGGGGCTGCTGTCAAAGCCAGTGTACCTGGGTACTGGACCAGCAGCGAGTTCAGGACTGTTGTATTTTAGGTAGAGGAACTGACAATATTTTCTTTTATCCTTACAAAAAAAAAACCAAACCACATTTTTTAATGAAACTGAAATTGAATTTAAAAACAAAACTATGCTGAAGAGAAAAAAAAAATTAGGTCCATGCAGGTTACTAACACTCCATTCATTGCAAAAGGCTGAATTTTAATGACTATTTATCTACAGAACACGTTCCTCCACTCTTCTGCAGTAGCCCTTGCCTGCTCTTTGGATGACTCACATGTGCATATTCTAAGAATGACCCATCCAGAACTCCTTCAACAAGAACTTCTCCAGCAGTGTTTACAACCTGAAAGAAAACAAAAATAAAATTATTAACTATCAAGATAGTAACTAACGTGTTAATAGACTTAAATTTGACTGCTTGGGTTACCAGTTAACAAAATGCACAGTTTTTACATGTACAGTATAGCATCGTATCTTTCAAAGATGCAGCTGATCTGTAAGAAATTAAAATTCATGTTCATACAGTGATTAAAGTAGCTTGAATCACACAGTAACGTGTTAACCAGGAAACTCTCAATAGACTTTAGGCCTTTATCAGTTTTTCCTTGGAATCAGAAAGTGGCTGTTTTTTAGGAAGAGAAAGCTTCAGTGTTTCATGTGCCTGGGAAAGTTGCTTTCCCTTCTCTTTGAGAGCTGTCCTTGGGAATGAAAACTCCTCAGTCAGGAAGGCGGACAGTGCTGCTCCAAAGGGCCGAATTTGTGGGAGCATTTGAGTAACTACAAAACCCTCTGGTCTGCCAGAGCAACGTAGACGGGACTATAGGGACAAAGTTAATGGATTTATGGCTTCCTGCACATCTAAAAAATGTATACAGAACATTTTCTATGTATGAAGTAAGCACCACCATAGGAGTGTTGGCCTTAGTTTTGTCTGTGGCTGAAGTGCTCCTTGTCGGTAGGGACACAGATACACCCGGCAAGAGCAAAGGATGTCCTTCCCCTTGGACATGCCACCTTCTGACGCCCCTGCCGTTACACAGCTTGCTTTCTTTCCCCTTCTGCTCGCATCCATCTTTCTGTACAATAGCTGTGCAAAGGTGACCCACGATGTCCCTCTCCAGTGGCAGTTGCCCCCTGCCAGTGGCGAAGTTTTAGGAGCAGTTTCTGCAAGTTTTCACTGTTGAGATTTCACTTCACCAACACATTTTATCACGAGGAATAAAAAGTTGGCAGGGCCATTGGTTTCATTTCGTCTAAAAAGTCTGATTTAAAATGCCTTCCTTCAAATAAATGTGTTTCATAAACTTCAGCTGCCTGATTTCTCTTAACATGTTGTCTATGTCAATGGCGAGGCTGGTGCCACGCTATATATTGCTCCGTGGCGTACTCGTTGTCAGCTCCAAGGTCACAGCTTTATTAATGGATCGAGATTTACAATAACGCTAGCAGGAGCATGAATGCCTTCACACGCACCTTCCCGTAGCTCACTTCCCGGAGGGAATCCGCGCCATTTCTCCCCCTGCCAAAAGCTACTGATCGATAAATATTGCGGTCTCCCGACCAAAGTTCAAATGGACCCATCATGTTCCTTCAGCGATAAATCCTTGCTTTTGTTTTAACACCTGCCTTCAAAGGACGTAACCCTCTTTACCTGCAGTAGTTAATTTAACTTCACATCAGCCTTATTTGGTGATTAAAAACTGCTCCCCTTTTACAGACGGAGAAATTGAGGCATAAAGACATGCTTTGCTGAGGTCACAGAGGAAGACTGAAAAGGCTTGGAAGCCCACCTCTGCCAGCCTCTTGCGTACCAAGGCTGAAGGCCATGCTGCCTCTCTCCCAACGAGTAACACGAGGTGGCTGCGTAGCATAACTGAGCCTTCCGGAATTCTTCCTTTTAACGTGCCATCACGGCGTGGATAGGGCACGCCTGAAGCTAGCCAGCTTCAGCTTTACAGCAGTGGCGTAGTCCTAGCTGACACAAACCCACCACACAAGAAGCGTTCTGCGGGCTATTGACCACTCAAGGCGTAGTTGTGTGTCTTCTTCTGGCTGTACTTGCACGGTTGAAGAGGTCACTGCCACCAGCTGCTGCTCATGACCCATCCAGCCTGCTCGGATCTACCAGCCTGGCTTCCTACTTCATTTCAGGGAAGGAGATAATCCAGTAATCGCTTTAAATAGTAGGTTTTTTTGCCAGCCCACGAAGAGCTCAGCTAACCCTTAGCTGCCTCTAGCAGAGCAGTGATGAGCACAGGGGACCAGTAAGCTCCTGAGCTAGCACAGCCACAGTTACACACCATCTTACCAGAATGCCTCAAATCCCAGGGCTGTCCTCTCCTGGGAGATCCCTGCCCAGTGAGTTTTGCCTTTTCCACCAAATTTTCTCCTGACCTGAAGCATGGGCAGTAAATATCCCAGCCCAGGCAATCTAACTCTTACGTTGGGCCCATTGCTTTGGGTGTGCTTCCCTTCAGCGTTTCTGATCTCCTGGTGCTTAGAGATGTTCAAATTTTGCCTCCATGTGGTCTAGAAAGAAGGGATTTAGGGCAGTCGTTGGCTTTTGCTCTGCTGTCTCTGCTTTTGCTTAGAAGATACGAGCATTTTGAGCTAATAGTAATCACAATAGATCCTGAGTAAGGAAAGAGCCAGCATCCTTCACAGAATCACAGGACGGTTCGCCCCTCATCCTCGCCTGAAGGCAGATCTGGGCTTCAGCTTTGTTTCTTGCCGTTCCCTCTCTGCCCTCCAAACCACAAGCCGAGACAGTGGCACGGGCATTGCCTCTTGCTGCTGATCACTGGCAGATACAAGAAGCAGCTGAGAAGACATCTTTGAAGCCCAAATAATTTTGAAGTGCTGGAGGCTGAAGGCATAGGTGAACCACAGGTCTTGGAGATCTCCCCACCTAGTGATCTCCTCCGAACATCCAGCTATGGTACAGGCAGCTGCAGTCCCAAGGAGGCAGGGAAAACAAAGGTGAAGGACTCATTTCTCCTCAGCCCTTCTCCCACATCTTTGATACGGGGTGAGAGACCAGGCCTATCTTGAATTTTAGTTTTATTATGAACCAATATAATCTTCACAGATTAATATATTCTGGAAAAATACAAAAATCCGTTTGTTTTTAACGTATTGCCAGCATTTTGTTTGTGGTTTACCTGCCAAGACTTCTGTTCAAAGGAGGTCAGTGCTAGATGCCCCTAGCTGGTCCAAAGTCTCCTCTACCCAGTGAAATTTGTTGGCGTTACTATTTTGCTATAACGATATTCTTATAATTGTGGAAGAAAAGCACATATTTGTACTGCTGAATTAAGATTTTGTCAGTACCATTCAGGAGGCAGAAAGCCTGGCCTGAATTTTACTCATGCCACTAAAACTACTGCTTAAAATTACCGCTAGTATCAGCTGACCTATAAATTAGCTGAAAAACAGAACAGAAACCGCCTTGTTTGTCCAAAAGCTGGTCGGAAACGCTTTCTTTCCATCTCGGGCCTGGGCCGGGGACCCGCACCGGGGGTCGCCTGGGCCGGGGACCGGCGCCGGGGGGTCGCCTGGGCCGGGGACCGGCGCCGGGGGGCCCCGGGGCCGGAGCCCCGGCCCCGGGGCCCCCCGGCGCCGGTCCCCGGCCATGGCGGGTACACGCTGAGGGACGGGACCGTCTCCCGCCACATCGAACCCTCCAGCCCGGCGCCGGGCCCTCGCCTCTCCGCGACCCCCGTCGCCTCCGGAAGGCGAGGTGGGCAGCACCGCGGGGCCCAGCCCGGTCGGTGGCGACTGGCGCAGAGCATTAGGCGGAGCGGGGAAACCTCCTGGGCAGGGTAGGGCGGAGCGGAGGCCGCCCCGCCGTGTCGTAGCGGCGGTGGCCCCGGGAGGAGGCGATCGCCATGGAAACCCAGGCCCCGGTTCCGCCCCTACACACCCCGCCCCAGGAGAGCGACGGCGGGGCGTGGGTGCCGCCGGGAGCCCGGCTGGGAGCTGCTGGGAGGCGGCGCCCGCCCGCGGTGGCTCCGTTCCCCGGGACACCGCCAGGTAGAGCGCGGGGCGGGGGCGCGCAGGCCGGGCCCGCTCCCCCACCTGGTGCCAGGTGCCCCCCTCACACACACACCCGCCATCTTCTCCCGGCACCCCCCCCCCCCCCCCCGGCCCCCTCCTCCTGGCGGCTGCCCGGCGGGAGCGGAGCTCGTTGCTCGTCCCCGATCCTGACGGAGAGGCCCTGACGCGTTGCCATGGCCGAAGGAGCGGCGGCGGCGGCGGGGTGCTTCAGCGAGGATGATTTTTACTGCCCCGTCTGCCAGGAGGTGTTCAAAACGCCCGTGAGGACCGCGAACTGCCAGCACGTGTGGGTATTCCTCCCTGACGCCCCCCCCCCCCCCCCCCCAAGCCTTTCCCTCTCCTCCTCCTCCTCCTCCCCCGGAGCCTCGGCCCGGGGCCGGCCTGGACCCGCGGAGCTCGCTGCTTCCCGCTGCCCGTAGCCCCGGCTGCCAGGCCGGCGTGCGAGGGGCTGCCCCGGCCTTCCTCCCCGCCGCCTCCTCTTCCTCCTGCAGCGAGGGCGGCCCGGGCTGTGGGAGAGCCGCCGCTTGGAGGGAGCCCCCGGTTGTCTGCCTGGTGGTCGGCGGCCGGGTGTTGCTGCCGGTGGCAGCCGTTAACGCATGCAACCAGCTCGCGTTGGTAGCTGTGTAGTTTCCTGCTCGTTTTCAAGCGAGGACCGTAGCGGAGCTGCTCTCTCTTTCCAGCTCATCTGCTCAGCATTGTTCAGGGGAAACGTTTCCTTGCGTGGTAGAAAAGCAGAGTAGCTGTGGCACCCGGTACCCGAGGGAGGAAAGTGAGAGAACTGCCAAGGCTGCTGCACTGGGATCTTTGGAAACGCGTGCTGGATGGAGCTTTGCAGCCCTTCTGGCTCCCCTTAAGGACAATAAACAGGGATCGCTCTGATAAGGTTTTTCCAATATCACGTGCCCGCTGCACCATTTAATATCTCATTAATGATCAATCCGGTGTACAGCTCAGCAATACTAGTCAGTAAATAGGAAAAGCTTTACCTAAAGTGCGTTGCCGAGTTCCCCCTAATTTCCGTCTGTTTCTTTGTAAGCACCAATATTTTGCTTATATTTATGAAGAGTTGTATACGTTAGACTGTTACTCTGACCTATATCTTTTTTTTTCCTAACAATCACCCAGCTCTCTTCAAGGACAAACTTCACTTTGCTAACCTGTGTTTGTGGTACCTTTTTCATTTAGGTTTTGCAGGAAGTGCTTCTTGACAGCTATCAGAGAAAGTGGAACACATTGTCCTCTCTGCCGGGGGAGCGTGACTAAAAAAGAAAGAACATATCCCAAAAGGGCTCTAGATGTTGAAAACAATATGAAGAAAGCTTCTGGGGGCTGTAGATGCTGTGAGAAGCAGGTAGAGTAAAACTTTACAAAAAGTTGGATAAATTTTTCTTATTTATGACCAGACACACTTTTACTGTGTGTCGTTCCTGTCTTGGAGCAGAAGAGCCTATAGCAGTTTGAACTTAGCTTTGTGTGGCTTGTGCATATACTGGGCATGCAGTGCCCGCTAGGTGTGCCTGACAGGTGTAAACTGGAAGGAGATCCTGTTCTGTCTATAAGGACTTTTTGAGTGCCAGTTTTTCCCCAAAACAGTGCGAAAACTGGGTATCGCTATGAAACTGGCAAAAGAAAAGTTAAACAACTGACAATGGAAGTTGCAAATACGTGGAAAACCTCAGAAACTTTCACTGTGGAAACGCAAGTGCTTGGAGCTATTGTAAAATTTAATTTAAAACCAAAAAAACCACAGATTGATTACTTGTGGTGTATGTACAATCATATGTGATTTCCTCCTGCCCCATCGTCCTGTCTACATTCCCTTCATTCCCTTTGTAAAGCGGTCATTATTTTCAGAACATTGGGTGAAATATTGACCCCCACTGAAATCAAGAGGCATCTGTCCGCTGGTGTCAACGGATGCAGGATTTCAGTCACACACTTTGTTTACACCAGATTATGTCCAATCCAGGTGGTCTTCATGGTTGTTTTATTTCACTTGGGACTTGGTTCTGCCAACGTGAAGATTAGCACTAGTGGAAAGCTGAGCTGCTTGTTGTGTTCCACGTGATTCTTTAGGATGGAAGGCTGGGAGAAAGAAACTATGGCAAGTTGGTAAACGGGAGGGAAGAACCAAAAGGATCCCCAGAAGCACGTTGATGGAATTTAGGCACAGACGTGTGAGATGTGGTCTTGATCAGCCTACAGACCTGTCAGCACTTTCTGACGGTGCTGTTGGACCTGAAATTCTGATTTGGGGCACGTCCAGCACGGCTGTTTCCTGACAAATCTGAGCAACTCACTGTCTTGCCTTGCCTTGAAGGTGGATAGGCAGCCTTAAGCTGGTGTTCATTCACCTCTTTTTTTTTTTTTTTTTATTCTTTTTTTTCCCTTCCTTCCTTCCCTCCCCTCTCAAAGAGCAAAGTTACATATTCTCAGAACACACCTAATCCAAAAAAGCTTCTGCACAAGGTAACAGCAGGCCAGAGAAGACTGAAGGAGCCGTGGTGCTTATCCCATCCTCATGGCCCCTCTCTGTTGTAGCTCATCAGTTATTGATCCTGGATGTGGGAGGTGTAGTTGCTGTGACTTTGTTTCAGTTAAGTGGAGCTTACTCACATCTTTCACCCCTGAGAGAGCTCTCAGGTGCCTGGCTGTTGGGGTTTGGGGAGTGGGAGTGTTCTCCAGTCTCGCAGAGCGACAGAGGCTCTATGGAAAAAGGAATCGAAGATCTCCTGTCGGGGAAGGAAGTGTCCGTGCTGAGAGGGGAGACACAAGTTCTGGTTTCTGCTGCACAGAATGTCTCTATAATTCCTGCATGCATTGCTCTCTGTTGGCAGAATTATCTCTTCCTTCTATCCCGGGATTGTTTAGTATAATTTCAATAATTTGGCATTTCATTTACAGGTTAGATTTTCGTGGATGAGACAGCATTATAAAACGTGTAAGAAGTATCAGGATGAATATGGTGTTTCTTCTATTATTCCAAACTTACAGATTTCCCAAGATTCAACAGGGAACAGGTAATCAGGGTGTTTTATGTATAACAATCCATCTTCTTCTCCCCCAACCCCCCGGAAAGTGTTTTTTTTTTTTTTTTTCCAGGGCATGCCTTCTTTTTGCAATAATTATTGTCCGTATTTTTGTGCTTCAAAAAATGACAGTTTTTCCAGGTCTTTTTCTTTACTCCTAGCATACAGAAGAAAACCTTGGAATGTCTTCTAGGATCTCTCTTAAAAAGCGTATAGTATTTGTAGCTTGCTTTCCTTGCCTTGACAGCATCTGAGCAGCTTACTTTGTAACCTATTTCATAACGTTTAGCCCCAGGGAAGTTCCCTTCTCTTTTTATTCCCCCTCCCCTTTCCTAAGTCTCTTGTAGTGGATATCCTGTTTCAAAACATTGCTGTGCAAGCTCTTCCTTTCCGATTGAATTTATTTTGAGCTGATCTCTTATGAAATGTATACGGAACTCCAGCGTGTTACACACCATAAAATACCAATGACACTTACCGTTTGTTTTCAGGTAGTAAAGCTAAAGAACTTTGGGTTTGATGCCTTCTCACTGGTGTATTTGGTTTGGTTGGGGGGGTTTGCTTTTTTTTTTTTTCCATATTAGTTTCATAGGGCTTTATTAGATATAGCCTGCCCTTTGTTTACTTTCTTTTGACCTCTATTTTCTATTTTTAGCAGTCTGAACTTCTCTGTGCTTGGTTTTCAGCCCATCAGTATACTGAAAGTGGAAGTTTAAGCTGCTACCAGAACTAGCTGCAGCAATGTTTCACCAAAGTGTCTGGATACTGTTGTATCACTATTTATTGTCTATGCCACAGTAGAATACCTGTGCTTAGGATATTACAGCATATAAAAAACATACCGTGACCAGATTTGGAGTGTAAATATTCACGTTCTTGGGATGAGCAGCTCGTCTGAGGAGTTTCTTCTGGCTTAGCTAGAGGCGCATATGCGGTCAAATATACTTTCTAAAATGTTCCTGTCTGTCACTCTTAGTTTAGGAGATAGTTTATTTTGTGCTCACCATAAGAACATTCATCTGGCTGTAGGTGAAAGTTGTAAGTTACTTGTGTAAACACATGGCAGTTAAATGCCGATTACATGGTCCTGAGTCAGAAAGCTAGAGTGCACTACCTGTCTTACCTTCACGTAGTTCAGAATGCTTTTTGAGCTCCTTGGCTGTAATCTCCCCGTTCCTGCTGGCTAAATGTGTGTTGTGTTATGTACCTATTTCCTATGAAGTCGTGTGGCATTCCGCCAAGGGTCCCAGTGGTAACTAAATACTGAGACATACCTTGATCCAAAGGAAAAGTTCTGGGAGTTAAAATATGTGCCGTTGTATGTTTTGCCTTGAAATTCATGGACTTGATGGATTCCCCCCGTTACTGCTAAACTTTTAAACATTTCAGTATTAGAGTAAAATAATGTCCATTTTTATTGTTGTTTGTTTTTTTTCCCTTGGCTTCATTTAAAGTAGCAGGAATGATGCAATATCTGATAATGGCGAGATGGCTAATAATCAAATACTTCAAGGAGAGACAAGGTAGGCTGCTTATTTTCCTATAGTTATTATTAAACCAGATCCAAACAGTCCTAGTGCAAGCCTCTACTAACTTAAAAAAAAACCCCACATGAACACCTACAACAGGTTGTATTAAAAAAACCTTGTCATTTCTTCTACGTTTGCATCTATACATCAGAATCTGTTCTTTTTTCCTGTACGTTCCTGAAGGATTTGCTCCTACCAGTGAGTGGGAACAGGGTGTAGCTGTGATTGAAACAGAAGAATTTTCTAGAGTCCGAGTCTCAGAAGAATGCCTTTAGGCATACAAATAATAAATGTGCCTTAAAATTGCAATTTGGAAGTAGCGCTGGAACTCCGTTAGATCCGCTGCTGTGTCAGTGAGGGCGGGGTTTTTTGGTTGTGACAAAAATAAGGGAAAATAATGGCAAGATAAGAGATGAATTAAGCTTTCTGTAACGTTACCTCTAACACTCTCTTTTCTGTGTAATACTGTGTTTTTCTCTTTACAGTGGACACCCAACCTTCAAATGCCCCCTGTGTCAGGAAGCCAATTTTACCAGACAACGCTTGCTGGATCACTGTAATAATAGACATCTTTATCAGATAGTTCCTGTAGTAAGTAGAGTTGCTTCTGTATGCTTCTTAAGCTACTTTGGTTATAATCCTGTGAACAACTTTAGATGTGCAGTAGCTGCTCTATATCTGTAAAGATCCCTGTGGTCTGAGAAAGACAAGATACTTAATGCAGTGCGTTTCACTTGAGGAGGGACTTCCATGTGGAAAAGTTTCTTGTCCAGCTTCATGTCATTCTAAGGCATTTCTGACTTGGCTGTTTCATTTATCTTGATGTGAAACAAACTCAGGTTTTGAGCCTGACACTTCTACATTTGGTAATTCAGATCGGTTTCTATAGAATCCCGTTTGTAATGTAACTATTGTTTCGTGTGAAACCTGCAGTTACTTGAAGAGTGATCTAAGGTAATCAAAGGGACTGAAGGAGAAAAATCTGTTTGCTTTTCTAATCTTTTCATCTGTATAGGGTGTGTTATTTTTTCTTTTGGCTTACTTGTCATCTCACTTGTATGCAAATTCTCCCAAACAATAAGTAGGATGCAGTAATCACTTTTTTTTTTGCTAAATTTTAAACAACATAAATTGACAAAAAGAGTGCCAGGCACATGACAATCCTCTGCTCCTAAGAGAAACACTTAAGAAATTTGGCAAGTTGAAATGTAATTTTTTGAATGTTACAGTTGAGGGAAAGAACACTTAGAACTATGATTTTATGTGAACATCTCTGCTGTGTTTTGGTAGTGGATGAGTAATGGTCTAGTTATTCCTGTAGAGCATGTCTTTGATGCGTTCTGTGTTACCAATAACTTTTTTTTAATTCTCTCTCTCTCCCATTCCCCTCCAAATTCAGATCTGTCCTATTTGTGTATCTCTTCCTTGGGCAGATACTAACCAGGTCACTAGAAATCTTGTTAGCCATCTAAATCTAAGACACCAGTTTGACTACGGAGAATTTGTGGTAAGCTTTTTCTTCCTTGATGTGTAGGGGAATAAATGGTTTATTTTTCTATAAATAAAAATGCCAAATAAAAGTTTGTACCAAACTTGTTTGTGCTCTGGACATGCTATGTTCCTGCTCTGCACAGAGCTCTGAAGTAGGCCTGTCTGTTCTTAAACCTTCCGTTACCGGCGTGAAGTGCTGCCGGGAACAGGTGTTGCCAACAGTTAAGCTCTGCTCCAAACCGGTGACTTCAGTCTTTAGCTTAGTGTTCTCGATCTGAACTGTTTCTTCCTCCAGAACAGTTTATTACTGCTGCTTCTGGGGGAAAAAAAATAGGTGCTACTCTGTTTTATTGACAATGTTGACCTTTTATGGCAGAAATGGCTAAATCATCATTCTCTGGACTCAAAGTGCAGCTCGACTAGCTGGTATTGCTGTTACAGCCTCTCTTCCAGCGTGTTGCAAGAGAGGCTGCAACACGACAAAGAGCTGTGTCATTAAATCAATGTTCGGATTGGCTTCTTCCAGGCTCACTTTGAGTGAGTGTCCTTGGAGTAGATGCAGAACTGCACCCACAGATGCAGTCAGTTGGGTGGATCGTAAGTCAAGTCGACCAGTTGAGTTCTGCCTGTGGGATCAGAGAGCTGGAGAGTTTGTGCTGTAGTTCGTGCAGGCTTCGGGGGACGCTGCTCGAGCTTTCTGGGGGACGAGCACAGTATCTGAGGCGCAGGCAGCCTCACTGGTTGGAGATGGCAAAGGTGGCGCGTGTTGTTCTTGGTGTTGAGCGATCTGTGACCGAGGCCTGAAGAGCTGGGGGACTGATGCAGGGGGTTGGGTTCCTCCACGTGGGTGCACCTTGCACGGCTGACGATGTAGAACTGGCAGTTGGAATTCTGATTTGGGGAAGCTTCTAGAATTGCCCTAAAAAGCTGTATTACTCTGGCATATCAACACCTTGGAAGGTAGCTCTTCACAAGTAGCAGGTTTGGCAATACGTGTTTGCTTTCTCACGTTAAGCAGTACAGTCTCAGCCATCTCTGATTGCTGTTGTCTGGGGAAGCCCATTTTGGTGTTACTAATGGAGGATGTTGTGGCGGGTTGGAAGCCCTGTTACACCAATTCCATGACAGGCTCAGCTTTCCTGAGCTGGCTGTTCTGTGACGTAGTTGAGCCAGGGAGAGACGATGGACCCTTCTGCTTAATGAGCCTTGGCCTACTCACCTGATTCTTCTCCTGTCTCGTGTATCTCTTGGTACTCGGTTAAATAAAAGATGCTGTGCAACCTAAACAGTCATGTAGTACACCTAAAGATGGAGAGTCTTCATCTAGGTGCTGATTCCGATGTAAAAATGTGGAAAATGAATGATTAAACTAAGGACTGTGGTACACCTTGAGTATTTGTCCATTTTGATGATGTTTTCGTTTTGTTTAGAATCTTCAGCTTGATGAAGAAGCCCAATACCAAAATGCTGTTCAAGAATCCTGTCATACGAACTTTTAAAGTATAGCCCCCCTTCATCTTCCTGATTACCTGAGAGGAAAAAATTACATGCATTCGCTTGGTGATCTGAAGTGTCTATTAATAAAAAAGGTATTCAGTAACCACTTTTCAGGCTTAACTTTTTTCCACGCTCGAAAGGACTTTTTGTAAATGATTTTACTGAAACTGAAGCTTGACGTCTTTACTGAGATCTGTCCCTGGGGAATTAGGGACCTTTTAGGAACTTCTCACTGTTGTCTTGGTTTTCTCTAACTTTTACTAGCCTGTTAATTACCTCGTTTCTTTTATTAATGTCAGATTTTTTTTTAATTCACCAAAACCACCTTTGAGAGTATCTTTAGAAAGACATGCAAAGACACTCTGTTGCACTGTTGAGTTTAAGTTCAGCTGTGATCTGCTAAGATATCCGAGATGATAATTTTTTTTTTTCTCCTCCTGCCCAAGGACAAAGTTTTATTTAATGTTGTGATTTGTTTTTTTATCGTTACTATGTGAATGAAAATAACAACAACATAGGAAATAAAAATATTTGTTTTCTATAGATCAACAATGCAGAGCAGGTTGGTTTTTTCACCTTCATTGAGAAAGAATGATGCCATTGCCTAGGAATAATTACATCTGTTTTTTCCCGGTTTTGGGCATAACTGAAATAGGACACGTGCTTACTAAAGTGTTGGGTGAGGAATTTTCCCTGTGCTCCCAGCTACTAAGGAAGATGACATACGTTCTCAGCGGTTCAAGATGACATACAGAAACGGTAGATGACTGTGACCAGCTAGTCTTTCATTTTGTTGGAGCTTTTTTTCAGAACTTCTGTTGTTTTGGTCCGTCCTATCGTTCATGGAAGGCTCTGTAACTAGAGAACTGATTGGCTTCAGGCCTACCAACACTCAGAAACGAACCTGTTTGTTTTGGTAAGACTGTTGAAAACCTGCAACCAAAGGCTTGAAAAAACAGTTGAGAAGAAAAACTTGCTCTAAAATAGTTACCGACATATTTTAAGTGCTCCTGTTCTAGATTTCCACATTCCCAGCAAGACTGTCATTACAGTCAGAGGAAACAGAGCAATAATGCAATTTTGAGTTCAAATGGAAGATCTATTTGTGAAAGAACTTTAAGGTCTTAAATACTAATGAGGAGAAGGGGAAAGCAAGCTGCACAGCTTACATTTTGGAGGTTTAAACAGAGACTGTTCTGAATGTAGACCTGCTAGGACTGACTCGTCATCCTGTGTTGCCATTGCCCATTGTCAAGCTGTGGTTCTCAACGGGTATTGTATACCTGGTGGAAAGCATCCCCAGTCATTTTCCTAGTTGAGTTGATGATTTATGTGTAATGATGCAAGTTGTGCAGCCAAAGTACAGTCTGCTCCTTATGCCCTGCCTCCCGTTTGCTCTCCAAATCCAGATTTTGATTATTCTTTAAATACTGGGATATTTCACATTCCAAAACCGGTAAGGTTGAAATGCCTCGTTCTGCAATGTAACGGGTTTCAGAACTGAATCTTAATTCTAATACGCTGAAACTTGACATCTCTATCTTATTTTTTGAGTGTAAAACATTACTGAAGGCCTAGCTGGCTAAAATACAGGGAAAGTTGGCTGTTTCAGAAATGTCTACAGTTTATAACAACTTTTTGTAACAGCTTAACACGTCTCACATTTTGTTACTGGCTTAATGCAGTGTTTTGACAGCAGGGCACGCTTTGATCTTGTGCTCCAGCTTCCCTGTTTGCCCCCCGTAGTCTTGTCTGCGTATTCTCACTTGTCTGTCAGCTCTAGTATTTATGTGACCACATACTGGTTCGGAGTGGCTCAGTGATCCAACTGCACAGATTGTTTGGATTTTTACTTTCCCTTTTGCTCTATGAAGCCGACTATGAATTAGGGCCCTTAGAAAGGAATTTCGAGGTAACCTAATGCTAAAGTTTTAGCTTTTTAAAAGACAAACACACACCGTTCTGATTTTACTACTGCATACATTTCCTAAGGAATTTAATAGTTATATGTAAGTTTGGTTAACTTTTTTAGATTCAGTAAGATATTTATGTGATCTGGCAGTAAATGCCTGTAGCCAATACAGATTCAGAATGCCTCATGGACACTGGAACTAGTTATTTCTATTACTTGAACTTATCTTGAGAATTGCAAATGAAATTACGTCTATTTCAGACCTCTGGGAAATTAATTTTTCTATAGCAATAATTGTCACTTGTTGCGTAGTTGCTGGGCGTTTTAGTCATGTTTAAATGTTGAGAGACGTAAAGCAACAGATGGGTCTAAACGCAATATAAAAAAAGCTTGAGGAATGTTTGTCCTCTTTGTTTGCATATGTTAAAATCTGTATTGGCAGGCACTGCCTTCCTTAAGTTTTTATACTTCCAACATGCGGAGATCACATCCAGTGCATTCAGTAGGTGAGCCCTCAATGAAAATGAAACTGTTTCCACGTGCTGCTGCGGGTCATGATCTTTCTCACTGAAACTCGGACGTGCCCCAAAAGGGTGTATTTGTGATGGGGGATGCTTGTGCTCGAAACATGCAGCCGTTGCTAGGAGATGGCAGCTTAACCGTGTGCTCATCTTCACGTTGCGTTGTGTATGGTTTCACTATGGTATATTATGTTTGCGTTGTACCTTCTGTTTTTTCTCCTATTAAAGTATTTTATTTTCTGTTTGTCTTTTTGTTGCATAATAAAGGTGGTCAGTCCCTTTGATGCTACTTCTTCCTTTCCAGATGCTTTCTGAGCTTAAGTACATGCTCAGTGGGATGCTTTCACACTTGGAATGATCAGAGTGGCGTGCATGCTGCCGCAAGCGATGAGTTGTGGCTCATGATCCATTACCTTCCCTCGCAGCGTGAGATCTTTCCATGAAGCAGAAAAGGTGATATGTTGCCCCAAACTTACTTTGTGCTTCTTTTCTCCCTTCCATGTTCCTATGTTGCTGTGTTAATAGGGAAATAACATCCTAAAAGGAGAGAGAAAGGGATACGTAACACTCGGGGCCAGCAGCAAACCTTGGTACGTAAAGGTAGATTTACTGAGAGCAGTGAGTGGGTTTCTGAGGAAACAATTGTCAGTAAGTTTGGTCTGGTGGGTTATGGGACCAGCAAGGTGGCATCTAGGTGATTTATCCTTCTGCCCTGTATTTCTGAGCTGAAAACCCGTTTGGTTATTTCTCGTGCTTTTACATTCTCAGGACATACAGGTGATAATACGGTTATGGAGTTGATTTAATCTCTTGTTTTGAATGATAGAAATGTAGCAAAACTATGTGAATTCACTCTTCATTAATTTGTTGTCCTTTGCCTTTAGAATCTAGTTTTCTGAGCTCTACATAAATCACTGTGCCTCCTAAATCTGGTTATAAGCCCTTTGTTAGAGATTCCATTTGATTTTCTTTTACTACAGCAATGCACATTTCATTACTCAGAGAGAATGCACTCGGTGCGTTTAATTCTCATTGACAGGATGGTGGTTATAGGGTACGTGAGCTCTGTCGAACTCCCTTTTGTCCTAAGCCAGGGCTTCATTCCCAGGGAGAGAGGGGGACTTTTGTGCACCCAGGTCATCTTCTGACAGGTACTCAGGGCTAGAAGGTTTTCTGTATTTGGGGAGCGTTCCTGGGTCCCTCTTTTTAGACGTGGCTTTTGAGCCCGGTGAGATTTGAACACACGAGTGTCTGAGGGCCCTGCTGTAAAAGCTCAGCTAGGGTATTTTTACAGCCTTTTGGTTTATGCTGAGACAGACACACTTAATTCATGGATGCTCTTAAGAGATGTGCGCTTGGCTGTGTCTTGTAAACCCAGTGCTGTTTGTGAAATGCCTGCAGAACCCGGCAGCCAAGGCTGGTTTATTGCAAGCAAGCAGAGCTGCACCAGTGTTGGACAAAAGCATCTTCAGGGTCTTTTAGGGCTGGAGAAACCAGCAATGAAGGGGCACAAACGCTGCGTAGTCTGCTCGCTGTACAGTGTAGGGTTAAACTTGCTTTAGATACCGGGTTGCTTTTGTGTCCTGTTGCGGGTATGTTTGAAAACATGTAGGAGACAAAATTCAGGGCCTCTGCCGTAAGAAGGCTTTTCAGTAACGTTGAAGTTGCCACTTCCCAGTGAACTGCCAGACTTAACTAGGGTCAAAGCACGGACTATTTTTTCCCTCATGGGTACGGTAGGTCTGTACTGCTTCTTACTTTCCTCAAACTGTAGGTCAGCTTTGGGAAGGAGCAGTTTTTACCTCTTCATTTTCCAGCCCTAACCAACCTTATTCCGTCTGTGACTCACACCGCCCCAGTCGTGTATCTCTGGTTTTGTGGATATGATCAGGAAGGAGAAAAGTAAATTTAATGTTTATTCCCCCACCACTCCCCAAGCTGTTAGGAAATTGGAAGGGGAAAAAACCCCAAATCGTCCCTGCCAAATGCATTCTGTGGATCTAATTCTATTTTAGATCCTTGCCTTAAATCCTCTGTGTACATTTAGGATGCATTCCTCAGCTCCGTGAAGCTGCAGGTCATTTCTCAGAGCTTTGTGACAAAACACAGTTTTTATGAACTTGCTTCAGCCTATGAGGATGCTTAGTTGCTGAGAAAAGCGCTCCACACTCTTACCTTACGTTTTTTTTTCTCTCCTCTTTTGTTGGTGTCTCTCTTCCCCCCTGTATGTATTTCCTACAGCAATCCTCGTAAGGTTACGCCGTCTGTTTCCCTCCCGCTCCCCTCTCTGTCTTTTAAAGCAATTAAATAGCTAAGGTTATATTGTGTAGCTACTAAGCATTGTTCCATATTCTGTATGTTTTATAAGCTCCTCTGGCTGTGCCCTCGATACCTTGGGGCTGACGTGGGCCTCAGGTAAATACAGGAACTGGGAAACTTGGCATCAGTGATTTCCAGAGTTCGCCTGTCGTGTTGACTCCTATGGCTGGAGGAGTTTAGTTTCCGGTTTGAAAGAATCTGGAAGTCTTACCAGTCAGATTTGATTGCTTTTAAATGCTTTTTTAAGGCATTTGCTTTGTTGTGTTCTTTAGGAGAGGTTAGGACGATGTTTAAAGTCAAAACCACCTCATGCAGACCAGTTCTTCGATGGTCATAGGCACTTGTTTTTCAGAAAGCCTCGTGTTAGGTTCTCTCTTTTTGTAGGTATGGACAGACAACATGAGGAAGATGGTGGCTTTTTTCTCCAGGGTAACTGCAGTGGCCCTAGTGTCACACTGAGGTGTGATTTACCTGCCGCCTCAGTTGTCGGACTCTCCAAACCTCAGTAGCTTATTTTATGAACGTTTCTTCTCTCACACCAGAAGAGGGCACTGAGTATTTTTGAGTCGTCTAAATAAGCATAGCGTTTAAGGATGCTAATTCACTAAGTAGAGACACTTTTACATATGGGATTTCTATCCAGATGTACATGGAATAAATCTTTTGTGTGTTTTAGGGGTTAGAAGGCTGGCTGGGGTCACTCCAATCCACAGAAAGACTAGTTCTGACTTTAAAACCTCAAACTTCCAGATTTGCTTGTGTCCTTTATCACCTGTGGCAAGGAAGCTGTGTTCCCCCGGGGCTCCGCTCCTCAATTCACAGGCGGACACAAAAGGTGACATCTTCAGGCAGTCCCCATGTGCTTGCAAAACCTTTCGTGCCCCAAACGCCTCCTGAGGAGGGTGGCTGGCAGAGCAGAGCGGTGCAGTGCGCCCGGGAGGCACAGGGAGGCAGCTGAGGACTGTGGCATTCCGTGACCATGAGCTGGTGCTGGATTTTGACTCTTTCTGGAACCTCACGGGGGTCAGCGACGGCGATAATTCCACCTGCTGCGGTGATGAGGTCCGCCAGGTGCCCAGTGCAGGTATGGTTCGTTATCCCTCCCTGTTACTGGGGCCTTTTTAAGTTGTTCTCTGGCAGCACACGCAGTATTTTGGGGTTGCTACAGGCCTCTGGAAAGAAGGGATAAATTCTCCCAGCTAAGGCTCGTGATCCATCACCGAGGGAGAACCGAGTGTCCCTGGAGTGTGCGCCTGTAGTGGCATCATCCTTAGGGGCCAGCTACAGCCACCTCAGGAGCCACATACCAGTCACAGTTTCGCTCACAGTAGTCCAGTTCATAGTTAGCATAAAATATGTTTGTGTAAAAACTTAGAATTATTGAATAGTTTTGGTTGGAAGGGACCTTTAGGGGTCAGCTAGTCCAACCCCCTGCGGTGAGCAGGGACATCTTTGGCTCGATCAGGCTGCTCAGAGCCCCGTCCAGCCTGACCTTGAATGTTCCCAGGGATGGAGCTTCTACCACCTCTCTGGGCAGCCTGTGCCAGTGTTTCATCACCCTCATTGTAAAAGATTCCTTCCTTATATCTAGTCTGAATCTACCCTCTTTCAGTTCAAAACCATTACCACTTGTCCTGTCGCAACAGGCCCTGCTAAAAAGATTGCCCCCACTTTCTTACAGGCCCCCTTTCTGCACTGAAAAGTTGCTAGAAGGTCTCCCCGGAGCCTTCTCTTCTCCAGGCTGAACACCCCCAACTCTCCCAGCCTGTCCTCACAGGGAGCTGCTCCAGCCCCTGAGCATCTGCGTGGCCTCCTCTGCTCTTGCTCCAACAGCTCCGTGTCTTTCTTGCTTTCAGGACCCCAGAGCTGGACGCAGCCCTGCAGGGGGGGGTCTCACCAGAGCAGAGTAGAGGAGGAGAATCACCTCCCTCGACCTGCTGGCCACGCTGCTGGTGATGCAGCCCAGGATGTGGTTGACCTTCTGGGCTGTGGGCACACATTGCTGGCTCATGTCCAGCTTTTCAACCACCAGTACGCCGCCCCCGCCCCTCCCCGCAAGTCCTTCCCAGCGTGGCTGCTCTCCATCCCTTCATCCCCCAGCCTCTACTGACGCCAGGGGTTGCCCCGACCCAGATGCAGGACAGCCCGCTTGGCGTTGTTGAACCTTGTGATGTTCATGTGGCCCCACTTCTCGAGCTTGTCCAGGTCCCTCTGGATGGCATTCCGTCCCTCAGGAGTGTCAGACGTGATTCAGGTTCCTGTGAAAGGGGGGAGAGGTGTATGAGTAATTATTTCATTTGTGAAAGATTGTTTTGTCACACAAAACAAAAGAACACGGTTGTAGTACCTGTCTGAAGTGGCAGGGGGAAGGAAGGGATGCGACGTTACACACCCAAGCTTCTGCTCTTCGCTTTTTAACCTTGTTTTTTAATTTACCTGTAGCTAAGCAGCGTGAGGAAACTAAAGGTCTGCTTCATTTTCTTGACAGCTCTTAATCAAAGCAAATATGTCTTGTTTGCTCCTCTGCAAGGAGATGGAATGCTTGTATTTGGTATCTGTTGTAATTGTCACTTTCTTACATGATATTCCATGTCACACCTGCTAGGTTTGTAAATGTTGGGGTTTCCTAACTTGAAACACTTTGGTGTTCACCTTGAAACATTTTGGATTTGATTGAGGGTCTCTTATCTTGCAGGTTTATCTGTCAGCCCTTATCTTCATTGGTGCTTTTGCCTCATCAGCCAAGGAGATTCTATTGCAGTGTTATCCCCATTTGGGAGATTAACTGAAAAAGTGAAACTAATTTGTGCAAGATAATGCAGGAAGCTTGAGGCAGGACAAGGAAGAATATGCTGAGAATATTACACCATTTGAATATCCTCCTACTCTTCAACATCTGGTCTATAAGCGCTGCTGAGTGGGGTACATAACGCTCTACAAGCCAGCACTTTTCAAGGTTATTTAATGAATTCCTATCGCTTGAAGTGGACGCCGAAACGTGATCGGTCGGGTTCCACTCAAATATCAACAAGCAAACATGACTCACCATTGTTTGCTGAGCGGCGTATCGATAGCAAAATTGTCAGAGCATTTGTGCTGACGTACAGAAGATCCACAAAACTATTGAAATATGAAACTACCTACCAAAAATGCTGGAAAATCACTGTACGTGTAGAGCTAGTTTTAGTTGTCTTTATGGTTCTCTGTGGTTAGCCAACATTGCATTTTGAAATTAAGTTCCTCTGGCTTTTACAAAGAGCATTCTTGCTCTCCTGTACATCACTCATTTTTTCCAGTCTCTCTTCCCCCATTACTGTCTCTTCTCAGGTTATTACCAACAGGCGTAACTTTACGAGGAAGACTAAAGCAGGAGATGTTTCCCATCTGCGCTGGACAATGCCTGGTGAATGCTCCTGCTGCAGCGAGGCAGGGGATAAGCACTGCAGTACTATCTTTGCGGTTACCCGTGCCGCGGTAGTGCCCGCTGGCCACAGCGCTGCTGGGCAGCCGCGGGGACGGTGCCGGTCCGAGGGAACAGGCAGTTGCTCCCCGGGGCTCCCCATCTGGCGGGTGTTGGTGCAGTGAGCTCAGCAGGAGATCCAAGCGGTCACGGCGATAGAGCTGCAGCAAGCTCCCCATCAAGCTGGGATGTCTTTCCTTTTCGTTGCTTCTACTGGCAGCATGGGGGTCTATGGGGAAAGAAATGTAATTGACTGGCAGAAGCTCAGATTGTGCAGGTGTCTCTCACAGTTACTCAGGGCTCATTAGGTAGCTTAGCACCCATAAAAGTTGTGGAACGCGTTCAAGGCAAAGACTTGCAAGAAAGGAAGAAGCAATCAACCAGTTAAAGACCTGCTCCTTCTGCTTTGCCTTTAGTGTTTTTGCTTCTCCTCAAACACAGAGCTTGTAGGCAGGACGCTGGTGGACTCTACCTGCAGATCAAAATGGTAACGGAAATAACATCCTTGAATTCCACAGGTCCCTGACCATGTCAAGAAAGGACCTGCATCACTTTTGGCTGTTAGATGCTCTGGTAACTGCAGAATAAAGGCATAATCTCAGTGCCGTTCTTTCCGTCCATCTGAAAGTGTGCACTATCTGTTCAAATACGTTGCACTGCCCTTGATTAATTCATCTCCAGTAATACTCAGTTTTTTCTTACTGTGGGCCTCAGACTTAGAAGTATGACATGGCTATAGTCCTTTTCGTCTTCAAAGAAAAATACATGGAGTCATGTAGCCAAACCCTCAAGGAAAATAAGGGGTAGGTCTGTTGCCTGAGCAGAGGCAGTAAGTCAGTGACAAAGCAAGATGTTTGTCGTTGTAGAGGATGTGGTCACAAAAGTAGATATGGTCTGTAGAAAAGATCTTCCATTATGAGACAGAAAAACCCCTCCCTTAAGACTGACCGTTTATTTATTACTTTCCTCTCAACATGTACTAAAACGCCATTGAACCACTTCATGGGTGACACTGAAATTTGTGCCAAGAACTTAGAAGTCCTGACATGCTGTTGCTCTTATATTCTTTTTCATTGTGTCTTTTTTTATTATACCAGATGGCTGGTTGCGGTGTCAAACCCCTGAGTTTAATTAATTAAAAAGCAGTGTCCATTGGAGGAAAAATGAGTATAGGGACTGTATTTTGCAGCGCAGGGTTAACGTATAACTTTGGTGCTTTCTCTGTTTGGTCTTACTATACGCCAATTCCAACACCTTCTAGTGTGTTCGTTGGGTAACTCACTTTTTAGCCAGTCGTGAGGGCAGTGGTGGTCATGACACAGAGGTCCATACAGCCCTTCTTTGTGACAGGACAATCATCATCCTATCTCCTATTGTGACGAGCTTGGTGTGAGGTCTCAGTGCTGGTTGACGCATCTTAGAAGGGGGGATGTGGGAACAGAGAGCAGATTGTCCTGATTATTTGCTTGTAAAAGGGACTAAAGAAGTAGAAAAACGGGCTTTTTAGGCTTTCTTCCAACACCAAGTAGTAAGAACAAAAAATATGCTATTTCTTTTGAGTTCATCCCATTCCACCATCTCAGGAAAACACTATAATCAAGGAATAACAGCTGCGGTTGCACTGGGCTTTTAGCTTTGGTCATCCCCCTAATGCAGTCCAGTTGCCACCACTGTCAGCCAGTCCTTGGGATCAAACAGCCAGCCTGCAGTACAACCCTTTGAGGCGTGTGCAGCATAGATGCCAGATTCTTAGCACCAAATGTTCTGTTCCAGTTGGTTTGAAGTACTGGCTGCTGTGGACATAGCCAATCCAACCTAGAGAGCCTCCAAAAGGAGGACGACCATCATCTCCCAGCAGCTGAAGTTGACAGCATGCATCAGGACTGCTGAACTCACGGAAAAAATCTTGACAAAAGAGTTTTCCAACCTTCCAAACATCACTGGTTTGAGAACGATGGACACCATCGTTGCTGGAGGGTAGAGGATTACAATACTTTTTGTTACTTTTGTAGAAAAAAACCCTAGTGTTTTAAGAACAACAGTATCTACAGCAGCTACTTCTCAATGGATCAGCAGTGAAACAAGCATGGATCTGGGTGGCTGGAAATTGCTCAGGTGTCCTCATTCCTTAGGATCAACCTGTTCTTTCTTAGCTCTGATACTTGAAATAGTATGAGAAATATTATTGATTCTGCTATAAACACTTGGGAGTCTGTTTTTACAACAGAAAATCTAAATGTCGTTTTTGTTTGTTGTGGTGGTGTAACGGGTCTGCATGGCCACGTTTTGGTAGCGGAGGGGGTTACAGGTGTGGCTTCTGTAGGAAGCTGCTAGAAGTTTCCTCTATGTCGGATATAGCCAATACCAGCCGGCTTTAAGACGGACCCGCCGCTGGCCAAGGCCGAGCCCATCAGCGACAGCGTTTTTCGCCTCTGGGATAACGTATTTAAGAGAGTGAAAAAGTTGTTGGGCAGCAGGAATTGCAGCGAGTGAGAGGAGTGAGAATATGGGAGAGAAACATCCTGCAGACACCCAGGGCAGTGAAGAAGGAGGGGGAGGAGATGCTGCAGGCGCCGGAGCAGCGATTCCCTTGAGGCCTGTGGTGAAGACCACGGTGAGGCAGGCTGTCCTCCTGCAGCCCATGGGCGGTGGAGCAGATGGCTGCCTACACCCCGTGGAGGACCCCACGCCGGAGTAGGTGGATGCTGGAAGGAAGCTGTGACCCCGTGGGAAGCCTGCACCGGAGCAGGCTCCTGGCAGGACCTGTGGCCCGTGGAGAGAGAGCAGCCCACGCTGGAGCAGGTTTGCTGCTGGTGACCCCGTGAGGGGGCTCACGCTGGAGCAGTCGGTTCCTGAAGGACGGCACCCCATGGAGGAGACCCACGCTGGAGCATTTCATGAAGGACTGAACCCGTGGGGAGACTCGCGCTGGAGAAGTCATGGAGGACTTTCTCCCGTGAGGGGGACCCCACACTGGAGCAGGGAAAACGTGTGAGGAGTCCTCCCCCGGAGGAGGAAGGAGCGGCAGAAAACAACAGTGTGATGAACTGACCCCAACCCCCATCCCCTGTTTTCCCCCTGTGCCACTGGAGGGGAGGAGGGAGGAAAATCGGGATCAAAGTTATGCCCGGGAAAGGAGGGAGGGGTGGGGGGAAGGTGTTTTAAGATTTGGCTTTATTTCTCATTACTCCTCTCTGAGTTAATTGGTAATAAATCACGTTTCCTTTCAGTTGAGTCTGTTTTGCCCGTGACGGTCAATGCTGAGTGATCTCCCTGTCCTGAGCTCAACCCCACAAGCCTGTTGTTATTTTTTTTTCCTCTCCTCTCTCCTGTCCAGTTAAGGAGGGGGAGTGATAGAGCGGCTTTGGTGGGCACCTGGCATTTTGGCCAGGGTCAACCCGCCACAGGTGGTCTGACCAGGTAGTTGGTCTGGGGAAGGAAAAGGTTAGCCAAGCCTGATCGTGCAAGTACCTCGAGCACCTTCAGTTTAAGCATAAGAAGAAACTGTGGCAGTTTCAGCACTTTGGCAGCTGCTAAGTAGAAGAGATGACTGAAGTTGGAAGAAACTAGAACTGAAGAGTCACAGACAGTGGTGACAGTACAACAGCGCTGACATTGTAAAAATTACTTTGTATGGAATTTTTAAATATTCCAGAAGAATACCATTATTTGAGTTGGTGACACAGTGTTTCATGTGTATCAACAATGGAAATGGCACTGTCTTTTCTGAAAGCAAGGCACTGGAGTTATGTTGCTGACAGATTTTTTTTTTTATGTGCACATATTTCTCATTTTCAGTCTGTCAAAAAACACGTATTTATTAATCTATTAGTATCTTACTTGCCAAAAGTCTTGCTAGCTTTCAGTTGTTCAGAAGGTTTTAGTGCCAGCTTTATTCACTGACTCCCAGGATGGCTGAGGTGGGAAGGCACCTCTGGAGATTGCCTAGACCAAACCTGCTGCTTACAGGGGTCTGGCTGGGTTTTGACTGTCTTGAAGGGTGGAAACTCCTCAACTTCTCTGTTCCACTGCTTAAAAACCCTTAGAATAATCATTAAAAAGTTTTCTTATATTTAAGTGGAATTTCCTGTATTTCAGTGTGTCCATTCCCTCTGCATTTCCATTTTCTTGTGTCCATTTCATCCTGTATTTCAATTTGTGTCCAATATTTTTTATCACAGCCATGCTTAATAATAGTTAAAGTATATGTTAGTTATTGTAGTATCATAACGATGGACTTCGCTTACTGGATTAGAAAAAGGTAGGTAGGTTAATCGTTGATGAAAGGACAAAGGTTTTGATTTATGATATTTACTGTCTTAAATACCAAGCTGGTCTGAAATTCTGTCCATGCAACTGCTGACTGGAGAACGACATGGGCTGGTTTTCTGTGTCTGCTCTCCTAACTTGGCTGCTCCTTCAGGTGGTCTGGAGTCAGGTAAGAAAACAAAGAATGCATATTCTTCGTATGATCGAGTAAACAGTGAGTTTGAGAGAAAAAGACTTAAGTATGTTGCTTTTACAAAATAAGAATTCTGCTGTCATCTGCATGGAAGAGAGAGAAAGATTTCTTTTTCCTCAGGGTGTTAGTGCTGCTATTTTTAATGGGCCTGGCTATACATGGGAAGAGCTTATCTTGCATTTTCTACCTAAATAAAATGTCCACTACTATTCAAAGTACTGTTACCAGAATAGCAAGTCTGGGGTTAGAACGAAGATAAGTATTAAAATTTGTTTTGCTACTCCGTATTTGAATGGAAATGTGATTTTTTTTTTTTTCACTGCAACACAGTTTATTTGGTATTGAAATTGATGCCATTTTAGCCACTGGATATAGTTGGAGATGACTGCTCTCTGTTCCTCCAATCCAACTGAACTATTCAATGCCTTTTCTAGTGAAATGTAGTATTTTGCCTTTTCTTGTGATAATTTACTGCAGAGACCAGGAATTTTGGTGATACACAGTATAATTAGTTTGGACAACAAAAACCAGTAGGTTGTTGAAAGTTCATTTCAGCTGTTCATAGCTTCAGGGTAATGTACAGAGCAAGGTGTTACTTAATGTGACATTACTTAAGTGGAATAGTACTATCTATTTCAAGTTGTGCAACTTAACTCTCTGTTTCTGTGAATCCAGCTCAAATCTCTCACTGTGGCAGTCCTATCCTCTTCCTCTCCACTAACACAGGCTCATATATCTCCCTAAGCCAAGAGCTCAACCTCACGTCCCCAACTTTCCCATAGTCCTCCTGTATCCTCTGCTACCCTAACCCCACACTTCCCTCGTATTTCCACTGCCCGTCACAACTACCTGTTCCTCTTTCCAACCTTTTGGAAACCCAAGTCTCAGCCTTGTTTAGATTCCTCTACAGGCTTTGGTAAAGCGTGTAGCAGGTGATGCAGCCTGCTATTAACAGCTACAAGCTATGACGCATTAAACCGACTCGTAATAACCAGCTCCTGTGCGAGAGAGGAGCTTCTGATCACCAGGGCTAATTATTTCATTTCCATGGGCCTTATGGCCAGGAAAAGCTTCTTTTGTACTGAAAGTTATATAGTCTGGTGAAAACACCGGTAAGTTAGGGTGTCTCGTCTAAACTGGCTGGCTGTACTCCCTCTGAAGTCCGTGGCGAAGCAGGGAAATTTCCATCGGGTGATTTATCACGGTCTTGAATAGCTGTCCAAGCTAGGTGAGGTGGATCCTCTTCTGGAGATGCCAGGGCATGGTGGGGGTGCTGTACCTATTTTAGGGACAGATGAATGATGTCTGCAATTACTCGTTTGTTTCTCCACTGATTACTGAGTGAGTCTACTTACCTAGTTTTTGTGTGACTAAAATAGGCGAGATGTTTCCCACCTGTTCAAGAGGCACTTGTATGATCTGCCAGTAAAATGTGCTCACAAGCCACGCTTTGACCAACCTTTAATGTAACTTAATTCACACAAGCCATGTTGTTTGCCAAAGTTACGGAATAATATAAATGTTCAGAATTTTTGGTGTGCATAGATTTAAAAGTAGCATTGGTTCGACTAAACTGGATTCCTCTTGGGCACACCGGGAGTAACCTACTGTCTAGGTTTGAAAGACAGGTGTCTGCGGAGGAAGGCAGGAGCCTCCCTTGAAATGGAAAGTGCAACCCCCTTCCCTCCAAACTATTATAATTTTGAAATTAACGAGCGTTCAGGCAAAGATATGGGGAATAGGAATAACAGTTCTTTACTAATATATATATATATATATAACACAAGGCAGGGAAAAACAAACAACCCACTGGTTTACACTGACAGAGTCAGGAATACAACCTGACCCCCTGTTAGGGGGGCAGTAGCAGTCCGATAAGATGCTGGCTGCAGTCCTCCTGAAGCGATGGATGTAGTTCTGTGGAAGCAGCAATCAGGTAAAAGAGTCTGGTCTTCCTCCGAAGGGCCAGTGGTAGGTAGGTAGCTCTTGTCCTCTGGAACTCCAGTGAGGGGGGAAAAACTCCTCTGGGAATCCAGTGGAAGAAGGCTGCTAGGGTGTTGGAGATCTCAGTTTTTATTTGGCATGGACTGCTTGGCTCCTTCCCCCCGGGCGGAGCATCTCACCATGGGATGGGGAGTCGTGAGGCAGTTCCTTGATGGGCCATTAACAGGAGATAGCCCAGGAGCGAGTTACCGATGGGTCAGGCGATAAGGCCTTGTTGTGCCCATGAACAGGAGATAGTCCAGAGGGGGGAGGCAGGGAGCACCGCCCCACCTGGTCTCAACAGCTCCTGAAGATGGTGATAGAATACTTTTTTTTCCTTTTGGCACATTTTACACTGTAACCCAGGACACCTACCCTTCCTCTGCACCTGACTATGAACTGTGGATCTGGTGTTCATTTACAAAACTTTCAGAGGCTGGAAGTGCATCACATAGGTCTCAGTAGTCAGGCTGGTATTGAGACAGAAGCTGTTGCTACTCAAATAACACTCGTACACAGAGCCAGTCCTTTCGAAACTGAGTATTTTGCTGTTGAGATTCACAGCACTGAAGAGGTAGTTTTGTGGAGGAGGAAGTGGCAAGGAGTGAGGAAAGGGATTCCTTCGGTGTCAGACGTTCAGGGGCGGATTTCAGGCGCTGAGGACCGGCCTGGATTTCAAATTGCTGAGTTTGGTGTTCTTCAGTTATGGACACACGTTTTGGTTTGTGCACCAAAAGTGCTGCTGAGCTTAGCTACCTTGATTTCAGTTTGTGCGGTTTGCTGCTGATAAGGGACCTTTTCCATGAGCTAGCCAGTTTTTACCTTTAGTTATGCTTTCTGATCAGTCAATATGGATATATTGTAGTCGATAATTGTTGAAACTGTAAAAACAGTTTACTCTCCATTAACGGTTATAAGAGGATCCAACGTACGTAGGTATGTTTCTTCTCCTCCAACAACAATCTTTAACAGAAAAGACGATAATGTGATTTTAGTTTTTGAATATTGCAAACTTTACTTGTCATTTTTTCCTTCCACGTTAGCTAGAAATCTGTGTGAGAGCGGGAGTTTAAAAGCAAATGAAGTCTTCAAATGTGTGTTACACACTTTGCCTGTGTACCTTCAGCTTGTTTTACAAACTGCACGTTCATTACAAAACTGGAATACATGGACTGGATACTGCCTTATGCATAGTTGGTGGTAACGAAATGTGCTGAGAGGATCTATGAGAAATAAAACTTCAGAAACTATTGACATCACAGATTTATGGATGATTTGTTTGGAAAAGATGTTCTGGATGCTTGTTCTTTTTCCTGAAGTCTCCATCCCTATTTCTCACGTATCAATACAGACCTGAATAACGCCAGTTAACTCCATGAAATGTGAGATCAAAATCCGTCCTTCAGCATTTGCATCTGCCCGAGCCTGGAAACAGTTTTTCAAAGGTCTCGGTCACTTTTCCACAAAGACACTGGGTTTTTAAGAGTTGGGTGTCTCAAAATCTACCAAATTTGGAAACAACCCCAAACTGTGAAGTACCAAAACAGGGCTGTTTCAGGAGAAATCGGGCCAGGAAACAGATGCTGCTCAATGATTTTTGTAACCGACGCTTCAAGGTCAGACCCCTGCCTTTAGACTGGGCAAGGACATAGGTGGGTGGCAGTTTTCATTAAGAAAATTAAGAAGCAGCAGCAGAAGTTGGTTAAAAAGTTTACTTGTTTATATAACATTTATTAAGCGTTTGATTATGCCAGCTCGTACCAATTAGGCATTATCTCTCTTACATCTATAAATTACGGCCTCTACTTCATTAGGCAAGAAAACCCATTTTCCCCTCTCAGGCAATCAAAACAAATGATCAAAATTTGAATTCATTTTAGTTCAGGTGAGTCAAAATGATAAAATGAAATTTCAGGCTTTTCTATTTACAATATTTTTTTCTGCCATTTGCTGAAGTTTTCACAAGATAGTCATTTCAGGTTGAAAATGAATCTTCCATTAAAAAGCCAGAATAGGAGATTCTGACAATTTCAAAGCTTCCTTTCTGAACCTTTTCCAAATGAAGACATTTCCTTGAAGGGTGGGGGGTTTTTTTCTACATTTGGTTAAAGTTTTTGTATGAATGCCATCAGTTTTAGGGCCTACAGTTGAGTTTGGCCTCAAAACCATTCCTATCATTATGTGCCAAAAGTCAGGTCTAGAAGAAAATGAGCATTTGAATTTCTCTCGAATATTCTGGCCATACTATTTTCTTATCCATCATACAGATGGTAGAAATTACTGCAATTAATATTCTTGTGGACTGCATGGACTGGATTTTTGCCGTTTTTCAACGTTTTGATCTTGTGCTGTTCATTGCTTCTAATGAAGGTTGCAGGTGCTTATCGCACTGGAAAAACAATTCCTAAATGTAAAACTGCACATACAAAAGATAACTATTTATATGGAGAAAGAAAAACAGTTGGAGGGGGCACTATAGTAAAAATAAAAGTGAAAATCCTACCCTGCTTTGCAGAACTGCTGTTGTATCTTACCGTTTGCTATGTCTGTAACCTATATTGTCAGAGCTCAGAATTTAAGGTTTTTTTTTTTTACTTTCACTTTGTGAACTTCTTTTCAAACATGCAAATACAAGACTTCTGATGAGAAACAGGAAAACCCAACCAGCAACAATTGCTTAGAAAGGCTGAACATGATTTTACGCACGGCATGAGAAACAGTTGCATAGTGTTATGCCAAGTGTCAGTCCAAAACGAAGTGTCTAGTCCAATAAAAGAATATAGATTATATTCTGTAGGCATGATAAGGCAAGGAAAAGTGTGCTGTATATATCTCGTTGTATCTTGTGGTGGTCTGTGGATTTCACAAGTTGCAGAAGGAGTTTTTGAGTTGGTATTGCTTAAGTAAAGGGCGCCCAGCTAAGACACTGGACTGGGGCTGGTGACCAGTCTCTGTACCCAGCCCTTCGAAGACATACTGCGTGATGCCAGACCTCTCAGTCTATTCCCTCAGCTTTACAATGAAAAGTTAAGCATAATTTCCATAGGTTCTGTGCAGCTCCTGACTAGTCACTTGGTGTCATAGAAACATACTTGATGTCATAGAAATAATAGGACATTTTTTTCCCATTTGTGAAGGGCCGTTCAGCACCGCCTGAGTTGTGAGAGAAAAACAGTTGGGAAAACCTCACAGAAGTAGCGCTGGGCGACTTACTCGTTGGGCAGCCTGAAGTGGGGGGGATGCAGAGCTGACACAGGAGCAGATGAACATTTCCAGTCAAATGAGGAGGCGCTGGGTCCAGTCAATCCAATACAAAGCCAGGCGCTAAGTGCTGCCAGTCGAGCTTAAGTCTCATCTCTGATACTGCTGAGAGAGTAACGCGAGCGGCATCTCATTATGTGCCTTTCTAATAATATCTTTTTTTCTTCCCCCTCCGCAGCCTGCTCCAGAGACAACTGGTGAGTTCTGTTTAGAGATCTATTTGTATGCACGGGAGGCAGTCAACAAAACCAGCTGCTCATAAACATCGCTAGGACAGACACAGATTTATAATTACTGTTATTGTTATTGCATTAATTTTCACACTTCATAAAGATAACAGCAAGGGCTAATGTCCTGCCTCACTTGTCTTTTTATTTTTCAGAAATAGATCTAGATAGAGGAATGGATCAAGACATCTTTGACATCAATGAAGGTTTTTTAAAATTCCGTTCCTCTCTTAATTTTTTGGGGGGGGATTTTCGTTACGGTAGCCACAGATCAATACAATAACTGAATGTTAATCTCCTCTTCACTTTAGCTTTAGGACTAGACCTTTTTGAGGGAGACATCAAACTTGACAGGGTGAGTTCAAATATCAAATATAAACCCAGAAATGTGTCATTGACTTATGCAATGTAAAGTATCACCGGCATGGAAATGATCGGTGCATCCTGCTCTGACTGACAGTAAATGCTGTTTGTGTAACTATCACCTGAAAATGTTTGGGTGATGGATTTCCACAAAATGTCATAGACAATGAAGGAGTCGGCTGAATTTGTAGAAACAGTATCCAGAATAAGGTCGATTTAGCCCTTAGACCAATATTATTGTCTTCTTGTTTCCTTTACTGTGTTTTTTATATTTGAACTTTTAAGTGATTCAGCAGCACTGATCATCATCTGCACAGGTTTATGCACAAGATTTTTCATTTATCTGTACAATATTTTTTATGAACCAATTACATTTACGGACCAGTGCTGCAAAACCTTCATCATGTAAGTAGAGTCACTAAAACCAATTGAAAAATTGTATCTGTAATACCACATTTTGAAGCATATGTCCAGTATCCCTATCTGATCAGGTGAAAAAACCTATCTGCATAGCAAGTTACATCTCAAAAATACCTAGTAGAAAGCCCCAAAGTGTCTTGTACCCCTGAAATTCAGTAGTGTTTTACTCTGCCTTTTGGTGGACTGCGCCTATCAGTGGAAGCAAGGACAGCACTTGCTAAGGGCACAGGAACAAACCTTTGCATTATGAAAATGTAAAAAATTATTGATCTCTGTACGGTTTTCAGGACTTTAGATCTTAATGCTTCCTACAAGAGCTGAAGCTCTCCTCACACATGCATCAATATCACAAGTAATTTCTATGGAGAATGTGCTGCAGAAGTTGGAGGCCAGTAGAAGGGAGCGGAGGGCTTTCAGACCCGATCCTTAGACCTCTGAGTGATCTTCCAAAGATTTTGAGCTCTTTTATTTCTTGCATGTCTGACATGGACTTGTAGGAGACATGCTTTGCTGTAGTACTGTTGTAGTCCCCGATCCCAAAGCACTTTTGACTAAGGACTGCATACTTATTTTCTTTCTCAACTGCAGGAACGAAACTCCATCATTGGAGACAACTATCGGTGGCCCCACGTTATCCCCTACGTCCTTGATGATAGCCTGGGTACAGTATTTGCCCTTGACAATGTCTGTATGTCATGTTGATTGAAATGTTGAATACAGTGGGATCCTTTGCTCTGAAGCAGGCCATTTCCCACGGCAGGGTTGGGCCAGGCTATGCACAAGCAGAGCGTATCATCTTGGTGTTGATGCTGGTTCCCACCTCCTTTCTTGGCTGCTTCTTATCCTGCCATCGCGATGGCCCAGCGGATTGATTTGGTTTTAAAAGCACAGGTCTGAGACACGAAGCTGCAGTAAGCAGAAGATCAAACAGAGCACAGATCTTTTTAAAGCCGGGAAGCTTACCTGGCCCTTCACCTCATCTATGGCACTGGTGGCAAATTGGCCTGCTGGCAGACAATGCAGTTTGTAATGGCCCGTTGCCGAGTCCCCCAGTGCGGGCCAGGGGCACGTCGTAGTTTGGCTCCATCCCTTGGAACCCACCCGGCTGTGGCTCTGCACGCGAGTGGTGAGACGAGGAGGACTATATACCACACGGGGAGATTGTGCCTTCATTACACAACGTGGGGTCATCTTTCTGGTACATGACAGGAAAAAGACAATTCACTCACCCCCAGTTTAGATTTGGACCTAAACTGGGTTGAAATCATGCAGGTTGCTTAGAGGAGATAACCCAGATATAGTGTTAGCAGTTCAAGTCCTGGAGAGATTCTAGGAGAGACTGGTAGCCTGTGGTCTGCACTAGGTTAAATCCAATGTCTTCAATCCCTGTTTATTTAATACTTTGTCACATAAATCTCAGCAAAGTAAATGAAAGAATTTAGAAAATTAAGAACCGTGTACTATCATATTTTATGTACTCATCAGGTCATATTTTATACGTAAGTACCAAAGAAAAATTACACGGAAACAAAACAAGAGGAAGATATAATGTCACAACAGCCTAATTTATGGTTTTTAGGTCCCTACTCAGGTCTTAATCCAGCAAAAAGCCTCCTTAATTTGATCAAAGATTGCTGGAGCAAGACCCACCCATAGGACTTGCTCCGTACGGATAGTAGTACAAACCTGATGGCTCAGCGCTGACTGTTTGCTTTGCAGAAATGAATGCTAAGGGACTCATCCTCAAGGCCTTCGAACAGTATCGACTGAAAACCTGTATTGACTTCAAACCTTGGGAAGGGGAGAAGAATTACATATCTGTGTTCAAAGGAACTGGGTAAGAGGAATGATGTAAAATAACTTTCATCCTGTTTGTCTTCAGGCTATTTTCATAGCCAGTGTTCACCCCAAAACTCCTATGTCCGATTATAATTTTGTATTTTTGTTGTGTCCATATTTCCTGTCTTTTTTTAACTGGAATTTGTCATCGTTTCCAAAACAGGTATTACCTTGGTAGTAATGAACAATTTCTTGCTGATACTTTTTTTAAATATAACAGAAAATCGAGTCCTTTAAGAGGTAATTTTCTGGGCATGGTAAAAGCTATCAGAAACAGTTGTTTTCTTGACTGGTCTTTGGATATATGGAGTATCACTTTCAAACAGTCATTCTTAGTGTACCTTCATTCTTAGGGAAAAAAAAAAAATCCCAGCAGAAGTGTGATAGTTCTGACTGTGGGACAATGAATTTGTTTGACTGCAACAAATGGAATTGTATTTGAACAATGTCACACCAGCATTCAGATATCACAGCGATATTTTTAAATGCTGCGTGGCACTGAGATGTTTTACAGAGGTTTCACTTTATTTACCTCTTTTGATGAATAGTTATGCTATTCCACCTTAAATTTTGCAAAATAAGACTCCAGTAAAGACGTCAAAATTGCCCCAACTGCTTCCCTTTCTAAGACAGTCTCTGTCAAAGCAGTGCAACAGGAACAGCTATATTCTCCACTCTATGCTGAACCATTTTTTCTTCCAGAAAAGGAGATCAGGGGAAGCTTGATAGCCTGATGAGGAAATTTACTTTCAGAAAATAATTTCCTGATATGAGAATGCATTCATAAATGGGAAAAGATTTTCTGATAATAAAAATGTTTCCCTTTCCCTTTGGCTTGTTCTGAGATATTTGCAGCAGATAATTATTTCAAAATGTCTGTGGTCTCTGGCTTTTTATATTTTTTACTTCTCATGCTGTACACATGACATTGAAATTCAACCCTAAAAGATGTATAAGTGGAGACTTGGGGAGCAATGCATTTTCCTGTGCTAATGACTCCTCAGCTTTTTGAGCCAAATGGAAAACTCACGTAGCTACATTTTTGTAGTCCTTCATCACATGAAGTATGCATTGAATTTGCTAATAATTGTACCTGAAAAAGAACCAGAATATTTAGCCTATGGCAAGTGAGAGGCCTCTGCACAATATTTCATTTATGTGTCTATTAAAAATAGATGAGTCATGGTGATGAAGAAGACAAGTCCCTCCTGTAGGATAACATAGCTTGCCCTCACCGCCTGGCGTGTTCCTTGCCCCGAAATCCTTGCTATCACCTCAGATGACACATCTGTAAAACAATTTACGCTCAGCAGCACTTCTAAAAAGACTGGAACTAAATGGTGCAGTCTCCTGAAAACAGCTGTCCAGCTTCAGTGAGCTAGCTTCGGGCTGGACAAAGAAATTGTCGGGTCTGACCCTGCGTTAACTGCCTTTCATTCCTCCATTCCTTTTTTCTGATATAATGGAGCAAGGTGAAAGGTGGGTAAACCAACCTATTTCCCCTCTGCCATTCCTAATTATTTTTTTTTTTTAAATCAGGTAGGACTCTTCTAACTGCAGACTAAAGACCTCAGTCCAGAGGGTGCAGTGCAGACAGGAGCACAAAGTCCCTGGCAACACCAGCCGAATTCATAAAGTTTTATTGCACCAAGAAAAAGTTGATAAATCATCTTTGCCTTTCCGATCTTGGCCTGCATCTATAAAACAGACGGGGGGGGGGGAGCTTTGCATTAAAAGGATTTGAAGGATTGGTAGTAGGCCATGAAGTCCTTCTCTGGATTATCCTTTTGAATTCAAATTCAGTCCGCCACAAAAAGCAGCCAGCTGCCGTTTTGTTGCGTTGGCTGCCCCGTGTAAAAAATACATTTGTAGTCTCTGATGTACGTACGCGGTGGCATTAATCCCCGTGCAAAGAGCCCTCTCCTTGCCCACATTCTTTACCCACCACCTGCCAAGCCTTGGCTGCTGCCTGTGTGCTGTGATCAGGTGGGTATTTATAACGCTAAGTGAGCAGAGGCACATGTAAGGCTTTCTAGCACCCAGGCTTTCATCTCACCAGCTATCCATGCAGCAGAGGTTAGACTGTGGGTCTGTTTGAAGACCTTTTATTGACTCCAGCCTTTGTGCTGAGCAAAGTACATGAGGGATGCTTGTGGATTACAGAAACGCGGTAGCGTCAGGTGTGGCAGGTGCCTGCAAAGCTCGCAGGACAGTCCAGGAACCTGCAATGGATGGGCCTTTTCTCCCTACTCGTCTGACAAAGAGCAGGACTCATTCAGCAAGAAAACTAGCGTGGTATGGTAGAGTCAAACGATTAGCAGACCACGGAGGATCAACGCTGTCTCTAGTACTTCCACATGGAAAATCACGTTTCCATGGAGCTCTCCTGGGAGGTCACTTCAGCTCTTTGCCATGTGGCACGTGGCAAAGGGAACCCGTGCAGAAGTGGGTTGATACAGATCCTTGGCTAACCAGCTTCGTGCTGGTAAGTCAAAGTGTCTGGGTGCTGATATCGGTGATCTGTGACACTACGGGAAGTTATTTACTGGCAGGACATTAGTACAAAAATGTGCCTAAAATAAGCGGCATCATCGCTATCGATGGCATGTATCTACTTACAGCCTGTCTTCCAAAAAGAAAGCTGGTGGGGTTAGTCAGAGCAGGTAATTCCCTATTCCTCTGGCCTCTGATAGAGCAACCAGCAGTGCAGAAAGCGTTGAATCAGAGGAGATACAGCTCTCACACTGTTGGGAAAGCTGGGCCTTTCCCCCCCCAGTTTCTTCCCTCCTGAAGTCACCGCTAACACGGGGTTCCAGGTGCCCCTCGCTCTGGAGTGCCCTGCCCCACTCACCTAGTTTTATTCTCACTGCTGGGCAACACAGATCATGTACGTCCTCCCTCTGCAGCTGCAGAACGATGGTGGTGTAGGCACCTGGCAGTCTGACAACAAGGGGAAGTTGCATCCCCCGGTGTCTGGATGCTAATTTTGCCAAATGTCCTGGATGTGCCTGTAGCCTGTGCTGTGAAGCCAGAGGGAGCTGCTTTGGTACGAGGTAGACCCAGAACCGTGATGGGCTTCTTAGACTTCGGCACAACACGAGAAAAAGTGGCATAATCGATGGGAGGCCTTGTTCGAGGGAAGCCTGTGAAATTAGGGATGCCACACGTGCTCCTTCTCAGGTCTCATGCTGTGATTTTAATGAGTAATCAATAGCCAAGGCCTGTACTGCTTTGTGGAAAGAGATACAACGGGGACTATGTTACACTAATAAGTTACAGGGTTCGAAGTGCATGGTGTGCTTGTGTTTTTAAATTTCTGGGGTGATAGGACTGCAAATCCTACGGCATATTTTTGTGCCCGATTGATTTTATGGACTTCGTTGGGTAAGTGTTGATTTATTGGCTGCATAAAATATCAATGTAAATGTAGCTCTCTGTGCTTGCTAGTTTGCAGACATGGGGTGCCATTTTATTGGCTTGTGCAGAGAGCTCAATGAATTTTTTTATCCTTTAATAAAAACATCCAGCGCAGCTGCGGCTTCGCTCTTCCTTGGGAGCGCGTGTCAGCAGCAAGTGCTCTAGCGCAGCAGCTCACAAACAGTTAGAAAAGGGAAAAAGCTTGCGAAAAGCACTGTCCAATCCACCAGCCTTTCGGAAGGCAAACGCAGCGGCACAGAAGTGCACCTTGCCCGGCGGCCGCAGCCCCTCACGAGGCAAAAGGCCAAAACCACAGAGAGAGAAGCAGCTGCAATGGCAGAGGTGAGAACGTGCGTGAACCTGGTTCCCCTTACGATAGGGACGGGCTCAGAGTGTGCTCACAGTCACACCCTGTCGTCCAGCTAAAAATTGTTAGTTTGCAGTAATGATTTGCTCTAAATAAGGTGTTCGTAGACTTTGATGTTTACCAGAGTACCGACGAAATCCTCATCAGTTTTCTTCTGTCACAAATAAGCTCCACATTTTTCTGCTAAAGAAAACCCCTTAAAAACAGTAGAGCCAGAGTGGGGGAACTGCATGTTCATCCAAACAGAGCTAAATGTAGAGGGAAGGATCCAGTAAGGAACAGATCAATGAAAAAATGTTCTCTGCAGCAAAACGTAACTTCAGCGCTCAAGTTAAAAATATACCTGTTGGACAGTCTGACCCTGGAGTTCACGTGGCATGAGGATGGTACGTATCTCACAGAGCCCTCTCCCGTTTTGCTTCAATGCCAGCTGCTGGTCCTCGGTGGGAAACCACCAAATGGGGTTGCAGGAGCTCTCCATTGGAGCCAACTGCGACAGGATCGGGACGATCCAGCACGAGTTCCTGCACGCCCTGGGATTCTGGCACGAGCAGTCGCGGTCCGACCGGGACGACTACGTGTCCATTGTCTGGGACAGGATTCAGTCTGGTCAGTCACTGCCCTGATTTTCCTTTCAGGCTCTGGTAGGGGGTTTAGCTGTGGAACATCCCTTCCAGCCGTCTTTTGGTGGTCACGCTGTTCTCTTACCTGGAGTTATTTTTCAGAGTGTCATCTATTTGGGACAGAAAGCCTCGTTTGTGGTTGCTGTGGTTATTCCTTGGGCCACGGCAGTTCCCAGAGCCCTAACGAGAGAGCTGAGCCCTGTTATGCCACTCGTTGTACAGCAGGGCAGCAGAAGAGAATAATTTGGCTCATTTAAACGAATACTCCAAAAGCCCTCTTACAAAAGTAATGGAAAAACCATCCCACTCTGAAAAACCCAGTGCAACCAAAGCCGGTAGAAAATGGTAGAAAATCCTCAGTGAGCACACGGGCTGTCCTCTCCCTCCCCAGCTACTGCACCCAGGGCGGGCAGCAGAGCTGAGAGGGCAGAGCGTGCAGAGAGGGTGGGCAGGCAGCAGAGACCCCTTCCAGGGTCGGCATCACACGAGCGGCGACTCCAGCGTCGCAGCGTGGGAGTGCAAGTGTCGGTGGGTTTGGCACGAGCCTGAGAGCTGGCGCAGGGCTCCTCGGGACTCTGCTCGGTCTCTGCCTCTTCCGCTTGCTGTCGTCCTCTGTGACTTCCAGGCAGTTCAGAAACAAAGTTAGATACGCGGCCTGGATGCTTTCCTCACGCAGGTACGCACAGAAGACTGAAATAATAGATAATGATTAAATCTAATGCGTTCTTATTTAGTTGTGATCAATAGTCAGGTGCATACGCAAGAGTATGTTACAGAAAAGGACTTAGACTCTGTTATTTGCTTTCCATTATATTTTGCTGACTCTATAAGGCCAAGTTGTGCTATTGTTAGCCATTTGGAACTGCTGCAGATTTTCACACTGGTCAGAATATAGCTACTGTATTGTGACTAATTTAAAACACTTAGAACTTTACCTTCCATTGTGTAGTTAGTAACGGTTTTTTGCTCATGCTCCAAAAAATATCTGTAAAGTTAAATTCTGGAAACTTATCTGATGACAGCTCTAACTTGTCTATTGCGAGCTAAAATGACCAGCGACCAAACATCAGAGAATACAGATTAGAAACAGGGAGGCATTACAGTTGCAAAGTGCATTAAGTTGAGTGCTGAAACAGTATCTCCACTTTGGGGTGTCACAAGCCCATCAAAGTTTACAGGTAATTTCACAGGGAAGAGATTTCTGGTAGCAAAAAGCTTTCCTTCATCCAGCAGAAGTCATCGTGTTATGTTCCGGTGGCTGAAAGAGGAAAGTAAATAACTCTAGACTAGCAATAAAATAGTTTTACAGAGTAAGTACAAGCAAATGACTACAAAAATAAATACTTGGGGATCTGATGGGTTCTTTGTCGCTTGAAGCCACATCAAAACTTTGTCCTTTTGGGCGACAAGCAATCTTTCCTTTTATTTTTCCTGTTCAGGTAAAGATCATAATTTCTTAAAATATGACGATACGATGTCAGACTCCCTGAATGTCCCCTATGACTACACTTCTGTGATGCACTACAGCCAAAATGCATTCAGGAACGGAACTGAACCCACCATCGTCACTAACATACCAGACTTCATGGATGTGATAGGACAGAGAATGGATTTCAGTGACTATGATCTCCAGAAACTGAACCGGCTGTACAATTGCTGTAAGTTTCTCCATTTCTTTTAAATTTTTAGCTTCTGGCATTTGAAATAAATGAGGGTGATACATAGATGCTGGACTCATCCAGGCACGAGTGAAAGAGATGCAAACGTATTTGGAGAAGTGAATTGTGTTAAAACCACCAGAAATAACAGTACAGCTAGAAATAACATAGCCCTCCTGCAGAAAACACTGCTGTGTAGCAGTTTCTGTGCAATTTTTGTCTGACCTTTAGTTAAAACCAGCTTCACTCAGCAGCTGATTTTTTGTTCATCCCTTGGGTGGGTGCTTAAAATGTGTGCTTCTGCACAAAGCTGTTTGGTTTTCCCCCAATTATTCCGTCTTAAAAATGTGTATGAGATATCCACTGGTCCCAAAGGTGCCTTTGCCAAATGCTTTTTTTAATTCAGTGTTTTGAAAATTAAGGTTTGCTTATTGCAGCGGAATAACTTCTGCTCTACTATATTCCCAAATAAGCACTGCAGCCGATACGTTAGTGAACTTTTACCGAAATCTGTGGCCCTGTGTGGACTGGCCCAAAGAAAGCAGAGGAATGGATGGGAAGTCTCAGGACCTTTTGACTGTGTGAGGGTTGGTGGGTTGGAGCTGGTATCAGTGTTCCTTTTAGAAATGAAAGAAGTGATCTGATAATGAGCTGGCACCCTCCTGTGCTTGCTAAGTGCCCAGAGTGATCCTGATGACTTCTTACTATTGTGAGTGTTAACCGCCAAGTGCTTTGAGTTATGAACTTTATACCTATGAATGTGGATGGTATTGGAAGCCGCTGATGATTTGGTGTTTGCTTTTTGTTTTCTCTGCTCTCGGCTTTGGACATTCAGAATGAAAATATATGCCGTGTAGTAGAGATTCACAACGTTTTGTTTCTCTCTCTTTTTTTTTTTTTTTTTTTTTTTTTAATATTACAGCCTCCTCCCTGAGTTTCATGGACACATGCAGTTTTGAACTTGAAAATATATGTGGCATGATTCAAAGTTCAGACGATAACAGTGATTGGCAGCGTTTGTCTCAGGTTCCTGCTGGGCCGAACACTGATCACACCAACATGGGAGAATGCGAAGGTATGAGAAACAAATGTTCTTATCTCTCTGGGAAATATTTTCTGCAGAGGCATGTGAGTTGACTTCGATCTTGGCCTTGTTCTCCGTTTATTTGTTCACAAATTACAGTTTATTTTTTAACTAAGCAACATAAATCTGAATACTTAGGGACATCATGTGATACATTCTATTTTCTACTTATTGTAGAAGATTGAACAACCTTATCTCTTTTGATCTGTTTCCTACTCTTAGTGTCACATCCTGAGATATAAACTATATAAAATGTTCTAACCTCTGGTACAGGCACACCAGAAAAACTGCTGCTTTTCTGAATAATTGCTTAGTAAGTCTTTGGAAAGGATTGGGATTTAGAAATTATGTGTATTATCAGGGCTCAGGTGAACAATGAATTGAGAACACAGCCAGTTGTTTCTGAACCTGTCAGAGAAGACTTCACAAGTTCAGGAGCTTAAACCAGTCCTCCAGAGAGTCAGTCAACGGGGCATTACTGGCACTGGGTAAAGAGTAAAAGCCCAGGCTTTTGAGTACAAATTGCTAGAGTCAGCCAAATGAGGAAAAAAGCCACAAGGAGAGTTCTGCCTCTTGTGAATGTGAAGAGCTAACAGTCCTCAACCCCGGGGGGTTTGTGCAGGATCTACCTTACCCTGACTTGACCGTGTCTTCTAGCATTAAGAACACCAGTACACCAGGAACATCTTGTTTTCTCTCTCCACTACTGTTCATTTCTCATGGACTTTTGACAGGTTCTGGCTACTTCATGCATTTCGACACCAGTGCCGGAGCAGAGGGAAGCACAGCTCTCCTGGAGAGCCGAATCCTGTACCCCAAAAGGGACTTCCAGTGCTTACAGTTCTATTTCTATAACAGCGGCCATGAAAACGACCGGCTGTATGTCTGGGTCAGGGAGTATACTTCAGCCCATCCGAATGGTACTTTGAGGCTCATTGAAGAGATAAAAGGTACGGCATAAAATTGTTTTAATCTGTACTCAATATCCTTTTCAAAGGGCTGGGGGAAAATACTGTAGCAAAGTGACTCATCTCCTTGCATTCGTCTTTGTCTTGTCTAACTTTGTCATTGATTCTCTACTGGTGAAATTATACTTGATGAATCCTCAGTCAGCCGTTTTCCTATAATATAATCAATTACCACAAATTACAAACTCTTGCGTTATCAGGACAGTTTTCCCACCAAAATAACCAAAATTCCATGGGCAATCATTTTAACTGCTCTTAGAATTGCTGGTATCAGTAGCAATGGATGAAGTTGGTCATTAGAGTAGATTACAATAAATAAGAAAGTAATAGTAAAGAAATGGAAAGTATAAGTACCCTGGAGTACCTAATATGCCCAGTTTAAAAAAGATAAATAAAATCTAACTTACTTTTAAAATAAGGTTTAAAATGACTTAGCTGGTATATATGAGCAGCAGATCGTGATTTGAGCTGTAGGTAGAAGAAAATAAAGTTCTTACGGTTTTAGGAGCCTATGGCCTGCAGAACTGAGGTCAGTTAAGAGACAAGAGCTCTTTAAGCTAGATTTGCCAAAGCCACCTTATGATTAAATTACTTTCTCAGGTATTTAGCTGTTACTTGGTCTCCATTACAGCTGCAACTAGTTCAAACTTCTGGTTACAAAACGGTCTGAACCAGTTCTTTTACTAAATAGGTATCGAGCCTGCTCTTCTGCCTCCTTTTGTCCCTTTAGGCTCAGCTACTGCTCATGCCTGTTTTTCTTTTCTTTTTTCCACTCTTTTATTCTCCCTGATGCTTTCATCATCCCTGTGTGCCATCAGGAATCATTAAGATTAATATCAGGGCTACTGAGGCAGATGTAGTTTTCGGATCAGTCCAAGCCCTCCAAACTCTTTTGAATCCTACTTTGAAGCCAAGATTAATTTCTCCACGCTTCAGCCTTCTTCACAAATACTCTCTCATGTATATTAGGTCCCATCTCCCATTCTCCCATTTCTCAAGACCCCGATTTCCTTTTAAGTCCCTGATCTCGTGTGTGTGTGTGTCCAAACGGGCACCCTACATAGACAATTTCTGGTAAAACTTTCAGGAATGGTTTAAGATCATTTTCCCCCCTCAGCTGTTTCACTTCTCTCTTCATTCTCACCAACACAGTCAACGAGCTGGAAGAAACAGTGGCACTACAGCCCTTTCCAGCCATGATATGACATCCTGGCTGGGCTGCTCATGGGTTTCGGTTTCGCTGAACCACCACGCTCGAGAGGTTGAGGGACAAGCCCCGAACCCTTTTGGCTGTGGATGCTTTCAGCTGGGAGCAGGGGAGGCTGTGGGGGTGGGACACGTTACAGCACAGTAGCTGATCTGTTTGTGGAACACGAGTCAGAAACCCCAGCCTTGTGTGTAATCTGTGCAGTTCGAAAAAACTTTAGCTCATGCAGAAGGCAATTTAATGGAAATCAGTGGGGTGCTTTTCTTCTCATTTCTGGGTTCGTTTTTTCATCCTAATTATAATGGTAATGAAAAATGGCAAGAAATTAAGACTCGTATCTGAGATCCATGGTGTTGTGTTTAGAGCTGTTACGAAAGTGAAGGATGAGTTCTGTACCTGGGATTGGCACTGCTTGTTCCATAAATGAGCTGAAAGTCTGGTCTCCCATGCCGAGGAACGTAAATCAGCCAGCAAAAGAAACTGTTTCTCTGCACATACCATTAACAAAGGATGTCCTACTGTCACCTGCCTTGCAAAGCCCCTGTGCAGAGGTCTTTGCTTTTGCATAAAACTGCTCTTGGAGTCAAGTGGAATTTGCTAGTGCAGGCACTTTTGGATGCAGCATCAGACTCGCAGTGAGGTTTTATCACATGAAGTGGGTTTTGCAAATGACTGGCTTTGACGTGAACTTAGCACCATTAATCATCTGATGGGTGACTGGTGCTTCTGCGTAGGCAAACTTCCAACAAGCTGTTTAAAGATACAAAACCAACCAAATGAACCAATCTTGTAGTTCTGGGCTCCCAGAATCTGCTGTAGCACTTTTTGTTGAGATATGCTGCTGTTCAGTTATTTGAATATACCTTGTTCTGAAGTTTTTTTCTTTTTAATAATACAGGTGACAGCCATCTTTGCACGTTTAGTTATCACAACATTTATACCAATTTAATGCAACGTTCTTTAAAAATATAAAAGGAAAACCAGTCTTAAAAACCATTAACACTGTTTTCCTTCAAATTAAGCAGCTGCTATGCATATTAAATCTGTTAAAAAAGCTGAAATGAGAAAATACAATCTTGCACCAAAAACATAACATCTACAGGAGAAATATTCCATCACGTCAGTGCCAGTGGAACTGAGAAATTCTTACATGGCTTTGGTATAGGGTCTGCGAACCTGTGCAGTGTTTGATGGTACTGCTGACTCAGAAATCCTTACCCTTGCTTTCCAGGCTCACCAGCGACTTACTGGCAGCTCCATCATGTTTCTTTGAACGTCACAAGTAAATTCCGGGTTGTGTTTCAAGGTGTGAGAGGAAGCGGCTTGTCGAATGGAGGCCTCTCCATTGATGACATCAACTTGTCGGAAACTCAGTGCCCCCACCACGTCTGGCATATCAGAAATTTCACACATCTCCTCAATACAAGTCCAGCAGGGACAGCAGGAAGAATATACAGTCCACCTTTTTACTCTAGTAAAGGATATGCTTTTCAGGTCAGCTTGTATGTAAACGGCACCACTGACAACCCATTTAATTTAGGAATGTACTTGTACTTGATTTCTGGAGCAAATGACGATCAGTTGCAATGGCCCTGTGCATGGCAACAAGGTACCATGATTCTGCTTGACCAGCATCCCGATATTCGTCAGCGGATGTCAAACCAAAGAAGTATAACAACAGACCCCCTGCAATTATCAGGTTAGTTAAAGTCAGATGTGCTATCCAATACCTTTAAAACACAGACAAAAGATAAGGAGTCAAATTTTCTCTTTGTGTAAATTAGTGCTGGTTTTTTTTAGCTTCTGGAACGTTTCATTGGTTTGCAGCAACAACATAACTGATCCACGGACAAGAAAAAATTGAACATGCATGTGGGTTAAGCTGGGACCCTGGATTTCAAAGTTTTCAAAGTTGGTTTACATAAGAAACAGGTGGATGATCCACTCCTAAAATTTCTTTCCTGTGCTCTGTGAAGATGCGTTTATATCTGCTTTCATGAGAATGGAAGTTTTCCAGAAGGCTTGGAAAGAAAAATACTGAATTACCAATGCACACAGTTCATACCAGAGAAAAGTGCAGCTATTAAACAAATCCCCGCCCTCCTTGTAAAAGGTGCAGTGGTGTCAGTGCAAATCTCCAGATGGACAAAGTACTGATTTGTGTTACATAATCTGTACTCGTTCAAGGGATGAGGAGATAAGGAGCAATTGTCCACGATAACTTGGAAAGGAGGCAGTTGAGGTAAAGATGTAACTCTGAGAAACGGTAGGACTCTCTATAAAGAGAGATATTAAGGAATATCCCTATATTCATCGTAGAATAAACATTGGATGTAAGCCAAGATTACTTTCTGCATCAATATAAGGGTTTTGCCAACAGAAACCACCTCCACCACTGAATTAGTTTCCTGGGCTTTCAGATTGTAACGTTAGTCAAGGAAGGAAGGCACAAAAATGTCTAATTCACGGTATTACTTTTAAAAACTTACGATTTACATTCATTTTTCTATGATACTGTCTCTACATGAAAAAAAAGTGGGTACTCTAGAAAGCCTAAATGTCCTCCCTGTAAAGGAAAGACACACCACAGCAGGTCCCCCATGAAGGGTTGATATTTCCCCTGTGCTATGTGCTGTTACGGCCATGGTGCTCAGCCCAGTCCTTCCCTGACCCTGTGAACATGCAGCCTGTTTGCACTCTGCCCCTTCTCCCTTGTTTATTCATATGTTGCTAATAGCCCCAGATTCCCAAGAGAAGCCTCGTAACTGCTACCCTTTCCCTAACCAGCAGAGGTGTTCAAGCAGGCACTTTCTTCTCCTTTTGTCAAATGCTTTCATAGACAGCTTTGAGAGTTAGACCAGAGTTTGATGGAGGGGACATCAGTGGCCTGTGACTGTTCAGGTTGTTCAAGTACCTTATGCCCTACATCCCCATCAAGACAAGGACTGAATTATTTAATTTTACAGAAGGTTTATGTGCTAATCATCTTCTTGCCCACCACACTTTAAAAGAACTGAAAAGAAAATACAACAGGTTTTCAACTAGCCCTCCAACAACCTCATCTCCAGCACGTTCTTTTCTCGATACCCCAGCCTAAAACAAGCCGTTGAAGACCTCCATTGTCTTGTCCATCTCATCAGTGTGCAATCTCGGGCAAAAAAATCTGCAAATGCTGTGGGCATGCCCAGCGTTGTTCCTACTCCTTGTGTTTCAGGTGATTTATTGTCCTCTCGATATCCATGATCTCCATGAGCAGCTAAGCAGAAGCAGGCAAAGTAGGACGCAGCCTGTCTTGATTGTTGATAGAGACTTCAGTACTACTTTGCAGCAGAGGTTATCTGAGAAGGAAGGGACCCTGTTGAGAAAGAAATCCAGAGCGGTCCCACACTCACATTCAGTTAATTTGATCTTTCCAGGTTTTTCATCAACTTATTTTTGGGATAGGCCAGATAAAGTGGGATCCATAGCATCTTTTCCCAATGGAACTATGTTCATGAGAGGTCCAGGAAGTGGGACGAATGCATTTTTAACTCATCAGAGACTCAGAAGCCGCGACTTTATTAAAGAAGACAGCGTTTATATTCTTTTAACAATGGAAGGTATGCAAACATAGCTGGTGTTCTTTACAAGGCAGTAAACATGGTGTCACATACTTACTAAGTCACTAGTGCTGTATATATAAATACACATGATGTACTTTGCACATGAGCAGTTTTGGAACTACGCATGCACCTAATGTCAAATCACATGGTTGGACAAATTTGTGGATAGGTACATGCACCGTATAATTCCTTTATCTCATGTGGAGGTGTATTAAATGATGATAATCCGGGGCAAATTATTTTAAACACTTAAAGTGCTTTTTGAATAAAATTGTGTGTTTCTGAAAAAAATCCAGAGGCCATTTCCCAAATACATCATGCTTCTGAAAGGTAGAGGAGACTATTTATCCGTTACAGCTGTGGACAGCTCTGTGCTCTTTGCTGTCAGAACTTATCATTAGGATAAGAGGAAGCATAACATGGAGTAAAGACCTTGTTTCTTGTGTTTTTATCATGCAGATATATCACATCTACTACCAACTCAGCCAAGTGTTTCACCCACTTTGGTTGTGAATACATCCAGTGCCAACACCATCAAACCTACCCCTAACCCTAGTGCCACCACCAAGCCTACCACTAGGTCTACCACCACCACAACACCCACCACAACAGCCTCTACCACCCTGACAGAAAAGCCAGAGACAGAGGTTCCGAATTTCTGTTCAGACAACCCTTGTGAAAATGATGGTGTCTGCGTTATTGTGGATAGAGCACCGGTGTGCAGGTAATTGCTTTTATTCACTCTCAGATTTTAGGACGAGTAATGGAAGTTTCTGGTAGAATAAATCTTGGTTCCTAATAAAAGGAAAGACAGGCTGTAGCTGATTAAGGCAAAAACTTCCAACTGCTACTGCGAAATGAAACTTGTGACCAGTTTGGGCGACAGAGGTCCTAACCTCAGCATTTGACCACTTTGAAGTTCTCTGCTTGACTTCCCTGTAAATTCTGTTTTAAACATGTTTATTGTTTTCAGTAATGTATTAGTCCTGACCTCAGTAGAGATGTCCCTGCTTATTGTAGGGGGGTTGGACTAGGTGACCTTGAGAGGTCCCTCCCAACCCAATACATTCTGTGATTCTGTGAGTCTATGATATTATAAAATTAACTGTGCATCTCCTTAGAAGTCCCTATAGCAAAATTTAGAAGAGTAAATATAGATGCGGTTGAAACAAAAGAGCATTTATATTAGTAGAAAAGATGTTTAATACCTCCCAGGCAGGAAGCAGCACAGACAATATTTTAGAATTTGATTCAGAGTGTTGTGTAGTGCAAATTATGACCATGAATTACCAAAGGGTAGTTGATTGCCTTTGAAGGAAGCAGTGAAGGCTGAGGACTAAAAGGATTGTTTGCCCTGCAAGAAAATTAGTATCAACTTTTATTTAATTCTCTGTGAATACATTTCTGTAGCCCACCTGGCTGATTAGCACTGCTCCAGCTCTCAAACAAGCTCTAAGGCTAAAGATAGTAACTTCATGCAATGCTGTGCCAGGGCAGGTAGACTCGGGGGGTGCTGCAAGGCAAACACTTAAAGGCCGAGAGCAACACGAACCAGGATGACTCATTAAGTGTTCTGTCTCCCCGTTTAGAAACCTTTTGAAAAACAGTTCTTGTGCAGCCCATCAGAAGCAGGTCACAAATATGAGTAAATATGTTCCAAGAAGACCAAAAAAAAGTTACGATGAATGCTATGCCTGATTTCAAGGTTACAGAGAGAGAACATTTATTTTCTGACATCTCTGGACTACTTGGAGCTCTAGTGCCTGTGTGACCTACTTTCCATCCCAGAGAAGTGTGTGACCAGCAGTCAGTTTCCATTCTGACTTTCTGTTGGGAAACGAGGGGGATGTGGTACATAACCGTTTAAGCCGGGTCACGTGAAGTCCCCCAACAGGCAGTATCCTTGCAGCGCACTGCAAACGGACTCATTTTTGGGGTTAAATGTATAGTTCTGAATAAATGGTTTAGACAGGAATGAGAAAAGTGGTAAGATTAGGAGCAACCAGTGTTAGAAACGTAGGGGCAGATGTACACTCAACAGCACTACACATTCATTTTGGTTTTCCACTTAGATCACTGGGACCCTCACATGCTTGCTACATATTGTTTTGGAGCTGATAGTGATGCTGGATAAAGTGAAGGAATCAAAACTTGGAGGTTGTTTTTAGTCCTAATACCAGCCAACTGCTAGGACATTCATTTATTTTCTTATCTTCTTGGGGGGAGAGCAGAGGCAGCTCACACAAGCTCTTTAAATTTGAAAATAAACCCCTTTTGACCACGAGAAGTTCTGATTAGAACGTACCACATCTACTAGTGGAGAAGGGAAAGGGGAATGTCGTGGGAACATCTTCAGCTGGATCAGCCCTAGGACCGGGGAATTCCTGCACCTAAGTTTTGGTTCAGCTGCTATCTGGTCAGCAATGCCTTGAGAGTCTGGCCCGTGGTCTGCACCCATGTATCTCGTGGGTTCGAATTGCTGCATGAGGTGAGCTGAGAACTAAAAAAGCAACGAACTCGTGAGGAAACAGGTGGATGAAGTTTTCTAGAGGGTGGTAAATGTGGCTTGACTGGATAACAATAGCAGTGTAAACCTTCTGGACCAGTTGCCCGGGGAGTTTATTCAACTCCTTCCTATAAAGGCTTTTTTAAACTGACAGTGAAGAAGACAGAAGGGCTTTGTGTAAAAGCTGAGCATGACAAAAGGCAGAACAGCATCAGGATATGAAGGTAACAAGTAATACTGGAAGCAAGCAGTACCTGACAGTGGTTCTAGTGACAGGTATCAGTTTCATGGAGCAGAAAGTGAGGTTTCTGTCAATGAAAGTGCTATAAACTTCAAGAAAAAGAAAGCAGACAAGTGAACCAAGTGATCCAGAGGGCCTCTCTGTTGGTAGCAAAAGATTCTGTAGATAAGCTGTGGCCAAACCTTAAGTAGCCAAAAGGATCAGGATGGTGCTTGGGTTGTCTGGCACAGGTGCTCTCTGGGGATGTGACCTGTAAAACAGTGGGAAGCGGAAAGAAGCACATCCAGATGTATAAGGACAGTGGGCCACTCAAGACAATTTTGAAATAGAAGCCTATTTTAAGATAACTTCATTGTGCTTTGGGATATAGAAACAGTGCATCAGAGACTCTGCTTTTCTTAAGTAGACCTTTTCACGCCTTCAACCTTTAGATGATAACACAGGTTTGTATTTTACTTTCTAGATGTCCAGCAGGTGATAACTGGTGGTACATGGGAGAAAAGTGTGAAAGGAAAGGCTCAACTCAAGAAAACGTCGTAATAGCTGTTTCTTCAACCATATCTGTGTTTGTTGTAATGCTTATTGTCACTGTCACAACTGCAGTGTGCCTTAAAAAGAAATACAGCCAAGGGAAGAAAAGTGGGGAGAGCCTGACTCTAGAAGAAGTAAGTATATTGCCTCTTTCAACAAATATATATATATACACATATACATACATACATTTACTAAAAAGTAAACAGTCAAATTCAGTGAGAAGTAAATTGGAAGATGTCACATTTTTGAAGTCTGAAGACTCCAGCTTAGGAATGAAAGAGCTCCATTAAGTGCTAATAATTTATCAAACGCCCAAATGCCACTTCATTCAAAACCTGTTCTCCTCCATCTCCAGCACTCCTACTGCCCCGAGGGCAGCCTACATTGAGTGGGAGGGCATGAACAAAGGGGCTCATTTTCAGTTTGTAACTAAACTGTGTTTTCAGCTTAGTGGGCTTGTATTTCATCTATCACTGCATTTCCTACTGAAGATTTCCCCTTAAAACTCCTGGATATGGTGCTAAAAAACCCAGCATAAAATGTCAAGGCAAAAATTAAGTCTAAAAATCAGTTTCCCTCTTCAATGGCCATTTTTTTATGCAAGGAGCAAAGTAGCCATGGAAATCATGACTTAGGGAAAGGTAAAAGACAGCAGGTTAAAACTATGTGAATGACTGGATCCGAAAGGCCAAGTAGTGAATAGCAGCAGCATTTGGGCTGGTTTCTGCAGGAAATTTTATAAATTCCGAGGCACATGGACTTAGTTTACATAGACTTAAACTTGGAAATAGCAAGAGTGACCTAAGTTAGAGGGACACACAAGGCACAGGAGAAATTCTGTAAGCGAATTGAAGAGGAACGGCCTTCCAGATGGCAGAGTTCCATTTTTAATTTTGTGCTGATATTCTTTGTGTTACATCCTGTTGAGGTGCAGTACCCCTGTGCAATGCCAGATACCTGACACTGTTACTTTATGACCTTCCAATACGTAATTTTGGTTTCTTTGCAAGTAATACTCTTAAATTATACACATTTCCCTTCCCTAGACATATTTCTCTTCCCCACACACATATTTCTCTTCCCCTTTTAAGATGTGGCTTGTGTTTTGTTTGTTTGTTTGTTTGTTTTCATTTAGACTAGAACAGCCTTCTGAAGACAATGCAAACAGGCATCAAAGACACAAGATGAACATCACTGGAAAACCACAACTACGTCATTGTTCTTCCTATTACTTTTACCTCAGCCATTACGATAAAGGTTTGTGAAGCCTGGAAAAGAATTCATCACCTGGATAAAATACTGTGCTGAAGTCAGTGAGGAGTCTGACAACGTTGTGTACCGCCATGCCATGGAGAAAAATGGAAACAGGCTGTGACATGCCTGCCCTGTCCTTTGAATGTACCTGAAAATGAAGAAAACGTGTAAAACTGCACCCTGACTTCCAGTCAACACAGTGAAGTCTAGGTTTGCTATCTTATCGTGATACAGGTGTCTATAATAAAAGGGAGCTGGACCCTGTAATCACAGGGTACCCAGTGGTTCTGAGTCCTGCAACAGCTGTCAGTCAGTAGTGTGAGGGTGTGTGGAGTGCGGGAGCGTCTGGTTCATTAAGTTATTTGGTTGTGATCTACTCCCTATAAAAGAAATAACAAGTAATGAGGAAAGTGATAAATTAACCACACAGACACACAAACTTTAATGAGGAAGTCACAACAGAGATGATAATGAGGACCCAGAATGCTTCAGCCACTGATTGATGGGCCATTAAAGGAACTACTCAGGCAGAGCCTTCAAGAATGTCAACCTGAACGATAAATTTTAACTGATACGAAGGGGGAAACATGATTAATGTGAGTATTATGGGAAACCTGAGACTGCTTGGGATATGGGCTATCAGAAGAGGCTTGTGGCCTTACATAAAAATGGCTATGGGATGTTTAGGGGAAGGGCCAAAGGGTCTGAAGAAAAGGGGAAGGATCACTGTGGTTCAGAGGGGAACCAGTGTGGGAAAACGGTGCCAGCAACTGGAAAGACCAGCCTGCAAAAGGCATCTGTGTGCCAACGACCAGAGGAGACCACAGGTCTTAGGGCTTGTGCGTCTAGATACTAGCACATGGAGGGACAAGCGTGCAAGAGTGTGTGTTTGCCAGTAGCTGGAGGGACTGTGGGCCGCAGGGCTTGTAGTGCTAAACACCAGTGACTGGAGGGACTGGTGTGTGTATGTTGTGTGTGTGTTGAAAGGTCCAAGTGCCAGCAACTGGAGAGGAGGCCTTGGGCACCAGGTCTGTAGGTCTGGGTGGCAGCAACTGGAGGGATTGTGTTGTATGTGGGTGTGTAAGAGGTCTAAGTGCTGGCAACTGCAGAGACCTGGGTGCGTTTATATTTGTTCAGTGAATGTAATCCTCTCTGTGTGTGTATGTATGCATAATTCACTAGCAAACTTCAAGCTGGACTAGCTGATGAGTTGAAGGAAACATTTCCACATCTGGAGGACTCCGTCTGAGCCAGTGGTTGGGGTAAGGGAGCCCAGGGTCCAGGCATGGGTATTAGGCAGACTGAGAGCCCGTGCTAGAATTCAAGGGATCTGTGATTGTGGGAGTGCTTATGCGAGGAGTCTGTGAGTGTGTGCAGTGTACGCTGGCAAGAGTCACGTTGCTCTATCTGGCAAGTAAGAGGGGACTTAAACAGGTATAGAGGCCGTGATAACATTCAAGGGGGCTGTGAATGTGTTTATGGGTTGGAGAATGAGGGCACACATGTTTTCCCCAAAGAACCTCCATTCCGATTGTCTGGAAGGGAGGAAGAGGACAACACTCAGCACTTGTGTAAGTTTGGGTGGTGTTGTAGGTGGGCTGTGTATGTGTTTATGGGTTGGAGAATGAGGGCACACATGTTTTCCCCAAAGAACCTCCATTCCAGTTGTCTGGAAGGGAGGAAGAGGACAGCACTCGGCACTTGTGTAAGTTTGGGTGGTGTTGTAGGTGGGCTGTGTATGTGTTTATGGGTTGGAGAATGAGGGCACACATGTTTTCCCCAAAGAACCTCCATTCCAATCATCTGGAAGGGAGGAAGAGGACAGCACTCGGCACTTGTGTAAGTTTGGGTGGTGTTGTAGGTGGGCTGCGCTGCCCACGCTGCTCAGTGCGTGTGCGAGACAGTCTGTGCAGCCATCTGTATCAGGGACCGGTGTTGGGGGGGGTGTTGGGGTGTGTGTGAGAGTGTGTCTCTTGCATACACACCCAGCCTTGCTGCAGGCCAGACCTGCAAGCAAGAAGAGCAGCAGCTGTTCTCCATCCCTGGGACGGGGACGGAGAGATCCCCTGGGACCGATCCTGGCTGGGCACGTCAGCTGGGGAGGAGGGATCCCGGCTTGGCTGGATTTCGTGTCTTCCTCAACACCCTTGATAAAGGAGAGCTACAGTTCAGTGGGATCTGGAGAACAGAGAAGGCATGGAAACAGGAGAAGGGCCAGAGGAAGCAGGGTGTGCTTCCCCGCGGACAGTTTGCAGAGGAAGACGGCAGTCACCACGGGCACAGATCATCACATTTGCAGTGGTTTGGAGGGGGAGGAGCTGCAAGAGACAGCAGTGCCAGTAACACAAATGTCAGGTCACACCAGATGGTTGGGAGACTGGTATGTGAATATATTCACATTTAAAGGTCAGCAGCTACTTTGATTCCCTGGAATGGATGTTGACGATCATAACATTTGTCGTGCGATTTACCCTAACTCTGGGCAAGAGCAGTTCAAATGTACAGAAATTGGATGAGGGAACTAGTCTTCCTCTGAATGCTACTGCACAGCACAAAGCAACAAAATGTGTATGCTTCTGTACTGACATTACATGTGTAGTCCTCCTCTGATTAATATTCTCTGCAATATAGTTATATTTAAAGCATTCAGAGCTGGGTTTATTAGCTTTTGTCAGATCCCAAAGATTCATGAAAACAGCCAGACAACATTAACAAAGATTTGTCAGAGCTAACAAACATCCTGGATAGGAAGATACCCTACTATAGCTGTCTTAAAATAACTTTCCTATTTTGACATGTCTTCATCAGCAGTTTTCATGCAAATAATCCTCCAAATGTGCCTACAATTAAGATATGCACATAGATTTACATGGAGTTAAGAAGACACAAATGAGACTGTTCATAAATTCAACCCTGGCTAAAATACTTAACATTATAAACAGTGAGCATTTAATAATTTCAGATGTGAACTACCAGATTTGTGACTGCAGAGATTGTTTATATTTTTTTGCAAACGCAGGTTACGTGAAACGGCACAAATACTTACCTGTGGTTTCATCAGAAGAGAGCTCAGTACACAGAGCAATATATCACAATACATTGAACAAGATACAAATTCTGTTGGGTATATCCTGAAATGATAAAATTCCATGGGAAAGAACCTTAAGCTTCTGCTTATTAATTTCAAACAGGAATCAGTGACGAGCACAACCTAAACCCGAATCTCTCAGTCAGTGAGCGTGAAGAACTTACTTTTCAGTAGTGTGCAGATTCCATAAAGCCAAAAGAAACCGAGGTTTTATTAATGTCATTAACTGACCTAAAAGTAGTCAAGAGGAAAATAAATTTTTTTTTTCAATTTACAATGCAGAAAAATTGCTCAGGAAATCCAGCATCAGATTCAATATTGCACTTTATTGTCTATCACAAAAGTTATACGACTAGCTCCAGTTCCTGAACAAACACATCTTTCTTAAAAAGCTGTAGCACAACTGACTTTCAGTGATGGTATTTTTGTGTGAAGAAAGGAGGTGAGAGATTAAAGCTACAGATGTGGTTTAGGAAATGAAGCATTTCAACCGGAGTCGTCTTCTTTGTGAGCAGACGCTTTACTTGGATTTGTAACTCAGCTGGTTAAAGTTGCAATGCCTCCGTGATGGTCACCTCTCGTAAAAACAGCAACGAAGATTCACCAGCCCAGGTCCTACAGCTTTCCTCTGGAGCTGACTTCCCTGCTTTACAAAGACTTTTCCTACGTCGTTACTAGGACTGCCTCTGTGGTTTTTAATGAAACAGCTCGATTTTGGAGATGTACCTTTGACAACGCATCGTAGCCTGTATCAGCAACAGTGTGACCAGCAGGAGTAGGGAAGTGATTGTGCCCCTGTACTCGGCACTGGTGAGACCACACCTTGAGTACTGTGTCCAGTTTGGGGCAGCACAGTATAGGAAAGACTTTGAGGTCCTGGAGCGGGTCCAGAGAAGGGCGACGAAGCTGGTGGAGGGTCTGGAGAACAAGTCATATGAGGAGCAGCTGAGGGAACTGGGGGTGTTCAGTCCAGTGAAGAGGAGGCTGAGGGGAGACCTCATCGCTCTCTACAACTGCCTGAAAGGAGGGTGCAGTGAGGTGGGGGTTGGTCTCTTCTCCCAAGTGACTGATGAAAGGACAAGAGGCAATGGCCTCAAGCTGCACCAGGGGAGATTTAGATTGGATATTGGGAAAAATTTCTTTACTGAGGGTGGTTAGACTTTGGAATGTGCTGCTCAGGGAAATGATGGAGTCACTGTCCCTGGGGGCGTTCAAAAGACGTATAGATGTGGTGCTCAGGGACATGGTTTAGTGGTGGGCTTGGTAGTGTTAGGGTAATGGTTGGACCTGATGATCTTAAAGGTCTTTTCCAACCAAAATGATTTTTCCAGCCAAAATGATTCTATGAATTTATGGTTCTATGATTCTATGATATTCATCACAGATCAGGTACTGCCTTGGCCAGCTGGGGAGACACATGTCGGGTTGCAGCCTGGGTGTTTACTTTACTTTCCTAAAGCAGATTTATTCACAGAAAGTTTTACTAAAATCTTTAATGTAAACTTTGTGTGAAATCACTGAGATACCAGTATGACAGTAAATCCACCAGCGTTAAATCTGCACCAAGCTCCACTTCTCTCCCCCATCCTTCTCGCACTGTGGCGATTCAGGTTAAAATCTGCAACAAGTATTTGTTCTGCCTGGATCCTGGTCAGGCACATTGCACTCTCTACAGACCAGGACTAGTGTAAAAAAGCGTATTATTGGGTTCCCATGATGTGCAGAACAAGGGCTTGAGCTGTGGACATGGATTCCTTGGGTCGACTGCCCTGCTCCTGTTCCTCATTCAAGCGCGGGTCTCTGCTGGTGCCCAGTGGCTGCCCCACCAGCAAAGAACCAGGCTGAAGTGAACGTTGTCTTCTCTTCTCCTCTTTTTCTGGGCTCCAACCTAGCTGTACAGCTGGACCCAGCAGAGTACGTGCACATTGTACTCAGAGCTGTGTGCGTGGCTCATTCCCCACTGCCGAGTCTGTCAGGAGTCACAACAGCATGGGCTTAAAAATAAAATAAAATAATCCCATAGTCAAGCCAGTGGCTCAGGTTTGGAGTAAAAAAAAAAATAAAATAAGGTAGGCTGTCCTAGCTACTTACAGGTCTTTCTTCAAGAATCTCAGCATTGCAGAAAATCTTTTAGGCCTGCCACCTAATATCTATGCTAAACAGCGTACGCAGCCTCATATTCCTGATACAGGCAAACTTGACCAATTCCATTGCTATTTGCATCACCACGGATCAGCTCGCTCAGTCTGGCTTTTGCACAAGTAGCAAATAACTGAATCATAATGTCTAATAGCCTGGCTGGCGCTGCATTGTCTAAATGCAAAAAAGGGACTAATCCCAGACACCAGCTCTCCTCTTTCAGCTAAGCATGTCAGGTGTCTCGTACCACCCATGCCAGGCAGACGTGGTTCCAAGGTGCAGGGCAGGAGTCACGAGTTGTCATTTTTAGCTGCAGGTTAGAACAGAGAAGTGGTATTTCTCCATTCCCCTCCCCCCCCCGCCCCGTGACTTTCCTTTTCCACTTTTATCAGAGCTCAGGGGCTTTTGCTAAGAGACAGGTGCCACTTGTTAGTCAAAGTACCTTTGGTTCCCATAAATAGGATTTTAATTCTCCTGTCTACTTGGACTGTATTTTCAAGCTGCCTTCAGTGCAGGTAGTACAGATAGTCATGTCTCAAAAGGAGAAGAGAACCACCAAATAAACTGCCTTTTCTGAACAGTCAATTGCTGTTTCTCAAACCCAGAGTCGTTGCTTATAGGCTTTTGTAGTATTTGATGCAGTAATGGCAAAATACTTGTATGTTGCTCTGTGTTACGAAATGATGAAGAAATTAAATATGTGATGATCTCCTTTCCCCACTTCTTTCAACTACATATAGAATCATAGAATCATTCAGGTTGGAAAAGACCTTCAAGATCGTCAAGTCCAACCATCAACCCTACTCTACGAAGTACACCCCTAAACCATATCTCCAAGCACCACATCTAGTTTATCACAAAGGACAGCTCTAAAGCCAAGTTTTAATAAAACGTCGCGTGCAAGAAGAAGATTATGAATTTTTTTGTAGCAGACAGACTCCACGTGGCTGCTGTCCTTGTCCTCTGCCCTTTCTGAGCATCAACAGAATGAACTGGGAAAAGCCACAGCAATTCAGACTGGTCACCCCTCCAGTTAAAGATTTTCTGGAGTGCATATGGATCAGTCTCCTTTGTATTAAACTTCTTCAAAATGTGTCACCAGTGTCACCTTTTTCTATTTTTCCATGGGACGCCTTTTTTTCCCCTGCTCCCCACCAGTCGGAGTTTATTCCTTGCAACATGTACACTATGACTGGTATCGTAAAGTCTGCAGGCAGATTTTAATTTTCATTTGCTCACAAATTCCTAAACTCCTTCCCCTTGAGATGAAATGGTCCATGCTTGATCTCTGCCTTTGACTTCACCTACTGTGAAAACAAAATAGCGTCAAAGAAGCTTAACTTGAATGTCTGGAACTTAAAAGAACAAAATCAAGCCCCATTGTTTCCCAAGGCTGCAACGCTTAATCCTACAATACATAAACATGAGTGCTCTTCCAGTGCAATACTCATGGGAAAAAAAGATTGTGTGCCCTTTATCAGATTTGAATCTTATCTCTAAACCATTTCATGGAACATTTTGATTAACTTCTTAATGACAGCATTTCTGCTTAGCGTTTACATGTGACTAGAACCAGCCATCTTGTTCTGCTAGCGCTCTGTGTATGTGCATTTGCCCTTGAATTTTTCTTTTTTTCTGGATCCATGCAGTCTGTGCTACAAAAAGCCAGATCAAATCTTGTCAGCAGCACTTCTCCCTCTTCATCTGTGATTGCTTTATTTTTTTTTTTTTCATACTTCTCATCCTGTTGTGAACACTTGGGTTTGGAGGCAGCTTTCACTCGTGTAAATGATGTTCAGAACAGAGCATTAAAAATTACGTAAAATAACTTTGTAACTTCTAGTTTAGTTTGTTAAGCAAGCTATTAGTTTGTTAAGTTTGGTAGTTACTAAGTTGTTCAATAAACTTTTTTTATTAGCTGCAGTAGGAGTCTGCTGCTCCTTAGAAGAGTCACGTTTCATTCTGGCTGCCACTGTCATGCCTTTGTCACCGCAAAAGATTTGTCAGGGTAAGGTGAAGTAATGAGAGAAACAGAAAATGGAAGTATCTACCATTTCAGCTGGTTCAGGAACAACCTCTGCAGGCACTGAGGACAACTGCAGGTTTGCCTTGGCCAAAAGAACAATGACTGTGCTTAAGCCTTAGCACGTGTGATTGGGAGGAATGGTGAAAGAAAAGCTGCTGGGGGAAGAAAGTATGAATTTCCCTAAGGGAAAAAAGCTCTAAGGAGAAAGAAAATTAAATTGAGATAGTGAATAACCACTGTGGGCCACTGCATGTCAGTCTACAGGCCGCGTCTCCCAAGCAGATAGATGCTCCTTCGCAACACGGAAGCCTGAACAGCACCTCCTGCTCAGCAGCCCACATGTTTACTCTGCTTTTCATCGGTTCCCAGCTCCCAGCACGATCAATCACCACTACTTGTGTCCTTTTTCAATCTCTTTCCATCAGCAATGCGTTCATCTCTCACTTGGAAGCACCGTGAGACCTCCAGCTGCCCCAGCCGCGGCGCTGCAGAGCCTCTTGGGGCAGCTCCCTTGCCCGGGAAGGTCTGGGAGACTGGCAGCCAAGGCGATGCAGGGGCCGCGCTGGCACAAGCGTCGCACAAAACATACTTTGTCGCTGAAAGAGTGAGGAAAAACTTGGAAGCGTAACCCCTTCCACAGCCTCTGCCAGGGCAAAGCCAGCGGTGGAACCCCATGGTGCCGGCTCTGCCCGCCCTGTGGTCAGCTCGTCCCTGCCCAGGCTGGCGCTGGGGACAGTAAATAACGGTCGCCCTCGCTTTGGAGGATTTGTTGGAGGAACCGGTGGAGACCAACGCTCTGTTCCACAGAGATTATATCTGTGAATCCTTCAGTTTCTGTGTGAAGACCAGATATAAAGATCTGTCTTCCCTTGGGAGCAAATTCCCCATCCTGCACCCAATCCCCCCCTGCCAGGACAAGCGGGGCTGCCCTGTCCCGGCGCTCTGCCCCACACTGGCTTTCCCAGCCGGGTCCCCACACGGTCACACCGTCGGAGCGACTGCATCACGATTTGGTTGACACCAAACCTCCCTGCTGGCCGCATGCCTGCCCGTGAAAGCCCCGCAGAGCACTGGGTGGCATCCACCTTCCCCGCCTTTGGAACAAACTGGAACTTCTGAGCAACGCAGAGACACATCCATTTTGAAGGCGGTCCCAGCAACCTCAAAGGTGTTTCTGAAATGAAAAGTGGGGAAAGGAAGAAAAGGGATTTATTTACCCTTTTCCCCTCAGGGGTTTATTTACCTTTCTTCCCCTGGGGTTCAAATGAGCAAGCCACTCAACCCTCTGTGCTAGCAAAGTCATAGAAGTGCTTTCATTTACACCATAATCACACCTAAGCACCCCGATTTGGTGGTGCTGCTTGCGTTCCTAAGAGCAAGTTATCTTGGCTTCCACTTGCCTTGCTTTATACCTTCGCACAAACCACTTTGCAGGCGTGTCAGCTCACTCTCAGCTTGGCTGTGGTTGGGCTTACTTGCATATTCGCTCCCTCACTTGTTTCCCACAGCATCTCAATGATCTGGTGGACTAGTACTGCGTGGGCTAAAGGTGATTTTTTTTTTCCAATTCCACAAATAGTCACAAAAAAGTGGTTTGCTTCTTTGTTTTCCCCCCATTTCTTCAGTTATAAAACACTTTCCCATTTCTTATTAGGTGGCAACAAGACCATTTCAAGGCTTTTCTACCAAAAAAACCCCACGGGCCGGGGTGCAGGAGCTCGGGTACGTGGGTGCTTGCCGATGTGCACAGGGGCGCAGCTGGGCACATGGGGCCCACAGCACGACAGGAGGGTTTTAGAGCTCAAAAAAGATGGAAAGTTTGATATCTTTGGAAACGCAAGGCTGCGCATCGGTTTCTCAATCAGCCGTTTACAGCTGCTGTCAACTGCTCCTGGCGACCCCCTGCTGGTGGTGGAAGTGGTTTAGGGAATATTTGGCAATACGAAGCTCACCTCTTAAAGGAGAAAGCAGAGCCCTTCGCCATCTTTCAGCTGTAGGGCCAAAGCACACTGGGTTTAGAGCACTGGAAAACATTAAATAGCCTCATAAGCAGTAGAGAAATCCTGACCTTTCTTTACTACCATTTTATTCAGTGTATATGTGAGTAATTAATTTCTGCTGAATAACTTGTGCACTATCTGTGAGTGCGTGACTTCCCTTAGTCTATTAAACAGGAGTGCAGTAAACGTCCTCTCCTTCCCCATCACTTTTGGCTTTTATCACAAGGGACGCTGAAAATATTTGATATATACTGTCAAACTGATACTATATTGAACATATATTGAAATATAGCTACTGGTGGAGTCAGAATGCTTTTAAACATCCCTGCCAAGAATCGCTGTGTAGGACGTAGCCATGCCCTCCTAAGGGGCTGCATCATCTCCAATGGAGGCATGCATTGGCACGATTCCCCTTGCCCAAGGTCTTTTACCAGCCGCAGCGGGGCTTGCTTGTCACGAAGCCCCAAACTTCAGTTGTGTTTAACAGCACAGCAACCCCGTGCAAGCACACAGGTGTGCAGCACGAAACCTTTACAGAAGGGGAGCTGTTGTGGGTCCCAGCAGCCAGAGCCACCACTCCTCTCCATGGGTGTGCAAAAGAAATGGGGGAAGGAGGAGCATCGCGGCCGCCCCCTTCAGATCCAGGGACTGCAGGATGCAGGGCCAGACCTCTGAGCTGGGCTTTAGGGATAGTCATTAAATATTTGCTGATGATGTCGGGGGCTCATTGCTCCAGCAAACAGGAATGTTGGTATTTTCAGGCTCTGGCAGGAATGAACTTGAATGGGATAAATGTTCTTGCACTTACAAGGTATTTTTACAATTAAGTGCCCCAAAACTCCTGGGAAATGGGAAATCAGTTTCCCCAATTGATTGGAAAGACGGTTAAATCAAGCCTGTTAGGAGGCTTAAGTAAGAGCACAGAGTAACTCGCTGTCAAATGCGATATTGAGAAAAGGCAACCCACCAGTGCCTGTTCGTTGGTCTGGTTTGCTGCCCTGAGGGTGCTGTTCAGTCCGGGGACACGGCACTCGGTGGGAGCAAACCCAGGACCTCTGGCAGCCCTGCTCTGCCACGGACACAGTCGTCACCGAGACACTTCTTCCCCCTTGGCCCCCAAAACCTGACAGCCGTCGGCTTCGTCGCTGTCGGCAGACAGACCTCGATAGCTGGATGAAGCTGGTGGGAGCAGGAGAGGCAGCAATCCCTGCCGATGGGTCAAGGGACGCTAGCCCTGGTGTTGCTGACTCCAGGGCAGCCTGGGGCTGTGCTCTCAAAAACCAGTTTGCCAGGCAGCTGAAGGGCGGTCACAGCCAGCTTTTATAAGCTACCACTTGATCTTCGTAATGATTATTTTTTATTCAGTGTTTTCTAAGGTGCTTCCCTGTAAAAGGAGGAAGACGCCTCTGACAGTGTTGCAAGTATGTTGAGGTGGATACTGAGAAGTGTCAAAGCTTTTTCCTCTTTTCAAGTAGCAAAGATCAAAACTTCCAAAGTTTAAAACATTCACTTAAACTTGTAAGTACCTTGAAATAGCATTAGTACTTTTTTTTTTTTTTTTTGTCTAAGCTTGCAGCCTTTTATTTGAGACATTATTCAAAAACACAGCTTCCATATAATGTAATGTTCAATTTCAGCTTAACAGGAGAAAATTGTGAGCAAATCAAATCAACACTTTTCATTATTCCGGGTACAGGAGCCTGCCATGCTCCAGCAGCATCTGCAAAAGCACAGGTTCGGGTGATTGAAAGAAGACAAAGTATTACAGAGACACGTACTTGAGCCTTAAAGTTCCCAAAGTCAAAGTGCTCTGGTAACAAATCCTCCACATAATAGAAATTTAGTTTGTTTTTTTTCCAGCATTTCCCTTCCAGAATGCTCCCGACTCTTATCAAACTCGGAAATCTTGCACCACTGATTAGCTTCTAAACTGCTTCAGCTAGTTGTAAAGTTACACCAACAATATTGGGGTATAAGAAGGATTTCAATTGTTCATTTCAGTCTCAAACTGGAAAGGAAAGAAAAGAAAGGGAAGCTGGCATTGCTAAGGTCAGGAGTGTAAATGTATCTATAAAATTATATATATATAAAGGAACCACAACAGTTTTCTTAAGGAAAAGTTTATAATACTATGCTATTATCACTTACCTAACAGCCCTCCAGACACTACTGCAACACAAGCAGGTACTAAAGCCATCCTTAGAAATCCTACTGTTTCAATAAATCAGAGAGAAATGCTCAGACTACACTTTTCTTATTGGCGTTCTTGCTTTACAGTCCTTGCTTCAGAATCCTCCCAGAATAATTTTTTTTTTTTTTTTTTTTTTTTTTAATTTAAGATCTCATTCCAAATTTCAAAGAAGCACGCCTCTGTCCAGCCTAGCTTTGCTTGTGATTAAAGGCCCAACTTTTGGCTATATTAAAGCTTTAACAGACAGTCCTTTGGATGAACTTTTGGCCATATTAAAGCTTTAACAGACAGTCCTTTGGATGGCAAGGCGCAGCAGATCCATTAGCGTGTCGTTGAATGCCGTTATACAACTGCTTTGACTTTTCGTGGCTCCACAAGCGCTGTATTTGGATACACAGCACGGTAATTCAGGTGCTGGGCAAGCGCTTCTTGCCAAGGGGTTGCTGGATAGCAGGTCCCGTCTGGGGGGTTAAGCATTTTAACATGGTGGTTAACGCGGTTAAAACGCCCCGGCAGTGCGGTGGGGATGAAGCAGTGTTTCAGTACTGCCAATAAGTAAGTGTGCAAGTTGCCCTCTTCAGGAGAGAAAAGACGTACTCAAACAGAAAGATTTGAAAAGGATCGCTGTTGTAGATTAATCTATTTTTAAAGCAAGTTATCAAATATTTGACCGAAGCTCTGTAGAGCAATAAAGAGCTTGATTTACGTAAGGAAGGTGACACCTCTGCCAGGTGCTGTTATGTAGCAGGTTAGCATTCTCAGGCTAACGTAACTTAATTTGGGTACTGAAAACAAAGCATTTAGAGATGAAGTCACAACTGAACAGCCACCGTGCCTACAAGTGACAGAAGTAGAATAGTTCCATCAACTTGAGCGATAAACTGAAGCCCATTCGTGAAATCAGTGGGTGTCTCGCCCGAACGAGCAGCGCAGGATTAGACTCGATTGCACATCACGCCGGCACTAGTTAGAAACATAGACCAGATGTCAAGGAAATAGGGAAGTGTGGGACAAAACAGAAATAATTGTAAAAATGTGCCCAAGGATAAAATAAATTGATCCTAAGACACTAACAAACATTCTTGTATAAGAGGAAATGAGTCTTTGTACTGGGTTGGCTTTTATTTTCTTGCTAATATTGCATATCAGAACCACACTGGCACGATGAGGAGGGGGGATAATAAAATAACTTATCAATGCACTATTAACTCTACATGCTCTTACCTAATAATAAGATATTGATGTCTCCTTTAATGCGTGTCCCATTGTTGAGAACTTTCTCATTACCCCGCAGTAGCATACACAAAATGGCTTTTTTAATATACTCATGGCCATGAACGTTTGGTGCTAAAGACTTGCTTAAATGGTCAAAGATATCCTATTTAAGAAACAGCAAACACTTACATTGCACATTACCAACATTAGAACGGAATCTCATTATCCATTAGCCAGTATTAGTGCAATTTATAACTTACTTTAGTTTGAGCTTTGCAGAATTTCTTGATCTTTGCCACATCATCAGCTGAGAATGTGGGTGCTATTTATTTGCTCATCAGTTTGATATTATTAGCCAGCGTTACTGTCCCGGGTATTTTCCTCCAGATGCTGAGAAATGTCATGAGATTAACTGTTAAACAGATAAACTATTAAATACATACCGGAGCATTGTTTTCACAACACAAAAAGAGTCAAATTCAAAGAAATTATTAGATTTATCCATTTTATTATGGCTTAGTGAGTGAAATCCACACTAAAAGAGGATCCAATGAATCTCCAACACCAGAAGTCAAGAGAACTAGAACTATGTCATATAGTTTCATAGTGCTGGGGACTTCATTGCTTCCCTACCCTGCAACACCAACGGGTGGGATATCCATATGGTGTGGGCAGCACGGGGTGACATCCTACCAAAGAACATGCTCTAGCGTTAGGGCTACCTTTGAAGGAAAGAGAGAGGACAACTCACTTTCCGCTTCGTTTTCCAAAGGCTTGTCAGACACTTGGGGCTTCTTCCGAACACCGATCAGACAAGCCTTGCCAACCCCAGAGGGTGAGAAAAAACCAATCAGCTCAGAAACCTAAATTTTAAAGCAGAAAGCAGGGAAACGCCACCTCAACTCTTACTTTATGAACCTATCGGTCTGTGGTAAGCTTACAGGCTTGGCAGGGGAGCACTGGCGAGACAGCTGACGCTTCAGAAGGGCCATGAGAAAATGCTTTGGGGAGGGGAGAGTGCAACTAACTGGTATAAACCATCTAGAGAAAGAAGTGGATGCAGCCCAAGATCTGCCTGTGGGCAACCCCGGCCCCCCAGGGCACAGTTGTGTCTCCCAGGTAAGAGGACTTGAACGGAAACTAAACCAGAACCGAATCCAGTTCCATCCCGGATCAAAACCAAATCCAGTTCCAGCCCGGGCTGCCTCCGGAGGCTCCCAACAAGCCTCCGGGTTCGGCTGAGCCCGTCGCAGTCAGGCAGAGCTCTCCCGGCTGCCCAGTTTGGCCGTGCCCTGGTGAGCGCTCAGCTGCGGATCCCCCCCCCCCGGCCGCCCACATCGAGGGGTCACGGGGGAGCAGGGAGACAGCTCAGGGGGCGTTCGGCTGTCACCGGGGCCAGGTGATGGAAGGGAATTTGGCAAAGAGGAGCCGGAGCGAGGTGGGAGCGGTTGTTCTCAGCCCCACAAGCAGTGCGGCAGACGTCCCGGCCGGGCACGGCGAGCAGCTACAGGCAAGTCCTATTTCTGGCTCTGGAAAAGTGGGATCTTGGGGATCCCCAGGGAAAAGCTACCGTGTTCGTTTGGAATCAGTACAGAAGAAGATTACAACAGCATTCATAGCACTCGAAGCCACGCTGAGAAGAATCTTTTAACTGTCCAGTAAACGCCAATCCCTCCTATTTGGTACCAAGTTCATCCCCAGCCGGACCTGACAAGCGGCCTCCGTTGCTGCCATGCCCAACGGCAAGGCCGGCTGGCAGTGGCTTGGGGAGGGGGCGTCAGTCCCAGGCACCCTGCTGGAAGGAGGGTTTTTATGACCGCTTATTCCTCCTGTGTGCCATCCAAAAGAAACGTGTTTTTCTGTAAATCCCTTTGGCGTGATGTTTGCCATACCGTCAGCAGAACCGTTTGCTCTCGGGATAGGTGATATTTGGGGATTTCCCCACCGAGGGGAAGGATGGACGGCGACTCCAGCAGCTACGGTCGCACAACACGTGCGGTGAGGAAGGGAGGACGTGACGGCACCTAAGCTGTCCGTGTTACTGTTCCAGGGCCTGCGTTAGCCCAGGCTAATGCCTCGAGGTACGGATGGACACCGGGATCCGAGGAGAGGTCCGCCCGGAGGTGGCCGCTCTGCACCGAGGGGTGCCAGACCCCCAGCCCAGCCGTGCACCCAGGACCAGCCCAGGCAGTGGGCACCCAGCAAGACCAGTGCCACCAGCAGAGCTGGGGGAAAAAGCTGTATTAACGCTTGCCATGAACACTTACCGATTAAGAAAACCCACCAGCCAGTGCGTACTGCCTTTTATACAGCTGAGAGACAAAACACAGACCAAGTCACAACAAAGCTTAAATCCAAAATAATTACATTTTGTCACAATTCCTTCCACACAGCCCAAGCTACCAAGGAAGCGAGCTGCCAGCGCCCGAGGAGAGACACGATTTGCTCCACAGCCCCCTTCAATCCCAGCGTGAAAATTTCCAAATGTTTGAAACGGGGAGCAACTAAATCTTTTAATGCTCTCTGAAAAGCAATCAGCTCACCGAACGCATCGTTCAGCAGCCTCCAATATAAAACAATTAAACCGTGAAAAGCTGCTGCAGTAATCTTACTTTAAAATCCTAAATTCCTTTACATTTCGAGGATCTGATGGCATTGACTCCAGTCAGACACACAGAGGCAGGGCAGAGAGCGCGGGAGCTTCTCGCAGCTCAGCTGAACACACCTCTTCCACTCTTTGAGCAGAGGCAGCTTAACTTTATGAAGATTTGTTGTTGCAGCAAAACTATCCAGGAGATACAGCTAAATCCAAATTCATTTCATTTCCAGCCAAATTATATTTTGATGCAGGTCACTAGAAGCTAATCTTTCATCTCTGTTTATCATACATGAAAATGAAAAAAAAAAAAAAAAAAAAAAAAGAATTTCAGATTAAGCAGCATTTACCATACTAAATAGAATTAAATCAAACGGAAAATTGCATAAAGAAACTCAGTTAAAACAATCAAATTAAAGAGCCCTTTACCTGTGTGAATGTAATCTTTGATTTTCTCAGAAGAGAAGAGAACATTATTAAGGGAACTTAGAAGGGAGCCTGGGGTTGCCCTTTTCCCATTTCCCTGCACTTGAGCTGTCAGTGTGTCCTCATGAGAAGATTTTCCCTCCTGTCTGTCAGGCCAGTTCACTTGCTTGTTCTCACACGCTGGAAAAACTCGTGTTTTTCAGTACCGCAGCAGCACTTCAGCTGCACAGTAAGCAGCAAAGTAGCAGATGATTTTTTTTTTTATTCATGCATTTTTTGTTAGTTATGAGCACATACACACAGACACACAGACGCATACACGCACCTGCATTCAGTAACACAGCACAGCTTTAGCAAAAACCCGAGCTAACCAGAGGCTAGCCTGCTTTTAACAACCTTTTATTGATGCTCTGACTTTCAAAGAGCTCCCATCTGAAATAGCTTACGGTAAGCACTAAAAATGAAGTAACAAAGCCTTCTAGAAGACACCTATTTAAAATTAGCCCACAAATACTTCAGCATAATTGAAGGAATTATAATCCTTTTTCCCCCCCAAATTCCAAGTCTTCCATTACATCAATTAAAAATGCATTTATGAGCTTGGCTTGCGGCAAAATCGAGAGCAATAAGCAGGGGCGGTTATGGAGAATAGCTCTCTGGGAAGAATTTTGGTGATATATAACACAGGCCTAAGGGGCTCAATAATGCCTTGGGTCAAATTTTGCTGATGAACATTATCTTAGTTTCTTGGCTGGAATCCCCTCTGGCTTCTAAAAAATCCTATTTCGTTTCAGGGCAAATTCTGTCTGAGAAATAAATGCAGAAACCCACGCAGTAAGGTTGGTTTCACACAGAACCTGAGAAACGCTGAGGTTTGGGGTTCAAGACAACATTTACTGTGTTCCTTGGTATTTGGACACATTTCCTTTAGATCCCCGTGAATAAGCGGGTGCAAACTGCATCCCTTGAGAATCAGGAGGGTTTTTTTTTCACCCAGTCAGAAACAAGCATCCCCTAATTCAAGGTGCTCCACAGGTTATTGCATAAATGTCAAGCTTCGTGCGTACCAACAGAAAGTTGTAACACCTCGGAAAAGCATGCAAGAACAAAACCACCGGAGGCAGAGTCATGCATGGATTACAAACACAACATGCTGACGCTGTTTCAGTGGTGGCGCTGGGGTCTTCAAATGCATCTGCTCCTAAAAATCTTGATTTTAGCTTAGCGCTTCTGAATAAAATCCAACGCAGGTTGCAGGTAAAAATTTGCATTTTAGCATGGAACTTCGAAACTCCCTAGTGAAGACGGTGACTTGTAAATGCAAAATACCACTCCTGTCTCTGAAAGTCCCTGAGATGTAAATCATTGGAGACGGGGAAAACAGTCCCAAGAAATATCCCGGTGTGTCCTGTTCCCGTTCCCTTGGCATGATCGTCACTGGAGGCTGCTGCGAGGGGGGCGGTAACGGGCCGCAACCTCGGGCTGAGCCGCCGCGGCTCGGCTCACGTCGGCTCTTTTTCTGTGTGTCGGTCCTTTGTGCTCGGGGATGAAAGGCGCAGTGCGACAGAGAGGCCTCTCCTCTCTCCTTTAGAAACGGCCCTCTCATCTCTGGTTTTCCACAGTTCAAACGTAAGGCTTTGAAAAAGATTTTCAAAGCGGCGTCTTGTATATGGAAATTCACGGCTCCAGGCAGGTTCATGATCAGCCCTGGGATTTGAAGCTTAAGAATAAGAACCTGAAGCCTAAATATAACTCCTTTACTTGTGCTTCGCCCTCCTCTGTTTTTCTCTGTTTAAAGCCATCAACAGGAATAAGATGATATCAGTTTTCATGGATCATCTATATAGTTTTACTTTAGGTAGATATTTCAATTTTCTTGTAAAAACACTGGGTTAAGGAAATATGAACACAAGCCATTTGGATAAGCTGCAAAAATAAAATTCCAGCTGCCAGCTATCCCACGTAAGTGACGTTATGCATGCTTAGGACACGGAGCTCCACACAACGAGACGGTAGCGGAAGGTGCCTCAGTAACCCCCAGAGTGGGGAAATAACCAAACCACTTTCAGGGCAGTAGGAGCAGAAACACCACACCATACCTTGGGCTTGGGGACGAGTTCATTTCACACATGAAGAACCAGGGAAGAAGAATGAAAGAAACTCCATCAACTGAATGCTTTGTGGTCCTCAAAACAGTTCTCACTGCTCAGCTGCAGCGGGGTATTTTATAAACATTAGCTACGTGCTTTTATATGTAGATATCACCCTACCTGATTCCTTCAAGGGTTCCAGGCATGGTGGAAGCCAAGAACAAGTTTATCTGCAATGGAAGCTCAGAGGTTGAAGCTCTTGGAGCAAGAGGGGTGCAGACAGCAGAAGCAGGGCAGGAGAAGAACGGGCTGTTTTGCCTGGACATCGCAGTAGGGCTCCGTGTGGGACCAGAGGCAGCCACCCGCCCCCCTGCAACCGCCTTGTCACTCCACGGCAAGAGGCACCCGCTTGGCCTCTGGAGGCCAAAGGGTAGGAGAAGAGGGTGACAAAATGAGAGGGTATGGTGAGCTGGGTTTGTAGGTCAAGCTGGCAAACGTGGATTTGTACTGTTTGTTGCTTTTTTAATTACTGGGCTTTTTATCCTTGGCCTGCTGCACTCATGCTGGAGGCTCAGTTTCCATGTCCTGCTTTAGCGTTACACAAGGAGCTCAGATTGAATTCTGTAAAGCAAAAAAAATAAAAAGATCACTGGAGGAGACCTTGTGAAATGACACTTCCTTTTTTTTTTCAGTAAACCAGCTGTAGCAGAGAAGAATCAAAAGAAGAAACAATATGTGCCCTTACATTTTTTTCTTTTAAAGTCAGGAAGGTAGGCTTATTGGAAAGCTTACCAGGAAACCATTAAACTGTCGTTGCCTTTCATCACAGAAAGCAGAAGGAAAAAATGTTTCAGAAATCAGTAGTAAGACAAGAGTAACCACAGACCTGTGTGGGACAGATGTAGACAGAGGGCCATGCCCACCTCTACTGCAGTTTCCCTAATTTGTTAGTAAAGGGAGAAATTTCAGGGCCATGAAAATGGCCAGAGGGCTGGAGCACCTCTCCTGTGAAGAAAGATACAGAGAGTTGGGGTTGTTCAACCTGAAGTAAAGAAGGCTCTGGGGAGACCTTACTACAGCTTTCCAATATATAAGAAAGATGGAGAGCGGGTTTTTAGGAGGGCCTGTAGTGACAGGACAAGGGACAAGGGTTTTAAACTAAAAGAGGGCAGATTTAGATTGGATGTAAAGACATTTTTTACAATGTAGGTGGTGGGACACAGGAACGTGTTGCCCAGAGAAGCTGTGGATGCCCCGTAAGTGGAACTGTTCAAGGCCAGGTTGGATGGGGCTTCAAGCAACCCGGTCTAGTGAAGGATGTCCCTGCCCAGGGCAGGGGGGCTGGACTAGATGTTCTTTAAAGGTCTCTTCCAACCCAAACCATTCCATCGTTCTGTGAAATACTAATCCAGTATGATTTTCCACTCTTTTTGAATACTCATTGTCTTCAGGAGGAAACTGGTTACTGGGATGGCCTGTGCTTCATTCTTCAGGAGCAATGACTATCTAGGGCTAGCATTTGGGATAGTTTCTAGCTGTCATACTTTCTCCCACTTGCGGAGCTGCTTTTAAATAAATATATAAATCTTACAATCTTATAAATAAGATTAGCCAAGATACACACAGTTCTTCAGGGCTCTGCCAGACCTCCTGCCAGTTCTTACAGTGTTGACCCATTAGAGTTTCCTTCTGCTTTCTGTTCGCACTAATCCACTGGAAAACCAGCCCTGGAGACCTGCCTCACTGACCCCCATATTCATTAAGAAAAATTGTTGATACGGTATAATGGAATAGCAACAGCGCAATTAAAACAGCTCCTTCTCATGGCGGAGCTTTTATGGCATTGGCAGAGCCCTAATGAGAACTCTGAGCCCATCAATCACCCTCTGAAACCCCTACGGCTGGTTCCATCTCTTGTGGCTGGGTGCCAGTACACGTACAAGTACTACAGCAGTCACCACTACACAAAGCAAGAGGACATGTCCCTCCGCTTCGTCGTCAGCTCTTTAGACTTGGCACCTTAAATGTTGTCTCCTTCCTCCCTATTTACTTTCCTTTTATTCTTCTTCTTCCTCCCCCAGACTCCCTGTGAGGAATGGTTTTCATTTAATCCAAGCGTGTCTGGCACCAGATTCCTTTTGTCCCGCCCAGGAGTCAAGGGCATTTTGAGGTCTCGTTGAGCAATAAATAAAGAGTTGAGTTGCATTTCTAAGTCGCCATTGTGGCACCCTGGTTACCCATCTTGAGCTTTCCACCTTTGGAATTTGATGGCAAGAACGGGGAGAAGACCCCCCCCTCCCTTCTCAAAGCCACTCTTCATTGTGCCGAGCGAAAATGAACAGCAATGCGTTATCCTGGGAAAGCAGAAACGCTGGATCCAGGCAACTGAATAAAAATATACTGTCAACTTTCAACAAAAATTGATGTTCACTGAGTGCAACAACCACGGGCAAGAGAAGAAAAAAAACCCTCTATATTCAGAATACAATTAATCCTGAGTTTTCGCTCAACCACCAGAGCTGCCATTCCAACAGCCGCCCATGGGGCAGTGGTTAGCAAGGGGTGCCAAGAGAAGCCCTAAAAATCAGGCCACCACAGCAGCAAGGCTCCTAGGGAGGTGGTCAAGCAGCACCGAGGGCCTGGGCAAAACCATTTGAGGCAACTGCCCAAGCGGCCCAGAGCTTCTGTTGGTTCTGCGATGGCAAAGCCCATCATCTGCTCAGGCGTGGAACAAAGGGAGGACAGGAGAGCTTCACGCAGGTGCGCAGCTTTTGGTGACCCCGGGCACAGGAGAGAGCGGCTGCGTGTGACGTGTGTACCTGGTGACACAAAGCATGTTTGTACCTGGGCAACGGAGCGTGGCGTAGAGCGCCCCAAGCTAGCGATGACCTGAACCAGCACAGCCTGCTGCAACGAAGGACTTCAGGGATTAGTCATGAGAGAGGACGTCAGGCTCCCTCAACATCCTGAATCCCATAGCAACCCGACTCAAGGGCGGGAGCCCCAGCGAGAGGGAGCAGACGCGCACACGTAACGCACCTAGGGGAGCCTTAATGCGCGAACGTGTCGCACCAAGAGGAGCGGCGGTTCACGAGCACTAAGCTGGCGCTTCCCAAAGAGGAGAGCGCTGCACTCGGGTCCCTCCCCTGCCTGCATTCCTCCTCCTTATTTATAGGTAGCCATGGCGACTAGAGTCAGACAGGAGATTTATGGCAGGCTCCATGGCTACTGCAACACCCGTAAAGAGAGAAGCGATGCCTCAAAACGGCACTTTCCTGACAGGGAGATGGGCAGGTTTAGAGCTGGGCTATAGCCCTTCCCTTCCCCTTCCTGCATCGAGTGCCTTCCCGCAGACCCTTCGCTCAGCCTGGAGCCAACTGACCGGAGCATTCAAAAAATTAAATATTTTTCTTTTCCCTTCTTTGGAGAGCGAAGCAGAGAGGTGCCCTAGACAGCCCTGCTCACGAATGAGATTTTTCTTAACTGGTGAAAGGAATTCTGCTTCTCTCTGTTCCTCTCCCCCTGCCCCCCACAGTAGGTAAGTAGACTCCATCTGTCTCAAACCCAACGGCAATCACTGCTTTATCTCTCATAAACAGGTATTAATGACTCCTTCTATAAAACCCTCCACAACTACTGTCGTGCTGGAGTAAACTTTTGGCCCAGTATCAGCGAATGATGCTTCAGCCCAAGGAGAACCTGGCACAACAGCAGCTTGTCTGCACGACACGCGGATGGTTGTAGAGCTGACGTTGCCCCGTTGCCAATACCGGAGGAAACGTGAACAGACAACCTAGAGCACAATGTTGTTTTGTCTCTAATTTTCTCCCCACCCAATAAATGCTGCAAAGACTTTTTGCAAAGCAGAAATACTCGTGCGTGGTCTTGCACTTAAAGGCATATCCAAATTATAATTGAATACATTTCTCTAAAACAAAGATAATAGGCTGAAGGCTCGGGAAAATAATGTTGTAAGTGAACGTCTGCTGGAGACAGGAAAGTTGTCTGGCAACAAATTCTTTGGGGAACACACAGCTCGATACTCTTGCTGAAGGGGATCAAGGGAAATTACAAGACAGGGAAAAATAATGTGTCTTGAGAGGTTAAATGCAAAAGCCTGATTGCTCCTCTCAATTATCCCAGTCTTACTTTGCGAATTCACTATTTAAGAAGTGCTTATTTCCAGATTATACTGAGACGAGCAAGAGGATAAGTCAGTAAAATTACGAAGTGAAAGCCAAGCATTTTGTAGAATACGTGCAACCCAACCAATTCAGCACAACAAATTCTGTACGCGTTTGAAATATCATGAAAATAGTGTCTTTAATATACAGTTTATATACTTACAATACGCGGTTTAAATTTGTTCATATACATTACAGGGATATTTATTTGCACCTGGTTTAAATAATAATCTGCCTTCAGCCTTTTACACAAAAGCCCAAAACAGCACAGAATTCCACAAAAACCATGCTTCGTTTTATAACGGAAACGTACCAAGCCAAAGTTTTGGGGCTTTCTCTTTTGTTTTCCCAAGTGTTACTTTTTTGACCTACCCAAAGTGAATCTAAAGAGCTAAGAACTAACAAATATTTTTAATATAATTCAGAAGATTGTCCAAGTCAAGAGAATCACTCTGCAGATTTTCACGCTGAAAATTTGGTTATTATGCACAGAAATGGTAAAGTCTGACCAACTCCTGGACTATCGGGAGTTTAAGACATAAATGAAGAGCCATTTATTGCTAGGTCTCAACAAGGGGCCTGCACTTCCCTCCTGCCCTGCCGTCCCTAACACCATGAATAAAAAGGACGATCCCTCACTCCGATTAAGACTTCATTCGTACCTTCTAGCTTGCACACGGGAATGCTGAGATCTCAAGAGCATCAAGAAGAGGAGCCAGGAGAGCTGGGCTAAGCCCTAGTCCTTTCGCACAGGGCTGGTTTTGGCTTTTAAGTAGCGCGGCGTACCCGTTGCCTGGCCTGCGGGCAGGACTTTGCTGACCTGCGTTGCAGGCAGGCACCATGAGCTGGTGGCAGCACACTTTATTTAGTGAGGAGTTGATTCAAGAAGAAAACAGAGAAGAGAACACTTCAAGTAATTACAGACAGATCTGAAACACGGTGGGATTTGAGACAGCATTGCTATTTACGCTGTTTCTCCTGAAACCCTTGTTGTGGAATAAAGTCCATTAAAATGGCAAGAAAAACCGTTGTATTGGAAAAAACCCCTGTGTAATAGACAGTTACTTCAAACCCTTGCTTCTAGCTGCAAAGAACACTTCAAAATGCATTCTCCTTCTAATTTTGGATGGACCAAATGTTTTCTGTCTCTAAGTTTCTAGCCGTAGGCAAGTTTTACAATACGGCAAGAATAAGAACGCAAATATGCACTTTGAGTTGATTTCAATACAGCTTTGGTTAGTCAGCCAGGCAACAAGACAAAGAATCTTAATCCCAGGCACAATGAGCATTTAAAGGAAACCAGCATTTCCCCTCAAGTTTCCTCCCTGTCCTTTCCCTGGCCAATTCCACGTTGACCTCCAGAAAAGCCCCCAGGCCAGAATCCAGCTTTCACTGCTGACGGCAGCATCAGTCCTTGGGCCGCCGCACGACTGTTGCATAGAAAGGATGCGTTTCCTGGGGCAGGACAACGAGACAGCTCCATACGGAATGACATGCCAGATTTTTTCTCTGGGGGTTTTGGTAGCAAACAAAAAACCCCAGGGATAACAGACAACTTCAGACACCGGTAACAAAACACGAACCAGGGGCCTTACATTTATTTAACCCGAGGAAAGAAATCCAAGGTTAGGACTGGCATATTTTAGTAGACTGCCTCCAAAAAGTAAGAGATTTTAGGCCCACTCCGGCATGACGTGTGTTGTCTGAACTCAACGGCTACAACTCAGTAGACAAAATGGGCCAGAGCCTGCTCCCAGGCCCCAAGCACAGCTCGCATCAACCCCATCAGCCTCCAAAACCAGGCTGGCCCCCACCATTGCTAACCTCCGCGCTCTGCCTGGGGGTTGTCTGGGATCACTCATTGCACAGGCTGGTTGGGTTGCACCAAACCAGGCAAGAGCCTGCATCAACAGTTTAGCTGGTAAAAAGTTCGTACCACAGGGATACACCTCCTAATCACAGTGGGAACATTAAAGAAACCCTCCAACTCTAAGTACCATAAGCAGTGCAGCACGTTGCAACCTTTTACACATTTAAGTCTCAAGGTTTTACAGCCCGTCCTTCTCAAGAGGGCATGTGGTCCTCTGCTGAGGCCTGAAGCTCTCCTCTGCTGAGGCCTGAAGATCTCCTCTGCTCCGGCCTGAAGCTCTCCTCTGCTCCTGCCCCATTTCAAAGGTGCCACCATCCCTTTATGGCCAGTAACTTCCCACGAGACCGACGCGTTCACACCGGTCTGCCCTGTCCAGACTGCCTCCTACAGCGCCAAGGACAGCCCTGAACCCTACCACCAGGGCAGCGAAGCTCAAGAGCAAGGCGAACAAACCAGATCCCACGGGCATCAGCGCTGCCGCAGCCTGGCTACCTACGCAGCGGTGGAGGGGCCAAGCTCCACTCCAGCTGCCCCGTTTGCTCATGGCTCTCCTGACCTCACCAGGGCAAACGCTTCACTCCAGCTTGGGCGCGACCAGAGCAGGCGGCTCGATGCCGCAGTCACACAATTCACACAACACAAACGCTAGGAGCACCTACATCGCTCAGAAAGGCTTGTAAAATTAAGGTGATGAGCAGCTAAAGGAAAAAGAAGAGGCGACGTGCCCACATAATATGCATGAAAATAAGTAAGCGGTGCCAAGCCAGAACAAGACAAGTGGAAGGACATCAACAGCAAGCTTGCAGTTAGAGGTTTTAGCTGTACTTTTGCACACAGGCTTTGCTGCTGAAATTATTGCACGTTCCTGGGCCTTTCAACAGGCCAGCTGCAATTTTGGTCTGTGCATATATGATGTGAATGCAGATTCCACCAGGCTGCTTGCAAGAACAACCATTCCAAGCAGATAAGCTGCGGTGACAGAACAGGTATCCATCCGTAGTCAAAGAACGCTGTTTTTCTCAGGGATGTTCGTATCCTGGGAGCATTAGCAATATTTAATGTTAATATTCACAAGACTGCAATCTCCTCTTTTTTTTTTTTTTTTAATTTTTTTTTGGAGAGAGCTATTTTACTTTTTTTACCTGGAATTAACAAGCCAAGAAAATCTAAGAGAAGTACCCAAGATTTAAAACTTGGCCTTTTCAAATCTGAATGCTTATTTGACACAGTGAGGGTTAAAATTCCATCGACTTCGACTTGCACGAGCCTACCAATGAGCCTACCCATCTGAAAAGTACATGAATTTGATTTAGTCTTACTCGCAGCTAAAATATTTTAGGACGCTAACTAAAAAGCATCCAGAGAAAGCTATTGATCTGTTGCTAAAAGTCAATACGTTACGAAAAAGAGTAGGATTATGAACTCTTGGGGGTTTTCTAGTGGGATATTTTTTTGGCTCACTGCTTTCTAGTACCACATCAATTGGGCTTTGCTGTCTGGTTGGGAACTGGTGGTTTGCATTATTGCAAGACAAACTATGCATCTTGGCTTCGGCATGGAGACATGACATGAAATTTGCCCAGACAACAGAAAACTCCATTTGCAAATAAATTCTCTTTAATGAGTCAACATGGTTGAGAAAACAGCAAAAATCAGCCTCTTTGTCCTTGCTCTGTATTGTCTCTTGATGGTCCCACTACATGCCCTACAGTGCAGAAAGAGATTTTTTTTTTTTTTGTACTTCAAAAAGGTAAGAAAGGCAGATGATGGTGTCTCCCTGGCCAGGGCTCTGCTCAGCAGCAGGTGGAGGTGAAGCTGCTCCAGCATCCCTGGCTCTGACCACCTGAGAGTCCTGGGCACGCACACTTGCTGAGGATGGACATGTTTCCTGAGGACCTCCACAAATCCTTCATTCCGTAAGACAAAGGCAGGGGATCCTGGGGTGATTTAGACACATTTCAGAGAGCTCTGCCAACTACAAGAAACCAGCAAGAGACTATCAAAAGTTAATCCTATTTCTAGCCTTCCGAGCAGTTAAATTTGAAAGGTCTCCAGGGGCAGATTAATGCCCCCTTCCCATCTCTGTGCTCCCTTCTGACTGCTACTTCCCTGTGACAACCACCCCAGGGAGCTTTTGCAGCCGGGCAACTGAATTAGCCCATCCCGTGACGCTACGGTCCTCCCACTTTGACACCCCCACTCTCCTAAGCCCCTGCAAAGGCGAGAGGTGAACTTAAAAACATCACAAGCATTTCCTGGGGCAGGGCCCAAAACCTCACTTGGCCCCTTCTTACCAGGCCGCCGCGTGCTGTTTCTGTTCCTGGCTAATGCTTTATTTCAAAGGCATCCTCCAGGAGTCCCATCACCTTCCCACACAGATCCGACTGCAGGAACAGGACAGCACATCCAGCACGTTTTCAGATGACTGTAACAGCAGCAGAGGCAACAGAAGAGGTTGCCTTTCGCCAGAGCAAGGCTACAGCAGGATCTGCTGAGGGAAGAGTCCGTGCACCGAGCTGCCTTTCCCATGAGAAAGCTGCACTGCCAGAAGTCATGCTACTGACTCCGGCCACCCGACTACAAAAGCAACTTTTGAAATCTACAGGTCATAAACTTTTAATTGGCCAGGGCAGGGCGGCTCAGTAGGAAAATCCCCCTTCTCCCTCCCCTCTGGGCACTGAGCTAAGCAAGACTCTTGTTTTAAAAACATTTAACTCTTTTTGCTCAAAGTAACATGGAAAAATCTATCCACATTACAGGTAGGCAGGAAGATACTGGTAATAAAAATATGCTGCAGGAAGAGTGTATTAGTGGCACTTCACAGCAATTCTTAACATTTTCAGATGTAGTGTGAAAACAATGGTTTTGTATATCTGAACATGCCTTTTGTTAACAGAAACAGAAGAAAGTCACAGCATGTTGCCAAATATTATTAGAACAGAAACAATCCTGTAAAAGAGATTTTTTTTTTTTGCAGTTAACACAAAACTGTAAACTGGATTGGTGTGTGTCTTTCAGCATCAAATTGTTCAGTAATAAATACGACTAAGTCTTAACAGACTACGGAGTAAAAGTTCCCTTAGTGTCCAGTTTTTAGCAGCTGTTGAATGTTCAGGGATGCACAAGGCACACCTCTGCAGATTCTCTACCTTTATTATTGGCATACAAAAAAAAAAAAAAAAAATCCATTCACCACTCAAAAATGTTTATCTGCATAGTAAGAATTTTTCTACTACTATTTACAGGAAGGGCTTGTAGTGCAAAAACCAGGAAGTGATGTATTAGCTGAAGTGCATCGAGCACGTTTCATACAGTTTCACTAGTAACTACTTGGCATCACATCTTGGGCCGCCAGCCGTTAATGAACTGTAGTATTTTCTTAACCTGCAATTTGCTTAGTTTAAAGTCTTCGGACAGGATTTCTTCCGTAAGCTGAACCAGTAAATTGCCATCAATCTTCTCTGTAACAAAAAACGAGATGACATCTTCTGACAGACCAATAAACCTCAGTGATTTAGACACTTCCTCTATCGAGAGTCCCGAAAGGTCTGTGGGTGGTTGCCAAGGAGAGCCATCCCCACAAGACCTTGGTGCTAACTGGAGGTGGAGGGGAGAAGAGAAGGGATAAGACACAGAGAACGTATCCTGCATGCCCTTTTTAACGAGATACTGGTCTTCCAAGAGGTCTGGAGAACCACTTTTCGACTCCTCCTCAGCACCATCTATTTTCAGCGGCAAGGGACACGTGTCTGTAACTGCTTTCTCTTCACTTGACTTCGGTGCCCGAGGAGGTAAGGCAGGACACGAATGGCTCTGCTTCGCGTTGGTGACTCCCAGAGTTTTCTCATCAGTGCAGTCTAGAGAATAACTTGCTGACTTTGGACAGCTAGAGATGCTGTTCGTGAACTCTGCTGGGGTCAGCGGGGAGTACCCCGCCGGGAGCTCACACCCGTCAAAGTCAAAAGTCAAAGGTGCTGGACAGTTTCTCTTTGGCGTACCTGGAGTCTTCTGTCTGGGGTAACTGTAGCTCCTGCTCGGATCGAGCAGGAAATCACTCCTGTTCAGGCCTTCAGCAGTTCCTGAAAAATGGTTTGGCCAAGATAACCTCGAAGGCAGAGCTTCACTCGAGGGGCTTCCCAAAGGCATCGTGCTCTCAGGCTCTTTGGATTCTGTTTTCACCACGTTGCACGGGTAGCAGGAAACAGGGGCGCTCTCGGTTGGGTTGGTGGTGTCGCCCTCTGCGACATTGCTGAAGGAACAAAGCAGAAAGGCTGTCGTTAGTACAAAAAAAACCCGTGGCATCTGAATAAATTCATAAATTGTCTGACAGAGTCAGAGGGTGGCTGTCACAAGGAAAGAATCTTCTTTCCTCCGGCAGAACGTTTCAGATGTGAATTAACAACACGTTTGAATAATGCATTGACAGTTCTTTTACTCCTTCTACAAGCCTGACAAGATGCTGATATGCCCAAAAGCCTCACGTCTTGGTCCTTCAAGCTCATAAAAAAGTCGATGTCTCAATTCATCTCCCGAATACGCAGTTTTTCCACTGTCGAATTCCTGAGGGACACCACCGCGGAAAAGGAACAGCCTCACATGTACTAGAAGATGTTCTAATCCCGTATTTTATATTTACATACCACAGATGCGTCACGGTAGGCAAAAAGCTCGTAACAGAGGCAGGCCACCACTGCACTAGACCCAGGCTTGGCTGACAGAAGAGACGACCAAAAGCCCTTTCGGAGTCAACGTTTTCATTTGTTACGGCACTCGCATGTGCACAGGGCACAGGATCCTTCCCCACCGGTCAGAGGTGCAAAAGCTGCACCAGGGCACGGTACAGTAACACAAAAGAAGTTAATGCTTCCTGCCAAAGGAAGGGTGTCACCTGGAAGGGTAAGCAGACCAAGCTGTATGTGTCCAAGTACCAGGCTTTAAGCTTACCCGACAGTAACTTGTTTTGTGTGCCCACATCTTTAAAAAGCTATGAGGAGACACACTTGCTTTTCAAAGGCACCTGAAGAAAGTCACCCTGAGCTACTTCCAGGTGGTAAACTAAGCTCAGCCTGAGGGAACCGATGGTTTATATCCAGGGGTTCCCGAGCGACAGAGATGCCAACAAAGCCACGCAATCTGTGATCAAGGCAAACGTTTGCCACTTCTAGGCCACTTTCTAAAAGAAAGTCTGAAGGATTGATTTGATCTTTGGAATTCTGGCCAATTAACCCAGACCACTGGAAAAACAACTAGCAGGTTTATAAAATCCTTACTTAACGCAACAGACAGAAACAAACCATTAACTACTCACCTCTCTCTCCTGGAAACTAACTACTCAAGAAAGAAACTCGGTAGACATTCTGTGACAGCTCAGTGAAAACTGCTTGAGGAGGGCAGCAGTTTTCAAAAAAACAGCAAAGTTTTGAACGGATTGACACAAAATTAGCTCCCCCTGTGCTTACAGTGAGTCACAGAGGAAGCCAACCCGGACTGGCCCAGCTCAAGCACGAAGTGCAGATGCCTAAAAGCAGCTCTAACCTGTATCACTGGAAAGTTAGTTACAAAACTTGTCCCCAACAGAGGCGGTTGGTTGCCCTCCACCTAACCACCCCTCAGTCTCCACCCCATGCCCTCCAAACTGTTCTTTTCCCCTGTTTTTGTCACTAATACAAGTCTGCCCGTTGAAGCAGTTGGATGTTTGCAATAGCAGAGATGTTTTTTTTCCCCCACAACAGGGATACACTGTCAACTGGTCATTTCTGGCTGCTCAAAGGCCAACTGGTGTAACGTACACAGTGCAAAGTGTTTTCCACAAACCAAGCCATCGGGCGGCTCAATTCAGAGATGACAGTGAGGTGTTGTAAACGACTAAAAACACAGAGGAATTAAATTGATTGATCCTGTTTCTGTTGTCAAATTCAGCATAGGAACATTTAGTGATTTAAAAGATTAACAGAATCACTCAAAACTGACAAAGTAACATTTTCAAAGTGCTTCCTTAATCGTCCTCCACCAAAATTAACTCACTGGGACTCAGTGCCAAAGGATGCAAGAGAAACCTCAGTCATCAGGCATTTTTATAGGCAGATAAGGACACACTGAATTGGTAGTGTTTGTGTTTAAACTATTGGCTGCAACCCTTCACGATTCAGAAAATAAGATCATCGACAAAAATGGTAGGGCTTGAAAAGCAACTCCACCAGCAATCTGGTTTCTCTGCACATTGCCCATTTTCTAGCAGCTTCCTCTGCAGCACTAAGTCAGTTCCACCAAAATGGAGACACGCGGTCTGTACCCAAGCTGGAGATGAATTTCATGCAAATATTGTGAAGTTCAAGGCAAATAATACCACCTGCATTCCTGAGAAACTTCACTTTTCACTGTTTTCCTGGTTTCTTGGGAGGCAGATGCATTCTTCGCTACAAAGAGAGAAAGCAGCATTTGGCGGGCCCCAAATGCTGGGAGGTCTTGGGCTCAACCTCCTGTGGAGCAGACCTTGACAGAACTACCCAACAGGCTTTCATAAAAACAAATGAGCAGCCTTGATCTAGGGTGATCATTACCAGACACACAACACTAAGCTGCAAATGTGCAGTAGGGCTTAGAAAGGCAATTCCAGCATAAGTTGTTATACCAGTTGCGTCTAGGCAGAAACGATTTCAGTGCTGTTTCAGATCAATTTGTAATATCCAGACAGGTAGCATCTTGCCTTTGAAGAGATACCAAAAATAATGGCAACGAGACATTCAAGGCAAAAAAGGAGGGGAGACTTCAAAAGCTGTATACCCTTTCTGAAGCCCAAGGAAGAACACTGCATTGCTAGGAAAAGGTATGCAGCCACATAATTCAAAATTTACTGTCAACTTTTGACTGGCCTGACTGGATTTTCCAGTTTGTGGGTTAGGTTTGTGCTGAAGCGGGTTTGATCTGGAAGCTGTCTGGCCCCCCCTTCTGCTACACCTCACTTTGCACTCAGTGGTGTCTGCTGGCCTCTCTGTTCTACATCACACCCACCCCGCAGGTTCCCATGCCGTTGGCACAACGCGTTTCTGGATTACCACACCCCTTTCGAGCACCCCCTTATCTGAGCTGGCTGCACTGCCCTGCATGTAGCACTGAAATCCCACCCAAAAACTCGCTTCGAGATGTTCTGGTTCGAAGACTCAAGACTTTCAAGAATCACACAGAACTGTATGGGCTTTTCCATTTAGACAGCCAGTGCCACCTTACAGGGAGATTACCTATAGCAATAGGTGCACATATTTAACATAAATTACTATGTCTTATCTAGGAAAACATAGTTTCTGCTAGAGCTTTGCTTCCTCTTGAATCTTTAAAAATAACTTGACAGGTTAGCCCATTTCACACAAAGTCAGCAACTCTGACACAGGCCTTTACAAACAAACACCTTCAAGAAGAACACTGCTGAATTTAACTTTCTCAAAAAGCGCTAGCATGGGTCTCTCACAGCTCAAACACATACATGTTGTGCAGTCCTGAAGAGTAGTAGGACAGAGTAGGGCTAGGAGAGCGGGTCTGCTGCCGTGCAGGTTTGACTGTGCGAGGAGGGATGGAAGGACTGGTGGAGGACGGCTTTGAACTCCGTGGTGGGACGGGGGGAGCATTCAGGAGCCTGCATTCCTCTTTTACCTGTACAAAAGAAGAACACGTAAGCAAGCAGCGAGCGAATCTGGGCAACAGCACTCTCAACCAGATGAAACACATCTGGTTCTGCCTCAATTCTGTGAAAGGAAATAATTAAAAAGGGAGGAGAAGAGAAAAATGATGCTAAGCACACACATTTGCAACAGTACGTGGCTGTCATGAAGAAGTCCAAAAGAAGGCCTTCCTACCAGCAGAGCTACTAGCAATCTTTTTCAGGGTGCTTTTCAGTAGATTGATACCCAGCCATTTAAAAAGTAGCAGCAATGAAACGATGTAAAAGAACCTCCCAGTAACACACAAAATCAGACAGACTGTTCCAGACATTTTATATTTTGTAAGAAGCAACTCATTAGGCCTAAACTTCACTAGTGTTGTTTATTTAGATGCAATAACCCAAGCTTACGTAATGAAAAGATCTCAACAGACTTTGATGTTTCCTGACTTACTTCACCATACCCGGCCATTCCGCTCTGGGATAATTCCCAGCCTTCCTCCCCCAGGAACAGTACATGTATCTCATATTTACCAGATGCTGGGATGCAAACTTGGAGCTTCAGTCCTTCTGTAGCTGCCAGGACAAGGTTAACTACCGAATGTAAAAGCTGAAAGGTGTGAGCAGAAGAGCACCAAGCCAACAGGTCTGCTTTTTGCAGCCAGCCAACTCTGCAGCTTAAAACACATAAAGCCTGTAGCTTATCTGAAATGTCGTTGGGGCTGCCTAGGGAGGAGCAAAATATCAGGCTCTGTCCCCACAGAAAAAAAAAAATGATGGAATTAAGACCTTGATCTCATCAGTACATATTCGGGAGAGCAACTGCATTTAGCAGGGCTAGAGGTGAGCAAGGCTACTGAGAATGAGGCTGCCAAGCAGGGCTCTTACGGACTCGCCACCTCCCCCTGGGCAGGAGGAGACCTCTCTGTTCTCCTTGTCTGAAACACTCAGTTGCACCAGAAAAGGGAAATTTTCTTTGTGTTTGAAAGTTATTTTTAAATTTAACAACACTGCAGAACTAGAAGTTATCTTAGCAGTTCTGCAACACATAATTAGCAATTAAAGTGATTTAATTTATTTAAAAACAAAATAAATGTGGAACCTTTTGCAATCCGCTTCAGTGCTTTCACAATGCAACAACCCATTTAGTACTTTTGTGAAATGGAAAATCGGGGACTAGGACATTGTAGTACATTTTTTCCCTAATTCAAAACAAGTCAAAATTACAGGAAATGCCCAACAGCATAAAACACTGAAATAAATCTTGCTCTAAGGGTTCTGATTTGCTCTTTCAAGAAAAAAAAAAAAAAAAAAGAAGAAGAATCAATTTTATTCATGTTTGTTATTGAATTCAGGCATAAAACTCTTCAACCATTTTAGTGCTGTGCCCTAAGGATGCCCAAGGACTTCATATTTTTGTTTTCCCAAGTCGGACTAGGCAAAGTTAACACGGCATACTACTGGATAAACACCCATGGGGTTGGAGAGACTGTTCAGGGGAGCTCTTGGAGCACAGCAGACGGGCAAGGGGTTAAAGGGATTCTTTCCTGCGAAGACTGCTGGCATTCAAAGGTGCTGGCACAACAGACCACGCCAAGCTCCCTTGCTGACCCAGATTGCAGATCGGAACGAGGCCATAAATAATTCCGGTTTGCAGTCCCAGTTGGTCCCTGTCACAAGACCGCGATTACAGCTGCCAGGCGCAGCCCTTGGGAAACCCAGCAGAGGAACTAAAAGGAGAGATTTCTGCAGATTAAACCGACAAGAGCAAGGGGAAGCTGCAGAGGAGAGCTGCCCTCGCTAGGTCTGAGCGAACAGCAATGAGATAAACGCGGGAGAGGAAGGGAACAGCCACGGTGCGACATGACGATCGCCTCGGTGGCTGCTGCTCTCCGTGGCAAATGCTCCTTGCTGCTGCTCTCCGTGGCAAATGCTCCTTGCTGCTGCTCTTCGTGGCAAATGCTCCTTGCTGCTGCTCTTCGTGGCAAATGCTCCTTGCTGCTGCTCTTCGTGGCAAATGCTCCTTGCTGCTGCTCTTCGCGGCAAATGCTCCTTGCTGCTGCTCTCCGTGGCAAATGCTCCTGCTGCTGCTCTCCGTGGCAAATGCTCTTGCTGTTGCTCTCTGCGACAAATACTCCTGCTGCTGCTCTTCGTGGCAAATACTCCTGCTGCTGCTCTTCGTGGCAAATACTCCTTTCTGCTGCTCTTCGTGGCAAATACTCTTTCTCCCACAAGCACCAGATGCCATACGGCTGCCAGATGCAGATAAAGTGCATTTGCACTGCACATCCCGGGACTTCTACCCGTCACGGTCTGAGCTCTCCCATGCCCCAACACTCCTTCCCGGGACCCAGGGATGGTGACCCACTTCTGACAGCGTGAGGGGGATTTTAAGACCTCTGCTCCCTCTCCTTGGTGCCAGCCTAAGCCCCACCAGCACCCCCTGAGCCCTGGGGGTGTCGCTCCTCAACCTGGGCACCGCAGCGACCGCTTCCGAGGCCGCCGGGATAAAACCCAGCCCGTCGCCGGCACGGCCACGAGCCGTTCCATGCTCCTTGCCAACGGGAGCCTGAACTTCCCGCACGCTCCATCGGGGACGTGCTTTAAATCAATCAGGAACACAGCCTCTGATTTTATGCAAATCAGCGTTTGGGGACTGAAGCAATTTCTACTTTGCAGGCCTTAATTCAGAGGTCATTCCCCCCCCCCCCACCTCCCCTTCTGCCTTCATGCTACTTCGATTTTCTGAAAGGTATTTAGAAAATACACACGATACATCAAAATGCTGCATCCTGCCGGAGAGAAGAAAAGCAGAACAGCTTATGAAATACCCAGTCGTGCTCTCCTCTCCTGCAAACAGCTCCCGTACACACATTTTAAATTTAGCGCATGCAAAAATACAATTGCCGGCCAACCTTTGTACAGAAACGCGATGGAATATCATTCTAGAGGGAGTGATGACTAAACCGCATGTTCATCAGCAGCTCCTGAGATCGACTTATTCTATAAATACCCTACATGGAAACCAGGCAAACATCTCCTCGGCCCCAGCCCACTGATGAATTCAGTAGGTCACTGATACTCATTCCAAAGCTGTTCCAGGAAGCCACAAAAGCGAGTCTAAATTATTATCATCTATGGAGAGGTAGGTTTTTTTTATTTTACTTTTTATGGGGTTACACCCCTCTGCCCACCTCTAAATGCAAGCTAATGTCTTTAGCAAAAATTGTTTCTCCTACATGGCTAGAAAGCGATACTGAAAACGCCGAGAGCACTGACCCGTTACCTCAGTAATGCAAGGCACACGTGACAGAAATCGCACATTTTTCAAGATGACCTTAAAAGGCAACAGATGTATCTACCCCAAACACCACCCTGCTGCCCCCAGAAGGGCGTCACTCTGTCACGAGGTGTCCCCAAGTGCCAGGGAGCACACCGACGCCTTGCAAGGTGCTCCGCAGCTCTCCCAGCATCCCAGCACCCACGTTTCAGGCATGACCCGGGGGGCCCACAGCCCCCTTGCCTCGCACCCCGCTGCGGGGGCAGCCTTCCTCCCCCCACCGCCCCCTCGCCCGCTCCCCGGCGCTGGCTCCGGCACTCCTTTGACCCCACGCTGAACCAGTTCAGCTCGCAGAAATCAGCAGGAAACTAATCATTTTCCAGATCCAGACCTGGCTGCCTGCCCAGGCGCAGGAGTGCCAGAGCCAGCACGAAAGAAGAGCCAGGACCATGGGGCTGGGAAAGGAGGAGGAGGAGAAGGAGAAGGAGGGTGGGACCAGCCCCACGCCGGTTTACATCAGCGCAGGCTGCCGGGAAACCTCATCCCGATACGGTGCTGCTGGGCGCTGGTCCAAAAGAGTCTGGACAGAGCGTCGGCGCGTACCTGACCTCGGGGAAGTGCTCTTGGGTTCCCGCACTTCGACGTTACACGTAAACACTCTTTGCTAAGACGACGTAACGTCTGGACTCTCCCGTCTTCGCCGAAGCTGCCGCTGCGGCTGTTTTTTTGGGGGAAGTTTTGGCGGCACGGTCAAAGGGCTGCAGTTGTGCATTTCACGCCTGCAGCGGCGTTCTCCTCCCCTCTCCCGGCCGCACCTCCCCAGCAGCTGCCCAGCCTGGCCGGGGGGATCCCCACAGCAACCCGCTGCAGGTCAACGCAGCACAAATAAATACGACTTCGCTTTCAACCGGATTGCGACCTGGCTCGTGACGGAAAGGCTACGGCCAACGCGGCTGGACGGCTAGGGGGAAGTAGGAGAGGGATGGGATGACCAGGGTTTGCTGCAGCTTGGTCTTGGGTTAGTCTCAACTTACTGTGCAGCCGTGCTCTTGAAAATACCATCGGACTTGCAAATGGAACAGTGTTTTCTTTATTTAAGTTCCAGCAAAACCACGGCAAAACCAGTCTGTGACATTATAATATATGCCAAGATTTATATGACGTAAGTATGTACCATTTAGCTTTTGCTGAAGATTCCTAGACACTCTTTCCTGGCGGAAATTTTCTTTTTTCCTTCATGTTTTTTAAAAAAAATAATGCTTAGGACTACATCAAGAGACCATGTAATGGTTGGATTTTCACCCAGTTTGCATAAGCTCCTGTTAATAAAACATATATGCATTTTTGCCTCTGAAGTCTCCATGACATTTCAGGTTTGGAGAAGTGATTTCTCCCTTGAGTTTTCATTAGAAACCCCAGGACAGGAAACATGCTCTGTTTAAAACTGAGTCCTCTAGAAGGCTCATTTAGCAACTCTGCAGAATTCCTATTTAAACATGTTTTCCTTCAATAAGCAGTACAGTGCGATTAGTTCAGGTCTTGTTTGATAAGGTTTCCTTGAGGTCAACGACACTTTAGATTCTTCGAAATCTGCCACAGCCTTGTAACAGAGAAGACAATCTCTCATTAACAAACACTTCAAATAACAAAAATTCTAGCTGTCCTCATTATCAGGGCCTGTTAGTTGAAGAGGCACACACCGAGGTGATCCGAGGCAGTTCCAGGTAGGTCGTGCCCCACACGCTTTGGCCACAGAATATGTAAGAAAACATGAAGGTCAAGGGAAGAGGTGATGCGGAAGGCCAGGGAAGGAAGTCACCCGGCAATTCTCAGACCTTGTTTGTTGGAGCAAAAAGCCCCAATAAATACCACCTGAAAGCATCAGGATTAAGCTACTATACCAGTTATATCAAATACACTCTACTTAGGATTTTTAGGACATGACTTACACTTGGTAGGAAACTAGTTGAAGGTGCCCATCTGACAAAGTCTCACCGTTTCCTTGCCCTCCACGTGCCCACCTCCCCCCAAGTCTTCCCTAAAAAAATTCCCCGAGGAAACTCTTCACCACCTAAAAAAAAAAAAAAAAAAAAAAAAAAAGAGAAACAAACCAACACAAATAACCCTGACTTACTGCTTCTGATTTGGGAGGCACTGGAGGTGGAGGTAGGGAAACATCTGAAGACTTTGTGGTTGCTCCGACAGCCGCAGGCACAGGAAGAGATGCGGTACCACACTTTGATCGGAAAGACCCTCTGTAGTTGTCACATTTGTTCTTCTCACTTAGCGAGCGAGTGAGAGGCTGGTCGCCAGCCTTTCCAGACCCTTGGTCCAACCACAGCTCTTCGTAAGGAAGTTCTGGTTTTGTAGGCAGAAACATCGATTCTTCGCTAACTTCGGGGAAAAGGTAATCGCTGCTACTGTCACCAGACTCCTGGTACTGAAGAGCGTCATGAGAGAACAGGGCCCACTCGTTACACAAGTCCCTGCAGCCGTGGAGGTTCACTTCGCTATTCCCATGCAAGTTGTTTCCGTAGACGCACACCGAGAGCCGGTGGAAGGACTGCGTGAGCTCGTCCCGCGCGTAGCTGAGGGAGTTCGGCACGTGGCTGTGCCCCGCGCAGCGGCTCTTCTTTGGGCTCTTGCAGTCCTCGTTCCAGTCAGTCTTCACATCTCGCACGGCACGGGAATACTCATCTATGTCAAACTGCTCCTGGCATATATTAAACCAATGCTGGATGAGGGACTCGTGCCACAGCTCCCCCTTCACCAGGCTATCGGGCAGAGTGAATTTTGGAAGCGTCAAGTGCAAGGGAAAATGCATGGGAATAATCTTGTTGCCACGAAGCACGCAACAAACCACCACAGTCTTGGTTTGGATGTTGACAAACTTGTACCTGTGCCCTTCGCGGATAAAGTGCAGGTCATAAGGGTTTCGTGGGGTGGGACTGGGCACGGTCACGTTAACGGGCAGCCTGGTTTTTTCTACGATATTGCGAATCGTGTGCTCACCTTCTTGCATCTGCACCTCCAGCGGGCTGCGGGTGCTAAACTTGCCCTTACACTGGAAGGGGAGACTGATGCTCTCGTTGGTCCTGTGGTTCATGCAGATGAGGCAGGGCATTTTGCCTCTGCCTAACTTACTAATCGAATTAAGTTTCCCGATCTTCTTGAAGATGGTGTTGAGCCGCGACTTCTCCTTCGAAGATTTTGCATAAAGGATTTCTGCTTGCCCCATTAAAGTGAGCTCATCTCCAGTGCTAAGGGTAATGTTGTAAACCTCGGTGTCTTCGTTGCATTCACCTGAAGCCACCTGCAAAATAATAATAAAAAATTTTGTTTTCCCCCCACTTCAAGTCATATCAAATCTATTGAGACTGAACTTACAAGGCTATATACTGGGAGAAATTGAACTAACTTTATCTGAACAGTTCAGCAGTCAAATGGAAGGTGGTTAACCTGAAGCTCAGCCAAGTAACCTCTTTTTTATTGTTCTGCACATTCCTGCATCTTACTTGAGGGGAAACGGCCACCTGAAACTGCCAAAAGTGGCATGAGAACAAACATAACCGATTTTTAAAGAAAGGACAAATCCACATATCCCAGCAATTCAAACAGCCACTTGTGTCACACAGCTATGACAGAGCATGTCTGGATTCCCTTGTGTATCTTTTTCCCAGCCCCTTGGTTTTTTGCTGTTTGCTAGAACTTATTTGCCAGGCTCTTGACGGAAGTAAACTTCTTCTTTCGCCATCTTCAGCTCCCAGAGGAGCAGAAAACGTGATCTCATCATTATGGATGAAGCATATCCTTTTGATATAATCTCTTCCAGGCTAGGGAGAATGACAGATGACATCTATTCCCTGAAGGAGAAGTCAAGAATACCAGTCTATCCTATATGCCTAACTCCCCCTCTCTGCTTTGCTCTCCTAGTCAGAGACTTCCTTCCTCATTTTTTGATCATAATTGCAATTTAAGAGATTAAACAACATATGCACAGCCATGTGTGTGCTTTTCTAGTATGGAAATTGTACGGGAAAGGAAAAAAAAAAAAAGCAAACCAGATGTCTAAGGCTCATTTGTTCCTGAAGTTATTTCCTTAAGACTGGAATAACTCTTTAGAGACAAGATTGCTCTGCTTCGTGTTTGAGTGGTTTAACGTGAAAAGCCCTTTTCAGGGACCTAACAGAACCCACCCAGCTCTTCTTCGGCAGCAGCAGCAGATATCTACTCGTAAAGGAAGGTGCAGCAGATAAACCCTACTGGCCTGTATAGACCATTTTATCTGGAAACACTGAACGTACAAAAAAAACCAGCAAATGAAAACATAGGCTAAAATTCTATATCCCTTCCTCAACTTCTGCAACCCCTAATGACTTCACGGAGCTGTGTGTATTTCAAACTCCAGGCTTCAAACTGGGGTATCACCACGGAATACCCACGGCATGAAATCAAGGCTGTAATTCCGACCAGCGAACGGCTGGGAAGCGCTGTGAATAAACCTTCCTCTTGCAGGACAGACACGCTCCGCAATTCACCCGCAGTTGTAAAGTTGTGACCGCCTTCCGCAAGCCTCGCAGGGCAAACGCCCAGGCAGCTCAGCCGAGGTGTGCGGCCTTAGCACTTCAGTCTCGGGCCTTCCGGAGGGGAAGTCATTCAAGCCCTGAATTATCTAAACAAACACTAACTGGTCTAATCCAGGAAACTACTAGGACTCACGGTACGTAATGCCCATTCACAGCTCACACCGCCGGCCAGGCAACGTTCTGAAACACTGCGACGTGAAAGGAAACCTCTCCTTTTTTTTGCTGGTAACACTGGTGGGATGCTCATTGCGGGTTTCTCCTCAAAACCACCCCAGAGTGCTGCTTCTGAGCTGCGGGCAGTGTAGCCCGACCTTCGGTGGGGCTGAGAAGGGCTGAGGACACGCAGGGCTGTGCGCATGTACCACCCAATCCCCCCCTTCTCTCTCTCAGAAAGCATGCTGTGTAAGAATGTCAACTCCTAGCATCCACAAATCCCCACAAACGGCTTCTCTGGATGACGTGAGCTACGCTGTCAGGTATTTTAAACTCAAAACCGTACGGTTACAGCTTTTCCTCGCTTCCTGCAGGACACCGGCCGGAGCGAGGGAGGTGTCACAACCTACGGCTGCGGGAGCTCCTGCTCGGCCAACTCGCGGCTCCCTGGTGATTCACAAACAAACAAGCCGATGTAGAAGGAAACAGTGGGGGAGATGTGACACCACCGAGGTGATGAGCTTCACAACGAAGGTCTCACGAAGCAGCAGCTTATTCACAGCATTCATTTCATCCAGCCAAATAAGCAAATGGATTTTTAGATTTGACATAAATGTTTAAAGACAAAATTATGCTCAATTCAAAAATACGAAATTTTTTTATTTTTATTTTTTAAATTCAGTCTCAGGATATCAATAGCTGAAATAAGGCTGAATTTTACTGTGCTGGAACAAAAGAAAAATCATGCCACGGTTCTAGTTTGGCACTCTGAGAAAAATCCTGTTCTGCACTCCTCTTTCTGAACAAAAATATAAGGTATGACCTGCTGTCCAACACTGTAATAAAACAATCAAAAAGTGAAACTGTAAGTCTCAGACCGCACAACTTTATCCCTATCCATCAAACTGTACTAAGGTGAAGTTAAGGCTGCTGGTACACCTCAGCAGGCTAAGAATATTTTAAAATTTAAATTCTGAAAGTCAAGAAAAGTAACTCCTCTCTTCTCCTGTTAGGTTAATTCATTCATTACCACATGGTAGTTAACATCTATAAAGCATACATGGTAGGTAAACATGTGTTCCAGGAAATTAGCAATAAACATATCTCTCATTCATACCACACACAGCAATCACTCAAAAAAAAAAGAAAATCTAAAAACTCACGCACAGATTTCTCTAAGTTTTTGTCTCTCAGATTTCATAGCTAAATGACCTTTCCTTTGTCCCTGTAGCAACGACCTACAGAAATCAAACTTGCTGTCTTCTTCACTCAAACGTTTCACTTCATTAATGGCCACAAAACTTATGGAAACATCAAACAGGGCCATGGACTTTCTCACAGGACATCAGGAAAGGCATGTAGAATCCTCCAGGCTGGGCAGAACCCCCAGAGTCACCTTGTCCAACCTGCTCCTCAAAGCAAGTGTAGTTACAGCAGGTTGCTCAGCCTTGTGTCCAGTTAAATTTTTAGTTTCTCTGAAGACGGAGAATCCACGTTTTCTCTGGGCATCCTCTTTCTGTGTTCAACCACCCTCATTAAAAATTATTTTGTTCTTATATTAGAGCAGAATTCTCATGTTCTAACTCGTGCCTGTTGCCTCTTGTCCTCCCACTGGGCACGTCAGATGAGTCTGTTGGTGGTCTTTATATCCTCCCACGGCTGGGCAATCCCAGTTCTCCCTGCCATTCCTTAATACATAGTTTGCCACAGTCTCCTGAGCACCTTGGTACACTGGACTCACTCCCACATGTCAAGGCCTTCCTTGTATTAGTGTGCTACTGGAAAAAAGCTGTTTCCAAAACTGGAAGCAACACTCCAGCCGTAGCACCACAAGGGCCAAATGGTGGGCAATGATCACCAACCTCATGCAGTTGCCTACACTCTTGCTAATTCAGTCAAATATACTGTTGGCCGCCTTTGCCACACCACCACTATGGTCTACCAGGTCCCCCTCAGACTTGTTCCACAGAGCCACTTTCTAGCCTCTCGGCTTGTTGCAGGGCTTATGGCACCCCAGGTGCTGGGCTTTGTGCCTGCCTTTGGGGAACTTCACAGGGCTCCCATCAGCCTGGGGAATCAGTCAAGCACAGCAGCTCCTCAGAACAGATTAGATTTACGCTCAATAGTACATTTAAAGACAACATGATCTGGGAGAAAGTGCGTATCATAAATTATTCCCAAAAGGCAGAATGGGTAACACCACACCACACTCGGCTCCCTCTACCGCCGAAGCTTCCAGCACCGACCCGACAGGATTTGCACCTGCAAGCACCCCTACGCTCCTTCACACCCCGCTGACAGCGTGCCCCGTCCACCCTCCACTTCGTGCTACGAAGTCACTGGTGGGGAGTAGCAGAGCCCTACGTTGTTTCAGATGCTTGGAACCGCTGGTGGCGCGTCCCAGCCCACACACGTGACATGGTGTATCACCGGTATATTACAGAGAGCCGCAGTTAAGGCAGTCCAGAACACCGACTGATGCAGAAATAACGATACATTTTTACGGCAAACTGTTAGAACCTCCTCATAATTCTGGAAAACAGGCAATGCTACAGAGGGCAGAAACCACTCGAGAAGCCTTCATTCAGCTGCATAACACACTTGGGTGGGCTGACTCTAGTCCCAGGGCAGCTCCACTCTGCCTCACGCTTTCAGCTGACTTCCCTCCTCCTGCGTTGCCCACACTCGAGCGATGCTCTTGCCTCCTTTGGGACTTCTGCCAGTTTCAGCTTTGAACCTTCAGGTGTGAAGACCTTGAAACTGGTTGGAAGCTGAGACCAGCTGAAGGAACGGGGGGAAGGAAGGCAGGACAAGACGCTTTCCTCAAACACCTCCATAGTGAGACTGTGCCCTCATGCTTTCATTTTTTGTCTATGTCCTCTCCTCACATCTTCTATTTAAACCTGGAATTCTTCACTGGACAATCCCAGTGCACAACATGCAGCAGTAACCATCGTGCCTCCTGTTGCTGTCATTACCTGACAAACACAAAGTCTCCTCCAGTTATTAAACTACTAGCCCTGGGAGCATTCTGAAATAACTCCTTCCCCAAACACATTTATCTTCATGATTGCTCTGTTTTACACCTTCTAACAATGACGCTTTATGCATTATAACAACGACTCCTGCAGTTCTATGTCCCCCTCGCCCCTCTTTCGCCCTTCCCAGCCAGCTTTGACTTTCTCTTAGAAGGTGAGAATAACCAGTGCTCCCAGTTCTGTGGAAGAGGCTGTCCTTTTCACGCTATACTCCAAAGCCATCTAGAAATCACTAGGAGATCTTCAAACTGAACACATCCTAATGCAGAGGACCCACAGAACCAGAACCTACTCCATGCTGTACTCACCCTCCACCTCCCTACTGCCAGATATTGATCCATGCTAACCGTTCACTACTGATGCCAGGATGCTGACCAGAAAGCTTACTGGTTTACAGACATCTTAGCAAACACACTGCAAAACAGCAGCGGGTTAAGTCATTACAATGTTTTAAATTTGAAGACTCTTGCAATCCAATAGCAATTCAGAAGCCAATTACACCTACTGCAGAAGACAGGCATCAGGAAAGTGATGAATGGCTATTTAGGAAACATGTTCTTTTGGGAAAGCTCAAGTATACTGTTTCTTTTGCTTAAGGAAAGGTTAACTCAGAAAAATAGGTTTTGATAACACCTGACTCAATATCCTGTCTTGGACTTGTACTGTTCTAATTTGTTATAGTTTGAAGCAGAAGCCTTTAATCACTTGGACACATATGAACTCCTTACAAAAACGGTTTGTGCCTTCATATCGCTTGTTATACCTGCTAGACCTTATCAGAGTAATGCAAGCAAGCATTGCATTCACAGTAAAAATTCACAGTTAGGATTTCTTTTGGTAGAGCTCTTTTTAACTGTGAGGTCTCTAATTCATAGTTACTGCATACAATTTTTACTATTAAAGCCAAAGGACTGATCGGAGCACCTTTTTTTTTTTTCTTTACAGGTCCCCCCAAATGAATAAAGATTATTTTAATATAAAACAAACAGTCTTCAGAAGAGCTCTTAGCAGAAAAAGTAAGAAACCTTTTCAGCTGACTAAATTCAGTGAGACAGCACATACCATTTTTATTTTATCGACATTTGTCTCCCAAGACAGAGAATCAGCAAGTACAACTCTTCATGTTGGTATACGTGTGTTTCCCCCTCAGCTAAGAGGAGTTCGCCTCGATTACTACATTAAAAGCTGGATTCAGTGCTGTTTAAGGATGTCTCAAATAAATCAAAGTCTTCAAAAAATGACCCTAAATGTGACAGGTAACACCAGAGAGCTCTAACATGAGTGTCTCTTCACACGGGGTCTCAGGAAGACCAGCACACGGAGCCACTGAGAGGCAGTGGCGCTCACTCCTAAGGCTGGCATCAAGCCCTGAGGTGAAGCACTATGTCTCGAGGTGAAGCACTATGTCTCGAGGTGAAGCACTATGTCTCGAGGTGAAGCACTATGTCTCGAGGTGAAGCACTACGAATTGCCTGCAAATTTGGAGCTAAACCCTGCACGCAGGCTGATTTCAAGACAGTCGCTATTGCAGCATTTAAAAGCGCCACCATAGGTCACAGTGTTCTAAATACGCGCTTTTTGGAAACTCAGGGCAAGTTTAGCAGAGCCAGCACAACTGCAGCCAAATCAGAAGATCAATTTTGCCTCCCTAAGCTGCATTAACATTTGTCCACAAAAACCCCGTGCGTTTTTCACTATATATTTATTTCTGACCAGATGCAGGCTCTATGGGCCAACACAGTTAAACCACTGCGAAAAGAGGATTACATTACAAACATCATCAAATCGGCTATCAAAAGTTCGCATCAGCCGAACAATGCCTTTGATAGGAAAGAAAAGAGCCATTACAGGGCTAGTTACCTACCGTACCTCTCCATCCTAGGAAGGCTCTGCAAACTTCACAGCCTCTCCTGGGAGAGACATTGTCAGGAGAAAAAATGATATTCCGGAAGATTTGAAGGGTCCTGCGGCACTAACTGGGCTGGTTTTTAGAGCGCAGGAATTCACGGCTTGTCCAACGCCCAACAGATCAGACAATATTGTTGCTTTTTAAGAGAACTTTTTGTGAATTGCCCTCAGTTTGATGTGGGGTTTTTGCTCCTGGTCTTAATGCAAATAGGTTTCTGAATATTTATATGGACTGCCACCCGTATGGGACCAGAGCACCTGACTGCAGAAACCTACTGCTGTTCAGCAAAAGCTAGGACCCTGGCATAGCTCAACTTTCTTAATACTTTTCTTCCCAGCACAAACAATAAGAAAATCCTCGTTTTAGCGTAATGCTGTCACCTGAACAAAATTCTTTGCAATTACGCACTGAATATTCATACAAAAAAGGTTATCGCCCATCTGGTGGTCAGTGGAGAGAAACCAGAATGCCTCTAATTTTAAATTAGGAACAGATTAAATACCTATTGACTGAGTGAAATTAGCTTATCCCCAGAACACTCTGAATTGCTGTGCCTGTAGGTACCTGAGGCAACCGACTGGCTACACAAGCACAGGACTGCCATGTCCGTCCGTCTAAAGAAATGACCACAAGTAGCTTTAGACATTACAAGAGTTTGGTTTAATTTAAAATTTTTGTTTGGTATTCTGTGAAAAGTGACTCCAGCTCCAGCCCCAGCTCTGCTCGATGGCATGTGTGACAGCCCTCCTTCAAACACCCGGCTGGTCCCAAAGCCCCTGCCTCAGCACCCTCCCCAGAACGCCTGCCTAGCTGCAAAACCGTGGGGAAGGAAAGAAGGGAGACCCATCTCCCCTGCCTCCTCCTGGATAAGGTGGCTTATTTTGCCCTTTAACAACTAATACACGAAGTGAAAATAAAATAAGCCCCTTGGAGAAGGCCATGGCCCGTCACAGTGAGAAGGCAGTTCACCGAATGGCAGCCCTAGCTGTAACAGGAGCAGGAAGGATTTACACGGAGGAGTCAGGTTCACACCAAGCTGAACCGTAACCACAGCATATTGGCAGACGCCAAGGAGCACAGACAAAACCATGCAGAAACTGTCTGGCGGCACCTTGTAACTCCACAGGCTCCTTCTTCAAAAATTACCCATGAAAGACTTGAGTGTTTGGAACAAGAAAGAATTCCCAGACTTCAGAGTTCCCCCTCACCTTAAATCCTTCATCAGATATTTTAGGCATTTTGTCTTCTTTTTATATCAGATTAGCTACCTTCTGATACTCTCTTCTGAATTTAAATGGGCACACTGCATGGGACAGAAATCAACCGTACTTAGTGTTCCTCCCTTTGCTCTAATCAGTTTGACAGGATCTCCTCTATATTAAAATTTTAGCGTACATAATTCTCTTGCACGTAAACGGTTATTAAACACTTTAATAAATACTGTTAAGTTCATTTATTTTTTGGAAGATGATAAAATAGACTTCTATGAAACTGGAAAAACTGCCAAAAGAAATACTGCCAAGATAACTGTGTAACTAGGTTAAACCTGGATTATTATTACTGTTATTTACATTAAGGAGTATCACTATAATACCTTTTAAAAATGGATTTGATATCTAACAGTAAGCTATGCTTATTTCTCAGTTTGCTAAACATGACAAAATGTTTTAAGAACACTCGTATTAAAGTCAAGATACAACATTTACATTTGAACACGCCTGCAGATGAATCCTTTTCTCCCTATAAAATCAAAGCTGTATTTTTACTGTGTCACTCCCTTGATTTGGTCATTGATCAACTGAGAAATAATGGCACTGGATTAGGCTAGCAGTCTCAAAGTAAAACTGATTTTCCTGGGTAGAAATTATTTTTTCTTTTTGCCTTGATTTGCCCATCTATGTTCTAAGCATACAAAAGCGTTCCAGCTTCCCCACGCAGCCTTCATTCATGAAGGGCTCTGTTTTACGAGTTCAGGTTAACAGAGAGTGTCACTGAAAACAACCCACTGTCCTGAAAGGCATGAGTCTGTGTCGCTGCATGAATTAACTGATGAGCTCTGGCACTTACAGCAGCCTTCAGCAACCTTGTTTCACACCTACAAAAACTGCAGACTAGCTGGTGTCCCCCAACTCTGGCAGTGCAAGAAAAAGCAAAAGCCATTAAAAGGTCGTTAACGCAAACCCCACCTCACTGCACATGGACCAGGCAACTCCAGAGTCACTTTGCACCAGCAGAATCAACCAGTTTCCCCTGTAGGGTACGCCATGTGGCTCTGGACCATGGCATCCCAGCTCTAGCCTGACCTTCTACCAGTCTTTGGTGGTGGTGTATCCACTGAAGCACACCAGATGAGTCCAAAGACCACTCTGCTCTGTCGGCAGAGCTGACCTACCTGGTGCAGTGTCACACATACAGGCAGGACAAGGAAGAACAAGTTCTGTCTTCGTTGTTTCGTGCCACTGCGCTGGGTTTGGTGACAGCAAGCCCTCTTACGCGCACGGGCTGGCTGACCCTTTGATGAGCCCAAGAGGCGTGCACATGCAAACACACACGCACGCAGAGAACAAGCGTGTCGTTTGTGGGTTGGGTTTTTTTTTGTTGTTGTTGTTTTATTCACAATGCTATTTAGCTGCAGTAATTTTGAGACAAGCAACCCCATCATTTCACCCTGCGTGCTCTCTGAGAATAAGGCTTTCTGGACAGGGATTTGAGCAGCTGCTGCTTAGCAAAGAATGAAATTCAGGCTGCTGGAGGGGGAGGAGAAAGGGGGCAACAAACAACATTTGTTTAAAATCTGGCAGGAGCATTTTAATTAGATGAATTATTGGATGGATCATCAGGACTGCTCCCCAAAGTGCCACAGGACAGGAGAGCCCTCAGAGAATGTGATGATTTAAGACTGCAAAAACCATCCCAAAGAGCACCATCACTGAATGCAGAACACCAAAGGCTCGTTTGTCTCAAAAATCACACTTCCCACGCAGGGCTGTTGCTCACTTGCCGTGTATATAAAAGTTGTAACAGTTAATCGTTTAGACAGGGATAAATATTTATTCAGGGACTACCTTAACGTTGAATGTTATTTCCTCCATGACGTAAACTCGTTCAGGAAATGCTTTAGCCACCTCCTCCACACTGTTAAAATACTGCACTGGCTCCTTAATATCTCGGTCTTGTTCCAGCAGCTTAAACTGCCCTGAAAACAGATGATAAAAAGAGTTGTAAGATATTTATATTGGACAACTGTCACTGGCAACTGCTGGCCCAACTTCTTCACCGTTTTGCTCAGTCAATTTTTCCGGTTATTAGCAGCCAAACAAGACAAAAGGTTGCAGAGAGTCTCCTGAACCTGCCACGGAACAGTTTCACCAGGTCGGAATGAAAAGTACGTGTGGGAGCCCGAGTTAAATTAAAAAAGATCCTTTTATCACATGCTCTCTAGAAACAGTAAATAAGTACGGAGGCATTCGTGTTTGTGTACTTAAATTCAGTGATAGATACAGATAGATACTTAATAGTAGCTGTACAGATAGCATTTTTTCAGCCCTTAATACTAAAAGCTTTAAAAAAAGCAAGAACAACCATTACTATAAAACCCCAAAACAATAAACATAAGGGTTTTGGGTTTGTTTTTAGCAAACAGCTATTAAAAATGCTAGGCTAAAACCCTTTTCCCCCTAGGCTTCCCTAAGACTGGAACAGCACCGAACTTTCCTTAATCATAAACTAAGCCCTTTGAGAACTTTACCTGACATAAGAAATTAAACCATACACATTTAAAACCTTTTTGAAGGTGGTCACCTTCAGAAGAGCATTAGAAGTAAGTGGTTCTTGCTGACTGTACCTCCTCCCAGCATGAAAACTTTGGCTGTTTTCTAAGTCTTGTAAAACGCAAGAACTAACACGGAGGCAGCTGCCCTGGGACAGCCAGGCACATCAACCACCTCTGTGCGCTACGAACACAAAGTTTAAAAGCTTTCTTTTATAAATACAGCAATACCGAAAGCTTACATGGACACGTTTGCTGCTTGCACGATTTAAGATCAGTGGAGCCATCTTCCCAAATTTAGAAACATGATAACTACTACTAAGTTAAAGGCCGGTCTTGGGAAGAGAATAGCACAGCAAGACTTGATGCAAGAAACAACTCCAGAAAATGAGAAAAAGGCTGAGTAAAAAATCAATGGTTAGTGCATCTCCTGTAAATCGTATTTTAAAATAGCAACGCACGCAGCCGCTGGATCATTGTTCCCAAACAGTGCTCAACTTCATCAAAATACATCCAATACATCTGGATGTCAGCCACCTACAGACATATTTTCTCACTCCTTCAGCATTTTTGTGCACAACACCCTGCTGCCCCTCTGCATCCCACCAGACTCGAGACTTTTGTGACACGTTCGGAGAGTTCACCCACACTGAACTATTCCAGGCCACCTAGCAGCAGAGGAGGAAACAAATGCAAGCTCAGCGAGTCCTGACGCCCCACGAGAAAGTCCTGACCCACCACCCTGCCCGGTGTGTGCACACACGTTGTACACACACACAGGAGAGAGGTGTGAGACCAAGAGGCTCAGCTCCTCCACCCAACCCCAGCACCCCGCTGACAGAGCACACTCTTTTCATCAGTATGCTCGAGTACTGCGGTTGTAAGCCTAAACATCAGCTTACGAGACAGAAGACTTCCTTTTATTCCTTTTCATTCGTTTTGTCTTCCTAAAGTGACCACAGTAAATTTTGAAGAACTACCAGCAGGGTAACTAAAGATACCTAAAGATGCTGGTACTTCCCACTGCAATACTGTATTTTGCAAAGGTTTAGTAACACAGGAGTAAACCACAGCCGGGCAAGGAGGACTTTAAGCACAATTAGCAATACTACCCAGAGTCTGCGCCACACCTCTAGGAGGAAGTCATGGCTCAAGGATGCTCAGGGCAGGGAAAAGGTATCTTTGGGCCTAGCAGAGGTTTTTTTCCCTGTAAATATGTTTAATTGCTGACTGAAGGTATCTGAAACTTTCACTGCAGACATACCCTCTATCTTGAACATTTCTGGCAACCTCTTCTTCCACAGACTTCACGGTACACCCAGGATTAAGAGTAGAAATTTTAGGAGTGACAAAGCTACGCCTGGCAGCCACTATGGACAGCAACAGGAAACCTGACAGTGGAAGCTTCACATACTCAGCAGAAACACGTCAGCATCCTAAAGCTGAATTCCTCAGCAAGAGAGGGGTGAGGCAGCCAGCACCTCTGGGCTCAGGGAATCTGGACAATCAGCAGGGAGGTGCTCCGTTAACGGACGGTGGAAAGTGTGCTGTGACTGATGCCTGAGGCACGGACAGGGAGAGATGAAGGGAATACAACTCTGCTTTTTAATCCCCAGTCTGCCACACAGACCACGCGAGTCCTGGTTTCAGGATTTCCCTGTCAGCCACAGCCCAAGAGGAAGATGCGTTCCCCAGCTCTGCAGGTCCTTCCTCCTTCAGGCACCCCGCTTTGCTGCAAGGGAAATTCAGGAGTTGCGGGGGGGGAGCTGAGTGCAGTCAGACCTCCTCCTACGTGGAGTCAGGACGCGACAGGACATCATGCAGCAGCGGGGACTACGAGTTGCACCAGGGAGCACCTGCCAGCACAGAAGAACTGCTACTCTAGAGCGTAGAGCCAATGACTGTATTTCACAGATAGTCACTCAGGGCAAGATGTTCTCAAATTTTACAGAACTGGTCACACAGTGTTCGTTCACCATGGGCTGACCTCAGGCTGTTGCTTTCTCCTGCTTACTTCCCAATTGCTGTCCTCTTTGACTACCAACACAACCACCTGGGTGCTACCCTAATGGATTGCCCAATTTGGAATCCAGGGGTCTGATGCGCAGGATTTCCAGGATTCCCCTACTATTCAAGGCACACTGTAATTACAATTTATAATGACATTTCATACTTGTAAGCTCCCTAAAGAAAAAAACCCCAAACCACAGTAAACTCAAGCCACCTCAGGCAGATCTAACCCAGTCAGGTCACTTCTGATGTAACACTCCCCCCTTACCTACAGAACAGAGTTGAATACAATACTGCATGGGAGCTACACAGGTTTTTGAAACTGTGAGGTACTGCAGTGACAACATTTTGCTAGTTCAGAAAGAAATTGAGAAGTCTCACTTCTGAGTGGGAATTGAGTTGGGCACAGTAACAAAGCACGAATTCACATGAACTAAGAAGGAAAACAACACACTGAATAACAACACGTTACATGAACAATGCTCATCCAGCACTTTGAATGAGACAGTGGTCTTTAATTCTAGGTTCTCTGGTTACTCTGTTTGGAACCATAATAATACTGACTTTACTATGACTGGTACATACTTAACAACACACAGTTTAGTGGCAAGAAAAGGCCAGTCACCCATTGTAATCCAAACTCCTGCCAAAAAAAGTCCCAAATTCCTCAGCACAGAACAAATGCTTTAGGCTGTGTGCAACCGGGAGCAGGGTTTGCTATCTATGGCAGAATTACACACGTTCCTGTAAAAAAAAAAAATAAAAAAATTGAGCTGGAGCTTTGCTTCGGTACAAGGAGATGCTCGGAACTGTCTATGCCGCTATCTGTGCCATCCTCCCCTTCCTCAGCTGAGCCACACAAACACAAAGCTGTCTGTGCCTTCGCTGCTAATAAGCAGCGGTTCACGAGGAGGTTGACCGCAGAGGAGCACACTCAGATCCCAGAGCATGTAATAGAAGGGCAGCATTAATCTCCTCCTGTTACGAAATCCAGCAGCATGCTGTGCATGGAAGCTGTCAGGGCTAGATGTTAAAACGCCTCTCCTTTGGAAAAGATTGTTTATAACTCAAGATTTTCTCTAGACACGTTTTAAAAATTTATTTCCTCATTGAAAAAGGCAGATTTTTTTTATTGGAAGGAGAGGAAGATGGGCTGAAGAGGGGCCTGCAATACATATTTGAGCCAGATGTCAAGTAACTAACTAATGAGGAGGAAGGAGACAATTTCTTACTGTGTTTCTCCCCGGTCTCTATTCAAGCTGCCATAAAAAAAGACAGCATGGCTGAAATACAGGATAAACGGACCCAAGTCTGGCTTGACTGCAAGTTAAAGCGGAATTTTATTACACTTCACAAGAGGCACGATTTCATCGTGAGACTTTAAAAAAACCGAGCAAGCTTAAATAAATCACAAGGCAATTAACTGCGTGTCAATTAGGAATTTAACAAAAAAACTTGAAGAAAATCTAAAGCTAGAACTGTACTTTTATGGAAGTTCACCCCTTTCTCTCCCAGTAGTACAAAAAGAATAATGAAATGTTTCTCTAGTAAATCAGTGCAGGTTCAGGAAGATCAAAGATCTGTAATACCTACACGGTCCGCTGAGCAGGCGTGGTTACTCCTTTGCACCCAGTGCAAGGGAGTAATGAACAACTACTGCAAGCTTTCTATCTCTTTATCTTTCAGTCTGGCCTCTGGCAGGCACAGTATTGGAACAGTTTCATTCTAGTATATATTATCTCTGCAGATTATGAATTCTAATTTCCCTGTGAAGGTACTTACAGCAAAGACAGTAAATCTGCAACTGCTGGAAATGAATCCAGAAAGGTAAAAAAACCCCAGGGCTTATCCTTCAGTTTATGGAGGCATTTATTAAAACCCAGCAGGAGCAGGAAGATCAGTCCATCTTCCTCCTTGCCAGAAGTTGGCCCTGCAACATCCGCGAGCAGGGGCATTAACCAGCCCTTTCTGCCCCAGCCTTGGGGTTGCTTTTGCCGCTTCCACTGCTTCGGTTCTCACAGCCTTGCGTACCTTCACAACTCCAACCCACCTCATACAGATTATTTCTGTGATGGAAGATCCCCTGGATTTTGCAGCGACTTACCCCTCCCCACCGAACAGTACAGCTGTTTCCAACAGTTCAGAATGTTTCCAAGACAGAAACAATCATTTTGTACTGTGTCTGTACTGTGCCTAGACCAAGGGAGACCTCATCTACGGCAAGGGCTCACAGAGTGAATGGTTGAGTTTTCATTGACAATTAAAGGATGAGAGCACATACACCAAAAAGAAAATCTGAAAAAAGAAATTCTATAAAACAAAACAAAAAAGTAAAAAAAAAAAAAAGGTAGCTGCATGTCATCAGTAGGAAACACGGAAGGTCACTGAAACATCTGCTCAGTTGCACCAGCTGTTAAATGTTTCTCCAAGGAGGCAGGAGTTGTATTGTCTTTCAGCAGCTTTGATTATTTAGGAAGTCTCACATCTCTCTATGTGAGACTCTATGCAAAGCCCAGCGCTTCTCAAGAATGCACAGACAGCACAGCAGGGTAGCAAAAGTACTGCAGATGTTTATGTTTCGTATTATTTGTTGACTGCTGACTGCATTTCAGTATTTCAAAGAACAGCAGAGCTGACTCGAAAAGAAAAGGCTCTCTACCTGCCAGAATATCACCATTTTGAAAAAAGACAATTTCTGTCCATATTTTTCAGCATTCCAGTGCATCAAGCTGATAGGAAGTAACTTTGTTTTCCTTCCCCAAACGATGATGCTTGATAGAACCGGGCAGAGCCGAAGAGCATAAGCCTAAAGCATAAATAAGACATCATAACAAAGAGAGGTGGCTTGCTAGGTATCAGGGAGAACGCGGTCGCATGAACTGGGAAGTACGCTTCAGCACACCCAGTTCTTAGATGGACCTGTACAGTCTTCAACTGACAGTGTGCACAACTGCCCCAAACGCCTGATGCAGAAATAAATTTGTCTCAGTGGCGGGCGATGGAAGGAAACCTCAGTTTATGGTCTCACTTGTCACCCCGTCAACTAGATCACACTGTAGAGCTGTTTCATCTCTACCTAATCCTTAGACAAGGCAGCCAGTCATGAGCAAGCACGGTGAACCAAAGACTCTAAAATAATAGGTTAAGACATAATCCTAACACTCCAGCCTACGTGTGGGGTTTTTTTTTAAATCAGCTTTTTATTTAAATTGACATCTGCCAGTATGTCTTTGCATAGAACCTCCATGTGGCATTACGTAGCTGCAAGAAGCGTTGTCATGGCAGTGGCTGTAGCTGTCTAGACCTGAAAAAAGGAAGAATAAAAACGAATCCATCACATCTTTGATACAGCTACCGGAACCAAGGTGTAAAGTTAATATCGCAGCTCTTTCGGGGACCTATCACTAAGTAAATGTGAAAAGGTTCAGCAGACATGCAGAAGTAACGACAGGTGGGAAATAAATGCCTTGCTTCAATTCTGTCGTCTTCCAGCTTGTTCAAACTCAGCATTGGATCGCAGCTCTCCAGAGGAGAGAACTCCTGCGTGCTCAGGTCCTCTGGAGCAGCAGAGCTGCCGGCTCCCCGCTGCAGAGGGGGCAGCGCAGGGGGAAAGACTCACCCCAGAGAGAAACTGCAGCTATCAACAGAATGACAGAACACTCTTCAGCAGCAGGAGCAGACAGGCTGAAAAACGATGTAGGGCAGACAGGCTCACAGCCCTGCTGCCCAGGGAGAGGAGAGGAAAGGGAATCACCTGCTCTGTCACCCCCCGGGCTCCCCCTTGAAGGAGTTACTGATTTCACCTCTCAGGCTGGGACCTGGCAGCGAAATAATATGGGTGCAACGCTACGGGACCCCCTCAAAGAAAGAGCAAGACAACCCAACGGTACAGGGTCATCCTTAGCTGCCACACTGACAGCTTCTGAGAGTTATGCAAAAACAGGTTTGGAGGTCAGAGAAGGAAGTTTTTCTGAGTTACTCCTAAGATTTTCTTTGTTTACTTTCATATCGTAGCCTGCTGAAAGCATACAGGAAACTATAAAAGGGTGGAGAATACAGCAGGAAAATACGCAACAAGAATCTTAGGTAAGGATAAGGACTGGGCCACAAACTAGAAAGCTACGATTGATTCTTACATTACAATCACGATGAAACAGCTATTAAACAGACTTCAAAATGCTGCTTGTTTTTTAAAAGCTGCCTGTCAGTACTTTTGAGGGGAGGGAGGGGGTGAAGAAGAGGAACTCTTGTGTCCCCATCTGTACTCAATCTTCCGGACAGTTTGGGAATGGATTAAAAAAAAAACCCAGATGAAACATGAACTAGAGACATATCTAAGTAAACACAATACAAGTAGAATTCATCAAGTGTACTGGAGCTAAACTTGTGGCACTGCAAAGCAGAGGGCACGGCACAAAGGCACATTCAGTCCGTAGAGATTGCACAACATTTCATGGGGAAGGAGCCCTTCAGCATGAATAGTTTTTCTTCTCGGAAGTATTATGAAGATTTTAAAGCCTTAAACGCCTTTTATTACTCTCCATGTTACGCCTGCGGTACAAACACCCATTCAACCAAGAGGGAATGAGTCAGGCATTGCATGGCGAGACATGTCAAAGCAGAGGATCAGCACACTGACACATCACCTGCGCGTACGCATAGACACCGTTGGAGAGATCAAGGAAGGGAACCCAACCAAGTTTCCCACACAGCAACGCAACGCTTGCTGACTGAAACCTCTAATCCTATGCTGGCAAAGCAAAGGGGATGGTACAGCCTAGCGTTTTCTCTTATCTTACTTCTATGACTCTCAAGTAGCATAACAAAAAAAAAAAATTAAATTCTGTTGGCAGCATAACAAAGAAAAATCAGTTCAAATGGTGACTGATGATAGCTTAAAGCAGATTTAACTCACAGATATTGCACGAGAGGGAATTTTAGGTTACAGATGATGTAAAAAGACAGACAGGGAAAACAAGCCTAACCTCTAACCTTTGTTTCATAAGTTATTATGATCACAAATACAAGATTACCACAATGAAATGTTCCATTTTACGGGGTCACACGTTTGCGTGTCTGGACTGTAAGTTAACTAGATTTAACTTACTCACTGGGTTATCATCACTCTAACCTGTAATTAACACGACTCTGTTCCTTTCCCATGTGCTGCCAACAGACACCAAGAACATTCCACAGGCAGCATGTTAGTTCACATGCTCAAGCGACCATGCAGAGGACTCTGATGACTACCGCACCGTCTGACTTTCCTAACTACCACTAACAAAAGCTGTTGCTAGTTTCCTGTCGAACAGTAAGAGTGTAAAGACGTGCACATGGAGATGGCATGCTCTCCTGGCGAGTATCAGAGCTTACCCATAACTGCAGCACAAAAAGGCATCGAGACAAAGACAGGAAAGCTACAGAAAGCTCAACTAAACCAACCCAGAGCTTGCATGAAACAGCGTTGAGATGACTATAACAGCAGGTGCTCAACAACAGAAGCTTTTCTTACGTGACCACTAGCACCGTTCCCTTGGTGCCGGAGTGGACACGATTTTCAGAACTGACATCTAAGTGGGGAAGGGTCACTGAAAAAAAAAACCAACTTATGGCTCTGACCTCCTACAGCGGCATCCAGGATCCTTATGAAAATGCCTGCTGCCTGCCGCCAGAGAGGAAGATTTGACAAGAAGGTAAAGCCAACTGATCCCTCACTTAACAGAAGCCTCTAGCAAAAACGGCTGTCCTGTATATGAACAGCTGGAAAGGAAAACGAGGTAGAACCAAAGGTGAAAAAGCTCATGGTTACAGTTCTTACTGTACTTTGAATCACTTGTCTCACTAAGCAAACACATTGCTTTCATTTATACATTAACACTGATTCAGGGCTAAAAATCAATCCCAAGGAGTGGACACCCAGCTTAGATATGTCAACGTAAAGCGAACAGCAAGCCTTGCACTGGATGGCAGACAAGCCCCTTAACAGCATCTTACGCTGCTCTGCCCGAGTAGACTTTCCTATTTCAGTGAAAGACATCACATACGTTTAAAATTAAGAAAGAGTACAGACTTAATCTGCCTTTGAATCTATTCTTAACTAGGTGATCTCCTCCCAAATCATCAGCATACACTCATCCCAAGACACACATACATTAAAAGAACAGGGTTGTCTACAACAAATCAGCATTTAATTAAAGCACAGAAGAAAGCAGAGATGAGAGTAACAGAATAAACTCCTGGTTAACATTTGAAATTAATACTACTAGTTTCAAGCAGGCTCAAACAGAACAAATCAGAATATCTGTTAAAGGTTAGCCAAGCATGCTGGGATTTTATATGGCAGCTGCATCAAAAAGTTCTGCCTTTACACCACAGAATCCCTCACTTCTTTAACACCGATTTCAGGAGAAATTATGAACGTGTAAGATTTCCTCTTTAATGCAGAAACAGCAAAATCCCATTTCTTATCAAAACAAAATCTGTGATCATTAGTTCGAAGGACACACGGTAACACCAATTTGCTCCGTTTCGGCTGATGCCCCCACCAGCAACAGTGCAGCTGTAGTTCACTGTCTGCGTGACTCCAGGTACCAAATAAGTACAGGAACCAAACTCCATCCTTCCCCTGCTTCAGCGGATGCCTCTTCACAGGAAATCCACATGGGAAGAAACCTTTCTTGCCTTTCACTCTCCCCATTTTGGTTGCTAAATAAGAGAACTTCAGTTTGTTGTGCAACCGAAGTGTCAACAAAAGAAACTCGAGTATTTTCTAATATTTCAACAATATTTCAAGATCTGAGTTCAGTGCAGCTCTAGTTGAATAGATCCTTCTAATTCCAGCCCCTAAATTTGTTCAAAAAGGTGAAGAGGATTTCTGCACGAATAAAAAGTGTTTTAAACATAGACTGCACTTGGAAAGAGGAGTTCAATCTATGTCCTCATTACCTGTAGAGGCAAGTAAATGACGGTATTTGAGGTTAAGATAAAAACCAGACAGCATTCAAAGAAGAAAACCTGTCCACCAGCGGCAACAGAGAAATCTTACACCGACAGACGAAAAAGGCTTCATTCTTAGAGGAACAGCCAAGTTTGGAAAGAGAGCTAATCATTTTAGTGGACCAAAATTTGATCGCATTAAAGAAAGCAAACTTCTGCAACTCCAAAACTACCAGGTTCCAACCTCTGTCTCGGGCCTGCTCTGAATCGTGTTACTTTACTCTGTTGATTAAAAAACTGGAGCGAGTTGCAATTATAGGGAGGAATTTAAGATGTGCAGAAGTGTATTTTTGGTCATAACACGGATTGCAGAGATTCTAACGATGAGTGACTTGTGGATTTACACCAGACAACTTTTTGGATTTGGTTGCCATCTCTTAAAAAAAAAAAAAATTAAATCTGACAGAACGAAAGTGGCTTTTCCAAACAACTTCATACACACGCTTCTATTTCTTGGCAAGTCAAAGCTTTTGCTAAAATAACAGCAGCCAACTGCTGAGCTTAATTGTTAACTTTGCCTTACTGAGTAACAGCTTTTATTTATTTATTTTTGCAAAAGCTTCAAAGTCCACACGCTCACCCAAAGTCAAGCTCTCAGTGTTTCTGCCACAGCGCCAAGATGCTTCCTTCAGCTGCAAACCCACCACCCTTTATGCTTTCTGCTCTTTTGCTGACAGCTCTTTTTCCTCTTGCTACTCCCACGTGAGGATCCCCATTTCTATGGCCTGACTTTAGCGCCATTCATCGCTTGCTTGCTCGCTGAGCAGCCTTTTGTGCCTTTCAGGTTCTGACCCCATCCCATGCTCGACGGGCCCCAGCACAAGTGTAGGACGGTGTGTAGTGAAATATTCCGCCCAAGAAGGAGAGCCATGCCGACAGTACTGCCTCTGGCAGGCACTGGCGCTGCAATAAACAAAGCTAAAGAAAAAGTGCATTCACGGAGCAGAAATCTTGAAAATGTACATAGATCAATCCTGTATAAAAAGTGCTTTTGTTTCTTGTTCAGGAACAGGTTTTTTAATTAACTGAATGGGAGGAGTTGTAAAAAGCAGGAACAATGGCTGAGTCAGCAGCTCAGCCAGTTCTTAGTAGCTTACAGGGCTTTACACGAGACAGAATAAACGTATTTCATTCAGTTAGACATTTTTATCAATGCGTAGAGAGACTTCAGAGCTTGGGCTTGGTTTCCTGAAAGACCGTCTGTGCATTATAGAGCAGCTTATTGTTTCAAAGCTCCTATCTCATTTGCTTGCTGAATATACATGTGGTTCACAGTCTCTAGCAGGGTCTGTATTTTTTTTTCCCCGCAACTTAAATCTACTGAAGTACGGCACTCAAATTACTGGAGAACCTGTCGCTCAAGTAGTTCCCAACATTTGTGTACCAGCAATGGAAAGGAGGGGTTGCTATTCTTCTGTGTGATTAAAACAACAGTTTTCTTCTGAAAGGTACTATCTCTTTGTATTGCCAATGCCTGGTGTAGACTGAAGCTTAACTTACATATTTAGGAAGTGTTTAAATCAGGAAGGAATTCAATTTATTATAGCTCTGACCACCAGCAATCATGAGCAAGTTCTGAAAAACAAGTTCACTTTACTTCTGGAACAGATCAGACAACACATTTAAAACTGAAATGAAGCCAATTTCCAAAGAAACTCCTTAATTACACAATAGATCTGGTTTATTCAGCTAAAGTCTCCTGTCAAGGACAGTATTCAGTGCTAAGTACATTTACGCTACAGCTAAAACCTTATTAAAGAGAATTTAAAACAAGTGTAGAGCCAAAATAATACATGATCTGAAAATCACCGTAATGAAACACATGTAGTAGCTTATGCTCCTAAAATTGTCATTCATAATGTTGGAATATCTATCAAGCATGCAAAGCAACTTGCAGCAAGCAAACATTTCTAAATTTTTTTTGGTTTAGGATCAGTAGCCACGTTCATACCCTCGCCTCAGTTGAGACGCAGGTGCTTTGATAGCCACGTTCTGCATGAGGAAAGCCACGTCTTCACTCGCTCTGTATGAACAGAGTTTCTGTCAGAAGCGTTTGTCTGGTTTCCAGTACAAGAGGACATTGATCCGGCGTTGTGCAACTTATCTACGAAGCAAAGCTCTCAATAACAGCTCAAGATGAATGAAAGCAGCGTTTAAGAATGAGCATTTCGGCGTATGTTCACAGCATGTGCTAAAGTGTCACCAAAAAAAGAAAAAAAAGGGAAAAAAAAAGGAAAAGAGGAGATGAGCTGAAAAGGTGGGTGAATAGAGACGGTGGGTAGGAACACATTGCTTCAGCACTGCCACTTCATTTAATTTTCACTGCTACTCAAGAAGGCAACAAAGATGATAAATCTAAAATGCAGATCTAAGCAAGATACGCATCTGCCTCAGTTCTCTCGAATGCACTCTGTCACACACGTTTTGTTTCATTACCTTAAACGAGGTGGGTACCACCCGAACCACTCTCTGGCAGTTCAAATTATCGTAGCTGAATCAAAAGGTATAAAGAAACAGAATGCCCAGCCAATTTTTTCCCTCTTGTAAGATGTCTGCCAGCTTGCTGAGAGCCAAACAAAACCAGTTAGTAGAGGCAGCCTAGCCTAAAACAGCTTGACAGAAAATAAACGCTACAGACTACACATGGGGTGGTTTAATTTCAAGAGTGTTTTTAGAAGACCACTTAGGGGATCTTGTTTTCTCCATGTAAATGATAATTCATGATTTAAAGAGTTGTACTACGCCTTGCTAATGCTTTCTGAAATGCTACTGAATATTTTATCCTATACGAGTTTCTAGTGAGACCTTCTCGCTAATATTGGTTTGGGGCATCTCCGGTTGAAAGCCATTTTTGCACCTATTCCATTTTGTAGCCTTTCACAGGAAGGGCTGTGAAGTGGTAATTACCAGAGTGGCTGGCCGCTGATTTGTCTTCGAACACACATGGACTTCCCCAGCTGCTAGATTATCACGAGATATGTTATTACGTACCGATTTCTAAGTACACAAGCTAACATGAGCAGCTGCAAATGCTCCAGAGAAATTCTGTGCTTTACATTTCTGTGAAAGAACTTTAGTTTTAAAACAAGGTGATCTTAAATCTACCTCTGGGATTAAGAGAAATACTATTAATGTTTTCTGGTTTAAAAAAAAAAAAAGTCATTCCTTGAATAATGAAACAAAATCAATACTGGGTGGTTCGTGTTGGCACAGAGATTTAAGGTTATGAAGATGCCAGGGATGGAAAAAAAGGGTATTAGGGTTTCATACACTTAGAATTGGTTACTGTATATACGTAGAGAGACAGATGATGCTTAGAGACCAGAAAAGCTCGGACATCCCGAGCTAAAAGCAACTCAAACACCAAAACTGCCGAAAGATCAGTCTTTGTTACAGCTACCACAAAGTATTGAACAAGTTCTCCCAGCACCTTAGTGTCCCTTTCATGAAAATAACTATTTCAGTAGAGATTTCTACACATAGGGAGCAGAAAGGCAACAACACTGTTAAGAAACTCTGCCTTTGAAATGACATGAACCGCGCTCCTTGAAGCGGTAACACCCTAAAAAAAGTCCTTTCTTTCCTTTTTCAGCTGCACAACTGCATACCCAACGGGAGCAAAACCCAACAGTACGCACATGGCCTGCCACACAGCGAGCCCCTGCAGACATACAGCGGCACAGTCACCACCATGCTGCAGAAGATGACATGGAGACGGGTCACCTGCTCCATGGAAGTGTCCCAACACTTCTCTCACCCCTTCAGTCTGCCACCTCCTCCTCCTACCATGCTGAGCTGCCTTGAGGGGACTGAGTGCCTGTCGTGCCAAAACCCTGCCATCGATAGTGACGGTCTTTACCACCGGTAAACCTGGCCAACGGTACGTGCTGGGTTCATAGAAAGCAGCCACAGCCATGGCTTACTCTGACTGGACACATGGCACCACAGCGAACAGGCTTATCTACACACGGTTTCAATGCCTGCTTAACGAAATTAGTACATGTTTAGTTAAATCACTGGAAAGACTGTGACCAGCTAAGCCAAGCCAGATACAATCTGCTTTGCAATCTGTGTCATTTCATCTGCTGGGGGCTCTCCGACTGAGGGATGTCAAAGCGGGCAACGCCAGGGTCCCCCCCACCTTTCTTCCCCGCAATCACTCTGCTTTGCTTTGAGCGCAGCCCACCGGCCTCCCCAACCCCTCTGCAGTCTGAATTGCCCATGTGGCTGGGAGGCTAAATATCTATAACCGTTACTGAATGTCTTACCCACAGGTTGTTCTTCACCATACCCCAGTGTTGCGCTCCTGCCTGCTACAGGCTCCTCCCGGCTGACCTAAGGCCACGGCAGACGGCTAATCCGTGGAGCCTGCACACACCTTCGTGCAGAGCTGAAGGCTTAACGTGGCCCTTTATGTTTTACTTACTCGTTTCTTCACTGGCAAACATTGTGTGTGGCAATTCCTCCCTGCTCCCCTTCTCCCTTGCTCAGAATTATCTCCCCTCTGAAGAAAAGGAAAAGCAAGGAAATGAATATGTTAAAAGTATCTTCTGTGGTTCTCCCCTGGGAAAATGTATAGCCAGGAATTAGTATGACCCAAATTTCATAGTAAATGTACGCAATGTACAGTAAAGAAATCTGTGCTACTCAAAATGATTTTTTTTTTCCTTATACCATGAAAAAAAAAAGCTTTAGAATAAGTAGTAATATTGAGAGAAATGCAAGTTAAAAAGCATTCTTCCCAGAGTAACTATAGAGGTTATCTGCGACCACATAGCACACCACTCTAACGATCAGTGAAAAAAAGGAAGGTTAATTGTTAAATAAAATGAGCCAGATACCAATCCTTCACAGCAGAAAAGCTACAATATTAGCAGCTTACACAGACCAGAAATATCAAAACCACACACTTAAGATCTTTGCGCAAGATTACAGCACGAAGCGCTATGGGCTAATCTAGGAACGCCAGAAAATATAATTACATTTTCTACTGAAAAATTAAACCATATGTATAGCTCATCAGATCAAGCTTTCTAACACGTTTCTGCTTTTGATATCCAACATCTGCCTGAAAATGAGATTTTTGTTTCCCTTACGAAATCCAATTCCACCTCCACGGCCAAACTCAAGCAGTGTTGATGGAAAGAAGTGGGGGAAAAAGAGCAAGTGTTGGGTCACCTGACTCAGCCTTACAGCAGAGTTCAACCTCTAAATAGCAAAACCGGCAGAACACGACAACTCTCTCTTTACAGGTGAAGGCACTAGGGCAATGCAAGAACAGTACATTCCCTCCCACCCCCAACATATCCTGTTTTCTTCATTTTCTTCCTTCAGGTTCACAACCAGTTAGGGTGTCGGCCCTCATTAAACAACTCCTCTGACACTGTCGTGCTACCTCGCTAGTTTTGGCTGTCTCCTCGAGAGAACCACGTAGAAAGACTGCTCACGTGCAATGTAAGGACAAAGAAACGACACAATGCTTCTGCTGGATCAGTTCATCTGCCACCTTCATCACCCGCTGTCACGGAGCAACGCGGGCACACGCACAGCACGCCAGCTCCTATCAGGTGAACAACCGCTATACTCAGGAGAACCATATGAATAGGGATTTAACCTGAAAAATGCTTGGAAGAAGTGTTATTTTATGAGGTGGTTACACCAATAAAAAGTGCTTTTCTGAAGGAAGAACACAAGCCTGCATATTCCATCTGTATTTCACCTTACGCTAGCAATTTGCTTGCCCATTTTTTCGTCAACCTCTTTCCAAAGGATCTTAAACTTTCTATGAAAACTTTATTTCACTGAGCTTACAGCTCTGTACTCGAAAACTCGGTTAAACTTTTCCGCCCCTTGTACAGATCTGAAGTTTTAGAATTATTTCTTTCTTTCCTGCAGCAGAACTATTCTGAGATGCCTTCTCAGCGCTTTGATGCCCTCAGAAGGGATGCCTGCATGCATGCTCACTCAGTGCCACCAACTAGGGTTGGACAACCCAAGTCTTGGTGAGCAACTTGAGTTCACATTACCCTCTTCTGTTTCATTTGAGCGAGCGATTTGAATCCAGCCTCTCATACCCCTGCCACAATATCAATCTTTCTGCTGCAGTCAGGACTGTATATACATAAAACCCCCCAAACTGCTCCAAATACAATCCTTGAGGCAGAGCAGCTGATTATACACCCTCATGGTCAGGGAACCGTGAATGTGGGAAGCAAATTTCAAGCCACTGCATCAAATCCAGCAGGGCAGGAAATGCATGAGCATACGCATCTTGCACGTTACACGCTCAAGTTTTAAAATCACCAGTTATTGTATGGTACAATTTTCTATTCCTATCGTGGATCTGAAATAAAACAACCCCCAACCTTCAGATTGGACTCAGCGTGGTCCTGCAATAGTTCCAACAGGTCAGCATTCCCAAGGAAAAACGGTATAGCTGAAAATTAATTCTGCCAACTCTAATTTCAAACCGCTATGAAGAGATCATTATGAATGTTCACTCACAACACTCACCCACACTTACACTAATAGCCTGTATTTGACTACAAATTTCCTGGTGACGGAAATGCAATACAAAGCAACAGCAAAATGTCTTGCCCACGCTGCTGTCAATTTAGCAGAAAAAAAATTAACCTGCATCCTTCTGGTTCAAGAAAAGTTTCATCAATACACGTCAGACAGCAGGATCTGGAGCTGTGTATATGTTCTCCTAACGATTTCCAAGCAGCGTTTGCTCATTACATTAATTAAAATAATAGCCCAATCCTTTCAGGGTCGACAGTTTTCTAAAAATGAAACTGCTTTATTTCAGCTTCATCCATCACCAGGAGTAGGAAACGATTCTTACACCAGAAGGGGGTCCCTTCTCACCAGGCAATTTCCAGGACAATCCTCGATGCTGCCGCGCTCTGAGAAGGCAGCCAGCACAAGGGGTGCATTGTTAGCAGCCCCCTGCCTCGCAGGGGCACCCCGGCTCCCCTTAGGGCAAGAGTTCAAAGGCTTTACACAGAGCAGTGGAAGGGGCAAGCTGCAATTCAGCCTCTGCCCCGCTTTTTCTCCTTGCCCAGGGTGCCAGAGCGGATGCCTTGGAGACAGGTTTCAAGGATCAGGCCTCCACCTTGACCTCGTGCACTCTTCTGACTTGACAACACACCCTCCTGAAGGCTGGTGGCAGAGAGAGGGTTGGGGCTGCGTTTCCTTCCCTGTCAGGACTAGTCCCACAGGAGCAGAGATGCAGTTAAGCTATTACACAGAAGGGAGTTTTGTTTTCATTTGGCACCAGAACTGATACTGAGAATCAAAGGGAGGATCAGCACTGAAGATTCATTTGTGTATCAAGGGGAAATCCAGAAGCCATTGAAATTGTTTACAGCAGGTTGAAAGAATAATACAAAGAACAAACATTGTGCTGACAGATAGCCAGAGCGCGTTTGTAGGCAAACCTCAATGCCTTTAGCCCAGTTAAGTTCCATTAACATTTATGGATCATTTCAGCATTTTATTTCTAATATTTAAAAAGCACCAACTTATGAAGGTTTCAGAGAAACGGGAGTCATCATGCCTCCCCCCACGACTTTGCTTTGTGACCTAACTGAATTCGCCTGGCAGAGCAAAACAGTTCAAGCAACTGGTGCAGATGACAAGGAGGGGAATGGGGGAAAAGGTGTAACGTAACTAAAGGATGCTGCTTCGGCATCCTCACGGCTTTTCTGTGACAGTTTCACAGAGTTCCTGCAAAGGAACTCACTGCCAGAACCGGCTACGCAGACGTTTGGAAAAGGCAAAACACACATACAGCAGGAGAAGGCAGGCACCTTGCATCCAAATACTTAATTCTTCCTACATAGCCTCACCCTGGCAACTTCTGCCGACATTTGAAATCCTGTGTCTAGGAGGATGATGGCAAACCACAGCAAGGGATGTTTCCCTACCAGATACAAAAGCAAGTCGGGAGCGATGTGTCAACCACTTGCAGTATCCTGTGGCGGCCACAGTCTGCTCGGTGGGAATCAGGGCACAAGTATTCCTATGTGTTTTAAGACAAGAGCTACGGAAGTTGAAAATATCCATCCACCATTTGCACGAATTAAAAGTTTACCAGGCAAACCCTTTCTTTCCACGGCCCCATTTGGTGATACCCAAATTTCTTTACCTCTGTATCAATGCATTACTGCCCACACCGTTGACGGCTTTTTCATGCACTGGGTACAGAGCAGAAACACTTGATGGTTTTCAGTCTATCCAACTAAATCATTCCAGATTGCTGCTGGAGGTAAGAAAGGGTGAAAAAGTAGTACTGAAGCCTTCACCTTCATACAATGGCACTGAAGTTTAAAAAAGATTTATAAAATATTCGTAATCCTTAATCTCCATTCAAATCAAAGTGATAGCTAGATTTGCTAGTGATTAGAGACCCCAAGAGATTTATTTGTAAATGGCTGGCTCAGACTCTGCTAAATCCCCCTTTTTCTTTTGCCAGTGTGCTGACCTGGTAACTATTCAAAACATAAATTTTAATGAGAAAAATATCCAACCACTGCTTGCACATTAAACCTCTGTAACAGACATTATAAACGGAATAAAAAATAAGGTGTCGGTTCACGTAGCACTGGCAGGGAGGGGAGACCTTTTCAGCAGCAGATTAATTCAACGTTGAGAAGAGGCCTAAATCTTCCATATAGGCAACGTGTTTTGTGGTTCCCTGCACAACTAATCTGTTGTTATTCTTTTTCCTTCAGTATAGATGGACCCTACGTAGCAGGGAACAGGGTTTTGGAGAACAGCCGTCATTTTGTTCACTACAATACGGCCTTCTCAACCCTTGCGCTGCCACTTGAACCCTCAAATCGTACACAGGCGAGAGAAGGACAATTTTGAAGTGAATAAAGCAAATAACTGGTTTTAGTCTCCTTTGGGTGTAATGCCACATCTCGACTTAAGGGCTAGTAAAAACTTTTATGCACTATTTTCCAGGCCTGGCAGTTCATACAAACACCCACCATGGTACCTCTTGGCTTTCCAGGAAGAGGGACAGTTGCTAACGTACCAAAGAGATTTCCAGTCAGATGTTCGGTGAAGGTCAGAGAGGAAAGCATTAAATGTCCGCTTGCACGTGACTGATTAGCACCCACTGCGGACTAGGGGATAGCTGCATTTGTCTAAGGAAAAGGTTTTAGGCTTTATCAGTGACATTTTAGATCATAGCCAAAGAAGGCTTGCTGATCTACCATGACTCACCCAGATTAATATTTCCCATAACAAATTTAGTAATACAGAGTATTACAAAGTATAGAAGTGCCCAGATAAAATAAAATAAAAAAAACAAATCCCACCGAAAGCCATTTTTGGTGAATGCTGGTATTTTTATATCACAACTCCCAAGAATACAATTCACATACTAAACGTCTTCCACTTAGCTAAAGTTTTAACAGACTTTTATCCATCAGGGCTCAGAGAAATGCAAGCACAATTCCCAAAACACGAAGGAATTCCCATTCTCATAGTTAGAAGTGAAAGGAGTGGGCTGGAGAGGGAAGTGACTGTAGTTAGAACTGTCAAGGAGACTTGAAGGAATGAATGTGCACTGCCTGACCTGAATCTATTCCAGTTTCACATGGTATGAGAACAGAACGTTTGTTTCCAGCTGAAGAACAAAAAAAAAAAAAAAAAAAAAAAAAAAAGGGTTTCCATGGCTTTCCTGGGTAAAGTTACGTTTGAGTTTGTTCTGAGATACCACTTTTTGCAAAATGGTTTGGTTAATATTAAAGAGTTCAGAGCATTTCACATTGGTAAAGGATAAAGTAGATTGTTGGCTCACTAAAATAACACTGCTTTCAAGTATTGTACAATAAACAGAAAAAAACCCTTAATTGCAAGCAAAGAAAACCATGATCAGCAGGAGATTTCTGTTCATACTTCGCTAAACAGGATGGAATTTATTGCTCAATAAGAAAGTTCAGGATGTCAGATTTTCGCCATTTGCTGCAAAGCTGGATGTTGGGGTGAGAAGCAGGTGTGATGGAGCAAAGAGTTGTTCAAGCATGCTAAAGCAAGCGCGTCCTGTGAACTCCTCCAGAACACTAAGATGTCATTTAAGAAGTTTGTCCTCCTACAGTGGTACTTGTCACCTTCAGGTTTCCGAACGCGAAGGTGCCCAAGCACAGTACCAGCACTTCACGCACTCGCCCCCAAGGAGAACTTACGACTAACCTACCTTTTAGGGATACCTATGCTGAGCTATGACACGTGGGCCAGGACTTCAGCATTCACTCCTGAGGGAAACTCTGCACTGAGAGGGATTTTATTTTCTCTTTTATAAGCAATTTTTGGCAAGTGTCATTACCAGCACTGCAACAGAGGAATTGTGGAAGATAGAAAACAGAAAGGAAAAAAAAAAAAAATTTGGTGATATTAATGGTTACATCTAGTAAGGAACTAAATTAACATAAAATTATAAAATTATGAAGCTTAGAAATCACGGTCCTTTAGCTGCAAAAAGGAAACTATACCCTACTTAGCACACTGGCAGTGTATCTATTTTACCCCAAGGAATTGGGGGGGAAAAAAAAAAGAAAGGTGAGGATTCAGAGGAGGCTATTTGGCATCTATCCCAGAGAGCCACTAAGCCCTCTCCTTCCATCCCTGCCTGAAGCCCCAATCCACCAGATCACAAAGAAGAGCTTCCAAGGAACTAACTTATGCCCTGGTTTAAGTGAAATCTGGAATCACAGATATGGGAAAGGAAACACTAAGGCTCAAGTGTATCAGGGACATCACATCTGACAGCAAGAAAGTTTGAGCACACAGACAGTTTTGGGGAGATGATATGAAAAATAGGCAAAAGGCTGTTTATTCTTAAAAAAAAAAAAAATCCTAAAATGCAAAGCTTGGATTCTGCTCTGGTCACCTCTTGAAAAACTGCATGGAATTTTGACTAGGCTAAGAGGCAACCTGGAGAGGTGGGGAAAAATCGCCTGGAAGGGAGAAAACAAGCAGGTTGAAGACGGAAGAAAACTGTGCGCATCAGGACAACTGCTCAGATGAGCACGAGTATTCCTAACTTGGATGCATAAGGGCTTAAACCAGTAGGATCCAGTTTTCACAAGTTAACAGCCATGAGCACTGAGACCTTCTCTCTCAAGAGAAGGGAAGAGAGGGGGAGGAGAACCAGCAAGTTAGCCAAGGAAGGCCATCTGTTAAGTGAACCTCAGCTATGAGCTCAAGACCTGCCCTTACTCGGCTCAAACATTAACAAACGTGTCCAGAAAACACCAACAGCTAAGCAGAAAAACTCCTTTAAATCAACAAAACCAAAAAAATTGAGGTGTCTTATTTCAAAACAGTGTTACCACATGCTATAGCCAATTAGTCACAAATTAGATACAAAATATACCCTACAACAAACTCCACAATGAGAATATTCTTAGTAGTTTTGAAGGCATATTCTTGTCAATTAGGAATAAGTGAACAGCTAAATTATACGCATATGCCAAATTTTCTCCTGGCAGTATTTGTATTGTTTAGAAAGAACTATTTTGGAGGGATACAAGGGAGGGGGAAAAAAAACCTCCCACACATATCCCCAGCTCCTAGCATAAAGGGAGAAAAAAGTGAATCTGAACATCAGCTCCAAATTTCATACTGTAATTCAGAAGGCAGGGAACCAGAGAAACTAGATGGCTAGGACCTTTACCACTACGCCTTGTAGTACCCCGTAGAGCTTCCTTTCCAAGGAAAAGACAAGACATTTCACTAGTGTACTGCAGGTGATAAAGACAGGTTCATTCCTTTCCTCATCTTGCTGCCCAACTCCTAACGGCATCTCATAAAACGAGATAAACGTCAGAATAAAATCATCCATTTTAAACTAAGGTTTTAGTACTACAGACTCAGCTTCCAGTAATAAGCAGGAAATAAAGGGCAGGGATTTCTATCCTTACAGGACAAATCTGTAATGTCCTTAACAAAGCACACAATTTAATTTGGAGGGGACCTCTGAAGGTCACGAAGTCTCACCTCCTGCTCAAAGCTAGACTAACCTGAAAGGTGGGTCCCACCACCCTGTTCCATCAAGGTCTGAAGGTGTCGAAGGACAGAGGCTCCACAGCACCTCGGCGATCCCTTCCCAGCTTTAACCACAACCGTGGTGACAAAGCTTTTCCTTACATCCGAGTGGAATTTTCCCCACTGGACATGGTGTACACTGCCCTGTCACTGTGCACCTCTGAGAAGAGTCTCACTTTCTTCTCTGCAAACCCCCTCTGGCTGAAGACTGTCCCTCCCATTTCTCTTCTCCAGGCTGAACAAGCCTAACTTCCTCCGGTTTTCCTCACACACCGTGCGCTACAGCCCCCAACTATCCCAGTGACTTTTTGCTGTTAAATTACTAATTCCAGATACACTAAAATTTGCAGAGGGCTCTTCACGGCTAAATAAGCTCGCCAGCAAGATCATTCTGAAGTCAGCAATCTTCTTCCCTTGACATCACCTACTTCCCTTCAAAACGTATGTTGTTCCCATTTCCTTCAACATGATGTATAGTTTCATAATTCCAGTTATAAAGGGTTAACAAATACTGGAAACGTAAGCCAAGCCTCTACCCCAAAATAAATTCATTATATATTTAACATTAAAAATATCCACACCACCAACTGCTTGGTTTCACTTTTTCCTCAGATTTTGCAACTTTCACGATACATTTGTATAGTAGTTTCTAGCTTTTCTTTGCTAAGAATGAAAGAAAGTTGTGTCAGTAATTACGTGACTCCAGAAACTGCGGTGTTAGACAAAGAAACAAATGAAACAATTACTGAAGTCAACCCAAACCACAAAAAACCCCTTAAAATCAAGAGTTGAGAGGAACTCCCTTGATGGTAACTGAACAGTACCCTCCCTGCTATGAGAAGATTAGCTAAAAGATGCTCCTCTGACATAAAAATCTATATAAATATTAATGACCTAAAAAGAACAGGCACAAACAGTAAAAAAACCCACACTTTCAGACAGAGGTTACAAAATGCCAGTCATGGGAAAACCCTCCTTCCGCTCCCACGAGAGCTGCTAATCTCTCATTTACCCCCTCCCCGCCCCCCATTCCGCAAAATAAATTATGCAACCAGAAGGAGCCAATGTAATCATCTAAGTCTTATCTCTTTGATAACACAAGCCAGAGGACTGCAATGAATTATTTCTTTTGGGTTAAGGCTTATGGGTTTTTACTTTTTTCCAAAGGGGAAAAAACAAAAATTCTTCCATCAATCTTGACTGGAAATGCTTCCAGGGAAGGAAGTTCTACCCTCAAATTCATATTTTTTCCTCATTCTCATTGCTACCATTTTGTTTACATTCGATTCCAGTTCTGCTGTGACTTGGCCTGGCAGGCTCCTTCAGCTTTGACATTACATAGCTTAACTTCACTGCTTCGATAAGGGTAAGCTCTGGGAGACTACAGCTGAACAGAACCAGCTTCCTTTCCAAACCCCCAGTGTTCACCAGCAACGTTATTTTCCAGCCTATCATGTTTATATGCCTCTTCTAGGAACGCTGCTTTTCCCCCAGCATCTCTTCCACTGTGAAAACCAGCCATAAATTGTATTCTGGCTGCAGTCACATCAGTCCCAAGGAGAGGAGATATATACACATATATATGGCTCTGGTTTATGTACCTATTGGTTCCATTAGGCCCATTTACCACAGAAGTCAGACAAAACTCTCAGCAGTGGATAACCAAGACCTTTTTTAGAAATGGTGCTTCTTAGAACAGTGTTTCACTATCCTGTAAACGTAACTTATGTTTCTGTGTTCCTTCATATATAAATTTTGTACGTCTGTGATGAAATAAATCCTGTTTTAATGTAGATCAATATGCAATCTGGTTTCATTTACTACTTATGTCTGACCTTCACAAAAATTCTCAAACACACACATAGAAGAAAGAACGAGCTTTACACAACCTCCATCTTAAATCACAGAAAACAAGAGCAGATGTCCAGAGGTTCCCTCTTTCCTCCCTTCTCTCGTCTCTAATACAGAATGTCTGACCTGTTCTTAAAAACATGCCACACAGGCGATGTCAAGGCAATTCATGCCAATATGTAGCATCCTCACATTCAGAAAAGTTTTATGGGATACTTGGAATAACTCATTTAAATCTCCTTTGCTAGAACTGCTTCCTTCAGAGGTTGTGTCTTCTAGCTCTTGATCATTCTTGCTGCTGTAACCTGGATTTTCAGTTGTCTGCATTTTTCTTGCAGTTCAGTGTCAAAAGTGACCATGCTGCTCAGCTGATGCCTTACCAACAGCCCAGAGAGCAGAATCGTATCGTCCTACAAACGAAGCTTCATCTCAGACACTTCACCCCTCCTTTTTCCTTGAGGCAACGTCATGACACTGTTGACTCATGTTCAGATTTATAAACAGTAGTAAACCATTACTAAATTTGTTTTCCATATCTAAATACCCAGCTGAAAATAAGATCTTTGATGTCTGCTGCCAGCAATAAGCTTGACGCCTGCCTTTTAACCTTTTATGCTCCCGTTCTAAAGTGGATTCCCTTTCAGCTGTCAACAGCCTTCAAACTGCAACCATCAGTACCTTGGATGGCTGATTTTGAGACGTATCACAAAGCCACTTTCTTATAAAAATTAAAAGCATAGCAGAGGGGTTGATGCACACCATAAATACTACTTGGTTGAATCTCAGTTCTCTGCACGGGTGAAAGGGGAACGCTTGCCTTTCGGGACCCCCCAACCACCCTCCAACGTATCAACTCAGCACGGACAATATTTTTGCTATTTCTTCAGGAAAAAGAAAATCTATCATAAAAAAACCCAACTCAACAACCAAAGAATAGGGAAAAAGAGCTCGTGATGGCAAATACAGTATTTTTAAAAATAAACTCAAGTGTCACATGGAACAGTAAGAGATTTGCCCTATTCTTTAAAGTTTCAGTGAAGTCTTGGAGAGCTGGACCACAATTAGGAAAGAGAGGCACCTGCAATGATCACTATGATAAAGCAGCAAAGTGTTCAGCTGCACACAGAGATTTCTGTCTTTGTAGCAATACAGAAATAGACTATAAAAACCCAGCAGGGGAGCACTCAGGCTACAAGGCTCCAAAACATTCCTGAGTTTAGACAGCTCCTGTTCCATATATATATATATATATATAAACAACTGTTTTTATCACACCATTTTTATACTCCCCATGTTTTAGAGACGCTTGTAAATAATACACACACCAAAACTGTACTGAGTTAGAACATTTGATAGAATACATTAAGTTTGTATTATCACTACAATGGTTTTCCAAATGGGACGCTGATGTGCAAGAGCCACTGCTCTTGGGCAGTGGCAGTGCGAGATGGGCAGTGAGTTGAGGAAGAGTCAAAAGAAGCATTTTAAGTATGTGAAGTAACGGGTAGGAGCAGTATTATGCATATGTAAGTGCGAATTTCTAAAGTTCAATTTCCTAATGAACAGAGATGAACAAACACTAGAAGTCAATTTTAATAAAAGAGATTCCCATTTTTTCTAAATGCTGTTGGGCACAAACTGGTAGAGAATGAAAGAATCTGTTGCTTGAAGCAATTAAATGTCTGTCTTTACTTGTCACTTCCTAAGATATGCTCAGAAGTTCTGACATGAGCTTTGAATTCTTAAATTAGTCCAAAAACTCAAGAAAACAAAGAAGCTTCTGTTGAATATCTTCCTTCTGAAAGGTGTCAGGCAAATATATTTTTTTCCCCTCCTAAGTAAAGAAGTCAGAAGAAGCATAAAGAATACATAAGAGTTTACAGAAATAAACAGTGAAGTAATACCATAAAAGGCAGAAATGAGCCATAAAATTAAGAACTACAAAATGTGACATCTCAATGATGCCTCCCAAGTCATGATTAATATTTTCCTTGCCTCATATATCTGTACGAGTTCTGGAAGCTGCTATTTGCCAGGCTGGAGTCTTCTTTCCAGAAAGAAATAAAAATTCCTGGATTTCTCTTTTAAAAGCCATAAAGCAGAGTGGCATGAAGGAGTTTAAGGGAGCCAACTCCTGTACTTTGTACACTGAATGCAGAGGCCATCCTTAAACCAGCCTGAATCTTGAAAGCTGCCTTCACGCACTAGCAGTTACATAGTGCTGGTGCTCTGGTTTCTAGAAAGGGACACCAGTTAAGAAACAGTTCTGCCTGGCTGATTTCTGAATTGCTAATTAAGGTAGAACTTATTGAGTATCTCCAAATACAGCATTTCGTAACAACATTCAAGTCTGACAGGGGAGGGAAGTACTTTTAAACTGTAGTAAATACCACTAAAACCATCCTCATTCGTAATGTAAGATGCTCCTGTCTTACATAAGACCAACAGACATGAATTGCATTTTCTGTCAATGAACATAGTTCACCCTTGCCTCCAAATATATTTTTTCCACCTTTTACTAAACATTTTGTACTACAAACGTAAGTTTTCCAGTTTGCCCGGTTTGCTCCCGTTCTCAGCTGTGGGAGGAAAATGACCTAACTTTAGCCAAGATTGCTTCCATAAAAGAATCTGAAATGTTATTTTACTAAGTATACCAAGATAACCACTACTAAAATCTCCACAACAGTCTTGTCTGGTAACAGCGTATGTAAGAGTTCTAGAAATATTTCTAGATGACCAGCCAGTACTCTCTTAAATCAAGTGCTTAACTCCCTCTGCCCCCTAACCACTACCAACAAGTATCTTTAAGAACCTCCTGGCTCATCTGACTTTTCAGGATGCTGCCTACACTTAAATACTACTAAACCTGCTACTCCCAATAAAGACTAATAAAAGAAATCTAGAAATGTCAATCGCTTGCTTTCTCACATGGATACAAAGCTGTGCTGTCCACTATACAGACATACTAAGCAACTCTGTATGTGTGTAAGGCATCGTTACACACTGATCTACTGCATGCCCAGTATATCATATTTGCCTTTACTGCCTCCCACCTGATGCTGAGACGATAATGTTTAGGATCTACGTTACATCAGAAGTAAAGCAGTGCTAGCTTGTACTTTAGAGAATCAAAATTTTCTTACAATAGCTTTGAGTTCAGACATATTAGAAAACACCAACAGGGTCTTTTCACATGGTTAAAGTGCCTAAATTAAATTCTTGCATATGTGGCCTCTTTAATCCAGATTAATCACAGATGGTGAACGCATGCAATATAAGATCATGGACCTAGCTCACTCTGAACCCTTCTTCTGTTGGTAGCTAGTAAATGAATGCTTTTGAGAAGGGCTTACAGAACAAAAGTACCCTTTAACCCCATCAGGTAAGTATAAAACTACATAGTAAACAACCATCTTCAATCTTCTAAAAGGGAACTGGTTGAGATTAGAGGTTAGGAAGGCACATGCCGTTAGTGACATATTATAGTACAGACACGCATTAGTGGGTTTGTATTTTTTTTTTAAATACTATTAGAATCCACTAAAAAAAACCACCTCATTTTTAACTATATAAACCAAAAAAGAATGGTGTTTTCTAAGAAATCTTCATCGGATTTTTCTGCTTCAACCATTGGATTTCAGATCCTACAACATCCTTTGTCATAGTTCACTGGCAACGCTGCAAGAAGGTCTCTAACACGGCTTTTTCTCCTCCCCATATAACAAGAAAACTTCTTCTCCTCACTTGCTCTTTCCCACAAAAGACAAATTTCCCAGGTGCGGACGCACGAAGAATGAGAAGAAGTCTTAGCTGAAGGCACCACCCCAAACACAACACGGTGCTCACAGAGCGCTAAACCGGGCGCTTCCCACTCCGCTATCCGTTGGGTAACGTCGATGCCCAGTCACACAGAAAACAAAGTGTGAAGTCTCACCCCGTCAGGCTGAGATCATTTTCTGCTGCACGTCAAACCGTGTTTTGCCCTCCTATTTCAATGCTCACGTCCTCCAGTTTTTCCTTCCCGCCAAGGACTCCATGTGTCTCACCCCTCCCGTGCGGCGCAAAAATAGCTGTTCCTCCCTAAGGGCCATGTGCCCAAGAGTCCGCCTGCCTGTTCCAACTGTACTTACGAAATTCCAGCTGGTCTAACAAAAATATTACGTCTCCCTATATAACTTGTTGTCGCAGAGAAACAACATATCGACAAACACTACAGCTCCTGTCCCTCTCTGCCTGCCTTTGTCCTTCTTCCTCACTTTTTCCACAGAGAAAGAAGAAATAAGCCATTCCAGGGTATCTGGGCTTTAAATCTTTAGCTAAGATTTAAAGTCAGGGCTCAAGACTGCCACCCAAAAAGCTGTCATGTACTGGATTCCCACAGAAAGGTCCAAAACCGCTCAGAGTGCTAGCCAAGGGCTTTCTGCTCTCTGGTACCTCAAACATCCACTGCTATTTTGGCACCAGCTAGATGTGGCATCCAGAAAAACACGGGACTGGAAAGAGTCACCTGGGCCATTAAGTTCGGGGTTTTGATCAACCACAGGCCATCGTAGGAACAGCTTTGTAGTGCACCAAGACTCCCAGGATAACCAGCTCCCACTGATTGTCTTCTTTTGGACACAGGCACCACAGGATTTTGCACTGGCCTTCCTGTGACCAGCAAAGGAGGACTACTCTATAGTTTATAGAAAGACCAAAGTGCTGCTTCTACAAAAGGGTTCATTTAATTGGAAATCACTACCAACCTCTGTTTTCCATAGACACAACGGGAGGATGTAGCTCTCGAACAGTCTCAGCAGCGAAGTAGCTCGGGTTTATGCACCCAGACTGTAAAAGCGTAGGCCCCCATCTTCTCCCAAGCAATCCCTTCACTTCCCAGAGAGGAGAGCACCCTCCCTGCAGAGCCAGCCTGGCTTCTCACCCCCCTGCACCGCCCTTGGAAGAGGCAACCGGCAGCTGTAGCTCTGAGTAGGGTCTCTACCTCTGCTACCAGGCAAGATCCACGGCAGTAAGATTTTCATCCTGAATTCCCTCCTCATCTACAATTAGGCCAAGTACTAGTAATCCATCACCATCTGGAAGTCTCAGACCTGTGCCTAGGGCTGGAGTTTCTGCTGTGATCACAGAAGGTCAAAACCACCTCACCTCTTCCAAGGAGGTACTGGCCACCCATCAAAAGCTAGTTTCCCTGTTAATACACACTATGGGGTGTATTCCTCAGTTTGGCTTATCTGTGCAGGATTTCCAGCCTCAGAACACGAACTGATGCATCACATATAAGCCACAAGCTTCTATTTTCAATTCAGACAGAGGACAAGCAGTGAGTTTAAGCTTCTTTTGGATGCTTTAATAAAGTCTACTTACATTTATCCACCCATGCAAAATGGTCAGGCATCTTTCTCATTCGCTGAAGGACAGCCATAATTATCTATAAGCCTTAGGTCCTTATAGAGATTTTAATTAAATGTGTTTATAAACTGATTTAGAAGATTACAGACAGCATCTGAATCTCCAGGAAAGCCCTTAGGAAGCATCTAGTAAAGTAAGAGAATTCACAAACAAAAACACACCTGGAAAAAGCTAGATAATTTAATGTTTTGGCAGGCCCCCAACAACTCCTTTTACTGGTAACAATCAACATCCACCACAGACTCTGATTTGTCATCTACTACTTTGAAACTCCTGAGGCAAATCCATTAGCCCCAAATACCACCTTAAGCAGAAACTCCATTCAAACCAAACTTCCAGCAAAACTGAGCTAGGAAATACACCCTTCTCCCTTGTTAAGTAAAAGGTAACACACACACTACAGAAAGTCTGTTTTTCAGCGTGACGACAAGACAAAATCAAGCACTTGGTAGTTACAGCTATTCTTGATTAGTCTGGAAGTAATATGCAAATTAATGCACTTCCATCTCAATCAGCCAGGCATAACTGAGTCAATATGCAATCAAGAATCCTCATAAAAATAAGTGTCATCAGCTGAGTTAGACCAGTGTAGTCCTTTGCCTGATGTAAGCACACTTCGGCCTGCAGAGTAGTACAGGTTTTATACATAAAATAACCTAAAGAGGAGCAAACCCTGTACATCCTACTCACCCCACTAGGGAAGAATCAGACTAGCAAAGAACTGACAGCAATCAACACAGTTAGTAAACGAAATCCGGTTCGTTCCTCCTACTCTGCCATCCTTCCTATTCTCACCATCACACGAAAGATGTCAACACTTAGGATTGCCAGGTTTGCTCCACCTCCATCACCATTTCAACCCTATTTTCATTTAAGTCCTTACTTCCATACAGCACCTAAGTGAAAATGTACCCAAGGGACACCTTTGGGGAAGACTTTCAGGACAGTCTAGCATCAAGTAGCTAGCATCAGAACAGGGTGAGAAGTACCACACCTACGTCTTCTAATTGGCTCGAGGATGGGTTGATAATCATCATATTACTTAAAGAGAAAGTACATGATTCAAGTACCTTTAATCAGCGAGGCATGACCATAGTGTTTGCTTTGCTGTTCATTTTCTACTAATTGCCTTACATTTTCCTGCAGGAGCTTAGAGGAGGTCTGTTAGGAGTATGTACAGCTCAGTACACAAGACAGTTTTGAGGGAAAAGGAAGATTTCCAGGTTTGTTCCTTCTGCAGTAAGGGCTTTTAATGGTCCACTGACATTTAATGCAACTGTGAAAAGCAGGTTTTTTTATTAGCCTTACACCGGCCAGAGAAGTATCAGGATCTCCACTGAAAAAAACCATTCAGATAGGTCAAAGACTCCTTTTAATGTTATGTCTTGTACAACTTCAACAGCAGGTAAGTGGTCCAACAACTGCAGTGAAGTTACAATGACCATCACCACCTCCCCAGGTCTGCCCGCCAACACAATGAATTTGCTGTATTGAGACAGCCCCCAGCATAGTCCTGATTTTCACCTTTCAACTGTTAGGCAGAAGTTGGAAGCAAGGAGCAGCAGAGTGTCACCACCCTGCAAGTTCTCCAAAGACCAACTAGTAGGTGATCGCCCAGGCCATAACCTAAAAGCCTTCTGCTTTGGAACCAAACGCTTCTAGGAACTAGTTAATTCAGCAAGATTTGCAAAGAGTAGCAATGAATGAAAGAAGTCTAAGACACTCGGTTTCACATAAGCATAATTAATGTATCCAACTATCAAGCATAAGACTGACATTATCTTGGAAAAACTCCAAGGGTCACAGGCATGATACAGGAAAGGAAGCTACAGAAGGAGCTACTGTATTTGCTTAATAAATCTACTGCACAGACTGCTGTCAGTGGATTTTGTTCCAAGAAACTACACAAACAAAACAGTCTTTACAGACAGAAGAGAGGGAAGGGGGTGGGAGAGAGAAGGATTTGATCTCATGATCTCTAACAAAGTTGAGCAGCTGAAACACTCACGGACAATGTCGGTGGAACTCAGGAATTTTCTGAATTATTGTGACAAACTTCAATTTCACAACTTGAAGGAGATGAAGGCCACTTTTATAAGAAATGAAGAAAGTGCCACAGTTTGTCGTTTAAACATGAGGCTGTAATTAAACAGATGACTTGGTTTTTGTTGAGCCATTTGCATTCTTTGATAAATTTTCCATCTTTTTCCAAAACTGGAGTCATTCACACATTGCACATAACAGCTTTTCTAGTAAAATAAACGGATCAAATTTTATACCACCGCCTCTCCTAGAAGATCACTGGAGAACCCTAAATACACACTAAAGGTTGATTTTTCACATTACCTTCTCAAATCACTGTAGTCTAACTAGTAGACTTAAACTGTGCTCTTTCTGCATGGAAACATAAATGTTAAGAATGAGAGATGCCTTTATCACAAATTTTCCTAAATTTAAGACTATATACACTGCAAATGTAAGGATGCTTTAAGAGCACACAAAACCAATCTTTCTTCACTCAGCTTTAAGAAAAGAAAAAATGCCAAAGGGTAATTAGTTCTTCTAATATCCTTCAGCTATGCTGCCTTTCAGTTAAATTTAATTAATATACCCCAAAAGGTGTTACTTTCATATCAGACCGTGTAATCACTGAAACAGAGCATTAAGTAAAATAACTACATACAAATAGGGTAAGCACTACTGGCTCTCTCAAAGTTGTCCTGAGGAAACATTTTAGACAGGACTCTCAGATGATTTAGTAGATGACAAAATTCACTGCACTGCCATTTACTAATTAAGGCTTATTTTGGAGAAATAAGCTCCCATACAAGCGTCTCTTGTAACTTGGAAACTCCTTGCAACTAGGCCTTGGCATGTGATTCTGGTGCTCATTACCTTCCAAACAGGCTTAATTGTTCTGCAGAAATACTTTTTTCCTTCACTTGTTACTGTTCAGGAAGCTTGGTATTACTACCCTGCTATTTTTCTGATCTCCATAAAGAGAAATCGGCCTTCAGGAGCAGCAGTGTACCACTCTGAATTGTTCACAGTCACCACAAGAGGTGGTAGTAATTTGTAATCATTGTTTCATATATATTCATCTATATATGTGTGTGTATATACATATATATATATGGAGGGGGTATGTGTATATTCGTGTGTATATATTTTCATATATGCACACGCATACACACATATATACATATCAATTTCAAAACCACGGACCTTACCTTTCAACCCCTGCAAAGAAACAAACAAAAGCAAAAAGCCCACTGCATAAACTCTCAAAAAAATTCTCCCTTCCACTTTCCCCCTCTCCACATCTACCACGATACACCCGAAGCATCTGTAGGTGTCAGAACACCATACCCCTCCCTCTTTCAACACATAACCCCGACCCACTTTGCTGCGGAAAGCTAGTGAAACAGGCTCCAAATATTTCATTCTGCAGCTGGTCTTTAAGCCCTAATAACCAAGGGAGGTTGAAGTCACTCTCTAATCTCCTAATGTGTAAGAATCAACAGAGCTCCCCTTTGAGCAGCCAGCCTACGCCGGAGCACAGAACAGATTGTGTCAAGTGACAGCTGCTTTCTGGCAGAACACGCAGGCTCCCGACCAAGAAAGGGAGGCAGGAAGCATCACTCAGTTGTGGAAGAGGTTGCCAGCTTAAAAAAAAAAAAAAAAAAAAAAAGAAAAAAAAGCCATTCGAATCATACAGCCATTCCAGTAAGATCCATGCAGCTCTAAGACTTGCCTGGATCTACCCTAAATGTACATACTCTTGTTGCCATCTCCTCTTCCCCTCTCCTCTGCCGCTTGCCTTCAGCAGGATGGAAGTTTCCCACTGCAGGGACTATTTGCCCATGTATCTGAACGGTGCTTAAGATACTACGGCTGCTCTACAAAGACAAATAATAAAGGACTGTGAAGCACTAACTAGTTAAACCAAGTTTGAAACCAAACATGTCACCCAGATACTCCCGCTTCTTTAAAAAGAACGAGAGGTAAGGAAGCAAGCTCTAGTCTGCCGGTTGATCACAGATACTGCAGCGTGTGCATACGCACATACAAACACGTGGAAGCACGTTTCTTCCAACCATGTCAGCCGTGCATAAACTAGGCATGTAATAAAAAAAAATGGTTTCACAGCTCCATGTTCTGCCCAGCTTGTGCAAGTGTTATTTTAATTTGGAAATAGCCACTAAATACGGCTTAAGACCAGTCTCAGCTCAATTCAAGCAAGAGGTTTCTGAAGTTACATAAGCATTTTTTCTGGGTGACTATAATGTTCTGCAGCACGAGGTTAGAATTTTTTTGATGCTACATTTTTTGAAGACAAGTTGCTGGAATTACACCTTTGTACTTCTGGGTGTATGAGGTTCCAAGATGAGGTGAAAAAAAGAAAAAAAGTCCAAGCACCTTTCCCACCTCAAAGCAACAGAAACAAAACACTCCCCCAAGAAAATCTTGGCAACAAATCAGCAACTGATTTTTTTTTTAAAGGGCCACTTAGATATTATGGCCGCAACACTTGACAAATTTGCATTCATATCCTTTAGCTGTATGATTTAAGCCCTTGCTAGCTAGATTTCAGTCCTGCTTAAAACCTTTGGCAGTGTCAGACACAAAGCAGGCTGCAACTAACTGCTTCGTCGAATCTCCATTTATGTGCAAGCTGTCAACGTACAGATCAAATGAAAGGCTTTTTTACCAGTCAGCTTCAGCAGGATGAAGAAAGGACTGGAAAGAGTATGGAATTAGGCATTTTTAGAGGAAATGGACAATCCAGGTTGGTTGTTCTTTTGAAAGAAGGTGGTCATATAAATCAAGACTCAAATCAGTTCTAATACTGCATGGTCAGTGGAGAACGTTAAACTGCAGACTGGAATCTTTCACGAACTCAAAAATGGCGAAATGGGTGTAACGTAAATACATCAGACATTAACAGTTCAATCTGTGGATGAAAGAAGCGTCCCAACCCCTAAGAATAAACACACCTACAAACAGATCCGGTAATAGGAACAGTTTTGCAATGCAAGAGAATACTAATAAAACAGGAAAGATGGTTACAAAATCCCCTTTTGTAAGCGTCCTGATTACATCATGCATTTAAGATTATAAATTATTGTCTTTACTACTTCCTCTAGTGCTTTATGTGCTGTTTACCAAACAGAAATAACACGCAAGGAGCTTGTAGCAGGTGTCCCACTTGCTCTGCAGCAGCAGCAGCGTCCCCCTCGGCCCACTGCCGGCCACGTGCCAGCGACGGGGCACCTCTGTGGGGCTGATGCTCCAGTCCTCAGGATCACTCCAGAGCTGAGGCACAGCTGGGGCACGTGAAGGGAACTCGGATTCAGACTCCAGCACTAAGCGACCAAAAGCTGCCGCTGCTACTTTTGAGCTGTTAGTGGTCGGACAGACATTTTCCACTGCAACTACACGATGCTCTTCTAGTTTTGCATCTGTGTTCATGACTACACTGCATCTCAGTGCCAAATTATCACTGTTCTCACAAATATTCCTCTCTAACCAGATACCAAGTACTTTTAAAGCTCGTCTCTGTTCAGGATCAGGCGAGTTTAGTTGCTATCCTTAATTCAGGGTCTCTCTAGCACAAGAATACTTCAGCCCAGCGCCAGGAATGCCTCCTCATCTTCCGTTGTCTCAGCCTGCACCATCTGGTATACAAAAAAAAAAAAAATATAAAGAGTTTCTCATCTTAGAGGAGCATCTTATCTGGACATGGATTATGACTCACTCTCGCTACAAGTCTAGCCTGGGGAACTTCAGTCTCATCCACCTTCTTGCTTCACCTGGGAAGTTCTCCTTTTTTCTCCTAGCTGAGCCTAACTGTTGAGATTCATCCAAAACAAGACCTTCCACGTTTTCAGAGACAGGAAAGCAATAGACCTCACAAAGAACAACCAGGATGGCCCCACCGTCTTGTTCTTGCAAGACTACAACAGCAAGTCGTCTCTTACTGGAAAGCTTTACAGAACTGAACAAACCATAGAGAACCTACTGCCAACATTTTGGATCTGAGCAAGTTTCATTTTAACACAAAGCAGCCTTTAAGACCATATACCAGTAACTTTTTAGAAATTTAGTAAGGACTTTTGCCAAATAATACATAGGTCTTGCTAATTGCACAATGAGAGAGGGAAGCGCTTAGTTTTTTTAAAATGGCCTAAAATCCCCTCTCACAGTTAACAGCCATTCAAAAAGATCATTAAAAATTTCTGCTAGTCAGTTACAGCATAAAGGTATTTTTTAAACTTTTCACAGTTCTCAAGATCAGAAAGCTTCTACTCAAAACCTCACAGAGGAACACGCATCTCTGAATGGCTGCAAAACAAGAGGGAGAAAACAGCCTAAAAGTGACTTTGCTATATTTAGGAACAGCACAATCAATACAATACAGACATCAACTCCACAAATATAACTCGGGTCAGCCGCCAATGCCTGAAGCCAATACATCTGCAGGGAAAAAAAAAAAAAAAAAAAAAAAAAAAAGTAGTAAATAAATAAATAGATAAATCAGTCTGATAGCATAAGGGGAAAAAATCCAATAAAAGGATTTGCCAAGTACAGAAGAAATGCTTGCTTTCTTTCTTTAGGGGAATACACCAAATCTCTAAACAAGTTCAGCAACCTCTTAGCCATTCTTCATGTATTTACTTTAAGTTTTGTGTTAGTTAACTCAAGATTGTTGAGCAGCCAAAACCAGTACGGTGATACCACACACAGGCTCAAAATGACAGAAAAAAAAAAAAAAAAATAGTGGCAACCTCACAACCTCCACTGGCAAACTAACTGCCTTTGCAGCTCAGAGGGAAATGTCGCATTATAATCTGGATGCAATCAAATCTCTGGTGGGTTTATAAATCATTGCTAAGAATAATCTGTCTGGTTGTTTACACTATTTGAAAGAATACTGGTGTCGACACCCAAAGTTTGATTTCCATGTCGGTCTGAACTCTTGCATATATAACTGTTTGCAGACAACATTTTGCCATCTCTATTAGTTGGACATACTGGAACAGTCAAACACTGTAGTTATCAGGTCTTCACAAATCCTAAGTGGTAACTCCCCATGCAGAAAAGTCTGTAAAAGAAATTGAAAAAGATAAAACCGAAAACTCCACCAAAACATCTACCACCAGACTGAAAGACAACCACGAAAACAGTACTGTGGGATTTTACATTGACCATGTTATTGACTTCTGTGTCGTTCCAGTCACAACAAAAAGTTCCATAAATTTACTTGGCCACGAAAACAAGTAGATTGGACTAATTATGGAAAGCAACAGTTTTGGTGTGGTTTGGTTTTGGTTTTAACTAAAAAGTTTTTATACAGAATTAATCTTTATCAGCTAGTTTTAATACGTGCCAACTATCCACTGGAAGGCAAGAGAGGAGAAACAACAGTCGATTGCATCTGTTTCCAAATATTTGATTGGACATGGTTCGAACAGTCTGCAGCCCAACTCTTACAAGAAGAGGTGCTTTTATTAAAGAATACAAGTCCTTGGTATATGGTCTTGCACCTGCTCTTTTCAGTGGAAACCACATTTACGCTGTTCTTCACTCCTAACGACGTTTCTGAGCCATAGCAGCTAGGAGTAAGGAACCTAGATTTCGTGCTCCAAAATGCAACACCCAAAAATCCATTCCTATGGGTGGTTGGGAGCGACTAATTCAGTGCATTTAAAATTAATAATTATTCTTACATGTTCTGAGTTTGTAAGTACATATTTTTGTTGTCGCTGCTATTACAACCACACTACAGCTAATATGGAATGACGCTGTTGTTGCTGCCATTACATCTGAACAGCACTTAACATGGAATCAGCTGAACAAATATAAGCATCTCTGTATCTGCATCAGCTCCATCCATCCTTGGGCATTAAACTGATTTTGCTATAATTTATTTCTATACAGATATAGATGGACATTCTTTTATAGCCGCTAGATTAAGCTCCAAAGTTTCAGGCAACATGCTTTTGAATCCTAGTTGTTTCTGAATAAGATTTGCCATCTGTAGCCTCCACCTCCTCTCATGGAAGTGAGCCCCTAGAGCCAGGGCATTGTGTTCAAATAACTGGAAGTCACCCAGATTGCTTCCTTATATTTTCCACTTTTTGAACCATGGTAGTATCAGGAGAATACCAGAGAATATAAATATTTTCAAATACTCAGAAGCAGGCTCTTCTCAAGAGCCTTTATCAGTAATCTAGCTCTGCGCCCATTGAGTTTAGTGAGACTTTTATTACTCTTGGAAAAAAAAAATATATAAAAAAAATCCATGGCTCAACTCAGGAAATGTTATGTGCTTCTGCAAAATTACTTATAACAGAGACAGTATAGAGCTTTCCTCCGACCTAAGAGGCCAGTTACGAAGAGCTTCATCTAATCCCTCCCTGATGCTGTTTGTTTTTTCGCTTACTCCAAACGTTACCCAAAAGTTCTGACATCACCCCCATGCCATAACCACTCTCCTCCTACGGCAGAGAAAGAAGAATTTTTTCCTCCAGTGAGGAATCACCAAGATTAACAACTGCTGAGCTTTTCAAATGAAGACTATACTTGGTGAAGAATTACCTGATGAGGGTTACTGAGCCCTGGAACTACAAAACTGATCATTCAAGACAAATTTCTGAGTTACAGCAATTGTTTATTTTAAGCATAATTGACTTGTGAAACACACCTGGCCCAAGCAGCCACGACAGGACATGCTCTAGCATGCAACAGCATGGAGTTGTGGCTGCATACCACAAACAGACCCCAAACGCAAGAAAACAAAGTTATTTTTAAATCTGTTTCAGAGAAACTGTTTGAGGACATAGGTAAGAGGGTGCTTGGATTCGTTTTAATGGTTCCTTACATAAAAGGACAAATTTTTTAAACAGTTTTGTTTGTTTGTTTCATACAGAGAATTCCTGGAGGGGAAACTAATATTTATAGCAATGCTAGTCAAAGTATTCTGTCTCCGTTCAAGATCATCCCTCCCAACCAAGGAAAGCAAGAAACAAAAAAGCCTCATCTGCCAAAACCAGCCCAAGTTGTTTCTATTGCCGATTTCTTTTGAAGTCAATGATACTGAAGCCTAGGGCAAATGGGAACCAACCAGGTCCTGCATTTTAGTTTTCCAAATAGCTACCCACATACGGGTTTGAGCTTTACAAACAACTAAGCCTGTAGAAAGAGAGTTTGTTTTAATCGGTTCCAACTAAACTACGAACACGATCAAGTATTACTCAAGTGCTGCCTTTCAGTGGAAACTTTCGATTCAGATTCGGAAAAGCACAACTTGCTGTTGGCTCAAGGCGAGGCCCCAGGAAGCAATGCTGATTTTCTCCTCCACTTTATTTTATAAATGCATCTGAAGATCATGATTGGACCAGTAAGTATGAACTATGAAAACCAATCAATACCCCCCACCACCACACAACAGCAAACGTTACAAATCTGGACATAAAGCGCGCACACACACAGTTCGTGTGGTCTAGGCCCTCCGAAGCGATGGTCTCTATACGCAGGGCACAGTTCTTATCCACCACAGCAGCTGATGAGCGCCACAGGCATTTAGAGCTGAAAATGTTCTTAGACAGAAGATACTTCGTGTTATTGATGTGGGCAGACAAATCCTCTCGGAAGCACTCAGACAGTGTTTTGTTTTGGGTTTTTCCCCCCCCCCCCTTTTCTTTCTTTTGTCCTTCCCCCCCAAAACTTGAGGAAGAGAAATATGATTTTCACAGACCTTAAACACTTACTAGGTTTCTAATTCTAGGACTCAATCCCCTTCCCTGCTCCCTTTAGAGCTCTTTCAAAATGGAAAGGACTGGCTGCAACCTTCTTTTGCAGAAACTTTCTAATGAAAACACCAGCTTCCTTGCACACCCACTCAGATGTATACAAGCTGTGGCAATTTGTCACATAGGAATTTCACAGCATCTCAGACTTCTTTCCCCATCTCCCTCAAGCACACTAGTTAACTTTATTCTATGTTCTTAACATTTGTGACATTAATGTATTTCATTTAGCTTTAAATGTCTAAAGCACCGTAGTTTTGTTGAAAACTGCATATGAAAGAGAATTCTTTTGGCAATTTTTTGAGTAACCAGAAATATGGAAAATTCAAAAGCCAGCTTTTGGGTTGGATTAAATTTACCCTACCTTTTTCCAGAGGAATTTAAGACAATAAAAATAAACTAGGTACCTTACCAGTTTATTCCTGGATAGGAAAAGATCAGTCACTGTGAAAACTTTCTACCACTTACTGCACAGTCAGCAGGACCTACCAACTCCTGATCGACCCCATTTAATTCACTATGTAAAGTGTACACTCCCTTTATGCTTTACAATGGAAAAACTAGACTTTTAAAAAATAATAAATAATTAAAAAAACCCCACCCTACATGCATCCCAACAGCAAAGAACACAGTTTAGTCCAGCCACATTGGTAGGATTAGGTAGACAGTTTTGCTGCATTGCTTTTTTAGCTACTTGCCCATCAGAGATAGCTTCCTTAAAATATATTTACATTTCCCCCCCCCGAATGTTCAACCCACTCGCACTGAATGTTTTATACTGCTGGCACACAAAGAAAAGGTATCTGGAAGTAGTCTGCTTTCTGGCATAGACACTTTGGAAATCAAATCGAAGTGAGATCTGGCATTTGTGGAGAGAGAGAGCGTGAGCGAGCGGCTATTACTCACACCTTGCTACGATAATATGACTTGGCAAATACAGAGAGTCAAATACCTTCCCCCTCCTCCCCTCTGTACTGCGCGGCTATAATTGGTCACCAGCAATTTGACATAGAAAAGGTTTGTACGCACGGGCTCAGCTGGCGAGGGTCCAGACGAGGTCTGGGGAGGGAGAACTTCACAAGAGTCTCTGCTAGATGCACACAGTTGGAAGAAAGCCTGTGAGACTGCAGAGTAACAGCCTACAAAACAAACACCCAGACTGTGTTGGCCAGCTGAAAAGCTCATCCCCGGATTTCAAACCAGTTTGTCAGACACTAGACCCGGTGGTGTCCGAGGCTAGCGGCACAGCTCCGTTTCCAGGCTGCTTAGATAACAACTGCACAGCAGCTAACAGGATGGACCGGGAGAAGTTATTTTAAGTTGCAATTACTAGTTCCTATCTTATCAAAAGGGCTGGATGCGCACAATCGTTGCTGCTAATAGCTTCCCTTCCTCTGCTGAAAGGGCAACTAGAATTTTATTCATGGCAACTAAAGACAAAGTAAATAGCACCAGGTGAAGGGTTAGGTGCGCTGTCTTCTGCAACCACCCCAGTGAAATCCAGTACCTCCCACTCAGAATCATAGAACCGTTTTGGTTGGAAAAGACCTTTAAGATCATCAGGTCCAACCACTATCCTAACACTACCAAGCCCACCACTAAACCACATCCCTGAGCACCACGTCTATACGTCTTCTTGCAGGCAGTCCTGCTGAAACGGGTCTGAATCACATCTCTCTCTCCTGCAGAAATACTTAACCAGCCTCTTTCTTACAGTGACAAAGGACCCAACTAAACCACGATGTGGTGGCAGTGCTCAAAGCCGAGGTCTGCACAAGCAGCCCTCTCTCTTCAGCTGAGGGACGGGTAGTCCCAACCGCACACAGAGGGTGGCAAAGTACCTTGCACTTTCAAAGCAATCACAGAGCAGCAGAGAGAAGTGTTAGAAATCACAGAGAGAAGGAAATGTGGCACAGCTGCACATTAGACGAGGCAGAGCTGCAGAGGGGGTCAGTATCAGGATGGTGGAGAGCAAGGTATTCTCCATTTGCTATACACAGACTAACTCCAATATGAGAACAAACATCAACATCAGATCCAATATCAAGAGTCATTGCCCTAGCACAGACTATTCTTCAGCAAGGTTGAGTGTTGAAGGACAGCCTGACCTTGCTACAAATACATCTGAAGTCACAAGGTTGAATGAGGAAGACTGGCATAAATAACTATGGTTTTACTTGCATGACTCCTTACCGAGCTACACCTCGCCAACGGATTTCTCTTCGATCAGTCACGCAGCTGTGACTAACAGCAGAGTCTGGTCACCACAAATTTTATGCCCCCATACTGGTGGCACCTACAGTTTAGAAAAAATGGTGCCATCAATCCTCCAGACCCACTACTGGCTACCAAATACGGTATTTTCCATCAAATATTCAATGAAATTAATTTTAATAGGATTTTATAGACCAGCTGCAATCACTTACTGTGGCCTTTTAGACTACTGTGACTTTCAGAAGTCAGGCATTATGTTACTTATTTGACTTTTCATTAGAAAACCCCACATGCTGTAAAAAGGTACATATGGTAACCAACCACCATCAAGAGGTAAAGAACTGGGTGCTTTCCAGCTTTCTAAACTACGTTCTGGAACATTTTCTTATCGCTTTGGTAAAAAATTGTTGAAGAAGCTAACTTGAGGCTTTGTCTTCCGCTAATACTGAGATTATGATCTGTTCCCCTGCTCCCTGAAAGAAACCCACCAAAAGGTTGCAGGGTTGGGTTTTTTTCCTGGCAATAAGATGCTGCTCTAAGACTTTGCCACACACAAACTGGATGAGCAGCCAACTGCTGAGTGGGAGGCTCATTAAAAAGGGCCATTTGCTTGCCATATGTCTCTTTCTTCTAGACAGACTAATTCTAGTCATTAGTTTTAACCAGAAATGCAGATGAGCAAAGACACTTTTTGTTAAAATGGCACCAGAAATTTTCCTAAGCATCAGAGCACTGAGAACCACTTGGTGCTCAGAGCGAGCCACCGGTTAGAAACGCGAGCCCAGACCCCAAAGCCGCATTGGCAGAGCTCCTGGTCCTTGCAAGGCCGACGTTTCCCAACCTCCCGCAGGGGAGCCCCAGTCCCACCACCTCTTCCTGCTCCTGCCCTCCACCACCACCCAAGCTGCTGCTCCTATTGTCTTCCTGCTTCCCCCCTCCACCACCATCTCCCCTTCATTCCTCTCCCTCCCTACTACCACCGTAGCATCTCCCCCCCCTCGTTCCCACACCCAGCAGGATGACCACAGGAGCGTAAGCTGACAAGACCAGCCAAGATTGTCCGCCATGGAGAAGCCTGTGCACTTCCCAGCTTGGGAAGGCAGCACAAACAAGATCTGCTCCCAACCATTTACCTAGAACAGCTCCTGCAGACCTCTGGGTCCGTGCTGTGTATCTTTAGCAGTGGGGGTAGAAGCACAGGTAACCCACAGGCATCCATAGGCTTCTGCCACGGGGTAGAGGTCAGTCCGCAGGAATCAAATTGACAAGGAGGAAACCAACCAACTAACCCACCCCAACCCCTTAGGATTTCAAGTGCATCTCAGCCTCTTTTTTAGAATCAGATAAAGTAGGTTTTTTAGACAGGAGCATATGCACACTACATCTTTACTATAAATGCCAGTCTCTCTTCTATTTACGTACTGCTTTAACGCACTACCAGTCTGAAGTCAAACTCAGGTTCCCCATTAATTTCAGTCAGGAAGTTTGTCTAAATGTGCATGTTATGTTTCTATAGCAACTGTCCTGGAGGATCCAAAAGCACTTCACAGGAAAAAAAAACTGATACCATGAACAGTCAGAAGGAATGACCATTTCCCCCAACCAACATCTCAACAACATCTAGAGAAGGCTAAAGCTGATTTACTATCACACTGCAGCTCTCATTCCTACTCGGAGTATTTCTCATCCCACACCCCAGGATACGCTGTAGCCCTTCCCCTATACCAACTCTGAGGGACGCATCCTCCCCAGCAGATGATTTTGGGTTTCCAAGTCACCCTTGTAAGAACATCTCTACTCAGACCCATGAAACTTAAACACAGCACTACTTGGTTTTTCTTCTTTTTTTTTGGCAATGCCATTTGTGTGAATTAAGATATTTGCACAGCTTTTCCCTAACCAGTACTTCCTGCTGAACACCTTTCTCCTCCATAGATATGCATCTCACACTTACCTATGTTCAAAAGGTTATTAATGGTAAAAAAACCACCACAAACCAAAAACCCAAAGCCAATCAAACCTATTCTGGCAGAAGACAACAAATGCCCTTCTCATGATTTTCACGAAGACCTTCAGAAACCTTCAGATGTGATCGTGCATCCTAATCACGTGTCCCTCTTCCTTTTTCGTGCACACATGCAGCCATCATGACAAAAATGGGACATTTCACCTGAAAAGGTGGTCCATACACACACTAAAAGAGGGATCAGGTGAGCACCATGAAAAAAAAGCAACAAGGAACAGATGCAGCTGGCTTGAATTATTGCAGCCACCCAAATGCAGCCAGCCAGCCTTGGCTGGCTATTCCCAGTCTACCGCAGCACAGAATTCATGCGAGATGAACCGGAAAAGGTTGAATCGGTGACAAATATTTAAAGAGCACGCTGTGAAGGTGACTCCCCTGAAAAACACACCCTTCGTAGCATTTAGATTTAAAAGGTCCTTCTTACTCTACATCAGCTATCAACCATCCAAGACGACAGTAGCATCTGTCAGTGTTGCAGATTTTGTGACAGGTGGCTCCCCAGCCAGGCGTTCCTAGTTTGAGAGCACCCATGAAAGGCCCTGTACGTGACACACGTGTACACTGCATTTCCTTCTTTCCTCCTGCTCTGCCTGCCTTTGGGATCAAACTGCGCACTCTGGTTCAACAGGAGAGTTGAGCCTTCACCTGTGGGAAAGGGAACGAGCGAAAGAAACGGAGCTTCGTGTCTGCACATAAAGCTGTGAGGGAAATAAGGACAGGCTTCAGTTTCCCTCTAATGCTTAGGACCTTCGGCATAAGTTAAATACCCACGTTTCTCCTATGCTGTTAAGAATGGTCACCTTCGCTATTAGTGTTAATAGCTCTACACACGCACACTGAAACAAGTTAATCTGCCAACTGAGAACACAAAAATCTCTGCACAACAGCTCACAACAGTGAAAAAGCGCCAGTTTTTCCACTCCTCGAAGTTTCAGAGCTCACAGAAGCGCCTTTCCCTGACACAGCAGAATTACTGTCTTGGATCACAGGCTAAATTAAACACACAAATTACATTCTCTGTATAAACAGAGTTATACATGGCTTAAATAGCATGGTTTTATTTTCCTATTGGCACCAATTGGTACAGTAGTTCAGTCGAAGCTCAAGACACCCGTGATGTCAGTTGCTTTAATAGGCAGCACTGACGTGACTGGCTCTCGTTCCCAGACGTGAAGTGTGCTGGTTTCCATGGGGAGGACGCTGACCAAAGAATTCCTACCGCACTTCCTATCACTTGTTTTGAGCAGCAAACACTGGCTCCAGGGGGAAGGAAAAAAAAAATAAATAAAAAAATCCTGTTTGGGCATCCAAAAATTCACAAGCTGACATCATCCTGTGCGACAGATTTCTCTGCAGCTCCCTCCCCAAACACACACGACCTATCAAAACCCCTGCTCTACATTCCTGCCAGCTGGGTTCTGTATTTACAGAAGGGAAAGGCATTCACAATTTTTGCCTTGCTCGTTTGCCATGTTAGCTCAGTTGTAACAGTTTCCCCTCCAGCCCCAAGAAGCAAAAAAGGGCAGTCAGTCTAAAAGGGATTTCTTAGACTAACCATAGGAAGCTCATGGCAATTTCTTCCTTCCCAAATTCCTACGCAGATTTAGACCATGTAACAAGTCAGAACATCAGCAAAGGAAAAAGAGGGGATAAACCCGAGACAAAGTTAAACCAAAGGCAGAAGAGATGGCCAAATGAAGGGTTTTTTTTTTTTTTTAAAAAAAAAGCAGCATGCAGTAAACCATACCCAAATCCCCTAAGCAATAAGGACTGTAAAAAGTCTTCATCTGCTACTAGCATGGATTATGACCCAGGGAAAAGTTGCACTGGTGACCACCTCACTCTTTGTAAAGATTTCATAGCAGTGACACGTGCTTGTTTTTCTTCTGCACCTGCTACTCTGTTCATAACAAAACACAAGCTCCAACTGCATGCACCAGAGTTAAGTAAAAGGTTAACAAAAGGCATCATCATCCATACGAACTATCAACTCAAAACGTACAACTTTTCAGCTCAAATAGATTTTATAAAAATACTCCCTCAAGGTTTGTACAGAAGGGAAAGCATATGGGGTTTTTACTGATTAAATAGTGACCACGGCCTTTACAGCTGCCTCGTCTTTATTCTCTTCTCCCTTCAAGGGTCAACTTCGAGGCCAGATGGGTGGTGTCAAATCTGTAAAATTCCTACTTTAGGAAAACAGGTGTGAAGTTCCAGACTTTCCATTACAGACTACAGGCTAAGAGACCCTCTTTGAGCTTCTAACTACCCTGAAAGCTTCTTAACTGTATGGTTTTCTACATGTCTGAACATCTGCTTCAGGGTAGGAAAGGGTGAAGCAGCTTCACACTTGATTCACGCCTTGTCCAGTGCCTAGAAACAGACAGCTCATCCCTACCCCAACCTTGCTGGCAGGAGCTGTAGGGTAGGCTCCATGGTAGCCTACCTGCAGGTAGGCTGTAGTGTTCATGTATCTCCTTCCTTTTAGATCCTTAAGTCATATCTCATGAGAGAGGAGAACAGCTTCCTCTTGGGAACTCAGGCGCCACATTCCCAATTTCCTTGTAGTTAGTACTTAGGGTAGCCTCAAGTGGTCGGAAATGCGGGATCAGACCAGAACCTCGAGTGCAGCCCTAAATACACCTCAGACTCCCAGTGGGGATCAGCCTTTTCCTCTCAGCTCCCCAGTCGTTAAGTTAGGCAGCTTTTAAGACCTTTCTCCCAAGCACTCAAGTCTTTCTAGCATCATGCAAATGAGCCCAGTGCTCCACCGTACCAGCCAAGAGCTAAGGCAAAGTAATTCAAGCAATGCCAAGCAAATCCTGTGTGATTTAGCCCATCTCCCAGTCTTCTGGGAATCACTTTCCTGGCTGCTATTCTACCATTCCCTCAACTGCAATCTTTCAAAAAGTCATCCTCCTCAGTTAATTTCTTTTGTACAAGCCTCTAGAGTTCTTCCCTAATTGATGTAACTCCAATCAGCTTCTTCGCTGCCCCTTGAGATTCTGCAACAAGCAAACAAAAAAACCCCACCTTAGGGTTAATGCTTGTATGGTCACAGCTGAATTTCAGCAAGTTGCAAGTTTGCAGCCTTAGAGTAACAGCCAAGAACGGCGAAAGTCTGAGAAGAACACGTGATACTTCAAATAATCGGTGGTAAAAGCTGCAAGTTTTCCCTCTCTCCTCCTACTCCCTTTCCTTTCTCACAAATAAAACACAGGGAGTTCAATGCTGAGGCAAATCTTATTTTTTTCTTAAACAACGGCAAAATTATACTCGTGCTGAAGTGAAAGCATAGGAGAGCAAGAGAGCTGTACCCAAAAGCATATGCCTCTTCCCACCTAGTACCTCACTCAGCCAGTATTGAAAAATATCACTACTATCACAAGCTTTTGTTTCCTTTAAGGCATCAAGCAAATCCCATGAAACCAAATGAGTTTTATAGTACAAACTGGTGTCTACAAACAACAAAACTTTTATTCCAGGTTAGGAAGCAAGAGAGAAAACGCCGGTATTTTCTTTCCATAACCTTCTGGGACATAATCAGACTCTTTCTCCATTACGTGGAATAATACCACCCTGTGCACTAATCCTACTATTCTCATTACAGCGAAGAGCAGCAGCCTTTGAGAGCTGCAGTTTCAGGCATTTCAGATGGGTCAGGCAGCAAAACCGGCAGGTGGATGGGAACTAAAACAGAGCTGAAGGGGGTTTCTCCAGAAAGCTGAATACAAACTTTGATATACCCAGCCACCAAACTGAATGTCAAGCAAATCCTGCAAATTCTGTAGGTGACTCCAGAAATCTCTCACAGACATGAAGTTGTACATATACAAGGAGAAAAGCAGCCTCACAGTCTGCTGATTTTAACTCACGAGGATGATAGCTTTAAGGAAACTAGACACTGCAAACCAACTCCAGAGAGCCGAAGCGGACAGTGGAAGATTCTCAGCAGTGCAACCTGATGAAGAATTGCACAACGCCATTTCACTAGAAGCTAAATTTGAACCATCTCCCCACAGTGAAAAAGTATTTCTGATCCATAAGTTGCATTCTGGGAAGCTGCCCGTGCATGATACTAGAAAGCAAGTACCATATATACCCAGAACAAACTCCTTGGGCTGAGGACAAACTGCTCAACCAAAAATCAAGTAAGGAAGCATGCAAACAAACAAAAAAAATATGGGAAGACATATGTATACATTCCTTAATAGTTATAAAACAAAATGAAGAGATTCTCGAATGCAAGTGGTCAGACAAAATGGGAGTATTTCACTAAACTTGGGTAAAAAGCTGCTGCTTCACCAGCCTGACTAATGGGGGGAGACGAAGGAACAGGAAGAACATGTGCACCCACAGGTGCAAAAGAAATAAGCAGGTTTTGCCAGCAACTTCAGTGCCTGCATTTTGATCCTGTGATTTGATATTGCACTGTAGATCAATAGAGAAGCATTTGCCAAAATTTAAATAGGCACAGAAAAGTGGAATAACAGACAGACGGGATCACGGGGAAGTCTGACAGCAACTAAATTCGTTCAAGGCAACTCTCTGGGAAAAAGAAATAAAATAAAATAAAAAGAATATAGATATTTGCTCATGTATGGAAGAACAGTCCATCCATTCTTTCAAGGTGACAGATTTGAAAAATCCAGGAATATGAAGACAGTTTCCAGACTACAAAGCTGTGATCGCCTAGAATAGAAAAAACTCAGTCTTTGGTGGGGAAAAGGGAGGCAGCAATTAAACTAAAACCAAGTAGACAAATGTATTTTAAGGCATAATCATTTCCCTGACAGAAAAGCACGGAATGATGCTACACGGGCAACTGCAAGCATTTCGGACATTACTGATCTCAGACCTGTAGCTGAAGAGGCACACGCTGCTCACAAAAACGAGTGCCTTCTCACTCTGCAAGACCCAGGCACTACTCTACGATCAAACTTTTAAATGAATACTGAATAGACCTTCTTCTGTTTGTTTATGGAGAGAAAAAGGTTGCAATTCTCAAGAAACTTCACACAGTCAAGTATTCAGAACTACAGAAGTCATAGTTCTCTTTTGAAAGCATGAAGACAAGCTTTCAAACCTCTAACAGCTTTTCAGATCATTTTTTAAGGAAAAAAAAAAAAAAAACACAAAACAAACCCAAAACTTGGGTACCAGGGGGTTAAATGTGTGCGTTGTTTTTTACCTTGATTTTCTTCTGAGGACATACATTAATTGTTTACCAGCCCATAGACACCTGGCAGCCTGCCTCTCTCAAAAGCACTGCATTCATGCCCTGTTCTCTAGAAGTTATATTCAGTTGTACAACACAAAAGCCCCAGGAGAACTACGTGATAGCTGGGTGCCAGGTTAAGCTTAAAGCAAAACACAAATTAAAATGCAAAACGCATTTCATATCAGGGAGTGGTGTACCTGTTGGCTGGAAAGGACTCACCTAAGTAAGTTCCCTACTCCACAGCAGTGTCCCTCCCCGTCTTAGATCTCACACCCCTCTTTGAACTTAAAAATTACCCCATCAGAGCTCTACTGCTCCATTTACACAGAAGAACAGGCATAGCTCTCCCAGACACCACCCACTGTTCCCAGGAAGGCAAAGCCCCAGACAAAGGGCTCTTTGTCCAACACCACCTTCCTTGACCCTCAGAGAGCATTAAATTGCACTTGAGGGAGTGAAGAGTAGACTCTTGAACATAAGACAAGGAAGCACCCCCTCTGTCCCCAAAGTTGGCAGCAGATACCATAAAGCTGCCAAGCAAAGGACATTTGCCAGTCTCATGCTCGCTCTTCTCTCCAAGGCCACCACGAGAGCCGTACAGCGTCCTTACAGAACTACAAGCAACTAAGAGTGCTCAGTATGGCCAAAATAAAAATCCAAGCTCTTCCAGATCTTGGATGCATCGGGTTCGGGGTGGGTACTGAGCAACAGCAGCTGCTGTCATGATCTCAAGACCACTAGGAGATGACTAAGTCACACCATACTTCAGCGCTCTCCTTGGACATGTCTGACTATGCCGGAGCGGGCAGCAAGCAGGAGGCCTGCTGGGACTGCAGAGCTGTGTCTCAGAAGCAGGCATGCCTTTGGACACGAGAAAGAAGCTTCTGCAGCCGCACGTTGCAAAACCTCAGGGAGCTCTCCCGCTCCACCGCTGCAAAGGCAAGTTCACTCTTGAGAAGACCTGCAGAGAGCGTCTTCCTCGGCGTTAGCTGGACGCAGCGAGCAACAGGCCCATCAGGCACCGCTCCATGATTAACACATCAAACCAGTAGAAACAGGTTTCAGTAGGACGTTCGCTGTGCACCAGTTCTAATACCAGAGAAGGGACTTCTGACTCATTCCCACCCGGCAAGCCACCTGGGGAAGGTTCACATGACAAGGTTTTTTTATATTTCCTCATTTAAAAGGCATTAAGAAAGCTATCAGCACACTTAGGTAAGCCACCTGACAGGGCACCAGCGATTACCCTGTACTAGCAATTGCACACCTTCTCGACGTGGCGGGGAGGTGTGAGCTCACACTAAGGTATTTCCAACACCCCGGATGCGTTAGCGCGGCACACCCTGGAATGGGGTGTTACTTTTATGAAGACATTAGAAAGTATTTTCTTTGTTAGTTGCCTCCTATGAGCGCACAGAAGGCAGCAGTGACACAAGAGGGATTCCTGCCAAACCCTGGGCAAAGCTGAGCAGAAGCTTAAAGAAAAAGAAAAGGTAGGGGTTTGGATTTTTTGCCTTTTTTTTTTTTTTTTTTTTAAAAAAAACCTCATCTCAAAGGAACAGCTTTGCTTTCAGAATGGAAAAAACCTCTCAAATGGACAGGAAACCTCTCAAATGGACAGGAGAGCAAATGAACCATCAGTTGCAACAACAGAGATACGGCCCTAAATAACAACAGTAAATGTCCAGTTATGATCTGATTAAATGTGGGAGTATTTGAAGCAAAATAACCTAGACGCTGCCAACCCATCCCAAAGTACTTTTTCTTCCATTGCATACACTCACCCATACTAGCATGGGCTTTGGAAGGAAAGGCTACGCTGTGTAGGTCGGGGTATGCACACAACGTGGGTCACTCCACAGCCCTCTGTGCTGGTTTTCCTGTACGGCGAATTTTAAGCAACCACATCCAAATTCATCGACTTTCAAACCGGTAATCTGCACACATAAGGACTCGTGGCCACGTAGCACAGGCATTTACAACAGATTGAACCTGGGTAGTTAAGAGTCCGAGCAGACCTCTGCGGCTTGAGCTGATGAATCCTCAAAACTGCTTTTGATAGTTTTGAGCTATACAGCCCTGGAGGGTAACACAAGAAGGCACAGGCAACATCCAAGGGCCACAGCGTTCAAACCTCCAGAGAGTGTCTTCAGTGCCTTTCAGTTATCACAGAACACGTTTGAGACGTGGTCCTCAGCACCCCTGGGACACATCTTCCTGCACAGGTACCTCTGCAGAGGAACGAGAGGCGTTCCTCTTGACAAGCGGCACCACAGTGAAGGCTAATTCTGCAAGATACCAACATGCCCTATATCTTCCACGTTCAGATCATAAAACAGTATTTTCCAGAGGCTACTAAGGGAGACATTTATCAAGGTAAAGATTACAGTGCGGCCAAAGCCAAAACTAGCAGTAATATTTCATATCAGCTGAAGGGTACGGATGATACACACTTGCTTTTAGAGCTGAAAATTAGTATTAAGAACATCATAGTACCAGGAGCAACGTAAAACTAGTTCAGACAGAAAGCTGGTAAGACCTTCCTGTAGTGTGAATTGTGTACCTGAGGAAAGGACACCAACGCAATGTCCGTTGTGATGGTTTACCTCGGACTCTTGCGAAGTCCAGTCTCCCACGCCGAGACAGGGCGCTCTCAGAACAGTAGTTTTGATCTGCTTTCCATTCTATACGCATGTGAAGACGTCTTTTGTTTTAGGAGCCAGAAACACATTAGCCATTTGGTTTTAATTACATGAAAATTGAACTCAATCCTACATTAACTTTAACTTTTACTCTAAAGAGAAGCAGACTGGAAAGAGTATTCAAGAGGGAATGGTTAGACTAATAACTGTCATATATGACTCTTCTTTGACAGCAACAGCAAAAATTAACCATGTCAGCCATCCTCAACAGGAACAACTGGGGTAGCAGTCTCCCCGTAGGGAAAGGGCCATCAGTAGGACTGCAGAACTCAGGTCCTGTTAATGAGATTTCACTTAAATGCAAAATACAGCATTTTCCTTCTTTAATAAGATTTTATTATATTTAGATTTAATAAGTGTATCAAAACCTGATTTAGCAAGTAGCAAAATAAGATTTACTTTATACTCATATTTATATATGTAAGTGATGACTTTGTCATACTTAAGCCCATAATCTCAGGAGAATAACATCAGTTTCAACTTCCCTTCCTGATCAACCGCCGCAGCCAAAATCATACTGCAATTTGCTACATTAAAATTCTGCTACGGGTTAAAAAAATATAAATTATTCCATTAAAGCCGAAAGAAACCTAGAAAATAATTTTAATGACCTCTTATGTTTCATCTCTAAGGGTCATTCTGGTAGGCAGTTCATCTTCCTTGACAGAAGTTTAAAGTTAAAGCATGCCAGTAGTCAGTCCTATAATCCAAAATTTATACAGCAATACAGTTTACAAACATTTGCCTACGAGGACACAAAATCCCTCCTTTAAAACAGCCCCATATAAACGTTCTGCCAACTGTTCTAGCTGTGCTTTCTGTAAAGAGGGAAAGCTCTCTCTGTGCCAGCCACCTCCGGCAGCAATCGCCACCCGACGGCTCTGCCTTTCGGTAGCAGCCCGTCCTCCTCCGAAAGGTAACGATTCTGGAGCGCTCCCACCTCCCGGCCTCCCCAGAGCTCCCAGCAGAGCAGCTGCCCCAGCTGGCTCCACAGCTAGCAGCATAACTGGGTCAGGTCAGCGCCCAGCAAGTCTCCCCGGGGCAGCCGCGTTAAACTTCGCCTCTAGCGCGGGGCTCAGGGTCCCAAAAGCAGCGAACGCGAGGCACCGCACCAGGCGGCGCTGGAAGCGCGCTCGGTGTTAGCTTCGAGAGCTCTGGATGGCACGCCGCAGCAGCCTAAATTAATCTTTAGGGCATGGGCAAGGTCTCTAAATGCATTTAAACGTTAGCACCCAAGCAGCAGACCGCAGTGCTTTGCGAACTAAACCTTCCCCCTGCTTAGACTCAGCGCTCCTTTCTTGGAGGCGAGCCCATCGGGTACTGCAAGTCCCGCTGACCATTTTTGTGACGTTCCTCGGGCAGCATCGGAGCCTGTCGCATACTCGGTAACTGCCCTCCCTCCATGGCAGCTCCTGAACTTTCACGTATTTTCATCTCATTAACGAGGGGTTTATGGCAGGGAACTTTCTGGACTTCTTTGACACCAAAACGTGTTCCGTCAATTAAGCGCACACTCTCTTCCTGCATTAACACAAGGCAGGAAGAAAAGCACATTGATGCTTCTGCGGTACCTTAGGGGACAGATTTTGATTTCGCTGGTATCTGTGTAAATTTAAGCTGTGAATGAATGGAAGTATGAAGAGTCAGGAACCCTGCTTAGCGGACCTTTATTAATTTCTTTAGAAGTTAAGAATGAAGCTTTAGTAAACCCCTTAATATCCAATCTTCTTTCATGCCAATAACCATTTTATCTTCTGTTCTCCTTCTCCCAGGAACCACAGTGAGGATTTTAAAATGCGCCATTCGGTTTGAAGGAAGTGAAGAGTTTATCTGGCCACAGCACTGAAGCTTATGCAGCCAGGAGGTGTAAAAAAAATTGATGTTACTAAGCATAAGAACTAGAAACTGTTTATACTAAGAAAGTTAAATTCAGAGAGTTTTACAGCCACGCATATTATTACACTGTATGCCACCAGACCAAAGCTTTTAAACACATCTTAAAAAAAATAAATTAACCTTCCAGAAGTGGACACAAAGGAGAAACAGTACGGAAGAAGGCAACTGGTTTAAGTTTCGTCACTGCCATAGGGTGCATCACTGCAGCTGCAGCACAGCTGGGACTGAAATAAAACATTTCAGTCAGCTCTTGTACAACTCGGCACACCCTCACGTTTTAAGGGAGACCATAAGAGAGCCGAGTGGATCACTCAGTTGACAACTGGCTATACAGAAGACCAAATAAAACACTAAGCCCACGTCTTTGCTTCACAGCCATGGCTCTTTCAGTTCATGCTTTCCAGCTTCTTAAATGTTTTCTATCTACTGCAGTAAGACAAGCACTCCCCAATCATAGTATTGTTCTGTTCAGCTTGTAAATAAGGACACTAAGCAGCAGGAAACAGTATTAAAAATAATTTCCTAGGAAAGTAAAAGTAATTTAAAATCGTAAAATAAATATGGGTTAGTTGTATCATATCTGCTTGGAACAACAGTATTACTGCATCACCCAAAAAGGTAGAGAGTGACAAGGAACTACTGAGGAGCATCACTGCAAACCAGCAGTATTATCACAAAGGGTCCCTGACTTTTAGCATAGAAATATTAAAAAAAATCCCCTACAGCTTGAGTATGCAACAAAGTGCAAAACCCCTTCAATCTTCGGCCGAACTATTTCAAGACATTTTCAAACTTTCACACTTTTCTCACCACATTCACAGATGAGAAGTACTGGTAACTCATTATACTCAAATTGAAACCAATTCTTCTACGTAGCTGTGTGTTCTGTCAACGGGCTGCCCACTGAAATACGTCTATTTAGTAGCCCTGGCAATAAGTCAGTACCTCTTGTGCTCTGTAACGTCATTAAAAAGTTAAGTCACAGACACCAGCATCAGAGGCTTAGCTCCACTCTGTCAAATAAAGTGATCAGTGTAAGCGGTAGGCAATTCATTCACTTTGAATTTCTATTTTAGGTCAACAATAGCTTTACCTGCATAATGTACAGGGATTTCTATCTTTGGCCCTATGACGTAGTGACCCTCCTCCAGACTGTGAGCTGTAATTGTTGTCCACTGCCGACATGAATGAATCAGAAGATAATCGCTCTCTCGAAGGCCTTCTACAGTTTCTCCTGCAAAACAGACGTAGTTTTTTTTTAAAAAAAAAAAAATTAAAAAAAAATCACACTTATTGCATGAAGAATTACAAAAACTTCACGACAAGCATTTTAATCTTATTGCTGTTTATTTTTTCAGACATTTTGATATTTAAAAATACAGTTAAGTAAATTTCAATTCTACACAGTATTCGGTTTTGCAATTAAGCACTTGACCTTACAGAAAACAAATATAAAACAAAACAACTCAGTGCATGAACACAATACCACAGAGTTGTAATCCAGATTACTCAGCAGTGGCTCTGGGGTTCCTTTTTCAGGTTTCTGCACAGACAGACTTTTCATATCTCTATTTATGTCTGCCTATCTCACTTAATACGAATACTTGAGAACTTTTTTGATTTTTAAATAAAGGGGAAAAAAGTACATTTTCATACGTTGAAAGGTAAGCATCACACTACCCTACAGCCACCTGAAGCCAAATCTTGTTCATTGCTATGAAGTAATTTGGTACCACACACGCAGAAACACAGATTTCAGCTTTGTCATTCTATCCCTTTGAAAGCCACTGCTTAATTAGTTATTCCTATGTCTGTAAACTTAATCCTGCCTCTTAATGAGGAGAAAAATAAAAATAAAAAAAATTTAACACACACCGAAGTCCTCTCTCAGAGAGAAATTCAACAAGAAGCCCCCGAGGTAACATCCAGCTCATCTTTGTAATGCCCCCTCTCATACTCTTGTACTCTGGCATCTGTCAAATCCATCCCAAACACAGCCAGAGACCCAGCTCTCCTTTCTTCCCCTGTCCCTACCAAATCCTCTGCATTTCTGCCGAGTGCTCTCCCCTCCTCCACCGGTTGCAGTGCCTGAGCAGTGCTTTGCTTGGCTTTCCAGCAATTGCAAGAGCCACATTAGGCTACTCCAAGTGCCAGCTCTACATCTCGAGCACGATACATGAACAAAATCTCTTAGAGCAGGGCGTACCGTGTCAGACTGCTCTTACATACCTGCAGTCCTGCTCCATGTGCATCTGCATTAAACAGACAGAAAACAGCCTTTCTCAAGGTGTCTCTACAGCAGCCATGTGAACTTTCAGGAACACTTAGACGACACTAAACATGCGCCAAGAATAATGAAGCTTTACATTTCATTGTCCTTCTCTCCCATCAGCCCTCTGCAGTTACAGCCAAAAATAAAGCAAGTAGTTTAGCCCTGGAATCAAGTTTGGGCAAAACCCATTCCCTTCAGCTACTAAAACAAACTGCACTTTCTCTTCACTGTCCTCTGATATTCTTAAGAGTCAGAGGAGAATATGACTTTCCTCATCCCGGGGCAGCAGACATTTCCCCTGTTCGATCTCTGCAGAGGAGAGATACTTTCCATTCAGCTTTGGTTTTTTTTTTGCCCACACCAGGCAATCTTTCCCACCGTAGGCAACAGCTACTACACACCCCATTCCTGCCTGATTTCATGCTCCCATTCTATCAGAAAGCACCCTCCTACACGATTCAAAACGCAGCAACTGGTGTGTGTGAGAACTGTTAAGATTTTAAATCAGAAGAGACCATTACGACCACATGCTCTGACGCTCTCTGGCCACAGGATTCTGCTTGTTTCCTCCAGAAACTTGAATTTGGCTAAACAAAAGGAGAGAGCTGCCCCAACCCGCAGAGTTCGAGGGATGGACTTCCCAGGGTCTGCTGTCCCATGGCCTGTTAAAAAAAAAGTTCCTGTTTTGCACATTTGGGGCTATAACTTACAACTGTGGATAAACTGCTGTTATGGGGGTTTAGAGGGGGAAAAAAACCCCCTATATATATATATATATAATTATATAAAAATCCAAAGTTATACAGAACTCCTTCGTAACAGCTATTCTTTCTTCTACGAAGGTACTATTTCCAAATTTCCTTCTTCACAGCACAGGAAGTAGCTTCCAGGGAAGCAGGACATTTCAAGAGCTGGTTCCCAAGCGCGTGCCCCTCGGCAGCCCAGCCGGGCAGACAGGCTGCTTAACACCAGTTCCTGCTCCCTGGGAAGCACCACCCCTCCACCCACAGTGCGCTGGGAGAAGGGACCTCGGAAAGCCTCGGGAAGAGTGGCAAAACTGCCATGCAGCACCAGGTAACTCTTTGCTCGCATCCGTATCTTGAAGGAAATTCAGATACATTTGCTAGAGAAGCCATGCACCCGCTAAATTTTACCAAATCATCTGACCTTGAGCATCTCCTGTTTCCTGCTCACAGGGCAACTCCTAATGCATGTAAAAATTATCTTCGGCTTGCTGCAACAGAGGTTTACGATTTCAGGGGAAAACACAATAGCAGTAATAATATATGGTGTCACTCGAAACTCATGTTTCAGTTCAGTTACGCTCATGCTTTCTATAATCGATGGCAACAAGTAATTATGGCAACAAGTAATTATTCCATCCCACAACAAAATAAAACCAATGACATCTAAGGGAAGAACTAGTATTTTACTAGTTTCACTGACAGAGGCAAACAAATTCTGAAGAAAACACAAAGCATCTCTGGTATGCTTTTCCTCTGCCTTACAACCTGCAGGTATAATTTCACAACGTCACCTAAAGGAAGGCTGGATTCTACATCCAGGATTGCAGGGAAATAATTACAGTATGGGTCACCCTCAAAGAGACTGAGAAAGATATTCTCAGGAAAATAGAGACACCTATTATGAAAAGGTGCTTCCATTCATGGCTCACATGCCACAATCTAGTTACTCCACTAGAACTGGGTGGGACAGGCGAGTGTGAAAAGAGATTACTAAGGCAGGCCCAAGAGCGACTACGTAATTAAGTCTGCAGCTGGAAGTAGCTGTATTTTTTAAACAGAACCTTGGAAACCACAATTCTTGTTACACCAATTACTTGATCCAACCGATTAAATCGGCAACGAACGCCGTGCTTTGCCACGGGAGACTGAGCCGAGGAGAGAAGGCGGAGAGGACGCGATGGGGAGTTCAGGGTCCCTCCGGCTCCTCCATAACAGGCAGCCCTGTCCTTACCAAGCCCTGACCTTCCCTAACCATGGGCGAGCTGGATTCCTGGGGTTGCTTTATAGAAAGAGGCTCCTTGTCACCAAAGGGATCAATGGACTCACAGAAGCACCTGGCTAACGATGGCCTCCGCGCGACGGGAGGAAGGACAAGGAAGGGTCAAACGTGGCCGAGGCCAACAGAACACGGCGATACAAACTCTCTTCTGTTTTCTTCTCATCTGTCTCCCCTCGTAAGCCTTGCTCGCTGCCTTTAGAGCGGTTTCCTCCCGCAGAGGACGACCTTTCAGGCAGGAGACACCTCTGACTAGCTACACAACTCAGCTCCCAGCCCGAGCACGGCCCAGACTCAGCCCCTTACGCTTCCTTCAGCCAACCGTACCTTGCGAAACAGCCACGCGTATCCAATCTGATCTCTTCCCCTGCCTCAGTAACACGGGTTACGCAAGCTTTTCATTAATCAGATTTTAACTATGTGGGAGAGAACTCGGCAGTCCTCGCATCCCCCAGCTACGCAACTCTGTTCTCACCTCTTCAACATACTCCTACACTGCTGCTTGCACAAAAAGCAGACGCCATGAGAACACAGGCCACTCATCTTTAGTAACAGTTTTGTCTCTTATGATCAAATATGGATTAGCTCTATCTTCTCACCCGCTCCTCCCCACCCCACATGCCTGCAATATAATTAAACCACTACAAAGAACCTACAAGCAAATACTTGTGTTGGTTTTTTTCCCCCAAATAAAAGTCAGAGAAGCAGTGAACTATCACATGCAATTCCCCACCCTTCCCCACGTTGCCTACCTCTTTCAAAAATATGAGTCAAGTTTATTCATAATAATGCCCGAGACCAAGAAACCCACGATTCGCTAACAGCACCTAAACCCTAAATAAAGCGTCAACACCCGTCCTTGCCTGACAAGAAAAGCCTCACACCTCCGAACTCAGAAGTTAGCCGGTATGTTCCTACACAAGCTGTCCTCCTATACGCACTCTGAGCACGACCAATATTTGGGCTACTTCATCATGCAACACCAAAGCAGCACTGCAACAGCTATCCATGTGTTCATTGCAAATAAAACGCATTACCATTTTGTAATTACACGGTCCATTTCCATACAATTCCTAAAACCCACAAATACTGCAAAGCCCACCCTTGTGGAAGGGCAATTGCAGAGGGAACGCTGACCACGAAAGGAAAACTGTTCACATGTTGATACGGTTAAAAAAAGGGTAATCGCTAAATCAAGAGTCCCATGCTCATTAAATACCACCTACATTAAATGCCAATACTTCTTTAATAATTCTTTCCAGTTCCAAAACTGGATCATCTGCATTTGGCAAATCTTGGCTCTGTCACTGTAAACGCTCCAATCTCAAAGGAACAGTTAACAACTGTAGCAAAACTGGGAGCAGGATACCTCGATCTACACGTTTGAGATGAATTTCTGTTTTCACTCCCAGTTTTTAAGAACGAGGTGAGACAACAGAGGTTGGCTACGCACAGGAAGAGAGTTTATACATGGCAATGCTGCAGCAGAAAGGGAAACTCATTTCTTTTGAGGCAGGCACTGACCTCCCTGCAGGCAGTTACCACCGCTTACCTTCTAAAGACACACACTTTTATTTCGTTTAGGATTTCACAATTTTCAAATGTCTGGTCTAAAGCCTCAGGAGTAGAACTGAAGACCATGCCAGTTTTGAAGGGTCTAAGCACTCCCACCTCCCCTTTGCTTCCTTCTGGATCAACAATTAAAGCTCAGGCCATTACAGTCCATAAAAGAAAATTCACACAGATTCCACGTATTCTGGTTTGCCAAAGCCAGCAATGACTTTTCAACACCAACCACTAAAGAAAAATCATGAAACAAATGGGAAAAAAAAAAAAACAAACAACCAAAACCAACTTTTAAGTTTCTCCTCCTAGAATTCAGAAACTAACGTTCAAGTCACTGCAAAATGGGCAGACCAACATGACTCATTCACTCACAGAAACTGCACTGCTAAAAATAAGCAGTGATCTACAGGAATATAAACGTTTTATAATGCCACACACTTTGTCATCTTGGCTAAGAGTCTGCATCACTGCCTTAAAGCATAAGCTTTGCATCTGGAGACATTAAAACAGTAGGTAACCAACGATTCAGAGAAAGAGAAGAAGTCGCATGCAAGGTTCCAGCAACGTAACAGATACCACTTACACGCGCCAGATGAACTAGATACCATCTCCTCCTGCCAGGAAGAGGGTTACAGAGACATTCCTCTCATCTCATTCATCACAGAAGACTGCAAAGTGAGCTTAATGCTGTCCCTTGCACATCAGTTCAAGCATGCAGGATTTGCTCTTCCTGGAACAAAAAGGCTTACAGAAAAGAGCTAGGAGCTCATGAGACATTTAAGATGGCTTTCGTGAAATAGCTGATGAAGAAGATGCCTGCGAAACCCCAGGGAGAACTCATCAAGACTTTGGGCCATGTGTTTTCATTAAGCCTGAACACCATCTGCATGCAAGGTAACAGATGCCGCACAATTAAGTGCATCACCCAGCCTGCCTTGGTCAGTTAAGTAGGTGGTGAGTTTAATTATTCCATCTAATGTTCCACAATCACATAACATATCATTACATAGGAAAATCTCAGCTGCATTAAAATTCATTCCAGTGTGTGCTCAGCCAGGTACCTACAAAACCACACAAACGAACAACTTCGACTTTATCCCCACTTGAACCTGCACTAACACTTGCTAGGAACGAAGGGTTAATTTGTGGAACAGCAAAAAGAAGTGTCTCTCTGGCCAGGTAAGCACATCTGCTGTGAAATAACTACAAAGAACTGTCACCACGTGGGTAGTGTTACAAGGGAGGAACCAAAGCTTATTTTGCAACAACTGGAAGCTAAGAGAAAGCAGAATGATCAGTAGCTGGAAAAAAGAAAGAAGTGAGGCTCTTATTTATCGTGCTACCGTCGCACCGAGGAGCCTTACTCACACGGTATCAGCTCCACTGGGCATGCAGCTTCACTGGGCCTTCCCTGGCTGAGGAGCCATGCATTAAGATACACCTTAACATTATCCTCCTGCATCATGAAAAACAAAGCACAGCCCCAGCCAGTATGAAATGAAGTTATAATCTGTTGTTTGGGGTTGTTTTTTTTTAATTAAAAAGAAAAAAAAAAAAAAGAAAAGAAAAAAAAGGATTATGGACTTTATGGGTTTGTGAAGAGAAGTGTTTCAGATCAAAGGCAGTAAGAGCACAAGTTCTTTGAAAAACATACACAAAACCCCCCAAACGGTGAGCATGGACAATAGGCTACTGGAGGAAAACTCCAAGTAGTCAATTCTCCAATATCTTTGAGGCTTCGTATCTATTTTTATTGGGGTCTGAATTCAAAGAGCAGCCATGAATTCTTTCACCGAGGGGAGAAGACCACGCTCCTACATAACACTCTCTGGTTTTAATACATGCAATGGAGGAGAAAGAAAGGAACTAAGTATGTGACATCTCAGTAGAAGACGAACCTACTGTATCCTATTTGTCAATCAAAAACTTGCGGTGCTGTCACACGTGTCCATCTGACAGCAGTCATCACCAAGGGGAGGAAAGAAACGAGCGAATAAATGCCCTTTTCCCTTAGAAGCACGGACCTCATCTAAAGTCATCGGGTGGTTTGGCTGTTTCAGGCAGACTGAAACACGCAACCTCCCCTCCATCGCAATGCCACCAACGTACACCCCTCACCTCCAGCACTGCAGCAACGCCTCGCTGGCAGAACAGGTGCCTCTTCTCCTACAGACCATTTCACTTAAAGCCTTCCTCTTCTGTAATGCTGCGTTTAGAATTTACATTTTGGGGGAAGAAACACAAAGTTCTTGTGAAGTCTGAATATTCAAATTAGGACAATGAATTTTATTTTATTATTATTTATTTAGCAGGTCATGCAAGCTCTCCTCATGACACGTAACTCCTATCTGAACTCGGAGGGAGGGCGGGGGAAGGAAAACCTTTTGTTTTCTGCATGCTGCATCATACTCCAGAGTATCTGTTGGGTATTTATCTATGGAGACATACCTCAGTGAATGTCAAAGACTAATAAATATTAAATTAGGGTTGCTTAAGCTTTAGCACTGTGCTTGGTTACTGAGTCAAATCTCAATGAGCTGTTCAGCCTGCCAGTGCTCTCTCTTCTGCAAGAACAAAACTTGTGCTGCTCTATGAGGAAAAAGTTCACGAGGAGCAAAACAACACCTGAATTTCCCAGTTTGAAGCAGCAATGGGAATTTATACGGAAAAAATTCACATCCTTGTAATGTTCCTTAACAAAGGAAGGAAAGAAAACCGCAGAAATATTTTGTTCCATGGAGAACCCCACATGTAGCAACGTCAATGAACATTGGATCTGCAAGGATTGAAAATTTTATAGGTTTTTTTGTCACTATGTCTGAACAGATGCTTGGAAGAGTTACTCTTGCATAAAATGCCTAATGGGAGAGAAGTAAAAAGAGCATGTAATTGTAGAAAACACTACTACCACCAAAGAGAAACCTGCTTTGAAAGCCTCTCCATGTTATCAGTCTCATTTTGTCTTTCCATACAGACACAAAAAAAGGTTGATAAAAAAAACAATTATCTAACTGATCAGGCAAACTTCTGTGTTTAAAGAAAAGCAAAACAACTTGCGTGGGGGTGTATCGTGCAAATTCTAAATACAGACTGCCAGTGAATCAAAAGGGTAAATATTTTAATTTCCAGGAGCAAATATTGTAGTTTCTAGGAGCAAGACGGGAAAAAAAAACCCAACCAAAACAAACCCAACCCACGTTAAAATTTAAACATCTCAGGGCTATAAAATGTAGTGCACTAAATTTTTAATTTAAAGTGGGCAGATTCATTAGGAAAGCTTGACAGTGGTCTCATCTGACTGTGTCTGAACACAGTGAAAAAGATGAAAGGAGAGGGCTCTGTCCCCAGCTACACAACCTTTTGAGATTGCAACACGAAAGATCTGGAATAAAAAGTGCAGTTATATCCAGGCTTGTTGATATTCAACCTCACTTTTCAGTTTTCCTGCTTCCTTCTCAAGCGATTTCCCAAGTAGTTTTAAATATGTGCATCTGTTTAATTGTTCCAACCCTGCAGCACATTCATTTGGGCTGGCTCCTATTATCTGGACCAACCAGTACTTCAGTCATGATTCAAACTGCGATTGAACACCCTTCTCTCCAAAGGAATCCAAAGTAATATTGACTTGACCTTCCACCAACTGCATAGACTCCACATCTTTCAGGGGACGAAAGGCTTCCCCTGACAGCATAAGGATTCATACGCATTTTGATTTTAAGATGACTTATATTCTTCCTTCCTTTACCAAAAGCAAAAAAAAACAAAAAGGGAAAAAGTCACAACTAAAGCAGGGAAGATCAGGCAAATTTAGTTTAAAGTCTTGTGTGCTGTCTCTCAAATTAAGATTCAACCAGTTGGTCTTCAAAGTTGCTTTTTACATTACAAAAGAGGGTGGGGTTTTTTTTCCTTAAATAATTTATTTGAGCCCCAGAAGAGCCCAGGCACTGAAGCCAGCTCAGGTTGTGCCTTACAAGCTCCTCAAGTGTTTCAGACCACCTCTTTGGTACTTCGCTGCAGAGACCATGTAGGAAACACCCAGGAGTCCCATCCAGCCCTGCCCAGCCCAGACTGAGACACTCAGCTGCCCAAAACTGCTCGTCTGCAGCAAGGTCCCTTACCAGCAATTACACTTGTCTCCACCTCGGATGGTGGAATGAGAGACGCTGAATCTTCTCAGCTTGAAGGAAGAGCTGGGCAAGATGCATCCACCCCCAAACCAGTTTGTCCAAGATTAAGCTTCTCCCCACTGTACACCTGTTTCCTTGGATGAAACAACTGTCGTTGGCCACGGCTGACCACACTGCAACAGTCGCGTCTGAACAACAGGGCATCCAGTTTGCTTCACTGACCCTACCCGCGCAGCGAGGAAGGGGTGAGGACAGACTGCCTCACACCACTACTGGCGGTACTTTGGGCATTGATGTAATCCTTCAGCCTCACGGTACTGTGATCAAACCTTGCCCTGGGTGACCATTAAATACTTCACAATCAAGAGAAAGGAGATAAGGCTTTACTTCTGCGATTTCCAATCCCTCTGCAAAAGCCTGATACAATCAAATTGCTTCTATCCAACCGATGATGAACTCAAGCTATCACCCACTAATACCCAAGAAGAGAGCAGAGTCTCCCATCCCCCTATTTTTTTTATGCCTGCCAGCAAGAAGACAGATTTATTTCTTTAGGATTAGCATTTTGCTATTGGAATGACTGGATATACCAGTACTGTTGCAACAAATCAGCATAAACCATAATCTTGTTACAAGGCTACGGGACAGATTAATCCACTGAAAAATCCAGTTTGTTCCAAGACAAACTTTTCTCTAGCTGCAAATACAGAGGGCATCTCTCTACAGAGACACACTCTCTACACAGAGACAGCATCTCAGCGAGTCTTCAAAAAAAAAAAAAAAAAGAAAAAAACAACCCCTGTTTGACCTACTGCAGGGAAGAGGAGCACAAATATTTTAAATAAACACAAAGTGGAAATCTGGTGCCACTGTCGCTGATGGTAAATATTCTGCTGATTTTAGCAATCTCACAGTTTGAACCTTGCCATCTTGCTTTCTTTGCGTTCATAAGAAAACTAGTGGGGGGGGGGGGGAAAAAAGAAGAGTAACAACACAGATTTCACTGAGCTTTGTTTGTGTTTGTTTCAAGCCTTCAGAACAAACACCCCGGAATGAGAAACCTTACTTTTTAGGAACTCAAGCCAAACAAGCAGAAACACATCTTTCAACACAGACTGCTCTCCACCCCCACACAGGGGAAAAAAAACCACGCAGTACAACAACATCTGAACATTTCCATTCCAAAACACAGTAACTTTCTGCTGCTATCATAATTACTGTTCTTATTAACGCTGAGCATCATCAGATGTAACTGCAGATTTGCTGTATCCTCACCACAGATTAAACTGTAAGATGGATCCAACAAAACAGTCAATCACCACGGTTCCTTAAAAATCACCCTAGAAAGTCTCAGCCATTCTTTAATCTACTCCAATACCCTGCAACACATTGAATAATGCCAACTATTTATCATGGCATCTTATATTTGAAGGAAACAAAAAAATCAAAAAAATATCTTGGAGTTACTTCATTACCTAAAACCTGAGATTCTTACAGAAGAAAGTTTTCTGGTTTTGAAGTTACCTAAGATCACAAATCTGAAGTATTAAGAATAAGAGCAAAGAATGCCAAGTTTAGCTACACTTAAAATGACCACAGCATAGAAATATTGAGAAGGAGAAAGCTAAATAACTTTTCATTGCATGCAAGAGAGGTTCCAGCCTAGTTTAGTGTTACCATACAGAGAGAGAGAAAGGAATTTTTACGTCAGTCTCATGTTTAGTTTATTTTCCATTTTAAATTCTCATGGCCCAAGTCAGGGGGAAGAAAAAAAAAAAAAAAAGAAAAAAAGATTTAAAGTATTTCTTTGCCATTTGCAATCAAGGCTTGGAAATAAGGACTCCAAAGAGTAGCTTTCATAAGCAGTCCGGTAGGTACGGATAAAGAGAGTGACAGTGCCACCTGACCAAAAGAAAAACACAGCAGCAATGAGAACTCTGAGCAGCCTGCTGCCATCCAAATCAGCTCCTTCAAATCCTTCATTAAGAGAGCCTCGGTTTTCTTTCGTTAGGGGCAAGCACTCCTCATGCTAGAAAGCTCCTCCTCAGGTGCACCTATAAATATTGCGAGGTCCACTGGAGGATACACTTCCAAGCGCCTGTTTAGCATCGGATGCCTACCTGGAGAAGGTTAACACTTAGAGGTGGGAGGTCAGCATTCAGCATTGCACTACATGCTTTCACTGGCCTCCTATTTATTTCTGCAGAACGGATGCTTTAACTGATAAAACTGAGGGCGGCTGCGCACCTTAACCGCTGCAGAAGTCACCTCTCCCCGTGTGCAATGGTGGGGAGCCTGGTCAGGAAAGTCTGGCTAAAGCTCCCCAGACTCAGGATGCTGATGAAGAAAATTTTAACCTTACCAGCCTCACGGACTTGAGGCCTAGCATTTGAATCTCGATTGCCCTGGCAGACAGAAAAGCAGCCTATTCATTCAGACTTTTCCTGGGCACAGCATGAGAGCTGGGGAGCTCTCACCGACAGTTATTTATAATGAGATGATATTTTAAAATAGCATCCAAGTAAACATGCTCGGTCCTCTCATTACATATCCCAAGTCCTAAAGACACACCACGCCGCTTTGTGCTGCACAGCGGCGATCCCTGTTTGAACCTGGGCTATCTCAGACGAGCTCCCAATTAAAAATAAAGCAGCCCAAACGCAGGAGCTGCTCAAGCATAGTTTTCTTCGGCTTTGAAAGAACTCATCACCACACTTTAATTTGTCTCTGATTTTTTTTTTTTTTTTTTTTTTTTTTCCAGCCTCGGATAAGGACGGAACAAAAAACAGCTGGAAGCGAGCAAAAGTTCAGCTCTGCTCTGAAGCCGGGTTGCCGCCTGGCTGCTTGCCCAGTGGCCTGGCCCATCTCCCCGTGCCCTCGGAGGCTGCGCAGGCACTAATTGATTGTGCACACACAGCACCCGCTTGTCGGGGCTGCCCTTGCCTTTGCATTTTAGCTGTGTCCATCCTACCCGCTCTGCTCAACCTGGAAAAATTCAAGTATCACTTCCAAGAAGGTAATGGCTCTTCAAACACAGGCTGACGGCGTACAGGCACAGACATTTGGGATGTTCAGCTGTAATTAGGGACCTGTTTGGTTTGGTTACATCCTGGAACAGTAAGAGAATCTGAGCAATATGGGCATACTAACAAGAGGAACGCAGTCAAAGCTGCACCAATTTCTTTCCTGGTCGAGACCAGTCCTAATCCTGAATGCAATTTATTTCTACTGTTTCAGAGAAATCTACAGTTAAACTGTAAGGTATAAAACCAATGGCTTTGTTTTAATGAAACATAAGGGATAAGTGAATAACAGCCCTTTGATAGTATTTTTATCGTCGTAAGGCGGCACAAAAAGAAAGAAAACCCCTCCTGGGAAGAGGAAAGCGTCTACTGCTGGTGAGCAGCGTGCAGCACAGAGCGAAGAAAAGCCCATCATGCCTCACTTTCCCCTTGAGGGCACATTTATCTTTGCCCACAGGCCATTTTGGTCTTAGGATATTTTGGCATATATTGACAGGAACCCAAATGATATTTGACAATGCAACCCATAACGCACGCAACAGAAACGATCTTTTCCTCCAGCTTGCCCTACATTCAGCTGCAGTGGTGTTGCAGCTTTGCTGTTTGTCTACCGCCACATCCCGGGTTCGGTGCAGTAACACGCATGTGTAACCAGGCACAGTTCGTATTTTCGTACGGAACCCCATCATCTCTCCGAGGCACATCTGCACCGATGCTTTCTGTGTTTTCCTGCTGTGAGGATAACGCAGCTTCACGTTCGAAGACCAAGACAGAAAAAGAGACCGACCATAATGAAATTACATAAACGCAACTCAGGTAAGATCTTGAATGTTACCCGATGTGTGTGGTTACGGCCCCGTTCAAGGAGGAAAAGGGGCACTTTGACATTTTAATAAACAGAAGCCTGAAGGAAACTGTTAAGAAAGAAGCAGGAATAACGCAATGTTTTGGAAATGAGTCTTCCAACAAGGAGACACACACAAGATTCTCCTTCAAGCTAGTCACATCATACAACAAATGGAAAAGGACTGCTATTATTCTTACAAATACACAGCATCTCCACTCCCTTTCAGTGCTGGCTGACAAAAAAAGAAGCATTACATGCAAAGCCTACCCTATTCACATTTGAGTCCTGCCAGCAAAACTCCCTTTACTGAAGTTAAACCAAACAGCACGCCAACAGCTAAGTGCAAGACTCCACAGAGGGAGAACCCCGTGTTATCGGCACTGATACAAACCATCTCTCTGCAGCGAAGCCCAGAACACCTGTCTCCTTCCAGCAGCAAGGAGCTGCAGTTCCAATTTCTGGTCTCAGCGACCAGAAATTTTCAAGTCCACAGAATTGTCCGAAATAACTTTCCCTGCTTGCTTTCTCACCTCTGCTAGCACATACACAGCCATCGCTCCCGATACACGCACAGCCAAACATCACGCTGCTGTCTGGTGCAAGAAACACCCCGACCTCCTCCAAGCTGAGGGAGAAGAAGAGGGCATGGAGGGATGGAGAAGCAGAGTTTGCACAGGAGCTGTAAGAAGCTGGAGGACAGGACAAGAGCACAACAACAACGTGCCAGTAATGCTGGGAGAAATGAAAGGAAAGACTGTCCTGTCTGAAGGCAAAAAAGGCTAACAGAAAGACAGAAGCAGCTCCTTGCACCGCTCCATTCTGCTCCTGCTAGACAGTACTGGGTGTTTTACCTTACAGCGACCTTGGAAGCGACTGCAGGTAACTTGCAACACGTACTGGAACCCCACAAGTGCAGGACAGTAGCCTGGGGATGGACTGAACGACATAGATTGGAACCAAGGGCTCCTTGAATCCAACCATGCCCCGAAGGGACCCATTGAAAGATGCAACAGGAAAGCTGGACAAGAAGAAAAAGATCTGTGCACATGTGCCTTTCCCCACACCCCCCTTCTATAAAAGGTTTCCTTCATCTTCCCGCCCCAATCTTCCCTCTTTCATCTCCAAAACGGTGAGGTGCCAGGAAGCAACAAGAATAGTCGGTGCTTGCTTTTAGTGGGGCAAGTTAAGTAAAACTGCCAGCTGAAACAACAACAACAACAAAAAGCTGCAAACAGAAAAACAAACACATGGAAGGGGGTATCCAAGCATTTGTGGATTACTTTGAAATAGCTCCTGGAAGTAATTTACTAAGTGAGTATTTAGACTGTGTGACTCTTAGGGACCCAGATGCAACGCGAGCGTGCTCGGCTTCAGCCCAGCTCACCCAGCAGCAGCTGCTGCAGCACGACGAGGGGGGAAACAGCTCAAACAGGGCCAGCAGGCACAACTTTGAAATGACTGCTTGGGGTACGCACGGGGACCTTCCTCCGCTCAGGTCACTCTTGGGCACACAGCCCTTCAGTCCAACACCTCGCCTTCGGAGGACTCTGGCCTGTCGAAGGGGGGCTTTTGGTCCCTTACTCAGCTTTTCCTCCCACCCTCCCAGCTCTGACTATAACGAGAAACTCCCCAACTTCCTCGCCGCCGCCACCACTCTGACGGAAAATTTCCCCCTGCTCATTTCACAAATATGGTTGCAGCATGTTGTGTTTTACATCATATTTACGTTTGAGTCACTAAGGTTCAGCCCTGGCAGGAGGCAACTCCAGAACCAACTTCATCAGGTTGAGCTCTCAGGCATCTTCCAGCCTCCAAGATGGTACTTAAACCTTTATCTTTGGTTCTCTTGAGGAGCCCAGCGACATCCTCATAGGCCAAGGAAACATGCACGAGTTCGAGTTCTCCGTGATTACAACCTGCACCAGCTACAACACCGGGAAAGAAAAAGCCAACAAACATAAGGGGCACTTTTCAAACAATTTTGCATTTCCTGAAGGTTTGCACCTCCACGGAGCTCCAAGCGGCCTTCCCTGCCACAACACAGTTTGCTGCTTCTCCTGGTAAAATCACCACCCACACCTCTGCGGGGAGGACACCAGCCCTTGCCTGGGGGTGCACATGCCACAGCCCCCGGCACGGGGCTCCCCAAGCCCCCTGAACCCACAGCCCCAGCAGCTCTCCCTGGTCACTTCAGGTCTGTATCGTGGCTTGGTCCAGACACTCGGTGCGCGTTCCGCAGGCTCAGGAGCACCTCCCTCCACACACCGGGCTTGGCCCGCGAAAGCCTGTAGGATCTGGCAATTCTCGCTCCCCATCTGCGACCACCCTAACACCTCTGAGCTCATTTCTCCCACGTAGACAGCCGCTGCAGCAGCTGTTGGTGTCAATGCCTTGCACGAGCCAAACGCAGTTACCTCCTTCCCCCACCCCAGCCACCCCACCGACCCCTTTCTGAAGGCCAAGCTTCTGATCACTCCTTTGCACAAACTGAAAGCCAAAGCAAAAACGACGGGACGAGGAGGCTGGACTCCAAACCCTTCCCACCCCCAGGAAGACATTTCTCCCCCCCCCCCCCCCCCCCCCCAGCACGCAGCAACAAGCCCAACGGGGCGATACACCACGCAGCAGCAGTGCAGGAGGTACGGAGACAGAGCTTCTTGCTGATGCAATGCCCCAGCCATGGGTGCAGGTGCCCGGGCAAAGCTGAGACACCAGCAGTTTTACGCTGAGGTGCACAGCACCCCAGAGGGTGCAAAGCAGACGTGGCCCCGCTCCTCAGCAAAGACACGCTCTTCAATCTGCTTATCCACCCCGGTTTGACATGCCTGTGCGAGGCCGTCAGAGGAGCAGATTTGGCTCCCAGGTGGAGGTGCAGCGAAGTTAGCTCCACAAGCTTTTCATAATGTAAATGGTATGAAAATCGCAGACCACAAATGCCACGTAAAACTCGTTCCAAAGGGAAGCACCATTAAAAGCAAAAATTTCAGACTTGAAATATGGGCTCGCTGGCTTTTATGAAGGTTGGTTTTGAGTCATATGCAATCCACACTAAGATGATGAGTATTTTCCTATAGGGGAGAGACTTAAGCTTCCCTAACCCAACCAACTTGTTACTCCTAATGCCAAAAGGAAATACAGCAACACCCATGCCCTTCGCCGCTGACAAACCACCGCTGGAATGACTGGAACACGCTGTAGCTCTTCCCACAACTTCCATCAAATCCTGGAGCACTAGACCACGCTGTCCAATATCCTCCAGCACTTCTTCTTGGCATACTCCCTGGAGTTGCCTTTGCTGGGCTGTTACAGGGAGTGCCAACGCACATAATCACCGAAGCCAGGAACACCTAGTTCCAGAACAGCACTTACAGACAAAGCATAGAACAACAAAACCCTTCTTTCCTACCCTAGACGTGTACCATTCCTTACTACCATCTCTTGCAACAGCAGCATATGATTCATCACACCCCATTTGTTTTAAGGGTTTTACTAACTGCTCAAGACACCTTAATTCTTTTGATTTTACATGTATCTTGTGCCTCATCTGAAAGTTACACATAATTTAAATGAAAAAAAAAAAAAAAGGTAACAAAAAAGCACCAAGGCACTAATCTTATTCTAGGACTTTATCCATGGAGTTATATAGCACTTGAACGCCAGTTAAGGCAAGACTAATGGTGTTTCTCCTTCCAATAACTGAACGACAGAATTATCCAGGAAGAGTTTGTCCAGGTATGTAGACAAAGGCTTCACCTAAGAGAGTCAAAACTTTAGAAACTGAAACAGAGAGTTACGATTTTCACACCTTGTATGGCAGAAAAGAACATGAACGTTGATTAAGCGTGTAAGAAGCAAGAGCAAGGCAACTATTTTGCATCTTAGCAGCCCTACCATACTACCAAGGGTCCAGCGCAGTGCAAATGCATACTGATTAAAGAACATGCAGTACACACCACTGTATATTAAATTATTGCCAAACATGAAAGCAGCTCAAAGAAATCATGGATTTTTAGGTGTAGAACAGGCACGCTGCTGAACTCTAGCCTCACTGGAAGCCTGTGGCACACCTGGGAATAGGCGTTGCCAAGTTACTGGCCTCCATCTCCAGGAGAGCACTATAATCTTCACAGACACCATTCAGGAGCTGCAGATTTTAAATGAATTAAAAGCTTTTCCACTGAAATGTTTCTGGAACACGTCTCTGCCAGCAGGGGAAAAGAAAAAAAGCAACCAAAACAAAAACCCAGGAGCAGTGGTTAGTGGCAACCTATCAATTGTTTCTTCATTCAATTGTCTTGATGGAAACAGCAGACCACAAGGTAAAGGAGGAACGAAGAGGAAGCGAGGAGGAGACGCTTCTGAGATTCTACTTTAATGGCAGAACACGCAGTATAAACAGTTGGAGTTTCAAAGCTGCTCAGCACGTAAGGAAGAAATCAAGCTACGTGGATGCAGCATACCTTGAGGATTTTTGCCTTCGAATCAGAGACACTTGCCTGTCTGCACAGTAAGAGAACTGTCACCTACCACAGCACACAACAGACGGCCACACCTAGAGTGGGAAATCGGATCACGGCCATTGCCCAGGGTCTGAGCATATCTGAAACCTCTTTCTTGGTCCCCTCGGAGGCTCTGCCCTACCCCCACACGATTCCTTTTAAAGATTTATTCAACAGCGGACTACTGAGACACCCTGCACTCGCTTCTCGAAAGAAGGAGGTCATTCAAGACAATGAAAGCACGGATAGCAGCATTCAGACCTTAAAAGAATAAGTCTCTTTGTAGCTTCAAAGTATTGTTCAGCTGCACAGATAACCCGCATTTGTAGAGTGACGCAAGACGAAATTTTCATTATGTACGCGGCCACGCTGTTCTATTGAGTGCGATGTTCTTTGACAAGCTCCAAGGGTGCTCAGTTTCCAGATATTTGGAACCGGAATAAGCCCTACAGTAACGCGCTGCAGGGAACAATAGTTCCCTGAACGTGACTGGGGTAGACGGACAGAAAATTTTTGAAAGAAAAATTCTTAACAGAAAAGTTTTGACATGAAAAGTTTTGAAATGGGACAGGGAGAAAAAAAAAAAAGAAAAAAAAAGAAAAAAAAGAAAAAAAAAGAGAGAACCTGAAATTAAATACGTAAGTAAAACCTCTTCATCCCCAGGAGCAAAAGCAGCACAAACTCACTATTCACCCACTGCTGATATTCACAAGAGTTCACTCAGGAGTAAGAAAGAAGAAATCATCCTCTAAATTCATTACCTATTTTATAGATTATCCCTTTCTTTATAGCCACTAATTTTGTCATTTCATCTTACAGCAATCACACCTTTACAGTGCATAGAGAAGAACGGCCTTTGGAGTCTCAGCAGCTCATCACAATCCAGCCTCTCCCTTCCAGAAAAGTTCAGCGTGGTTTCCCCACCACGCGCAGTAGGGAATCACTTCTCTGTGAGTTGAGGACAAGTGCCACTACATTCGATCCCAAGACCACCAGTTTCCATAACATTATGGGTTTTTTTTAGAGCATGCATGAATATGCTTATCCCTTGTGAAAAAAATTAAGAGGACCACAGGCCCTCTTAATCCCTGAGGCTTCAGTCTTTGAACACAAGCTGTGAATTTTGGTGAAGTCTTCCAGTTCATACCTAATCTGTCGGTGAAAACTACCTGCTGGCAAAGGGCTGCTCTTTACTTGTGGAAGCTGAGCGACAGCAGCCGGGGAAAGGGGAGTTCCACTAAGAAAAAGGATGACAAACGTTTAGAGTCTGAAGGGAGCAGTGAGCTTACGGGGAAAATAAAAGCTCGGCCTGAAGCTCAGCTCTACGCAAAGCAACGCTCTGCGGATCGCAACCCTGATAGCATTTCACTTTTACCCTCCAAAATTATCCTTAGAAAAATAATTAGAAGGCATCTAAAGCCCCGAGATAATTACGCACACCATCGTTTCAGCACTGAAAACAAGACACAGCCACCGCTTCGCTGTGCACCTTCTCTACTGACCACCTGGCGATGGCCAGCCCAAGCCCCACGCGCAGCCGAGCAGCGATGCTCACCTCCTGCCCCGCTGCAACAACCACGCTCTGAGAAGATCTCGTTCTGCTTCATGTTCCCAGAGCGAAATCTCTTCCCCACCGCACCCACCCACAAGCCTCTCTGTGTCACTGGGGTGGGATTCGGCTGTGACAATGCAGGTCAGGATGGCGGGGGGAGAGGGCAGGGACAACACAGCACAAAGCTCGCTCCTCTCTTGCTCTTCGAGTCTTGCTCCTTTTCATCTGAAACAGCCCCCTCAGTGAATTCCACAGCGTGAGAGAAAGTCCAGTCATTTTCTTTGGTACGGTGTTTAGCACTCTTTCAGCAGTTTTGTATTTGAGTTACCCTCTAGAAATACTTAAGCCATTACATATGTTGAAAAAACCCAGACGAAACATTTCCTTTCTCTCAAGTGTGACAGGTTTTCTTTTTTGCAGTCTGTTTGTTCAATTAATATAACAATATTCACCAGCAAAATATTAAAACACACAAACAGACTAGAACAAACACAACTTGACTTGTGACTTAGCAACATCCAAAAGCATAACCTGGGAACGCAACTAAACAGTCTTAAAATTTCATCTGAAAAAAAGAAGTTGACAAATTTATCATTTTGAGATGGATACGGTAGGCACTGATGCCTAACTACTTCCAACTATACCTTGATGCAATGACAGACCACTTCTTCCCATTCCTCCTTCATCCTAGACCACCAAGAAAAACCCACCCTTCTTAGCAGAGGACCAAATTTAGTGCGCACAAATATTTCACAACTTCATCCTGTCAAGAAATCAAACTGCACTACTTAAGGGCATTTTTCCAGGAGCTGCGCATCCAAATTTGAAGAACAAAACTGCATTCATCATACCCCTTCCACCCCTTCAAACTGAAAGGCCTGAAGGTGAAGCAACAGTGAAAAACTGGAGATGTTGTGTGGGTATCACCCAAGAACGTTATCCACAGAGTGGCTAAACTCCATGAAGGAATGTAGAAACAACAGAGCAAGGGTGGCATTTTCTGAAGAAAACACATCTCCAGCTTTTCAACCCTCTTCTACACCCTGGTCCTCCAGAAGAAATGAATTCTGGCTTTCACAAAACCTCAGGATGACTGAAACAACCAGCCTAGAGACAACTCGCTGCTACAGACAGAAGCCAACCACGAAATCAAAAGGTGACTGAAGACAGACATCTACAGGTGGTTTGATTTCCAACAGCACGAAACAGACACAGCTCCCGCTGATCTGGAGAGGAATTCAGCACCGAAAGAAGAGACGAGGCCATTTCTGCGCACCTGAACCCTGACCCGCCGATGAGAACCTGCAGGCTGCACCTGCAGCGGTGCGGAGGAGACAAGAGCTGCCTCCTCATAGAACAAGACACCCCTTGGTCAACAGAGGTATCCTCAAACTCCCCGAGAGCTGGGTGACACACATTTGGATGGGGCTCTGCATTTATTTTCTTCAGTACTGCTTCAAGAAACTCTCTGTCAGAGCTCCGCTCGTGAGCTTCGCCAGACAAGGACGGGGATGCAGAGCAACCACCCCGGGGCAGCAGATGCCCCGGTCACATCCACAAACATTGCAACGATCCCAACCTTCCTCCTGTAGGAGGCTGCGTGCTGATTCATGGTTGCTTTCTCTTAGTGCAAGGCAACCTCCTTTGGAAACAGAAAAAGCGTTCGCTTCGTCCCACCAAGACCACGGCGTCTGTGTTCTTTATAAAATATTGATTCATCTGCCATCTGTACTCCCAGAAGTTAAAAGGTATGTCCGTGCGAGTAGGAACAAGCAGTCCCAAGAGCCTCTGCCTGCACGCTGACCTGGCCAGACCTCCCCCAGCTCCAACCCAAAGCCCTTAGCCCAGTGCTGTACCTGAGCCTGCCTCCCAGCAGGGTTCAGCGGGGGGTTGAACCATCACTCGCAGGACACCTACACCAACAGCTGCCTCGTGTCTGGCCATCTCGGGGCACGGGCAGAAGAGCTCAGGTCTGTTTATGCTCTAAGCGTGGCGCAGGGGACAAAAAAGCCTTTGCACAAAATCCACTTCATCTCCCCATCAATTGTGGGGTATTCCCGACACCAGGTCTGACACAAGACCAGGAAAAAAAATAATTAAAAAATTTACTTGCTTCAAAACCCATGAACTTTCTCTACCTCTAAAGCTCTTTCAGGTCCCTTCCAATGAAGCAAGGCAAGAGGAGCGGGGAGATTGGGAAGTACAGCACGCAGAGAGGGAAATTAGTAAGTCATCAATACATACATCCTGTTAAAGCCTGAATCACTGCCAGGAATCTCAAGTAAATTGACAGCCGTAAGTGCAGTGACTGGAGGCCATCTTAGCTGTTTGTAGTGACAGAAGGTATTACCACGAGGAACTCCTGAACACACCAGCTTTGCCATTCTCACAGGGCAATATACGTTCGGCAGGATGAAAACCAGCCAGCTGCAGTTCAAAAAGCAAAGCAGCTTTTTTTTTTTTCAACCTGCTCCTGAGCGCCGGCTCTGAGGAAGCACTACAAGGGAAAGGAAAAGTACTGCATAATCAAGGGACAAAGTCAAAAAAGCCCTGGCTTGATTCATCACTGGATTATGGGAACTGCAGTTAAGTAATAAACCAATCCTGGTCTTGACCTGCACACCGGGAGTTAACAGAGGACGATGCTTGTGCTCATTTTTAACTTTTCAAATCAATACAAAACTTTAAGGGAACTGTTCTATTACACCTTGTAAGTACAAGGTGACTTCATAAGCTAAAGGAATTTAAAAGCCTGGAAATTTTTCCTCATTTGTCAGTTATCTTCTGCATTCTCGTAGAGATGAGGGAGTCAGACAGTTTTCACGGAGCTGCCACACAACGTACACACACGCTATTATAAAGCAGCTGCCTGAGCCCTTATAAAGAATTCCCCCTATTTCCCCGGTTCTCTGTGCAGACACATTACTTTCGAAGACCAATATCCAGTAAAGGTAAAACGCTGCTGTCACAGCTCTTCTGTCAGACTTGTTTCTTATTTCTTGGAGTAAACAAAAAGCTGCAGACTTGGAAACTGCAGAGGAACACCCAAGCGAACACTAATAAAAGTTATCCGGAGGCTGTAAAGCCTTCTTACGTTACTCCCCTTTTTACAGGTCCAGTGGCTTTTTTAGTGAAGTGGAACATTTGGGATTTCGCCCGCTTGGCCATTTAACATCCCTTCTTATTTGGCCCCGGTGTAGCATCGCTCCATCACAACGCTGGCTCGCCAGCACCGAAAATGCCCTTCCACGGTTGGAGACGGCGAGGACCCTCCCGAGGGGCAGGCAAACCGCCCTCCCCGAGCTCCCCCGGACCCTCATCACGGCAACGGGGCAGGGAGAGGCGAGGGGGTATCCCCCAGATATTTGGATGCAAAGCAACGCACGGACTCCGGTGCAAGCCGAAGCCTCACGCCCGACAGCCGGTAACGGCGTGGGGACCGCACGGAAAGTCCTCCGGGGTGGCACGGGGGTGCGCCCCGGGGGTCTGGCAGCCCGCCCCGGGAGCGGCCCCCGCCGCTCGCCGCCCGCCCGGCCCCGCTCCCCGCTCCCCGCCGCCCCACGCACCGCTGTCCAGCCGGGCGATCTGGGGGAGCCGGTACGTGCTGACGAGCAGGTCCAGGGGGACGGCCACCGCGCTCCACTTCACGTCCTTGAGGCTGCAGCCCAACGGCGGGCCGGGGTCCATCTTCCCGGCCCGGAGCGGGGGCGAAAAAAAAAAGGGGGGGGGGGGGGACACACAAGGAGCCAGACGGGCAGCGCCGGCGGGGCTGCAGCCAGCGGGGAGGGGGGGGGGGGGGGAACCGGGGAGGAGGGGGCAGGCAAGGAGCCCGCCTCACTCAGCGCCGGCCGCCGCGGGACATGCCGGGCTAGGCAGAAGGGGTGGCCCGCCGGGCGGACGGTGCTGCGGCTGCTGCTGCTGCTGCTGCTGCTGCTGCTGCTCCCGCCGCCCCCCGGGACCGGCTGGGGCCGCCCGCCGCCACCGCCGCCGCGCCTGGCCCAGGAAGCGCCATCCCAGCACTGACTAATCAACAGGGTGCGAGCAACGCCTGCGCAGCTGCCGCTCCTCCCCGCGCCGAAAAGGAAAGTGCCGGGCTGCCCGCCCGCCCGCCCGCCCGCCGGGGAGCCGCCGCCGCCGCCGCCGGGCCCGTCCCTCTCGCTCCACCCTCCGCCCAGGGCCCCGCCGCGGGGAGCCGTCGAGGCGGCCCCGCAGGTGCCCCACCACTCCCCGCGACCCTCCGGGGCCGGGGGGGTTGAACGACCCCTGGAGAGGGCTGGGGTGGGCGCTGCGCTGCGAGAGGGGTCGGAGCCGCCCCGGGAGCGCGGGCGGAGGGAAGGTTGATGGCGGGGGTTTGGCGCAAGCCGGGGGGGGGGGTTGCCCGGCGGCTTCTCGTTGGATTTGGCGTGGGGAACCCTGTGAAATTCACCCTATGTTTAGGAAAAAAAAAAAAAAAGAAAAAAAAAAAAAAAGACAATCCAACGAGGTGGCAACTTGTGCTGTTTCGCTTCCCACCTGTGCGCCGTGGATGGGTAGTTAAAGTGTGAAGAGCAGCGCCGAAAAATCCCCGACGTATTTCTGTCATTGTTACTGCACGTGCAAGTGTGACATATATTGCCTGTTCAGGGGAAAATTCAAAATCAACTACTAGTTCTCTTTCCAAAGTGGCTGATGTGATGAAGCCTTACGCGATCTTATGCGATTATATTTAATGTTACTATTTTTTTAATGCACTTTTATCTCCAGACTGCTAGACTGCAGAAACTCCGGGAAATTGAACCAGCAAAACAAACCCCTGGGTGGTTGCGCTGTACTGTGCTTAAGTTTGTTTTGTTCACTTTTGTGTCAAAACTGTTGGTTTTATTGCAGTAAACTTGGCCGCGCTTAAGGCTGTACTGCTGACTAGAAACGTAAGAGCGCCTTTCGTGTAAAATAACTGAAAACATCCCCAGCCACCGTCTCTCTCCAGGCTCCATCTTCCCCCGTGCCCATCTCTGAGGCTGCGGGGCTGGCAGAGCTCCGGGAAGAGCTGCTGGACCAAGAGCCCTCCTCACGCCCGGCGAAGGGGCAGCCGCGGCGGCCGGCCTTTGTCACCGCTGGTGCCAGCAGCTCCGCGGGCACGAGGAGGGCTGGGACAGACACGCTCTTGTCCTGCTCTGCTGCAACCAGGCTGGGACTCTCTCCGTGCTCTCCAAGATGAAACAGAGACCGTGGCAGCCAGTCGGCACAGAGGATTACAGAAAACACAAGTTATCTCGCTTTAAGTGGATCCTGGGTTGGTTCGAACCTCGTCCTGATGTGGGTCCGTGCTTTAGCTACGCAGTTTGGCGCTGGGATTCCCCAGCACTATGAAGAGCCTTGGTTCTCTACGCTCCGTCATGCTGCTGTCAGATCCTACCTACCACAACGGTTACCTTTAAAAATACGACACTGGATTTTTTTTTTTTGCAAAGTAGCTTCCCTTTTACCAAGTTTACCAAATGCTTTGAACAACGTCAGTGAATTAAGCTATTGAAGTGCGAAGTAAGATAACAGCTGGGAGCGTTATTGTTGAAATACGGAAAGCAAAAGGACGGTTTTAACTCGATCAGGTTGGACGGGGTTATTGGGTGCAGTGTGTAAGGCAAAGCAGATCAGGTCAGACTGGGATTCACCAGCACTTGAAGCGCTAGTCTGTCAAGAATTGCTTTGTGTTTCTTGGGTACCATTAATTCCAGGATAGATACCGTCTCACAGCGTATGCTTCTCTCAGACATCATGCACTTCTGCTGTCTGGGAAGAAACGCATCTTTCACACAGAAATAGTTAGTGCTGATTTTTCTCTAAAGGTTTTCTCATTCTTCAGATGGGTTTAGATGTCCTATGGCTTTTAAGTCTGCCTTCGGGTAACTGTGTTTGTGTTCTCGACAGCCAGTGGAAACCCAGCCCACTCTTACCTGTCCTACTGGAACAAGATGAATTTTTAAAAATGTAACTTCCAGATGCTATCTACATTTCATCCAGTTATTTCCAGGGAAAGAGACATCACAAAGCTTACTAGTATTTAAATGTCTCGCTGGAGCTCTTAGAGTGACTTTGTTGTGCGTCCTCGCTGTACTGTAGCTCAGCCTTGTAATATTCTGGTATTACACACACAGTATTCAAACCACCAGCGTGCAGGAATCTCAAGATGATTTGTTTTAACTGCACCTTATGTACAATTAACACTTTAGATACAGTAATTTCTCTGATGCCTAGCAATGCCTTAGCCCCTTAGTGTGATCTCTTACCAGAGTCTCCCACTGGTGCAAAATGCTAACGAAGCCATCGGACCTCGGGAGGAATCCCGGTGAGCGGATCTCCCTCAGGACCAGGGCCTCAGCGACACGTCGTCTCAGGGCTCATGTCTGTGTTCAGAGGCAGCCTGTTACGGACCGACAGCAAATTGTCGCCATGAAACCATAAGCAGCGGGACTCGGAATAACCCCTGAAATGATTCTTAAATGCATTTTGAATTGACTGGCTTTCACGTTGATTTCACAACACCTTTATGCAGCAGGCTGTACAATCTCTAGGATATGTTTATCCCATTGCCGAGAAAACGATTTTCAAAGCATTTCAGATCATCATCAGTTCGTACCTATGCTAACATTTGAAACGGAGCTGTTCACAACAAACTGATCTTAGCACGGATCTGGTAACATGCTTGACACTGTAGTGTGGGTACACCAAATAAAACTCTGAGCCTTATCCAGTAAGTTCCATGTGGAGCCGTCAGTATTTCTTTAAAACCCCCATGAATTTGCATTCCACCTTCCTACTTGTGATTTGCCTTTATATGAAAGGCCTGATTTTCATAATAAACATGTACAAGTCCAATGGGGAACAACAGGTGGTCATTTCAGGATCAGATCCTAAATACCTACCTTTGTCTGAGGCGAGGGGGAAAGAGAACAATGCATTTGTGACAGCTGATGTCTGCACATCGCGTGTTTTGAAAGAGAACGCTGTTCCTGGCTCACTGGCAAAATCCAAGAAATCTTTGCTCATGCAAGGTATTCTAGAGAGATCTGAGGGTCTGGTGTGAACATTCACCTTGTATCTTCTATTTCACTGAGAGAGGTGTCCTCTTTTTCCAGTCAAATCCCTTATTGAACCTTTACTATTCTAAAAATTCCACCCATGGGAATTGGTGCAACACTATCATCCAGCCAGGAACTAAACGAAGATAATGCTCTCAACTTAATCCTGTTTTCTAGTTGGGAAAACACCTCCGAACACAGAATGTTCCAGTTTGCTGGGAGGTTTTTTTGTCCTTTCTAGCGAGAGCGCTGGTTTTCCCCCAGCGGCACGCTCCTGTGAACGTAGTCCACAGCGCATATGCTTAGAAAAAGGCAGTTGTTCTGCTCCAGGAGGGCACCAGGTGCGAAGAGGAGAGCACCCAGGCTGCCTGGAGGGTTGGGTGAAGCACGCTGCACCAGTTAGCAGGGCTGAGGCATCCTGCAACCACTGAAGTATGTGCATCGCCCTAAGGGGGACCAGTGACTGGATCACACCTAAGCCATGAGTAGTAGAAATCTTGGGGAGAAGGGAAAAATGCATAGAAGAAATTCCTAATATTTGAAATTCTGATTGGCTATAAGAAATTAAAATTATGAATCAACCTGGCCATCTTTTACCTATTTTCATTCTTAGGAAGAGGAGGAGGAACTAAATGGAGACCCAAACTCTTGCGAGTTCAGGACAGCTTGAAGTTCATCAGAGCTCCGCTGCTGAAGGCAAAACTGCAGAATATGACCTACACAGAGGAAGGAGAGGAAGGGAAATAAAGACTAACGGGGCTGAATCATAAGCTCTTCAATGACCTGAAAGAAAGGAGAAAGTAGGTCAAATTACTAAATTATTAATAAATGTACAGACAGCTTATGGACAAAACCAAAAAGATAAGGTCCCAAAATGTTAGAAAATTTTATTTCAAAGATAGCAAGGGTGTTGGAAAGATGCATAGTGAGAAGACGAAGGAGAAAAATGGGTCTGTTAATCCATAGAGGGGGAAATCTATTTAATCATCACCTAACGACTGGTGATGCTGAGATGCCAGTATCCTTAGTGCCTTTTTTAAGCTCAGTCTTCAATTTAAGAAGGCAGATGTGATTTCCCTAATAGCACCACTGACAAAAGTCTTAAGAGCTTCGGCTAGAAAAATGAAGAAGTAGACTGGAAAATACTTAGATAAGTTAAAGATTTTTGGATAGACCGGACCTGATGAAACTCCCTTAAGGTTCAAACAGTGTTAGAGCTGCTACTGATTATCTCCAAGAATCAAGAGAGAATGAGTGAGGAAAAGGATTGCATCTCTCTCTGAGGGTGGAAGGAAAGAGCTCTACAAACTGGTTAGATCAATTTCTACTCAAAAAAAAAAAAAATTAGAAAAAAGAGATTAAACAGCTAATCCAAGCATTTGCAAGAATCTGGAAAGTAAAGACAGGAGAAGTAACAGCATGGGTTTGTCTGTACAAATACTACCAGACCAATCTAGCCTACTTCTGTCAGATGGTAACAGGCTTTGTGGATAGGGCAGAAGGAGTGAGGACCATACGGCTTCAGATAACATGCTCTTAACTGGGGAAAAAAAAAAATACAGTCTAGATAATAAGTGCAAAATGATTTGGAAGTAATTAGTACTCCCAAGCTGAAAGGATACATGGAACAGGATTTCACCGAGATCTCTCTTGGATCCAGAACTATTCAGTACTTTGATCAACATCTCTGATGACTGAACAGAGCACGTTTACTCACATTTGAAGACCGTATCTACAGGAAGAGGCTCCAACTATGCTGGAGCACAGCATCACGGTGCAGAAGGATCTTGGCAGACTGGAGAAAACTGAAATGCCACCGAATAAGGAGAAACAGAAGGTTCTACACGTACAAAGGAAGAAGCAACTGCACAAGTATGTACCAGGATAAAAAGGCAGCTCTTCAGAGAGAGGATTACGGCTCACGAGCAGTGCCAGGCTATCTTGCATTATCTTGATGCTGGAATGCATAAACAGGAGTATCACAAATAAGGTAACCAAAAAGTAATTTTAATCTATCCAGCCGTTACTGTTTGAACTGGAATAGTCTGCTCAGTTTTCAGGTCTACACTCCAGGATAGTTGAGAACCAAGTCAAAAATATCGAGAGGAAAGAGACAAAACCAGCAAAGGATTCCGAAAACCCAAACTACAAGGGAAGGCAGAAGGGAGAGGAGTTCTCTGGCCTAAAGAGCAGAGAGAGGGCAGGCAGAGGTGTTCACCTACATCAGGAAGAAAAGGAGAACCTGCTTTCCATGTGTACCAGTTAGGTTAGGTATCAGGAAGCTTCCTGCATGCCAAACCAGTTAAGTAAGGACCGTACACCACTCAGAGAGCCCATGAAACCTCCACCACTGCAGGTCTCTCAACATCTTCCTGCAGTACAGCAGGGACAGCTGACCCGAGGCCGAGATGAGCCTTTCAAAATCCCTTCCAGCACTATTCTCCTCCTCTGCTAGGGTTGTAACCAAGGCAGGGATTACCCTTTGTTCCTTGTGTTGGGATTTTGTTCTCCACGCCAGCCTAAGTGGCTGTCCATGTGCATTCGGAGCCCTTCCCACCCTTCTGCACCCCAGCAAACGGCCCAGTGGCACAGCAACCTGGCCGTATGCTCAGGCACATGAGGTCCCACGTGCTTCAGAAAGCTGAGCTCACTGTCTTGATACCAAATTTAATATTAATTTGATATTACGGCAGTCTGCAAACAGCCCTCAGAAAAGCAGCAGGCCTATTTCAGGAGGGTAGTGACATTCCAGACCAAGAAGCCACTGGAGTTAGTTATTCTGGACGGGCTGGGATAGCTCACAACACAATTTCGCACAGCAGTAGCGTTCATTCACAAATGGCGATAAAACAATTACATTGAATAATCAGCAAGAGCCACATCTCACAAACAAAACCAAATAAAATAATAAAAAGACAATAAAATCACCCCAGTTCAGACCTCCCAACTTGTGCTTGCTTTGTGCGTGTCCTGCAGGTTTGTGTTCTCTTTGCTTTTGGTTAAAGAAAAAAGAAACTGGGATCCTGATTCTGCCCTCATTTAAATAAAATCTGATAATCCTGCACTGAAATTAAAGATATAAAACAGACACTGAGCAGAATGATACCTGATGTATTTAGAAATGAGCAGAATCAGACACCTGATGTATTTCTACGTTAAGAAAATAACACAAATATCTCACAGGACCAACGAGCACTGCGTGCCCTTTCAGCGCTGTGATCGTTTACGACAAAAGGAACGCTTGACAATGCTGTGAATGCCCGCGTGAATTATTTTATAGAACGATAAAAGTTTATATTAGCCAGATAATTATTACTGGATGCATTCTGTTGTTCCACGTTTTCTGCCTTCTAAGGAAGGTTCAGCAACAGACTGATCTTGTGTGCAGCGGATTCTTTTCTCTCCGCCCCCACCTCTGCAGCCTCCCTGTTCAAGGGTATTCATTAACACCTATGTTTCTGAAATGGACATAAACCAAACAAAGACAAAATTCCCAGGAAATCATCTTAGGGGACTGCAGTAAATACCAGCTACTTAAAGAGAGATTATCTGGGAGATCGTGTAAGTGATTTTATGTATAAGAAGGCTGGCTGTGTGATGACGTCAATGTTCATTACATTACAAATCTAGTATAAATAACACAGAAAAAAAAAAAGTCAAGGTAACTCTTTTTTAATAAGAGAAAATTAGTACACTTAGATTTCATTTCTGCAAACATTCGTATGCAAATGCAGTCATCCTGTGCTGCATCTAATAATTCCAAAGTCAGATAATTGTTTTAACTTCACATTAAAAATATGAAAATATAATATAAAAATATAAAAAAACCCATTTGGCAACAAAGTTTTTGTAATACAAAGGATGCCTAAATACTATGTTTTGGGATTACTTTTAAAATCTTGTATGTTCCTTTGCAATAGTTAACATTTTCTGAAGAGAAAATGGAATAAGAAACAATATTTCAGAATGCACAGCAGGTTCTCTTCTTATTTTCATTTAGAGCCACAACATCTAAGTCATATAATACACAGGATTTCTGTAAAACAAACAAAAGCAAACAATTAAGATAACTAGAACACAACAGTTGAAAAGCCTGAATTTTTACATATTTTAATATGTAAAAGTTTGGTGGGGTCACTGGATATATTTTTCCTTTGATTATTTAACTAAAAGATCGTGTTTTCTAATAAAGTACAGAGAGACTGACGCCCATGCAAGTCCCAGCTTGGAGCATTTACATTCTTTAGCCGCCTCAAACATCTCTCCTAACTCTGAAGGTGACAGATGATGATAGAAAGTGTCTGTTGAGGAGACACTACACACCGTAGGAACTGATCCTGTAAACCTTTACTCCCATGAATCGTTCTAGATGTAGAGGTTCTTCTGTTGACTACACCAATTTTCACTAATCTGCAGTGAAGTTCAACTAACCTTTGAAGTACTGAGCACGGGGTGCAAAAACCCCGTTGAAAGGAACAGGGAAATACAGAACATCGGTACCCATTAACAAAAGGCACCGGCTATTAATTGTTACAAAGGACGTTAACTTGTTTTGTGAAATTCACTGAAATGCTCTATTTTCTTGTCTCTAGTTCACAACCAGGAAAACCCCTAAATGGAAATAACTCCGTTTTTATCAAGGTAAACTATCAAAATAGCACTCCGCCCTTGTAAAACTTCTATGTACTGATTGCAAAAGCAGATTAAAAATAAATAAATAAAAATCAGCAAACCCGGCACTCTTCCTTTCAGCAATAAAACTCAACCAGATAATTAGTGCTGACCAGAGAAACCACCGAACCCAGTTGTGCAACGCAGTCCCAGTACGCGTTGCACTCTTGAACTGTAAAACTATGAGCGCTGGACCCTGAACTCGGGCCAGAGACGTACAGAACGCTGCCACGTGCCTCGGTAAAAAACGGTCCTGACGTCCGTCCTTGCCCTTCTCCTGCCTGCCGCTCGGCGGGTTTACCAAGCGTCACACAGAGGAGTCAGTGCAACCACTGGATTCACCACATTCCTCTCTCGACCCAAACCCAACAGCCACAAACGACCCTTTCTGACAATAAAGAGAAGCTTCCCGAGAGGACAGCTATCTAAGCTGGAATCCTGAAACTCAAAGCACAGGAAAAAAAAAAAAAGGGGGGGGGGGGGGGGAAGGCATCATGTAGTACAACTCTGATCAGGAATCGGAACTGAGAACTTGAACATGCAGCGTCGCAGGGTAGTTGAATATTGACCACATCCAGGAAAGTTCACCTAAAATGACTCGGCCGAATCAAAACGAGGGGAAAATAGAAGATTCCCCCACGTTACAATAAGCCTTGGGTGAGAATATTTAACACTGCCTAAAATTCTGGAGAAGACGCATGGAATTTGTTTCCTTTTTCCTTCTGTAGCCACAGTTTTAGCTCTTCCAGCGTGCTGGCTGCCCTGTGCCAGGGCTATCCCCACCAAGAGAGTGGCTGAGCCCGTTCCTCCCTGGGCCTGCAGGGACCCAGGGAGGCTTCCGCAGTGGGGGGGAAGATGAAACACCTGGGAAGGGGTCAGAAGGGATGGGCAGGGGCAGGAGCAGAGGGCAGGAAAGGTATCACAGTGTGTAAACCTCAGAACGGACGCCAAAGCTGCCATCAATAACGCTACTAACACTTACTGCTCTGACTCTAGGGTACTGGAAGACTGTGACTTAGTGATTTTAGGAATTACTTGTCATTAGTCACATACAAATCATGTATGAAGAAATACAGCACGTGCACTTTCACTTGGCTTTTTTTTGTTGGAGTGACAAGTACCAACTGACATAACATTTTTATTACCAGTTTTCTGGTTTTATTACAAATTCCAATATGCAGCTTCATAACTTCTGATTTAATTTTTTACCCAGTTGTGTAATGCGCCTGAGTACAGGCATTAGCCACTGTACAGGCATTAGCCATTATAATTTGTGCTAGGTGGAGACACTATATGATAGTCTTCGAGCCTAGACAGTAAATGTAAAGTATGAAGACCTTTGTAAAAGAGGGAGCAAGGCAGAACCGAAAGTACACAGCCATAACCTTGTCATCTCAAGGAACAAGACACCACTCTGGTCTAGAGATAAGATTTGGGGGGTGGGATGGTACAATAAGAAATTTAAATTCACTCTGTTCAGACCAAGAAATAACACTCAGCATCTCAGCATTGATTGTTGTGGACATAAACTAAGTAGGTTTTGTTTCACCCCTTTTCTTCAGAAGAAAAAAATTCAGTTCAAGTACTAAAAAAGTCCTAGAAAAATCCCTGTTGGAACCATTTCAGAATTTTCAGGTTTCACCTCCTTTACTTCAGAGGAAACAGGTAAATTGAAAGTGTTGAACATGTTGCAGGTTATATCTAACTTCATGCTTTCAGTTAAAGAGGAGAAACCTGCATGTTCCTCAAACACTGAAAATGCTTATTTGCAACTATTTTACTACTTGATAGTACTTTTGGGTGGCAAGTAAGCTGTTCACGTATCCTTAGCAAGGATCCTCAGTACTGTAAGTGATTAAGAATGGTGAAACTTATTTGACAATTCAATGGTTCATATAATCCACAAAATCATTATCTGACAGTAGCTCATTAACAAATCAGCCAGGACAGAAAGACAAGAACCACCTCTCCACAAATAAAGAAGAGATAATCGTTTGTTTTAAAAGCCATTTAAAATTTGATGGCTTTAAGAATCATTTCAGTTTGATAAGACTATTCCATACAGGATCTTCGTCAAGCAAATAAGGGCCTGGGATTCATTTAAGCAAATGTGCTATATGTGCATTTAAAACGCGCACGTTCATAACCTGAAGAGATACTACGAGTCCTGCATAAAGCACTGAAGGAACAACCAAGCAATCCCCCGCAGTGCTCAGCCTCAGCCAAGCCTCGGAAGAGGTGGGGCACCCCGGTCTCCTGAAATTACAGCAGGGAGGTATGCAAATCTCTCCCACCTGCGAGAACAAGGCAGGCAGCATTCCTTCTTCAGGGCTCCCTGAGCACCAACACTTCCAGCTCACGTTTCAGCTCAGCCCCTCGGAACTCACTCCCCCACAAGCCAGACAACGAACAGCAGAAAACTCTGAAAAGGTGAGAAGAACCAAAACGGTACCGAGAAGCTCGTTTCCAGTTCAGCATCTTGGGCAAAGTGGGGCTTTGAAAATACCGCCCCGGACACAGATACCGCTCCACCATGCTGTGATTTTACTAAGATGTTGAAACTTCCTGCTATCAAATACGAGTTTTTCCTGTTAAATAGCACAGCAGACAGGTCTTGCCTAACAGGCAAGCATCTGTTTAAGTCGGTTTTAAGCTTCCAGACAAATCAGTGGAGAAAATCAGCCGGGATGAACAGGCAGGTCTTCACAGCCAGCCGTCTCTCCTCCCCAGCTCTAAGCAGAGTTTGTATTACTGGCGGTCAGCAGACACCCAACTTGTAGGCACGGGAATTGTGATGAGATGGCTGAGATCCCAAGTGGGTTTTTGCCCTTTTTTCCTCTTCTGATCAGGGAAAGAGAGCTAAGCTGGTATACAAGGGCAGATAGATACATATCTATATGTCTGTGTGTATATATATATAAATAAATAAGGGAACCCTGTGAATGGCTTCTAACGGAGTACATTTATAAATGTTAGTTAAGATCAGATGCCCTTTCCTTGCTGGAAAACCACTCAGATCAGCAGTGTCATACCAAGTTGGATTCACTTACTCCAGCACGACTTCTTGGTATTTTGATACTGTTCAGGTTTTTTTTGGAGGTGAGGTTCACTATGGGTTTGGAAGAATTTTACTCGATATGTTTCGGTGCCCCCATCAAAGGCAGACCTGGAGTTCCTGTAGGAAAACTATGGGCTTTAGAGAAACAAGCAGAAGGGACTGTAACTGAAGTTCCCATTGCTTATAACTTCTTGAAATTCCAGGGATTTTTATTCTCTCTAATGACAAAATGATCACAGTTAATAACCACAATCATGCTGTTTACATTTAACAGTGACAGTTGACAAAGCCTGGCAGAGAATCTTGTGACTTCCACACCTGAACTCCCAGTAGAGAGAACTCAGTTACTAAGATCACTCCTGCCATTTTCTTTGCCTGTATTTTCCCTGTATTCTGTAATTACTTGTTCAAAAGACAAGACAGTCCTCTTGCAGCAGGAATGGGCAGGACAGGGCACAAGCAGTACCCAGCAAGAGCCAGGGATATATGAGCAGGGAAAGCAATCACTGGGGGGGCAGGGAGAGGTGCAGGAGAGGGTACGGGGTCGGGCACAGCAGGATCTAACTGCTGCAGGACACCTTCCTCAAGAAATGGGGATGAAGTCCTTATTCCCAAATCCTGGTATTCCACCACGTCCAAAACACATGTAACCCACAAAGTGTGGGTCTCTATCTCCCTCTTCTGTTACTACCACGGGGACTGTAACAGTGGTGTACTGCAATTGGCTATTTCACAAGCTTGAGAAGGCAGCTGGGCTGTTGCTCTAAGGTTCCTCAGCCCTACAGATTGTCTGCGTAAGGGTTAATACAGTTTCACCTCAACCCCCCCATTTAAGAGAGCCATCAGGCTTCAAAGTCAAGAACTTGCAGAAGCAGCACATGCCAGAAGTAAGTCAAGTGTATAACATCCCCTTGGTCTCCTGGAGTTTAATTTATTTAACGCTATGAAACCATACAGGGTGAGATATGGAATCCTGTATAATCAATGAAGAGAGAGAAAGGCACCTCCAGAACACAATTTTATGTTAAAAAGATGCATCTTTTTCCACTGGGTAGAGATGATTCCACACAACCACAGCAGACCAGTCATGGAAACTTTAGCTGGCTAAGGCTGCACGCTAAGATGAATCTCATCCCCTACACCCAAACGTTATGATTAAGTTTTGATTTACATGACCTAATTATATGCTACTGTTTCGAGAAGAATATCTGTCTCATTCAACGTCTAAAACAGACTTTTTTTTTTTTAATTAAACAGGATAGTGGAATAAAATTAAGCCCTACATTGCACCGGCACTGAGTTGGTACATTTACCCTCTTTGCCTTAATCTCTGTACCTTGATTCCCATGTTGGCAACACTACCTATTGTTACTAAGGTTATGAAGATAAAAATCTAACATAGGTCTAAAATACAGCATTATGGGTATTATGAAAAACCTCACAAAGAAACTAATATTCTGTGGTCAGTACAAGCTAAATAAAGGGCAAATAAAGCCTGGGGCTCCGTGCATGACTGAGGATAATAAAGAAACACTGAATGGGCACTGCTGGAGACACAGGGATCTTTTGGACAAACTAACAATTCCATGAACCTTGGCAACAACGAAACCCGATTTCCTATGGATTTGGGTCTTGCAGTGAATTAAATTTGATACCTGTGATGCAAGCTCCAGCTGGAGTGACTGGTTGAAGCATTTTTCAGTCTCTCTGTGTAGTCATGTCTGTCTAATACTGTATGAACTAATGCTGGAGGCTTTCCTTCGGCACAATACTTTGCCTCTCCTTCACCCAGCTCCTTATTTTCAGGGAACATCTTGGGAGCTTAAATGTCTTTTAGTTTGACCTGTCAAATTTGTTTAAAATCAGCTAGCAAGTTCCAAAGGTAGTTCAGGAGCAAAGGAATGGGGGACACAGTGTAATCTCAAAAATCCTGTTGCCATAGGAGAGGAAGGTAAAGAGCTCAAGGAAGGACAGAACTGAGGCCTGCTGCTTCTGAGCGTTCATCTCAAATGACATCCAGCTGTTAAACATTAAATGTTACTCTCAACAGCACAGGGAAAGTTCTTAAATGGATTTTGACTGTTCTCGGCTCAGCAGATTTATGTTTATTTAATATTATATTAAAACAATCTTAGGAGTCAATCACTCTTGGGAGGTAGGCAGAACTAAGCATTGGTTAGTCTTACAGCAGTCTTCAGAAAAGAGCAAAAACTTCGCGTTTTTTCTTTTTGTGGAATACAGTTGCCCTCCTTCTGCTCCTCGTTTAGAAAAATACCAACCACCACACCCACAAAGACAGAAATACAAAGGCTTGTAATATTTCTTTAAAAGCTAGTGGAGAAGAGTACAGCTTGTCAGCCATGAAACCAAACAACACCAAAGTCGAAATACTAACTGCATTCTGGGTGGTATTTTTTGGTTTTGGTTGTTTTTCGAGGACTGACTCACAAGTACAGATCATACACTGGCAACCAGAAGCATTGTTAAGGAACAGCTGCCACCTATTAATGAACAGGTTTAGGCATATCTGAGACACATAAGAATTGTGAATAAATAAAATACTGTTGCTATTTGTCAACGTGTCTAAGCAAACCTCTGGAATAAGCAAACCTCTGGAATAATCTGTGCCATTAACATTCATTTCCACTGCAGCCTTTCAAACACGATCACATCAGTTATTATTAACTATTTGGTTTGAAAATCGTAAGTTGTCAAAAATACGGCACGACTCCTTAGCTGTTACCAATGCAAGCTGTCAAATAACATCTGATTGTTTCAGTGAGGTTACCCACGTAAATTAGAGCTGTAGGACTGAGGGCCACCACAGAATGGCAGAGATGGAAAGTGTATCTGAAGGGTCAAGCAGTGCTTTAGTTACCTGAATCGCTGGAATACAGAAGTAACCTCGCTCCCTTACGTAAAACCACAAAAGAAGAGAGGAAAATGCAGCAGAAAATAACAACGATACAAACTTGCCTTTTTTGGTGTTTGTCTGACACATTTTAATGTGTTTTTTTCCCTCAGTCCTCCACTGAACCACAACTTGTTCTGTATTTCGATAGAATCAAGAAGCTCGTTATTTCTGGATGAGCTCTGTAACTCCAGACGTTGATCTTCCCCATCTACAGGACTGTTTTCCTTAGGTTTAGTTAATAAAGAAATGCTCGTAGTAGATGGTGAACAAGAATGGATATAGAAAACTCCCAGATTTCCTCAGATGAAGCCAGCCTCCTGCAATGCATCTGAAAACGGTGTGTTGCCTGCCAGCCTGCCCTGCCTATCTGCCTTCGGAATGACCTCCACGTGCTTCCCAAAAGCACGGCCACAACAGACTTCCACTGAAGCACCTCACCAGTCTGGGACAGGTGGTCCTACTGCAGGAGGAAGGGAGGCCAGATATCCTGCTGCCTCAGACATATCTTGGGCCAAAACACTGTGCAAAGCTCTACCTCCTTTTTTACAGCCAGCCAGCACATATCTTACTGCTGCAGAAGGGATGTACGACTGAAGTGATCTCAGACTGGCATCTCTCATGTCATTTTTCACAGCTACTAGTCACACTTCCTACTGCATTTCACCTTCTCCAAAATTTCATCAGTTAGAGGAAGTTAAAATTCAAGTACTACATTCAGATTTCACAGTTTTGTGAACAAGCAAATTATTTTGTCGAACCTGAAAACCATGATGAAACTGTATGGTAGATTTTTTATTTTTTTTTTTTTACTGTGAACTCTTTTCTTATCAGGCCAGTGGCAAAACCAATTGGGCTAAAGGAGTCCTCGTTTAAATCAACAAATGCATTTCACTAAAAATGGCAAATTACACACCAAAGTAAGGGTACGTGATGCCCCAGCAGGGATTGCAAACATTTCTAGATAAGGCGAGATGTCACTACAGACAAACTTGGCGAATTCTCATGGACATCTTTTCCAAACACACGTACACGCACGCCGTGTACACCCGTATCCTCAAGCAGCTCTAATTAAAGCCATGCCGCGGTGTAACATTTTCAACATGGTCTGAATTTGTTCGCGTGTCCACACTACAAAACCCATAAATTTTCATGAAGGTGAGGAGGAATACTGAAGTTCCACTCGGGGTGAAGTAAGCGCAGGCAATCTTGAAGTGAGAAATAACCAAATATCATTTCTGCACGCTGCAGAGAATTCTCTTGGATCTTACCCAAACGCACTGTGCAGAACTGCTCGCTTCACACACGTTTTGTCTTTGCAGCAGTTGGGATCATCGCTATTGTTTTGTGGTTTTCATGCTTCATACGAACAAATATATTCTCTATTTAAAGTAGTATGACAATGTCTTTTTCATTTACAAGAAAATCAGAGTTAGCATTTGAGACTTTTCACCAACTGTTCCAAGGACCTGCCATTATCCTCCTGCTCTAAACGGTATTTGACTGTTGAGCTGCTGAGCTTCATTTTCATGCTAAAGGAATCAAAAGCTTTTTTTTTTTTTTCCTCCCCCAAAATAACCAAGTGCAGCTTGTGTTATTGTATAATATGACAGGACCTTGATTTAGAAGCAGTCCAACCCTGAGCTATTACTCTGACCATCCCCTATGGCTATTTAATCAAAACACTGCAACTTGTGACTTTGTCAGTAATTTTGCTCATTTATCTTTATTATGACTTCAAGAGTATTCGGAACGGAAGGTTAGTTTTGTATAACTAATATTGGTGATGAATGGCAATGATAATGCATTGCATGAAGAACATCCATTAACGTCTAAAATAATATTCCACTGTCTAAAAATAAATTGCAATGCAAAACATTTTCAGAGCTAATTAACAATAATTCAGTCCTACAAAAGTATTGCCGCGCTGAGGAGTAAGGACCTTTAAGCCAACACACTCGAGGTAGTTAGAGATGCTGACTCTGACAGCTACAATATTGATTCTACCACTAATTAAGTAAAATCTGAGGCCCTAACAACTTCAAATGCACTCGTGTAAATCATCCAAACAAACAGCTGTGAACTTTGGATAAAAAATTTGATTGCTGAACATAAAAGGTCTGCTCATTCCATCAGCATGTAGCATCTTCACAGTGTGCATACCCTGCAGAAACCTACAGGAAAAAGGAATCTTCCTGCTTCAGAAGTGGAACTACTCTAGAGCTGTTAACCTCTCCCTTGAAGAAAAGTGGGTGAAGGAAAGCCACAAGTACAGTTTTCCTGAATTTTCACCTTCTCTCTGAACTGTATTTTACCTACTCCCCTCTTCTGTTGCTCTCTTCTCCCACAATTCTTCTCCCCCAGATTCCTCCTCTGTACATCTACAGGACATCCCCCCCCAATCTGAACTCCATAATGCAAAACCAGCACTGGCTGTGGCTGTGCTTTGCTAAACCTCTTCTGTATTTACAACCTTGTTCACCCAGTCTGTCAAGAAAAACCTCCCCTCTTCTTTCTCCTCAGAAAAGCAGCCTACCTTTTCCAGTATTTCCTTAGTCAAGACTGAGAACGCATGCTCAATGTTCACATTATCTTTAGCACTGGTTTCAAAAAAGGGTATTCCATGCTCCCAAGCAAGCTGAAAAACAAATGTAGGCAATGGGATGAACAGTCTTTAGGAAAAAAACCCACTTAACTAATACTAATAGCAAGAGATATGGAGGTGTTCTGACAGCTTCTAACATGCTACATAAACACTGATTAAGGAAATGTTAGCTCACTAAAGTACTCCATATTCATTCTCAGTTTTTCAGGTAACTCTTAAAACATTCTTACATTTTTGCATTTTCAAAACAGCTTTTTTAACCTATCTTTACTTGTCAATAACAAGAATAAATTCTAGTGGGTCTGCTCTCAATGTTTTGATTTATTTGGAAAATGAATTGTCTCCTAGGCAATTATTTAGAGGAAACTAATGGAGTGCCTGCAGAAGAGTATAGATAAAAATGTGACAAAAACTGCAGAAAAAGAGGTGCGATGAAACACAAAAACAGAGATGCTCCTTTTTACCAGAGAGAGAGAAGCACAGAGACAATAGGCAAGCACAGAACAGATATGTATGCAAAAATGTATTACGGTAATAGGAGAAGAGAGAAAATACATCGAAGAGCAGCGGCATAAACTTGACATTGGATGACTTTATTTAATTTACTCAAGTTCTCTCATTTCCAGTCTATTTCCCTTACAGATAGTTTAGAGATATACTGGCATGAGGAAAAAAAAAGACCAACAAAATTCAGACACACCGCCTTCGATCACTACCCTTTGCCTCTGGCAGTCCAGCCAGTTTTCAGTCACCTAACGGTCCACTTGCCCAGCCCACATTTCCCAGCTTCTAAGCGAGGATGCCATGGGAGAAGGTGACAAAAGCCTTACTAAATTGAAGATATATCACAACCACCGCTGTTCCCTTGCCCACACAGTCATTTCCTGGCATCGCAGGAGGCAACCTGGGTGGTGAAGTACAACTTGTCCTCTGCTGATTATTCCAGATTGTATTTCTGTCCTTTATGTCCTTGGAAAAGGATCTGATGACAACATGCTCCACGATCCTTCCACTGACTGAAGCAAGGCTGACTGACTATAGTTCCCTGAACCTTTTCCTTGCCTTTTTTAAAGACAGGTGTCATGCTGGCATGTTTCTAGTCAAAAGGGATCTCTCCCAACCACCATGATTTTTCAGAGTTGACTGGCAGTGGCCCTGATCACATTGACCTTTCAGCACACTGCTTGTTCAGCACAATTGGGTGAACCTCATCATGTCTATGGATGCATCCAACTTTCCTAAGCAGCTTCTAACCCAATGCTTTCCCACTGCTGGCTGACCTGCTCCTTCCCAAACCGTGCCAGTACATGCAGAGGTCTGGGAGCAAGCTCCACCTGTGAAGACCAATGCAAAATAAAAATAAAATAAAATTAAAAACCCCTTGAGTACTTCAGCCTCCTCTGTATCATGTTACTACATTGCCTACTACACCCGTCAGTGCACCCCCATTTTCTCTGTATGTGGACAATATTGGTCAAAGAAGGTTAAAGTACATATTATCCCAATTCACCTTGCATACTGATAACTATTCTGGCAAGCAAGTCCTCTGAAAATGTAGCTAGAAGGAAAAAAACCCAACAGTTCAGTGTTGAAGCAGCTGGAAGTATGAACAGAGCTTTGGCTACTCCCTCTCATAAGGAAACTGGAAAGGCACATTCAAAGAAATACTTTTTTTTTTTGCATTTGGGAGCATCTTGAATAGATCCATAAATAAAATACCTAAAAATATTTATAAACCTCCATGAATTATGCTACTGAGAAATGTTATATTATCCTTGAGAACAGGTTGGAGATCTTGAGTGAAACAAGCTCCTACCTTACTTACAGTAACAAAATAGGTAATGCCAGTATCTCTTCCAAGGTGAAATTTAATTCTCATTGCTCATTTCTTTTAACTCAAAATATACTACTTCCTAGCAAAGTGCTGCTGTGATTTCTTAGTGTTGAATCAGAGAGATGTGTCCGAAATATTCCTACAATGGTGCAAAATGTTTTTTTTTTCATTTGTATTGTACCTGTAAAATCGGCTTTGAAGTCAGGTACATGAAGACAGCAAAAGCAAAAAAAAAAAAAAAAGGAAGAATATTTTACTTGGTTCTTTCTGTTAGAAAGATTTGATAGGAGAAAACCAGCCACATTCAACCAAGTCATATAACCTTCACCATTTTTATATATTTTTCAGAGAAAAAGATAATGTTATTGAGGGGCAGGGGGAATGGAAGAGCCCAAGAAGGTTGAGTTCAAACTTTTCTCAAAGTGAATAAAAAGCTATTAATACAAGAAAATACTTTATACTGTTATATATATCAGGTTTTGAGTGATCAAAATCACATATAAAAAATTATCAGCATTAGTCTATAAATTGGCATTCGATGGCCACTCAGTTATGACAGATTGTTCTAGAAATGCCACCATAGACGGTAAGATACCCAGGGCATCTAGGGGTCTTCTCTGCACGACTCTGAACAGAACAATACTTACAGCTCACACTCACAGGATAATATGAAATATGTAAGTAAGAATTATTATGTAGCAGAGTGAGTATCAAACTATTTCCCCCCTAATAAGGATATTTTCTTCTTTGGAGTGAGAGGACAATTATTAACTCAGTCTCTCTGCTAATGGAATCTTTCTCCAGACGAATCAGTCAGAGTCTTTAGTGTTTTTAAATCACATTCAAAGCAGAAATAGTATAACTGAAGAGTTGCCTTGCCTCAAAACACAGGGGAAATCTAGAAAGCAGACTCATTGCTGAGGAGGTAATGATTAGTTTCTGAAAAACACAGTACATTAAGAGAAATTCTGATTGCATGGTTAGGTTCACAGAAGTCAGAAAACGTCCTGGTTAATACCACATGTAAAACCCTACTACTGCCCTCTTGTGCACATGCATCCAGTGACTCTTCGGGTTTCTGACTGCACATTTTGGGTGAGAACATACTCGTACTTTTCAGCAGCCTTATTCCTTGTACACAGATATAGTTAGTACATTAACACTGACAGTGTCTTGCATACAAATGAACTTTCAAAAGTTCCTATTTGTAACGCTGATGAAAAGGTGATGCTATTTTTTTAAAATTCCCTAATCTGGGATTATAAAATTGGCAAGAAATTACGAGTGTTCTTTTCTTTAAGCACAAGATATCCTGCCTGACTCACCGTGCCTGAAAGCATAACACAAGGGCTCATTCCGAGTTCCAGACAACAGATGCATACAGTCTGCAGCTGCAAAACTTACTGGTATATAGGACACGCTCTCCTGCGACATTTAGTCATTATCACCATTTTTTTTCTGCCATAGCACGGCTCCTGGATTTCCTCATCGCACGTGAGGAATTAATTTGCCATGGCCTTTAAAGCAGCACTCCCCACTGAACCCCAATTCTTCCCCTACACACGGTCAGCAGGTATAAGCTATACTGTAGTCCCAGCTGTGCTACACGTACACAGTTACACCTAGGGGAGCTGGGTGTTCCCTAAATGTGTCTGTCCCGAAATTAGGAAAAAATTCTTCCCTGTGAGGGCGGTGAGGCCCTGGCCCAGGCTGCCCAGAGCAGCCGTGGCTGCCCCCTCCCTGGCAGTGCTCAAGGCCAGGCTGGATGGGGCTGGGAGCAACCTGGTCTGGTGGGAGGTGTCCCTGCCCATGGCAGGGGGGTGGCACTGGGTGAGCTTTAAGGTCCCTTCCAACCCAAACCACTCTGTGATTCTGGGATCTAGGGTTAGTCACAGCCAATGCAGATCACTGTGCACAGGCTGCCAGAACGGTTCCTTACAGTCAGGCTGTAGCAAAAAAGTCACTGATGGGTGGTACCAAAAAAATTATGCAGAATGTACTATGCATGACATGTTAATATTCCACATTAAAAGACTATGCTGAAATGCAGACTCTAAAATAATTTTAGTTTTAATTAAAAATGTAAATTTTCTACCGTACTTTAAAAGTTGTAGGTGTTACATTTATAAATAAATAAAATACAGACATAAATAAAAATCAGTATTCTAAAGAGATCAGATAGGAGTTACTTCATGTATTTCTGCTCATATCTTAAAAAAAAAAAAACCCAACTCTACAACTGTTCTTCTGCAGCAACTCCTAATATAGAAGTTTCGGAATTCAGGAGCTTTTTACCATTTTCAGTGTAAGACCTAACAATCACATACTAAGATACTCAGGAGAACCCAAAGAAAGTACTAATGATACCTTTTCTCCTTTCTGTTTTGGAACTACACGTTCTGACTCCTTATCACACTTGTTGCCCAACAGTATTACGTCCACTTCATCACCTGCTTTCTAGAAGAGAACCAGCATTAATAAGTGTCAAGTAAGAAAAAAGCAAACAACAAAAGCCCTTCACCTTCAGCTCACACTAACCTTCTTTGAAAGTAAAGGCTAAATTCTGTCCTGACCTTTTCATCTGTGGAAATATTTTCCCCTCAGTTAGCGGGATGGGGAGGAAAACAGCAAGTTTGCAAAGAGCAGAAAAAAGCTGCCTACAAGTGCAGGGTATAATTTGCAATATTCATAAGAAAGTATACGGTGCATGGGCACCATCTTCTGACGAATGCTCCATCTTGAGACTTCAAAGTGACTGGAAATGCCCCGAATTCACAAGACATTGCCTCCCTAAAGTAATGGGTTCGTGGATTAGCAATTTAGCCTGGTCTACATCCAGCACTCACAGGTAAAAAGGAAGGAATTTGCTGCACCTGAAAGAGCACCTCTCTGTGCTTCGCTTTTGCACACAGACAGTAAAATTATATTCAAAGTGTTCAAACCCAACATAAAAGTTTGATTATTCCAAGACACTTAGAAGGCGGCAATAGATTTTTAATGAAGTAAAATTTAAAAACCTCATTGATTTCCAAAGGAAGAAAAATCTAGCTTTTGACCTTGTCTCCATCCTGTGTTCCACAAATCCAGTTACGTACGTGATGACTGTGAAATGCACTGAGTGCTTTACATCAGTGTTATTTTAAGATAAGCCATTGTAACACGACATGACTGGAATAACGACAAGGAAAGAGAACAGTTCTGCAACACCATGTTGAATTTGAAAACTGACATTTGTTGTGAAAATCATAATATTTAAAACCACTTTTGAGGCTTAAATGGAGGAACCTGGAGGTCTCAATCTAGAGACAAAGCTAACGTGATCTTATTCTGAAAGTACATGCTCAGGCAGCTTCTCTGATTACTCCAAAAGCCTGGTCTCAGGCTGCAGTTCTCTCTACAAGGACGCTGATGAAATCTATGATCTCTGTTAAAGTCTTAATTTTTATAACTTTGCCATAAGACAAAACCAGGCACAGGAATGGTCTTCCCCAGAGCTCATACATATGCACACGGACACACGCCCCTCCCTTCAGAGAAATGGAAAGAAAAACCTCTATTCATCAAAGGATGAGAGAATCATTATTTTTAGTCTATTTGCACTTTTACAACTAAGTTGCCTCATTCGAAGAGTACAGCGTAGGCACCATTTATTATTAAGGAACACTACTCCATTTTTTTTAACCCACTCTCATTTTTGAGTCAGCTAATCTCATTTCATACCCACAGCTGATGTTCAAGCTAATGTAGTATTAAAATGAAGCAAGCTCATCATAAGAGTATAAAGCACAGGCCCAAAATAATGAATCAATCTAACCTGGATTAATAGGCAAAAATGCTGGCTGTTTCAGAATGCACTGAAGCTTTACTCATTAAGGTCAATGGTTCTCCTACATAAAATTACACACATCGGTCCCTAAAATAGGGTAAATAGACAATTTAATCTCATCACATAACCAACCTCTTAAGACTGTATGTAGCTGAAGGTTATACAACCGACATTTGACTTTACTCTGAAGTAGAATTCACAGAGAAATACCAGCACACTTTCTGTACAAAATCAGGAAATCCATCCCGTAAATGTACTTCTGTACAAACAGCACAAATTTTTGCAGTAGGAGTGTTCTTTCTAAACAGCTTCAAATAGTAATGAAATTTAAAGGATGTTAGAGATACCAGGACAGTAAGCATTTGTTTCAGCAAATAACTATTATTTCTACATGAATATAATGTAATAATGTATTTTCACTTTGACTGGATCCTCCACCAAAGCATTGCAAGTACTCCTTTTTTTTTTAAAGATGGTACCTTGCAGTTTCTTGCTTTTAGAAAAATGAAGAATATCCACCAAATGGTGTCCATTTCAAATTTTGAAACCTGATTATATAGATGAAGTCTTAAAAAAAAAAAAAAGAAGTCAATATGATTAGGCAGAAGCTCGCCCATGTGCTCAGTTGGCATAAAAACTGCAGAGGTACACTGATTTGAATTGGACAAAAATATGGCTCTTCAGTGCTTCCAGAAGCTCGCTGTGTATTTTCATCCTCTTTTATTTATAGCTCAGGAATAAGCTTTCCAAATGCAAAATCTATAGCTAAGAAGAGGATAGTTATTTTACAGTTGTTAAGATGCTATTATGCAAGTCAGCACTGACTAAGCTAATAGAGACAGGAAATGTTTCTTCCCATGTCATGGAAAAATACTATTAAAAATTTCACCAATTTCATCAAGGCAAAAAGAATTTTTTTTTTTTTTTTTGAGAAGTAAAAAAAAAAAGTGTTTTGCTTTGGTATCTCAAAAATACATCCAGATTTTTTGTTCACTCTCTTCAGTTCTTCTTCTGGTTTTAACATTTCAAAGTTCACATTTTACTGAAACTTAATAAAAATAATCGAAACCTGGAGAAAACCTAGCCTATATTTTTTAACTGTCCAAAAAAGGAAACATCAGCACTAAATTTATCTCAAAAAATTGGAGCAGAGAGATTTATTGAGACTGACCAAGGTTTTTTTGAAGCGTCTGGCAGACCTTGGAGTCACCAGGTTCTGGCAAAAAGGGGTTTTCCCCCAATGGATTCCAGGCAGCTGGAGCCGGTGGTGGCAGGAGCCGGGCTGCCATGACCAGTGGCGATGGGAGCCAGGCTGCCGGGCCCGGTGGCCACAGGAGGGGGCAGCGCCAGAGCCTCACACGCAGCGGCGCCGTGGACTGGACACGACCGACCGGACTCGAACGCTGTCCCACCGTGGTGCGCTCCAGCAGCCTGCCCTGGTAGGAGCCAAACATCCACGGCCTTCACTGATCGCCAACTTCCACCCAGCTTGGGCACCCAACCAGGTAAACACCCAACTCGCTGCTTGACTACGTGGCTATTAACAGAAATCAGAAATGCAAAAGGGAAAATACCTTGCTGATCCCATTGGATGTCTCGTTTTTCCTACGTTAGGTCTTTTTTTTTCTGCGGTTGTTCTCATTTCGCAGGGAAACCGTTTCACGGAAGTGCTGTGACTTCACGTGAGTATCAAAAGTAGCAGAGACACCTTTATCGACAGAGAACTACGTCACGTTTGTACACACAGGTCACCAGAAGGAACCACCCCTTCACTTTTTAAACGGGGCTCACAGACCCTACCGTGAACGGCTGGCCCCCAACATCCCCTGCCGCAAACTGACTGGGATTACCAGTTCATCCAGACTCCTGGCTGCATAAAGCTACCTGTCCAGTGACAGAGCTTACAGAATGACCACCTTGTCCCTCCACCACACTTCCAGGGCGTAGCTGCAGGGCTGCATGACTGTGGTACTCATCGATTGCAGTTTGGAAAGGGAAGAGGAGTTTGTTTGTAGGTCCAAACAGTGAAACTGAGAACCCAGACCTAGAAAATACACTGTGGTAACACTTAAATAGTTTGTATTTGAGGAAGAAATGTAGCATTAATGTAATTTTTCAGATCTGAAGAGGATACACGTGGTCACACAGCAAGATGAAGGCAGAGCTGGGGAAGGCCATGAAGCTGGGAGGTTTCTTCTTCCTATTCACTAGACAGTGACACCAGAAACTTACCCTTTGTATTAATGAACAGTAATTTGTTAGGAATACATTGTCCTCAGTCTCTCTGACAGCATCACAAGGGTAGTATTCATTTTATGATTCCCATACATGCCTCTTTCCATATATTTTTCTAAATGCCACCTTGTGACCTCAGTTACAAATGCCTTGATTTCAGGCCTTCAGTGGAAATAAACAAATGATTGTTTGTTTGTCTATTAGAGAACTCAGACACAACTAGATAGAAACCAATTTATCCTGAAACCAATCTGGGATTAGAGAAAAAACAATTTAGTAAAGTGACAAGAACAAGAATTTTCAGTTCTAATCAGAGCCGTAACAACAATCCCATCTATGAACAATTCGATTCTTTTGACACCAAGCTTTCCCATCTGAGGAAGAAAAACTTAGAAGAGTTTGAAGTCAAGCTAACCTACGTTTGTAAAGCAGTTTGCTGTGCTGCTTTTAGTGAAGTACGGTGCAGAAAAGCTGAAAGGCAGCCCAGGATCCCAACTCTCAGCTGCATCAATCGAACACAAACGGAAAAGGGCGCTACGCAAAAATGGCAGCAACCCAACACACCCACGCATTTCATAGCCTGGTGGAGGGGTCACTTCTTCACGTAGTACAAACAGAAAGCTGATGTATTCCAAGAACACTAAAATTATGCCACCAAGGCTTGCTGCTGCATGAGAAAATGAACTTATCTTCCCCATGCAGAAAACTCTGGGCTAGCAGAGAATTTCCAGCACAGAGACGATTGCTAGGAACTGGTGATGCCACCTTCACAGCCACACCAGAAGACCAGCACAATGAAAGCCGGTCCAATGTATTTAAAAGAAAACTAGGACCTACCATCTATGTCAGAAGTTTCCGGAGACCCAGATGCCATGCATGAACCATGGAGCGACCTAGGTTGGCAAGGACTTTTGGAAGCCATCTATCTGGTCTAACCCCTTGCTCAAAGACGGGCCAACTTCAACGTCAGCTCAGGCGGCTGAAGGCCCTGTTAAACCGAGTTTTGGGTATCTCCAGATCCTCTCTGGGAACCTGTGCGAGCACCTGACTTTCTGCCAATACGTTAGTTGGAATCTTGTTCAAAACATCCTGGAAATAATTGTTTTCTGCGAACGGATTTGGTACACACTTACTTGTATTTAATTTTTAAAGGCCAAACAGAATCAGCCTTTCAGAACAGCTGCGTACAATAGCTAAAAGCCATGTCAGCAGACAAGAGGAACACCTTCACTAATTGGACATGACCTGCAATCCTACGAATAAAGAATGGTTTCAGGTTCTAAAGTAATTTTCCTGCAATTATCAGGCTCTTAATGAGTGCATTACAAATCCAATATACCTGTACTGGATTTGCCAATAATGTCCTAAGATATTAATCTGTGAGTATATTTTTCTAGTGAGCTTTTTAAGCAGTCACGTTACTTTCCTCTAGTTCTGAATACAAATTTTACAACAATACAGATATGGCAGCATATTTGTGTCTGGAATTTCCTTGAACAATAATTCATTTTTAATAGGAAAGTTGCTGTATTCCACACTTAAAATAACCGAAATACAATGAGAACATTACGGGTAATCTGATTGTAATAGCACTGACTGGCCAGTTTTTATAAAATCAATGGAGTTTTTAGAAACGCTAAATTGCTTAGATTGTTATTTTCAGCTGTTGTCAAAATGGCTCAGCACACCAGATTTTTAAAACACTTTGTGTTTAAAATCTCTATATACAAATCATTACAAAATGAGTCTGAATTGTCTCCAAAAATCCTGTTTGATTGGTTCAGGTGGAAGCTTTATATTACCTGTTAGTCTGGTGTTTAATGAAACTCGTATTTGTTTCCTTCTTGAAATTTTATCTGATTTTTCGACATTTGCATATTTTAAAAGGGTGCTGTAGCAACAGCCACTTTGACACTGGGCATTTGTGAGGAATTAAATACTAGTTTGCATTCACAGTCCAAAGCAAATGCAAGGAATGTCACCGACCTCCAGTAAGTAATTAATTATCACAAAATGCCCTGTGTTTTAACAGTTACTGCTTAAAAACAGTTCTTTTGCAATGAATGTCCCCATATATTTTCACCAAGACACTTCAGAAATTGATATCCCACTAGGATTAAATTAAATTTTCTATTATTATCTAGCTCTATTACAACACTCACTAATTGCTAGTTTTGAGATTGGTACAATCAATCATGCAATTTACATTCCCAGAAATTGTCTTAAATGGAGTATTTTTCCATTTTTTTAAGTTTTAAACTAACAGATTACCTTCAGGAGTGAAGATTAAACAATCTAAATATTAACAGCTCGAGTATGTTTACATGAAAGCTTGTAAGTGTCGCAAACAGAAAGCAGGGGCTTGTACAGGTGTGATTTATGGACTGACTTCAGAAGATCTAAGCCTCTGTGGTGGCTGCAAGAGCTAGTGCCACCCCAGCCATACGGCCCTGACACTTTCTTTGTGCTTATGGCTGTGCATTGCAGCCCACTGAATCAACCACCCTGTTTATCTACTTAATGACAGGACAAAATCACTCCTCTGGAGGCAGCGTGAAGACAGATCAGTATTTTATATATAAATTTATACACACAGATAGATAGGTATATGCATCTATAGATATATATTAAAAAACTGATGTATATGGTTAATCTACACTTTCAGCTTCAGGTAACAGTAAACCTACTATCACACTGTGTGCTGAAATCACAGCTAATCACGAAACTGTACCACCAGTGGCATATCTACCTGTGGCTTTTGTTGGTTTGCCGGACGGGACAAGGGCACATTCTTTTCTTAACGTTGTCATAAAACACGTGTGTTAACCCTGAAGTGCGTACAGGCAAGCCAGCAGAAATATTGTTATCAGCAAATCTCCTTTGTAACATGACTGAAGTTGGGCTCTGTTGCCACTGACTTTTAAGACAGCTCTAAGGTCAAGGATAATGACGTACTAGGTCACCATAGTAACGTTCTTAATACTGAGCTAATGCAAACGTAATGTTTTACCAATGGTGTACGATATCCTATGTATATATTACTGGATACATGACCATGTGTAGTTCATGAATTCAGCTGTATACTGAAGTTGTGAAGAGAGAACAGGACACGTTTGATGGCTCTATTTCGAGCCCACTTTCCCAAGATGAAGCCTCCCATCCATCACGTCATATTCCTGCCGATTCACAGAGCACTACGACAACTGCCTGAATGTTTACCTGATTTTAATCAACAAAGAGCACGACCTTGCTTGGATTCTCACACAAGCATGCTAACTTACACAAGCGTTCCATCTACAAACTTCCACGCTGCTGCTCAGGGCAATCTCACTGCTCTCCACAGCTTCTTGAGGAGGGGACGTGGGGAGGGAGGTGCTGAGCTCTTCTCACTGGTACCCAGCGGTAGGACACATGGGAATGGTCCAGAGCCGCACCAGAGGAGGTGCAGACTGGACATCAGGAAGCATTTCTTTACCAAGAGGGTGGTCAAACCCTGGAAGAGGCTTCCTGGAGAGGTGGTTGATGTCCCTAAGCTGTCAATGTTTAAGAGGTATTTGGACAATGCCCTTGACAACAAGCTTTAACTTTCGGTCAGCCCTGAAGTGGTCAGGCAGCTGGACGAGACGATCTTGCAGGTCCCTTCCAGCTGAACTGTTCTATTCTAAAACTGATCTGCCTCTACCTAACAGAGAACACTTCAAGAGAGACCTAGCAATAAGGACTCAGGGCACAGGGTTACAGGCAGCTGCATGATCTGACGTCTAAGGGCTTGCCCACTCCTCCCTCCCTGGTTCCTCCCTCACATTGTACCCATTCTTCTCCTGGCCCTCCTACTCCTACCTGTTTACCTTGCGCCAACTCCAATAACTGTCAGACCTTTCTATGAACCTCTTAAACTCACTGACGGAACAGAAACCCATCCCACTGGTTTTGCTGTTTTAGTTTTCCACCACGTTAGAAAGTCAGAGTGAACCTCAGAGGGCTCTGACAAGCTCCAGAAGCAGCACAGTGGGCACCAACACTCAGGAGCAGGAAGGGAGTGGGAGCAGACTCCCCATCTGGCAGCCATGTGCTGCTGAATCACTTCCTATGTCACATGAAAGCCCATGCTTCTGCCTGCAGTACCGCAAGCAGCTGAGCGGACCAACAGCTCACTGCCACCAAAAAGGGATTCTCCTCCTCCTCCCCCAGTTCCTCCCTCTTGAAACCATCTTCTCAAAGGGAATATCCAGCAAGGACAAAGAGGATGTTTAATTTGATTTGTTTCTTTTGATTCTTGGGATGAAGTAACTACACTACGGTAATGAAATTAGGAACGGAAATCACTGGTGGTGATACGGAATTTTGACAAGGAAGCCAATTAAAATCCTGGGATGAGCTCACGGAGACTGGCTTGTGCACAGCCACACCAGTGACGACAGCACCAGCACTCGGCATGCGCGAAACCGGACTGGAAGCTACATTTTAAAAGTCCTTCAGAAAAACACTCCTGCATCACCATGGGCTTTGTCCTGGATAATCTACACTGTATTCCAGTTTCAGATAAGAGTAATCCTTCTGTCAGACGCTGTTCCCAGTTAAATATAAGAAATTCTCATTAGAAACGTACAGTTCAAGGAACAAGAATAAATCTCTTGCGGTCATTTAAAACCTCACTGCAGTAACTCATTAACTACCTTCATTAAGAGACCAACCACTGTTAAATATATTTACCTCATGTATGTCGTTCATCCAGCTTGTTATACTTTGAAAACTGTCCGGATTTGTGATGTCATATACAAGAACAAAGCCTTGGGCGCCCCGAAAATAGCTAGTACTAAGCGTGTGGAATCGTTCCTGGCCAGCAGTATCCCTGAAAGAAATGGTAAGAAATCACACACACACAAAAAAAGAGATGATCAAACTGCAGAACTCCCAAGAAAAATCACTTTAAGGCGTATTGTCCAAATTTTGAATGGTGTACTCTAACACGAAAGGAACAAGAAAAAGAGAAGGGTGAGAGAAAATCTGGGTGCCAGACAGAGTAGTGAAAGAAATACACTGGAAATATATTTTGAATTATACAGCCCTACTAGGGAAGCTAAGCCAGTGGTTGAAGTCTGAGCGTAACTTCAAGCCCTTCACTGCTTCTTTATATACATAAACATTAAGATCAGTACAACTCAGGTGATAAAAAAATACCTGGAGTACAAGCACTGCAGGAGTCCGATGACATCCCTTTGCAAACTGTGACACAGACAGTAAGCTGGTTTAGATGGAAGCTGGGTTTGGGGAAAAAGCTATAAAATACAGGGATGCAGAGATTCCTACACCTAATTATGCCTTAAGAAAGCTGTAAACAAGCCTCCAAGACTTTTATATTGAAACCTGAGATGGAACAACTGCAGATCTAATAAAGGTCAGATAATTCAGAGCTACTCTTTGAGAAGTCAAATACTGGTAACTATAACCTTCAGTATCGGATGCCTGGAGAGACGGCTGTCAGTAGCCCTGTAGAGCCTTCAGAAAAACCTCGAAAACAAAAAAACAGAGTGTAGATTCCCAAAGACTCATCTCACCAGCCTTCTCTCAGTGACCCTTTTGAACATGCATTTGATGGGTAACGAAACGTAAAGTTTTCTTGCTTTGTCACTTCCCTCAATGTTCCTATACGATTAAATATACTTAATGTGGATCGTAGATCTGCACTGTTTGTATGCTTCAAGTTTTATTGTCAAAGCAACCTAGTGACAACCCTCTTTTTAACGTAGTTGCTGCAAAAAATATGCACCCCTAGGCCAAATTCAAATTTTAAAATGACCTAGTAGGAACAATTGCACTTTAGAAAGACACACAATTAAAAGCAGATGGGATTTTTCACGCTGTAATGTAATTTAGTTGGCTCTCATTTGTGATATGAATTAAAACTTACCATATTTGAAGTTTCACTCTTGTATCATTAAGTGTTACCGGTTTTACTTTAAAATCAATGCCTGAAAGAAAGAAGAAAACTTCTCATAATAACATTGATTCCCTTTGAAAATCGTTTCGTAGCTCTAGTTATCATGCAATTTTGAACAGAAAGTGAAAAGCAACGCTATCAAAGAAAGAACAACAAGCCAACTGTATACATTCCAAACAGAAAGGGCAAAAGGAAATTACTCAGTGGCGGTAACAACTCTGTGCCAACACTTTACACAAATACCACACAAAGCAATGGAGGGGCGGGTTGAAGCAAAGGTGCAGACACTCTGAAACTACACGTAGGTATTTCCAGGCATACACAGGTGACACGACAGCAGTTCCATGGTTTATGCAGAATAATACTTGGTTAATATACTGGTGATTTCAGTTGCTTCCAGTCTCATCACAGCAGCGTGGCAGCTACGAATGGGGAGGTAGTAATGCTTACAAAGCTGATACACACACAACTCCATTTTTCTGTCCTTACTTTCAAAGCCCTAAAACAATATCAAGGGTTACATGAACAAGAATTAGCTGTACCAGTTAAATGCAAAGACACACTCTGGATTTCATTCAAAATGAAGAGGATTGTCTCTACAGCCTTAATCACTGTATCTCCCAGAACCAGAGTGCTAATGCTAAAAATCAAGCATCAGCACTTGCAATCAGTGCAGAACATTGTCTCTACATACACTACAGATCTTTCCTCAAAGACACTTTCCTTATAATATATAGTGTTTTCCTTTCTTACATTATCAAATTAGTACTCCCAATGTGGTAGATGATACCTGGACTTACGGGTTCTTGAAGCTCCAGTCTTAATATTAGAGTCTGCCCAGCTATCGGCTGCTATCTTGGAGCGATGCGTTTCCTCACAGTTAACCTTTTGGTTTTTCCCCAATTACTTTATTGCTAAAATTTGAAATACCCTTTGATAATTTCTCTGCTCATTTTTTTTCCCACTGAAAAACAATAAGGCTATTTCTGTCAATTACATTAAGTGAAGTTAAGGTGACATTGCGATAGCTGGCCATACCGCACGGTCAAAATTCCATGAGGTCAAATATGGCTAATTACCATGACTCCAGAGTGGCTTTTCACCAGCAGTAATGTCATTTGAAAGAACTAAACAGATTGAAAAAGCACAAAAAAAATTAAGTTAATACCATTGCACTGATTTCTGCAAGAACCTGTCTGCCAAAAATCACTTTATCAAAGGAAAGCAGCCATGGCAGTAAACCCAAAAATGCAGGCAAGGAAATGCTCCCTTCCTTCTCACCGGCAGATGTACTGAGCACAAAACTCTGACAAGTTCACTCTCACACGCATGATTCCAATGCTATTAACATTTTTGAGTGCGTGTGGTAGAAGAGTTTAGGTGGATTTTTAAAATTATTATGATAATCATATCCTTCACTTGATGAATTTTTATTGAAGCTCCAATGGAAAGGAAAGATGAAATAATATAATTGGTATCTGCAATTAATATTACACAAAGCTTCCTTGATGGAATTAATAATGTCAGATGGAAATGTAATTTAAGTCAAATTTGCTCATGTAAGGTGAAATTCCAACGTGATGGAAAACACTTGCTCCTGAAATTCTCATGGTTTTGTTTAATTATCTGTATCACTTTCTACAACTGACGTTAGAGGGACAGAGAGGGACAGAGTACTGGGAGGCTGGAATGTCACTTTCAAGCGGTGCACTGGAAATACAGCAAAAAATTATAATCCAGCCAGGGTTATATTTCACTATAGGAAACAGTTCTCAGTTGACATACATTTTAATAATAAATTGCTATAAACTTTTTTTTTTTGTTTATAAAAAGGGAAGCAAAGTGCTGAATCAGACTAAAACTTAATCTAAATTAAAATAAGGCTTATTGACTTCTTAAGTCAACTTCAAAATTTATTGACCTAAAAGGTCAATGAATTTTAGTGAAAAACACAAGTCAATATGTTCTGCATGCATGAATTGTTCATGTCTTTATATGAAATTTCCAGCAAACTTAGCAAATTGGAAAGCCAGAGAAGAAAAATGAGAAATACAATGCCAAAGACAGCTCACAGATTTCAGATGCTTTTAGCCCCATGTATTGTACAACATGACCAACATAACAAAGCGAGCATTGATTACCGCTCTTGAGATAAATGTTATTTGAATGCAACAGCTTGAACCTGCTTCTTTTAAGCTGTCAAATAAAACCAAGAAGGGGTATGCTGGGTACAAGTTCAAAATCTAATTGTTATTTCCAAGTTTTATAGCCAGGAGATTAATTTCTTTTCTTTATGGTCCAAATAACAAATATGCCCATATTAGGACTGAGGCACCTTGAAGACAATTACGTCTAAAAACCATCAAAATAGTCAGCCACAGGGGACTTCAGCTGTGAATTCCCCCAGTATCTCTAAAATAGTCTTTGGCCATCTGCAAAAGTCCTCTTCAAAGAGGTCCTTTGCAGCTGGCCTAGAAAATTACAACACCCTTTTCACCCCAATACTGCTGGCAAGTTCCTGATATAAAAAGCTCAAAAAAAAATGTCCACCCAGAGAAAACGTGAGTTTGAGCAGCTTGGCGGGATGCAACAGTGACCCACCGTGTTGCTCGTACCCGTATTTAACCCTGACTGGCTCTTGGGGCATTACTTGCATCAGACTTCTCCTGTACAGGTCAAGGAATAGCTGAAGCAGAGCGGTATCCGAGCGGTCACAAGTACTAACAATTACTGGTTTGGTAAGCAAAGCAACTCAAGGGATAAGATGGCTTGTTAGGAAAGTCAGAGTGACAAAATTCCAGCCTTGTAAAAGAAAAAATAAAAAATTAAGATGCAGATTACTACTAGCATTGTTAACACAGGACATCTTTACCTTCCATATGGTTCATTTTCATCGATTATTTCATTCTAAAGTGAGTATCAGGGAATCTACACAGACTTCAGAGCTGGTTCTCTTCAACATCGTGCATTAGAAACAAATGCGTGAATCACTTGAATTTGCAACTTCACTCTCAATAAATATTTTTATTTTAAATATAGGTACCAAAAAGCAAAAGTTTCCTTTTGAGGAAAAAGTCGAAATAAAAAAAGATTTTTTTTTTTTTTTTTAATCCTAAAGTGGGAGCTGCACCACTTCCAACTAGGACAGGTTTGGGAGGACTCACACCTCTAAGGAAATGTTTCTCACAGAAAATGTGTGCTGTGGGACCGCAGCCACCATAACACAGCAAAATAACAACCTCACAGCCTGCGAGACCACAATCCTGTTCCCTTGTATACAAGCGGTTTTTTTGTTCATAAACTTTCTCTATGGCTTTATACGCAATGCCATTGTTTAAACAAAAACATTTATTCTGTATAGTCTATTCATAATACAATGCATCTGCCTTATGATGCATTTAAGTTTAATTAGAAAACTATAACTGCTTGTAATTTAACCAAAGTGCGTAACTGAAGAGGAGGAAGGGCACCCAGCCTGGAGTGTTTAAGTGCTGCATAAAAAGCTTTCAATGAAAATTTACTGTGGGTGCTTTTTCTTTTTTTTTCATAAAATACATAATTTCAGAGAAGTTCACTACTACTGGAGTCTACTACAAAATGTTGGGGTTTTTTTTCCCCTAAAATAACACTAGGATTTTTCCCAGTAACACAAACCTGTGAATCATGATGACACGGAAATGAGACTTTGAATAACCTTTTAACTTCTGTGCCTATGACCCTTTGCCATGAAGGAAGGCGGTGGCACATGATTTTGTCAGGGAGCTCAGATGGCTGAGAGACTGCACAGCCCGATAACCTCCCTCTACTCGAATCATGGTTCCAGCTGGACAGGTAGGCCAAAAAATCAGTTAATGTCGGACAAGCATTCAGTAGGCTGCATGGCAGACAGGGATCATTTGACTGAGCTTGTATGAAACAAGCATCAGGATGAAAACATTTGTTTTGGTGGTGTCAACAAAGAAGACGACATCACGAACAGTAAGGCCATCGCGTTGTCTTCTTCCTCTACACCGTCAGGGGCCACGACCTGTAGGCCACGCTCTCGGTTGTAGCTGTCTTCAGGAAAAAAACTTCCACTTCCAATGTCACTCTTTTGAAAGCCATCACCCACAACCCCATTTGTTTAAGTCTAAGCTCTAATACAGTGTCCTGGTTTGGCTGGGACAGGATCCCAGCCCAGCCAGGACAGGCAGGCCGTGAGCAGTTTGAGCCAGCCAGGGCAGCTGCCCTGAGTGAGCTGCAGGGGTACCTGTACCATCATGTCATGGGCGTTATAGAGGGGGAAGGTCGGCAGAGGAGCTCCTGCTGAGGTTTCTCCTGCTCCTCCGGCTCCTCCCTGCTCCCGAGGACTGCTCTGCTGTTGACTGTGACTGCTGTGTATTCATGTGGCTGAGCACAACTGCGTGTACCTGTGCTGGTATTGGTGCTGTTTCACTAAATCTGTTTTCACTTCAACCCCTGGGTCTGCTCTCCTTTTCCTGATTCCCCTTCCTGGCTGGTGAGGGGTCAACAGGTGATAAAGCAACAGTTAAGAGTTTACCCCTGGATATGGGATAAACGTAGACAGACACCTCCTAAGATGGAATGAAATGGAACACAGTATTTCAGAAATAACTTCAAAATTGCATTTGAATAACAAATATGACATTTGGATGGTTCATTTACATTTCAGATAAAAATTTGTTGAAAAACTTTTAACTCTCAAGAATAAGTTTCAGGAACAGTAATAAAACCAACAAGGTTAATCTCAGTCCATAACTGTCACAAAACTTTTTTATCTTAACTATTCCAACCCACAACTTGGAAAATACAGTCTTAATATCATCACCATACAGGAGTTTTCAACTCTGCAGTGGACTTAATGCAGAGTAAAAGAAATTGTCTCAAAATAATAATCTCGTGGTCAGGAATCTATGTTCCAATATGAAACACATCAACAAAGCTGATGTTGATTTTCTTTGGGACTCCTTACTAAGCCTGGTAACAAGTTGCCTGTCACAAGCACCAATTTCACAACTTTACTGCTAGTTGTGTTCTTCCCTTTTCATTCCTGTCGGTTTCAGAAGCTGCTTTGCAAGAACAGGCAAGAAAATAAAGTGGTTTAAGATCAGCTGTTCTCACGTGGGCAGGTCAAGTCATCTCACATACATTAAGTATTCCCTGGACCAAGTGCTGCCACAGTTACCAGTTGTTGAGACAACTCTTCCCACATGGAAAAATGTGTTAGAGAGACACACATATTCCAAATGCAGGAACACACAATTTCTTGTGCACATTTTAACTTTCTCTTCAAGAGCACAGAAAATGGAAAAAAAAAAAAAAAATTCTTACACAAACTTTTAAAAATTAAAATCTCCCAATCAGAAATGGGGAACATCTCCACAGCAAACCAAACCACTGCACCCACGTTATACATCTTCATGCTGATGACCTGGTTTTCAGCATGGGGACACGGAACTGGTCGTTCCCCACGGAGCTGGTGTACCACGGCAGTGGGAGCTCCCCATCACCCCCCACCCGCAGAGGTGCCGGCGAAGGCAGCATGGTGGTGCAGCACAAAACCGCCTTGGTCTGGCAGGGCTAATGATTTCCATCGCAGCAATGGCTCTGCTTTAATAATCACGCGCACGGCTACCTACAGTAGAAGACATCTTGACTTTATACCGCTAAGATTATTAGCACAAAGTTAAACGCCTTTCTAGCACGAAAGACTGAGGAACCGTGCATTTTACTGATGTCTGACAGCTCTTCGAGGCAGATCCCGTTTTCTCTGCACCCACACCGCTGTACAGCAACAGGGCCTGGAGTCGCGGGCAGTAAGAAACAGTAAGAAACAGGTTGTCCTAAGTTTAACAACGGAGTAGGATCCGAAGCCCCAGCCAAACAGCAAGGCCAGCATCCCAGCCGGCACGAAGAGGTTCTGCAGCCAGGGTGGCACGTTCCCTGACACCTCTGCGAAGCTTTACGTTGTTAGAAGTGGCTGTTTAACAAGAGGGAGACCCAACACCTCCGAGACAGGCAGCGCCGAGCAGCAGGTGCCGGCAAGGCTGTGTCTGAAACCCGCGGCCTGCGGGCGTGAGGCGGGCCGGGGAGGGCAGGGCAGGGCGAGCGAAGGGCGGGAGCGAAGCGGCCGCTCAGGGACTGCCGGCCCGCCGGGACACACGCCAGTTCCCCGGGGCCGGCGGGGCCCCGCTTCGCGGAAGGCTGAGGGGGCCGTGCGACGGGCTGGCGGGCAGCCGGGGGTGTGCGGGGCGCGGGCGCTGAGGGGCAGCGGGTGCGCCCGGAGCGACGCGGGCAGGTGGCAGCCCGGGGGCTGCGGGAGAGCGGCGGCAGGGCCGGGGGGGGGGGGGGGCCACCCGCGGTCACTCACCGATCGTGGCCAAGTAGGAGGAGGTGGGAGCCCCGGCGGGCGGCGAGCCGGGCTCCGTGTACCTCCGCACGATGGAGGTCTTCCCCACGCAGGACTCCCCCGCCATCACGATTTTCACCAGCAGCGGCGGCTTCCCCGCACCGCCCTGCCTCAGCCCCGCCATGGCGGGCGCCGAGTGCCGGCCGGGCCGGGCCGGGCCGGGGTGAGGCGGGGCGGGAGCCGCAACGCCACGGGCCGCCCCGCTGCGAGGGAGAGCGGGCGCCGCCCCCGCCCGCGGTTTTGGGGGGGGGGGGGGGGGGGGGGGGCGGCGGCGCCTGGGCCAGGGCCGGGCGCCATCTCCACCGGCGGCTGCGGGGTCGCCGCCCCCCCGCCCCGCACAGGTGGGGCGGGCCGCAGGGAGCCCCGGATGCTGCTGTGGAGTGCGGGGCAGCGGCGTGAGGAGCCGGTTTTTTAACCCGGTTTTGGAGAATAAAGCATCTGTCTGACTTTTTTTTTTTGCCTTTTTTTTTTTTTTTTTTTGCAGTCTGACAGCGTTGCGGTCGTTACCGTAGCCAAAAATCAGCGCACGTGCTACAGAAAATACGAAACGCCCTCAATTACTTAATCCTTATGATTGCTAAAAGGGTAAAAACTGAGACCAACATGGTTGCCGTGAGGTAACGGCGCGCTGTGAGCCGGCGCTGGGGCCTGCGGCAGCCCCAGGGCTGTCCCCGCGGCCGGGCCTTGTGCTGAGGCGCCCACCCTGGGCTCGCCCACCCTGCCCGGGCTCTGCCTCCGCTCGCCCTTTGGCGGCCACCGGCCGCCTTGAGGTGAGGGGCCACCCCAGGCGACAGCCATTTCGGGGGAGAGCCCCTTCTGAGGGTATCGCCACGCTGCGCCGTGCTGGGGGGGCCTCTTGCAGAGCTTCTGCAGGCTTCCACACGCTGTGCTTTGGCCGCTGAGTTGGGATTATGAAATTATGCAAAGATGCGCTTTTTTTTTTTCGTGAAGTTTCATCACCAGGGAGGAAAGAGGGAACTTTCACAACCCCCGTAACGCTTCCCCCGTGAAGTACAGAAATAAACAGTCTGGTTTCTCATTACTTCCTAGCGTTATAGACCGAGACAGAGGAAATAGGTTTTAAGAATTTCCTCTTTTTCACGTTTGATTTGTTATCATCTGACAGTCAAAGTGACCTGTAGTATATAAAAAAAAAGAAGTGTACCTACAGTGCAGACTTGCTGCATGTATTTCTGGATGTTTTTACCAGAATCCCGCATTGTCCGAATGATAAGGCCCTTGGCCATTTGCTGATGTGCACACTGAACTTGGCCTGTGTCATAGGAACGGGATATATTTGAATTAAAAGTGCTAATGGGCATTTACAAACACTTGCCTCTATCTAGGCTTGTAATGACTTCCCACAGGTTTTGACATTTTCATCTTAAGCAACTCCTCGATCAATTCGTGTATCACAGAGCAGTAGATGTAACATACTCGCTTTTTGTGGAGGACAGTTTATGACTTGATGAGTTCCACCTAGCACAATTCGGGATGTCCTCTTATCAAGCATTATTTCAGGCTTATTTCCCGATCACCCCACGCTGAACCACACACCAACCTGCACCTCACCTTGCCAGTATCGGAACCTTTAGGGCTTTGTGGTAGGAGACCTTCAAAGGGTGGCAGCAACTTGTTTCTCCATCAATGCAGTTTCCTTCACTGGTGGAAGAATGAGAATTTCTGCTACAAGCTGGGAAATAATCAGTAGGAAATGACTGATAAAATCAACTAAGGAGTTAGCTGGTAGCTTTTTAGGAGTCACCTCTCGAGTTTGACTGTGTAAAAAAAAAACCCCGTACTACCAAAGAAGGCATCAGACAAGGTGTTTCCATCAGGGACAGAGAATGGCTGTGTATTGATGAGACTGAACACACTCTTGAATGACTGCTGGTGGAAGAAGTTGACCCTACAGGACACTTTCAGCTGACACATCACATTAGGAAAGTGTTTGGGGAGCCTGTCCTGTACAATAGAGCTGCAGGCGTGTGCCTTGGTTTAACAGAGCAAGGACTGGGAGAGAATTTGATTACTCTCTGTCAGGCATTAAAGGATAAGGAGGTAAAAAAAGCTGCTTAAACAGAAGAACAGAGTGAATAGAATATGCTGACCATGAGTATGGCCGAGCTAAAAATTTTGCGGATTCTAATGATGTTTCAGAAGGGCCTTGCAATTGAGGAAATTGGGAGAAAACTCTTAATAAAGGCAGAACAAGATGAATTTCTTAGGCAATAGGGAAGGAGTGGCCTTCATAAACCAGAACACTTCCTATGAGAAACATCCCCTGCAACCTCAGCAGCCCTGTGAAGTTCTGCTTCCCCGTGCAGGAGTTGGAAGCTACCGTTGATCACCCGGAATCTGAATGGTGACAGGGTGCTAGCATCTTCTGGTGGTTACCGTGCATCAGAAGAGACAGTGTACGGGGAATCTGTGAACGCTGACGGATAATCTGACATCTGCAGCAACACGGGTGTCTGCAGCCACCTGTGCCTCACTCCCCCTCCGGTCCCTCCGTCAGCGCGGCTGCGGGAGCGACGACGAGGCTGCTGCTTTGTCCTGTAGCTCCAGCGCGGGTTTGGCAGATGCACGCGGGTTTACTGAGCTACCATAAGGCTTTGGGTTTGTGATGGAGCCTCCTCCTGTTTCTCTGCTCTGAAGCTGTTCTTCACAAAAGAGCTTTCTTCAAATGAGGGTGACGCTGCAGCTGCCTGCAGCGGTTAGATTTAAGTGCCAGCCTGGACTGGTGGTGGCAGCAATGGTGCTGCGCTGGCTCAGTCGTTACCCTTGGCTCTCGGCCAGGCCAACCAACTGAAATTAAAATTCTTTTCATAGTATTTCGTACATTTTGCTGTTGGTTTATGAGCAATGCTCAGGGCAGGATTCTGGCTGATTTCTTAACCAAACTCCAAACACCCAGGATTGCTGCTGCTGGCGGCGTTACAGTCTCCCTTTCCTCATGTTGCTATCCACAAGGGGCCAGTCTTTCCATCTCTTACCACCGACTAAAAACCATTTAAGAGTTAGCTCTTTGAAAAGCTGCCGTTCAACGAATGAAATTTAATTTTTCTTTCAAATACGTGTTTCATGCTTTATGAAAAAGTTCTGCATCTTTGTGAACTATGTGGTGTTGCTGTATTTATAGAGCTAATCGTAAGTAAAGTTAGTTTAACGAAGCTAATGATTTGGAAATAATGACTGTGGCTACAAGGCAATCGATGCCAAGCACAAAACAAAGTTTCCATGGTGTTCCTTGGGATATCCTTGGAAAAGGATGTCTTTGCCTCTCATTCAGCGTTTTTAATTGCTCATTTCCATGTCTTTGACTATATCTTTCCCTTAATGTGATAGATAGCAATAATAATGACAAAATTTTTAATAGCATTTTAGTGGGACACCTTGCAATTTTCACACAGAAAAATTACTAGAATTATTAGAATTTAATTTCATAAAATATTGGGTTATTACAACATCACATTCATTTTCATTGAATACTTGTAAATTCTTATATAGATATGAGATATTTTTGCTTCTTACCTGAAATATTCGGTTTAGGAACAACTGCTTAGTTTACTTTCAGAGTACTGGAGAACTTTGGGCAAAGAAAATAATGCCATTTTTTTTAATTCTCAAAATGCTCACACAAGTTTGGGAATTCACCTCCTGGTTTGCTTTAGGGTGGTGTATTACCCCAGTCTCTCCTGATGAGTCAGTGAATTTGTACAGCAGCTGATTTTTCATACAGCCAAACCCCTGCAAAAGGTGGGCTAACTCTTCACTGCAGTTATGGAGAGGACTGTAATTACTCTGAATGCAGGAAGGAACCAGAGAGATCCTTCAGCAGTTTATTTAATGCGAAATATCCAGCGTAATCTTGCCACTAAGCCTGCTTTGGACATTCTTGCAAGCAACAATTATTAAAAAAAACCCCCAACATTTAAGGAGATGAACTTAACTAGAAACCAAGGGTGAAGAAACAGCAGCGTCCAAGCACAGCCCTGTTTCTGAAGCATAATGGTACCATCAGAGATGCCACAGCCTCCTTAATGAAATAAAGTTTACAGAATATTGCAAAGAGGTTCAATGTGTTTCCATTTGAAACTATTTTGATGGAGTATTAGAATACCAATGCAATTACAAATATTAGCAGCATACTCATGCAAGTTTTCCTGAGCTGAAGGTATAAGCTAAAAATGTAATGAGAAGAAAGAGCGAGGTCTAATTTGGATTTAAAAATCCTCGATCGCTGGTCGTGTCAAGATTACTCGCTGAATAGATTCTGCTAAGTGACCAAAGTGAAACTCTTTGCTTTCATTAGTGTTAAGATAAAACCACTTCTGAGTGGACAAAAGTGAGGTAAATCACTCATGATAGGCAAAACAGGGTTCACTAATCCTTAAATGAAATTTCTGGGCCAACCGTAAAGTATTTTAGGTATTTAAGAGACAGGATTCACTGTTAAACTGGAATATGATTTTCTATAGGAGAAATAGGAATATTTCCTATTTCCTATAGAATAATCTCCTATTTCATCAGAGAACAGGGCACCTCTCCGAGTCAGAAGGACTCAAATGTGGGGTCTCTGATGAAAACTTCTTGCGATGAGGTACCCATTGTTTATAGCTGCTCATGACCTGGTTCGGAGTTGTAGGGGCTTTTAGTTTTATTTTCCTTAAAGGCAGAAGTCATCATTACTTACTGGGTTAGCTTATTGTCTTCAGTGAGAGTATCCCTTGATACTTCTGGATTCAAAGTCACGTTTCTGACCTGCTGATGAGGAAGGCAGGTATTAGCAGCACAAACTGAAGCAATCCAAGCGTTACATCAGGGGTCCTGACCCCTTCAAAAACTTAGAACTGAGACCAACAAGGAGACCAAGCAGGTGTTGCCCTCAGCTCTGTCTCAACATGGTTTCTCTTGGACCCACAGAAGTTGTTAGCTATGAATATTTAGTAATTTGCTAGTAAAATTACTCAGCAACTTTATGAACACTCTTTTAAAATCAAAAACCTCAGAGTTCCCGTTATCAGTAAAGGTAGCCTTTCTTCTGCACCTCCTTTGGCGAAGTGTGATTTTTTTTCTCAATCTGGAGCAGCAGAAGGAGTAGCTCTTTGAAGAGACCATACTGGCTGCCATCTGTATAGCTAACAAAATCCTCATTATACCTGAAGTTCGCTCAGAAAAATCCACAACATGCATGGCAGGGTCACAAATGTTATTTTTTCCCTTAGCTTGAGCCTGCCTCATCTCTGTTCCTGAAATACCAGTGCACTGTAAATGAAAACTGGAATTTCTGGGAAGCCAAAATTTTGGCCAGTTCTAGTACCCGAGTGATCTACTGCTGTCAGTCGCTCCCTGTCAGCCTTGCTCACTGAACAGCCTGAGAAGAACCGGCTTTAAATACATACGCTCCTCCCGGAGTCGCTTTGACTTCCCTGTTACTCAAAACGGTGCTTTCTTTGGGTCGCTGCTTAATTCTCTGGTCAAGATTTTCAAAATCATTATTCAGTGTTACATTTCTGAGTTAATATACAGGAAGTTTAAAAGTTATCTAGCTGCGTGAGTGCTAAATTGAAACTGCCGGGCCCTCAGAAATTTAATAATTCATTTTGTTGCCTACATACAGCTTTAGAAACTGAGATATTAGAAGATAATTCTTTAAAAGGTGCATTTACCCTCCAGTTATTTCATAAAGATTACTCTAACGTGTTTTTATCAGATAGAAGTGTTTTAAATACTCCGTGTGCTGGGTTGCCAATAGTTATCGATGTGCCGGGGAGCGCCGAGACGATGTCCTTGGGCGGGCGGTTGCTGACCACGGGGAGTGAACTCCTGCGGCCGCCGCAGCGCAGCCCTGGTGAACACCTCCGGCTGCAGGCTCAGGAGCTTGCGCGCCGCTCAGAGGTGTTTCAGGTGTCTCGAGCCCTACATGTACCTCTTATTTATGTTATAGGTCCATTTTTTTGCCATTCAAAAGCCATCAGAATGCACCTAAAACCAAAAAAATTATGAGAGCGTAGTCTGAGGTGCCTCCTGCCTGAGCGGACAGTACTCTGGGAGAAAAGGAAACCAGGTTTGGTGGGACTCATCAAGACTAGATTTTCACCTCTGTGAGTTTACCAAAAATATATTTATCCTAGTCTTTTTGCGTGTTGACATTGAGCCACTTGTCTATAATTTTGCCATTTCAGCCGTAGCCTTTTTTTAGCTGCGTGCTTCGCCCACCTGCGGGATGTGAGTTAGCAGCTTCTGGTTTTTCTAGGTCTCCAGGAGGTTTGTCAGGTTGCACCTCCTATGGCCTGATGTCTCTTCTCTAAATCTAATAAAAATTAAGTGTTTTGTAATGAATTACTGACTAAGAATTTTGTGACTCTGCAACAAAACTTGAAACATTTTATAATAAGATCAGGATTTCTTTGGAACAACCAGACCTTAAAAATTACGGGGCTGTTAGTTTGGTGGGAGAAAACATCTTTTCAGAGGAAAATGCTAAAATGCTTTTTTTGATGCAGGGTATTTTTGTGTATTTTCAGGATTATATTCATGTTGAAAATTATTATTCAAATAAGGAAACTACTATAAGAGAAAACTGAAAGATGATTATTTAACTAATATTGATAAAACTGTGTTACCATGATGAATTGATAAAAAAGGGATTAAGGTTTTAACAGAACATATATGGGAGTATCATAGTCCTGATTCTTTATTATACCGATTTTATTAGATGGTTAAATAAATTATATTGGCTCAAAGCTCGGGAAAGGTCAGGCACTATATTCCTAGCAGAAGCACTGCTGCAAAACTTACAAAATAGAATTTATTTCGAAGGCGAATGAACCCGAGTAGATAAAACAGTTAAATGCAGGGAGCTCAGGCTGGCTCTGCCAAAGGCACGCAGGGCACCTGGATATTGTTTCCTTCGTGTCAAGAATGTGCTCAGCTTGACGCGAAAAAATTAAACTTAATTGACAGGCTGAGAGCCAGAGAGATGTGGCCGTGGTATATAGGAGACATAACCCACGGGCAGGCCGACGCCGAGCGAAGCGCGGCGGCCGCATCCAGGCCGGCGGCTGCAGGAGGGGTGCTGGGGAGAGGGGAGCTCTGGGGAGCTGGGGCAGCCAGGGCTGTTTGCCCTGGCTCAGCGCAGAGGGGCCGGCGAGTGGTGGTAAAAAAATCCACGTGCTGTTACCGCGTCTGTCTGGCCATAGCGAAAGCAGTGATTATTTTAGGAGAGATTTGGAAGGTCAGTGGCTTGATGAACTGGAGAAGGGAGAATATTTTATGGAGAAAGTACTGCTAGCGGTGGTGGGAAGGGCTGTGAGGACAGGGCGGGTGAGAGACGCTGACCGGTTCTGCTGTGGCAAAGCCAAGAAATCAAAGCTGATAAACGAGGGCAAGCAAGTTCAGAAGAGGCAGCACGGGGGCCACAGTAAGAGCGATTTCAGCTGACTGAAGAGAAGTAGGAAGAGTAAATGAAAGATGGGAGGATTTTTCTAATTGGAGTGAGAGGCAGTTGGGGCACAGAGAAATATTTTAGTTACAAAGACAGCCGGGAAGGATGGATTCCGATAGGTTACAGAGGAAGAAGTAACGTTTGTTTATTTCTCAGGCACATGGATAGTATGAGAAGGCGGGTGTAGAAAAGGGAGAGGCACCCAATACTCGCACAGCCCAGCCTTTTCAGTGACTGCCTGGTCTTTTTCCCTCTTCCTTCCCTTTCCTCTTTCTTTCTTTACCTGCCTTGGCTTCTCCTGCCCTGGTGAAGGTACTACATTGTAGGAGTTAAAAAAGATACTACGTTTGTGGCATCAGCAGAGACAGAAAAAAAATAGGGGAAAAAAGGGAAGTTTTATAAATGTATTATACTCATCGTGATGCTCATCTCTGTACTGAGAGTTTTATGGCCTCAGGTTGCTCTCATGAGGCTTCATGGACATTTCAGAATGCAAAGTTAGCTTGAGGTAGAGTAGGAGTCATCTGCAGCCAGGAAACCCTTGGGCTCAGACAGCTACGGCAGGGTAGTAGAGCTTACGCCGATGTGTGTGTATTGTAAAAGAGAATTTAGGGCTAAAATGATGCTTTATTTTGGTTCGCACGTTACAAGTTATCTCCCATGTTTACCTCCCATATCTCCTGAAGGGAAGGGCTGGTGGGTTGACCCTGGCTGGTCACCCGGTGCCCACCAAAGCCGCTCTATCACACCTCTCCTCAGCTGAACAGGGGAGAGGGACTGTAACGACAGGTTCGCTGGTTGAGACAAGGGCAGGGAGATCACTCAGCAATTACCGTCACGGGCAAAACAGACTCGGCTTGGGGAAACTAGTTTAATTTGTTACCAATCAAATCAGAGTAGGGTAATGAGAAATAAAACTAAATCCTAAAACACATTCCCCCCACACTTCCCTTCTTCCCAGGCTCAACTTCACTCCTGATTCCTCTACCTCCTCCCCCTGAGTGGCGCAGGGGGACAGGGAATAGGGGTTGTGGTCAGTCCGTCTTGGAGCCGGATGCCTTTGGCTCCGTCAGACGTAGGGAAAGCTTCTAGCAGCTTCTCACAGAAGCCACCCCTGTAGCCCCACCGCTACCAAAACCTGGCCGTGCAAACCCAGTACAGAAGGTATCCTGGTAAACAGCATCCCTGCCTATCTTCCTGTTTGCTCCCCGTTTTTTTAGCCAAGTGTTGTATGTCTGACTTCCAGGTAACGCTATCCATGGGAAGCAAAATCTGAAAATGCCCTTACTTACACACTTGGAAACAGCAGCCATCTAATGACCTACCCTGTCCTTTTCTTGTGGAAAACAGGTCTGCAGGGGACTTTGCCACAGGAATCTATAGTATTTGGAAAAAAAAAATAATTTGGGAAGCATCTTAACATCACAAAAAGAACGCTGGAATAGGAAGAGAAGGTGGAAAGATGCATTATCATCAAGATGTGAAGAGTAGGAGGAGGACATTAAGTACATGTGCTTATTCTGTTTTTTCTTAGCACCTGTAATGTCAGGAGCAGTGTAGACCAAGGGGGCTGATTGATCTCCAAATCAAGGGGGACAGGGAGTAGAAAATTAGAGCAGATGAAGAGGTGAAGGATGGAATTCATCCTCACAGGGGCCTGTAGGCACAGTTCGTGGGAATAATTTCCTACAGCACTTTTGGAAGATCAAAATGGAGTATGTGGCTTAGAGAGGTCAAATACCAAAGGCCAAGCATCCATGACAGACAGCTTTGATGGGAAGCTTTTACATGCTTTTCACACAACTTTTTTACCTAGTAATGGAAACAAAGAGGGAACCATGCAAGCAGTCTGCTTGTAGACGAACCTGAGAACACACAGGCTGCATCTGTATCACCTTTAATAGAAATAGCCATATTTCAGTTCAAGTTCACAAAGCAAAGCTGCTGGAGGAGTAAACCAGTGAAGGTGCTGCCTCTACCCTGTAGGCCTTAGCTCCCCTCCGCTGGCTGTCACTCACAGGCTTGCTCCCGTCCCCACGTGTCCTGCCGCGGCCGGTCCCGCTAGCTCCCATGTCGGATGCTCCTCTTCCACATCTGGACTGGCTGCTCCAGCCCTAAGGTGGCTGCCAGCCCATCACAGGCGGAGTCGAGGCCACAGCCCCGTGGCCTGCGGTGGAGCGTCGATTTTGGAGGAGAGACGCTGGTGTCTGTTGGTGGTGGCGGCGTTTGATCCTCTGAGCCTTGATTAACGAACTGTACGGCAGCGGGCAACTCCCCAGACAGGTCAGCTTTCCAGGGCAGGACTCTTCTCCATCCCCAAGAGCTCCCAGCTACCCCCAAACCCTACCCAAAGGGCAACATGAGCACGCAGCCTCTCATTTTTCATCAGGAACAAGCAATGCCAGCGGGGAGCTCCCGGTGAGGAGCTCTCACATTCAGACTGTACCGCAGCACTGTGAAATCGCCTGGTTCCTCTCACCTTCAGGTGTGCTGGACCCAGCCCCAGTCCCTGCTAGCCGTGGGGCACAAAGCTGGGGCTGGCTGGGTGCACTCAGAGCTGGGGGCTTGGTGGGCCCCTTTTTTAAAGGCTCCTCTCAAACTGTCCTCGTGGTCTTGGTCAGTGCAGATTGTCTGAATGACTGTCCGGAGCAGGGAATAGTTTTTAATTTATTTTTCAGTGACTGTTTTCTGATTTAATGGAGGTTGTTGGTTTTATACATGTTTTCACCAGTCCGACTATGTTTTCCTATATATCAAAAGCATGCAGAATTGCAGAGAGACCTTTTTTTATGTATCACATAACTCTGTTTAAGTGAATAAATAAATAAACACGGCCACAGTGGAATAAGAATGAAAGATTGCATTGATGTTATTAGGAGTAGAAATATTTTGGAAGTACCACTATCAAATCATCTGTGAAAATGCCATACAGGCACATGCACACACATAACGCACAGATAGTATGTTTTCCTTCAGATAAATGTCAAAAATGCAGGCGTCCATTTTCATTTAAGCACCCGACATATTCTTCAAGTCCACCGTGCGCTTGGCAGATACCAGAGTATGTTCCATTAATCCTTAAAGGATTTAAATAGCGTTTTATTTATATTTAGCATTCTGAAAGCACAAAAGAGAATAATAAGAGCATTCAGTGCCAGGATCTTATAGGCTTCTTCCTGGAAAAGACTGCTACGAGAATAAGGCTGAATCAGTTGCAGATAATACAGCTTAATCTGTTGTAGAGAATATAATTTATGTTGCTATGCGCCATGTTAACGACTCTAAAACAATGTGCACAGTATATTCTTTTTCGTTTGCAATTTGGGATTCTCAGAATAAGGGATGCAGAGACAAGAATAACCCATGTTTTCCATGAAAGATTCATGGAAACTGAAAAATAAGATCTTTTAATAGTTCTTGATAACTGTTTTTCTTGGCTTAAGTGTAGGTTTTAAAAAATGGTGCTCATTGTTTTGCTTGTAGTTCTTTCATGCATGGACAATCATGCTGATGATGCATTTAGTTCAAGTGAATTTTCCAATTGAAAAAGTGCTCTTGAGTAGTTTAAGTACTATGAATCACCAAAACCTCATCTAAGTCCCATAAAAGCACTGGCTGCAGAAAGCAGCCCCGGAAAGAAGACATATTGGGATTGTACTGCATGATTCAGCTGAATGGAAATACGTTTCGTCAACACAGAAGAAGCTGAAGAACCCGACAGTTCTGTAAAAATGAAATTATAATCTGCTAGAAAGACAGAACTTAACTCTGCTGCACCCCTCCTGTTATACCCCTCAGTTGTTCCTCACTGGTCTGAAGCGGAGATTCTAGACGTGAGAACTTCAGCCCTTGAAACACAGGATTTTTGTGGGACGTATTTAATTCCTCATCTCTTTCTCTACTGTTTATTTTGCTACTGCCTCCCTTCCTTCCTAGATTCCCTTGGCTTTGACTGTTGGAAGTTCTCTTTTATCACTGCCTGCACCATTTGGGCAGCTAGTGTTTCTGAGACAATGTCTTGTTGGTATGAACACATGCAATCTGTTTATTTCTTATATAATAATATTTCCACTGGAACAACTGTGAGCCATAAGTATTTGTCAGGGAGACATTAGTGATTTTTAAATTATTATTCAGTTCTTATGCTGTTTTTATTTAAGGCTGCCTTTGAAAGCAGATACAATTGTTCACTAAATCGCAGTAGTCAAGCTTTTCAAACCTGTAAAATGTTTAATAAAAATTCCAAAATGTTAAGCTACTGCCTTAGAATTTTTTTAAAAAAATTATGATATAAATTAAAGTTTCTGGAAGTAATTTAAATATGCTGAGCGTTTAAAAAATTTTAATGTATCTTTCTGTATCTTGGATAGCAACGTATTGCCTCAAGTGAGCAACGCGAGCGTAGGGGGTTTCCTTGTGTTCGGAATTTCTGTCAGGATCAGAGGCTTTGGGGCCCAGACTGCTGAGCCCATAGGATGCTCCTGCAAGGGCTGAGAGGCTGCTGTGGTCACAGCATCGTTTCTGCTCGCTGCTGTAGGCTAGTTGGGGCTGGAGCCTGGGGTGGTAGAAGGCTTCCATCTTGCCCTGGTGAAGGAAAGTATTTTTGCCTACGTGCACCCACGGAAAACATTTTCATTTTGATTGTTTTTTCCAAGGTAATTTGGATACAGGTTGAGATGTTCAACACGAGCTGGGGGGCCTTGCAGGACGCTGGAGAGGGGGAGCACGGCCGAGCCCTGGCCATCAGCGCGGGCCGGCTGCCTGTTGATGCGAAGCGTCTTATCCCTGCTGCCAGTTTGGTTACTGCTCCTTGGGAATCTGGAGCAGGAGTGCCGGCAATGTGCCTTTAGGGTGGAAGATACCTGAGAAAATTTGATCATTTATGCCACGTTTTATTTTTTGGTGACATCACTGATGCACAAGCAGGTTAGCCTTACTTCAGGGGTTAGCATTCTCGTGCTGTTCTTTGAAATAAACCACTTTGTGAAGGTGAAATTAAGCAGCTCACACCTTCTGATGAGCTGTTAGAACAGTAACTGTAGAACAAGCAGGAATAAAGAAATTGTCTTTTGGCCTCTGCAGCTTCCTAAGCAACACAGATGATATCTTCCCTCTCCCCTCTAAAAAAAAATCTAGGGGGAGGCGTGGAAGGGAGGGAAGCTGTGTGAACATGAATGTTTAGTACCCCTTGAAGAGAGCTGTAGCAGGGGATGAGTTGTGCCACAAAGGTATGAAACGATCAATGCTCAGGTCTAACTCGGCCTGATCCACTTGAAGACATGCTTCCCTTCAATAAAAGCCCTGTTTTAAATGAAGAACGTTTTCGTTGATTTGCAGTTAAACCAAATCAAACTTCCATCCAGGTCCACGTGCACGCACACAAAGGTGAAAGAGCGGCTGGGCACATCATTTGGACTATTGATCAAGCACTTGAATGTCATTTGGAGAGACGGTAAAATAATGGTGAGAAAAGCCCACGTGCCTTGTTTAGTGAAACAGAGTCCTGCAGCGGGACACACGGGTTGTACACCTGCGTGACAAACTCGCTTCCCCTTCCAACAGAAAGCAAGTAGTTGATTTTGCAGTTCTAAAATGGGTCTGCACTTTGGGTGGAAACTTCTAATACTGCCACAGAGCAATCCAACAGTATGAAACTGGCGCTTTCTTACATTCTGCTCGATATTATTTTTGTTAATCTTCTCTAGTTGTTTGTACACCAGAAATTTTGAAGTCGCTGCTAGGAGTTTGTAAAGCAGCATGGCTGAGGGAGTCGATGTTGCGCTGCCCAGTCACACGCACAGCTCCCGTTTTCCCCATATGCTACTCTCTCAACTCTGCTTACCCTGTTTTCACAGCTGCCTCCTCTGCCATCACCTCCCGCACCCTTCCTGGGGTTCCCACCTTATCTCTCCAACATTGTGCTCCACGAGGCGTAGGTGGGACCTGGTGTAATGGGAGGTGAGAGAAGCCAGGATGGAGGACACAGGGCTGGTGAGCTGTTAGAGAGAAAATTGAAGCAGATTGTGAAGCTTGACTCTTCTGTCTTTTACAGACTACAGTTGTTGGTGCTATACTGGGGGCATGACTTTTCTTAAATTAAATCAAAATCCCAGAAGTGACCTGCCTCAAAGACGACTTTGAAATTTGCGGTTTGTGGTTGTTTAGGTTAAGGAACAAAATTACCTTGGGCTCCTGCAGGCTGTGGCTAACCACAGCGGAGCTGACACGTCAACAGCGGTGCTGTACTTGTGGAGACCGAGGGAACTGTGGCTGTAGTTTATCCACAGGTGTAAGCGTTGATATTTTCTCTCAAATAAGGATAGTTAGCACTGAGGGAGTGCTAAGCTTTTCTGGAGCCATTGATCACGCACATTACAAAGCTCATAGGAGTGTGTCAGCTTAAAAGAGTGCCGCTTGATGACCGATGAAGTTGACCAAATCTCACCCTCACAAGAAGGTAGAGATGAAAACAAGTAATGTGAAATGTGTGGCAGATAAGTTACATGGGATGAGCCTGGAAAATGATAAACCTAACGCTTATCTTTAGAAAGCAGGGAAAGGAAGAGCCAGAGACTCACGGAACAAATAATCAAACTAGCTGCAAGGACAAATTGGATTTGTCAAGTACAAATTGTATTAAACCAGCCTAATTTCCTTCTATGACAGGATAACAGGCCTTGTGGATTAGGGAAGAAAGAATAAGAGTCCGTAAATCGTGACTTCGGGGAGACTTTTGTCACGGTTACATGTGGAATCCCCATAAGCAAGTAAGGGAAATATGGTCTGTCCAAAACCACTTAAAAAAATAAAGGGAATAATTAGTAGATCACTGTCACACTGGAGCATGTTTCAAGGGGGAATGTCCCAGAGGTCTGTCATGGACCTGGTAATACGAGTGTGGAATACTCACTCGAAATAAATTTCAGTAACAACATTGCTGATGAAATAAAGAGCAGATCTGTTAAATTTGCAGAAGACACCAAGCTGAGAGAGCTGCAAACACTTTGAAAGGCAGAATTAGGATGCAGACTATGCCTGGTGTCTTGGAGAAGGCAATGAGAACAAAATACTGTCCGAGTTCATGAGGAAAAATCTGAAAGGAAATCAGCAAGGAAAATCTGCACTCCAACCCCCACAAAACTGGGAATAGCTGAAACAGCATAAAGGTCATGGAGAAGATGTAACTCCCAGGAGTTATAGTGGATATGAGTTAATGATATCTTTATAAACATTGTACTGGGCTGTATAAAAAAAGGCACTTTGCAACGTACATGAAGTTTTCCTCCTCTGCGCAGGGCAGGTGTGGTGTTCAGATGGAGAACGGTGTCCAGTTTTGGACACTTTGAGCACTTAAAGAAAAATGCAGATGAAGTGAGGTGGATCCAGCCATTTTCTTTATTCTCATCTAAACTCTTTGGCAAGATTAAGGATCCAGGCTTGATGGATCTAAAGAAGAGAGAAAGTAAAGCAGTCAGAGTAACCATCCTCAAAAACATAGATGGCAAAGAGGGCAGGAATAACCTCGAAGAGGACAACAATAGCCTGTCAACGAGCAGTGTGGAGTCTACATTGCATCAGGAGAGATTTGGTTTAGATATTAGGAAATACCTGCGAGCAACAGCAAAGCAGCACTGTTACGGGTCATCTAGGCCGATGCTGGCATCTTCGTTGATAGGGGTGGGACCTGGTTAACCATTAGGTATAGCTGCTGAGTGGACAGAAGGTCTTGCCAAGTCTCCTCCTGTTTATGACAACTCTATGGATGTGCTGGATTAAGTATCAGTGTGATGAAAGAAACCCAAAACAGTCTTCAGCCACTGGATGTGACGGTAGGATTTCAGTACCAGAACATCCACGCTGTAATTTCCTGTCCTCAGCAAACCAGAGCGGGAACTGACCCTCTGCACAGGCAGTGGAGGCCTCTGCCCAGCACCACAGCACCATCCTGCTCTCCTCACTGCTGCCTCCAGAGCCCGGGAAGCCAGGCTGGGGAGGGCAAGGCAGGTAGACGGAGCTCGTGCTGGAGTGAAGGACCCTTCCCAGGAGCATCATCTCTGTCCTCTGGGAGAAGAGGGTGTATCACACCTTGGCTCCAATCCAGCCCTGTCCTTTCCTTTCTCTTTTCCCAAGGCAGGAGCAGAAATATGCTTGTCTGTAGCTCACCCTGTCGCCAGCTTCACAGAAGCGGGAGGTACAATTCCAACAAACTCACTCCGTGACTTTCTCAACGGCCAAAATTTTAGCAATTCTTTTGCTAAAGTCACCTTTGTCTGGGGAATACAGGCATCTCAGAAGAGAATTTGAGGATGTGCGAAGTCTTTCCCTGTGTTATAAGCCAACTGGATTGTGAATTGAAGATAATTGGATGCACCGACATAATGAGGTAAAGACCGATGTGACAATTAATAATTCTAGCTAAATAAAGTTCTAATTCAATGTTTTTGGTAATGTAACACTGAATGTAATAGAAGAGAAGAAAGTATCCTTCCAGCTTTTCCCAGACGAGTTAGACGAGCCCTGCAAAGTCCTGCCTGCGTGCTTAGCCTGACTTCAGCGGGGCTGCTGGCCAGTGTGTGACTTTAAGCAGATGGACAGATGGACTTACAAGAGGCACTAACTGGTAGCGGTGCAGTAAAACGAACACATTCTTGTGCCATGTGATGTGCCAGCAGTCATATAGCCATAGAGTGTCTTTGCATTCCCCCATTTTGGTCAGGGTTGCAGGTATGCAGAGGTACAGCAAGTACAGCAAAATTCTTTCTTGAAGTCTAGGCTCACTGAGCATTGAGCACCTGTTGTCATTAAAAGTGGAGGCTTTTTGACAGAGTTCCCTCCTGTCTTCTGGAGCCAGAAACAGGGTACATGTAGTGCAACAAGATGGGACTCCTTGGGACAGAAGTGTCACAGCAAGGGGTAAAAAAGCAGCTGAACCTTCGTGGTTCCACTAGGCCTCTGGTGGAATCACAAGGCAAAAAGCTCAAAACTTGAACGGATTTCAGGTTTTTGAAGAACCTATTTGGTGATTAAAGATTTCAGATGTTCACTAAAGGTTTCCATAATATTTCTAACATCAAAACTCTCTCAGAGAGGCGGATGCATAATGGATCAATAAGAGGAATGATTTTTGCATTGCCAACATGTTCTTTGCCGTCACATGTTAAAGATGGAGTGGAGATAATTTTCTGTCAATCCATGGCTTTTGAGAAATTACTTAGCCTCCACTGAGTACTTATCTTTGCTGCCATCCTGTCATTAATAATTATATATAAATAATATAGATGCTTCTCTCATGCAAAAAGAAACCCCAATAGCACGTTAAGGCTCTCCAGGCTTAGTTCCAATCTTTTGTCACTTTCTGTGTAAATAAATTCTGTAAATAAATAAATGTAAATAAATTGCCCTGGAAAGGCAAGGTTGAACACATACAGGTCGCAATTCAAAGCCGGTCTGAGGTGCACACTTCTGGCTCTTGGAGAGCCTTTCAGCAGGCACAGATCTGAAGCCCACACTGAATGGCATGTGCTAAATTCCTAACTGTGTTGTGACTGTGATGGTCTACAGATATGACAGACACAGACTGCAGGAAGAAATCATACCTTACTTTTTTTCCTTGGAGCAACTGATATAGCTGGAAAAATAGCCAAGTTTTCAGGCACAAAGTTCTCTGCAGATAGAGAAAAGCTAGAAAGTTTGCCTGTGTTTTCGCAGCCAAATCAGCAGATCTAACCAAAGATATCATCTCTCCTGACAGACTTGCCCCACTGCAGCCTGGATGGCAGGACCCGTCAGTGCTTGCTGGCGGTGTGTGCCAGGGCGGCACCGGCGCCTGCTGTGGGAGCCTCCATGGGGACTGGGGTCCCCCTGGGCACGGTGGAAGCAGGACAAGGCAGGAGGAGGTGAGTGGGGTGAGGAAGGGAAAAACCTCACCATTTACCCCCACAAAGCCCACCTCTACCCTGCAAACCCCATCAGGCTTTAATTCCCCCTCAGCCTTGCCCCTGGTTCGGACGGCATCCCTGACATCTCTACCCAACCAGCCTTCAGCCCCATTGCTCTTCTTCCATCTTTCCAGCAAGCCCACTCACCCCCCAGTGGCAGCGGTCACCCAGCAGCCGCCGGCTCCGCAGGTACCCGTTAGCAGCCATCGCTTGCCACAGACGCCAAAGGTGACAGAGGAGAAGCGCCACAGCTCTGCAGGGAGCGCAAGTTCAAAGCTCTTCTTTCCAGGGAAACGCTTAACGACTCAAAGTCTCAAACAGGAGAGAGAAATTATAGCAAAATAAATCATATCACTGCAAAATTAGTTCAAAAGTGCGAAGAGAGGCGTCACAAAACGTGAACATTCCTTCTTAATGTTAAAATAAGGGATTTAGTATTACAAAAGGAGTCTAAGGAACTGTGTAAAAAAAAGGGCAAAGGTTTTAAGTTATCTGCTGCTTTTGTAGGCTTGGAGACTTCACCTTCTGAACAGTTTGCTCACGTCCAGAAGTACTTCAGGTCCTTCATTAACTAGACTGTATTTCCACAAAGTATGGCCCAAGTACCCCTTTTTTTGACCTCCTTTATATATTTACTGAGACCTGAACTGGTGCTAAATGCGGAACTGGGAAATTTTTAAATGCGGAGTCAAGCTCATATTGAGGAAAATAACAAAAGTCAGAAGAGGTGTGGTACATACAGAGAATCTGTTTCACCCTGGAGCTGCTTCCAGCTCTGTCTTCCCCTGTGCACTGGTCTGGGGTCATGGTGCCTGTAGAAAAGCATCGACTCCTACGGCAAGCTGATGTTCGGGGAACGAGGCATTTCACAAGGCAGTGCTGGTGGCCCAGCAGCCGTATGCCCTGGGGACTGTTTTTGTGAAGCAAAAAGAGTCATCCTGTGCCCGGAGTAAGGGCTTTGCCTTGCACACACCAGCTCCCTGCCTTAGCTGGTGCCGAGGTCCCTGTGCTTGGGAAGCCAAAGCAATATTGCCCTCCACTGGTCCTGAAACTAGTTTAGCTGCTAATGGCAGTTGGACAAAGTCATCGTCAGTACCATCAGGGGCACTCGGAGACCGAGACTCGTGTTCCTGAGACGCGTTGGGGGTGTTCCATCTGCGCTCGGGGCTCTCGCTCTGCAGCCTCAGCTGTCGCGGGGACAGTCATTAGGAGCGGCGGTGGCGTGACTGCGCAGCGGGAGGGGTGTGCGAGCAGCGTCACCTCCTGCGGGGACCAGCGCTCTGCCAGGGGCTTTTGGTCGGGGGGATCCGTCGCTCAGCTTTTGCTCAAAGCAGGTGGAAGCTTCGCTCGGCGTGAGCTCTGGCGTCGTCCAACGTGAGCCTCCCTAGCGAAGGGATTCGCTGTCGGCAAACAGTGACATCGTTACTAGGTTAAACCTGCAGGTCCACTAAACATTTCAGATTCCTAAAGCTTGTGAGAGTACGTTGAAAACCCGTGTTTTCGACTGTTCTGTCTGCCGATTCTCACTGCTGGCTGAGGAGGAGGCGAGGACGCTGCTTACCACACCTCCAGGCACACCCCGCAGGCACCGGCGCTGGCTCTGAGGCACCCAACGAAGCCAGCATCGCTTGGATAACCCAGCCAAACACCAGCCTCCAACGGCTCCGTGCTGACAGCAAGGGCGATGACAGACACCCCGTCGCGCTTTGGGGACCCTCCGGGGGCCGTGCAGGCAGCGCTGGCCTCCGCAGGCTGCAGGGTTATTCCTCAGGAGTGAAGGTGTGCGGCACCGGCGGGTTTCACCTGCGCGCTGGTGACACGGGGGGAAGCCTGTTAGATGATGGGTACTTCTGGTGGGGGGAGCAGCAGCGAAATGATGAAGTGTCCTGGCATTTGAGTGACCGTAATTAGGCTTCCCGTGAACAGCCCTTTGAGATAAATAATAGAAATTCACACCTATCTGGGTCCTACAGCTTTTCAGCCTATTTGGGGCAGGCTGAAATTGGGCGTGTAAATCTCCTTGAGCACCTTGGGCACTCTGCAGTTGTCTTAAGGAGCTCTGGCAGCCGCTGGCTTGGCCTTCCTGGTTCAGTCTTTTAACCTGCTGTTCCCAGCGTCACCTCCATGAATAAAAATGTTCCTGGTTTGCAAGGCGTGCTTCCCGGAAAAATGACTCTTCTGAGGACCCAGAAATCTTACCTCTGTCTGAGCATGGCTTGATACAGCTCAAATAGCTCTGGGAAGTAAGTCCAAGACTGCCGTGGCTGGTTGAAGTACAAAAGATTTTAATAACAATACACTTATTGTGACTTATCAGACGTAAGAGAAACTTTCATTTCCACCGTCAGCTTCTCAATGAAGTTGGAAGAGGTGCATGGGAGCAGCCCGGATGCCAGAGAGGTTTGTTGCACAGTTAAGGACCTAATTTTAGAATAATTTCCCACAAGTCACCAGGAAAGATTATGGGCTGAGGGGTTCTGCAGGATATTAAGAACTGAATCGCCCCTCCCAGAGCTATCTGCAAATCCTGTGATAAATAACCCCACGGTTACCAAAAGACAGGGAGCAACCAACGTCCTTGCAAACTGGAAGAGGTCTGTTTTCCAGACAGGGAAGTAGTGAGAGCTACAGTTGTTGTTCTAATGCTGTTAATGGGCGACAGTATGCTAATTAGTCAGATTAACTAAGCGGGTGAGTCATGCACTAACCCTTCTTGAAAGAAAGTGCCCATTTTGAGATGCTAAATGAGAACATAAATGCAATCAGGCATAGAATTCTTGAAAGATAAGACGAGAGCAGACCTGCTTGTTAATGGAGGCAGTGAAATGAATTCTGCTTTGGAAAGGGGTGCACTTTTTCATCTTCAGGGTTCATTTTAATGGGGAGAGGTTCAAAACCTTCAGATCTATACCATGCGTTTCACTCAGGTCTAAGTAGCTTTCATGACCTGACATAACAAAGATATTTCTGATATTCTCTGCTATGTTTGCACCTTCGGAAAGACTTCTTTTCTTTTCTTTTTTTTTTTCTTTTCTAATTAGAGGCACTCAGATGTTTCAAACAAAGACAAAACTATAATATTCTGGAAAAACACAAAGCCCTCTCATCTATAATTGATGGGAAAGTATTAAAAATATTTATTGGGAATGCTCAAGCTCTTACACCGAAAAACTACAGTGTCCCCCCCCATTTGAGAAGTCGGCATCGATGCCCACAGGGGCCACGGGTGCGGTGCTGCCGTGGTGCCGGGAGTCACCGCCGCAGGTGAGGAAGGGAGGGCTGGGTGCCCTTCTGTGGAGATCTGTGACATTTTGGGGTGTGTGCCATCCCTTCCTTTCCTGGTGGTGGGCAGAGCTCTCAGCGAACAATGCCCGAGGGGGTTCTGTGGCCATCAGGGCCTCGAGAGAAAATACAGGCCTTACCACGACTGCGCTTGGGCGCTGAATTCACCGTGAAAATACTCTGCCTCGCGCTTGTTTTTGAACATCCTCTGCCGACTCATCATTTGCCGGAACTAGTCTTTTTTTCCTTCAGATTTCCAACACTTCCAGTCTGATTTCAAGCAGCTGCTTGGCAGGACGACTGCTAGAAAGGCTGGCTTCGCTAGCCTGCCTTCTTTGCTAACCCAAAGTCTTCCCAGTGCCACCAGTTTCCACCCCAAAGGTGGCTGCGCTTAGATGACTGGTGAAGTGATCCCTACATGTATTTGCAATTCTCTGAAGTGCCCTGAGGCTTGCAAAAGGCACTATATAAATCAATTAATAACAATATCAGAGGTCAGTCAGCCAATAAGAATACAATTTAGTTTAATGAGAGATAAATAAGACAGACAGAGTGAGAGGGGAAAGGGAGCTACAGGGCTCCCTACGCAGTGCCAGGCTCTAAATATGCCAGCTCCTCGCTTTATCGCAGTGATCATCAGAAACAAGGAAGATAATTGTGTCGTTGCCGTTTCTTAGTCCAGTGTAATATCTATTACTGGTGTTGATGTCTTACTCAGCTCTGTACCAGTATGATTTTAGGAAGAGTGTACATTATTTTCATGAAAACAAATATGAGCATGAGGAAGCATTTTTCCCTTGCGTGCAATTCCTACTAAAGAATTTACATTCTTCTAATTTACTGGTTTACTGCACCACTTAGTGCACTCCTGAGATGTGCAGAATGTCCTCGCAGTTAAGAATGTGCAGATGAAATTTACCCTTTTTGCACTGAATCACTCACTCTTCCCTTGGAAGTCACCATGCTCTTTCCTCCCTCTAAATCTCCTTTAACCACTCTCATAAAAGAACAGATTATTCCGCTTAGTTACAAAATGGATCCAAAAGGGATGGTTGGTGGTGTATTTGGCTTTAAGGGTAGTTACATGTTTTGTGACCAGTCTGGTACTAAACAGGTGAATGGAAAGACACTGTTTTACATTTAATTCTTCCTGTTATATGGGACTGTGGGTGCAGGAATGAAAATTCCCCACTGTAGCCCCAGAGAAAAAAGATGGGCTACATCACCCTCACCAAAGCAGTTGTCAGAAGACGACACGGGGAGATAACCCCGAGCGGGGTGGGACAGGGGACGGGGGAGGCCTGCGTGGCAAGCTGAGGAGGTGTTTCGCGTTTGTGGCACACCGGTGCACAAGGCGCACGGCCTGTGTCCGCACGAACCTGTTGGGATGCGCTGGATGATGCCTCAGGCCCGGCTGCCCTGGTTGTGCAGCCTGAAGAGCTGTGAGGGAAGGCGGCAGCTCCCGTCCAGCCCCTGCATGTGTCCTTGCTGGGCGTCCAGAGGGAGCTCGCGCGTTGGTACGGGTGCTGAGAAACGTTCCAAGGCTCAGCGTTACAGAAACAGCCATTAGCAGCAGAGCACGAAACACGTTTCTAGAGCAAAACAAAGCAGCATGAAGCACTCTTGGTGAGCAAGCCCATAGCTGCAGGGCAAGGCTGACTTGGGCTAAAATTTGACACAGTTTCGTGTGGCACCATTACATGCCGAAACATCTCACCTGGTTTTCCCTAGAAACTTCTTTTTTTCAGCTGTGTCTGCACGCACTGCGTGTCTCTTAGTCTGGCAGTTGCCTACGCTGCGCTCTAACGGGGTACTTGTTCAGACCTCAAGCCCTGTGGCCGTGGCAAAAGGAGGCCAAGGAGGCAGAACAGACCTTCCAAAAGCTCTTTGACGAAAGCCAAAGCCAAGTAGAGCTGATTTCATGCACATCAGCACTTCCGAGGTGGCATCCCCCCCCAAAATTCCACTTATATTTTTGAGTCCTTTCATGTGCCTCAAAACAGCAGCCTGTGCAAATCTGGGGCTGTCTGCTTCACACTTAGGTAAATCCACTTGCAGCAGCTCAGACCTGGACATGAAAACATCGCTTCTGCAAAGGGGTCTGCTCTTTATTCTCTCTCCCCTGTGCCAAAAAAAAAAGCCAGCCCTGAACACCGTGACAAAGGATTAGCTCAAGCTGCGGCCAGGCTGCAATGTAAATAGCCAGACAGAGAACAGAACGGCTTCTTTTATCAAACTTAACATCCCAAAGCTCTACTGATTTCATTGTCATTATGGTGGTGATTAATTTGACCCAGAGTACTGCCACCCACTGTTAAAGCCTTCGCTGCATCCCCGTTGATAGCTCTCATGACAGAGATTACAGTCTGCCACTGCGTTGTCCATAATTAGTACTTGTCAAAACGAGATTTGCCTATGGTGGCCCACTGTCCATGAGAAACCCATTCAAAATTAAACACGCTTTGCAAAACAGAGGACGGTTCCTCCTCTAATTGGAACCCGTGAGTACAGAACGGAGACTTTTTCTCATCTGTGGAGTGTTGTTCCAGGTCTAACAAATGATTTTGGGAGTCCTCTCCGTAGCAATCGCTAGGTGTCTGCTGGTGAAGTGCAAGGGAGCCGATTCTGTCCTGCAGCTGGCTACTAAAAGGTTTGCACAGCTGATTCCCTACCACAGCGTAGCTGAATCGCTTCCTCCGAAATGGGGCCGGTGCCAGTCCCTGCCCCGTGGCCGATGCCAGCGCCGCTGCCCAGCCCTGAGCGATGGGCCCTCGGGAAGGCAAGGGCTGGGCACAGCCCAGGGAATACCTTGTGCCGGGGAGGGCGTTTGGATGAGCTGTCACACGTTTCCTGGGAGTGGAGGAGAGAGGAAAGAGTGAAGCCACACAGCCCATGGCCTGCCCGCCGGGCTGCCGTAGAAATCCGAGGTTTCTAGCGACCGGGGCGCAGGGTAGCCTGAGGCTTCACTCACTGACTGGACCCGACATGGAGTCTAATACACAATTCTCTGCAGGCCAAGGCTACAACCTTTTCGTTATTTTTTTCCCACTGTACGAGGAATGGCCGGTGTTACTGCAGCCCTGAATGCACAGACACGATAACGGCATCCAGTACCGCTGAGGGCTGCAACCAAAGGGTTTCTGATTGAACTACAGGGCCAGGGACGGACACAGAGATGGAAAGTGCGCTCAGAATAAGTGACCACGCTGGAATCAGCTGGAGTTGATGTCCAACGACATTTTTCACAGGACAAACAGGGCAGCTGGTGTTCTTGTGACGGGAAGCATGAATACACCTAGCTATGAAAGTTGTCCTGCCTCGAGCCACCATGTAGAAACAAGAGGTGGGGGAATCCAGAGCCTGACACCCTTGTGCTAGTCCAAACAGACCACTGCTGGAGAGATGCCGTGCCTTTTCATTTCAGGTACTGGCGGTGCTCAGTAGCTCTTGAAACCAGTGGAATATATCGTGGCAAGAGTGAATGCTTGGAGAACAATTCACAAGAGGTGGTGGTGTGCCAGACATAATTCTTCACAAATGCCTTTCATTTTTTTCCACTAAAAGAAGCAAAAGAGCTTAAAAGACACTGGTATTTTTTTCTGAGTGCCTAGCCACTGGTAAAAGAAGGGGCACACTTTCCTACAGCAGGTTAATTATCTTTACGCAGTCCTCTACGGAAACTCCATTCACTAAAGCTTATTGGGTTGGAACTCTGTACCTGAATCCTGCGCAGTCAGATTGTGGCTTTCATCCTCACCTTCGGTGCAAGTGCCCAAAAGAGGCCATTTCATCTGGAATAGTGCCAAAATATCAGTCTGATCGGCTCTGACCTGGGCGAGTTACAGGGAGGCTTACCAGGGGTGGGAAGCGCTCGCTGCAAAGCTTCAGTCCATTGCAACCCTGGGCTGCATGACTGCAAGTTAGACAGAAATCTTCTGGTCCTCTCTGCGCTGGTCAATGTGCCGCTGGAGCCGTGGGCCAGCTGGAGATCAGCTGAAAAGGGATGTATCAGACTGCTGGTAGATGTAAAATCCATAGTCAGGGAGGAGAGACGGAGTCACAGGCCTAGAGAGAAGTGAAGACCGGCAGTCTCTGGGTTTGCAAAAAAAGAGCTGCTGCAACAGGGGTGGGAATAAAGAGTTCTCCTTATCCCCTGAGAGCAGGAGAAGGAAAAGCAGCTTTGAAAGTTCAGTCCTTTGTGAAAGTTGTAGGTGATTTAATTGCGGACTTAAATTTTTGGGAAAAAAAAATTGTTTTCTTTTTTTAAGTTCTTCCTGGAATCATCTCTTTAAACTAATGAGCCATTTCAGCTAGATATTAGGAAGCATTTCCTAATGATGACGATGACTACATCCTGTCACACATCGCTACGAAGGTTAGGCGAGTCAGCAAACGTCTGCCGGGAGCGCGCGGGGCATCGCCGGCCCCGCCGCGGCGTGGGGGAGGCAGGGGGTGACCTCGGCAAGCCCCCGCCAGTCCCGGTCCCTGTCGCTCCGGCAAGTCTGAAGATTTACTTTCACCCTGAAGGCAATCAGTCAGTCGTGAGTTTGACCTACAGTTTAATGTGCTCTCTTGCTATAGCTACAGACATCCTCCTCCTGGTTATGCTCCCTGCTGTGACTAATGGCATCTTTGCAGTTAAAAGAGGTGGTTTTTAAAGGAAAACATCCAAGTTTCAGCGCTGTTAGTGAGTTCACAGTTTTAGCAAAACCCACGGCACAGCAGTCCTTGCTACGGCCTATGAACATGACATTTTTCGGGTGCAAATGTGTACCTGCGTATTTATACACCTTTCTCAAAAGCCCCAAATGCGCAGAAAGCCACAATTTCTCTGTTGCTGTTTGTGCAATGGATCATCAGTCTCGGTATTCACTATTCACAGTGAAGTATGTTTAAAGTTCACTTACTCCGTTCATACAAAATATCCTCGATCAGCCAAAGTTTTCTGAAAACTGAATTGTTCTGCAGAAACGCAACCAAAAACGGAAACGAGTTTGCGAAGAACCAGGAACTGAGCACCACACCAGATACTGAGATACTAAGCCAGCTTTACAAATACGATCCTTCCACTGGGGTTTTCTGGAAGATGTTTAAGGGTGATAGGAGGAACCATTTCTTAAAGAAAAAAAAAAAACACATAAGGATTTTAAAGGTATTTTGCAAAATTTTTCAACCATGAATAAATATTCCTTTTGAAAACACTGCAATGATTGAATGTAGTTCTCCAAACTGAAGAACATGTTTTTAGATTAAGTGATGAGGCCACTTTAAATAAATTCAATTGATTTGTGTGTGTGCGTCGTTATGCTGAAGAAAAAATTGGGAAAATGCTACATTTATTTAAATCCCCCTCCCTTGTTATCACTTCCTAAATAGGTTCCCTGTTATCTGTTCACCTCTAAGCCTGATTAAATTCAAGGGCAGCAAATCACAAAAGCTAATGCTACTTGACTGAAATTTCTACTCTGTGTGGCACGAAAATCAGAAGAAAGTAGCTCAAGTTTTGCTTTTGTTTGCTAGATAAGACTGCGGATGTCATCTGGATGCTAATTGGAGTCATTGTACAATCGTGTTAGGTGCCCTGTTCTCATTCAATATTGTGGCAGGTAACACAGTACCTGTGTTCTTCAAGGAAGGATCAATGACACAAAAGTAGTTTTCTGCTGCAGGGAGAAAACAGACAATTAGAAAATCGCTATTTGTATTCAATCTCTGTTTACACTGGTTGACCACATCTCTCGCAAGCGCGCGTTTCTCTCCGGCTTCAGAAATACACAAATGTATCGGCACCAGAAGTCTCCTCTCGTTGTACTTTGCAATTCAGGATTGCTTTATTAATCAACGCAAGATGCATTCATTGAACTGGATTAATCCTGCATAAGTAATTTTGAAATTTCCTGCTGAAGTTATTTTTCATTTCTGGGAACAAATCATTTATTTGGATTTTCATATATCAGGATCACAGAGATTTGCCACAGTCAGATTTTAATTTTAGTTACATCTGAGCTGGCTTATATATTAGGGCACATAGTTTTGCATGAGAGCATCCTCTAAAATCTGTAATTGGTGTGGAACACTGACATGCACAGAATACATCTGACAAGGTCCAGGGAGTTAGGTTCAGTTTCGCTGATCAACATCTATGCTGCAGATTAACTGAATCTTTTATGGCATTACAAACCCTCCAGAATTCATTAACGTTCTTTCCCTTCCCTCTAACCACCCTGACCTCCAGCGCTGCCGTCGCTGCTTCCTCGGTCTCGACCCGAGAGCCTGAAACACTGACTCTTTTCTGCTGCCGCCCTAACGACAGAGATGAGAACGTGGATCTTAACCTGCTCAGGAGTGTCCACGTCAGCAATGACCATCTTGGCCTCTTCAGCACTGTTTCCTTTGTCTGTGCCCGGAAAGTTCCGTTTCAATCGAAACACGGTCTGTCCCTTCAAAGCCAGAGAACCAGAGTACTGTATTGGCGAGTGGTTATCATACCAGTGGTATGTATAATGAGGTTTGGCACGGATTTTTCTCAGGAATTGGCTCAGGGATGCAGCTAGCGGAGTAAATCATCGTATTAAAAGCGGGAAGGGGGACAGACACGTGAAGGAAAGCAATGCCAGGGTTCGGGAGGTGGGCGCACAGGACCTTTGAAGACAGTGCTACAACCGAGGAAAAGCCGATTTCTGAAGGGCCACCTTTGCCCTCCTTAAGGGCACGTTTATGGGTGAAAAGTCAGCAGCAACCCAGCCTTCTCACGCTTCTCAGGCGGTGGGTGCGACCACAGCTCAGGACCAGGGAAATAGCTCCCCTCACTGGCCTGGTGTTTCCCAGTCCCAGCTCTGCAAAAGGACCCAGGCAAGTTTGTCGTGCTGAGGACAACGACAAGATCCATGTTTGGCAGGAAGGAGAGCAGAGAAGGAGAATGGAGGAACCGCCCAGGTGCCCACCTCCCCAAAACGACTCTCCTCTCAGAATCCAAAACGGAGAAGACTCTTCCCTCCAGCCCAGCGGGGACCGGGACTGCCCACCCACCTGCTCTTCCCCGGCCTGTCCCACCAGCGGCCTGTCTCCTCCCTGCCGCGGGTGCCGGCTGCAGGTGGGTGCTTGCCGCAGCCCGGGCACCGCAGGGAGGTGCCGCTGGGCAGCTCGTTCGTGATTTTTGTGGTGCTGAAGTCCGTGCATTGAAAGCTTGAACCCAAGTCCGCTGCTGATTTGATCCCTCCGCGTGACAGCCAGACCGCTGCAAAGGCTGAGCTGCAGAAAACAGGAGCGGTACCCTCACCGAGCGGTTATTTACCTTCATGTTTATTTCATGTGCTCTTTTATTGCATTTTCTTCTTTTTCTCTTCTGCTCTTTCTAATTTCCGCTCTCCTGTAACTTCTTTCCAGGCTTGCTGTGATGTGTGCTTCTCAGAAACCACCTCTGTCTTCCTCACTACTCCAGCCTTTACTTTCTCTGTGCCCCCTGATCCACAGGAACTCCCCACTATCTCCTCTGGCAGGCTCTCGTTTTCTATTTTTTCCTTTCATTCTTACCTCTTCTTTCTCACTTCATTCCCACCTCTTCTTTCTCACTTCATTCCCTTCCTTTCTACATCGTATCTTTGCGCAAGCTGTCTCTTCCAGCTTCTCCTCTGCCGCCTTCTCCCACATTACTTTTAAAAAATATGCACAATCCCTCTTCCTTTTTTCTTTCCTTCCTTCCTCTTCTGAAATAAACCCATTAATGAAACAGTCCCATTCATTGAGCTACCTCACCGTAGCTGCTGCTGCCTCACCTTTCCCTTCCTCATAAAAGATCTGAAGAGGAGCGATCCCCTCTCGTTACACCAGGCTCTTCCATTGCGCCCTCAGCCACGCCCTGGCACAGCTCACGCTTGCTTGAAGCCCTGGGGGTCGGGGACTGCCTTTTTGTGTGCTCGGTGCACCCACTGGGCTTGCCCAGGAAGGTTCTGGTCCAGGACAAAGGTTTGTAGGCACAAGGAATCACTCATGTAGTACTGATAATGATTCTGCTTCCTGGTGACCCCCCTGCCTCTCCCTTGTCTTCTCAGCCCGGCGATATCTCTTGTCCCAACTCCTCTACTGCTCACCGGTGCGCTTCCCCTCCCAGAATGGAAATACCCATCGTCAGACGGGTCGGTCACCACAGGAAGGACATTTCGAAGAGGGAAAAATTGCCCCAAGTAGGATTAAATTCCCCAAAGCAAGACTGCATTTAACGGAGCGCTGTCCTCCTCACTGACCACACCACGGGGCAGAGGAAGGGGCAGAGCAGCGCGGGGCAGAGGCGTCCCACGGGCACCCGCAGCGTCCCGAGGCCAGCCCCTGCCCACGGGCACGGCGGCGGGGCTGTCCCCACCAGAGGGACGGGCCGGCACCGGGGGGAGACTCCGACTCCCGATGTTTGACTGCGTTCACAAGCACCGAGTAACGACCCTCAGGAACAACGAGGCCATGATGGACGGCCACAAAATAAAAGAAGTTTACACGTCTACATGATAAAAAAAGTTCCAAAGAATTTAATGTAGATATTATTTATACATACACTTTATAAGTAGGAATATGGCAGACAGCTGAATTAGTACATAAAGTTTTATTTAAAGTTTCCCCCCTACAAGCAAGCTTCATTTACACAGTCTAGTACTGTACAAAATTTACACTCTTTGTGTGACTTATTCAGTTAGCACTTTCCTTGGTCATGCCTTCCTGAAAGATAGAAAGATTTACATACAGTCCTCATAAATCTTTAAATTATCTTGGTAAAAAAAAAAAAAAAAAAAAAAGAACCACTTAAAAGGACAACAAATATCCTTTAAAAATGGTACGTTTCAGTAGAGACAGGTGACAGTCAGTGTTTAATGGCAGACCTTATCCTGATCTTAAATGTCATTCAAGGTTTCCTCATTTAGTATCTTAACGGTTTCCTTTTTATATATATTTATATTTATATACTTTCAACAGGAAAGGAAAAAAAAAAAAAAGTCATGATTGCACCAAATATATTTTACAAGGGATCCCTTGGATCTGAACAATATAAATAAATACAAAACCAACTAAGATTGCACTATATAGTAGAAATGGATTGAGATTTCAGGATATACACTCCACCTTTATGAGTTCCTTAGTGATGCTCACTGGAAAACTCCCCAACGGCACATTCAAATATTAGCATCCTCAGATAATTATTTTGTTTAAACAATTGTTTTCCAGGCGTGCAGCTACCTCACCAGTTGGGTTATTGCATTTGTATGGTATCGGTCTTCGCTGCATTACTCCAATTTTACAACTGTGTAATTCTGCTGCAAGCAAGGGAGCTGCACTGCAATAAAACTGGACCGATGCCAGAGAGAAACAGTCCCGTGGTATTTGCTCTCCGTTATTTATATTGCTCTCAAGCATCAATATATAGTGTAATTTCTGTGTACATTCGCCCTCTTTGTATTTGGCAAAGCAAATAATGAATTCTTTCTCCCATCTATTGCCTCTGCAGCAGAAACCAGCCTCCAGTAGTTGCCTGCTCCTGGCCGAACGCACGAGCGTGAAGTCCGATTGTGAAAGACAGGATGTGCAGGCTTGAAAATGCAGGATCTGAGTCTCTTTTGCCTTTTATCTGGTGCAGCCAGTTACAAGTAGGCAAATTAAAGAGCAGATTCTTAGCTGACATAAACCAAAGTACATCCGTTGGCTTCGATGGGGCAATGTCAGCTTATACCGGCGAAGAGGACGGTCCTGAGGGTAATGGATGCAGCACCAGTAAACCACAATGGAAGAACTATGCGTATACTTGACTGAGCTGGGGATGGTTATGTTTAACTGCAAGGTGGCGAAGAACCAGGCTCAGATTTTGTCACTGCTTTTGCAAAGCCGGGACAGAAAGACAAAAGCTTAAACCATAGCCAGCCTGATTTGGGCAAGCAACTACCGAGTCCACGAAGCGAGTCCTAAATGCTCCTGGTCCCACGGGGCAGCATTCTGAACTCGCTTGGCAATGAGTAAATAATGACTCAGGCTGTAAGGCAGTGGAAAGTCAGCCTCACGTTACTCTGGATCAATAGTAAAACTCTTCCAGAGCACGTTTTGAGATCAACCACACAGGAGTATTTTAACGACTTACCAGTGTCTCTCCAAAGTGGTGCATCAGCATTTAGAGTCCAAAGTAACTCATTTACAGTCAGATGCAGTCTTCTTGTCTTTGGAAGCAACTAGCACGGATGCTCCTACCTAGCAGGTCAGTGAGAAGTAAGTAAGGGTTCTGGTGCTTCGTTAAGTGGCCGTAGAAATAACTTACTTTACGAACCCGGTGTTTAAGGTGTAGGACCAAATTTCTCTGTAAAAACAGTCATTCCATGTGATTTCAGTGAAATGACTCCGACTTTACACGAGTGTGATTAGAAGAATTTGATCCTAATCCCTAAGCTGCTCTTGCAAGAAGTGCTCTGTAAAGCATGGCTTTCATTGTAGTCTGCTTTCCGCTGCACTTACACGTGGGGACTTGGAAGGCAGAGTGTATTAGTTGCCAAGCTGTGCAAAAACTGAACGGTATTTCTTTACCTTTTATAATCTTCTGATGCCGTGTTGCTTGCAGAGCATGTGAAGTAGCTGTAGGTTAGGATTACAGAGGAGGAGACAATTCTGCAATGCAGTGTGAGCTTTTCACTCTCTGAATTCTGAAGCATTCATGAAAACAACATCCTCGTGACTTCAACACAGATCACATGCAGGTAGATACAATGCACAATACTGACCTTGTCTCTTCAGGCTGTATTTGAACAGTTAGCCTTCATTTTTTTTTTAAAGTTAAATTTGATGTGAGGAATACCTCTGCAGCAGGAAGAAGTTAAAATCAGTCTGAAATGGCAGTCTGTCAGCATGTAATGTTCGGTGTGTTTTGGCTACTTGCTTCATAGACACCGGCACCTATCTGAGATGGGACAACACGTGGTTTCTGTTTTCTTTTAGTTTGCTCCTAAAGCATAAATATGGAGTAAGGGGTCAATTACGGTAGCTCTGTTTTAACAGGAATCCTGTTCTAATAAAATATTTACGTCACCCGTCATTATTTTCCCCAACGCAACCAGTGTTCGTGTCCGGGCTCCTGGCCTGTCACTTGTTGTACGGCACGCAGGCCGGCAGTATGACCGTCGAACAAGCAGGTCCTGCAAGCGGCTCAGCAACATCTCCTTCTAGTTCTGTCCAAGTCCCTTTCTCAGGACTATAGCAAATAGTAGACGACTTGTAGGCTCCCTGTAGTAGAACAGAAAGTCACATTAAATGCGGCTTTGGTAAAATCCAAGTCACACATCAGCTTTAAAGACGTTCACAAGCGACTCCTGGTTTTGAGCTTTCATTTAGGAGCCCTTCAAGGGGTTTGGTTTTCACATGGGCTGAGCACCCAGCCTCTGCAAGTCAGGCTCCTTTACAAGCACCTCATAAGCACAGCTACAAGCATGTAGCCTTGCCCATCACTTTTCCCAAATTTCAACTGATTTTTGTATTACGCTGTATCAGTGAATACAGCCTGATAATAACTCATGGAAATAGAAAAGCACAAACACCCCATGTTCTCCACAAGCTGAAAACCAACCCAAAACCTGCCCCTGCAGCTGCTTCATCCCTCCTCTCTCTCCTCTCCGTCCCATCTGAGTACTCTACCGGCCGGCCCAAGGACTCCGAGGGGACGGAGGGGTCACTGCACAACGCAGGTACACACCATGCTCCAGCTGTAGCCGCCTACAAGGTAAATGCTGTCGTCAAGGACTGCACAGCCGGGGCCACTGCGCCCCTCCAGAATGGGAGTCTGGAGGATATTCCACTGGTCGCCTTTCGGATCATAGCATTCCACAAGCATTACGTCGAGATGGGAGAAACCTGGATGAGGGCATTGAGAGAAGAGAGCATGCGGTATGACATACTGGTTTATTACTCGTTTTGTTAAATTTATTAATTATATTATTACAATTTTAACATCATCGTTAAACCTTCTTCTAGAAGACACTGCCATACACATTGAATCCATCTTCTCTAACATTAATGTCTCATTATTTCAGTCCAAACAGATCGGTTGAAAGCTTTTACCATGAGTTCTACAGTCTTCTACAAATCACAAGTACACATGAAACCCGAACAGATCAGAAAGTAACACTCGGTAATAACCTATCGATAAGGCAGGCGGATTCAGGCAACCTTCCTCCTCATCTATCAACTGGAACATGTAGGAAAAGACTGTCCTGGCACTCTTTCTCAAAGGTCAGCAGATCTAAGCTATTCAAAAGTCAACAGATTAAATCTCGCTCAGAAATGAATGTCTAACGAGTTAAGGTAGAGCTTAGACAACTCATGGCACTTGGTTCCAGAGGGACAAGGTGCGTAGCCTGACAGACTGCATGTTCAGGACCAGTTTCAATTTTCAAGCTGATTTAAGGTGTACCCTAAGCATGCAGCTATGATGTGACAAAGCCTTTAAGGCACCAGAAAATATAACTAAAAAAACCAGCGGTCCCATCGTTCCCTGGCAGACGGGAGAAGGCTCAGGCAACTGCTGCTTTGTGCTCACCAAAGGGCAGAGGGGTCTCAGCTCAAGACTCTCAAGCCCCATCAGCATTAACTGAGCTGAACACAGACACAGAACCCAGGAGTCCTGGTTCCTGCTCCAATATTTAGGCATTTCCCTATCTCAAACCCCCTTCTTTACCAGAGCACTGCAGTACAATGATGGCTTTCTTAATACCCTGGGATGCTTTACTTGACACTACTGCGTTCTCCATCAAGGTACGACAGAAAAAAGAAGTTAGATTTTTCTGGAAAAGGCCATTTGGTGATATTGGTACTTCACAGGGATGCTGCTTGTAAGAGTATCATTTATATCAGGAACGAATAGCTACGATGAAATAATTTTTCGTTGCTGTGAAGGTTCCAAGGGGCCGTGGCACGGCCACCGCAGTGCGCCCAGAGCCTGTCAAAGGCCCCCTAACAAACTGCAGCACGCCCACGGCGAGCCCACGCTAACACCAGCACCCAGCTCCAGCTCCCCCAAGGAGGGCTCTGCCATGGAGCCCTGCTGTGCCCCGCCGCCGGAGGCTTTGTGGCATTTCCATCTGCGCTTCAGCCCCCTCCCTCCTCCCTCTCCTTCCAGCTCCTCCTCGTCACTGTACACAAGAGACCACTTTTCCAGAAAGCCCTTCCGCCCGACCGCGTGGCTTTCCACAAGCCTGGGTGTTAAACAACCTCTCACAACACCGAGCCACTCGTACCCAACAAAGGCCCCTAGTGCAACAGTGGCAGAGGCAAAAATGCCACGTTTATGGAAGTTCCTCCTTTCCCAGAGGATGGCAGGTGAAATGGGTGAAAAAAGGAGAAGGCAGGACGGAAGCAACAAGACCATGCCAACCAAAGCACGTGCTTGAGCTACCGGAGAGCTGTGGCATGCTAACTTCTGCCTGGGAGACGCAGCCAACACAGTGGAGCTCCGCAACCTCTACGTGCAGGTGCACGCGCGCAGGCAGCTTTCACCCCCTTCACCCTGCAAGGTCCCGTCCAGGAACACCCATCCCAGCCGGGGGTGGGGAGCAGAGGCGCAGAGCAGCCCCGCGCCGGGCGGCAGGGGTTGATGCACCAGTCCTATTGACCAGGGAAAACCGACAGCGAGGTTTTGTGCCCTACACCCTCCGCAGGCGCTCAGGTCGTCAAAAGCAGCGCGTGGCTTCAGAGTCTCAGGGGGACTCAGGTGCTGGAGCCATCCAGGCACGTGCCCTGGTGTTACTGGTAGTTAACATCGCTTTTTCTTTCGCATTACCATTTTCTCTTTTGTTGTTGTTAAGGGGTTTTTTTTTGGGTTGGGTTTTTGGTTTTTTTTAAGTAAGAAAGGAGAAAGAAGAAAAGATGTGAATCTCAACTGTCAAATATTGTCACGGGACAAAGGAGCAGGAGCTGTGCTTTTTGTCTAAGTGGCTGGATTAAGCAGAATCTCTTTAGCAGTAATAGCAGCGGCACGTAGGTATTAAGACGAAAACACCGGGTGCCTAAGCAGTAGTTATTTTAATACAACACTTTTTCAAAAGATGAACACAAGAGGCGTCTAAAAAGAATTACAACTAACAAGCTACATTTAATACTAAAAAGGGATCTAAAGAGCCTAGTCCTAATATTTAATGACTGAAGGGTTTTTTTTTTTCTCTTCATTAAATCAGGAGATTGTTTTTGTATGTTGCTCTGAACAAAGCTCTCTCTAACTGCACATTTTAGAAAATGATTTACAGAGGAAAATATTGCTGGTACTTTCGGGTCAAAGAATAATCTGTTTGTTTCATTGAATTCTTGGTAATGACAAATTGTCCATGCCTTTGAGTAATGGAAGCTCCCATTTTTATTATCTAAAGCATTCATTACTCATATATTTAATGTACTGTTATAATTTTAAAATAATTTGCATACAATGTTTTTAAAATTGCTGGCTCAAGTGTCCTGTTAAATTGCGTTGCCTGGTTTTTAATGTATTTAACAATGACTGTCTAACAAAAATATTCTTTATCGGGAGACGGGGGACACCGAAACGCTTTTTCGCTGTTAAAAATGTGACCTTTCAAATGGTTTCCTCCAATCGCATACAGTCGGTCATTCATGACAGCCAACGTGTGGATGGCTCGCTTTGTGTTCATGTCCTGTTTTCGGGCCCAGACGTCCATCACAGGGTCATAGCAGTACAGCCAGGGGACGTACTCCCCATTGTGAACTCCCCCTGCAAAGTGCACACACGCCTGTTAACTGATGTAAACGAAGACACTGCGCCGCAGCAGGAATTTATCTCGAGGGGGTTGGGTTCTGGGGTGGGGTGGTTTTTTTTTGGTGGGGGGGGTTTTGAGTTGGTTTTTTTTGTTATATAGGGGGAATCACAAAAGGCACTGGCCTGAAATATAGATCTTGCCATTGTGAACGGCTCCGGCGTGGGCTGCCAACGGCTGCGGTAAGGAGGACACGTAACGCCACTCGTTTGTCTCCAGGTTGTAGCACTCCACGCTGGACAAGTAGCCGGTTTCGTTTCTTCCGCCGATGACGTACAAGTTCTTGTCGAGGCGGCAGGCGTAGAAACTGGCTCGCCTGGAGGACAGGGCGGAACAAAACAAGCCAAAACCAAACCAATTAGCCACACCAACCACTTATTTTTTTGCCTCTCCAGCTGACTCCCTGAGCTAAGGCAGCTGCTCCTTCACACACGACTTCAGCGAGAAGCGTCCAGGAGCTTCACAGGCTTACAGCTCTGCTAGAGACTGCGGCCGCTTGGCTAATCACATACATGCTCCACATCAAACAGACACTTCATTTTCGGTGTCAAAACGATGAAGCGCACATAAACCTGGCAGAAAACACCCCTTTTCAAAGCTGTTTGCTGCTTTTTCACACCCGTGAAAGTTACAAAGGCACTCGTTAATGTTTGGGGCATTACCTCGTGAGGGATGTAACAACTCAGTAAGACAAAGTGAAAAATGAGGTAGATAACGTAACAATAATGAATTATCTTGACATTCACTTTCTGTATGGTCCTTCAAGGGTCATTGTTCCCAATTTACTAAGAGAACCACATCATCAAAATTTTTCTTCAATTATCATTTTTTTCTTCTTTCTGCAGTACTGCAAATAGAACAACTTTCCCCACGCTAGGCACGATATTACATTTCCACCCTTTAATTCGAAAGGGGTCTGTCTCCAGCCAGCTAACTCCAAGGAAAGTTTCAGTCACCTGTCTGCTTTCCCATACAACTCGGGTATTGCAGGAAAAGAATCAATTTTTCTGGTCAGGACTGCGAAGTATGTCTTAGTTCGTCTTCCTCGTACCTCTAAAATTAACGATGAGTGTCTGTTGCTGAAGTAAAAAACAGAGCAGCAGATGATTTTGAGAGACCCTGTTTGGTGTAATCCACTTTCAGGGAAAGCTCCCTGGGCTGCTCAGCAGCGGGGAGGTTTGCTAGGGCACAGCCCTTTGATTTTAAGCTGCCATGATACGAGAAAACCTGCAAAGGAGCACAGCTAGGCTAGGATGAAGACCTGTACAAAATACTCAATGACAAGAATTGTCAGACCTAAACCTAAAATCTTCTCCTGGGGGAAAGTGGAGTGGCGTGGGAGCTCAGAGACAAGCAGGCAGGTCAGGCTCCTGCAAAGCGGGCACGCGTTCAGGAGCATTTCCTACCAGCAGTAAGATCTCTCTCCTTTACCCTATTTTCACAAAAGTTGTAGGATGCTTGAACATTTCGGAGAAATTTCCCTCTTTGTTAAGTGTGGCTGAGACTGGTGGGTGGTTTAGAAGCTGGGAGGTCAGGAGACACGAAGATACAGCCATGGAAACAGCAGGGCTGGAGGGACATTCAGGGAGCAGATCTGACGCAGCGCCGCGCGTTTCTGGCCTTACTTTTTGGCGTCGGTGCACACCTGACAGGGCTCCTCACCAGCCAGGGTCACGGAGCACCCCCTGTCTACCTCTGCTTTCACCTCACCTGCACAGGGGCAACTTGGACAGTGCGGGACAGCACCCCTTGTCGAGCGGGAGCGGGAACACCACCACAGGGCTAAGGCTACTGAAAGAAAAGGCGCCAACAGGAGGAGGACAGGAATACCACTAAGTGCCTCCAGCTCAACTGACGAATTAAATAAGAGCATTTAATTTATCTGTCAATGGGCAGATAGGAGCTGATGGCGTATATTGCTCTGCATGGTCGGGCAGCAAATTGTGCATCTATGTTTTTAGCCTGATTTTCTATGGAAACAAAGCTTATTTGATTGCACTGTACGTGTACCCACGTCTGCCTGAGCGTTGTCTCCTCAACAAAAACCTGCTGGCTGACTTCACTCTGGTCTGACAGAAGGTACGGGTGTTACAGGCCATCAGGTGCCTCCATGCTTCCTGAGAGTATGTGACAGGTCAGAGGCAAGACAGCCCGTGGCAGCCCCAAAAGTAGGAAAAGGTGGGGAGGTCACATCCCATTAGATCGCAGAGCCTGCATGGACAGGCAGACGATCTCCAACCCTGTCCAGCAGCCACATGGCACAAATCCGCTCGTCTGTCTCCGTGCACCTCCTCCGAGGAACCCACTAACGAACCGCTCTCAGCGTGGGGTTTTCAGTTGGGGTTTGATAAACAGAGGTAGGTACAACCGGCAGGCATTATTCCCTTCACTAGGATGTCACTGGCATGATTCTGTACGTGTACTCCTGGTTTCCTCCACACAGTGTCACTATAAGGAGCAAAAATGAAAGCGTCAGCATGCTTCACTCTCCTGCTTGGATGGGAATATTCACTCAATAGCTCCTGTCACAAATATCTTAAGCTTTTTGGTTTTTTACTTTTCAATGACACAGTGTGTAAGGGGCACGCTGTTAAGTGATGACTTTTTAAACTGATTCAGATTAAAACATAATACAGCAATCTGCACGACAACTTTCCCCACAAAACTGGGAAGGCACTATCCATTCTAATCAGATAACTGGAATGCACCTCAGGATCTGAATATGGACAAGAAGACAATTATTTTGTGGTTTTCTTCAGGACTTGCAAGTACTCGACGCCCACTGGTCTCTGAAATGTTCTTCCTTCACACCCCTTCCCTCAATAATCAACCCAACTACTTCTCCTAAGCACACACACATAAAAGGGAGGAATTTCTTTCTGATCTTCACAGATGATGAATTTATGCCTTGAAACAAGAAATACCACTATGAGTCTGAGGTTTAAAACTACCAATGCTATTACTTATCACCGCACTATCTGGACCTGATTTCAGGGCCACTTTTAGGGTGTACGCTTTGCTTTTTAAAAACTAAAGTCATCTTAAGAAGGGTTAACGTTACTATTATTAAAGTCAAAGACTAAAAGGAAATGTGAAATTGTTTCATCTCTTTTCCTGTGGCTTCTTGTCTCAGTTCACTCAGCCTCAGTGAGGATGCTGACCTGCTCACTTCCCCTTGTGCTTCTTCAGGCCCTGGTACAATGCCGTGGTTTTTGCTGGTCTTTAAACAAAATCTTTTACCTCAGAATGTAAGAAAAAGATGATGTTTTAAAGGTCATTATGTTCCACACACCTTGTCCAGCTCTGGGCTGAGCTGGCAAGATGCAGCAGCACTGACTGAGATGTCCAGCTGAGGCTCATGCCACAAGTTCAGATCCATCTGCTACGAAGACCACTCCTTCAGCAGGCATGTTAGTCTAACTGACCTGCTCCCCAAAAGCATCCCGTTGTTACTGCATCGTGGGCAGACGTGTATTTCAAAAGCTTATGAGTCACTTGCTGTTTCTCTAAACAAGGCACGCCAGAAAACAGCACGCACTTTTCAAAAGCACGCGTTTTGGAGATGTTCTGCAACTGAAAAGAAACCAAACTTGGCTTTAAAGAAAATACACTGACGGCTCTGAATCCATAATGGGACTAGACTTTTCTTTATAGCTCATACAGTGAAATCAATCAGATATGGATTTTAGCATATGAGATAAAAGTTTACTCATCAAATATTTCATACAGATTTTCAACTTGAGAATATACTGCCTGTGAATGAGACCCACATTTACCTGGCAGTCATTTCAAAGGAGCTATTATAGCCTCTCCAGCCAATTATTCTCAGACTAAAATTCCTAAGTAGGTTTTGACTTGATGGACCATAATGACTCAGAAAAACCCATTAAACAGTCTGTCTTGTCAATGGTGCCTGCATTATGCCAGCAGAGACAGGGCGTGACCCTGTACTCCTAGGGGGGAAAAAATAGCCTGTTGACTTTAATGGGAACTTTATCTGACTAAAGGAGCTGGGAAAGGAAACTGCATAAAAGCTCTCTCTTGCCTGCAGGATCTTCTAAAAACTGGGCCAGACCCTACCTCTACAGGCTGCAAGGACTCTGAGGAAATCATTAGGGATGAGCGAATAAACCATTCAAAACGTTTTAGACAGTGATTTGAAAATCCCTGTTTTCCAACAACGGCCTCAACGCTTGGGAGCCTTTAAAAAACAATAATGGCCAAGCCTACGAGTTACCTCCCCTGAACAAACGAGGTGACAACTAACGTTGTCATATTAAAGCCTCTTGCAGAAGGAACTATATATGGGTGGACCTTACTTTTTAAATTACACTTAATTAACACTGTAATTTGCTGAGATGCTAATACCTCACAGATTATTACTGGGCAGCTGCTAAGCAATCCCAATGTGCAGCAGAGTTTCTGACCCTTGGCTGAAGGCAGCAGCTCCCACCAGAGCCCAAGGCAAGTCATAGTCCACACCTGCAAATATAAACTGATTTTCTATCCCAACTATCCCAACTGAAACCCAACTGGCCACTGTGGAGGTGGAAAAACTCCTCCCGCCCGCTTTCTCCAACCCTCAGCTACCGACTTCTGCCTTCTGAGCAAATAAACCCGACCGTTCAGCCAGCCGCACGTGCCCCTCAGGAGTTTTGCTTGCAGATACCCCGGGGGCCTAAGGAGGGCACAGAAGAGCTCCAGGCTCCGTGCAAACACGAAGCAGCCTCCCAGTTCACTGAGGGTGACCCACACGGGGATGCCCAACCTCTGGCACCCCTCCTGTGTCCCCTGCCCCAACGCCTGAGCCGGCGGTGACTCCGTCCGGGACGCTGAACCAGCAGGGAAGGCATCCCTCTGTTTTAAGGTAAATAATCCAGTGGTGGGGTTATCCCACAGTGCTGGCAGGAGGGAGGGAGAAGGCTGGGGGTTGTCAAAGGAGGGCCACCTCTTCAGCTAAAGCCTGCTGTTGGATCGGTTCTACTAACAACTAAAAAAGATAAAGGAATTTTAGGTTTTTTAAAGTAAAGGATGATGCTATGAATAAAGCCAGAGACTATAACGAACTGTAATGCTCTTTTTTTATCCCTATTTATAGGGCTAATTTTATCAGTTCACTCAGCTCCAACAAGGGAACCCGCTCAGATCTGTTCCACTTGCGCTTTTCCATGCAGTGGCACATTGCAGAATTTTTTGGTGACAAGCATCACACGTGTGTCTGCCTATGGGCTTAGGTCATTCACGCTGAATCCTGAACAAAGGCCCATCAAAAACTCTACAGACTGACGTTTTACCTCTGGAAATTTGAAAAGACGGCCCTATTTCCATGCACCTCGTAACGCACACCTTGAGTCGCGAGGCTGCACTGAGTTCAATGTATTTATGACTGACAGACACCTGAGCACTGTGGACAGGCGACAGAAAGGGAGCTACCCTATGGACAGCACACGGAACAAGGGAAAGTGTCTTAGGAAGACACCGTGAGATCTCTTGTACATCGGGCCCATGAGAAGATGGGTGTTGAAGTGAAGGGTGGACATGGAATGATTTTTCATAAAACACTGTAACTTTGGATCTTCTGCCTTTGAGATTCTTCTTACAGAAACATGCACCGTTCAGTTCAGGGCCGGGGGATATTTCTCCTGCCAGGGTAGGATCTGGGATCCAGAGTTTTTTACGCTGTCTTTATGGGTCATTGCTCAAGTCCACGTGCACCTCTGCTCTTTGGTACACAGTAAGATTAAAACATGTGCTACTCTAACGTGCATGAGCTGACAGCAGCTTCACTCAAAGACCTCTGACAAGGGGAGACATGCTCAGGAGAGCTTTTCATGGCTGGCGTGGTGAAACAGGACGGAGCCAACATGTGAAGGTTTCGGTTCCCTGTAAGATATCTGACTATAATTACTGCTTGTTTACTGCAAACTCATCATGACACTTCAGCCAGGGAACATGACAGGACACTATGGAGACTTCAGAAAAATCCTTCAGACCATACACAGGCAACCAGTAATTGCGCAAAGTCCATGGTTATTTTGCATGAGTTAGCACTGCAGGATTTGGCATCTGGAGTCTCAAATCTGGAAGGTTTAAAAAAATTAGGAGACAAATGGGACGCAACTGCATGCTGCAGCTTTATCTCAGTATTTTCACTGCTTCTGTAGGCCTCCTTGCTCCCAGAACTAAGCCAAACTTCAGCTGCTCCTAGGATGGTAAAACACGTATGGAAAAACACATAGCAGGTTTTTACCTCTCTTGCATGGGTGGAAGTTGTATCCAGCTGTTAAACCTGGGATCGTATCGGCTAACAAAGTTTGTACTGTGTTTCCCTGTAAAGATAGATTATTTTGACACTCAGCTGTTTTGTTTCATGTATTTAACATCATGATTGTAATATATATTACATACACTTCACAAGTTGACAGCTTTTATGAAGGGTTCCCCCTTTTACAACAATGTATGATTACACTATGTGTACAGTAATAATTCAACAAATGGGGCACTGCAAGGTTTGAATTAGCAATTGCTAGCAGTAAAAGCAGATAGAGATTATTCTTGCTCTCTGTAATAAGATCTTGAAAACGTGTATTTAAATTTACTTATAGATGCTGTGGTACTTTCACAGCCACAATAAATCACAGCACTAAACACAATTACTGCCCAAAAGAGGGCATCCCCACGGTATTTTTATAACTAGAGTATTTTGTGCCAGGTAAAAAACCCAAAGGGGGAACGTGTGCTTTTCTTTCTCCTCACACCAGCTGTATGCGGAACGTGGTAGAAAAAAACCCTGTGCAAATAACCAGGAGCTGCATAAGCCATCAGCATGGGGTGTTTGCACTAGATGGTTTATTCTACCATGTACTTTCAGTGTAAGTTAGAAGGAATTACACATGTGCATCGAAGGGGGAATACAGTCTTAAGAGTTTTATTCCAAGTGCGTTACCTAAAATACAAAACATGAGAAACAGACACCAGCTAACTAGCTTATCCCTGCTGTCGAGCCCAAGAACTGCATTCGTGTCTTCACGATATTAAGATTTCACCTTATTTTACATGCAGATTGACATCGAAGCAAGAAACCTGAAGCAAGAGAGTGTACGGCAATTTCCTGTAACACCTGAGACTTCAACAGACGAGGATCTCGGAAACAGAAACCTTTGTTTATGTATGCGTGACTAAAAAATTGAATTAGAGGCTTCACAGGCCGGCAGAACAACCCAACTGCGTATGTCACAATCCTATAAATGGTCACTGGGTATTCTACACGGTGAATATTTTTGCATCGGACAAGCCTCTGTAGGATTGGCTCGCTTTGCTTGTTTCATTCCACGCTGACTTCAGCATGTGTAAACAGACCATCAAGACTGCAGAGAAGAATAATGATACAGCTGGAATTTATATTCATAATAATTTAAGATCATGTTCTACAAGAAAACAGAGAAAGAAACCGTGTTGACCGCTCTGTCTGGGAGTAAACTCATTCCCTCGCTATGTTATAAGCATGTTCTATATGAGGAGAGTAAAGCAGAAGACTGATGAATAATGCAGCAGTTCCCTTCCAATTCAGCGCGGTGCCTAACGAGGACCAAGGCCCTTTGTGCTGAGCACGGCTCAAACACATCTCCAGGCACAGGGTGAGATCCCCGTACACTAAGGGCAACTGGTCCTATCGCCACTGGGTTTGGTGAAGCGAGGCTTTGCTCTTGGTCCCTATCTGAATGCCTTTAGTCTAAACAGACAATTTAGAAGAAGAGGCACGGAGAGCTACGGATTCAATAAGCAGCGAAACAGCAACAGCAGGCATCTAACTGGCTCTAGGTCTCACTATTTAGGGTATTTATTAAACTATTTCTATTAAAAAAAGCAGGAGTTCAAAACAATGTAAGTATTGATCACAAGACTTCTAGCAGGAGGTTTTAATGCCGCTGTATTCACTCCATCTTCCAGAGCTACTGGGGACTCAGTGGTCACTGGTTACATAGCAGCTTTTTACTTGTTGTCATATAAACCTGTGATTTGGGGACCCTGGCCTCCTAATGTAATGTCACACACATATTCACTACAAATACTATGAACGCAGAACAGAACATTGTCTAGCACAGGGCAGAAAGAGAAGGGTTTAGTGAGCCTGGAGTGGGAACACAGGGTACAAATCTGGTCACCTCACAGGACGGGAGACGCAATCAAACCAGAACAGGCACAAAGAAGAGCTACTGTGGCAACAGGAGGAACAGAAAGTATACCTTGTGGCAGGAGACAAAGAACTTGGCTTGTTGCACCTAGGAAAACAAAAGCTGAAAGGGGATGGGAGCGCTGTCTGTAATACATCAGAGGAACAAATCTCCAGGAGGGGAAAAACTATTAAGCTAAAGGCGAACTTTGGCATGAGAACAAGGTGATTTAGACAGTCAAAGAATACATTTCACTGGAAATTAGAATAAGGCTCCTAGTCATTTAGAGCAATTGGATCCTGTAACAGCTTTCCAACAGGAGTAGTGGGGGCTAAAAACCCAACTGCTTTTCGAATGTAACTTAAAAAATTCACAAAATGGGACTGTATGATGCCTGCGATAGCAGGAAAAGGACTTGATGACCTTACTTAAGCTGCCTGGTGTAACTGGTTTGACTCCAGTTTAATTTTGGACTTCGGTCTGAAAGAGAACTGTATCTATTATTTTGCCTTGCCCATCAATCAGGAGGTTACATGTTAGGAAGCACCTGTCTGAACGCAGAAACTGTGACAAGTGATCAGAAATCAGGGTTAGCAAACCAGGACAACGGGACAAGAGGAGGCGGATGCTGCTCGCTGCTCTCCACAGGAAGGTCTCTGCAGCCATGCCCAAAGGTGAAAGGCTCTGAAGTTTATGAAGGTTGGTCTTAACTCCATGCCTGTGCTCTGCAATCTGCTCTCATCAGGGACCCCTTCTGACTGGAAAAGCATAGCCATAGGAGGATGCAAAACAAAAGTGAGGAAAAACTTCTCCCACGCTCTCTAGGCTGTCAGGGAGTCACAGAAGCAGCACAGAGGGGGCACGGGCGCCCCTCGGGGTCCACCCAGCTTCTCAAGAACCTGCCAGCCTGATGGCTTAAAGAAACACATGGTGCTCCTTCCATTGCCCCCATCTCAAGGATAAGTCTTTCCACTGGAGGAACACCTGGTACATTCTCATTCAAATCGAAAGCTTTGTAATGCTCTGGCAAGACAGACCCAGCTAGGGCCAGCTGAAGCCCCTTCTGTGCTACGAGGGTAGCAGACAGGGGCCTTTACCGAAATTCAAGGGGGTACGTGCGGGCAGTTCCCACGGAGCTGCACATTTAGAGCAAATCGGTTCCAAGAAAGCACTAGCCCAGCAACAGCTCAGGATGAGGTTTACGATTTCAGGTCCACTTCTTGTGACAAGTAAGATCCATCTCTCCCGGGGTAAATTCACAAAGAGATCAGCGCCAGCAATGCTCCTACCGCTTTTATTCCCGTCTTCTCCGCAGAAAAATCACGTTCACAGAACAAGGAAGCTTTTAGGCGTCTTCAGCAACATCTTCAGCTCAGGAGTTGATCTAGGCGACCTCAGCCCCAAGGGACGACCCACCTCACAAACAGTTGTGCTCGACTCCTACCTCAGATGCAGGATATGCACCCCTGCTAACTCCTCTCCCATCACCTTGCCACTCTGTTTCCACATCTTCAAACTGTGGGTAATAATACTTCTCTTCTTTTACCCCTCATGTGACATGGCCATTTAATTGTAAACTTTCTGGAACAATGTCTGCCTCTTATTATCCACATGCCTACCACCAAGCACAACAGGGGCCCTCAGTTGTTGGATGTGGCTGATGGTCCTAATACTAATTGTCACTAACGACACCACGCTATCTCCTGTTCAATATAAAGGAGGTTCAACAATAGAACTAAAGGGCTCTTCTCCTAAGACATTTAGTGATATTTTTAACTACACCGGAAATACTCTTACAGGGTGGACTGGATTGTTTGTCTCAGGTTTTAGGAAGTGAACAGATGTAACAATTTTCTATAATTTGCTTTAGTGCAGATGCTGAAATGGGGCATTCACAATAAAATATATGCAGTATATGTAATTTCAGCTGGATCCTCTGGTGTTTTAAAGTAAAAATGTGTACCTGCAAGCTGTTTTATGGTTTCTCAGTCATAATTATCTCTGTTACACAGACTGCTACAACTACAACTCTTTCTTCGTGTGCAAGCTTTTTAACAATGTCTTGACAATTTTGCGAATTTTGCAAGGCATGGTATTCTCCTTTTGCTTTGCTCAGAAGCCTGTTAAATTGTTTAATTTCTCTTTGCGGTAAATTTATGAAGTAATCAAATCAAAGAAGGTAGCAGCAGATAATCTATATGAGAAGCTCTTGCACAAGACTAAAAAAAGGACCAGTTTAAGAATCTCGGAGTCGAGATAATTAACACATTAACAACTTTAGCTGCGAGTATCTTGTTTGACAATAGAAGAGAAGCATTCATCTACTGCAATTGCATTATTATATTATGACTGGAAGGAGACTGGAAATGAAGGTTAAAATTCTTAACAGCTGCTGCCTGGTGCATGCACTTGAAAGAGTCTGTTCTGCTGCCTGTGGCATTTCTCAAGGGATGGGGGAGCTGACGAATGACGGAGATGCTAATGCTAAAGTACCAGATATTTATTACATCAATACCCAAAAGTAGCCTCTACTAGGTTCAAAAATGAGGCTGCGGGTCCTCAAAATCCCTTGCTAATGACTACATCAGCTGACCTGACAGACAAACACAGGAAGGCAGATGCTGCCTGTGCCTTTTAATATTCTATACATACCGTTAGGGTTCCACTGGTCTTCTCCTCCCAGCACGAACAGGAAGTTCTCCACTTCCACGACGCAGTGATGGGCACTGTTATATGGCATAACTGCAAGTAAAGCAAGAATTCTTGGTCAGCTCAGGCCACTGATTCCATCAAATTATTTCCAAATTGACAAAATACAACACTGAGATTACCCCTGTATGAAATAATAGGGAAACGCATCGCCCCAAGCATGTATGTCCACAGACTTAGCAGCAGACAAAGCCACTTATTAGTAATCTTACGGTGTTCAATCTTGCAAATAATGAAGGAAAAAAGCAGGAACTCTGGTCCCACAGCACCCCCGCGCCTGCCCAAGTGCTCTATATGCTGCTCTAAAAACAAGTTGTAAAAAGGGGCGAAGTTGCCTGATATTTCCCTGAAAATAAGCAGATGCTAGCAATCCTAGTATGCTAGGAAAGATTAAAAAAACCTCAGCCCAGCTTTGTTCTGCTGGTAATGTTTCCACAAGAAGAGTCAGTATGTTCAGAAGCTTTCTATTACACAGCAATGAACAAGCTGCATTTCCATACAGTTTTAAGTTTTTAAATTAAGGTCCTGCTGATTTAATGCCTTTTCCAAATGTATACGCTTAATTTCCTGTACAATGTCATTAGCAGCACAATCACACATTTTCTATTCATCTAATCAGGAAGCCCTTTGTTAACAAAGATCAAAACTGTGGCATTAGGTTTGCAATATCCCCCTTTTTTTTGGAGGTGTCACGATTACTACGGACCAACTGCAGTATTTTTTTAAATTTACATTTTCCACTGCCAGTGCTAAGACACAAAAATAAGGACTTACAGAAACATAATACGCACATTTTACTGCGGTGTGCCATATATTGTGATACTGTATGGTAAATGTAAACTTACACACATTAGTTATACCACATAGAGTAGTTTTGGCCCAGTGACACCAGTAGGAAAAATGATGTCCTTGTTCAGCTCATCATATGGGCACCTTAAATCTAGGTGAGGACAAATGGGGAGGTGATGTGCATGTACAGGCAGGGAACTTATTGCTTGACACGGATCAACAGAGCACTTAGGAAACCAGTGCAGTGGGAAATCAATATGACTCAGGGCCAGCTCTTACTTTGTGCTCTTTTGCCAATGCCAAAAAAAAAAAAAAAAAAGAAAAAGAAAAAAAAAAAAAAAGAGGCAGCCTATCTCACACTTGGATTATTTTGGGTGATCTATCTCTCATTTCATTTGTTTTATTATCTTTTATTTTTCTCAGAACGCAGTTGTGCAGTATAGCATATGCAAATAATAATAAGAAGAAATACGCACAGTTTTGTTATTTAGGACACATTTTCTTAAAGATCAAGGGGGCTCATTTAAGCTTCTTAGTGAAGTTTTTGCCAAGGCAATGACAGATAAGTAAGGTGTGCTTTCAGTTTCCAGTAAAGGTCGAATATCATTTTCATAGCCTGTGTTCTTACAAGTCATGTAAGTGAAGCAGTTCTTAAATTAGGCAGCCAAGTACAGTGCAAGTTCATTAATTAAGCTTATTTGTTACTAGTACACTCTATGTAACTGGGGAGTACTCCTATACTAGGCACTGCGTAAGATTTTATATTACCTAGGGATTCCTACAGTGGGATAAAAGAATGAAAAAGATTTTTGTTATCTTCTTAGCCCCCATGTGCTATTTATCTCATTCTTCCTATTTATCTCATTCTTTAATCTCAGACATTTTCCTGTTCTAAAATCTTCTCTCTCAAAACCCCAGCACTTCCCTTGATTTTGTGGATGCTTGTACTATACAATGAATTTGGGCCTCCCATGGGAAATCTGCCATCTTCCTCAGACGCTTTTTGGGACCCCTCCTCTCAAGAAGAGATTCACCAGGATGAGTCTGCAGGGGCTTCAAGTCTTACCTAATCCAATGCTCTATTATGGTTTCCAATTAGGTCCAAGCCACCGGTTGTACCCTCAACCAGGCTCTTTGGTGGGTCAATCTGGAGCGATCTAGCATTTATCAAAAGAACTGCCTGCAAGCAGCACACATGCGTATTTTTCACATGTTGTGTTTCCATTTTTGCAAACGCTTTTGTTTATTTATCCTCCATATTGACACAAACAGGGCCAGTAGAGGAAGAAATTGTATTTTAAGCTTTTCTGCTGTTCCCATGCATATAAACTATGCAGTAAGACTCCCACACTTACGATGATAATTAAACCTTGAAAACTAAGGGCTTAATCCTGGTTCCTACTTAACTTGATGGCAACATTCCCACTGATACGGGATTGGGCCCAAATGACCCGAACTACCATCCGTAACTCACGGGAAAGCGAAAGGGAAGCTTGCCTGAGAAAGGAGGGTAGTATTTGGGCTTCAGAAGGAAAGTGACTGCAATAAAACACTGCAGACCTTCACTATGACCTTTGTTTCTCACAGAGCTTTGGGGAAAATTCTGATCTTGGTTTCATGAACCTGCCCATGGGGCTGGAGGGTGCTGGACAGAAGAGGGAGGATGGAGGAACACTGTGGACATCTCAGAGGGAGGGAGCTTTGGCACTGAAACTGTGAAATCTCCGACATGGCAGTCTTTCTCCCTGACCGTTGTCAGGGTCCCTCAGAATCATGAGTTATACACAGAAATCAGAGCTATGGGAACGAACTATTTTTTTTAATGCTATAAAACGCGCCTTGAAAGCACCAAAAAACTTGTGCTGTAAACCGCAATTCCTTATGAACACACCCCCAATACAGGACCTAACTTTTCACAGATACAGCCAAAATTACAGGGCAATGAGCATGCCAAATTCAGCCTCTAGCAGGAACAATCTTCTCAAACTCACTGGGCTTGCCAGGGTGTAAGAGGAAGAATCTGCCCATCACACAGTCTGGCCAGGCTGCTGCTTTCATTAATGTTATATGAGCCTGCTGTTTTGCTTTAATAATGTGAAAATCCCATCTTCTCATTTTTCGATTTCAACTCAGGAACACCTGCCTGCCCCACGAAAAGGGTATTTGAAGAGAAGTTTGTACGCCACGCTCAAACACAGCCCGGTGTGAGTTTTTAGCGTGTCAGTCAGTGAGTTAGAGGGAAAGGGTAAGGAGAAGCTAATCAGGATGAAATGAGATTAAAGGCTGTCTAATTTTACAGCAACTGTGATCCATCAGCCACTGTGAAAGTGACAGTGGAAATGAATGATGGAGACAGACAGGTGGGGCTGTACATTTCACTGATTTATCCTCAAATGCACTGGGCCTTATTTTATTGAGTGAACATGACCGCATTTATCATGACTGTCATCTAAACCCACTTCCCTCCATTTAAAAAGGTCACTTTACTAGGAGGGAGTAGGATAGAGGCACTTTCAAAACAGATTTAAAATTTAATAACACATGTTTATAAAACACGGTGCAAGAATTCTCAACTTTATTAAAGACTGATTTAAAAGGAAGGAGAAAAGACTATTAAAAAGAGGAGAAGATGAAAAAAAAGCCATGGTCATCTGAGAAACATGCTTAGCTACCAAGGTGATAGGTACCAGGGAATTACGTGAGATGGACAGATACAAACAGATTAGTCGGTGTGGGCAGACACCACCTCTTCTAAGCCCCTGCCACCCACCCACACTTCCCAAAGCTCGGGAGGCCCGCGGTGAACAAACTTGTGCTTTCTTGGACCAAGCAGCCCTACAGAAGACAACACCCCCCCAGCCCCCTTCCCATGCAATTTATGTATGACTGGTAGCAGACCCTCGGTAAGGCAGGAGGCAATTTCTCAGACACAGATATGCAACACACAGACCTTTCTAGGTCAAAACCAAACGGGTGATTTATACTTGAGAACGATCTAGAAGGCAGCGGAGTCCAAGACTGCAGCAGTGTTTGCTGAGCAATACTTCACTACTCAAACATCAGTGACATTGTGCAGCAGGTGACACTCAGGACGTTCTTCAGAGACGGACGCAGGCGGAAGACACAGCAGCACTCTGCACATCAGGACAGCTGTCCCAGGCAAAAACTCCTCACGTATCCCAAACCCGAGCCAATGAAAGGCACTGGGTAATGATCTGGGACCTACTTTCAAAACCAGAGCCTACAGCTTATAGCCAAACGCTCATGGAACCAAACTCTCTCAACCGTAACGCCTAGGAGGTCAGCCAGGTGCAATGACGCTCCAAAGGCACCTCCAACTTTCGTACGGGGGTGACAGTGACAGCCCTCACTCACCTAACAAACAATAACGCGTGCTGTTCATCCTACCCAGTTTTGCTCAGTTTCTGCCAACGATTGCACGTTTAGGAAACAGCATCTGGTCGTTCTCCATACGTTAATCAAGGGGTCATCAGTTCCTCCTTCTCCTTACACCTTCCCCTGTCTATCATCACTTCAACACTAATAGGAGGGAAGAAGGGGGAACAGGAATGGCATTTCTCAAGACAGGAGGAGAGATGAGCTCTGGTCCCAGGAGATCTGAAAGCTGTGATACAGCCCATAGCCATTCCCTTGCTCTGCTAAAAACTCCTTTCAGGAACTGCACTTGATTCTTCCACTCAAAGTTACAGAAAAAGGTAAATCCGTAGATTTTTCACTGCCCTGAACTATTCAGCTGCTTGAGATACAGGAGGTACTGTGAGGAAAGCCAAGAAATCTCTTCCTCAGCTACTGCACAGCTTGAGCACAGCCCCTTCAAGACTCAGTACACACCAAGAAGTCAGGCTTATCATCTCTAATGACCTGTGCAGATGACGCAAGAGAAGAGTGTGTTGCCAGAACCAGGATGTCATTACCAGAGGACATATGGAGTCAATAATGACCTTCCACAATATTAACAGCCTAACCTGTCGGCTACATAATACTCAACTACTGCCACTTGAAACTGGTTATTTCCACGGTTCTCCAGAGGGCAGAGTATCACGAGATGTCTCTTTCCAGTACAGAAGGCTCCTGAACCTCACTTTAGGTGACTGTGATTTGCTGTTGGCAGAGACACAGCATTCATTTCACTCCCACCCCTCTCCCCAACGTGCCGGACAGACCACAGCTGGTCCGACTACCTCTTGAGACGAGAATATCAGATACTGTTCACCTTTCTTGGGTTCATACACCATTTGCAGGAAGACTATGCGTTTATTACTGAATGTTATTTGTTATTTCTCACCAAGGAGGTTATATAAATAAATGCTAGGATTCCTCTGTGAATTGTTCACTTCAATTGTTCGTTATTTAATAACTGTGGGGAAAGACTGACCACAATAAGGATGAAATTCTAGCCTCCGTGAACGTGATGGGAGTTTTGCCATTGGCTTTAAAGGCATCGGGTTTTCACCCACCGGTATTTTCTGCTCAAAAGATAATGGAAGAAAGTTAAAAGAGGAGAATAATCAACAGTAGATGGCAAATACCTCTGTTAACATTCCTAAGGCTGTCATGGTTTAACCCCAGGCAGCAGCAACGCACCATGCAGCCGCTTGCTTACTCCTCCCCCATCCCAGTGGGATGGGGAAGGAGAATTGCAAAAAAGTAAAATTTGTGGGTTGAGATAAGAACAGTTTAATAACTGAAATTAAAAAAAAAAAAATGATGATGACGAAAATGAAGACAAAAAAGAAAGAGAAATAAAACTCAAGGAAAGACAAGTAATGCACAATGCAATTGCTCACCATCCCATCGACCGATGCCTGAGCAGCAACTGGCAACCCCGGCCAACCTCCCCCAGTTTATATACTGGGCATGATGTCATATGGTATGGAATATCCCTTTGGCTAGTTTGGGTCAGCTGTCCTGGCCATGCTCCCTCCCAGCTTCTTGTGCACCTCCTCGCTGGCAGACAATGTGAAACTGAAAAGACCCTGACGTAGGATAAGCAATATTTAGCAACAACTAAAACATCAGTGTGTTACCAACATTATGCTCATCCTAAATCCAAAACACATACTAGTGCCAGCTACCAGGAAGAACATTAACTCTATCCCAGCCAAAACCAGGCCAATGGCCAAACTGCACCCTGTCACCTCAAATTCAAGCAAATTATGTGGTAAGTATTTTTTCTAGTAACACATCAATGCCAATCTTGAGTCTGAGCTCAGCTCCGTGGGGGAAGCCTGGGACAATCCAAGCGCAGCCACCATAAGCAGAAAAGCCTAAGATGAAGCACTGTACCTTAAAGCCACCTCTGAGAACAAATAACAGGTATAGCTCTGGTGCAGCTGCACCACGGAGAACTCCATCAGCTCAGCTAGAAACTTCACAACCTCTTCATCTCCAAGTCAGTTTTGTGGCACCTCCGTTCAAGCCATCACAGGTAGGATGGGCACAGAGCAGCTGAATTCATCTAGGACACAGCCCCTACTTCAACTGAGGCTGCAGGTAAGCAAAGGTAAAATGCCACCCGAAATGTACCTCAATTCAAGATAACATAAGCACTAAGAAAGAGTTATCTGAGCAGATGAAAATCCTTGGAATCATTTGCAACATAGTGAATGGCATTTCATATAATTAAGATATTTCATATTAATGAAGATATTTCACATTATGAAGATATTTCTTATTAATGAAAATACCATTTTTTTTTCATTCTAACATCAGGAGTTATTCTTTTGATACGTTCTCTGGCCTAACACCAGCCAGGCTTTTTCAGCGGGGTTCTCAGCTTAATTGTTTTAATGGGCTAAATTTGTCATATGTGAGTATCTAAAATAAGACACTTATTGCACCAGATCAGGCAAACATAACGCCAGGAATAGCTGGCATGCTCATCTCTCCCCTGAAATAAATTGTTTAAAAGTTACTTGCATGCAGGTTCTCAGTACAGACCTGTCTGCTTCCACGGATGAAATTCACCCTATGGCTGAATGTTCTATTGGTTTTTCAGCAACACATACATGTGTCTGTTTGCAAGAACAAATTTTACCCATATATTTTCAAAGCTCCAAGCCCCCATTTGGGTTTCACTTGAATAATAAAATAAAGTCACCTACTTGCATCAACAGTTTCTGAATAATGTAGCAAAATACTGCATTCTCACCTTAAAAACTGATGTTCCTGTACCAAAATCCTGACACAATCCTCCCCGGGCAGCGGACAGCAAACCTACACGCTCTGCTGTGCCCCACGCCTGCCCTCCCTGTGGAAATGACTCCGTGCAGCTGAACACAGAGCAGGGGGATGGAAAGCACAGCCCTGTGGGAAGGTCCAAAGCGACAATTCCTCTTGTTTTGTTATCCCCTCCTTACCCACCAATCTGCTGAAGGCTGCCCCCGGACACCCAGATACCCCACCGATTCCCACAGGCCGTTTGCCAGGGGACACTTGTCCACCACCGTGAGTCACGCAGTGTTACCCCAATGGTGGTTTCTCCCCAGCTGAATATGCTGTGTACCTACCCAGGCCTGGATTTACGGTCTCTGAAGTACAGCCCAACATAATATTCCTGGGGAATGACATCTCGTCACATCGTAACAGTCCCGTGACGAAACGTTCACGTGTGACATTTCACACAACAAAATCACCCCATGGAGGAAATGAAGAATAGTCCCCGATGGGAGAAAACCACAGCAGAGTTGCCAGAAAGCTCTAGAAAGAAATTCTATTTTGTCCTCCTGGAGGCTTTCAGATCCTCCAAGACGTCAGCTCAATACCCTTTTCTAACAGTGCCACAGGACGAAGGCCCCGACCAGGAGCACTGCACTAATGCCCAACTGCTTGTGACCAGTCGCACACCTTTGTGGCTCAATGTCTGCCTGACCTTCAGGTGTACACATTCTCCTGGTCTTCTCCAAAGCTCTTCCAAGCTCTGGACTACGACAACCACTCTTTGCGTTTTCCTGGCCGGACCCTGTCAGTGCTGCTCAGGGAGCCATCTCTTTAAAAGAATGAATCACATCCACCAAAATCTTACTTGGTCCCCACTACCCCAAAAGCTGAATCTTTCACTATTTTCTCTTTCAGTCTCAGTTACTTACTATCCTGCTCTCCGCTCTTGACTAATGTATTGTTTTAGAGCAACCAAAAGGTTTTTTTCTTCCCACTAAATGTTGAAGTCATTCCAGGAGAAGAAGGAAAATGTGATTTTCCATTTGGAAAACTCTACATGGAGGAGGGATGTGCCCATATTTCACCATATTAAAACAGTGGTGACATTTAAGTTCACTTATAATAGATAAACTGAAACCTTCACTGTTACAGATTTTTGGACTTTTCCTTTTAAATACTTCAGTATTTGCAAAACAAAAGGTTTTATTTACAAGAGAGTCCAGCACTAGACATAAAGCCTAAAGCACTAGACATAAAGCACAGGAGGGTGGAAGGATCTGTCCAGTGCTTACCACCAGGTAAAAAGCTTAAAAAAATGCTTTCTTTCACAGGAGACATAGAGCTTGCACAGTATCTGAAGAAAATCCCCCAAATGTACTAAACACTAGGCAAAGAAATACAGAAGGAAACACAGGAATCAATCCACATAAATCAGGTAACACCGAAGACTGGTTTCTCCACCAGAAACCAGGCAGAAACGGTGCTCTCCTAGCCCTCTCCCCACACACAAGGCACCCCAGGAAGGGAAACGGCAGAGCCACAGGCAATTTTCCAATTCAGGGAAGGAAATTTGACCTGGGCAGCAAAACCACACCCTTACGTAAAATTGGCACAGATCCCTTACTTTGCAAATCTATACACAGAAGATGAAACAACGTAGATCTGAAAAAAAATCCATTAATAGATTTGGACTAAATTGATGTTAATTTTCTTCTGCTTTCTAGAATAACAGTACTGTTTAATATTTTCAGAAAAACTGCTAAGAGAAATGTGTGGTGATGCCTAATCATAACAATCACAAAAATTCATTCCATAGGAGCACTCATACCAGAAATTTTGTTCTGTCTCCTAAAAACTTTTTGTGGATTTAGAAAGCGCCCAGTCAGTAAACAGAAGCAAACCCTTGTTTGTCGAAACTGAATACCAAGGTGAGTACCATAGCACCGGCAGCCGCTATTTAAACCAAGCAGTGTCAAAATTCATGGGCTGAACCATGTTCACACAGAATCACAAATAACTCACAAATCACACACTAGTGCATGGTCCTGCTGACAAACAGGATGAAAGGTCAGGTTAATTTAAACCACCGGCCATGCTGGGACTGCGTGGTTCGACATGTACAGTAGAGTAAATTAAAGTTGTTGTGATCAATCCCAAATACTTAAAATACACGTAACTTAAGTATCTTCAACTGGCTTGCATTTTTTTTTGTTTAAGAAGTTGAATTTGCAAACAGTATTGTTCATGAAAGTATAATTTTCAGTTAGGTGAAGGGAAGTGAGGACTGAGACACAGAGTCTGCCTCAGCGAAACTGGGACTTGCTGTGCCAATAACCGCGGCTTGGACCAGGTTCAGGTGGAGACTGAATTCAAGAAGGGAATGAAACTGAAATGAACAGACAGGGATGGGCCAGGTCGGCTCAGAGGGGATGTGGGACTGTCATGGTTTGAGGCTGGGCCGGCCACTAACGAATGACAGACGCTCTCTACTAACACCTCTCCCCTCCCAAAAGGGAAAAGGAGAGAGAACAAGGGAGAGAGACTTTATGGTTTGGAAAAGAAAACTAAAACAGCTTTAATGGAACAATAACAATAAAAGAAAAGATAATAATAAGAATAAGGAAAATAATGAAATATATACAATATGTACAAATATATACAAAACCAATACCGAACCCAACTCCCCCCACCCTGATGACAATACGTCCCCACCACGCTGCAGGGCTGGCACTGGGGCAGTCCCAGGCTGGACTCGGCAGCAGACAGGGACGGGATGCAGGAGCTGGACTCAGGCACTGGATTCAGGGATGCACGGATCAGTCCTCCTCAGATGTCGGCCATCGAAGAAGAGCGAAGGGACGAGACCCTCGTGATCTCTCAGCTTTATACTGAATATGACGTATAGGGGATGGAATACTCTGTTGGTCAGGTTTGGGTCACCTGTCCAGTTCGCTCCTCCCTGTAGGTGCGACCTTTTTCACTCCCAGCACCCCAACACGCAGTACAAGATTTAGCAGTGACTTTGGTCGCCATAAGAACAAGTATAAGCCAGGGCCTCTCTGCACACCATTCCTTGGTACGAACTATAAACACCAGGCCTTATCACTGCTGGAGCAGTCACTGTCTGGAAAAACATGCTGCTGTTTCAGAAAGCGCCGTTAGTTAGAGGGGACTTAACTGAAAAGTTAAAGCACTAAACCAGAATTAGCTCTGATTTAGCCCAAACCAGGACAGGGAGAAAGGACCAGGACTGGAGGATGAGATGGTAAAATCTGTGAACGCAGCAGCACATAGTGATCCAGAGCCCCAAGTCCTGCACTCTTCACACTCCTCTGCTGTCAGCACAGCTGGGTGGAAACTCGTGCTGCTTACACCCCCTGGTTCCCAGGACACATAGCGTCCACTGTCATCAGCAACAGCCTGAATCCAAAGGGCAGAGATGCGTACAGCAGATCTACAAAGCCAACCTACCTGACGCACCGTTTCCCAGCATACCTTGAAACGGCAGCTTCCCCGCCAAGCCTATGAAAATGCTGAGGAGATGTGTGGTATTCAGAAGTCACGGACTGCCATTGTGAGAGGCTGCACTGCACATCTCCTCTGGCACCTCTCTGTTCAGTTACGGGTGTTAAACAGCTAACGGCGATACCTCCCAGCTGCCCATCCTGCTGAAGGTTCAGTCGCATCAACACCGGAGACCTGCAGAAGCTGCCACTGCAAGAAACATGCCTGCCCTTTCTTGTCCCAGGGCCCATCGCTCCTTGTGATGGCTGATGCATGCATGCAGCCAAGCAATAAACAAGCAAGAAATCGCGCTATTTTTTTAAGGTGCACTGAATTTAACCCAGAGGTGTTTCCCACTAAGCTTCCCTGCCTGGCCTCACGAACTGGAGTGAGCAGGACAGCGAGGCCATGAGAAGAAGGGCAGGACTGATGTATCAGCAGCCCCACCAGCTTGCATCAGCTTACCGTGGTTGTGAAACTACAACCTCAGCACATGATACCAAACCATTTAAATGGGCCAAATCCAGCATTTCTGTTGCCCTGTCCTTCTCACAGCCCAGGCAATCCAGGCCCCACTTCATCCCAGCACAGCCTCTCCTCGGCACCCCTCAGTGAGCCTTTCAAAGCAATAATGTGGTGAAAAAATTACACAGAAAACAAGAGAGTATATTTTCATTTCACTTTAATGCCCTGAGCAGGCTCACTCAGGAGTCAAATGAGTTCCAGTGCTGACATGAAGGAGGAGACAAGACCGTGGGACGGGGATTGGGTGAAAAGGAACTTGAAAGAACAGCAACAGCTTCACCTACCCTATGGCCACAGCCCCCGCGCATGGGATGCAGACACCCTATGAATGAAGCAGGTAACAGGGAGCAAGACCACTGACTGCAAGAGGTTGCTTCACCTCTGGAAGGTGCGTAGGGAGAGGCTGGGGGCTGCAGGAGCAGACGGGATTTCTCACAGCCACGGCAGCTGTGCCCGGAGCTGGAAGATGAGATCCTGTCCCCACCTTTGCCACACAATTTTACTGCAGTGCTAGACATGTCCCTTAAGCTAATTTTTTCCACAGCTACCTGTTTCCCCTGTTCTGAGAACGCTAATTATGTGTGCTTCATTTTCGGAGAGCTTGATCTGATCCCTATGTCTGATACGCAGGAGCGCTCTGTGCTCACTGTTTAACTCAAGTAGGTGGGAGAGGCAGTTTGGAAAGCATGGTCTCGGGGGTCTTGAAATGAGCATCCCAAAACAAAGGATACCCTTGACTTCAACCTCATTACACCTCTGTTCCTCATCTGCAAAACGGGAATGATGACAGACTACGCTCCTCACAAAGCGGATGGTGTGAAAATACCACAACAAATGCCAACGAAGCAGCTGGACCCTGTTGTTGTGAAGTCTGTGAAGGAAACCTTGTGAATAAATTCTGTCTTCGGAAGAAGATTTCAGTAGCGTGTGACAGACAGGATCTACTTGCTGAACAACAGAGAAGGAATACTGTGAGCAGAAATTCAGCACGGTCCCTTCTGCGCACTGACACGTGACAAGGAATAGTGTGTGATACCATTAGAGATTCTATCTCAACGCTTATGCAAACAGAGGGCAAATTAAGGTTGCAGAAGCAGTTTCATTCTCACATTCCCTAACTCCGGAGGGCTTGGTATCGCCGTCTGTCTAATGCTCTTCTCAAGCTTGGCGCCAGTCCCCGGCATGTGACCCACCCCAGGTCCGACAGGCAGCTGACGCCCTCCTCACCCTGCAGCTGCTTCAGCATCTCCCAGTCACCCACGTAGGAGCTGTGGAGTCCAAGTCTACCCAGCCCATGGCCGGAGTTGCAGGAGCCCTCCTCCTCCTCTTCCTCCTCCTCCTCCTCCTCCTCCTCCTCCTCCTGCCGCATTTCCTTCTCGCCGGCAGTTTGAGGCGAAGCCACTAGATGGGGTGCGGTGTGCTCGGCTCCCCCTCCCCTGGGAGAGGCACTTCAATCATCTTTTGGCTTCAGGTTTTGCAGCCAACCAAAAAACAAAGGGGTGAAACGGCAGCACAAAAAAAGACATAGCCAGCTTCCTCCCAAGCAGTGAACTTCTGCTTGTTCCTCGTGTTCGGTGTGAAAGGGAAGAAATCAAACGGAGTACACAAACCCCGGCGAACGCCGGGCGCATCCATCCTGGCGGATGCTGAGCCCCACTGGCTCCCGCTGCCTGCAAGGGGCACGGCGGGTGCTCAGGCTTTGGCACGGTTATCAGTCATACCTGCTTTGCCTCGTCTTGTCTCAGCTCTCCGAACCCAGACTGCGCGAGGATCAGTCAGCGATTCCCGCTGGCAGTCCACACACATCTGCTTTTCTACTCCACGCGCCAGTCCCAGTGAAATATAGCGGGCACAGTTCCCTTCCCCGCCAACACGCCGCCAAATCTCTCTCTTAATAATCATCTGGAAGCTGGGTAAAGCAACATCCTCGCTTTTGACAAAGAGCGTGCTTCCTCATTACGGGGGTAAGGAAGGGGAAAGAGGACGTGAGGAAACTGTGATGCAAAAAAAAAAACCCTACGGAATTAAAGGGGAAAAAAGAATCCTTTCTAAAATAGTCACTCCTTCCCAATGGAAAGACAGTACTTTACTCAATGTTAATCCCAAACTGAACTGCACAAAGCTGGCCAGATTACAGCTCTCTTCTTGTCTCCCTGAGGAGCAATTTTTTGGGGAAGGCACGCAAAGCTGAAGCCTGCCTATTCCATCAGGAATGTGGGAAAGGGACTGGTATGTACCTGCATATGCACCGCTGCCAAATTACAGCTTCTCTCACTCTTTCCCAACTGCTCACAAGAACTGTCTCTCTCAAGGCATCATCCATCCCAGTAAAACTACTTAGTATTATACCTGTATCTAAAATATAGCCAAGCACTCCTTCCCAACATCCAGCTTCTTCCAGCCTTCTACGAAAACACAGATATCCTAGATCCCCTACACAGCACCTTCCCATGACCCGGCCCAGCCTTGCAAGCTCCTGCAGTCTCTTCTCGTTCTTCATGTTCAAGAGAAGGAGAGCAGAAAGCCAGGAGCATTTTGATGTCAGCCTTTTAGTCTTCTTTTGTGGTATGGGTAGAGAAAGTCCCCCTCCCGCTCAGCAGAGGAAGACGACCTGAGGGCAGCTGCTGGGGATGCTCCTAAGAAGGAGCAGCAGCACTGACCTGGCAAAACACACTCCTCTTTAGCCCAGCAACGGGCTAACTTGCATTTTGCAGCCTGTCACAGCACAGGCCTATATCCCTGCTACTGTCTCAAAAGTCATCTTGGAAGAGCCACGCACAGGGGTAACAGCCAAGCGGCAACGCAGGACCCGATTCGGCAGGATCACACCTAGCTGTGAACTGGGAGGCGAGCACGGGCAGACGGATTTGTGCTGCCCAACAGTACGTCCCGTCACATACCCTGAAGGGTGAAAACTCATCTCAACCTTCATTCCTGATGAATTTGGATTTTCACAAAAAGAAACACAAAGAAACAGATGAAAAGAATGTGGCAGAAAAAGAAACACAAACGAAAGAAAAAGTGCACTTGAGGAGCTCTTTTTCTAATTCGTTGCAAAAACGCTGACAAAATGCACAGTGCATCATTAACGGACAGTAACACAGACCGACCCTGTCTGAGAAGTTTGCAGTCTTCCTATGAATTAACAAAGACAGAATATAATCCCAAATGCAGTGCATCATATATATTCATATGGACGCTGCTGATCCACATCTGACTAAAATAAATGTATTTTTACACAAATTAGGTTACCACTGATACAAACATTTTTGATTCATACTGCAGAGCACGAACAGACGATCTACGCGATTGCTTTGGTTTAGCACTGTGCTTGTGAAAGCCACCACATATCAGCTGGGCCGCAGTAATTGCTTCTGGTCTCTTACGATTAGAAAAAGCCCTGATTAGATTGTTTAAAAGAGCACATTTTACCTTACATTTGTAACCACCTAGGAACATGAGTACCAGCAGGCATTGTGGCTCAACTAACGGATGCTACCTTGGAGAAAAATAGACGAGCTGGATCTCTTGCAGTCCTTTGATCATAACAAAATTACAAAAGATTTAGACTCAAAAAAATTCCACAGATGACAAACAAACAATAAGAGCAACTACTTGCAAAATGAGCTGGTGAAACCAGCCTGCTCCTTATGCCCGTGTACCTCATTTACACAGTACAAACCCACTGAAATCTTGCACTGACTATACACAGCCCCAAGAAGCAGCGTGGCGTTTTTATCAGAGAAATACTTCTGTTAAAATTCTGTAGAGTCCTTAAAGCCGAACTTTAGACATTGAGTCTGCCAGGACAGCTCCATATGATCAGCAGTATGTAGGCTTCCAAAGGGTAAGTCCTCTGATTTATTTTGTTTTCCGACATGAAGAAGTACTCTTTGGTGTTCTGCAATACGTGGAACCTCTGAAAATAAAACATGTTTGGGACACTGGCTGACATCCACGTCACTGGAGGTTCACAAATAACGCTCATTCCTATTGCAGCACCAGGCTGCATAAGCATAGTTTAATAAACATGAATACTAAGCATTTTTGCAAAAATCTTGTCTCCAAATCACATCACAAATCTTGTGAGCTTAGTTATTTGCTCTCTACTCTACAGTACAAGTGCTGATAACCCAAAATATTTTCAAAATTTACAATCCAAACCACCAATCCAAGACATTACATATGCTTGATGCCCCTTCAATTTACTTTCTTCAATTTACTTTCAATTTACTTTTAATTTTCAACCACAAGATCAAAACCTCCCATTAAAAAAATAATCAGTTGAATCACAAAGCTTTGTCTTAATACACTAAATGTGCAAGATCAGAGATAAAATTATTGGCAACACCGCTAATGCAACTCTGCAGCAACTTCCCCGCAATACTCAGAATTAGGTACTCAGGCTTCATTTAGGCACATGACCAAGGGCAGCATTATTGTTGTGCTCCGAGGGGACAGTCCCAGGGCAGAACTGTGAGTACCAAAACGGTTACAGCACGGTATAGCGATACCTGAACTAACTTCATGCTACTGACTTAACCCCAACTGGTGTACTCTCAGATTCTCTTTTGTTTTAAAGGTCCCCGTTGGTCCAGGGCCCGAGTTCAGCAGGCGCTGTGTCCACTGGCGGCAGGAAAGAACGTGTTGAAAAGGCACACAGAAATGATCAACAACTGGGTAAATCAAACACTTCTTTCCAGATTTTTAGTATCTGTCTGCGGGTTGCTCCAGCGGACAACCACAAATAATCTTTAAGTAGAATGGACATTAAATTTGTAATAGATTTCATCCAGAGATTTCATGGACTTGTAAGAATTTGGTCCACGCAGTTCACTTTTTTTTTTTACCTCTAACAGCACAGACTCTCCTTTCCTTGTGTTCTTTTTCCTGGGACACTTGCACAACATTTTTGCACCAGCCTCTGGAGCCCACCCAGGACCCAGTGGGCAGCTCTGCCATCCGCCCTCCTTGTCCAACTCCTCAACCCCCAGCGAACCCAAACCAGCCACTCCTTCACCCTGCCTGCACCCTCCATGGGGTTCCTCACACCCAGAACTGGTGGGCCATCGTTGTTACTCTTCCAGTACTTCGGTGCTACCTCTACAGCCTTGCTTTTGTGAAGAGGAAGACGCTTTCCGTGTGCGGCTTCAGCACCCCGCTGCTACGTAACCCCCACGGCACCCCGCAAAGCCTGCGAGCCTCAGGGGCAACACCGAGCGCTCACGAACACTTTTTGGGTACTGTAAAAAGGTAATTGGTGACTTCAGGAGCAGAGACAAGTAACTGTGATGTTGTACGGTTAAATGGCCCGCCCTGGAAGAATTTTTTTGGTGTGAAAATCATTAGAGGGTGATAGATCAATAGAAGTTTTCTGTATAAATACATTTTCTCCTGAAACAGCGAGTTTAGCATCATTCACACAAATCCTTCTATTATTTAAAGATGTATCTTCACTCCTGTTGAACACTACTGGTTTGTGCCATGTAACGCCAGAGGACTTTCCTCTAAGGAATTAGGTATTTTCTCTGAGGACGATGAATTATTTTCCAATATTGAAAGTTTCAAGCGAAAGCCCTTAGCGCTGTTTTACCTGGGGAAAACCCTTTTCCATGGCAGCCCTGCCTCCCTGAGAGGACGCCAGGCTGCTAAAATCAAGCAGCTGGAGTGAAGCCAAATCATGTCTTCAGGAAAAGGGACGCGACGTCAGGGCTTTATTGCTATTGTAAATCTTTGCAGTTAAGAAAAACCAAAGTTCTGAGCGCTGTAATGATCATTCCTTGGAGCTGCACTGGAGACAGCCCAAGAGTTGACAGGAGGACAGTGGCTCCCACCTTGCTGGGTGAAATGTGCCCCAGCGCAGAAAGCCCCTGAAACACCTTGCACGTTAACAAGACTGAAGTCGGAGGCTTGAGCACCGTATAAGCCCTTACAGGGGGCACCTCTGCCCTGGACATATCTTTCTTTCCTGCAGCTGAAGTTAATGGGAGCCAGTAAATGTCCAGCTGATTCCAGCAGTTGTGATTCTGCTGAATAAAACAAAGTTTAAACGAGCTTATGCAGATGGTAACGCACCTGGGAGACAAGGACTGCGCAGGGACTAGCCAGAAGGCTGGGATTTGGACACCACCGATCATCCAGCTCTGTGCTACTGGCTGCCACAGTGCTTAAAATAACTGTAGTTCTCTGGAGAGAGTATATAGATAAACTCTGTCTTATGTTAATGCACCGTCATATAGAGTTGTTTACAGGCAGTACTTAGTAAAGTACTTAAGCATGTACTTAAACACACTGCTGAACATCAGTGTGATTAATACTTTGCTGAATTACAGATATGATACGAATACATTTTTCTGCTGTTGTAATTTTTCATTATATACACTTATAGCTGGTCATAAGGATTTTCCTTCAGTTTTGTATCCAGCAAATAAGTTAATTTGGGAGTCAAATTCTGCCTTAGTTATGCCGCACAACGCCTTTCGCATGCATGAGGGCAGAAGACTGCTCCATGACCTTTAATTGGACCACTTTTTTGTTAGTCTTTAACAATTCATCAAGGAAAAAAAAAATCTTGCTTTCTGATCTGGCAGCTCTTTGACATTCCTTTCATGTCGTTTCAATCAGAAAAGTATCTTTTACTTACAGTATGTATGCTTGTTACGGCTCTGCACATACAGCAGCTGTAACTCTTGACCAGCAAGCAAGCAGCTGCTGGCGAGCACAGATCAGAGCCGTAGACTCTGTTCTTCTTGGCGTAAAACTGGGGGGGGGGGGGTAGGGAGGGGAAGAGAAGAAACACGGCTCTTACATCACTTACCATGGTAATTCTATTTAAATCTATTTTAATGATTTCTAATAACATAATTTGCCAAAGCTCCCCACCTGAAAGTGATGCAAGTGCATCGCGCTCTCAATTTTTTCCTTACCTGCTTAACCCAAGGGGGAGTCTTTACCACCTCCTAGTTTCAAGTTTTGGAGTCAAACCTTTTATTTTTCCTCTTTTTTTTTTCTTCTTTTTTTAAAAAATAATCAGAACTCCAAGCATCGGCCTATCTGTGTACATTACGGTGCTGGTTATCGTCATCACTGCAAAACTGCCACTTCACTTGCATTTATCTAGTTTTGACTCACAAGGAAACAAGCATGATTTAACAGTTGCAGCTGTAGCCATCTGAGTTGAAAACTTTTTCCCCCCCTAAATTAAAGCTAAATCGTGTGCATTAAATACAGTATCTACTCGTAACAAAATGGGAAATTTAAAAATGATTCAGTCACAGATAATTTGTTACGGAAAACGACAAGCTCACATCAGCACTGGAAGCTCTGGGTGTCTGCCGAGCTCAGCGAGCGTCCGGGTAGGCTGACTCAGGTTCACAGGTAACAGAAAAGATCCCAATTCCCTTTCGCTGCCCCTCTTGCCAGCTCCCAGGAAGCCCAAGTGGGGGCGTTTCTGGTGCCAAACGGCTGAGCTCGCTCCCACGCCCCACGCGCTTCACACGGAGGCAGGTTAGCTGGAAACCAGCCGCCCCCTCCGTGCCAAAAATACAGCCCGGCTTATTTCACACGCTGCTCCCCGCGGGTGCTACAGACAATCCCAGCCCACGCTGGGCTTTCGCCACTCGCCCCAGCCCACTGACCCCCACCTGCTCAGGCCTCGTACCCCCGAACGCTCTCGTGACGTGACTTTCCGCGCTCGACACCCCGCCTCGGTGTCCCGCTTGTCCTGGGTTACAGTGTAAAATGTGCTAAAAGAAAAAAATATATTCTATTACCATCTTCAGGAGCTGTTGAGACGAGGTGGGGCGGTGCTCCCTGCCTCCCCCCTCTGGACTATCTCCTGTCCATGGGCACAACAATGCCTTATCGCCTGACCCATCGGTAACTCCCTCCTGGGCTATCTCCTGTTCATGGCCCATCAAGGAACTGCCTCACGACTCCCCATCCCATGGTGAGATGCTCCGCCCGGGGGGAAGGAGCCAAGCAGTCCATGCCAAATAAAAACGGAGATCTCCAACACCCTAGCAGCCTTCTTCCACTGGATTCCCAGAGGAGCTTTTCCCCCCACTGGAGTTCCAGAGGACAAGAGCTACCTACCTACCACTGGACCTTCGGAGGAAGACCAGACTCTTTTACCTGATTGCTGCTTCCACAGAACTACACCCATCGCTTCAGGAGGACTGCAGCCAGCATCTTATCGGACTGCTACTGCCACCCTAACAGGGGGTCAGGTTGTATTCCTGACTCTGTCAGTGTAAACCAGTGGGTTGTTTGTTTTTCCCTGCCTTGTGTTATATATATATATATATTAGTAAAGAACTGTTATTCCTATTCCCCATATCTTTGCCTGAAGGCCCGTTAATTTCAAAATTATAATAATTTGGAGGGAAGGGGGTTGCACTTTCCATTTCAAGGGAGGCTCCTGCCTTCCTCCACAGACACCTGTCTTTTCAAACCAAGACACCGCTATAACCAGACTGCTCCGGGAGAGCGACGGCACCTCCCACCCCTTCACGCACATGAACGTCAGGGCACTCCCAAGAGCAGGAGGATCCCGAGGGCAGCAGCGGAGGAGGCGCAGGCGGAGGTCCGGAGGCACCCTGCGCCACGGCCGGAGGGTGGCCTGAGCCCTGAGCAGGAGCCCCGGGACCCAAGGCAAGGCCCCCACGAAGCCAGCAGAGCGATTCTCCCGGGCAGCTCTCGGGGGGGCCTCAAAGTCATCGGCTTTTTTGACCCCCGAGGTGATCTGTTCACAAGCAGAGGGGGCACAGTCACGGGGCAAGGTGGGGTAGCTCGTACTGCAGCTGCCTCTGCTGCTCCTACCCGGCAAATACTAGAGGACATCACCTGCCTAGATTGACGGGAAGGCATATGTTAAAGCAATTAATTTATTTGCCCGAAAAGACTGAAGCCAGGCCAGGATTTGTACCTTTCCTAGTGCTCCGTCTGATCTTAAGCAATGGGATTTCCACCCTTTCCCATGGGAGATTGTTCCACAACCTAATAGATCTCAATGTCAGGAAGTTTTTTCCTGATATTCAGCCATAATTCACATCCATGAATTACGAGCTACTGTCGACATCACACCCATTGAGGCATTCCTAGAGCCTGCTTCATTTAAAATTATATGCTCTAGTTATGCAGGGTTTCTGTGTACTAGGGCAAAATGCTTTTTCTGCAGGTTAATTCATTACTATTCAATTTGTTAACACTTTTTTTCTCGGTGTGAACAGTCATTCTGCAGTTGCATACCCTACAGTAAGTAGCACAATCCCCATTTGGGGAGTAGAACCACAATATATAAATATGACAAAACAACATACCAAAACCCATCCCTGTAAAGACGTATTAGTCTGTTCCTGCAGATACTTACTCCAGCATTCAGTTAAATGAAAGCAGTAGCTCATACAACACCTGGTGTGAGACAGAAAGGTTAGAAAAAACCACTCTCAAATCCCTAACAATTTTTATTTCTGTCTTAAACAGAGGGAAGGTCCAGCAGTAGGGGGGCAGGTAGGGCAGGGGGAAGGGATGGGGAAGGAAAGGGAGAAAGAAACTTTATCGAGCTGTGAGAAAATAGAGGAAAATTGAAAACAGAACGACTTCCTACAAACAATGAGCCACCACAACACAATCAGGACACACAACAGCAAATCAAGTTGAGGATGCAAAATGTGCACCTCTTGCCATTAACAGCACTTACAAAACTGAGGAAGCTAAAGCAGGCTTCTCACATCTGTATTGCAAATAGTCGTGCACAAAACGCTTCTTGGAAGGAAACTGCCTTTTGTTTTAGGAACAGTTGAGAGGAGAAAATTTCTAAACCGTGTTTCAATTTCTCAAAAAAGTCTGAGGATTTCTACGAGGATTTTTTATGATTACATTTTGCCCAGCTAGCGGTGCTTTGCCGTCCTGTTTGCAACCCGTCTGTACATAAATAAAACATCACATTAGATACTGAAAAAGGGGAATGCTTTCTGAAGTAAGCAACCAGAAACACAGCAAAGTTCATTTTCATCTCCATACATGCCTAGCTCCTATTAATGCTACATAAATCCCAGAGCAACTAGATAAGAATAAACACATACATTTTACCCAAAATCATCTAGGAAACAGAAAGTCATGTTTGCAGCGAGCACTAAATTCACACAATGCCACCTAATTTTGCATGGAAGTTATTGCAGATGGCTGCTTTTTTAGAGACAGTGGGCAAACAGTATTAAGAGACCTACACAAACAGATCTGGTGAGAACATTTTTGACAGTATTTCCTTTCGCTGGGAATTATGTGACTTACTGAAATCTCTGTCTAGCCAGGTGAGACACTTGCTTTGGACAGAGGACAGGACAATGCAGCTCCGAGTTCCTACTGCACTAGGATATGCGTGGTCATAGCAGGCACACCATGCCCATAGGCTGAGATGACTCGAAATGTTGCAGATCCTTTAGGACTGCATTAAGCCCAAGTATCTATGCCCTGTTGCTCGCCTGGGTTTACCAGTGAAGTCATGGCAACTCGTTACTTGCAGCTACGCAGCTTCTGGTTTGCAGTCAGCCTTGCAAAACTGGACAAAACTGCCTTTGGTGGGGCTGTGAAACACCCATTGGGACACATATGAGGGATTTGTAAGTTAATAATTCGTACTCTGACTTGAGCAAAGCAGGGACTCGAACCTCAACTGCCTGCCTCTTCCCCACCCCACGAGAGCTGTTGAGACGAGAAGGGACATTCTGATACAGCACTGGTTTTGCAAAAATATTTGAAGGAATTTGTTTTCATTTTGTCTTGGATCAAAGCTGTACAAGTCGCTGCAAAATGGAATGGTCATCCTCAAGCCATCTGTAGAGACACAGAAGTCAAGTTGAAAGATGAGGTACAAAAAGGTAAGTTCTGTGATCGAGGAGGAAGGTTTTGAGTCAAAGGTTTTGATGTACTTGCAAGGAGCGGCACCTCCAGGAACCAGCAGCTTTCTTTGCAAGACGTCTCCACAGAATCCTGACATCAACATCTGCTGTGGAAATGGCACAGATCATCCGGTAACTCGCCTGTCTTCCACCTGCTGCCTTCTTACGTGGGGCCACCCACAGCTCAGCTCCACACTGTCTCAGTCCCCTGCCTACCGATGTCTCGGCACAGGGCTGTGCCTTGCTCTCTTGTCCCACTCAGGTTTTCACCAGAAACGGTCCTGGCTGAGCAGAGGCAGGGAACAGGACATTTGGGTAACGCTTCTGGACTCAACCTGAAAGTAACCGTTTGCTGGCCGAGCTCTGAGGATGAAAATGAACAGCCTGGTTTCCAGAGAGGTGGCTGTTCACAAGTCCATAACAAAGGGCAGAAAGTAGCCAAGAGAAGCTGAAAGACGACTGAGGGCTTCAGCACAAAGAGAATGAATGCAGTGATGAGACTGGCCATTTCAAAGACACAAGAGATACAGGGACTGCGAATACAGGAAGAGAAAGCTATCCAGAAACTACAGTACATCACACTCATAAATAAGAGGGGACTATGCAGAACAATCTGCTTTATAAATAAGCAGAAAGTCTCAACTGAATTGAATAAAAAAAAAAAGTAATTAATTTACTTACACTAGCCCTTAATTCTCTGAGGAAAGTGAATGCGTTGCTTGGTCAAGCCAGGCACAGAGGACAGAGGTTATCACAAAAGACAACACAGTCAAGTAACACCTGTGCAAAAGCAGAAGCTATAACATCATCATCAAAAAGAAAAATGCACAGAAAGAGAGCTGACATTTCTTGAAAGTTATCTCAAATGGTAGTGCAGAAGAAAACAATATTTAAGGCACAGATAATACAGCATTCATGGTGAGAACATGCTACATATTCACTCATCCTTGGAGCCCTGTCTTGCTCTTAGATATGTAGGTGTACACCATTAATGGCACTTGCGTGGTCAAATTTCCACGCATTATCTTCAGAATGGGAGTTGTGGCGAGCCTCTAGTATGTCACATGTGAAAGAAAATACTCTTCACTATACTTCTGTTTCTCACTTCTAGATTCTCACTTCCCTGTATGTGTAAAGCGTGTGGCTTTACACATAATGTGTCTGACCACATTGAATTAACCTCCTAAACCCAGGCTTAAAGTTGTATAGTCATACTGGTCAGTCAACTTTTCTGTGTATGAATCTCTCTTCTTCTGTATTTTCCTGGTTTTGAACCTTTTAAAAGGGGCTAAATATAAGAATGGAAAACATAGATGGAATTTATGTTTAAAATGAGCTTTTAATGCAATCAGTGTGTTTATTTAAGAAAGAGGACACATATGAGCATGTGCGTACTCGTACATGTACTTGTACAACTTCTGCGTCCATCTACCACATTTCTTAAACCTGTCTAGTGGATAAGATCAAGACTTCTGCCTCAGCAAGATGCTAATGCTTGCTCAAGCTTTTCAGTGTAGTGCTGAAACCATCCTCGACACAGCACTGAAGCAGTAACTGCAGCGTCCCCGACTGCTGGATAAATGGAGTAAGAGAGATGAAATTCATCAGGGCTGCCAAGAAGTGTTCATCAAGACACATTTTTGATTAACGTAAGCGGGCGCTATTCTCACAAGTGACAAAAAAAAGGGGAAGAAATTGCAACTGGCACGTGAAAAGAGATTTAACCTGTCCAGCTGAGTCCACTCACTTTTTGCAAACGCCACTTCTTTTATTCAGGTACCACTTGACTGGGGGTAAATTGAAGGAGGAAACCTTTGCTTCTAACACACTACCATTCTTCTAAAAAAGTAAAAGCTCTACAGTGGGTGAATGTGTTTACATAAAAGACCCAACATTTCCAAAGGCACAGTACGTGCCAGGCATCTAGTGGTACTTAAATTGACATTTATGCCTTTGAAAATTTCTCCCAAGATCCTCTGATGCGAGCATATAAATCGTACTGTCTTGGAAGTACCCAACTTGGAAAAGATAAAACTGGATAAAGCACTCCAACACACGAAGGACCGAAAAACTCTTAGTGACTCCAAAGTTGTTTCAGAAAAACAGAGGAGCAGGACTTCTGTTACTAATTTGCCCAGGAAGGTCAAAGTATCATTCTGTATAGGAAAGGCTGACACAACTGAGCGTCACAGAGTTGCCAAACAGAGGAAGAAATTCAACCTATTGCAGCAGAATCAATATAGGCTGGGGAGTGGAGTGACCCACGTCCTCTGACACTGACTACGCTACATAGCAAACCATTCTACCTCACTTTTACTCGACTCCTCTGTGGGCAAAATGCACAAATATTGATGCTGAAAGGGTTTCCAGAACCACCAGTATGCCTAAGTGCTGGCTGACACTCGAAGTGTCACTGAAGACAGCAGCCTGCTGTACGGCAGGTATTCAAGGGAAATTTAAAAAGTCGGAACGGCAGAAATAAAAGGACGTTCTATTCAGACCAGATTAGCTGCCTCGTGAAAATGAAAGCACAGCCCACCCGGGGAAGGAAGGCGGCGGACCACCTTTATCAGAGCATCAGGGGTGAAAAGGTTGCCGGCTGCTTGTTGTGTTCAGCAAGTCAGAAGGAGACAAATAAATGACAACTCTTTGATATTGTGTGATTGCTGCTGGCATGAAGGAGAGACATGGAGAAGGAAATCAAAGTGCCTGATTCATTGTTTGTCTTCGCACACGGACCAACCACAGTGGACGTAAATATACCTAGCAAAGGGCAGGAAGGTCAAGATAACTAAAATAAGACCAAGGGATAACTAAGAAAAGAAGTCACCAGAAATGGGACACTGGTCACCCTGACTAAACTCTCCAGCCTGGTGACCTTCTGGACATTACCCCATCTTTCCCACCCAAACATATAGTCTGTATTATACTTTTCATTGGACAATGACATTGGCTTTTACATTGGATTAAAATCCAAACCCCGTGCAATACCTAAGCCTAAATGCATTATTGCCCATACATGTATTTGCCACTAGTTTGAAACCCACTGAATCCTCTCTGTGGTTTATGCAGACGACGTGGTTAGCTAGGGAGGCTAAGGAATGTTCCAATTAGCATCTAACCGAAAAACAAAGTACCGATATGAAAGAAAGGTCTGCTGCAGCTGCAGCTTCACATGGATGGAACACATCATGTAAGAGTTCAGTAACATTTCCAACATTTTACCCTTTAGTGCTTTAGAGAAAAAGGAATTCTGCATTGAAAGGAGGATTCTCTGTATACCTAGAAACCTGTAAGACACCATTTCCCTCCTACTCATTGCTTCTAATCAGATAGATGGATACATTGCCATGGAAAAAAATACAAAAAAAAAAAAAACAACCCAAAATCTAAAACAATGACTGCATCATTTTTATTTATTTCTTGCATTCTCTGTTCATGTAGCAAGAAATTTAATTCCAGTTGGATCAGTCTCTTGTGATATTTTTTTTCTGTCATTTAATATATTTTTTAAATGCTTAGTGGCATTATGACAGAAAAGCATGTATTTTTTGCCCTGGTTTATAGCCATCATCCTTACCATTACAACAAGACAAAAGCATTAAAGTAAAATTAATCATGTCAAAAGATTTTAGCAAAAAACAAGGGAGACCATGCATAAAGCATCGCTTTGTCTAGTGTGAAGTCACGCTCTGATTAAAAACATATAATGAAAGTGAAAGTAATACATCATTGCCTTAGCAGTAGGGTTTTTGGGAGAGCTATGCAATTCTGAACACAGAAAATCTTTATAGGCTCTAGATTTTGAAACTTGCAACTATTACAGAATAATTCTAACAAACAAAACACTGTTTCACTTCCTTAAAGTTTAATTAATCTTAAACATTGCAGTTAAAACAACCAACCAAAGGAGTTCTAGATTAAACAAGGACTCCTGGCAGGACTGTAGCCAGCAATTAAAACTGAAGCAGCAGTGGCTGGTTCTGAGCAGTGAGGCATGAGGTGGTGACACAGAGACCCCCCCACTGCCCCACATCCAGTAAGCCGTTAGGAAGACTGTGAAATACCGTGGAATAATGAAACCCCATTAACAGAGCAGAACTTTTGCTGTTACTATGGCCTGTCCAACACCCATCAGCCCTTCAGCTTGCGTCACTGGGCAGCGGCAGCCTGTTGCTGCTACAGGGCGTAGGTAGCACCCAGTTAAAAAAATGAACTGGTGTTTGTGCACGTGTCGGCAAGCCTGTAAAGAAACCACCCAGTGAAGATCTGCTTGCTGTGCTTTGCCATACAGTCTATAAAAGCTTCTACTTTGCTCAGGCATGACTGTGCAGTTAAGTAGTGTTTCAAATTAAAGAGCAATGTGCACATTATGAATCTCAGATTAGGACTGACCACATCAAGTAAAATTAGGTGGCAGAAAATGTTTGTAAAATGCCATTTACTTCCTCCTTTTTTTTTCTTTATTCTGTCTCTATTCTTTGTTGCCAACACAGAAAAAATAACTCTCTGAGGAATACCAGACAGGAAAAATACACAGTAATACTAGACTGTGAAAAATCTACTGATCCCTTGAGCCATAGCATTCTTGCCTATAGATGACGACATTAAAAATTGGAAATGGGTGCATGCTTCCCCTCCTCTTCTGGATCTATGAACAAGGCAAGTTGTGTCCTGATACCTTTAGAATTACTCCCATTAGTACTGATGCATTTGGTGCTTTGGGTAGCCAGGCAGAGAGAGGTGGGCAGTATCCCCTGCCAATAGATCTAGCCTTGTCGCAGGAACAAAATGAGATTGCTACTCTGCTGAGCTGTCATACTCGATAGCTTGTGCTGTTCCACCTGCCACTGCCTTCATAGCGCCAACTGCAGCGCCACAGCTCGCCTGCAGTCAGTAGTTTCTGGTGGCTGATCTTCTCCCGTTCCTTACACAAGGCAGGACACAGAGCCCTAAGCAAGTGAGTGGTTCCAACAGCCACTCTCCAGGCTGGAAAGGAGAAAGGCAACAGGCAAGCAGCTCCCTCTCAAACAGGTTTGCAGGCCCAGCTGAGTAACTTCTGGGGCTCCTCTCAGTGGAGGGTTCTGTCTCCTCTCATCCATCTCCTCCTCAACGGCCCTGCCACTGCACCCAGGACTAAGTGTTTGCAAGCTTCTTTCCCACCTTCCCTACCCCTAAAATGCCACTGGCACAGAGAGCAGAAAACAAGTAACATAGGTGGGTTTGCAGGACGGAAAGGGGAATTTCTGTGCACATTTACATTGGATCAGTAAGCTTCTAACTGCAAAACCTGGCTTTTTGTTGCTGCGTGGGGGCATCTACTGGAGGGCAGAAGGTTAAAGAAAAGACTGTAAACGTTTGCTATTACAGGAGGAAATCAAACACACCTAAGGCGCTAATAAGACAGAACACACTCAAATACCAGACTACAAGAACTGAGATTCTTCCCATCACAGAACCTCCTGAGCAGGACATGCTGTGCCCCTGCTCACTAGGGAGCAAACTCCTTATTTGCACGGATGAGTTGGGGGTGAACTGCCACCTCAGGACTGACAGCACTGTCTAAACAAGTGAAAAACAAACCAGAAAAAAAAAAAAAATCTTCCTCTTTAGCGACTGATTGTACATCTCTGATAAGAATAAACAGACCAATTATTTTCCAAAACTGTGGACTGGGAGAGAGGTAAAAGGGTAAAGGAAAGAAATAAATGTACTTCTTCCCAAACTAGGAAAAGTCCATGAAAAATAAAGATAGACAATGTCCTTAAATTCCCAGACACTGTATATGTCATAGTATGTTGATACAACCCCATGCCTGCACTGAACTATCACCATGTTATAAGGTGGTTAGTTCGTGGCCTGCCCTAAACCTGCTCGGTCTCAGTTCAAGTCCTCGCACTCCTATGCTGTAGAAGCCCTCCAGTGTTTTATGGAAAGGACTGGACAAAAGTTCTACTCCAACCTGTCCCCACTTCCCAGCCTCTCTTGTATTAAGTTAGAAAACAAAGCAGGGGATACTTGAAACTCGTATTTCAACTTTATTTAAAAAAATAATTATGGCTACCATCTGGTGAGTAGTAATAATACTTGCCAAGAAATCATGCTCGTTAACACCTAGCCTTTTTCAGCATGAAGACAAGCACTCTCCTCTGTGTTCCTTGAACATCAGTCCAGGCCAAGAGGGCATCCTTTTCCAGCAGGTTTTGTAAGAACAGGATTGCTCACGTCACGAGAGGGCTGTGTATTTGACAGCCGTTGTCTCAGCCAGCACTGAGACAGATCCTGGGACCTTCAGGACTTCCAGTGCTGAGCACCAAGTGCTTGAACATGAGTTAGGGAGGACGGTTAACAGATGCATTATCACAGCACAGAAGGTTATGTGCATTAATTAGAATAGCAAGAGAATTCTTGTTTACTATTTGTTAGAGGTAACACAGAAAAGACTACATTCTTTTCATCAAATTATGTCAAATTACTCGAAAACATCTCTCAACACCACCATAGATGGTGGCGTTATTCAAATACTAGCGATGGATTTTTAACCAGGTATCGTGCCTCTGGGTCTGGTTTCCCACAGTCTTGGAGACAGCATCACAGTGTAAGTAACCAAGACCTGAGTATATTTCATTTTCACAAAACCTGATGTTATCTATAGATAGGTACGATTCGGAATAAAGGTTTTTACTTTAATTCAGTGGAGAGTTCGGATCTTGAAGCAAGAGATCCATTCCTCCTGCCTCTCCTGGTGAGCCACTGGATTAGACACAACACATTCAAAAAACCTCAACGCTTCTGCGTTACGTAATATCACCGATTTTTTCACTGACTTATCATCTTTAGAATTTTCTTAGAAGTAGCATACAGAGGTATCATACCTCATTATTCTGAAAAATGTGAAGCACAGTATGTTCCCTACTGCAGACTCCAACGTACAGTTCGTACGACCTTTTGTAATTGCCATTCTCTCCACAACACCCTCAACTATCAGTCCAGGGCATCTATATCTAAGCAGTCTGTATGTTGCAGTACTTTGAGAAAGGGTCCCAAACTTCAATGGAAGAAAGCAATTTGCAAAGGCATCATTTCAAGCCCTGCATCATAGCAGTCTTTTAAATTCTTTTGTATCCTACCTGTGCATACCATATTAATGTGGATGTATCTCATTAAAGGGCTTTGGATAAGGGACGAAGAACAAAACTCTGTAAAACGTATTTTACCGGGGAAAAAATAGCAGGTCTATTAGGAAATCCAGGTTTTACCAGTTGTCCAGTTTTAGAAGCATGGCTTTGATTTACGGATCAAAATTGCTCATTTATTATTTTATCTATACTGCTTTGGGCAATTTTGACAGTTAAAATTTAGTTTTATTGACCAATGCAGCCAGTTTAGCCACAAGGGGACTAATGTACACACAGCCTGCTGCACTCAAGAAGCTATGATTTGATTCCATGACCAACTCAGACTGGGAATCGCAACCAACATAACAATAAGTTCTAAATCTCCATGCTCGAGGCAAAAATACTTACTCTAAAACACAATCAACCTTTAAAAGAAGGTGAGAAAGAATTTTGTGATAGGAGCCTCCATGCACTGTTTAATGTAGCTGATATATTCCACCAGTGCTTCTGTCAGCAATGGATGCAGAGCAGTACAGAGGAAACCTTTCTTTAATGATTGTGGACAACAGATAAAGCTGGAAGAAGGAAATGAAAATGCAAAAGAGAATCAAAGGTGTGCTCTAGTACTATGGCTTACCAGGGATCTGACTCTGAGAAAACCGTCTCGAACGCTGCCTTTTTTTTTTCCCCTAAACCAAATTTCATGCATATGTACATAAATATGCATGTACTCATGTTGCAGTATGAAAGACTTACAAGTTTACTTAAAAAACTTACTGGAATGATTTTAAGCCAATGTTAATTTAGGCCTATCCTATTATAAAATTAGCATCTTCTGCAATCTCAATTTATTGCTCCATTGTGAAGCCCCCTGTGATACATAAACAGATCTCTGAAGAGAAACAAATCAATAAAGTGTCTAATTTGATTAACCATGTTTTTAAATTCATCAAGACAACTGTACGAAAATAAACCACTTACTTGTCAGTATTTTCCACGTCTTCTTTTCATCATCATAATACTGAACCAAATTGCTGGGTAGCCGGTCAGGTCCGGGAGGCAATCCTCCAACCAATAACAGCATTTTCTTATTGGAACGAATTCTTCACCCAAAACAAGAGGAAAGATGAACAACCACATTACTGAGGAGTATTTTTAGTGGCAACAAAATCATAACCGTCAAAAGAATGTTCGCTGCTTGCAGTTTTCTATTTCATTTTTTGTGTTTCCTTCCCCAATCATGTCTCAACAATTTTTTGAACCAAGCAGAAAAATGATCAGAAAAGCTGCATATCTCTCTACTCATGCAATAATAAGCTTCCTTTATGCAATTTGTTAGAGGTTCATTCTAGAACGACCTTTTTCTTATATTATCCCTTTAAATCATCACTCTTTACAGCTGAATACACATGAAATGCTCTGGAGTTGTACTAAGGTTAAGCATTAAAGTTGCATGTCAAAAATCGTATTAGTCAAAATCATTATTATAAGCCATTCTACACTCAAAGAACCTTGAAAAAATTAAGGTTATGCAGAGAGTTTGTGAGCCAACTCTTTAATCACACACTGAACTTCAGATATATAGTTTAGTACAATTAGCAGCACTGGGCTAATGGTTATGGGTTAAATGCTACTTACAAGCACTTTTGTTTGTTTAATTTAGTCCAGACTCTTGCTTTCACTCTCCCCGCCGGCTCCCCCTCCTTCCCTCTGCTCCCCCCCTGTGCACCACTGGCTATAGCAACACCAATTGGTAAAAATGAGACTGTGATGTTGTTGTGAGCCTCCCCAGAGTGGAGCCCTGCCAATGCTTGCCACTGATCCAGCGGCATGAACCTGCTCAACTGTGCAAAGTCACTCTAATTCCCTCCCTCTGTTTTTCTACCTTCTCCCCCAGGGGGCAACCACTGAAAGGAGTGACTACCCACCCATCAAGAGCTGGCAATTCGCTGCTATTAACCGTGACCGTGATTCCCAATCTGCCTGGCAGTTCTTAAGAACAGGACTGCAATGTCTCATATGCAGTAAAAGCGGTTATCTGCACCCTGGCCTCCAACGCTCCACCTGATGAATGCACGATTTCTTTGCAACATTAAGGGATTTAGCACCATTGTAAGCGAAAAGGGGAGGGGAGGCCCAGACCCCCAGATGAGCCCTGATGCTTTAATAGTCACTTTGCATATAATTGAACTTTCATCAGTTATACTAAGCTTGGGTGTGATAACGCTGAAATAAAGGCCTATGCTCAAAAATGTTCCCATTAAGTAGGAAGGTGACGTAGCCCGGAGAAGATGCCTCGATATGAACGAACGTGCAGGGGGACCACCCATTCGATGGAGAGCACCCTGGCCCAACACCAACATTTTTCCAGCAGCCATCTCTGTGTCAGTCTGCAGCAAACGCTCCCGGCCAAGAAAGGCACAGAACGCCGCGAACCAAAGCCCACCGCCACCACAACGGCACGCGGCGGGGTCACACCACCGCCCAGGAGCTCCCATCTCACCAGTGCACGCCAGCAGCCGGTGCTTTACTACTGAGGCACACCAGCGGCTGAGCTCCACCTAGAAGGAGTGTTGGGGACCCACCCGTTTACAGTGGCATCAGGATTGCGTCCTCGCTTGAGAAGAACGGGCAAGATGAACTCGGTTGGGCTGTAGACACGCGCTACCCAAAAGGAACCTCCTTCAGGAAGGGAGCACACAGCTGAAGGCTTGAGCCACACGACGCTTGGGAATGAAACGGCTACCCAAAAGCCAACCGCAGATACATCTGTCACAAGGATGTCCAGGGAACGATCTGGCAGATGGCCTTGTTTGGTTTTAAATGGACTTAGGGCTCAGGGAAGGTCCTGAGTTGACAGCGGAGGAAACTAAACCCTCCCTGCAAGGGGCAGGAGCTACACCATGGGGGCAGTGACACAGTCCCACGCTGTCCTACCCCCCTGCTCTGCTCCCGACTCGCAGGGAGCCCCTGCTGTCCTTCATTCTTTCTGTCAAGTCAGCTTTTGACCTCTGTGCCGAACCTGCTACGTACTGTCCGATGATGACTGTTACCTGCCCAGCAGACTGGATCTGTGGAGAACATCGGGAACTGTCTCATGATCGCTGTGGGCACAGACTCCACTCAGCGAGACCAAGCTCTGAGGAAAGCTTTCATAAGCACTGCCAGCATCTCAAAGCGTTCAATCTCCGCGGTAAAGTTTTTAATGAGAGAACACTTGATAAAAACTATGCAACGCAGGAGTATGATAAACTATTTTTGGTATGAGTTAGGGATGACTGCACGCGTAACAAGTGGCGGAGCAAAGCAGAGCCATAAGTCAGTTATGCATGGCCATGCCTAACGATAGAGAATAAATTGTTTATTCCAACCCTCTTGTGTTGTATGTTATATCACAATCAACTCCCCGTGTATTGTAAAATTCAGAATGCCCTTGCAAGGTTTACTTGATAAAGGAGTTTATTTTGATTTTCATCTTTCATCTGTAAAACTCCCTTCTAACTCCAAAGCACTGTGAAAAACCAATGAATGGGCAAGGCTCAACAGTTAAGGTGAAGAATGAAATGTCAGATATAACTCTGAGTTTCCAGACTTTGGCAGCTGCAACTATCCTTAACATTACTTTTTCAGCTAAACAAGCTGAGAAGCTACTGCTTCTTGAGAAGGAGCAGCACTGCTGTCTGGGAATGTTAAAAAAATACTTAGTATTTTTACATGTTTAAAATGGGAAGTAGCAGGAACAGAAGCCCTTAATAGAAGTTTGTCAGAACTTGAAAGGCAGCACAGTCTCTACCAAAAGCACAGGGAACTCTCACACGGCAAAGAAGAGAGGGCTTCTTTACTCAAAGTATCTAATTCATCTATATTGAGAGCTCTTCCAGTGAACCAAGAAAAGATAATACAGTGACTAAAGATAGGCATGCTTTAAACTGACGTGTCTTCTTGGACCTGATTCTGCTTTTTCAGTTTTGGTGTGAATTGCTGCATTTTAGGTTTTGGAAAAAAACCACCTTTCTTTATTACATTATGCTTGTGTTTCTTACTGCACTGAGCAGTACTGTTAAAATCTTAAAATGCATTCTAAAATAGGAAAGACATGGAAATGATCACTGTTTACATGCAGAAGACTTTTCCAAATATTAATAAAAACATAATTCAGTGAAACACTACGGTGAAGGCAGGATTTAAAAATGAGTAATACCTTAGCAACATAAAGTTTCTGCCTTCTGGCACTATTACGTGTTTGCTATCTGGATAACTCAAGATGACCATGTGAAATGCTCTGCATTGTATCTGAAATGCTCTGTTTTCATAGTCCTTATTTCACAGCGTAACACACTACTTGGTTACACACCGTGGTTCATGGTGTCCCTGGCAAGGCTATTGTGATCATCTTGAGTTCAATTAACAGTAGTGGGTCCTGGTCAAGGAAGGCTAAAATAAAGTTAACCGTGACCGGCCAGGCTGATAGCACAGCAAAAAGCCGAGATAAACTTATCCATATCTTATCCCCAAAGCATTTCTTATATCTCAAATCCAAAACTCTAGTTCTCACTGATGAACATACACGTGTTGTTATTATTCTGCACACACTTTGCAGTTTCTGTTCTGCAAAGATTTTAAAACACTTAATTCACCTTAATTAAGTTCCTGTGTACCCCATGTGGTGTGAAATTCATTTTGCCTCCTTAAAAGGCTGGAAACCAAAGTATATTTCAAAGTCAACATTTTCAAACCTGTATCATTTCCTTCGGGCACACAAACCTACCAATTTGAGAACTCGTGTAAGTGGCTTCATTTTCAGAGATCCCTAAATCCTACCCACGTCAAAGGCGGCAGCAGAGTGACTCAGCTCTAAAACGCAGGTCACTAGTCCATAGTCTAAAGCCACCGTGAACACATAGGGTAAAATGCCGAGCCCAGGAGTTTATCAACTCACAACGAGTCAGTAGAAAAGACACTAACAGACCTCAACACTTCTGACAACCACTCCCACCCAAAGCTCTTGTGCAACCTTGATAGCCTCATGTTCACGGAAAAGGCATGAATGGCAAGTACTCTTCTTGTACATTGTTTTTCTTTACCAGCATAGCCATCAATCTTGCACTGAAGGGTTTTCCTTATCTGGGCAGTTAGAAGTTCATTCTACCAAGGCTGGCAAGAAAACAAGCCCCACCACCAACAGGTTTGCTCCAGACTCTTCCAGTTTTTAGACAACGCAGTAAGGCTCCCTGCTCTGCATTAGCAAATGTAAAGAAATGGAAAGAACACAACGATGAGGTGGTAATCCTGTGGTTCTTGATGCATTCCGTGTAGTGTTACACATCAGAAAGAAAATTGCGTCTTAAGCATGCAGTGATCATGGCAATCAATGAAAAAAAAAAAAATAAAAGACTATCCAACCATACTCTCCTCTTAACTCGGGGCTATAACAAAACCAACCCCCTGGATCATTACCTCCCTTTTAATACAGGCTGTCACCATGGCTTTGAGTATGGAGCGACCCAGGTGGCTCTTCCGACCAGGGACCTCACAGACAAGCGATGCCTCGCTCCTGCTTGAGTGCTGACCTTAATCAGAGGTCAGCAGAGCCAAATTAAACCTCAGGTGCTTGCTCGCTAAAGACAGGCACAAACAAAAACAGCCAGAAGGCCAGCCCAGATCCAGCAAGAGGTGAATGGGTGGTGACTTTTACTTACATCCACGAAACCCATTACATCAAAGGATCTGAGAAACTGGAGGCTGACACATACGGATACTGTCAAAACAAGAAGCAGCAAGAATCTCAGAAAAAGGGGCTGTATTAACCTGCAGCAGAAAAAAAACATTGCAGTGAGGTTTCGATACCAACCTCGAGGTAAGAGAGAGAAACCCACTGTCCCCATCAGCATTTCAGCTGCAGACCTTTTTGTTTGTTAACAAAGACTTAAATCTTCAGAAACCAGAACGGTCCTTAGCAACCTTTTTCTTCTAAAAAGGCATCTGAAGGAGTGTTGTGTCCAACGAAAATGTAACGGTGAATCTAGTTGCAGTCTGCAAATCTGAACGGATGCTGCCGGCATCCATCTGCCCGTGACTGAACGAACGCACTGTTTTGCCATCACAGAACACATGAGGAGATCTTTGACAATTACCTTCGCTGCTCCTGGATAGGCATTTCAGTGCAACAGAAGTGTCATATGAAAGCTGTTTATTTCAATGGATTTTGGCTTCCGCAGCCGACTGCAAAGATAGCCATGATTAGCAACACATGTTTAATAGAGAGAAAGTGTCATTATCCAGGAGTTTAACTATTAACTTGATGAAAGCCATAAGATACAATGTAAAGTTTATTTTAGACGGAGAAATTTTGTGAGGTTTTGTTATCACATAAAACGTCATCACAACCTGTAGGTGAACAGGCAACCAGAATCTCTTCCTGACCTTATAACCTGAGCTCTCACAGCCGCCACACCAAGTCCTGCAGATCAGACTTCTGCTGAACCTCTGACCCACCAGCAATATGGACAAAGTACAGACCTAAAAGAGTATCTTGATTTTGTCAAAACCTAAAGCATGCTGAGGTCTCTTGCAAATTATGGCCAGGAAATTATATAGTTCTTAGGTTCAAAATATGTTCCAAAAACATGCTGAATGTATGAAGGGATTTTTCTGACTCTTCTACGGCACACCTATTGCCCAAGGCACACTCAAAAGAATGGCAGAAAACTTTTGAGTAATACTGCACCTGAAAAAACAGCCTTAACATTCACTTCAGTGCCATGAAGACTTTGGTTTTCATCTTTTCATTCTCAATGGGGGCATGCCTAGCAGAAGGCCCCGAGTACAAGATGTCACTGCAGCAGAGCTCCCCGTAACACTCATGAAGAGGTTCGGTGACGCCCAAGAGACACCTGCTCTCCTGCTCGTTTAATCCATGCTGCTGACCACTGACAGACTGAAGCTTAGGAACGTAAATACTAAATTGGGAATGATTTGCTGCAGACATTGACTGTTGGTTTTGTCCCCTGAATCTACTAGATTGGGTTTTTGTCCAATGCATTCTTTTTTTTTTAAATAAATGCATAGAAAAGGGCGAGTCACTGCTTTAACAACAATCTTTTCTTTTTGTCTCTGTCTAAAAAGCAACAGTCTAAGGGTGAACCCTTTGTCCGACAGGCCACACTTAACCGTTGCAGAGTTACCCAACAAGTTAAAGTTTCCTCTAGTTCTACCGTTGCCAAACAATTTTCCATCCCTTTGGTTAAAATAACTTACGAGTCTCTTTGGAGCTCAGAATACCCAATTTTTCTTTATGAATCCAATCGCACTGCCATTACTAGTTTAGAATGGTCTCCAAGCAAATCTTGAAGAGCTAGTGTTTTTTTTTTTTAGCGGGAAGACTTTTAAAGTGAATGTCCCTTCCTTTTGTGATAAAAGCCTCTGAAATAATACGTAGCTTAGGGGTGGGCAACTATCCTGGAAGAGTGGTGTCTACCATCAGCGTTCCTTTGGGAGGAACGCACAGGAATGTCCTTCTCATCTTTGTCTCCCTGTAGGACCAGCTTATTCTTCACGCTGACAGGAGACTGGTACAGTTCCTCAGAAAGATGCTCAGCAGCTTTCCCATATGGAGTCCTGCCAAGGTTGCTGTATTCGTGCACAACACTTGTTTGTTATAGCTTGAGACAGGCTTTAATAGATGTGTTGCCTATGTGAGATCATGAACAGTACTTCTATAGTGGCAACATCTACACAAACAGATCATTTAAACACAGTTCTTGAAATTCACTGAGATCTGAACGCTAACGATATCCTTACTAGCCACACTGTATCTGAAGCATTGTAAGGGATTTGAATCAAAGACATTTTCCTAGCAAATATAATGGTAAATGAGGGACAAAACCTCCTGTGTCATGAGTCTTACTGGCAAAACTATGCAAACAACCCATTTTCTATTTTGTTGGAAGTTCTGAAAAAACTTTGAAGAAATCCCCTTGATCCCGAACACTTTTAAAAATAAAACTAAAGGGAATGTCAAATCTAGATGCTTTTGCAATTTGCTTTTCCTTCCCCACCTCTTTTTGGGTTTTTCTTTGCTTTAGACAAGGTGGTAAAATGGAAATGTTTATAGAATGCTTCGGGGTGGTCAAATCTTCACACTTCCCCATGGAAATTCAATCAACTCTTCTTTTTGACTTTCAGAGTGTGAAAAGTCAAGAAGGTCCTTTTTTTGTTTGATTCTATCTCGGATGTCCATGAAGACAGGAGGTCTCTGCATCAGAAGCTGTGCTCTCCCTAGTTGAGGCTCTGTCTCCTTAGGAAGACGAGAAGAAACACAACTTGCCGCTGTCTCACCCAAGCAGTGACTGGGTACTTTTCCCACTTCTTTTCTTTTTTTTTTTTTTTCCTGCAAGAAGGCAGCAGTCAGGGAAGGCTGGAAGAACCAACTGTGTCACCAACTCCTATTTACTTCCAGCTTCATTGCAAGCCGTCTGCTTCCATTGAACTTGGCAGCTGATAATATTTGCTCAAAGTTTATTGTCTGCTTTCCAAGAATACAGCAAGAAGTGTCGACTACTAAGTACCAGGCATGACGGTCTTCAAAGAAAATTTCAGGGAGGCAGCAAATACCAAAAATGATGCCAGAAAATATCTACTAATGGATTTCAACTTCCCCTATTCTTTAATTCCTTTAGATGGTCCTCTGGTATCAACCTGTAATACCAGACAGGATCTGTTTCAACAAAGTCAACAACAGAAATGTTTACAGAGCAGCGGAGCCCAGCTCAAAATTTTCATCCAGGATTCCTATTAACTTCCCTGACCAATCTTCTCAGGCCATACTGTGCAAAGGATAATAACAAACTGCTCTGATTTAGAAAACTGCTCTGATTTTTAAAACACAGAATTGTTTGAAAAGATAAACCAGTGTTTTTACAGATTATGAGGATTTTTTTCCGTAATGTAATTTTAACAGAACCAAAGTTTTTTTCCTGACAAACTATTTTCTGTTGATTTTGTGTTCTACGTTTGCTCTCCTCACTCCCCTTGCCCCCAAGGCTCGCCGCACTTTCTCTTCAAGTACAAATCCAGACAACTACACCGTCGCAGCTCTGCTCCATGTACTGCTCAGCAGTTACAGACTCAGAACCTCCGTATTCCTCTGCTACAAGGAAAAAACTAGAGTGACCCCAGACCACAACAAGCCTTCACAGACCCTCTCCTTTCTATCTCCCCTCTCCACATGAAGGGGATGCACATCAGGCAAAGAGTGAACAGAAAAGCCTCAGACAGGGCACACAGGCAGCCGAGACAGGTGAGTAGTGATGCTCACCACGATCCTACAACACTCCATTTGTAAAAGGTACACCCTATGTATAAATCACAACAGGAGGACTTTGTTTGAGAGGGAGTTTCCTTACCTACGAGGCTCTGCACCACCTGTGACCTACGTTCTCCCTGACAGGACAGTTCTGAACTGCGTTGCCATGGCACGAGCAAGGACAGCACGGGATCTCACAGGAGACAGCTCCATTTTTTAAGGATCCTCAGGATTTGTAAATGAGCTGCACAGACTGTTGCAGGTGGTGGAAAGGGACATTTTTGCTAAAGTACAGCATTTGAGGAAGAAGTTCCCATTTTCCCAGACACTCTGCCCTCAGTCTGAGTGGCTTAGGAAGATTTGATCTCTTTTAACTTAATTTTCCCTCTAGAACAAGGTGGCTTGCAATGCAGCAAAGATTTCCTCTCTTGGAAAAAAAAGAGTCTGGGGATGTAGATGCAGATACTCAAAGCTGCTTCAGGTGCTAAAAGGGGCAGAAAGCCAAGGAGCAGCACAGCCCAACCAGCTGCAGCAGCCTCTGGAGATCCAAGCTGAGAGGTCTGGAGCTGTTGGCACTGGCGTGTGTGAGGTAGGAAGCCTGGTGGAAGGGGCACTGAGGGGCCAGGGGCCACGGTAGCACAGGATTTGAGAGAAGGGACAGGTGGAGGTGAAGCTCAGGTAGGTTGGATCTGGGGAAGAGCTTTATCTGTCAGAGTGGTGTGGGAGGAAGGAGGAGCCCATGAGGCAGACAGGTAAGGGAAAGTGAGTAGTTTGGACATTCACAAGGCTTCAAAGCAGGGGATTCTGAGAAACTAGAGTTCCCCAGCAAAAGAGGGCAGGAGGTGGGGAAGGAGCTGGAGGTATTGGGACTACGGGTTGCCTGAGGATGTAAAACAGGAGGGGCTGGCAGTTCACTATCCCAGCTAGTACCTCTGACCAGGACACTGGCTGGCAGGGGAAGGGGAGTACCTGTACATGGCACTTGGCACCCCTTCTTCATCTACAGCTGTTGGAAAGACGGTTGCCCACAAGAAAGGCCATTAAATGCTGCTCATAATTATGTTTCTCCTAATGAGGACTGGGCCAAGAAACTGGCTATCACCTATGCCCCTACAGCTCTCAAGGATTTTACCAGCCAGGATGTAACATGTCTTTTAGAAGCTCCCAAGGGCTGTCCTGACCCACAGCAGTCCTGTTAGGACCAAAGTGCTGCCCCTGACCATAACCTGAGCTTCAGCCTCCCTCTCTCTCGGATACTCGACATCTCCCCGCTTACACTTCAGCTCTAGCCTGTCTCCAAAGGCAAACGAACGCACATAAGGCAAGTAAGGCAGGTAGGTGAGACTAACTAGGATTAAACTGACTATAGGTCTGTGGTTCACTTCCCCACAGCCTCTAATGTGTCAGTCTCCCTTCTGCAGCTCAGCTGAGAGAGTCCTGGCACAGGTACAAATTTCCTGATATTAATTCAAGCACATAAGACCTGATCCAAAGCCCACTAAAATAGACCGGAGCCTCACGCTCAATTCATCCACACCTTAATGCAGATGTTAATAATTCACATGCATTTTAAGGTATGTTTTTTACCCAGATGTTAATTTGGGGTCTGAAATATTTCTCACATGCAATTAACCATGAGTATGAGTATTATTAAAAAATCCAAATATTGGTGCCAGGATCACAAAGGGACAGGCAGGAAGCTGTTACTAGAAAACACAACAACGTAGTTCAGTGAAAAAAACCAGCAATTGCTTTTACAACCACCAAATATGCCTTACTGAGATCCTACAAAAACCTTAGCTGAAAAAGAAGTCAAATTGATCTGCAAGACCTTCCACATAAATGCCAGCATCTCACACTGTTCAGCACTTTACAATTTCCTTCTTCATCAACAGTTACCACCTTCCTACTGAGTGAAAACAGCTCATATCGCCTTCATCACCTGTTTAATTCGCTTGTCACCAAAGAGCCTGGTGAACTTCTCCCCGTTGAAATTAAAGAAAAATAAAGACCTCTACAATTAGCTTCAGCAGGACCAGAATTCATGCTTCTCAGCCCCCCAAGGTCTAATAGTCCAGGAAACAAAAGTATAGAAAAACAGCTCGTCTGTACATGCTGGGACTACGCTGAACTCAGAAAACAGCATGGTCAGGCTTAGCCTTCTTATCTCTTCACCTTTTTATTTTCCTCCTTTCTCTTTCACTCTTGAATTCCATATTTCCTGACTATGACTCTTCCCACCTCAGGTCAGCTGGTTGCTCCATTTTTCCTCCCCCACATCTGGAACAGCTTTTCCAGAAACTGAAATACTCAGCTGTTATTGACAACAGATGCTGTTTCTGCCAAGAATCAGGGTTTTTTTCACTCCCTCTCTTCTTTTTATCTGCCAGGCTCTTTTTTGTTTTCCTTGTCTCCTTTCCTGTCTGATATCCTATTCTTTCACTTTTCTCCCTTCAAAACTGTTCTCCTCTCCCCTTTTTCCTCATTTGTTCTTCCTTGCTTCTGCTCCTTACCCCAGGGCAGAAACGATGTATTTCAATTCCTTTCTCTTTCTGCATTTTCCCCTGTCTCCCAGCTCTACTTTCCTCACTGCCCTCTGCTTTCAGGTACCGGACGCAGCTGTACAGACATCCAACCGCTGCTCTGCCTGCAAATCCTGGAAGGCACCGACCACCCCACACACCCACTGATGTCGAGAGGAGCTGCATGTCTCCTGCAGCCCACAAACAACTCCCAAGCCGTAAGGGGCTGTGTCTTACCAGCCAGCCTACCTTCTCACGTCTGTCTGGACCAGAAGTCATTGTAAATAGTTACAGGCGAGCGAAACCATGAAATCATGGCAACTTTCTATAAAAAAGCAACAATATTTAGGAAAAACATTTAATAACAAGCCCTGTAATTTGCATATTTTTCCTATAACGCTCCATTCTCTGTCTACAGCTATACTGTGCACTAGCACAAGCAAAATTAAACTTAAAAGCTAGGCATTTCATAGCTGTGATGTGTTTTTAACCATTTCCATTGTTGCAAGTAAACATGGAAGCAACAGTAATTCTTACTAGCTCACTCATCTTTAAAAGTGAAATTCTTTCCAGCAACGTGGATAATGCTCTAACTCAGAACTTTTTAAAAATTGAAAATACATACCATGTATTATATAAAATATATCACGCAATAAAGCACAGAGCCATTTTAATCAACTTAATACTCCAGTGAAGTCCCGAGTGTCAAATAAATAACATGAAGACGAACATTCCTCTACCTAAATGCCTTTTCTTACCGGAACTAGGGAAAACATGACGCAGCACAGAGTCACCCGTGTCTCTCGGGGACAGACAAACATCATTTAAGCCTAACATTCAGGATCACCATAATGGGCCCAACCTGCTCCATGCTGAAAGCAACTGGGATCTTCCCTACTGGTGTCAAAACTGACTGTGCCTCAAGAGGCTTTAACAGTGGCTTGTGTGCTGAGGCCCTACTCTAGGTGAGGATCACAGAGACCTGAAAGCTCCAGCACTAACCTGGAAAAGGGAGCTCAAAGTCAACAGAATGACTAACTTAGCTTAGAGCTGAGCACCTGATTAAAGTCAGATCAGAGCCGAAACACCCACCCCCCGTGGAAAAGCCCTAAGCCTCTGAGCGCACAGCAAGGTTCACAAGTCAGGAACATCATTCCTCACGTTTTTAAACGACGATCATTTAGTTGCTGTACTTCGAAAAATAATTTCACAAAAATGCATGAGGGCGTTCAAGTGTTACCTTCCCTCAGGAAATTTCATGAGAAAAAAATTTGCTCTCCCTGCAGGTAAACAAGAGTTTTTCTCTGAGGCACAAAAGACAACCCGGGTACCTGCTAGCCCCAGCATCACTTGCGCTGCAAGGATCTGCATTTGGAGCACAAACTTTACAAATAACTCTGCTCACAGTGCACAGACTGGCTCTTAGGAGCCAAAACCACTTTCCTCCAGCCCTGACAACAGCAAAAACTTGTGTTTGTCAGAAAAGCGAGCACGTGTGATTTACCGTATCAAGAACAAGCTTAAAGAAACAACCAGTGCTATTTTTACAGTTACATTTCACAGCAGAATCCCACTATTTCAAACCTCCCATTGCACTCGTTTTAAGAAAGACAAGTAGCCCCAATTCCAAAATACTCTAGAGCAGTAGCGCGCATATAGATCTGTACATACGTATGTGTACACACTTTTTTTTTTAAGCAGCATGTTACTAAAAAAAAATATGGTTTTAAAAATGCAGAAAAGTTATCAGCAACTTCCAATTCTGAGTGCAATTCTCCTAATTTCTTCAATGCACAGTAAGCAGGCGGCTACGGTGCTGTGCTGCTTGTATTTCTCACCAACCCCTCCTGTACCACGCAGTATGTACTATACTGCACAGGAGGGACAGTTAATCTCTTTCTGAAGACATGTGAACCTTTTGTGAATGACCTTTCATTAAACTTCAAATTCCAAATTATCAAGGTCGGAGAAAAAGTAATCAAAGTTTTAAAGTCCTTTTCTGCGTAGTAATTTTTAATCTATTTGCACACGTACTTCACTGTTAGTCACTTTTAAGGCTTCCTTCTGCAGATCAGTAACTTAAGCACTCTTTGCCTATTTTCTTCCTTAAAATAGAATTTTACTGAACGAATGTCAACCTGTTAAAATTGCAAGTTTAGAGAAGCTATGAGTGACACGAAGGACAAGTCTGGAAATGCCTATAGCCTTGGGTATGTTCCTTTTGTTTCTTCGTTCATGTTTAAGAAGGCGTTTGTGCACTTAGGCAGCCTGATGAAATCTTAAAGCGACTAAGATTCAAAGATGGGCCTTGGTGACCTTTATGAATTCCTAAGAATATTATCCAAGACCAAAAATGAAAATATACCAACTGTATTCTGTATCACAGAGCATTTCAACATCTCCAACACTATAACATTTTGAGTAAGTTCTAATGCCTGCTTACAAATAAAAAGACATCTAAATGGTTTTGCCTCAATTTCACCGCCACCGAAGAACCCAACCAAGAGAAGCTAGCTACGACGCTGTCATTAAACACACGTTAAAGTTGAGAAGGTGACAGTACGTTTTCACCCACTATGGTTAAGGGCCCCTGAAATCTCTGTCTGCACAGACGTGCAGACTTACTACAAATAAAAAACCTGGTATTTCTGGTATTTGGAGTCCTCCATAAGTCATTAAGTAGCACAACTTAAAATCTAATCTAGGCGTCCTTAAAGTGCGATCCTTTTGTGTACGCTCCTGCTTACAGGGAAAGGCAGCTCCCAGTACCAGGGGTATCAGATTCTGGCAGCATCCATGACACTTGTAAGCATTCAGTGGTCAGAACACCACTACATATCCTTCAAATGACATGGACCAGTGAAGCTGGAGGTATCTTCACTGAACCAAGCCGGCTGGTATCTCAGCAATCCACCAGGACACGAGCCCCAGGCGGCGTGCGGAATCTCGACTGAGAAGGAGGTGGTGGGGTCTGCATTTTGAAAGTCAACAGTTTTGAATATTGAAAAAGCAAGGGTACGCACCAGCTACAACAGCGGCATCTCAAAAATACTTTATGCTGCAAAATGCTGGAATTTGTTTTTTACTGTAGGATTTCGGAGTGAGATTGGTTGGACAACAAAGTGTATAAGCACGACAAAAACACTAACAGAGTGAGCTAGCCAGAGATAATAAAAGAAGGCACAGCATTTCA